>NC_082661.1:188543624-191101957 GCF_025265405.1 Mesoplodon densirostris | reverse complement strand
CTGGCCTCAGCCCACTGCCCTCAGTGGCACCCACTCTGCTTGCTGGAGGGCTTTCTGGCATGTCTTAAACAGACCTGGGTGATTGAGGAAATGGTCCTGAGATGCCGGCTGTCAAGCTACACTGCAGAGGAGAGGCATGGATGTTGAGAACATTAATACAGAACATCTTGCACAAAAGCCTGTACTCTGGTGGGGCAGGGTGGGGATTAAGTGAAAAGCCTCATATCTAAACAGGGAATCGTGTCTGTAGAGACATTTAACTACGTTTCCCCCTGAGGCATCCACATGTTATTTTAATTGGCCAATGTGACTTCATATGTCTGCATTAAATCAGTAGGGTTCTCAATCTACCACTTGGGATTTCTTCTTATTTAAAGTTCTAACTCAGGGTTCTCCAGAATCTGGCAGTTGAGGAAAAGCCACGAAAATGGGGAACACAAAATATCCCTGGGCAACAGTTTACTGTTCCTCTTATTTTTTTGAAGTATAGTTGATTTACAATGCTGTGTTAGTTTCAGGTGTACAGCAAAGTGATTCAGTTATGTGTATATATGTGTGTGTGTGTATATATATATATGCATATATATTCTAACAGGTACACACTACTATACATAAAATAAATAAGCAACAAGGACCTACTGTTCCTCTTACTTTCAGGGCTCTGGAGCACACTTCTCACCCTGCCTTCTGGTGGAGACCAAGATAAAATCACACCTATGTCAATCCCTACACGGGCTCCACAAAGTCTAGGCCAAATCCACATTTTCTGTTCACAGGCCAGAGAGGGCCACTCACAGGAAGACTGCTGAGGGGCTGGGGAAAGACCCTGACATGTTTATGAGCGCCTCTGCTGTAAGCCCCGCTCCACAAAGTTGAAAGTAGATCCATCGACCATTTAAGAACATACCAATTCTCCATCACCAGGGTTCACCTGCATACAGCCCATAATGGTCGTCCTAGCACCACTTATTGGTGTAACTTTCTCCCTGCAGTAATGAAATCTTAAAATAATTTTACCTAAAAGGGAAAAGTAACTGACATCTATTATGAACCTCCTCAGTTGAGAGGCAAGATCTTGTGGGGTTCCAACCCTGGCACCTCCATGCCCTCAGCAAGCTATTTAATCTCTTCTGTGTTTGGGGGTTTCCTCACCTCTAAAGGGGGCAATAAGAGTGCCTACCTCATAGGAGTGCGAGGAGGATACAAGAAGAGTTTCAGACAGTGCTTGACTCTTAGCAAGTACTCGATAGATATTAGATATTAATACCCACCAGGTGCCAGACTAGTTATTTTTACATGTATTTTGTCATTTAATCCTTATAACAGCCTAATCGGATCTATATTAATACTTCTTTTATCACCATTTTGCAGATGAGGAAGCTCAGGCTTAAAGAATTTAAGAACTTACCCTAAATCACTAGTAGGTAGTAGAGCTCAGATTCAAACCCAGGTGGTTCTGTTTCCACAGTCTAAGACATTTTCCACGACACTACACTGCCTTGATAGAAGACCATTTTGTTGTTATTTTTAGTAAGGATAAGAAAAAGAAATTCTGGTGTTTAAGAAAATAGTAGCAATGGGGCAGAAAAAAACCCAGGATTTTAAACCTCCACCTTAAGCAAGAGGCTTTAAAAAAAAACCCAACAAAACTAGCCTAAGAGAGTCCTCTGTTCTGAAAAAAAGTGCAAGAGAAATGGACATACATTCACATTCGCAATCAGGGCAGCTATGAACCCTTGAGTATAAAATGACTTATTATTTATCATTGAATTCCCAGCGGCTAATACTTTCTCAGTAAACGTTTGATAAATGTTTAGTGAATGAATTAAAACAACCTAAAAACAAAATGCCTCTGTTAGAGTTGGCAAAGTTTATATCATCTTTCCCAAACACTCTGTTGAACCTAAATAATTAAGCTTAATAGATTAAGTAAACTAGTATTATATTTACCACTCTGTGCAAGGCATTTTACTGAAAATTGCAGTTATATAATGTGTCCCTTTAAAAAAAAAAAAGCACACTATACAGAGATCGTTTTTTCTTTTCCCCCTACATCTTTGGAAAGAGTTTATGATATGTAAACCTTTCACCTGGATTCTGTGAATGCTGTGAGCCTAATCTGGGAGTTCAGCTTCAACTGCTACCACTAAATCAGTCCTCAGAAAAAGAGGGATTTGTGGGACTTCCCTGGTGGTGCAGTAGTTAAGAATCCACCTGCCAATGAAGGGGACACGGGTTCGATCCCTGGTCCAGGAAGATCCCACATGCCGGGGAGCGACTAAGCCTGTGCTCCGCAACTACTGAGCCTACGCTCTAGAGCCCGCGCACCACAACTACTGAAGCCCGTGTGCCTAGAGCCCATGCTCCGCGACAAGAGAAGCCACCACAATGAGAAGCCCGTGCACCGCAAGGACGAGTAGCCCTGCTCGCCGCAACTAGAGAAAGCCCGCGCGCAGTAACGAAGACCCAACGCAGCCAAAATAAATAAATAAAGAGGGGTTTGCCTAGTGGGTATTTCCTCTCTTTGAGGTTTACCTCTGTTGGCAAAGCAAAGCCCCACTGGTATTTTGATCAGATAGGCAAGAACTTTAAATTTAAATTCCCTACAACCTCGAAAAAGGACCCATTAAAATGAAGACACATACAATGCTAAGGATATCGGTTAATATGTTACATAATCTTAAATAAATGAGATGGCTATCGCAAAAAATGCAAATAACTTTATCATTAACACCAAAACCACATATTTATCACAGTACATGGAATTATTAGCTGACATTTATTGAGTCCTTAACTAAGCTAAATACTTTCATTATCTAACTCAATCCTTACAACCACCCTATGAAGGAGATGTTTTATTCCTTTCCAACGTTTCCGGGTTCAGAGGCATTTAATAACTTGCCCAAGGTAACATAAACCTACAAGCAGAGATGGGATGTATACCCTTGTCTATCTCTAGGACTTAAGTTCTTCTTCTAATTGAGTTAATGCTTCTCATACAATAAAATACATGCCTTGGGCCTCCCTGGTGGCGCAAGTGGTTGAGAGTCCGCCTGCCGATGCAGGGGATACGGGTTCGTGCCCCGGTCTGGGAGGATCCCATATGCCGCGGAGCGGCTGGGCCCGTGAGCCATGGCCGCTGAGCCTGCGCATCCGGAGCCTGCGCGTCCGGAGCCTGTGCTCCGCGACGGGGGAGGCCACAACAGTGAGAGGCCCGCATACCGGAAAAAAAAAAAAAAAAAAAAAAAAAAAATACATGCCTTAAGTGTTCAGTTCCATGGAGTTAGATACTGTGTAACCATCATGCAAATCAAGACACAACATTTCTATGGCTCCAGAAAGTCTCTTCTTACCTCTTTCTAGTCACACTCTCCCCCACCCCGCCACCTACCCCAAGCAACAACTAACTTCTGTGGTCACAGATTAGTTTTGCCTATTCTAGTACTTCATAAATAGAATTGTTTGTGTATCCTTTTTGTGTCTGGCTCCTTTCAGTTTAACATAATGGTTGAGATTCGTCCTGCTGTTGTATGTATCACAAGTTCATCCCTTTTGATTGTCAAGTAGCATTCCATTAGTATGGCTGTACCACAGTTTATCCATTTTCTTGTTGATGGACATAGGGTTGTTCCCAGTTGCTGGTAATTATGAATAAGGTTGCTATGGCCACTCTGTCCAAGTCTCTTAGTGGACATTTGTTTTCAACTTGGGTAAACAGCTAGGCGTGGATATGCTGAGTCACAGGGTCGATGTATGTTTAACTTTACAACAAAACACAAGTTCTTAACCCCTGTACCCTACTCCCTCTGAATAGCACTAGCTTATTAACCTGTTTGATTTCTCCTTTAATACGACATGTTCCCTGAGGGCAGAGGACCCATCTCCAGTTGCTGGGCTACCTCCCACGTTTGCTGAACAAATGAAGACCACTGTTCATACTCCTATTCCTTCTTGGGCGTTACCATAGCATAAGAAAACATGCTTGGCATGCATGGAGAAATAGGACAAGCTGAAGGGTGTGAGGTGGAGTGAACAACTGCCCAGCCAGGAGACACTTGACTTCCCACTTTCTTTTTGACATGACCTTTCCTAGAAAGTGAACCCTTCCCACTGATCCTGCAGGGAGGGCGAGGGGTGGCTGCTCCTCATCAAGTGACCACGGAAAGGGAGGAAGGTGTCACTGCAATTGAGGTCACACAGTGGTTAGAATTACAGGATACTTCTGTCAAACAGGAGGGCGGAGGAAGCAGCAACCCATGAAACCCTGACCTTCTGAAAATCACCAGCAAAACAGCAGCACAGCTGGAGCTCAGGGGGGCAGCCTCCAATAGAAGTCACAGGACTACTTGGACACACACACACACACACACACACACACACACACACACACACACACACACACACACACACACACACACACACACACACACACACACACACACACACACACACACACACACACACACACACACACACCCCTTCCGGCTTTGGGAGGCAGAACTTTTAATTCCCATGAATCAATTCATTCATTTACTTTAAGTTACGGAACTTACACTATTCTCAACCTAGAACTTCTTAGAAAGTAAATAAATCATTGTTGGTTTTCTATCCATCAATAGAAAGGGACTGGCAAGTCCTGAAGATAATTTAAAATCTTTCTTACCAAAGGAGAATCTTTGTTTTACATCAAAATCAAAACAGGGCTTCGCCACATCCTGGGCTCAGGTGTTTTCGAGGCAATCTTTATTTCCTTTGGTCCCAGGTTATTGAGGACTGAAATTTGTTTAGAATTCCTCAATTTGGGGGTTCTGAGAGGTGACCTAGCCTTCCTTTATCCAAACAGTACTGCACTGAAGCCATCCTAGGCAGATGGATGTTTATCCTATTCTTAAAATCTCCAGGGAAGTAAATTCTCTACAACGTCCCTTGGTAACCCTCTCCAGGGTTTTATCAAGCGTACAGTGAGGAAGTTCTGATGCAGAAACCAATAAAAATATTAACTCTATGAGCCTAGCTACAAGCACTGGAAAGGGGTATGTGTCTGGGCACTTTGCCTTCATGGTAGAGATGTATTTACAAAACAGGCTATACAAACAGAAACCATTTGTCTAGAGCAGATGTGGGAAGTTGATTCAAGAGAAACTGCCACAATAAATTCTGTTTATTTGAACCATGAACCATGTGAATAAGTTATTGTTGGTTATAACATTTTCTAAAGTACAAATTTATTTCCTTGTCAATTCCTAATTTAAGCTCCTAAACCAGGTTTGTTAGCAATTTTTAAAAGTTCACAGCTGCAAAGTTTTCAAATCACTAGGCTTCCATGAAAAACTAGGCCTTAGCAAACAGAACGTAAATGTTATTGTTATAAACAGTTTACTTCCTTCTTAGTTCTGTATATTCCACCTTTTCTGCAGCAATCATGTAATATTTTTATAATGAAAAAAAGATTTTAAAAGACAAAAATCAACCATCAAAATTAATTAAAATGTAAACCACCTTCTAGTGAGATTATTTGAGGGAAGATTTAGCCATATGTCTGACCAATGTGCTTTTAATTAGAAACGATAATTTAGCCTTTAAATATTAACTAGCTAGAAATAGGAGACGCATAGAACTATCTTTAGAAGCCCCTGTGCTAAGATTTCCTGCTGCACTCTGATGCCTCACAGCAATCTCTCCATGGAGATTATATGCATGTGGGCTCCCACTCCCTTCCTCTCAAAAGCCTCCATGCACAGAAGTGTACCACAATACTAAGATTAAAATAAACAAACAAATAAATAAGTAACGCCGAAATACATCGGAGAGAAAGAGATGGTCACACTCCACCCTAACTCCCACCGGATGCTGGATGTATTAAAATTTTATAACCTCTCTCCCACTCCTCAGCAAAGCACTTTTAATCTCTCTGGGAACTCAGGGTAAAGCATGTGTCAGGTATAATTTCATTTTCATGATTTAAGTTTTGCTGCATGACAGTAGAACACAACTTTAAAAAGAAATCGCCTTAAGATCTGGAACAAGTGGAAGGGGGGAGGGGCAGGCATGCCCCTCAAAAGCACACTTGGGATCTTTCCTACGGAAACAAATCCAGTAACATTAAGAAAGGCAAGTCGTTCTAAACTCAATAGGAGCCCTCGTGGGAAGCAATTTATCAAAATTAAAATATTTCACAGATCATTTCTTCTGAAAAGTTTTCGCGCTGTCAATAATCTGCAATTCTTTTCCTCTTGGAGTGGCATTTTCTGCCTTCCTAACAAAATTTTAAAAAAAGAAGAAAAAGGCCAAGGCCCACGAGTGTCAGGAGACCCTCGGAGCGCGCCACCGCCCCCCCCCCCCCGCCCCATCAGGCCGGCAGCTGGCAGAGAAAGCCCGCCCGGGGACCCATCCTCACAGGCAGGATTTTCCAGAGTCGCCGCAGGGACCGAAATAGACACCCTTTAGAAAACAGACGGCCGGGCCCCCGCCCTCCCTCCTCCCTCCCCCCCGGGCCAGGGGAATTGGACCCGAGCCCCGCACTCACCATCGCCGCTGGTCGGGCCGCCGCCGCCTCCCCCCGGGGCCGCGCGGGGCTCCGGGCCGACGCCAAGTTCAAACCTCGCCGCCGCTGCGAGGAGGCGGCGCGGGGCATAGTCTGCTGGGCTCGGCCGCGCTCAACAATGGGCGGCTCGGCCGCACCCGGCGCGCTGCGGTGCGGCGGGCCCGGGGCGCGCGGCTGCTGGGGGTGAACCCGGGCGAAGGGCCCGGAGGGTGCGGGGGGGAACCCGACCACTAGGCCTCCCCGGCCGCGGGGGCCGCGCTGGAGGATCCGCGCTCGCTCGGCGCTCGCCACCAGGTAATCCCACAGGAAGCCTCCCTGATTGGCCCGGACGCTCAGGACGGGATTTGCATTTCAATGGCAGCTGCTGGCTCCCTAAGGTTTGAAAACGGATTCTGGGCTGTGAGAGTCGGGCTCCGCTAGCCCCTCCGCAGTCAGCGTCCTCGGGTCCTCGTGGTATTAAGGGGACCGGCGCACACACTCTCAGGCCCTGCTTTATCGGTTCACAGTCAGAAAGGTGTCTTAACTCCACCTCCCCGCCCATTTTGAAATGAAGAGGGAGCCAAAAGAAAAAGAGCCACTTCAAGAAGCCCGCGCTCGCGTTTCAGGGGCTATATAGTTAGTAATTGATCAAATGAAGCACGAATGAAGAAGCAAGGTAAAAAGTTCACATCCTTTTTTTTTTTTTTTTTTTTTTTTAAAGCACCTCACATTACAAGGAAAATAACCATCCACGGAGAGTGTGTCCTTTTTCAGTATAAATCAACCAGAGAATTTCAGGTTGTTGCTGAACGCTAATGCTGTTGAAACCTCCCTTCCCAGTTCTTTTGTTTCCAGGAGCATCTTCTCTAGATGAGAGACAGGTGATTATTCAGTGGTTATGACTGTGATCTTTCAGGAAATTTTGGATTCAGCTTTGCAAACTTCGGGGTCTTAGGCAATTTGTACATTTGCATTTGTTTTGCATTAGGATAAGATAGAGGTGCCCATTTAATATTCTTAAGGAAGCTATGTGCTATTTTCAGCTTCATCTTTCTTCAAAGGCTTTTCCAGCCTCTTTCAAGGGAGGTAAGATTTTTTTTTTTCCTAGAGAGTACCTTTCTTAATTGCTTTCACATGTCATCTCCAGAGATTAAAATAACAGTAAGGTTTGAGATTGGCTTCATTACTTCTCAAGCAGAATGCCTGTTAAAATTTCAGGTTCTATATTTAAGGCGATACACATATAGACACAGAAAAGAGAATGCCTAATTAGGTAGGAAGTAGAAGCCTCAGTTCCCATAGAGTTAATATTATTTGCCTTTACTGTGTTCTTTGTAATATCCCGGCAGAATGCAAAGCCATTAGGGGTTACAGCAACAACTAAATAGGCCTCTTTACAGATATCTTCGTGGCCAGGCTCCCCCTCCCCAAGGTATTATCTCCCTTAAAAGTGTATTTTGGGGCTTCCCTGGTGGCGCAGTGGTTGAGAGTCCGCCTGCCGATGCAGTGGACACGGGTTCGTGCCCCGGTCCGGGAAGATCCCACGTGCCGCGGAGCGGCTGGGCCCGTGAGCCATGGCCGCTGAGCCTGCACGTCCAAAGCCTGTGCTCCGCAACGGGAGAGGCCACAACAGTGAGAGGCCCGCGTACCGCAAAAAAAAAAAAAAAAAAATGTATTTTGTTTTTACTGTGGTATCACGAGCATGTACAAATATATATATATATACCTGCCACACAGCCCGAGAGAGGTACCCACACACATTGTTGCTAGATGTAAGAAGCAGGGAGGCGAATGTTGCCTGTCCTGTGTCCTAATGTCCTGTAGGAATCTAGTTTTAGGTGGAAGCAGGTGATGGTCATAACTTAAGCTTTAAACAACGTGGTCAGTCCTTACAGCTTAGCAAGCATATTGCCGCTGCCACCATGTTGAGGAAGTAAAAAGTATCAGCTGAGGACACAGCCAGGAGCTCGGTAGGCAGAATAGATAAGACCTCCTCTCCTGCTGCTGCTTTATCTTGTTTTCTAAGTGCTCAGGGTCAGGTGAAATCTCATAAGGGGGGACCAGATCCCTCCACTCCTGCGTGAAACATCACTTTAAATTGGTGATTCAAAACACACTTTGGGGCTTCCCTGGTGGCGCAGTGGTTGAGAGTCCGCCTGCCGATGCAGGGGACACGGGTTCGTGCCCCGGTCTGGGAAGATCCCACATGCCACGGAGCGGCTGGGCCCGTGAGCCATGGCCGCTGAGCCTGCGCGCCCGGAGCCTGTGCTTCGCAACGGGAGAGGCCACAACAGTGAGAGGCCCGCGTACCGCACACACACACAAAAAAACCCCCACACTTTGGCCATAGAAAATAAACTTATGGTTACCGAAGGGGAGGGAGGGGAGGGGGGGAGGGAGGGGAGGGGGGGAGGGGGGAGGGGAGAGGGGGGGAGGGGGGGAGGGGGGGAGGGGAGAGGGGGGGAGGGGGGGAGGGGAGAGGGGGGGAGGGGGGGAGGGGGGGAGGGGGGGAGGGGGGAGGGGGGAGGGGGGAGGGATGGGATAAATTAGGAGTTTGGGATTAGCAGATACAAACTACTGTATATAAAATAGGTAAACAAGAAGGTCCTACACTATAGCACAGGGAACTACATTCAGTATCTTGTCGTACCGTATAACCTATACAAAACAGAATCACTTTGTTGTACACCAAAAACTAACACAACATTGTAAATCAACTATACTTTAATTTTAAAAAATGTTTCAAAAGTACTTTGGATCCAACTTTTAGCTCCTGCACAGCCTGTATTATACCAGTGAAATCCATCACTACCATGGGAAGTCCCTGGGCTTCCACTGTACCACAGATTCTGGAAAAATACTTTTTTTTTTTTTTTTTTTTTTTTTGCGGTACGCGGGCCTCTCACCGCTGTGGCCTCTCCCGTTGTGGAGCACAGGCTCCAGACGCGCAGGCTCAGCGGCCATGGCTCACGGGCCTAGCTGCTCCGCGGCACGTGGGATCTTCCTGGACCGGGGTACGAACCCGTGTCCCCTGCATCGGCAGGTGGACTCTCAACCACTGCGCCACCAGAGAAGCCCTGGAAAAATACTTTTTACTTGTATCTGTAATTTAGAGGCATCGTCAGGTACTTGTAGATGAAAGGAAAACTGTCTTGTGGGATCAAAGGTGAGACTGGAAATGAAAAAATCTCCACAGCAATACAAAATTATACGAACTTCTCTGCATGAGGTAGGGGCAAGTTCCCTCAGCTGGTGCCTCAGTTGTCCTACAAAATGGTCCATCCCTTCCTTACATACCATAAATGATAAATGACCATGAAATAGTTAGACATATCAGGTGCATGTATGGATGAATGCCAAGATAGTTTCTGTCAAGTCATGCTGCCCTTTAGTTCCTGCATCAAGACTACTCTCAGAAATGCTGCATCACACTAGAATCCAAAATGTTTTATTTTTCCAATAAAAAGAGATCTATTGATCAAAAAATAAAACTTTAAAAAATGCTAAAATCTTTTATGAGGAGGTAACAAATAGGAAAAGTACACAACCTGATCTTAGAGAAAGGGTGTGCATGGCCAGTCAGCAACCTGCTGTTTGCATACTTTGTCTTTTGTTTAAAGTTATGATTTCTTTTTAATTTATTTGTTTTTATTTATTTATTTATTTTTGGCTGCGTTGGGTCTCCGCTGCTACGCGCGGGCTTCCTCTAGTTGCAGAGAGGGGCTACTCTTCATTGTGGTGTGCAGGCTTCTCATTGCGGTGGCTTCTCTTGTTGCAGAGCATGGGCTCTAGGCGTGCAAGCTTCAGTAGTTGTGGCTTGCAGGCTCTAGAGCATAGGCTCAGTAGTTGTGGTGCATGGGCTTAGTTGCTCCGCAGCATGTGCGATCTTCCCGGATCAGGGCTTGAACCCGTGTCCCCTGTATTGGCAGGCGGATTCTTAACCACTGCGCCACCAGGGAAGCCCCATGATTCTTTTTTTAAACATCTTTATTGTGATATAATTTACCTACCGTAAGATTTACACTTGGAAAGAGGCACATTTTTGCCCTTCCCCTCCCCAAGTCTTCTCTGATGCTGGAGAAGGTGGTGGGAGGAAAAGACCAGAGACACGGGAACAAGTCCCTGGCAGCGTGGGGACCACAGCACTCACCTACACAGAGACATACCAGACAGGGGTGCGTGGAAGGTGCAACCAGGTGGTGATGGGAGAGGGGTCATGAGTCTAAAGGAGGGCTGAAGGGCTTCCCTGGTGGTGCAGTGGTTAAGAATCTGCCTGCCAATGAAGGGGACACGGGTTCGAGCCCTGGTCAGGGAAGATCCCACATGCCGCAGAGCTACTAAGCCCATGCGCCACAACTGCTGAGCCTGTGCTGTAGATCCCGTGCTCCACAACAAGAGAAGCCACCGCAATGAGAAGCCTGCACACCACAATGAAGAGTAGCCCCTCTCTGCAACTAGAGAAAGCCCACCTGCAGCAACGAAGACCCAGTGCAGCCTAAAAAATAAAAAAAATAAAAAGGCTGGAGACAGGACTGGCCCCTTAGGCAGCCAGCACGGGCACTGTATGCACTCATCGGCCAAATCATTTTCCCCCCATCTCACTTAAATATTTCAACCTACAAACCCAAATTTAAGTTTGAGTTAAATATGATAACCTAAAAATATTTAAAATCATATTAGACTATTCTAATTGAGGACCTGGCATAATTCAGAATGATCTGATTCATACTGTATACACATTTAGAAGTTTGTTTTTCCACTATAATTGTCAGGTCTTATTACTAAGGAGAAACTGTGAGAATGAATATCTTTTTCAAATAAAAAGCTTAAGAAATTTAGGATGACTTCCATATGCTCTAAATTCCAGCTTCAGCAGTTATTCTTTGAATTATTTAATTTCAATTAGTCTAACACATTTAATTAATTATACCTTTAAATTAAAGAAACTACATATAGAAATCATATACGTGATTCAGATTTTGAATTTTTTTCACAAATTTAGCTTCTTTTCTATATTACGGTAGTAAGTTTTATAATATATGTTGTACTTTATTAAATTTCACTTAGAAATAGTCTACCATTACTTTCACACTTTAGAATATGAAACTCAATTTCACTTAGAAATAGTCAACCATTACTTCTTACCAATTGTTTGGCCTTCTTTCTATTATTCCAAATAAATAATGTTTTCTTGTGAAAAATATAACTATTTGACACATAAGAGCCTTTGCTAAATAACAACAACAACAACAACAAGCTCTTGCCACAGCTATACAATAAATTCCCTGGTTCATCTGTGCTCTTCTTTTGGTAGTTGACATCTTAGAAAAACAATGTCAACATCTGTTGAATATTGAAAATCAGTTCTAGGGACTATTTAATGGCCAATATAAACACAATCAAGAAAAAATACACTTGAAGGACTTCCCTGGTGGTTCAGCAGTTAAGACTCTTCGCTCCCAATGCAGGGGGCCCGGGGTCAATCCCTGGTCAGGGAACTAGATCCTGTGTACCACAACTAAGAGCCTCCATACCACAACTGACGATCCTGCATGCCACAACTAAGACCCAGCACAGCCAAATAAATAAATAAAGAGAGAGAGAGAGAGAGAGAGAGAGAGAGAGAGAGAGAGAGAGAGAGAGAGAGAGAATACACTTGAAACACAGATGATTTGCTTCAGAGAGAAAATATTAGGAAGAACATATGGGGTGCTTCCTTCTCAAGTGGGTATTTGGGTTTAGTGTGAACTTTTTATAACTTCTAATGTAGTACTCACTTTGATAAATATTTTGATTTTTTTGAACTGCTCACAGAAAAATGTGAAAAACAAGTGAATAACCATCCTACTGAATAAAATGTTAAAATGGAATTTGAAAGTAAGGAAATGCATTTAAGACTGCTTCAAACATGGGAAATAATTTATTTCATGAAGTGATGATTGGAACATGAAAGGGGAATACCCTATAATTTCTTTAGCTTCTCAGAGTTAGTTACCCCTCTATCACAGACCTTTCTAGTAAATAGCCCACTGAGCCTGCAAGTCCTCTGTGCTGACACCTTCCTTTCTCTCCTTATTTAAGGCATCTTCTGCTGCTAGCAGCTGATTCATATTGACAAGGGCACTTCTGTGTTTCCTGCTGTTCTTTTAGCCCCAGGACCACGGTCCTAAGTAAAGGCCTTTATGCAACCTGGTTATTACCCATAAAGTTACTTAGAATCTTGCAAAGGTCAGAACCCAAGGAAAAGAGAGAGGAGGACTAGTTAGGCAAATGTTCAGTCACTATTTGCATCACTGCAAATGCATGTTAGTACAGCACTCAACAGCAGCGTGCATGGCTTTGTGGGTCAGATTTGGGATCCAGCATCAAAACTGTATAGGTCTAAACAGAAGCAAAAAGGAAGAACAGAACAACAACAGAACTAGCAGAATAAGACGTGAAGGGATAGCTTTCGACAGTGAAGGTAGTCAGCAAGTATTTGTCCTCATGGAAACATAGGAGACAAAGGCCATTTTCAGTGTTATGGGCTGAGGGGGGTTACTGATTAAGTAACAGTCACTTAGGTCAGCAGCTTCAAGTCATCCAGCAGACAAGGATTGACAGCATTCTCTTTGGAAGGTCTTGGTTGAAAGACTAGAAGTGCATCCTGGAGATTGGAGCAGCCTAAATATTCATATAAAAAATGGTCAAATTAATTGTGAAGCATAACATGCAGCATTTAAAAGAAAAGAGGTGGACCTATAGGTAAGGATGTGGAGAGAGGTCCAGATCATTAAGTGAAAACCTCATCATAGCGTAGGAGTCACAGAAACATCTATGTGGTGGACCTAGTGGGGAGACAGGCTCACGCTTTCAGCAATCCTCCCAATCCAGAGTGATCCAGGAGAGGCAGAATGTTTCTGGTAAAGCCAAGAGGGCATAGGTGCTAGATGGATCTGAGGAGGCTGCAAACACCACCATCCCAGCTTGAATGTGATCAGACATGTCAGATACCAGCATGAGGAGATGATGACATGGAGACCAAAGGTGCAACTTTACTCGACTTCCCTGCAACACACGCGTGGGTGCATGCACAGACACACACAGAAAAACACACACACAGACACACAGACACACACACACCTGGACCCTGCCTAAGCACCTTACAACTCAGCAACAACCCTAGGAGCTGGAGGAGACTGACTGGCTGATATTTTTTCCTTGCTGAATGAGGTCTCAAAACAGAAACTATAGTCAGTCTTTTAAAAAATGAAAGATATTTTCTCCCATACTTGTGTCTATGGCTCAATGACGCACTTAGAACAATGCCTGGCATAAAGTAAGTGCTTATTCAATGTTAGCTCATTAATTAGGCTGCTCTTATAATCATGATTAACTTTGTATAGAGGAGAATGATGATTATGTTAGAGAATTATGGTAAAATCTTCAACTCTGGGTATTCATTTCAATTTTGGTCACCAAGCAAAATTTCAGGGGAGAAAATCCACTTTGTAAATTCACTTGTAAAAAGTACAGGTCAAGCACAATTCAAACAACGAAATCTCACTGGCTTAAAAGTGATTGTAGTTGTTTGTGCTGGCGAAAGAGTTTTCCCTTTTCAACCCCGAAGCTCGGAACGGGGATGATGTGAACTGCAAACAGCTGCCGCCTCCCATCAGCGGCAGCAACCTTCCGGAAGAAGGTGAAGTGTGCTTGGTATGTGAAGGGCATTTGACTCTGGGGAAAAGACATGTGATCTAGGTGACAATGAGGCCTGACGGCCCAGAACCCTGAAAGGTAAAACTCCAGAAGTGACAGGTCCTTAAGAGCATGGGTTGAACTGGAGTGCATTCAAATACCGGTATGTCCTTGTCACTGGGAAAGTGGAGAGGTGGCATGGGCAAGGGCATTCAGGGCAGAGCCAGCCAGCATTCTCAGCCTAACCTGGGCCTGCACAGAGGTGTGAACATTATTTTCCGTCAAGGGAACTGAGTGTCTGAATTGATAATGGCCAAGAAGCATAAGAACTGAGGATTGTAATCTTTTCTGGGACATAATCCAAAATGTTCTGATGGAAGCTATAAACTTTTTTTTCTCTTTCCAGAAAAACTATGCCTACGTGTCTGAAGATATAGATGAAGATAAATAAGGAGTTGGGGGAGGTGTGAGGAAGGGGAAGCATCACCAATTTAGGGACAGAACTCAGTGCAATTTCTGTCGTTGGTTTGCAGCTTGTATTTTAAGAAGAACTGCTTCCTCATCTGAGAGCCTGCACGGTGACCAGGTGGGGAGAAAGAGCCACTGAGATAGTGCAGGAGATGAGAGATAAAAAGGAAGAAAGACTGGGCAGAGTAGACTTGGAATGAAAACAGCTGCATGCCTAGGGGGCCGTCGGTGGAGGGGCTTAAGGCTGAGCTGAGGTATCTGAATCTGATCATATGTAATACATAAGGAGAAAGCAGAACTGGAAATAGAGATAGGTGATACTGTCATAAACTGGCATACAAATTGAACAAATGGTTTACAGAAATCTGTCTTAATGTCTAAAAGCATCATGTTATTCCACTGCTTACAAACCTCTGACTTATTTATCGTAAAGAGCCGCTTCTCTGACCAAGAGAATTCATTAAAGAAACCAACAGTGATTTCTTCGTAACGATACAAAAATCAACAAAGCCAAAATTACTTCTTTTTTTAATTGCTCATTGATTTGGCATTTCTGGTCTTTCCATTATATCAGAATTCTAGGCCTTTCAAAAAGGACATCTCATGAATCTTATTCATAGCATCAAGGCATCTATTCTACTAGCTAGGTTTTCTTCCTAAGATTGTGTTATGTGAATCTTGAATACACATAAATATTTTAAATATTTAAATGACATCAACATTGCCATACTCTGCTTTAAGAACAACCCAAGGTGCTACAGATGTGTAACTTCAAGAGATAAAACAAGAAAAGTTGCTAAGGTAAGACCAATTGGAATTTTTGAAATGTAAATGACTTGCTTTGATGATTTACTGCTACTGAAATTTAGACAACATGGTATTTAATGTTTACATATTTTTCAAAAGGAGTTCAATCCTATTTGGTGCTTAAGGTTTAAAAAAAATCACCTTATCCTCATTTGTAAACTTATTTTTGAAAATAAAATTTTCCACTAGCTAATTGGCAGCTTCATTGGTCTTGAAGTATTAGCATCTTTGGCTCTCAAAATAAAAACAGAGAAATTAAATGTAGCTGCTGTTTACTTTTTTGGCCATCTCACTTTAACTATTGACTTAAGCCAATTCGTCTCCTCTTATGTTTTTAAAAACCTACAACAATGTGCTTTAAGAAAAGACTCTAGCCTCCAAACACCATAATAGTTCATTTTCTAGGATCTTTTTCATTTGCCTCAAGTCACAGAGTTTTATTTTATACTTTCATATGTAGATTCCAGCAAGAGGAAAATTCTTCTCTACTTTGCAACTTATTTGCTTTTAAGCACAACTTTCTCCCAGTAGGTATTCATGAAACTGTTCTCCAAGCCGGATGTCAGCGTATTCCTATTCCACAGGCATTAGTGCTCCTGCCTAGGAACCAGAAGATAAGATGGAAGAGAAAATTTATTTTTAAAGCTCTTGTAATCAGCACCTTTGGGAGGTGTCCAAAGTGTGGTTTTATTGGCCAAAGGCAATAAGATAGCAGGGTCCTGGGAAGTTCTCGCAGGCTGTTGGCTGCCATTTCTCAGTGGTAGACCAGAAAAAGCTGAGCATAGCCTATCAGTAATAGTAACAGTCACCATTTATTTTGTGCCCAGTATTAGTTTTACACATGCCTCAGGATTCACATAATTTATTTCTAATTTTTACAATAATACTTCAAGGTAGCTATTACTAGTCCTCTTTTATAGAAGAGAAAATGAAGCTCAGTTTTATGTAACTTGCCAAAGTCAACAGTGTAGAAGGGGCAGAATGAAGAATCAAAGCAGTTGCCTGACTCCAAAGCCCAGGCCTTGTTCTCACCATCCTGCATGACCAAGAGAATGCAGGCTAAACCCCTTTAATCAGAGGACGAGGTTTTGCTGTCTCCTAGAGGATGAAGGAAAGTGGGCACATCTATTCTCTGTAGGCAAAGACTTTATTGCCATTCAGAGCACCAAGAAAAAGAAAGCTACTTAAAAAATGCTTTTTGCCTATATGTCTAATGGAGGATGAGCAAAGCCCCAAATCTCTCCAGAATGCTCTTCTTTTTCCTGGGTAAATGGAAAGTTACTACATTTTTCCCTTAAAAATTGTTTTTTCCCAAATGAAGGGCACTTAACTTTGCCTGATTCCATCCATACTTACTCGGCTGTCAATGAGTCCAATAATTACCATTTTGCAAGCACTCCTTGGTTTCCCTCTTTGGCACTTTACTCACATTTTCCGTTGTCTGGGTGGAGATTCCTTCCTCAACCCCAATCTCTACTAAGGAAATTCTAGCCAACCTCCCAGAACCTGCAAAACGTATTCCTTTCTCAATGAAACTTCTCTGATCCTTAACCAAATGCAACTTCTCCCTCCTCTGAATGTTCAAAAATACATCATTCAATCATCTTCTATAGCGCTTATCACATTTTACCTCGAATAGAGCTATTGGTGCCGTTAAACAAAAATCTCCCCTCCTAGACTAGGTGTGTCAGGAAAGGGATTATGCCTCCTTCATCTCTGATGCCCAAGGTGCACAGCACATGTTGATATTGGGTGAATTAATGTTTCCAGGCCATTATACCCATGCCTGTCATCTCATTTTTATGAGTCCAGGTTGTCTTTGTCCCTCTTTGTTTATGTAAGTCCTAGTCTTTTAAAACCTTTCCCCAACCTCTCTAGCTTTCCCCCCAAATCCTGGAATTTATGAACTAAATTTTTGGTGCCTATATATGGCTTTGAAGCATTATTTGTTTTATTATGTGTATGCCCTATATTATATGTACTCCTGGGGCTAATGTCTATCTATGCTATTATTGATATTAATAACGATTTTCATTTAATGAACACTATGTCACAGGCACTCTGCTAAGTGCTTCATCTATCTTATCATATCCCTTATAGAACTTTCAAAAGGGTCCCCTGACTTTGTTCCTTAGCCTGTATCAGCCCTCAGCCTTCTCTACTGTAATATACTCCAGGGTTTTGACAACCAGACCGACAGTAAGACTCTAGAAGGCAGGGACCACATCTTTCTTACTCATGTCTATTGCAGTGCATGGTAGAGAATAGATTCCCAATTTATGTTCTATAGAGTTTTAGAACTACACTGACTTCACAAAACAAAGAGTGCTTTAAAACTTGTTTTTAGACATACCAGTGGAAATTTCATATTACTAATTATCAAGTAAGAATCTTTTCCCTATCAGTGCTGGAACTACCAGATTAAGAATTCTGCTATTAAAAAAAAAATCCAACGTGAGATCCCAACTCTTCATTAAATGGATGACTTTTAGTCAAAAGAATGAAAGCCTGTGCTAAGTGTCCTGACTTCAAGCTTCCCTCTGCTCCCTGTCTGCACCCCATCTTGTTTATCTCTGGTCTATATTTGCATTTGTGTCTGAAGACAGCATTGGTCTCCTCTTCATGAGCTGGAATGAAAAGATCTGATGGGAAAAAAGCTTCCCCCACAGGAAACTGTCTGAGCCAGAGATTTACATCCTGGTTTTCTTATTAACCAACTGCCAGGCTTCAGAAAACTGGAGCCAACCCAAGTGGGGACCCTGGCAGCTGGTGTGAAGCGTGAGACCAGTTGCTAGAGAGTGGGGGAAAGGGGGAGGATGTAGGTTGGAGGGAAGAAATGGCTTCTGGAAATTTACGTATGCTCCTGGCAAGGAGGATGGTTCTATGTGATCAGAGGCCAACTCACCCTTGATCCCCACGTTAGGGGAGAGTCAGAGAGGCCTGTCTGCTGAGGGTTCAAGGATAAGATTTGTTTCCTCCTTCCCCTATCTTAGAATGTGTAGGAGAGAGGAAAAGATGAGTAACCCAGAGAAATGTAAACAAGTAATCACTATTCATGGAAAACAGGTATCTCTTACATTACATAAGAAACACTTAAAAGTTTTGACTTCCTGACATGTGAGGTAATGAGGACATCATACAGAATCAGAAGACGCCATCATTTTAACTCCAATTTAAAAACAACAGTAAAGGGGGAAAATGGAGAGTTGTCGTTTCATGGGTATAGAGTCCCCATTTTGTAAAATGAAGACATTCTAAAGACCTGTTGCACAACAATGTGACTATACTTAACACATTGAACTGTATACTTTATAATGATTAAGATGGTAAATTTGATGGCATGTATGGGTTTTTTTTTACCACAATTAAAACTTTGAAAACTTAAAAAAAATTAAAGAACAAAAAAGAAAAAGAAAATAACCAAATATATTCCAAAGTGAAAAATACATTACTGCTCCTTGGGCTGCCCTCTCCCCCTTTTTTTCTCTTAGCAAGCTGCTTCGTAGTTATACATAAATATTCTTTCTCTTTATGTGGACAGAAGGGGAAAAAAGAGAAATATATAAGCATTTGCAGAAGCAGAGAGGAAAACTGTGGATCTTCCTCTTTCTTTGGAGGAACATATCTTTTTGAACCACCGGCCAATAGGATATTTTAAAAATTCCATGTGTATAATGGGTAATGGCAAAGAAGCTTTTTTTGCGGCACGCGGGCCTCTCACTGTTGTGGCCTCTCCCGTTGCGGAGCACAGGCTCCGGACGCACAGGCTCAGCCGCCATGGCTCACGGGCCCAGCCGCTCCGCGCGGCATGTGGGATCTTCCCGGACCAGCGCGCGAACCCGCGTCCCCTGCATCGGCAGGCGGACTCTCAACCACTGCGCCACCAGGGAAGCCCGGCAAAGAAGCTTTTTAAGTCCAAAGAACAGACAACATTAAGCCCTTACTACTCAATTCCAAATCAAAAGTCTGATACTCACAGAGCTAACAACTGAGGACACTCAAGCCGACAGGCAAAATTAGGAACCCAACTCAATTTCCTTCCTAATTCTTCTTCCTATCCCCCAACCCCACCCTGTTTTTTCCTTTCTTATCCAGTTGGGGGGCTAAGCTGTTTATATTGACTGATTTAATTTAGGGAAGGGACTGTTTTTGAATCTGGCCTGGCTTGTAGTTTTTCTTTTGGAGATGGGTGTTTGTTGATCAAAGCCACAAAAAACAATGTTGTTTTAATTTATGCTTCCTTTAGTTCTGCAAATTTGGGGAGGAGGGTTTTTTTTTTTTATAAGAGGTAATGAGGCAGAATCCTCTAATGGCAAGGATATCTTTCTCACCAAATTAAAACCCATGTATGCTTTAAAAAAATAATGGGTTTAAATAAAAGTAGCTTTTCTTCAGAGAGTAAATAAATTTTAAAGTAGGAAACTTCCCACACAGTTTGGGCTTACTGGTCCTATCAATACAGGCTGGGGAAGGGAGTAAACAGGATATTTCCTTTTTTTCGTTTTTGTCCCTAACTTGAAGTGACAGAATAATTTACAGTAAGAAGAGTCTGATCAAAACATTTAAGATGTATGCCTGCTAAAGCAATAATCTTACATGCCAGAAGCAGGGATAGAATTTTTTCTGTTTTATTTCTCTCTGAAAATATATTACCTTAGTTTATTTTAGCTAAATGAGCTCAGAACTTCATTAATATTAGTCCCATGTATACAATGAGACCCAAAAATTTTGCTATGTTTTATTTTTTTAAGAGGGACCAATCATCTTGACATTCTCATGATATCCTTAATGGAAATATTATGTAAAGCTTATGTTTCCCAGATCAGAACTCTGGAAAACACTCTTTCCCTTAAGTGTGGAGGCCATAGCATCACACAAATAAGAAAAGTCAACACCAGCTAAACCTGTCTCTCCCTGATGTTCCTTTCTGGGTGTTCATGCATCTAAAATGCATGTTTTATTGAGCAACTAGTACACCATGGGCACTGTGTGATGGAATCTGTGGCAGGCTGGAGGACCACAGGGAGGCATCCTAAACTGGAACTGAGGGCTTATGACAGGATTCTAAACTGAGGTCTAGAGAATGAATGGGAGTTAGCTGGGCAGAGAGAATGGAGGGAAGAGAGCCCAGCAAGACCAAGGAATGGAAAGAAATCAGTATGGCTGGAGGAGAGTACAAAAAAGGAACTGGCAAAGGGGGCTGGACACAAAGGCCTGGGCAGGAGTTTGAAGTTTATCTAAGCAGTAATGGGAAGGCATTGGAAGTTTTTAAGTAGAGGGATGAGATCAGATTTGCATTTCAGAAGGACTGCTTTGCCTGCAGTGGCCACCAGTGGGAGGGGGGCAAGGCCAGTGACCAGTTAGGACACGGCCACAGGAGTATAGCCTGAAGGTGACAGTCCTTCCACCCCAGAATGTAAGCTCGACGAGGGCAGGGCTTTTTGCTTGGTTTACCTACTATACCTCAAGCACCTAGAACAGAGTGTGGCACCTAATAAGTGCTCAAGTATTTGTTGAACAAATAAATAAATAGGCTGAAGTAGGATAATGAAGAGAGGATTCAAGAGAGGGGTCGATAGGGAGAACAACTAGGAAGCAGAGTGAATAGGCCTTATTAATCTTTTGTGAAACCTTTAAAATCTCTTTCCTGATATAAAGTCATGCTTCTTTGCATCTTTTCCATAGTAAATCTATTTGATTCAATGAAAAATATCTAAGTTATTTCCCAAATAAAATGCTAACTTTTTTAAAGTGTGTAAATGAGTGATTTTTAGTAAATTCACAGAGTTGTGAATTTACTCAATCCATTGCCATAATCCAGTTTTAGGACATTTTCATCACCTCAGAGAGTTCCCTTATGCCTAATCCCTGCTCTCACCCCCAACCTCAGGCAACTCATGATCTGCTGTTTGTCTCTATAGATTTGCCTTTCCTAGATATTTCAAATAAGTGGACTCATATAATATGTAATCTTTTATGCCTGGCTTCTTTCACTTAACATAACGTTTTTGAGGTTCTGCTATGAACATTTGTATACACGTCTTTGAGTGGACAGACAGAGGCCCTGTTAATTTGGATTACATGTAGGAGGTGGTGAGAAAAATGAATGACTCAAGGAAGATGCCCAGACTTCGGGCTTGGGCAACTGGATGGATAATGATACAATTCACTGAAATGGGGAAGAACAGATGAGGAGCAGCTCTAACCGGAAAGATGACCTCAGTTTTGGGCAAATGCCTGGGAGAGAGAAGTGGGTATGCCTCGTAGGCAGGCAGACACATGGGTCTGGAAGGTTAGCTTCCTCAAAATGTCTATCAAAGCCCCCTTTATTTTGAGCAGCCTGTTTCATGTTTAAGACTTATTTCTCAGGCATAATAAAAGCAATTCTCTGTAACTTTGGCTCTTCTCTATATAAATCTGACCAAAGAAGAAATTCAGAAAACATCGCATCAAATACTCACTTTGCATAATAATTATAATAATATCTTCTATTTGTTCAGCATTTTTTAATTGTGGTAAAATACACATAAAATTTACTATCTTAACCATTTTTTTTTTTTTTCCTTTTTGCGTTATGTGGGCCTCTCACTGTTGTGGCCTCTCCCGTCGCGGAGCACAGGCTCCGGATGCGCAGGCCCAGCGGCCATGGCTCACGGGCCCAGCCGCTCCGCGGCATATGGGATCCTCCCAGACCGGGGCACGAACCCGTATCCCCTGCATCGGCAGGCGGACTCTCAACCACTGCGCCACCAGGGAGGCCCAGATCTTAACCATTTTTAAGTGTATAGTTCAGTGGCATTAAGTACATTCACATTATTGTGCTGCCATCACCACCATCCATCTCCAGAACTCTTTCATCTTTCCAAACTGAAACTCTTGTACCCATTAAACACGAATTCCTCATCCTCCTGCCTCGCAGCCCCCGGCAACCACCATCCTACTCTCTGTCCCTATATGAATTTGACGGCTCTAGGTACCTCATATAAGTGGAATCATACAGTATTTGTTCTTCTGTGCCTGGCTTACTTCACTTAGCATAATGTCAAGGTTCATCCATGTTGTAGCACATGACAGGATTTCCTTCCTTTTAAAGGCTGAAGCATATTCTGTTACATTTTGCTTATCTATTCATCTGCCAATGGACACTTGCTTCAGTCGCTTCTACCTTTGGTTACTGACTGTAAATAATACCCCTATGAACATGGGTGTACACATATCTTTTCCAGTCCTTGCTTGCTCAGCATTTACTTTCAAGGAATTTCAAGATATAAGAGTTGGAAGATCTTTGCTAGACTTTAACTCAGGCAAGCTGTAATACATCATCACTTGAATAACAGGTGCTCACATGATCAGTTTCGGATCATAATTACAAATATCCACCTGCACTGAGTGAGGCCACCAGAATGTTCTCCAGCTTTAAGAGACACTGGGTGTCACTGGACTTTTCTTAAACTCTAGACCTACAGTGCAGCAAATTGCTTTTTTTCCCCTTTTTTATGATTTTGGTGATACCACTTTGAATCAACCAAAACTTGAGATCCAAGTCCCTTATAAAATTCTTTCTTTTCCCACTCATCCATGGGGTCCTGAAAGTGACCCAGTTCTCTTTGCTTTTGTGATAAAAGTGTTCAGTGGGAGCTTTGTAATGCACTTAAAGGTTTCTGTGGTTCGTCAGGTTAGGCAGGTCTGCCCAGCTACAGTCGAATTTACCAAGACACCACTTATCAGGGAATGAAGTTATGACATGGGGTCAGGATGTCATACCTGATGGCAGAGAGCAAGATTAGACACACACCAGCCAACGGCAGGGAGGGCTTTTGAAGGAAGGGGTAAACATTGTCCTAGCTCCATTAACTTGTATCTGTCTCTCAAAAACACCACAGCTCTCCAACACAAGCAGAGCACGCAGCTCACAGAAAATACCAGAACAGGGCAATATTGGCATTCTAGTAGGCTCATGAGAGACTGCTGAGAATTGCCAGGAATTAAGTTAATAAAATCAGCAATCTTAAATAGCCACAAACATCAGAAAACACCATTTTAATTGTAAGAGATGTGGCAGAAAGATGCCAAATCCATAGAACAGTCCAGCACTCCAGGGAAGGCCCTGAATCTCGCCACTGCTGGAAAAGGAAAGCCACATGGGTCTGGACCTTTGGAATATGCTCCTCTAAATGGCTGTTTCTTCTATGGAACTCCAAGCTCCACGCCCAGAGTGCAGAGGGAAAGCCACAGCTTCCTGGAACACCTTCCCAGATGCCCCACCCTCAACTGGTATGGAAGGTGGAACAAGAAATTAAACACGATATCAATGGCAGGGAGATAAGGGATTAAAAAACAAAACAAAACAAAACCCCCTGGACCCCAGCCAGGCCACATGCATGAGTTAAGTGCCTCATAGGCAGAGCTGCACCACTTGCAGACTTGAGGGGTGCCACTAATCTGAGGCCCAAGGGCAGAGGCTCATTTTTACTCAAGGCCTTAAGAGGTCCTGTTATATAGGCAGTAAACTTATCCCACCTATTTCTGGACAGCATGGGCAGCTGTGGAATCCCAGGTGAGAACTGCAGAAGCCTAGGCCTCTCTGTAGGGAGGTGTATCCTCCCCCTTAAGTCAGTAATTCTCACTCTAGGCTGCACTTGCAAACCACTTGGGAGGCTTTTAAAACCAGAGGCCCCGGACCAACCCCAAACCAATGAGTCAGACTTCTGGGGGACAAACCCATTGTTAGTTTTAAAAGCTCCACAGATGTTTTACATGTGCAGCTAAAGAATCACAGCTGTCAGTCAACTCGGGATTCTAGCTGCATAAACTCAAGAAGAACTATCAATTAACAACTTACTGCATACATTTCATAAGGTGACACAGAGGTTCCTCCAAAGAAATACAACTTAGGGAGCTCTATTAGTTAGCTAGGGCCACCATAACAAAATACCTGGCTTAAACAACAGAAATGAATTTTCTCACAGTTCTGGAGGCTGGAAGTTCAAGATCAAGATGTCAACAGGTTTGTTTCCTCCTGAGGCCTCTCTCCTTAGCTTGCAGATGGCCGTCTTTTCATTGTGTCCTCACGTTGTCTTTCCTCTGTGTGTATCCCTAGTGCCTCCTTGTGTGTCCAAATTTCTTCTTATAAGGACAGGAGTCAGACTGGATTGGGGCCCAGCCTAAGGGTCTTGTTTTAACTTAAGCATTTATTTAAAGGCCCTATCTCCAACTACAGTCACATTCTGAGATATTGGGGCTTAGGGCTTCAACATATGAATCTGGGGGGTCTGGGGGGTGGGTCACAATTCAGTCCATAAGTTTTTTCGATGACAAGGTGGTTTTCCTAAATAAACTCTTTGACTTCACAAATACCAACTGCCTCATTTACATAAAGTTGGAATTTCCTGATGACTAAGCAAGCCCATTAGAAAAAGAGTACTTTTTGAAATTATGTGAAGGCTGAGCATCCCACATGGTAACTGACTAAGGGCCTACAGAGAAAATGCTCTTTTAAATGGAATTAATGCCAGGAAGTAGCTCTCCTATTTTGAAAATCTGGCTCATTATCTTCAACTGCTCGGAAACAAATGCCAGACATATTTGGTATGTATAGCCCAGATAAGAATTTGAACAGTCAGACAAGGTGTCTCAAAATGGCAGCTTGGGTGAGACCGGTGTCATGACTCAGATTCCTATAGAAACCAAGAAGGTAAATGGATGAAGTGAACCAGGGGAATTGGGGTGCCTGGAGTGTGCATGCCCTGTCTCAAGGGCCTTATAGAAAGTGGATCCACTGTTCCTTGAGCTGCCAATTTCTAAGAAAAATGCTGGCCATTGGGTTTTCATGTGAAAATTTCCAGTTTTTAAATGTTGGAAATTAATTCAAATTTAAAAAACCTCAGCATTCTGTGGGCCAAATAAAACATAGCTTCAGGAGAGACTGGGCTGGTTTGCTGCCGGTCATTGCCTCCGGCATAAAGCCACAGGGTGACCCAGGTTCTAGTCTTGACTTGGCAAGTTGTGTGACTTTGCCACCTGCTTGTCTGGAATTCACCTTGGAAAATATGGGGGCTTTATGAGAGTTTCATGAAAGTCAGGTACACAATTCTTTTATTCTCTACTGGAGGAAATGCAGAGTCCCCAAGTTCAATGAGATTTCAAGCACAGACTCAAGGACTAAGACCCTAGCATCTAAACAGGAGCAGGTCAAAGGTTCCACTGGCTCCTTCTCTCCCTCAGCTAGTTTCAAGCTGACAGAAAATAACTTTTCTTGGAAGGATTTAGCTAGCTTAAAAATTTTTATTTGGAACTAATGAAAACACTGTAATCTATGCATTATTTTCAATAAATGTTTTCTAGATTGCCAGAGATTTATATGGTGACTTAAATCAACAAATCCCAAAGTCCCCTTGCAGGATCAGATACCTCTTGAGAAGCAAGAAGACAGTCAACAGTGCTCCACCCAGGAATCTAGGGACATGGCTCTGAGCTCATCTCTGAGTAACCAACTCTGTGAATCAATTTCTCTGATCTTCAGTTGGCCTATAAAGTTCTTGGGCCTTTTCATCTCTAAGTTCAATTATTCTAGTTACCAAAATTAAAATATTAGTTCTTAATTCTGCAACCAGTTATAAGAGGCACCAGGAAATGACAAAAATCAACTTGGTCAAATCACTTTAGCCTGTGGCCAAGTGTTCCAGTCTTAACATTGTCAGCTAGTGAATTTGATCACGTTGGATGGGTGTCAAACCCAATGTTGGGGAAGCACTTAGATGTTTTCAAATGCAGGGAGTTTTATAAATGCATAGAACACAACTGGTAAGGGATAGTTATTGAAACCACAGTAAGTATGATTCTTTAGGAGGAAAATATTTTTGAACTCTCAAGCTTTGAAAGCAACTGGATAATGAAAAGTGATGCTGGTTTTAAAGTTTCACCATAGACTATTGTGGTAGGCAGAATTCTAAAGATGGCCCCAAGATTTCTGTCCCCTAGTTACTCAATCAAACATTAATCTAGGTACTACTGGGAAGGAAGCCTGCAGATGCAATTACAGTTCCAAGTCGAATGACCTTAAGATACAGAGATTATCCAGGTAAGTCTGACCCAACCAGGTGAGTCTTTTTAAAAGCAATAAGGAAGACAGAGAGATTTCAACCACGGGCATGGGTGGGGGGTGTGGGGACAGTGAGGAATCAATGTGTTTTGCAGGCTTGAAGATAGAGGGGGCCATGTGAGAAGAAGATTCAGGCTGCCTGCCTCTAGGATCAGAGAGCTGCTCTAAGTGACAGCCAATAAGGAAACCACAGGAAGTGAATTGAACCAACAATCTGAACACATTTGAAAGTGGATTCTTCCCAAGAGCCTCCGGAGAGGAACCCAGCCTAGTTGATCCTTCATTTCATCCTTGTGATGTTAAGCATAGAACTCAACTGAGTCACACAGGACTCCTGACCTGGAGAACTATGAGCTAATACATTTGTGCTGCTGTAAGATGCTATGTTTGTAATAATTTATTACACAGCAATAGAAAACTGACACAGCTGCCAAATGTTGAGAAGGTTGTGAAGCAACTGGAACTGGACTGTAAGGTGGTACAACCACTCTGGAAAATGGTATGGAAGTTTCTCATTAGGCAAACATACATCTACCCTATGATCCAGCATCTTACTCCTAGGTATTCACCCATGAGAATGAAAACATAGGTCTATAAAAAGTCTTGGACACTAATATCCATAGTAGCTCTATTCATAATAGCCCCATACTGGACACAGCCCAAATGTCCATCAACAGGAGGATGGATAAACAATAAATATAAGCAACAACATGGATAAAGTTTAAAAACATTATGTTGAGTAAAAAATACCACACAGAAGAGTACATACTATGTTATTTCATTTATAAGAAGCTCTAGAACAGGCAAAACTAATCTGTGGTGAAATAAATCAGAACACTGGATGACTGGGGGTGGGGTATGGACTGGGAAGGGGCATGGAGCTTTTGCAGGTGATGAAAATGGTCTATATCTTGATAGAGGTGTAGTTTACACAGGTGTATACATCTATCAGGACTCTGATAATGGAACTGTAATACTTAAGCATACATTTCAGTTTGTAAATGATCTCTCAATAAAAATATACTGAAACACAAATTTTTAAAAATTCAAGCCTCTATGTTACAGACTAGTTATCACTAAGGTGTTAATGACTCTCTCTTAGGAGTATCCATTTAAAAGTACCGGGTGGGAATTAACCCAGAGACTGGGGCATATGAGCCTCTGAGCAGCTGGATGAAAATTTTTTGAACAGTGAGGACTATCTAGAGGACCTCAAATCACTCCACATACTTACTCAAATCGTCCTGCAAAAAACTACGAGTTTATTTTATGCCCAGGTCCAAAAGGCTAAAAGGTGAATGCCAAAGATGCTGATGAGATTGCAGCGACCCAAGCAAGAAGGGCTCTGGAAGGGAGCTGGGTGCTCAGGGGCAAGTGGCAGTGCCTTGAGACTCCCATGTGAGGGAGATGGGGCAGGAGCTTCAATCTCTCAGATCTGATGGCCAAGGGGCAGCAACCCATAGGGGTGGCCTCCATGTGACACCCAGCAGACTGAGCCTTGAAGGTCTCTGGGGATATTGCTGTGCAGCCACATTCCTGGTTTCTTTAGCATTAACACACTGGGGAATACATAATACACTGGGGATGGGTTGCTACAGTTAAAATAAACTCTTCTTTTTATTGAAGTATAGTTGTACAATGTCGTATAAGTTACAAGTGTACAATATAGTGATTCACAATTTTTAAAGGTTATACTCCTTTTATAGTTATTATAAACTATGGGTTATAGTCCCCGTGTTGTACAATATATCCTTGTAGCTTATTTTATACCTAATAGTTTGTACCTCTTAATCCCCCTATATTGACCCTTCCCCCTTCCCTCTCCCCACTGGTAACCACTAGTTTGTTCTCTATACCTGTGTAAACTCATCTTTTCTTACTTGGTGGAAAGGGCTTCTCAAAGCCCATAGAAATTTCACTGGATTCTGCAGACTTATACTTTGGTACTTGGGAAAGGACTCTAAACAGAGCCAACAATTGTAGGTTAAAATTTTCTCAGTTTGACTGACGTGAGTCTAAACCAAAATGACCAATATGAGAAGCTGTGCTTTAAGATATGGGCTGCACTTTTTCTAAGGCGCTCTAATGGTTAGACAGTGGTATGGGGGGGAGGCAGGGGCATGTAAAGTAGTGGGGCCACCTGTTTCGCAAGGTGTCTTGGGTCTGTTGGCCTCTGTCCTTAGAAAGTTCCACTGGTAAACAGGAAGTGATAGGTACTTGGCCCTCTCTGGAGGGGAAAAGTCAGCAAGGTCACATGGGGAGGCTGTGGTTAGCGGGAGGAGAGGTGGGCTGAAGGAGCCTGGAGTATTTACAGTGAGAGTTAAAATGAAACGATTTAATAAGAGCGGGCACTGAAATCGAACCTTCCTGTTAGGTAGTCAGCTGGAGAGGGAGGAATGGAATCTCAATGAGATTCTTCCTTAGGTGAGGTGTTTTCTTTGTTTTGTTTAATCATAACAATGATTTGAAAAAGCTTTACCAGTGAGTCAGTAGTGGGTTTGCTACATATATCAGAAATTAGCTACAAATCCCCTAATTATTTCTAAAAAAAAGTTTTACTTGGAAATGATACAAAGCGCCGTTGAATCCATAGGTTTTGTTCTTTTATGTAAGTGATAACGTATCTGACTTGTCAGTTTTGCAACCTGCTTGTTTTTATTTCATTGGAAAATATTAGTTTATTAATCTACACCATTTAGATGCAGTGAAATATGTTTAGAGCCAGTTTCTATTAGTAGTTTTTTTTTCTCCCATATGCTACTTTATTTTTTTATTTTTATTTTTATTTTTTTAACATCTTTATTGGAGTATAATTGTTTTACAATGGTGTGTTAGTTTCTGTTTTACAACAACGTGAATCAGTTATACATATACATATGTTCCCATGTCTCTTCCCTCTTGTGTCTCCCTCCCTCCCACCCTCCCTATCCCACCCCTCTAGGTGGTCACAAACCACCTAGCTGATCTCCCTGTGCTATGCGGCTGCTTCCCACTAGATATCTATTTTACGTTTGGTAGTGTATATATGTCCATGCCACTCTCTCACTTTGTCACAGCTTACCCTTCCCCCTCCCCATATCCTCAAGTCCATTCTCTAGTAGGTCTGTGTCTTTATTCCCATCCTGCCCCTAGGTTCTTCAAGACATTTTTTTTTTAGATTCCCTATATATGTGTTAGCATATGGTATTTGTTTTTCTCCTTCTGACTTACTTCACTCTGTATGACAGACTCCATGTCCATCCACCTCACTACAAATAACTCAATTTCGTTTCTTTTTATGGCTGAGTAATATTCCATTGTATATAATGTGCCACGTCTTCTTTATAACCTGCTTGATTTTGATACTGAGAAGTATTTGATATCTTGGCTTTGAGTGGAACTGAGACTATTCACCCATTTTTCCATCCAAAGGTGCCTACGTTGGCCATTACTTGGGTCCTACCAGTCACACACACACACGGGGGAGGGCGGCGGGTGGCTTTGAAGGGGTTTCTGCAGGAATGCTTAACATAACTCCTACCACATTATTAGAATTCACTGTTCCTAGTTTGTGTCCCTCACTTGAAAACAAGGTCTTTGGGGGCACACCATGGTTTGTCTTATTTATCCTTTATTTTTAATGCCTAACAGAGTATTTGACACATAGTTGGTAGAAATAAAGATTTCTAGTCTTGCTATTTCCTGTTACGTTCTTTGTGGAGATGAGAAACAGCCCTGTTTTTTCTTTTTCTACATGAAGGCACGCACTCATTGCTCAATCTCAAATCCAGCCACATAACCTTTCCTTTGCTTTTCTAGCTTTAGAACCTCCCCCAAGGTTCTTTCAGAAATGAAGCAAGAGTTTCTGAACAATCTGGTGAATGCTAACTAGGGCAGGGAACACAAATCACCAAGCCTGGAGGTCTGAGACCCTGTCATTTGGGTGGCCAGCTTCCCATCCCCACAGTCTGCTGGGTGTTAAGCAGATGTGATTTGTACTTTCCTAATTTTCACAACTGTTGTGTGATTGTGGGGATTTATTATCAAACGTGTGGAAAAGCGCTTGGTAACTCCCAGACAGGTATAGTTATCAGCTTCACTTCATCTGTGTGGAAAAGGTTCAGAGTTGAAGGGAGTTGCCCTGGCTTATGCATTCAGAAGCATATCTGAATCCCAAACCAATGGTTTCCCCCGAGCCCCATGAATGTACTGAACTCTACAAACATAGGACTGATTCCAGGACTGCCCCACACGACCACAAGAGAAGACCCAGGTAGCAGTGATCTGAGAACGCGTGTCCTTGGAAAGGATCCTGAAACCAGCGCAGTCTGCAGGAGGCCAGGTGCTTGACTTACCTGTTGGGCCCGGAGACAGCCTGTTCTTTTCGTATGTCTGTCTGTAACTGGAAATCCAACAGTCACAGAGCTGAGAAACAGGTTTCCTCTATAATTAGTGCAACAGGCCAATGGATGTCACTGTTGCACCACAGAAACAGAATCTCAACCCCAAGGGGACTTTGAACAGCAACACACTCACTGCTTGGTTACTTTAACAGAGCAGAGCGCACCTTGAACAAAAGGGTAACTATTTTAAGTGGATGGTACAATGTTGTGATTTATATATATATTCTATCATTCAGATCTTCGACCGCAGTTCCTGGCTCACAGCTCCCAAACTCTTGGAAATTTCCTAAGTGATGGGAGCTTAAAGTTGTCTCTTTTTTGGTTGATGAGGTGACTTTTGGAAAGCACCTAAGAGTGGGGGCTGGTTGCCAGTGGAGACAACCTTGTGATGAGATGGATGGAACTTTCGGTCCCACCCCCAGACCCAGGGGGCCTGGAGGTTGACTTCAATCACCAATGGCCAATGATTTAATCAATCAGGCCCATGCAACCTTCAGTCAACAATGGCCAATGATTTAATCAATGGGGCCTATCCAATAAAGCCTCCATAAAAACCCAAAAGGATGGGGATGAGGGTTCAGAGAGCTTCTGGGCTGGTGAATACATGGAACTTGGGGAGGGTAGAGCCCCTGGAGAGAGCATGGAAGCACCATGCCCTTTCCCTGTACTTTGCCCTGTTCATCTCTTCCATCGGGCTGTCCTGAGTTATATTCTTTCACAATAAACCAGTGATCTAATAAGTAAAATGTTTCTCTAAGTTCTGTGAGCCACTCTAGCAAATTAATTGAACCCAAGGGGGAGGTCGTGGGAACCTCTGATTTCTAGCCAGTTGGTCAGCAGTACAGGTAACAACCTGGACTTGTGATTGGCATCCAGAGTGGGAGGGGGCTCATCAGAACCTCCAATTTGTAGTGTGTAGGTCAGAAGCACAGGCAACTACCTGGGCTGTGTCTAGTTCTGAACTGTGTGTCCAGTCTTGCAGGAACGAACCTATAGAATCTTCCTTTAACCTACGGAATCTGATGCCATCTCTACATAGTGTCAGAATTGAGTTGAATTCTCAGACACCCTGGTGATAGAGAATTGCTTGTTGGAATCCCCGTCCCCCAAACATATTGGAATTGGGGTCAGAATGTCCAAAGAGATAGAAATTAATATTCCATTTTTAATTTTTAGAGCTAGTAATGAGCAGGTACATTCAGGTTAAGTTAAGGCAAATAGCTTTGAATAGAGTGGGAAGCTTTAGATAAATGTGTCTGTCACCTATCAGGGGAAAAGCTGATAAAATGAATCAAACCACTTCAAATATTGTGTTTCTTCCACTCTAGATGACTGTCTTTCACAATTAATGTGCAAAATTATTTAAAAAATACATATGCTGATACTCAGAGTGAGACCTCTCGCCACATCAATGGCCTGGCATAAACGTTTTGGAAGGAACTTCTAATCCCCAACCTGTATAATGATCAAAGGCATCAATAAATTTATTAACCAGGAACTGTGTTAGACTTTTCACACATCTTTAAGGTAAATATTATTTCCATTTTTTCATATGGGGAAATTGGGGCTGAGCAAGGTAAGTGACATTTCCAGTTTATAGCTGACAAGGGACAACATGGATGCAAATCCACATCCACTGGCCAGCAAAGCCACCGTGCTTTTCAATGGCCTGAGAGTCAAATCCCAGTGGCATTCCCTGGCAATTCTTAATGCCTTTAGAGCTGTCACAGGTCATCGGCTATAATCATCTTTGGATTTTCTGACGATGAGACCTGTCACTGCTGTCAGACAGGCTTAACTGGCCTTTTGGAACACTTTCTTAAAATATAAGTAAATTGGGCAACTAATCCTATACTTCTGTGTGTTGGTTCTTCTAGGAGCCTTGAAGTCTAGATTTCGAGAAGGAAAGGTTAAGGGAGCAATCCTAGAGAGAAGTCACACAGGAATTTCTTTGTGTTTATCTTAACAACATCCATAAGATTCAACATTTAGTCTGGTAACAATCATCCCCCTTTCCTGTCCAACAGTTTGGTCTTGGCCACATTTAATATTTTCAGATAGAAATGACAATAGGACTAGAGTCCTCTCATTGGCCCAGAACTTAATGGTGATGCCAAATATATATATATATATATATATTCAGTAAATACTGAGCACCTCCCAAGCATAAAAGCCAAGTCCACTTCTTTCTGAGTGAAGTCATTTTCACCAGTTTAATCCACACTTAGGCTAAAGCCACACAGTAGGATAGGGTAGAAGTTAGACAACCAAACAGAGCTCAGGTTACTAGCTGTGTGACTTTGGGCTAACCACTTTTTCCCTCTGAGCTTCAATTTTCTCATCTGCAATATGGGGATAAGAAGTTGTTGATATGATAGCATAATGCAATGGTTACCCTCACTGAGTATTTCCTAAATGCTAGACCCTTAGAGTGGCACCTTAGAACAAGTGTGGCCGGCGGTCATCCTGGCTTGCTCCCTCTTCCTCATTTCTCATATCCAGAGAGTCAAATCATGCCATCTTATCTCTGAAAGAATTCTCAAATCTCTCCCCTCCTTCCATGGCCCTAGTTCAGTCCCTCATTATCTCTTGGCCTCCTAAGTTGGTCTTCCTGCTCTCATTCCTGTGCCCCTTAACTCTGTTCTCTGCATAGCAACCAAAGCAATCAGTTTAAACAAAAGCATGCCACTCCCTCACTGAAAACCCATCAATGGCTCCCCACCTCCTAGAACAAAGCACAGGCTCTTAGATTGGCAAACAAGGTCATCCTGTCTACCTACCCAGGATTTAGCATCTGGATTTTAGCACCAGGATTTTAGCACATGACCAATACACACACTCTCTAGGCTTCTTTTCACCTTTGCATCTTGTCTTATGCTTCAATGTTGCAACACTGAATTATGCCTCTGTTCAGTGTTCTCACCTCCTCCATTGACTTATCTTTTAAGACTCAGCTCAGACTAGACAACTCAGGAGAGCCTTCCTTGATACTTCCAGCTTTCTTAGGATGCCTCCCAAACTGGGTCAGGAGCTCTGTCCCCCGACAATTATCACGTGCTTCCAGCTCCTGTGCGTGTGTAATTCACTGCATTTACCCCATTGATGGGCACTTTATGAGTGTTTCTCCCTTACTAGACTCTTTTCCTTAAGGAAAAAAAACATGTCATCTTCATCCTTCTATCTCCATCACCTGGCACCGTTCCTGGCACAGAGCAAGGGCTCAGGAAATAAAGTGAATGAAGGAATAAAGATAGCAGTGTGATGCCCAGCTCACGCTCTTTTTTTTCTTTTTTTGGAGTAGGGGGCTGTTGCTTCATGGCCTGTGGGATGTGGGATCTTAGTTCCCTGACCAGGGACTGAACCCAGGCCCTTGGCAGTGAGAACACGGAGTCCCAACCACTGGACCGCCAGGGAATTCTCCCAGCTCATGCTCTTTGCATACGCCACACCCCATCTCAAACACGTCATGTGTCTGGAACACTGGTTCTCAACCAGGGGCAATTCTGCTCCCAGGGGACACTTCACAATGTCTGGAAGCATTTGGGTTGTCACCATTGGGGGTGGAGGGAGTGTGCTTCTAGAATCTAGTGGGCAGAGGCCAGGGATGCTGCCTACAGTGCCCAGGACAGCCCCACCTCGCATCTCACAACAGAGAATTATCCAGCCCCAAAGGTTAATAAGAGCCACAGTTGAAAAATTCTGATCTAGAACAGGGTCTGGCACATGGAACACCTCAATATGGGCGGGATTCCTGACGCTGGCAGCTTAGTGGCATTAGTGACAGAAATGATAATCATGCTTGACATAATATCACTTATTTGTACAGTATACTGTTTTCAGTTTATTGAGCAGTTCTGCATGATATTCATTCATTTCATGGCATTAGACCTGAGGGAGTTCGGTTCTACTTTTATATTCATACTTTACATAAAGCAAAGGTCCTACTCAGGACCAACAGAGTATGACAGGTGGCCCTCTCCTCCCACTTCTCTCCTAACACACACACGATCTACCTGCTCCAGGTCTGTGTCCCTGAACAACCAGCTAGAATGCCTGAATCATATGGGTAAATCTGTTAGTTCATCAGCTGTGGTGTTGTTGAAACACACACACACACACACACACACACACACACACTCTCTCTCTCTCTCTCTCTCAAATGTATTTCACACCTTGCATGAACTCATAACTTGAACACCCTCTCCAGGAAGGCCTGGCCTCCCTGGAATCATAAGGGAAATGTAACGATTAAAACTTTTAAGCTGTCAGGTGAGTTTTTTTGTTAGCCATTGACACAGCACAGTCGAGGCAGTAGCCTGTGACACGGGACACAGGCTGACCCACTTCTCAGGGAACTCATAGTCCCATCAATTACAGAATACCTATTCATACTGGGCAATTCTTTTCAACCATGCATATTCCACCACCTAATGTTTGGAGATGAGGTGCATGGTGAAGGAGGCTGCCTAGAGGTATCAAAACCAGGATGTAAGTTCTAAATTCACCAGAGTGACCCCTGCCTATAACTCAGCTGCACGACCCCCGGTCTGAACACTGAGGCAAATTTATGATCAGCTTCTCCTGGTTATCTTCAGCTTCTCTTTCAGTTGCCTTCTTATCAGTCCAGACGTCTTTTTGCTTTTGAGAAGAGCCATCTTTCTTGTCTCAGCACCTCCCCTTTTTCTTTATCTACTCAAATTATTAAACTGCTAAACCGATTGACAACACTGGATATGTTTGCCTCTGCTTAATACACACTGGCACAGAAGTGGCTGTGTCCTTTTTCTTCTTTTTTTTTTAAACTTTTTATTTTATATTGGAGTATAGGTGATTAACAATGTTGTTCTAGTTCCGGATGTACAGCAAAGTGTACTTCTTTTTTGTAATTAAATTTAACACTTAATTCAGCCTAGAATTCCAAGCTGAGATGAGGTGTTTCCCCCCACCACACACACACAAATTCATATGTTGAAACCCTAACCCCCAATAAAGTAGCTTTGTGAGTCCTAATATAAGTAGGAGTGACCTGCTTTATTCTAGAAAACCTTTTTAATTCTAAAATAATGGTTTTATCCACCATTAAAACCACATCCAGGTAGAAGTTCAGAGGTAGTGAAGTTGGACTCTGTGAAGCTTCCTTTGCCAATGTCCTGATTTGCTTGATAGATAACCAACGTCTCAAAATGATGGGTTATGATAGAAAATTTCCCATTGGCTACAGTATCATTAAACATATCTTAAGGGAGTTAAAGTAAATGTGCCATGAAGAGGCTTCTGCTGGTCATGCCAAGGATGTGGTGTTCCTTGGCTTGGGCAGTTAGTTCATTTAGAATTTAAACAAACAGCAAATGCAGGACTAGCCTGCTCTTAGGTTTCCTGATGGCTTGCCAGCTACTCACCCAACTATCCTCTAAGTGGCAAAGGCATAACCCACTGATGTGCATGTGCAGTATGAAGCCTAGCCCCTTTTCAAGCTCAAGAGTTCCCTGACCTCTTAGTTATTGCTACGTGGTGCTATAGACTGAATGCCTGTGTCCCTCACCAAATTCATATGTTGAAACCCCACCCCCCAATATGGCTGTATTTAGAGATAGGGGCCACTAAGAAAGTAAGGTTAAACAAGGTCATATGGATGAGGTCCTAATTTATGAGGATTAGTGTCCTTATAAGAGACACCAAAGAGCTCATTTTCCCCTTCTCTTCCTCCTACACTTCTGCATGCACCCAGGAAAGGCCATGTGAGGATACAGAAGGTGGCCACCTGCAAGCCAGGAAGACAGCTCTCACAAGAAGCCAAGCTGCACTGGAAACTTGATCTTGATCTTGGACTTTCCAGCTTCCAGAACTGTGAGAAAATAAATTTCTATTGTTCAAGCCATGCAGGCTGTGGTATGCTGTTATGGCAGACTGAGCAGACTAATACAGATGGGGTTATTATAAACTGTATAAAGAAATGAACAATCTATCAAGGTTATAATAATTACCATCCACAGTAACCACCTAATGACTTATTGTGTACATCACAGGTCATCAAAATGCTAGATTTTAGAAATTAAGAAAATAATCCCATTTACAATTGCATCAAAAAGAGTAAATTATCTAGCAATAAATTTAACCAAGGAGGTGAAAGACCTGTACACTGAAAACTATATAGTCACTGATGAAAGAAATTGTAGAAGTCGCAAATAAATGGTAAGACAGTCTGTACTCATGGACTGGAAAAACTAACATTGCTAAAATGTCCATATTACTCAAAGCAATCTACAGATTCAATGCAATCCCTATCAAAATTCAATTGGCATTTTTCATAGAAATAGAACAAAATTTGTATGGAACCACAAAAGACCCTAAATAGACAAAGCAATCTTGAGAAGAACAAAGCTGGAGGCATTGTACATCAAACTATATTATTGATTTTATATTGATTTCAAACTATATTACAAAGCTATTACTATAGCATATACTATACTATAATCAAAACAGTATGGTATTGGCATAAAAACAGACACATAAATTGAAGGAACAGAATAGAGAGCCCCAAAATAAACCCACACATATATGGTCAATTAATTTATGAAAAAGAGCCATGAATATACAATGGGAAAGGAAAATCTCTTTAATAAATGGTGTTGGGAGGGACTTCCCTGGCCATCCAGTGGTTAAGACTCCGCACTTCCACTGCAGGGGGCATGGGTTCGATCCCTGGTCAGGGAACTAAGATCCCATATGCTGTGTGGTACGGCCAAAAAACAAACAAACAAAAAGAGGTGTTGGGAAAACTGAACAGGCACATGCAAAAGAATAAAACTGGACCAGTATCTTACACCGTACACAAAATCAACTCAAAATGGATTAAAGCAGGGGTCCCCAACCCCGGGGCCATGGACTATAGGTCCATGACCTGTTAGGAACCAGGCTGCATAGCAGGAGGTGAGTGGTGCACAAGCGAGCAAAGCTTCATCTGCTGCTCCCCATCACTCCCCGTGGCTCACATTACCGCCTGAACCATCCCCCCCTTCCCCCCGCCATCTGTAGAAGAATTGTCTTCCACAAAACCTGTCTCTGGTGCCTAAAAGTTTGAGGACCGCTCGAATAAAGACTTGAACGTAAGACCTGAAATCATAAAACTCCAAGAAGAAAACATAGGGGGTAAGCTCCTTTACATCAGTCTTGGCAGGGATTTTTGGATTTGACACCAAAAGCAGAAATAAATAAGTAGAACTACATCAAACTAAAAGCTTCTGTAGAGCAGAGGAAGCCATCAACAAAATTAAATGGCAACCTACGGAATGCGAGAAAATATTTGCAAATCATATATCCGATAAGTCGTTAATATCCAAAATATATAAAGAACTCATACAATTCAATAGTAAAAATCCCAAACAATCCAATTAACAAATGGGCAAAGGAACTGAATAGACATTTTTCTAAAGAAGACATACAGGTGGTCAATAGGTACATGAAAAAGTGCTCAACATCACTAATCGTCAGGGAAATGCAAATCAGAACCACAGTGAGATATCACCTCACACCTGTTAGAACAGCTATTCTCAAAAAGACAAGAAATAACAAGTGCTGGCAAGAATGTGGAGAAAAGGGAACCCTCATGCAGTGTAAATTGATGCAGCCACTATGGAAATGATGTAAATTGATGCAGCCACTATGGAAAACAGTGTGGAGGATCCTTAAAATGTTTATTATTCATTTATTTATTTACTTTAAACAACATTTACTATCTATCTATCTATCTAGTCCACGCCTATCTATCTATCTAGTCCACGCCACACGGCATGCGGGATCTCAGTTCCCTGACCAGGGATTGAACCTGTGTCCCCTGCATTGGAAGCATGGAGTCCCAACAACCGGACCACCAGGAAAGCCCCCCTTAAAATGTTTAAATAGAACTACCTGCACTACCATGTTCATTGTAGCATTATTTACAATAGCCAAAGGATGAAAACAATCTAAGTGTACACCAACGGATGAATGGATAAAGAAGTTGTGGTATATACATACAGTGGAATATTGTTATTCAGCCAGAAAAAAGAAGGAAAACCTGCCATTTGTGACAACATGGATGGACCTTGAGGAAATTATGCCAGGTGAAATAAGTCAGAGAGAGAAAAACAAATACTGTATAATCTCATTTATGTGTGGAATCTTTAAAGAACAGAAACAAAAAACCCTCATAGATACAAAGAACAAATTGGTGACTGCTATACACAGGGAATGGGAGATGGGGGGTGGTGAAATGGGTGAAGGTGGTTAAAAGGTACAAATGTTCAGATATCAGATAAATAAGTGCTGGAGATGTGATGCACAGCATAGTGACTTAGTTAACAATATTGTATATTTGAAAGTTGCTAAGAGAATAAATCTTAAAAGTTCTCACCACAAGAAGAAAATTGTAACAATATGTGGTGATGAATGTCAACTAAACTTATTGTGGTAATCATTTCACAATATATACATATATCAAATCATTATGTTGTACACCTAAAACTAATGCAATGTTATATGTCTATCATATCTAAATTTTTTTAAATGTAAAATTTTAACCCTAGATTTATTGTATGTCAGATGAGGAATCAATTATAAATTAATCCTATATGTACACTACTTCTTATTGTTATCATCTTAATATCTTCCTGGATCATTTTATTTAATTTAGGAGAAAAGCTAGTTTATCTTTCATGACATTATCTTAAATTTATGTAGCACATTTTCCCCAAGAAGTTCAAAGGATTTTACTCAAAACTTCTCACTGGTTTTGATTGAAGTCCCAGGATCTAGGCAAAAGGCTGATTCCATTGCCCAGGTTTTCATTAAAAATCATTTTGCTTTCTCTTGGTATTTGATGAGAGAAGCAGCTCTTTGATTTGGGGATCTTTTTAAAATTGACTTTGTTCTTTTTTAATCCCAACTGCTCCAGGCATCATTAGCTCCTCTTAATAGAAGTTTCAATTTCCTTTTATCCCTTTGAGCCTGGGTTCCAATGTCCTCAAAGCAGCACCTTTTAATTGGCCTGGAAAAGGTCACCGTTTTAAGAAGAGGAAGCCATATCATACATTTTACAGGGTCAATGTGGGTCTTTGAGATCAGAAAGGGATGGTTGCAGGGGGTGGATTCATCCCCCAGCAAATGTTTAGGTGGCATGCGATTACCTCCTAAATATTTTCAATATAATGATCTACGTAATTACATATACCCACTCTTATCCAACACATTCCCTGCTATAATTAGTTGGCCTTGATTTAAAATTCATTTGTCTTTAAGATTTTGTCCTCCTTTTAAAATTTAACCACTGGCTGAGAGGCAGTGTTAATTTTGACAGTGGTTTCTTTACATGTAATAACTTCTGGTGACACTCTCCTATATAAACACCCCAATCACATGTTTTTTAGAAAATGGTACCAGGGCATCTAATGTATTCTCCCACCTTCAGGTACCCTTCCACCACACATTGTCTTGTATATTCTAGCGGTAGTTTCTCCAAAGAAATCTAAAGTGTAATAAAATCTTACCTATACATGGACACAGTTTACAATCAAGAAAAGCTTTTTGAGGGAAAGCTACCCTATTACTTTACTTTCTTCTAGTGTTACAAACACTAATCTGGATCTGGAGTGGGTACCTAAATCCTGAAGTGGAGGAGGGAAGCCGTAAACCTTTCAAGGATCTGAAAGAATTCACAGAAACTTGACTCCATCAGGGCAGCAGTAAGGAGGGGAGGGGGAGAGCTGCTCAAAAATTCTAGTCTTTAAGGGGTTAGCCTTCCACTTCAAAGAATCACTGATATAAAGACATACTCTACAATATTTCATCTCTTTAATTACCAAGACACTTTTAAGAAGCCTCAATGTTTGGTACCTCAGGAGTCATCACTCAGGCACTTATGAGAAGTTAAGCATTACTACACAATTATTTCCACACAATTCCTATCTTATAGATGGACTGTGGATAAATATTATGAAAAAAAGACATATTAGAAAGATGCTACAATACACCAAAAATTAAAAATCTAGGTCCACAGGTTTCTTTTTTCTGTATTATTGCTTGAAGAAAAATAAATTGTTGAAGGGATTTTTTTTTCCTACAAACTTTCCAGAATAAAGTTCCTTGGTTTCCCCTTCTCTTGAAGAATTGGGTGAAATCCTAAGTTTAATGCACCTAATGGAAGTAGACCACCAAGAACAAGGTAAGCAATTGTCCTCATCTAGTTTTCCCTGAAACGCTGTGTTCTGTGTTACATGTCACCCACAAAAGAGAGTGACGTGGACAATTTAGAACACAATCAAGGAAGAGGGACCCTAACAGCCCAGGTCTCTAGATCCAACATGGAAATGAGAGGTGAAAGAATGAAAGATTAACTAACCTGGAAGAGATGTGGCAGAAAAATGTTAACCGTCCTCAAAAGATTGGAAGGTGGTAAAGTGGAAAAAACCATTCAGTATCTTCTATTTGGTCCCAGAAGGATGAAAGCGCTGAAGTTATGATAGAATTAGTGTAAAGGAGAACATCACTGTAATTTGAAGTGCTCTGAAAATGAAATAGTCTGCTTTGGTACTTAGGAGTTCACTTTCCCCGATGGTGTTCAAGTGGACACTGGCGGACCACTCTAGGGAACTGTTGTAAAATGTATGAGAGAAGAAACTGAACCCTTGGATTTTCAGTTCCCTTCTAACCCTCAAGTTCTATGAAAACGCCTGCCCTGGGGAGAAATCACTGATGCAACAAAATTAGGTACAACCAAATAATTCAAATATTAATGGTTTCAGGGATCCAGGACACAGGATTTATCTTGTATTGTCTTTGTGTAGGCTCTCCTAGCCCAAAGAGGAGGAAAGAGTTACTTTATTCCATTAAAAGAGACTGAATATTAAAAAAGTCTAGTTCACTTAGACAAAAGACAAAACAAAACAAAACAACATAGTCCTTTGAAGGGTGCTCCACGAGATTGTTTACCTACACTCATCTACTTAAATTGACTCTTCTGAAATTTCTGTGTGGCTTGTGCTGGGAGGATGGGTGCAGGCTTTTCACAGCCATCATGTCACCCAGCTGGGATGTGGAGAAGGTTCCTCCACTCCCCCCGAGGAACCTTCAGCAGCTCTCCCCTCATGGCCCCCATCAGCAAGGGAGAGACTAAAGGAGGTTCGAGCCCTGGAAGGCATCGTCTGGGACTGTTGAGAGGCAGTGGGTCAAACCCAGACTAACTAGTGACCTACAGGGAGGGGATGGAGAGAGAAACAGCAGAAAGGAAGGTGTTTCTTCCAACAACTCCCTTTTCATGCTGGTATTTGTAAACTGTGTCATAAAGAGAAGGAACAGCGCTCATCTTTACCGACTAACTCTTACTCAACAGTTGAACTCCACATGATGCTATGGAGACCACTTCATATTAACCCATTTAGGTAAAAGACTTGAAAAAGAGATAAAGAGATGGCATGGTGCTAAATACACAGGCTTTGAGTTAAAAGAGCCAGGGTTCAAGCTCTGACTTTCTAGTTTCTAACTGTATGACCTTGAGCAAGTAGGTTACTTAACCTCTCTAGGCCTCAGTTTCCTCATCTGTAAAGTGGGGCTAGGAATAGTGGCTGGCTCATCCTGAGTACTAGAGAAATGCTAGCTTCTGTTATGTTCACAGAAACAGAAAACCGAGTCCCTCTTGAGCTTGCTTCTCCTTGAGTCCTGTCTAAGACACAAAAGGAACAAAAGCAGCATTGAGGTAAGAATCTAGGTCACATCAGACCTGTGGTTCTGCTGATTGGAAAAGAACATGAACCCAGACTGGGGCAGCTGAAAGTGAAAGTGAATCCTACACAACTTTTAAAGAAAATAAAATGAAAGGGTATTTTCTGACATGGAGAGATGTCCAAAATTATTCAATGAAAACACATGTTAGAAAACAGTGTGATTTGGACTTTCCTGGTGGTCCAATGGTTAAGAATCTGCCTTACAATGCAGGAGACGCGGGTTCGATCCCTGGTCGGGGAACTAAGATCCCACATGCCACGGGGCAACTAAACCCATGCGCCTCAACTACTGAGCTCGCGCGCCTCAACTACTGAGCTTGCGCGCCTCAACTACTGAGCTCACGCGCCTCAACTAGAGAGAAGCTTGTACGCCACAGCGGAGGATCTCAAATGCCTAAGACCCGATGCAGCCAAAAATTAAATAAATAAATAAATAAATAAATATTTAAAAAAAAAGAAAACAGTGTGATTGGGACTTCCGTGGTGGTCCAGTGGGTAAGATTCCATGCTCCCAGTGCAGGGGACCCAGGTTTGATCCCTTGTCAGGGAACTAGAGCCCACATGCATGCCACAACTAAGAGTTCACATTGCTGCAACTAAAAAAAGATCCCACATGCCGCAATCCCGTGACTAATGATCCCACGTGCCACAACTAAGACCTGGCACAGCCTAAATAAATAAATAAATATTAAAAAACAACAACAACCACAGTGTGATCACCTATGGGAAAAAAGGATTACTATTAACATACAAGATGGAAACATCTCAGCATCTATAAAAGAGAAGAGCTGAAGGAATTTCCACCCAACAATGGATAATGATTTGGGGAGCAATTTAGGATTATATGGGACATTCACTCTATATTTGTTATTTCTGTAATATTTGAATGTTTATAAAGAATATTATTCATTTTTAAATTAGGAAAATCAATGTTTAAAAAGAAAAAACACATTATCCTATTACAGATTTTACATTGTACTGTATACTGCTCACCTTAAACTGGAGTAGGCAATTAATAATGACAAGAGATAAGCAGATGCAGGAAATGCTTCTCTATTCTCCTTTCAAAATGACAAAACACATCACATTTTAGAACCTCTTTCATAAATCTGCCCATGAGCCTACTGAAGTAGGTATTTGTGGTTAACACTTTGTGCTGTGCAGCCTTACGTCGTGGTTTGAATCCTGGCTCTATGTCTTACTAACTGTATGACCTTGTGCAAGTTTCTTAATCACTGTGCCTCAGTTACTTGACCTGTCAAATGGGACTAATAGTAGTACCTCAAAGGGTTGTTGTGAGTACGAACTGAGATACTGTATGTAAAATGCTTAGAACAGTGACTGGCATATAGTAAGCACTAAATAAAGAGTTTGGCCGTCATTATTTTATTCTTCATTTAGAGAAAACTGTGGGTCCGAATGATACCTTTATCTCAAAACAACAAACGCCCCAGAATCTTGAAATTCATTCCCACTGCCACCTCTCTAAGACCAGAATTTTATCACTTAATTCGTAGATTGTTGCTGTATCTTCCTACACAGGTTTCTCGCTCCAACTTATCTTTCCTGGCACTGCTGGATTCAGCTCTTTTGAGCTTTCCTTTTCTCTCTTACAGTTTGGCTTAAATGGCTTCAGTAGTTTCCCACTGTTGAAAGGTTAAATGTCAAACACCTTCACCTGTCCCTTCATACGTTGGCTTCATCCTACCTTTTTTTTTTTTAACTGAAGTAGAGTTAATTACAATGTTGTGTTAGTTTCAAGTGTACAGCAAAGTGATCCAGTTATACATATATATATATTCTTTTTCAGATTCTTTTCATTACACCTTATTATAAGATATTGAATATAGTTCCCTGTGCTATACAGTAGGCCCTTGTTGTTTACCTATTTTATATATAGTAGCGTGTATCTGTTAATCCCAAATTCCTAATTTATCTCTTGACCCCCCATGCCACCTTTCTTATATGTGACATGGTATATCAAACACAGACCACAGTGGCTTCAGCTGCACTGTTCCCTGAGAACCACAGAGCACCCCTGATTCTGAGCCTTTGCCTCAGGCTATTGCCCACCCCCCAATTCCTAATCCCCTCAGTGAAAGATCCCAGTCAGTAATACAAGACTCAAGAAAAGCTGTCTAACCACTCAAGTCCACAGTTACCTCTATTTTGAAATCCTAGAGCATCTGACATCCTGGCCCAACCTCTCACTGGAGGTTCACTTACAGTCACTGAGGCAGGTATCATATGTAAATTCAACAAGCATTTATTGATCAGGCTTTGGGAGTTCAGAGATGAAGAATACAAAGTCCCTACCCTCATTGAGCCCATGTTCTATTAGCGAAAACAGAAAGTAAGCAAATGATAGCTTGGCTATGGCTGCCCACGTGCTTTGTCAGAGGCATATACAAGGTACAGCGGTGACCCAAAGACAGAGACAACCACAAAAGAATGAATCAACATTAAGGGCTTGAAGTGTTGTTGAAGGGCTTATCTTTCTTTCTCCCAACCAAATTTGCCCTTCCTCTGGTTGATCAAAAACATGGAGCTGTATCTTAAATATTTTAAGACCCTGTCCTACTTAAGGGCTCAAAATGACAGGCTCTGACTGGTTTCCCCTCTCTGGCACCAGCCTCTCCCTGGAGTATATTTCCACCTTCTCTGCTACTTAGTTCACCTCTATCTGCCTATTTATTTGTTTAAAATGTGAACCAACTGGTCAGGTACAGTAATCTAATTCTGCATTTGGTTTGAGGCCAATGCATTGAGGGCATTCAATAAATAATGGTGCCCGGTGTGCCTTTCCTAGATCCTGGCTGCATAGGTCTGAGACGAAGCTGGGATCCTAGGAGGCAAGCCCGAGAGATAGTGGATGAAGGATGGTAGAGCTCTGGAGACCACAAAGGCAAGTTTGCTCTGATTGCCTGACCCAGAGATCATCACACCTGCGGGACTTGCTCCAGTGAAGCCTACACATGCAAATAGTACACCACTGAGTCGGTTAGGGTGTAAACTTCTTCCTGACATAATTTTCCCAGATTCAGTCTGGGTAAAAGTACATAAGGGCTTCCCCGCTGTGAGCACACAGGCCCATGTTTACTTGCCTTCATTAAAGAAATTCTCCTTCCTGTGAGTGGGTGGTTCTAGGAGGGGTGAGGCAGGAGTCTCTGTTGGATGATATGGGCGTCCCAAGGGAGGAAGAACAGGGAAAAGACAGGAAATCCTTAAAATAAAATTCCCTGGACAATGTGTGTCCACTTATCCATCAAACCGTTCACTCATCTTATCTATCTACCACGGGATAGGCGGTGAGGCTACAACGATGAATACCACAGGACCTGGCTCAAGGGTGACATTCAAGAAATATTTACGGAATTAATGACTTAAGCTTATGCATTAGCTTTACCTTGATTACCATTTCCTACTGGAGAACATCCTTTGCTTTCTGTATGCCAGATGTTACCTAGCATATTTCAGCCCACAGTTAACGGAGGCATCTCGGCCTGCATAAAAAGGATCTTCCGGGGCTTCCCTGGTGGCGCAGTGGTTGGGAGTCCGCCTGCCGACTGCCGATTCAGGGGATGGTCCGGGAGGATCCCATGTGCCGCGGAGCGGCTGGGCCCGTGAGCCATGGCCACTGAGCCTGCGCGTCTGGAGCCTGTGCTCCGCGGCGGGAGAGGCCACGGCAGGCCCGCGTACTGCAAAAAAAAAAGGATCTTCCAACATATTCCCTAAATTCTTGAACTTAGATCCCCAAATGCCTTATTTTTAACCTTCTTCCCTGCTGTCTTCTCCCAATCTCCATTTAAGATTCCACTGTTTGCCCCACTGTTTGGTTTCTCCTGGCTTCTGAATGATAATTCAAATACTGATTGCTTTCAGGCTACACTGGCAGTTTCCTCTTCACCTCTAGCTCTCTCTTCCAAGTTGTGCTCAGAGAGCAAGGGGCTGGAGGGGAGTCAGGGGGATTGGCTCTCCGTTCTAGCGAGATCTCCTGGCTTGGGGGCAATTTGGCTTGTCCAGCTGTATCTCCCATTCTCTGTCTGTAGAATGGCAGGGATGCCAACTGGCCCGGGGTAGAACAAGGGTTGGTGAGCTCATAGCTGGAAGGGATGATGTATCCAAGAACAAAGCAATATTATGAGGTGAAATTCTGATTTTATGGTCCATCAATATCAAGCTTCATACCGTTTCTGGCTTTTCTGCTTCTGTGATTTTGGCGCATTACTTCTAAGGAATAGGTCTGGATAACGAGCATGACTCGTCTTCTCAGGCACAGACTCCCATCTATTGAATGGACTTGGCACAAATCAGAACACCCGGGTGTAGCTGGCTGCTAATCAAACACTGCCAGCAGGTGAGCACGAAGAACACCTGGTTTGGAGAAGGACTTCTGATGCGGGAGAGCATTTTCTAAAGTGTCACTCAAAGCTGGATTCAATTAAACTACAAGTTTGAAAAGAACTCATGTTACAAAATGAGAAATCCGTCTTTACGCTTAAAGATGCAGAAACTTTGTAGATTACAGCTACCAAAAAAGAAAGAAAGAAACCACACATACACACAAAGACACCAATGAATCATTTTTTTTCCCTTGCAGAGTACACAAAACAAATTCTTTGAGCATGAACTGTGGAAGTCCCTCTAGAAGAAAACTCCTCTTTATATCTGATTGTAATAATCTGGCAGCTGACAAATATGTTAGCGATGTACACAAAAGAGCAGCTAAAATCTAAAACAAATACTACTCTCATAAGCTGAATAAAAAATGGCAAAATAAATGTCCCGTAAAGTATGGATAACCATAATTGTTCTTATATTTTAATGTTCAAACATAGGAATGAACAAGCAGCTGTTATTTCTATTTAAAAACAGAAATTTGCCAGAAATAGGATTCTCTTAGAGAAATGAGCCTCTAACCTAAAATTATCCCCCAGGTCACCGGAAGACACATTCAACACCCGCGTCGCTCTTGTGTGCCATACAACACTTTTGATTTATCTAATGGAGGAAGGAAGAGTAACTTCTGCTGTATTACTGCCTTCGCATCTGCCACCTCTTCCCAGAAGCCCTCATGCAGGAACTCTGGCTAATAGGAAACATAGGCCAATGCCGCCCTCACTTACGGATTCTGCTGCCTTCTCAACTTTGGGGTCCCGAGCCAGGGTAACATCAGAGCCAGGCAGCTGCCCTTGCTTAGCACCATATCTGAAACAGGCCAGCAGCAAGACTGGTATGGGAGGGGAGGACAGCCCAGAGGGAAGAGGAAGAGGCTCTTACTCACCACCCACTCAGAGCTGGCACTGTTTGTAAAACTACAGCGCTCTCCTGTGCAGGAGCACCTCTCCGCCACCTTGCCTCAACACCAGTTTGCAGTAATAGGCTCTGCGTGGGCGTGAAAAGGAAGTGAGCTGGACCAGGGGAAATGGCCAGCAGGTGGGAAACGAACCAGAGACCGCCCCCCAAGTACTCCTCAGAGAAACATGCATTTCCACGGGGGCTTGGTGATTCCAGGGGCTCTTCAACAAAATGCACACCCCTCAAGAGTAGGGACCATGGAATTACACATGGATTTATTAGGTACTCAGTACAGGGTTATGGGTTTCTGTTTAGAATGTCTCCCTCCCTATAACCAGAACCTTCTGCCAAAGGTGTGAGCAGTTCTTTGAGACCCAAGTTAAGGTAGTTTCTGAAACCCCTCTCAAAGATCTGGCTCTGGCTGCTGCAAGGGTACTGCCTTATAAATATGTGGGCGATGGTTATTCTCTTGCCCTCCCCCTCTTCCCCTAGAGCCCATTCCAGTTTCTACAGAGGCAAGGGTTCCTAGGTCCATGGGAGTTCTGGGTGGGTCTATGTCACTCATGACCTAATGCCCCCCTTCCTCAAGAGGTTAGGTCACTTTTTGGGTGGGCAAAAGCTGTAGACTCTTCAGAAGTAGTAAATATACCGTCTCTCTTGATCTGACCCATGGGGACCCATTCCTATGATCAGACTGCAAGGGAAGCACAGATTTGAAGGGATCATTTCATGTCTATCTTTTTAAACTTGTTTAAAAAAAAGATTCAGCCATGTCACCTTATTCCTCAAGGTCATTTTAAAGTTTTGTAGATGATGACTCGGGAAAATGAGAAGGGTCTTCATGGATGGCTCATGGTATTTAAAGTGTCAAACCCACTTGGCCTGGTCACATTGTATGCTAGACAGTTAAGCTTTAACTACGTCCCTTGAAAGAAGATTTTGACTAAAAGTATTTTTAATTTCTTTAACACTTTTGCAAAGAGTATAAAGGCAACCCAAGCACAAAAAATAACTAGTAAGCCATCAACCGACCAACCTCTCTTTTAAGGTGTAAATATAAACATGCAATATCAGACAATTCATTTCTGAAGTTTCTATACATTCAGTGCTATTTAAAAAAATTAGACTAGACAAAGGTAGAGCTTGAAGTCTCTTGTTGACTCACCTAACAGGCTTGGCCAAAGCTTTCTCTGACGTTCACAAGAAGACAGCCTCTTAGGTGTCCAACTCCCAGTCACTCCACCCAACCTCCATTCCCAGTGCAGGTTGGGTGGTGTTGCCTAGTTCCCCTGGGCTATCTGGATGCCACTCATTGCAGAGATTCGGAGTCATTAAATCCTGCCAGACCTGACCTGGAGACCTGGGAGGGGAAAGGCATTCTAGAAGAGGCGCTGAACCCAGAAACTTGCATACTCCTTTCAAGGCTCAACAGTACACACAGTGCACTGGACCTTAGCAAGGTCCAGTCTTTGGCTTTGACTCATGATCCCTGGGCCTCATAATGAGGGTGTTTCCCCAGTGCAAACAATTGAAAGGGTTTGTCCCACTTCTGACTGAGGACATTCCCACAACCTCTAAAGCTCGGAATCACCCTTAGAATACATAGATTCGTCATTCAGGGCAGAATTTTCTGCCTTCATAGTTTGTTTCTCCTTTAGCAAGTCTCTCATTGGTCAGGGGAGCCAGTGACTATGAGGCTGCATCAGCTTCTAAAGACCCTGAGCATATGCTTCTTCTCAGAATGACATCACCCTCTGCAGAGGCTATAAGGAGAAAGGAAACATTGAATTTCACAGAAGAAAAAGAGAAAAGGAGCCTGAGTTATTCAGAATAGTCTCTCTTTTTTTGAGATCTTTCCTTCCCCTAAACATAATGATTCTTCTGTTGTCCTCATTTTTTGCTACCAAGGTTCCGTTCCTGACTACATTACCAGGCTGAGGCCAAGCCCTCAATCCTCATGTTTTCGTTAGACCTAGAAAAACAATGCAAGACAGAGAGGCTTTCTCTATCTAGTGCATGTGTAAGTGTTTGGGTTCAACTCTTCCAGGCCTATCTTTCCATGACATAGGATGCCCGTTCAGAAAAGCACTGTAATATCTTCTTTCTTTTGAAAACTACTGGTTAGTTAAATAAAATTGTATATTATATAGAACTATCTTTCCTCCCATCCAGGAGTGAATTCAAAGACTATAGTTCTTGGGAAATTATAGGCAAATGGGATGGCTAGGCACGTTAGGAAAAGTGACTTTAAATTAGTAGTAATTTCAGGGATGAAGTAAAAGCCTGCTTCTGAGTCTCTACACATACTTTCTGTGAAAAAAGCTACACAGGATGTCCATTAAATAATTACCAAATTGTTTCCCCTTGGGTTCCTAATGGTTGGGGTATTTGTTAAACAGGTAGACAGTTATGAATTGCCCCTCAAAATCAAAATGAAATGTCGCACATCTAAACTTTCCTTTGGAAAGATCTTTGGTGTTTTTCTACCTGACAACTAAATTGAATGATTGATTGATTGGTTGCTTTTATTATCTTTAAGACTGACTCTTGGGTGTGGTCAAAGTGAAAATATGAGGAGTAATCAGCCCATAGGAGGAGTGCTTATCCTATAAATTACAACAAACTAGCAGTCATTGGAGGTGCCCTAGACTGGAATTGTTTTTGTTGTTCGAATCTGAAAATGACAACATAGAATACAGTCAATGGCATGCAGCATTTTATTATGGGTGATGCAGCTTTAATTGGTATGTAGGAGGCATGCCTGTGGAATTACTCCTTGGAATATTGGCCAATCAGATCACTTTCAACATTTCTCAATGTTTAGTTTCATCTTATAATTAAGTAACAATGATCATTTCCTGGTAGCTAAGGACTGGCTAGAGGAGTTAGAAGCCTCATTAGGTTTATAATTTATCAAATTCTAAGCTCTTCATCTGCAGTGTGGCAAAAAGAGAAAGCATTCTCAAATTCCAAAATGATTAAAGACAATCTCCAACCGTATTTCATATGTGTGTGTTCACTTGTTCTTCAAAGGCTGACTTGTTATTTTCCGAATTTTTTAAAATGTTTATGTTATTTATTTTTATTGTATTATTTTTTGGCTGCATTGGGTCTTTGTTGCTGCACGCAGGCTTTCTCTAGCTGTGGTGAGCGGGGTCTACTCTTCGTTGCGGTGTGCAGGCTTCTCACTGCGGTGGCTTCTCTTGTTGCGGAGCACGGGCTCTAGGTGCATGGGCTTCAGTAGTTGTGGCTTGCGGGCTCTAGAGCGCAGGCTCAGTAGTTGTGATGCATGGGCTTAGTTGTTCCATGGCTTGTGGGATCTTCCCGGACCAGGGCTCGAACCCATGTTCCCTGCATTGGCAGGTGGATTCTTAACCACTGCGCCACCAGGGAGGTCCCATTTTCTGAGTTTTTAAGAAACAACTGTGTATTATTATATAAGCAGGAAAAAATGTTGATGTTGATGTGACTTTAATAGAGATGTATTAAACTATGTTAATACACACACACATGCACATGCTAAAACAAAAGTAGAGTTGACAGTCTATGTTTCCTTTTAGACCCTTTTTGTGACAATTCCAAACCCTTGACTATTCATTAATTCTAGCAATAGCATCCTCTTTCATTTCTAGCCCAACTTTTATGCATTATAACTTTTTTTTTTTTTTTTTTTTTTGCGGTATGCGGGCCTCTCACTGTTGTGGCCTCCCCCGTTGCGGAGCACAGGCTCCGGACGCGCAGGCTCCGGACGCGCAGGCTCAGCGGCCATGGCTCACGGGCCCAGCCGCTCCGCGGCATATGGGATCCTCCCAGACCGGGGCACGAACCCGTATCCCCTGCATCGGCAGGCGGACTCTCAATATGCATTATAACTTTTATGCAGTTTTATACCAACACTGGTTTAATCAAATGTCACCTACTTTTACTTTCTGGAAACTCCTTTCCATATGCCTTGAGATAAAGGACGTTGGTCGAAGAGGAGGTTCCTGGAGCTCCCAGACTGCCTGAGTTCCAAACCCAAACTGCCATGTAAGCATGGTTTTTGGTATTTGGGTGAGAAGGAGAGAGACAACATTTAAAATTTTGCTGAAATACAAGCATTTCCCAACTAAGTACAAACTGTGTTGCAAGATTTCAGTGATAAGTTAATTACCTAGATTTTATAGAATGTAGTGTAACCTTATATAAAGGGATTATGACAGTCCCTACCACATGAGGTCAGGATTAAATGAGTTATTACAGCTCTAAACAGCACACTAAGTGCTCCATATATGCTGGTTTTTAATTATTATGGCCTTATGTTCTACTTGGGTTCCGTTACAGGAAACAGACCCAAGAAACTAGTGTCAAAGGACGATTAGGAGGATAAACATCAGGGTGACTCCGTGAAAGCTTAATCCCCCCAAGTAGACACAGTAGATCAAATTTCCTAGGAACGTATATTAGTTTTAATTCGCCATTCTAAAACCTAAGATTAGGAGACTTTCTAGCAATCTTGGTAATGGTCCTACCTCATTACCAAATCCCTAGCTAAAATGGTGACAGAAACCATCCATGTTAATACACTTCTGCCCTTGTCGTCATTTTATCATCATCTGTTCTCTCTTCAACCCACTGCATTCCAGCTTTCATCCCTATCACTCCTTTGCAACTGCTCCTGTCAAAGTCACATCATTCTGTATTTGCCAAGGTCAGTGGTTTGTGATCGTCTCACGGGATCCCTCAGCAGCAGCATTCAACACACGTGACTGTTCCCTCCTGAACAAACACTTTCTTTTCTTTTCTTCCATGACACCACACCCTCCTGGGTTTTGCCTCCCTCCCCCAACTCACTGACAGTTGCTTCTCAGTTGCCTTTGCTGGGTCTTCCTCCTCTCAAGGTCTCTACACCCCAGGGATTGGTCTTCACATCTTTTCTCTAGTTACACTCTCTCTGGTGAGTAAATCAGGTCCTGTGACTTTAAATACTGTTCATATGTGGATGACTCTCAACTTTCTCTCCCCAGCTCTGAACCCTCCCCTGGACTCCAAACTCTTATATACAACTACCTACCCAGATATCTGATTGGCTTATCAACAAAAACATGTTTGAAATGGAACTCTTGCTTCTGCTATTCCCTGGCACCCTACCTCCCTACCTCTACCCTCCAAACCTGCTGTTTTCCAGTTTTCTCCAACTTAATTAATGGCCCCATTATCCCAGTTGTACAGCCCCAAACCCAGCTGTCACCATCGTTATTCCTTCCCTTAATCTTTTATTCAATCCATCAGTATGTTAGCTGATGCCGTCTCAGAAAGCTGTCTCAAATCTCATCACTTCAGCCATCTCCACTGCCACCATCCTAGAACAAGCTACTAGCACACCCTTAGATTAGTGTAATAGCTTCCTCATTGGTCTCCCTTCTCCTACTCTTGCCCTTATATACGCTAGTCCTTAAAAAGGAATCTCAGTGTTATTTCAAAGGAGTAAATTTGATAATACTGTTCCCTTGCTAAAATCCTCCAAAGGCCTCATGCTACGTTTAGACTACAATTCATTTCCTTACTATGGCCCATGAGGCCGTACAGGACGTGGCTCCAGCCTACCTTGTTCAGTATGATTCAGCCATACTGGCCTTTCATTTCCTTCGACATCCCAAGATTGTTCCCACCTCAAGGACCTTGCTCTTGAATTCTTCCCCTGCCTGGAATGCCCCACACCTCCATGTGGCAGGCTCCTTCTTATTATTTAGGTTTTAGTTCAAAAGTCACCTGACCTTCTCTGACCCTCCTACCTAAAAGTAGCCCCCCAATCTCTATCTTATGACCCTGTTCTATTTTCTTCATAGCATATATTACTGTCTGGAATTACCTTCTTCACTTATTTGTTACTTGTTTATTATCTATGTGACCCCATGAGAAGTAAGGTCTATAAAAACAAATACCTCACCTATCTTATTTACCACTGCATTTCCTATATAGAGGAAAATGCCTGCCATTTGGTGGGTACTCTATAAATATCTGTTGAATGAATGAATTATCCTTAAGTGTAATAGCAGTTCGCAAATTATATATAATGACCAGCTGGAACTCAACAGCCAATCCAAATAATTCACCAATACATAAGAAAGGGCTAGAACCAGGAGTAAATTGAAGTGCAGTAGATGTCTGACTACAGCCCACAATCAAATAAAAATTATGTTCAATTCTATGTTCTTTTGGCCCTTTCTAGGCTTTTCCTCCAATTCACCATCAAGAATCATCAAAAGCTGATGGCAGAGTGACCCACAGTCTCTTTCTTCTCCTTCCTCCTCTAGTCCCTAACAGGAAAAGAATACTTTACTGTGACTGATTAGATGAAAAAAATTATTCCTTCTGCACCTCAGCTCCCTATAATCCCCAAATCATGCCCTGTTTTATTTGAAATCTGGCCTGAGCAACTCAGAAGGCACTTTCCAGCTCTCCCTTTGACAGCAGTCAGCTGAGCTTCACTCTGTGGCTTTTTACACTTAGGGATGCAGGTGCTGCTGGAGCTCATGCACAGGACAGCTCCACTCCCTGCTTGTGCTCTGAAGGGAGCACTTGGTGGCAGAAATCATCTCTGACTTTACCTCACTATTATCACCTTTCCTGTTCCATCTAATGAAACTGTAAAGAAGAGTACTGGGCTAGAGGCAAGCTTACTCCTGACTCTGTTGTAACCATTTACTATAATTTTGGGCAAATCATTTACTTTCTCTGGGCATGCCTTTGTTATTCATAAAATGAGAAACTTCAGTTGAAGACCAATAGCTCTAACTGTCCATGGTGTGGAAATGTTTGCTTCCAGTACGTACAACACAAATTAATTGGTGTCCCTGGTTATGAGTGATGTTGTCCTACTATAGTCAAAAGACAACAGAAGGTGGGGTTAACTTGGCCCGGAGGATTGGAATGAGTCCTATGCCATGGCTGCAGCTTCTACAGATGGAATTTCCAGGAATTAGTGACTTTCCATTGGATATTTTATAGTTTTTAAGACCCATACATGAGGGACTTCCCTGGTGGTCCAGTGGTAAAGAATCTGCCTCACAATGCAGGGGATGCGGGCTCAATCCCTGGTTAGGGAATTAAGATCCCACATGCCATGGAACAACTAAGCCCATGCACCACAACTACTGAGCTCGTGTGCCTCAACTAGAGAGCCTGTGTGCCACAAACTACAGAGCCCATGCGCTCTGGAGCCTACGTGCCACAACTAGAGAGAGAAAGCCCGCATGCCACAACTAGAGAGAAGCCTGCGCACCACAACGAACAGCCTGTGCACCACAATGAAAGATCCCGCATAGCTCAACAGAGATCCCACGTGCCGCAACTAAGGCCTGACGCAGCCAAAAATAAATTAAATAAATAAATAATAAAATAAACCTTAAAAAAAAAAAAGACCCATACATTCACCAAAGACCCCAAAATTTCTATCTTCAGCCCAGCTCCCAATTCTAGACACCAGATTCATATATCCAACCACCCAGTCAACATCTTCATCTGATGTCAATAGGTATATTTAATTTAAAATGTTTCAAATCTCTCCCCAAAGCCTGTTCAACTTGTCATTTTCTCCATCTCGGTTGATGGCAATACCATCCATCTGGTGCTCAAGCCTGAAACCTTTACTCCTTGCTTTCTCTCCCTCCACATCTAATCTTCCAGAAGATCCTGTTACGTCAACCTGCAAAATAAATGCAGAATCCAACAGCATCTCACCATTTCCCCTGCCGTCATCCAGGCCCCAGTATCATCGTGTCCCTGGATTATTGCCAAGCCTCCTCACTGGCATTCCTTTTGCCCCTGCCTCTCATCCCCAGTCTTTTCACAACCAGAGTGATTCTTTTGGAACACGACTCAAATCATGTCAATTCTCCACTCAAAACCCTGCCAGGGGGCTTCCCTGGTGGCACAGTGGTTGAGAGTCCGCCTGCCGATGCAGGGGACACGGGTTCGTGCCCCAGTCTGGGAAGATCCCACATGCCGCGGAGCGGCTGGGCCCGTGAGCCATGGCCGCTGGGCCTGCGCATCCGGAGACTGTGCTCCGCAACGGGAGAGGCCACAACAGTGAGAGGCCCGGGTACCGCACAAAAAAAAAAAAAAAAAAAAAAACACCCTTCAAGGTTTCTTCATTTCCCTAAAGTTCTTTTTTTTTTTTTTTTTTTTGCAGTACGCGGGCCTCTCACTCCTGTGGCCTCTCCCGTTGCGGCGCACAGGCTCCGGACGCGCAGGCCCAGCGGCCATGGCTCACGGGCCCAGCCGCTCCGCGGCATGTGGGATCCTCCCGGACCGGGGCACGAACCCGCGTCCCCTGCATCGGCAGGCGGACTCTCAACCACTGCGCCACCAGGGAAGCCCTTCCCTAAAGTTCTTCACAATGGTCTGCAAGTCCTCGCGTGCTGTACTCCTCCCCACCTACCATCACTTCTTCACCTGATCTATTACTGTTCTCCCTCACCCCCAACTCCGCTCCAGCCACAGCGGCCACCTTGTTATTTCTCAAACACACCAAGCATGCTCCTTCCTAAGGGCCTTTGCACAGAAAATTCCCTTTGCTCAGTGTCCCCATGACTACCTCCCACTCCGCCTTCAAATGTCACTTTTGCATTGAGGCCAACCCTGATCTCCCCCTTTAAAATTACAACCTGCTTCCCTCCTCCCTACCCTAGAATTTCTGATCCATTTTCTCCCCATGCACTAATCATTTAACATTCTTTATAATGTAGTTAAGCATTATGTTTAATGTTTATTGCCTATACTCCTGCTGTAAGTATAATCTCAATAAAGGCAAAGTTTCTGGTATATTTTGTGCCTGCCACAAATGGACACTCAGTAAATACATGTTGAGTGAAATGAAGAATGAGTATCACCACAGGTTAGGAGTATCCCAATGTCTGTGCCCTTACTGCACCCACTTCCTAGAAAAGCTTGTCTAAGGTTTACTTAGCACGGTCCAGATCCCCTCTTGGTTGAGCCCATCCTATTATCAAGACTCTCGTAAGATCCAACCTGTTCACTGAACCACAATGGCGCATAATGACAATCTTTGCTTTCTTGGATTTTAAGCCTATTTCCTCCATTGAACTGTGGATTTCAGAAACAGGAAAAAAACCCCAGTGATCCATAATCAATTAATTTGCTAATACTGAAAAAGAAGCCAAATATCGTGCTAACGTAAGATCTAGGCTTCCTTTCTCCTTTCCGTTCCTCCTCACATCAACTTTAACTCTACAATTTTTTTTATATCTCACCTTCTAAAATCTTCTCAAGCCATTTATACATTTCTTTGGGTAAATCATACCTATATTTTCAGTGCCTTTTCGTATAGACCTGTTTGTCTGCCCAACTATCATAAAGCAGGATTCGTAATTCCAAAAGGCCCGTCTGGTAATCCAATACAGAGAAAGGAAGTGAAATCATTTGAAAGGAGACTCCCATCAAATGGGAGTTGCCAGTGTCAAATTATAGTAATTCACTTGGTTCTAATATTTACAGCTTCTATAGGTTGGAATCAATAGCCCATCTTCTGAATTACCTTTGTTAATGAAAAGAAACAGTAAGACTTTTGCAAAGCAGAGGAATGTATATTCCCTTAGATTTATGATAATCACAGGCTATGATAATCTTAGGAATTGCTGATTTTCTTGGCAGTTGACCTTCAGAGAGCTTGAAACAGGTATTCTCCCTAAATCCTTGTTACTGCCATTATCAGGTACAGAATGCAAACAATGGAGAACACTACACTGGAGGGAATCTCTGACTGGTGGAGGTCTCACTGGCATAACTGTAAAACCTGAAACTTAAGGTTTTGTTTTTGTTTTTTGTTTTTCTTTTAACACATTAGAACTAATTCAGCCACAAGTCCCTGAAGACATGGCTATTGGGTTGTATCTTATTCTGGAGGGTCTGACTCAGGCCCGAGGTTTTAGACTGTTCTTTTTTTTTTTTTTTTTTTGCGGTATGCGGACCTCTCACTGTTATGGCCTCTCCTGTTGCGGAGCACAGGCTCCGGATGTGCAGGCTCAGCGGCCATGGCTCATGGACCCAGCCACTCCGCAGCATGTGGGATCTTCCTGGACAGGGGCACGAACCTGTGTCCCCTGCATCGGCAGGCGGACTCTCAACCACTGCACCACCAGGGAAGCCCTAGACTATTCTTAAGATTTACATGAACCTGAGCCTCTCCCCACTGCAGGCTGCTCTCCAGAAGCTCCTTGATTTACCTCCTGGGACTAGTCAGGAAGTTGGGAGAAAGTCTGAGAAAAATGTTAGAGAAAAAGTCCATGCCAGCATCCCCCAAAGTGGTGTGAACCTAACGAATAATAATAAATAGTATAATGTGGACAAACATGGCTTATATACTGTGACATGTCTATAGAGTTCTAGGAAACACAATCATAGACTCATCAGCCTGGCAATGACTAATCATTTGAGCTTTTTGGACAGACGCCCAAGAGTCTGAATTAAAATCCCAAAGTTCTACAAACACTGTGTGTGATTACAAATTCAAGAATGATGAGACAACGCTGCTCTTGGTGGCCACTGTCAGCCACTGTGTCATCATGGTACATACGGAAGACAGTACTTCACAGTGATATGGGCAAACATCCAATGCCTGGGAAAACAATGGTGCTCTTATTATGAAGCAAAAGTATATAATGAGAACAGGGGATTTGGGGCAGACCAATCAAATTTCAAATCCCAGATCTGTCATGTACCATGTGATCTTGGAATCAAGGCATTTCACCTTTCTGAGCTTTAATTTCTTCATCTGTAAAGAGGGACAGTACTATATATCTATAAGGACTGTTGACATGATCAGATGATGCAGACAAAATGCCTGACATAAATGGAAGCTACTTTAGGTAATTCTACCCAGGTTAAATTAAGATTATATTTCTAAATTCCAACCATTTCTTAATTGCCATTCCTTAACTGCAAACCCTGTTATCAGACATTTTTATTGTTAGTGCAACTTGGAGATGAATGGTAAGCAGTATCTGAGACAGACAGTGGGTATGCATATTTAAGAAGGATCCGTTTAAGGAAGAACAGATTTTTTTGTTTTTTTGTTTTTTTGTGGGTTTTTTTGAGGTACGTGGGCCTCTCACTGTTGTGGCCTCTCCCGTTGAGGAGCACAGGCTCCGGACGCGCAGGTTCAGCGGCCATGGCTCACGGGCCCAGCTGCTCCGCGGCATGTGGGATCTTCCCGGACCGGGGCACGAACCTGTGTCCCCTGAATCGGCAGGCGGACTCTCAACCACTGCGCCACCAGGGAAGCCCGGAAGAACAGTTTTAAGTCACCTTTTTTAGTGGAAATGCAGCAACAAGCAGCATTTGTGAAACTCAACTTATTTAAATACCAACAATTAATGTTCAGACAAGTAGGTTTACTTTTAAGGTAGCGGATAATCCTTTCTCACTAAAGATGAGGCAAATTTTAAAATAATCTCAACCTAGAGATGGAAAATCCCATGATCATTTTGATCACTAGAATCACCATTCACTTGGAGGGAGTGATTTTTCTTTCTCTGGATTTCCTAGCATTGCAGGTTACGTGATTGAGGGTTAGCCTGATGAAATGGCCCTACCTGCTTCCTCATTACAGCTCTCCTACGCTTTAGTCTGAAGTTTATTTTTTTAAAAATAGTTATTTAGGGCTCCCCTGGTGGCGCAGTGGTTGAGAGTCCGCCTGCCGATGCAGGGGACACGGGTTCGTGCCCTGGTCCGGGAAGAACCCAAGTGCTGCGGAGCGGCTGGGCCCGTGAGCCATGGCCGCTGAGCCTGTGCATCCGGAGCCTGTGCGTCCGGAGCCTGTGCTCCGCAACGGGAGAGGCCACAGCAGTGGGAGGCCCGCATACCAAAAAAAAAAAAAAAAAATAGTTATTTATTTGGCTGCGCTGGGTCTTAGTTGTGGCATGCGGGACCTTCACTGCGGCATGCAGAGTCTCTAGTTGCAGCATGCGTCATGCGGTATCTAGTTCCTTGACCAGGGATCAAACCCAGGCCCCCTGCATTGGGAGCGCAGTCTTAACCACTGGACCACCAGGGAAGTCCCAGTCTGAAGCTTATATAACGCCATCCCTCCTACACAGTTATGAAACATTCCTAGGTACACTCTGCCCCTCTCTTCCACTTCCTTCATTAATAAAATGAAAGGTCAACGGTAAAGCAAGCTGAGTGACACCCGGACTCAACTGAGCCTTCAACAAAGATTTAGTGACCACCTACCCTATGCCAGGCACTGTGCTAGGCTCCGAGAGGTACAATGGTAAACCAAATGGACACAGCCCTTGCTCCCAAGTTGCCTAAAGTCTAAAGATAAATAAGTGTACAATACCATGTAGTTGGTTATGGGGTAAACAAAGATATGATATTATGAGAATACTCACCAGCTTTAGGGAGGGAAGGACGAGCATTCTAGAGAAGTAACGTGTGCCAACGTAGGGGGAGAGAGAAAGCATGGTATGCTCAGGCACTGGAAGTGGACTGGAGTGTGAAACAGGAAAGGAAGCAGGGCCTGGGCCCTGGTCAGGTATGAGGCTGGAGAAGGAAACCTTGCATACTGTGTATAAATCTTGACTTTTATCCTGAAGGCAATGTGGAGCAATTAGGACTTAAAGTTATTCAAGAGAGGACAGACCAGGGGTCCCCAACCCCCTGGGCCACTGACTGGTTAGGAACTGGGCCGCACAGTAGGAGGTGAGCGGCGGGTGAGAGAGTGAAGCTTCATCTGCTGCTTCCCCATCGCTTGTTATTGCCTGACCCGTCCCGCCCCCATCACCGTCCCTGTGGCAAAAAGGTTGGAGACTGCTGGGATAGACAGAAGGAAAGGGAGGAGGGGAAAAAGAGAGGGAGGAGGGGGAGAGAGAGGTCATCACTGTTGAAAATGGAAAGATTTGCCTCAGGTCCCCCAAAGAAGAATGTCCTCTTGTATTTCATCTTGGCATAGCTGCATAAACAAGTAGCTAGCTATTTGGGGTTATTTGGGTTTTGTTTTATTTGAAAACAAAAAATTTAAGGCCTATAGTTTTTCATCAGGAAATTTTAAACCATATGTTTGATAGCACCTATTAGAACTTACTTTGGGGTGCATGAAGCTGAAACTGTAACCATACTGCCACTGTAGTTTGGAAATTATTTTGGTCTCCTGGGGAGGCAAGGATTTGGCTGATCATCTCATTTAATACAGGAACTGCATCCCAAAGGCAATGAATAAACTAGGAGTGTGACATTAAACTAGTTTTTTAAATTTTTAAATTTATTTATTTTATTTTTGGCTGCGTTGGGTCTTCATTGCTGCACACAGGCTTTCTCTAGTTGTGGCAAGCGGGCTTCTCGTTGTGGTGGCTTCTCTTGTTGCAGAGCACGGGCTCTAGGCACACAGGCCTCAGTAGTTGTGGTGCGTGGGCTCAGTAGTTGTGGTGCATGGGTGTAGTTGCTCCGTGGCATGTGAGATCCTCCCGGTCCAGGGCTCGAACCCGTGTCCCCTGCATTGGCAGGCAGACTCTCAACCACTGCGCCACCAGGGAAGTCCCATTAAACTATTTCTGCTCTCCCTATACAATTCAAGGATGCCTGAATTACTGAGCAAGGCTTACATATCAGCTTTGCACATGAGGACCTTTTACTTCCAACAATACGTAATATGTAGTATCATTGTACTGAGGTTAGGGAGGGGACAATAGGTCATAAGGGGAAAAATTATATATCATATACTATTATTCCTTTTAACTCAGAAAACTATTAAAATCCATTACAGACTACCTCAAGCTTTTTTACAAATATGCCAACTCTCACCTGGCTTTAATTCAAACAAACTTTCCAATGTTCAATATTATTATTAAATCCAGGAAGGATTTGAGGCATGTCTGAAAGATGTAACATATATGTTTCCTCCATGTTAGTCTAGATGTGCTTTTAATACACGGATTCGATGTCAGGCACTTTGTTCTCATTTCTGTCTGGCTTCTTCAAGCACAGCCGAACTTAAGAAACACCATGTAACCACCTTTTATAAAAACGTGACGGAGGAGGGACGCAGGGCACCGAATTATAACATGCAGTGGAAATGGCCCTTGCTGGGAATTTGCATGCCCCACATCCTCTCTTGCAAACCTGAATAACAAGGCTTCCGAAGTGAGTTAGGCTGGAGCAAACGTGGCTCGTGCTTCATCTCCCAGGAAACCCAGAAACTTCTCAAGAATGAGGTTACCGCAGCAAAGCGGGCAGCCGAGTGAACCTTGGAGCTGTAATATACTGTCTTTTGCAGACAACAGTGCTTCAGTGTCAAAGCCACAAGACCAAGGGCAGGCGCAGCATCCAGAAGAAAGCCTCTATCTGGACGTGCAACACTGATCACAGATAGGTGGGCCCCAACGAGAGGGCAGCAACACAGCCCGCTGAGACCTCTGAATGCAGAGCATCTCCCGCAAGTGTTTATCACTCTGGCATTTTCATGAGAAAGAAAAGGGAGGTGTGAAGGTTTTATAGTAATTTTATTTATGTGTTAAGACTACCAAATAACTCTTTGAGAATGTCCATTTCTCTCCTACATAGATGGATATTTAAAAAATATTTGATTAGGAAAACGGACATAAGCTAAATTTAAAATCCATGTACATGAATTACAAATATTAACATTCTGGGAATTAAAAGCAGAACAAAACTAAACAAGAGTTTCTCTCAGAACTGGACCTAAACTCTCTCTACTTTAGAAAGAAAATGCAGAATCCTCAGTTAAGGTACATCTGAGATGCAGGGGACTTATTTGCTCCCTTCCCCCCCTACCAAGGTCTCTTATTTCAAATTCCAGGAGTGTTCTTTCGGTTTCACACTCCCAGCTAACACCGCTGAAAAACACTTTGTGTTTCGTGCACATCTGAAGCTAAACAGGAAAGATGCAGAAAAAGATTTCGAAGCATAATTTTGAAGACCATAGTTCGGTATCCTGCTTGTCAGTTATCAGGGAAAAAAAGGCCTTTATTTAAGAAATGTTCAACTGAATAATAATTTTTAAAATACCATCTTTCTTAAAAGAAATATTTGCGGTGACTTCCCTGGTGGTCCAGTGGTTAAGAATCCGCCTTCCAATGCAGGGGATGCAGGTTCTGATCCCTGCTCGGGGAACTAAGATCCCCCATGCTGCAGGGCAACTGAGCCGGCAGGATGCAGCCAAGACCCCATGCAGCCAAAAATAAAATAAATAAATATTAAAAAAAAGAAAAGGAAATATTTGTGTCAGTTGGATGGGAACATGTAGATTGTCCTTGCTAAGTCCTTGAAAAGGTCCAGGTCGTCGTGTGGACTACACTGTACTTGAGTTCTGAGCCGGGGCGCAGTGCTTTCCTTGGGCCCACTCCACCGCCCCCATCACCCCCCACAATAAGCTCTCTAGCTAGGAGTTAAGTTTTATAAACTGCTAAGTGACCAGACAGACAGACTGGCTCTGCAAGCTAATGTTTCCAATTTGATTCATGCTTATGGTCTTTGACCTTAGCAGTCATTTGTGGTCCAAGTGCCATCAGACATTCTGACGGGTGGTGCACTGATAAGGTTAGACGTTCAGACTTGGGTTCCGACTTCTTGCGCTGCTGTCCTCAGACTTGGGAAAGCAGGAGATACATGTTGTAGAAAAGGAAGGAAAGAAGAGGAAAGGGTAAGAAGAGAAACAAACCAAAATCTATTTCTTGAAGGCAAAATATCCCAAACTTGAGTCATAAAAGAAGTCAAAAGCATAAAATATATCTTATAGGGAGCTCTTTCCCCTAAAAGAAACAAACAAAGCACTAAGAGAGTAAACAAAGGTGAACTGTAAATGAAAATCTTCTGCCTAATGCATTCCTGGAGTTTCTTCCTGAGAACAAATGCCAGTGAGAAATGGGTGTTCAGGAACCCAGACACGGCGGAGGTTAGGGCAGCGGAGTCGAGTCATTTTCATTAGAGAGATAAGATCACCTGGCCCTCTTCAGTAGCTTTAATAGCTAATGGCCCTCCATCTGATTCTGATTCTCAAAACCATAAACTGAGAAGGAAATACTCCTCTGCTTTTAGCCATCGCTATCCACAATTTAAGCAAAAACAACACAGGGAATGATAAAAATATTCAGTCATCAATAAGATTCACCATTACATCCATTCTTTGATGGCAGACTTAGTGCTCCAAGGCCTCCTTGCCTCCACCATGGGAAAAAATATACCTTCCAGGTCCCATTTTTTGGTTCCTTCTCAAACCAAACTCCCTGGAATATAATCTCTATTTGCTTAAAGAGGGTTCTGGAAAGCCAGAGAATCTTTATCTGCCTGTGGGAAATGGAATTAGCTGAAAACCTAATGGAAACTTCAGTAGGAGTACCATGGTGAATAGTTAAATATTTACAACATAAGAACCAGTTCATTTGAAAACAAATGTACGAGTGCCTGGCTTCGTTCCCTGCCTCAGGAATCAAGAATGTTCCCTTGCTGAGAGCCTGCCATTTTATTGACATTCAAGTAAGAACTGACTCCAGGAAAAGAGGGTAGCAATGAGCACAGGAACTACAGTTCTGCAAACTGGCATTGTACAATACTAGATGAGTTCATTGTGACGTAGCTACCCTTTAAATAGCAAATTCACAAAGATGAAATGTCTAGGGAAAGCAAAGGATTATTCTGACATCAAGTACAGGAGTGTGCCCATGAAAACTCACCAGTCTACTCACCAACATGTCCAAAACTAAATAGGGTACAAAGAATGTAAGAAGATCTACATTATATCAAACCAAAACAAAAATCTGGAACTATATTCTATAGGCAACTGGGTCCTGTATCCCACCTAAGGTGGAGGGAAAAAGAAATAATGGGGGAGAGAAGATAAAGCATCACTGAAACCACTGTATAAATAACTAAACAACCTCGAAGGCTCAATGTCCCAAGTTGGCTTTGGTGCAAAGGTGGTGGTTCGGGGATTGGGAAAGTGAATTAAATAATTCTTATTAGAAATCCTTTGTACTGTTTGTGTTTTGTCTCATTCAGCGTAAGCCAGTTCAACTTCTCTGAAGTGAGCTTTTGGGAGCGTCAGTCGGACGTCCTCAGGTAACTTTGCTTGTAACAGGTCACATGAGCTGGGGCTTCCTAACTTCCTGGTGACAGGTGTAGGCCAAGTGTGAGGCTCTCCATGGTGCTAAGACTCTGCCCTTGATTGATAGGAGGCTTTTTAAAAAACCTCAGACTTGGGCTTCCCTGGTGGCGCAGTGGTTGAGAGTCCGCCTGCCGATGCAACGGACGCGGGTTCGTGCCCCGGTCCGAGAAGATCCCACTATGCCGCGGAGCCGCTGGGCCTGTGAGCCATGGCTGCTGAGCCTGCGCGTCAGGCTCCGCAGCAGAAGAGGCCGCAGCAGTGAGAGGCCCGCGTATCGCAAGGAAAACAAAAAAACTCAAACTTGGCAGTAAGAGGCTCTTGGAGCTGGAAAAACAAAGGAGAAAACTACAAAAATCCCACTGAAGTCAGCTTCACTTTTCTGGACTTTTTCCATCATAAGGGGCTGCTTTGTGTTTTGCATTCCCCTTCGAGGGCTGAATGCCTGAGGATTTTCTTTTGGGTCATCCCTTCAGATCACATAATGGTGCAGGTAAGGTGCTGTTCGCTGGCAGAACCTCAGCTATGAGGCCAGAGGACTGACCCAGGGAAGAGCGCCCCTTCATTCTCTCATCTGCTTCTGGGATAGAAGTGACTTTTGAATGATTTCAAAGGTTCATTAAGGGGTTTCCCTGGTGGCGCAGTGGTTGAGAGTCTGCCTGCCAATGCAGGGGACACGGGTTCGTGCCCCGGTCCGGGAAGATCCCACATGCCACGGAGCGGCTGGGCCCGTGAGCCATGGCCGCTGAGCCCACGCGTCCGGAGCCTGTGCTCCGCAACGGGAGAGGCCACAGCAGTGAGAGGCCGGCGCACCGCAAAAAAAAAAAAAAAAAAAAAGATTCATTAAGGACGGGGAAATAAATGCCTCCAGGCTATAATGAAGGACTGAGAGTTATGTAGTTGTGCGGTCCCTCATCCTGGTGACCTGAGCTCCCACCTTCTCACTGCCTCTGACGCTGGACGTCCCCAAAGAGTCTTCTGCTGCCCTTTCATCCCCTGCCTCTTTCTCCACTTGCATTTATTATCCCCTGCAGGCAGGCTTTGGAGTTCACACTTGTCCAAACGGCTCCGCCTCAATTGCCAAACCCGGCTGCCTCTCCTCAGTGTCCCCCAGCATCCCACTTCAGTGTCAGCATTGCTAACCACTCCCTCCCCTTCAAACTTTCTCCCTGGCCCTTCCAGAACAACCTGTTCTCATTATTCCTCCCTGTGGCGCTTTTGCTGTACTGTTTCTTCCTCTAAGTACCAAGGTACACAGCCCTCCTCTCTCTTCCTCTCTCGGCTGCTTCCGCTGCCTTCCTCAGGATCTCATCATTCTCATTGTAATGATAACCTTTATGTAATAATTTCCAAATCTATAGCACTGCTTCAGATGCTTTCCCTCCCTCTTTGTCCTACATTTCTAACTGCCTATTGGACACCTTCACAAGCAGAGCCTAAGACCAGTTCAAGAGCAAAATCATCACCTTTTTCCAAACCAAAAAGTCCCAGATCCCCATCCTGAATAGCTTATTTCTACTAACGACCTCACAATTCCAGAAGTCAGTGGGTTCCAACATCCCTGCCAATTAGGGATCAAATCCAGGGCCCATTCTGACCATCCTGTGCCTTCCATTCTTAGTATCACCACGCTAATTCAGGTCTTCGTGCCCTTTCCCCTAAACCACACGTCTTTCTCTTACAATAAAAATACTAGCTTGCTCTCTCACTGCCGTTCTTCAGTGGCATGAATCCCCAGGTTTCCAATAAATTTCTTTCTACACACTTCAGGTCTTTCACCACTTGCTCTCATACCTCTGCTAAAGTAAGTGAGCAAGAGACCAATAACAAATGATTATTTGGTATTTTGGAAAATTTTAAAATAGGAGAATGCTTTTATGTTTACAAATTTCACTAAGCTGTGAGGACATTTGGTCGGTGGCTTCATTAAACCTCTTTAAGGGCAAGCTGCTCCCCCAAGACTAGATTGGTTCGTACAGAAAAGTCATATACCAGGTCCAAGCACCATGACACAGGGATTCACCACGTGGTCACAGGGCTTGGCCTGAGAACTCATCAAAGTAAATCATCCTTCCTTCAAATACAATGTAGGTCCCAAGTTCAAATGAAGGGCCCTCAGTATTCTATTTAAAAAAAGGAAGATTTGTATTTCCCTGGTGGCGCAGTGGTTAAGACTCTGCATTCCCAATGCAGGGGGCCTGGGTTCAATCCCTGGTCAGGGAACTAGATCCCACATGCATGCCACAACTAAGGAGCCTGCCTGCCACAACTAAGACCCAGTGCAAATAAATAAATAAATAAATATTTTTAAAAATAAAATAAAATAAGGAAGATTATATTCTTCAAAATGACAATTTCATTAAAGACAAAGAAAGGCTGTGCACATGATCCATATAAAAAGACATGCTAACTAATTGTCATGCCTGGACCAGGACTAGATCCAGCACTGGAAGGAAAAAATAAGCTGTAAAGGACATTATTGTGTCAGTTGATAAAACTGAAATACAAATAGAAGATTAAAGTACTGTATCCTTGTTCCAATGACTAGAGTTGATAATTGTACTGTAGTTACGACAGAGAATATCCCTATTCTTAGAAAATATACACTGAAGTATTTAGAAGTAAAAGGGCCATCTGTAACTTACCCTCAAGTGGTTCAAAAAAAATATCAGAGATAGATGGCACATACGATAAAGCAAGTGGGGTAAAAGATCAGTAATATGTGAATCTGGGTAAAGGATACCTGAGTGTTCTGTGAGCTATTCTTATTCTTGCAAATTTCCTATAATTTTGAAATTATTTTCAAATAAAAAGTTAAAAGATTTTAAAGAATTAAGTCCTTAAGTCCTTAATATATGTATTATTCATAAGCAGGGGAGCCCTGCACATTCCAGAGAATCAAAAGTATTTGAGGAATGAATGTCCAGTGCAAAAACCTTCTTTATTTATGTTCATGACATTCACTTTTCCATGTTTTCCAACATCCTGTTCCTAAATTTAGCTCAAATTACACTAACGTGAAGATAAATTTGTGGATTGCATAATACAATATATATGTATACAAATATATATATATACTATAAGCAAAATACAATATATGTATACAAACACATATGTGTTTATTAGTGTCAAGTTGTCATTCTAACATTTCATATTTTAGCACTAAAAAATCAGCGGTCTACAGGACTACCCAAGTATTGTAAACTTAGCTATCTTTTTCATCTTTTAAACCACTTTTTAATTGAATTATATTTAATTTACAATGTTGTGTTAGTTTCAGGTGTACAGGAAACTGAGTTAGTTTTATATATATATATAAGCTATCATTTTAAATTAAGATTCTATGTGTTAATTGCTGGTTAAACAAATAGAATAAATGTGGGCCAATTCCTATAACTCAGAACACCTTAGAGAACTAAATTCTTTGATAATTAACAGACAAAGACCCCAAATAGGTTAAATTCCATTTCTGTAATGCAGTGAGGTAGTCAAACATATTAGCACAGGTCTATAAGGTTGAAGTCTGAAAAATATCTGACTGTGGTCAAAGGTAAATTTCCTTAGGTAACAAAATCTTTCTTTAATCCTTTTATCAACAGATAATTATTCTAACAAAGAGTCCTCATAATGTCACCAGCTTGGACAGGAAAACATTCAGTTAAAATATTTAAATGCTATTCAAACACCAACATGGGCTATTATTTGAAGCAAATAAACTCTTTAGGGGAAAAAAGTAAAATTTAGTTCATGAGGTCAGCTTTGTAGACACAGCCTATCATTCTGCTGTATAATAACAACAACAGCAGCAGCTGGCATTATGGATCTCACACTATGTGCCCTGCTCAATTCTCAATGTTTTATATGCCCTCAACCCTCTTACTCTTCCCGTAAATTCTACGAGGTAGGTACTATCATTAAGTCCATTTCACAGATGATGAAATTGAGGCACTGAAAGGTTAAGTGATTTGCTCAAGATCTAGTCTAAAGCAGAACTAGGTCTTGAACACCAGCAATCTGGCTCCAGAGTCTGTGCTCTTAACCACTAGTTGTATTTATTTAGATGAAACACAAGCTGCTCGGATTCAGCTTTCAACTGTGAAGGTGATTTTTAAATATGCATTCCCCTAGCTTTTACTTTCTGAGATTTCCTCCCAGTTCATATTGCTTATATTACCTATTTAACTTCACTATCAGTTGTACATTAATTTCTTCATTAGGGAAACCCAACTGGTAGGCAAAGACACCGGATTATTGCTTTTTAAAACATGATTTATGATCCAGGAAGCAGGAAATGCAGGAGGGTTGATCCTTTCAGGATTCCAAGCCAGATTATTAGAATCATAGACTCTCACAGCCCCATAGGATGCCTGAATCTCTGTAGTTTGACCCTGACTCAAGGCCCATTCTATTTTCCAACAGTCCTAATTGTTAGAAAAGTCTTCTTAATGTCAAACCTGCTATCTGCCTCCCTTTAGCGGCCCTCTGGAGTCTAATCCTGCTATTGCAATAATAATCCTTGATGTACTGAAAGGGAGATATAACCCCTGTGAGTCTTCTCTATGCTAAGATAAATATGCCCAGCTGTGATGACCATGAAGCTGGAGCCTTAGATTAGAATGAGGTTCACCAAGTGAAGGCTTTATCTTCCTCACTTGATGCACCACTCACATTTTATTTTATTTTTGGCCATGCCGCATGCCTTGTGGGATCTTAGTTCCCCAATCAAGGATGGAACACAGGCCCCGGCAGTGAAGGCGCTGAGTCCTAACCACTGGACCACCAGGGAATTCCCACCACTCACATTTTATATACATATTTGAAACTGAGAGACCAGACTGTTCTTTGATTCTGTCGCCTGATCAAAACTCCAAGTCTCAGCTAATCCTGCATTTTATAGATTGAACTCAATTCATTTTATATACCCAATGCCTTTCAACTGGCTCCATAATTATTGGAAGAAGGCTTCGTCTCTTTCAGGACTTGGCTATGGGCACCTATCCCTGGTTAAGGATCCTACATGCCAGGGTGCCTCCCCGTGGCCCCCTCCCTTTGCCCCTTCACATGCACCACCAACGGGTTGGTGCTCAATCACCTCTAAAATTCTTAGTTGTAAAACAGCCGCAAAGCAGCAGGATGATGATTTATTTCCAACTTCAAACAGGATTTGTAAACACTGTGATAAATGAGGAGAGGCCCCAAAGCTGCATTCCTCTAGCAGGTCCTCTTAAATGGAAACACACTGCATTTCAGCATTAGTTGGCATAAATCATTCATTTCAAATCAGGGCTGAACTTCGCCAGCGTTCCTGTCAGGCGTCTTTCTCATCTGAGCCCCTGAAGAGCACATGTCAGTCGAAATTACAGGCAACTGGCCAGTCAATGTGCCCCAGAAGACTAGACAGCACAGATTTCAAATCCATGAACTATGCTTTCGACCGAAAGTGGTACTTGCAATATGCGCTAAATAAAGGGACTTTTTTTAGGAAAGAGAAAAGTTTAGACGTGTCTTCAAATGTGCTTGACCTTTCTGTGGTCTCTCATGCTCCTGCTCTTTTCTCCCTTATTGAGTTTTCACGGCCCACGCTGTTTCCCTTCTCAGCCAGTTTCCTCCTTTGCACCCTGATAAGGTCAATTGATCCCCGAGGGCAACTAGGCATTTCTCCAGGGGTGACACAGAGATTAACTCAATCTTTGATGGAGAAGGGGAGGCACTGGCAAAGGTCAACTGCAGAAAACCATCTGGATCCATTCACAGCCCCAGCCCTTAATGGCCCCAACTCAGGACACAAGCCATCCATGAGCTTCCCAAACCCTAGACCCGTATCTGCAAAGAGAATTTACCTCATGGCTTGTTTCGCTTGGCCTGCCCTGTGCTAGTGCACACAGTGCTTTCAGTTTGAACATTTAATCATTTGAGATCTTTCACATAAAAATCCAGATTTCTGGCAACATTGGGTCTGCATTCCTTCATAATAATAACTCATTAGACTTGAGAATCCACTGCTCCCTTTCGATAGGGCATACTTACCCCAGTCCTCACCATTTTGTCCCATTCCTCACCATTCCCCATTGTGTTCTGAGAGAAAGGGCTCTTTACATTTTGTACCTTGCCCACTTCATTCATTTGTGTTTCTTCCTTGGTTCTGTAGCCATTTAAGTTTGCAAACCTGGTAGATATTCTGTCAAAGACTATTAAATCTGTCTTCCTGTCTGTAAAATACTGGGGTTGGCCTTCCACCTCCAAGATTATATAATTTAGTGGCTTACTGAGCAAAAGTGATATCGTGTTGTTCTTGATCCCATTTCCTCAGTAGTAAGGAGGAGGACACAGCACGACCAATGACAGCTGTGACCGAGTGAGCATCTACTCCCCCAGCCCTCCTCTCAGGTATGGCCCTCTCTTCCTCACCATCAACATCATAACAAGAAGAGCCAAATGGAAGCTGAAGATGAAGTTCAGGTTTGAATGGTGACTTCTATCAAAGTCATACATGGGGGCTTCCCTGGTGGTGCAGTGGTTAAGAATCTGTCTGCCAATGCAGGGGACACGGGTTCGAGCCCTGGTCTGGGAAGATCCCACATGCCGCAGAGCAACTAAGCCCGTGCGCCACAACTACTGAGCCCGCAAGCCACAACTACTGAGCCCACGTGCCACAGCTACTGAAGCTCGCACGCCTAGAGCCCGTGCTCCGCAACAAGAGAAGCCACCGAAGTGAGAAGCCCGCACACCGCAACGAAGAGTAGCCCCCACTCACCGCAACTAGAGAAAGCCCGCGTGCAACAACAAAGACCCGATGCAGCCAAAAATAAATAAATAAATAAATAAATAAGTCGTATCTGATTTTTCAAATTTCCGTGCTGGCTCACCCATCTGTAGTATGTTCCCAGGACCACCTGAGGGCTTTTTAGCAAAGCCAAGGAAGGAGACATTAGTGAAATGGATAAGACATTTCTCATGCAATGCTGCTGCATGAGTCCTTGCAAGGTCACAACGTGCTGAAATAACAGTCCGTGGTAAATGCTTTAGGTGAGTTATGCACATGTGTTCATAAAACATAAAACAGCATTAAATAACACTTACCTTGGCAAGGAGGATGGTCAGTGGTTACTTAAGGTAGAGAGTCGAGAACTCTTAGATTCAACTTGCTAACAGTGAGAGCCATGCAAGGAGGAATGAGCTGACTTGTCAGGTACTGACTTCCCTGACCCTAAAACTATGCAAGGAGAGGCTGGATGAGCTCTGTCCTAGATACTACAGGAGTTTCCTGCATTGGACACAGTGGTGGGGAGGAGGCTAGCAAAGTGTGGGGAGTCTCCTCCGACTACATATGCTGGGAATTCTCCCTGTGGGTGTGTGTGTTTTTTCTTTTTTCTTTTCTATAACTTAGAAGCCCACTGATTTAGTGTTTATCCACCTCACAAGATACTAGGATGACCGATATTACATGGATTAGGCTCGAACTTAGTTGGTTATCCAAGAGTGTTTGCTTTAAGAAGAAGTGAAATTTGAAACTTTGTACTTTTCAGAGTATGTGACATGTGACTAAATCTTGCCTGAAATAAATGGCATTACTACACTGAATTATTTTTCAGTATAGAAAATTTAATAATAACAGCAACTGGTATAAAACGTGAAGCTCACTAAAGCTCTGGCAAAAAGATAACATTTTAAAGCCTGACTATAACCCTAGAGGCTACTTAACATCTCACAAGTTGAGCCCTGGGACTGATTAGCAATTATAAAGAAAATTAAAACTCACTGGCTAACACACCATTAGGTTTTCAGTTTGTCTCCACAAAGCTTGAAGTGTTCCTACAACATGAGCACTGTTTCTACTCATATTTTTCATTTTCCACTCATATTTTGGAACTAAACAAACTAGTTCCATACCTAAGATTATTGTCTTAATTAGCCAGAGATTTAACTTGAAAATCCTGCCTTAGGACACAAGATGTGTGAGCAGCCGCACAGAGATTAGAATCCTGCTGCTTGCTTCTGATGTAATATTCCTAGACACAGCCACCCCTGGAAGAAAAAATACTTGCAAAACAAAATGCAGAATTCCCCCAGAGAGGGTTTAGAGCAGTGGAATAGAAACGTGTGGGGTGAACAAAAATGAAGGGGGAGGCAAAATCACCTTTGATCCAAAGGTGTTTGGATCAAAAAGAAATGTGTCTGAGCAAGTTTCTCTTGGGCAAAATGCAATTAAATTGTTCCAAGAATATTCCAGGAAGCAAAGTGTGTCTTATTCAACGTGTGACTGATTCACCCTGTATTGTACAAACACACTTCCATGGCCGATAATTTAGACACTGGGTGAAGAAGATAATCATTCCTTCAGGTATCCCCTTGAAACTCCAGAAGTTGGGAGCAGCAGAGGGGCGCCTATAAGGAAATCTTCCCTCATCAGGTCGAGCTAGAGGCCGGGATGTATCTGCTGTAGAGTTCCTGGTATGCTGTGCACAGTAAGTAAATATTAAAGAACTTCCCTCCACCCGGTTTAATGGGAACCCAAGGGCAACATGACCTTAAGCAGTGCTTATCAATGGAGAGCAAATAGAAAAACACTAAGGAGGTTGCCCTAAGGAACAGCCAGAAAGCTTCCTAGGTAAAAGCTGGGAGTCTCATTCTTTGAGAATGCCAACATGCCCCTTTAGCACTCAGCATATATTGAAATTTCCAGGAATGATTTAATGTCACCTCACCAGTTCCTCTTTTTTGTTAAATTGACTCACAGAAGAGGTGTCTCCCTTTTGTCCCTTCACCTCAGCCATCATTCTCAGGAAAAAATTCAGCATTCCCCATGAGAAATAACCCAAACAACAAGATCGTTTGAATTCCGCTGAAACCAATTCATCGTGCATGTAGTGTTAAAAAATAAAGCCTTCCCACTCTCCAAGTAAAATAATCAGGACAGGAACACAGACTTCGAGAGAAAGAGTGCGGTGCAGTTAATTGGAATTAGGGAGCTGAGGCCAGAAAGGACTTTAAAGATCACCTCGAAGTTCTAGAGACAGATAGCAGTGGTGGTTGCATAGCAACGTAAGCATGCTTAATACCAACGCATTGTGCACTTAAAAATGGTTAAAACGGCTGACTTTATGTTATGCATATATCTTACTGTATTTGGACTGCTATAAAAAAATACTATACATTAGATGGTTCATAAACAAGAGAAATTTATTTCTCACAGTCTGGAGGCCAGGAAGTCCAAGATGAAGGCACCAGCAGATTCTGTGTCTGTTGAGAGCTCACCTCCTGGATCACAGATGGCTATCTTCTCCCTATAATGTCACATGGCAGAAGGGACGAAAGAGCCCTCTGGGGTCTCTTTTATAAGGGCACTAATCCCATTCATGAGGGCTCCACTCTCATGACCTAATCACCTCCAAAGGCCCCACTTAATACCATTGCATTGGGGATTAGATTTCAAAATATGGATTTGGGCGGGGGGGACACATATTCAGTATACGTCAGTATACTTTACCATGATTTTTTTTTAATGGGGAAAAAAACCACCGTCAGGCAAGTCCTTCTCCCATCCCCACTCACAGCGTTAGACAAACTGGTTGAGATGGTGAAACCTCTTAACAGTTTTTCATTTGAACATGGACTACTGAACTAAGGTGGGAGCAACACCTCACATCACTGACCAGCAGAATCTTAGCCCCATCTTCTCTGGGTCTGGAGCGGACGCATCCACTAGTGAGAAGTTGCTCGCAGCATCCCTGACCCACCTTATAACCTGGATCTCAGTCAACAAAGAGGGAGATAATCTTGCCATTTGGCTTGGAGAGGAGTAACACCTGGATCCCTCTGTAGGGACACCAAGAGCATTTTAAAATAAAACCCCAAATTACAAAGGATAACATGGGAAAGGTAGGGATGGGTTGGAGTGCGGGTGGATCCCACTGGAAAAAGTACACATACAAACAAAACAAGAATCACCCGCAAGAGTGTATCGAGATACATGGTTATTTGAAAAATACCTAAAAGTGGATGACATAAAACAAGGGGGTGCAGTTATTTCTGCAAATGAGGATGTTTAATCTCCAAATTTCACATTAATACATATAACACTAACCACTCGACTCTTTTTTTGATGCTTCAATTTCCTCATCTTCAAAGCAGAAAAATCCTCAGAACTTACTCCCACCTCAGGAAGCCAAAATTACCCAAAATGAATACCCGTGAGATTGCTACACAAATAAAACCTTTCCACAGAATGCTGTAACTTAATTCATACCTTGATGGCACATCACTCAATGAGGGCAGAAAAATAAACATTTTCTGAAATGAGGGTGGTTTTATTTGACTAGACAACTACCATATGGCGGTTGTTTTCTGCCCTCATTTTACAATCACGAAAGACTGCACTGGCTTACTTGCTTTGGTTTGACAGATGATGGTCAAGTATAGCATTGAGATTATAGCCTCCGTGCCCTTTGTAAAGGAAAACAATGCGCCATCAACTTTCCTTGCAGAAAATGCTTCTCCTTGCTTGTCTGGGGGATTCTTCAAAGCCCTTTGCCCTCTGACCTCCAAAAGATAAATAAAAATAAAGCAAAATGAGTACCAGGTGGCAAAAGCTGCCTGAAACAAGTTTGAGAATCTAAACTCAAGGCTAGTAAGATGTTTACAGCTCAGTGGAATCTACTGAAAAAGTAAAGCAATGCTGTCTCTTCTGCTGTTATCTTCAGTCAGACTCTTGAATGATGTGGGTATAAGATAATTCTACACTCAGTCTGTTTAGTTAAGCGTTAGAAAGTCACAGACGGGCGCAAAGACTCACTTGCCCGCTAACCCTGATCCTACCATCTATTCCCATCCTGATGGGGCCATTTGAAAGGAAAGGAAGAGTTGACAACACTCTTTGGCTTTGCACATATTAAAAAAAAAAAAAAGAAAAAAGGTAGGACTGTGATCCTAAGGACAATAATGGCCAGAACCAGATTCTAGAAATGTTGTATATGGACTGGTGGGGTCCTGAGAGCCTGGGAAAATGATTCCGAAGCTTCACAAGGCTGAACATATCCTCCAGAAATGAAATGACTGCCCTTCTCCATTCAGCTCTCAGAAAACTAACAACACATAAAGCTTTCCTCAATGTAAAATGCGTAGGGAAGAGGAGTGTTCTCGATAATTGCATACCCTGATTTACTTAGTAAGATTTTCCAGACACAACTGGCTAAGTTTCAAAAATTAGAATATCAGGAAGTATATTTTAAATCAAACTCTACTGAACATCATTTATATTTTACTGATGAATTTATAATGATGGTGATAACAACAAAAACTATTAGTATAATTATAGCAGCCACCATTTATTACATGTATGCTCAACATCAGTGTTTCTCAGACTTAAGCAAGCATCAGAACTCCCTGGAGGCCTTGTTAAAATCTTGCAAAACTGAAACTCTATACCCATGAAACAATAGCTCTGCATTTTTCCCCTCAGCCCCTGGCAACCACCTACTTCCTGTCTCTATAAGTTAGACTCCTCTAGGTACCTCATATAAGTGGAATCATATAGCATTTGTCTTTTTGTGTCTAGCTTATTTCACGTAACATAATGTCTTCAAGGCTCATCTGTGTTGTAGCATGTGTCAGAATCTCCTTCCTTTTTTTTTTGTTTTTTTGCAGTACGCGGGCCTCTCACTGTTGTGGCCTCTCCCGTTGCGGAGCACAGGCTCCGGACGCGCAGGCTCAGCGGCCATGGCTCACGGGCCCAGCCGCTCCGCGGCATGTGGGATCTTCCCAGACCGGGGCACGAACCCGTGTCCCCTGCATCGGTAGGCGGACTCTCAACCACTGCGCCACCAGGGAAGCCCCTCTCCTTCCTTTTAAAGGCTGACTGATCCCCTGCATATATGGACCACATTTTGTTTATCCACTTACCCATGGATGAACATTAGAGTTGCTTCTATCTTTTGGCTATTGTGAATAACACTGCTAAGAACACAGGTGTACAAACGTCTCTTTAAGACCCTGCTTTCAATTACTTTTGGCTATACACCAAGAAGTGGAATTGCTGGATCATATGGTAATCCTACGTTTACTTTTTTTTGAGGAGCTACCATACTGTTTTCCATAGCAGCTGTACCATTTTACAATCTCACCAACAGTGCACAAGCATTCCAATCCTACATCCTCTTATTTTGTTTTTTGATGGCAGCCATCCTAATGCGTGTGAGATGGTATCTCATTGTGGTTTTGATTTGCATCTCCCTAACGATTAGTGACACTGAGCATGTTTCCATGTGTTTACTGACCATTTGGATTTCATCTTTGGAGAAATGTCTGTTCAAGTCCTTTGCCTTTTTAAAAAATCAGATTGTTTTGTTTTTGAGTTCTGGGAGTTTTATATATATATTCTGGATATTAACCCCTTATCAGACACATGATTTGCAACTATTGTCTCCCTCTTCCCTGAGTTTTTTATTTGAGGTCTGAGAATCTGCATTTCAAACAAGTTCCTAGGTGACGCTAATCCAGGGGCCCACACTTTGAGAGCCACTGCTCCAAGGCAATATTGTTAAGCACTTCGCATATTTTATCTCACCTAAAACTCACATTATCGTTTTTGTTTTACAGAAGATGAAATGGATACTCAAAGAGGTAAAACTTGCTCAAGCTTATTCTAACAAGTGGTAAAAAGCAGGGACTGTCACCCAGCCCTCCCAAGCTGACATCGCACTGCACCATCTCTGCCACAATAAGTCAAAGAAGGTTCACAGAGAATATACTCTCATGATCAAGGCAATGGACTTGAGAGAACAGGTGATGCTTTGCAAGCTCTGTCTCTCTTTGTTTAAGTCAGGACTAAAATTCTGGACACCCTTCCTTGGATGTTATATTCTGGCTTCATTAAGATGAATTGAGAAAACCAAAGGAATCGTGCTTTACGGCATGGAGGAAAATGGTGGCACGAGGGGCGGATGAGACATGCCGCCAAAGTACAGCCAGACCAGACTGACCTGATGAATGGACTCGCTCAAGAGCCAAATGTTTGGCTTTGGTAGTTTAGGCTAGTGTTGTGCGTTCCTCCCAAAGCTGTCTGTGTTTAGACATTTCCCGGATAGCAGCCTTCAGTCGGGACCACAGTAGCCCAGAGGGGCCCTTCTTTGTGTGCATGGAGAAAAGGCACGCCCCAGACACACAGTGCCTAGCCAGGCCCGCCATGGTGGTGGGTTTCGGTCCCTGTGTCCTCTTGAACTGGGCACTGCCCAGCGAGCAGCCCGAGGTAAAGTGTGACAAGGTGGAGAGAGACAATCCTGATAAAGGTTAGTGTTACTATTGGTTAAAAGGGGGTGTATAGGGGCTTCCCTGGTGGCGCAGTGGTTGAGAGTCCGCCTGCCGATGCAGGGGACAGGGGTTCATGCCCCGGTCCGGGAAGATCCCGCATGCCGCGGAGCGGCTGGGCCCGTGAGCCATGGCCGCGGAGCCTGCGGGTCCAGAGCCTGTGCTCCGCAACGGGAGAAGCCACAACAGTGAGAGGCCCGCGCACCAGAAAAAAAAAAGGGGTGGTGGTAGTGTATATAGATATATAGATAGACAGAGAGGAAATATATGGTCTCCTGATTACTCACTTCCATGGATAACCAAAGGCTGGTGGTAACCGAATATCCATGATGGTTTTAAGTACTGAGAGTAAAAACAATTCATAGTTTCTGAATTCGTCAACTTTGGTGTGTACTTCATGTCATTACGCCCAAACCAGTGCCCTATTCTGATGTAAAGCTGGCTATTGAAGGCCAGCCTTGAAACTCTATCCCTTATTAAGCATGAGGAAAAAAAATTTTTTAATCCACCCCTCATAGACACCAAGCCCTACAGTATCCTTGCAGAACCTGGCACTTTGTGTTGGACTTCACAGCTGCAAAGCAAAAGCATGGTGGTTCGTAGGCACTTCTAAACAGAAAATGTGGGGAAACCAGGATGGAGACGGGGGCTTTATTCATCTTCAGATGTTGACATTCCCCAGATCCACCGCAACAAAAACAGAATTAAGATGCAAAAGGAATTCAGAACCTTCCTTTGCTATCCCAAGCCTGGGAATCTTTTCAAATTTAAATGAATATCTGTCAAACTAATTAAGAGAAGATGTAATGCTCTCATTCTGTGCTCATTAGAGGACAACTTGCAGGTCATAAATTCCTCAGGCAGTGGGAGTGAATAGGTCTCTACACTCTTGCTCAAGATTCCCGGCTTTGTTTATTTCCAGTTCAGCCTGTTCATCTTCTAGACCCAGAAAGACCACAAAACATGTCTTGAATCAAGTTTTAATTCGGTAAGACAGAAATGGATAAGATTATAATGAGATGTTGCAATTGGTGTTTTTAAGTCAACAAAACTGGAGGAAATGACGAGTAATCATTTATATCTGAATGACATCTTTTTTTTCCAAGACATTTTATATTTATGAGCAGATTTCGAATCTCAAATGTTTCATACAAACACACACACACAGTTCCCACCCCCCCATTTTTGCAGATTCTGAAATTGAGACTCAATAAACTGATTTGGTAAAATACATGCACATTGTGTCAGTCTGGGTAGAGTTTAACATTCCGAAACCACTCCCTGCATGCCCCGCCAGCATTTATTGGACTCTTGCAAGCTACCCAGTCCAATGCTATGTATTTAATTTAATGTATATGTATGTAATTAATGATGGGGGTAACTCTGCAGGCAAAGATATTTACCCCCATTTTATAGATAAGAAAACTGAGATTCAGAGCAGTTATCTTGCATCACACTGGTAAGCAGCAAACTCAGTAGAAAGCATGACACAAAAATATTTGCTTATTTAAAATATATAGTATCGTGCTTTTGACAAATTCTTGGAAATCTGAAATGATAAAGAATGATTCTGTATCTAAATTTTTATTATTAGAAAGAAATTTAACTGTAGCTTTTAGAATTTCCACCAAATGTCTTTAAAGATGTATTTAAGAAAACAAGGATTTTCCATCTATTTAAAGGCTATACCTTTTCCTTATTTTTTTCTGTGCTCTTGGATTTGTGCCACTAAAAATACAATTTTCCCTTCTTCAGCAATTCCATTAGGCTTTCCAATTAGCTGAATTGCACAGTGTCACTTAGCTGAGTTGCACAGTGCCTCAACCACATGGGCAGTTCTATTCGACCATTTCCTTATTATTTCTTCCTTTTGCTATTTATATCTTAAATCAGATTGTTATCATTTCTGCTTACCCAAGTTAGAGAGATGGGTTACACTTACTTGCTCTCTGACAGCATACTAATAGTTTAATGGGATACACAATAGCTAATGAGATACAGAATTTGAGGCTACAATGCCGGTCAAATTCAAATCTAATTTATGGTGTTCATTATTTTTCCAACTCTTCTTAGAATTTCTATAATGAGAACTATTCTCTCCCACTAACAGGCAATAAAATGGGGCTTCAAAAACCTCTTCTGAGCTGAATGTCACTGACACATTGTTGTTTCCTGGGTAAATCTCGGCTCTCCATCTCTCCACTCATGTTTGTAATTAAGGTTTACCCTGATGATGTTGTCCAGGCCATCACCTCCACGGCAGCGCCCACACTGCTGAAGTCAGCATGAAATAGACCCAAGTTACCTTCGTACAGCGATCTCTCCACACGTACCCTCATACTGATGCTCTTAGCACCATGGGGACATTACTTTTACAGCCCACATTTACGTTGTAGAAGAGGGTATTTAAATCCAAATCAGTTTAACATTTACTGGCAAGGCCTTTTTAGCACGGAATCAAATGTGCATCTACTTTGCCCCTTGAGGAATTCAACCCAAAAGCCACATTACATTGATTTTGACATTTTAGAGACAAAATGTACCTGAGACATCAACTAGTTCGTATTTTTAACTTATAGATGAGTAAATCCTTAGCTTTACATATTCAAGTAATTCATCATTTATTTGAAATTCAATCTATAGAATGAATAGAATATAATTCTTAGATCTCTTATTTTGAAGGCAATATCACTTCTGTCTTATAAAACTTACAATTTTAGTGTTTCTACATCCTTATTCTTCTCCCTTCCCACTACTGCTTTTAGGTGGTTATGACTTTAAAAGTTTCAGACACTGTCCAACAATTACTAACATTAATCCTTGAACAATTATGATTTCTAATATTTTCAGGGCATTCCTTAGATGGATGGTTCTTATTTTAACATTTTAAGAAGAAAATTTAGACTTCCAAGAGATCATTTTGATAAGTGCCTTTGTTTGCTGGAATAACACACAGGCAACTTAGATACCATGCTAAAAGGGAGGTACATACCTAAATGATGTAGCTAAGCTTAAAAGCAATCACGTGTCTTTACTAAGGAGAGCAAATGAGGTATGTTTCTAGGAAATGAATTGAAAAATCAAAGCTATGAAACCATCTCCACCTATTTATGCACAGCATTTTGATCCTATCCTGCTTTAGGGACAATAAATATAACATGTCAGCATAAATAGAGCCAGAATATATTTGATATCAACATCCCTTAGAGCACGATCATCCAAACCCCCAAGTATTACAACAGGCTAAAAGAGTTGAAAGCATCCTCTTTGAAGGCAACCAGAAGCTCAAATTCTAATATGTGTCCCCTGTTGCCTAAAGACTAGGATACATTTGAGGCTTGAGAATCCAAGGTGCCGATCTTATTCCAGTGTTTCACATGGTCAGACTGCATAGAAAGCCAGAGGATTTGGTGATAAACCAATAAATCTCTGTCCTGTTAGTTCCAAAGTATGTGTTTTTAAAAAAATGACTGTCTCAAGGACCACGAGGTGATCAAGATTAGGTACATTTACACCACATTAGATTTAGGCAAGCTGCAATGGCCCCATCCATTGGTCTCCCAATTAGTACAAATGCAGAGTAATAAAATACGATGCAACACCGATAATGGGGACAATAAAAATAACTAACACTTACTGAGCACTTACTGTGTGCTAGTTATATGCATTGGCCCATTTAAGCCTTCTCTGAGGAAAATACTATCATCCTCATTTTGAAGATAAGGAAACTGAGGCAATGGGAGAGAAGTGATCTGTCCAAGGTTCCAGAGTCATAGAGTCAGTGACAGATCCAGGATCTGAATCCAAGCAGTGTGGCTCAAGAGGTTCCTCTCCAAACTCATGTCACACTTGCACAGTGAGCTCCACTGAAGAATCTAAAGATGTGCTAACATTCATCACAATGAAAAGTAACTTGTTTTCCTGCAGGCCGACCAACAGGGATTCAACTTAAAAACCATTTCCTGGGCTTCCCTGGTAGCGCAGTGGTTGAGAATCTGCCTGCCAATGCAGGGGACATGGGTTCGAGCCCTGGTCTGGGAAGATCCCACATGCCGTGGAGCAACTGGGCCCGTGAGCCACAACTACTGAGTCTGTGCGTCTGGTGCCTGTGCTCCGCAACAAGAGAGGCCGCAATAGTGAGAGGCCCACGCACTGCGATGAAGAGTGGTCCCCGCTTGCCGCAACTAGAGAAAGCCCTCGTACAGAAACGAAGACCCAACACAGCCAAAAATAAAGAAATAAAAAAATAAAAATAAAATAAAATAACCCATTTCCTATCACTGACTGAGTTTATTATTGTAACTAAATTTACTTTTCCCAACTATTTACCAATCTACCTCCACTAGTAAGCCTGGGTACTAGTGGGTGATCTTTCAAAGACAAAGCAAAAGCTTTTGACAGAGAACAAAAGCAGGAAAATTGACATAGGGCTGCAGCAGTCATTTAATCATGAATTTATATAATTTTACAGCTTTCGATAAAGACAAATAAATGCTAGCAAAATGTGGACTAATTTTATACCTTGCAGGATAGAAATGCATAAAATCTGGGGGAAAGCCCTTTGTCCAACTTGTTCTTTTTGAGATGATGTGACTACCTACAGGACTTTGTAATTTTCTTTTAGATATTCTAAGTCTCACTGAGGTTTTTTTCTATCATGAGCAGCACTTATCACGGGGGTTGTGTTGGAAAGTACTCCATCAATAGTTTGTGAAATAAAGATAATCAAGGAGAACAGAGAAGAAAGAGCAAAAGTAAAGTTCTATGATTCCACCCGGATGGCTTCATACTTGGCAAGTATTGGAAAGGCCAACCTTCCCTCTCCCTGAAGAAGAGTGTTGAAACGTGAGGCATTTCCTCACCCAGGCTCTCTCTTCGGCTCCTTCCTCTATCACCACAGAACAGCTGTGTGTCCACAGAGGGCTAAACGTCTCTAGTTGAAAAGTGAACACTTAGTCAATCTGGTGGTTGTTTTTTTTCCCACCCACAATCTCCCAAGCAACTGGCCTGATGATTTTTTTGGACTGAAGTGTCTGACAATTTGAGAGTTATGTAGAAAGAAGCCAACCCAGACTAAACCTGCAAGAACGATTAGTAGTTGTTTCCCTATACATTCAGGAAATAATTTCAATTCTCAGAAAGCAACTGGAAGGCTAATTTCTCACTGAAAGAGACAGTCCAGTATTGGATAATAATCACCTGATGCTCCCAAGAGCCATTATTTAACTCGGGATCTCTCAACCTTGTACCAGTTGGGCCAGATAATTGTTTTTTGTGTGGGCTTCCTGGGCACCGTGGGACCTGAGCTCTCTCCACTTAGAGCCAACCAGTAGCAAAACCTCCCCAGCTGTGACAACCAAAACCATCTCCAGACCTTGTTAAAGGTCCCCTGGGGGCAAACCACCTCCAGTTGAGAACCGCTAATTTAGATATTTAACTGTGACCGAATTTTCTCCCTTCTCTGTCATAGCAAACAAATTATGGATGGTTCACTGTAAACATTTTAAAAGCTTTTCTCTTTCTTTCTCAAAGGCATGATAGAGTTCAGCGTAGTATAAAGGACAGGCTTTATGCTCTTCCTGGTCTCTCACTCTAATTCTCATGGTTGCTTCACAAGGATTCAGTGACAATCAAGAACAATAATAGTTCATGCTTAAATGTGTGTTTCTTATCCCAGGCACTTTAACAATGTGAATTCTCACCACTCCCCCTTTTACAGGAAAGACAGAAGCACACTAGTTGTTTGGTTTCAGTTACAGGGCAGCATAAAACATTTTTAATTTGTGAAAGCATAAAATGGGGGCATTTAAAAAAATATCACACCTATGGGCAATGAAAACTGGCATGGCTATCAGTGACATTCCAGAGCTATGACTGTCACTGAGTATCTTATCAAGACCGTTTCTTGATAAGGAAAGTTAAGCACACTTTTGGTGCAACTGGCTAATGAAACCACATGCTAGTAGTTAACAAGAAATATTCTTCACTGAATTATTAAATGTAATATATCAAGTGTAGCTTCAGTGGTTGACTGTATCCTAGAAAAACATCTCAGTCACTGGAAAATCAAGAGTACCATAGTTCTCTGCCTTCTTTCCAGTGGTTTCTATAGTCTAATGGTACGCTTCTCTATCCCCAGCATGGTCAGCTTAACCTCCGAAGGCACCTCAGAAAGGAGCAGGCAGTCTATGGAACCTTCCCTCTGATTCACATAGCATGCACATTTTTCTCCTTGGGCCAACCCATCAAGAAGGCAACATTACATATATGCACCATCTAACAGATGGCAGCCCAAGGAGTAATCAAAGTCTGCAAAAGCAAACTGTATCTCTTCTTAATGTCTGAACACTGGCATTAATAACAAGAACAGGGCTTCCCTGGTGGCACAGTGGTTGAGAGTCCACCTGACGATGCAGGGGACGTGGGTTTGTGCCCTGGTCCGGGAAGATCCCACATGCCGCGGAGCGGCTGGGCCCATGAGCCATGGCCACTGAGCCTGCGCGTCCAGAGCCTGTGCTCTGCAACGGGAGAGGCCACAGCAGTGAGAGGCCCGTGCACTGCAAAAAACAAAACAAAGACAAAAACAAACAAACAAACAAAAACAAGAACAACAGCAACGGCCATTGATACCACCACTTGTGACCAGCATGCTCCCTGTCAGGCCCAATGCCAAGCACTTTGCTTTCATTACCCCTTAACCCTCACACAACAGCTCTGTGAGCTGAGTCATATTTCTCCCATTTTACAGATGAGGTTCATAAAGGTAAGTATCCTGCCCAAAGTGATGGAAAATAATGACTTGGCATTCAAACCCAGGACCATTCAACTCCAAAGCCTGAGCTATTATCCCATCATGACAAGCACAGGAAGACAGAAAAAACCCTGCTTGCATGTCCACTATCAGGAAACGAACAAAAAAAGACGCTTTCTCCAAAGGAATAGGGAAAGGGTTTATATCATTTTACTCTTGAAAGAATCAGGGTGAAGAACTAGCTGTCTGCAGCTGGGCATTACTATCTTGTAAAGACTGGTTATCCACAGCAGGAGGTTTTGCTGTACTTGAAAGGGGAAGTAACCATTTTCTTTAATATCAGCTGGCCATTCTCTGAACGGACACAGCTCAAGACCAGGGTGTTTTCCCTCTATCTCAAAAGCAACTATTAAAACCTTCCTTTTAATCTTTAACTACAGGCTTATATAAGGAACTTTTTACCTGTTACTCAACAGTTAACACCTTAGTACATACTGTGTCAAAGTTCTCGGGTTTATCAGTCTTTTCTGAGAAGCCAGAACTTTCCGCTGAACTGCTGAAGTTAAAAACTGGGGAGTCATCCTAATCACCTCTTCCTCCCTCACCGAGAGAGCCAGCCTATCATCAAGTCTACCTGTTCTACCTTCTAGATGTCCAATCCACCACTTCCCCGCCTTTCGCCTGCCATAGCCTTAGTGCAGGCCTTCACTATTTCTCACCTGGACCAGTTGTTGCTCACTAGTTTCTGTTCCTCTAGACCTGCCATCTTCAAAACTACCCTCCAAAATGTAGCCAGAATGGTCTCTCCCAAACATAAATCTGATTTTGCCCCTGATCTACCTTTATTTTTTTTAAATTAAAGTATAGTTGACTTACAATACTTCAGGTACATAGCAAAGTGATTCAGTTGTGTGTGTGTGTGTGTGTGTGTGTGTGTGTGTGTATTCTTTTTCAGATTCTTTTCCAATATAGGTTATTATAAGATATTGAATATAGTTCCCTGTACTATATAGTAGGTCTTTGTTGTTTATCTATTTTATATATAGCAGTTTGTATTCACTAATCCCAAATTCCCAATTTATCCCTCCCCCAGCCTTTCCCCTTTGGTAACCATAAGTTTGTTTTCTATGTCTGTGAGTCTGTTTCCATTTTGTAAATAAGTTCATTTGTATCATTTTAGATTCCAAACATTAGTGATATCATATGATATTTGTCTTTCTACTTACTTCACTCACTATGATAATCTCTAGGTCCATCCACGTTGCTGCAAATGGCATTATTTCATCTACCCCTAATCTGCCTTTTAAATTCTTCATTAGCTCCCCATCACCTTCAGGGTCCTGTTCAAATTTATGAGTATCCTCACATGTCCTCCAATCAAAAAATACCAAATATATTCAGACAGAGCTACCCCCAGCCCACTCAGCACCTTGTGCAAATTAGACAAAGGAACCCCCTAATCCAGGTGGGTGAAGGTGATCCAGGGAGCAAAGCCTGGGCCGGATTTCAGCCCTGCTCCCACCCCATCTCTGCCTGTCCTTTATGTGGGTCACATGTGCACAATCAGCCCTACAGCCTTGACTTAAGGTTCTCTTCAAGCACCTCTTTGTTTACTCTGTCTAGAACACTTTTACCTACTAATCTCTCTACCCAACTCTTTCATATTCATCCTTATGAAAATCAAGACAATCCAACTCCTCCAAGAAGCGTTCACCTATCCTATGCTACCAGAAAAACTTCGTCATAATGTGCCTGTCCATTTCCCCCACTAGACGTTACATTCTGTGAACGCAAGGACTCTTTCAGATCTGCCTGCCTATAAAGCCTAGCACAGTGCCTGGGAGACTGCAGACCAATAGTTGCTGAATGTCAAATGAACGATGCCTCTTGCTTTCTTTGTCTTGTCACCATGTAAGACCCCAGCAGCTTGGAGATTAGGCCACGGGGGGGCGGGGGTCTGCTTCCTCAGATTACGTAATCCCTACTCAAAAAACCAGATCTCATTTAGCAATCATTTCATTAACCTATGATTAAGAAGAACAAACATCTTAGATTTCAACTTCCTGGCCCCTCCTGTGAAGTTTGCTAATACATCTGTCATTGACTATTTTGTCTTCCACTGGATTCTCTCCCTTCATTTTTCATCTCCCCCTCCCAGACTTCTTCTACTTAACAAGAGCCATCCAGCTGGATGGTGGGTGTGTGTGCCGGGGTGCATGGGGTAGAATTTGTGGTACTCTCTGCTTTCACTAGTGTTTGGATGTTTCCATAATTTAAAAAAAAGTGAAAATAAATATTTAAAAAAATGAAGAGTTAGCCACACTTACTGAACCACAGGCTCGACTTTTTGTATTTCTGCCTTTGTTGGGGTCTTCCCCATTGGTCCTTTATGGCTCTCCCAGTCAGCCCGCCCCTGATGTCCACACTGACTTCATTTACGACTCTGCTCAGCTGTCCTACTCACTCCTTCCTCAAACCCCTCACTAATTCCCTCCGGCTACAAATACAGAATTCTCTTCTCTATTCATGTCAGGCCACAGGAAGCAGAGCCTCCAGACTTTAAGACCCTGTCAGAAGTACTTGTATATCTGAAATCTAGCTATTTTACTTGTGAAAAATGTACTTTTCAATTGGGCGTGAGCCATTTTAGGAAGGACTGGACAGCTATCACACAGTTTTAGTCAGAGATGTTATTGTCTCCCTGTTCACAACTATTCTAAGGGAGCACCGCCCTGACCAAGCCCCAGCTGCAGAGGTGAGGCTGGACCAGCTCTTCCTTGGCTACAAGCAGAGTCATTCAGGTTGTTGCCCACGGAACGTGGAACTGGGGGCCAGGACCTGAGTTAATAAGGTGATGAAATCTTGAGAGCCAGGAGGACACGTGGTGTAGGACCCATGGCTGCGTGGTGAACCAGTGCCACACACAAGTGGACGTGGGAGGACAGAAACCCAGAAGTTGGGGGAAATGCATCAGACATGATTTTGTGGTTGTTATTGCAAATGATACAAGTGATATTGAACCTACAGAGAAATTTAAGCAAAAATGGGAATTTCTTGGGAAGGCCAAGAATGGAGATAGCCTCAGGGATTGAAAATATTTTCAGGTTCTCCCTCATCCTTATCTCTTTGGATGTGTGTATGTGTGTCTGCCTGTGTCAGTTTCTATGTCTTTCTCTTTCTCTCTCTTTTTCATATACATACTTTTTCTGCAGTAAACAGGACTCTTATTCAGTGAGAGTGTGAGAGAGAGAGAGAGAGTGTGTGTGTGTGTGTGTGTGTGTGTGTGTGTTAGGATGGTGGATGGGGATGCATAAAACAACCACAGAGCAGAGAACTTCAATTTTATTTCATCCCATATTAGCCACTTCAAAAAACAGAAAACTCTGCCTTCTCTTAGATTGTGTATAAAATCTCAGGGAAGAACTCTGATTTGCCTGGCTTGGACACATGCTTATCTAAGACAGGTCCTTATGATTGTTTATTCAATGGTTACTGTCCCCTTCTTCCTCACAAACAGAATTCTGATCCCACTGTGGCATCAGGTGACTATGTACCCAGGAAGGTGGATCCTTCCACAGCCCCAAGAGATAAATCATCTTTCATCTACACCAATCATGGTACTCTGACTCCCCTGCTGGTTACTAGTCCAGGCATAGGTATAGGACAACTCTAGCTAATGGGCTCTGACCCAAAGGAAAGTTTGTAGGAGAGTTTTTGGAAAGTGTTGCTCATTCTTACTAAAATACACCAAATGGGACTCCTTCCTGCCTTTAGAGAAAGTTGTTCGAAGACATGATGCCTGGAGTTGCAGCAGCCATCTTGTAATCATGAGGGACAAATCTGAAGATTAAAATCATCATGCAAAGGATGGTAGGATGGAAATAGATAAACCTGGAGCCTTGATGACATCACTATGCCATTCAATTAACCCTGGAACCACATCCTTCAGGAAGCCAGTCTACAGGGAGAGTAATGGAACCAATGCTCAAAGTCAACTGAAATGAGGGACTATGTAGTCCAAGGAGAAAGTGAATAGCTGCCTACTTGCTAAGGTTGGTGGTTCCAGACCTCTTACTATGTGTCAGGCAGTGTTCCAAGTGTTTTATATGTATTACCTCATTTAATCTACACAACAACCCAACAAAGTAGATACTTTCCTTATTCCCTACTTTTCAGATGGGTAAAGCAAGGTCCAGAAACATGGAGGAATTTATCCAAGGTCACAAACACAGCAATGCCAAGGTGGGAGTTCACTCACACTTCTGACTCCTTCTGACTTAATCATTAGGTTAAACTTGGAAGTGCTCCTGGCTTGCTGCAGTTGGATTCCTCAAGCTTCCCTCCTACTCTTTCAAAGAACCCTCTTTTTATTTGAGCTGGGCTGGGTGGGTTTACTTTTACTGCACCCAAATGTTCCCTCAGGCCCTGGCATTGGCCAAACTCAGGCTTCCTTTCTCAGTTCCTTAATAAATCTGTGAATCTCAGTGTCCATTTGTTAAATGCACTGAGTCCAAATCCCATTTTAAAATCCTGATTTGGTGGGATTCATGGTTCCCTGGTTCACTCCTTCCCCAACTGTCATGTGGCCAGTGTTAGTTTGTGATCTTTTAGGGGTACTATTTCTAGTGTGATAGGACTTGTTAATTATATAGAATATTAATGAGCACTTAATAAGAGAGGAAGATGTTGACATTGCCCCATTATATCCTCACCTGTAATTTTTACCTGGTTTTTAACTTTTCAAAGTTTTTGCATTGTGACATCCTGCATTCACATATATCTCTGTGGCTCTGTGAGATTAAGAAGGCATTTCTATGGCCTTACTACTGTTTATTCATGTCACACACTTACTTCCTCATTTATTCAACAAATATTTGAGTATCTGCCCTGCCCCAGGCACTATGCTAGGCACGGGGTATCAACAGGTTTCATTCTTTGCCCTCACAGAGGGCAATAAAGTGTAATGATATGCCAGATCATTTTTTCTCTAGATCAACAGGAGAGCTACCACAAATGAAAAAGGTTCATAGGACTAGACACAGCAGTTTATGGGAACATCCTGCTGGCCGACTGCCTGGGTTCAAATTCCAGCTCTTTCACTGTATGACCTTGGATTAGTTACTGAACTGGTATCTCAATTGTTTAATAACCTGTTAAATTGGGATTAAAATTGTAGCCTTGTCAGTAGGCTTTTTAGGAGAGCATTGTTATTAATCATTTAGTACATAAATACATTCAAGTATTTGTTCAAAAGGAAAAGAGAGCTATAGTCTATTCCACCCACTGATCATGACTAAGCAACTTCACAGCAAGTAGTGGAAATATGACAACACGCTGATCTTGGAATCTGCTAACACGGAGCACAGCACAGTCAGTGTTGGGAGAATTGGGGGTCCAGGCACCAGGACCAGGGTCACCATTGCAGGAGGATGACCCATTTGACCACCCCCCTAAATGAAACAGAGCTTCTACAATCAGTTGTTTCTTGCTCTCAGAATCCCCAATTTAAGATGTCGGTTAAAGAAAATTTAAGGTGGGTTTTCCCTGAAGAATTTAGTTTTCCATAAGCATATCTTGGAAGAAAGCAGAACCACAAATTTGGAAGAGATCTTAGAAGCCAAGCTGTTATCCAAATGTTTGATAACCCCTCTGCCTGCTGGTTGCCCAGCCTCTACTGGAAGATTTCCATTGATGAGGGTGCACGCTTTTAGTTAGCCTTTCCCTTTATTGATCATCTCTAGTTATCATCAAGCACTTGCTTTTGTTGTCCCCAGACCACTTTTCCTGGTTCTGGAGCAGGGATAAGATAACCCTGATTGTAAATGATGTCTTCAAATGCTTGGAGAAGAGCAAGCATTAAAGGATGGTTTAATCTCTCTTCTAGTTTCTGAGCTAGTCACTACTTGACATGAGTTCCTACCAAAATCCTTCAAGTTCAAAGGAGGAGACTCAGAGGGGTGTCCAAGAAGATCATTTTGAAAGAGGGCTCTCGAAATACCCAGGAAAACCAATCTTGCTTCTGTGCTCAGGAGAGAAGGAAAAGACATGGATTCCTTGTTTTCATTATATCTGCAATAGATTCCTCCCCACCTGGGATCCTGTGGCCTGGAGAAGGGGATCCATATCAAAACTCAAACATGAGTACATTGTGATAGCATGTGAATTCAGTGGAATTCAACAGGACTTTTATAGCTGAAACTTAAACCAAATGTATCAAAATACACCTGTCCCTAGAGAGTATGGACTTCATACTTTCCTAATAGAGACAATGGTGTAGCTCAAACAAGGCCAGTTTTTAAAAAGTAAGCTTTTCCCTTGTATGTTTGAAGATATAGAATTGGGACCTTCTTAGGTGATAGAATTGAATAGAATTGATAGAATTGAATAGCTAAGGGGCCAAGGTTGGGAGTTTAATTCTCATAAGAACAATCAGCTTTAATCAGAACAAAACCTTCTTCTGTATGCTCACATCATCCTATCTTTAAATCCTAGGTAGTGGTAATAATAAAGAAATGAACAATGGCTAACAGCTATAGAATATTTTTTATGTGGAAGGCACTATGCTAAAGGCTTCAAACAAATTATTTCATTTAAACCTTGCAACAGCTCTGCCAAGTAAGTTCTCATAGGGTTCATTCAGAGTAACCAATGGCTCAGAGGGCCCTGATCTTTGCCCCCGCTGCACTCACCTGGCTCTTCCTCACACGTGCCACCTACACTGTCCCCAGGGCCTCTGCACTTGTTCTCTCTGCTTCTAGCCTCTTCCCCAGCTTACCCCAAGACTCAGTCTCCCACCTCCTTCAAATCTTACTTCGTCTTCCTTCATCACCTTCCTCAAGGGGCCTTCTCTCACCACCCTTTAGAAAATTGCAATATCCTCTCTGCTTATATTCCCTGCTTTAGGTTTTTCCATAGCAGTTATCATTTTATAACCTACAACACAATTGGATTATTTGGGGGGTTGTTATCTGTCTCCCTTGACCAGAATGTATGCAAGGATTTTTGTCTACTTTTGTTCACAACCCTAAACCTAGCACATAGAAACACAGCTGGCATGCGGTAGGCACTCCATAAATACTTACTGGTTAAATTTTACACATAAGGAAATAGGGACCGAGAGGGTAAGTGGTCATGCTTTTCATAGAAAGACTTCATTAGGATCCCACATTCCAGAAACCAAACTCGGAGTATACATACTTTTCCCAAGAGTTGATGACATTATTTTTAACCATTGGGGGCAACACATTCATTCTGAATAATATTTCCAAGAAATACTAGCAATCAAAAATGTAGGGCTTCCCTGGTGGTGCAGTGGTTGAGAGTCCGCCTGCCGATGCAGGGGACACGGGTTCGTGCCCTGGTCCGGGAGGATCCCGCATGCCGTGGAGTGGCTGGGCCCGTGAGTCATGGCCGCTGAGCCTGAGTGTCCGGAGCCTATGCTCCGCAACGGGAGAGGCCACAGCAGTGAGAGGCCCGCGTACCGCAAAAAAAAAAAAAAAAAAAAAAAAAAAAAAGTAGATATATTCCACATGTGTACTATATTCAAGAATTATAGGGCCTCCCTGGTGGCGCAAGTGGTTGAGAGTCCGCCTGCCGATGCAGGGGATACGGGTTCGTGCCCCGGTCTGGGAGGATCCCATATGCCGCGGAGCGGCTGGGCCCGTGAGCCATGGCCGCTGAGCCTGCGCGTCCGGAGCCTGCGCGTCCGGAGCCTGTGCTCCGCAACGGGGGAGGCCACAACAGTGAGAGGCCCGCATACCGCAAAAAAAAAAAAAAAAAAAAAAAAAAAAAAAAAAGTAGATATATTCCACATGTGTACTATATTCAAGAATTATAGGGCCTCCCTGGTGGCGCAAGTGGTTGAGAGTCCGCCTGCCGATGCAGGGGATACGGGTTCGTGCCCCGGTCTGGGAGGATCCCATATGCCGCGGAGCGGCTGGGCCCGTGAGCCATGGCCGCTGAGCCTGCGCGTCCGGAGCCTGCGCGTCCGGAGCCTGTGCTCCGCAACGGGGGAGGCCACAACAGTGAGAGGCCCGCATACCGCAAAAAGAAAAAAAAAAAAAAAAAGAATTATATACATGTTGGAACAATCACTTGTCAGAATATTTTTTGACTCTACAGGAAAATTTTATTTGATAAGAGTTGAGGATATATATTTTTATCCTCTTCAGTTTTTTTAAATGAAAATATAAATATTTAAATATATAACAATTTGTGTGTGTGTGTATATACATATATATTCTCATGAAAACATTTCCCAGGAAGACGGGAACATGTTTCCCAAGAACAGCAAGGATGACAGCTTATAACACTCCTTTATAGCTGTCACTCAGATTCGAGGGTCATTTCCCCAGTTCCTTTTATGGGATTATATTTAACCTTCCTAATAATGCAGAAATCCAATTTGCACATGAGGAACTACGCTTTAACAGGTTGTGCGCCTTCCTAAAATAGCTCAGTATGGGGTAGAATTTAGAACAGAATATAATTCTTTTGTCTCCATCTAGAGTGCCCACCCCTGTACTCTCAGCAGCTGGTTAGGCTTCAGGTGTTTATCATTTTACAGGATCTTCTATCCTGAGGAAGGAACTCAGTTCCTATAAATGGCTAACTTAGTGCCCCATCAACTGAAAAATTAAAAGATACAAATATTATTAATACTTGGCCTCTCTCTTTTTCCAAGGTCTGTTCTTACAGAGATTTGAGCGACTCACAGTGGAGCCCGTACATCGTCACAGTAAAAGCAACGTCTTTGTCTGAAGTTCATTTCACTAACTAAACATCCAGGTTTATAAAGCTCATATTATCACAGAGGGAAAAAGAAGGCAGCTGCTGACAGGATCACTAAAGCAACGAATACCAGGAAAATCTCAAAACTCCGACCACTTTTTTCTTAACCAGAATTTTGCCAGTGATTTCTCCACAGCTTTGGAAACTTGTTTTCACCTCTACCCTTTTCCAAAAGAGAATTCTACCCCAGGGGGAAAAAAAATTAAGACCTCAAACCAAGTTACAAATTGCTCATTTAAAGAACAGGAATTAAGGATGTGGGGGGCTTTTCTTCCTTAAAAGCTCATCACTCTGTAGAAAGAATCCGAACCCTGTCCTGATTCTTCCTGAGCAGTGGAGCAGTTTTTGGTTTTGTGTTAGTTAATTTTAATTAAAAAAAAAAAAGGCACCATTCTTGAGAAGCTGTTGCTATGAGACTTCCTGGGCCTCAACAGATGGCCACAGAGCAGTTCTCAGCCCCAGCTCCGGGCTCTGAAGCCCTCCACTCAGGCATACCATTAACATTCCTGAAATACTTTTGGAGGTGAATGCGGGCCAGCCGCCTTCAGACTAGCTCACCCGCAGCTCCTGGCCTGGCCTCCCTGGCCATGGAGCCTGGGTTGAGATTTGTTATAAGTGAATGATCAGGCCTCTCTAGGAAAAGGCCATAGCACAGATGTTGCCTCCTCCTCAGATAAGGCTTTGGACAAACTTTACCAACACACCCCTGGGGTTTTGAGTCCTTCTGGTGAGCGGGGGGAGCGCACATGTGTGTGCAGACATACAAACACGTGCACGCACACACACACACATGCACACGCAATCCATACCCAGTTCATTTCATTGTCTGTAAGCCTCTGAGCCCTTCCTGTTACAGTGATCCAGTTGAGAGCAGCAGAGTTTTGGACTGAAGCCTTTTTAGTGCCCAGAGTTGCTGAGGAAGAGGTTTAAGAATTCCTGATTTCTCTTTTGACAGAAAGACGGAAAAGAAAGGAGAAAAACAAGGCATGTCAGATTCTACTTTCTCACTAAGTTCTTGATGCTGTTGGACAAATCATTCCACATCATCACTTCTCTCCCTCTTCCGGACTGGGATAATGATACTGACCTACATGCATCAGATAGAGGAATTGATGAACCATGAATAAGAAACAACTGTGAAATCACTGCATAAATATCAGGTTCACAGGACCAGCCTCCAGTGCTGCCAGGGAAACGATAAGGGAGGAACTTGGAGACGGGCACCTTGGGGTCTAACTGCAGGGACCACCACCCCTGGAGGGCTAGTCTGGATTGCTGACCACGGGGTTTTGGTGGAAAAGGTCTACCAGCAGGTTTATCGGTCACTAAGGAGCTTCGGGACTTGGAAAAAAACAAGTGATTCTAAACAGCCATAGCTTTTCAAGGTGGGGCTCGTTTAAATTCCATCCCCTGAATTGTCTCTGCAAAACCAGGCCCAGAGTGTACAAGCAAAGTCCTACTTAAGTGTCTGACGCCAGTGCTCACTGGATCACTTGACAGGACATCAGAGCAATCCTACCAGTTTCAGTTCACAGACGTTCATCTGTGCTTTTCTCTCCATGATATCAGATGATAGGTCACTGCCACCAACATTTGACGTTTGTTTTTTAATCCAACCTGTGCAACTAGAAGCAAAATGACTTGAGACTGCTTAGGTTCCTGCCTTCTAAAATCACCCGTTTGTTCTGACATAAAACTTCCCTCCCTTCTCCAAAATACGAACATTAGGGTTGCTGGAAGCAATTAAAAACCAAAATAAAACAAAACATGCCTTTTAGAGGTGTGGCCTAACAAGGAGGGCCCACTTTTTCCTATTAACCAGGGACATTTTAATGAAGCCGTCTATAGTGTGGAGATGAGGAAGCTGCTTCTTTTTCCATTTGTCTAGGGCTACGGAAGCACATCCAGCAAAGGGACGTTTTGCCCAGCTGTTCAGCTTCTGAACTCACAGCACCCCTACCCTCCATCCGCCAGTCAGAAAAGTCTGGGGCAAAGGCTGGAATATGTTTTGAGGGAGGAGAAGAAGAGAGGGAGAGGTAAGGGGAGGGCAGTGTCTGACGTGCACGGCTTCATTTGCATAGCTGACCCTTTCAAGCAGAGCCAATGGGGCACACACTGTGTGTCTGGGAGGGCAAGGCTGAGTGCGCTCTATTGTGTCCCATTGTATGCTACCCACGACACCAGGGGGACCGCCACCACGCCTGCCGCAGACGAGGGAGCGTGGCAGGCATTCCACAGTTCCAGAAAAGGAGACACTGGGGAAAAAAATAAATATAAGATACTTATCCCCCTGTCTCAATCTAACTCTAATGTTACTGTTCTTGGGATGAAATGTGCGTGTGTGCGCGCGTGTATTAGTTATTAACAATTGTGTTAAATTACACATTTGTGGGTCCCCTTGTACCCTGCAGATAGGTACAGGGTTTTCTACACTCAATATGAATATGTGCAGTTGTCGTGACTTTATTCCGTTTTTAACTAGAGATAGAGGTTTTTCAACTAGCTCTCTCTTCCTTTCTGTACCTTTTTAGGACACTGAGGTTTTTATGGATTGTGATTTTTTTTTTAAGATAGTGATTAGGGCTGAGATGGAATTTATCCCTTCATATATAACAATGACTTATCCTTAACCCAGGAAATCATCTTTGATTTATACACTCTCTAGGTTGTAATTCATAAGCAAAAGTAGAATTTTGAAATTTAAATCAATGCTAAATATTCAATATTTATTTAGCTTTGCAACATTCATTTCTCCTTTAACTCCCTCAACATTTATAAATTCACTTAGTATCTACCTACCAACGGATCTAATGTTTCAATTATCACCAACCATCTGTACTATTTGCACACACATTATATTTTAAATGATTTCTGTAGACTTGTGTGATGATCACATTTCACCCCATGGGCAATGTCATTTCTGATGCTTCTATTCATCAGAGCAGTCATTTTTACTATTTATATTTAGTATTATTAATACGTTGATCTTATTACAGGAAAATGTCTTTATAAACAAGAGTTAGTTAACAGCTGAGAAGGATGGAGATTTCCAACTGGCTATAAATAATGGAAGAAAAAAACATATTTCAGGATACTTAACATAGATCGTAAGCATGTGGTTTCTGAATGCTTATCCCTGTTTTTCACCATCTCTGTCTGTTCTATTACTGTTTACTACTTAAATAGAATCATTCAGAATTGGGGAACACCTTCCTACTATCTTTGGAATATGGTGGGAAAAGTAGTCTCAGAACCTCTTTGGATTTAGAATTGAACCTTAACCCATTTAGAGAAAGTTTTCATTAAAAAAATAAAAATCGTTTCCTCCCTGTCACGACAAACAGTCAAGAGTGGAAGCTTTAGTCTCAACCACTAGTCTCTGTACCAACCTTGGATTACTAAACCCTAGAATGAAAGTATGCTCACAGCAATCCAACAGGAGGTCCCCAAGGGAAGACAGAATGGTCCCCACAGTATTTGTCAATCAACTTAAAAGTACATAAAATGAAATCAGAGTACAGCTTAAGCGTAATTGGAATCATGGCTTAATATTCCTAAGCGTCTCACTGTTGCTCAAATGTAGATGCTTCCATCTAGAATCTGCCTTTCTCTGGAACATAAGGGTGGAGAAAAGGGAGCCAAACCCCTGCTGCTGACTCCCCCTTGCTGAGCAAACCTTAAAAAGAAAAGCTGCTTTCCCATCACAAGAGGAAAAAGTTAAAGATAGCTTTAAAAATAAGCAGTAATTAGAATTAGACAGTAAATCCATGGTTGGAAGGAGCCTATGGCACAAGCATATATATTTGTTGGCCTTGATGAAAAGTTTCTTTTCATCACTCGAGCTTCTCATCAAATAGGAAGGAGTGCACAGTGATTTGTCAAGCACCCCTCTCTCCATTTACATCTTTATTTCTGCCTTGGTGTCACTTTGCCGGCACACCTGGCAGCCGAATCACTTAGGAATTTCGTCATAAAGGCCGAAACTAAAATAACTTCCTTGCCTCTCTTTAGTTTACCTTCCTGATACTGGCATTTCTGTCGAGGTACACATAGAAATCATGTCGAGAAATACCTGGTTTCAAAAGGACTTACCTTAAGGAAGTCTACGCCGGCGTTTCCACTGACCTCAGCTATCTGTTGTTGGACATCACTGTCCAGCATGACACTGGGCCAAGACGGCCGCCGAGGGGCCTCAGTGGCTTGGGGCAGGTGGCACACAGGCACGATTCCGGCCCGGAAAGAATCCCCGGGAATCAGCCCCGGGAAGGCGAGAGCTAAGACACAGGTGTCAGACACCACCCAGGCACCTCCGCTCCGAACCTGCCGTCAGACGGCTGCCCTGATTAGCCAAGTACAAAAGGCAGTTCAGATTACTGCCCTCCTCCCAACCAATCGCCGGCCGGCCGGCCTGACAGCAGCGGGGCCCCTGATGGAAGGGGAAGTACACGCGGCCAGAACCCGAGAGTGGCCGTGGGCACGCAGCCCCGTGCGCTCTGGCCCGCGCTCTGCAGAAGCAGCTTGTCAGCCTGTTGCAAGCAGAGCCCGTGGCAACGGGTGAGCCCTCTCCTGCCAAAGGTCGCTCTAGGGTCCTTTGACTCACAAAAACTCGATGCACCGTGATGACGGTTAAATCGAAGCGAAGGACAACAGAATGAATGGCGCTGGCAGCTTCACTCATAGGGCTCCCCTGCCTGCTCTTCCTCCCTCCCCTTGCTGGTCCCCACTAGGGCTTCTGTGCAGCTGAATAAGTTCAATTTTTAATTAGCTATGGTTTTTGCAAGCAACAGTTTCTCACAGAAACTAGGAGGAGGGGAGGGAGACTCAAAAAGGACAATCTTTCTACAGTCATTGTTTCCAGCGATCACGTTGAATATTATAACCACCCCCGCAGACACAAAAATTTATAAAAGTAGTGCTTGTAAAAAAACAAAACAAAACAACAACAACAACAAGACACTGCATTTGAAAATTCAGCCCAGTGGAGTGCCACGCAGCTCACCTTTGTGCGTGGAATCCTGACAGGTTTCCTGAACTGCAACTGTGTTAAAGGAATTTCACTTACAACTATCATCTGAGCCTCTGAAACGGCAGGCCTTTGCAGCTGTATGGAGAAGCAGTGCTTTCTTCAAGTTTTGGTATTTGCCCCAGACTGTAGGGGTCAGCTTAACAGTAACCACAGACACACACAGAGAGAAAAGCGATAGGGCACACAGAAAGAAAACAATCCCAAGTGTGTCTCAATTCGTGGGTATGCGAATACATTTTCATTAGTTTACGGCTGCCATGGTGGGAACAAACGGATCACGGGATCCACGCATACTCTGTAAACCTCCTTGCTATAGAAGCTTTAAAAGACTTCCAGATTAATTTTTTAAGATGTGGAAAGAAGGAAAGGGAGCATGTACACACACACACACACACACACACACACACACACACACACAGCAAAATTCTGACATCACAGGGGGCATTTTACTCTATACTCTAAACACAGTAGTAATTTCCACTCCAGACACCAAGAAAGTCTGAAGCATCCTTGAGGAGGTTAGTACATTTCAAAGGTGAAACTAATTGTATTTAGAGATTGTTCCTGTGTTGACTAGCAACGCTGTCTCTCCAGAATGCTCCCCTTGAATTCCAGCGCTATCTCTATGCCTATAATATGAAACCTAAGGAAACACGATTGAGGCAAGTGTGGGATAGGAACAGTGGTGGTCGGGGGCGGGGGGGCGCGCAGAGAACCCTCTTTCAAAAGAGGAACCTCCACTGGATCTTGCACCCTGGATGCGTTCTATCAGAAGTAGCCTTCTTTCCTTGAGGAAGGCAAAATTCTTATCCCAGCTTTATGTTTTCCTCTCCCACCCTATCGCCTTCCCACACACCACAACTGAGTTGCGTGTCCTTCCATCACAGGCTACTGCCACCAAACCAGAGTTCAAGGGCAGCTGGGCCACAAAATTCATTTTGAATGTGTCAGATTTAACAACCTCCTGCCGCTGACCAGAAGCTGGTTTCCACAGTGCACAGTGACGAATGGTTCTCCTTGACATCTGGTTATCACAACCAGCCATCTAGTATGGGAATGCCACTCCTTCAACCAGCGGGACATGACCAGCGGTTTAAAGGAGCCAGGCGTCTACCCCCTCTTCATTTCACCAGTCATTTCCTAGTCCAGCTCTGTGCAATCGAAGCTCGCTTCATATCTACTCCCGTCCGACCTCCCTATGACAACATCCTCAAGGGATTAGTGGCTCCAGGAACTATGTCACTGCGTACGTTCTCATGGGTGCTATGTTACATTAGAAGAAAAGATATCTTTATATGGTTCTTCAGAGAAACTAAAAGGAGCAGGCAAGTATAGAAAAAAAATTGTATTGAAGCAATCAAATCACCTGTCCTTTCACAAATTATGAGATGAATAAAAGTCATTGTTATGTTTACAAAGAGTGAATGCCTATGTAGTATTAGATTGAACCACATGAAATTGTCAATATTTGACAATTTTGGGTCGACTACAATAGCAATTTCATGTGATTCAACCTGTAGCTGAACTAGTTATCTACTACACAAATACTAATTAACTATGTGTCAATACGCAGTTACTATGTTACATTCTCTAATTGCCACAATTCTATAAGGTAAATACTATAATTACTGTCACAACTTTACAGATGAGGAAAGGGAGGCTTGGGAAGGCTGAGCAATGTGTTAAACACCTCACAGCTAGCAAGCATTGGAGGCGGGGAGTCCCACGCTGGCAATCTGACCCCAGAGCCCATGCTTTGAACCACTGCCCTCTACGAAGGAGAATTTGAATTCTGACTTTGGCATTCACTAGCTTTGTGACCCTGAGCTGATAACTAAATTTCTCCAAGCCTCGGTTTTCTCTCCTCTGAAATGGGACTGATAATAGAACCTATCTGATGTGAGGACAGAACATGATGACATAAGCAAAGCACTTAGCACAGTGCCTGGCCCAGGGGAAGACCTCAATTGTTACCTCATAGTGGTGGTATCGGCACAGTCACTCTGCCACCTTCACCAGGACCTGAAGTGACATCTCATGTGTCCCCATCACCCTTTGGTAGTGCAGTGGCCACGCATGGGCGGAAGGACAGTGAAGCCTGGGTCCTCAAGTCTGGAAGCACTGCCCTTCAGAGTCAGCAATGGTTACTTTGGCACATGGAAAGTTCTTCACACTGGAACGTGCAGCACCCCGCAACCCCTTCATGTGGAAGAGAGACTCTCCTCGCCATGTTGCCCCCCAAACCCTGCCCTCAGCCCCATCTTCTATTTCCTGCTCGTTCTACTTCAGATTTCTACTAAGAATCTGGAACACTTCACCGACACCTTAGATTTCTCATTTATTACCTCCTAGCTTCTTTGGCCATCAGCTGTAGACAGTTAGGCAATCCATGTTTGAAGAAGCACTGATGATCTAATCTGGAAGCAGAGCTGTGGAACCCACAGCACTGGACCAGGAGGTGGTGGGCCAGGCTTCCTTCTGGTTCTGCCACTGACCTGCTAAGTGACTGTGAACGAGTCACTTACAGTCTCTGGGCTCAAGTCCTCACTAATCTAGAACATCACTAAGTTTCTTCCCAGTACTAATATCTGTGGTGAAGAGAAAAAAAAGAATATACTAGATGAGCTTTTGAAGAAATGTGGAGTTTTTCCTTTTTCCTTTTCTCTAAAAGCTAGTAGTAGCACATCTACTCAGGCACATCCTGTTTCCTTCTGATTACCTTTTAAACACCCACAGGCAGGAGAGTTTTATTTTACTCTGTTGATAAACTGCAGACCAAGATAGATGGCCTTGATTTCAGAACACCAGACTTCCATGGTATTTGTCCTTAATGATTTGCACATGTCCTTGTAGGGTGCTTGTTTGTGGTTAGAGATGGGGGTCTATGGAGAGAAAAGCCTCACTAAATAATGAAGAAAATGGTTCCCTTACTTACTTTCAATTTCTTTGTGTCTGTGTGCATAACAGTTACACTGTTCTCCAGCAGTTGTAAGTTAGACATACACTGTGTAAGGTAGATTTGGATGCCTGAATAGCAGGGGTCCCCAACCCCCAGCCCGGTTCCTAACCGGGCTGCACAGCAGGAGGTGAGTGGAGGGCGAGCAGTGATGTCTGGCGCTCCCCATCGCTCCCCATCGCCCGCATTAGTGCCTGAACCATCCTGCCCACTACCACCACCCTGGTCCATGGAAAAATTGTCTTCCACAAAACCGGTCCCTGGTGCCAAAAAGGTTGGGGACCGCTGCTGTAGGGCACTTACTTGCCTGTATTTTTATGGCACACTCCAGAAGCTCAAAGTGCTTTCACAGAGTATGCTTTTTAAAATTAAAAGTTTGTCCTCAATATCCTGTGATAATCCATAATGGAAAAGAATATAAGAAAAGAATGTATACGGACTTCCCTGGTGGCGCAGTGGTTAAGAATCCACCTGCCAATGCAGGGGACACGGGTTTGAGCCCTGATCCGGGAAGATCCCACATGCAGCAGAGCAACTAAGCCTGTGTGCCACAACTACTGAGCCTCTGCTCCAGAGCCCCCGAGCCACAACTACTGAGCCCGTGAGCCACAACTACTGAGCCCACGAGCCACAACTACTGAGCCCAAGTGCTACAACTACTGAAGCCCGCGTGCCTGGAGCCTGTGCTCCGCAACAAGAGAAGCCACCGCAATGAGACGCCTGTGCACCGCAACGAAGAGTAGCCCCTGCTCGCCGCAACTAGAGAAAGCCCGCACGCAGCAATGAAGACTCAATGCAGTGAAAAATAAGTAGATAAATAAATTTATATTAAAAAAAGAAAAGACTGTATACATACGTATAACTGAATCACTTTGCTGTACAGCAGAAATTAACACAACATTGTAAATCAACTACACTTCAAAAAAAATAAATAAGTAAATAATATAGGCACTTCCCATATCCCCCCCACAAAAAAGTTTGTCCTCAATACTCCCAGGAGGAATTAAAAGAATTTTATGAATGGAGGAGATGGAAACAGGCTCTTGGCCTCTGATCTACTTTCTTTCCATAGAGCACTCACCACCTTCTAACATACTGGATAATTTACATATGTATTACGTTCATTATTCATTTCCTCTCCTCACAAGGATGTCGACTCCATGAGGACAGAGATGTTTCAGACCATGGCTGAGTCCCAAGCACCTAGAGCAATGACTGGCCCTATATTGGATGCTCAATAAATAAATTCAACTTTATAAAATCATGTAAACGATTCAGGTAGAACTGTACCCTACACATCTCACTTTTAGAAATCATCCTGTGTCATCAAAAATAGGAGGTATTGTACAAAAGATCACACCGGCAAGGATAGTGATAATGACCGAGGTGATGATAAACAAACATGTGGGTTCAGTAGTTTAGCCCAACTCTGCAAATTCCCACATAGAGGTTCCAGGCTGAAAGAAAACTGGGCAGTGAGCCTAGAGAAAAACAATAAGCTCAGGTTCTCTTTTCTAGTCCATTTTCCTTCCATTTCATGGGAAATTGTATTTGGTAGAGAACTCCAAGTGTGTCTAAAGGAGTCAGATCCTTGAGGACACTCCAAGGAAAGTGGAGACAGAGCAGCTGAGCCATGCTCACTTTGTATTCACGGGAACATGTTTTTAATCCCAGTCTGAGCACACGCTGACAGCAAGGTTGATAAGTAATGCCCGTAGTCCTCTGAGTGTCATAAAAGTTGTCAGTTAAGTACAAAGTATTATGACACAATACCTTTCCTGTATAATAATTGCAGGACATAAAGCATTTATGATACATCAGAAAGCATGATATTTTCTCATGGCTAACATTGCTGATGACAGTAACCGTTCTTCAGTTTAATTCTGCTCATATTATGCCGTCTCTGACCACAGAGACCAACAGGCCTAAAGTAATCACATCACTCTTGTTCTTTTTCTCTCTTTACATTCTCTAATTCTTTGGGGAAACCAAGGAATTTCTTCAGAAGAACGTTAGTGGCCAGAAGGTAGCAAATAAAGGCATGGGGTTCAGTCATCCCTTCAAAGTCCCAACATCCCCAATGGGGAACCCCAAGTTACCATTTAGTGCTAAGAATAACAGGTAGAGGAATTACATTTGGGTTCACCTTTTACCCTCGGGGATGAAAAAAATAAACTCTGGAGAAGGAGCATTGCAGAACACAAATTACAGTATCCTTAATGCCTCATTTCAATCTCTAGGAAAACTACACAGCTAATATAAAAAATGAGTAAGGTGTGACGGTAACAACAAATACCAGTTACATTTATAGACTTATATTTGTATTTAGTTTCTTAGCAGGGTGCTTACTCTGTATCAGGGAGGATACCAAGTACTTTACGTATTTTAACTCTTCCAACAGCTCAACTAGGGAGGTACTATTATTACACCTGCTTCACAGGTGAAGAATCTCAGGCACAGAGAGAGTAAAAACTTGCATGAGATCACAAAACTAGCAAGTGGTGGTAACAGGATTTGAACCTGGGCAGTCTGATTTCAAAAAATACACTCTTTTTTAAAAAAAATTATTTATTTTTGGCTGCATCGGGTCTTAGTTGCAGGTGAGGGCTTCTCTCCAGTTGTGTGCAGGCTCAGTAGTTGCAGTTTGCGGGCTTAGTTGCCCCGAGGCATGTAGGATCTTAGTTCCCTGACCAGGGAGCCCACTGGACCACCAGGGAAGTTCCACAAAGAATATGCCCTTAAACACTACTGTCCATGCCAGATCTGCTGTGACTTAGAAATGGGTTGTGTATGGCATGTACAATGTTGAGGTATTTTCCCAGCTGGCAGACTTTCCCTTAGGGAGAATATGCCACACAGCCCCCAGCCACATATCAGCTGAGTAGATCAGTTGAATGGCGCCAGCCAGCAGTAATGAGAGAGGCTGTCAAGCAATTAGCCTGATGATAATTTGCTATAATAAAACCTGCTTCAAATCATAATTTAAACAGTGGATAATTTAATCCATAATTTAAATAGTGGATTTGGTATATGTTGACCTTCAGATCCTTATGTACACCTAGTTTAGATCATTTTAAATTTTTTATTGACGTAACATACACAGAGTGTATCAGGTGCACTTATCTTACGGAGAACATTCTTCCTTTCGCTTTCCTAACCCTCCATCTTGTCTACAGTTGAAAAAGGCAGTTTGAATCATAGTGGGGCTAGCAAACACACGTTCCTTGAAAAGAAATGTGACAGGAGACCCATACAGGCAGGCAGTCAGCCCATTATGTGGAATTTTCACCCAGTCAGCAAACATTTCATGAGTGCTTTTGCTATAGTGGGCACTGGAGAGATCAAAGGCGGTAAGACACAGCGATTTCCTGCCCCAGTTTAGTGTTGGAAATGGCCAACCCTCCCTCTACTGGAAAAGACTCAGTCTGGACAACTGGTTGGAGATGAAAAAAGATAACTGGGCAACCAGTGTTTGAGCTACCGGGCTGGGAAACTCAAATGCCAACTGGGCCAGGCAGGCAGGGTCAATGGGCAGAGTGGCAGGTGTCAGATCATAGGAAGCACCGGCTTCCCAAAGTAAACTGGAGGGGGTACACCTCACCTGATATGGGTATACCTGGCTCCAACCCACCGCGGTCATATCGTCTGATTTTTCCAGAAGCCAGATTCTTGTGTCAAACTCCCACATTTTTAGTGAGGATTAAACAAATGTTTGCAGGCCAAATACTTCTAGATCAAACAAATGTCTGCAGGCTAAATACTTGTGAGATGTAGTTTTCAAATTCTGTTTTAAAGTTCAATCAAAGAACTTTATCAAATTCACTGAGTCGACTAGCTTTAACAGTGGATTTTTTATATGTTGACCTTCAGATCCTTATGTACACCTAGTTTAGATCATTTTAAATTTTTTATTGACATAACATACACAGAGTGTATCAGGTGCACTGATCTTATGTAAACAGCAAAAATGATATAGAATATTTCCAGCATCCTCGTGAGGCTTCTTCCAGACTTTTCCAGCCTATTCCAGACTCCCTGCCCTCACTTTTGACCTCCATCATCAATTAGCTTTGCCTGTTGTTGCCTAGTTCAAATCTCAGTCACAAGAAATTGATACCAGATGTAGTTGCTTCAGGTCTGAAAGAAATAAAACTGGGTTTAAACAAATAAAGGTACAACCAAAAAAGAGTCCCGGTAAACCCAACACCACGATGGAGCCACACACTTAGCCCAGTGCTTTTCAAGTTCTGATGCTTCTGACTTACATGCACCTTTGCTTTCCGAAAACTATCATTTCCTGTGCGAATAACATAGGCCAACTATGTACTTGTCACTCTGCATAGAGTATCTCATTCAAGCATCACAAAACCCCTCTGAGATACAAATTTAGATAAAATGTATTCCAACCGTACAGCTAAAGAAAACCTGACCGTGGTAGGTATGCAGCTGGATCCACACAGCCAACGTGTACAACGTTTAGGTTCAAAGAAAGGGCTATTACAAAGCCCAGGTACTTTTCCACTGGACCACATAGCCTACCCATAAAATTACCAAATGGTGTGCTTTCTTAACTCTTCCACAAGAATATGATAAATTTCAGTTCTTAACCAGGAACATAATGAACCTTACTGAATTTAGCATCTGACTAGGAGTTCATGCTTCACTTTATAAGGATTGGCAGTGGTGGTTTGAAAGCTGACCTTTATTATCCAGGTACTTTTATTTTTTAAACAACTTAATGAGAATATATATATAAATTTATACACATATATATAAAAATATATCTGGGAGGGAGGGAGACGCAAGTGGGAGGAGATATGGGAACATATGTATATGTATAACTGGTTCACTTTGTTATAAAGCAGAAACTAACACACCACTGTAAAGCAATTATACTCCAATAAAGAGGTAAAAAATATATATATATATATCTGAATCACTTTGCTGTACACCTGAAACTAACACAACATTGTAATTCAACTATATTAAAAAAAGACAACTCAATTGTCTGACACATAAAAAACGTCAATAAATGTTAGTTATCATGATGATGATGATGAGACGTTTAAAACAAACCTGATTACGAGGCCCAACAAATTAACTTCCCAGGATATTGAAACAATTTGAAGATATGATGCTGGAACCATTCTGGGTGAACAATAGTCAAGAAATAGTGGAAGGCTTCCCTGGTGGCGCAGTGGTTGAGAGTCCGCCTGCCAATGCAGGGGATACGGGTTCATGCCCCGGTCCGGGAAGATCCCACATACCGCGGAGCGGCTGGGCCCGTGAGCCATGGCCGCTGAGCCTGCGCGTTCAGAGCCTGTGCTCCGCAACGGAAGAGGCCGCAACAGTGAGAGGCCCGCGTACCGCAAAAAAAAAAAAAAAAAAAAAGAAATAGTGGAAAATATGAGAGTCTGAAAAACAATCATGATTTTTTTTAAAGTGGAGGAGTAGATGGCAATAGATTCTAGAAACAGTGGACAGGTGGGTTTCGTATAGACCTCTAGAAAAAAGAAAAATCTGTAGGAGATTAATTTGATGGTTCATGAACACCCAGAAAGTCATCTGTGGTCACTAGAAGCCACCTTGGGCTTGCTTAGAGCAAGTCACGCTAACATCTCATTTAAGAAAAAAAAAATGGGGCTTCCCTGGTGGCGCAGTGGTTGAGAGTCCGCCTGCTGATGCTAGGGGATGCGGGTTCGTGCCCCGGTCCGGGAGGATCCCACGTGCCACGGAGTGGCTGGGCCTGTGAGCCATGGCCGCTGAGCCTGCACGTCTGGAGCCTGTGCTCCACAACGGGAGTGGCCACAACAGTGAGAGGCCTGCGTACGGCAAAAAAAAAAAAAAAAAAAAGACATTGTAATTTCATAATCGGTCCTTCCTTTGTGCTGCTGTATTACTCACAAATTTGGTAAACAAATCTTCCTCTGTCAAAATAAAACAACTTAATGAACACAACGGTAATATATAAATTTATAAATATATAAATAAATATATATATTTAGCATAGATCTTATCTATCTTTACTTACCTAAACTAATTTCCTGGGGCTTATGAGACCATTGTGTTGTATGAATATGGTTCTGAGACAGGAGGCAGATTTGGATGTTTCAAGACTTTTCTCTGTCCCAGGAAATTTGTGTAGCACGAAAATGGGATTAGAACAGTGGTGGCTACAAAATTTGTTCTAAGAGGGGCTCCCTGGTGGCAAGGGGATAGTGCAGGAGTTACAGGGCACTTGTCTTGAAGCTGTGCTCCACATAGTAAGTTCACTGTTTTCACTTAGACCAGAGCCATTTTCTAAAGATGCCTTCATTCATTCTTTAACAAGATTGAGAAAACATCAATTGTTTATAGCAAAGAATATTATTTTATTGGGTGGGCAACTAATGCATATTATTGGGAGGTGGAGAGAGGAATTAAAAGCCCCACTGTCTGCCAATACCACCCCTGTGTCGCTGCCTCTAGGGAAGATGGGCTCATTCACCTGATGCCAAGTGACAATAAAGGGAGCTAGATGGTCGACGATTCAAATCAAGAGACAGAGCTCTCCCAGTGGCTCATCCTTTCAGCAAATGGGGAGAAGCTTACCAATACTTCTCATGTAGAATGATATAAGCCACTAGGAATTCATTCACGTCCAAGGCTTTTTAGTCTGATACATGCAAAAATCCCAAGTACATATATTACCTTTTACCTCAAAGGCCACAGTGAGACCGCCTATCCTATTTGAACTCTAGAGTCAGAGCTATTGAATCAGCTTCTTCTACTTTAGGTAGCTCAGAAACTCAACTAACATCTGGTGAAATATGCAAATCTATGAGGAGCACCTGTTTCAAAATTTAGATCTGAACTCTAATGCCCAGGATCGCGGTCCATGGATAACCAGCCAAGTTAGGTGTGCAAACTTTCCTCAAATCAATACCTGTTGCTTAAGAACTTAAGCCATTTTTAACTCACAACTTTAATCTTTGCTTTAGTCACCAAAATTTTTTTCTAATTTTATTTAAAAGAATTTTTAATTGTGGTAAAATACACATAACATAAAATTTAACCATCTTAACCATTTTTAATGTACCCTTCAGTGGTTTTAAGTGCAATCACGTTGTTGTGCAACCATCACCACCAGCCATGTCCAGAACTCCTTTCACCTTGCAAAACTGAAACTCTGCACCCATAAAACAGTAACTCCCCGCCCCCCTTCCCCAGGCCCTGGCAACCACCATTCTATTTTACTTATCTCTGAGTTTGACTACTCTAGGTAACTCATCTAAATGGACTCATACAGTAATTGTCTTTTTTTAAAATTAATTAATTAATTAATTTTTGGCTGAGTTGGATCTTCATTGCTGCGCACAGGCTTTCTCTAGTTGCAGCGAGTCGGGGCTACTCTTCGTTGTGGTGTGCGGGCTTCTGTTGCGGAGCACAGGCTTTAGGCGTGCAGGCTTCAGTAGTTGTGGCTCACGGGCTCAGTAGTTGTGGCTTGCGGGGTCTAGAGCACAGGCTCAGTAGTTGTGGCGCACGGGCTTAGTTGTCCCGCAGCATGTGGGATCTTCCCGGACCAGGGCTCGAACCCGTGTCCCCTGCATTGGCAGGTAGATTCTTTTTTTTTTTTAAATTAGTTTCTGCTTTATAACAAAGTGAATCAGTCACACATATACATCTGTTCCCACATCCCTTCCCTCTTGCGTCTCCCTCCCTCCCACCCTCCCTATCCCACCCCTCCAGGCGGTCACAAAGCACCGAGCTGATCTCCCTGTGCTATGCGGCTGCTTCCCACTATCTATCTATGGCAGGTAGATTCTTAACCACTGCACCACCAGGGAAGCCCAATATCTGTCTTTTTGTAACTGGCTTATTTCACCTAGCATAACATCCTCAAGACTCCTCAGTGTTGCAGCATGTGTCAGAATTTCCTTCCTTTTGCAAATTCCTTTTCTTAACCATAAAAATTTCAAGTTTATATAGCATGTTAATCAATCAACTAGATTGAGGGGGAGTATTTGGTCTGTTTAATAAGACTTTAGGGCTTGGAAACCATAAGAGAGGGAATGAGATAATCTGCTGAAATCTTTAAAGCTGTGGTTCTTTAGGGTGCATCAGAACCACCTGGAAAGCTTGACAAACCGTCAATTACTCAGCCAAAACCCTAGGGTTTCTGATACAGTAGGTCTAGAGGAAGGCCCCAGAATCTGCATTTCATAGGAGGGCCTGGTCAGTGAACACACTTTTGAGAACCACTGTGATCCAGTCAGGGTTAAGCCTGGAGGATTCCAATTACCAAAGATTTCCTATAGTACAAAGTAGTTGAGTAATAATATATATACATGTCACATCACTTTAATCCAGTCGTCTGTTGATGGGCACCGGGGCTGCTTCCACGTCTTGGCTATCGTAAACAGTGCCATTATAAACACTGGGGTGTGTGTATCTTTTAGAATTAGTGTTTTCCCACCTAAGACAGAAGACTTACAGTTACAGAAGAAGGGAAGCATAGAGCAGAGTAAGAAATAGTGAGAAAGTCCAGTCCTTGCCATTCCAGGGTATTGTGGGAATGATGGAGAGATTGGTGGCAAGTCACACTGTCAGAACCAAGTTCTGGTTTCACCTCTCTGGCCTCAGGGAGAACAGGGCAAGCATGCAAGGAAAGTGAGGGGAATGTCCAGGGTGTCGGCAAATCTTGGCTCCATTGCTCTGCTGGAGACTCCAGGAGAAGGTCATTGTGAGGAGGGCCTGGCTCAGCTCCATTTAGATAGACATCGGATGCCAATCAGTACACGTGGAATGAGGCAGCTATGATGGGTGAGATGATCCTGGGGTGGACCCCTGGATCAGGGGTTGTTGGGATGGAGAACTTGGTAGACGCTGATGTGTCTGAAGCTAATGGGAGCTGAGCAATGGTGGAGTCTGCCAGTGGGAGGTTGCCAAGGATCCCCAGGGGCACTGCCCAGGCCAACGCTGACCATGGATGCACTAGCTGCAGAAGTCAGTGGTAGAGGCCAGCAGTGACAAGGAAGACCAAGGCAGAGTCTAGGGACCAGGGGATAGTGTGTCCAAAGACCTGTACTCACCACTGCCCAAACCCCCAGACAGTATTTTGGCAAAGCAGCTGGACAAAAGATTACATCTGAGAGAGGGTGCACTTTATGTTAGAGACTGAGTATTACCTCAATGGACTGACTATTCAAATGATTAGACCAGGCTAGCTTTTTACTTGGCTAGGACTAAAATGTATTGTTTTGTTTCCCTGCTAACCAGCAAGTGTGAGTTTGGGAGGAAGACCAGATTAAGTTTTGGCAGAATAAAAGGGAACACTCGTACACAGTTGGTGGGAGTGTAATTTGGTGCAGTCACTATGGAAAACAGTATGGAGGTTCCTTAAAAAACTAAAAAGAGAACTACCATATGATCCAGCAAGTCCACTCCTGGGTATATGTCCGGAAAAAATGAAAACACTAATTCAAAAAGATACACGTACCCCAATGTTCATAGCAGCACTATTTACAATAGCTAAGACATGGAAACATGGAAGCAACCCAAGTGCCCATTAACAGATGACTGGATTAAGATGATGTCACACACACACACACACACACACACACACACACACACACATATTTACTCAGCAACAAAAAAGAATGAAATTCTGCCATTTGCAGCAATGTGGATGGATCTAGAGAATATCATGCTTCGTGAAGTAACTCAGACAGAGAAAGACAAATACCATATGATATCACTTATATGTGGAATCTAAAAAATAGTGCAAATGAATGCAAATACAAAACAGAAACAGACTCAAAGACATAGAAAACAAATCTGTGGTTACCAAAGGGGAGAAGGAGGGGGGAGGGACAAATTAGGAGTATGGGATCAACAGACACAAACTACTATATATAAAATAGATAAGTAACCAAGATTCACTGTACAGCACAAGGAATTATACCCATCACCTTGTAATAACCTCTAATGGAATATAATCTGCAAAAATACTGAATCATTATGCTGTACACCTGAAATTAGCACAATACTGTAAATCAACTATACTTCAATAAAAAAATAGTTTAAAGAACCTGCATTTTTGTTTTCCTGTATCTAAGCGGTCATGTGACTAGGGTTGTTAGATAAAATCCGGGACATACTTTCACTAAAAAATTATTTGCCAAATTCAAATATAACTGAGCATCCTGTTTTTTGATGTGCTAAATCTGGTAACACTACATGGGACCTACTATTGCATGGGTATACATGGCGATAAAGTTATTAGTGTCCCTGCATTGCACTGCCTACTTCAGCCCACAAATCTCAGTCACTAACAGTCTCATTACTGTGCCAACTGAGGGCAACTGACAGAGCTAAACCCCAATTTGCAAATGCTGGGTTTCAAGCATGTGTTAATATTTCAGAAACAATCCAGTAGCAGAGAAAAATTAGTTCAGGATAAAACCTGCCCTGCAGACAGTGCTACAAAGGGGCAAATCCATACCTGAAACATACCGATCACTTTCTTTACACGACATTCAAAAGTGGATATTCACATTCAAATTATCACAATACACCTTTTGGATGATTTCCAAAATTGTGAAATGAGCATTTTAATTATACTGTCAAGATAACTGATGTATCTTCTAACCCTCATCCGCAGGGTCCCCCATCCCTGGCCACTAAGGCTCCCTGCTGACTGCCCTGGGAGGAGTCCTCCGGGGGTCTGTGTCAGCCACACTGGCTGAATGACCAAAGTCAGCCTTTTGAGGCTGAGGTCACCTCCTGTCCATGACTTGAAGGCTTCTAATGACAAGACCCCCCATCCACAGATAGCTCCAACTAATTTGTCACAGAGATAGCACCACTGGGAACACATTCCTTAATGGTAAGATACTGATAACCTGCAAAATCACTTTAAAAAATATGAATAATAGCTTTATTACTGCCATTTTATATTAGTGTAAGATTGTATTGTTCTCAAAGGACTTCAAGTATTGTTGCCCATGTCTTTGGAGCTTTGCAAGTCATCCCCCAGCAAGGTTCTGAGGGAACAGGAAATGGAAAGGTGAGTTTGAATGAGGAACCAGGAAAGAGGCAGGTGTGGAGGAACAATTCCTAGAAAAGGAGAGATTTGAGAGAGATGGGGTAGGGTGTGCAGAGAGCGCTGAGAGGTACTGAGTTGCGGAGAAGCCATGGGGCTTCATTCGGGTGCTGCCCAGAACAGACCACAAACACAAACTGCATCTTCTTCAGAAGTTGGATTAGTCCATCCTGCCATGGACAAAGTCTTCTAGGGCTTTGGGTAAGTACTCATAAGTCTAGCATTTAAATTCAACATCATTTATCAAGCATCTACTATTTGGGAGAGAAGTGATAAAATCTCAAACATTCTCTTATAAAACAATGGATGTTCCAGCATCTCAATATTAATCACGTATTTCAACCATTTAAAAATTATAGAACAAACTGTGATTGGAATCAAGTTGTGGGGCTCTTTTGTCTTGTTTGGGGAAGAATAGAAAATGATGAGCCTGTATTCATATCTTAATAACCATAAAATCCTCTGTCATTTCTCCCTTCTTGCTGCGCTGTTTCTCCTATTTCTATTTTTATTGGCATGTGGACTTGCTCCCATCAAATGAGTTAGACAAGATGGGAGGGTTAATTTATTTAAGGGAATGTGGATCAACACTGCTGGAAAAACAAAAGGCAACAGTGAGTACTATCTTTAAAGCAAAACAAATGAAAGCACTGATGGAACCCAACTGTGGTTGCCCAGGGGCTGAAGAACCCACACTGGTTTGGGGTTTGAGCAACCACACCAGCTCATCTGACTCAAAAGCCTGGGCTTTTGTGTAAGATAGATCGGAGTTCAAATCCACACTTAATAGATGTGTCCCCTTGGCCAGGCTACCCTATTAAAAAGTCTGTTTCCTCATCTGTAAAATAGAGTAATAATAATACCTATTTCATGGAGTTGTTGTAAGAATTAAATGAGATAATGAAATGCTTAGAACACCCAAAGCTAAGAGGTGAGAGCTTACAAGAATTATTTCTTTAGAGGTGGCAAGCTAACTCGTAAATCAAAATTGATTCCTAGAGATAACATTCTGCATTTGATCCAAATTAATCCACTTCTTCAGAACCTAATACTATGAATCTTATGAAGGCCCAGTGGGCCAGTTCAATCACATCACATATATTCAATGTCAAGTGCCCCCATTCTTTTATCCCATGTCCTTAATTTTAGAATGTTAATCCCAAGACATTTTCATTCTATTGATAATACCAGTCATGTCATCTGCATTTATGGGACAGGTTAGGGGTGCCATGAATTACTGTACAAAAAGAGAAGACCTCTCACTACTGCAGAGCTGTTCCAAAAAAAATCAAAGACAAGCTTTTTCTGAACATTCTACTGAAAGGTCCCGACATTACATTTGCAACTCTATGATGCTTTGAAAACTCACAAGTGTGCAAAGAGGAAAAATGCAAGACAGGTTAAACGAAACAAAACACTGTGGGTCTTACATTCCTGAACGTGAGCTTGTTTTTCTGTTCCTTAGGATCTCGTGGAATGACTTGGAGTTTCTGACCTCTGCCCCTGACTTTGAGACAGTGACGGAAAGAGGATGAGGAATCATGAAGCAAAGGTTGAAAGGGCCCTGAATCCAAACACCGCTGGCCTCGTGGGGATGCTGCCCTCACTACGAATTCCCACAGACCCATGAGGGCCCTCAGGCCTCATCAAGTCAGTATTCTTGTTATGAAGGTGTCAAATGTAAAACTGTGTAAACAGAGTGACACAGAGGCCATTCCTGCTTAGTGACCTGGATCAGAAAGGTCTATTTTTAGAAACTGCTGCAAGCCATCATGCCCTCGGAAAGAAGGCAGGCCACACACTACTGCTGTTTTTGAACATTTCTGTGCACTGGGGTTGTGTTCTAAAATGTTTGTGAAGGAGCTCCGAGAAGACAAGGACCATACCCGATCTCTGTTTAAAGTTGAAAATCTGAATTTTGAATTTTACTTATATATCATGGCCAAGAAGATGTGTAAAGCTAGTCTTTCATTTCAAGGAATAACCATGGAGTGGCTCAGATCGACACTGATCCCATCCTTTGAGCCAATGTGGGCCAAAGACACAAGGAAAGATCCATAGGAATGACCTCCCAGCCAGAGGAAGGCTGAGGCGCCCCTTCCAGTGCTGCAGGCTGTGTGCCTCGGTGGGCATTAGAATCCCTTGGCAAGTTTGCTAAAAAGCAGGCTCCCCCAGCAGAGAGTCTGATTTAGGGGAGTACAGGGACTTGCATGTTAAACAGGGACGACAGCTGATTTTTTTTTTTTTTTTTTTTTTTTTTGCAGTATGCGGGCCTCTCACTGTTGTGGCCTCTCCCATTGCGGAGCACAGGCTCCGGAAGCGCAGGCTCAGCGGCCATGGCTCACGGGCCCAGCCACTCCGCGGCACGTGGGATCTTCCCGGACCGGGGCACGAACCCGTGTCCTCTGCATTGGCAGGCGGATTCTCAACCACTGCGCCACCAGGGAAGCCCCCAACAGCTGATTTTGATGCAAGTTGTTTAAATGTGTTTAAACGTGTTTCATATGTTGATCAAGAACTGTTATAGGAAGATAACATGAAACATGAAAGATGCTGAAGAGTGAGAAGGGAGAATCATCAAATAAAACATAAACAAACCAAATTACAGTTCCTGCCAACAACGAGAAAGGAAAAGCCATAAGATGAAAGGAAAGAAGAGCCTGGCCTTGGAGTTGTGTGCCCTGACGCAGCTGACTCATGTTAGCAAACTTGGCTTCTTTTCCTAATTCTGTGTTCCTGGTCCTGGGACCTATGGCTAGACCTTCCATTTCTGGGTGCTTTGACTTCCATAAAGCAGGCAGCAGTTTCTCCAGAATTGCCCCTCAGGGGGTCAAGAAAGGGGCTTTGCCAGTGACCTCTGACCCCCACCTCCATACTAAGGTTCTCTTACATCTACAGTCATCAGCAGGTCACCTCTTCCCACTGCTTTCTTCTTCTGACAAATTTGATTTCTGTCCAGTTTGAGTTTGACTTTCACTGGCAGGAAACATAATCCCCACCCTCCTTGAATCGTGCTCTCTCACCACATCTTTTGGGCTTTGGGGCAGTAAAACTAGGCGAGACGTAGGGTAAAACTGTGCGAGACGTAGGGAAGAAACCACTTCTCTTAATGAAAGATGGAAACGCCTCCACTCACAAGCATTTGCTGGACAGCTAGTCACTGACTGAAGGGAGGGGCAGCAAACCCAGAGTCCAGGTTTCTTCTTCACACGTGTCATCTTTATTGTCACAACCTTCATACAAAGTAGGGATGAGTGTCTTCACTTCCCAGAGGAAAAGAAAGGAAGGTGGGAGGTGAAAGCAGTTGGCCCAGCCCTCCCAGTAAGGGGCAGGGCTGCAGACCAAGTCCTGCCCGACTGGAAGTCAGTGCCCGCAACCAGTGCACAGCACTGCCGCTGGACCGGGGCTTGGAAAGGGATCCCAGCCTCCACGTGACAGGTGACTGCAGAGGCCCTGGCTCCGGCGAGGCTCGCAGAAGCTGGGGGCACAGTGAAGGGCGGGCCCTGCCACTGGGAGCATCCCCAAAGCCAGGCTCCCAGGACCTAACCCCCAAGGGAGGGCTGGAGATGGCTACCGCACCGAGGCACGGGGCTGCAAAGGGAGGAGGGATCCGGTCGATCTCATTTCACAGAGGGGAGAATGCCTTCAAACAGGATCCTTCTTTGGTGAAAAGCGTGGTCTTTTTTTTTTTTTTTAAAGCACAGAGGAGGTTTACTGGCTCACACAACCAAAAAGACCAGGGTCTGACTGGATCTGACTGGGTCCAGGGTCTCAAACAATGTCATCAGGAATCCATCTGCATCCTTGTTTTGGCAATCTTCTGGGTTGCCTTGACTCCCAGATAGGGGTCACCATGTGATGGTAAAGGTGGCTCATGGCCAGCAAGCTTGCATCCAACCAGCTTTAAAACCTCAGCTGAGGGCCTCCCTGGTGGCGCAGTGGTTGGGAGTCCGCCTGCCGATGCAGGGGATACGGGTTCGTGCCCCGGTCTGGGAGGATCCCATATGCCGCGGAGCGGCTGGGCCCGTGAGCCATGGCCGCTGGGCCTGCGCGTCCGGAGCCTGTGCTCCGCAACGGGAGAGGCCGCAACAGTGAGAGGCCCGCATACCGCAAAAAGAAAAAAAAAAAAAAAAAAAAAAAAAACCTCAGCTGATAGTGGGAAGCAGCCGCATAGCACAGGGAGATCAGCTTGGTGCTTTGTGACCACCTAGAGGGGTGGGATAGGGAGGGTGGGAGGGAGACGCAAGAGGGAGGAGATATGGGGATATATGTATACATATAGCTGATTCACTTTGTTATAAAGCAGAAACTTACACACCATTGTAAAGCAATTATACTCCAATAAAGATGTTAAAAAAATTAAAAAACTAAAACTAAAACTAGACTTATTAAAAAAAAAAAAACAAACCTCAGATGAGAGACAGCGCCTCCAACGAACTCTTAACGCAAGCACAAGGACTAACCCCGTCCAGTGACATAATTCATAACAGCTGATGTTTATATAGCAACTTACAACACCAGTGAGGGAGATACTATTACACCCATTTTACAGATGATGAAACCATGTTAGAGGTTAAAGCAGTCAACAAGCAAATGCTAAAGCTGGGATTCAAAGTCAGGCAACCGGGTTCCGGGCCTGGGCTCCCGTCCACTGCACCACACAGCTGCTATTGGGTATGCTTTTGTTTTCACTGGGTATGTTTTCCTTCACAAATATTCAGTGAGTACATATCATGTGCTAGGAACCATTCCAGGCACTGGGGACACCACACAGAACAAAATCTCTGCCATTAAGGAGTTTATAATCTAAGGAGAGGAAATGGAATGAATAACTTTATGAGTGTATGTCTCACAGGTGAAAATAAAATATAAGGAGTGTTGGGGACATGGTAGGAAGGGGGTGGCAATTTTCAACTGGCTGTACAAGGAAGGCTAATATTTGAGCAAATACTTGAAGGAAGCAAGGGAGGAAGTCAAAAGGGTATAATTGATTTAAAATTTTTTAACTTACCTTTTGGAAAAACTTAAGTAATATGCAGCCACTAGTGAAAAACAATAATTCTCTTTCATCTTTTGCTCCTTTAAGTTATGAGGGTGAAGGACGGAGGGTTAGGAAACACATCTCACTCCTGTGACAACTCCGTGAAAGATTGTTTCAGGTGTCCAGGGCTCGCAAAACAACGTAGCAACCCTCCCACATAAACAATAAACACACTAATCAAGCAACCGACCAGAGGATGATTTCACACCTCCCACCCACCAAGCCAACGCAGCATCAGACAGGAGTTTGACAGCAGAATGAGGGGCGAGTGGAGAAGCTGCATTTTTCAAATGCACCGACGAACTGTACACAGGATCTGGCAGCGAGTGGAGACAGTGACGTGGGGCTCTAGACCAGCGGGCAGTGGAGCAAAACATGTTAGTGAGAGGCAGAGGCATCATAAGGCTGGTCTTAGAGGTATAATTTTACCAAGGACACACTAGGCTCTAAATGCTAGGATGCCAGAGGTAACAGAACCGTGAGAAGACAGGTAGCAATGAACACATATTTGAGGTTGCCACTTTAATTACCAACGGTCAAAGGAGAAAGAGCCTTAGGGGTCATGTCCAGTCAGACAGACCCAGGGGGTTCCCAGCCTTTGGAAGGCTAAGCACCTGACGTTCTTAGAGTTCCCAAACCTATACTTTAAGCCTCTTGCCAGGACCTCACTAGGATACCTGTGATCTTGGAGCAGTTATAATTAAATAAGACATAAAAATATATAATCCAAAAGGAAAGGGGTCAGCAAAACAGTGGAATTATCCAGAACAGGACAAAAGTGCCAGGACCTTCAAAGCTCTGATGTACCATTAAGGACATATGTAGTGGGTGGTTTTTAGCAATCCTTTCCAGAAACCGTTTCTCTATGCCTGGGTCTCAAGAAATGGGGAAATGGTGCTAAGGCTACCCAAAGTGTGATTTTTAAAAACCAGGGATGGATGAAGTAAATGAAACAAGCTCATATGCTTCTTTCACTCCAGACCTCTTGACGTTGTCTTCATGTAGTACATCCCATTAGATTGAATAAGTTCAACGGCGTCAAGCCATCTTTCTTTCATGGTTTGTTTCATGGGGGCACCATCCAGAGATGGCATGTAGAGTGAACACGGCAACTGCAGTGTCATGGGTATGGGTCTACCCTCTCTAAATGGTGGCCCCAACACCTGCTGGTAAAAATGAACTCCTGGAGCAATGGCACGTGATAACGGCTCAGGTCACAGGTGTTCCCAGGGAAGGCCAGACAAGTGCTCCCCTGCCCAGGCCCATTTGTCAGTAGTAACATCACTTGATGAGCTTTAGCTAGTGGGAACCAACTGCATAGCACAGGGAGAATAGCGTGGTGCTTTGCGACCACCTAGAGAGGTGGGATAAGGAGGGTGGGAGGGAGACGCAAAAAGGAGGGGATATGGGCATATACATATGCATATAGCTGATTCACTTTGTTATACAGCAGAAACTAACACACCACTGTAAAGCAATTATACTCCAATAAAGATGTTTAAAAAAAAAAAAAAGAAGCGACACCTCCATATAGCAGTAATAGAGAAACAGATCTCATAGAAATGAAAGAGCAGGAGCCACTGCTGGAGCAGCCCTTCCCTGCAGGCCTCTCCGGGTCCTGGTTGGTTCAGAGACCTCAGCAGGGACTCTGTTTTTGCACCTTAGTTGCCCCCATTCTCAAGGCTCTGCTCTACTCACTGCCTCTCTTCATTTGCCTTCTTTTTTTTTTTTCCGTACGAGGGCCTCTCACTGTTGTGGCCTCTCCCATTGCGGAGCACAGGCTCCGGACACGCAGGCTCAGCGGCCATGGCTCATGGGCCCAGCCGCTCCGTGGCATGTGGGATCCTCCCGGACAGGGGCACGAACCCGTGTCCCCTGCTTCGGCAGGCGGACTCTCAACCACTGCGCCACCAGGGAAGCCCCTGATTTGCCTTCTTGATTCTCCTCCTGCTACTATCCTTATGACCCCTTCCACTGCCTTTCTTCTCCCTCTCAGTTTCTACCAACTCATTGTTTCTCTTTTCCACTTCAACTTACAGCTTAAACCAGCGGTTCTCAAACTTCAGTGCCCATTAGAATCACCAGGGCAGCTATAAAAATGTCCAAAGCCAGGCTACACCCTATAACAATAAAGTTAGAGTCTTTGGGGGTGGGAGCCAGGCATCAGTTTGTTTAACTCCCTAGATAATTCCAACGTGTAGCCAAGTTTGAGACAGACCAGCTTTAAGCTGTTTTGATGCAAGGATGCAGAATTATAAGTTGGCTCGTATTCTAAATCAGAATCATCCCAACTAATTTTTTTCTAGCTAACGCACCCTGATTTAGAACTGGGGAAAAGGATTCCACCATAACTTTTGTGTGATCTCAGGACTGAGACTTCATATCCTCTACGAAGGCTCAAACAGAGCCCTTAATGGCTGGGCACGGAGGGGTGACTCCTGCTTGGAATACGTTTGTCTGAAGTAAAACCACGTTACATGTTATCCCAGGAATGAAACCAGGTCTTTTATCATCAAACCTCCTTCGTGGGGAACAATACAGCATTCCTTTGTATGTGGCTAGTGTTCAGTGCGTAGCCAGTGAGCATATGTAACCCAATGAATAAAAATAGCAGTTATCATTATGTGCTACAGGAAAAATGTCCCTTTTCTCATTACAGTAAGGGAGTCTTATTGCATACCTCTTAGGAAACCTAATAATGTGTTACATGAATTTTCCACGGGAAGGAACAACTGGTTAGGAAATCGAATACTATACTTCTAGACAGTGACATTCAAACCTAAGACTCCAGGGAAGCCAAAAACTGCTCTGAGTCTGGTCCCAGCAGGATTGAAATACCTCCTCAAAGCATACTGAGCAAATTCCCATGATGCCAGGCCTCCTGGAAAAGTTTCTGGGGGTCGAAGGCCACTGCAGCTGCCTCCTTCCCCTCCTCTCAATCACTTGCTCAAGTGGAAAAAATGTTTAAGGGGTAAGTTACCACAGTTCTCAGTTATCCTGATTTCCCCTCTGGGGAAGTCTAATCCTGGGTCTTCAGATGGGATGCAAACTGTACCGCAGCTTGGGATCTGTATTCACATCCCAGATATTTGCAGCCTTTGAACAAGTGAAAAAACTGAAGAGAGCAGAAGGGCGAAAGGACAAGTGAAGTACCGGTGTGGGCAGCGGGGGTGAGAGGGTCATCACAAGCGTTAGGGAGGCATGGAGGTGGGAGGTACCATTCGAGATGCTCAGAGCCATGCTGCCGCCATACTGGGGGCCACCACAGCTCAGGGATCTCGTCAGAGGGCACTGGGACTCGCACACCCGCTACCTGCACCTCCACAGAGGACTCAGCCATAGAGCACAGCATGGGGCCCTCTCTTATACCTTGAGAGACAATTCTTGGAACTTACAGGGGACAAAAATCTTTCTCATGTGGCTTCTGTGTCCAGGCAAGGTGGAAGAAGCCACATTTGTTGTGCACCTAGTGAGTACCTGGAGCTTCAAGAACAGTTTTGCAGCCCTCTGTCAAAAGATTATTGTTCCGGGCTTCCCTGGTGGCGTAATGGTTGAGAGTCCACCTGCCGATGCAGGGGACACAGGTTCGTGCCCCGGTCCGGGAAGATCCCACATGCCGCGGAGCGGCTGAGCCCGTGAGCCATGGCCGCTGAGCCTGCGCGTCCGGAGCCTGTGCTCCGCAACGGGAGAGGCCGCAACAGTGAGAGGCCTGAGTACCGCAAAAAAAAAAAAAAAGATTATTGTTCCTTTTTTATTTGTCTTCGGCTCCTGCCCGTCCACCTGAGAATTGTTTTGTGACATCATAATTTCCCCAAACGGTGCGTATTTTGCTAAAGAACACCACCTTTTCCAGTTGCTCAGCCTGTGCTACACACGTGTGCCCATAGAACCTGACCATTTAATTCAATGCACCAGGAGATGAAAGACACTTGCCTGAGAACCCCTTCTGCAGTCAGAGGGTCCTATTCTGTATGCAGTCTCCCGCCAAGGAGCTTTGACTTGTTTCAGAATCAGGACACTTCCTACTCAAGTTCTCCAGAGCACATGGTCTTTTTCTTTAAACCCTCATTCTGAACTTGGGCCTCGTTGGTACTATCTTTAACACTACACTTCCTCTTAGTGAAAAGGTTATAATCAGAAACTTTAAAGCCCTATGTTCTCATCTGCACAAACAAGTCAAATTAGTGCATTAAATAGAACAATCATAAGAGTATGCAGTCGGGTAAATTTTCTTGAGCTGAGACTACAACAGAAACTTCTCATGGAATAATGACTCAATATTTTATTCCAATGAACCATTTTCATATACACTATCTTATTTTCCCCTTACAGCAGCTCAGTAGGGAAGATATTATTACTGTTCTCTACTTTAAGAAGAAACTTAACGTCTCAGAGGGATTGAGCTATCCTCATGGTACCACAGCCAGCACACAGCCGAGCTCCAATTGGAATCCGCATGATACGGATTTCTCTTCCCATGCTGTTTGTCATCTCACGTCTGAGAACCGGCAACTTGGTGCTGCGCAGGCTGGTTTAGAGATTGCCAATTTATAAGGAAAAAAAAAAAAAACAGATGCTCTAGAAAAGTTTCCACCCTCCCTTCAAACTTTGCTGCTTTAAAAATAGGGAGTTCTGTTCAATTTACTTTTTAAAGCTCTTAATGAACTATTTCTTTAAATTGCTTTAAAATAGTTAAAAAGAGACATTAGGTGGTTAAGCAGAGCAAGATTAAGATGATTTAAGAATACAGCTGCTTTTTTAAGGAAATAGAGTCAGGCAGGTGTGTGTGTGTGTGTGTGTGTGTGTGTTTATAAAATGTAACCATGAGTTAGAAAAGGAACTGATTTGCAAAATCCTTTTTTAATGAATAGTTCATTTTGTATCTTCAAAAGGCCTTTAAAGCATTCCGTTCATTACCAGATACTCCTTACAAGATCACTGACTTGCAAATCCTGGGTGAGCTACAGTCTCAAGACTCAATCTAGACATAAAAAGGTCACAGAAACCTAACACGGAGGTAGCAAGTGTGTGAGCCACCCACCTCATTCTATTCCGATAATGTCATCTCACCCTGCTAACCCTCAGAAATGTGGGATGGTCTCCTCAGGGAGAGCATGGGCTGAGGGCGGTGGTGAACTTAATTTCATCACTATTTTTGTTACGAGGGAGGAAGCAGCTGTAAGGCTACAAGTAGTTTTATTTCCAGAGGCTGATGGAGGGCCTTGAGTCAGGGAGTCAGCGGGGTGCACAAAGCAGTGAGATGCATTTCCTCTGAACTCCCCAGGAAGTTCAAGGTCAGTGGGGAATCGCCTCTCCTTTCAGTTTTTCCTAGATGAATTAAAAATCAGTTTATTTGGGTTTTTCTTGGTTTTGTTTTTTGCCTGTTTTTCTTTTTAATTAATTAATTTATTTTTGGCTGAGTTGGGTCTTCCTTGCTGCGCACAGGCTTTCTCTAGTTGTGGTGAGAGGTGTCTTCTCTTGCTGCGGAGCATGGGCTCTAGGTGTGCGGGCTTCAGTAGTTGTGGCACGTGGGCTCAGTAGCTGTGGCTCGCGGACTCTAGAGTGCAGGCTCAGTAGCTGTGGTGCACGGGCTTAGTTAATTCCCGGCATGTGGGATCTTCCCGGACCAGGGCTCGAACCGATGTCCCCTGCATTGGCAGGTGGATTCTTAACCACTGTGCCAGCAGGGAAGCCCTTTTTGCCTGTTTTTTAAGCATCACGAATATTTCTAAATGAAGGAGGCAGCTGGGTGGAAAGCACTAGCTCACTGCTCGAGATGCCAAGACGCTCCAAGACCTGCTTCTCAGAGACCTCCATCCTCATTTTGGCTCTTCGCATGTGGCCTTGGGCGAGTCCCTACACTCTTTGGGTACAGTTCCCTCATTTCTACCTCTAGGCAGAGCCGTGGGGTGAAAGGGACAAAACCTAGATTCTCACTCTGGCCCCTTCTAATTCTGATGATCCGATTCAGGACAGAAATCTGAGTCTGAACACAGGGCAAGTCATGAAGCCTGGGAGTACATATATTTTAGGCAAATGCTTATTGTTTGTTTGTTTGTTTTTACGAATTCAACCCTCCTTTCTCCTCAATTTCACTTTTCCCAGTAAAATGTGATCTACTTTTACCCCCTTCTTCTCCTCACACACGAACACATATATTCAGTCAAATAAAAAATAAACGTTCCCTTCCAACATGTCAACTCATAGACTAAATGAATGGGAAGGGGAGAAGCAGTATCAAATTTGCAGGATGGTGGGAAAGTTCAGGAGTAAGATTTCATTTTAAAAGGGGGCTCATGTTTCCCCACCCTCTGTGTACTGTTCTGAATCAGACATGCTGCCCCCTAGGCCCAGAAAGACCATTTCCCCACACAGCCTTCCTATTCACTGGGACCTCCAATCATGTGCTGTGTTTTAGAGATTAAAATGGGCTTCTTTCAAGAGGTAACTTATTTCACAAATATGCAATTTATTTTCAGGAGTTTATCCTTTAATCACTTATACTATATATTGAACATACATATTTTCACTTAATTCTCACAATAATCCTTTGAGGCAAGAATCAAATTAAACGACTGTTTTCCAGGCAGCGTCGAACTTGCATCACCATCTCATGCATCCTTTCTCCTAGAAAGAAAGGACCTGACTTTCAAGTAGCTTACATGAGCCTTGCAAAAAGAGTACAAAACATTGAACATGAAATATACCCCTAAATTTTTCTTTGCCAAACCAACCATTGATACCAAACTTAGGAGTAGGATAGTATTTGGCAAAAGTAGCAACTTGATGTAGAAGGTTGAGAGGTTGGATTTACCAAGAAAAATGGGTGGTTGGGGGCATTCTTATTGGGGTTACAATGCCCCATTGGTTACAGTGCCTTTCTGATGATCTGAGTCAAGACAGGAATTAGAGTCCCAACTCAGGGTAAAAACATGAGGTTAGTTGCATATCCAGCAATTAACCCCAACAGTCTGTTCTGAAAGGGAAATGTAGCCTTTGATTTTTTTAATTTAAAATTTAGGTTTTCTGCAAACAGCAGTGAGTACTCCCTGTACTAAAAGCACCTTGCAATCACCCTCAGGGATTTAAATTCAACCTGAAGACCCTTTCCTTTGTCTTTAGTTTCCATTCATTCTAAGTGTTACTGGCTCTAAGACATGCATTTTACACCTATCTGCCAAATAAAGTCTGTTGATTTTAGAGAGGGTTTGGAGTATTGACTCTTATTTGTGTACATGTCTGCTTTCTTAATTTACATCCTGTGTACTGTCCTTGCATTCCACGAAGGTTTTCCTTCTTCAGTTTCCCTTCAACTGAGAGATGTTTGTTTTCCTTTTCGAAGGTCTTTTCTTTGGCTCACTTCTCATTTTATCATTTCTTCTCCATTTATCCACCACTAGCTGCAGACCTCTGTGTACTCAGCAGCAGACACATTCTCTGTCCTCATAAGCATCCACATCACCCCCTTCACTCCCTCCTCCCAGAGGACTAAACGCTGCCTTCTTTATGGGTCAGCAGATCTTCTAAGGTCACTGACCCACAACTCACTTGAGACTTTGCATCTCTCTTGTCACTGTAGCCTTTTAAGAAGGTGTTTTTACTTTTGATTGTTTTTGGTCACTGGGTAAGACACCCTCAAAACTTATATAAACACCACTACCCTGCTCTGCATTCTTGGCATATTTATGATGGATGAGGAAACCTGCCCACCTGAGGTGCTACCCTCACCCACCCAAAACTAACTTTAAGATAAAAGGAGGCAGGTACAAATGGAACTGCTGATATATATACACATTTTCACTAGGCAAATGATTTCTCCAAGAAACAGACCCCCCAGTCACATGTCCTGGAAGACATCTCAATCTTTTTTAAAAGTATAGAGATCACTTAGGAAAAAAAGGAAAGTTAGTAAATGAAATAACAAGTCACCCTGTTAGAATCAAGTGTAAGGAAATGAAATCTCTGGACATGACATGGGCCAAGATAGAAAGGTAAGACTTCTCAGGAAAGTGACAGCTCTACTAAGTATAGAGCCAGATTAATCCAGAGCATGGGGCTTCTACCCAGTTCTCTGTAATGTAAGGGAGGAATGTCTATCCATGTCCACCAAAGCATGTTCATAAATCCCCATCTCTAAATATGTGTGAGAAATAAAGACTGCCTCCTTCTCAAACTCGGAGAGTTCAACTATAAAAATCAACACATAATAGATGAGATAAGACATATTCAAAAGGCATCTTAGAGACAAAATGTTTCCCACAGCAGAAGCAGAGAGTGCAAGGACTCTTCAGTAACCTTATCGATCCCATTAGCATATCTAAAGAAAGAATGTGTCAATCAGAAAGGGGATTTGAGGTGGAGGGCAGAGAAGAAATGAGACTAGAGGGGAGCACTTCGGCAGAAGGATTCCCTGCGGTCCAGAGAGGAAAGGGCTCTGATTCAGCAGCGCGAACGTCTGGCCCGCCTGGCAGACGCGTCTCTAATGGAAAGATGGGCCATCTGGCCATCAGCGCGGATGCCAGCACATTCAGGCGCCTCAGACCCACTCTTTACTCTTGAGTCTGAGATCAGCACGCAACCTCCTGACCTAATTATGGACAGACTTCCTATGGTCCATCCTTTCTCCTGTGGGGATAAAGTTTACTGATTCTTGGTCACCTTGGGATACTTATTCCACTTACAGTTGTCTCCTTCAAAATGAGTTAATGCGTTGACATTCTGGTGTATATCCTTCAATTTCCTATGAGTTTGGATGATGTGAATTAACATTCCTAAATTCCGTGAGATCCTGGGCACTGTCATGACCAGTTCTGTACTTGTCATGACCAGTTCTGTAAGGCTGGGGACCAGCCCCTTAACAGCAGTAAATTCACGAAGGGAATAAAAGGGTGAGGGTGGGAGCTTCTTGATAACCAGGCATCCAGCATATTTGGTAATATGGCAATAGTCCATATCGCCACATACCTCTCCAACCCAATTCAGGATAATGATGAGCAAATATTGGACATCTACTATGTATTTATACTTTATACGTTAAATCTTCAAAATGCCCTTTTGAGGCAGGAATTATTATTTCCTATTATTATTTTATAAATGAGAAAATTGAGGCTTATAAAGAGGCCCAAAGTCACACAATTTGCGAACGACAAGGACAGATTTCAACCCCAGGATTGTCTGTTGCCTGTTCTGCTGGAAGAAGTCATTCAAATCTCATGTCACCATCAACTAGAAGGCATAACTGGAAGCCAGCATGACTACTTTTCATAGTAGGGAACAGGGCAGCCCTCTGCAGAGGTTAACCGATCACCAGAGTCCCATCAAAACATACTGAGAGTGTGGATTCTGCTGTCAATCCTCAACAGATAAATGCCAGTGTTCTCAAGTTGGACTTTGGGTTCCAGTGCCAAAGTGAGTTCAAAACCTTCAACACTCTTCTGGGCACATAGAACAGACCTAATGGTTCTGAGCCTTCCAACCCATCTATTTGAGAAATTGGCCACTGTGTTTGGGATGACTGCTTGCTTTACTCAAATCTTGACCCACAAATAATGGACCTATGCCTAGGGCTGGCCAATAATAATAAAAATAATAACAGCAGCACCTGTTGTTACCATGTAGAGTATTTCATTAAAGCATTCTAATCACCTTGTAAAGTAGGTATTTTAATTCCCAATTAAAAATAAGGAAACTGAATCTTTAATAAGGTTAAGTAATTTGCCCAAGATCACATAGCTGGAAGATGGCAGCCCTAGAATTTGAACCCAGGCCTGATCTGACTCTGGTGCCTATGCTTTGAGCCACTCTGCATCACTGGCCACCAGAGAAGCAAGCCCTGAAGAGAAACCAGACACAGCCCAGCACACTGCGGAGAGTCACTAGAGCCTGGGGACATGGTGGGACCACACCCACGGCTGTGTTTTTGTGGTTGGGAGGAGCTGCTGTTCCCCTGAGCAAGGGCTCACACCCCTGAGGAGTGAATGAATGCAGGCGCAAGTGGTCCCCTAAGAGACTATATGAGACATGATGAGAAGACCAGCTTACTGTTCACATCTTAAAAACAGCATGGGGCTTCCCTGGTGGCGCAGTGGTTGAGAGTCCGCCTGCCGATGCAGGGGATGCGGGTTCGTGCCCCGGTCCGAGAGGATCCCACATGCCGTGGAGCGGCTGGGCCCGTGAGCCATGGCCACTGAGCCTGCACATCCGGAGTCTGTGCTCCGCAACGGGAGAGGCCACAACAGTGAGAGGCCCGCGTACTGCAAAAAAAAAAACCCCAAAAAACCAAAACCGGCATGGTTTGGTTAATGACTCCTGAAGTTCCACCAACTTAAACATTCTCGAGTACTATAACATTTAGTTGTCATGTGATGCAGCCAAAACCTGATTAATGAAGAAATATCCAAACAAGCAAAATATGTAAGCCCAGGACTTAGTAGGTCAAAGTAATAACACTCAAGTGGCCTGGTGAAGCTGAACCAGGAGCATCTAGATTCCTGCGTTGCTCTTCCACTCACCAGCCCTGCCACCTTCAGTAACTTACTTAACCTCTTGCGTACGAAATGAGGATAATGATAGCTATCTCACCAGGTTCTTGCACAGGTTCAATGAACATATTTACCTATGTTAATATAAAACATCTCCAGCAATGCTTGGCTTGTAATAATGATTGAAAAAAAATTTTAACTTCCTTCCCTTTTCCATATGTAATTCCTTCACCACGAGTTGTTTTCCTGGAACTAAGAAGCTTCTTACTCTAAAGCATCATAACCAATCACAAGCCAAACCTTTTCCAGCAGAGGAACCACCACTATCACAACCAGAAAAACAAAATAAACCAAACAAAAGCGGGAATACACTTGTTTTGATGACCTACCCCGCAAACCCCCAGGTGGGTGAGGCTAATGGAATGCTCGTAAGGCACCAAGCCCATGGCTTTCTCCTGTCCCACAGGGAGACGACACGTCATAGAGTCTGACCCCATCGGGGATCAGGGTCACGTCTCATCAAGCCCGGAAATGTATAAAGTACAGTGAACCCTGCCAAGCCAGCCCCTGCTGGGAAAGCCAGGGTTTCACAAGACAGTAGCGTCTGAAATGTCTTCATAAGCTGCAAGATGGACAAGAAAAAAGGAAAATTGCGCGCGGGCTAGGGGCGGGGGCCGCCATAAGAATCCACGTGGCGAGGTTTAAAGAACAAGCTCTTTAGGGCGGGGGGAGGCGGAGGAGGGATCTGGCGCGCGCCCAGCCTACCTGCGCACCAGCAGCCGCAGGGTCTTGTAGGATCCTTTCACCAGGGAAACGGCCTCCCTCCGCGAGCTGCTCAGCACCACCGCGTTGATGCGCACCACCTCGTCCCCGGCCCGCAGTTTGGAGCTCACCAGGTCCGCTTTGCCCCCTTCTTCGATCTGCTCGGAAAGATGAGAATCCACAGGTGAGTCGCCCGGGGCCCTAGCCTGGCCTCCCACAGAGCCCGCTCCACCGGCTGCAGCCACGCCCTACTCCCATGGCCAACTTCCAGAAGGCAGGGATGGATGGCCTCCTGTCTCCACACCTTCCAGCCCCCAGCCTGCCCACAGAGGGCGCTCGGAAACCTAGGCTGAAGGGATGAAAGAACTCGGTTTCCGTCCACAACCACTCACGACCTCCATCCAAAGTCCCTCAAAGTAACTGTTATATTCCTTGAGAAGTTGCGTTCTTCTTACCTCATTTATTTTGTATTGTCTAAAATGCTAACTCATGGGGTAAATAAACTGTGGTACCTCCGGACAATGGAATATTATTCAGCACTAAAAAGAAATGAACTAACAGTCCATGCAAAGGCATGGAAGAACTTTAAATGCATGTTATTAAGTGAAAGAAGCCAGTCTCAAAAGGCTATATACGGAACGATTCCAACTCTATGACATTCTGGAAAAGGCAAAATTATGGCAACAATAGAAAGTTGAGTGGTTAGATAGGTGGGAAGAACAGGCAGAGCACATAGGATGTTTAGGACAGTGAAACTATTCTGTGTGATACCATAAGGTTGGATACATAACATCACACCATAGAACATACAACACCAAGAGTAAGCCCTAACGTAAGCTATCAACTTTGGGTGATAATGATGTGTCATTGTAGGTTCATCAGTTGTAACAAATACACCACTGTGATGGGGATGTTGATAATGGGAGAGGCTATGCGAGGCAGTGAGGGGCAGGGGATATATGGAAACGCTCTCTACTTTCTGCTCAGTTTTGCTGTGAACCTAAAACTGCTATAAAAAACAGTCTATTGAAAAGTGGAATTCATTCAACAAAGTGATTCAACACTTGCTGTATGCCAGAAATTGTTCCAGGAACTAAGGTTGTAACAGTGGACAAAACAGACAAAAACCCTTGCTCTTCTGGTTCTTAGGGCAGAGGCAAGAAGCAAACACTAAACATAATTATCAAGTAACTGATGTGTTATGTTAGAAGTTGGTGAAGTGCTTTGGAAACCAACAACAAAATAATGCTTGATCCTGTGGTGTGTCAATAATGATGAAAGGGAATAAAAAGGGAAAAAATAAAACAAAAACAAAAAACAAGTAAACAAACCTGACCCATATTTTTTCTTTTTTCAATAATTACTCTCCAGAATTGCCCCCATGTTCAAAACCCTTCAATAGGTCTCAATATATATAAAATAAACCAAATTCCTATAATAATTTTGTGAATTTGGTCCTCACCAGCTTTTATTTTAGCTAAAAGTAATACTTTATTTTTAAGATAATGTTCACTAATTTATTATTAAATCACTATATATTCATTAGTTTATTATAAAGGATGAAAATAATTCAGAAAATGTGTAAAGGGAAAGGGAAAAGCGAATCTTACCCTGGCTCCCTCCATGTTACTCTCTAAAGGTAACCACTATTTACAGTGTAGCTTATGAATTTCATATACAGATGGTCCCTGACTTACTATGGTTCAATTTACGATTTTTCTACTTTACAGTGATGTGCAAGTGATACTCATTCAGTAGAAACTGTACTTTGAATTTTGAATTTTGAACTTCTCCCGGACTAGTGATGTGTAGTCATGATGCTGGGCAAGGCAGCAGCCACAGCTCCCAGTCAGCCACGTGATCACCAAGGTGGATGATTGATACACTGATAACCATTCTGTAACCTTACAACCATCCTGTTTTCACTTGAAGTATAGTAGTCGATAAATTACATGAAATATTCAACACTATTATTATTATTATTATTTTTTTGCGGTACTCGGGCCTCTCACCGTTGTGGCCTCTCCCATTGCGGAGCACAGGCTCCGGACGCACAGGCTCAGCGGCCATGGCTCACGGGCCCAGCCGCTCCGCGGCATGTGGGATCTTCCCGGACCGGGGCACGAACCCGCGTCCCCTGCATTGGCAGGCGGACTCTCAACCACTGCGCCACCAGGGAAGCCCTCAACACTATTATTAAACAGACTTCGTTTTAGATGATTTGACCAACTGTAGGCTAATGTAAGTGTTCTGAGCATGTTTAAGGTGGGCTAAGCTAAGCTGAGTTCAGTAAGTTAGATGTATTAAATGCATTTTCGACTTAACCATATTGTCAACTTACAATGAATTTATTTTTACATAACCCCATTGTAAGTCAAAGAAGACCTGTATATATATTTTTTTTCTTTTTACAGAAATACCACACTATACACACGTCCTCAACCATCTTTTGGCATTTAACAGAGAGGCATTAAACTGAGGTGGTTAAGAGTTTGAGGAACCAGACAAATAGCCTAAAGGAGGAAGTCACTTATTCTCTCTAGGCTTCAGACGTCTCCCTTACGAAGCAAGGATAATAACAGCACTGCCTCACAGCGCTGCAGAGAGGATTAATGAGATGAGCCACATGAACTGGTAAACATGGTTCCTGGCTTATGGTAGGATTTCAAAAGTGATAGCTATGGTTATCAAAAATCATGTATCATGAAGATACTTCCATTTATATCAGATTCTACTCTAACATCTTGGTATGATTCATTTAGCTATTCTTTGTCGTTGGTCATTTCCCCCTGCTTTTCTATTCATTCTACTATCCCTGCCGACCTTCTGTAAATTCACCTTTCCCCCAAACACACGGGGCCCACTCTAACCTCAAGGCCCTACACCAGCAACTCAGATTTCCCTCTACCTGGATTGCTCCCCGCTACCTACAGCACCCATGGACAACTATAAAAGCTGCAGTGTACCCTCAGGCTTAAGAGCTGGGGCTCTGGAATCAGACTATCTGGCTCTGTCGCTTCCTAGCTGTGTGACTTTAGCCAGGTTATTTAATCTTACTGTGCCTCAGTTTCCTCTTCTGTACGATGACAGTACTTACCACAAAGACTTTTGTGAGGATCAAGTGAGTTCATGCAAGTAAAGGGCTTAAACAGTACCCAGCACATAGTGCGTATTCAATAAAGGTGAGCTCTAATGACTACCCATTCTTTGAGGCCAAGTTCAAATCCTGTCTCCTCTAGGCCTTTTCATGCCTCTCATCAATACCCACTCCACCCCTTTGCACCTGCAATCTGTCTTTTAAGAAGTATCCCCTTACACACCATTGTAAAGCAATTATACTCCAGTAAAGATGTTAAAAAAAAAGAAGTATCCCCTTTTCCCCCCATTGTCAGAGAACCAAATAAATAAAACAACAAACTGTAGTGACATCTAAATAATTTATTATTTTTATGCTACTTTAACATACTGCTTGTCTTTCAGTGGAGATATTTATGTCTGTGCCTATTCCCTGTCCATAGTCTCACCCCATCCCCAGCTTGGCTGTGAGCTCTGAAGATAGGAACCTAGACTCCATCTTTACATACCCCAGAATGCCTCCCCAGAGCTTTGTGCACAGGACCTCCTCGTATTGGTTCACTCATGCAACAAAGATTCACTGAGCATCTACTGTATGTCAGGTATGGAGCTAAAAGCTGAGGGGACAATGACGAACACCACAGATACAACAGTCCCGTTTAAATTCCAGTTTGTAGAACTGAATCCCCTCTGTATTGTTTGCCAACGTTTTCAATAAGATGAGAACAAAATGAGACCTAGGAAATGACCAATTTCTTACATAAAAAGGAAGTCAAGAAAAGCTCATTTGTGTAGTTTATATCATGCTCTTCTCATGACTGATTTAATGCGAAAGCAAATGTTACGAGGAAAAACGGTATAAAGGGTTTCATTATTCACTGTTCTGATAAACTATTTCCATAACACTTTGTATTTACAGAATTTCTCATAATCTCTTCATTTTGTACAGAACTTTGAGGCTTAAAGTGCTTACTTTCAACAAGTCAGGAAATTCCCTGGCAGTCCAGTGGTTAGGACTTGGCGCTTTCACTTACGGGGCACCGGGTTTGATTCCTTAGTTCCTCGAACTAAGATTCCGCAAGCCACGCAGCGTGGCCGAAAAATAAAAACAATTATTTATAAATAAAACTGAAAAAAGTGGGGGCTGGGATGATTTTTTGGTATGGTATTTATTTACCAACCATCAGTTGGGCACCTGTTCTACGAATTGATTCTCATATCTCTCCAAACTCTCTCTGATTGATTCATGCTGTCTTCAGGTTTTAATTCCTACCAGAGATGACTTTTAGACCCTTCCTCTAACACTAAGCCCTTACCCTATATTTTCAGTTTCTTTTTTCCTCTTCCTCCTTTTTCCTCCAAAGGCCCCTTCTCCATCATGAAACTTCTCCTTATCAACCCAGATTGAATCTCTCTCTTTCTCCTCTAAACCATTTCTACCTGCCTGGAGACAAGCCACAGCACAACCTTTGTCATGGGTATTTCTGACCATGCCCCATCCCCTCTTCTAGGTTTTAAACTCCTAGAGGTCAGAAACTCTTTCATCCCAAATATCTTTTGAGCATCTACCATGTGTCAGGTGCTGTTCTAGGACTGGTGAAATGTCAAGGAAGGAAACAAGCTTTATGTTCTCCTTTCTTGGAGTTTACATTCTAGTATGTTCTTAGTATATTTCATACCTTTGTATTAAAATACTTACACATTCATGGAGGCAGTTCAGAGAACATACAGTGATCCAAACAAGTCTGGGTTCTTTCTGTTCTTTGGGTGTTTCAGTTCATCCATAAACACAACTCTCCCTGGGAGGCCAGGCAATTTCTAGTGAATCATAGGAATCCTAGGAGGTCTGCTTGGTGCTAGGAGTTACCCAGGGGTTCTCCCCAATAGGCCCAAGTGAGCCTTGAATTGAGCCAGTTGGGCACCAAGTGTAGATCCCTCATCTAACTCCTTTCAGCTAACCACATTAAGGGCTGCCATATGAGTCTGTGGACTACCTGGGACCCCCATGTTCCCCTCCTCCTCTGCCGCTGGCCCTTCTGCTGCCTTCCTATTTGGCAGCATCAGTGTCAGTGGGTATTCTACCTGTTGGTAACTCAGATAGTATACCTGGTTGCCAAGAAAGTTGAAGCTATTGGCTAAAACAGGGCTGTGAATCACCATAACCTATATTGTTGTCCTCATTTATTATCACAAATGAGAAATTGAGATATTGAGATGCATTTGCTGATGCAGTGGTAACATAATTGATTTCCATCTACTGAGGCTAACTACATGCATAAATCTTTTGTTTTTTTAAATCTATGAACCAATCAAAATTCATGAATTTCTTTATTATTATTATTATTATTTTGGCTGCATTGGGTCTTCGTTGCTGCACGCAGGCTTTCTCTAGTTGCAGCGTGCAGGGGCTACTCTTCATTGCAATGCATGGGCTTCTCATTGTGGTGGCTTCTCTTGTTGCGGAGCATAAGCTCTAGGCATGCAGGCTTCAGTAGTTGTGGCACACGGGCTCAGTAGTTGTGGCTCGCGGGCTCTAGAGTGCAGGCTCAGTGGTTGTGGCACGTGGGCTTAGTTGCTCTGCGGCATGTGGGATCTTCCCAGACCAGGACTCGAACCTGTGTCCCCTGCGTTGGCAGGTGGATTCTTAACCACTGCACCACGAGGGAAGCCCTGCTTAAATCTTAAGTTTATGTCGATTATGCACACTGTTTATCTAAAATCATTATTATAACTTTTTTAAACAATTCATATTTACAAAAGGTTTAACAATAATTCTCTTGAACGAGTCATCAAAGAGGATCATACCTCTAACCTCAAGCTCTGCTGATACTGTCCATCAACAAGACTCAGTGAAAAATGAAGCTTATTATTTTAAACCTTCGGACCAATACTTGAGCAGCTAAAGAGGTCACTGGCGTTGTTTGTCCAATTTCACCTGCAGAGAATTTACTCATTCCAAGAATGTGATTGTCCACAGGTTAAATGACTTCAGATAATGCACCATGTACAACTGGGTGGGAAATCCCTAAGCTAACAAACTAGGGAGAAGGCGATTATACACCTGGAAAATAGCACACTTCTTCCCTTCTCAAATCGTAAATGCATCCACACATGTAGGATTAAATTGATTTTGCTCTTATGACCATGTGAGGGGTTGGTTTTTGAATCATTTATAGTCTTTCACATTGCGGGACATTTAGCACCTAACACAGGGCCTGCACATAATTAGTGATTGATAAACATGTGTTGAGCAAATCTGGGGAAGCTGACTTTAAGGAAATACAATACTGGGTGATACATGCCATGATAGAAATATATTCAAAATATAGGTATAGGCAAAAAATAGGTAAAGGGGAGAGTTGTCTGTCCATGTCAGCAGCTGGATGAGGCATGTGAAGGGGCAAGAAGTCAGGCCCATCTCCTCCCTTCTCTCTTAACCCTGGTAGCCCAATCTAAATGCAGAAGCACAAAGCTGCCATTGGGACGGGTCCTGTGTTCTGCTTCTCCAGGCTCGTGCCCTCCAAAACCAAATGCCTCGACTCTCTGCCCCCCAGTCCTGTCCTTCATCTTATCACAACAGCATCAGCTGCAGCATCACCGCCATCAGAAGCACGTCATGGGCAGCAACCTAGCGACTGTGTTGCAACTTCGATTAGATCAGGTCACGCTGCTCCGCATGACCCTCATCTCCACACTCAGCGCAGAAAGCAAGGTTCTCCCTGTGCACCGCAGACCCTGCTGGATTTGGCCCCCCTCACCTTTCCACTTCCTTTTGCTCTCCTCCTTGCTTACTCCACACCAGCCCTCGGTCTCCTGGTGGCATGTGCAGTTTGTCAGGCGCACTCCTGCCTCAAGCAGGCTGTTGTACCTGCTGTTCCCTCAGCCTGGGATGCTTTTCCCTCAGGTAATCACTCGCCCTTCTCCCTCACCTTCTCCAGGTCTTTACACAAACTCAGCTTCTGGAGGAGGCCTTTCCTGACCACCCCTCTAGAATTACAACCTCTTCTCTTCGTGCCCATCTTTCCTTTTTTTCTTTAGCACTTCAATCATGATCTAACTCACTATGCTTTTTACATACGTGTCTTGTTTATCACCTGTCTCCCCAACAGAATGTCAGCCCCATGGGGGCAGGGACTTGGGTCTGTTTTGTTCGCTGCTGTGTCCCCGGTGCTCAGGACAGCGGACAGCATGGGGCATAGAGCTTGCTCAATATTTATTGTATGAGCGAACGAGTCCTCATCATCATTGCTATCAATTGTTGAGTGCCTTCTGTGTTTCAGTAACTTTACTTCATCATCTTAAAAGTCACAAAGCCTCTGTAAGATATTATAATCTCCTTTTTCTAAACAGTAAGGCTCAGAGGGGTCAAATGACCTGCTGAGGGTTGCAAAGTCAGTAAAACAGCAGAGCTGAGGCTGCAAGTCAAAGGTCACGCTCGCCAGCCTCCTGCCTTGAGAATCCCCCAAGTCTTTGTCCTCACGCGAACACATCTTCACTTGTAGGCCTGATCCTTCACGTGCCCAGGAAACCTGACACCCAACACGCCTGCTTTCTGACCCTCCTCTTTCGGGGATCCTAAGAACTCCAGAGCTATTACATGAGCTCACAGGTTCAACAGAATTCACAGCTTACACATGAGAAAGAGTTGGCATTTCAGTGCCACTGGGACAAGGAGAAGACCTGGCCAAGTAAAACTAAACATGGAATGGTTTCCATTCATAATTCTATCTGGAGTCTTAATTAAAATCGAACTCATCCTGTAGACATCTACCACAATTGAATTTCACCTGCATTCTAACGTCTGAATTCTTGAGAGATTGCTTTTTCTTTCCTGACTACTTTCATTCCTGGATGATCCCAAGGGAGGAGTATGGGGAGGAAAGGGTAATTCAATAACTCACAGTCAATCCAATGAAACATACAATTTGTTTGCTGTTTTGTGTGACTGGTGATTTGAGGAGAGATACACTCTCCATAACTGCAAAATTATATTAAAGGAATAAGAAAATACAGAAAGAATAAAAAAAAATAGATAAAGAAATCTATGGGACTTCCCTGGCAGTCCAGTGGTTAAGACTCCATGCTCCCATTGCAGGGGGCATGGGTTCAATCCCTGGCTGGGGAACTAAGATCTCGCATGCTGTGCGGTGTGGCCTGAAAACAACAACAACAACAAAGAAATCTATTAAAAATCTTTCAAACAAAGCTGTTGGAAAGCTGTTGCTTTTTATTCACTTGGAATTATCGTTACAACCTGGTAGGTATTCTTGGTTTTAAGCTGTACATAAAGTAGGGACAATGAAATAAAGTGAAATTAATAAAAGTTCCTCCAAGGAACTATATCTGGCTCTCGGGTCCTATGAAATGAACAAGCATTTCTTGGACCCCAGAACTAATAGCTGGACTTTAAACAAAACAGAGAGACATCCCTACGAGTCGCACTGAGTGACATGAGGATACAGGTATGATGCCTCCCTTTCTCATCACCTGCTTCTTGTCTAACCCCAAATCGTTAGGTTTATACTGTTGAAGACTCCTTTTTCAGGTCATAAAATGATGTGTATTGTAGTGGAAGAAAGAACACTGGGTTAAGAGTCAGGAATCCTGTGCCCTAATCCAGACTCTGGCCCTTTTCATCTGTAGGGTCCCGGATGAGTCTCTCATCCATAACATGACCTGTTCGTCATCTATTCCCACTTAAGATGACCAGCAAGGAAAATTCCACAGTTTTATTTTAAATTGGAATACATATACAACAGTTACTATTTAAAATTATATAGTCACTTTCTTTTGTTATTTTCTAAATAGGAGGTATATTATTTCATTTTTTAAAATAAATTTATTTATTTTATTTATTTATTTTTGGCTGTGTTGGGTCTTCACTGATGCTTGTGGGCTTTCTCTAGTTGTGGAGAGCGGGAGCTACTCTTCGTTGTGGTGCACGGGCTTCTCATTGCAGTGGCTTCTCTTGTTGCGGAGCATGGGCTCTAGGCATGCAGGCTTCAGTAGTTGTAGCTCGCGGGCCCTAGAGCGCAGGCTCAGTAGTTGTGGTGCATGAGCTTAGTTGCTGCGTGGCATGTGGGATCTTCCCGGACCAGACCCGTGTCCCCAGCATTGGCAGGCGGATTTTTTTTTTTTTTTTTTTGCTGTACGCGGGCCTCTCACTGTTGTGGCCTCTCCCGTTGCGGAGCACAGGCTACGGACGTGCAGGCTCAGCGGCCATTGCTCATGGGCCCAGCCGCTCCGCGGCATGTGGGATCTTCCTGGACCGGAGCACGAACCTGTGTCCCCTGCATCGGCAGGCAGACTCTCAACCACTGCGCCACCAGGCAAGTCCCAGGAGGTATATTATTTCTTTTCTGAGGCTCATAACCTGGATGGAAAGCCCAAGAACAGAGGTAGAAGCAGTGTGGTGTGTAAAAACTGGGGGCTTGAGAGCCAGACCACGTGGGTAAGAATCTCACTTCCAATACTGAGTGTTCTTGGGCGAAATACACATCATGTTTGAGCATCCATCTCTTTAGCCTCAATATGGGAACGAGAAGACTAACCACACAGAGTTAGTGTGAGGGTTACATGAACTAACACATTGAAGTTTCCTTACACATAGCAAGGGCTCCATAAAAGTGTTTCCTGAATTACAGGGTTTTGTGGTTTTATTTAATAAGTTTAATACTTTTCTGACTGTTTCCACCACAAGAATGTGGTGGCAACTCCAGAGACCAAGGGGAAGAAATTTGCTTGGAGGGGAAACAGGATTTACTTAAAGTCAAAGAACAGGAGTTAACTTGATTTATAAGTGAAACAGGAGATAGTCTTTCCTTTGGAGGGAAGCTTTTATTTCAGAGAGTGGTCCCAGGGCAGGAAGTTACCCAGTGACACCTTATGGACCATCCAAGTAAGCTGCAGCCCCTGAAAACCTAGACATGCCCACAATTCTTGATTTACTGCTCATTGGGCAGAAGGATCTGATCTCAAAGGTAGGATAAAAGTCAAGCTTCACCTCAGCCACTCAACAAATCATTATCTTGCAGTTGTGGAGGTCAGAAGTCTAAATCGTGTCTCACTGGGCTAACACCAAGGTGTTATCATAGCTGTGTTCTTTCGGGGGCTCGAGGGACGAATCCATTCTCTTGCCTTTTCTAGCTTTTAAAGGCTACCTGGTGGCTCGTGGCCTCTTTCCTCTGTCTTCCAAAGCCAGAGATGGCCAGTCCCATGCTACCTCGCTCTGACACTGACTCTCCTGCCTCCCTCTTTACTTTATGAGGACCCTTGTGATTACGTTGGGCCCACCCAGATAACCTAGGAGAATCTCCCCAATCTCAAGGTCAGCTGAATTAGTAACCTTAATTCCACTTGCAATCTTAATTCCCTTTGCCATGAAATATATTCCTTGGTTTAAGATGTAGACAACTTTGGGTTGGGGCATTATTCTACCTATCATAACCACTAACTAACTGTGTGATGGTAGGCAAAGTTATTCCTTTCCTCTAAACCTCAGTTTACTTTCCAGAAAAACAAAGAAGGTGATGATCATAGCACCTACCCCTGGGGATTACTGAGAGAATGAAAGTAAATTATGATAATGAATGAAAAGCTTAGCACAATACCTGACATGGAGTAAGCGATCAATAAATGTTAGCCTTTATCATCATCATCATCATCATCATCATTTACAGAGGGAAGTAGGTAAAGAGGTTATACACACTCAGTCCTCCACCCCTTATTGCATGCAGTAGAATGAGCATCACCATAGAGGCCTGGACCCCTGCCTTTCCCCCATCCTTCCTTTGCCCACCCCTGTTGGGACACTGAAGTAGGGGAAAGCCCAGCAAACACGACTGACAGACAAGGGACCACTGCACTCCAAGTTGAGCCCTTGAGCTCCTGGTGTCTGAACTCTCTAAGTCAGCTCTCATGTCTTAGAAAGAGACATGTGAGGTTGTTCTAGCCCCACACCAGTTTGTCAGAGTCCCCTGAGTACGTGGAGGATCCCTGGGGACCCCTAGGCTGTAACATGAGCAAAACTCTCCCATTCCTGGTGGGGGGGGAGTGTCTATGTGCCTGTGTGTGCCCACCGTGCAAACCCCTGCCTTCTCAGAAAGCATGCTCCTATTGTTTTCCCTCTCAGTGGAGTCCCTGAGCCCCTTCAGTCATTCTGTGCCACATCCCAGTGAACTACACTGAGCTTCAAAAAGGGGAGGGGCCAGGCCTGTAGAGAGAAAAAGAGGCCAAGGCTAACTGGACCCCAGCTAGGCCTCAATCCCCTGTTTCTGCTCCATTCAGATCAAAGACTTGGGCAAGTACTTTCTTTAAATCTACAGGCGTTTATTTATATTTTATTCCATTCCTCAAATAATTTCAGGCATCTTAGTTAGCATGGTTATTCCATGTTCCTAAGAAAGATCCTTTTAATTGCCCCATTTGCTTACATTCAAGTTATAGTGTTTCCATTCATTTGACTGATTCTGCTGTATTTATTCATGGAAATATACTATATTATGTATAATATACATATATGTATAGAACACCTATTAAATGCACATATACAGAGAATATATATATAAACCATTTTTCAAAAATGAAAGGAGAACTTCTTTTCATTAGCCACATCAATGGAAAGCTAGGATCTTCGGAAAATAAATAAAATCTACAAATCACATGTGTGTTTCATGTATTTCATAAGTATTCAGAGGAAGTTCACTTCTTGTTATCAGTAAAATAGGAATGGGAATCACAAGCCAACAAGCATATATACATGGACACACATATGAAACATACATGCTTTATCTCATTTTAGATAACAATTTCCAACTCTTCCTTTATCAAATTTATATCGAACTTTCTGACATACTCAAATGATCAGGCTTTAGTTTCATCTTCTCGTTTTTTAGTACTCTTGGGTCTGGAAGAAATTCTAGTGGTCAAAAACTAAAATCAGGGGCAGCAAGAAGAAAAATGACAGATGTCTAGATGTTTCGAATGTTTGAGCATCCACTCCTAAAAAAAATGCCTTAGCTGTCAGACCTCTAGCACTTAGTAAAGATGCCTTAGTTCTACTGTTCTAGGATGAGTTTCATGGGTGCCTAATGGTTCAGTCTTAGGCCAGATATCCTTCTGCTTCCTAAGGAAAAGTCCACCTGAGCCAGTGAAAACAGTATGACATTCATTTTAACCTCATGAACTTTGTTTCCCAAAGATTCCTCTAGGTTTTTAGATTTATGATATTAAGAAAGCTTTATTTTTTTTTAATTTTTTTAATTTTTTATTTTTGTGGTATGTGGGCCTCTCACTGTTGTGGTCTCTCCTGTTGTGGAGCACAGGCTCTGGACGTGCAGGCCCAGCAGCCAGGGCTCACGGTCCCAACCGCTCTGCGGCATGTGGGATCTTCCCGGACCGGGGAACGAACCCGTGTCCCCTGCATTGGCAGGCGGACTCTCAACCACTGCGCCACCAGGGAAGCCCATTTTTTGTTTGTCTCTGTTATTACAGACATCCTGGTGGGTATGAAATGATATCTCGTGTGGTGTCGATTTGCATTCCCTCTACTCTCTTTTCAGTTCATTTGTTCTAATACTCTGACTCCAACAGTTTTTTGATTCTATTCATTGTTCCTATGGCTCTTTCACTGTTTCTCACCCATTTCAAGGAAGTGCTCACTTCCTTCCTTATCCATCTTAGTGTCCGTGGACTATCATTATAATCAGTTATTTTCATAAACCATCAACTCTTTTGCTCTTCTCTTTCTTCCTCATACTCACCTGGCAAAATCCCAGACTTGGTTGAATCAAGCTCCCCAGCTATGCCACACTTTTTTCTGCACAGTTGAAAGTAGCTGGTCTCAGTTTAAACCCACGACCTTCAACCTCGAGTCAGCCCTTAATGCTACCTGGCGAGTCTAAATCCATTCACTGGACAATCCCCAAAGCCATTCTTTCTTCGACTCCCCTGGTCAATTTCATAGCTTTGTCAGCTTCAACCCTTCACCACCATCCTGACACTGACTTTGCTTCCTATTTTGCCAAGAAAAGGGACGCAATCAGAAGACAATGCCCCAAACTCATACCACCACGTGGACTTCTCTATTTACTTTATCATCTTTTCTGTTGCTAGGGCTGGACCAGCTATAGTGATGGTCCCTTTTGTGCCCAAGATCCCCTCCTTTATCACCTACTCATAAGCTCCATTCCAACCATTGTCCCCTCTCAGGCGTTAACACATTTTCCCACTCTATTGGATTATTCTCATCACTGAAAAACATTCTATTATTTCTCCCATTTAAAAAAAAAGCAACCTTCCAATCCTACATCTTTCTCCAGCTATATTCCCTTTTCTCTCTATAGCCTGCATCTCATCTGAACTTCAGGCTCATATATTTTTTTAATAATTAATTTTTATTGGAGCATAGTTGCTTTACAATGTTGTGTTAGTTTCTGCTGTACAGCAAAGTGAATCAGCTCTCTGTATACATATATCTCCTCTTTTTTTTTGGATTTCCTTCCCTTTAGGTCACCACAGAGCACTGAGTACAGTTCCCTGAGCTATACAGTAGGTTCTCATTAGTTATCCATTTTATACATAGTATCAATAGTGTATATATGTCAATCCCAATCTCCCAGTTCATCCCACCACCACCCCTTTCCCCCCTTGGTATCCATACGTTTGTTCTCTACATCTGTGACTCTATTTCTGTTTTGTGGGCTCATATATTTAATTGCCTGATGTTGGATATTTATTTGGCATCTCAAATTTCACAAGGCTAAAATTAAACTCCTGGTGTCCCCCTTGAACCTCTTTTATGGCAAATAGCATCACTATCTTCCAATTTCTCAGACCAAACACCTTAAGAAGTCTCTTTCACATTAGACACTGAATGCATCAGCAAAGCCTAAATTACTACCTCAAAAATATGCTCGCAGTCTGACCACTTCTCACCACCTACACTGCTACTGACCTGCTCTGACCTGCCACCACCTCTCACCTGGATTTTTAGTGGGATCCTAACTGGTGCTCCTGCTTCTGCCCTTGTGCCCCGTCTACTCATTCCACATCCCTACTCCGTAATGTATTTTCTTTCTTCCTTTCTTTTTAATTTTTCCCAGCTTTAGCGAGGTATTACTGACATACAACATATGTAAGTTTAACATGTACAATGCGGTGATTTAATATATGTCCCATAATGTATTTTCAGCACAGCAGCCAGAGTGGTCATTTAAAAATTAAGTCAGGGCTTCCCTGGTGGCGCAGTGGTTGAGAGTCCGCCTGCCGGTGCAGGGGAAGTGGGTTCGTGCCCCGGTCTGGGGGGATCCCGCATGCCGCGGAGCGGCTGGGCCTGTGAGCCATGGCCGCTGAGTCTGCACGTCCGGAGCCTGTGCTCTGCAACGGGAGAGGCCACAACAGTGAGAGGCCCACATACCGCAAAAAAAAAAAAAATTAAGTCAAACATGTCACTCTTCAGCGTAGCACCATCTAATGGCTTCCCAACCCACTTAGAGTAAAAGCTCAAGTCCTCTTAATGGCCTTACAGGCCTTATGCAATCTTACAACCTGCCCCTCTGTATCTCCTCGACCTTTCTTTTATCACTCTCCCTTGGGGTTACTCTACTTCAGCCACCCTGGCTTTGCTGAGACCCTGAACTGTCCAAGAACACATCTACTACATGGTCTTTGCATTTGATTCAAAGTCTCGATGAAGAGACCAGGCAGCCACATGGTTTGCTCCCTCCCCTCCTTCGGGTCTCCTGCATTTTTCAGAAGTTTAGCAAAGCGTAAACTGATTCTGATTTTCCAAATTGGAAAATTGCTGGGCAGGGTTAGGGGAGGTTGGAATAAAAGAAAGAAGAGAAAAGATAAAGGATATTTAAACTTTGAGGTTCTCCTAAAGGCCAGGGTCTAGTTGCTTATTAGTTGGCTTAATCCTCAACCTAAGGATGAGGATGATTATATATCCATTTTACAGATGAGATAACAAAGGTACAGGGGCATTATGTCATAACCCTAACAAACCTCTAGTAAACGGTAGAGCTTGGTATCCAATCAAAACTCGAACCTCAAAACCTATCCTTGGCCCATGACATCACAGACATCCAGCTTCCTATTTAGTTGAGAGCAAGTTGGGAATGGAGGCCCATTATAAAATTCAAATCTTTGCAATAGTAAGGAAATCAATATGGCTTATTTTTACAAATTCTTCACCTTGACTCTACCCTAAAATGAAACTTCTTCTGTGTGCTCAACTCTGGGTTAATTAGATTCCAGAGATTCCTGGCAATCTCTCAAGTAATCATCTGGGATTACTTTTGCATGATAAAAATTCCATCGAGTGGCTCACTGCACCCAGATGTTTGTCAGCAAATTTACTCCTTCCAGTTGCTAAGGAGGCATAAACAGAAGGTCCTGTCAGTGAAGGAAATGGAAGGAAAGTAATTTGTTAATGGCTTTACTCAACAGTGCCATTTCCAAAAGTCTATACTGGGTGGCCCAAATATTTAGAAATCCACGCTCCATAGACCTTTAATGATGAGTTGTAAGCCTGGGCCTCGCACAGATGCCTAAGGAAGCTTGGGGTGTGTCCGGCTCCCCCTGTTACTATGCTGCCGTAACCCATCTTCACATTCATTATCTTTCAGTTCTCAGCTTGGCATTTCTTCCTCGCCCCGGCCTGTTCTTCTCCCCTGACCTCTGACTTATGTATTTGCTTTTCCCTGTTTGGAATCCTTGCTTGAACTAACTTCAATCACTCAAAAATTGTGCTGTGAGGAGGGAGATGAATGTGGGGGGAGCAGCGACAACCAAGAGACTTATACGGAATTGTTTGTGTCGTGCCTCCTGGCCAACCTCTCCCCCCCTGATTTAATGGCGATGGGTTATTCATTAAATGACCATGACCCATCATGCAGAGGCCGGTTTCTATCTTAGGCCAGTTTTCTATAAACAGTAAATCAGCTCAATAAAGTAGCCAATTTAAAATGTCTTATCCATTCTGGTTATCTCCGACAGTTGAAGTTTGGGAATTAAATGGTGGTCAGGATATTATGGAGTAGTCCCCTAAGTTTTATTAATTGTCATCAATAAGGACTTCCCTGGCGGTCCAGTGGTTAGGACTCTGTTCTTCCACTTCAGGGGACACAGGTGCAATCCCTGCTTGGGGAACTAAGATCCTGCATGCCCCGAGGTGCGGCCAAAAAAAAAAAAAAAAAAATTGACATCAATATAACAATAATTTCCAGTTGGAAACGTTTCCCAGGTACTAATTAATCTAAAGTTAATCAATTTAATGCAAATAACAATCTTGAGAGGTCAGTTAGTATTGCACCCATTTTACAAAGGAGGAATGTGAAATAATTTGCCCCAAAGTCCAGTATTAAATATGGGGGATTCAGACTCAGTTTAACTCCAAATCCATTAGGCAACACACCTTCCATTAGCTGGCAACATCCAATGAAAATATTAATGTCTTTCTACATGTACTGGTCTCTCTCTCTCTCTCTCTCTCTCTCTCTCTCTCTATATATATATATATATATATATATATATATATATATATATATAGAGAGAGAGAGAGAGAGAGAGAGAGAGAGAGAGAGAGAGAGAAACTGCGAAACTGCTGTGTCCTGGGCTCAGAACATACAAAAACATTTGATTTTCACTCCCCTGTGATCTAGTTGAAAATGAAAGGCCTATAAAAAGAAAGATAACTAGCATTGCAAGGTGGGTAGTATATCCAAGTGTCAAACATGAATTAGAGAGCTTCCCTGGTGGCACAGTGCTTAAGAATCCGCCTGCCAATGCAGGGGACACATGTTCCAGCCCTGGTCCAGGAAGATCCCACATGCCGCAGAGCAACTAAGCCCATGTGCTACAACTACTGAGCTTGCGCTCTAGAGCCCGCAAGCCACAACTACCGAGCCCGTGTGCCACAACTACTGAAGCCTGCGCACCTAGAGCCTGTGCTCCGCAACAAGAGAAGCCACCGCAATGAGAAGCCCACACATCGCAACAAAGAGCAGCCCCCGCTAGCCACAGCTAGAGAAAGCCCGCGTGCAGCAATGAAGACCCAACACAGCCAATAAATAAATAAATAAAATTAAAAACAAACAAACAAACATGAATTAGAAACAGGCAATGCAGTGTGTGTTTTCAGACCAGAGAGAAATCACTGAGGCCAGGCAGGACTAGGATGGTCTTTTGTGGGGAGAGGATATTGACCTGTACCTGGAAACCTCCTAGGCCACTTGCTATAGGTTCTTGAATTATATAAAACGGGCCAGAGAGTAAATCTTTTCCATGGTCCCCAGGGAGGAAATTGAAACAAGGACAATGGAGTATGTGTCATATTAAGGGCCAATTTTTCCTTTTAGAAACAGGCTGATGGGTCATGGACTGTGTGTGCATGGCACAGACTTCAAAACAACTGTCTTAATGTGTAGACATTATTTATTGTTTATCTGAAATTCAAATTTAGCTCCATGTCCAGTATATTTGCTTCCTAAATCTGGCAGCCCTATTCTCCCCACCACATCCTGTTCAGGACTGCCTTCCTTGAATGTTTTTATTGACTCTGAAAAGAAGAACCTTTGGAAAGGGGAAGGAGATGGTTCAACTTTAAGGGCCAGGACCTTGATTTGGTCATTGCAGCCAGAGGTGAGTTCAGGGGAGAAAACCTCACATGAATCAGATTCATAAAAGACTGACACATATATTCAAACCAATCAGACTTGTGATGTTCCAAGCCACCAAGCTTTTACCCAGTGCCTGGAATGCCCTTCTTCCCATCCCTCACCATTTGCTTAGTAAACTCATTCATCCGTTTTTTTATTTAGTCCATTCATTCGTTGAGTCAGTCAATATCGGTTTAGCACCTACAGGGTGCCAGGTACTGTACTGGCAGCTGAACACGTACACTTCCCTCACTGTTCAAGCAAAAATAATCGTGGTGATAGCTAATACTTTTTAGGACTTGCCATGAGTTAGGCACTGGACTAAATGCTTTATATCTATTAAGACGTTTAATCTTTACATAGCACTATGGTGTATTTATTATTATTACTCATGTTTAACAAATAAGGACATCGAGACATAGTGAGGTTTAAAAAAACTCCATTTGTTTCCAGTCCAATAGTTAATAAATTGTTAGAGGCAGGATTTGAATCTAGCAGTTTCCGGAACCTGTATAATGTCTTAACACTATATGAAACTACTTTCTCTTTAAAACCCTCCCCTCTTGACTTTCCCTTCCTACAAGTTAGTCATGTCTCCCTCCAGGCTCATGTACCACTGTGAACTTCGTAAATGTCATTAGTAAATCTGTTTCACTGCCTCATAGATTCCTAGCTTATATGTCCGTCTTCTCGATCAGACTGTAAGCTCCTCCAGGGCAGGAATGACACCTTATTCATTTTTGTGTCCTGAGCGCCTAGCACAGTTTGTGGCATAAACTAAGTGATCAGTACATGTTGCTGGATGGATTTCTTGCCAGTTGTGGGAAGCTAGAATGGTTCACGTATCAGTTAGAGTCAATCTAGGAGAATGGAAATCACTCTAAGTATTTAAAACAGAGGGAACAAAACACAGGGAATTGGTTGTGTAGGTAAAGGCTGAGCTCCCCAGGCACGGTGGGAAGCCACTACACATACACCCCCAGTCCCAGGGGGCAGGGGGTCTGCCCAGTGGAACCAAGGCAGGCAGGATCTAATGGAAAAGACAAAATGTTGTCACAGACACTGTCTCAGATCAAGAGACAGGAGAAATACCCTGACTCTGCCTTCCTCCCACCATCCAATCCAAGTATCCATTTCCCATTGGCTACACCCTGCCAGAAGCCAGCTGACTGGGAAGACTGAGAAGTGAAGCCTGCAGGGGTCAGCCAGGACTGGCTTTAGGGCACGAAGACCCAGGACAATGGGCAAGCACCCATCAGAGATTGCACTTCTCTTGTGACCATCATGAGAAACTACAGGCTAACAGTGCTGACCATCCTGACAGGGATGTTCCCTGCCAGGTAACAGTGACAAGTTGCCCTTGGGTGTCCCATCTTTGTCTAGGCTCCATGAGGAAACCACTCTTCTACCAACTTACTGTCTCTCCAGGTAAGTCTAAATTCAATTGACTTGGGCTACATCTTTCTTTACGTTTCAACCAACAATGACAACAATAAACAGTTATTGAGCATCTGCTTTGTGCCAGAAGTTTTGCTAGGTCCCAGGGAGATAGAGGCTCCGATAGTGAGACACCCCATATGGCAAGGAATTCTCAGCCAATGGGAAAGAGACAACTAAAAAGACAATTCTTCTGCCATGTGGTATGTGCTGTGATCACAGTAAGCACACATATTTGAACTTGGGAGCTCCAAGGAGGGTCATGCCTTACCCCCAATAGCTTGGAAATGCAAGAAATAGATTAGTTCATGAGCATTTAATCTATAAAATCAATGCACAATGGGTCAGAGTAGACAAGCAAAGACAAATGAAGGAGATGGAATAACCTCTAAGGCACCACCCAGCTCTGAAATCCTGGGACTCTGTGCTCTATGCTCACACCAGAAGACTATCATATGGTGCAGCTACTGCATACCACACACTGGGCCAGGTCTTTCTATGCATAATCTCCTTTACTGGATCCCCAGGTCTCTGCATTTCACTCCATGGATTGAACCTTATAAATAATAATTTTACAGGTAGATAATGATGCAAGATTTTCTTCATTTTCCCCAGGGTCATAGAGCTAAATAGTTGCAGAGTAGGCACTAGAAAAGCAGTCTCCAGATCCTCATCTCTGCTGTAAGACACTAACTACCTGGATACAGAAGTGTGGTCTGCAGTTGCAAAAATAAAACTTGGCTAAAGTAAGACTCGCTTAACTGCCACTTAACTGACAGCTTCCCAGATTGTGTGCAAACTGCTTTTAAAACAATTAAGTGCCTATATTTGGTTATTATTTTTTACATTCAAGCAGCCAATTGGGTCAAGAAGAGAGGTGGTGGTTTTACATGCTTATCACTTTGTTTTTTAAATACAAAACCTGTGTAGGGTGTGTTACTTTTAAACATCCTGCCCCAGTTGTGAGCTCACTCTTGGCTTTTCCACAACAGTGTTCTTTAAGGCGATGCCCAGAGACTCTTCGCCTCTGTCTTTTGCCCACAGTCACCTATCTCCTGAGCTACTGGAGAAACCAGCCTCTTGGAGCCAGTGGGAGCAGCCTGAAAACAGGCTTTAGAGTCATGGGAACAAAGGTTTCTGACTCCAGTGACATCTGCTTTGGGTTTCTCTGGGAAATCACTAAACCTCCCTTAGGTTTTTAAAGTGTCCATTTCAAGTTAACTATACTTCTGCCTTTTATAGATAGACTTGCCACCTCTCTGACCCTAATAATACCCCTGCAGTCAGCACAGAATAGTGAAGAAAATTATTATAAGTTGTCCATAAGTAAAACAAAACAAAATGATAGCTCATCAAGACCTGCTGTATAAGGAAAGATAAAGCCTGGCTCTAATTCTTCCTGTGTATTAAAAATCAACTGCAGCAGACTCTCATATTTGAGGAAATTATTTTATTCCCAATGGAACAGGAGGTTGAAGTGTTTATACTTTCCAGCCACTTACTGTAAAAGAAGGAAGCCTTCAAGAGCAAGTTGACAGAGAGAGTGGGGGTTGGTTCCAATGGCCATCAACATCGACTTTCCTGGAAAGGAATTATTTCTTTGATGGCCTTGCTCATGGCTTTCAGGATTCTTTTTGTGCAACGGAGTGGGAGGTAATTACCTTTTAGACATTTTTCAAATGCTGGCTAAATGGGATGGCTAGGCAAGGACTGTGTGGATAGGGCATGCTGTCATTTGTTAGCCACTTACTAAGTGCTCCACTGAACACATTGCGGGGGGATCTGCATTTAATCCTTAAACCAACCCCATGAGGATAAAGCAGTTATGATTGATAGATGTGGAAGCTCAGATTATGGTGGTGTTTCCAATCTTTTTCCCATCACAGCGCCTCCTTGAGGGCTGACAGGACCAGTCTCTTGACTCACGTGTACACCTCCCATGGTGCACTGGAGCGAGAGCTCGAGTTTGGACAGGGTTAAGTATCTTGCCTGAGGTAAGAAAGAGGCTGAGCTGAGTATAATTTTGTTTTTTTAATCTTATTTTATTTTTCTTAATACAGCAGGTTCTTATTAGTTATCTATTTTATACGTATTAGTGCATATATGTCAATCCCAATCTCCCAATTCATCACACCACCACCACCCTGAGCTGAGTTTTAAACCCAAGGCTGTGACTATAAAAACTGGGCTCCTAATCACTACCCTGTACTAGAGTGTACCATCAAATTGTATGTATGGCGTTGTACAATTCTCACAAACATCCCCAAAGGATGGATTATACTTGTCTTTATCTTAAGAGTGAATATAGCTGAGTCCCTCTATGATGCTGGTGTTGGGACATTGGCCAAACCCTCACTTTATTGGGTTATCCTATTAGATTATATTTTCAATGTTTAGTGCTTTTAGGGTTACCATTTGACTAATGTTTTAATGGAAATCTCATTGGCTACCTTGCAGAAAGATTCCACTGTATGGTCACTCTGAGTGGGAGGGTATTGGAGGTGGAAGCAAAGCCAAGTAAACAGCACAGCCTCTACTACACTAAAAAGATGGGGAATCATTCCTTCAGGCTAGTTTAATGTACCCCAGGGTAATATGGGAAAGTAAGTACATTCCCTGGGAATTTTTCCTTTTTATACATCTGAGTCCACTGAGAAGCTGGTAGGAGGATAAGGAGGATATTCCTCCAAAGACCAACTAGTCAGTATCTAGCCTCCCACATGTGACCATCCCCGTCCACAGGATACAGATGCAAAATGTGAGCAGGGCTTCTCATCTGAGTGTTACTTGTTAGTCTGGTCCTCCCTGCTCTGTGTTCAGTTGACTAGAAGCTTGTATGGGTGTTAAAGTTAAAGATCTCATGTACTTTGTCCCTCTACCCGGAGACAAAATCTTTCCCTGGGTTTTCTTCCTCCAAGTTATATTTTTCATCTTGTGAGTGTTTATTGCTTACTCACCTAGAATGTTAGATTCAATGTCAACAGAGAAAAGAGGAAAAGCAACTAAATATGTTAAGGATAACAGGACTATATACAAGTTTTAATCCTAAGGAAACTCCTCCCATTTCAGTGGTATTTACTCTCAATTAAGCATTGAAGGAAACAAGAGGTGTGTACCTATTAACAAGACCATGAAGGATGGAGAGTCAAGCTGTGGCTGTGAGCTGCCCATCACAGCAGCTGACCTAGGCCTTGTTCAAGGAACCTAGAACTTGGAGGTGCCTCTTCATGAAGCAGATTCCCCAGCAGAAAAAGGGACATGGACACAAAGTTGCAACACCCCACACTAAAAGTATTTAGCCAGAATTTACCCAATGTTTACCCAACAACTCCTTAACCTGTGCCTTAGAAAACCGGCCCATTACTGGCAGCAGAAACAGTTCTTGGTTACTACTAAATGCCTTCCGGTTTGTCTTGAAAGCAGGAGCTTTTTCAGACAAGGTCATTTTCTTCAATGTTAAAAATGAGAATCTCTGAAGAAAAAAGTGAATGTCTGATCTCTATATATCACTACTCACCTCAAGAGAATTGGACCAGGAGCCCCACCCAGCAAAGGGGAAATTGTGCCAAATGTGTTTCCAAGAACAAAATCAGTAGGAAATAAATCTGAGTATACCATTCTGTTCAGTTTGTGAGACAGTTCCATTGCATTGTTAAAGTTGAGAAAATGGTTCCAAATCACATGACTATAGTCAATACCCAGACCTAGAGCAAAACTACTGAACAGTAGGGTTTACACCATAACCAAGAGATTTAAAAGAATGAAAATTATGTAAATCTGCCCCTCCCTCCAAACTTGACAGAGAGGTGATTTTAAAAAAATAAAACAAAGAAACCTTGCTTTTGCTGGGCTGAAAGAAAAACAAGAAAAAGAACAAGAGAGTAAATCATTGGTCAGGATGGCTGATGGAAAGTCCAACCCCAGGGGTAGGAGGGAGAGAAACCCTCCAAAGGGTTTGAGGATCTGGGAGCAGGAAGACTTGTGCCTCCACACCAATGGAGAGTCCTGCAAGGAAACATTCTCACAGAGAACCCTGTGGCAACATGCAGGGCCATCCCAGAATAGCAATGGCCACAGGGCAAGTCCAGCCAGAGGGACCCTCTGAGATGGACGGCCACCTCCCACATTTCCTTCAGCATCAGAGCAGCTCAGAAGAGCAGCAAATGTCTTCCCATGGCTTCCCTCCTCCCCTTCTCCCCGAGATGGGGCAAGAGTTTGGCTGAGAAAAAGGCAATGGACTGAGAACAGCCTTAGAGTGGATAGACCTGGAAGCCACAGAGAGGGGTAGACTACAGACATCAGCAGTGGGTGGCAGTGAGGAGAGATGCCCAAAGCCAAAGCCAGCTCAGAAGAGGCTCTTCCCAAGAAGGACCTCTCAGTTGCTCATCCCCTAAATGTTAAGGTCATGCATAAGAGTGACAGGAACCAAGATCATGCTTAGGGAGAAAATTTAAAAAAAAAAAAAAAAGGTGGGAAGAGAAGAAAAATCTTGACTAAGAATTTACTCAAGGACTGGGTTTCCTGTGTCTAGAGTCACATCTTGACGGCTCTCACCATGGTGTGCTGGAGCCTCAGAGAGCATCTGCTGGTCTTGATTCACTGGCGAGGGCAATCAGTGCCCCCAGGAGTGCCCAGATCAGAAACGCCCTTGCTGGCTCCTAGATGGAGTGGGCTGTCAGGCACCTTTCCTCAAACCCATCAGGAGGTTGGTACCTGCCATGGTGTATTAAGGACCCTATTCTCTTTCTTCTACAGCTACTACAAAGTTCTGGGGAAGGAAACACTCCCAAAGCAGACTGCCATGGCAAAGGGCAAATTCTCCAGCAGAAGAGCTGAGAAGATTAAGGGTATGTATGGGGGCTTGAAGTCACGTGGAGGGAGGTTTGTTTAAATGCTAACCTGTGGCACTTCCCTGGCGGCGCAGTGGTTGGGAGTCCGCCTGCCAATGCAGGGGACACGGGTTCGAGCCCTGGTCCGGGAAGATCCCACATGCCGCAGAGCAAATAAGCCCGTGCACCACAACTACTGAGCTTGCACTCTAGAGCCCATGAGCCACAACTACTGAGCCTGTGCTCTAGAGCCTGCGAGCCACAACTACTGAACCCACGTGCTGCAACTACTGAACCCCGCGTGCCTAGAGCCCGTGCTCCGCAACAAGAGAAGCCACCACAATGAGAAGCCCACACACCACAACGAAGAGCAGCCCCTGCTCGCCGCACCTAGAGAAAGCCCGTGCATAGCAACAAAGACCCAACGCAGCCAAAAGTAAATAAATAAATTTTTTAAAAGTAGCTAACCTGTGTTTTTTTTTTTAAAAAAAAAGGCTAGGATTTAAACCAGAAGTAATTGAATTTATCTTGAATTAGAAAAATTTAGTTTTCTATTACCAAGTAGAAATTAGGGCTCGTGAGTTGATTTAATTCAATTATGGAGAATAAAATTACTCCTCGGCTCATTGACATCTGTGTTAGTAAAAGCTTACTCCCCCCTGCCCCCCCCCCTCTCTCTCTCTATATATATATATTTTTTTTTTTTTTGCGCTGTACGCAGGCCTCTCACTGTTGTGGCCTCTCCCGTTGCGGAGCACAGGCTCCGGACGCGCAGCCTCAGCGGCCATGGCTCACGGGCCCAGCCGCTCCGCGGCATGTGGGATCCTCCCGGACCGGGGCACGAACCTGTGTTCCCTGCATTGGCAGGCAGACTTTCAACCATTGCGCCACCAGGGAAGACCTCAATATATTTTAATGTCGATTCAGTTACTGTTTCAATTTTATCTCAAATTTCAGAATGAGCGGCTTGATGCCCTCTTAAAGGAGTTTTCACCCTCAGTGCAGGAATCAGAGGGACCTTTTTAGAAGATGTAGTGGTGGGCATTACAGTTGTCACCCCAGGATCCACGCCATCCTTCCTTCACTGTGAAGCAGCCGTGGTGATTGCATCTCCGGGTGAGCCCACCTCCACACCGCAGGGACCGGTTCAGGAAAGCCAAGCCTCAGCCAGCTGGCACATGGCTTTTCCCAGGTCAGAGGCGCTGGTTATAGGCGACCAGCCAGCCCTGAGGACTGGCCTCCTCTCTCTGGAGATGGACGCTGAAACATGGAGCCGGTCTCAGTTTGAAGTTGTCACCACAGATGGTAAAGAAAAGATGTCTGACAAGTTACTAAATCAAACTGACTCTGAGACCACTGTTTCTGTGCTGAGTCAATCTATCTCTTTTATTGTTTAACCCAGTTTGAGTTGGGCTTTGTGTTACCTGCCTACCGAAAAACCCTGAAATGTTGCAGTTGGAGAAGGGACTTTCTCAGCTCCTAGATCTAAATCTGAACGTATGAGTAAGGCAGGGCCTCAGAATAGTTACCTCATACTTTAATGCCTTTTTTCTAGAAGAGTATTCAGTGAGAAAAAACAACAAAGGAATAAAAGTAAATTCTATGAAGTGAAAACCCCAGGGTATCCCTTATTTTCCATACTTATCTTCCCTCCAACCTGTGACATAATTCTCCCAGTGACCTCTGCGCAATGGATCTGTCTTGCTTTCCCTTCCTCCCTCTTCTTTTCTTCCTTAAAGACAGGAGGGGAGGAGGAGGGAGAGAAAGAGAGAGGAAGAAGGCAGGTCGGCAGGCAGTCAGGCACCAGCTTCCTGCTTCTGATCAGGTGCATGGAACATTCCTTATTAGCTCTTACATAAAACTAAGAATGTGTACACCCATTGTTTGGGGGTATTGGGTGACTCCAAGAGAACAATCCATTCCACAAATTCCACCAACAGCTCATGACCAGGTGATGCAAGCAGGGGAACACAATACACACTGATTGTTCCATCTGTCAGGGATATCAGGGCTGGTGGCTACAGGATTATTATATTTCACTCACCCGCTTTCCCTCTCACACACCACTCCTAGACACTTCCAGTCACCTCCCAGGCCAGAGTTTAGAACAAGCCACTGGACAGGACACTTATCAAAGTGCAAACACTGACTTTACAATGTGGCAGTTAAAAATAACCTGCCAGACCTCTGAGTGCGTCAAGACTTCCTCCTCAAGGCCTCCTCTCCCACATTCTTCTTCTTTTCTATTCATTTAAAAAAAACTTTTTTTTTACTGAAGCATAGTTGATTTACTATGTTGTCTTAATTTCAAGTGTACAGCAATGTGATACATACATATATTCTTTTTCATATTCTTTTCTTTTACAGTTTATCACAGGATATTGAATGTAGTTCCCTGTGCTATATAGTAGTACCCTGTTGTTTGTCTATTTTACTTATAGTAGTTTGTATCTGCTAATCCCAAACTCCTAATTTATCCCCTACCTTCTTTCCCTTTTGGTAACCATAAATTTGTTTTCTATGTCTGTGAGTCTGTTTTGTAAATAAGTTTTGTAAGAAAGTTTTGTAAATAAGTTCATTTGTGTCATATTTTAGATTCCACATATAAGTGATACCATGTGATATGTGTCTTTCTCTTTCTGGCTTGCATCACTTAGTAGTGCACATTCTTCTATTTCCTTTCTGTGGCTGCAAACTGACGAAAGTCAAAGGGTACCACTGTCTTTAGGATGTCAGATTTTTAAGTTTCTGCCCTTTCCCATTTACTCTTTGCCTTTTTGGGATAGCAGACAAATCCCAAACTGGCTGGGGCACAGAGTAACAATGCACAGGAACCTACTAGCATTTATTTATTTGTTTGTTTGTTTATTTACTAACATTTCTTTCTTTATTTTTGCATCCAGAGGCATGTGGGTCCTGGAAAAGAGGTACAATTCTCCAGACTTGGTTTCAGTTCCAAAGCTGACCATGAGGTCAGAAGGACGTCTGAGGCTAAAGTAAATCAACTATACTTCAATAAAAATTTTTTTAAAATAGCCCGTAACTGGAAACAACCAAAATATCCCTCAGTAGCTGAGTGGTTAAACACACTGTGGTACATCCTGTAAAAAATTAATAAACAGAAACCTCAATTAAATAGAATCCAGAAGGGGGCGCTCTCACGCCCCGGACGACAGCCACGCCCAAAGCGAAGAGGAAAGACTCCTTTCTTTCCTGTCACGGACTCAGCCAATGAAAAGCCATGAACTCTCCGTTTACTGTAGCCTTCCCAACCTCCTCTTCCTTCAGTAAGTGTTCGTCCCTTGCCTGGGGACCTGCACGTGGCTCACCGAGGTTGCAAACCCCAAAATGCAATTCTCTGCTGATACCAAATACACCCATCTTTGCTGGAGAAATAATCTGGCAGTCTGTTTCTTTAAGGGCAACAATCCATACCATAAAATACCATTCAGCAATAACAGGGAATGACATTTATATAACATTCTCAAGATGAGAAAATTAGAAATGGAAAACATTAGTGGTTGCCAGGGGTTAGGGACGGGGAGAGTGACATGACATGCATGGGTAGAATAAGGGGGATCTTTGTGGTCATGGACTAGCCCTGTATCTTGACTGCACTGGTGATTACATGATTTTATATATGTGATAAAATGGCATGGATTTATACACATGCATTTGTACCAATGTCAAATTCCTGGATTTGATAATGTACTGTGATTATGTAAGATGGGGGGGGTGACTGGGGGGAGAATTCACCGGATCACTTTGTACTATTTTTTGCAACTTCCTGTGAACGTATAATTTTTTTTAATACATTTTTGTGGCCTCTCCCGTTGCGGAGCACAGGCTCCAGATGCGCAGGCTCAGTGGCCATGACTCACGGGCCCAGCCGCTCCGCGGCATGTAGGATCTTCCCGGACCGGGGCATGAACCCATGTCCCCTGCATCAGCAGGTGGACTCTCAACCACTGCGCCACCAGGGAAGCCCGTTTCAAATACATTTTTTAAACCCTACTCAGAGTTCCTGGACCTGAGACAGATGCTGTGAATTCTGTAGTTTGGGCTACCCAATGCCCCTTCACCAATGATCTCCTGTTCACTGTGCCAATATTTCCCTCTTTGCCACTCCCAGCCCAGGGTTTTCCAAGTACCTGAGGGATGAGGCAGGGAGAAGTCATGTTTCATTAATTAAGGGGGAACACTGATCCCCTGAGTTGATAACATGTAGACCCCCATCCCTCCCTCCAAGTCCACATTTCATTTTGACTTTTCACTTTCACGTTGTATTTGCTGATCATTTTGCTTCCAAATGCCCTCAGATGTAGCCCTGTTTTCACCTCCTTTGGTTACCCCTTCCTCCTTGTGTCTCCTGTCTGCTCCAATCATAGCCTCCAGGGGTTCTGATTCGGCCTGGTCTCCATCTTCCTCTCCCTTGTCGCTCATGAGGCCCCGAGGAGATCCCAGGCCCACACCTCCCCTCTCCTCGGGCCCCCACCTCACCATCTCAGTGAGAACGGGGCTCCCTCCACCTGTGCCCCAGGTGTGAGTCCCCAGCACTCGCTGTGTCAGTGATGTCTGCTCTCCGCTGTCTTCAGCCTGACCTCCCTGCTGGCTTCTTCTCCGCTGACACACAGACTCAAGTTTCTCTCCTCTTATAAAAACTAACATATGCCCCAACCCTTTGCCTCTTGCTAACCATTGCTCTATCTCTCTGCTCTTGTCGGCCAAGTTTCTGGTAAGAATATTCTGCCCTGTTTGGCTCTGTGCTTCCTCCCCTTTAATGAAACACCCGGTCCTCGGCCATCTGACCTCTGCCTTATTGAAACTGCTGGGATTCCCGATTGCAAAATGGAAAGGACTCATGTCAGTCTCATTACCCTTGGGCCCTGCATGCTGTCCCACGTTGCCGTCCACTCCCTCCTCAAAAACACCCTCCACTTGGACTTCCTGACGTCAGGATCCTGGCCTTCCTCCCCGCTCTCCGTCCACTTCTCCTTGGTCTCTTTGGCTGGGGCTTCTCCTTCTGCCTTGCTTCTCAGGTTCCATGCCCAGCCTTCTACTCGCCTCTACACTCTAACAGGGAAATCTCAAAATCCATGACTTCACTTAACACCAGTAAGTGCATGAGTCACCAGGCTAGGTCTGTGTTTCCTGGGCTTCTGGCACCTCCCTGAGGCCTCCGCCTGGCCCCCCTCCACCACCCTCCGTCTGCAGCCCTTCCTTCTCTTCCTCCTGTATCCCCTGAAGGGAAGGGTGGCACCAACCAGCCAGTCACCCTGCCTCCCTCTTCCTCAACCTCCATCCAAACTAAGCCCTTCCGGTTTTAGCTTTCACAGCTCTCCCACACCCTCCCCTACTCTGACACCCCATGTTCGTTATCTGGCTTGTTCCACCAGACTCCCAGCTGGGTTTTCCCCAGGCTTCTCCACACTCCTAGCCCCCAAACAAAAATTTGGTCTGGTTATACTTGCTGAAAGTCTCGCCTTGGATCCTCCTGGTCTTCCTGGTGAAAAACAACTGTCTCAATGCAGTATCCTCGAGGTCATGCTTCCTGCCTCTCTCCAGGCTCCACTCCCATCACACACATGCCCTTGGCTCCAACCATTCTCACCCGCTGGCAGTCCCCCAAGTGCACCCTCACGCCTGCCACTGACTCCTGCTCTGGCCTTCAGACTCGGCTCAGTTGGATGTCGCTTCTCATGGAAACGCTTCCCAAGGTGCCCAGACTGAGTTAGCATCATTGTCTACAGGTACACTGAGGTCGCCGTGATGCATATCTCCACTGTGTCCTCCATGACATTGAACTAGACTCACGGGCAAGGGTAATGTTCCCCACCTTTTTTTGCATAGCATTTTTTTCCTGGATTTTATTTTATTTTGAAATACTTCAAATTGTTAGGAAACTTGAAATAATGGAACAATAAACTTTTATATACCTTTCACCAAAATTCACCATTTGTTAACATTTTGCCCCATTGTGCACGCTTCCTTCGTCTCCCTCTTGCCCTCCCTCTATAAAGCCTTTATAGACTGTACTGGGTTGAATAGCATCCCCCCAGAATTCATGTCTACCCAGTACCTGTGAATATGACCTTATTTGGAAATAGGGTCTTTGCAGATATAATCAAGATAAGATGAAGACATACTGGATTAAGATGGGCCTTAATTCAATGACTGGTGTCCTTATAAGAAGAGGAAAATTTGGACAAAGACACACAGAAAGAATATCACATGAAGACAGACTCAAAGATATAGCTGCAAACCAAGGAATGCCAAAGATTGCTGGCAGCCACACGTAGCCCAGCCGGAAGAGGCAAGGAAGGACCCTCCTCTACAGGATTCAGAGGACACGTGGTCCTGTCACCACCCTGATTTCAGACTTCTAGCCTCCAAGATGATGAGAAGGTAAACTTCTGTTGTGTCAAGCCACCTAGCTTGTGGTAATTTGTTACAGCAGCTTTAGGAAACTAGTAAAATAATCTTATATGTGTATACACATATATCTATATACAATATAGATATTAATATATCTATTAGTATAAAATATAAAATCAATGTATAAAGAAAATAGATACTACTATATTAACAGATATACCTTATTTTTTTTTACTGAACCATTTGAAAGTAAGCTTTAGGCATCACGACATTTACCTCATAATACTTTAGTAATATGTATCTTCTAAGAATAAAAACTTACTCATATAAGTTACAATATCATCATCATACTCCAAAAATGTAACATTTATACAATTATATAGAATATATGTAATATAGAGAATATATAATATGGAGAATATAATATATAATAATATGATATAGAGTAGATATTCAAACTTCCCAAACTTCCTAACAATGACATTTATAGCTTTTTAAAAAAATTCAGGATCAATCAAGGTTCATTCATTGTATTTAATTATCACGTTTCTAGAATCTCTTTATCCTGCAATAGTTCCCTGCCTTTTTTCTTTTTTCTTTTCTTGACATTGACATTTTTAGAGTGCCCAGGTCAGTTTTGTACATCACCCCCAAATTTGGATTTGTCTGATTGTTTCCTTGTGATTAGATTCAGGTTAAGCAAGTTTGGCAGATACTACCAGGGTGATATTGTGCCCTTTCTTGTGCATCACATCAGGAGAGACATTGTGACATTTGATTTGGTTAACAGTGTCCACTATTGGAATTGGTAAGTTTGATCATGTGGTTAAGGTGGAAGACTGTGTCTTATTGTATTCCCAATACTTATCAATAGGCCTGTGAGCCCTTAACTGTTCATTAAATGAATGAATGAAACTGATGGATTACAGTGGTCTGTACTGAAACTAAAAAATTTGAAAATTTGGCAAAGTACTCAATTTCTTATTAACCATCTACATCACCTCTTATTCGAGGACATCACTGGGGCACAGTGACTTTGCCATCCCCAGTTCTACAATGTTATGTTCTACACTAAAATGTGCAGTCTATTGTGCAGGCAGAGTGGTATTGGCTTATATAAATCTCAACTGTGAGCTTAGGAGCCTTGGAGCATAGCTCTCAGGATGGCTGCATGAAACACTCAAAAATAAAGCAAATGGGGGCTTCCCTGGTGGCGCAGTGGTTGAGAGTCCGCCTGCCGATGCAGGGGACGCGGGTTCGTGCCCCGGTCCGGGAAGATCCCACATGCCACGGAGCGGCTGGGCCCGTGAGCCATGGCCACTGAGCCTGCACGTCCGGAGCCTGGGCTCCGCAAGGGGAGAGGCCACAGCGGTGAGAGGCCCGCGTACCGCAAAAAAAAAAAAAAAAAAAAAAAAAAAAGCAAATGATGTTTTACTGACTTGAACATCATTTTCTTCCAAGATATTTTATTTAGATCCCAACAATTTAGGCCAGTTTCCAGAGTTACTTAATATGTTTGTAATAGCAACATTATGAAATGTTAATTCTGAAAATTGTATGCTTCTCTTTCAATACACATCCAGCCTTGCTTAAAACCCCAGGGCTTATTGCCTGTAAATCTGCTTCTGTTCATTGTATTTAATCATTGGTCACTATTTTCACAAAGATTCTCAACTTTAATCATATCCTTAAAGGGAATGTCAGACATTAGATCATGAATGATTTCAAAAATAAAAGGCTCTTGTTTTAGAACCAAATACTAATGTAGCCATGTGATTTACCCAACTCTCCTGAGTTGAACGGCAGCTACAGAAAGCTACCCGGGATCCAAAAATGATGGACCCTGACTGCTTTAACAGAAGTGGTCGATTCTTACACACATGAGAATGTTCTTCTATGATTTGTGGTTCCTAGTTTTAGGTGCTCAGATATGGGGGGAAAGCTGTAGTGATTGTTCTAATTGGCTTGGCCTGAGTTAACTTCACACATTGAATGAGGCACAGGCGTAACCACACTGGTAAAGAGAGTTGATGAACTCCCCTTTGCTTCAGTGTTTACAGGTTACCGCACGAAGCTCATGGAAATTTGGGTGGTGTTAATAGAAATTTACTGAGTAGAAAACTGCGATCCACAGACAGCGCCTGTAGCACATATCCGCTCCTGGACATCATTCTAACAGAGAATGGGGACAGCCTGGATCACATTAGAGGAGTGTCATCTCGCAATGGTGTTAAGGGGGAAGTCTTAGGAGCCAAACCACCTGGTTCAAAGTCCAGCTCTGTTACTTACTAGCTGTATAACTCTGGGCACATTACTTAACCTCTCTGTGCCTCGTGTATAAAATGGGGATAATACCAATACTTACTTCATAGGGTTGTTATAAGATATTTATGAGTTAATATATATAAGCTGCTTAAAATGACACCTGGCATATAATATGTAACCAATAAATATTGATTATTATTTCTAGTGTCATCATTATCATCACCAGCGTCATCAGGAACAAATGGTGAGAAGAAAGCAGGGGACAATGAGACGTGTAGGGACATAACTTGTGTCTTCAAAGGCTTGAAATGCTGCCAAGAGGAAAAAGGATTAGATGATTTCCATGTGACTCTGGGAGCACATATACTACATCAAAGGGTATAAATTACAGGAATTCAGAATCAGGCTCAATACATGGGGAACATCGTTTCAGTGGTTAGAATTATCTGAAGATCAGAGGCTTGCTCTTAGTGAGAGGTGTCCTAGGTTACTGGGGTACTCAGTCCCACCCTGGATGGTCCTTTGGGATTTAAGAGTTAGCTGGAAGACTAAATCAGATGATTCAAAAGAACCTAGCCTTGTGAGTCTATCCTTAAATACACCATTACAGCATCAACCAGAATTTTAAAGAATGAGTAAAATATAAGAAACTCTACACAAATGAAAAACTCCTCTGTTGCAATAATGTCACACCTTACATCTCCCAAAGCCACTCATTAGTCATTCTTCCCATTTCTACCAGATACCCACACAAACAGGAAAGAGCTTCAGTAAAGAGATTTCAACTGAATAATACATTCAGATGCACCTACAAAAACATAGGAAGCACCTTGTCTTATAGGAGTTTAATTTCTAAAATCCATCAGTGTATATGGTAAAAATCACATATAGATAAAATTGCCCAGAGAAATCTAGGAAGGCACCACCTTGGCAACTGCCTCTTTGTAAGCCCAGCACAGTTTCCCTCCAGTGTTGGAAATGATGTCTGCTTTTCTGACACAGCATTAAATAAAAGAGTTGGCTTGAATTCAAGTGCCAAGTTCTATGAAAAACATACATATTTAAAGAGTACACTTAGTCAGGGGGAAGAGATATTTGCTCTGTGGGGAGAAGAGACCAATGAGATTCATGTCACCCACGCATTCTCATCTTAGGACATATACTCAGTAGATGGAACGTCAAGCTGAATTCATTGCACCATTTATATTGCTATTTTTCTATTTCTTGGCTTTTTTCCTACTTATCCAAGTGCACAGAGTTGCAGTTGCTGAAGTTAAATGCATTCCTCTGAACATTTTGGAGCAAGCCAGGGCTTCTTAGTCAGCAATCACTCTCTTTCAGTCCACGGTTTCTATGACTACTCCCTGGTCCCTGGAAATGCACTCGATTGCTTATCCAGCACCCTCCTTTCTTCCAGGAAAGGCATCCCTTCTTTGAGGGGGACTGCCCCTTCCCCACTGCAGTCGGTGAGTCTAGGCTGCCACCAACCAAAGTGCCCCACTGGCCACCTGATAAGGCATGTGACCCACGTTGGTCCAATTAGAAGCCTCCCCTGGGATTTCTGCACTTGCAACCAGAGGCTAGTTCTCAGTCTATGAGTTTTAGGAAGACAAAGAAGCAGAGAGAGACAGTGTTGAGGGATGGAGAAAGGGTTCCCGGCTCCATTCCTGTCCTGGTCCCAGTAATCGCTATGGTCCAGCATGCCCCTGCCCTTCCCATGATGACCCAATAAATATCTTTTTGCTTAACTGGGTTTACATTACTTCCAATAAAAGGAGTTTCAATACAGCCCTCAGGAATTTGATTCCTTGATCGGCACTGATCTCAATATTCTCTAGGTAAATGAGAAATAGGCTTGGATGCCTGGCCCCATACTTGATACAGCACATGTTTGGAAATATGTTCCTTTTTAGGCAGGTTCCGTAGAGCCCTGCCAAATATGAAGCGTTGTTTCAAATCCTTTCAAATTATTTAGAGTATCTAATACATGGAAGGAAGGAAGGAAGGAAGGAAGGAAGAAGGAGAGAGAAAGAAAAAAAGAAAGAAAGAAAGAAAGAAAGGAAAGAAGGAAGGAAGGAGGAAGGAAAGGAAGAAAGAAAGGAAGGAAGAAAAAGAAAGGTGGAGGAGGGAGGGAAAATGAAAGGAAACTGTGGCTTAATGAGAGCCCACTCTGCCTTTGCCTCTGTCTTTCAAAGTCTTCAGAAAAAAAGGCTCTTATTTAACCACAACAAGCATTTCCTGGGTGCCTGTTGTGCGCAGATGTTGACGTGGGCCGGAGGAGAACTATCCACATGGACACACACAGTCCCTGCCCTCAGGGGGCTCAGCACCCAAAGGATTCTTGAGTTTGAGCCTCCTCAAATTTACCTCTAACAGGGTCATTGATTCTTTTCCCCCATTTATTGGAAACGGAGATAATTTGATATGATTCTTAAGAGTCTAGCTCTCACTCTTCAGTAGGAACACACATATACACAATAGCACAATAACCATAGTGCAATTTCTGAGAATTATGTGAGTAGACATTGCCTTAAACTAAATAAATCTCTCACTTTCAAAGTTGTCCTTCTGGATTGAAAAAAAAATCTGAATTAAGGAAACTTACCACCAAAAATTCACAGCATTTACTTTGGAAGGAAAAAGGCTTCACATCCCCTTCCTACATGCAGTGTAGTAGATCGTTCAGTCTAATTCCTTTTACAGAAGCCTTGGTTCCACAAGTGGTCCAGGGTCACGTGGTTACAAGTTCCTGGCCCAGGCCGTACTGTGCAAACCCCTGGTCTTTTCCTCTCTCTGCTAGTGAACACAAGCCCTCATGGATCTGGGAATTAACAGAACAGATCCCAGGATGTTGAAGAAATTTCCAAGCTGAACTCAGCCAACTGACTGAAGCCTTAATGTCCAAAAATAAACCCTAAAAATTCTCTAGTAAATCAGCAACTCAACCAAGAGAAATGCTTTAAACTTCACTTGCATGGACAAGAATCCGAAATCTTATCTCTCCATCTAGCACATCACCTGAAAAAATGTCAAGTTAGCCAGAGAGGAATTCTGAGAAGCCACCCAGTCAGGGCTTAGACTAGCAGAGCCGAGAACAGTCTACCAGGCATGCAGGCTTAGGAATGTTCTGTACTTGGGATGCAGTTTTACTGCTGGGGATGGAGGAGGAGGGAGAGAGGGAGGAGGCCTCTCTGGACATCCTGTCTTCAATAGTGCAGGTAATTTGCCTACACCTATTCAATGCCCACTGTGAGTAAACTGGGCTGACTTGCCAGTTCCTAGACAATAACGGCGTTGTGCAGGATAGGCAAATACACAGACTCTTCTCCACCTGTGCCCATGGCAGGCATTTTCAAAGCTCAGACTCCTTTTATACCAGGGAAGTCCAGGCAGTTGACACTTAGAAGAAACCTTATTACTACCTTTGGATTTGTCCTTTGGGCACTGAGTATCTAATCCCTTTGTAAGACTGGGGGTGAGAAATTTACCAGTTCTGCTGTATAGCACCAGGAATCCTGTTTGAAGACAGTTTTAATGATAATGAAATGAATAGAAGTCTCACAGGGTGGGAGAGGATTTTCTCAAGTGAGAACATCAGTAACTCATCATTGAATGCTGGGTATGATGAGAGTTTGGCTAGAAATAAAACTGCGTTGGCTAGCTCAGAGGAGGTTCCCAAGCTTCTCCGTAAAACTTTTTTTCACAGATCTCTCTTGTGTTTGTGGGACTGGGGCTGGCACTGGAGGTAGCAGATGTGATTCATGAAAGGACCAGGACCAGAACCTCAGAGAACCAGGACTGAAGACCAAACTCAAGTGCATTTATTGACTGGACTTTCCCCAGGGAAGGGCACTGGGAATGTACACTGAGACTCTGTATTTCTGTGATGTGCTTACTGCATAATATCTATTAGCCAATGGTTTTGGTTTCCTTTTTTTAAAAAAATAATACTCTTTTTTTCATATAACATGATCAAAAAAATGCTGTTACTAGAGATGACGCTGACCGAGGCCATTCCGTGCAAGGATTCTTCCCAGTGCCCAGGTTGGGGCTCAGGTAAAGTAAAACCTGATGGCCTTGCAAGGGAAGCCCAGTCCTTCACACCCGAAGCATCTCAGCTTATAGCTTCATCTACTATCAACACCGGGAACCAATAGGGCAAGGACATAGCATGATTTGGACTTTAGAAATATCATTTTTGTAATATGAAGGATGGATTTTAGGGGAGCATGATTAGAGACTAGAAAATTTATTACAAAGCTATTGTAATTGATCAGGCTAGTGATGAAGCGAGAATGAGCAAGAGAAAAGATTTGTTCTCATTTTCTTTCTTGTGCCAGGTGTTTTCTGTCTTTCCTCAATGCTTTATTTTAATTGTAATTGGGTTATATTTTAAAGGTTTCTTGAATAAAGTTTCAAGCTTCATATTTTATTGTGATATCATTTACGTACCATAAAATTTTTTAAATACCAAAAATTTGACCTTTTTAATTGTACAATTCAGTATATTCACATTGCTGTGCAGCCATCATCACTATCTAATTTGGGAGCATTTTGATCACCCCAAAAGAGAGCCCATATCCACTACTGGTCACTCCCCATTCTCCCCTACACCCAGACCCTGGCAATCACTAATCTACTTTCTACCTCTATGGATTTGCCTATTCTGGACATTTTATATAGATGGAGTCATACAATATGTAGCCTTTTGTGTCTGGCTTCTTTCACTTAGAATAATATTTTCAAGGTTCATCCATGTTGTAGCATGTATCAGTACTGCATTCTTTTTTTATGGCTGAATAACATTCCATCATATGCATATACAAACTTAGGTTATCCGTCAACAGTTAACAGACATCTGGGTTTCCCTCCCCACTTTTTGGGAATTATGAATAGTGCTGCTATAAACATTCATACGAACATTTGTGTGAATATATGTCTACATTTCTCTTGGGTATTATTTGTAAGAGTGGAATTCCTGGTCTCAGGGTAACTCTATTAACTTTTTGAGGTTCCAAATGGTTCTCCAAAGTGGCTGCAAAATGTTACTATGCTTCATATTTTCTCCTTAAATATTTAGCCAGTGAATGGCTTTCAGAAATTAGAAAAAAAAAACTCAATTAAGTTGCCCCTTGCTTCCCATCAACCCTTCATTGATTTTTTTATTAACATCTTTAACATCTTTTTAACATCTTTATTGGAGTATAATTGCTTTACAATGGTGTGTTAGTTTCTGCTTTATAACAAAGTGAATCAGTTATACATATACATATGTTCCCATATCTCCTCCCTCTTGCATCTCCCTCCCTCCCACCCTCCCTATCCCACTCCACTAGGTGGTCACAAAGCACCGAGCTGATCTCCCTGTGCTATGCGGCTGCTTCCACTAGCTATCTATTTTACGTTTGGTAGTGTATATATGTCCATGCCACTCTCTCACTTTGTCACAGCTTACCCTTCCCCCTCCCCACATCCTCAAGTCCATTCTCTAGTAGGTCTGTGTCTTTATTCCCGTCTTGCCCCTAGGTTCTTCATGACCCTCCTTTTTTTTTTTTTTTCCTTAGATTCCATATATATGTGTTAGCATACGGTATTTGTCTTTCTCTTTCTGACTTACTTCACTCTGTATGACAGACTCTAGGTCCATCTATCTCATTACAAATAACTCAATTTCGTTTCTTTTTATGGCTGAGTAATATTCCATTGTATATATGTGCCACATCTTTGTTATCCATTCATCTGTCGATGGACACTTAGGTTGCTTCCATGTCCTGGCTATTGTAAATAGAGCTGCACCTTCATTGATTTTTAATGTGGGTCATTGGTTCTCAATCCACTCAAGTGTTCTCCCCTGCTCCAGGAGCTGCAGCAGTGGAACTTTGTAAATGATTGGTTAATGACTGTACAGTAGTGGATCATTTTTCAAAGATCAATGTCTGACCCAGATAAGAAAAAGCAAAGTCCCCAAGTCTTCTAAATTTCCCCCTTATCCTTAGCATTTTCTCAGTGCTTACCAGGTAAGGTCAGAGATTTGTCTCTGTGGATGTTTGCTAAAGACAATGAAATCATTTTCTCTTAAAGCCTTTTAAGCAATTACCCAGCTCTCCTTTCCCCCTTGAAGTAACTGCCTGTAAATGTGATCAACAAGATAGAAATCTTGTCTTTCCCCTGAACGTTAGAATTGGAATCAGCCACCAGCTTCCCCTTCTCCCACAGCCAGCCTGAACAGAGTTTTCTTGTGTTTAGCTGGGATTCTCTCCCTTAGAGGGTACAGCACACATGAAAACATCTATTAGGGAATCATGAAAGGCGTGGCAGTACAACAATTCTACGGAGGGTCCCCTGAGGTCAGTGGGAATCCAGGATGAGCCTTTGACACAGAATCAACCACCTGCCCCAGTTCCCCAGATGGGAGCTGGGAGCCCAGCATCATTAAGGTAACTTAGCACTGGGCTGTCCTGGGGCGGGTGGCTCACCCCAAAGTGCCAAAGCATCTTACAGGACTTGTTCACACAGATGTGGGTGTGCTTACGGTTTGGGTACTTTGACGAAATTGCCAACAAAGTCAATTATGATCAATCCCCCCTTCTTTCTTCCCATTTTCCGCCTTAGCCCCTCCATAAAGCTCTCCCCATTTAGTAACAATTCAGGTCTGTGATAAGGTCTTTACCGAACTTTCTGCTAATTCTCCCTCCCTGGAAATGCCTCACCAACTTGTAAGAGAATTCTGTGACTCAGTGTTCACGGCAGCGCTCCCCCTGCCCGGCCCACTAAGGCCACGTTAGGTTTTCTTTCCTCTCCCTACCCGAACTCATTTTGGAGGTAATTTGGGTAGTGCCTCCCCCAAAGGCCATCAAATTCAAAGGTTAAGCATTTTCCCGCTTTCTCCCTTGATCCCCAAGCACCCTGCAAAGGGTATGACCTCTAAAGCCAGCATGAAAAACAAGGGAATTTTGATAAAATAGTCCACATTCCAAATCTACTAGTTTTCCTCTCTGCTTTCCTTGATTATTCTGTTCTTACCACCTAGCAGGACGAAAAGGAAAGAAAGAGAAGGATTTTCTCTGAAAATCAAAGCTCAGTTCATGGTCTGCCTTCCTTTCTCTTGTCTGGAGATGCCCTCCCCAAGAAGATGTGGAGCATCCCAAGAATCTGTACAAATTCACAGTCAATCACCCTTTACCATCATGAGCAGCGAATCTCAGAAAATGAGTTGAGTGCCACTGAGGGGGATGATAAACACAGCCTCAAGTTGCTCGAATCGTATGGTATATGTTTAAGCCACTGAACAACTTCATCCTGATATTTATGTGTCCATTTCCTTCTAGTCTACGTGCCAACTCTGTAACTTGACCCTTGCCACTACCTTTTTAGTCCTTCCGTTCTATGTCCACCTGCCCCACTCAGGCCAACCTCTGTCGTGACGTCCTCTAGGTCCTTGGAGAAGGGTGATCTTCCTATTTAGGCCTCACACCACTCCCTTTGTCCTCCGGTTGAAATTCCTCTGCTAAAGGTCACCCAACCTGCACCTGAAGCAGGCTCCTGACCTGTGCCCCTAGGGATCCTTGGAGGCACATTTTCTAGATTCTGAGGGCAGGTCCCTTATTCTGTTTCTGCAACAGTGTTGCGCATCCCACTCCGTGGTCTGCTTCCCGTCTTCTCCCCACCCCTTCCCAGCCCACCTGGCCAGGGGTCACCAGCCAAAGAAGGATCAGTGTCCCAACACCCAGCTCTGCCACACCTACCGCCGTTTGTAACTGGGACACATTGGAACAGAATGGTAACACAAGAGGGTTTTATTTGAAACTTATTTTCCTGGGTGAGCACTGCCAGGCCCCCATACCTCAAATCCTCCCAGATCCCAGAAGAAAGAAGTTTTTGTTTGCACCTTGCAAAGCACACAGTTGCCAGCCTGCCATGCAGCCCCCAGCTGATCACAGGCGAGAACGTAGCAGGTATTCTTCTGAGAAGCCACAGCCGTGATGGAAAAGGCCTTGGGGAAGGGTAGTGTGTGTGTGTGTGTGTGTGTGTGTGTGTGTGTGTGTGTGTGTGTGTTCTATGTCTGTGTGGAGTGGGGGGCAGTGCAGCACTGAATGGTGGGTCTGTACCTTCTGTGGACATATTGGAAAAACAAGAAAATCCTGATTATACTGATATAAGCATCATTCTAGGGATATTAAACCTTGGCCTATTAGAAACCACTAGAAGCAGGTGGTGATCTTAAGCCATTTGCATCCTTTATTTTGTAACATGGTGTGAACTGGGGAATATCAGCGCATCCTACCTGTTGTAGCAAACGGCAGCCAAGAGTGTTGTCTTTTGCTGCCACCTTGTGTTTAAGAGAAGAAAGTCTAAATTCACAGAGTTGCCCTGGCAGTGAGAAACCAGCATTTTCTAGCTGGAAGAGACCCTAGAAATTCTCTAGTCCAATTCACGGATACCAAGACCCAAACTGGAACAAGAGGCCCTTCCTCCTTCCCCTGGGCCACCCCACTTCGCTGGGCAATTACACGCACAGCATATGCACTCAGGTCAAGTCCTCAACAACTCAGGCCATCCACGTATATGGCAGCAAAAACCAGTGTCTGAATCTGTACGTGTCTCCTCCAGTAAACACATTTCCAAGGGATTGCAGTCATGTGTGACAGGGCCAAGTAAACAATAATAAGAGCTAACATTTATAGAGTACTCACTATGGATCAGGAACTCTGTGAAACAATGTACCTATTCTCTCAGTTCTTCCAGTCACCCTATGAAGCAACAACTACTTTATCCCCATCTTAAAATTAAGGAAACTAGGCTTAGAGTGGTTAAGTAACTTGCCCAAAGTCACACAGCCACATCTGGCAGAGAGAGAATTCAAATTCAGATCTGTACTGTACAAAATCGATGCTTTTAACTCTTTATCATTATTCATCACCTTGATGTCACCCAATATAGCTTCACTTCACAAGAAAGGTTCAGACTAGGAGAGAAGCCCTAAGGGCCCCGTTTACTTATGACCTTTCTTTGTTTGCATCCTGTGATCTCCCTTCCTTTTGCTCTGCTGTCCTCTGCTCCCCAGACCAGCAGCTTCCCCATCATTCACAAACTTGTTAGAAATGCCAATTCTCAGCCAGCACCCCAGCCCAACTGAATCAGAAAGTCTAGAGGCTGGGCCTGACAATTGGAGTTTAACAAACCAGCAGGGTATTCTGAGGCGCTCAAGTTTGTGATGCACTGCTAAAGAACATCTAGGGACTTCAACAATGCTATGACGTTAAGGAAATAATAGACATAGTAATTTAGATCTCTGTCTAACAGCAGAAAACAGAGAGAATGTGTTTATCAATAATTTGGGTGAGAGACTTCCCTGGTCATCCAGTGGTTAAGACTTCGCCTTCCAATGCAGGGGGTGAGGGTTTGATCCCTGGTCAGGGAGCTAAGATCCCACATACCTCATGGTCAAAAAACCAAAACATAAAACAGAAGCAATATTGTAACAAATTCAATAAAGACTTTAAAAATGATCCATATCAAAAAAATCTTAAAAAAAAATAATTTAGATGAGGCCAAAGTCTAATCTTATTTAGCTAGAGGGAAAAGACTCCTGGAATTTTTGCAGTTTCCTCCAAATCCCCCTTGACTCCTTGCCTTTTGCCCTTGAGAGATAAGGGTCTGTCACCCACCAAGGGAAGCAGAAAAGGAAGAGCTGCCTCTGGACACAGGAGGAACCAAGAGAAGAGGAGTTAAACCCCCATCCTAGGGCTGGTGTTCAGCACCACCATCATAACGTTTCTACTTGGTAAGGGTGGAGGGGGGCGACACTGGCAAATTGCTTATCAGTAAAGCTCCCAGGGCTTTTGGACGTTATTCTAAATTCTCAAACCACTTTTTTTTTTTTTTTTTTTTTTCGTGGCTTGAGGGATCTCAGTTCCCCGACCAGGGATTGAGCCCTGGCCCTCGGCAGTGAAAGTGCAGACTCCTAACCACTGGATCACCAGGGAATTCCCTCAAACCACTATTTTTTTTTAACATCTTTATTGAAATATAATTGCTTTACAATGGTGTGTTAGTTTCTGCTGTATAACAAAGTGAATCAGCTATACATATACATATATCCCCATATCTCCTCCCTCTTGCATCTCCCTCCCACCCTCCCTATCCCACCCCTCTAGGTGGTCACAAAGCATCGAGCTGATCTCCTTGTGCCATGCGGCTGCTTCCCACTGGCTATCTATTTTACATTTGGTAGTGTATATATGTCCATGCCACTCTCTCACTTTGTCACAGCTTACCCTTCCCCCTCCGCATATCCTCAAGTCCTTTCTCCAGTAGGTCTGCGTCTTTTTTCCCATCTTGCCCCCAGGTTCTTCATGACCATTTTTTTGTGTGTTTTTTAGATTCCATATATATGTGTTAGCATACGGTATTTGTTTTTCTCTTTCTGACTTACTTCACTCTGTATGACAGACTCTAGGTCCATCCACCTCTTTACAAATAACTCAATTTCGTTTCTTTTTTTTCTCTTTTTCTTTTTTTTTTTTTTTTGCAGTACGTGGGCCTCTCACTGTTGTGGCCTCTCCCGTTGCGGAGCACAGGCTCCGGACGTGCAGGCTCAGCGGCCATGGCTCACGGGCCCAGCCGCTACATGGCATGTGGGATTTTCCCGGACCGGAGCACAAACCCGTGTCCCCTGCATCGGCAGGTGGACTCTCAACCACTGTGCCACCAGGGAAGCCTAATTTCGTTTCTTTTTATGGCTGAGTAATATTCCATTGTATATATGTGCCACATCTCTATCCATTCATCTGTCGATGGACACTTAGATTGCTTCCATGTCCTGGCTATTGTAAATAGTGCTGCAATGAACATTGTGGTACATGACTCTTTTTGAATTACGGTCAAACCACTTTTTAATAACATATTTTTCTGGTGATAAAAGTAATTCAAGTTAATAGTCCTAAAACTTCAGAAAAATAAGGAAACTATAAAGAAAGTTAAAGTCATCATTCTCCTATTCATCAGGGATAATATTATTCACAATTTGGTATATTTTCTGCCAGCCTTTTTCTATGCATAAGTATTTTTAATGGCACATTTAAATTGATTTCAATATTTTTGTACTATAACGTAATACTGATATGGTCTTTACGTGTAATTTTTTTCTGGATATTAGAATTTTTATGATAGATTTCTAAAAGGAGAATTATAAGGTTAAAGATTATAACCTTTACTGAGGCTTTTGTTATTGGCATACTGATTTTCAGAGCACATGTACCATTTTACAGACACATCAATAGTACATGAAATTACCCATTTTGGGGCCTCCCTGGTGGCGCAAGTGGTTGAGAGTCCGCCTGCCGATGCAGGGGATACGGGTTCGTGCCCCGGTCTGGGAGGATCCCATATGCCGCGGAGCGGCTGGGCCCGTGAGCCATGGCCGCTGAGCCTGCGCGTCCGGAGCCTGCGCGTCCGGAGCCTGTGCTCCGCAACGGGGGAGGCCACAACAGTGAGAGGCCCGCATACCGCAAAAAAAAAAAAAAAAAAAAAAGAAATTACCCATTTTGACCCTTCCTCTGGACATGTTCAGATTTTCTCAGCTTTGCTGAGAGTAACCTGAATTTTGGCAATAGTCACGGATTTGGAAGATAAGAACAACATGTGTCCCATCATCCTTCTCTCTCTGAGAATTCCAGACATAGGGTAATCTAAATGATTAGATAAGAACAAGTTCACTTTGGGATATATTAAACTTTATGTGGAAAAAAATTAGGTGAGTGTCCAAAAATTCCCAATGGAGTATTTAAGGAGCCTAAGAAGTACCTGCTAATTATCCTTACTAACCCATCTACATAGATATAACATTTAAATGCTTTAAATCAGGATTAGAAAACTCAAACACTCTCAGGAGTCAGGCAGGTAGACAAATTAGTAAAACATATCAGAGAAATAAAATGGACTGCAGTTTGCAGTAAACGTAGACTGTATATAGCAGAGGAAAGACAAATTCATACTTTAAAAAATAATCTCTATACACTTGCATTGAGCAATCTGAAAGTCAATTTTAAGAAATAATTCCATTTATAATGGCCTCAAAAAAGAAACACTTAGGAATAAATTTAACAAAAGAAGTACAAAACATATACTCTAAAAACTACAAAACATTGTCGAAAGAAATTAAAGACTTAAATGGAAGGATAACCCATGTTCATGGATTGGAAGACAATATTTTTAAGATGACAATGTTTCCCAAATTGATCTAGAGATTCAATGCAATCCCTATCAAATTCCCATTTTGATTCTTGGCAGAAACTGACAAGCTGAGGCTAAAATTCATATATAAATTCAAGGAATCCAGAATATTCAAAATAATCTTGAAAAAGAACAAAATTGGAGAACTAACACTTTCTGATTAAAATTTACCATATGGTCTTTAAGACAGTATAGTACTAGCATAAGGACAGACATAAATTGAATGAAATAGAATTGAGAGTCCAGAAATGAACCCTGCCATTTATGGTCAATTGATTTTTGACAAGGGCACCAAGATAATTAAATGGGGAAAGAATAATCATTTCAACAACTAGTCCTGGGACAACTGGATATCCACGGGTGAAAGAAGAAGTTGAACCCTTACCTCATACCATATTCAAAAATTAACTCAAAACATCAAAGACCTAAATGTAAGAGCTAAACCTGTAAAGCCTTTAGAAGAAAATATAGGTGTAGATCTTCATGATCTTGAATTAGACAATGGTTTCTTGGATATAATAGCAAAAGCACAAGTAATAAAAGAAAAAAATGATAAATTGGACATTACCAAAATTTAAGACTGTTGTGTTTCAAATGACACCATCAAGAAAGTGCAAAGACAGCCCTCAGAATGGGAGAACATTTTTATAAGTCATATATCTGATAAGGGACTTGTATCTAGAATATATATATATATCAATATATGTATATATATACATACATAGATATAAAATTCTTAGAACTCAATAATAAAAAGACAAGCCAATGTTTTAAATGGGCAAAGGATTTATATATATATATCTCTCTGAAGAAGATATACAAATCGCAAATAAGTACAAGAAAAGATGTATCACATGATTACCATTAGGGAAATGCAAACCAAAACCACAATGAAATATCATTTCATATCCACTAGGATTACTGTGATCAAAAGAAAGATAATAATAAGTGTTGGTGAGAATGTGGAGAAACTGGAGCCCTCATACCCTGCTGGTGGGAATGTGAAAATTGTACTGTTTAAAAAACAATTTTGGTAACCTAATATAAGGTCAAGTTTTGCATTGCTATTCATACCTGGTGACATGAGCCTATCTGGGGGCACATTTGGATTTATCTTCATGACATTATTCAAATCTTCCACATCCTTCTTAGTTTTCCTCTGTTGGATCAGTTATGGACTGACAGAGGTGATTAAAATCTTCTCTTTTTGTTCTTCCTCACTATTGTTGCATAAGTTATTTTAAAAACTCTATTATCACTGTAAATTTTAACCTTTTTCACTATAAATTTCATTTAAACATATATATATATTATATTCATTAAAAATTTATCTCCTTGACTCATTTAAGACTCAAGTTCAGTCTTGTCCAACATTAATAATGTGAATCTAGATTTCTTTTGCTAGTATTCATCCTTTCTGTGCCTTTGTTCATCTTTTTAGTTATTGTGGAGAAAGCAAAATATACAAATATATAATTAAATTATTTTTACGTAAATGGGATCATAAATGGGAAATAGTGGGAAGGATGGGGAGGATGGGGGAATACTATAAGAAAGCTAAATTTTCATCTTTCATAATAGAAAGTCAATAGATAGTACCTACATCTGAAAAAAACTCAAGAAAAAGCCATATATGCATGTTATTAAAAATATGGTTATAAATATAATAGTTAAGAGTTGAGTGGTTGCCTCAGGGAATCAAGAATGAGGTAGAGTGGGGTTGGGGGAGGAGAGGGTACTAGTATCTGTAGCCAAGTTGTTTTTGGATATTGTACTCTACTACCTTTCCCTGCCTTCTGGGTTCACTGTTAAGATTTTTGATAATATTCACAGATGATATTTATTGAGAATGTACTATCTGCTGGGCTAAGTATTATTTGTATATAAAATGGGAGTAAAGCCAAACTTTGGGAAAGGGCTGTAGCATTGGGTCCTAGAGTCAAGACAGAAGTGGACATCTTAAAAGATCCAGAAAAAGCATTCGATGAAATTCAACACTGATTCATCCTTTCAAACAAAATCTTAGGAAACTAGGAATGGAAAGGAACTTCCTTAAACCTCCTTTAATATGCTCAATAACCTCAATACGGTGAGCAATATTAGTATTGCCATTTATCAGCTAAGGAATCTTAAGTTCACAGGGCTTGTAAGTGGCAACTGCCTGGCTCCATGACTTGAGGTCTTCCTACTATCAGGTTCACCTTAGATTAACAGGACACAGATATGTAAGTACACCTTGGAGTGAAAAGAAAACTATTATACTCATATATTCTCTCATGTCCACAAGAGGGCACTAGGGTTCATTTAAATTCAATTCCAGTGTTAAGAGAATTAAGTGGTGTTTTATGGATGCTATTTCAATGATTTTCAACAGGAAAAGGGTGGTGAGGAAGAGTACTCTTCTAGGGAGAATGGATCAGACTTGGGGTATGAGGGAATATTGTGTAAAAAGTTTGAAAAAAAAACAGTATTAAATTTTATACTTGAAAAATTGCTTACTGTTTCTATAATACAAAGCTGTGAAGTTTTTCTTTCATGTTATCAAAAGGAGTTTAAAAAATTGAGAAGTCTGGCTCTATCTCATTCAAACCCATTTGAAACTATACAAAATATTTTACAGAGCATCAAGATCTCTCTCATTCATCTCCTCTTTTCTGTGTCTACTGTCACTTCCCTTGTATAAGTCCTTGTTTGTCTAGTTTCTATTCGTCAAGTTTTGTGAATGTGAGGGTAGAGCCAAGCCCAGAGAAAGGACTTTAGTATTGGGTTCTAGAGCTGAGTCAAAACAGAGGTAGATATCTTAAGAGATGCAGAAAAAGCATTTGATAAAGGTCAGCACCTGCTTGGTTTTAAACAAAATTTTAAGAAACTAGGAAGAGAAAGATACTTCCTTAAACTAATAAAGGATATCTACAAAAAGCCTTCTATAAATATCATACTTTATTGAATTTATAAGATCACTAGATACAGTCAATATACAAAAATTAATTATATGCATATAAGTTAGCAAGAGAAAACACATTTTTAAAAATAATACTATTTATTATAGCAAATTGAACACCTAGGAATAAATATATTTAAATATGTATAAGACCTCTACATTGATTACTACAAAATATTATTGGACAAAATTAAAGACCTAAATAAATGGAGAGATATACCATGTTCATGGATTGAGAGACTCAATAATGCTAAGACGTTAATTTTCCAAGAATAAATGTATAGGTTCATCACCATATTAATCAAAGTTGAAGCATATTTTTTCATGAAAATTGACAAGCTGATTTTAAAATACATATGAAAATGCAAAGGACCAAAGTAGCTGAAGCAATCTTAAAGAAGAACAAAGCCAGAAGACTTCCACTTCCAGATGTCAAGACTCATTATAAAGCTATAATAATCAAGATTGTGCAATATTGGCACAAGGAAACTGACCAATGGAGTAGAATACTATGGAGTCCAAAAATAAAACCACACATGTACAGTCAATTTATAAAAAGGGTGACATTGCAGTGAACTAAGGAAAAAGGTTCCAGGACTACTGGATAGCCATATGAGAAGTAAAGTATCAGGTTTCTAATCTTACATCACAAAGACCAATCCAGATAAATTGCAGATCCCAATGTAAAAGGTAAAACCATAAAATATCTAGAAGAAAGCATAGAAAAACACCCTTGTGAAACTGGAGTAGCAAACATATCTTTAAAAACTATAGGGCTTCCCTGGTGGCGCAGTGGTTGAGAGTCCGCCTGCCGATGCAGGGGACACGGGTTCGTGCCCCGGTCTGGGAGGATCCCACATGCCGCGGAGTGGCTGGGCCCATGAGCCATGGCAGCTGAGCCTGCGCATCCGGAGCCTGTGCTCCGCAATGGGAGAGGCCACAACAGTGAGAGGCCCACGTACCGCAAAAAAAAAAAAAAAAAGATAAAAACTATAAAAACTGGTAAGCATAAACAATAAAAAATTTTAATTAGAGTATATTAAAATTAAGGCTATCTAGTCATTAAAAGACATTATTAAGAGAATGAAAAATCAAGCCTCAGAGTGAAAGAAGATATTTGCAATACATACCTTTGACAAAGGATTTGTACCCAAAACATATTAAAAATTTTTCACAAATCAATAAGAGACAGGCAACCCAATTTAGAAAGGGGGAAAGACCTGGACATTTCACTACAGAAAACATCCAAATGGCAAAAAAACAAAACAAAAAACCATGAAAAAGTATCTAACTTCTGTGGTTCAGAGAAATGCAAATGAAAACTACAATGAGATACCACTATATATCCACTAGAATGGCTAAAATGAAAAGGGCAGAAAATACCAAGAGTTGGCAAGAGTGTAGAACAGCTGGAATTCTCATACGCTGTTAGTGGGAATATAAATTGGTAAAACCACTTTGAAAAACTACTTGGTTGTATCTATTAAAGATAAACATATGATTATCCTATGACCCCAAAATTCTACTCTTCACAGAGATAGGGACAGAGTTAAAGGAACCAACAAGGGATGGTGAAACACCCTGGCATCGACAATAGCTGTCCAGGGACAAGAAGAGGGGATGCTTTTGGAAATTGCAGGAGAAAGCAGCCAACAGGAGCTGTAGTCTTCAGTTGAGGAATGCAGCCCCAGCAAACCTGAGGCTTGCTCTGCAATTTCACTTCCATTATGACACCTAGAACCCAGAGGGCAAAGGAACTGGTTGATAGAGTCCACACAGCTCAACCTCCTGGGGTGCAGAGCAGAGAGAAGGGCAGAATATGGATCTGGAGGAAAAAAAGGAGAAAGTACTGTCTAACGTCAAAACTGAAGCACGGACTCTGGAGTCGGATGACCTGGGTCCAAGTTTGGCTCTGCCATACACCAGCCGTGAGGCCTTCAGACAATACACTTAGCCTCTCTATGCCTCAGGTTCCTCATCTTTAAAATGGAGATGATAATAATAATCTACCTCATAGAGATGTATAATAAGCAAAAGAATGAGTACATGAGAAGTATTTAGCATGTGACAAGTGTTCCATGAGTGCTAACTACTATTATTATTTTAAGCATTTTCTTTACATATGTTATGCTCATTTAAGCAGAGAAGTTTACTAAATCTAAATACATTCTGTATTGTGCCTATGCTAAAGAAGCTCCTTTCAAACAGGAATGTTCCCCAATCTCTTTTCCAGAACTTCCAAGAAGGCTTTCAAATGTGACTTTCTCCATGAAGACTTCCCTGAGCCCCTCATGCAGAAGGAGCTTCTTCTTTGCCTCCAGAGACCGGGGTCCACTCCCCTCTAGTGACTACCACAGTCCTCACCAAAATACAGCCCAGGGTACACATGGCTATTCTAATTTCCTTAAAAGCAGGAACCATATCTCCTCCTTATTTGTTTTTGAGCTAACTATAGTGCCTAACACCGTATTTTATATACAACTGTGTGTTACCCTGAGTTATATTGAAATTTTAGTGTATTGAGTATGGTTGGAAACAAGTTCACCATTGGTTGACATTTTAAAATCGTGTAGTTACACTGAGTACTTGTTGAGATGGTTTTTCTGTATCATCACTGGCAGCAAAAGGGAGCTGATCATAATTAGTATTTCCGGAGCATCTACTCTGTGCCGGGGCCTAACACATTATGTCATGTAATTCTCACAACCAGCCCACGAAGTAGGGATAGATGAGGGAAGTAAGTCTCAAAGAGATAACATAATTTGCCCAAGGCTACAGCAGCTAGTAAGTGGCAGAGCTCTGATTCCTGCCCAGACCTCCACAAAGATTATGCTATTTCTATGGTGCCACATTGCTTCCCACATTTTCCACAATTAGTACAGACTGATGTCAGCTGTGAACAGGCACTTCTGGACTTTACTTACTTTGTTCATTTGTACAGTGAGGATGGCTTGGATGCTTTCTTAGATTGCTTCCAGTTCTAAAAAATGTATGATTTTAAAGAAGTAGCTTTGTCTGTTCATACCATGTGCCAGTGCTGATTACTCCTGGGGACATTTCTTCCTTCATAATTTGGGTTAGAAAACACAGGTGTTCTCAGGTTCCATCACACAAATGCAAGAGGCAGGTTTGGTGAAACTGCCTTCTATGGGACTCAAATTTCCCTTCTTCAGTTTCATGGGTTACAGTGAAGTCAACAAGAGTGTAATTTGTGTTTGCATAAGACCAGAACACAAAAGAAAAGATCCAGGCATTATTGAGCATTCCCATACCGAAAGGGTGAAGTTCAGTTTTGTTAGTTACTCTCATTATTCAGCACGTACGCCTCTTATCCTCTGGTAATATCCCAGTGCCAAGTCTCTCTAATGTTCTCACTGCTTCTGGGAGATAAGCAGAAACCTAATTACTATTTGGTTAGGTTAGAATATATTTGATTACGCAGGAGGTGGAATTAAGGTAACAATAATCCAACTATTCAATTTCTGAACTCTAAGTTTGTAATTCACAGAGAAAGAAAAAGTTCACCAGTCCTCCTTGCATGCCTAAACAAGGAAGATTTCTACTTCATCCTTTTCCTCTCTACTATATATCTATCTCTCCATCAATCCATCCATCTATCCATCCATTTCTACATCTATCTATCTATCTATCTTTCTTTCTTTCTTCCTTGAGCTATCTATCCATTTGAGCCTTAGTCCAGCTCAAAAAAAATGTAAGCATACAGATGGAAATTGCAATTAGGACAAAGCAGTCACCCCTATCTGTGTGAACTCCCTGGGAACCCAAAGTACAAACTCAATCTACAAACATGAAGTAAAAACCTGTCCAAAGAAGCAGCCTATCTCTGATCATATAAAATTAGATTGTTCTGTCTCACAACCCAGGAAAATACACATCTGCATGACTAGAGTCAAGAGAACAAGCTAGAATTCACAACAGAGGAAAGGACTGAAGACTGCAAATCGTGCCACTTCAAAATCCCTCAGTGGTTCTCCATCTCACTCAGAGGAAAAGCCCAAGTCCTCAAGTTGGCCAAGGCTCCCAACATGATCTGGCTGCTCACTACCATCCTCCTTTCTCTGCTCCAGCCACTTGGGGCCTCTTTCCTTATCTTCTGGCCTGTCTGGCGTGTCCTGCTGTGGGACACTGAGACTAGCAGTACCCTCTGCCTTGAATGGTCTTTCCTCAAACATCCTCATGGTCCGCTACCTTATCTCCTTGTCTTTCTATTTTGTGGGTCCTTTACTCTGATCTTTAACATTACCTCTTTTCTACTTACTTTAAGATAATAAATGATTATTTAATCCACTAAACATGGGACTTCTTTGTAAGTTAGCAATAGCTTACCAAAACACAAAGGAAAAACAGTTTTTCTACAAATAATCTACTTTAAGAAGTTCCAGGAGAAGTTGTAGTTAGCCCAGACATAGTGCTGGGGTTAAGAGTTGTTAAGGTGTTTGGCTGATACGCTGTGAAATCAGAAATCATACAATGTTAAAATGAGTAAAAACGTACTTTGCTCAAAAAGCTGAAATGACTTGTCCACGATCACAGAGTATGTAGAAACAGATCTAGAAATAGAATTGGAGCTTTTCGAACTGTCAGCTCATCATACACTTATTTATTTGCTCTACAAATACTTATTGAGCGCATTCTTTACGTAAGGTGCTGTGTCAGGAGCTAGGGATACAGAGATGGTCCTTGTCCTTAGAGAGGTTACATTCCATCAGGTGACACAGACCTTAAGCAGTGAATTACTTAATTTTTTTGTTTGTTTAATTACAACTGTGCTAAGAGTCATATGGGGAGTAGGGTGCTTTGAGTGTATATTATGGGGGAGAGCGTTCTGAAATAGACTGGGGAGAACAGAAAGAGATTGTTAAGCTACACCCAAAGGACAAGTGAAAATTAACTGAATGGAGAAAGGAATGAGAACATTCCAGGCAGAACTAGAGGCATGAATCCTTTCCACTACATCAACTGCTTCTCATATATCATGGTGTTCCTTATTCTTGAATGCCTGGGTCAGCAAGATAATTAGGAGATAAGAATAGCAAGTGAAAATACAAAGAAAAAAAGGGAAAAATCAAATGAGTGGCATTTTCCTAACTGAGAGATTTAACAGGAAGGCCCACTAGTCCAAGGGGATGTGGGGCACCGTGAAAACTGAAAGCTGGGAATTATTTAAGCTGTTAAAAAATGGTTTGGGTTATACACCACCAAGAAAGAAGGTCTCACCAGGAATTCCTGTACCTCCAATAACTTGTCTGTGCCCAGTGCCTTCATTCGGGACGCCTACTACACAAAGGCTCAGGTACAGGAAGTGATGGCATCTCTGGGACGTGGGGCAGGTAAGAACTGCATGTTCAGTGTGGATTCCTGGGGTCACTACCACACCTCAGTGCTGACAACATCCCTGAGGATGGCTCCAACTCCCTAACACTGCATTGCTTTGATCTCTTTACCAGAAACCTCCCACCTACTTGATTCAGACACCTGTGCCCATGGCGGATCTAGACCTGTCATTATGCAGAAATGCTCTAACCCTTAAATCTTAAATTCGTGTTTTCTAAACTCTGAACACACCCTCCTAGCTTCCTAATCTTGCCACGTGTTCTCTGGCTGGTGCTCATCACACATATTTTTCAATCTTAACCATATCTTTGGTCCATTGACTCCTCCATTTTCTCTCAAACTATTTGTTCCTTTCAACCTTCAAGTCCTTTCTTATCATGCCTGGACCATTATCTTCCTATGGCCTCCCTTTGTCAGCGCTACAGCCATGTGCCATCTGCTTCTGGTTTTGTATCTAGGCTGCTGAGTGCTGAAGCTAATGATACCACAATATAGATGGTGCCACAAAAATATTATGGTCTCTCACCTAAGCTGACAATCAACACTGCTCCCATTCCCCACATGAGGCACACGCCCACCATCAATGTTCACCAATCTCCTCAACCACCTTGTCTACTGTGTCTCTCATGTCACAGAAAATAAGAGCCCACAACGCCAGAACCACATCAACTTCCTGCCCCTCTACCATCAGATGGGGTTTCCTAGATACAGAGCCAGAGGTGAATTCGTGTGCAAGTGATTTACTGAGACACGTTTTGGGGAGACACCTGTAAGGAAGTGAGGGAGGCAGGATGGCGCAGAAGTTAAGACGTGGCTACAGCTGAAGTCTGTTCTCAGGCTGATCCTACAGGATCTCTGGAGCAAGAATAACACCACAGAGTTGTCCACTTTGAGGCAAGGAAGCCAGATTTTTGTACTTTCTCATCAATCAGCCATTGGCTATAAGGCATCCCTGGGAAAGGGTACACAACACCTGGGCATTTTCTGATTCTTTCAGCAGAGGGCAGTTTACCCTGGGACAGTGCAGCGGGAAGCCTGCCAGCCAGTGCTCCCAGCAGCTCAGGGCTGGGGACACCAGTCCAGTCAAGGGGATCTGGGCATGGCACGCACAGCAGCTCCTACAGCATCCAAGCCCACAACCTTACCTACCTCTATCATCTTCCTCTCGTTGCTGAGCCCCTCAATGTCCCCCACCCCTGGACACAGGCCTCACTATCAGTGTGAACTATCACCACAGTGCTCATTACATGGGTAAACTCTAGTTCAACCGTCAGCTTACTTTATTTGATAAGCTCCCAGACAGTGGGGACCATTCATTCTTCTCAGGATATCTGGTGCCTAGTACACAGAAGAAAGCTGGCCTGAACAAAGGTTTTGGGCTCTTCAGTGGTTTTAGGGGTGGGAATTTCAATCACGTAGGTAAAAGTTTAAAGAGAAGGGCCTTCTACCCTTCGAATCAGATTGCACAGAGGACAAACTTAAGCATCCCTTTCAGAAGTGGCTCCCATGACCTCCATTTGCCAAATTCCACAGCTGGCATATTGGGCCCCAAAGGCTACAACACTGAGGACCACTGAGAGCACCACACAGAGGGCACCACAAAGAGCCCCTCCCGCTACCATCCTCAAGATAAATAACTAAAAAGCCAGGATTTGTGGCTGCTCTCCACTTGCCAATATTGGGGGGTGGTGGTGAGGACATTCCCTTATCATTAGATTCCCACCCCAGCCATGTCTTGTACCATGTGTGTGGCAGTCTCAGCATCTCTTTTTCCTGTTCATCCTTCTGCTGCTTTCACTATCAGGGCCCTGAAATGCTCACCATCTGGGAGCAGGCTCCTCCGTTTCTCCAGCTCAGCAGTCCTCTCGCTTCACAGGAAAGCACAGTTACCCGACCCAGAGGTGTTAAGTGATCTTGTTTGACAAACAGGAACAAACCAGCAGCGCCCAGTGTCGATTCTGCCTCCGCAGTGCTACAGGCAGCGAGCCACACACCGGGGTCAAAACCGAAGTGCAATCCTGTCCCTTTACGTGCTGTAAAGAATCTTGCCTTTTGCTTCCTTAGAGACGTGTGGTGTGGGTAAAGAGCGTACAGACAACTGAAGGATGAGTATAAGGAAAATCTGAAAAGGCCCAGAAATTTAGAAATGGGTGTGAGAAATTTGGCATTCATTTTTCTACTGAGAAGGAGCAAGTCCACAGGGGAGGAGAAATCAATCTGGGGCACACACCAGCAGAAATTAATTTAATTAGGGAGGGGGCAGTGAGCATGGAGAACGAGAAAAATAAACCAAGGCCCACCCACTCATTTCAAAATTCAGAACAAGGACCATGAAAAGGATGACATAACTACAGCCTATAATAAAAAGTCAATAGTTTCATTTTCATAAAAACCAATTAAGGGTGAAAAAGGGAAAGGGGGTTGAAGAGATGTTCAAGGTAAAGTGAGGAACCAGGAATGGGAGGACTCCCTGTCCCCCAGTTCCTGACATGTACCTCAGTCTTTCACTCCCCTCACCTTTGGCTGAACGCACTCAGCCCCCGGCGGGACAGCAGATCTATCAAACCTACAGAATCCTCCTGGAGTCTTCCTTTATCCTCTCTCGAGTAACTTAGGCTGATGTCATTACCATCAGTGACTTCTTGCAGAATTCGGGTTGCCGGATTTAGTAAATCCAGATATAGGACTCCCAGGTAAATTTGAACTTCAAATAAAACAATGGAGATTTTTTAGTATAAATATGCCCCATGTGGTAGTTGGGACATACTTATATTAAAAAAAAATTTAAAAAAATTCTTGTTTACCTGAAATTCAAATTTAATTAAGTGTCTTGTATTTTACCTGGCATCTCCACCTGGAATCCCACCATCAGAACCAAATTTTGTTGACATTATACTTCTAGCAAGATTCTTATTTGTCTTCAGGTGTGTTCCCCCTGAGGTGTGTAGGTAAGACCCACACCCTGCCCCGCCCTCCATGTAGAGCATGACCTAAGAAGCAGGAATTCTGAGCTCATGTGGACAGGATCTTACACAAGATTTAGTCAAATATTTTCACTGACAAATGTGGAAGCTTGGAAACATTAAGCAATTTTGCCTCCTGGGTGGCAGAATCAGGACTAGAATCTATGTACCATGTTTTTCTCTCTTCTTCCTGACAAGAATTTTCTTATCATAAACTTAATTACAACACACAAAAAGCTTCAGGAGCTAAATGGTGAAGTGGGTACAAAATTCTAAAATAATTTGGTCAACTTAAAATGAATAAAATGAGCAAAAAAGAAGAGTATAATAAAGTGTTTGGCCTTTGTGAAATCTAACTTTATAATGTACCTTTTGAATCTCATTTTGAAATTCTGCAATCAATTACTTTTCAATCAATCAGTCATCCAGACCTTCCAAACGCATACTTGCTCCAATTCAAAAACTTCACAAAGCAGTCTAAGTCTTATCCATCACTGGGCTGAACTTGCCTCCCTGCCAGCAGACACCAGCAAACGCAAGGAAGGTGGGAGGAAGTGAATGAAAAGAGCAGCAGCTCTGAAAGAAGAAAATGCTTCCTTTGCCCAGTGTGTATCTAGGGGCTTTGGGATGCTTCAATTTACTAATGAGCCCTGTTGTCATTTGAGAAGCACACTGTAACACTGAAACCTAACGGGGACTCTCACCTAGCAGCAAACTGGGTCTAAGATCTGGGCCAGACTGTATGACCTTTAGAGACTTTTGTTAAAAAGCCCTCATTTTCTAGAAATGGGATCCAAAGCACATTCTCCTTTTTAGGAACTCCTACTATTTTAAAGGCTTCAGTGGACAATTCTGATGTTCACTCCTCATATGGTGTTTTCCCAAAATTAATGTCCAAAATAGAAAGTACAGCCAGTCTTGGATCCCAAGGTAATCTGGGACCTGCATAAATTCTATATCAGTTGGGATGCTCTGGCTACAAATAACAAAACACTCATCTAAAAGTGGCTTGAACAATGGTGTTTTTTTCCCCACATGATAAGTTGAGAGTTGGATGGTCCTGGTGTTGTTTCAGGAGCTCCCCAATGTCAGGGCTCTGAGTCAACTTCCCACCTGTTTTCTCCACCTGTGCCTCAAGGTTACAAAATGGCTGCAGCAGCTTCCTGTAAGATAAACTTGCATTTGAAATCCAAAGCAGAAAGATATTTTTCTTACTAGATTTTTTAATCATCAAAGAGAAAAATCTTTCCTAGAAACCCTTGTGTCCCATGACCAAAGCTGGGTCATGTGCAAGGGAATCTAGGAAAGCAAGAATCCAGAATTTTTAGCTTTTATGTAGAGAGATGAAGTCTCTGACATCAAGGAAAGACTAATTGGTATACATTGCACACTAGTGTCCTGCCATCACCGTAGGCCCAAAACATCACCACAGGCCTAAAAATCTTTGCAAATTGCTTCATCTCCTAATTTCCCTATTTCTATTTATGACACCAGCAATCTCTCTGTCACTACTCTGGAGACCTCAGTTTTATTGGGACTCCTTCCTTTCCCTAATTCCCACAACCAATCAGTCCCCATGTCTCAAGGATCATCCATTTGTTCTCAGGGAGTCTTCTATCTCTCTTCTCTTTTTGGTTCTAACCTAGCATACTGACTCAGATGCTTATCACTTCACAGCAAGATGAAAGTGTGAAAGTTAAGTGGGGCTTCCCTGGCGGTCCAGTGGTTAAGACTTCGCCTTCCAATGCAGGGGGTGCAGGTTCAATCCCTGGCTGGGGTGCTAAGATCCCACATGCCTTGCGGCCAAAAAACCAAAACATAAGACAGAAGCAACAATGTAACAAATTCAATAAAGACTTAAATAAAAATAAAGTGCAAAAGCTACAAAACCATTCTGCCCTCATCCCATACACCACTTTCTTATAAGTCTCCTGTTCAGAAAACTTTCAAGGATTCCCCCATTAACTGCAGAAGATATTCCAAAACCTTTAGCCTCATAATTAAGGTCAGCCATGATCAGCTGCAGTGGTTAAGAAAATAGACTTTGCAGTTAAATGACTTGTGTGAGATTTGGCCATTGACTTAACTCTCCAAGGTCCATTTATTCATTCATAAAATGGAGGTGATAATAATACATAGCATACATGGTAAGTGTCAATAAATGGTAGTTATTATTTTTGCTCTTTTTCTTGTTCCTAAGTAGCAGGCACTCTACTATGGATTAGGATGTAGGGGCAGGTAATATATACATGGTGGCTGCCCTCAATGAGCTCATTTCAATTGCTGAAATAAAATTCAACCATTCTATTGGCTGAGTGCACCTCTAATCCACCACTCAATGTCCATTTTATAAACTGTTTCTTTGTCTTTCTCTACTTGACTAAGGAGAGTACCAAGGGTAGCACCATTTTGGGCTGTGCTCATTCTTCTAGAAGTTTCCTCTAGAATCCTAAACCTCATTTTGTCCCCAAGAAGACCTTCATTTGCTCTGAGGCCATAAACCCTGGCTCATATCTTGATTCATTCTTTCAAAGCATACTATGCTTCCACCAGAAGCTGTTAACAGTATTTATTTATCTTCATCTGACATCTGTGAAACTTCGAAAAACAGAAATGAAAAGACATTGTGGCTCTTTATTTTATTAGGCCACAGTTAGATAGTTTCAGTAAGTTTTAAGTACCGGAGATTAAAAGTCACACTAGGGAGTAAACAGACACACAAATTACATTCTTCTCACTTTGCGATGGTCTTGTGACAGCTTTTTCATCTTTACATTTCAACTCCTCTTAATTTGACTCTTTTGCCAGTTTCCACAAACCTGCTATAATAAAAGACAATATTGTATACAATAGCACTCATTCTCTGTTAAAAAAAAAAAAGGTATATCTTTAAAGATAAGCTAGATCTACATCCTGCTGATAGCTTCTGGCCACAGAAGGATTCCATACAACTAATGCTTCTTTTGCCGTCTGAAATTATCCAAGCAGTGAAAGGCCAGGAGAATGCTTCATCTCACCAATTCATTTCGGCAAAATGCTGACAGGGAGCTGGGCCCCTAACCCTCCCTCCCTTCCTTCTCCAGAGGCAGGAGTGAGAGTTTCTCCATGTTTCCAGGTTGTGCAGGAACACTTAGTGGTTAAGGACCCTGACTCTGGAACTAGACCGCCTGGGTTCAAGTCATGATTGTGTGACCTTGGGCAATTCTTTAATTTATTTGTGCCTGAGTTCCTTCATCTAAATTGAGGGTAAAACCCGACTGACCTCATAGGATTGCTATGAGAATCACGTGAGTTAATACATGAAATGTACTTAGGGCACTGCCTGACACATCATTAAGAGCTCTGTAAGTGTAAGTTGTTGTTATTACTAATACTCTTTTCCTTGGCTTGGCCACCTGTCAACAGTCTTAATGGCTTGCTGGAACACTTCTTAAACATTCTCCCAAAGCTCTCTATTCAAAACCTCAGGCCAGCATATGAATCAACCAATTTCATTCTGTAGAAAAGTGTCCAAGAAGAATTAATGGGGAATGTTGGATACGGTGGGGCTAATGTTTTATCAGGTTCTTAAGAAATCTGGACAACAGAAATGAAAGTTACTTTGCTTAAAGGGAGTCCATATTTCATTCCTCTCCAATGAAACAATGTTCTCCTTAAGAGTCAAACAGCATCCCTCTCACTGCCTACTCTTTATTATCTCCTACTCAAATATACATGCCACTAAGAAAACTGTTAAAGTCTGCAGAGTTCAAATAGCTTTGGCTCATTAAAAAACCAGACTTTTGACAAGTTCATTAATCCAAGGATTTCAATTCTAAGGTAATGTTCACTTTGCAAAGTCATAACAAGAACACCTATGTATAGTTACTATTATGATGAAAATACAGTCTGTTTTTAAAAAATCATTCCAGTGGTCCTTTTTCTTACTTTGTGACCACTTTTAAAAAAATAAATTCTATAATTTATGCGCTTAAACAATTTGTTTCCTTTACTGTAAGTTCTTTTTACCATCCTTAATAATAACTCTGACAGCATAATACCAGAAACTAAGAATACGTTGAAAGAAGCAGACTGTAACTTCTTCAGAGTTTCAGGACAAACAACACAATTTACAAGACACATAAAAACCACGATGACAAACCTATTATAAGTTCTTTTCACCTAAAGACTATAAAAATACTTTGGCTGAGTTATCTGTGTTTCAGGTCTCTTAGTTTAGTAAGTGGCACTAATGAAAAGCAAAAAGGCCAAAAAAAGAAGGATGGCAAGGAACTAAGAAAGCAAAGGCCCTAGAATAATCTGAAATTGGCTCCAGCTATCCTTTGAGAATTGACTGATGGAAACAGGGAACCTCTGTTTCTACTCTATAGATCCAGTTCTTAATGAATACTATCTGTGTTCCAAGTGCAGTAGCAAAATAATAAATCAGAGTGAATTCAATGGAAGTATGACCCTATTCAAAGAGACTAAACACTTAGTACAATTCACTTTTCTGTGGTTCACCTACTGGTTCACAACATGTGTGAGGGTGGGGGTGGAGGGTTGGTGTAGGACCAAGAAGTACCAGCCAAGCCAGACACACACCACTGAACCCTCCTGCACTGTTGGTGGGAATGTAAATTTGTGCAGCCACTATGGAAAACAGTATGGAGGTTCCTCAAAAAAACTAAAAATGAAACTATCATATGATCCAGCAATCCCACTCCTGGGCATATATCCAGACAAAACTATAACTAGAAAACATCCATGCACCCCTATGTTCATAGCAACACTATGTACAATAACCAAGTCATGGAAGCACCCTAAATGTCCATTGAAAGATGAATGGATAAAGAAGACGTGGTATACAATGGTATATAATATACAATGGAATATTACTCAACCATAAAAAAGAATGAAATAATGCCATTTGCAACAACATGGATGGACCTAGAGATTATCATACTGAGTGAAGTAAGTCAGACAGAGAAAGACAAATGCCATATGCTATCACTTATATGTGGACTCTAAAATACGACACAAATGAACTTATCTAGGAAACAGAAACAGACACACAGCCATAGAGAATAGACTTGTGGTTGCCAAGGGTGGCGGTGGGGGAGAGAAGGATTGGGGGTTTGGGGTTAACAGATGCAAACTATTATATATAGGATGGATAAACAACAAGGTCCTACTGTATAGCACAGAGAACTATATTCAATATCCTGTAATAAACCATAATGGAAAAGAATATATATGTATAACTGAGTCACTTTGCTGTTCAGCAGAAATTAATACAACATTGTAAATCAATGTAAATAAAACATTGTAAATAAAAACATTGTAAATAAAAAAGGACATATACCATTAATAAGATGACTTTTAATATAACGGTTAATAATGGAGAGATTTCTAAAGTAAAAATTGTCCTTTCCCCAGCAATTCTACTCCTAGGTACATCCAAGAGAATTGCAAATATATGTCCACATAAACAATCTGTATGTGAATTTTCATAACAGCGTTATTCATAAGAGCCAAAAAGTGGAAATAGCTTAGATACTCATTAACTGATGAATGGATAAATAAAATGTGGCAGACCCATACAAAGGAATATAATTTGACAGTAAAAAACAATGAAGTACTGATACATGCTAAAACATGGATGAACCTTGAAAACATGCTAAGTGAAAGAAGCAAATCACAAAAGGTCACACTATGTATGATTCTCTCTATATGAAATGTCCAGAATAGGCAAATCAATAGGGATAGAAGATAGATTAGTGGTTGCCAGGAGCTGACAGAAGGAGGGAACAGGGGAAGTCATAACCAGAACTCCAGAACAGGGTGTGACTGATAATGGGTATGGCATTTTGGGGGGAGAGTAATGAAATGTTTTAAAATTGATTAGGGCGATTGTTGTACTACACCATAAATATATTAAAAATTACTGACTTGTACACTTTTAAAGGAGTGAATTTTATGATATGAAAATTATATTTTAATAAAGTTGTTCTTTTTTTATTTTTAAAAATTTTTATTGGAGTATAGTTGATTTACAATGTTGTGTTGGTTTCAGGTGTACAGCAAAGTGAATCAGTTATACATATATGTATATCCGCTCTTTTTTAGATTTTTTCCCATATAGGTCATTACAGAGTACTGAATAGAGTTCCCTGTGCTATACAGTAGGTCCTTGTTAGTTATCTATTTTATATATGGTAGTGTGTATGTGTCAATCCCAATCTCCCAGTTTATCCCTCCCCACTCCCTTTCCTCCCTGGTAACCATAAGTTTGTTTTCTACATCTGTGACTCTATTTCTGTTTTGTAAATAAGTTCATTTGTAACATTTTTTAAAAAGCTGTTCTTTTTAAAGTTGCTTTTCTCTTACTTTTTCACCAAATAGATAGTTATTAATTACTCAGTACAAGTTACAGGGTTAATAGTGAAGTATATAAGATACACAGTAGACCTTTGTCCTTCACAAGGGATACTCTGGAAATATTTCCAAATCACCAAATAAATGATTACCACTAGGGCTGAGACATTGCACAACTACAGGGGGTGTCATTCATTTTGGAGTCTATGTGAATGGTGACACCAGGAGTCATGCAGAGCAAAATCTGCATGGCCATACATGGTGGTCCTGGCTACCACTAAGACACTAGCATGTGACTTTTTGTTTCCTGGAACTCCCCCTCCCAGTACCACCAAAGAAGCAGTTCTTTTTTTTTTTTTTTTTTTAAACTTTACAAGAATTATTGAATAAGTGCCAATGGATTGGAATACAGATAGTGGTTGGGCAGCCAGGCAATACGGTTTATTCCCAACAGGCATTGCCAGCCTTCATGAGGATCTTAAAGTTCCATGACCAGCCCTCCTATCTGGACCCCATCTCATTCAAATGTTTACAAAAGAGGTTCCAACCATGTGGTTATGAACTGTCTATCTTATTTATAGACAAAGACTCTTTTTCTGCATATTCTAAACATCCTTTTCAAAATATACTAGTTAGGGCCTCCCTGGTGGCGCAAGTGGTTGGGAGTCCGCCTGCCGATGCAGGGGATACGGGTTCGTGCCCCGGTCTGGGAGGATCCCATATGCCGCGGAGCGGCTGGGCCCGTGAGCCGTGGCCGCTGGGCCTGCGCGTCCGGAGCCTGTGCTCCGCAGCGGGGGAGACCACAACAGTGAGAGGCCCGCATACCGCAAAAAAAAAAAAAAAAAAAAAAAAAATATACTAGTTGCCATCCACTGTCTGCTCTGGCCTTTTTGAATTTCCAATTAAATATGCAACTTTCTGTGCTTTTGCAGTAGGTAAAGTTAGCACTGCAAATACTTAGGCTTACTGATCAAACACATGTGTGGTCACTTTCATCCCACCCCACAGAAACAGAAGCTGCTGATCTTTAAGCAAATGGCAGTGCACACATATTTTCTTCTGTAAGTCAGAGAGAGTGGGAAGCAACTAGTCACATCCGTAAAATTCCATTTCTGTTTGTTTAAGGGGTAGGGAAGCAGAAAAAATGGAAATGGCCAAACTGCTACCAAGTTAGTACCTATGCAAATGAATCATTTGACTATGTAGGACTAATTTCTCCAAACCATTTGTTCTATTTAGTTTTTACAGACATTTAATTATTATGATACATTTCAGACATATAAGGCATAAAGAATCATGAAGCATCCATTGCCTACTACAACCCTACATAAGCAATAAATGTAATCAGAGCCCCTGATCACATTATTCTCTCTACTATCTATTTTCAAGTGATTTGGGAAAGAACAAAAAGGTGTTGTATAGGGGATTGGTTCAAGATGGAGGAGAAGAAGGATGTGCTCTCACTCCCTCTTGAGAGAACACCAGAATCACAACTAAATGCTGAACAATCATCAACATGAAGACACTGGAATTCACCAAAAAAGATACCCCACATACAAAGACAAAGGAGAAGCCACAATGAAATGGTAGGAGGGGCACAATCACAATAAAATCAAATCCCATAACTGCTGGATGGGTGACTCACAAACTGGAGAACACTTATACCACAGAAGTCCACCCACTGGAGTGAAGGTTCTGAGCCCCACGTCAGGCTTCCCAACCTGGGGGTCCGGCAAGGGGAGGAGGAATTCCTAGAGAATCACACTTTCAAGCCTAGCGAGATTTGATTGCAGGACTTTGACAGGACTGTGGGACACAGAGACTCCACTTTTGGATGGCACACACAAAGTAATGTGTGCATCGGGACCCAGGGGAAGGAGCAGTGACCCCATAGGAGACTGAACCAGACCTACCTGCTAGTGTTGGAGGGTCTCCTGCAGAGGTGGGGGGGTGGCTGTGTCTCATCGTGAGGACAAGGACACTGGCAGCAGAAGTTCTGGGAAGTACTCCTTGGCATGAGCCCTCCCAGAGTCCACCATTAACCCCAACAAAGAGGCCAGGTAGGCTCCAGTGTTGGGTCGCCTCAGGCCAAACAAACAAAAAGGAGGGAGCCCAGCCCCACCCATCAGCAGACAAGCAGATTAAAGTTTTACTGGGCTCTGCCCACCAGAGCAACAACCAGCTCTGCCCACCACCAGTCCCTCAGATCAAGAAACTTGCAAAAGCCTCTTAGATAGCCTCATCCACCAGAGGGCAGACAGCAGAAGCAAGAACTACAATCCTGCAGCCCGAGAACAAAAAACACATTCACAGAAAGATAGACAAGATGAAAAGGCAGAGGGCTATGTACCAGATGAAGGAACAAGATAAAACCCCAGAAAAACAACTAAATGAAGTGGAGATAGGCAACCCTCCAGAAAAAGAATTCAGAATAATGATAGTGTAGATGATCCGGGACCTTGGAAAAAGAATGAAGGCAAAGATCAAGAAGATGCAAGAAATGTTTAACAAAGACCTAGAAGAATTAAAGAACAAACAAACAGAGATGAACAATACAATAACTGAAATGAAAACTACACTAGAAGGAATCAATAGCACAATAACTGAGGCAGAAGAACGGATAAGTGACCTGGAAGCCAGAATGGTGGAATTCACTGCTGCAGAACAGAATAAAGAGAAAAGAATGACAAGAAATGAAGACAGCCTAAGAGACCTCTGGGACAACATTAAACACAACAACATTCGCATTATAGGGGTCCCAGAAGGAGAAGAGACAGAGAGAAGACCTGAGAAAATATTTGAAGAGATAATAGTAGACAACTTCCCTAACATGGGAAAGGAAATAGCCACCCAAGTCTAGAAAGTGCAGAGAGTCCCATACAGGATAAACCCAAGGAGAAACACATTGAGATACATAATAATCAAACTGGCAAAAATTAAAGACAAAGAAAAATTATTGAAAGCAGCAAGGGAAAAATGACAAATAACATACAAGGGAACTCCCATACGGTTAACAGCTGATTTCTCAGCAGAAACTCTACAAGCCAGAAGGGAGTGGCATGACATATTTAAAGTGATGAAAGGGAAGAACCTGAAACCAAGATTACTCTACCCAACAAGGATCTCATTCAGATTCGATGGAGAAATCAAAAGCTTTACAGACAGGCAAAAGCTAAGAGAATTCAGCGCCACCAAACCAGATCTACAACAAATGCTAAAGGAAATTTTCTAAGTGAGAGACACAAGAGAAGAAAAGGACCTACAAAAACAAACCCAAAACAATTAAGAAATAGGTAATAGGAACATACATATCGATAATAACCTTAAATGTGAATGGATTAAATGCTCCAACCAAAAGACACAGGCTTGCTGAATGGATACAAAAACAAGACCCATCTATATGCTGTCTACAAGAGACCCACTTCAGACCTAGGGACACATACAGAGTGAAAGTGAGGGGGATGGAAAAAGATATTCCATGCAAATGGAAATCAAAAGAAAGCTGGAGTAACTATACTCATACCAGATAAAATGACTTTAAAATAATGAAAGTTACAAGAGACAAGGAAGGACACTACATAATAAGGGATCAATCCAAGAAGAATATATAACAATTATAAATATATATGCACCCAACATAGGAGCACCTCAATATATAAGGAAAATACTAACAGCCAGAAAAGGGGAAATTGACAGTAACACAATAATAGTGGGGGACTTTAACACCTCACTTATACCAATGGACAGATCATCCAAACAGAAAATTAATAAGGAAACACAAGGTTTAAATGACACAATAGACCAGATACATTTAGTTGATATTTATAGGACATTCCATCCAAAAACAGCAGATTACACTTTCTTCTCAAGTGCACACGGAACACTCTCCAGGATAGATTACATCTTGGATCACAAATCAAGCCTCAGTAAATTTAAGAAAATTGAAATCATATCAAGCATCTTTTCTGATCACAGTGCTATGAGATTAGAAATCAATTACAGGGAAAAAATGTAAAAAACACAAACACTTGGAGGCTAAACAATATGTTACTAAATAACCAAGACATCACTGAGGAAATCAAAAAATACCTAGAGACAAATGACAATGAAAACATGATGATCCAATACCTATGGGATGCAGCAAAAGCAGTTCTAAGAGGGAAGTTTATAGCAATATGATACTACCTCAACAAACAACAAACATCTCAAATAAACAATCTAACCTTACACCTAAAGGCACTAGAGACAGAAGAAAAAACAAAACCCAAAGTTAGCAGAAGGAGAGAAATCATAAAGATCAGAGCAGAAATAAATGAAACAGAAACAAAGAAAACAATAGCAAAGATCAATGAAACTAAAAGCTGGTTCTTTGAAAAGATAAACAAAATTGATAAACCATTAGCCAGACTCATCAAGAAAAAGGGAGAGGATTCAAATCAAAATTTAAAATGAAAAAGGAGAAGTTACAACAGACACCGCAGAAATACAAAGCATCCTAAGGGATTACTACAAGCAACTCTATGCCAATAAAATGGACAACCTGGAAGAAACGGACAAATTCTTAGAAAGGTATAACCTTCCAAGACTGAACCAGGAATAAATAGAAAATATGAACAGCCCAATCACAAGTAATGAGATTGAAACTGTGATTAAAAATCTTCCAACAAACAGAAGTCCAGGACCAGATGGCTTCACAGGGGAATTCTATCAAACATTTAGAGAAGAGCTAACACCCATCCTTCTCAAATTCTTCCAAAAAGTTGCAGAGGAAGGAATACTCCCAAACTCATTCTATGAGGTCACCATCACCCTGATACCAAAACCAGGCAAAGATACTACAAAAAAAGAAAATTACAGACCAATATCTGTGATGAATATAGATGCAAAAATCCTCAACAAAATACTAGCAAACAGAATCCAACAGCACATTAAAAGGATCATACAACATGATCAAGAGGGATTTATCCCAGGGATGCAAAGATTCTTCAATATACACAAATCAATCAATGTGATACACCATATTATCAAGTTGAAGAATAAAATCCATATGATCATCTCAATAGATGCAGAAAAAGCTTTTGACAAAATTCAACATCCATTGATGATAAAAACTCTCCAGAAAGTGGGCATAGAGGGAACGTACCTCAACATAATAAAGGCCATATATGACAAACCCACAGCAAACATCATTCTCAATGGTGAAAAACTGAAAGCATTTCCTCTAAGATCAGGAGCAAGTCAAGGATGTTCACTCTCACCACTATTATTCAGCATAGTTTTGGAAGTCCTAGCCACAGCAATCAGAGAAGAAAAAGAACTAAAAGGAATACAAATTGGAAAAGAAGAAGTAAAACTGTCACTGTTTGCAGATGGCATGATACTATACATAGAGAATCCTAAAGATGCCACCAGAAAACTACTAGAGCTAATCAAGGAATTTGGTAATGTTGCAGGATACAAAATTAATGCACAGAAATCTCTTGCATTCCTATACATTAATGATGAAAAATCTGAAGGAGAAATTAAGGAAACACTCCCATTTACTATTGCAACACAAAGAATAAAATACCTAGGAATAAACCTACCTAAGGAGACAAAAGACCTTTATTCAGAAAACTGTAAGAAACTGATGAAAGAAAGTAAAGATGATACCAACAGATGGAGAGATATACCATGTTCTTGGATTGGAAGAATCAATATTGTGAAAATGACTATACTACCCAAAGCAATCTACAGATTCAATGCAATCCCTATCAAACTACCAAAGGCATTTTTTACAGAACTAGAACAAAAAAATCTTAAAATCTGTATAGAGACACAAAAGACCCCTAATAACCAAAGCAGTCTTGAGGGAAAAAAACAGAGCTGGAGGAATCAGACTCCCTGACTTCAGACTATACTACAAAGCTACAGTAATCAAGAAAATATGGTACTGCCCCCAAAACAGAAATATAGATCAATGGAACAGGACAGAAAGCCCAGAGATAAACCCACGCACCTATGGTCAACTAATCTATGACAAAGGTGGCAAGGATATACAATGGAGAAAAGACAGCCTCTTCAATAAGTGGTGCTGGGAAAACTGGACAGCTACATGTAAAAGAATGAAATTAGAACACTCCCTAACACCACACACAAAAATAAACTCAAAACGGACTAAAGACCTAAATGTAAAACTCTAAAACTCTTAGAGGAAAACATAGGAAGAACACTCTTTGACATAAATCACAGCAAGATCTTTTTTGATCCACTTCCCAGAGTAATGGAAATAAAAAGAAAAATAAAGAAATGGGACCTAATGAAATTTAAAAGCTTTTGCACAGCAAAGGAAACCATAAACAAGACGAAAAGACAACCCTCAGAATGGGAGAAATTATTTTCAAATGAATCAACGGACAAAGGTTTAATCTCCAAAATATATAAACAGCTCATGCAGCTCAATATTAAGAAAACAAACAACCCAATCCAAAAATGGCCAGACCTAAATAGACTTTTCTCCAAAGAAGACATACAGATGGCCAAGAAGCACATGAAAATCTGCTCAACATCACTAATTATTAGAGAAATGCAAATCAAAACTACAATGAGGTGTCACCTCACACCAGTCAGAATGGTCATCATCAGAAAATTTACAAACAACCAATGCTGGAGAGGGTGTGGAGAAAAGGGAACCCTCTTGCACTGTTGGTGGGAATGTAAATTGATACAGCCACTATGGATAACAGTATAGAGGTTCCTTAAAAAACTAAAAATAGAATTACCATATGACCCAGCAATCCCAATACTGGGCATATACCCAGAGAAAACCATAGTTCCAAAAGATGCATGCACCCCAATGTTCATTGCAGCTCTATTTACAATAGCCAGGTCATGGAAACAACCTAAATGCCCATCGACAGACGAATGGATAAAGATGTGGTACATATATATAATGGAATATTACTCAGCCATAAAAAGGAACGAAATTGAGTCATTTGTAGAGATGTGGATGGATCTAGAGACTGTCATCAGAGTGAAGTAAGTCGGAAAGAGAAAAACAAATATCGTATATTAATGCATACATGTGGAACCTAGAAAAATGGTACAGATGAACTGGTTTGCAGGGCAGAACTTGAGACACATATGCAGAGAACAAACCTATGGACAGCAAGGGGGGAAAGCAGTGGGGGGGTGGGGCTGGTGGTGTGATGAATTGGGAGATTGGGATTGACATGTATACACTGATGTGTATAAAATGGATGACTAATAATTACCTGCTGTATAAAAAAAAAAAAGAGGGGAAAAAAAGTGGTGCTGCATAAAACCTTTTCAGGAACTGCAGGTCGAAACATGGATCATATCCAGGCCAATATTCTATAAAGATACTGCCCTTTCTGATACAAAGGAATTACCTGGCCAAAGCTAACCCTTCTCCCTCGAATCCATACTGCCAGGATGTCTCAAATGCTCAGGACTACTTCCGCTTTTATGCTAAAGCATCAAAGCTTCTGTACAGAGATGAATAGACATCCCTTACACATTTTATTGGATATCTGCAGGAAAACACTATGAATGGTTCTATCTTTGAATATTCATTTCTGAAACAAAATGTTCCACCATACATACAACTCTTCTCTCAGAAATGACCTATCAAATTTTCTATTTATATTTAGGAAAAAAGATACTCATTTAGGAGCTTATCTACTTTCTAATCTGTCTTACCAACTCTAGTCAAAGAGAATTTAAATCTTCCTTTTCAATGGAGAAAACAAAAACCAAAAACCCATAGACCAGGCTTTTTGCAGGCAGTGAGAGGCAAGAAGGTGAGGACACAAGGTCAGGGGAGCAAGAGATGGTTGACTGCTTATTCGACATAACTCCAAAATCCAGAGAACACACAAGACATTGAAACAATATGGAAAGGTGACCACAATGGTTTTCCTACGTGATCTGAGAGCTCTTCTATTGTCTAATATTTACTGTGAATTTATTTATCACATTAGATTCTCTCTCTGAACAGTCCTGAGGAAACACGACACTGGACTGTTAAGTTTTGATCAGAGAATAGAGAAGAAGGGGTCAAGGGCTTGAGTGTTTCCTCAATGTTACAGGCCTGGTTGGGTGGCATGAGAACTTGGGTCCTAGAGAAGGATGTGGGGGGCAAGGGAGGGAGACAAAAGGGCCGTCCCTGTCCGTTTTCTCAAATGTCAGGCCCACTGCCCAGGCTCTGAAACTTCAGTTGTAATCATAGCCCTCTTACTTTCTGCTAACAGATGTTGAGTCTCCGGGTCACTGCAGCTCAACCACATTTTTGCAATTTGAGTAAAATCCCTAGTATTAGAAAGAAAGGAAGGTTGAAAGGCTGATCCTGTTGAACCAAAATCAACTCTCACAAGACCTATTTTTTTATTTGTTTGTTTGCTTTTGGTTTGTGTCATCTTGAGCTTTAGTGCTCCCGTGATATAAAAGAAAATGCTAACTATGGTTATGGACAGGAAAAGAATCATCCTGCACACCTCATTGTTTTTTATCATGCATTCATTTCTTACTTCTTTCCAAAAACAATTATAGATGACTTTATAAGAAAGAAAAAAATGTATGTATACATATATATGATATATATACATATATATGTATATATATGTTATACATATATATACCATATACATGTATATATATATTTTATATATACACATACATATTCACCTATTTATCAATTATGCCAACTATTTATACATATATATGATAAAGTAGAAAGAAAACGTCAGGGCAATGATTTAAAAATTTTAAACTTAACACACTCTCTGTAACTGAGTATTAAGAATGGTTTTGAGGGGGTTCCCTGGTGGCACAGTGGTTAAGAATCTACCTGCCAATGCAAGGGACATGGGTTCGAGTCCCGGCCCAGGAAGATCCCACATGCCACGGAGCAACTACGCTCATGCGCCACAACTACAGAGCCTGAGCTCTAGAGCCCGCAAGCCACAACTACTGAGCCCACGTGCCACAACTACTGAAGCCTGTGCACCTAGAGCCCGTGCTCTGCAACAAGAAGCTACAACAATGAGAAGCCCGCACACCACAATGAAGAGCAGCCCCAGCTCACTGCAACTAGAGAAAACCCATGCACAGCAGTGAAGACCCAATACAACCAAAAATAAAAAATAAAATAAAATAAATTAAAAAATTTTTAAAAAAAGAATGGTTTTGAGGGGACTTCCCTGGTGGCACAGTGGTTAAGAATCTACCTGCCAATGCAGGGGACACGGGTTCAATCCCTGGTCCAGGAAGATCCCAAATGCTGCAGAGAAACTAAGTCCATGCACCACAACTACTGAAGCCTGCATGCTCTAAAGCCCATGCGCCACAACTACGGGGCCACGCACCACAACTACTGAAGCTCACGCGCTTAGAGCCTGTGCTCCGCAACAAAAAAAACCACCTGCACACCGCAACGAAGACCCAATGCAGCCAAAAATAATAAATAATAACATAAATAAATAAAAGAATGGTTTTGAGCCTCCAGACGATTCAAGGCAAAAACAGAAAAAGGTCAAATATACATAGTCTTGCAGCAAGTTTGAGTTTCCTCAGGGGGCTGTCCTTTTCTCTTTCCACATATCAAGTTAAAGCAGATCTTATTTAGTTTAGGAAATGTTGCTCCCAGTCTCTTATTTCAGACAAACGAACTAGTTAAGATATATTTTATGAATATTCTCTTTTACCCTTAGTTTTCCAAACACATAGGAGCTCCAGACTCAGAAATTGTAGCTGAGTCTACTCTAGCTCATCTGCAGTCACACACATTGTAGAAACAGATGGCACATTCCCAGAAGCATTATCTCAATGCAGTAGGTTATACACAGGGGATTAAGAGATGAAATGAGAGGCTACATATCTTAATTCTTAATCTTGTGCTATTTCTGCTTGAGAAAAAGAAAGACATTTCAGTAGAACAATTTTTTTTTTTTTTTCGGTACACGGGCCTCTCACTGTTGTGTCCTCTCCCGTTGTGGAGCACAGGCTCCAGACGCACAGGCTCAGCGGCCATGGCTCATGGGCCCAGCTGCTCCGTGGCATGTGGGATCTTCCCGGACTGGGGCACGAACCCGTGTCTGCTGCATCGGCAGGCAGACTCTCAACCACTGCGCCACCAGGGAAGCCCCCCCAAATTTTTTTAAATTACACACATCAAATATCTGAGACAGGACTAAGGGTATATGGTCAGATCTCCTGAAAGTAAGTAAAGTTGATAACCAAAATGTCCATGGACTTATTTACAGCTCTTCTTTAACCAAGAAACAAACAAACAAAAAAAATAGAAGGGCTCAGTTAAAAAACCCCAACATCTAGAGATGAACTGGATTTTGTTGCTACTAAGCTGGTTTTCAAGAAATGCAGTAATCTGATGCTCAGAGGTCAAGTCTCTTTAATAATGGATGGATCAGCATTTAGAAAACTATAGGAAACAGATCCTAGACCAGACTTTCTGTCTGGGGTGGAGGTCATATAATTGAAGGAAATGGCTTGGGAGTCTAGGAAAAGAGTAGCGATCATCTCTCCTTGTGTATGAAACACACATGCTTCTCTAACCTAATTAGGTAACTGACTCCTTCAACACCAAGAATTTTCAAACTACTCTAAAAACCTGCTGCCTCCAGATTCAGAGCCAGGAGTCCCCACCAAAGTCTCATTTTCCTCGATATGCTAGTGCTCAGCATACTGCCTGACTCTGCTGGAACAGCTGCCATAAAATTGTTTTGTATGCCCATTCAGTTCAACAGGTTTAAGTGAAATAAAATATAATTAGAGGGCCTCCCTGGTGGCGCAGTGGTTGAGAGTCCGCCTGCCGATGCTGGGGATACGGGTTCGTGCCCCGATCTGGGAGGATCCCATATGCCGCGGAGCGGCTGGGCCCGTGAGCCATGGCCGCTGGGCCTGCGCGTCCGGAGCCTGTGCTCCGCAGCGGGAGAGGCCACAACAGTGAGAGGCCCGCATACCGCAAAAAGAAAAAAAAAAAATATATATATATATATATATAATTGGAATACAGGCAAGACTATTTCATGTGATTTCTAGAATAAGGGGATTTTTTTTTTTAAAGAACAGTATTGTTTTGTGTTGATTAAACCACATGGATCCCAGGGAATATTGTAGAAAACACTAGGAGAATTCACTACTTAATGTTTTCTCATTTACTGTAAATTTTTTTCCCACCATAGAATATTAGATTAAAGAATGCTGGTGTGAACAATGAATTTGCAGTTAACATACTTTACTGAATCTGTCCTTCTGAAAAACTTCATTGAGAAAGTTAAGCGTTATGTACAAGCGATTTGCTTAGGATTCCTTAGCATTCTATTTCAGCTTGTAGATTTCAATCCAAAAAGCTAACATTTGCTTTATAAGCTTTCAAAACCTCTAGTAAGCATATACTCAAAAATCCATGTGGGAAACAGATTTTATACATTTTCTGCACTTCATATTTTATTTTACAATACATTTCTTAGAGCTTCTAAAAACTACTTTGATCATATTTTTAAAAATTCTGTAAATCGTTAACTCATCCACAATTGACTATGGTAAAATACAGGTAAAAAAGTCCTTTGGATGTTAGGAGACTTCCGGGTAAGATGGCAGAAGAGTAAGACGCGGAGATCACCTTCCTCCCCACGGATACACCAGAAATACAGCTACACGTGGAACAACTCCTACAGAACACCTACTGAACGCTGGCAGAAGACCCCAGACCTCCCAAAAGGCAATAAACTCCCCACATACCTGGGTAGGGCAAAGCGGAGAGATCCCCGCACAGAGGATTGGTGCCGAGCGGCACTCACCAGCCCGAGAGGCTTGTCTGCTCGCCCGCCAGGGCGGGCGGCGCTGGAAGCTGAGGCTCGGGCTTTGGTCAGAGCGCCGGGAGAGGACTGGGGCTGGCGGCGAGAACTCAGCCTGAATGGGGCTAATGTGCCACAGCTAGCCGGGAGGGAGTCCGGGAAAACTCTGGAGCTGCCGAAGAGGCAAGAGACTTTTTCTTCCCTCATGGTTTCCTGGTGCGCGAGGAGAGGGGATTAACAGCACTGCTTAAAGGGGCTCCACAGACGGGCGCGAGTCGCGACTGAAAGCGCGGAGCCCAGTGACGGGCGTGGGACGCTGGGGCTGCTGCTGCCGCCGCCAAGAAGCCTGTGTGCGAGCGCAGGTCACTGTCCACACCGCCCTTCCGGGAGCCTGTGCAGCCCGCCACTGCCGGGGTCCCGGGATCCAGGGGCGGCTTCCCTGGGAGAACGCACGGCGCGCCTCGGGCTGGTGCAACGTCACGCCAACCTCTGCCGCTGCAGGCTCGCCCCGCACTCCGTGCCCCTCCCTCCTGCCCGGCCTGAGTGAGCCAGAGTCCCCGAAGAGGCTGCTCCTTTAACCCTGTCCTGTCTGAGCGAAGAACAGACGCCCTCCGGCGACCTACACGCAGAGGCGGGGCCAAATCCAAAGCTGAGACCCAGGAGCTGTGAGAACAAAGAAGAGAAAGGGAAACCTCTCCCAGCAGCCTCAGAAGCAGCAGATTAAAGCTCCACAATCAACTTGATGTACCCTGCATCTGTGGAATACATGAATAGACAACAAATCATCCCAAATTGAGGAGCCAGGTGTCAGGGCTGTGCCTCTGAGGTGGGAGAGCCAACTTCAGGACACTGGTCCACAAGAGACCTCCCAGCTCCACATAATATCAAACGGCAAAAATCTTCCAGAGATCTCCATCTCAACACCAGCACCCAGCTTCACTCAACGACCAGCAAGCTACAGTGCTGGACACCCTATGCCAAACAACTAGCAAGACAGGAACACAATGCCACCCATTAGCAGAGAGGTGGCCTAAAATCATAAAAAGTCCGCAGACACCCCAAAACACACCACCAGACATGGACCTGCCCACCAGAAAGACAAGATCCAGCCTCATCCACCAGAACACAGGCACTAGTCCCCTCCACCAGGAAGCCTACACAACCCACTAAATCAACCTAAGCCACTGGGGACAGACACCAAAAACAACGGGAACTACGAACCTGCAGCCTGCAAAAAGGAGACCCCAAACACAGTAATATAAGCAAAATGAGAAGACAGAAAAACACACAGCAGGAGAAGGAGCAAGATAAAAACCCACCAGACCTAACAAATGAAGAGGTAATAGGCAGTCTACCTGAAAAAGAATTCAGAATAATGGTGGTAAAGATGATCCAAGATTCTATTTCCCAGATCCAAAATCTTGGAAATAGAATAGACAAAATGCAAGAAACAGTTAACAAGGACCTAGAAGAACTAAAGATGAATCAAGCATCGATTAAAAACACAATAAATGAAATAAAAAATAGTCTAGATGGGATCAATAGCAGAATAACTGAGGCAGAAGAACAGATAAGTGAGGTGGAAGATAAAATAGTGGAAATAACTGCTGCAGAGCAAAATAAAGAAAAAAGAATGAAAAGAACAGAGGACAGTCTCAGAGACCTCTGGGACAACATTAAATGCACCAACATTCGAATTATAGGGGTTCCAGAAGAAGAAGAGAAAAAGAAAGGGACTGAGAAAATATTTGAAGAGATTATAGTTGAAAACTTCCCTAATATGGGAAAGGAAATAGTTAATCAAGTCCAGGAGGCACAGAGAGTCCCATACAGAATAAATCCAAGGAGAAATACGCCAAGACACATATTAATCAAACTGTCAAAAATTAAACACAAAGAAATCATATTAAAAGCAGCAAGGCAAAAACAACAAATAACACACAAGGGAATCCCCATCAGGATAACAGCTGATCTCTCAGCAGAAACTCTACAAGCCAGAAGGGAGTGGCAGGACATAATTAAAGTGATGAAGGAGAAAAACCTGCAACCAAGATTACTCTACCCAGCAAGGATCTCATTCAGATTTGATGGAGAAATTAAAACGTTTACAGACAAGCAAAAGCTGAGAGAGTTCAGCACCACCAAACCAGCTTTACAACAAATGCTAAAGGAACTTCTCTAGGCAAGAAACACAACAAAAGGAAAAGACCTACAATAACGAACCCAAAACAATTAAGAAAATGGGAATAGGAACATACATATCGATAATTACCTTAAATGTAAATGGATTAAATGCTCCCTCCAAAAGACACAGATTGGCTGAATGGATACAAAAACAAGACCCATATATATGCTGTCTACAAGAGACCCACTTCAGACCTAGAGACACATACAGACTGAAAGTAAGGGGATGGAATAAGATATTCCATGCAAATGGAAACCAAAAGAAAGCTGGAGTAGCAATTCTCATATCAGACAAAATAGACTTTAAAATAAAGACTACTAGAAGAGACAAAGAAGGACACTACATAATGATCAAGGGATTGATCCAAGAAGAAGATATAACAATTGTAAATATTTATGCACCCAACATAGGAGCACCTCAATACATAAGGCAAATACTAACAGCCATAAAAGGAGAAATCGACAGTAACACAATCATAGTAGGGGACTTTAACACCCCACTTTCACCAATGGACAGATCATCCAAAATGAAAATAAATAAGGAAACACAAGCTTTAAATGATACATTAAACAAGATGGACTTAATTGATATTTCTAGGACATTCCATCCAAAAACAACAGAATACACATTTTTCTCAAGTGCTCATGGAACATTCTCCAGGATAGATCATATCTTGGGTCACAAATCAAGCCTTGGTAAATTTAAGAAAATTGAAATTGTATCAAGTATCTTTTCCGACCACAATGCTATGAGACTAGATATCAATTACAGGAAAAGAGCTGTAAAAAATACAAACACATGGAGGCTAAACAATACACTACTTAATAACGAAGTGATCACTGAAGAAATCAAAGAGGAAATCAAAAAATACCTAGAAACAAATGACAATGGAGACACGACGACCCAAAACCTATGGGATGCAGCAAAAGCAGTGCTAAGAGGGAAGTTTATAGCAATACAATCCCACCTTAAGAAACAGGAAACATCTCGAATAAACAACCTAACCTTGCACCTAAAGCAATTAGAGAAAGAAGAACAAAAACACCCCAAAGTTAGCAGAAGGAAAGAAATCATAAAAATCAGATCAGAAATAAATGAAAAAGAAATGAAGGAAACGATAGCAAAGATCAACCAAACTAAAAGCTGGTTCTTTGAGAAGATAAACAAAATTGATAAACCATTAGCCAGACTCATCAAGAAAAAAAGGGAGAAGACTCAAATCAATAGAATTAGAAATGAAAAAGGAGAAGTAACAACTGACACTGCAGAAATACAAAAGATCATGAGAGATTACTATAAGCAACTCTATGCCAATAAAATGGACAACCTGGAAGAAATGGACAAATTCTTAGAAATGCGCAACCTGCCAAGACTGAATCAGGAAGAAATAGAAAATATGAACAGACCAATCACAAGCACTGAAATTGAAACTGTGATAAAAAATCCTCCGACAAACAAAAGCCCAGGACCAGGGCTTCCCTGGTGGCGCAGTGGTTGAGAGTCCGCCTGCCGATGCAGGGGACACGGGTTCGTGCCCCGATCCCGGAAGATCCCACATGCCGCGGAGCGGCTGGGCCCGCGAGCCATGGCCGCGGAGCCTGTGTGTCCGGAGCCTGTGCTCCGCAACGGGAGAGGCCACAGCAGTGAGAGGCCCGCGTACAGCAAAAAAAAAAAAAAAAAAAAAAAAAAAGCCCAGGACCAGATGGCTTCACAGGGGAATTCTATCAAGCATTTAGAGAAGAGCTAACACCTATCCTTCTCAAACTCTTCCAAAATATAGCAGAGGGAGGAACACTCCCAAACTCATTCTACGAGGCTACCATCACCTTGATACCAAAACCAGACAAGGATGTCACAAAGAAAGAAAACTACAGGCCAATATCACTGATGAACATAGATGCAAAAATCCTCAACAAAATACTAGCAAACAGAATCCAACAGCACATTAAAAGGATCATACACCATGATCAAGTGGGGTTTATTCCAGGATTGCAAGGATTCTTCAATATACGCAAATCAATCAACGTGATACACCATATTAACAAATTGAAGGAGAAAAACCATATGATCATCTCAATAGATGCAAAGAAAGCTTTCGACAAAATTCAACATCCATTTATGATAAAAACCCTGCAGAAAGTAGGCATAGAGGGAACTTTCCTCAACATAATAAAGGCCATATATGACAAACCCACAGCCAGCATCGTCCTCAATGGTGAAAAACTGAAACCATTTCCACTAAGATCAGGAACAAGACAAGGTTGCCCACTCTCACCACTCTTATTCAACCTAGTTTTGGAAGTTTTAGCCACAGCAATCAGAGAAGAAAAGGAAATAAAAGGAATCCAAATCGGAAAAGAAGAAGTAAAGCTGTCACTGTTTGCAGATGACATGATACTATACATAGAGAATCCTAAAGATGCTACCAGAAAACTACTAGAGCTAATCAATGAATTTGGTAAAGTTGCAGGATACAAAATTAATGCACAGAAATCTCTGGCATTCCTATATACTAATGATGAAAAATCTGAAAGTGAAATCAAGGAAATACTCCCATTTACCATTGCAACAAAAATAATAAAATATCTAGGAATAAACCTACCTAAGGAGACAAAAGACCTGTATGCAGAAAATTATAAGACACTGATGAAAGAAATTAAAGATGATACAAATAGATGGAGAGATATACCATGTTCTTGGATTGGAAGAATCAACATTGTGAAAATGACTCTACTACCCAAAGCAATCTACAGATTCAATGCAATCCCTATCAAACTACCACTGGCATTTTTCACAGAACTAGAACAAAAAATTTCACAATTTGTATGGAAACACAAAAGACCCCGAATAGCCAAAGCAATCTTGAGAACGAAAAATGGAGCTGGAGGAATCAGACTCCCTGACTTCAGACTATACTACAAAGCTACAGTAATCAAGACAGTATGGTACTGGCACAAAAACAGAAAGATAGATCAATGGAACAGGATAGAAAGCCCAGAGATAAACCCATGCACATATGGTCACCTTATCTTTGATAAAGGAGGCAGGAATGTACAGTGGAGAAAGGACAGTCTCTTCAATAAGTGGTGCTGGGAAAACTGGACAGGGACATGTAAAAGTATGAGATTAGATCACTCCCTAACACCATACACAAAAATAAGCTCAAAATGGATTAAAGACCTAAATGTAAGGCCAGACACTATCAAACTCTTAGAGGAAAACATAGGCAGAACACTCTATGACATAACTCACAGCAAGATCCTTTTGGACCCACCTCCTAGAGAAATGGAAATAAAGACAAAAATAAACACATGGGACCTAATGAAGCTTAAAAGCTTTTGTACAGCAAAGGAAACCATAAACAAGACCAAAAGACAACCCTCAGAATGGGAGAAAATATTTGCAAATGAAGCAACTGACAAAGGATTAATCTCCAAAATTTATAAGCAGCTCATGCAGCTCAATAACAAAAAAAACAAACAACCCAATCCAAAAATGGGCAGAAGACCTAAATAGACATTTCTCCACAGAAGATATACAGACTGCCAACAAACACATGAAAGGATGCTCAACATCTTTACTCATTAGAGAAATGCAAATCAAAACTACAATGAGATATCATCTCACACCAGTCAGAATGGCCATCATCAAAAAATCTAGAAACAATAAATGCTGGAGAGGGTGTGGAAAAAAGGGAACACTCTTGCACTGCTGGTGGGAATGTGAATTGGTACAGCCACTATGGAGAACGGTATGGAGGTTCCTTAGAAAACTACAAATAGAACTACCATATGACCCAGCAATCCCACTACTGGGCATATACCCTGAGAAAACCATAATTCAAAAAGAGACATGTACCAAAATGTTCATAGCAGCCCTATTTACAATAGCCCGGAGATGGAAACAACCTAAGTGTCCATCATCGGATGAATGGATAAAGAAGATGTGGCACATATATACAATGGAATATTACTCAGCCATAAAAAGAAATGAAATTGAGCTATTTGTAATGAGGTGGATGGACCTAGAGTCTGTCATACAGAGTGAAGTAAGTCAGAAAGAGAAAGACAAATACTGTATGCTGACACATATATATGGAATTTAAGAAAAAAAATGTCATGAAGAACATAGGGGTAAAAAAATAAATAAATAAAAAATAAAAACATCAAAAAAAAAAAAGTCCTTTGTCTCTGACCTAGGAGTCTTTTATCTTCTACCAGCATCTATCAGGTTAGTTTATTAGTAGGGTAAATTTTCCGATCCTTCATAATTCTTGGTAACTCTCATTAAATTATTATAACACAAATGTTCTGTTGAGACCTGGACTAATACACTATTTTCCCTTTCCTGTTCTCCAAATCAGGGATGTGTATTAGTGAACATGACACAAAAATCTTGCTTTCATCTTCTATCACTTCTTTGGTATAGAAGAAAGTCATGCTTTATAATATATATATATATATATCTCCATAGATATATCCATAATGCTTTATATAATAAAGGTTTTGAATTTACCAGGCCAATATGATCAAGTCCTTTGGGGGAAATTTTCTAAAATCATATATATTCCCTAACACAAACGAGACTACCAAGTACAAAGTCACTGGCACTGTCCAGTACAAAGCCTAGGACAGACGCAAAGTTGATGCTGAAAATGATGCAGGACTAAATTTCTGAACACACTCTAATCACCTTACTTGCTCCCTAAGTAACCTGTAATGGTTCTCCATGGCCAGCTTCCTGATAATTGAAGCCCTTTATAATTTGATCCCGTTTTATATTTTCAAATTTGTTTCCTATTACTTTCTTCATACACTCTACAATTTAGTCAAATATAACCACTACAAAGCATAAAACTGTCCCATACTTTGTATTTTATTTATTTATTGAGGTATAATTCACCTACCATGACATTCACCTTATCAGAGTGTACAAGTCAGTGGTTTTTAGTACATTTACAGAGTTTTGCAACCATTACCACTATCTAATTCCATAACATTTTTTATAACCCCCAAAAGAAATTCTGTACTCATCAGTAATCACTTCCTAGTCCCCTTCTCCCCTCATTCCCAGCAACCACTAATCTGCATTTTGTTTCTATTTTGGACATTCTATACAAATGGAATCATACAACCTGTGGCCTTTGTGACCAGCTTCATTCACTTAGCATAATGTTTTCAAGGTTCATCCATGTTGTAGCTGAAATCAGTACTTCATTCTTTCATATGACTGAATAATAATCAATTATATGAATATACCATATTTTGTTTATCCATCAGTTGATGAACAGTTGAGTTTTTCTCCCATTTTTTGCTTATTCTGAATAGTGCAGCTAAAAACATTCATGTACAAGATTTTGTGTGGACTTAGGTTTTCATTTCTCTTGGGTAAATACCTAGCGGGTGGGATTTCTGGGTCATGTGGCAACTCTGGGTTTAACTTTTTGAGGAACTACCCAACTGTTTTCCAAGATGGCTATACCAATTTACATTCCCATCAGCAATGCGTGACTGTTCCAATTTCTCCACATCCTTGCCAACATTTGTTATTGTCTGTCTTTTTCATTAGAGCCATCCTAGTGGGTGTACAGTGGTACCATTGTGGTTTCTATTTGCGTTTCTCTGATGACCAAAGGTGTTGAGCATCTTTTTATATGCTTGTTGCCCACTTGTATATCTTTTTTGGTTAAGTGTCCAAAAGCTTCAAAGCTTTTACTCATTTTTAATGGAGTTGTCTCTTTTCATTGTTGAGTTTTAATGGTTCTTTTTTTTCTTCTTTTATTTTATTTTTAAATTTCAGCTTTATTGAGGCATAACTGACAAATGTAATAGTTTTGTATATATTCTAGATACTAGATACTAGACCCTTCTCCCATTCTGTGGCTTGTCTTTTCACTTTCTTGGTACTTTCCTTTGAAGCAAAACTTTTAAATCTTGATTAAATTAAATTTATTTATTTTTCCTTTTGCTTGCTTGTGCTTTGTGTGTCCATCTAAGAAACTACTCCCTAATCCAAGGTCAGGAGTATCTCATAATTTTTTTTTTTTTTTTTTGCTGTACACGGGCCTCTCACTGTTGTGGCCTCTCCCATTGTGGAGCACAGGCTCCGGACATGCAGGCCCAGTGGCCATGGCTCACGGACCCAGCTGCTCCCAGCATGTGGGACCCTCCTGGACCGGGGCATGAACCCACGTCCCCTGCATCGGTAGGCGGACTCTCAACCACTGCGCCACCAGGGAAGCCCCCTCATAATTTTTTTATTGAGATATAATTCACATACCACTCTTACGGACTTTTAAAATTGTGAATATAACAGACACACCAAACAGTTAAACATAAATGTATAGCTTAATTAGTTATTATAGAACCATCCCCCAGGTTAAGGAACAGAATATTGCCAGCTCCCCAGAAGGCTCCCTCCGTGCCCCACCATTGCTTCCCAGTCATAGCACCCTCTCATCTTCATGGCAAGACTGTGGTTCTTGAAGGCAAGTTCCAAATCAGATCCATCTTTGTATTCAAACAGAATTTATTATAGTGCTTGATAGCAAATATTGTTGAATGAATTAGCAGAGAATGGAAAATCAGTTAATTTACTATCTAATAGCATCTCCTATAAATTTTTGATTGGTGAAGAGGTTTAAATTATTGCACAAGTCTGTGTTTCTCAATCTGTTTTTGTCTTTTGTTTGTTTTGCCCCAGTCCATCTTAGGTACATGACACATTTTGATGAATTAATGGCTCACTCTAGGTAGGGGAAGGAAAAATAATAATATCGAAAAATAAGGAAAAATAATAATATCAAAAATAGCTGGGAATTCCCTGGTGGGCCAGTGGTTGGGACTCTGCGCTTTCACTGCCGAGGGGGCGAGTTCAATCCCTGGTCAGGGAACTAAGATCCTGCAAGCCGTGCAGTGTGGCAAAAAAAAAAAAAAAAAAAAAAAAAAAAAAAATTTGCTGATAAACATTTATTGCATGCTTACTATATACCTGAAACTGTGCTAAGCATTATGTCACTCTTCACAACACCCTTGATGAGATATATATTTTTCTCTCTCCCCTTCTCCCCTCTCTATCCCCCACCCCCCATTCTTTTGCTTTACCAACAGAAGCACCAAGGCTTATCAAGACTAAGTAACCTGTCCCAGGCCACACAGCTATCAAACAGCAGAGAAAGAATGCAAAACCAGGCAATCTGATTCCAGAGCCTACATGATACAACCCTCCACTCTTCCCAGGTAATTGTGATTCCCAAAGTACCTGAGAGCTGCCCTTAAATCTGATCAGGAGAAAAGAGGCTCACTGGACCCCTGGTGTCTTTCTCAGATGTTCTTTCAGATGTATAGATTCCTAGAACAGAAAGTGCTTGATAAATGGTGTGTATTGTAACACATTTTCTTATTGCGATCTTGGCCCCATTCTTGATGCATTCATGTGTCACCTTCTGACTGGGATAGCAGTCTCTACGGGTGTGAGGACTGAGTAAGGCGTCTCTCACTTTGAGTAACATTCCAACTGTCTCTGCTTTTAGATTTGCTAAAATCTAAAGGGAAAGCATGTGGCCATAAAGAGAGAAGGAACTAGTACTTATAAGAGATAGATAGTTATCTTCAGGTAACCTTAGAGATGTGTGATTTTATAAAAAGATACCCATAGCAGACTGAGTCACTCAGAGGTGCTTTTTTTTTCATCAAGACATATACTCGTTCTTTTTTTGGTATGAAGATAAGTGATATTTCATAACAAAGTAGTGTATACACACACAAACACACACACAGCCTTTTACCTCTTCCTCTTAAAAAGGCACAGACACAGCACAAGATAGGAACTTGATATCCTTGGTAAATTTTTGGACCAGCTTTTAATGGGAGGATAACCAAGACTTGATCGAAGAACTATGTATTAACGCCACCACTTTCTGTTTATGGCATTACTGACAGGCTGTCACCTGATCATGGGTATTTGTCTCATTTACGGCACACAAAAGTGAGTGTATTAGATGAATTAAATTCTGCTTGAAATGTGGCATGCTAAATTGCCCATGGTTGGCTTGGTGGCAGTCCTCTAACAAAATAATGAATTCAGTCTGGGCCTGGAGAACACATCCCCAGCAAAAGGCTTCTTGGCATTTTCAGCCTCATTCGTTAAGTGGGGATACATTTTCCAAGAGCTTCATTAGCAGCTGAAGGTGGGAACAATACACTAGGCCATGCAATTATCCTCTTACAGCCAGGTCAGTCCTGTTCCAGAGACTGTTCTATACAATGTGGCAATGCAATCGCAGTTTTCAGCTCTGAAAAATTTTCACCCCATCAAAAAGGCCTCTTTTTATTTTATTACAATTTATCTTGATTATATGTCATTTTTTTTCTTTTTATCCTCGTGTTTTTCTTAATACGTTGCCATCCAAAAGTGTTCTTCTAATCCATGGTTAATTTTATTTTAGTTTTGACAGTAACTTGCTTTCCAAGTACTGTATTAAAAGGACTATTCCATAGAGTAGAGTGAATAACATTTTCTATCTCTTGAAACTGGCTTTCAAGTACCTAGTGCTTTGTGGTTTTCAAAGTACTTTCACACACAGGAGCTCACTTGATTCTCACAGGAACCCTCCGAAGTAGACAGAGAGACAGAGTACAGTGAGTAGCTCCAAGTCTGGGGTATTGATGAGTTCAGCTAAAGGTTTATAAATTTTGTTTATCTTTTCAAAGAACCAGCTTTTACTTTCATTGATCTTTTCTATTCTTTTTTTAGTCTCCATTTCAGCAGAGCAGATCTCTGCTCTGATCTTTATGATTTCTTTCCTCTACTAACTTTGGGTTTAGTTTGTTCTTCTTTCTCTAGTTCCTTTAGATGTAAGGTTAGATTGTTTATCAATGTTCACAGCAGCATTATTTACAATTGCCAAGAATGGAAGCAACCTAAATGTCCATCAACAGATGAATGAATAAAGAAGATGTGGAATATATACACAATGGAATACTACTCAGCCATAAAAAAGAATGAAAATTTTGCCATTTGCGTCAACATGGATGGACTTAGAGGGCATTATGCCAAGTGAAATAAGTCAGACAGAGAAAGACAGATACTGTGTGATATCATTTATATGTGCAATCTAAAAAATACAACAAACTAGTAAATATAACAAAAAAGAAGCTAACTTACAGATACAGAGAGCAAACTAGTGGTTACCAGTGGGGAGAGGGAAGTGGGGAAGGGCAGTATAGGGGTAGGGAATTAAGAGGTACAAACTATTAGGTATGAAATAAGCTACAAGGACGTATTGTACAATGTGGGGAATATAGCCAATATTTTATAATAACTACACTTGGAGTATAACCTTTAAAATTTGAATCACTATATTGTACACCTGCAACATATGATATTGTACAGCAACAATACTTCAATTTTAAAATATTAATTAATTAATTAATTAAAAAACTTAGCTGGCCCATTTTTTTTTACTGCAACTTCCATTTCTATTTATTAATTTAAAAAAATCTCATCCTTTTAAAGTTTCTGTTTTTTTTTGTGTGTGTGTGGTACGCGGGCCTCCCACTGTTGTGGCCTCTACTGTTGCGGAGCACAGGCTCCGGATGCACAGGCTCAGCAGCCATGGCTCACGGGCCTAGCCACTCCATGGAATGTGGGATCTTCCCAGACCGGGGCATGAACCCGTGTCCCCTGCATCGGCAGGCGGACTCAACCACTGCGCCACCAGGGAAGCCCCTAAAGTTTCTGTTTTTATATATATTTTATAATCTATGTAATCTATTAGTTCAATATAACTGAATATAATACACAAATAAATAGGCACACACAATATATAAATATAAGAATATAACATATCTGTACACTAATTGTTGAGGTAGCACATAATCAAAAAACTTTGGTATCCCTACTCCAGACCGTCGGGAGAGACTGAGAGAGACAGGCTTAATGTGCACAATATAATGTTACTAACTGGCACCCCTTTAGGTAATTATTTTTTTCTGTAATAGAGCCATAGGGGTTGTCTGGAGAAGGGTTTTTAATGCTTTGGTTGTTTACCTCCTTGGAGTCTTTCATATTCTTTCTGCACTATGATTTGGACTTAGGCTGATGTAGTTGAATGAGCCACGCTTGTTGGGTGAAAACCTGTGAAAAAAGGTCTCAGTTTAATATGCTACACTTGGGGGTGGAGAAATATGATTATGACCTAAGTGAGACAGACAAAGCAGGCTACAGTTAATAAGACCCTTGATCTCCATGGCCGAGACTCATGCTGAAGAAGTGGTTTCATTGACTGGTGCTGGGAAAGTCATTAGGATGCCATGTGTGGGATGCCAAACAGGAAATAAAAAAGTTGTAGACTGACTGTTAGAGCTGAAAGACCTTAGAGGTCATCTGGTCCACACTCTCATTTTACAGTGAGGAAACTGAGGTCCACAGAGTTAGAACTTTATCTAATGTTATGTAAGACTCTGTCTTTAACACAGGAGGCAAGCACAGTTCAATGTCTTCCTGGCCAGTCCAGATTTTATCTGGGTTCAGAAGGAGGACTTGGCACCTGAGCACAGGAAAATGTTTTACTTTATAAGGAATTCAAATTCCACATGCTTCACATTAGCATATTTTTCCTCCATTTATATAGTGAAATTATGTTATAAGGAGACAATTTTGAAGAGTCCACATTGTGATATATGGATGGACTACATGTAATTCTTCAAAAAATATTCAGGACTTCCCTGGTGGTCCAGTGGTAAAGAATCTGCCTTCCATTGCAGGGGACTTGGGTTTGATCCCTGGTCTGGGAGCTAAGATCTCACATGCCCAGGGCAATTAAGCCCGCAAACCACAACTACTGAGCTCACGCGTCTCAATGAGAGAGCCCACGTGCCACAAACTACAGAGCCCACACTCTCTGGAGCCCACGCGCCACAACTAGAGAAGAGAAAACCCTCATGCCACAACTAGAGAGAAACCCATGCACTACAACAAAGATCCCGAGTGCTGCAACTAAAACATACCGCATGCCTCAACGAAGATCCCTCATGCCGCAACTAAGAACCGACACAGCCAAAAAGTAAAGAAAGAAAGAAAAAAAAATCACCTTAAAAAAATATTCAAACATAGCAAATTTTGGTCTTATTCTATGAGTATAAGCCATTTAGCATTTTATTCATCCTCTCAGGGACAGAAATATTAAATGTTATAGAAGTGTCTCATAATGACCAATGTTGAAATTTTCCCAAGCATTTTAATGGCTAATCCTTGGGAAGTTTTCTATATATTTTTGTATTGAAAGCAACTGAGAACATAATGCAATGATAATTTTCAAAAGGAAAATGTTAATTATTTTACTCTGTATGATTTTTCTGGAAGGAGTGTTGTAGCCTCTGTGTGTCCCATTAATTTATATATTGGATTTCCTCTAAGGATATCCCATTTGAGTTTATGCCTCTGAAATACCACATGCATTTCCCAGGTTTCCATTCCTCCTGTCTGGAATGTCCTTCCTGCCTGGCTAATGTCTCTATTTCCTTACAGACTTAGCTCAGGGGTTGCCTTAGAGAACTTCCCTTGGCTAGTCCTGCTTCTCCTCCTTTGCAGAGAAAAGGAATCTTCTTCTTTTGGGGTACTTCGTTTATGACATTTCTCAGGTCTTGCTGAAATTATCTGTGGAACTGTGTTTTCCCTACACTAAGTCTTGAGTTCCAGGGTGACAGAGAGAATTTTCTTTATTTCTACATTTTCAAGGCCTAGCAAGTGGTAGCTCCAGAAACATATTATTAGAGAAACACAAATTATTTTCAGAATCTCATTAAAGAACAACTAAAAATGTCCCAAAGTCTAATGTAGACTAGTTATTTAGTGATTTACTATTTACTTCATATAATCAACAGATCTTGCATTAAATAAGCCATTCAGTTGCTTCAAAAGAAACATCCTGCATTTGATTCATATCAATAGTGTGATATCAATAAGTTAACTCTGCTCAGAGCTTCAGATGGAGCTGAGAGAATTCTAGGTAATCATCTTTTGAGAACACAAGTAACTAAAACTACAACTAATAAAATACTGGAGAAGCAAGATTATACTCTAGTCTCAGTCTCTTCTTTGAAAATGGTTTATTTTGGTCTGTTTCTCTCATCTTACATTAATACCTATAGTTCAAAAGGAATTATTGCTTTAATATACTAGAATTCTTTTTTTGTCCTAGGCAGCCATGGGACACATGTTTTAAAAATGTAGTCCCTTGATAAATTTATTTCATGTCAATTTCTTTCTGGATGAAGACTAAATGTTTTAACCTATAATTCCATGTTTTTGATCCTGCTGGGTTGGCACATTATAGATGCCTATCACTTCTACATTGAAATTAAGGGAGGAAAACAGCTGTAAATTTTATGACCTAGATAAAAATCCTATTCCTTTACAATCTCTTATCCTATAGCTTGATACTTTCTAGGTTCTCTGAATTGATCTAAAAAACATCTAATTTCTTCCTTACTATTTATGGACTTCTCTCCCTTTCTATTCTTCAATTAGCTTCAGCAGGGAAAAAAAAAGACTTGAGCTGGCCCATTCTTGACATTTTTCATCTTAAATCTCAATATTCCTTCCTGTAAAGCTCTGTATCTTCAACTATCCATTGTCTTGTCTCTTCACATAAACCCAGCTTCCTACTTTGACCTACTAGATTATTTCCTAACCCCAATCCTCTCACCCATCTAGGCTACTAAGTTAAGAGGTTAGGGGCAAAAAAGAAAAAAGTGAAAGGAGATAAATGGGAATTTAAATGGAAGACTTGGGCGGACTCGCCACTAATAGCTTATTACACAGCATCCTATCAGCAGCTCTTTACTCACTCCCCACCTTCCAACACCCATGGGACTCTACAGGGGTTGGCCTTGACACTTCTGAAAGGAGTGGACCATGACCTATAGGTACAACCAAAATTTCTTTTATTATATGTTGCAATACTTCTTATGCTATTCCCTACATTGAATCATCATGACAATTTACAATTCCAGTAGATGCTGCCAAAATGCTCTCTCTGTGGATGTTGTATCCGTTTACACCTCCACTAGCAATGTACAGGAAGGTCCCATATATGTGGAATGTTTCCCCCCAACCTTGCCAAATATTGGCCAGTAGGATAGGTGAAAGGTAATCCCAGCCCTTTGCATGGAGCCCTGTCACTCTGCCTTGTATTTGAGAGCACACTTTTCCAGGGGGTTCAGTCTGGTCCTCTGAGCCATCAGGGGGGTCTCTTTGTGTTCCTTTATGTTAATTCAGATACAGATAATTTCCTCATATTCCACCTTCTAGAATAATGGAGTCAGCCCAAATCAAGTCCAAACTCCTCATCTCCATTGTTTTTTAAAGTAACACTTAATTATTATCATCATTATTTTAGCCGCGCCGTGCAGCTTGCGAGATCTCAGTTCCCCGACCAGGGACTGAACCTGGGCCACGGCAGTGAAAGCCCAGAATCCTAACCACTAGGCCACCAGGGCGCTCCCTCATCTCCATTTTTGATAGTAGGTTTTGGAAAGTAGGGTGTGCTCCTTGGAAGTCAGCCTTATGATCAAGTCATTTCTCTAAGTTCTGGTTCTAACTTCCCCAAGCCACTGCAAATGAGAGTTCAGTGTGCCTCAGAGCTCAACAAAATTATTCAAATTATGACTAGGTTTAAGACTATATATCTTCATCTTGAGTCTTCCTATGCTTCCCCTTTATACTCCCTTAGTTCCTTGAAGATCACCAATTGAAGTTGCAGCGTCTTCATGTGCAAGGTCTTGCAGACCCTGGGTAGATTAGCAAAGCACACTGAGGGCCATCACCAAGAGCCTTGGCCTTTGGTTGTTCTAGGCTGGAACCCATTACTTAGCTGCCTCAGGTGTTAGTCACTCTTACCAGCATTTGCTGTCTTTTAGAGTTCCATGATCATTCTCCTTCATCCATAATTTAAAGTCAGACAGGCCTGGGGATGAATCCCAGAGGGACCACTAACAGGCCATATGATCTTGGGCTAATTTAACAACTCTAACCCTCAGTTTACTCACCAATAAAATGGAGATGACATGCTTCCTTTTCTGACTTCTGGAGAGAACAAAGATTTTATATATATATATATATATATATATATATATATATATATATATATATACACATATACATATATATTTATATTTTTATATATATATATATATATACACACACACTTCATCCAGTTAGAGTTAAGGTTTTATATATATAGTGTATATATATATATATATATAATTTTATATTTATATATATGTGTGTATGTATATATATATATATACATATATATATATATATACACATATAATTTAGCACAAGGGTTAGCACAAAGCACAAATGCAACAAATAATTATCTCCTTCTGTTACTCTTCTGGCAGAGAAGCAAAATACTATTTTAGCAGTATTTTACTTTCTCTTAAGCTTATATTTTCATTGCCTCTACAGCCCCAAACCTAGGCGTTTCTTCCTTGTCTCTTATTATTGCTAAATATACAATTAAGCAAGCAAACAAACAAAAAGAGATTTTTTATTGCCCTTAAGACTTGGTTTTTGTTGATGTTGTTCATTTTATTTAGCTTGATTATTTTTTGCAAGGCTTCTGCTGATTCTAGACTTGGACTTATTGCTATTACTATTACAAGATGAATGTTTTAGATTCTCCCAATATTAAATGCGTCATTATTATTGACTGAAAGCCTAAAGCATCCAGGAAACAGTAGGGCCCCCTTTTCTGCATTAGATAAAAAATATTTCAGACTTGGTGGTGCCACGGTGGCCAAGACTTCCCAAGGCTGCTCTGTTCGTGAGGAAGTCTGTCTTACAAGGTAGAAGACAGTTGATTCCTATAACTGCTGCTGTAACCAAAATCTCTACCTCACTAATGACAATGAATTGTTCTCTGCCTTGAAAACTCACAAGGCAAGTTAGAACAGAACATGAAAGAGGAAGAGCATGAAGGGGCAGATGCCGTGGGAGAAGAGAAAGAGAAGTTTGCTTTCAATTTATCTGATTAGGCTGCGATAATGCCCTCTACAGACCTGTCCATCACTGCTGCACTTAGGTCAGACAAGAGTCTGACCCGAATGCCTGGGCAACAAAGGGCAAACAATGCCAAATTCAATTTTAGCTGATTTTTGACAGAAGGAAAAAATATTCTTTAAGGAGCCTGTTGAGAGCACCACATGAACCCCACATTTTTCATTTTTGACACCTTAGATCTTGTGGTAACACTTCATGGTATAAAACAGAAAGCAAAATATAGAGCGGAGGCAGACAAACATGTAAGTGCTGTCTGGGTTCCCAGTTCCTGCTCCTAATCCCAGGAATTTAATCTCTTCCCTGGATCCACTTTAAAAATTTATTTCCAAAAGCAACATTTGCTCACCTAGGGAATAGATGTTTTTCTAGGGGAAAGAAACCAACTCTATTCAGGCATATTTAATTATCTTTTTTACGTATGGCATATTTAATTATCTTTTTTTTTTTTTTTCTTTTTGCTGTATGCGGGCCTCTCACTGTTGTGGCCTCTCCCGTTGCGGAGCACAGGCTCTGGATGCGCAGGCCCAGCGGCCATGGCTCACGGGCCCAGCCGCTCCGCGGCATATGGGATCCTCCCAGACCGGGGCACGAATCCGTATCCCCTGCATCGGCAGGCGGACTCTTAACCACTGCGCCACCAGGGAGGCCCAATTATCTTTTTTTAAAACTTTCAGTTATTAGGAAAAAGTAAAATTATGCTCCCCAAGGCCCAGAAATCTTATACTTGTCAACAATCTAATATTCAATGGACTTCAGGCTTTTTTGCATGATTAGTTCATTTCTGTGTCAGCTCAGATCCTCTGAGAAACAAATGCCAAAGTGGAACAAGATGTGGAGGACATGTACTGGGGGAAGCACCTGTGGAAGATAAAGGGGAGAGGGATCAGGAAAAGGAGGTGAGAGCCTTCTGACCACAGTGCAAGTCTGACCCCTGTAGAAGGAGGGAGGGAAACAAGGAGGCCTCAGTAGGAGGAGCTTCAGCCTGCAGTATAATTCTGAGAAGGTCTTGGCCAGGCGGATGGGGAGCCTCAGAGCAAAGGTCGCCTGTCATAGCAGGCATCAGACATCAGCTAGTATATATAAATACACTAGCTTGGAAAAGCAAGTGATGTGGATCCACTTTGCTAATAAGATTTAAGTGAAGTCTTGGCCTCTTTACTGTGGGAAATTAAAGAGTCTATAGATTTTTGAAATTTTCTTCATACTAGTTCTGAATGGATGCTAATTCCTGGGGACCCAAAACACCACTGGAGATCAGTATTCAGAGAGAAGACTTATGGTACTCAGGTGATACATGAGGTTTGAGCTCAAGACTATTTCACAGGACCTACCTGTAAGGAAATGGTTATTTCCTTAGTGCTTGGGTGTATAATTGATGTAACTGGTCTAATCTCCACACTGAAATGTGGCAAAATGCTGTAGGAAGGCCAAGTGGAAGCTCTTGGAATTCCCTCCACCCCATTCCTGACAGTCAACCAAAAGCAATACCACATCCCTAGGAGAATTGCCAAGATTCATGCCAATATCAAAGACTTAAATATGCAGGTGTGGCAATTCCTAACATTCTCATTTAACTTTCCTGTTTGGCCTATGCAGAAGATGTATTCATCTTGGATAACGATTATGGATTATTGTAAACTTAATCAGGCGATGCCAATTGTAGCTGTTGTTCCCGATGTGATAACTTTACTTGAGCAGATTAACACAAGTATCTGGCATCTGGTACACAGCTACTGATCTGATTTTTTTTCCCTTAAAACAATTCTCAAGGATCACAAACTTTTTGCTTTCCACTAACACAGGACAATAATACACCTTCACTGTCTTACCTCAGGGTTATGTCAATCCTTCTGCTCTCCATGTAGTCCCTGCCACAGTCCCCAGAGGTCTTAACCATCTTGACATCCCACAGAACATCCCACGAAACATCACATGTGTCTCCTTCATGGATGACACCACGCTAAATTGCTCATCATGGGCAGATAGTAGTAAATATTTTCATGATTATTCCCTATAGTAAGTTTCCTCTGCTGACATAACTAGTGTAGATTCTATTTTCCTGTCTGACTCAACTCTAAATCCCACTTTCCAAAAATTATAGACCAGACGTCTAAACCAAACAAAAAAGTATTGCTGGGCAAATAATTTATAGACAAAATAATAGACAAAAATAGACAAAATAATAATGTCTATTATTTTTCCATGGAAGGCTGGGTTTCTCCATAAATGTCAGATATCTTTCATATGATTGATATAAGTATCACAAGAGATATTCAAACAAATTTCACCATTGGCTTCAAAACTCCCTTTGATGCCTTTATATGACACTGGAGTAAATTCTGGTCCTTTGGCTAATTTCTCATTGTCTATGAAGCGAAAAGCATGTTGTGGGCTGAATTGTATCTGACCCACATTCATATAATAAATCCCTAACTCCCAGTACTTCAGAGTACAATGGTATTTGGAAATAGGAACTTTAAAGACGTAATTAAGTTAAAATGAGGTTGTTAGAATGGGTCTTAATCCTGTATGACTGATGTCTCATAAGAAGAGGAAATTTGTACACAGAAAGAGACATCAGGGATGTGCACACACACAGAGAGAAGACCACCTGAGAACATGGTGAGAAGGTGCCATCTGCAAACCAAGGAGAGAGGCCACAGAAGGAACCACACCTGCCGACACCTTGATGTTAGACCTCTATCCTCCAAAACTGTAAGCAAAATTTCTGTTGTTCAAGCCATCCAGTCTGTGTGTGGTATTTTGTTATGGCAGCTGTAGCAAACTAATACACAGCCTAGGGTGTAAAGAGGTCATATGGCTTTTAAAACTTTCAGTAGTAAGAGACAAAGATCACAAGACAAGGGTGAAAGTGTCTTTGTCTTTGTGTCTGTTTTGGTGTGTTTGTGCATCTTTGTTTCTATCTGGATCCCTACTTCCCCACTGTCTTTCCCTCTCTTGATGACTCTTTCCTGTTTTGTTTTGTTTTGTAGGGGGCAGAGGGTTTTATTTGACCCCCTCTTTCTCCTTCCTTCCCCCAAATTCTTTTCCAATTAATTAGTTAATAGTAATGATACTTACTCTGTGTTAACCACTATTCTAAGAGCTTTACTTCTATTAACTCATTAAAACCTCCCAATGAACTTATGAAGGAATTACCACCTTTTATCCCAGTCTTATAAATGGGGAAATAGAGGGACAGAGAGGTTAAATAACTTGTCCAAGGCACATGGTTAGCAAGTGACAGAGTTCAGAGGTGAGCCCCAAAATTCTGACTCAAGAGCTGGTGCTCTTAATCGCTATGCTGAGCCAGATTTCACGTAAAAGAGAAGGATGCCTCTGGATATGTCCATTCCTAAATATGCTATTTTTATTGAATTGAAGACAAATGGAGAGAGTAGTTTATATCTTATACCTAAGTTAAAGTCACTTTGGAACTTATATAGCCCTCAATACTTTTCCTTGGGTAATATTAAAAAGTTGTCTCTTTTAGTAATGGCTGAAGTCTACACATACACATAATCCAGAAGAGTCATATACATACAATTTCTAAATTCAAATATAAAAATTCTAATGATAATGAATTAGAAGTACGTCTTGATATTGTAACAAATATACAAGTTAATCACTTTAATCCTCACAGGAAACTTGTAAGTTAGAAGGAGCTGGTACATTACCCATACTTTACAGATGAGAACACAGAAGCCAGGAGACACTGAGGACAAGCTAGACTGCGAGGCCATGAGGAGGAACCTTGGGTATCAACTGCAGGGCCCCCAGCTCACTTTACACCACTCTGAATGCCACTCAGAGAAGGAGTCAAGTATGCTGCAACCCTAGTGCCAGCATTTGTTCAACTGTCACGACATCACTTTAGCCAAAGCACAGAGAAGATGCAATACAGTTAGAAGGAAGATTTTACAGTTTTCTGTGCCTTGGCCTGGATAGCATTGTGACTCACAAAGGGAAAAGTGGATCATGGCACCATATCTGGCTGCGTGAGATTTTCCTCCATTGATTTTTTTCTCCATCTACTGCTCCAACTTGATCCTGTTTAGTGAATGAGCCTGACAGCAAACCCAAGCCTGCATAAAAAGCTCCCTGCTGACGCTCTGTCACAGCCGCTCAACCTAGGCTCCCAGGAACTTGGGCAAGCGGAAGAATCCTTTGTCTTCAGACTATGACAAGAGTGGAAAAAAATCCCAACTATTTGGCTGTGTAGCATCATTCGAGCATGCCTTAATGGGGAAGGTCTAATGAGGAATGCAGCCTTTGAAAGATCAAGCTTTAACAACTCCCAAAGCATTCTCACTGTACAATTCTACACCATTATCATTAATAGGATTCAAACTACAAATCAGAGATTATGTTACTATTTTACCCAGTTTGATGGCCACGGATCCTTCTTTTCTTTACTGGTTATGTTCAAAGAGATCTTGGCCTGTTATTATAATCAAATGTGCCGGAGAAAACATCCCTATTCTTTGTGGATTCTATGGTGGTAGCAGGAATAAGAGAATAAAAGAAAAGCCAATTTTAAACTACCAAATGAACTGCAGCTGCTCCAGGCCCCTTCCAATCCCCCCTTCCTCTCCTGTTATTGACCTAGTAATGGATTCATGTTCTTGAGCTTAACTCAACTTTCAGAGGGGAGCTGGGCCTAAAACCAGTTGGAATGGTTTTTGGAGGTACCCGGAGGTCCTTTACAAACACAGGGCACAGGTTTCTGGCAGGTAAAATTCACTTATATTTTTTCCTCTATAATTTCTCCCAAAGCAATTCAAGAGCATTTACCTCCAACACTGTACTTCGTGCATGGTTACAATGTTTCCAGTTAAAAAGAAAAGAAAGACAAGGAAGGCTAAAATACTTCAAAAGTGTGTGTGTGGTGGGAGATTTATACAGTATGTGTATTATATCTCAATAAAACTGTTACTGTATTTAAGCATATGTGTAGTTGGGAAGGGGAAAGAATGGATAAACATGACTGAATATAGAATACTCCTGATTTTAAAAGGCATCACTAAGGGTGTGGGTAATGGGAAGTTAATGCTTAATGAGGACAGTTTCAGTTGTGGAAAATGAAAAAGTTCTGGAGATGGATAGTGCTGATCGTTGCACAATAATATGAAAGTACTTAATGCCACTGAATTGTACACTTAAAAATTGGTTAAGGGCTTCCCTGGTGGCACAGTGGTTGAGAGTCCGCCTGCCGATGCCGGGGACGCGGGTTCGTGCCCCGGTCCGGGAAGATCCCACATGCCACGGAGCGGCTGGGCCCGTGAGCCATGGCCGCTGAGCCTGCACGTCTGGAGCCTGTGCTCCGCAACGTGAAGCCACAGCAGTGAGAGGCCCGCGTACCGCAAAAAAAAAAAAAGGTTAAAATGGTAAATATTATGCGTTATATATTTTACCACAATAAAGGTCATCGTTGTTTTAAATTAACAAAAACCACTACTACATCAAGACTACATGTTTATTGTAGAAACCTCAGAAAAAGAAATGAAAAAAGAGGAAAATATAAATCCCTTAAAATCCCATTATCTGGACACAACCATTTTGTAGTACTTTTGTATATATAGCCTCCAAAATTTTGTCAGAAACATATAAGTAAATAAAACCGGGGTTGTACTAGGTGTATTATTTAGCAATCTGCTTCTCACTCAAAAAAATATATATGTATATATATCTTTCCATGCTTAGATAGATAGATAGATTACAGGTACAGTTGGCCTTTCATATCTGCAGGTTCAACCAATCATGGATCAAAAATATTTTTAAAAAAGATTCCAGAAAGTTCCAAAAGGCAAAACTTGAATTTGCTGCAGGCTGGCAACTATTTGCATAGTATTTACATTGTACTTATAACTATTCACATATTATTTACATTGTATTAGGTATTACATACCTTGTACATACATCTTAGATGATTTTTTCTTTTCTTTAGGATAAACCCAGAGTTATATAATTGTTGAGTATGCACATTTTTAAGAGTTAGTACTTGGTGCCCTCCTGAAAAGACGGAACCTATTTGTATTCCCATGGAAAATGTGTGAAATTACTACCACCAAGTGCATGTTGCTACTCTTCCTCATCTTTTTCAGAATTAGAGGTTTAAAAAGAGTTTTTAGTGAAATAAGTCAGGCAGAGAAAGACAAATACTGTATGTTTTCACATATATGTGGAATCTAAAAAGTAGAACAAATGTAACAAAACAGAAACAGACTCACAGATGTAGAGAAGAAACTAGTGGTTACCAGAAGGGAATGGGGGAGGGAGAGGGGGCAAAACAGGTGAAGGGGGTCTTTACAAACTACTAGGTATAAAATAAATAAGTTACAAGGGTGTAATGTACAGCACAGAGAATATAGTCCATATTTTATAATAAGTTTATATAAAGTATAATCTATAAAATGTTGAATTACTATTTTGTACACCTGAAACTAATATAATATTGTGAGTCAACTATACTTCAATTTTTTACAATTCTATCTCATTTAAATCTTTATTTCTTTAAATACTAAGGAGAATAAATGCTTTTCTTAGATATTCCACAACTCCCTGTTATTCTTTTCTTGTGAATTTTTGCATGTTCATGTCCTTTCCCAATTCAGCTTTTTTGTGGGTTTTTTCCTTATTTGTACATAAGAGTTCTTTTATAATAAGGATCTTACCCTTATCATATCTTTTATCATATCATTTTAGCTTATGGAGCTTCTGCCATGTAAATATTTTCAATTTTTTCATAGTCAGATCTGTTACCCTTTCTTTCCCTTATAATATTTGTCTTTGGCTATCGTACTTTCCTTCCTCCAAATCATAACAATATTATCTATATTTTAAAGTGTGACATAATAAAGGCCATGTATGAAAAACTCACAGCTAACATCATACTCAATGGTGAAAGACTGAAAGAAAGCTTTTCCGCTAAGATCAGTAATAAAATAAAGATGCCCACTTTCACTACTTTGGCATAATATTGGAAGATTTAGCCAGAGCAAATAGGCAAGAAAAAGAAATAAAAAAACATCCAAACTGGAAATGAAGAAGCAAAATTATCTCTATTTGCAGATGACTTGACCTTAGATGTAGAAAACCCCAATGGTCTCACACGCACACACACACACACACACACACACACACAGAACTAATAAACAAATTCATCAAAACTACAGGATACAAAATCAATGTACAAAAATTAGTTGTGTTTCTATGCCTAGCAGTGAACAATCCAAAAAGAAATTAAGAAAACAATTCCATTTACAACAACATCAAAACGAAAAAAAGAATAAACTTAACCAAGGAGGCAAAAGACTATACACTGAAAACTGCAGAACATTGCTGAAAGATTAAAGAAGACATAAATAAGTAGAAAAACAGCCCATGTTTGTGTATTGGAAGACTTAGTCTTGTTAAAATGTCAATACTACCCAAACAGAACTATACATTCAATGCAATCCCTATCAAAATCCAAGAAATTTTTGCAGAAAAGTCCAACCTAAAATTCATGTGGAATCTCAAAGGACCCCAAATAGCCAAAAAAATCTTTAAAAAAAGAACAAAATTGTAGGTCTCACAGTTCTAGATTTCAAAATTTACTGCAAAGCTATAGTAATCAAAACAGTGTTGTCCTGGCATACAGACAAACATATAGACCAATAGAATAGAATAAACAGCCTAGAAATAAACTCTTACATATACACCCAAATGATTTTCTACAAGGGTGCCAGGACCATTTAATATTCAAAAGACAGTCTTTCCAATATATAGTGTTGGAAAACCTGGATATTGACTTGCAAAAGAATGAGGTTGGACCCTTACTTTACACCATATACAAAAATTAACTCAAAATGGATCAAATAATTAAATGTAAGAGCTAAAACTATAAAACTCTTAGAAGATGCAAAGGAAAAGCTTCATGACATTAACTTTGGTAACGATTTCTTGGATGGGACACCTGAAGTGTATGCAACAAAAGAAAAAATTGTATGCTTCATCAAAATTAAAAACGTATGGGCTTCCCTGGTGGTGCAGTGGTTGAGACTCCACCTGCCGATGTAGGGGACACGGGTTCGTGCCCTGGTCCTGGATGATCCCACATGCTGTGGAGTGGCTGGGCCCGTGAGCCATGGCTGCTGAGCCTGCACGTCCGGAGCCTGTGCTCTGCAACGGGAGAGGCCACAGCAGTGAGAGGCCCATGTACCGCAAAAAAATAAAATAAAATAAAAATTTTTGTGCATCAAAGGACACTATCAGCAGAGTCAAAAAACAACCCACAGAATGGGAGAAAATATTTGTAAATCATATATCTGATAAGGGATTAATATTCAGAATATATAAAGAACTCTAAAACAACAACAAAACAATCCAATTTTGTAATGGGCAAACAACTTGAACAGACATTTCTCCAAAGAACATATACAGATGGCTAACAAGCTTGTGAAAAGATACTCAACATTGTTAATCATTAGGGAATGCAATCAAAACCACAATGAGATACCACTTCACACCAGTTAGGTGAGCTATTATATAAAAGAAGGAGGAGGGGAAGGAGAAGAAGAAAATAACAAGTCTTGTGAAAGAGGTGGAGAAACTTGAATCCTTTGTGCATTACTGGTGGGTAATGCAGCTGTGGAAAACAGTATGGCATTTCCTTCAAAAATTAAACATAGAAAATAAAGAATTTTTCAATTACAAAAAAAATAAAGCATTTTTCCAGTTTCACATAGAACTACCATGTGAACCAGCAATTCCACTTCAAGGTATATACCCCCCCAAAATTGAAAGAAAGTATAATGGACTGATTGTGTCTCCCCCCCCCCCCACAAATTCATACCCATGCCTATATTTGGAGTTAGGAAGTGATTAATGTTAAGTGAGATTATAAGGGTGAGGACCTGGTGTGATAGGAGTAATTTCCTTATGAGAAGAGACACCAGAGAGCTCCCTCTCTACTCCATCTCTGTCTGTAAGTCAGGAAGAGAGCTTTCACCAGAAACCAAATTGGCCAGAAACTTGATCTTGAACTTCCAGCCTTCAAGGACTGTGAGAAAGCAAATTTATGTAGTTTAAGCGAGTCAGTATTTTGTTATGGCAGTCCAAGCAGACTACGACAAAAGGCACTCGAGCAATATTTGTACACCTATGTTCATAGCAGCACTGTTTACAATAGCCAAAAGGTGGAAACAATCCACATGTCCATCAACAGATGAATGGGTAAACAAACTACAATGGAGTATTATTCAGCCTTAAAAAGGAAGGAAATTCTGACACATGCTACAGGAAGGATGGACCTTGAAGACATTAATGATAAGTGAAATAAGCCACAGAAGGACAAATACTGTATGATTCTACTTATATGAAGTACCTAGAGTAGCCAAATTTATAGAGACAGAAAGTAGATTTGGGGGAAGAGGAAAATGGGGAGCTGTTTAATGGGTACAGAGTTTCAATTTGGGAATAAAAAAAATTGTGGAGATGGATGTGGTGGTGATTGTTGCACAACAAGGTGAATGTACTTAACTCTGCTGAAATGTACAGCTAAAAATAGTTAAAATGGTAAAATTTGCTATGCATATTTTACCATATTCAAAAAAAATTGAAGTGTGCTTGCTAATAGAATCTAAACAATACAGAAATACATGAAATAAGCTTATGAAGTAAATTTATTTCATTATTTTATATGTAAACCTTTAATTCATCTGGTTTTATTTTGGTGTTAGGAATGAAGGGGATCCAGCTTTTATCTTTCCTGATCACAGTATTATTGTTAAATAATCCTTCCTCTCCCATCACCCCTGCTGATTTAAAGTTTCTCTTTCATCATATACTAATTCTTATCTATGTAGTGGTAGTATCCATTTCTAAATTTTCTATTTTGTTCCATGGTGCCATTGGCCAGTCAATTTGTTCCTGCCTCACAGTTTAAAGTATCACACTTTAAGGTGTAATTTATATGATATAAAATGCACAGATCTTCAGGATACGATTCAGTGAGTTTTGGCAAATGCATACATACACATAGCCCACTATTAAGATATAAAATATTTCAATCACCCAAAAAGATGCTTTGTGCCTCAATCAGTCCCCAACCATTCCCATCACAGAAACAACCATTTTTCTGATTTCTTTCACTGATGATTCATTTTGCCTGTTCTAAAAATTCATGTAAATGGACTAATTCAATATGTGCTCCCCTGTGTTCTACCTTTCTTCACTCAGCACAGTGTTTCTGTAGTTTATTCATGTTGTTGCACGTACCAGTAATTTATTCCTTTTTATGGTCGAGCAGTATTCCATTGTGCGGATGTGCCACAATTTCTTTACCCATGTCCTATTGTCAGATATTTAGATCGTTTCTAGTTTGGAGCTGTTATGAGTACAACTGTTACAAACATTCCTGTACAAGTCTCTATATAAACATATGTTTTCATTTTCCTTGGAGAACCATACTTTTAAATTACTATAGCTTTATAATAAGTATTAATATTTACTACAGACATTCTTCACTCATTATTTTTATATTTTCTTTCTTAAAATGGGCTATTTTTACATTATTCTGCCAAAAAATGCCTTTGGGAATTTTTGGAATTTGATAGATTAGTTTAAGAAAAACTGAAATCTTGATAACATTTAATCTTCCCATTCCAAAACATGTTACATTTTTCCATTTGGTCAGGTCTTCCTTTACGTTCCTCAATAAAGTTTTAAAATGTTTATCAAAAAGTGCTGCACATTTCTAGCTTAGTTAATTCCTAGGGAGTTTTATTTTTTTATTACTGCTGAAAATTGGTACCTACCCAACCCCCCACCCCCTGCCCATTATTTTTTCTTATTATTATTACTTTTCCACAGGAGGGATCTCGGTTTCTTTTTTAAATTATCTTGTATCCATCCACCTTACTGAATTTTTCTTCCAGTTATTCTATTATGAACTATTTTAAACATTTACTTTGCAGAGTGTTTCTTTCTCTGAAGAAAATGGAAAGAAAATTATCTCTTTCTAAAGCCCTGCTGGATTGCTTTCCAATCCTGCTTTCATTGTCACACTCCCTTATCATCAGTTATTTGACCTACCAACAACACCAACCAGCATCTCCTTTCTTTTGTGTCGACTATAAAACTTCAAGGAAGTCAACTGTCAATAGGAAAGTGACTTATACCATTCAAGAACACATTTTGAATTAAGTCTAGTGCATGTGAGAGCTATAGTCTATAACAGAAAAATAGGTTGTTGTTGATTAGTTAATTACACAAATATCTATCATCTTTTTCCATGAAGAAGCAGCCACTACACATTAGCAACAAACATGTAAACATTTACCATAGATCCCTTGGATCTGAGACAATTTTGATCAGCAGATACTGGAATGGAGGATGATAGCAAGGGCTTTTGTAGACACTTGAGAGACTCTTCTCCCACATGTCATGGGTCCCCACAAGAAGTCAGAGTGGACAGCCAGGAAAGTTACCATGGGGGGCAGAGAGAGCAACTGGGCATCATCCGTGGTCAAGAGGCTCCTGCTCTCAGGTGGCTCATGCCTCCCACATGGCTTCATGAAGTATAAGATGGCCCTTGTAAAATGCTTCCTAACCCCTCACTCTGAAATGCTTCTTTTCCTTCTTTATAATCTAACCAGTTGAGCAGCTTACTCACCTTTATAACCTCCAAAGGGGTAAGACTTCACTGATTTCCATATCTCAATGAACAAAAATTTCTCATACTCGATTGCTAGCACCCCTCCTCTTCTGCAGTATTAACATTTTTTCTGTTGCAATGTTAAATGCCTTTGTGTCCTCAAACTCCACTAAAGAATGAAATTCTATCCTCGGCAATTTAGCAAAAACTTCCATATACTACGTTATTCTGCTTTCCCAGGACACTGCACCTTTATTTCTCAAAACATGGGCAGAATTAAACAGATTTAAGATCCTGACATCTGGGGCTTCCCTGGTGGCGCAGTGGTTGAGAATCCGCCTGCCGATTCAGGGGACACGGGTTTGTGCCCCGGTCCGGGAAGATCCCACGTGCCGCGGAGCAGCTGGGCCCGTGAGCCATGGTCGCTGAGCCTGCACGTCCGGAGCCTGTGCTCTGCAACGGGAGAGGCCACAGCAGTGAGAGGCCCGCATAACGCAAAAAAAAAAAAAAAAAAAAAAAAGATCCTGACATCTGACAACAAGGAAGGCACTCTTCCTTCAGAGAAGATCCTAGAATCCACTGCCTAGGTCCTCTGAACGTGCCATATCAGGTCTCATTTCCTAAGTTGTCTTATATTTTTTCTCTTTTTTAAAAATTGAAATATAGTTGATTTACAATGTTGTGCTAATTTCTGGTGTACAGCAAAGTGACTCAGTTATACACATATATACATTTTTTAAATATTCTCCTAAGTTGTCTCATGAACAACTTTTTAGACTGTCCTGATTCCCTAAATAATTAGGGCACTGCAGTGTTGTTTAGAGCTTCATTTTTGTCATCTTCCTCTACTACTTTAAATTTCAGTTAATGAAATCAATACTAAATGCTGAACATGGTGGGCAATATCTATTTTGTGATTCTTCCTTATTTTCTTTCTCCTTTTTTGTTTCTTCTACTTTTTATTACCAGAATAAAAGTGGGGTTTTTTCTTTACAATTCAATGATTTTTAATATAAAGTTGTGCACCCATCACTGCCATCTACCTTCAAAACATTTCCACCACCCCAAAAAGAAACTTTGTACCATTTACAGTTACTCTCCATTCCCATCCCTAGCCTTAGGAAACCATTAATCTTCTTTCTGTCTCTATAGATCTGCCTCTTCTGGACACCTCACATAAATGGAATTACATAATGTGCATTTTATTGTGTCTGGCTTCTTTAACTGAGCTTAATACTTTTGAGGTTAATCCATGTTGTAACATGTATCAGTATTCAGTTCCTTTTTATTGCTAAATAGTATTCTGTCATATGGCTAGACCATGTTCTGTTTAACCAGTTGGTGGGCATTTGGATTTTTCCCACTTCATGGCTATTGTGAACAACGCGGCTATGAACATCTGAGTATGTCTTTGTATAGACACACGTTTTCATTTCTCCTGGGTATATACTTCGAAGTATAATTGTTGGGTGATATGGTAATTCCATGTTAAAGAAACTGCCATCTGTTTTTCCAAAGTTGCTGCACTGTTTTACATTCCCACCAGCAATGTATGGAAAGGTATATTTTTAACCTCTATTAAATGATGGCATAAATAGGACAAACCAAGGAATTTTGACTAAGAAGAATGCATCTTTTACCCTGCTTGAGAGATGGGGGGTTGGAAGATGATTTTCTTCTGTACTACTTTCTGAATCTATTTTCTGTTCCACAGGCCCCCTGGAACTAGAGTGGGCATGAATGTGCTCAGCAATGAATGCCATGGGGTTAAAATGAACATTGACTTGCCAAGACCTCCTTCATTATAATGAAATGCCCCTCCCTGTGCTCACATACACAAAAACACAATTTTTAAAAAATGCTTGTTAATTCCCACTGATGCAAAGAAGCAAATACTTATCTTCCTTACCATCTCTTTTTTTGATAGCATATATGTTTATTGTTCTATTACTCAGAGTTCAGACTGCTATAAAAGTGCTTTAACTGAAGGAGGGAACAATGCCTTTGGCATTATTATATTCAAATAAGAATGTAGAAAAGAGAAAACTGGAAGCATATTTAGTTTCCTTTGAGCTGCCCATTTCATATAGCTGACAACATGAATTATATTACATAAAATCTATTCATTATTCTATCCATTCAAGAGCAACTTGAGGTTTAAGGCAGACTAATGGCTGTCACATGAAGCTACTGCTTGTCAGTCTTCAGTGAACTCAAGCAAAAAACAAGGAAATTGGGAAAGGACAACATACGGAGTCAAAGAATATTCATACTGTGGGGAAACAGCTCCAAAAGAAAAGAAGCTTCTTGTATTGAATTTGGCAGTGGTACAAGGTACACCAGGAAACTGCATTTCTGTGTTGAAAAGTTATTGTGTTATTTTGGGGTTGGGATGGGTTGGAAATCATTTTACTGCTTATTTAGGTGCCAAACTTCATACCATTGACAGGTTATACTGTCAAATATTCTGGACTTCAAAATATGTTGTTCATTTTCCTTCTTGTGTTATGTTTATAGAATGAATTGAGAAAGAAAATAAGCAACATAAATAAAATTCTTGAAAAGAACCTATGCTCAGAGGCCCCCCACAAAAGTCAGACAGAAAAAAAAAATCTTCTGTCTGTTCTGCTCATGGGGCCTCATTTTCCTTAACCACTAAGCTATATAACCTACAGAATAAAAGAACCCATAGAACAAAATAGAAACTGGATTCTCCTCTCAGAAGGGAGGGGAAAGTCTCTTGGTGCTTGATTGATACAGAAAAAAAGAAATAAGGATAAAAACAGTGAGACTTATCACCCCATTCAATGGAGAAAAAAGAGAAAGGCAAGCCCATCAGTGAAAGAGCAGAAGATGAAAGAGAGAATTGCAAAACATCATATCTAGGAATGAATTTCTCCTTTTCTTAGCACCCAAGAAAATATTAGGTCTAAGAAAGTATGGGATTCCTCCTGCTTGAATTTCAGAGCAGAGTAGAAAGAGATCTATTGTACATTCGATTTTAGGTTCTGGCTTTCACTTAGCAAGCATCCTCTAAATGGTGGTTATCTTGGTTTGGGTTTCTCCAAGCAGACTCTGAGACAAGAATTCAAATGCAAGGAGTTTCACTGGGAAGTAAAGAAAACTGAGAGGGAAGTGGGCAAAGGAGGCAGGGAAAGGAAGGCAGTCACATTATCAAGCCAGCTACAACCGTGGGCAACTCCAGGAGCTAGTGGAAAACATGCACCTCACTGTTATCCCATCCAAGGGATGAGAGAGTTGGACTGGTCACCTTCCGACTCCACTCAGTCGCGGGTGGAAGGTTGCTCCCAGAGTCATTAACCAAAGGGGAGGCAAAAGAAAGTCCATAAGTGAAGAAATGCAGATGCTGACTGTTGGAAGTCAAGCCTCTGTGCACAACAGTGAAAGGTGAGGGAACGTGGGTTTGGCCACACCTGGGTCAGCTTCAAGTGGTATAAAAACAACCAGGGAACACCTCTCTCCTTGGGTGCAGGGATCTTGTTTGCTGTTGTTTCCCAATTCTGTCATACTTTAGGCATTCAGTAAATAATGTGTTAACTAAATGTGTTAGTGAATGCATGAAATAGCTTTAAATCCTGGCTCCATCACTTGTGAAAAACCTCTTTTCTCATATATAAAAACAAACCTTGGGCCTTCCCTGGTGGCGCAGTGGTTAAGAATCCGCCTGCCAATGCAGGGGATGCGGGTTAGAGCCCTGGTCCAGGAAGATCCCACGTGCCATGGAGCAACTAAGCCCCTGAGCCACAACTACTGAGCCTGCGTTCTAGAGCCCGTGAGCCAGAAGTACTGAAGCCCATATGCTTAGAGCCCGTGCTCTGCAACAAGAGAAGCCACCGCAATGAGAAGCCTGCGCACCACAACCAAGAGTAACCCCAGCTCGCTACAACTAGAGAAAGCCCGTGCGCAGCAACGAAGACCCAATGCAGCCAAAGATAAATAAAGAAAAATAAATAAATTTTAAAAACCCCTCATTCTACGAAATAATAAATGACATAACCTAAGATAGCACCTGACCCACAGCGGGAACTGAGTAAATGTAGTTATTATGTATCGATTTCCTTCTTTCTGCCATGCAGTCCACCCTCCTTTATTTTGCTTTTCTCTCATAGAAAGGAAAGGTGGCTGTAGCATTTGATAGTGCCCTAGTTCAGAAATTTGAGAAATTTGCAATGTATCTTGACCCAGTGGAAGGGCCCACACCAACGGTTTCATCTTAAAGGTCAAATTCATTGACTTACATATGTAGGAGAAGCTGTGATAGCAGTTCTTTCAAGAGAGGGCCAACACTTATTTAATTGTACGTTTTGAGCCAAGAGCACCACTATGCAACTATGAACGCAATCCTGAAGAATGACACTAATTCTTTTAACCTGCCTGCTGCTTATATTGAGGTCAATGGCTGACTTTTTTTTTTGACCTGATGCTCATCAGTAATTACTCCAAAGTGAAAATATGAAAAAAAAATCAAGGAATAATATGAAAGTGTCAGGTATTTTCTGCCTTCTCATTCTCCAAATTCACTCACTCTCATACTCTTTTAATGTTTTATCTCAACACTCAACATGTGTATTTCTTTCTAGAACCCAGCCAGATCCCAGGTCTGAATTCCAATAGCTCATTTCCCAGTTTCCATGAAACAAGGCCTGAAAAATGTGAACTTCTCAGAGGACTGCACACAAGAAGATAAAAGCTTAAATTACACCCGTACAACTTCCTCCATTAAAATTTATAGCTTTTCAAAGGAAAAGAGTAAGTCAATTAGTTCTAGAAATCCAGTCTTTCTTCTTACCTTCCAACAAATGTGTGGCTCAGGATATAATTTAATACCCAAAGTGCTAGGCACTTAGTCCAGCTAACCTGAAGAGTGCTTATTCCACTTAACTTGCCTGTGTTTTGAGATCTTTTTAAAATGTTGAGATCTTTAGAGTTCTAGGATCTGTCTAAACTGTATTTCCAGGAGCCAAGTAAAGGTGAGGGTTGAGGCCAGTTGATGGACGCTCCTCCATGAAAGAACATCTGTTGTGCTGCTGAGCTTATAACCAGGTCTCTTCACCAAGTTGGGGGGCATGAACTTGAAGCCTCCCAGAAAATCAGTCCACTACCAGTTTGAAACTCAAGTCTGACTGTGATTCAAATGCAGGCTTTTTCATTGACCCTGCCTGGGGTCAAACCTTTATCTTTATCTTTCCTTCCTTCCCCCTTTGCAGCCTTTTTTTCCCTCAGTGCTATATTTTATCCTCTATGTCTCTGAAAATCACAGTGGGCTAAATGAGATAGTGTATTAGTTTCCTATTGCTGCTGTAACTAACTACTATGGACTTGGTGGCTTCAAATAACAAAAATTTATCACCTGACAGCACTGGAGGGCAGAGTCCAAAATGGGATTTATTGGACTAAAAGAAGATTTCAGCTGAGTTGTGTCCATTTTAGAAGTTCCAGAGGGGAGTCTTTTCCTTGCCTTTTCCAGCTTCTCGAGGTCACCTGCATTCCTTGGCTTGTGCCCTACATCATTCTGACATCTGCTTCCATCTCTCTCCTCTCCAACTAGTCTGATCCCTATATTAACTGGATCCAGCCCCTGTTAGCTTTAAACTGTTTAGTGTTCATTTAGTCAATTAGTGTTTCTCCTGGGGTAACAGGCTTGATTTGAGGGTTAAGGTTTTATCATGGCTTAACGATGTGATGGAGTGTATCCAGCCCAAGAGGTAAGCCCTAGGGTTTAGGCTAGTGAGAGGGGCAAGTTTAAGTCAATTGAGGAGACAAGGGTGTGATAGAAAAGCAAAGGCAAAGATGATGACTGTGCGTCGAGATGAAAACACAAGATCTCAGTTGAAAAACAACAATCAGAGAGGTCAAATGAGAACAAGGTTAGAACCTGACAGAAACAAAAGATAGCAGGAAGCAGAGCCTGGGAAAGTAGGGGGAGTCCGATTTAATTCTTGAGGTTGATATCTCAGTCACACCCCTCATTTCATGGTGCAAGTGACCTTCAAGATACCATTGAGCTGCCTGATTTTCCACACAGGTCACACATCCCACTTCTTCCCCCAGACATCATGACATGGGACAAAGTAGATGGAAGGATTCTTTGGAACTATAAAATGACAATGCAGTTTTTACTTTAAAAGGTATTTTTTAGGCCTAAAGTTTAAAAGGTCTTTGATCAGCCCCTAACTACTTTTATGACCTTAAGCAAACTTCCAGTTTCTTCGTCTATAAAGTGGAATTAATAATAGAATCCGTACCTCACAGAGTTATGTGAACTAACGTGCCAGGTACAGAGCAGGATCTCAGTAAAGTTAGTCATATTTGCTATGACAAATCTTGTTATCTTTAAGTGAAAAATAATCATCTTGTTGTCTTTAAGTGAAAAATAACCCAAGAGATCAACAGAAAAATAACCCAAGAGATCAACAGTTATGAGGTGGAGGGGGAGAACTTTCTCCCAACTAATTACAAAAAGAATATTTACTCTTTATTTATGCATAATTCCATAAATCACAATGAATTTGACAGTTATCTTTTGGAAGGCTCTGTCTTGTTGTATGGCCAGGAAGTACCTTAGAAATGTATGAGGGAGAGGAGAGGCTGGCTTTAAGAATCAGCATAGGGACTTCCCTGGTGGTCCAGTGGTAAAGAATCCACCTTCCAATGCAGGGGACGCGGGTTCGATCCCTGGTCAGGGAACTAAGATCCCACATGCCATGGGGCAACTAAGACCATGTACCACAACTACTTAGCCCACGAGCCTCAGCTAGAGAAGAGAAAAACCAGCACATCACAACTAGAGGAAAGCCAGAGTGCTGCAACAGAAGATCCCACGTTCTGCAACTAAGACCCGACAGAGTCAAAAAAAAAAAGTCGGCACAAAAAAATCACCCAGAGTTTCATTGCATGCAATTGGCCCATCCCACCATAAGTAGAGAAAGAATTGTGGTGTGATGTACCCTTCCTCACACCCTACATTTAAGTTCAGTCCAAGGTCCTTTCTACAACCTACAAGGTCCTGTCTGATCTGACCCCTGCCTTCCTTTGCATTTGGTGTCATACTGCTCTTTCTCCTGCCTACTGCTATATACTGAAAATGTGTCCTTCCCAAAATTCGTATGTTGAAACCTATACCCCCAGCGTGATGGTATTTGGAGGTGGGGTCTTTGGGTGGTGATTAGGTCAATGAGGGTGGAGCCCTCGTTAATGGGATCTGTGCCTTTATAAACGAGATCTCACAGAGCTCCCTTGCCCCTTGTACCATACGAGGACACAGGGAGAAGATGACATCTATGGACCAGAAAGTGGGCCCTCACGAGATATTGAATCTTCCAGTGCCTTGATCTTGGACTTCCCAGCCTCCAGAACTGAGAAATAAATTTCTGTTTATAAGTCACCCAGTCTATGGCATTCTGTTATAGCAGTCCAAACAGATACCTAATATACTGCAAAAACATCTTTCTTCATATTTCTGAAACATTTCAAGACCTTCCTACATCAGCCTAACTTATAAACCTCTTTTATATCTGATTTCTTATTTCTCATCCATCAGGTCTTAGCTCAGAAGTCATCTTATTGGAAAACTCTTCTCTAATCATCCTACTTAATGTAAACCCTGCTCCCCATACCTCTACTTTTTTTTTTTTTTTTTTTTAGAAGATGTTGGGGGTAGGAGTTTATTAATTAATTTATTTTTGCTGTGTTGGGTCTTCGTTTCTGTGCGAGGGCTTTCTCCAGTTGTGGCAAGCGGGGGCCACTCTTCATCGTGGTGCGCGGGCCTCTCACTATCATGGCCTCTTGTTGTGGAGCACAGGCTCCAGACGCACAGCCTCAGTAGTTGTGGCTCATGGGCCTAGTTGCTCCACGGCATATGGGATCCTCCCAGACCAGGGCTCGAACCCGTGTCCCCTGCATTAGCAGGCAGATTCTCAACCACTGCGCCACCAGGGAAGCCCCCCATACCTCTACTTAACAGATATTACCATTCTGGAACTCATCTTTTTTTTTGGTAATAACCCTGAAATTACCATATACAAACATATTTTCCGCCAGTCTATTTCTACTGAACTATGAGCTCCACAAGGGTAGGGAATCATCTGTTCAGGTAGCAACTATTGGCCATGATATGGAAAATTAGCCAAGTATCATCTTTGTTATGTGAGTTGCTAACCTCTGTTTGGTACCTACTACTCTCCCACCAGTCCATAACATCATGTCATAACTAAACTTCGGATGTGTTTTATCATTTCAAAGCATTGTTATATAGTTTAATCCCTTGGATACTTATAACAACTCCATTAGGTGAGAATGTTCCATTTTTATAGATGAGGACACAGATTCAGGAAAGCTAAGTTACTTGCCCACAGTCACACAGCCAGTTAAGACTATGGTAGAGATGAAATTTGTTTATTTTCGCTCCAAGCCTTAGAATGTCTGGGATGTGTATTTTGCTACACTAGACAGTCTTGCCTAAAATGAAAAGAAAAAAGATAACATAGAAATTACAACCCCAGGGACTTCCCTGGTGGCGCAGTGGATAAGACTCCACACTCCAGCTGTGACAAAGTGAGAGAGTGTCATGGACATATATACACTACCAAATGTAAAATAGATAGCTAGTGGGAAGCAGCCGCATAGCACAGGGAGATCAGCTCGGTGCTTTGTGACCACCTAGAGGGGTGGGATAGGGAGGGTGGAAGGGAGGGAGACGCAAGAGGGAAGAGATATGGGAACATATGTATATGTATAACTGATTCACTTGTTATAAAGCAGAAACTCACACACCATTGTAAAGCAATTATACTCCAATAAAGATGTTAAAAAAAAAAAAAAAAAAGACTCCACACTCCCAATGCAGGGGGTCTGGGTTTGATCCCTGGTCAGGGAACTAGATCCCACGTGTATGCCGCAACTAAGAGTTCACATGCCACAACTAAGGAGCCCATGTGTCGCAACTAAGGAGCTGGCGAGCCACAACTAAAGAGCCTGCCTGCTGCAACTAAGACCTGGTGCAACCAAATAAATAAATATTTTTAAAAAACCCAAAGGCATTACTAAAAAAAAAAAAGGAAATAAGACATATATTTAAAAAAAAAGAAATTACAACCCTAAATCAATACAGACATACCAAAGGGCATTAAATATAAAGGCTTTAGTTAGATCTTACAAATCTCTAAGGTAAAATTCAGTTCAAGATGGAGAAGGATATAATGAATAGATGCATGAATGGCTGAGGAATGAAAAAATGCAGTTGATTTAGAAAAAGCCTCCTCTGAAGGCAGGAAAGAACTGTCACTTCCATTCTACAGACCGAGCCACACAAGTTCTCTTTTGTGGGGATAGTCACTAGAAGAGGGGAAGAAACAGTGCTTAGATTTAGCAGAGAGTCTTTGCCTTGTTTCGTTTCATTTCGTTGAGAAGGGCCCAGGTTGTCAGAGCATAAAATACGGATGGACTCCTGAGATGGACCGAGTGGGAAAACAGTGACTCTGCAGCTCTTTGGATCAAGATGTTTGCTGTTTGGAAGTACATCAAAGGGAGAGATGTGGACGATTCTGTCTGTGGGTTAGTTAAGATCCAGAATGTACTTTAGGGTTTGGTTTTTTCCAAAGATTGATAGAAAGCCTCGCATTATGTGTCTCCAATCGCATTGTGGGTTCACTAAAATGAGACAGACAAATATTTCTTAAATTGTGTTCCCTACATAAGAGGCAGTGCCTTGGGAATCTATTACCTTTAAAAGAAAGCAGAGTTCTTACAAATGCTAAGAGCCATCTGGCACATCACCTCAGCATGCTGCTTGAATAAAAGTTAGTTCCAACAACATTGATAAGAACACAAACTTGGTTTTTATCTAAAAACACATAACCTTTAAGCAAAGTTTACATAGTTTCAAAAAGTTAAATCAAAAACACAAATTTCCTTTTTTCCCCAATCAATTAAATTCAACAGACATTTACCAAACATTATATATGTGCAAGACATCATTAAATTGAAAATCAATCTCAACCTACTTGCCTTAATTTTTTTTTTTTTTTGCGGTATGCGGGCCTCTCACTGTTGTGGCCTCCCCCGTCGCGGAGCACAGGCTCCGGACGCGCAGGCTCCGGACGCGCAGGCTCAGTGGCCATGGCTCACGGGCCCAGCCGCTCCGCGGCATATGGGATCCTCCCAGACCGGGGCACGAACCCATATCCCCTGCACCGGCAGGCGGACTCCCAACCACTTGCGCCACCAGGGAGGCCCTACCTTAATTTTTTAAGCAGGGTTTTCTAGTATATACTACCCTCAACATCTTTCTAACAAAGACTTTAAAGAAGATCCTCTTTAATATTTCATTTGTCTTCCTCTTCATTAATACATCATTTTTATCATTGTTATGCATAGTTTAAGCACTGTGAATAAGAGAAAGAAAAGAAGGAAGAAAAGGAGGGAGGGAGGAGAGAAAGGCCCTTAGCTTCCAGAAGTTAAACAGCCTAACAGAGAGCTAGGAAAAGTATGAATGGCACAAGCAGAAAGCAATTAATTATTCTCTCACTAGCTGAGCTTTGTGCGCACACACACACACATATACACACACACAATTTGTTTGCTATGGCAGAAACCATCTTGGCAAATAACTGAACTTTACTGTATCTCAGTTTTCTCTCTGTATAATGAGGAAGTTGGATTAGATGACTGCTGAGATTCTGTATAGCTCTAACCTCCTATAGGTCATTCGAATTTATTGAGCATTTGCTGTGTGTGAAGTGGGAAGTATTTCACGAGGAGAAACAGGATATACAGCCTGAGTAAAACTCATTTGTCTTTCAAGTGATTATAATTTATTGGCCAAATGCAAACAACTACCTGTACTAGAAGATGGCACGAATAAAGGTGCTGGGAACATGCGAAGAAGGAAGACTTGATGCAAATGCAGGACGGAAGGGGATGGATAAATGAGGGACCAAACAAATTAGTTTAAGGACAGCAGACAGATGAGGCTACCCTAGTATGAAGGGCAAGTGATGTTAGAGGAAAGAGCAAGAAAGGTAGGGAGAGAACCTCAGAAAGGACTGGCTATTTTAAAAGGTCAATAACAAGCTGATCTACCTGGGTTCTTGGAAGGAGATGAAAAAGATGACTTTGGGATGAACTAAACCAAACAGCCCAAGGTCTTGGGAAACTGCCTAAAAGTCAGTTTCACATTGAACTCAGAAACCGGCTATCATAAACTCATAAAAGGATCCTTGTTTTAGTGCAGAAGAAGTGGGTCAAGAGAGATTGTATGGCTGATGTTGGCGTGTTGAAACTGAGGATCACTAAGGAAGCTAGAAGGTTGTAATGTGCTCAGTGTGGACAGATGGATACAGAAAATCCAGAAATGAGGAAATCTCAACATGCTCATCCAGACAACTTAAGTATGCTCCAAGTGAGTCATTTCCTAACCTACGGGCTGTTTCTATTTCCAAGGCTTCTCACAATGTAATAAAGCAGTTCATTTCATCTTGAAAGGGCAGGTTGATTGGGATGTTTTGGAAGACTCTCTTCAGAGGAGGAAGTATGAAGAGGATTCAGGGATTATCTCATATCACTGAGGCTAGAAAAACCCAATGAAAGAATTCACTTTAAAATCTGAGTAGTGTCAGCCACCAGGAAGACAGGGGGCATAAGTTTGAGGTTAGCCTCTGAGGTCATCTAGCAAACACACCCCCTTACAGATGAAGAATGGAAAGATGGGGCGGGATAGGAGTAGTGAGCCAAGCCTTGGTAGGGGAAGGCTGAGATTTAGATTGACAGGAAGAGAATGACGGTGTTATAGGTGGTAGAAGCAGATTCAGAGAAGGAGGGTCAATGGCGTGGAAGATGGAACCAACAGGATTTACTAGTGAGATGATAGAGAAGACAGTCCAGCCAGAGCAAAGATACCTCCCAGGCAGGTAGGAATCAGAAGCATTGATGACATAAGAGACAATGGCTGACCTTCCATTCTGAAGCCAGGATTTTTTTTTTAAACACACACGAGAAAAAGCCTTTATTTTTTTCTACAAAGAACATCAGAGGCTAAAAACACAGGACCCGGAGACCAGGTGTGGAGCACCAAGACTCCTGTTGTAGCCAGTACTTCTTAGATACATTGTCTCCAACCCAGTCCTCTGACGCATCCAATTCTGGGGGGCAAGTGCAATCATTTCCAACAACAGGGCCATTCAGAAACACATCATTTATCCAAAAGCTCTTCAGAGAGGATCTCTGCTTGACTGCTTCAAGGAGCTGTCTGCCAGTGACAGCTTTTCTGTGGCTGTCAAAGGACGGTCTAGTTGCCTCCAGGCTAATCTGTTCCGGTCGCCAATCCTCCAGAGAGCCCAGAGCATCCAAGACCCAGGAGCATCCACTGAAGTCTGGGTGGGTTTGCTTTAGGATTTCCCCCATATAACTAAAAGAAGCCTCGTTTTTCCTCCTCTTCTTCCCAAGGGCTGAACTGGTACACTCATACTTCTTTTTGGCTAGAGTATACATTTTGGTCTTCTTCCTAGGGAAGACCATGTAAGCACATGAAGTACATGTGGAGGTTTAAATCCTTTGAAGTGCACAAAAAAGGTGCCTTTCCAGGTGGAGACACCACTACAATACTTACTAAGAAATGGTAAGTGGCCCCTCCTTTTACGGGTCTTGAACTACTTAAAGGAGTTCCTGTACCTATTTTAGGGGACCTTTATAGGACTAAGATTTTTTTAACATCTTTATTGTAGTATAATTGCCTTACAATATTGTGTTAGTTTCTGCTGTATAACAAAGTGAATCAGCTATATGTCTACATATATCCCCATATTCCCTCCCTCTTGCATCTCCCTCCCTCCCACCTTCCCTATCCCACCCCTCTAGGTGCTCACACAGCACTGAGCTGATCTCCCTGTGCTATGCAGCTGCTTCCCACTAGCTATCTATTTTACATTTGCTAGTGTATATATGTCCATGCCACTCTCTCACTTTGTCCCAGCTTGCCCTTCCCCCTCCCCATGTCCTCAAATCCATCCTCTGCATCTGTGTCTTTATTCCTGTCCTGTCCCTAGGTTCGGCAGAACCTTTTTTTTTTTTTAGATTCCATATATGTGTTAGCATACGGTATTTGTTTTTCTCTTTCTGACTTACTTCACTCTGTATGACAGACTCTAGGTCCATCCACCTCACTACAAATAACTCAATTTCATTTCTTTTTATGGCTGAGTAATATTCCATTGTATATATGTGCCACATCTTCTTTAACCATTCATCTGTCGATGGACACTTAGATTGCTTCCATGTATAGGACTAAGATTTTTTTTTTTTTTTTTTTTTTGCCGCACTGTGCAGCATGCAGGATCTTAGTTCCCCAACCAGGGATAGAACCCAGGTTCCCTGCATTGGGAGCACGGAGTCTTAACCATTGGACCACCAAGGAAATCCCAAGGACTAAGATTTTTCAAAATTGTTTTCTCTAATAAATTTTAAAACATATATAACAAAAGATTAATCCCATATTTTACCCAGATCATAGCTCTAGAAACGAGACTGAGCCAAATATTTGGTAGGCAACAGTGACTGAACGACAGTGTATGTCAAGCGCGTGGACTCTGGAGAACCAGGATGCCTGCATTCAAATTCCAACTCTAGCACTTTCTACCAGCCATGAGAGCTTCAGAAAGCTACTCAAATTCTGTGTCTTGGTTTCTCATGTATAAAACTGGCAACATAATATTACCTTCCTCATGGAGTTGTGGAAATTAAATGGGTTAACACACGTGGATCTCTTGGAGTAGAGCTCAGCATCTAGTAAGCACTTAGTAAGTGCCAGCATTTACTGGTGGTTGTTACTGGTTGTTGCTTGTTGTTGTTCTAGTTGTTATTTGATAATGAATCCTAGGGGCAGGTGCATCCCCACAACAGGTGGAACCACTTTTCTCAGCCACAATACAGAGTGAGTCATAACAAAATCATGCTGCCAGCTTCCTGAACTATTGAAATACTTGAGCTTCTACATACAATCCCTATTTTTTTTTTTTTAAAGTTACCCTTTCTTTTTGAAGTTTACAGATTACAGAGGCTCTTTCCTCAACTCCACCTTTCCTTTTCAAGGACATTAAATCCCAAAGAAAGGGATTTGGAAGTGATTTCTTTTACTGCCACACCTTTGTAGCTCCTTTTCCCCCATTCATTCTCCCACCTCATTTGTACCTAAAGAAAAATGATACTTCATTCATTATATTGTCATACCTGGCAGCTTATAACTGCTTTGTATAAATGTACCTGCCTTTCATATCAAAGACTTAATGTGTACTATCCCTTCCTTTCACTTACAATGAGGGTCACCCTACACTAGGGGAATAGTGAACATTTGGTGAGCAGCATATGAGCTAATGGGCACTTTTTTCATAGTCCTAGAAAAGAGGTCTGGGATACACACAATCAGCCACTAAACTTAACTTTTGTCTCATCCTTGGTATTGTCTTAATTATGTGGACTTTCATCAATGTTCAAACTCCCTGTTGGTTGGCAAAATAAAGCCCTCTCCCCCCAAAGACATCCACGTTCTAATCCCTGGAACCTGTGAATATGTTAGATTACATGGCAAAGGGGAATTAAGGTTGCAGACAGAATTAAAGTCATTACTCAACTGATCTTAAAATAGGGATATTATCCTGGTGGGCCCAATGTAATCCCAAGGGTACTCCAAATTGGAAGAGGGAGGCAGAAGTTAGACCTGCCATTGCTGGCTTTGAAGATGGAGGAACGGGACCATGAGCCAGGGAATGGGGGTCGCTTCTAGAAGATGGAAAGGGCAGGGAAACAGAGCCTCCCCTATAGCCTCCAAAAAGGAACACAGCCTTGTTGACATCTTAATTTTAGCCCAGTGAGACCTGTGTTAGACTTCTGACCTACAGAACTGTAAGATAATAAGTTTGTGTTGTTTAAGCCACTAAGTTTGTGGTAATTTTTACGGTAGCAATGGGAAACATACACGTTCCATGTCTGGAGATCTGCCTGGCATCCTCATCTCATGGGACTCTGCATCCCTGCTTAGACTGCCCCCCTGCTCTGTTTTGTCTTTGCCTATTAATTCAATAGAAGTTATCGAGCACCTACCCTGTGCCAGGCACTCTGCTAGACCTTGGAAATGCAAGATGAATAAGACATAGCCCATGCCTTTTCATTTACTCAACAAATATTTGTGTACCCAGGCTGAGTTAGATGTGGTAGAGATGAAAAGAAAATGGTCGCAGCCTTTCAAGAGACTTTCAGACCTCTGAGAAGACAGTCAACATAAATTTAAAATTATGATTTGGTGTAACAAATGCATGTTATTGGAGTGTAGAAGAGAGATCACCTAACCCAGCTTGATGAAGTCAGGAAAACTTCAGAGAGAGGAAGAAATGGAGTTTGGATGAATATGAGTTTGCCAGACAGACAAGATGGGGAGAGAGATTCAAGAGCTTTGAAGCAATGTGGCACTTGAAATCTGGCTAGTGGATATAAGAAACAGAATTTAAAATTGTATTTCATTTTAGTTACTTTTTTAAAATATAAATTTATTTATTTTTGGCTGCATTGGGTCTTTGTTGCTGTGTGTGGGCTTTCTCTAGTTGCGGCGAGCAGGGCCTACTCTTCGTTGCAGGGCATGGGCTTCTTATTGCGGTGGCTTCTCTTGTTGCGGAGAGCGGGCTCTAGGCGCGAGGGCTTCAGTAGTTATGGCACGTGGGCTCAGTAGTTGTGGCGCACAGGCTTAGTTGCTCTGCGACATGTGGGATCATCCAGGACCAGGGATAGAACCCGTGTTCCCTGCGTTCGCAGACGGATTCTTAACCACTGCGCCACCAGGTAAGTCCCATTTTAGTTACTTTTAATTGAAATGGAAATAGCCACAAGTGGCTGGTGGCTACCATATTATGCCAGATTATACCCTTGAAAGGAAGGAGATTGTCTTCTCTTTTCTTTTTCCACTTCTTACGGACTGGAAAGCAGATGTTGGGGCAAGTCACCTTGGACCATGCAGACGGGGCATCAGGATGAAAGTAAGAAAGTAGAAGGCACTTGGGTCCCTGACCCCTTGCAGCCATCTTTCAGTTTGGCTTATGTTCAGATTGTCATGTGAGAGAGATATAAATTCCTATATTGTTTAAGCTACTGCTATTTTGGATCTTTGTAGATCAGACAAATCTGTATCCTAATACAATGTCTCTTAGACTAATGAAAAGCAATAGTCATAATCTTTGCTCAGATTTTTTTTTTTTTTGAGCCCTTTCTGTGTACCAGCCCCTATGCTAGCTGTTCTAAATACACGGTCTCATTTACTCCCCACACATTCCGATAAGGGAGATTATCATTTACCCCCGTTCTGCAGATAAAATGGAGCCTTAGCAGAGTGGCTCATTAGTGGTAGGATTAGGCCTGTTTGACAGGAAACTGTATTCTCGTGAGCAGATACATAATGTCTTAACATTAAAGACCAGGCAAATTGAATGTAAACCAGAGTTTTAAAATGCAGAGATGATATTTATGTCTGTGGCAGACATTCTCAACTGTCTACCCGGCACCCACTTCCTCCTTCTTCCTAAAAACAGAACCTCAATTTGTTCAAATAGTGGGCAGAGATTCCTTGACATCAGGAAGGCTAAGGTTCTATTGCAGAACCCAGGAAAGAAGTCCTGACTGGTCTAAACTAGTCATGGTAGTCTCATTCCCCTTGGCCAATAATCGGTCTAAGGATAGGTATGTGGCACAGTTCTGGTCAACAAGAGATAAGCACAAGTTTGATAGGGAGGGTTCCAAACCAAAAGCCAAAACCAAAAGCCAAAACCCTGCCCAGAATGAAGATGCAATGCCAGAGATATGGCATCCATCTTGCAACCATGAAGACAAAAGTCAACATCATAAAGAAGGCAGAGTGGAGAGCTAAGTGAAATTCTTGATGACATTATTGAACTGCTGCTCCTTGCCTGGACAGCCTAACTCCAGACTTCTTGTAATATGAGAAAAACTAACCCCAGTTTACTTAGGTTACTATCAGTCAGGTTTCCAGTTACTTATAGCTGGAAGTCTTCCTAACTGATACACATATATGTATACATACCTTTTGTTTTCGTAGGAAAGATAAGGAAAATTCACACAGCTTACAGTGCTATTCTGCGCGTTCTTGGCTGACTGCTGGAAAACAGTTCCCACTGGCTCACCCACAGTAAGAATCATTTGTCTCTCTCAAAACACACATTTTGGTGGGATATGAAAAATAACCTTAAGTAGGTAATAGAGTTCAGGCGAAATGCATATTTACCTCTTTCCCACTCTCCAACTAAAACTAAATTTCCCCTCAATTACAGATGTTTCTTGAGTAATGCTAAGGTGTGAAAAGCACTTCTATTCTGTTGTTTTAGACTTAATATTATGAAATTTTAAAAGAAACCTCTGGGGACTTCCCTGGTGGTCCAGTGGGTAAGACCCAGCGCTTCCAATGCAGGGGGCCGGGGTTCAATCCCTGGTCAGGGAACTAGATCCCTAGATCCTGCATGCCTCAACTAACACCTGGTGCAGCCAAAATAAATAAATAAATAAATAAATAAATAATGAATATTTTTAAAATTATTTAAAAAATAAAATAAAAAATCTCTGTAATCTTTCTTAACCTCTGAAGTTTTAGAGAAAAGCAGAAACACTAAACCTAATGCACAAAAAGGATTCATTCAATGGGTATACCTATCCACACCAAAGATACATGAAGAATTGAGGCATGTTGCAGGATGATGAAGGTTTAAAAATTGGCTTAAATACATAGATAAACAGAAGAGGCAGAAATGCTGTTTTGCCCTTGGATTATATTGAAAGCTGATTTAATTCTCCTGAGTGTGCAAAAAGGAATAAATAATATTTATGCAATCAATTATCCAGGATTGCAAACAAATGCTAAAATAGTTTGGAACGCTAGATACTTCCAGTTGAAAGGAGAAAGAACAGATTGTTTTCTAGCCATATGCTAAATAGAGGCACTCATACACAAATATACACCATGCCACTACATTAACTATGCTGTTAATCTTTAATCTGATTCATAACTGAAAAGATCATGTGGTAGCTGATTTTATACTATTTCATTCACAAAAAGAGATTATCCATTAAACAAGCACATTTTTCCCTGGGATTTCACAGAATAAATGCACGAGACACATTTTTCTTTCAAACACCAAGCTATGCAAAATATTTCCAGATATAATCAGAAAGGTATGAAACAGCAAATTAAGCAATATCCAGGCAATCCTCGGCATTATTTTGTGTTTTTGACAGATCTGACAAAAGTTGAAAAAGCAATTTCTATAAAGACAATATTGGAAAAAGAAACATACCTTAGAGATGATTAATGGTTCTCCATGCTCCAGGCCACCTTTCAAAGTAAAACCCCAGGGAGCTCCTCCCTGCAGGAACGCTTCCAGATAAACGTACCTTCCCCTGGGGGTCCTGTTAGGGTTTAGTGTGGCACTGGTCTCATCGAAGTTCTCTGTGGTCCTCATCATGCCAAACACATGATCCCTCAAGTTAAACTTTAAATGCCTGCAGCAGATTCAAGAAAGCGGTGCTTGTATAGCACATTATCCCATCCTTCATGATCCACGCTGGTCGAAAAAGAGGTTTTCAGAAACAAATTCTTTCAGATGTAAAGAGTTCTTCCAAGCTTAACTCCAAGATGCTGAGCCAGGAGGATTTTTCACTTCAACATTTCTGAATGTAAACTCTCCTCCTGGAATTCCCGGTTCTCACTGAAGCCCCCAATTGGTGTATATCTCTCTACTCTGTTCAAAAAGAAACTTCTTTCAATGTCACTCTCAAGACTGCCTTTATTTCACACACACACACACACCAAAACTTTTCTAACAGATTTTACAGAGAAACTTCAAGTCATCTTACAATGTAGTAAGAAAATTGCAAAAACTCAACTGAATCCCTCAATTTCTGATTGATTATCAATGCTTTCTTCCTCTCTGAGTGAAATTTACCATTACAATAGCCCCCCCTCTCCCCAGAAGTGGCTTTAAAAGAAAGAAAGCACTTACTATGCTTCTGCTCTCTTCAGGAGTTTCTAACTTGTCCCAAACTGAGAAGCTGTGCTAAAACTTTTTGCCTCTGTTTTTCAGCAATAAGTTCAGTTTGTTTCTTGTAAAAGAAAAAAAAAAGTTTTTTTCCAGGATGTAGAGAAAAATGGAAAAAATCATGGTAAATTAACCTTCCCTGGAAAAAATATCCAGAAGGCAGCTCAGTTCTTTCTTTGGTCCTTTCAGTGATGATCAGCCACTGCAGCTGCTGAGGCAGCCACTTGCCTCCTCTGAGAGAAAGAGTAAGGAAGTGAGAGGAAAATGGATCAAGGCAAACAGAGGCACCGCAACCTTTCTGCACAGTAAGCACTGCTATGCGGAATTCAGTTCCCCACAAAGACCTGACCAATCAAAACAGTCTTACAGCTGATAAAACGTAGACAGTTAAAAATACCATACAGATGGCTAATTAGCAAGGAGTTGAAAAATAATTGATAGTCTAGCCCCACCTTGTTCCAGTTAAAGCAGAATCCCTGGGGGTGAGGCACGGACATTGACATTTTTAAAAAACTCTGGGCAATTCTGCTGTGCAGCCAAGTTTGCAAAGAGGATTTGGTAAACATTTAAGTAAGTGTCAAGGTGGTAGCACAAGGGCTTTATTTTGTTCTTTGGAAGAAAATGCCAAGTAAAATATATGACTGGCCTCTCATCTTGAAATAGGACTCTCCAGTCAAATTTCTCCTTGTTTGATTCAATACAAACAGGAGGCAGGCTTTCTTCTATACTTTAATTGTTATTTACTCCAAGACAGTTTGTTATCCATTCTTTAAATGAAAAGAAATACTTAATATCTGGCAAGTAATAGACACTCAAGGAGGAATGTTGTTTTGATTTCAGGTTAGCAGTGGAATTTTGTAATAATGTTAAAATAATAAAATTTAACATTAATACTTTCTATTAAAAATTTAAATAGTGCAAGATAACTATATCTTTTACCCAGAAGCTTCAGTTACCAAGTTATTGGAACAAGTTATAATTATTTCCAAGAGATATTTTGCTAAAACTTTTTCTGTTTAAAAGTACTTGATAATGTGAATTATGTTGTAAACTGACATTTTGATATCAATTTAATTTGGGTGTTCGTACCTACATTTAATGAAAAGTTAATATAATAGAGAAGCAGATATATGCAAAGTAATCTAGATGGTATTTAACGTATAACACATGTCAAGTGTTATTTGCTTTTCAGTAGTAACTTTATCTGTAGGGCTCAAAGACAAAGAAAAGTAAAATCTCATTTTAATGTAATGATAGTACTTTACTGGAAACAAAAGTTGTACAAAATGAAAGTAGATGGTAAATATTGTCTGATTCTTAAGAGTAATTATGCAGTTTTCATTGGGGCTTCCTTTTGCAGCTTAATTTATAAATTAAGAATAAAAGGAGAAATGCTGGTTTTTCTTTCACTCCATTATTAAAATATATATGTATATACATTTAAATAAAATCCTAAGTAAATGAATAGTTTTTTTCTGAAAATTACAGCCCTACAGATAAAGAATGCATATATATATATATATGTATAACTGAATCACTTTGCTGTACAGTAGAAATTAACACATTGTAAATCAACTATACTTCCATAAAATATATTTTAAAAAAGAAAGTTTGATCTCATTCAACAAATATTTATTAAACACCAACTATATGCCAAAAACATCAGTGAACAAAAGAGACAAACCCTACAGATTTTTTTCTGAAAATTATTTTTTATGGCACTTACGATCTTGCTCCTGATTCATTTTGTAAAAAATGGGATTTCACAGAATCAACATTTAATATTAAAAGTAATAAAGCCAAAATCAAAAGGCAAAGGAAATAAGAATAAGATAAACAATGATGAATAGAACTCAGTGCTTGTGGACTAATGAAACCTCTGTTTTACATTATCACCAAAAATATTTGACATAAATATTTAATGAAAATTTATACACAATCTGAAAAATAACCATATAGAACTTCATTTGGTGGACATTCATTGTAGTAGCAACTGATAGATCAGAGTTAGAATAACTTTTTCCCCATCTTCCCTTGCTCACAATCAACGAATGTATCCGTTTTAGAGGTAAGGACATAGAGGCCATGAAAAGCCTAAATAATCTGACCAGAGTCATCCTGCAAGCAGCATAAGTGAGCATAAAATTAAAATTGTCAGACACTCAGGAATGGAATCTCAGTTTAAGGTCGGTCTCTTGCATAATTTATGTCTCTGCCAGCATTGCTAATTCATAAGAATAACTTCTGTTAGAGTATGTGATTTGGACTCAAACTCTAATTAGAGTATGAAATTGGACCCTCTCTCATCACTAGAGAGAGAAAAACAACCTTATTGTCTCAAGGTGCTGACAGTGGAAGGCACTAAGACTAAGTCTTGGTATTATTATGAAAATGGCTTTGACCTTGCAGACCCAAAAGGGTCTCAGGGAACTCTCCAAGATCCCCAGACCACACTTTGAGAATTGCTTTCCTTAACCAGATACAGCCATATCTGAAGCTACCCCATTCTTACCAGTTTGGTGAGTACACATGCATACTTTTTCCTTAAATAGCTGGAGTTGGGTTTCTGTTACTTGCAACCGAAAGAGTTCTGAGTAAACACAATGAAACCCTTCATTGTTCTTCCTGGTTTAGGAAAAAGTTTAGGGAAGCTTAGTGCAGTCTCAAAGAGGTAGCTTCGAATCTTGTTTTCTCTCTACTTCCCTCCTTCCTTCTGCCTCTAATTTAGGATTATTCCTACCTTCATATCAAGTTCTTCCCTTCATGATAAGTAGATCCAATGTACCTCACAACTTTGCTTTCTGTCTCTATATGAAAAATTCCCAGTGTTGTAATTGAGTTCATGTTGCTCTGTTACTGTGAATATGGTCCCAAAGCAGAAAAATAGTTCAATCATATCGCCTCTCTTATTCTTCTGGCACACCTATACCAAACACTGTTTTAAATGTCATTTGCTTAATCACTGTTTTGACGTCTTAGAAATCATTCATCACTCTGTTAATATCACCTAAAGAAAAATTAATTTGTTCTTTTCAAAATTCTCACTTCTTGATTTTAATTTTTCATAGCCACCCATGTGTCTTTATCTTTTTTAGCATTTTAAATGTGATTTAACTTCTTGGATTTTTTGGAATGCCTTTAAATTTAATATTTCAAAGATTGAAAATGTCACTAGGTTGTCTCTGAAAATAAAAAATAATAAAGTCAGAGTGACATCTAGTGGCTCTTCTGGCTTACTAAATCATCATCAAAGTAACTGTAGACAATAAGTTGTTAAATTGTCTCAGAACCATCCCAAATAGACAAAAATCAATCTTATTTTAAACTTTTCACAGCCTCTCTGGGCAACCTTTCAGAGGCAAAAAGAATTATCTCTTCATGTGTCTCCTTCTTAAGAGTGAGGAAAACTTCCAAGCCGACCTTCCCTCATCACTAAATGCCAAGAAGCCTCACCTGAAAACAGTCACTTGAAAGAGGACTGAAAGCCCAAAGATTAGTTTAAAAATCATCAGGATACACCTGCTAGACCTTCCCCTGAAGCAATGTCATGGCTCTGTAGAATGCTGTGTTGCATATGCAAAGTAGGATTCTCCGAGAAAAGAGGAAGGGGAAATGCAGGTTGGTTATGCAGTTTACAGCATCTGCTTCACTAACCATCCTGAGGGCTGTCATAAAATTATCAGAGCACGATCAATTCAGATCTTCTGGAAATGATGAAAATGTTATGTCTTGATTGAGGTGGTAGTTTCACAGGTGTACACAGCTGAATAACATGAAGGTTAGGGGCACGGATTCCCCCACCCACGCAATCGAAAAGCTGTGTTTAACTGTCTAGTCAGCCCTCTGTTTCCTCGATTTTGCGCCGAGGATTCAACCAACCGCAGATCGCAGATCGTGTAGTACTGTAGAATTTACCATTGGAAAAAAACCCACATATAGGTAGACCCGCGCAGGTCAAACACTTGTTGTTCAAGGGTCGAATGTGTATCTATGAAAACTCATCAAACGGTACACTTTAAATAAATGCAGTTTAATAAACAGAAATTATACCTCAATAAAATTAGTTTAAAAAAAACTCAAGAACTCCATCGATGGATGAATGGATAAACAAAATGTGATATATGTGTGTGTGTGTATATATATATATATATATATATATATATGTATATATATCTCACACAATAGTGGAATATTATTCAGCCTTTAAAAGGAAGGCAATGCTGACACATACTACAACATCGATGAAACTTGAGGACATTATGCTAAGTGAAATAAGCCAGTCACAGAAGGACAAATATTGTATTATTCCACTTATATGACGTACCTAGAGTAGTCAATTTCGCAGAGACAAAGTAGAATGGTGGTTGCCAGGGGCTGGGGGGAGGGTGAATGGAGAGTCAGAGTTTAATGGGTACAGAGTTCAGTTGGGAGAAAAGTTCTAGAGATGGACAGTGGTGATGGTTGTCAAGCAATGTGCATATACTGAACTAAACACTTAAAATGGTTAAAATGGTAAATTTTATGTTACGTACATTTTACTGCAGTGAAAAGGTTTTTTCAAAGGTACTTGTAAAAGGTGAAGAAAGATTATAAAATATGACACTATAATTAATCAGTTCATCACTTCACCATGCTGAGCATGGTTATAGGTGGATGTCCCCAAAACTGCCAAATGCATAAAGAACCAAAGAATAATAAAACCTGATAGCATATACTACATGTTAGATACCTGGCAAAAAGTATAACTGTTCTGGACTTCCCTGGTGGCGCAGTGGTTGAGAGTCCGCCTGCCAATGCAGGGGACACGGGTTCGTGCCCTGGTCCGGGAGGATCCCACATGCCGTAGAGCGGCTGGGCCCGTGAGCCATGGCCGCTGAGCCTGCGCGTCCGGAGCCTGTGCTCCGCAACGGGAGAGGCCACAACAGTGAGAGGCCCGCGTACCGCAAAAACAAACAAACAAACAAAAAACCCCTAGTGACAACGGTGATTGACCACAACAGCAGAAACAGCCTAGAGGAGAAAAGGCAATCTGCCTTCATTTTATTAGTTATTTGGTTTCAATCTCCTACTTCTATCCCTTTTAATTCTTCTATAAAACAAAGTCTTTATCCTCAAAACTCAAGGACTTGCATTTTTAAAAAGCTTAACTCATATCAGTGTTGGGGGGAGAGGCTGACTGCAAAGGGATGAAAAGGAACTTTCTGGGTCAATGGAAATGTTCCACATCTTGACTGGAGTGCTGTTTACTATGTATGTATATTTCTCAAAACACATCAATCTGTACACTTAAAATGAATGAATTTTATTGTAAGTGAAGTATATATCAATACAGTTGATTTTAAAAACCTCAATCAGCTCTAAAGAGTAAATACATTCCTGCACTTAGGATGGTATATGAAAGTCTTCTTTTAAAACTCATTTAGAAAGTAACCACAAGTTAGAAATTGCTCATCTTCCAGTCCACCCCGTCAGGCAATATTTCTAGAAATCTAATCACAACCGCACCTGGGAAGCAGGTGGGTCCTTCTCTGCTCTATTTGAACGTCCATACGTCGCATGCTCCCTCTTCCCTGTCTCCATAGCACTCACCATGTTCTAATATGTTAATTAGGACAAGTGTTTATTTATGATCTGTTTCTCCCAACTAGAATAAGTTCCATGAGGGCAGGGTTTGTCTCTTTTGTTCACTGATGTTTTTGGCATATAGTTGGTGTTTAATAAATATTTGTTGAATGAGATCAAACTTTCTTTTTTAAAATATATTTTATGGAAGTATAGTTGATTTACAATATGTTAATTTCTACTGTACAGCAAAGTGATTCAGTTATACATACATACATATATATGCATTCTTTTTCATATTCTTTTCCACAGGTTTATTACAGGACACTGAATATACTTCCCTGTGCTATACAGTAGGATCTTGTTGTTTCAAACTTTCTTACTAAATACATTTCTTTTCTTGTAGTCTTAGTGGAAAGAAAATGTTAGAACATTAACTATACAATCTCTAAAGTTTTATACTATGTCTACTTGAAAAAATTATTGGAGGTGATTTGCCATTTATTTCCTCCACAATATATATTGAGTCACTTCTATGTGTCTGCATTCTACCAGGCACTGGGGAAATATGGCTGTCAAATAGCACATGAAATAGAAAATTTTAAACCATAATCAGAAAGAGAAAATATCTATACCAAAATCCAGACTACTCTGTAACTCTGGTTTAGCACCGCATTTAGTTTTGAAGACCTTTGGCAAAAAATCTTTAAGGTTGAAGTTATAAAGAAAACACATGGTTAAAAATTTTTATATAATCTACACTATATTTTTTAAACTACTACTCATTTACAAAACTGATTGTGTTGGGTGAAACAAGATTTTTTTTAACTAAGCAAAACATGAATTAAATTTTAAGTGACCCTACATATACAACATGTATGTGATGTCTGAAGTGCTTTCCTAGTACACTTTTAATCAGTGCTACTGTACTAAGATAAAGTTCTATTTTTTGGTTTTATACAATCATAGTGGGGTTTTGGGGGTTTTTTTTGAGTTAGAAATATCTCTGGTGATAATTTCTACATCCAGCATTTTGCAGATGAAAATACTAATGCTCCAACAGGTTGAATGGCTTGCCCAAGGCTGTATAGTTAGTGACAAAGCTCAGACGAGCTCTGGGTTCCTTATTCCTGAACCATCTTCTAATCAACCAACAGTCCTTAACTGCACCTCATAAAGGCCAGCAGCCATTCAACAATAAGAAGGACACTGGTTATTTGAGGGCGGAAACTGAAGCTTCTTTGTATCTTCCCCCAGTGCCCAGCATAGGGTCTGGTCCAGAGTAGAAGCCCAAAGAAGGGAGACAAATAACAACCCTGGATTGAGGCATGGGCTCTTACTAACGAGCTCTTGGTGACTTGCGCCCTATATGACCAGAACCCCCAACCTACTCTGGCTGGTCCACTCTGCTCAGGCCAAGCTGGCTTTTTGGCTGATTCTTAAATACACCAAGCACACGCTTGGGGAGCTGTGTTCTACAATATGGCTCCTCCCTCGAGGAGGAGGCCTCTGTTCAATGTCACTTTATCAATAAGCTCTTCTCAGACCACACTACGAAATTAACCTCCTTACATGTCTCATTAACACTTATCCCCATCTGACGTATTTGAACTTGCCTCTCTGCACATTACTCATCTTCTTCTACAAGAATGTAAACTCCACGATGGTCGGGACGTTTTTTTCATTCATGGCTATATTTTCAACACCTTTCCATCAGGTGCTCTGTGAATATATGTGAAATGACTAGGTGAATGGTAAATTAACTCTGGACCTCTTCCTTTATCTCTAAGTTATTTTAAAAGCTAAGAAGCTCCTCTATATTCAATATCAGAAAAATATCATGAAGTAAAACTGCAAGATACTTAAAAATGCAAAGAATGTTACAATGAAGTTATAATAAAATAATAAGAGAGGGCAGAGAGTAGAAGCAAGAAGAACTACAATCCTGCAGCCTGTGGGACAAAAAACACATTCACAGAAAGATAGACAAGATGAAAAGGCAGAGGGCTATGTACCAGATGAAGGAACAAGAGAAAACCCCAGAAAAATAACTAAATGAAGTGGAGATAGGCAACCTTCCAGAAAAAGAATTCAGAATAATGATGGTGAAGATGACCCAGGACCTCGGAAAAACATTGGAGGCAAAGATCGAGAAGATGCAAGAAATGTTTAACAAAGACCTAGAAGAATTAAAGAACAAACAAACAGAGATGAACAATACAATAACTGAAATGAAAACTACACTAGAAGGAATCAATAGCACAATAACTGAGGCAGAAGAACGGATAAGTGACCTGGAAGCCAGAATGGTGGAATTCACTGCTGCAGAACAGAATAAAGAAAAAAGAATGAAAAGAAATGAAGATACCCTAAGAGACATCTGGGACAACATTAAATGCAACAACATTCACATGATAGGGGTCCCAGAAGGAGAAGAGAGAGAGAAGGGACCCGAGAAAATATTTGAAGAGAATATAGTCGAAAAATTCCCTAACATGGCAAAGGAAATAGCCACCCAAGTTCAGGAAGCACAGAGAGTCCCATACAGGATAAACCCAAGGAGAAACACGTTGAGATACATAATAATCAAATTGGCAAAAATTAAAGACAAAGAAAAATTATTGAAAGCAGCAAGGGAAAAATGACAAATAACATACAAGGAACTCCCATAAGGTTAACTGCTGATTTCTCAGCAGAAACTCTCCAAGCCAGAAACTCTCCAAGCCAGCAACTCTCCAAGCCATGTGGCATGACATATTTAAAGTGATGAAAGGGAAGAACCTGAAACCAAGATTACTCTACCCAGCAAGGATCTCATTCAGATTTGATGGAGAAATCAAAAGCTTTACAGACAAGCAAGAGCTAAGAGAATTCAGCACCACCAAACCAGCTCTACAACAAATGCTAAAGGAACTTCTCTAAGTGGGAAACACAAGAGGAGAAAAGGACCTACAAAAACAAACCCAAAACAATTAAGAAAATGGTCATAGGAACACATAAATTGATAATTAATTTAAAGGTGAATGGATTAAATGCTCCAACCAAAAGACACAGGCTTGCTGTATGGATACTAAAACAAGACCCATCTATATGCTGTCTACAAGAGACCCACTTCAGACCTAGGGACACATACAGACTGAAAGTAAAGGGATGGAAAAAGATATTCCATGCAAATGGAAAAGAAAGGTGGAGTAGCAGTACTCATACAAGATAAAATGACTTTAAAATAAGGAATGTTACAAGAGACAAGAAGAGACACTACATAATAATCAAGGGATCAATCCAAGAAGAAGATATAACAATTATAAATATATATGCACCGAACATCAGAGCACCACAATACATAAGGCAACTGCTAACAGCTATAAAAGAGGAAATCGACAGTAACACAATAATAGTGGAGGACTTTAACACCTCACTTGCACCAATGGACAGATCATCCAAACAGAAAATTATTAAGGAAACACAAGGTTTAAATGACACAATAGGCTAGAGATTTAATTGATATTTATAGGACATTCCATCCAAAAACAGCAGATTACACTTTCTTCTCAAGTGCACATGGAACATTCTCCAGGATAGATCACATCTTGGGACACAAATCAAGCCTCAGTAAATTTAAGAAAATTGAAATCATATCAAGCATCTTTTCTGACCACAACGTTATGAGATTAGAAATCAATTACAGGGGAAAAAACATAAAAAAACAAACACACATGGGGCTTCCCTGGTGGCGCAGTGGTTGAGAGTCTGCCTGCCAATGCAGGGGACACGGGTTCGTGCCCCGGTCCAGGGAGATCCCACATGCCGTGGAGTGGCTGGGCCCGTGAGCCATGGCTGATGAGCCTGCGCATCCAGAGCCTGTGCTCCACAATGGGAGAGGCCACAACAGTGAGAGGCCTGAGTATCGCAAAAAAAAATCACATGGAGGCTAAACAATACGTTACTAAATAACCAAGAGATCACTGAAGAAATCAGAGGATATCAAAAAGTACCTAGAGACAAATGACAATGAAAACAAGACAATCCAAAACTTACGGGATGCAGCAAAAGCAGTTCTAAGAGGGAAGTTTATAGCAATACGATACTACCTCAACAAACAACAAACATCTCAAATAAACAATCTAACCTTACACCTAAAAGAACTAGAGAAAGAAGAAGAAACAAAACCCAAAGTTAGTAGAAGGAAAGAAATCATAAAGATCAGAGCAGAAATAAATGAAATAGAAACAAAGAAAACAACAGCAAAGATCAATGAAACTAAAAGCTGGTTCTTTGAGAAGATAAACAAAATTGATAAACCATTAGCCAGACTCATCAAGAAAAAGAGGGAGAGGACTCAAATCAATAAAATTAGAAATGAAAAAAAGAGAAGTTACAATGGACACCGCAGAAATACAAAGCATTCTAAGAGACTACTACAAGCAACTCTATGCCAATAAAATGGACAACCTGGAAGAAATGGACAAATTCTTAGAAAGGTATAACCTTCCAAGACTGAACCAGGAATAAATAGAAAATATGAACAGCCCAATCACAAGTAATGAAATTGAAACTGTGATTAAAAATCTTCCAACAAACAGAAGTCCAGGACCAGATGGCTTCACAGGGGAATTCTATCAAACATTTAGAGAAGAGCTAACACCCATCCTTCTAAAACTCTTCCAAAAAATTGCAGAGGGAGGAATACTCCCAAACTCATTCCATGAGGCCACCATCACCCTGATACCAAAACCAGACAAAGATACTACAAAAAAGGAAAATTACAGACCAATATCACTCATGAATATAGACGCAAAAATCCTCAACAAAATACTAGCAAACAGAATCCAACAGCACATTAAAAGGATCATACACCATGATCAAGTGGGATTTATCCCAGGGATGCAAGGATTCTTCAATATACGCAAATCAATCAATGTGATACACCATATTAACAAATTGAAGAAGAAAAACCATATGATCATCTCAATAGATGCAGAAAAATCTTTTGACAAAATTCAACATCCATTGATGATAAAAACTCTCCAGAAAGTGGGCAAAGAGGCAACCTACCTCAACATAATAAAGGCCATATGCAACAAGCCCACAGCAAACATCATTCTCAATGGTGAAAAACTGAAAGCATTTCCTCTAAGATCAGAAATGAGACAAGGATGTCCACTCTCACCACTATCATTCAACATAGTTTTGGAAGTCCTAGCCACGGCAATCAGAGAAGAAAAGAAATAAAAGGAATACAAATAGGAAAAGAAGAAGTAAAACTGTCACTGTTTGCAGATGACACGATACTATACATAGAGAATCCTAAAGATGCCACCAGAAAACTACTAGAGCTAATCAATGGATTTGGTAAAGTTGCAGGATACAATATTAATGCACAGAAATCTCTTGCATTCCTATACACTAATGATGAAAAATCTGAAAGTGAAATTATGGAAACACTCCCATTTACCATTGCAACAAAAAGAATAAAATACCTAGGAATAAACCTACCTAGGGAAACAAAAGACCTGTATGCAGAAAACTATAAGACACTGATGAAGGAAATTAAAGATGATACCAACAGATGGAGAGATATACCATGTTCTTGGATTGGAAGAATCAACATTGTGAAAATGACTCTACTACCCAAAGCAATCTACAGATTCAATGCAATCCCTATCAAATTACCACTGGCATTTTTTACGGAACTAGAACAAATCATCTTAAAATTTGTATGGATACACAAAAGACCCCGAATAGCCAAAGTAGTCTTGAGGGAAAAAAGCGGAGGTAGAGGAATCAGACTCCCTGACTTCAGACTATACTACAAAGCTACAGTAATCAAGACAATATGGTACTGGCACAAAAACAGAAATATAGATCAATGGAACAGGATAGAACTCCCAGAGATAAACCCATGCACCTATGGTCAACTAATCTACAAAGGTGGCAAGGGTATACAATGGAGAAAAGACAGTCTCTTCAATAAGTGGTGCTGGGAGAACTGGACAGCTACATGTAAAAGAATGAAATTAGAACACTCCCTAACACCATACACAAAAATAAACTCAAAATGGATTAGAGACCTAAGTGTAAGACTGGGCACTATAAAACTCTTACAAGAAAACATAGGAAGAACACTCTTTGACATAAATCACAGCACAGTCTTTTTTGATCCACCTCCTAGAGTAATGGAAATAAAAACACAAATAAACAAATGGGATGTAATGAAACTTAAAGGTTTTGCACAGCAAAGGAAACTACAAACAAGACGAAAAGACAACCCTCAGAATGGGAGAAAATATTTGCAAATGAATCAACGGACCAAGGGTTAATCTCCAAAATATATAAACAGCTCATGCAGCTCAATATTAAGAAAACAAACAACCCAATCCAAAAATAGGCAGAAGACCTAAATAGACATTTCTCCAAAGAAGACATACAGGTGGCCAAGAAGAACATGAAAAGCTGCTCAACATCACTAATTATTAGAGAAATGCAAATCAAAACTACAGTGAGGTATGACCTCACACCAGTTAGAATGGGCATCATCAGAAAATCTACAAACAACAAATGCTGGAGAGGGTGTGGAGAAAAGGGAACCCTCTCGCACTGTTGGTGGGAATGAAAATTGATACTGCCACTATGGAGAACAATAGGGAGCTTCCTTAAAAATCTAAAAATAGAACTACCATATGACCCAGCAATCCCAATACTGGGCATATACCCAGAGAAAACCATAATTCCAAAAGACACATGAACCCCAATGTTCATTACAGCACTCTTTACAACAGCCAGGACATGGAAGCAACCTAAATGCCCATCGACAGATGAATGGATCAAGAAGTTGTGGTACATATATACAATGGAATATTAATCAGCCATAAAAAGGAATGAAAGTGGGTCATTTGTAGAGACATGGATGGATCTAGAGACTGTCATACAGAGTGAAGTACGTCAGAAAGAGCAAAACAAATATCGTATATTAACGCATACATGTGGAACCTAGAAAAATGGTACAGATGAACCAGTTTGCAGGGCAGAAATTGAGACACAGATGTAGAGAACAAACGTATGGACACCAAGGGAGGAAAGCCGAGGGAGGTGGTATGAATTGGGAAATTGGGATTGACATGTATACACTGATGTGTATAAAATGCATAACTAATAAGAACCTGCTGTATAAAAAAATAAATAAAATTAAAAATTAAAAAAGTTATAATAAAATAATTTTCATACATATATGCGGGTTTAAATAGTTTTATAGTGTTCTAATTAACATACTATTTCAATTAAAGGCTTCAGAACTTAAAGAAAACAGAACTTTCTTTGTTCGTAGAGCCCAGGGTACAAACATGAGACACCAATGGAAATCACATAATAGGAACTAAAATATTTTCTTGCCACACTCATGCTTTGATAGAATAAAATTTAAAACAATATAATTAAAAAATGCTTTCTGTCTAGCCACAAAATTTAAACCATTCGTCCCTCCATTTAATACGATTTCATTCCCTATTAAAATACTTGATTCTATAGGCAATCTTAGCTCTCACCCAGTCAATAAATGGAATAATTTATATCATAGGTACAATAAAAAGCAATCTTTAGTGGTATTTAATACTAATTTTATTAAAATTTATAACTACATTATACAATGTAGGATTTATTAATACTTCGAATCAACTTGCACATAAAAAGTTATTCACTGTAGGTGTCCGTATAACGCGGCAGCCAATAGCATTAACGCGACAGGTTGTATCTATGACACGCAGGCCTTTCTGGATTCCTTCCATCTGAGCACTAATTTAGGCAGCACCGAGGGGTCTAAGTGTGTAAATCACATTACGTGATTAAGTTCTATATTAGAGATAACGACAGAGAGCAAGTGAAGCACAGCGGAAGAAACAACTCTGCGGAGGCAAGAGGGTCAGCTACCCCGAGAACACTTGTGAACCTTGAAAATCATTCCCTACAGAGGATCCGAATAAGCGAAGGCAGAGCTGCAGAATGTGAATCATTAAATGAGATAGTCAAAGGGGAATTGAGGGGTGGGTTGGCGGAGGCGGGTACGGAGGCACTGTCAGAAGCCGGGCGGGGAAACCTGACTGGCAACGCCAAGATTGGGCTTGACGCTTAGACTGTGGGTAGAGATAGGATTTGTGAGGGTCGGTAAGAATTGGGGAAGTTCATCTGTGGAACAATTTCGAGAATAGCCTGGGGCGTTCGGGTGCTGGGAGGCGGCGGTGGGGGTGGGGTGGGAAGAGTAGGACTTGGAAACCGGCTAAGAGGCCGTAGAAAAAGGGAGGCCTTCAGAGGCAGAGTGTAAGTGGAGGCCCGAATCAGGGTCGTTTCTGGGGTAGGGCTGGCAGCATTTGATGCTTGCGGGGTGCAAGCAGCCTCCTTAAGGCTCCTGGGGTCCGGGAGGAGGGCGGGAGAGGGGGGGAAAATGGAGCTCGGTTGCCCGGGCGACGGCGTCTGGGGACGGAGTCCGGGTCTGGCGCCGGCCCCCGCAGGGATAGTCCAGCACCCCTTCTCCCTCCCCACGCCCGGCTGAGGTGCCTAACCGTTGCCCGCGTGGCTCGCTTGGAGCAGGCGGCGGCCGAAGCACGAGCGCACAAGCGCAGGAGCGCACAAGGAGAGGGCGCATGGGTGGGCGGGGCAGCGTCCGCGCCCCCGTCGCCCCGCCCAGTCGACGCAGGTGCGGCCGCCGCGCTCTCGGGCGTCCCCGCGGGAATGGGGCCGGACGCTTAGGATGAGACGTTGGTCGCAGGTACAGGGGTGGGCGCGACCCTGGGACCGGGTGAGGGGGTGGGTCGTTTTCCTGAGGACCCGAAGCAGCGCGTCTTCATTTCTGGACCCTTCCAGACCTTTGTGTTTGTTTTGCCTGTGGTACATGGCCAATAAATTGTTTCTGTGTCAGAACGGACTGCCGTTGTTTTCGGGGATCGCAAGACCTCCGGGGACGGTGGCTGAACTCTGGGACCATAGTATTCCTTTTGGTAGAAATAACAGGATCCTCTCCCAACATTACTGCTAACTCCTGTTCCTACCCCGGTTCCGGCGGACGGGGGGAGGGGTAGGGAAGACAGAGGTATGAAGAGGAATGTGTAGCCTTGGACAGTGTCATCCAGAATGAGATTGTATTAAATGCTGTGCAGGGGCCCTTTCAGCTGGAGCCCTCCCTGTTAAGTGAGGAGTCTGGTTCTGCATCAGTCAGAAGCAAGAAGTTCTCAGATGAGACCATCCTTTTCCACAAAACTGTGCTCCAAGTCCCCACTGAGGCTGTTCCAGGTTGTGTTCATTTATCTTGGTGTACTTTAAGGGCAAGGAAAAGTAGAAGAAAAGTGAAGTCGGCTATTTCTCAGGGTTTTTAGACTGGCAAAACCACTTCTTGCTTTCTCAGCAGCCTATTCGGGAAGGACAGGGCTAGCACTTTCCACTGTCCCAGAGACCAGCCGGGCAGGACTGTTTCCATGTGTGTAAGGTCGTGGGATGGAGGTGAGGGAGTGGTGGGAGACAGTCTGATCCTCCCACCTCTGTACCACATTTATTGTTTTAAAACTTACACAGTTATCTTTATTTGTGTTGTGGGTAAAGTGGTTTTTTAGACCGTAGCGATATTATTATACTCCTGAATTGAGGGCAGAAATTGACAAGTTATTTGGTATGTGCAGAGCCCTTACTATTGTGTTCTACAAAGAGGACTCAGTGTTGTCTATCTAGTATGTTAGGGCCACTCACTGTAATAATCCACAATTCATTAAATAGGGCCTCTGTGAACCACCTGTTCCCAAACTAGATGGCCCCAAATTATATGGTATAGTAGGCTGAATAAGGGCCACCCAGAAATATCAGGTCCTAATCCCTGGAACCTGTGAATGGGATAAGGAAAGAGGGTAAAGTCAAAGATCTTGATATGGGAGGTTATTTGGGTGGGTTCTAAATGCAAACACAAGTATCCTTATAAGAAGGAGTCAGAGGACATAAATTGGAGTGATGCAGCCACAAGTCAAGTAATGCCAGCAGCTACCAGAAGCTGGAAGAGGCAAGGAATGGATTCTTTCTTAGAGCCTCTGAAGGGAGCACAGACCCGCCAATACTTGGATTTCAGCCCCGTGAGGCTGATGTTGAACTTCTGGCCCCAGAACTGTGAAAGAATAAATGGCTATGGTTTTAAGCCACCAAACTTGTGGTAACTTGTTATGGCAATTACAGGAAACTAATACACATAGTTGTACTTATAAATCACATAGAATCAATCCTGTATTGATGAATACAGTAAGTCTTCTACATACGAACCTTCAAGTTGCAGGCTTTCAAATATGTGAATGTGCCCCTGTATGCCAGCTGTTGTACTTTTCAAGGTACTGTACTGTAAGATTAAAAATGTTTTATTTTTTGTGTTTGTTTGTTATGTATTATTTGTGTGAAAAGTATTACAAACCTATTACAGTACAGTACTATATAGCCACTTGTGTTAGTTGGGTACCTAGGCTAACTTTGTTGGACTTACGAACAAATTGGACTTACAAACACGCACAGAATGGAACTCGTTCACACGCAGGGGACTTACTGTATTTTAAAGCTCTCCAGCTGGGGCAGTGGCAGGTGTAGTAGTGGAGACCACTAAATATTTCCTGAACCCCTAAGGAAAAGACTAAGGAAAAGACTGAACAAAGAATTTGGTGAGAAAAGAAATTTAAAAGTGCATAAGAAAGAGGTGGTCTAGCACTTCAAAGCAATTTTTGAAACTTTCGTTGTATTCCTATTAATATAACACTGCATTTGTTCTGGTTAAGAGAATAAAGGTACAAAGTGAATTAGGCTTGGTGCTTAGCTAAGACATTGTTAGATAGCTGTCATGTGTATATCAAATAAGAGTTGCAGATACTTGGGGATTGAGTTCCAGGCTCAATCCAGGGGAAAAGAGGTAATGCCAAAGTGCTTCCATGTGGCGGGGAGTTAAAAACAACCTCTAGTCTTCTTGAAATAAAGACCCTTTGAAGTATTCAGGATGCAGGAAAAAACCAATGTTCAGGTTTAACTGATTGACTTCTGGGTCCCAGGCAGCTAATTAGCACCCCTATTCTTACCCCACAAAACAACACAGAAACGTACAAAGAGTAGCCAATCTGCTTTCTTTTTGAACTGCTTTTTTGAGGTACAATTTGCATACCATAAAATTCACCAATGTTAAGTGTAAAATCCAATGATATTTAGTAAATTTAGAGTTGTGCAATCATCCCCACAAATCAGTTTTAGAACATTTCCATCACCCCAAAATGATCCCTGGTACCCATTTGTAGTCAATCCCCAATGCCAATCCCAGCACCAATCCACTCTAGATCACTGGCCTCCTTTAGAGTTAAGGTTTTAGTTCCTCTGCTGTACTACTCCGGGGGCCTCATAACTGGCGCCTTCTACTCAGTATATTTCCCACCCAGCCGCTAGAGGATTACATTCCCCTGGTTAAAATCCTCCAGTGGCTTTCCACTGCAAATAAAGAATAAACCCCAAAGTCATTAGTATGACTTTTTCAAGGTCCCGTGAGCTCTGCCACCAGCCAACCTCACCAGCAACTTCTCCGGATAATTTAGGAAAGGAACTGCTAATAAGCACAGCATTTCTTTGGGCACAGTACACAGTTGGCTGTCTATAAGCAGACCTCCCATTCTCCCTGGACTACATGCAGCTTCAGTAGCCTCCTTCCTGGCAGTCAGTGAACCCTTAGCCCTTCTCATCTCAGGACCTTTGCATGTGGCACTTCCTCTTAAGATCTTCCCCAGTCCTCTGCAGGGCTGAATTTTTGTCATTCAGCTCACATGTCACTTCAGGGAGTCTTTCCCTGACCTACCCTAACTAAGTAGTCTCAACTCCTTCTCTCTGTATATTATTACTACCCTGTGTTATTCTCATCATTGCACTTGACCAATCTCCAAAATTATATTTTTGATTTGTTTTGTTAGTGTCTTTCTCCGTTAGAATATAAGATCCACGAGGGCAGAAACTTGATTGGTCATGATCTTAGAAAGTTCTATCTCTAGTATTTATAGAAGCACTATTCATAGCAGCAATACACTGTAAACCATCAAAATGCTAACAACAGTAATTAATAATTACCAGAGGTCTACTTTGTACCAGGCCCTGTGCTAAGTGTTTTATATGCATGAGTGATTTAATTAAAGCTTACTACTTTTGATGTGAGAAGAGTAAGGGGAGCATGTCCTCCAAATATAGTCCTCTACATTAAATTATATTTTTCAGAGGCATTGGGCAGTTTTCTTTCCCTTTTTATTAGAACACTGATTTTAAAGACTGGATCAGTGTACATTGCTACCAGCTACATAGTTTTGAACTTCTTTCTCCACATCCCTAAAAGCTAAACTGGAGAGGATTTTGCTGGGAAGAAAGGAGGAAGAAAAAGAAGAGTATAAATACAAGCAGGGTTCTGAAAGAGCAGGACATGCTCAGGACACAGCTAGTAAACTTTGAATGGTGCACAGTGTGTGTCAAGGGAGTGAAGATGAGGCTGGGAGGTTGGTTAGGCCAGATGGTAAAGGGCATTGAGTTCAAAGCTTTGTTTTTGGGCAAGGTATGGCAAGATGGCTCTGATTTTAAAGGAAGATTGTAAGAAACTGAAACTAGAAGGATCATTATGAGGTATTTTGTAGCAGGTCTAGTAAGAGTTGATTAAAGCATGAAAGAATACAATAGGACTAAAATTAACTAGACTGCATATTCCAGGATTCCTTCCTTATAACTTTTGACCACACTTAAGTCTCCTTCACTGAGTTAAAAGGTATTACAGAGATAGACTCAACAGAATGTGGAGTTTGAATAGATGAAGAATGAAGACACTGAAATGTCTGACTTGGGAAGTTGGGTTTATGGTATCACTATCTGAGAATGCCCTAGAAAACAGGTTAGGTGGGAAGGAAAAGAGACCAGATTTGGGATAAGATGAATTTAAGGTGACTGTAAACATATATGCAGAGGTGTTAAAGGAACAGATTTCATTAAAATTTATCTAGAGCCAAAATTTTTAAACAAAAGAGCATGAAACTTGCTGGAAGCAGTGGAATTGTCCCTATCTGGCTTTGCTGTTGACTGAAGTCATCTGTGAGAAGTCACTGTATTTTTGGTCATCTTTCTGATGAATGTTCTCCATACAAAATCATAGAATGTCCAGATTGGAGAAGATTTTACACTTCTTCTAGTCCAATACTCTGCCCAAGAGAGGACAGCCCGTGGCAAATTATCATCCCAACAAATGCTCATCCACCCTCAGTGTGAACACCTCACAAGGAAGTCCACCACGTAAATATCCAAGGTGCTCTAGTTTTTAGAATGTCCATTTCCACCCTGAGCTAGAACCTACCTCCCTTTACTTCTGTTCATTAGTCCTCATTCTGAACATAGAATATTGTCATTCTTTTTTCTCAAATGAGGTATAATTGATATATAACATTATATTAGTTTCAGGTGTATTTCACAATGATTTGATACTTGTATTGTCATTCATTTTTCCAATGAGGCAACTGCTTACTTAGATTCCACTGAGATACTCCAAAAATCCTAGTTGTTTATCTCAGCTCCATTGCTTAAGATTTATAGACCCATTTCTGACCTATTTCTGATTTATAGACAGAAGTTCCTCTGCTCAGTAACTTTTCTAACCAAGCATAAGAGCTGTTACCTGGTCAAAGCATCTCCAGCAGTGAAAAGCAGTTTAAATGGCCAGAAGACATTCAGGGGGTCTATTTAAGTCAGTGTGGACAGTACCTGGAGAAAGGTCAGGTCTGGGAATGTAGACACGGGCCTATAGGTTTACTTGCTGCGCTATCTTGATGATGTCAATGAGACCTATACCAACAAGATTAGCATTGGGCCAATAAATAGGGAGCATATAATTGAACATGTTCTGTTGTATAAACATAGCCTAGATAAGTGCCATAGGCTATAATTTTAAAGCATACTTTCATATACAAGATAAGCCCAAAGGAAAAAGAATTTAGTTTTGTTGCTACTGTTGTTGTTGTATGTGTGTGTTTTAGGTGTTGTCAAGATCTTAAGTGATGAAAATTAACTTGCAAATTGAACTTTTTGAAAATAATAAATTTCAGATAATGAAGTATTCTATATATTAATAAGCAGATTAAAAAAACTTTTTTTTCAGGTGTTAATAGTATAAGTGAAAATAAGAATATCCAGATTTTAAGGTATTTCTTATTTTACTTTGAGTTATATTTAGGAATTGTGACTAAATACAACTGATACACTAATTTATTATATCTGTATCTAATTTTAGAGCCTGAAGTCTTAAACTGATGAATGCCTAGGCTGGAGTATCTAAGATAATAAAGTTATAAGGGCTTTATCTCTGTGGTTTTCAAACTCTGCTCCGTGGAGCCTTCTGAATTCCAGAAATGTGTTTGGGAGGCAGAGAGGAGGGTGTGTAGTCGGGGTCTGAAGATTCAAAAAACGGTTTCCACTCCTTAAGGAACATTTGGAAAACACAACCGTAACCTCACTTAGTAATGGTGGAAATTGAGGCTCAGAGATGTGAAAAGATTTGCCCATGCTTTCACAGGTAACCAATGATAGAATTACGTGTCCTGATCCTAAGTTCTGTGCTTCTTATGCGCTGCCTCCCCACCAGATGGTATTATGTACTGGTGAAGTAGGGTCTAAACAGCTTAATTCTACATTACATTATAATGGTCCCTGTGTTTACTCAATGTGTTTTAAACTCACTCTCTTTTCTGTTAGTGGACCTTTATGAAACTTATATCTTCTTTCTAGATATATAGAAAGATATAGCCATTTATTATGGGCAAGTGAGGGGGTATACACTGCCTAAATTTTAAAAACAATGTTGTTATTCATGGCTTACTGTGGCACTATGTACCTATAGATTGAGGCAAGTACTGTATAGTAAGGCTGACATGAGTTATCTCAGCTAACTCTTATTCTTTTGAGGTATATACTCTATCTCCATCTTATAGTCTTACAGAGGTTAAATATAGTTCTCAAGGTCACATAGGTGGTAGATCACAGAGCTAGGATTTGAACCCTAACAGTCAATGACAACATCTAGAGAGAAAGAATGTGATTGAGAAAGCAGACAGTAAGAGTGATGTGAAGTTATTGGTAACAACAACAACTCAGGCAATAAAAGGTTATTCAGTAAATAATTGCTCTCCTCGTTGCGTTTCTGAGACTGTACCAGCCCAGATATGTGGTATTTGGATCAATCTTGGGGTACCTTAGAATTTTCTAGGGGAAACATACCTACAGACTGGTTCTACAAGAGTATGGACCAGTTTTATAAAATCACCAGTCTCAGGCTTCTGTGAAAGGTAGCACTCTAGGGGCTTGAGTCATTAGTTGACAAATCCAGTAATCTAAATATAACACACATTATACATAATCTTTCCCAATCAAAATAGAGCATGGATTCTAAATCAGCTTACTGTGGAGACAGTCACATTTTATCACAGTCACATGAGAGTTTCACCTTACGTAGCCATAAGGAAAGAAATCAAGGTGAGGACTGGTCACATTAGGGAAAGTAGGTGTACAGTCACCACGGCCTTTTGGAAGCCAAGGAGAAGGGGTAAGATCCCAGGAGATCGTTTTAAGTCTTTTAGCTCAACTATGTAGCAAAAGCTAAAGCGTATAAACTATTTTCCTCCAAAAGTCCTCTTTTTGTGGTGTGTGGTTTCTAAGGGCTTTTCTGCAACATTCCAATTAAATAACAAGAGTAGAGTCTTTACCTAGCTATTACTCGTCAGAAATTTAAGGCTCCTTTCAATGTGAACCTGTTCATAATTTTAAACCAGGTAGAATTGTTCTTAATAAATCTTGAGCGTACTAGAAGAGGCCAAGATCTTATGTGTGTACTTTACTCAGATTTAAATCAGACATATGTAAGTTCATGTTTTGATCCCCAAATCAACAAAGTGCAGCGTTTTCACAATTTTATGACTTACTGAGGCAAAAAAACCTTTCTTTTCCCAGGAATCCTTAGTAATTTAATAAGTTTTATGCCTGAAAATAGGAATTATCTTTCAGTTCTTACAATTCAATGCAAGTAGAGAAACACTGAATGATTTGACCAGTTTAATGATTTGGTCAGTCTAAAATAGTGAAAATCTAGATTACAAATACTTTTTTAAAGACAGATTTCATTACTCTACGGTACATAAAATAGCTAGCAGCATTGACAAGTAGAAGTGCTAAGCATCTTTACAAATAAATGGTTTTAAAATTCTTGTTTAAGTAGATAAACCTGTGCTGTCTTCTTTATTAATTTTCTAAGAAGAAAAATTTCCCTCTGAAGGACTGTGGCTCCTAATATCCTACCAACAATCAGTGGATACTGAATTAATGAGTTCATTATCATCATCTTATGCCAAAGTAGAACATGGTTTCCATATCAGAATAATTTGAAGTCAAACCTTTTCCTTTCTTCTCTTTTCTCCAACTTCTAGTACCCGTTCTGCTTATCTTGCTTGTAGATTCTGTTTCCTTCTTGATACCCAGAACTCTGGTATCAAGCAGAGTGGATTAGTGTATGATCTCACAATGCTGGGCTTTGATTCGGCCTGTCCTGCTCATTCCTTCATGCTTTTGATCTAACTGTTATTTATTTATTTATTTATTTATTTATTTATTTATTTATGAGAGCACTCGTGGAATCTAATTTTTTAAAAAAAGAAACAAATGAACTTATTTACAAAACAGAAACAGACTTACAGGTTACCAAAGGGGAAACGGTGGGCGGGGGGCAGATAAATCAGAAGCTTGGGATGAACACATACACACTATATATAAGATAACCAACAAGGACCTACTGTATAGCACAGGGAACTCAATATTCTGTGATAAGCTATATGAGAAAAGAATCTAAAAAAGAATGCATGCATGCATGTGTATAACTGAATCACTTTGCTGTATACCTGAAACTAAGACAACACTGTAAATCAACTACACTCCAATAAAATTAAAATGAAACTACCCTTCCTTATAAATTTTCACATCATACTACATTCTACGGAAATCAACAATTTCTTCACATTTAGTTGTTGTAATCTACCTTTACCATGAAATTTATAAAAACTATAAAGAATAAAGAAAGGATAGCACATCTCAAACTAGTTGTTCTCTATTATCAAAAGGTAGTGTTCAATATATATCCAAAAAGTCTACCTTAGTGATTATTTCATCTAAATCTTTTATATCCTTACTTATTTTTTGGCCGCTTGACCTATCTCATACTGAGTGGCCTGTTAAAGTCTCTCATTATTACTGTGTTTGTAGTTCTTATTGCATTTCCTGTAATTTATGTTTTATCTTAGTGGTTGCTGTGTTCCATGGTACATGGAGTCAGATGTATTATATCTTTATTGTGGAATGCAGCTTTTAACTTTAAGTGCCCTTTGTCTTATTTAATACTCTTTGGCTTGAGGACTACTTGGTCTGGTATCAGGATTTTAACCCATGCTTTTTTAAAAAAAATTTATTGAAGTATATTTGGTTTACAGTGTTGTGTTAATTTCTGCTGTACAGCAAAGTGACTCAGTTATACACACACATATATATTCTTTTTCATATTCTTTTCCATTATGGCTTATCACAGGATACTGTGTATAGTTCCCTGTGCTATACAGTAGGACCTTGTTGTTTATCCATTCTGTATATAATAGTTTGCATCTGCTAATCCCAAACTCTCAGTCCTTCCCTCCCCCACCTCCCTCCCCCTTGGCAACCACAAGTCTGTTCTCTATTTCTGTGAGTCTGTTTCTGTTTCCTAGATATGTTCATTTGTGTCGTATTTTAGATTCCACATATAAGACATATGGTATTTGTCTTTCTCTTACTGACTTACTTTGCTTATTTGCTTATTATGATAAGCTTATTATGATAATCTCTGAGTCCATCCATGTTGCTACAAATGGCATTATTTCATTCTTTTTTTTTTTTTTTTTTCTTTTTTTTTTTTTGGTACGCGGGCCTCTCACTGTTGTGGCCTCTCCCGCTGCGGAGCACAGGCTCCGGACACGCAGGCTCAGCGGCCATGGCTCACGGGCCCAGCCGCTCCACGGCATGTGGGATCCTCCCGGACCGGGGCATGAACCCGTGTCCCCTGCATCGGCAGGCGGACTCTCCACCACTGCGCCACCAGGAAAGCCCTATTTCATTCTTTTTTATGGCTGAGTAATATTCCATTGTACATTGTATAGCATTGTATACCACGTCTTCTTTATCCATTCATCTGTCAATGGACATTTAGGTTGTTTCCATGTTTCAGCTATTGGAAATAGTGCTGCTATAAACATAGGGGTGCAAGTATCTTTTTGAATTAGAGTTTTGTCTGGGTACATGCCCAGGAGTAGGATTGCTGGATCATATGGCTACTCTATTTTTAGTTTTTTGAGGAACTTCTATACTGTTTTGCATAATGGCTGCACCAATTTACATCCCCACCAACAGCATAAGAGGGTTCCCTTTTCTCCACACCCTCTCCAACATTTATTATTTGTAGACTTTTTATTGATGGCCATTCTGACTGGTGTGAGGTGGTACCTCATTGTAGTTTTGATTTGTGTATCTCTAATAATTAGTGATGATGAGCATCATTTCATGTGCATATTGGCCATCTCTATGTCTTCTGTGGAGAAATGTCTATTTAGGTCTTCTGCCCATTTTTCAATTGGGTTGTTGGCTTTTTGTTATTGAATTGTATGAGCTGTTTATATATGTATTTTGAAAATTAATCCCTTGTCGGTCGCATCATTTGCAAATATTTTCTTCCAGTCCATAGGTTGTCTTTTTGTTTTATTTGTGGTTTCATTTGCTGTGCAAAAGCTTATAAGTTTGATTAGGTCCCATTTGTTTATTTTTGCTTTTATTTCTATTGCTTTGGGAGACTGACCTAAGAAAACATTGGTACGATTTTTGTCAGAGAATGTTTTGCGTATGTTCTCTTCTAGCAGTTTTATGATGTCATGTCTTATATTTAAGTCTTTAAGCCATTTTGAGTTTATTTTTGTATATGTCTTTTGTTAATAATAAGTCATAATGCCTTGTCTTAATGGTGTAATTTTTTACAGTTTTATTGAGCTATAATCAACTTACAGCACTGCATAAGTTTAAGGTGTACAACATAATGAATTGACTTATATATATCATGAAATGATGACCACAGTAAATTTACTTAACATTTATCATCTCATATAGATAAAAAAAAGAAAAAGAAAAAAATTTTTTTTCCTAGTCATAAGAACTCTTAGGATTACTCTCTTAACAACTTTCATGTATACCATACAACAGTGTTAATTATAGTCATCATGTTGTACATTACATCCCCAGTTGTTATGTTGTACCTTTTGATCACCTTCATCCGATTCCGCCTCTCCCCACATCCCTGTTTGGTAACCACAAATCTGATCTCTTTCTGTATAAGTTTTTTTGGTTTTTTGTTTTTTAGATTCCACATGTAAGTGAGATCATATGATACTTGTGTTTCTCTGTCTGACTTATTTCACTTAGCATAATGCCCTCAGTGTCCATCCATGTTGTCGTAAATGGCAGGATTTCCTCCTTTTTGTGGCTGAATAATATTCCATTGTGTATGTGTGTATATATACACACACATACATACATACCTCAACTTCTTTATCCATTCGTCTGTCAGTAGACACTTAGGTTGTTTCCATGTCTTGGCTATTATAAAGCATGCTGCTATGAACATGGGGGTGCAGGTATCACTTCGACATAGTGTTTTCATTTCCTTTGGATATATTCCCAGAAGTGGAATTGCTGGGTCATATGTTAGTTCTCTTTTTGATTTTTTGAGGATCCTCCATACTGTTTTCCATAGTGGCTGCCCCAGTTTTTTATAATCCCATTAGTAATACACAAAGGTTCCCTTCTCTCCACATTCTCGCCAACATTTGTTATCTCTTGCCTTTTTTTTTTTTTTTTTTTTTGTGGTACGCGGGCTTCTCACTGTTGTGGCCTCTCCCGTTGCGGCTCACAGGCTCCGGACGCGCAGGCTCAGCGGCCATGGCTCACCGGCGCAGCCGCTCCGCGGCATGTGGGATCCTCCCAGTCTGGGGCACGAACCCGTGTCCCCTGCATCGGCAGGCGGACTCTCAACCACTTGCGCCACCAGGGAAGCCCCATCTCTTGCCTTTTTGATGTTAGCCATTCTAACAGGTGTGAGGTGATATCTCATTGTAGTTTTGATTTGCATTTTCCTAGTGATTAGTGATATTGAGCATCTTTTCATGTACCTGTTGGTCATTCGTATATCTTCTTTGGAAAAAATGTCTATTCGGATCCTTTGTCCATTTTTAATTAGATTATTTGGATTTTTGCTATTGAGTTGTATGAGTTCTTTATGTATTTTGGATGTTAACCCCTTATCAGATATAGGATGTGCAAATACCATTTTTTCCCAATCCATAGGTTGTTGTTCCATTTTGTTAATGGTTTCTTTTGCTGTGCTCTTGGTGTAATTTTAGTGAAACTTGAATAGCTCAAAATGTTATAATTAATGACATTCATCTATAATTATAATTAGTAATTGGTTCAGGCCTGCTGTCCTGCTTTCATGATACCTGGTTTTTCTTTACAAAGCAGTTGGTAGGGGGTCGGTTTTTAGATGTGTGTGTATACATGATAGCTAAGTAGTGTATAGAAGTTATTCGATAAAAATTTCAAGTGGACCTTGTGTAGAATCAAGCTGGCTTTAGTCAGCTTTACAGCTGCATGTTGGATCCTAATAGTCTATAGCCTAGAAGTCAAACTTACACGAAGACCTTTGTGATCGAATTTTTTCCCTGTATATTTTAGCCTCTTCTGCTACCTGTTCCCTATATGTACCCTCCATTCTAGCAATATCGCTCTTCCCTGGATGTGCCATTCTATTCTAGAGCTTCATGCCTTTGCCCAAGTCATTTCCTCTTCTCTGCCTGTCTACCTGTTAAATTATTATTATCCATCAAGACTCAGCTCAAGCATTTCCTTCTCTGAAGCCTTTCCTCTAGACACAAGTAGGTGTGTTCTCCTCTGTACACTTGTTGCTCTTCATACACACGTCTATTGTAGTATTTAGTACGTTTTATTATATTCATTAACGGATTGTTCTACTTCATCAGAATGTGTGAACACTTAAAAAAACTACAAATTTATTAAGTGCTGAAAATGAGATACCATTGTATTATGTAGAGGGGATGCAAAGATGAATAAGATAGGACTCATAAGGAGTTCATAGTCTTGAAGGGGGCCTGGCATATAAACAAATAATGACAATACCTTATGACAAATGCACTAAAGAGATGGATTGATGATAGATAGATAGATAGATAGATAGATGAAGCACAGAGGTACCAATGAGGAAAAGAAGCAATGTCAGTTAATTTTCCAAATCTATCCTCTGACAGAGCATGTGACACTTGACTGGCTCCCAATAAATGAGTTAAATCAGTAAATAAATAACAGGGCTATTTGGGTACTTATAATATTTATCACAAACCTCCTATGTAACAGATATTATGCTAGGTACTGGATATATAAAAATGGAAAAGATGTGGTCCTTTTTATGTACACATTTACAGTCTTATAGCGGAGATATTTAAAATAGAAAATGATAGTAACAGGACATGTATGCTACAGTAGGGGTAAGCAGTGATGGTAAATCTAATCAGTGCTTTACATTCCTTAGCTTACTTGACTTTTCAACAACATTTGATACACATGACAATTCTCTTCCTCTTGAAGTGCTCTTTTCTCTTAGGTCTCATGGAAACACACTCTCCTGATTTTCCTCCAGCTCATTCTTTTTCAGTTTCTTATTCCAGCAAAACCCTCCATAGACAGTAACAGTGATTCCCATAGCTTCTGTTGCCATTTGTATGTAAGTGAATATTCAGTTTACATTTCTGGCCAGACCTCTTAACTGGTTTCCACACCAGTTAGTGTACCTGTGTTCCTACTGGACATTTCTACTTGAAATGTTTCTCAGGCTCCATAAACTCAACATTTCCAATTGCATACCTGATCTTTCCCCCGAACCTTTCTTCTAGCTGTATATGGTGCCACATTTATATAGTTGCACAGGGCAAAAACCTGATTCATTCTTGATACCTCTTCATTTTCCTGACATCCACTTTACAAGTCAAGTCCATCCAGTGTACCACATATATATTTCTCAAATATGGAAATGTTTTCATTTCCACTGTTACCATCCAAAGTTCAGACTACTCTAGCCATTCACCTGGACTATTAGAAAAGAAGGTAAAGGGTCTTACCTTATATTGACAATATAAACATTGTCAACTGCAGAATTAGGTAGTAACCTATTATATTTCCTTTCTTGTGTAATGTTTGTTTTTCCTGTGGTTCCTAATTGCCTTGCTTTTTCCTTATATTGTTGATATTTACCTTTATCATATCCTCATTAAAAAATTATTATATAGGTTTTCTATCAAACCTCCTTTAACCCAGGACCCTTTAGGAGTTCTTCTGTCTAGTCTCGATGAGTTTCTTCTTAGGTCTGCTGTATAGATATTTTCTTGGGATTCCTATCACTGCTTTCCTGGTTGTATTCATGATTTCCATGATTCACTGTTTTCTCTTTTCCTCTTTCTTGATTTATTTCTTCATTTAGTCAAAACACATCTTTAGAAACTTTTAAGAAGAAGTATGTGGGACATACATTATATGAATTTTTTCATTCTAATAATGACTTAAGCTGGATAAAGTTGAAAGTTATTTTCTCTCAGTCCTTTGAAAATATTGTGTGCCCTTGCACAGACTGAGAAGATGTCTATCTGATTCTTGTTCCTTTGTAGATGATATGTTTTTACTTAATTGGGGTTCATCTTTGGAAATTTTAGGGTCTTTATCTCTGAAATTCCACTATGATGTTCTTAGGTGTGGATTTTTGTTTTTTCCTTCCCTGTGCTAGTACCAAAAGGGACTCAGTGGACCCTTTTGGCCTGCAGATTTGTGCCCTTCAGCTTTGAGGAATTCGGGGTTTTTTTGTTTCTTTTTTCTTTGATAGTTTTTTTCTGTTTTCTCAATTCTCTCTTTCTGAAGCTCCTGTTAGTCAGATATTATCTCCTAGGTTGAACCTCTAAATCTCTTGCCTTTTCTTTCAAAATTTTTGTCTACTTTTTTACTTTTGGGGTGCATTTCTTGACTTCCAACATTTCTATTGCAACTTTTTAGTTTGCAACCATATTTTTAATTTCCAAGAACTCTCTCTTCTCCTCTGATCACCCAAGAAACAAAAGCCCAGAGAGAAATATTTGTTCTTTACTGCTTCTCTGAGGCCTGCTTTTTGTGTTCTAGTTTCTTTTCTCAGGGTGAACTTTTCCCCTGAAGGCTGATAGCAGGAATATCGATCGAACCCATTCTGGGCAGATCAAGCCTACACAAAAGGCCTTGATCTCACCCTATAGGATGGCAATGATTTCAGTACAGCGTGGGGTAGAAAGATGCTTTATTTTACTACTCAGGTTGAGTGGAGGTAGGCACCTTGGCCGAGCTGAGCACTGACAATCCAACAGTGAGAAAGGAAATAGGAGAGCTGCTGTATTATAGTACAGTACAATGACTGATATTCATCATACTCAAACCGTTTTGAAAAGACTATTCATTGTTTATTGACAAATTAAACCCTTTGAAAAGCCACGAAGTACTAAATAAAATAAATAAATAAAACTCAACTCACCTGTTTGTCTTACATAATTTGAAATTGATATAGCTTTCCATTTGTAATGTTGCTTGGAAAAATTACCCCTTCATAAGCTATCACCCATTGCTAATCTGCATATGGTCTGATATATAGCATCATGCTGATCAACTCTAAATTTGGGCATGGTAGGAAATTTTAACAAATACTGACATCTAAACAAAACAAAAATAATTTTTGTTTTTATAAACGTCTATCTCTTCATCATTCTAGAAGCATAAGCATCCAGATGAATGACGGCAAACCTTTTATATGAGTGTTTTGAGGTCATACAGATACAAACATAATACTAAAATCATTGTCTTACTTTGCTCTAATGTAAACAATGGATCACCAAGAATTTTGACAGTCTTAAACAGTCAACATTATTGGAAATAAGGGGGGCATATTAGTTTAATTAATTTTAATCCAGATCACTGAGACTTATAATAAAGCATATTGAACCTAACTGAGTTGGCACCTAGTTGATGGTTAACAAGGATCTCTTAACAGTAACTCCCTTTAGTGAAGAAACGCTGAGAGATGATTACCCTGCCATGTAAATCTAGATTTGAATATACTCCACCCTGAAAGGCATTAATAATACATGGCATAACTGAGCAAAGAAGATCAAGCAAGTTAACAAAAGTATTTCATTTTGGGTTCATGAAAAATTCTATTGTTATGAAATGTTTTTGTTGTAATAAATCGAATATAGAATTTTAAAAGAGAGATTCTTTTGTTAATTTCTTTTATTTTTCATGTACCTTGACTTTACATTGCTAAAGCCTATTCACACTTTAAAATATATTTTATTTTCCACTGCTTCGGTGCACATTTTAGTATATACTGTCCAAATAACAATAAGGAAAAAATACTTAAAAGCTATGATTAAAAGTGAGATTTGTGAGAAAAGAGACTTATAAGGGTATGTTGATATTATACATCAACATATTTTATGAGAGGCAGGCAGTATTAGTATTTTCTCCTGAGGTCAGATTCCTTCAGAAAAAAATATTTATTATTTTAAAAAACTGATGACATGACAGGTCTGAACAAAACTTTCCCAACTAAAATGCATAAGTTTAGAGAAAACTTGTTTAGGAGGGCAGTGTTTCTCTTCAGATCATATTGATGAAAATAGAAATTGTGCTTCAAAGAAGATTTTAGACATAGCTTTCAGACATACGAAAGTGTTTTACTGTATTGTTTTTTCTATTCTTCTCCTTCCATTTTAGGAGAACCTCCAGAATTCCCCTTTACAAATTTGGACCAGTAGAAGCTGTCACTATTGGCTCTGTAGATTTGGCTTTACTCTTAACTTTCGCTTTTTGACAACAAAAATATCTTATGATCTTGATTCTAAGTTTATTTTTCCTACTTTGAAAGCATTTGGGGCTGAATTTCATACTCAAAAAGTGAAGATTTAGTAGCACTGGCTGGAGCTGTATACTGTGCAGGAAGATTCTGTGCAAACCTCTTTGCATAGTTCTGCCAATGCACCTCCATGCTCACCTGCAGCATCCCTTATTACCCCATAACTGTGTCTTTTTGAGCACAGAAAACAAAAGATACAATTTGGCATGATTGGTGATACCTAAAATCACTGTAAGATTAGAATGAGATCCCAGTACCTATTTGTCCAGTGATCCAAAACAAAAAGTAGATTCACAGATGGTGAAAGGGAAAACCAGTGCTGCTATTTAAAAAGAAAAAGAAAAAACCTTTACTATATCTCAGATGTCAGTATTTATTCTGGACATTTTAAAAGGCTTTTCTTTATAGTGTTTTTAACAGCTGTTTGTATCAGCTCAGCTGCTACTTCAATGGTTTTCCCTTTCACTCTCTATGTATCTTTTTGAATGATTAATTAATATAAATATTTTTACTCTAAAAAGTGAAAGGTAAAAGCAGAGCTATAGCAGTTGAGTCAGTACGGACAACTACAAAACAAATGTTCCTTCAGGGGTCTGGAGGAACTTCTGATACTTAGACAGTTACGAGTTGACTCTTTTTCTTTTCTTTTTAAAAGTTTGGCCTCATAGATTTTAACATCAAATGGTTACCCAGGATTTCTTAAAAAATGAAAACAGACATAAAATAGCAAGTCTTAATTGAAGCTTTTTAAGCGCATAGACAAATACTTTGCTCAAAGACAGAAATGGTTTTACACCAGACTAGGAGTAGAAGATGTTTGTTTTAGTCATATGAGTAACTTTTCAAGTTGAAGGTGTTCTTGTTAAATTTATAGCTCAAAATATGGTTCCTTTGACCATATTTTGTTTCCAAAGACAGGTGGAAAAGATAGAATTTCAGCTTCATTAATACTGTTCTTCTTGTGTTAAAAAGTATTAGTAGCAGAATTGAAAGGAATTTAAAAGATCATCTAGAACACTCTTTTCAAATTACTGGTGAAAAATGTATAGTTTAGACTCAAATTATAGACTCAGAGAGCTTATTTGAGAGAAGCTGGTTCAGAACCCAAGGTGTTTGACTCTTAGTAAGATCACATTTCCTGTCTGATCACATTTGTCTACCCAAAGTGAAAGTTTATGGTTTTTTTCCTAACTATTCCTCCTGTCTTTACTAAGTGTGCTGAGTTAGTCTTTCCCAATAATAAAAGAGCTGAAGAGTTTATATCAACTGATATTATTCATTCATTTATCTTAGGAAGCTACTTGTGCCACAGAGGGTGAATTGTTGTAGGGCTTTTTTCTGTGTATGCTCCCAAAGGAGCACAAGAGTGAAAGTACTTCTTTATAGGATTATTAGAATCTATGAGCACATTTCAGTCGGTCACCTAATGTTTTATTTTATCTAATTCCTGTGAAATACTTTTTTATATATAGCATGAAGTCAAATAGAGAGTCAGTTTTAAAATATATCCAATGTATATATTAAAATTTATATTCCAGTCCCTGTAGGCTGTAATACTACTCTGTTGGTAAATTTGACTGTTTGATAGTCCTGTATTAGTACTTTCTTAAGTCATGTATGTATGTATGTAGATAAAGATACATATATATATATATGTATATATATACACACACACAGATAACTTCTAAGTATTCATACTTACCATTTATCAAAGAGATAGTTGCATATATGTGTTTATATATAATGTGCTTAATAAGTATGTGCTGAATTAATAAATGAAGATCTTAAATGAACTTAGTCCAGTTTAAAATAGTCATTAAGAAAAAGTTAGTCTTGCTCATATGTTCTTTAAGAATGTTTAATCACAGTTGCATCCAAACCAATCAATAAGTTTTATTCTTGACAGTAGGTTTGGAAGCCTGTTCAGTAGATGCCTTAGCAGTAAGAAGGGATATGTAACATTTATGCAGACATGAAAGATTTGTTATTACTGAAAAGTGGATGATGAAATATTTTTGTAGGTATCACATTAAAGATCAGGTATTACTGCATATCACAAAGTATCAATAGTCTTTCATTATTTTAATATCTGTGTCTAAGTTATGAGTTTGTACAGCTGTGCCAGAATCTAAACCCAGAATCTACATTGTCTGAGACCTTAACCTTTTAGCCTGCACTGCACCTCCAGGTTAAGAGCTGTAGGGATGCTGTTAACAGCTCTGGCCCTTCTGGCATATGTCACAGAAATGCACAGTCACACAGATGAAACAGCTGCCCGTCTGTAAGAGAAAAATACACCTATAACAATCCTTTAAAATTGGTATTCTTATCCCATTTTATAGTCGTAGGAATTGAGGATTGTAATATAAATTCACTTATTCTTTCAAAATAGGGTGATTATATAATAATGACAGTAACTCTAAACTTGTTGTTACCATTTATTCTTTTATATTCAATGCCTTTTATTATTGACACTGATATTCTGAAACAAAATAGCTCTTCTAAGTATAATATAGTTAATTTATGTGGGCTCTGCAGAATGTTATTTATGCTACATCAAGCTTCCTTAAATACCAAATTATGGAACACATATTCACAGAAGATAAATCTAGAATAGTGTGAAAATGAGAGCGATGCATTACAGACCATGGCTTAACCCAACAGTACCAAGTATTTCATTTTGGTCAGTTTGTCTGGCTAAATTCTACATAGATCTTAAGTTTAGAAAACTTTGCAAAATACATCACAATAAACTTTATTTTTGCCCCCCAAATAATACCATTGCCCCAACATAATACCATTTGTTTTCCAAAGACTATATTTATTTTATATTTCTCATTGACGTAGTCAGACTGATTTGTGTTTTCCTTTCAGATAGAAGAGAAGCAGTTAGTTCTTGCAAACTCAGAACTAATGGAAGCACGGACGGAACGTGATCAGTTCAGTCAGGAATCTGGAAATCCAGACTATCAACTTCAAAAGTTCTTGGCAAGTTGATGCTCTGAAATATGAATGAGATTAATTCTGGGAATTTTTTACCACAGTAGTTCACAAAACTAGTTTCATTTGTAAAATTACAACTTTTACAACATAGTTGTACATTGATACACAACACAATATCCTAGACACTATTCAAGTTTTACATATAAAATATAGTATTCTATACTTCAAGCAGAACTGTTAGGGCTTAAAAGTTAGGTGAAGCCGATCTTCAAACAGCCATAGTCTTTCAATTAGGTACTGTGTTCTGCTAAATTGAAATAATGTTGAGTTTTCATTTCAAAGCCAAACAACATCCAAAACACATACAAATTATGTATAAAGAAAATTTAAATGCAAGTTCAGTTAAAAAAAATTTTTTTAGAAGGAAAGAAAAGAGGATTCTGAGAATAGTGAACCAAATTCTGCCCTCTGTTTAGGGGGTACTACAGGCTGAGAAGTTTAGGAAAGGAGATGTTAGTACCCCTTCGTGTGATATTTATTAGAGGTCCTATAGAATAGGGTTCTTTCTCCCCCACCCAACCTTATTTCAGGCTACAGCGCCCTCTGCTGGTAGAGCGTCCTTCGCAGGCCGACGGGGCTTGAAGAGCGTGCGGTAAAGGGAGAGCTGGCAACTGGGAGAGAAGCTCTAAACCTTGGGATGCTCCTCACTTCTCTCCCTCCTATTGCGTGTATCCCAGTGTCCTCATATCTAATTTGAAAATATTGGAGGTTAAATGTCTGAACCGTCCTCATAACCGTCCCCTCCTTTTCATTGCTGCCACTACCCATTCATCCAAGCCCCTCATTATACCTGCAGCAGGGCAGCATCTCCTTACTCGGTTCCTAAATCTAGTTTCTTCCCTCTTCCATCCAGCCTATATTCATCTTTCTAAACTATAGCTCTGATTGTGTCTCTCTTCCACTCAGAAATGACTCTCCCCATAAAGCCAGACTCTTTCAAGACTGTTCATTATCTGGCCCCAGCTTACCTTTCCAGTCTTTTCTCTCCACATACACCCAGTGCTCCAAGCAAACCCCATGTGCATCTTTCTAGTCCCTTCTTCCTAATCTCTGCATCTCCAAGCTGTTCTCAAGGTCCCACTTAGATGCCTTCTTGAAGCATTTGATCTCCTTTTGGATCATTTCTCTCTGCTGTTCCTTAGCTCTGTCTCTTCAGTGAAAAGCCACTTCCAGTTATTTGTCCACTTATCTCTCTCTGGGTGAAAAGTTCTCTGAATATCTGTGTGTCTTTTTTTTCTTTCTCCGACTATGGAGTTTTTGCCAACAGTAAACACCCACTCTGTGTTTCTTGAGTAACTGCAGAGGGAGGTATTCTATTCACAACCCAATTGCCACTCCAATCCCAATACCAGACACTATTCTGCTATTTCTGAAGCAGTCAACCAAATTACTATTGCTGTTCCTTCAAGCTTTTCTTTATTACGGGAGTACACTTGATGTGAAGCATAATGGCTTTGTTAGAAAATTCAAAACTTAACAGGATGATTTGTAGTTTCCTCTTCATTATATACTATTTGGGGTCTAGTCCACTGAGGTGTAATGCTAGAAATTACAAGTAAACCAAATGTTATTTTTCTAGGAAATATTGTGCTTTATCAAGCCATTAAAAGGGAATCAGATTCCAAAATCAAAGGCTTCTCAAATCACATAGCAACTCCAAAAATGATGTAAGGAAGGAAAATAAGAATTTTACTTTAATTATTTAATATAGGGAAAAAGCTTATCTCCGTTTCTTGTATGCTGATCTGCATAAACGAGAGAAGGAGCTGAGTCTCAAGAACGAGCAGAATAAGTGTCTGTGGGACTGTCCCACAGGCAACAGCATCATCATCGACCACCTGTTGCAGGAGCTGGGCGACAGGAACATGGAGGTGCAGCGCCTGGAGGCCCTCCTCAAGGCCATGAAAAGCGAGTGTCAGGGCCAGAAGGAGTGGCAGGTCAGGCAGGGCTGGGCGGCTCCTCCTTGGTCTCCCCCAAAGTAGAGTTGTGGATTCTGTGAGCAACTTATAAGAACCTGTTGTTTATGTCTATATTTTTGACGACTTGTTAAATTTAAAATGTTAAGTTTTATCTCGTTTTTGTCCATTGTTGAGTAATGAAACTCCCATCCAGTTTGCCTTTTCATTTCCACCTAGAAATTGGTAACCTAATAATTGCTTATTTCAGAAAAGCATCAAACCATAGGGAGATCTGAGGAACGGCAGGGTTGAAGGTTTCCAACAGATGTTTTTTTGTTTTTGTTTTTCCCCCGGAATTAAGGGGCAGGTTGGAGGGAAATAGAAAGGGCAGTTTGTCTTCAATCCTACCACACGTTCCACTATTGCCAGTGTTATCCTAACTTAAATTGGTGTGGAAAACATCCTCAGAGGAAACTTGCCAAGCTCCTCCCAATGCTAGAAAACCATTCTAGAGGAGCATTATTATTAAATTAAGGCCTCTCCACCTTGGTCTAATTAACACATGTCAGTCTATGGTCTCTATGAGGTTCTGACAGCAGAACAATTTGAGACACTGTCAGCTTCATGATTTCATGTTGTTGAGCTAACTTGTCATATCTCTTGAGACCTCTGTCTGCCTGCCTAAATTCATGAAATTCTTCTTTAACAATCAGATGGCAGCAATTCAGGGAAAGAATGAAAGTCTAGAAGAAGTGTCCTCCTTGACTGCTCAGCTTGAAGCCACCAAAGACGTGCTCCACAAAGTAGTAGAAGAGTTGACAGCCAAGAAGTTGACCCTGGAGAGCTCCGAGAGGACTGTGTCGGACCTGACAACTTCACTCCAGGAGAAAGAGAGAGCCATCGAGGCCACCAACTCAGAGATCGTGGAGCTGGGCTCCTGGATGGACTTGAAGCTGCAGGAGCTGCAGCTTCTGAAGAATGAAGTAGTTCACCTCAGAAACGTGCAGGTAGAAAACGAGTACCTCAAGCTGCAGATGGCAGAGAAGGACGAAGTGAACAAGACCCTGCAGCAACAGATTGAAGACATGATGCAGCCGATGGACCAGGATGGACCAATGGCGGATGCTGTGCGTGTAGAGAAAGCCCATCTGAAGAAAAAGCTCAATGATACGAGACTGGAGCTACAGGAAGTTAAGGTCTGTAGAGCGTTTTGGTGGTTTAGCTTCTGAAATATCTTTTTTCCCATGAGTAAGTATGACCTAACTGACTGGAAAGCGGTTCTGTAAGATGATTCTGGACACTCTGAAATTGTTTGAGCTTATTTGTGTCAGTGTGCATATATGTTTTTGTGAGAAAGTTTCCATACTTTTATCAGATTCCACAAGGAATGGCCCCAAAATGGTTCAGAACTGCTGACACGAAAGAGAAAAGTCAGAAAATCCAGCTTCTTCATGAAGCCTTTCCTGATCCCACAGTTTGAAGAAGTATTCTGTCCCTCTTCAAACAGACCTAAATTTGAACCCCATCTCTCACCACTCAATAACTGTAAAACACTGGACTGTTTGCTGAATGTTGGTTTTTATGTCTGTAAACCACAAAGCAAACAAACAAAACAAAACCCCCAAAAGCTATTGGGTTATTTGAGGCTTACATGAGAAAATATGTATCAAGGATTTATTTAGCTTGGTTCCTGGCCTGTGGAAGATGTTTAGAAAATATTAGTTCTCTTCCCCAATTCCGTTCTCCTTCTGAACCTTTCATACTGCATTGGTACTTGTTATAGCCTGAATCTCATTCTGTATTGCACTGTGTGTGTGTGTGTGTGTGTGTGTGTGTGTGTGTGTGTGTGTGTGTGTAAATAGCAGTGTCTCCTCTTCCCTATAAGACTGCAGACTTCTTCAAGCAGGGTACACATCTTATTAATCTTTGTACCCCTGCCCCAGGACTTTGTGCCTTGCACCCAGCAGGTGCTCAGTAAATATTTATCAAAATTTAAAACTACCAAACAAATATATATATATATATATATATTTTTTTTTTTTTTTTTTTTGCGGTACGCGGGCCTATCACTGTTGTGGCTTCTCCCATTGCGGAGCACAGGCTCCGGACATGCAGGCTCAGTGGCTATGGCTTACGGGCCTAGCCACTCCGTGGCATGTGGGATCCTCCCGGACCGGGGCATGAACCCATGTCCCCTGCTGAACAAATTTTTTAAAATTTGATTTCCTAAGCTTTATGTTACCTGTATCTGCCACGGTAAGTAGTAGGAGACAAGTCATGTACAATTAATTTTTTTCTTTTAGTTTTACTGAGATATAATTGATACAATACTGTATAAGTTTAAGGTATACAGCATAATGGCTTGATTTACATATATTGTGCAATGATTACCACAGTAGGTTAACCTCCATCATCTCATATAGATAGAAAAAAAATTAAATAAAACAATGTTTCTTCCCTTATGATGAGAACTTTTAGGATCTACTCTCTTAGCAACTTTCAAATATACCATACAGCAGTATTAATTATAGTCATTATGTTGTACATTACATCACTAGTGTAGTTATTTCTGTTATATCTGGAATGTTGTACCTTTTGGCCACCTGATCCAATTTCCCCTCCCCATCCTTTCCCTGCCTCTGCTAATCACAAATCTTTTTCTTAATATTGATTTTCTTTTTTTAAAATAATTTCTTTATTTGTTTACATTTTTGGCTGCATTGGGTCTTGTTGCTGTGCACGGACTTTCTCTAGTTGCGGTGAGTGGGGGCTGCTCTTCCTTGCAGTGCGTGGGCTTCTCATTGCAGTGGCTTCTCTTGTTGCGGAGCACAGGCTCTAGGCACGTGGGCTTCAGTAGTTGTGGCTCACAGGCGCTAGAACACAGGCTCAGCAGTTGTGGTCCATGGGCTCAGTTACTCCGTGGCATGTGGGATCCTCCTGGACCAGGGCTCGAACCCGTGTCCCCTGTATTGGCAGGTGAATTCTTAACCACTGTGCCACCAGGGAAGTCCTGATAATCACAAATCTTGATTAAACTTTAGATGCCCTAGTTTCCTCATTCTAAAAATTGGGCCAATGGATTATTACCTATCCTATGGAGATATACAAGTTCATTGCATAAAGACCTAGAATTTTCTAGTGCTTAAGTTTTACTTGATTATATCATACATTTTTTTAACAGACAAACTTACCATGAAAGAGACTTTTAAAGGCTTCTCAGTGGCCAACCCTTACAGTGAAAACTTTAGAATAGGTTTGCAGAACATGTTAGAGGAGAAAAGATGATTATTCCACCTTCTTGTTAAAGAGATGGATTTCTAGTATTGTTAAGAGTACAAAGAAATGGAAGAATCTGTTGTGTTTCATACTCTGTAAATTAAATCAATTTTACGTTCACAAAAACATTATGAGGTATGTACATTATTGTCCCATTTTGCAGATGAGAAAACTGAGAAATGGAGACATTAAATAGCTTGCCTGAGAACAACACTGCCTCGGGATATGGTCCTTGGCAGTATACTAGTAAATACTACAGTGCAGTCGTTCTCAACCACCTGAGAACTAGAAGTTCTCAGTCACCTGGACTGAAAACCAGAATCACCTGGAGGACTTGTTAAAACACAGACTGCTGGGCGCCAGCCCCAGGGTTTCTGATTCAGTAGGTCTGGGACGGGGCCTGAAATTTAGTGTTTCTAAACAAATTTCCATCTGATGCTGGTCTAGAGAGCATAGGTCAAGTTCTGATATTAGAGTATCCCAGAGCAGTGTGGATTACTGTGACGAAAGTGGCCAATGAAGCCTTCCTAGAGAAGTGGGGACTTGAAATGGTAAAAACTAGGCAAAGAGGAGGAAAGAAGGCATTCCTAGCAAGGGAAAGTAGCTCAGTCTATAACTTATCCTACAGGTGGTGTGGGAGCTGTTAAAAGTTTTGGGTAGAGAAGAGAAGGTGACATGAAAAAGGCAATGTTGGGGGTAGGTTAATCTGACAAAGTTTGGATAAAGAATTTAAAGATAGATTAGACAGGGTAGAAACTAATTTTTAATTCCCAAATACAGAACTGGAGCGGCTTCAGGGAAAGATTTCCTAGTTGAAAAGAGCTTCACACAAATGCATAGGATGTAAGTTAAAAACTTGAGCTTTTATGCTATATCCACTTCCCTCCACAATCCAGCAAGGACGAAAGGAGGGGAATCCTAGCCCTGGAAGGTATGGTTTCTCTCACCTCTTTAGGCTGGGTCCTGCGCATACTGACAGCAAAGGAGCAGGGTAAGCTCTCTTCTAGCAACTGCAGGTCCTCACAGCTGGATCCTTTCTTCCAAGGCTGAAAAAGGACCAAACGTCCATCAGCTGACCCCACCAGTTGGGACAGAAGTAGCATATGCCCAGTACGTGTTGTGATGCCGCAGGCTGTCCCAGGAAAGCCCTCCCCCTCCGTCACCCCATGAGTCCAGCTGGATCTAGGGTGACAGTTACCAGGAGTGGCTAGGCAATCTGGGATCAGATGGCCTTGTTTAGGGCCTTTACTGCCCAAGCCTGTCACAGGTGGGAGGGAGACAAGCTCGTAGCTCTCCACCGATCCTTTCTGCAACAGCTAAAAGCTTGTCACGTGTTACATTTCAAATATAGCATTGGTCTATACATTTAAACTGCATTAGCTAGTAGTATATTTAAGGCCAGCAGGCCTTAATTTGAGGGGACAATCTGATGACAAATAAGTAAGTTTCTTTTCAAATGGTGTTTGCTCAGAGGAATCTAGGCCGGCTCTGTCCACTAGAAATGCAATGTGAGCCACATATATAATTTAAAATTTTTTAGTAGACACGTATAAAGAAACTGGTGAAATGAATAACATTTTATTTTACTCATATCCAAAATAGGGTGATATTTTTATGTTGTAATCAATATCACAAATTGAGATATTTTAATTTATTTTAATATAGAGTCTGAACTCTGGTGTTTGAAATCTCCACTTAGATTAACCACACTTCAAGTGCTCAACAGTCCCATGTAGCTAGTGGCTATTGTACTAGACAGTGCACACCTAGGTCTGGGAAGAGAGGGGTTCATCCTGGGAAGGCTTACCAACGTAAATAGAGACCAGTTTTGAGCCAGTTGTAGGAATCCACATGAGAGGGATGAGAATCCACAGTGGAGGTTGGGGAAGATTTAGTTGATTATAAGGGGTCCGGGGAAAGGGAAAGACATAGGAGACTTTGAGGTTTCAAAGGCACTTAGATGTCTGAGGGACTTAGAATATGGTAGCACCCCTAACAGAAGAATTGGGAAGAAACTCGAGAGGAAAAGCCCTGTGAGGAAGGAGTGGTTTGGTCAGAGTCTGCAGCAGGATGCCAAGCTGGGAATTCCTGGCAGTTGGTTGGAAATGCAAAATGAGAGTTTCCAAATTCATATTCCCTGCTCACTTCAAGGACCAGATCCAGCCCACCTCACTGGCTTGTTCTAGCAGGTGCCTTCTCATAGGTCTCCCACTTCCACTCCTCCCTTTGTCCCCAGCACTGTTTATGCTTCACACAGGAGCCAGAGTTTTATTTTTAAAACATTATGCTGTATCACTCCCATGCTCCAAACTGTCCAGTGGCTCCTTTCTCAGAAGGAGCTCTCAGTCACGTCCTTACATTGCCTCTAAGGCCCATCTTGCCCAGGGCTCCCTCTGACTCACCTCCCACCACTTCCACCCACGCTCACTCCAGTGTAGAGGACACAAAATCCTTTTCCTTCTGTCCTAAATTCTCTGGGGCCCCGACCGATTAACAAGAGAAAGACCAACACAAGTTTATTAACATGTATGTTTCATATATGCATGGGAGAGACCCAGGGAAATGAGTAATTCAGAGAGGTGGCTTAGAATTCAGGCTTAAGTACCACCTTCAGCTAAAACAAAGAACAGTGTAGGGGAGGTATGTCATGGGAAGTAGACCAGGAAAACTACGGTACACAAGGATGAGGTCTGTTACGTAGATTTAAGTTGGTGCCTCCCCAGTTGCTAAGATTCTCTCATGATTTAGTCTTCCTCCAGTTCAGAGAGCGAGACACCCTTACAAATGGAGATTTCCTTTATAAATGTAAATTTCCCTTAAAGGTTAACTTCTACTGTTTTCAGAGCTTCTTCTGCGTTTGTTGTTTCTCAAAATAATCCTATGCCAACGAGGCAGATTTTGGGGTGGCCTATTCTGGTCTCCTCCACCAGCCATTCTGACAGCCTTGCTGTTCCTTGAACACATCACCCGTGCCTGGAGCTGTCCCCAGCCTGCCACATGCTTGCTCTTTTACCTCTTTGAGGTTTCTGCTCGTCAGAGAAGTCTTTCCTGACCAACTGTGGCAGGGTCCTCAAGACCACTCACAGTGTGATCATTTACTAGGAGGACTCACAGTACTCAGCAGATAGTCGTGCTCATGGATAGGATTTATTACAGTGAAAGGATCGAAAACAAAATCAGCAAAGGGAAAAAGCACACGGAGGAAACCAGGCACAAGCTTCCAAAAGTCCTCTCCGGCAGTCACGCAGGATATGCTTAATTCCCCCAGCAACAAGTTGTGACATGTGTCACATGTTGCCAACCAGAGAAGGTCATTAGAGACTCAGTATGCAGGGGTTTTTATACTGGGGGCTGGTCATTTAGGTACTCCTTACTGGACAGGTGAATACAGTCTTTCGAAAGGAAAACAGGTGTTCAGCATAAATTGTTTTGTTTGCAGAACAGTTTAGGCAGAGTGGGCCACTTTTATCAGTTAGACTGGTGGGAACCCTCTCAAACTCCAAGTCTCCAGAACAGCCAACAGCCAACCTGCCTAGCAGGCTTTCATCAGGGTAGCAGTCAGGCTCTCTTCCACATACCAACTTAGCTCACGTAGCAGCCCCCTTCCTGTGTTCATTCTCTACCCTCTCACCTTTTTAATTCTTTTTTGTCCTTATTATTATCTGGCTCTTAAATATTTGTTTCATCTGTCTCCTCTCACTGGAATGTAAAGCCCCACGAGGGCGAGGACACTGTTTGATTACTGCTATACACGGCCAGGGCAGGGGAAGCCTCGCAGGTGAGGTGTTTTGGGAGTAAAACAAGGAGGTGCTCACCTAGGGCCTCCCCTACCTCCCCTGCTATGCTATCCCCAACAGATAAAGTGGGGCCTGGCACAAAGTAGGTGCTGGTGCTCAATATCTTGTTTTGAATGAATGAATACAAAGAATAGGAATAATGAAGGGTTGCGGTCAGTGATGCTGAGAATTAACATCTAAGGTTAAAAGGAAGTAAAATATTCCTTTTGTTTTCCAGCTTACTGTTGCTGCTTTGTATTTTATTTTTTTAATTTCTTACTCTGTCCTTTGTGTTTATCCCTGTATTTAGATTTTGAATTATAAAAAAGTTGCAGAGATACGGGAGCTTGAAGCCAGAGTGTGTGACCTGGAGCTGGAAAAGGTGAAGCTGGTGAATGCAGGCTCTGAGTGGCTCTGTGCAGTGAAGGACCTCAAACAAGAAAGAGTTCATTTATTAAGTGAGGTGAAAGCTAGTAGTGAGTTAAACAATCTTACAGGTATGTTACTCCAATTCAAATTCTGCTAAAAAATAGGAGTGCTATCAGTGAAGTTCAATGAAGATCCCAGGACTATGTGGAAGAATGGTTCCTCATCCCAGTTACAAGCATGGATAATTATGCTGTCCCAGTGGACACCTGAAATCCTGATACTTCTCCTTGAAGCCTTCCCACAGCTTGCACTTATTAACCATTAACTTTAGTCAGTCTTCAGTGTCCGTGAAATTCTTTACTGAGTTTCCAAGAAAAGGGTGAGGGAAGTGGAAACCTTGAGTCCTTTGAGTCAGATAGCCTGATTAGATGTTTAATAAGGAAGCAACCCATGTAAACAGACTTATGCAAATTTCTTGAAACAGAAAAATCCAAGGCCTTAAATTTTAAAATGAAACACTCCTAGTTCACCAATAGTATGGTATAGGTATTATCTACTTCTCATACACACACACGCACACGCACACACATACACCTGTGATTACTGAACATTTACTATGCCAGATGCTGAGACAGGCCCTAGAAACAACAGTGAGGCTCCCGGCTAGTTGAGAACCAGACCCGTATAGAACAGGTTACAGTACAGTGGGTGAGGCACAGTGGACGTGTGCTGGCTGCACATGTGGGAAAGGGTAGAGAATCAGCCTCCTGTAGGAGGTGACATCTGTACTGGGATTGATGGAGGAAAAGGAATTTGGCAGGTGAAAAAGAGGTAGAAGGGCAATCCAGGCAGAGAGAACATTATGGGCAGAAGCATGAAGGCATAAAATAACATAATGGGACCTCAGAAGTATTTATGGAAGTAAAAATACAAAGGAATGAGGACTAAGAAATGAGGCAGACAATGTGGAGCCAGCAAAAGATATTAAGTAAGAGATTGTGGTCATGAAATTTACATGTTAGAAGGACATTGTCAGCAGGTAAAGAGAGAAAGGCAAGCCTAAAGGAACAGAGGCCAACCAGTTAAGGAGGGTTTTGCTGTAGTCCCAGGGAAAGGTGATGAGAACTTGAACTGAGGCAGTGGCAGTGAGAAGGAGAGGAGAGGAAAGAATTAAGAATATTTTTGGAGATTGGAGGGACTGTGTATGTGTTTCAGGTTTTATATTTGCAGTATTGGGAGAACAATGATACCAACAGCTGAGAGAAGGAAACCAGGAGGGGTTGGCTTGCGGGCAGGAGGGTGAGACGCAGTCAGTGTGATACCGTTGGTCTGGGGGCACCAGGATATCCACATGGAAGTGTCTGGTTAGACAGAGTTAGATCTCAGCAGAGAGGTCTTGGCTCTGTTTGTTCCCTTTATATGTAAATATATCTATCATATATAAATAGATAAATATAAATAAATAGTTGAATGTGTGTGTGTGTGTGTGTGTATTCTTATGTATGAACAATGAATGCCGGGTATTTTGATAGTTACTGGAGATAAAAAATCAGATAAGACACATGGCGGCCTCAGGTTACTTACCATGTGGTGGACATTTCATCTACCTACAGCTGGTGGTTAAATCTGTTGTGGTAGATATGATTATCCAAGAAGGTTTAAGATGAAATAGATGTGAGCCAATTATACTGGCTTGGAAAAAGCAGTAAATAATAAGTGGGTAAAGGAGGAAGATCCACCCAAGCAGATTAAAAAGAGTCAGATGCCTGGAAATGTGTATGTACATCTAATTTCTGTAACAAATGATGTAACTAAATGGAATCTCTTTCAACTCTAAAATTCTGTGATCATTATTTACAAATAAAATATACTTTATAACAATGGAGTAGAAAAAATTAATCAACTATTATTGATTATCACATTGTACAGAGGACTATGAAGTCTTAAAAAGGAATTTTCAAAACAAACGTGAAGAAATGGAAACTACTACAAATAAGCTGAAAATGCAAGTAAAATCTTCACACTCTGAGGTAGAACAAATAAGAAATGCAGTAAAGCCAATGGAAGGATCTGATGGTCATGGTATGCTTTAGTAGATTTTTTCCTTTTGTTTTTAGTTCCCTTGGTCTAGATTTATTAAAACACAAACCTAGATACATTGCCTTTCACCTCTTCACAGGGCAGCATGATGTGAGAGACATACAACAATAGGTAAATAGGTATCACTGATGGGTGTTATATAGCAGTAGTTCTCAGGCTTTCTTTTTTTTTTTGAGGGAAATTGCCATTGACTTAATTTAATCTTTAAGTATCTGAATCTTTCTTTTTCTGTAGCTATTTCAATAATTTCTAACAGACCTCCATGTCCATAAATGCCAGTTAATTGTTTTTAAGGAAGTGTTGATATAAATACAGGCTACCAATAATTTTCATTCAACACCTTATTTTTCACACGTTTATTATCTACATAAACTGTGTATCTGTGGCTAATTGTCAGTTCCCAATTCCTTCTCTGAGATGAAGATGGGAGGGAGCCCTGGGAATTGAACTGCTAGGATGGGGGGTCCCTTCAACCACTTACCTGTTCCCTTTTCACCTTGCTACCCATATTAATTCAGAGAGAGAAGGTTAGTTGCTGTTTCATATTATTCTTACCATTGTTTGTATGGCTATATTAGCTGACTGTAAGAATAAATATTTAACTAAAGGCTACCTTTTTTCTAGTTCTCAGTATTTTTTTTTTTTTTTTTTTTTGCGGTACGCGGGCCTCTCACTGCTGTGGCCTCTCCCGTTGCGGAGCACAGGCTCCGGACGCGCAGGCTCAGCGGCCATGGCTCACGGGCCCAGCCGCTCCGCGGCACGTGGGATCTTCCCGGACCGGGGCACGAGCCCGTTTCCCCTGCATCGGCAGGCGGACTCTCAACCACTGCGACACCAGGGAAGCCCCCTCAGTATTTTTTCATGTCAAAAGATTTATGTTTGTGCTTACTTCAACAGCACATACACCAAAATTGGAAAGATACTGAAGGAGATTCCCATGGCCCCTGCACAAAGATGGCACGCAAATTCTTGACGCGTCCATATTTTGTGCGGTTCTTGGAGATTCAGCTCTTTCTTCGCTGGTTAACACCAAGAAAATGGTGGGGCTTGGAGAGATCGCTCCAGAGGCCCATCTGGGGTCTGTTCCCTCGTCCCCTCCACCAGACAGAGTCTCATCCTGAGTGTGTGCCAGGCCTCGCCACAACTGCCCCAGTCACATTACCATTGTTAAATTAACTAGGTAATCCTGTATCTGCTCTCGCATGCCTATTTTCATTGATTAAGATCACATTAAAACAAAAAATTTATTAAGAAAATTACCTTTGAAGGCCAACCATGATCCATTTAATCAGATCAAAATTCTTCAAAGTGGTGAGCAAATGATGCCAACAAATCAGTGTACTGTGCCTGTATTAACCCTGTCTTTGACAGTTTAGCTATAAGAACTATATCTTGTTAGGAAGAAGTCACACCTTTCATCCTCCAATAGTTTGTTTTTAAAGAATGGCACATTTTCCTTTTCTCCTTAACCTCTAAGCTCTAGCTGGACCTAACTCAAAGCAGTGGCATTTTCAAACCTCTTTTCTCAGCTGACTCCAAGAAACAACATAAGGTCTCTGACTTTGAATTTCCAAACAAGGATGAGCTTTATTTATCTTTTCAGTGGCCTGCCATATCTTAAGTATTCAATGCCTACTACCTGTCTAGAACATTCTCATCCTGTCATCAGTTTTAGTAAAATAATCACATATATGCTTGTATTGCCAGTTTGATTTCTGAAACAGCAGTGAGTTCCAAGCACATGATGATAACCATGAGATTGGAAATTGAATCATTTGTGATATCACTGGGATCTTTTAAAAGATCACTAATAGTAGATGTCTTGCATGGTATTTTATATATCAGTTTCTAGAAAAATTGTTTTAGTAAAAATACTATATACATTTTTCATTTTATGACTGTATATATTTTGTGTGTATATATTTCCTATATGTATAAGTATGAACTTGGTCAGCATTATTTATTACTGTTGGAGATACAGCAAATTATGATGGCCAATGAAATTAATTCTAGCAAGGAATCACAAAACATCATCATTTATATACATTTCTGAGCTCAAAACCTCTGAGTAATTGCTGAAAATTGTTATATCCCAATAATGTGAAATCTGAAGACATTTTCTGTGAACACTTCCTTGAAACTGTCCAGGTGCCTTAGAGGAATCTTACCTGTCACCTTCTCATAATGTTTGACCATCAAATTATAGTCACCTCTCAAAATTTAGAAACTTTAGAAACTAAGATACAGTTTTGTTCTTTTTTTTCCAGGTATGAAAGTGGCAATGGGGATGCAAAAACAAATTACGGCTAGAAGAGGTCAGATAGATGCCCTTCAGAGCAAGACACAAGTTTTAGAAGAGGCCATGGTAAATAGAAAGAAGGTAAGTCTCTGTCCTTGGAATGGGGGAAGCCAATATGTTCACTCATTAGTAAACTACAACACAGAAGAAGATGTAGCAGAGATACAAAATACAATGGAAGAAAGACAAGAGTTTATTTCTGACAGAGAGAATGAGGAGAAAGTTCCTGAAGGAACATTTGAGCAGGACCTTGAAAGAGCTAGTATTTTTTTTTTGTAACTACTCTGGAATGAATTTTATTTTATTTTATTATTCTTTTCCTTCGTCCTCTTTTATTATTTTTTTTGCATGTATATTTTTTTTAAATAAATAAATTTATTTATTTATTTATTTTTGGCTGCGTTGGTTCTTCATTGCTGCGCACGGGCTTTCTCTAGCTGTGGCGAGCAGGGGCTACTCTTCGTTGTGGTACACGGGCTTCTCACTGAGGTGGCTTTTCCCGTTGTGGAGCACAGGCTTAGCTTCCTGTTGTGGGCTCTAGGCTTGTTGGCTTCAGTAGTTGCAACGGACTTAGTTGCTCCGCGGCATGTGGGATCTTCCCAGACCAGGGCTCAAACACATGTCCCCTTCATTGGCAGGCGGATTCTTAACCACTGTGCCACCAGGGAAGTCCCCATGTATCTATTCTTTTTCAAATTCTTTTCCTATTTTGTTTGTTACAGAATATTGAACAGAGTTCCCTGTGCTATACAATAGGTCCTTGTTGGTTATTTATTGTACTTTAAATACAGCAGTGTGTATATGTCAATCCCAAACTCCCAATCTATCCCTCCCCATGACCCTTCTCCCCAGTAACCCTAAGTTCGTTCTCTAAGTCTGTGAGTCTGTTTCTGTTTTGTAAATAAGTTCATTTGTATCATTTTCTTTAGATTCTGCATATAAGCAATATCATACGATATTTGTCTTTCTCTGTCTGACTTGCTTCACTTAGTATGATAATCTCCAGGTCCATCCATGTTGCTGCAAATGACATTATTTCATTCTTTTTTATGGCTGAGTAATATTCCATCATATAGACGTACCACCTCTTCTTTATCCATTCATCTGTCGATAGACGTTTAGGTTGCTTCCATGTCCTGGCTATTAGTAACAGTGCTGCAGTGAACATTGGGGCGCATGTATCCTTTTGAACAATGATTTTCTTCGGATATATGCCCAGGAGCGGGATTGCTGGATCATATGGTAGCTCTATTTTCAGTTTTTTAAGGAACCTCCATACTGTTCTCCATAGTGGCTGCACCAATTTACATTCCCACCAAGAGTATAGGAGGGTTCTGTTTTCTCCACACCCTCTGCAGCATTTTATTGTTTGTAGATTTTTTGATGGTGGCCATTCTGACTGGTGTGGGATGATATCTCATTGTAGTTTTGATTTTTTTTTTTTTCTTTTTGCGGTATGCGGGCCTCTCACTGTTGTGGCCTCTCCCGTTGCGGAGCACAGGCTCCGGATGCGCAGGCCCAGCGGCCATGGCTCACGGGCCCAGCCGCTCCGCGGCATATGGGATCCTCCCAGACCGGGGCACGAACCCGTATCCCCTGCATCGGCAGGCGGACTCTCAACCACTGCGCCACCAGGGAGGCCCTGTAGTTTTGATTTTTATTTCTCTAATAATTACTGATGTTGAACATCTTTTCATGTGCCTCTTGGCCATCTGTATGTCCTCTCTGGAGAAATGTCTATTTAGGTCTTCTGTCCATTTTTTGATTGGGTTGTTTGTTTTTATATTAAGCCACATGAGCTGTTTGTAAATTTTGGAGACTAATCCTCTGTCAGTCACATCATTTGCAATATTTTCTCCCATTCTGTGGGTTGTTTTGTTGTTTTGTTTGTGGTTTCCTTTGCTGTGCAAAAGTTTTTGAGTCTAGTTAGGTCGCATTTGTTTATTTTTGTTTTTATTTCCATTACTCTGGGAGATGGATCGAAAAAGATATTGCTGCAGTTTATGTCAGAGTGTTCTTCCTATGTTTTCCTCTAAGAGTTTTATAGTGTCCGGTCTTACATTTAGGTCTTTAATCCATTTTGAGTTTATTTTTGTGTATAGTGTTCAAGAATGTTCTAATTTCATTTTTTTTTTACATGTAGCTGTCCAAGAGCTAATATTTTAACTGCAAGAAGTAGGCAAAAGGATATTCATGGTAGAGAGACGGAATGGTTACAAACAAAGCATATTCAGTTCTGCTCTAATGCAACATATGTGTTACGGAAATCACCACGCTATGCAAAATTGTGCAATAAAAACCACCATGGGGCTTATCAGAACAGTGGGATTAGGAGCACCACACTAACGAAGTTCATCAGTGACAAAAGAAAAACAGGAACCTAATGAAAGTGGTAGCACAGTTTTCCACATGTTAAATGGTTAAGAGATACATAAATACTACAATTAGGATGGGCCTTTATCTTAAAAACAGACCTGAAGTTTGCTTGTGCGTTGAGGAATTGCAGCATGGGAGTTGTTAAGAAGGGGTAGAAGGTGGGTTTCCTGTAACACAGGATGTGCATGGACATACCTCAAAACCCAGGGTAAACTGAGGCAGCTGATAGTTGTTGGAAGGGTGTGTATGTATGCTTTTTGTGTATTTCTGTGCAGCTCTGTTTAGCTGGGTGCTGTTTTCTGCATTGACCCCGTATTTCTCACAAATGAAACTGTGCATAAGTAAATGTGAAATTTGTGTTATACTCAAATGTTCCCTGATAATATCAATCACTTTGGAACAAATTTACACTTTTAGAAGAAGAGCTATAACAGAACTGACTGTAATGGAGATGAGAAGGTAAACAGCATAAGCAGAAAATAAGGGCAACTAAAATAATTGCTTTCCCCATACCGAAAATGCTGAAATATTTTTTTTAGAATGAGGCTAAATATTAACAAATATGTACATACATTTGAGCGTATCCCTCATCATATGGACTTATTTATTTCCTGTGCTTTTGTTCTTTCCCACTTTTTTCTCCCCTCCATTTCTTATCCTAAATTTGTTCTTTTCTTTTTCTTCTTCTATTATTTGCCTATTTGGAACCTAAAGCAGGGCTTATCCTCATCCTCCCCAAGGGTAATTAGGGCAGTAAGAGGTTACTGCCTGCTGTCACCAGAAACACCTACACCTAGTAAAGGAAGGTGTTCATCAAGGCTCAATGACATTCCCCTCAAACAGGAAGGAGGCAGCTTGAAAAATTAATCCTTCTTTCTTTCTGCATAACTCATCAGAAAAGGAAAAATTATTTGTATCCAAAATGTGTATTACAGTGGTGATACCTACTGCCTTGTTTACATTAAACATTTTCTCTATGAAAAAAATATGCATATAGAAAGAAATATAGACTCAGTAAGTTCAGGTTTATATTTTAACTTGATGACTATGCATTTGTTCTTTTCTACCCATTTCACAATGTATTTTAAAGGAATGAGCTAATTTTAATGAAATTTTGTTAGATACCAAAGATTCTCCACAAGTTTATCAGTAAGCTTATTCTCATCACTGGGTCACAGTGACTTTGAGGACAGGAACTGTGTGTCCTATTTCTTTTTATGCCAGAGGGTCTATAGTAGGCATTTGTGAAATTAATATTTAACCATTTGTGAAATTAATATTCAACCTTGAAACAAAATAAAAAACCCATAAAGATTTCAAATACGTTTGTCTTCTTTTTTTTTTATTAGTTTCTGCTTTATAACAAAGTCAATCAGTCATACATATACATCTGTTCCCACATCCCTTCCCTCTTGCGTCTCCCTCCCTCCCACCCCTCCAGGTGGTCACAAAGCTCCGAGCTGATCTCCCTGTTGTATGCGGCTGCTTCCCACTAGCTATCTACCTTACGTTTGCTAGTGTATATATGTCCATGCCTCTCTTTCGCTTTGTCACAGCTTACCCTTCCCCCTCCCCATGTCCTCAAGTCCATTCTCTAGTAGGTCTGTGTCTTTATTCCTGTCTTACCCCTATGTTCTACATGACATTTTTTTCTTAAATTCCATATATATGTGTCAGCATACAGTATTTGTCTTTCTCTTTCTGACTTACTTCACTCTGTATGACAGACTCTAGGTCCATCCACCTCATTACAAATAGCTCAATTTCGTTTCTTTTTATGGCTGAGTAATATTCCATTGTATATATGTGCCACATCTTCTTTATCCATTCATCCGATGATGGACACTTAGGTTGTTTCCATCTCCGGGCTATTGTAAATAGGGCTGCTATGAACATTTTGGTACATGACTCTTTTTGAATTATGGTTTTCTCAGGGTATATGCCCAGTAGTGGGATTGCTGGGTCATATGGTAGTTCTATTTGTAGTTTTTTAAGGAACCTCCATACTGTTCTCCATAGTGGCTGTGCCAATTCACATTCCCACCAGCAGTGCAAGAGTGTTCCCTTTTCTCCACACCCTCTCCAGCATTTATTGTTTCTAGATTTTTTGATGATGGCCATTCTGACTGGTGTGAGATGATATCTCATTGTAGTTTTGATTTGCATTTCTCTAATGAGTAAAGATGTTGAGCATCCTTTCATGTGTTTGTTGGCAGTGTGTATATCTTCTGTGGAGAAATGTCTATTTAGGTCTTCTGCCCATTTTTGGATTGGGTTGTTTGTTTTTCTGTTATTGAGCTGCATGAGCTGCTTATAAATTTTGGAGATTAATCCTTTGTCAGTTGCTTCATTTGCAAATATTTTCTCCCATTCTAAGGGTTGTCTTTTGGTCTTGTTTATGGTTTCCTTTGCTGTGCAAAAGCTTTTAAGCTTCATTAGGTCCCATGTGTTTATTTTTGTCTTTATTTCCATTTCTCTAGGAGGTGGGTCCAAAAGGATCTTGCTGTGAGTTATGTCATAGAGTGTTCTGCCTATGTTTTCCTCTAAGAGTTTGATAGTGTCTGGCCTTACATTTAGGTCTTTAATCCATTTTGAGCTTATTTTTGTGTATGGTGTTAGGGAGTGTTCTAATCTCATACTTTTACATGTCCCTGTCCAGTTTTCCCAGTACCACTTATTGAAGAGACTGTCCTTTCTCCACTGTACATTCCTGCCTCCTTTATCAAAGGTAAGGTGACCATATGTGTGTGGGTTTATCTCTGGGCTTTCTATCCTGTTCCACTGATCTATCTTTCTGTTTTTGTGCCAGTACCATAGTGTCTTGATTACTGTAGCTTCGTAGTAGAGTCTGAAGTCAGGGAGCCTGATTCCTCCAGCTCCATTTTTCGTTCTCAAGATTGCTTTGGCTATTCAGGGTCTTTTGTGTTTCCATACAAATTGTGAAATTTTTTGTTCTAGTTCTGTGAAAAATGCCAGTGGTAGTTTGATAGGGATTGCATTGAATCTGTAGATTGCTTTGGGTAGTAGAGTCATTTTCACAATGTTGATTCTTCCAATCCAAGAACATGGTATATCTCTCCATCTATTTGTATTATCTTTAATTTCTTTCATCAGTGTCTTATAATTTTCTGCATACAGGTCTTTTGTCTCCTTAGGTAGGTTTATTCCTAGATATTTTATTCTTTTTGTTGCAATGGTAAATGGGAGTGTTTTCTTGATTTCACTTTCAGATTTTTCACCATTAGTATATAGGAATGCCAGAGATTTCTGTGCATTAATTTTGTATCCTGCTACTTTACCAAATTCATGGATTAGCTCTAGTAGTTTTCTGGTAGCATCTTTAGGATTCTCTATGTATAGTATCATGTCATCTGCAAACAGTGACAGCTTTACTTCTTCTTTTCTGATTTGGATTCCTTTTATTTCCTTTTCTTCTCTGATTGCTGTGGCTAAAACTTCCAAAACTATGTTGAATAAGAGTGGTGAGAGTGGGCAACCTTGTCTTGTTCCTGATCTTAGTGGAAATGCTTTCAGTTTTTCACCATTGAGGACGATGTTGGCTGTGGGTTTGTCATATATGGCCTTTATTATGTTGAGGAAAGTTCCCTCTATGCCTACTTGCTGGAGGTTTTTTATCATAAATCGGTGTTGAATTTTGTCGAAAGCTTTCTCTGCATCTATTGAGATGATCATGGTTTTTCTCCTTCAATTTGTTAATATGGTGTATCACATTGATTGATTTGTGTATATTGAAGAATCCTTGCATTCCTGGGATAAACCCCACTTGATCATGGTGTATGATCCTTTTAATGTGCTGTTGGATTATGTTTGCTAGTATTTTGTTGAGGATTTTTGCATCTATGTTCATCAGTGATATTGGCCTGTAGTTTTCTTTCTTTGTGACATCCTTGCCTGGTTTTGGTATCAAGGTGATGGTGGCCTCATAGAATGAGTTTGGGAGTGTTCCTCCCTCTGCTATATTTTGGAAGAGTTTCAGAAGGATAGGTGTTAGCTCTTCTCTAAATGTTTGATAGAATTCCCCTGTGAAGCCATCTGGTCCTGGGCTTTTGTTTGTTGGAAGATTTTTTATCACAGTTTCAATTTCAGTGCTTGTGATTGGTCTGTTCATATTTTCTATTTCTTCCTGATTCAGTCTTGGCAGGTTGCGCATTTCTAAGAATTTGTCCATTTCTTCCAGGTTGTCCATTTTATTGGCATAGAGTTGCTTGTAGTAATCTCTCATGATCTTTTGTATTTCTGCAGTGTCAGTTGTTACTTCTCCTTTTTCATTTCTAATTCTATTGATTTGAGTCATCTCCCTTTTTTTCTTGATGAGTCTGGCTAATGGTTTATCAATTTTGTTTATCTTCTCAAAGAACCAGCTTTTAGTTTTATTGATCTTTGCTATCGTTTCCTTCATTTCTTTTTCATTTATTTCTGATCGGATTTTTATGATTTCTTTCCTTCTGCTAACTTTGGGGTGTTTTTGTTCTTCTTTCTCTAGTTGCTTTAGGTGCAAGGTTAGGTTGCTTATTCGTGATGTTTCCTTTTTCTTAAGGTGGGATTGTATTGCTATAAGCTTCCCTCTTAGAACTGCTTTTGCTGCATCCCATAGGTTTTGGGTCGTCGTGTCTCCATTGTCATTTGTTTCTAGGTATTTTTTGATTTCCTCTTTGATTTCTTCAGTGATCACTTCGTTATTAAGTAGTGTATTGTTTAGCCTCCATGTGTCTGTATTTTTACAGCTCTTTTCCTGTAATTGATATCTAGTCTCATAGCATTGTGGTCGGAAAAGATACTTGATACAATTTCAATTTTCTTAAATTTACCAAGGCTTGATTTGTGACCCAAGATATGATCTATCCTGGAGAATGTTCCATGAGCACTTGAGAAAAATGTGTATTCTGTTGTTTTTGGATGGAATGTCCTATAAATATCAATTAAGTCCATCTTGTTTAATGTATCATTTAAAGCTTGTGTTTCCTTATTTATTTTCATTTTGGATGATCTGTCCATTGGTGAAAGTGGGGTGTTAAAGTCCCCTACTGTGAATGTGTTACTGTCAGTTTCCCCTTTTATGGCTGTTAGTATTTGCCTTATATATTGAGGTGCTCCTATGTTGGGTGCATAAATATTTACAATTGTTATATCTTCTTCTTGGATCGATCCCTTGATCATTATGTAGTGTCCTTCTTTGTCTCTTCTAGTAGTCTTTATTTTAAAGTCTATTTTGTCTGATATGAGAATTGCTACTCCAGCTTTCTTTTGGTTTCCATTTGCATGGAATATCTTTTTCCATGCCCTTAGTTTCAGTCTGTATGTGTCTCTAGGTCTGAAGTGGGTCTCTTGTAGACAGCATATATATGGGTCTTGTTTTTGTATCCATTCAGCCAATCTGTGTCTTTTGGTGGGAGCATTTAGTCCATTTACATTTAAGGTAATTATCAATATGTATGTTCCTATTCCCATTTTCTTAATTGTTTTGGGTTCGTTATTGTAGGTCTTTTCCTTGTGTTGTGTTTCTTGCCTAGAGAAGTTCTTTTAGCATTTGCTGTAAAGCTGGTTTGGTGGTGCTGAACTCTCTCAGCTTTTGCTTGTCTGTAAACGTTTTAATTTCTCCATCAAATCTGAATGAGATCCTTGCTGAGTAGAGTAATCTTGGTTGCAGGTTCTTCTCCTTCATCACTTTAAATATGTCCTGCCAGTCCCTTCTGGCTTACAGAGTTTCTGCTGAAAGATCAGCTGTTAACCTTATGGGGATTCCCTTGTGTGTTATTTGTTGTTTTTCCCTTGCTGCTTTTAATATGTTTTCTTTGTATTTAATTTTTGACAGTTTGATTAATATGTGTCTTGGTGTATTTCTTCTTGGATTTATCCTGTATGGGACCCTCTGTGCCTCCTGGACTTGACTGAGTATTTCTGTTCCCATATTAGGGAAGTTTTCAACTGTAATCTCTTCAAATATTTTCTCAGTCCCTTTCTTTTTCTCTTCTTCTTATGGAACCCCTATAATTCAAATGTTGGTGTGTTTAATGTCCCAGAGGTCTCTGAGACTGTCCTCAGTTCTTTTCATTCTTGTTTCTTCCTTCTGCAGTAGTTATTTCCACTATTTTATCTTCCACGTCACTTATCCGTTCTTCTGCCTCAGTTATTCTGCTATTGATCCCATCTAGAGTATTTTTCATTTCATTTATTGTGTTTTTAATCGTTGCTTGATTCTTCTTTAGTTCTTCTAGGTCCTTGTTAACTGTTTCTTGCATTTTGTCTATTCTCAGTTGTGGTTATTTTTATAGAAATGTTTTTACATCGCTAAAACTGTTTGCTCATGTCATCCTTAGTTCATTCATTCTTTTGAGTGCCCTCCACATACTAAATGCCATGTAGATGCTGGGGCTACAGAGGATAAAGACATGGCCTCCAGTTACTCTCAAGTTTTCTGAATAAAACATAAATAAACAGATAAATGTAATACAGTGTGCCAAGAACAGGGGAAGTTTCCTTGAAGAGATGGCGACTCTGCATTTATACATTAATAAAATAAAATTGCATAAAGAATGGAGGGTAAACCACATGTGGTTGCTTTATTGTAGGCATCTTTGCAGTTTGCAAAACGTCAAGATATAGTACAGCGTTGGGAACAAGAACCTGTGCGCCTAAACCTTCAACACACTTTGGATGTAAAAGTAAGATCTTTTTTCATCAAAAATAGTAGTTTAAGCAAAAATTATGCCTTGGTTTGATATACTTTCATATTTTCCCCATGTACTTTAGATACATTCAAGTGTACTTCTAACATTATCTAATATTAGCAATTATAAAATCTGTGCATTGTACAGATTATACCTATCCTTTTCATATATAGTAACAAATTGAAGCACCGTGCTTTATGGTAAGTCTATACTGAATGAGGGAAACATAGAAGTACCTACCTTGGGGAGCCAAAGGTTTGTATACAAGAGGTCAAGTATGTTTGGCTTGTTTGGAAAATAGAAAAATGATGTAATTTGCATGACAAAACATGTTTTCTTTAAAAATAGTAGATTTTTCCACTGGAGTATATGTCTGTTTTTTGAGTATATTTTAAAGTTGCAGACATACTTTAAAGTCTCAGTACTGGATATTTTCACAGGCAGGAGCACTCCATAGTTGGAGAGGATCTTTCTCAGTAGTATGTCAGAAATAGTGTGGAGTGTTTGGCAAAGTTAGAAACCAACATAGTAACATCCCATCCGAGATATGTTTTCACATCTGGAATGATTTTATCCATCAGAAGTGTGAAGGCATCTTCCTAAGCCCATGATTAGTCCCCAAAGAGTAACATACACCAGAATCATCTTGCTTAATACTTTGGCTTAAAACTTTGTAGAAGTTCAACATGTAAGACTGAAATTATATTTGCAAAAATACGTTTTGATTTCACAGTTCTCACTGCAGGTTGACAGTTATTTTGCCCACATGTATATTGTCTTCCAGGAACTTAAGGGCCCTGGATACACCTCCAATTCTTCGGTGAAACCATGCCTTCTACAGCCGTCATTTGCTGCCCATTCTCATTCTTATGTACCATCTTCCCAGTCTGCAGCCAGATTCCTATCTCATGTAAGTAACTAGTCTTATAGTCTAATCACACATGAAATCACACACGAAAATCAATTTCATTAGTTAATTGTCCTATTGTACGTATAGCAACAGGATTGCTACTAACCTACCAGTTATCCTGCTTATGCATTTAAATGAAAAGCATGCACTACAAAATGAAAAAGTTGAAATAGACTATTTTCACACACATGAGTTATGTGCACTGATAAACTAGCTATCACACAGCAAGTAACATTCTGTCAAACAAAAGAATATTATTAATATTAGAAGTTAACATTGTTCCCTCTGGAGACTGGAACTTGGAGGTGGGCAGAGGAAGGGAAGGAGACTGCTGCTTTTTGTTTTAAGTGTTATAAAATCATTTTACTTTTAAAACCATATGCATGTTACATTGATAAAAATTAAATTAAACCCCTCTCCCCATGAAGCAAACAACAAACACAGCAAAGAACATTTGACCAGGAGTCATTGGGACTTAAGATGTGTCTCTAACTACTTTGTGTGACCTTGGAAACTGAGTTAAATATATTGTTCCTTTTCATCTCTAATGAGGAGTCTGGACCATAGATCATCTCTAGGGTATTCTAGAAGATCAGCTCTGAAATTCCATGACTTTTCATTACCCAAAAGCCAGCCTAGTAGTTAGGCTCTTTAATACATAGACTGTACTTGATTATAAAGAATCTCATCCATCCCTGAAAAAGTACTAGTCATAAGTCTATTAAATTTAAAACTTTAATTGTAATTCTAACAGCAGTAATGAAGTGTATTATCTAAATAGACTGTTAAACATGTTTTATACAATTTCTTCCCTTAAAAATGTTTATTATATAATTTTACACATTAAATGTAACATACATTCTTTGTTTTATTCACTGATGTGTTCCAAGCACCTGGAACAGTATCTAGCATGTGGTAGGTATTCAGTACATATTTGTCTAATGGGTGAATGAATTCATTGTAAAATATTGTGTTCAGGTTTTCATTGTTTCTACTGACAAGTCAGTTTAAGTCTTATTGTCGCTTTTTGGGAGGTACTTTTTTTCTCTAACCACTTTAAAGATTTTCTCTCTATTTTGGTTTAAGCAGTTTGACTGTGATGTGCCTATGTGTAGTCTTCTTTGTATTTATCTTTCTTGGGGCTCACTGATCTTCCTGGATGTGTGGATTGATATCTTTCATTGGTTTTGGAAAATTTTTATCTTTTCTATTCTTGATTATTTTTTCTGCCTCATCCTCTTGTTTCCTTCTGAGACTTGTACTATTGAGTAACTTTATTTTTTAAATTGGTATGTGATAACTCCATTATCTGAATCCCCTATGAACTTGTGACCATTGTTTCTCTTGGTTTCTCGTCATATTTTTGTCTGCTCTTTTTGCTGCCTTTTTTTCAAGACTATTTTTTAGAGCAGTTTTAGATTCACACCAAAATTGAAAAGAAGATACAGAGATTTCCCATATAATCCCTGCCCTCACACATGCCCAGCCTCCCCATTATCAACATCATTCACCAGAATGATGTGTTATCAAGGATGAACCTACATCGACACATCATAATCGCCCAAAGTCCATAGTTTACCTTGGGGTTTGCTCTTGGCGTGGTACATTCTATGGATTTGGACAAATGTTTATACATATGTCATAATTGACATATATCCATCATTATCATATCATACAAAGTATTTTCACTTTCCTAAAAGTTCTGCCTTCCCCCCATTCCACCCCTGGCAACCATTGATCTTTTTATTGTCTCCCAGTTTTACCTTTTCCAGAATGTCATTGAGTTGGAATCATACAGTATGTAGCCTTTTCAGATTGGCTTCTTTCACTTAGTAATATGTATTTAAGATTCCTCCACGTCTTTTCATGGCTTGATAGTTCATTTCTTTTTAGCACTGAATATTCATTGTCTGGATGTACCACAGTTTATCTGTTCATCTACTAAATGGCACCTTTGTTGCTTCCAAAGTTTGGTGATTGTGAATAAAGCTGCTATAAACATCCAGGTGCAGGTTTTTGTGTGGACATGTTTTCAACTCCTTTGGGCAAATATCAAGAGCATGATTGCTGGGTCATATGGTAAGAATCTGTTTCGTTTTGTAAGAAACTACCAAACTGTCTTCCAAGGTGGCTGTACCATTTTACACTCCCACTAGCTGTGAATGAGAGTTCCTCTTGTTCCACAGCCTTGCCAGCATTTGGCAGAGATTATATAATCCAGTGGTTTCCTGAGAATGGGTGCATTTCATTCATTAAGTGTTTTAAAACCTTGCATGTCTGAGAATACCTTTATTCTTCACTTACATTTGATTGATGTGCAAAATGTTGTTGCTATTGTGCCATTTTTTTTTTTTGGATTTCCTTTTTTTTTTTTATTAGTTTCTGCTTTATAACAAAGTGAATCAGTCATACATATACATCTGTTCCCACATCCCTTCGCTCATGCATCTCCCTCCCTCCCACCCTCCCCATCCCACCCCTCCAGGCGGTCACAAAGCACCGAGCTGATCTCCCTGTGCTCTGCGGCTGCTTCCCACTATCTATCTACCTTACGTTTGGTAGTGTATATATGTCCATGCCTCTCTTTCACTTTGTCACAGCTTACCCTTCCCCCTCCCCATATCCTCAAGTCCATTCTCAAGTAGGTCTGTGTCTTTATTCCCATTTTGCCCCTAGGTTCTTCATGACATTTTTTTTTAATTCCGTATATATGTGTTAGCATACGGTATTTGTCTTTCTCTTTCTGACTAACTTCACTCTGTATGACAGACTCTAGGTCTATCCACCTCATTACAAATAGCTCAGTTTCGTTTCTTTTTATGGCTGAGTAATATTCCATTGTATATATGTGCCACATCTTCTTTATCCATTCATCCAACATAGGAGCACCTCAATACATAAGGCAAATACTAACAGCCATAAAAGGGGAAATCGACAGTAACACAATCATAGTAGGGGACTTTAACACCCCACTTTCACCAATGGACAGATCATCCAAAATGAAAATAAATAAGGAAACACAAGCTTTAAATGATACATTAAACGAGATGGACTTAGTTGATATTTATAGGACATTCCATCCAAAAACAACAGAATACACATTTTTCTCAAGTGCTCATGGAACATTCTCCAGGATAGATCATATCTTGGGTCACAAATAAGCCTTGGTAAATTTAAGAAAATTGAAATTGTATCAAGTATCTTTTCCGACCACAATGCTATGAGACTAGACATCAATTACAGGAAAAGATCCATAAAAAATACAAACACATGGAGGCTAAACAATACACTACTCAATAACGAAGTGATCACTGAAGAAATCAAAGAGGAAATTAAAAAATACCTAGAAACAAATGACAATGGAGACACGACGACCCAAAACCTATGGGATGCAGCAAAAGCAGTTCTAACGGGGAAGTTTATAGCAATACAATCCCACCTTAAGAAACAGGAAACATTTTGAGTAAACAACCTGACCCTGCACCTAAAGCAATTAGAGAAAGAAGAACAAAAAACCCCCAAAGCTAGCAGAAGGAAAGAAATCATAAAGATCAGATCAGAAATAAATGAAAAAGAAATGAAGGAAACGATAGCAAAGATCAACCAAACTAAAAGCTGGTTCTTTGAGAAGATAAACAAAATTGACAAACCATTAGCCAGACTCATCAAGAAAAGAAGGGAGAAGGCTCAAATCAATAGAATTAGAAATGAAAAAGGAGAAGTAACAACTGACACTGCAGAAATACAAAAGATCATGAGAGATTACTATAAGCAACTCTATGCCAATAAAATGGACAACCTGGAAGAAATGGACAAATTCTTAGAAATGCACAACCTGCCAAGACTGACTCAGGAAGAAATAGAAAATATGAATAGACCAATCACAAGCACTGAAATTGAAACTGTGATTAAAAATCTTCCATCAAACAAAAGCCCAGGACCAGATGGCTTCACAGGCGAATTCTATCAAACATTTAGAGAAGAACTAACACCTATCCTTCTCAAACTCTTCCAAAATATAGCAGAGGGAGGAACACTCCCAAACTCATTCTACAAGGCTGACATCACCTTGATACCAAAACCAGGCAAGGATGTCACAAAGAAAGAAAACTACAGGCCAATATCACTGATGAACATAGATGCAAAAATCCTCAACAAAATACTAGCAAACATAATCCAACAGCACATTAAAAGGATCATACACCATGATCAAGTGGGGTTTATTCCAGGAATGCAAGGATTCTTCAATATACGCAAATCAATCAATGTGATACACCATATTAACAAGTTGAAGGAGAAAAACCATATGATCATCTCAATAGATGCAGAGAAAGCTTTAGACAAAATTCAACACCCATTTATGATAAAAACCCTGCAGAAAGTAGGCATAGAGGGATCTTTCCTCAACATAATAAAGGCCATATATGACAAACCCACAGCCAACATTGTCCTCAATATTGTGCCATTTTGATTCCAGGGCTTTTGTATGTGACCTCGTTGTTTCTCAAAGCTTTTAGAGTCTTCTCTTTACCTCTGGTATTCATTTCAGGGTGATCTCTGCTGGGGGTCTTTTTCCTTCATTGTGTAGGCTCTTATGTTCTTTCTTCTCTGAAATTCTCTTGTGTCATTTATTTGATCATTTTCTTCCTTCACTTTTTCAGTTCTCTCTTTCTAGAATTCCTGTTAAGTCACCTATTAAGCCTTCTGGATTTATTCTCTAATCTCCTTTAATTTTGACTTCCAATTTCCATCTCCTGATATTTTATTCCCACCTTCTGGGAAAACTCCTCAACTCTATCTTCCAAACATCTATTGAATTTTTTTTCTGATATCATGTATTTTTAAAAATTTCCAGGAGCCTTTTCTTGTTTTTTAAATCTTCTCTTTATATAGTTTTATGTTCTTTTGTGGATGCGGTACTTCCTCATTTCCGTTTAAGGATATTAGTATCAGTTTTTCAGTAATTTCTTCTGTTACCTGAATTATTGCTGTTCGTTTGAATTCATTTTTTTTTCTGTTTGTTTTGATGTCTGTCTTTCATGTTGGAGATTTTCCTTCACTGTTTGGCAATCATTGGCTGTCCATTCATATTTAAGACTGAGACCCTAAAAAACCAATGAAAAGCACTTTGTAAGGTTCACAGATTTGTTAGCTAGTAGATGGTTAGGTATTACTTTCTAACTGAGGGATCCAAAAATTATCTTAGTTTTTTTCTTGGTCCTGTTAATTCCCTTAAAGAGCCATTGTCTTACTACAGACTTGTAGATATAAATCTATCTGCCAGTATTCTGAGAAGTGAGTCAGGCAGGGAATCTGGGGTATCTATATATCTATAAATCTTACTTTATGCTTATATTTTCAGTTTGCAACCTTCCTCCTGCCATGCCAGATATCCTTTTGGAGCCTAAAGTCCTTTGGTTCAGCCTCACCTAGAGATTAAACCTCTAAATGTATTTAGGGGAAAAGAACGAATTATTACCTGACTCCTTGGGGAGTACATCTGGTATTCTCACAGCTTGTGCCATAAACTTTTAGCCAGTCCTCCCATTTTGCTGCCCTGTCCCTTACCCTGGCCTTTAGAAATACACAAGGCCTCCATTTCCTGAGTCTTTCTGGGATACTCTGATGCAGAGCAGCTTGCTGCTTCCTGGCTACTTCTGTGCAGGCACTTGATGTTTTAGCTTTCTTTGTTCTACTAAATTAATTATTAATTTACCTATTTGCTTTCCATCTCCCCCAATTTTATCATCATTACTCATCTAATGTTATCTCTCCTTTCCTCTTTATCCTTGTTAATTCCTTTAGTGTCATTTTAGTGGGGCTTCAGGTAGAGCAAAAATAAATGCCAAGTCTTATGTTTAAAAGTAGAATATTTCTATGTGGATTGTTCTCCATTGCCCCTTCATTTATCTCGTTTCATTTTAGTCTTCTTGTTCCATGATTCTAATAATAGTCATCACTTACTGAACACCAGGCACTGTGCAGCATACTTTCTATAGATTATATAATTTATTCCTCACAACCACCCACACGAGATAAGTGCTATTATTGTACTTATTTTACAGAGGAGGAAACTGAGACTTGGAGAAGCTAAGTGATTTACAGAGTTCACACTCCAAAAACCCAGTTGTGCCAACACTTAACCAAGATAGCCTGAGCCTAGAACCTGTCTCCTTAGCCAGTTATACTGTACTGATTCTCTACACCACACTGTTGAATGCTGTTTATAAACAAAATAAATGGATGATGACATAAATAGATACTCTACCTGAACAAATAGTGTATTTCATTAGGTCTTTGTGAATGAGTATTATACCATTTTGGAGGTACAAAGGCATTAAAAATTATCCAATTGATTGCCCTAGTTTTAACAGGTGAGAAAATGGTAGAACCAGAAAAATTATGTGATTTGATCCAAGCTCAAACACCAAGAACATGTATATATGTATGTGTATCTAAATACATACCTACACAGACAGACACATACACACAAATAATTGGTAGCTTGACATAGAAGATTTTAGATGAAAGTTTCAGATAAAAGCTATTGTACCATATAAAAATGAAATATTGCCAGGATCATATAATTTATTTTGTTTATATATCAGATTCTGTACACATGCACTATAATTTGTGCTAGCTGTGCTTGATCTTTGTCATTGAAGTACCCATGATGTGAGCAAGATTTTCAGCAAGACTTTGTAACTTTTGTCTTATTTCCTACTCACCCATTTTTAGTATACAATATAAATTATATATATATATATATATATATATATATATATATTCTAAACAGTATATTTATATTACATTTTTATTACCACCTTCTGACAGGAACATAAGTATTAAAGGAGAAGGATTTGGTCAGACATTCTCAAAATAGAATAGTCTAATTCAAACTGAATGAGATCAAGCTTTTATTTTTAGCTTTTACAGTCATCTTCTATCTTTGGAGAATGGAGCTAGGAGGAGTTGAGAAGCACACATTCTCCCTAGACATTACTTATCTTACATTATAACTCATAAGTTTGCCTGTAATGGACTCAAGGCCATTAGAACAGTATTTGGGGAAGATGAAGGTACATTAGAGATATAATTTGCAAGGTATTTTGGAAACAAATTTAACATAAAATAATTTCAGAGTCAAAATGTAATAGGAAGCTAATCAAATCACAAAATAAACCTTAAGTTTAACAACAACAGTATAAGCTTATATTCTTCCCTTGAAACCAAAAAAGCTTGTAGAAGTTTTAACCTGAAAATGTATGTCCCCTAGCAATAGCCTTAATGTGTATCCTAAGGGTCAGAGGTTGGAGTGGGAGAGAGCAAGATTCTTTGACGGGCTCCAGTAACTTCAGGAAGAGCTTATATGTAGCTATTTCTTTACCAGCCAGACAGGAGTCATATGTGAAGAATGTTTTAAAATTGTTCAATTCCTAGCTATTTTCTAATTTTTAAAAGTGTATTTTGCTCATGTTATAAATCAAAATATGTTCCATATGAATCAAACAGCAAAAGTATTAATAATGAATCAGTGAGGTGGCTTCCCTGGTGGCGCAGTGGTTGAGAGTCCGCCTGCCGATGCAGGGGACACGGGTTCGTGCCCCGGTCTGGGAAGATCCCACATGCTGTGGAGCGGCTGGGCCCATGAGCCATGGCCGCTGAGCCTGCGCATCCAGAGCCTGTGCTCTGCAACGGGAGAGGCCACAACAGTGAGAGGCCCACATACCGCAAAAAAAAAAAAAAAAAAGAATCAGTGAAAGTATTACAAGATTTATAAACATTAAAAGGAACGATTGGGACTTCCCTGGTGGTGCAGAGGTTAAGAATCCACCTGCCAAGGCAAGGGACACAGGTTTGAGCCCTGGTCTGGGAAGATCCCACGTGCCACAGAGCAACTAAGCCTGTGCACCACAACTACTGAGCCTGCACTCTAGAGCCCGCAAGCCACAACTACTGAGCCTGCTCGCCTAGATCCCATGCTCCGCAACAAGAGAAGCCACCGTAATGAGAAGCCCACACACCACAATGAAGAGTAGCCCCCGCTTGCCGCAACTAAAGAAAGCCCGCACACAGCAGCAAAGACCCAACACAACCAAAAATAAATAATAAATTAACTAATTAATTTAAAAAAGGAATGATTGGGCTTCCCTGGTGGCGCAGTGGTTGAGAGTCCGCCTGCCGATGCAGGGGACTAGGGTTCGTGCCCCGATCCCGGAAGATCCCACATGCCGTGGAGCGGCTGGGCCCGCGAGCCATGGCCGCGGAGCCTGTGTGTCCGGAGCCTGTGCTCCGCAACGGGAGAGGCCACAGCAGTGAGAGGCCCGCGTACAGCAAAAAAAAAAAAAAAAAAAAAAAAAAAAAAAAAAAAGGAATGATTGATTATTTTGAGTAAATAAAGCTTAAATCACAAAACCACCATAAACAAAATCAAAATGAAATCACAAACTAGAAAAATATTTCTAATAAATAAAGGGTTAATGTATATAATATAGAGAGTTTTTACATACCCAGATGAAGATAGCATATACTCTAAAAGAAAAGTGTACTAAAGATATGGATACAAAATTCACATAAGAAATGCATATAGTCAATAAACATGAAAAATGTTCAAACTCATTTGTAAACAAATAATAATTACTGCACATTAAAGCAAAAACAAACGAACAATTTTGCATATAAAATGGTCAAATGGTAATGGGAAGGGTGCAGCATAATGGCCACTCTTGTATCATACCTTACTGATAAAGATATAAATTGATATGATTTTATGTTGTCATTTTTGCTTCCAAAGTTCACTGTTCCTTTTTTCTTTCTTTTTAAATTAATAGACTAATTTTTTAGGGTAGTTTTAGCTTTACAGAGAATGGAGCAGAAAGTTTAGAGAGCTCCCACAGACTCCCTTTGCCCTATCCCTCCCTCCCCCCAGTTTCTCCTATTACCAATGTCTTGCATTAGTGTGGTACGTTTGTTACAATTGATAAGCCAATATTGATACATTATTATTAACTAAAGTCTATAATTTACATTGGGGTTCACTCCTTGTATTATACATTCTGTGGGTTTTGACATATGTATGATGGTATATATTGACCATTATAGTATTATGCAAAATAGTTTCACTGCTCTAAAAATGCCCTATGCTTCACCTGTTCATCTGTTCCCCCCCTTCCCCTGAACCCCTGGCAACCAGTGATCTTTTTACTCTCTTTGTAGTTTTGTCTTTTCCAGAATATCATATAATTGGAATCATATAGTATATAGTCTTTTCACATTGGCTTCTTTCACTTAGCAATATGCTTGCAAGATTCCTTCATATCTTTTCATCCCTTAGTAGCTAATTTCTTTTTCACTGAATAATATTCCATAGTATGGATGTACCACAGTTTGTTTATCCATTCACCTATTGAAGGATGTCTTGATTGCTTCCAAGTTTTGGCAGATTATGAATAAATCTATATGCAGATAAACATCTATGTGCAGGTTTTACACAGACGTAAGTTTTCAACCCTGTTAGGTGAATACTACAGAGCATGATTGCTGCATTGTATAGTAAGAGCATGTTTAGTTTTGTAAGAAACAATGAAACTGTCTTCCAAAGAGGCTGTACCATTTTGTAATCTCACCAGCAGTGAATAAGAGTTCCTGTTGCTCCCCATCCTTGACAACATTTGGTGTTGTCAGTGTTTGGATTTTAGCCATTCTAATAGGAGTGTGGTGTAGTATGATATCTTGTTGTTTGACTTTGAAATTCCTTAATGAAATACAATGTTGAGCCTATTTTCATATGTTTATTTACCACATACATATTTTCTATGGTGAGATGTCTGTTCCAAACTTTTACCCATTTTTTAAATGGGCATTTAAAAACTTTTCTTATTGTTGAATTTTAAGAGGTTCTTTTTGGGGGTGTATTTTAGTTACCAGTCTTTTTTCAGTTATGTGTTTTGAAAAGATTTTCTGCCAGTCTATGGTTTATATTTCCATTTTTAAACATTATCTTTCACAAAGAAAAGTTTTTAAGGTTAATAAAGTACACTTTACTGATATTTTTCTTTCATGGATCATGCTTTTGATGTTGTATCTAAAAAGTCATCACTAAACCTGAGGTCATCTAAATTTTCTCCTATATTATCCTCTGGGAGTTTTATAGTCTGGAATTTTACAGTCAGGTCTGTGATTCCCTTTGAGTTAATTTTTGTGGAGGATATAAGGTCTGCATCTAGATTCATTTTTTTCTGCATGTGGATGTCCGGTTTTTCCAGCACCACTAGTTGAAAATAGTGCCCTTTCTCTATTGAATTACCTTTGCTCTTTTGTTGAAGATCAGTTGGCTATATTTGTGTGGGACTATTTCTGGAATCTTTATTTTATTCTGTCCCATCAGTCTATTTGTCTGTTCTTTTACCAGTACCACACTGTCTTATTATAGTAAATCTTGAACTTGGATAGTGTCAGTTCTCCAACTTTGTTCACCTTCACTATTGTCTTAGCTCTTCTGGGGTTTTTGCCTTCCCATATAAACATTAGAATCAGTTTGTCAATATCAACAAAATTTAAAGAATTATTGGGGCTTTGATTAAGATTGTATTTAATTCGTAAATCATGTTGGAAAAAACTGATATCTTAACAATATTGGGTCTTCTTATTCATGAACATGGAATATCTCTCCATTTATTTAGCTCTTCTTTGATTTCCTACGTCAGAATTTTGTAGTGTTACTCATGTAGATCTTGTACAGATTTTGTTAGACTTATACCTAACAATTCTATATCTTTGGTACTAATGTGAATGGTATTGTGTTTTTAACTTTAAAATCCAATTGTTCAGGGCCTCCCTGGTGGCGCAGTGGTTAAGAGTCCGCCTGCCGATGCAGGGGATACGGGTTCGTGCCCCGGTCTGGGAGGATCCCATATGCCGCGGAGCGGCTGGGCCCGTGAGCCATGGCCGCTGGGCCTGCGCATCCGGAGCCTGTGCTCCGCAACGGGAGAGGCCACAACAGTGAGAGGCCCACATACCGCAAAAAGAAAAAAAAAAAAATCCAATTGTTCATTGCTCTTATACAGCAATTGACTTTTGTATATTAACCTTGTTTCCTGACACCTTGCGATAATCTCTTATTTGTTCTGGGAGTTTTCTTGTTACTGTTGTTGATTCTTTGGGATTTTCTATGTAGTGAATCATGTCATTTGTGAAGAAAGACAGTCATTTCTTCCTTTGCAAATCTGTACACCTTTTGTTTCCTTTTTTTCTTTTTATTTCATTAACTATAACTTCCAATATGATGTTGAACAGAAGTGATGAGAAGGGACAGTCTTGCCTAGTTTTTGATGTTAGCAAGATAGCATCTAGCTTCTCCCCATTAAGTGTGATGTTAGCTGTAGGGTTTTTGTAGGTGTTCTTTATCAAATTGAGGAAGTTCCCCGCTATTCCTAGTTTGCTGAGAGGTTTTTTCCCTTTCAAGACTATAAATAATTATTTTTTAATTGAAATATAGTTGATTTACAATATTGTGTTACTTTCAGATGTACAGCATAGTGATTCAGTATTTTTGCAGATTATATTCCATTATAGGTTATTATAAGATAATGGGTATAATTCCCTCTGCTATACAGTATATCCTTGTTGCTTATCTATTTTATATATAGTAGTTAATCTCATACCCCTGATTTGTCCCTTCCCCATCCCTCTCCTCTTTGGTAACCACAAGTTTGTTTTCTATATCTGTGAGTCTGTTTCTGTTTTGCATATTTAGATTTCACATATAAGTGATATGTGGAATCTAAACAATTTCTGACTTATTTCACTAAACATAATGTTCTCTATGTCCATCCACATTGCTGCAACTGGCAGTATTACATTCTTTTTTATGGCTGAGTAGTATCCATTATGTGTGTGTGTGTGTGTGTGTATGTGTCACATCTTCTTAATCCAGTTGTCTGTTCATAGGCACTTGGGTTGCTTCCATGTCTTGGCTATTGTAAATATTACTTGCTGTGAACATTGGGGTGCCTCTATCTTTTCAAATTAGTGTTTTTGTTTTTTCTGGATATTTACCCAGGAGTGGAATTACTGGATCATATAGTAGTTCAATTTTTGTTTTTTTAAAGAACCTTCATACTGTTATCCATAGTGGCTGCACCAATTTACGTTCCCACCAACAGTGTATGAGAGTTCCCTTTTGTCCACATCCTTGCCAACATTTGTTTTTGTAGACTTTTTTTTTTTTGGCTGCACTGCATGGCTTGTAGGATCTTAGTTCCCCAACCAGGGATTGAACCTGGGCCCACAGCAGTGAAAGCAGCAAGTGCTAACCGTGGACCACCAGGGAATTCTCTATTTGTAGACTTTTTGGTGATAGCCATTCTGACAGGTATGAGGTGATACCTCTTTGTGGTTTTGATTTGTGTTTCTCTAATAACTAGTGATGTTGAGTATCTTTCCATTTGCCTGTTAGCCATCTGTATGTCTTCTTTGGAAAAATATCTATTCAAGACTTCTGCTCATTTTTTTGATTGGATTGTTTGTTTGATTGATATTGAGTTATATGCTCTGTTTGTGTATTTTGGATATTAACCCCTTGTCAGTCACATAATTTGCAAATATATTCTCCCACTCTGTAAGTAGTCTTTTCATTTTGTTGATGGAAAGTTTCCTTTGCTGTTCAGAAACTTTTAAATTTAATTAGGTCCCATTTGTTTATTTTTGCTTTTATTTCTTTTGCCTTAGGAGACTGATCCAAGAAAATATGTCAAAGAATGTTCCACTTGTGTTCTCTTATGGGAGTTTTATTGTTTCAGGTTTTACGTTTAGATCTTCAAACCATTTTGAGTTTAGTTTTGTATATGGTGTAAGGAAATGTTCTAATCTCATTGTTTTACATGTGGCTATCCAGTTTTCCCAGCATCACTTATTGAAGAAACTGTCTTTTCTCCACTGTATATCCTTGCCTCCTTTGTTATAGATTAATTGACTGAAGGTGCCTGGGTTTATTTCTGGGCTCTCCATTCTGTTCCATTGATCTATGTGTTTGTTTTTGTGCCAGTACTACACTATTTTGATTACTGTAGCTTTATAGGATAGTCTGAAGTCTGGGAGGGTTATACCTCCAGCTTTGTTCTTTTTTCTCAGGATTGCTTTGGCAATTTTGTGGTCCCATATAAATTTTAGGATTATTTGTTCTAGTTCTGTGAAAAATGTGATGGGGTATTTTGATAGGGATTGCGCTAAATCTGTAGATTGCTTTGGATAGTATGGCCATTTTAATAAGATTATTTCTTACAATCCAAGAGCATGAGATATCTTTCCATTTCTTTGAATCATCTTTAGTTTCCTTTATCAGTGTTTAATAGTTTTCAGAGTACAGGTCCTTCACATCCTTGGTTAAGTTTATTCCTAGGTATTTTATATTTTTGGATACAATTTTAAGTGGGATTTTGTTTTACTTTCTCTTTCTGATATTTCATTATTAGTGTACAGGAATGGAACAGATTTCTGTATGTTAATCTTGTATCCTGCAACCTTGCTGAATTCATTTATTCTAATGGTTTTTGGGTAGAGACTTTAGAGTTCTCTATGTAGAGTATCACGTTGTCTGCAAATGTTTTACCTCTTCCCTTCCAATTTGGACACCTTTTATTTCTTTTTCTTGTCTGATAGCTGTGGCTAGGACTTCCACTACTGTGTTAAATGGAAGCAGCAAGAGCGGACATCCTTGTCTTGTTACTGAATTTAGTGGGAAGGCATTCAGCTTTTCACTGTTGACTATTATGTTGGCTATGGGTTGGTTGTAAATGGCCTTTTGCTGAGAGTTTTTATCATGGGTGGATGTTGGATTTTGTCAGATACACTTTCTGCATCTATTAATTTAATCATGCGATTTTTCCTCTTTAGCCTGTTGATGGTGATAGATTATATTCATTGACTTTTGAATGTTGAACTAGCTTTATATAACTGGGATAATTCCCACTTGATTGTGGGTTGTAGTTCTTAAAATAGATCGTTGTATTATACTTAGTAATATTTTGTTGAATATTTTTATATCTATGTTCATGAGAGATATTAGTCTATAGTTTTCTTTTCGTCTAGTGTTTTTGGTTTTGGTATCAGGGTAATGCTGGTCTCATAGAATGACTTAGGAAATATTCTGTCTACATCTATTTTCTGGAAGAGATTGTAGAGAGTTGGTATAATCTTTTCCTTAAATGTTTGTTAGAGTTCAGCAGTAAACCCATTTAGGCCTGGTGCTTTCTGTTTTGAAAGGTTATTAATTATTGATTTAATTTCTTTAATAGATATAGGCCTATTCAGATTATCTGTTTCTTCTTATGTAAGTTCTGACAGATTATGTCTTTCAGGGAATTGGTCCATTTCATCTAGGTTATCAAATTTGTGGGTACAGAGTTGTTCATAATATTCCTTTATTATGCTTTTAATGTCCATGGGATCTGTGGTGATGTCACTTCTTTTTGATAGAAATTTTTTTATCCTCTCTTTTTTTCTTAGTTAGCCTGGCTAGAGACTTACTAATTTTATTGATCATTAATAAAAAGCAGGTTTGGGCTTCCCTGGTGGTGCAGTGGTTGAGAGTCTGCCTGCCGATGCAGGGGACACGGGTTCATGCCCCGGTCTGGGAAGATCCCACATGCCGCGGAGCAGCTAGGCCTGTGAGCCATGGCCGCTGAGCCTATGCGTCCGGAGCCTGTGCTCCGCAATGCGAGAGGCCACAACAGTGAGAGGCCCGCATACCGCAAATAAATAAATAAATAAATAAATAAATAAATAAAAATAAAAAAATAAAAAGCAGGTTTAAGAACCTGCTTTGGGGTCATTGATTATATCTATTGGTTTCCTGTTTTTAGTTCCATTGATTTCAGCTTTAAATTTTATTTGTATTTTCTTTGCTTGCTTTGGATCCAATTTGCTCTTTTTTCCCTAAATTCCCAAAGAAGCTTAGATTATTGGTTTTTAGATCTTCCTTTTTTTCTAATATGTGCATTCAGTGCTATAAATTTCCCTCTAAGCCCCACTTTTGCTATATCACACACATTTTGGTAAGTTTTATTTTCATTTTCATTTCATTCAAACTATTTAAAAATTTTTCTTGATATACCTTCTTTGACACATGTGTTATTTAGGACTGTGCTGTTTAATCTTCAATTATTTGGGGATTTTCCAGCTGTCCTTCTGTTACTGATTTCAAGTTCAGTTCTGTTGTGTTCCTAGAGTAGACATTGTATGATTTTTATTCTTTAATAATTGTTAAGGCGTGTTTTATGGCCCCAAATTCGTATCTTGGTGAATGTTCCATGTAAATTTGGGAAGAATATGTATTCTGCTGTTTTTAGATGAATTTGTCTTTAGGTATCAATTATATCCAGTTGATTGATGGTGTTGTTAAGTTCAACTCTATCCTTACTGAATTTCTGCCTGCTGAATGTTTCCATTTTTGAAAGAAGGTTATTAAAAGTCTCCAACTAATTGTGAATTCATCTATTTCTCCATGCAGTTCTGTCAGGTTTTGCCTCACATATTTTGATGTTCCACTGTTAGGTGCATACAGATTAAGGATTGTTATACCTTCTAAGAAAATTGACCTGTTTATCATTATGTAATGCCCTTCTTTATCCCTGATCATTTTCCTTGCTCTAAAGTCTGCTCTGTCTGAAATTAATGCTACTCCAACTTTTTTTTTTTAATGAGGACCATTTTTAAAGTCTTTTAAAAATTTGTTACAATATTGCTTGTTTTTTATGTTTTTTTGGTTTTTTGACCACAAGGCATGTGAGATCTTAGCTCCCTGACCAGGGATCAAACCCACACCCCCTGCACTGGAAGGTGAAGTCCCAATTACTGGACTGCCAGAGAAGTCCCCTGATTTTTTAGTTAGTGTTAGCATGGTGTAACTTTCTTCATCTCTTTACTTTTTTTTATTGTTATTTATTTTTTATTTTTGGCTGCTTTGGGTCTTCATTGCTGCATGCGGGCTTTCTCTAGTTGCGGCAAGCGGTGGCTACTCTTTTTTGCGGCTCATGGGCTTCTCATTGAGGTGGCTTCTCTTGTTGCAGAGCATGGGCTCTTGGCACATGGGCTTCGGTAGTTGTGGCATGCGGGCTCAGTATTTATGTCTCGAGGGCTCTAGAGCGCAGGCTCAGTAGTTGTGGTGCACTGGCTTAGTTTCTCCGCGGCATGTGGGATCTTCCCAGACCAGGGCTCAAACCTGTGTCCCCTGCATTGGCAGGCGGATTCTTAACCAGTGCACCACCAGGGAAGTCCATCATCTCTTTACTCTTAATCTATATGTGCTTTTATATTTGAAGTGGGTTTATTGTAGACAATAAAGGTCTTATTTTTTTTTTGATGCACGCTGACAATCTCTGTTTTTTAATTGGTATATTTAGACCATTAACATTTAAAGTGATTATTTATATAGCTGGATTAATATGTATCATATTTGTTACTGTTTTTTGTCATTGCCTTTGTTTTCTTTCCTATTTTTGTCTTTCACTCTTTTCCTGCTTTTTTTTTAAAATTGAGCATTTTGTAAGATTTTATTTTTCTCTCCTTTTGCACATCAATTATGGGGTTTTTTCTTCTTTTTTTAGTGGTTGTCCTAGAGTTTGCAATATACATTTACAGATAATCCAGGTTCACTTTCATATAACACTATACTGTGTCATGGGTAGCGCAAGTACCTGCTAACAACAAAATAGTACTAATTCCTCTCTCCTGCCCTTTGTATCATTGTTGTCATTCATTTCACTTATACATAAGCATACATATACATAAGCATACATATACATATACATAAGCATATATTAGTAATACATATCGTAATGTATATTATGTTATATATTTTATTAATATATATGATGTACATCCCTAATTGAATACATTATTGCTATTATTGTTTGAACAAACTTCTCTTAGAGCAATTAAAAAAAAGTTTTATACTTTACTTTCACTTATTCCTCCTTTAATACTCTTCCTTTCTTTATGTAGTTCTGGGTTTCTGACCTTATAATTTTCCTTCTCTCTAAAGAACTTTTAACATTTCTTGCAAAGCAAGTCTACTGGCAACAAATTCCCTCAATTTTTGTTTGAGAAAGTTGTTATTTCTCCTTCACTTTTGAAGGATAATTTTGCAGGGTTCATAATTCTAGGTTGGTAGGTGTTTTCTCTCAATACTTTCAATATTTCACTCAACTCTCTTTTCGCATGCATACATGGTTTGAAGAGAAGTCTGATGTAATTTTTATCCTTGCTACTCTATAGGTAAGGTGTTTATTTCTTCTGGCTTCTTTAAAATGTTTTTTTTTTTTAATTTTCTGCAGTTCAAATATACTTATGCATAGATTTTTTTTTTTGGTGTTTATACTGCTTGGCATGTTCTCTTAGCTTCCTGGATCTGTGGCTTGGTATCTGTCAGTAATCTTGGAAAATTCTCAACTATTATCACTTCAAATATTTCTTCTGTTTCTTTCTCTCTTTCTTCTCCTTCTGGTATCCCCATTATGGATGTTACACATTTATAGTTGTCCCAGAGTCCTATTTTCTGTTCTATGTTTTTCATGCTTTTTTCTCTTTGTATTTCAGCTTTAGAAGTTTCCATTGGCATATCTTGAAGCTCATTGTTTCTTTTATTGGGCATGTCCAGCCTACTGATAAGTCCAACAAAGGCCTTTTTCATTTCTTTACAATGTTTTCTCTTTCTAGCATTTCCTTCTGATTCTATCTCAGAATTTTAATCTTTCGGCTTACATTACCCATCTGTTCTTACAAGTCATCCACTTTTTCCATTAGAACCTTTAGTATATTAATCATAGTTATTTTAAATTCCTAGTCTGATAATTCTAAAATATCTGCCATATTTGAGTCTGGTTCTGATGCTTGCTCTGTCTGTTCAAACTGTGTTTTTTTGTCTTTTAGTATGCCTTGCACTTTTTTGTTGAAAGCTGGACATGATGTACTGGATAAAAAGAACTGAGATAAACAGACCTTTAGTGTGTGGTTTTGTGTTTTTTCGCTAGAAGTTGGGCTGTGTTTGCTGCTTGCTGTAGCTGTAGGTGTCAGAGGCTAAAATTTTCTCAGGTGTCCTTGTTTTTGTTTCCCCTCTTGTCTGGGTTTCCCTAGAGACTTTCTCTTAAGGCCTTTGACATGCAGTTATTTATGTTGTAGTCTCATTATTATACAGAAGGCTTATTGATGTCGTGGTAAGGTGTGTGTGGGGGGGAACACTATATAGTCCTATTATTAGGTCTGTCTTTTAGTGAGCCTATGCCCCTTGGGTGGGACCCTTCCAAGTTCTCAGTTTTGTTACCCCACCACCACTATCATCTTTAGGTAAGACAGGAAGGCTAGGGGGAGTTGAGTTGGGTATTTCCCTTCCCCCAGGTTGGTCAGGCTCTAGTAAAACCCAAGGTGTTTCACCTCTGGTTTGATATCAAGTGTCCCTTGAGGACTGCATTTGTTAAGAAGAACAGAAGGCTCTGAGCATATTTCAAGATAGTTACTTTTCCCTTACTCCTGTTGGGAAACACAAGGGGATTTTTCTCCAGTCTTCATTCTGAGAACTTTTGGGGCTCCTGGAGGTAAAGCTTACAAAAATGTGGTGGCCCTAACTTGGAGTTTTTAATTCATAAGCTTGTTCACACTGAGCCTCTAGCAATTCATCAATTTAAGTTTTTCTACCCTTTACTGGCTTCAGTGGAGGATCTCTGCTCCTGGACTTCTGCTCCAGTAAGTTATAATTCTGTACATTTGCCTCCAGTTTTGAGAGCAGCAGTTTGGCCTGTGTCCTCAGTTCTCTGATTAATGTAAGGAGAGTTGATGATTATCAGTTTGTTAAGTTTTTTTCTTGTTGTGAGGAAAGAAGTGTTGACTTCTAAGCTCCTTATATATTGGATTGGACTGTTATGACTTTTCTAGATAATAGTTATCAGAAGTCCTAAAATGCCCTTTGATTCAGTAATATCATCTCTAGAAATTGATCTTGATAAAATAATCAGAGATAGGCACAAAGGTAAATGCATTAAGATATTCACTGAACGTGAGCCATGGCCGCTGAGCCTGCGCTTCCGGAGCCTGTGCTCCGCAACGGGAGAGGCCACAACAGTGAGAGGCCCGCATACCGCAAAAAAAAAAAAAAAAAAAGATATTCACTGAAGCATTATTTGTAATAGCAAAAAATGGAAATAATACAACTGTCTAACAACAGGATATTGGTTTATAAAGGAAGGGAGCGAAGAAAAAAGAAAAGAAAGATAATGTCTCTACTTATATCAAGGAGAGCATAAGTAACTGGAATGCACAGTGAACCCTGATGACATCTTCTTAGTGGCTCTATCCTAGTACTAACACATTATAATACTTTAAGTCTTATTACCTTTCTGGTCATTCTAGATCAGTAAATATGAAACATCTAAAATACTCCATGTGTTTTTATGCTAAGGGGAGAAGGAAGTGGAAACCAGCCTTTACTGAATACTTCCTATGTATACATTAAGTGCTTCTCATTCCTTATGCCATCCTTATAAAGTAAGAGTTATTTTCCTCATTTTTACAGATTAGGAGATGGAGATTAAAAGAAGCATTTCCCTTTTTATAATGAAATGATCCGTTTATGCATTTGCCTCCCATGGTCTCTGCAAGCAAGGGCCAGTTATATTTGTCATTTTACATTAGTTCCTAACAGAGTGTCTGGCACATAACACATATCCTGAAAAGTCTGTTGGAGTGTGAAAGGTAACTTGTTCTACATCACATAGCCAGAGAATGGTAGTGGCCATGATTTAAAAGCCTGTGCTGTCTTCCACTGGTACCACACTGCCTCTCTATTCCCTGTCACCTCCAGAATGGGTTAGGAAATGGTACTGGCATTTGTGTTACTATCTCTTTAGTAGTTTTAAAGATTCCCAGGGTACATTTGACTGATAAATCAATTCTTGTTTAATGCCTCTGAGTTTGTAGAGTAGTTGCCTTCATGTGATTTGTGAATTACTTTTAGTAATAACCAGACTGTAAGTATGGTGAGCTCAGGTGTTCAACTATATGATTTAATACTTGCCCATATTCTACAATTTTGTGATTTTATGATCCTAAATTTGGACAGCTCATTACATACTGATAACATTTCCTAATGAATATATCCAGTGAGAATTAGTCAGTGTATCACATTGGGCAGATCATGGACTTTGAAGACAAACAGATGATGTTTTTTATCCCAGTTGTGCCATTTACCCCTTGTGTGATTTTGAGCAAGTTGTTTAACCTCTCTGTGCCTCAGTTTTCCCATTTCTAAAATGGAAGTGATGATTTCTACCTTATTGCGTGGTTTGAAGATTAAAGTTTAAATGAGATAATATATTGAGTACTTGGTACATGGTAACCATTTGATAAATGGTACCTCTATTAATTTATCTTGACAGTTGAAATGATGAGCCACATCAATGAGAGAAGGTTTGACTGGGATAGATATAGTCTTGAACTTGGTACTAAATACACAGAAATGCAAAGTACACGACATGGAAGATGTGTATTATCAATAACATGTGGAAAAGACTTGGGGAGCCTCAGCTGACTGCCTGCTCAGTCTGAGTCAGCAGTATTATGTTGCGGCCAAAAAAGGTTTTAAGGATAGTGCCTAGATCAAGGAAGGAGACATTTCTCCTCCCTTCTGTTCTGGTCAGATTCTCCTTGATTTCTCTATTTCATTTCTGGGCATGAACATTTAAGAGAATCATTGATTAACCAGAGTCTGTCAAAAAGAAGCACAACCAAGGTGGTGAGAAATCATGAGCCCATGCTACTACTTAAAAGAGTAGATGAATTGAGAAGATCTAGCCTGGGGAGTGTGTTAGAAAGTATAGGTGGGGGAGGGGAGATTGGCATGATAAAATAAGTATCCATTTCTAAAAGGTTATCGTGTTAGATTGTTCCCTCATAACACTAGGAGATAAAACTATGACCAGGGATGGAAGTTGTATGGAGGAGATTCAATTTAAGCCTTTCTTGCAAAGGATTAAATCTATATGAAAATTAAACTGCCTTCCTTGGTTTTTGGTGATCAAGTAAATGCCAGATAAGTATATTGCTGGAATGCCGTAGAGAAAATTCATCATCACTTCTGACTGGAGATTGGACTAGAATTAAATGATCTTAAAGAACCTTCCAACTTTATATTTTTGTGATTTTATATACAAGCAAAGTATGGGTTATTTGAAATGCAGTATATGAAGATGGAGATGGTTGAACCAGTCCTTGCCTCTATGAAACTTATATTTTAATTGGAGGAACAACACAAATTTTAAAAATTTTAAAGAGTATTAGGATGAAATCACAATAAGAGAATATCATAGGGCTGATTGATTAATTGTTAAGTAAATGTTAATATTAATTGAATACTTTTCAACCTTGTATGTTTTGTAAAGCACCAGTTACTCTCAAAGAACATGAGTGTCATGATCCTGGGGGTGGGGAAGGAAGCATATTTACATGTTTGTACGTTATTATACTGATAAGTTATAATAAATGTCAAGGGCTTAAAATTTTTAATGACAAAGCTTTTTTTTTTTTAAGATGTTGGGGGTAGGAGTTTATTAATTAATTAAATTATTTTTGCTGTGTTGGGTCTTCGTTTCTGTGCGAGAGCTTTCTCTAGTTGTGGCAAGCGGGGGCCACTCTTCATCGCGGTGTGCAGGCCTCTCACTATCGCGGTCTCTCTTGTTGTGGAGCACAGGCTCCAGACGCACAGGCTCAGTAGTTGTGGCTCACAGGCCTAGTTGCTCCGTGGCATGTGGGATCCTCCCAGACCAGGGCTCGAACCCGTGTCCCCTGCATTAGCAGGCAGATTCTCAACCACTGCGCCACCAGGGAAGCCTGACAAAGCTTATTAAGTAAACTTTCCAGTGGGCAGAAGATATGAAGGTCCAGGTGTTATATTGAGATTTCAAGGTTAGAACTAAAGTGACTGAATATTGCAGTAGGATAAGGTTTTTGAAGTTTTATTCCACATTAGATATGATGTCCACCAGGGCTAGGACAGGAACAAAGCCAGTGTTTGGTGAAATTGGATCTTCTTAGAGACAAATGCTTTTATTTATGATTAGGAAACTTGTTCAGCATGTGTGCGATCAGCAGGTATATGGGAAATCTCTGTACCTAATACTCATTTTTGCTGTGAACCTAAAACTGCTCTAAAAAATAAAGTCTATTAAAAATGGTTCACATCTTCATATATTTTAAGTTAATGAAATCAAATTTCATAATTTGATGGAGTCTAATTTATGAAATTCTGAACCCATCATGGTAATTTCTAGGTAAGGTGACCATCAGTAAACTGGAAAGATCATAATTACCACAAATTCAGTTAGAACTCTTGACATCTTCATCTGGATATTTTATGTGGTTTATCAGTGCTGGTAGGAAGGGGAAGGGAATGTGAGGGTTATACCAGTAACATCAACACTTGGTTGACATGGACCCTAGAAAAGTAATGCCCAAAGAACAAAAATTTTGCAGTGTTCATCCTTCAGCAACCAATCCGTGTGGCAGGTGTAACTCTGCCTTGGGGCAGACACTTCTGGCTACAATAGTTTGATGATGCTTGATGCCTCTCTAGCCATGAACATCCTCCAACTAAGTCCACCTGCTCACCAGGGCAACTTCTGACTATCGTTAGGTTTCCTCTCTTTTTGGGCCAATTGGGAACCTCTGTACTTTTTCTTATATTATAAATATTCATTGAGGAATACTATCTATTTGAAAATCTTTTTTATATTATTCTCCAACTAACACAGTTTGAAAATACTGGATGTCTCTTTCCTCATCAGTAAAGTGCTGGGGGTAGATTGACGCATCGCTAGAGAGTTCCTTGCTTGTAAAGTTCTGTAGCTTTATAAAATTAGTTCAGCCCTTAACAAAAGTATTGGAATTCTTTTGCCTGGATGTAGTTGTAACTATTTAATGGCATGGTAAGATGTACATACCACATTGTTAAAGTTAAAAAATAAAAAAGATTTAAAAATAGATGTGTATAGTTTGATCCTGTGTCTACATATATGTATAAATAGGTATACACACATTTATAGATTAGATATAGCACTGTGTGGATTATTGATTGAATAGTATTGATTATCCCTGAGTAGTAAGATTACAGGTTTTTTATTTCCTCTTCTTTCTCCTCCATAATTTCGTTTACCAGTTGAATTAATTTTATAGTGGGAAATGGCATTCGAATCTGAAAAAAACAAAGTGTCCTTGTCTTGTAAGTTGTTTTAATTCAACACTGTACGAAACCTAACACAAAGGAATATACAACGAGGGACTTGAAACAGCTTATCCAGGAGTTGAGAAGTATGATCAACGGGGAGCCACCCGTGCCCCTGGGCAAGAGCGAGGAAGACGGGAGAGCACCATCTCTGGCGGTCTCCTATGTGGCTGTGTAGGACTGAGTGTACTTGAGAGTGGGGAGGCTTCTCTCATCAGTGGGTGGCGATCACGTTGTCTATGTGGGACAACTTCTGGGGGGTTGAAGTTTCAGTAACTTTGAGGGGTGTCTGGACATTACCAGGGAAAACAAAAGTGGATGAGTCAGCAAAAGTAAAACACCTTGACATCAAGAGAAAATAATAGCAATAGATTTTCTACTCAGAAATTAGTCAAGGCAACGTGTTACCCAAAGTTACATTCATACAGTAATTTATAGTTCCCAACAGATTTCACATCCATAATCTTATTTGATTGTCACAACAACTGTCTGCTTGAGACAAGACAGAGCAGGATTTATTTCTCCCATTTTAAAAATGAGAAAAACACAAGTTCCAAAAGGTTGACTTACCTACAACCACACATGGTGAAGCTAAAACTCAAACCCTGAGAACTGCATAACTCTCCAGGTATAAGCTAATTGGAAAGCCTTGGTTCTCTAGGCATTCATGCCAATGACTTAAATTAATAAAAGTCGGATCCAAAAAAGGATTCAACCAGTCCACCAGCCACTCCCTGCATGTACCTGCAGAAATCAATGAGATCTTCATACTCTTTTCAAATAGTGTTTTAAATGTTTAATGTGTGCTATTATTAAATTAACTTAGAGCATTTTAATATGGTATATACTATATTCTTAGCATTATAATACTAATTATATGTTGTTAGTATTATAATAACCCATTGTAATTTTGTTTTCTGGTTATATGGCAAATATCTCAAAATAATACTTATATATAAACAATCTCCATTTTCTTAAGATGTTCAGTTAGTGTTTATTAACCTGAGGTAGCAAAATATTATTTGGATTTGTCTATTTTTTATTAATAATATTATTCATAGTAGTAGTCAAATATTAATAACAGTCCAGTTACCTAGCATAACATTGCATTCTCTGAATCACATGTTAGAAACATTCTATTGTCACTCCATCCAAGAATACTTCTATGTGCAGGACACTTTCATTTTTTAAAAATGTTCTCAAGCATTTTATTTTTTCTCAGTTTTTTTTATCGAAGTGTAGTTGATTTACAATGTTGTTAATTTCTGCTGTATAGCAAAGTGATTCAGTTATACACATATATACATTCTTTTTTTTAATATTCCTTTCCACTATGGTTTATCATGGGGTATTGAATATAGTTCTCTGTGCTATACAGTAGGACCTTGTTGTTTATCCATTCTGTATATAAAAGCTTATATCTGCTAACCCCAACCTCCCCCTCCATCCCTCCCCAACACTCCCTCCCCCCTTGGCAACCACCAGTCTGTTCTCTATGTCCGTGATTCTGTCTGTTTCATAAATAGGTTCATTTGTGTCATATGTTAGATTCCACATATAGGTGATATCATATGGTATTTGTCTTTCTCTTTCTGACTAGCTTCACTTAGTCTGATAATCTCTAGTTGCATCCATGTTGCTACAAATGGCATTATTTTGTTCTTTTTTATGGCTGAGTAGTATTCCATTGTATGTGTACACCACATCTTCTTTATCCATTCATCTGTCGAGGGACATTTAGGTTATTTCCGTGTCTTGGCTGTTGTGAAGAGCAGAGTACTTTCATTTTTGTCATAACTCTGTAATATGCCTTCTTAGCCAGGGCAGCATTATTAAGCTCATTTGACAGAAGATTACATTTAGACAGATTAAGTTGCCTCCTCCTATGAGGCAAAGAGACAAAGTCAGAAGTAAACATTAGAGCCCCTGGCTTCCAGCACTAATCATTCCACAAGATTACCATGACTTCCCTGATCAAACTTCCATCACTTCAACCACTAATGATGGGCTTGACTGCATTGAAATGTATTCAACATGAATATATTTAGCCCCTGCCGTTAGAGAGTTTATGTTAATTTGCTGTAATCCTACAAATGACCTTGTCATTTGAGGCTTTGTCACCAAAGCTGGAACTCAGCCTCAAGCTTTTAAGGGTTCAGGAACAAAAACATTTCTAAGTTGACAAATTCCAGGGGTAGCACTTAGCAAAATTTGCTTGGAGGCCTAAATTCTACTGTTGTGCCTTAAAGAAGAGTTAAATACATAGAAGCAATGGATTATTCTAAAAACACGTGGAATCTAGAAATTATTCTTTGTATAATTAACTGAGAGTTACATTTATCTATACAGAGATGATAGAATAAGAGATTGCATTACTGAATCAAGCCTGAGATTAGAGATATGCCATAGGTGAGAGGAATCTGAGATTCTGAATCTAATTAATTGTCCAGGAATTTTACATATGACCAGGTAATTTGGGAAGTCTGGACAGTTTACATGAGAACTGATGGAAAGTTGTGATAGTGTTTAACTGAAACCAAAAAGGATTTCGGTGCAATGTACTAAAGTAATTTACTTTCTAGGAATCAACTTAATAGGCATTTTTTAAAACATCTTTATTAGAGGATAATTGCTTTACAATGGTGTGTTAGTTTCTGCTTTATAACAAAGTGAATCAGTTATACATATACATATGTCCCCATATCTCTTCCCTCTTGCATCTCCCTCCCTCCCTCCCACCCTCCATATCCCACCCCTCTAGGTGGTCACAAAGCACCGAGCTGATCTCCCTCTGCTATGTGGCTGCTTCCCACTAGCTATCTATTTTATGTTTGGTAGTGTATATATGTCCATGCCACTCCCTCACGTTGTCCCAGCTTACCCTACCCACTCCCCGTATGCTCAAGTCCATTCTCTAGTAGGTCTGCATCTTTATTCCCGTCTTGCCCCTAGGTTCTTCTGGCCAATTTTTTTCTTTTTTCTTTTTTTAGATTCCATATATATGTGTTAGCATATGGTATTTGTTTTTCTCTTTCTGACTGGCTTCACTGTATGACATCTCTAGGTCCATCCACCTCACTACAAATAACTCAGTTTCGTTCCTTTTTATGGCTGAGTAATATTCCATTGTATATATGTGCAACACCTAGGTTGCTTCCATGTCGTGACTATTGTAAATAGAGCTGCAATGAACATTTTCGTACATGACTCTTTTTGAATTATGGTTTTCTCAGGGTATGTGCACAGTAGTGGGATTGCTGGGTCGTATGGTAGTTCTACTTTTAGTTTTTTAAGGAACCTCCATACTGTTCCCCATAGTGGCTGTATCAATTTACATTCCCACTAACAGTGCAAGAGGGTTCCCTTTTCTCCACATGCTCTCCAGCATTTATTGTTTGTAGATTTTTTGACGATGGCCATTCTGACGGGTGTGAGATGATATCTCATTGTAGTTTTGATTTGCATTTCTCTAATGATTAATGATGTTGAGCATTCTTTCATGTGTTTGTTGGCAATCTGTATATCTTCTGTGGAGAAATGTCTATTTAGGTCTTCTGCCCATTTTTGGATCCGGTTGTTTGTTTTTTTGATATTGAGCTGCATGAGTTGCTTGTATGTTTTGGAGATTAATCCTTTGTCAGTTCCTTCATTTGAAAATATTTTCTCCCATTCTGAAGGTTGTCTTTTCGTCTAGTTTATGGTTTCCTTGGCTGTGCAAAAGCTTTGAAGTTTCATTAGGTCCCATTTGTTTATTTATGTTTTTGTTTCCATTTCTCTGGGAGGTGGGTCAAAAAGGACCTTGCTGTGATTTATGTCATAGAGTGTTCTGCCTATGTTTTCCTCTAAGAGTTTGTTGGTGTCTGACCTTACATTTAGGTCTTTAATCCATTTTCAGTTTATTTTTGTGTATGGTGTTAGGGAATGTTCTAATTTCATTCTTTTACATGTAGCTGTCCAGTTTTCCCAGCACTACTTATTGAAGAGGCTGTCTTTTCTCCACTGTATATTCTTGCCTCCTTTATCAAAGATAAGGTGACCATATGTGCATGGGTTTGTCTCTGGGCTTTCTATCCTGTTCCATTGATCTCTATTTCTGTTTTTGTGCCAGTACCATAGTGTCTTGATTACTGTAGCTTTGTAGTATAGTCTGAAGTCAGGGAGCCTGATTCCTCCAGCTTCGTTTTTCTTTCTCAAGATTGCTTTGGCTATTCGGGGTCTTCTGTGTTTCCATACAAATTTTGAAATATTTTGTTCTAGTTCTGTGAAAAATGCCAGTGGTAGTTTGTTAGGGATTGCGTTGAATCTGTAGATTGCTTTGGGTAGTAGAGTCATTTTCACAATGTTGATTCTTCCAATCTAAGAACATGGTATATCTCTCCATCTATTTGTATCATCTTTAATTTCTTTCATCAGTGTCTTATAATTTTCTGCATACAGGTCTTTTGTTTCCTTAGGTAGGTTTATTCCTAGATATTTTATCCTTTTTGTTACAATGGTAAATTGGAGTGTTTTCTTAATTTCACTTTCAGATTTTTCATCATTAGTGTTTAGGAATGCAAGAGGTTTCTGTGCATTAATTTTGTATCCTGCTACTGTACCAAATTCATTGATTAGCTCTAGTAGTTTTCTGGTAGCATCTTTAGGATTCTCTATGTATAGTATCATATCATCTGCAAACAGTGACAGTTTTACTTCTTCTTTTCCAATTTGGATTCCTTTTATTTCTTTTTCTTCTCTGATTGCTGTGGGTAAAACTTCCAAAACTATGTTGAATAAGAGTGGTGAGAGTGGGCAACCTTGTCTTGTTCCTGATCTTAGTAGAAATGGTTTCAGTTTTTCACCTTTGAGGACAATGTTGGCTGTGGGTTTGTCATATATGGCCTTTATTATGTTGAGGAAAGTTCCCTCTATGCCTACTTTCTAGAGGGTTTTTTATCATAAATGGGTGTTGAATTTTGTCAAAAGCTTTCTCTGCATCTATTGAGATGATCATATGGTTTTTCTCCTTCAATTTCTTAATATGGTGTATCACGTTAATTCATTTGCATATATTGAAGAATCCTTGCATTCCTGGAATAAACCCCACTTGACCATATTGTATGATCCTTTTAATGTGCTGTTGGATTCTGTTTGCTAGTATTTTGTTGAGGATTTTTGCATCTATGTTCATCAGTGATATTGGCCTGTAGTTTTCTTTCTTTGTGACATCCTTGTCTGGTTTTGGTATCAGAGTGATGGTGGCCTCATAGAATGACTTTGGGAGTGTTCCTCCCTCTGCTATATTTTGGAAGAGTTTGAGAAGGATAGATGTTAGCTCTTCTCTAAATGTTTGATAGAATTCGCCTGTGAAGCCATCTGGTCCTGGGCTTTTGTTTGTTGGAAGATTTTTAATCACAGTTTCATTTTCAGTGCTTGTGATTGGTCTGTTCATATTTTTTAAGTCTTCCTGGTTCAGCCTCGGAAGGTTGTGCATTTCTAAGAATTTGTCCATTTCTTCTAGGTTTCCATTTTATTGACATATAGTTGCTTGTAGTAATCTCTCATTATCCTTTGTATCTCTGCAGTGTCAGTTGTTACTTCTCTTTTTTCATTTCTAATTCTATTGATTTGAGTCTTCTCCCTTTTTTTCTTGAGAAGTCTGGCTAATGGTTTATCAATTTTGTTTATCTTCTCAAAAAACCAGCTTTTAGTTTTATTGATCTTTGCTATTGTTTCCTTCATTTCTTTTTCATTTATTTCTGATCTGATCTTTATACTTCTGCTAACTTTGTGGGGTTTTTGTTCTTCTTTCTCTATTGCTTTAGGTGTAAGGTTAGGTTGTTTATTTGAGATGTTTCTTGTTTCTTAAGGTAGGATTGTATTGCTATAAACCTCCCTCTTAGAACTGCTTTTGCTGCATCCCATAGGTTTTGGGTCATTGTGTTTTCATTGTCATTTGTTTCAGGTATTTTTTTATTTCCTCAGTGACCTCTTGGTTATTAAGTACTGTGTTGTTTAGCCTCCATGTGTTTGTATTTCTTACATATTTTTTCCTGTAATTGATATCTAGTCTCATAGCATTGTGGTTGGAAAAGATACTTGATGCGATTTCAATTTCCTTAAATTTACCAAGGCTTGATTTGTGACCCAAGATATGATCTATCCTGGAGTATGTTCCATGAGCACTTGAGAAGAATGTGTATTCTGCTGTTTTTGGATGGAATGTCCTATAAGTATCAGTTAAGTCCATCTTGTTTAATGTATCATTGAAAGCTTGTGTTTCCTTATTTATTTATTTTCATTTTGGATGATCTGTGCATTGGTGAAAGTGGGGTGTTAAAGTCCCCTGCTATGATTGTGTTACTGTCAATTTCCCCTTTTTTGGCTGTTAGTATTTTCCTTATGTATTGAGGTGCTCCTATGTTGGGTGCATAAATATTTACAATTGTTATATCTTCTTCTTGGATCGATCCCTTGATCATTATGTAGTGTCCTTCTTTGTCTCTTCTAGTAGTCTTTATTTTAAAGTCTATTTTGTCTGATATGAGAATTGCTACTCCAGCTTTCTTTTGGTTTCCATTTGCATGGAATATCTTTTTCCATGCCCTTAGTTTCAGTCTGTATGTGTCTCTAGGTCTGAAGTGGGTCTCTTGTAGACAGCATATAAACGGGTCTTGTTTTTGTATCCATTCAGCAAGCCTGTGTCTTTTGGTGGGAGCATTTAATCCATTTACATTTAAGGTAATTATCGATATGTATGTTCCTATTACCATTTTCTTAATTGGTTTGGATTTATTATTGTAGGTCTTTTCCATCTCTTGTGTTTCCTGCCTAGAGAAGTTCCTTTAGCATTTGTTGTAAAGCTGGTTTGGTGGTGTTGAATTCTCTTAGCTTTTGCTTGTCTGTAAAGCTTTTAATTTCTCCATCAAATCTGAATGAGATCCTTGCAGGGTAGAGTTATCTTGGTTGTAGGTTTTTCTCCTTAATTACTTTAAATATGTCCTGCCACTCCCTTCTGGCTTGCAGAGTTTCTGCTCAAAGATCAGCTGTTAACCTTATGGGGATTCCCTTATGTGTTATTTGTTGTTTTTCCCTTGCTGCCTTTAATATTTGTTCTTTGTATTTAATTTTTGATAGTTTGATTAATATGTTTCTTGGCGTGTTTCTCCTTGGATTTATCCTGTATGGGACTCTCTGTGCTTCCTGGACTTGATTTACTATTTCCTTTCCCATATTAGGGAAGTTTTCAACTCTAATCTCTTCAAATATTTTCTCAGTCCCTTTCTTTTTCTCTTCTTCTTCTGGAACCCCTACAATTCGAATGTTGGTGCCTTTAATGTTGTCCCAGAGGTCTCTGAGACTGTGCTCAATTCTTTTCATTCTTTTTTCTCTATTCTGCTCTGCAGTAGTTATTTCCACTATTTTATCTTCCAGGTTACTTATCCGTTCTTCTGCCTCAGTTATTCTGCTATTGATCCCTTCTAGAGAATTTTTAACTTCATTTATTGTGTTGTTCATCACTGTTTCTTTGCTCTTTAGTTCTTCTAGGTCCTTGTTAAACGTTTCTTGTATTTTCTCCATTCTATTTCCAAGATCTTGGATCATCTTTACTATCATTATTCTGAATTCTTTTTCAGGTAGATTGCCTATTTCCTCTTCATTTGTTAGGTCTTGTGGGTTTTTGCCTTGCTCCTTCATCTGCTGTGTGGTTCTCTGTCTTCTCATTTTGCTTAGCTTACTGTGTTTGGGGTCTCCTTTTCACAGACTGCAGGTTCTTAGTTTCCGTTGTTTTTGGTGTCTGTCCCCAGTGGCTAAGGTTGGTTCAGTGGGTTCTGTAGGCTTCCTGTTGGAGGGGACTGGTGCCTGTGTTCTGATGGATGAAGCTGACTGTTGTCTTTCTGGTGGGCAGGTCCACGTCTGGTGGTGTGTTTTGGGGTGTCTGTGGCCTTATTATAATTTTAGGCAGCCTCTGTGCTAATGGATGGGGCTGTGTTCCTGTCTTGCTAGTTGTTTGGCATAGGGTGTCCTGCACTGTAATTTGCTGGTCGTTGAGTGGAGCTGGGTCTTGGTGTTGAGATGGAGATCTCTGGGAGATTTTCACCATTTGATATTACGTGTAGCTGGGAGGTCTCTTGTGGACCAGTGTCCTGAACTTGGCTCTCCCACCTCAGTGGCACAGCCCTGACGCCTGGTTGGAGCACCAAGAGCCTCTCCTCCACACGGAAAGCAACAGTGAAAAATGCAAAGATGACTCCTCCCAGTTATAACCCACAGCTGCTCTTGCACATCCTCTTCAGAGAAGCTCCTCAGGGATATCTGAGCTGCTGCCGCCTGTGCTAGAGTCCTCAGTAAGAGCCCGGAGTACAGCTTAACTCGCAACTTTTAGGTTGTGAGTTTCCTTCAGTCGACATGTGTGTTCAGCTGCTAGAGTTGGAGGGTCTCCTGCATAGGCAGGGGGTGGCTGTGGCTCACAGTGGGGACAAGGACACTGGCAGCAGAAGTTCTGGGAAGTACTCCTTGGTGTGAGCCCTCCAGAGTCTGTCATTAGCCCCGCCAAAGAGACAATAGGCATTTTTAAAATTTACTTATTTATTTTAATTTTGGCTATGTTGGGTCTTTGTTGCTGCACACAGGCTTTCTCTAGTTGCGGTGAGCAGGGGCTACTCTTCATTGCGGTGCGTGGGCTTCTCACTACAGTGGCTTCTCTTTGTTTCGGAGCACGGGCTCTAGGTGCCCGGGCTTCAGTAGTTGTGGCGCGTGGGCTCAGTAGTTGTGGCTTGCAGGCTCTAGAGCACAGGCTCAGTAGTTGTGGCGCACGGGCTTAGTTGCTCCGCGGCATGTGGGATCTTCCCAGACCAGGGCTCAAACCCATGTCCCCTGCATTGGCAGGCGGATTCTTAACCGCTGTGCCACCAGAGAAGCCCCACCATTTTTTTTTTTTTGCTTATTTTACATTTTACTGCTGTTTATCCAGTTGAAGATATTTATATGGTATGCCATTCCAAAATCGGAATACTTTTTCTATATTTACATGTATTTACAATAGCTTATATAACTTTTGAGAGAAAGGTAGTCTGAAAAGAATTTACAACAACCTCAATATAGGATTATAAGAACCTTACTGAAAACAATTCTATTTTTATTAATAATTGAATAGCTGAATGTTCAAATGAAATCATAAAAAGAGCATAAAGAAATGAAGTCCATAACCCCTAAACAAAGACAACTTCTGAGAACTGACTTTAGCCAAAAAGGAAAAAAAGCTCATATTAATTTGTTACTCATGTCAGACACAGAAGCCATTGCCTGTAGATCTTCAGTAGATCCTCACTGCCTGCTGCATTCAGTACATGGTTCTCAGGCTGACACCGAAGAATCTCCCTAACTCGTCACCACCCTGCTTTCCTCCTGTATTGTGCTCTAACCAAAACAGACTACCCCTGATTCCCAAAACGGGTTCATTTCCTTCTGTCTTCAAGCTTTTATCCATACTGTTCTCTCCACTGGGAAGAGCCAGTGCCCCAATGTCACTCTTTTGACTCTACATTTGTCTAAAAGCAGTATCCAGAGGAACAATTTTGTTTGATCACTAAGTTAAAATAACATCACGTAGTCTTTAACTTCTTCCACCCTCTGCCAACAGAAGCAACAACTCATTAAGGGGGAATCCACTGAAGGCAGCAAATCAGATGAAACTCTTAGCAGGTAAGAATCTATCTCTCCAGCCCCTGACTTTCAAAATGTCCCCTTTACTACTGTTCATTCATTAATTCAGAAGATCATTAACTGCCCATGATGTGCCACACTCTGTGCTAGGCCCTTAGGATGTAACAGTGAAGAAGACAGATATGGGCTCTGTCCTCAAGTTGCTTTTAGTCATAGGGTCTATTTATTGACTGACTTTTTTAAGGAAGATGCATTATCTTATTGGCCCCATTTTTATTCACACTTTGACTTATATTTCGGACTTTATCTGAGTAATCCTACCATGTAATAATCCAACTGGAAAACATGTTGTATTTGTTTAAAAACACTTGTAAAAAGTTTTTTTAGACAAATGCTTTTTATTGGATGCATTGTCTGGATGGAGTATGTCTTGGAAATTCTGCAATAGATATTTTGGAGAGAATTTTGGGAACATTTATCAAAATTTAAAGTGCATGTATTCTTTTACCCAGAAACTCTACTTCTAGCAATTTATTCTACAAGGAAAAATTGTATATACAAAAGTCTGAAGTATTTTCTATAGCATGTTCATAAACAAAAATAAGAAACAACTTTTAAAAATTTATTTACTAACATGGTGCATCCATACAATGGAATACTGTGCAGTCATAACAAATCATGAGCTGAACTGGAAAGATGTTGATATTTTGTTAAGTGAATAAAAGCAAGCTACAGAACAATTTATACCACATATTTCCATTTGTGTAAAGAAGAAAACTCTGTGTGTGTGTGTGTGTGTGTGTGCGTGTGTGTGTACATGTGAAGATAGTCACTGACAGGTTTACAGTGATGACCTGGGATGGGGAGGTTCAACAGATTGAGGGAACAAAAACAAACAATGACCTTTACCCCTCTTTGTACCCTTCTGAGGTGTTCAAATTATTTACAATTAGTATGTATTACTTCTATAACAATAATTATCATGTTCGTTTATTTATTGGCTGTGCTGCACAGCTTGTAAGATCTTAGTTCCCTGACGAGGGATTGAACCCATACCCTCAGCAGTGAAAGAGCAGAGTCCTAACCACTGGACCACCAGGGAATTCTCTATCATGTTCATTTAAAGCACCTGAAAGAGCCAAGATTTACCCTTAGCTCTGTTACATAATTTCAGTCTTTTAAAAAATATGCTACTTTGCAATTTTTGAGAACTTACTGAGCTCAGGATATATCTATTCTGTGGTAGCAAGCTGACCTTTTAAGAAGCGCATAATAGAATTTAAAGCCTGAGTAATGTTGCTTTTCTAACTTTGCTTTATCAACATTTTCAGCAATGTCTTCAATGATCAGAAATCAAGAAAAGAGGATACACAGAGTGAAAGATCAGGAAAAAAAGTTACTAAAAGGATACATCACTTGCCTTTCTTTTAAGAGGTTCTGTTCTTTGCCATGAGATGATGCCCAATTAATTGTGGTGTTACTTATAATTAGTGCCCTGTGTACTTTTTTCTTTTTATGTGAAAATTTAATAAAAGATACTCTGTCCTGTAAACTCTATTTTGAAATAAACTAGTCTTGAGTGCTCTCTCAGTAAAACTTAAAAGCAGTACTAGCTAGATGCAAAAGTACCTAATAGGTGTTATTTTGTGCTAATACCAGTGTGTTGGAATAATCACATGTTTTTTTGTTATCTTTAGTGGTGCTAAGGCAATAGTCTTTTTTTTTTTCAGCTTAAAATGCTTCTTTCACATGAAATTGAAAGATGGGGTGTGATGCCCAGAATGGGAGGACAAACTCCAAGGTACTGACCAGGATTCCTTCTGTGACCCTGAACTCCCTGTTTGTTCTGTCAATATCAGTGAATGTAATCACATAACTAAACATTGTGGCCCGTAATCAAAACTTTTAGAAAAGTTTCTTTTTACATATTAATAACTAGGAAGCAAGAAAGAAAAAGTTTGTTATTCTTCAGCCAGTGGGTAACTTCTGCAGATTGAATGGATTCAGTCTGCCTTAATTAGAGTTTAATAAATTAGTGGGGTTTGTATGTGGAGTGTTTTCCAACGCCAATAACCAATTCTCTGTGGATACCAACTGGGTGTCTATGAGTCAGTTCCATTCTGACACTACCTGGGGTTAGTGTCAGATTCTATAGATTTAAGGGCTCAGTCCCACAAGACTGCCCCTACTTCAGGCACCAGTCACAAGTTCCGGGCCACCTATACTTTTTGACTGGCTATAAATTGGGGGTTCCCACATCCCCCTCTAAAGTTTCAATAATTTTCTAGAACTGATCATGGAATTCAGGAAAGTGCTTTACTTACTATTACAGTTTATTATAAAGGCTATAACTCAGGAACAGCCAAATGGAAGAGATGCACAGAGCAAGGTATGGGGTGGAGGTGTGGAGCTTCCATGCCCTCTCAGGGCTCCCAGCACCTTGTGTTCGCTAACCCAGAAGCACATTAAATCTCACCATTTGAGACGTTATAGAGCTTCTTCTCCAGCCCCGCTCCCCATCCTGGAGATCAGAGTGTGGCACTGGAAGTTGCAAGCCTCCGATCACTTGGTCTATCCGGTGACCAGCCCCAGCCTGAGGCTATCTAGGGGCCCCATCTAAGTCACCTCACTAGCAGAAGCTCAGGCGTGATCTAAAGGGCCTCATTATGAATAACAAGATACTCCTATCTCTCAGGAAATTCCCAGGGTTTGAGGAGCTCTGTGCCAGGAACAAAGACCAAATATATGTATGATACTACAGGATGTGAACCAAATAAAAGGAGAGCAGAAGAACAGATACAAAAATGTTTACATTGCGCCAAAGACAACAGAAACAGTGTCCACCGAAGCCAACCGGTCCAAGAAAGCCTGTACTCCCGTCCCATAGTACAGCTGTCACTGAGAAACTGCTGCCCAACTAGAGACTCTGTTTCCCAGCCCCACTTCCCCTCTCCCTACCTGGGAACACCTGCCCAGTTCTCACTAATGGCACGTGGACACAGCAGTTTGTGGTGCTTTCTGGCCCAAAGTTTTAGTGGGGTCTTTCCTTACTTTATTTCCCCTTCCACAGGCTGCTTACAGAGGACAGTGAGTTCCTAGGGGATGGAGGAGCCACAGGACAGGAGCCTGGGTGATGACCTGCAAGGAAAGCCGCCCTCCCGCCAGGAGCACCCGCTGCTGTTTAGTGAGGGAGAAGTAAGCTGCTGTCGTTGCAGCCTTCTTACACGCTGGGGTCTGTGACAGCGGGTGGCGCTCAGGGTAACCAGTGCAGATGACACGCTAAGTAGGGCCTAAGTTACCACCACAGCCCTTATGCTTCGCCCTCTAAGCACATCCAATTTTAAATGTTTTAAAAATATAAAGTTTAGTATTACATGTTATCTCTTAAGTCAGTTGGCTTTACTGAAAGATTTTTATTTCATCAGGTAATGATAAAATGGCTAATGATAGAACTCTAAACAGATTTTGACTGTAAATCGTTTTACCTTTAGTTTGACCTAATAGAAATGCTTGGGCATTCTGTACAGTAATGGTGAATGCCTTCTGAAGACCTCACTGGTACAATATAAAATTCATTGTGAAGTCTGTAGAAAATATATGTGAATTTAACACAAAAGTGCTATGAGCCAAAAACAGTTCTTAAAGCACTCTCTAACAGTATTTTCAGTTGGGTTTAGGCTCTTTTCAGCAAAGACCATCTATAACCAGGATTAAACGTTGTTTTGCCAATAGATGTTACACTTATTAAAAGTTGTTTTAATATAGAATTAATTTTCAAGTACAGGCATGTATAATATCCCTCCAAACAAAGGTAAAGTTTTAAAAGAAATATTCTAAAACTTTTTCTCTAAAGGGAGAACAGACTCTGTGCCTCTTGATGTTTGCTTTTTTTTCTGTGTCATTAGTGGAGAAAATACTAGTATTTTATTTTACATCTAAGCTATTATGGTACTAAGATTTATACAAATAATTCAGACATTTAATAAAGATGTTAAAACTCAGGTTTTATTATTTTTTTCAGTTATAATGGCAAAGTTTAAATGTTTATTTCTTCCCAGAGCAAAGATGTACTTCCGTATCACTCTCCTGTTATAATTTTGTTAGCTACTGGCATGAAGGGAGAGGGAAGAGGGTGAAATGATTGCTATGGGGCAGTCCATCTGTCAGCCCAGAGCTGCTGTGAGACGAGGGGCCATGAGGAGATGACAGGCGTGTCCAACCCTGCAGTCCGGCGGGGGCTGTAGCTCCCAGCTCTCTAAGAGGTGTCATTCAGGCCACCTTGCTCAGCCTATACCCTCCTATCCCCATTCCTGTTCTTTCCTCTTGGGCTGCTCCTGCTAACAGGCTCTGATTAGGCCCCTTGTTTGTACACCAGCTGTTGATCATTAAGACAAAAACAGACTTGCTCCCCTCAAACCATACATGGCAAGTAAAATCAAGCAAAAAACATTGGGAAGGCTTAATGCATTACCTTATATCCTGGCTAATCACATCTAGTTACCAGATATTTTCTAATCACAGTTCCATATGATGTTAACGATTTTTGTTTTGTTGTGTGTGTGTGTGTGTGTGTGTGTGTGTGTTTTGTGGTACGTGGGCCTCTCACTGTTGTGGCCTCTCCCATTGTGGAGCACAGGCTCCGGACGCACAGGCTCAGCGGCCATGGCTCACGGGCCCAGCCGCTCTGCGGCATGTGGGATCTTCCCGGACCGGGGCACGAACCCGTGTCCCCTGCATCGGCAGGCGGACTCTCAACCACTGCGCCACCAGGGAAGCCCGATGTTAACGATTTTTAAATATAAAGTGTGTATGATTAAAGAGAGCATTTTTCCAGCTGTACCAGTGCAAAAATCTCCTTTTGAATAAGGGGTGTTTTACTCCCCTGCTTCAAGAATCACCCAAAGGCTCAAGCCTGAACCCTTTGCAGCTGGTTAGTTTCTGTGCTCCGTGAGCAGTGCACATCTGAAGTTTAGCCAAGCCCTCCTCAAGACCACCAAGCCCTAAAGTAATGATGGATCAGCATAAATCCATCCATCAGTGCCACAGGAAAAAAAGTCCATGCTCAATGGAAGCATTATCTACACATTAGACAAAAGCCACTAGCAAATCTGAAACAACTCTGATGGCTAGACTGGAAGTTTCACTTCCTTTATTTTAAATTATTTAAATTATCCACAACCTTATCCTCTTCCATGTTCTGCAATAGCCTCTTCGATACTTTGCAAACTGAGTCAGTGAATCCCCCACCACTTGTGAACCACTTTATCCTCATGGCCAGTCTCTAAGAATCTATTGCTGCATTCTTCCCAACGGGTAACTTTCCCATTCTCTACTACCACGAACTTCCATTCCACCACTGTGTCTGCTGGCAGGGGCACAGAACGAGACCAGAGCCCATCCTTGCTACACTGGAGTGGGATGTAAGTGTTCCATCTCCCAAGACTCTCATGGTCTCCAGTTACTGCAAGGCATTGCACACCAGCGCGTGTGATATAATGGACCTGGAAGCTGACACTAACCTGATGAGCCTCTGAAGACACTGCTCCTACTCTTTTTGGTTTCACATCCACTTCCTGACCTCTTGCTTCCACAAGAGTGCTTCTGTCATAGTCCTTTCCCTGCTTAGAGCTTAGCACTGGAGACTCAAGACTGCCACCCAAACCAACATCGCCCCAAGATGAGTGCCGGGACACCATCTCCCAGTCCACGTGGTCAGCCGGGGCCTGACTGTCCAACTGTGCAAGGCTCACTTCTTGCGCTCTGTCCAGGAGCAGGTTGCTAGAAGGCAACTTCTCTGCCAGACATGGAGCTGCTTTAGCAGTTTTCTCTTGGCCTTTTTGGAATCCCCATTCTCCTATAGGAGATCCAAGGCTTTCGTTTCTTGAAATGTCAGAGTAACTTCTAGAGTTACCAGTCTCAGAGGTAGCTAGAGATTGTGTGTCTGGAAATTGTCCAGAAGGAACATGTGCTCTTGAATTGTCATGGTTACTGCCTTCTCCAGAAGGACTCTGCAGTCTCCATGCTGCTTCCTGCAGGTCACCAGGGCCTTTAGTCGTAGAAACCAAACATCCATTGCTTTCTTGAAGATGCTCTGAAAAACAAAAGGAAAAGTGTAATAGTGTTGTGCAGTTCATGTGAGAAAAAAGTTCAGTTAGGCTGAGAAAATAGTCTTAGTTTTTAAAGACTTTGCTACTAATCTATCTGCAGTTCACAAAATTTGTCTCTATTAAAATCAAGTACTTAATTACCTGGTGTGTTCCCAACTGTGCTCTAAGAATATACAGGCATACCCAGTAATAAAAGGCACATCCAGGAGTGTCAGTATACCAGCACAAGAGTGTAAATGAGGTGGCAAGCTGTAGAGGCAGAAGTGTAACCCTGACATGGTCCTGGATCTCTGCAGTCCAGGCCGTACTGGCATGCAACCAAGTCAAGTTGTTTGGCTGCCATCATCAAAAACTGTCCAGCCTGTGTGACGAAGAGCTGCACGGTTACCCTGCAAACCAGATGAGTACACTTGTACTCCCAGGAACTGCGTGCAGGTCAGGGATTGGCTCTCACAGATGCGGGCAGGTCAGCAGCAGCTGTCACTGTGGGAGAATACAAAGGACAGCAGTGCATGGCTGGGCAAGAGTTGGGGGTGAGGGTGGGGAGGGGGGCTGGATTCGCCTTGCACACCCCATGTGCATTAGGAACCTCTTCGACAAAACACAGGCATCTTATATCCCCTCCCACTGCATACTTTAAAAACACAGTTTCTTGGGACTTCCCTGGTGGCACAGTGGTTAAGAACCCGCCTGCCAACGCAGGGGACACGGATTCGATCCCTGGTCCGGGAAGATCCCACATGCCGCGGAGCAACTAAACCCGTGCGCCACAACTACTGAGCCGGTGCTCTGCAACAAGAGAAGCCACCGCAATGAGAAGCCCGCGCACAGCAGTGAAGAGTAGCCCCCACTCGCCACAACTAGAGAAAGCCCGCGCGAAGCAACGAAGACCCAACACAGCCAAAAATAAAAATATTTTTTCTTAAGACTACACAATCCAAGCTCCCTAAAGACTCAGTTTCCTTCTTGGCCACCTCATTGATAGTCCAAATAGCTCCCTACAACTGGGGTCCCCAACCCCCGGGCCAGACCGGTAGGTAGCGGTCAGTCCTCTGCCTGTTAGGAACCCGCGGCACAGCAGTAGGTGAGAGGCGGGGAGCAAGCGAAGCTGCCTCTGCCGCTCCCCATCGCTCGCATTACCGCCTGCACCACCCTCCCACTCCGCCCCCTTCCGTGGAAAAATTGTCTTCCACGAAACCTGTCCCTGGTGTCAAAAAGGTCGGGGACCACTGCCCTACAAGATGTTATTCCCCAAAACCATACAATCAGCATATGGGGATTGGCGGGGGGGGGGGATGGCGGTGGGAAGAAGGTGGTCTTGTTTAATTTTGTCTCTTTTTAATGGTGGTGTTGGAAGTGAGACGTAAACAAATATTACTCTGAATCCCCAGTCTTTCGACCTGAAACATGAGTTAGGCTTTCAGGAAAAGAAGATAAATGAGCTCTCTGCAGGAGAGGCACAGGGGCAGATTTTCAAGTGGCTACACATGAACGCCATTCCACTAAAGTTTACAGATGTTATTTTCACCACTAGGCTGGAGTCCAGGCATGGGCAGCTTGCCAAGGGAGGGCGCTGGAAGGTAAGGTTCTCTGCCAGTGCTCTTAACTTTGCCTGGTACACAGGGTCTAAAATATAGAGATGGAAACCTAGATGTCAATTGTACTCGTCGGGGTAGAATTAAGTGTCTCTTCCCTGGGGTTTCAGACAAACGTGCACTGTTCGGGTGAGTGTGGGGGAGGGCCGACAGCTCCGAAATGGGCGGCCATCGAGCAGCCTCAGGGCTTCAGCCGAAGCCTTCAGGGCCAGAGTCCAACCTGAACTTTGCCTCCCCGACAGAAGCGTCCAGATATGGGGGGCTGCTCGCTGCGCCGGTGTTCCCAAACACGGCTCTTCCATGGGGTGAGGGATGGGAGGACATGAGGCTAAAGGATTGGGACCGAGACAGTGTCCCTGCTCGGACAGAAATTGGAGAGGGTCGTGGGATCTCCGGACCCTAAACACCCCTTTCCGAAGGCCCGGAAGGGGCGCCGCCGCTGCAGCCGCCCGCACTGCACCAAGCTCCGCCAAGCGGAGGAGCCCATCCCCGCTGGAGGAGCAGGGGCAGGTCCTCAGGGGCGGTCGCCGAGGGCAGCGACTCAGCGGGGCGCGGACCTGGGACAAACCACCTGGGCATCCCCAGGGCCTCGGTGTAGGGCGAGAACCCCACCCGGCGCTTGCGCACCAGCCGGGGAAAACGCGAGCCGCGGGGAGGGTCCTGCCCGGGTTAGGAGAAGCTAGCCCTCGGGAAACCTCCAGGTGGATTTCCGCCCCCTGCCCCCTCCCGCGGGTAACTTCAGAGCCCACCGGCAGATATGCCCTCGAGACATAGGGAGGAAGAATACCTGGTTTGGTGACCAGCTCCCGCCCAGAAGGTCCAGGGCTCAGTTCGCCGCCACCACCCTGATCGTCTCCCGGAGCCGCAGCCTCCCCTGGAGAGGCGTCCTTCCCCTGCTCCGCATCCTCCTCCTTTCCCGTGTCCCGCAGCAGCCAAACGAAAAGCGCTCCGGCCAGACCCCCTCCGACCAGCAGGGCGGACCAGACGGCGCCCATGACTGAGAGGCTGCAGCTGCGGGAGACGACGGCGACCGAGACGGGGGCTCGGGTCACGCAGGCAGAACCACACCTACCCAGCCCGCTGCAGCCTTTTACGGTCCCCGGTGGCGGGCTCTCCCGCGCGGGGCCCAGCCCTCCGCGACCAAAACTCAACTTTCCCAGCCCCGCCCTACTCCCCGCCCCGGGGCTGCAGCCCCAGGTTCCGGCAAGGCGGACACGCGAGCGCCCTCCTTCTCCAACATTTTCCCTTCTCGACCCCGCCAGTCGCCGGCGGCGGGGAGCACCCGGCGCAGGGTTCCAAGTGCGTCCCGCGCGCGTTAAGAGTCCAAGGGCGCACGGCTCTCGTGCGCAAACCCGCCGCCTTCTTTTCCTGCTCCGGCTGCAGCTCAGGTCCAGCCCCGCCTGGGACAGCGCCGACCACCTCGGCGCCTCCTCCCCACAGACACTCAGTAGCAGTGCGGCCCGAGCTTCTGGCACTTAGACGCAGAAGAGGCCGATGTGCATCTGCGACACGCGAGGTTGCGGCGAGAGCGGAGGCGGGGCGGGAGAGGCAGCCGGGCCGGGTGGGTAGACCCATACAGCGGGCGCGTTGGAAGCTCCTTTCCTCCGCCAGTTAGCTGTGCTTAACGTCCCCAAGCCTCCGCCTCCCCGCCTGTAAAAGGAAAGGACTGGACTGAGATCCATTCATCTGTAAATGCCAATCACCTTAACCGCCTCCAGTCATTGCTGAGGGTGCGTGGTTGTCGAAAAGTGCGCGCCCTCCTCTGGACTGGATGTTGTGCAGACGCAAGCTCCTCCGGATGGGTTATTAATTTAAAAATTGCGGGCTTCCCTGGTGGCGCAGTGGTTGAGAGTCCGCCTGCCTATGCAGGGGACGCGGGTTCGTGCCCCGGTCCGGGAAGATCCCACATGCCGCGGAGCGGCTGGGCCTGTGAGCCATGGCCGCTGAGCCTGTGCGTCCGGAGCCTGTGCTCCGCAACGGGAGGGGCCACAGCAGTGAGAAGCCCGCGTACCGCAAAAAAAAAAAAAAAAAAAAAAAAAAAAATTGCAACCGTCTTTGTTAAGTACTGTCGGTGTGCCAGGTGTTTAATGTATGCATTTAATTTGATCCCCACAAAACAGCAACAACAACCTGGGAACTAAGAATTATACACATTTCTTTCTAAATTCACTCCTCTGCTGATCTGATGGCTTTACACACCAACTTCAAGCTAACGGTTCCCATGTTTGTATCTGCAGGGTGAGCCTTTTCCTTGACCTACACGCTCCCACATCCAACTGCTAAGACCACAGCTGGAATGATTACTAAAATGGCTCCTCTGGTAAAACAAATTGTTCCAACGTGCCCCGGGCTCGAGCCTTGTTTGCAAAGTCAGGTACAGAAAACAGTGGGAGTCCTTGGTGACTCTGCAGTGTTTGTGGGATGGGAGCTCGCTTCGGAAGGCCGAGGGGTGAACGTGGTGAAGGCTGTGACGAAGGCCGACGTGGAGGGAGCCCACTCCAGAGAAACTTGGAGGCCGAGGGGAGGAGAGGAATCGAAGTGTCGCTTGAGAAGAGAACAAGGCCTAAGGGAAGCTCTTTCAGACCCAGAGACACGTGGGCACGTTTGTTCAGTTCGTCGCAGGAGAGAGCCAGCCGAGACCTAGAGGAAGATGTGAGGAGGACGCGAAATCCTGGACGGGGATTCTGCGTGAAGGAGGAAGTCAAGAACACCAGCGGAAGGGGTGGCCTCGGAGGAACGGAGAGGAGGAAACAGGCGTGGAAAAGGAAAAGAAGGTACAAAAGAAACATTTTGAGATACACAGGGGCCCGTGAGTGAGGTTAGCTATCAGCTGAGTGAGAGAAAGGAAATCCAGGTGAGCTTTTTTTTTTTTTTTTGCGGTACCCGGGCCTCTCACTGTTGTGGCCTCTACCATTGTGGAGCACAGGCTCCAGACGCGCAGGCGCCAGACGCGCAGGCTCAGCGGCGATGGCTCACGGGTCCAGCCGCTCCGCGGCATGTGGGGTCTTCTCGGACCGGGGCACGAACCCGTGTCCCCTGCATTGGCAAGCGGACTCTCAACCACTGCACCACCAGGGAAGCCCAGGTGAGTTTTTAAGGAAAGCAGAGCAGGTAGGAAGGAAATGGCCGCTGGGGGAAGAAGTTGCCTTGGGGAAGTCCTGTGGGTCCTTCCATCACAGGCCGGTTGCATCCCCTTCCTGCCTTTCCCAGTGCCCGCGCCTCCGTTCACACCCCCCTCACCTGTCCAGACCTTACCATCCTCCCGCACCTCCCTCCCCTCTGGCTGTGATCCAGTCTGCAACCACTCCTGATTTAATCCTCCTAAAGCACAGCCCGGGTAGGGCGTCTCCTCTGTCTACCAGACTAAATCCAACCCCATTTTAGCCTTCAAGGTCTCCCTGACACACCCCAACAACCTCTCCAGGCCTTTCTCTTATCGTTCACCTGAACTCCAGCCAAATGGGGACTCTCCCGCGGGAGCCTCCTCTCATTGGTTTAGACGTTTCCCAAAACCCACTTCCTTCCATGAACTTTTCCCTAGCCCCCAATCCCACTCTTAGCCCCCAGCCCTCAAATTGATATGCCATTCTTTTCTTTGAACTCTGATTACGTACTGTAACTCTATTAGAGCAAAATACAAGGTTTTCTCTTATGGTATAATTATTTTTGTCGTTTATCTCATCCCCATATTAGATCATAAATCCCTTGAGGGCCAGAGTTTGTTTATTCTTTGTATTCCCCAGAATACAAAGTTTGTTATGTAATAGGCCTTTTTATTGTCTTTGTCCATTGAATACCTAATATATACTGGCCCTAAGCTAAGTGCTTTATGAGGATTATCTCATGTTAAATTCCTGAGAGGAGTAATCTGCCCAAGGTCATACAGCTGGTGAGTGACCAAGCTGGGATTTCAACCCAGTGTTCTGACCTCCCAGGACTCCTGCTTGAAACTCTAGCTACATTGAATCCTAATGCTTTTAAACCATGTCCAAATTTCAAAGCATACATTTTAGAAGTGAGTGTGCAAATCTGGATGTGTGATACCAGCGTATCCCTCTGGTAGTATTCCAACATTTACGGTGAATGTCAGCCTTGCTCTGGGTTTGTAATTCCTCTCTCTGCAAGCCCTCACCTCATTAGGGAAATGTACTCACCACCAGCACCTGTCTGTTGCTGTCAAGCCGCTGGCTTCTGCTACTCCATGTAATGTTAACCACAAGTCAAACCTTCTGCAAAGCAGTCACATTGGAGCTGCCCAGTTTCATATTTCATAGGGACATTTTCTAAGTGCAAACCTCTGACTCATCTTAGTTCCAGAATAGACTCCAGGCTGAGATCTCTTACGCTGAATGATGAAACCTTTAGAGCAAAGGAAAATCTGTGTCAGGAGAACCAGTTCACCACGTAGAGAAGAATAAAGTTAGATGACTACTTTGTACCACGTAAAATGGTGGACGCCGGATAGAATAAAGTCCTGAATGTAAATGGTCAAACTACTGCTAATAGAACAAAATCCAAGAGACTCTCATTGTGATATTTCATAATGTAAGAGGCCAAAAAATGTCTTGACTCAATCAAAATAAGGCTATCTCGTCAGTGAGGCTGCTATAGACAAAGTTAGCAGGTAGATCCAGATGGGGAGCAGATTTTCGTGTTGTTAAAACTAACAAGGCACTAATATGTAGAGATAGGATGAACTCATACAAACTGATCCCAAAAAAACCACAAAACCTGACATGAGATCCAGTATAAAATGAACAAGGGATGCTTCTCCCCAGTGCCTGGAACATAATAGGCACTCAGGGTAATTTTTGGTTGAATAAATGAATGACTAGCAAAAGATGCAAAAATGCTCAGATTCACTGGTAGTTAGATAAATGCAAATTAAAACAAGGATGTTACACCATTTTACATCCACCGGAAAGGCAAATATTATAGAGTTGCAATGCTGCTGATGGGAGAGTAAACTGGTACAAACAATCTGGAGGACAATCTGGAAGAATTTTGTGAAATTAAGTATGCGTATACCACATGACCCAGCAATCCCCCTCCTGAACATGTATGGCCAAGAGATTGCACAAGACTGTAAGGGGGCACATAGTGTTATTTGGGATAACCGTAAGTTCAAGGCCACCTGGCTGCACATCGTAGGCAAATAATAAGTAAAATACGGTGTATGCTGATGAAATGCTATGAAATTGTTACAGCAATGAATTTGATCTACACACAGCAATGTAATTAAATCTTAAATACATATTGGCGACTAAAAGGTAAGAAACTAATAATCTCGCAAGTTGCACAGTGCGGCCAAAAAAAAAAAAACACAGAGAGAGATTTGTGGGTTTGGCTCTTGAATAATGATGTGGACCGTCTAAGATTCACAGGAGACCTGCAAAGTTTTTTGAAGAACTATAGTGCAATAAACACTGCCAACTTGGACTAAAATGGGGGTTGTCTAGAAAGGGGATAAGTGTATTTGGCATATGAGAGCAACATAAATAATTTGTGGCTAAAAGACAGACTACGCTGGTCTTATACTATGGCCACAAATTATTTGAAATTCTTCCCTTCGAAGGAAATTTGGAGGAGTTCAGTTCTCTTCTTGAAGGTGGGCTGTACTTAGCCACTTACTTCTAATGAATAGAATATGGCAGAAGTGGTGATGTGTGATTTCCAAGACTAGGTTATAAAAGGCATTGTGCTTCCTCCTTGCCTTCTCTTGGATCACATGCTATAGGGCCGACTTTTTCAACCTCAGCACTATTGATGTTTTAGACAGGATTATTCTTTATTGTGAAGGGGTGCCTGTGCATTATGGGATGTTTAGCAGCATCCCTGGCCCTCTACTCACTCAAAATTCCCAGAAATTGAATTGTTGTGTCAAAGGCTATATACATATGTACATATGTACACACACGCACACACACACACAAAGTTGCTTATTTATTGTTTTTTTTTTTTTATGAGGCTTTGGATAGCCAAATTGCCCTTCAAAAAGTCTGTATCTGGGCTTCCCTGGTGGCACAGTGGTTGAGAGTCCACCTGCCGATGCAGGGGATGCGGGTTCGTGCCCCGGTCCGGGAAGATCCCACATGCCGCGGAGCGGCTGGGCCCGTGAGCCACGGCCGCTGAGCCTGCGCGTCCGGAGCCTGTGCTCCGCAACGGGAGAGGCCACAACAGTGAGAGGACCGCGTACCGCAAAAAAAAAAAAAAAAAAAAAAAAAAAAAAGTCTGTATCTTTTCCCACTTTCACAAGTTGAATATATGCACCTTTTTCTTAGCATTTTTGCCAATATTAGTTTTGTCTTAAAAAAAATCTTTGCCAGTTTGATAGACAAAAAGTGATACCTTGTTTTAATTTGTTTTTATTGGTGACTGACCATTTAAGAAATTATTTTGGTCTGTTGTATTCTTTCATGACTTAGCCCATTTTTTTCCTGCAGCATGAGCAAAAACATAGAACCTACTTTCTATGCGAGCAGAGCAGGTGGCACTGTACATTCTGGTGTGGAGGACTGGAGAAGCCCTGCTTCCCTCGCCACCCCTCTGAGGCAGGAGCCACTGTAGGAAATTTTTCCTTTAGAAATTCATTCCTTCGGTGCGTTCTCCCTCTAGATTTAAAAATATCAAGCAAATCCACTCTAAGGTATTGGCGACACATCAACTTTCTTTTTGACACATTTTAACAGTTACCAATACTTACAGTGCCATGGTTGGGTAGGTGGGTGGGATCGGGAAGCAGTTAAAGAATAATACTGAAAAGAGGAAGAAGACAAGAAACGGGATAATGGTCACCTCAAACTTTGCCCTTATCATAGTTTTGCTTAGGTATGTCCTTTTCTAGTCTACCTCACTCTCTCCCAAGAAGATAACTGTCAATTCTTTAAAAAAATTGTTTTCCGGAAATTTGCCTCTTATGTTTTGGTGCTTCACCATTCCTGATATTCATCCATTCATTCAATAAATGCATAGTTTGAGCCCCAACTGTGTAGGACTCTAGGCACTCTGCAGGACACTAGGCAAAACCTATACATTCCCTGCCCTCATGAGCTTATACTCTAGTGAGGGAAACACACCATTAATGAGTAATCAAAGAAGATAACATGATGAATGATGGGCAATATAACGGCTATCAGTGAGGTGCCAGAACTGAGAATAATCTGCAGCAGCTCTGCTGGCCTGTTGGTGCAGGAGTGGTGCAGGCATGACTTTGGAGGGGGAGGTTGAGAGAGAATTCTGACCTACATTCACTTCAGTAACAGTTTGCTCTCATATGCAAAATACACTTAGCCCCTTTCTAGACAACCCCCATTTTAGTCCAAGCTGGCAGTGTTTATTGAACTATAGTTCTTCATAAAACTTTGCAGGTCTCCTGTGAATCTTAGACAGTCCACATCATTATTCAAGAGCCAAAACCACAAATCTCTTTTATTTGGGGCCGCAGCTTACGGGATCTTAGCTCCCCAGCCAGGGATCGAACCTGGGCCCCGGGCAGTGGAAGCACAGAGTCCTAACCACTGGACCGCCAGGGAATTTCCCACAAATATTTTGAAGATAAGCCCTTCTCTACCTTGAGAATATGCTGAAGAACAACATCCTCCACTTTCTTAGACGCTCTATTGTTTGACTAAAACTGTGAGGCACACTTTTAAAAATTTCAGTAGAATTTTTGTCCGCCTGAATGTACTCTGAAGCATCATCTTTGAACTTTCTGAGGCCTTAACAAGGGATTTAACAATTACATCCTTGGATTCATCTTTAGACCATGTTTTCCTGGCATGTTCTTTTATATGTCCTTTTGGATTTGATCTTTGTTACAAATCATTTCTTAATTTAAACATCATTTGTCATCTGAGAGGCTAGGAGTTTACAAAACCATCAAGTCCTGGTTGCTTTTGGTTAAACTGTCCCTTTGGCTTATCGATCTCCTCTTGCATTTTACTATAAGCAGCAAGAAACCAGGTGGTACCTTCAACACTCTGTATAAAAATCTCCTTAGTTACATCACCAGTTCATTAGGTAGTTTTTCTACTTTCCATGTTACTTCAGGTGACAGTATGGATAAACTTCCTGCTATTACATAACAAAGAGACCACTTCTCGCAATTTCCGATTGCATTTACCTCATTTTCCTGCAAGTCTTCACCCACAGCCTCTTCACAGTCTATGAGACTTCTGCCAACAGTTTCTTCAAAGTTCTTCCAGTTTCAACCCACTTCTTAATCCTGCTCCCTTTCACATTTTACATTCTTGTTATAGCATCCCACTTCCAGGCACAAAAATCAATTAGTTATCTATTGCTGCATAACAAATAATCAGTAAATTTAATGGTTTAAAACAACAAACATTAGAGTCATTTTTATGGGTTAGGAATTCAGAAGCATCTTCTCTGAGTGGTTCTGGCTCAGGATCTGTCATATGGTTGCAGTCAGGATGTCAGCAGTGGTTGCAATCTCATCTGAAGGCTTAATGGGGGCTGAAGGATTCACTTCCAAGATGGCTTTTCACATGGCTATTTGCAGAAGGCTTCAGTTCCTTGCCATGTGAGCCTTTCCATAGACAGCTTGAGTGTCCTCACAACACAGCAGCTAGTCTCTCCCAAGTGATTCAAGTGAGAACAAGGAGGAAGCCACAATATCTTTCATGATTTAGTTTCAGAATGACACCTCATCACTTCTTCCACATTCTGTTCCTTAAATTCAAGTCTAGGTACAGGCCACATCCAAGGGAAAAGGGGTTAGACACTGCATTTTGAAGACAGGTGTATCAAATAATTTGTGGACCTTTTTTTAAACAAACACAAACCTCCCAAAGTAGGAAGTCCTTGGGATTGTCTAAAGTAATCTCATGTCTTACAGCTATTGAACTGAGAAAGAAAAAGAAAAAAAAAAACGATCCTTTAATTTGCTGAATTAAAATATCATTTGAACTCACAGCTTTGTAAGATCTCGTAGGTGAAGGCAGAGTATAGATTGGGAAAGAGCGAGACCCTGAATGCTGAACTGTGAACATAGGGGAATGTTCAGCTGGCTTCAAGTTCCCTAAACTCCCAACCCTATGAAAATATGCTGCTCAGATCTCCTGTTGCAAGGCCCACAAATGACTGATGGACCCAGCTGCGCCCCCTCTGGATCTCTGGCCTCTCGCTGAGGCCACACTCCCCTGGGCTGCTCCCAGCCAACGACAGAGCATGCAGAAGTGCCAAGGCAGGCCCATTTTAGCAAAACGTGCGACTCCTCCTCCTGGTGACCTTGACTTGAAGTCTCCCCATTGGCCTGGCCAAACCTTCATTTGAACTGTGCTGCAGTTCAAGACCAAATCTTCTTTTCCTCCCTCTGTCCTTCCGCAGGGATCACACACACATCAGAATCTAAAAGCTCTCCCTATGTTCGGCTGCTCGCACCCCAGTAAAACTCTCAAACATCCAATGCCCTTTTGCCATTTGCTCCCTGGGAGACCCAAACTGCTGCAGCCTTCCTTGTCAGAGAAATTCTCCCTAACTCCCTCTGTGGTGAGGATTTTCCCACTTTGTGCGAAGACTCTGTAATGACCTCTGTGGAAATAGGCTGGCAGGAGGCTGGGGTAGCCAACTCTCTTTATTCTTCACCCCTAACACCCCTCACTGCCTTGAATGCTACCCTTGTGCTAGAGGCAGTTTATCCTAGCTCACAAAAGCCAACTGTTAAATTTTCAGGAATTTAGCAAGTTGGTTGGTAAACACAGTCATTATGAAAACTTAAATAGACTTACAATTAAAATAAATTATATTAAAACCAAAGGGAACAAAACTCAAAACCTCATCTCTTCCTGGTTTTTAACACCTTTTTGTTAGTATCTGTGCTCTTGAGGTTATTTACATCTATTATATCTGGGTGTTGGAAATAATATATAATGATGTGCTACTTGCACTTCTCTTTGGATTTTGGAGGCCAGATTTAGAGGTGCTGTTTCAGCTCATTTCTTTAGTAATCTGAGAGGTTGCTGGCTTTGAGGGCAGCCTGAAGCAAGAGAAGGCTTTCAGCTGGTCCAGAAATCTCTGCCCTCTGATCCAGTGAATCCAGTGTGCTCGAAGCACCTGTGGCACAGAGAGCTGCTGAATGGAGCTTTGGCGTGTCCAGAAAGGTGAATCGGAGCACAGGCCCCCAGGGCTTTGCAGCTGAGCCAGGAGCTCTGTAGCGTGTAACTGTTCTACTTTAGAGAAACCCATCTCCGTTTGTCGCTTGGCACCAGTTAATACGGCAGCCTGATCATGAGACCTTAGGTAACCAAGCAACTGGTGCCCATCGTCAACCAAGGTCATCTGATCCACTAAGCCATAAAGTCGGCTAACATTTAGTGTGTGTGCACAGTGCCAGGCTATGTTCTAATCACTTTACTGGTAACATTCCCTTTAAGCCCCACCACAATTCTGGGAGATAGATAGTACTGCTATTATTGCTACTATCCTTACTTTAGATGAGAAAACTGAAGCAGAGAGAGGATAAGCAACTTGCCCCATAGTCATATAGCAAATAAGTAGCAGAGCTTGGTTTGAATCCAGGCCCTCCTGCTCCAAAGTCCACACACGTAATTACCAAATTATTTTGCTTCTCGTAATCAAGTGAAAGTTTTCTATTTAGGACTGGGCTTGACCAGGAATTGAAGACAGAACAAATTGCATGGTGTGCCCGCTCCTACCGCACTGCCATCTTCCTCAGCCTACACAACTGACCTGGGGACGTTCTCTACGTCCAGGTGATGAAACAGACAACCTCCACTATATGATGGCAGCAGCCACAAGTGGACTGCCACAACACTGTAGCCCAACTCAAGGGTGGCCCTGAAGAACAGCTGAGAAGGGGAATTTTCCAGTAGACAGAAATGTAAGCATTTCATCCTGTTGACCACTTTGTCTGAAAGGAGAAATGGGCTGAGGTGCATGTCACCAACTAATGGTCAGCAGCTGATGGCTTAGCTTAGTAGCCAGAGACTTGGAAGGATCAAGAATGCAGGGATAGTGACAAAGAGATTTGGGAGAAGAGGTGTACAGGGGATCGCTCAGAATGGATCCAGAGTATGAGAGTATTTGGTTCTTTGTGAATACCCACCAAAGGACCTCCACTGTAGAGCAAGCGCTCAATAATCAGGTGAAAAGTTTGACCTATCCCCTGCATGCCAGCCCGCTTCTTTCTCCAGAAGTTCCAATGTTGCCCAGTGATCTCATGAGCAAAGTGGGCATGGAGGCAGAAATGCAGGCTCCACGTGGGTTCAGCAACTTGGATTTCCCCTCACGAAGGCTGACCTGGCTACTGCTTCTGTGGAATAATTGTCCAGTAATTAAAACCAAACTTGAGTCCCTGATATGAATTAGGCTTGAATGTAACAAAGCCAGGAACAATGTGTCCAGGGAAAGAAATGAATTCTCTCCAGACCACCACCAACACCATCTTGGCTCAGCACTTGAATGTCAGAATCCTGCCCCAGCTTGCCTGGTAGACCTGGATGCCTCCTCTGGGCTCTCAGGCTTTGGGGCTCCCATGGGCTACCACGTGGGCAGGTATGACAAGTTGAAACAGCAAGGGAGTCAGAGGAAAGTGGCCTGACTAGAATAGCAACCTATTCTGCAATTGGATTTGCTTTCCTGCTTAACAAACTTCTGCCCACACCAACATTCCTACACTTCCTGCATGCTCGTTCACCACCATGGTATCCCACTCAACACTGAAACTCATTTCACAGCAATGGGCTGACATTATGGGTTCATTGCTTCTGTCATGTACTCCATCACCCTAATGTGTCCAGATGCATAGAGTGTATAGTAAAGACTCACTTACACCCTACAGATTATTGAAATGGGATCATGACAGACCCAGAGGATGAAAGGTCATCCATCACCCAGAGATTCTGTATTTGAAGGCAAATACTATAACTGATAAAACTTTGGGATCCAATATCCTTTTAATAAATTCCTTTGATTAAATTATCCAGAGTGTATTCAGAGGGAAAGATCTGGAGGGATGCATTCCAATGAGTAAAGAGTGGTTACTGCTGACTCTATAGGAAGTATTTGTATTTTCTAGGTTCTTTTTGTTAGTCTATATTTTCTAATTTTCCTAACATGAGCATTAACATGTTAAATAAAATAATTTTTAAAAATTTAATGTAAAAATATGTCATCTTGGGGCCTCCCTGGTGGCGCAAGTGGTTGAGAGTCCGCCTGCCGATGCAGGGGATGCGGGTTCGTGCCCCGGTCTGGGAGGATCCCATATGCCGCGGAGCGGCTGGGCCCGTGAGCCATGGCCGCTGAGCCTGCGCGTCCGGAGCCTGCGCGTCCGGAGCCTGTGCTCCGCGACGGGGGAGACCACAACAGTGAGAGGCCCGCATACCGCAAAAAAAAAAAAAAAAAAAAAAAAAATGTCATCTTGAGTTTCCATTAAACTTTAGGACCCATGACATTATATTACAGGTACATATTTATTATCAAGATTAACATGCCAAAAAACCCTCAGTAAGCTTAATTCAAAATGAAAGAAAATTATATTGTAAAGAAAGAGTAAAGGAGCTATTCACTCAAAACCAGGGAAAATAATACTCTGGGAAAATGAAATAGAGCAATTCTGCTTTTTTATGGTTTTATTTATTTTTACAAATAGTTCATATAACTATGTAATATTGACAGTGCTACCAAAATGTTAGATTACCAAATATGAAAGTGATCTCACGGTTGATAAAATATATAAAATATTGATTAACTGAAGCAGAAGACTATTCTGAAATGTTTGTAAGTATTAGTTATAAATTTTATGGATGTTGCCAAGTCAAAATTGTACAACTATGGTGGGACATTCATTATAAATTTTGTTTAATGTTTAAAGAGAGAGAGAAATAGCCAAGTATATGGTAAATGAAATCTGTCTAATCATCGTCCCAAGATTCTTCCGTGCTTGGGTTATTTTACAGAAGTCTTGTTACATTCACATTTACATTCCTTCCTCATATACATCTTCTCAAGGAACTAAAAAAAAAAAAAAAAAAAGATGAGAGAAACTCCTTTAAATTGGCAAATGAAAATTGTAGTCTAGTCACAACCACTACCATACCCGAATTCACAATCTCACACTCTGATGTATATCCTGATAGGACCCAAAATCTGATGTCGATGATAGACCACGCGAGATGGTGGACTTTGGAAGGTAGTTGCACACCATCAGAAATATCTAGATATAATTCACACTTTTTCTGTGGCCAAGTCCAGCCCAGCCCAGCTCGGCACAGCCTTGTGCTGCTCATCTCTGCTATTAAAGGCCTGGGACTTCTGTGTAGCTGAGGGAATGAAGCTGTAGGTAATGCACAGAGCAGTTAATCCAGCAGCAGATACTGGAATGTGTATGTAAGTATGTATGCTCATGTAACATACATAAACATGTATGTATACAAGGTGTACATAGACATTTAAGGGGGTAAAAAGAGAATGAATGCTCACATATAAATTTAAATAAGTAATGACTTTATATATAGATAGATAGATAACTTACCATCATAGATTCCCCCCTCTCTTTTAGTTGAAATCCTACTGATTAAATAGAGGATATAGGATGTAAGAATAAAGGGAGAAAATATTCCAGGGTTTTGAGTGACAGGTGTTCTCAGGGGACTCAGCCATAGCCAGGGGCATCACCTCTCTTTAGTTGATGCAGCTAAAAGAGTAACCAGTGAGTCAGGCATGCTTCCTTTTGCCCAAAATTGAACTAAATGTTCAGCAACAGAATGGATTAAACCAACAGGGGACAAATCAAAATGAATAAAACATCCTCTTTTGCCACTAAAGAAAAAACTATGAGTCACTATAATGTCAAGAGCAAATAGGGATATATATGTATATACATATATCTCCTTGGCAAGAAGAATATATATGTCTGTGTGTGTGTGTGTATATGTGTGTGTGTGTATATACACATATATGTCACATAATTATATTTATGCTTAAGTATAATTTTGTGTATATTATATAAATATATAATCATACATACAATTATGTTATATAAAATATATAAGCATATTTTATATATTATTCATATAAATATATAAAATATACTTATGTAGGCCATATATGCAGATAAGGCAGGTACATAAATACATAAGTACAAAAATGTGTGTAAGTATATTAACTATACCTTATATCTAAGTATCTTATATATAAGATATATACTTATATCTAAGTATATAAAATATACTTATGTAGGCCCACTGTTGATGCTCAGAGCTATTGGAGAGATTTCATCCTAGTTCTATAATGGAATCTTCAGGCCCATGAGTCTATTATCGTACTCTAGACTTTCCCTTCACATCGCCTGATTAACTTTGAACAAGTCTGGATCTGAGATTGGTCAATATATCTATTTGCCAGTAAGTGTAAGCTGTTGTTAGTTCTATCGCTCTTAGAAAAAAAGAAATCCAGTATCCTAGTTCCAGGAACTTCTACCATTTTGGCTGCATGTCCTCCTAAGGACTCCATGGGCCGTGAGCACAGGGGACGCTGGACAAACACAGAACTTATCAGCCACGACTTGGGCCCCAGGCCTAGCTGGCTTCCTGCCATGGTGACAGAGCTGGTCTGGGGACAGATCTCCAGGCTGCAGGCCCTCCTGCTAAACGGTCCGCTCTGCCAGCCTCCCACCCCACTCTCATTATCTGTGGCCTCCCGGGGGAGCCCTCCATGTGGGAGGCGGGGGGGAGGGGGACCAGCAGCACAAGCTCAGGGAGAGGGAAAGATAAAGTGGGAAAAAGACAGAAGTGGCCGCAGGGCTGTCCGGGAAGTGACCTTTTGCCCTAGTCTGCGTCCTCATGTACCCCGCAAATAGCACAATAATAGTCCCCAGCATGGCTCCTTAGAAGTAGAAGTGAAGGAGGCTTGACACTTCTGGAGAATTCCTTGTTTTAGTAGCAGGCTCACGCCCTGCACACGGATCCCTTTCACTTTGGCCCCGTTAAGGCCAAACTCAAGGAAGGTGAGTCAGCAGGGAACCAGCACCTCTGACGGCAGGAGCCAAACAGGCAGAATGAAAAGAGCAGAACGCCAAATCCCATCTGTGGGCCCCTGTCTGGGGAAAGCACACCCCTTCTCCCAGGGCTGAGTCCTGGTGTGTCCCTGCAGAAGAAGTATTTTGATTTTGTCAGGGCGCTGACCCCTTCCCATCAACAACTGTGAGCCCCTCAGCAGGTCTTTCTGACCCTTTACTCACACTCGGCATTCTGTAGCCCCTGCTCAGAATGAAATCCTTAAAGGCAACTGGTCCATGAAGGTCTGCAAGTAACTCCTCCTAAAAGAGGGTCCACACTTTAAAAAACTGGTCAGCTATCAGAAGCTTGATTTCATATTTGTCCTAATGAAAAGCACTTAGCCATTTATCAAGTATGTTATTTTAAACGACTTCCTTCTCATTTAGGAATATGTGTGTAAATAACGTTCAGAAGTTGATGAATACAAAGGCTTTCAAAAGATATCCAACCTTCTCTCCTTTCTCTGTTCTTTTTCTTACCCTTGTATCAAGGATAAGCAACACATTTTACCAATTAGATCATTATTGACCTAGGATGTCCGGAATCTAATCTATTTGAGATTAATAATTGTGATACTGTGATTTATAGTAAGAGACAGATATTTGGTCTTCTTCCCATTCCTGGCACAGAGGCCTTAAACCCTTGGAATTTCCTAAGTGACGAGAGCTTTCCTTATTCATAACAAGCCCCTTTCAACCACATTGCAATTTATCTTAATGAAGTGTTTTTTGGAAAGCCCCTAGATAGCTACCAGATGTGGGCTGGTTGCCAGGGAAACCAACCACGTGATTAGAGGGTTGGCACTTTCAGCTGAACCTCCCCAACTCCAGGGAGGGGAGAGGAGCTGGAGGTTGAATTAATCACTAACGGCCAATGATGTAATCAATTACACCAATGTAATGAAGCCTCTATACAAACCCAAAGGAGGGGGTTTGGAGAGCTTCCAAGTCAGTGAACATGTAAAGGTACCTGGAGAAGGCAAGGAAGCTCCAAGCCCCTCCCCACATACCTTACCCTATGCATCTTCTCCATCTGGCTGCTCCTGAGTGTACCTCTTTATAATAAACTGGTAATCTTACTAGTTTCTAAGTAAACTGTTTTCCTGAGTTCTGTGAGCTGTTCTAGCAGATGATCAAACTCAAGGAGGGTGTCGTGTGAACCTTTGATTTATAGCCAGCCAGCCAGAAGCACAGGTGACAACCTGGACTTGAGACTGGCATTTGCAGTGGGGGCAGTTTTGTGGGACTGAGCCCTTAACCTGTGGGATCTGATGCTCTCTCCAGGTAGGTGGTGTCAGAATTGAGTAAAATTGTAGGACATCCAGCTGGTGTCAGAGAATTAGAGAATTGCTTGGTGTGGGGAAAAAAACCCGACACATTTGCTGACCAGAATTGAGAGTGGTAGAGGAAGAAACGGGAGTGTTTTCCTACTCAATATATATCCACAAATCTTAGATCTTAACTCCAAAGGACATGATAATCAAAAAAGATTTGATCCAGTCCCAACATCTTAGGGGTATTCATGCATTCATTTGGCTTTTCCTTTTATTTATTGGAATTTAAAATTTGGGATGTAGAAGTTTATATCATTGTAATTCAGTTAAGACCATTTCACCTTCCAAATGAACTCCATCAAGAATCGTCAAAAGTCATGTGTTTCCAGCAAGACAGCCATGTCATAGTGTCCCTTACCAGCACACAACTGCACCCATGTCTTGTGCATTGACTTCAATATGAGGTGGCACTTGCACTGTGACCACCTTCAGCTCAGATGATCACGTCTCAGCATATACACATACCTGTTCCCATAGCTCCTTTTTAATATTCTCATCTTGAGCTTTATGTAAGACCTTGGGGTCAACCAAAGGTTCATCGGCTCTTTGCTTTTTCCACAACTTGGTGTTCAGATACCATGCTCCGTACCTCATCTTTACCCACTTTGGTTTATAAGGATTCTGTAGAAATAACATAATTCCCAATTTCATTAGTTTGTTTGGTTTGTCATTTCAATAAACCTAAGAGTTAGCTTATGAAAGCAGTATCATTTATTTTTAATTTATGGTTACTCCTTGCCAAAGTATTTTATGAAGTTTTAGTGTGCTTTGATTTACAAAGGTAACATGAAAAGTTCATGACTGAGAAAATAATGTGGTAGTTAAGCATGGCTTTTGGATTTAGACAAACCTGGGCTCAAATCCAGCCTTCCCCACTTAGTAGCTATGAGTCCATGGACAAGTTAGTTAAATTTTTCATTTGTAAAATAGAGATAATAGTATCTACCCCATAGGGTTGCTGGGAAGACTAAATGAGAGAATTATGTAAAGCAGCTAGAACTCATGTAAGAATCACATATTTCAGTGAAGGGTAATGACCTTCAACAATACTCAGTCAACCAAAATAATAAGTTATCAGCCTCTCTATGAGCCCAGCTCTATACTCAGCTTGGTAAATGGTACACTACTTTTGATCCAAATGCTATTCAACACCAGTCTCTTGCCTCTTTATTTTTTAATTTTTAAAAAATATGTATTTATTTATTTATTGGGCTGCACCACGTCTGAGTTGTGGCACGTGGGATCTTCACTGCCGCCGTGTGTGGGACCTGCAGTTGTGGCATGCGGGATCTTTTTAGTTGCAGCATGTGAACTCTTAGTTGCAGCATACGGGATCTAGTTCCCTGACCAGGGATCGAACCCGGCCCCCTGCATTGGGAGCATGGAGTCTCAACCACTGGACCGCCAGGGAAGTCCCTCTTGCCTCTTTAATTGGAAAAGAGAAAGAGGGGGAGGAAGAGAGAAAGAGGGGGAGGAAGAGATGTCTTTCCTTTCTTTCTCCCATTCCTCAGGAGTGCATCTGTTGGTTCACAGCCTGATGCTGTGATGCAATACCCGCTCATTGTCTCATCATGAAAGGAGGTCTAATGCTTGTGTAGGACAAAGAAACATGAAACACAAAGACCCTGCTCCTCCCTCTTCTCACTCATATCTAAGCTATGAGGTGGAACGTGTGGCCATTCTAGAGTCAAGCCAGAAACACCTGCCTGAAACAGAGATGATGGGACAGAGCAGAGGGGAGGGAAGTCCCTTCTCAGAGCTGGATTCAGCATTATGATCCTTCCATTCCAAGCAGACTGACCTCCTTTTGCCAATTTCTAGAGCACCTATCACACTGCTGCCTCAGTGCCTTTGCACTCACTGCTCCCTCTCCATAATGCTCTTCCCCAAGACGCCCACATGGCTCACTCTCTTACCTATTTCAGGTCATCTTTTCAGTTGTATCTTCCCTGACCACCCAATTCAAAAACTGTAACCCCTCACAACACTGCTTGTCTTCTTTCCCTGCCTCATTTTTCTGAACAGCACTTACCACTGCTTGGTATGCTGTATATATATATATATATATATATATATATATATTTTTTTTTTGCTGTACGCGGGCCTCTCACTGCTGTGGCCTCTCCCGTTGCGGAGCACAGGCTCCGGACACACAGGCCCCGCGGCCATGGCTCGCGGGCCCAGCCGCTCCGCGGCATGTGGGATCCTCCGGGATCGGGGCACGAACCCGTGTCCCCTGCATCGGCAGGCGGACTCTCAACCACTGCGCCACCAGGGAGGCCCATGCTGTATATTTTTCTGATTGTTTGTTGTCTCACCTCTCACCTTCTAAAACGTAAGTTTCTGAGCTTGTTCCCTGCTACATCCCCCTGGCATCTAGAACAATACTTAGGACACAACAGGTGCTCAATAAATATTTGTTGGGTTAAAATCAGGTTTCTTAACTTCAGCGTTATTGACATTTTGAGTTGGATAACTCTTTTGGAGGTGGGGGGCAGCGGTGCTGTCCTATGCATTGTAAGATGTTAAGCAGCATTCCTGGTCTCCACCCACTAGATGCCAGTAGCCTCTCCAAATTGTGACAACCAAAAACGTCATCTCCAACGTTGCCAAATATCCCTGGTGGGGTGTGGGGGTAGAAAGGGGGACAAAACTGCCCTGGCTGAGAACCACTGAATTAAAGGAAGGAGGGTAGTAGAGGAAAGAGAGGAAAAAAGAAAGGAAGGGAGAGGAACGCAATCTACATACTGCTCCACTAAAGAACTTGAGCTCTGGAATACGTTAGGTTGCTGGGTACCTGGTGATCTTTCAAGATTCAGTACAAACGTAATTTCTTCTGTGAAGTCTTACCTGTACCCACCCTCAGCCCATGACTTGTGGAACTGGTTACTTCTTCCTACAACCCGGATGAACCATGACATCATTTCATTATAGTTAGTCATTTATCCCTTGACCTCACTAGACCGTAAGCTCCTTAAATGCAGGAAACAGTCCTTCATTTGCTCCCAGCACTTTTCGGCACATAGTAACAGATGCTCAGAAGTGTTTGTTGAATTAATGTATAAATAAATGGATGCATGAATATACAGGGCAAAGAGAAACATGCTACAATAGAGGCACAAACTGCTGTGAGAGATTAGAAGTAAGAATAAATTAATGTCAACCGAACGACCTGGAGAAAACTCCACGGAAAAATTGGCATCTGACCTGTGTCTAAAGGAAGATGTAAGAGTGTAGACATGAGAAGAGGGGGACATCAGGCAGAGAGAATAGTGTGAGCAAAGGTAAGGTAGTCGAAAAGCTCAGAGTTTTAAAGAACATCAAAGAGCAGAGGATAACAGGCCTGAGAGTATGTGGAATAAGAAAATAAAGATGGAGATTCCATCCCCGGAATAGGGACCAGATTTATCCTTCTACCTGCAACAACCAAAAAACGAAATATAGATATATACTGAATACATACATACATATATATATATATATATATATATATATATATATATAATATTTATAAGACACTAGACATCAAGTAGCAAAGGACAGTGATCCCTGAGAGGCAAAAAGTGAATGAGATAAGCCCCCCAACTGCCCCAGTTCACTGTCTTCAGAGAGTTCCCAGGCCACAGAGCAGGAGAATGAGCCCAGGAGGAACCTAGTGGACCTTCTGAGTTGAGAAGACAGAACTGAGGGTCCAGGAAGACCAAGGCAGCTAAAGTTTGCAGCACAGAGTAACAGAAAGGAAAGAGCTGCACAGAGAGGGGACTACAGAGGTTTGCAGAGGGTCTCCATCTGTGTATGTTTGGGAGGAAACCACCTGAGGTCTGGGAAAGAACTAACCAAAAGGATTAGAGAGAACAGTGTCCTGCATGCACACAGGGCCAGGGCCAGGGCCTGTTCCCTCCTGGGAAACTCAAAGGTTCACAGGATACTGGGTAGAAGACACAGAAGGGTCTTGCATCAGTAGTAGGGAGTTAGCCCTAGACTAAACATTATTTTGACCCTTCTCAACAGTTCTTAAAAGCAAGACCCAAAAGGATCAAACTTTTCCGGGCACAAGAAACACAAAGACATATACACCAATGTGTGTAATAATCACAATACTCAAAACCAGTGACAAAGAGAAAGTATTAAAAGCAGCCAAGAAAAAACAGGTCCAGAAAAACAAAGATAAGGATGACATAAGATTTCTCATCAGAAACAACACAACCAAGAGGACGGTGGAGCAACATTTTTAAAGGACTAAAAACAAACAAAAAAACTTTGAACCTAGAATTCTATACCTACAAAAATATCTTAAAAAATGAAGGAAGAACAACGATATCTTCAGACATAGAAAAGCTGGAAGAATTCATCACCAGCAGATCTACACTAGAAATATAAAAGGAAGTCCTCCAGGCGGAAGGAAAATGATACTCTGTGGAAATCTATTTGAACTTTTGCATAGTGATCCTCCATCGGCCAGTCAAAAGTTCAATTTTGGCAATAACCACCATGCTTTATAAAGCAGCATTTGTGCAATTATTTGTAAATACAGAGAATTGAGCAATTTCATTCAGCCCAGATTCAGAACAAGCAGTGGTTCAGGCCCCATGTGTCTGAACCACATGGATATAATTTCCCTGTCCAGCATCATTCTGCATTTTACCCTTTAGAAAGATGAGAGGAGAATGGAAAATGTAAAGTGCTGAATTAGTGATGGAATGCATAGTTTTCATAAACTTTATGCAACAGAGTCAAAGATGGGAAACATCATGAATGTAAAAATAGGTCAGCTGATCATGTTCAATTATGAAAGGACAAAGTTAGTTTGTCAAAAATATTGGAAATATAGTATCAAAGATTATGTGTAAAAGACAGAGGGAATTTATTATCTTCACTTCCAGAGAAACTAACTCTATAATCTCCCTGCTTCCCACCCACACTTAGGCATGTAAATCTGTTGTTGGACTGGCATAATTTGACTTGTGTATATAAATTTGCACTAACACATTGTGTAGAAAAGTACTTAGGGGCCCATAGTACTTCCCTTTAGAACATAGCTTGTTTTTTCTCATCTCTGCTTCCTTGTTCTGTCTTCACAGGAAATTGGTACTGGGAAACTGAGCGATTTGTTAATTATCAGGCAAGCATATGGTCAAGAATGATGGTCTGTGGTCAAAAAGACCGCCGTAAAAATTCAAGAATTCTTTGGACATACACAGTGTTCACAATTGTTAACTGCAGCATTTTACTCTTGCAATTATAAACATTCATGTATATTTCTACCGACTATTAGAATTTCAACATGTAAAACACATAAAGAGATAGATTTCAACATATAAAACACACAAAGAGGTTGTCTCAACATATAAAACACATAAAGAGAGAAATAATGACTGTTCAGATATTAACAGTAATGCTGAATGGCCTGCCTTGTTTGTATAACTGACTTTTTAAGATGTATTAAATATTCATTCATTTAACAAATGTTTATTTATTGTATTTTTTACAAATATTAAACATCAAAAAAATTTCAAGAATTTTACTGAAAAAGGTCAGTGCCTTCTGAAGTACCAGAAGTCAAGAATATTTAATATTTTAATACAATTTAATTTCCTTTGATTCTCAGTTCTTCTCCCTTTTTGCAGTTACCTGTGGTTTCTGAAGTCTCTGCTCATAGTGTAGTTTCTGGAAAAACTGTGGCCCCTGCAGTTTATTTAGCCCAATCCTTTTCTTTAGCTCCAGAGGAACCTGGTTGAGTTTCATTGTATGGAGCACATTATAGCTTGGTTTGCTCTGACAGTCAATGTCAAACTGTTTCAGGATGAACTCCTCATCAATGTTCAGGCCCCCCTGGAAGAATAGCACAGGGCATGAGTCAAGGACAAATGGTGACATGTTCCTTCTTCCTTCTTTAATCTACAGGAGGTATTCGACCATGGCCGGAGAACAGAGAGGTAGTTTAAAGGAGAGGTAGAAAGTGCTCAGTCACCATTTGTAGGAGACAAGAAGTATTTGAGGTCTGGAGAGCTTTGTCAGTGCATTAAGAGACAACTTAGGACCTACAAGATGCACTGAGTCCTGAGGGAGATAGTGGTGCTGAGGAAAATTCAGTCTGTTTGATCAAAAGCAAACATCTCCAACACTTTATAGTAGGAACATCTTTAGAGGTATTTTCCAGACATGTCTAGAAATGTTAGTGTGTGTTCTTCCCACAGCCCCTTATACAGGAAGCTGCCCTGTTCGGGGCTCCTACTGAAGCCATGGGCTCATTTTAGTCAGCCATGTTTTGTGCACAGAACAAACCCGCCTCCCGTCCCCCAGCCATAGCTGGCAGGAGTACAAATGGGCACATTAAGAGCCCCTAATCTGTAGACTGACCGTGGATCTATGATATGGCAGAAAGATAACTTAGATTTGAAGGATAGTAGAATATAGCACCCCAAAATATGCCTCTGGCTTAAGGCTTATTTTGAGCTGATGATTTTGAGAAACAGCAGACAACACAGGAAATGATCTAGAAATGGAGTAGAAGTCACCCTTTAAGTGAAATTTACATTTATTTTAAAAATCTCCACTTGTAAGGCTGTTTCCCTCTCCATTCCAGGAAGAGAAGGAAGACTTTAAATCATAAGACACGCTTAGCAAAGGAAAAGGCACCCACTTAAATCTGCATAATAAACCATACTCTTGTTCTCCTATTTCTTCCTGGTCACCTCCCCATTACTGACTCCCCACACCTTTCTCTCTTTGTCTTTGGCAGAAGTTGGTATTTGAGCCTGAATTCTAAGCCACCTAGGAGAGTTAGTCATTTTTCCCTGGGTATCTCCCATGTATATATGAGGTATACTTGCTAATAAACTTCTGTTTGTTTTTCTCTTGTTAATCTGCCTTTAGTTATAGAGATCCCAGAGAGAACTTAGAAGAATAAAAGGAAAATTATTTTTTCCTGCTCTACAGGCTCAACACAATCCTACTTTGGAATATATAAGTTGGGGAATACAGAGAATGAGGCCATTAGCAACTGAAGCTGATGTTGGAGTGAAATTTATAGACAGGGGTCATTAAATCGAGCCAGGGGTATAAACTAGAGCAAGCAGAACCAATGAGGTAAAAAATAAATAAATAAACAACATGGAAGGAAAGTATAAACTAGTGCTATAGAGAAAATACCACAGGGTGATGTGATCGGGACCAAAGTAGTATGACAGTTATGGGACCTTGGTCATAAGGGACTGAAAACAAGGCTGGTTACCACAGCAGTTAAACTATTATCCTAGGGTTCCTTATACTTCCTGCCTTGAAAGAGGAATAGTCTCCAGCAGTAGGAATGGGAGAAGTGGAAGGGCTGGGACTCCAGCAATCCTGTCCAGTCAGCTTGTAGACAAGCAGTGGTAGAGTGGGCATCACCTACCCTGTCCAGCATCCCTACTCCAGTCACACTCTGGGGAGCCTCCCTCCACCACTTTCAGTCAATCTGTTGAAATGGGCTGGACATGCCCACCTCTTGGCCTCAGGGTTGGACGTGTGACCTAGACCAGTCAATGAGCATATTCCATCTCCTTACTCATAGTGGATAATTCAGGCACAGGTGTGCCCCAGGTTAGTCTGGTGAGAGTAAGCCCTGGATTTTTCCCTATGGGAAAAAGGTTGTTCTTTTCCCATGTTAGGTTGTTGCCTGGTGGGATATAAGCTTGGAAAATTTAGTGAATACTTTTGATATCTCTTAGGGAAAGACTACAGGAATGTGAAGTCAGAAGAGAGTAGCTAAGTGATAGGGAGAGCATCTAAAAACATTTTAGCACCCAGATCCAGCTGTGCCTGAAGCTCTGAATACTTCTGGTTGATTCCCTTTTCTCACTTAATCTAGTCTGAATTATATTACTTGCCAAAGAAATTGTCCAAAATAATATATTGACTAAAACTGACTAATACACTCAAAAAATGGGGGGAGGGGGATTGAAAATTCTAGAGAGTCTTAAATTCAGGAAAAAGCATCAGGAATCTAGACATCTACAGGGACTCAGGGACAGGAATAGGTAACTAAAAAGGTTCTTAGAAGGAGAGCAAGAAAAGAACTTGATAACTGAGTCAAAAGTCTCCTCCTGTCAAATATTTTTCGTTAACGACTGTAGTCAAGCATAGCTTTCCAAGTACTTACAGACAAATATAACTGAGAAAAATGAATTGAAGAAAGAGGGAAGGACAGAGAGAAAAGAAGGTCCTAACACTGAAATGAAAGATTAAAATATGAAAAAATGGGGTGGGGGAAATGGGGAGATGCCCAAAGGGTACAAACTTCCAGTTATAAGATGAGTAAGTTCTGGGGAATCTAGTGTACAGCATAGTGACTCTAGTTAACAACGCTGTAGTATATACTTGAAAGTTGCTAAGAGAGTAGATCTTACATGTTCTCACCTCACACACACAGAGGTAATTACGTGAGGTGATGGATTTGTTAACTAACCAGATCATGGTAATCATTTTGTGATATATACATGTATCAAATTATTACATTGTATACCTTAAACTTACACAATGTTACATGTCAATTGTATCTCAATAAAGATGGGTGCAGAGAGCCACTTTTTAAAATATATGAGGGCAGAGAGCAGAAGCAAGAAGAACTACAATCCTGGAGCCTGTGTAACAAAAACCACACTCACAGAAAGATAGACAAGATGAAAAGGCACAGGGCTATATACCAGATGAGGGAACAAGATAAAACCCCAGAAAAACAATTAAAAGAAGTGGAGATAGGCAATCTTCCAGAAAAAGAATTCAGAATAATGATAGCAAAGATGATCCAGCACCTCGGAAAAAGAATGGAGGCAAAGATCGAGAAGATGCAAGAAATGTTTAACAAAGACCTAGAAGAATTAAAGAACAAACAAACAGAGATGAACAATACAATAACTGAAATGAAAACTACACTAGAAGGAATCAATAGCAGAATAACGGAGGCAGAAGAACGGATAAGTGACCTGGAAGACAGAATGGTGGAATTCACTGCCACGGAACAGAATAAAGAAAAAAGAATGAAAAGAAATGAAGACAGCCTAAGAGAACTCTGCAAAAACATTAAATGCAACAACATTAGCATTACAGGGGTCCCAGAAGGAGAAGAGGGAGAGAAAAGACCCAAGAAAATATTTGAAGAGATTATAGTCAAAAACTTCCCTAACATGGGAAGGGAAATTGCCACCCAAATCCAGGAAGCACAGAGAGTCCCATACAGGAGAAACACAAGGAGAAACACGCCGAGACATATAGTAATCAAACTGGCAAAAATTGAAGACAAAGAAAAATTATTGAAAGCAGCAAGGGAAAATGACAAATAACATACAAGGGAACTCCCATAAGATTAACAGCTGATTTCTCAGCAGGAACTCTACAAACCAGAAGGGAGCAGCATGATATACTTAAAATGATGAAAGGGAAGAACCCACAACCAAGATTACTCTACCCAGCAAGGATCTCATTCAGATTCGATGCAGAAATCAAAAGTTTTACAGACAAGCAAAAGCTAAGAGAATTCAGCACCACCAAACCAGCTCTACAGCAAATGTTAAACGAACTTCTCTAAGTGGGAAACACAAGAGAAGTAAAGGACCTACAAAAACAAACCAAAAAATAATTAAGAAAATGGTAATAGGAATATACATATTGATAATTATCTTAAACGTGAATGGATTAAATCCTCCAATCAAAAGACACAGGCTCTCTGAATGGATACAAAAACAAGACCCATCTATATCCTGTCTACAAGAGACCCACTTCAGACCTAGGGACACATACAGACTGAAAGTGAGGGAATGGAAAAAGATATTCCATGCAAATGGAAATCAAAAGAAAGCTGGAGTAGCAATACTCATATCAGATAAAATAGACTTTAAAATAAAGAATGTTACAAGAGACATGGAAGGACACTACATATTGATCAAGGGATCAATCCAAGAAGATATACCAATTATAAATATATATGCACCGAACAACAGAGCACCACAATACATAAGGCAACTGCTAACAGCTATAAAAGAGGAAATTGACAGTAACACAATAATAGAGGGGGACTTTAACACCTCACTTACACCAATGGACAAATCATCCAAACAGAAAATTAATAAGGAAACACAAGGTTTAAATGACACAATAGACCAGATAGATTTCATTGATATGTATAGGACATTCCATCCAAAAGCAGCAGATTACACTTTCTTCTCCAGTGCACATGGAACGTTCTCCAGGATAGATCAAATCTTGGGTCACAAATCAAGCCTCAGTGAATTTAAGAAAATTGAAATAATATCAAGCATCTTTTCTGACCACAACACTATGAGATTAGAAATCAATTACAGGGAAAAAAACACAAACACATGGAGGCTAAACAATACATTACCATATAACCAAGAGATCCCTGAAGAAATCAAACAGGAAATCAAAAAATACCTAGAGACAAATGACAATGAAAACATGATGATCCAAAACTTATGGGATGCAGCAAAAGCATTTCTAAGAGGGGAGTTTATAGCTATACAAGCCTACCTCAAGAAACAAGAAAAATCTCAAATAAACAATCTAACCTTACACCTAAAGGAACTAAAGAAAGAAGAACAAACAAAACCCAAAGTTAGTAGAAGGAAAGAAATCATAAAAATCAGAGCAGAAATAAATGAAGTAGAAACAAAGAAAACAGTAGCAAGGATCAATAAAACTAAAAGCTGGTTCTTTGAGAAGATAAAATTGATAAACCATTAGCCAGACTCATCAAGGAAAAGAGGGAAAGGGGCCTCCCTGGTGGCGCAGTGGTTAAGAGTCCGCCTGCCGATGCAGGGGATACGGGTTCGTGCCCCGGTCTGGGAGGATCCCATATGCCGCGGAGCGGCTGGGCCCGTGAGCCATGGCCGCTGGGCCTGCGCGTCCGGAGCCTGTGCTCCGCAACGGGAGAGGCCACAACAGTGAGAGGCCCACATACCGCAAAAAGAAAAAAAAAAAAAAAAGAAAAAAAAAAAAAGAGGGAAAGGACTCAAATCAATAAAATTAGAAATGAAAAAGGAGAAGTTACAATGGACACCACAGAAATACAATGCATCCTAAGAGGCTACGACAAGCCACTCTATGCCAATAAAATGGAAAACCTGGAAGAAATGGACAAATTCTTACAAAAGTATAACCTTCCAAGACTGAACCAGGAAGAAATAGAAATATGAACAGACCAATCACCATGAGTGAAATTGAAACTGTGATTAAAAATCTTCCAACAGGGCCTCCCTGGTGGCGCAAGTGGTTGAGAGTCCGCCTGCCGATGCAGGGGATACAGGTTCGTGCCCCGGTCTGGGAGGATCCCATATGCCGTGGAGCGGCTGGGCCCGTGAGCCATGGCCGCTGAGCCTGCGCGTCCGGAGCCTGCGCGTCCGGAGCCTGTGCTCCGCAACGGGGGAGGCCACAACAGTGAGAGGCCCGCATACCGCAAAAAAAAAAAAAAAAAAAAAAAAAATCTTCCAACAAACAAAAGTCCAGGACCAGATGGCTTCACAGGTGAATTCTATCAAACATTTAGAGAAGAGCTAACACCCATCCTTCTCAAACTCTTCCAAAAAAATTGCAGAGGAAGGAACACTCCCAAACTCATTCTATGAGGCCACCATCTCCCTAATATCTAAACCAGACAAAGGTACTACAAAAAAAGAAAAGTACAGACCAATATCACTCATGAACATCGATGCAAAAATCCTCAATAAAATACTAGCAAACAGAATCCAACAACACATTAAAAGGATCATACACCATGATCAAGTGGGATTTACCCCAAGGTTGCAAGGATTCTTCAATATGTGCAAATCAATCAATGTGATACACCATATTAACAAATTGAAGAATAAAAACCATATGATCATCTCAATAGATGCAGAAAAAGCTTTTGACAAAATTCAACAGCCATTTACGATAAAAGCTCTCCAGAAAGTGGGCATAGAGGGAACCTACCTCAACATAATAAAGGCCATATACGACAAACCCACAGCAAACATCATTCTCAATGGTGAAAAACTGAAAGCATTTCCTCCAAGATCAGGAATGAGACAAGGATGTCCACTCTCACCACTATTATTCAACATAGTTTTGGAAGTCATAGCCACAGCAATCAGAGAAGAAAGAGAAATAAAAGGAATACAAATTGGAAAAGAAGAAGTAAAACTGTCACTGTTTGCAGATGACATGATACTATACATAGAGAATCCTAAAGATGCCACCAGAAAACTACTAGAGCTAATCAATGAATTTGGTAAAGTTGCAGGATACAAAATTAATGCACAGAAATCTCTTGCATTCCTACACACTAATGATGAAAAATCTGATAGAGAAATTAAGGAAACACTCCCATTTACCACTGAAACAAAAAGAATAAAATACCTAGGAATAAACCTACCGAGGGAGACAAAAACCTGTATGCAGAAAACTATAAGACACTGATAAAAGAAATTAAAGATGATTCAAACAGATGGAGAGATACACCATGTCCTTGGATTGGACGAATCAATATTGTGAAAATGACTATACTATCCAAAGCAATCTACAGATTCAATGAATCCCTATCAAATTACCAATGGCATTTCTTACAGAACTAGAACAAAAAATCTTAAAATTTGTATGGAGACACAAAAGACCCCGAATAGCCAAAGAGGTCTTGAGGGAAACAAACGGAGCTGGAGTAATCAGACTCCCTGAGTTCAGACTATACTACAAAGCTACAGTAATCAAGACAATATGGTAGTGGCACAAAAACAGAAATACAGGTCAATGGAACAAGATAGAAACCCCAGAGATAAACCCACGCACCTATGGTCAACTAATCCATGACAAAGGAGGCAACGATCTACAATGGAGAAAAGACAGTCTCTTCAATAAGTGGTGCTGGGAAAACTGGACAGCTACCTGTAAAAGAATGAAATTAGCACACTCCCTAACACCATACACAAAAATAAACTCAAAATGTATTAGAGACCTAAATGTAAGACCAGACACTATAAAACTCTTAGAGGAAAACATAGGAAGAACACGCTTTCACATAAATCACAGCAAGATCTTTTTTGATCCACCTCCTAGAGTAATGGAAATAAAACCAAAAATAAACAAATGGGACCTAATGAAAGTTAAAAGTTTTCGCACAGCAAAGGAAACCATAAACAAGAGGAAAAGACAACCCTCAGGACGGGAGAAAATATTTGCAAACATATCAACGGACAAAGGATTCATCTCCAAAATATATAAACAGCTCATTCAGCTCAATATTAAAAAAACAAACAACCCAATGCAAAAATGTGCAGAAGACCTAAATAGACCTTTCTCCAAAGAAGACATACAGATGGCCAAGAGGCACATGAAAAGCTGCTCGACATCACTAATTATTAGAGAAATGCAAATCAAAACTACAGTGAGGTATCACCTCACACCAATTAGAATGGGCATCATCAGAAAATCTACAAACAACAAATGCTAGAGAGGGTGTGGAGAAAAGGGAACCCTCTTGCACTGTTGGTGGGAATATCAATTGATACAGTCACTATGGAGAACAGTATGGAGGTTCCTTCAAAAACTAAAAATCGAATTACCATATGACCGAGCAATCCCAGAGAAAACCCAGAGAAATGTACCCACAGAAAACCATAATTCAAAAAAGACACATGCATCCCAATGTTCATTGCAGCACTATTTACAATGGCCAGGTCATGGAAGCAACCTAAATGCCCATCGACAGATGAATGGATAAAGAAGTTGTGGTACAAATATACAATGGAATATTACTCAACTGTAAAAAGGAATGAAATTTTGTCATTTGTAGAGATGTGGATGGATCTAGAGACTGTCATACAGAGTGAAGTAAGTCAGAAAAACAAATATTGTATATTAACACATGTATGTGGAACCTAGAAAAATTTTACAGATGAACCAGTTTGCAGGGCAGAAACTGAGACACAGATGTAGAGAACAAACCTATGGACAGCAAGGGGGGAAAGCCGTGGGAGGTGGGGTGGTGGTGTGATGAATTGGGAGATTGGGATTGACATGTATACACTGACGTGTACAAAATGGATGACTAATAAGAACCTGCTGTATAAAAAAATAAATAAACTTCAAAAAAATGTATTGATAATGGCACATTAATTTTTTCAAGTGTACCATACTAATTATTAACACGAGAGATGTTATTAATAGGAGGAACTGGGCATGTGAAATATGGGAAATTTCTTACTATTTTTGTAACTTTTCTGTAAATCTAAGACAACTCCAAAATAAAAAGCTAATTAAAAAAATTATAATGATAAAAAAATTTTTTAAATTTTAAAAATATATGAAACAACAGCAATGTACATATAAACAATAAACATTCAAACATTGGTTGTAAGCTTGCAAACTTTCCAGAAATTTCACCTACAAGAAACATTTCTATTTTAAACAGTGGGAGAGTCAAAAGATTCCTTTACGACTCTGCCTATTTGACTTAGATTATATCCAAACACTGTTTTTTAACAAAAGCAACTTTGAGCTCGACTTGTAAGTATTACCAGTAACTTACAAACTTAGTAGCCCAGCTGCAGAAGTCGCTAACTACTTTGCGTACGTTTTCGTGAAGAAATGGACCATCATTGCAGAGCAGATCTGTTTCACTTGGTTTCTTTTCTTCATAAAGCCATTGGCCTGGATGTGACACAGGAGTCTTCTTGGAACTAAAGTTAGTGAGATCATCAAAGAATCACAATATAAAGCACCATGAATCCAGGTGGATTTCAAATAGTATCTTGGGGAGGAGCTCATAATGCAAGTACGTTTAACAGGCAGGCTCTTGCAAGCTGGTACAAATTCTATGTTAATATTTTTCAGAGATCATATTCTCATCAATATCATAAAGACAAGTATATCATATTTATTGAGAACAATTAAAGCTGATATAGAATTTTATCACTGTAAGTTAATTTTTTTAAATTATGAGTACCATTTATTAAGACCTATTTCAGGTAAAAACACAAATTACAGTGCTTGGAATCTGTCAAGACTATCTTGACAAGTAGGAGATATCCTTGCCTTCTCTCTCCCTCAGCCCTAAACTCCAGCCTATTAGTAAATCTGGTAGATTTTAACTCTGTCTCCTTCTCTGGACTGTTGTAAAAGGCTCCTTGCTGGGGTCTGTGCATTTTCTCTTAAGGCCCTAACTGCTAATCCCTAATCCATTCCCAAAATGTAAATCTTGTCTTATCAAATGCAGCTACCCTTCATCCTGGATTAAGCCTCTTCAATAGCTTCTTTTTAAAAATTGAGATGTAACTCACACACCCTAATATTTACCATTTCAAAGTATACAATTCAGTTGCTTTCATGTATTTACAAAGTTGTGCAACCATCACCACTAATTCTGAAAAATCTTCGTCACCCCAAAAAAGAAGGCCCATAACCATTAACAGTCACTGTTCATCTCCCCACCCCCACCATTCTCTCTGCTCTTAAAAACCACTAATCTACTTTGTGTCTCTGTGGATTTGCCAATTCTGGGCATTTTATCTGAATGGAACCATATAATATATGATCTTTTATGTCTGACTTCTTTCACCTAGCATAATGTTTTCAAATTTCATACATGCTGTTGCATGTATCAGTAGTTTCTTCCTTTTTATGGCTGAATAATATTCCATTGTATGGAGAGGCCACATTTTGTTTATCCATCATCAGTTGGTTGATGGATATTTGAGTTGTTACCACTCTGGCTATGATGAATAATGCTTCTATGGACATTCAGGTACAAGATTTTTGAGTTCAATAGCTTCTTGTTACTCCTCCAGTAAAGATCTAAGTCTAAAATCAGTTTTCAGGGCTCTTCATGGCCTGTTCCTTGCCTACCTCTCCAGATTCTTCTGTAACTACACACTCCCTCACTCTCTGAGCTCCAAACATAGTGGCTCCCGCTCAGTCCCATGAATTTATCATGCTCCCATCCAGCCACAGGGCCTTTGTACATGTTATTCTAACTGACTGCAATGCCAACTCCATTCCCTCATCCCCATTATGTCTCAACATACATGCCACTTGCTCAGGGAGGTATTCACACAGTCTGTCCCCAGAACCCACATTTTATTCATAGCACCCTGTACCTTTTATTCATAGCACCTATATATTAATTCATCCACCCATCCATTCAACAAATATTTATTAGGCACCAACTATGTGCCAGGCACCATTCTAGGCATTTGGATTCAGCTGTAAATAAAGTTAAGACCCTGTCCTCACAGAGCTTACAATTGAGTAGGGAGAGACAGATAGGAAAGAGCTAAACAAATATGTACCAGCTGATTATAAGTGGTATAAAGAAAAATAAAACAGGGCAGGAGGGATGGAGAATGATGACAGGGGGCTCTTATTTATACAGAAAAGTTCTCTCAAAGTGATCTTTGAGCAGAGACCCAAAAGAAGAAAGGGATTAAACCATGTAGATATCAAACAATGCAGACACCAGGCAGAAAAGAAAAGCCTGTGCAAAGGCCCTGAGGTTGGTGCTAAGCATGTATGAGGCACACAAAGAGGTCAATGTGACTGGAGAGGAGTACTTAAAGGATATAATAGTAGAGGATGAGGCCTGAAGAGATAACGGGAACCTGATCATAAGGAACTTGAGAGGCAACTGTAAGGACTGTGGACTTTACTCTGAATAAGTAAGCAACTGGAGAATTTTGAGCATAGGACTGATACTGTATGACTTAAGTTTTTTACAGAATCACTTTAGCTATTGTGCAACAAACAGACTGGGGCAGAGGATGGGGGCTGGGTGGAGGCCATGAGGCCAGTTAGTAAACTATTCCAATAATCCAGGCAAGAGATGATGGTATCTTGGAATAGACTGACAGTAGTAGAACAGGTGAGATTCTAGGTATATTTCAAAGGTAAAGGCGTTAGGATTTTTCGGCAGATTGCAACCACTGTTTCAAAAGCCACTGGAAGAATGGAGTTACTATTTACTGAGCTGGAGAAGACAGAAGCGGGTGTAGGTTTGGGGAAGAAATCAAGAGTTCAGTTAGGACTTGTCAAGTCTGAGATGCCAATTATACACTCAAAGGCAAATGTTAAACATCCATACATAGACAGACTGAATGAGGTGACTTAGATTGCATAAACATGCAGAAAAGAAGACGCCAGAGACTGACACACTGACACACTTCAAGGTTAAAAAGAAGGTGAGGAAGGACCAGCAAAAGAAAACTGGGGGGCTTCCCTGGTGGCACAGTGGTTGGGAGTCCGCCTGCCGATGCAGGGGACACGGGTCGTGCCCCGGTCTGGGAAGATCCCACATGCTGCGGAGCGGCTGAGCCCGTGAGCCATGGCCGCTGAGCCTGCGCGTCTGGAGCCTGTGCTCCGCAACGGGAGAGAGGCCACAACAGTGAGAGGCCCGCGTACCGCAAAAAAAAAAAAAAAAAAAAAAGAAAAGAAAGAATGAAAGAGGAAGTGAGTATGGTCACCTCTTTCAAGGAGTTCTGCTCTAAAGGAAAGAAGAGACTATATAGTTAAAGAAAGTTGTTTTAAAGATGGGAGATATTACCTCATGTGGGAGGCTGCTAACGTCTCTCAGAGAGATCAGGTGCTGATCTTTGCAACCTCTAAAGGTTACTTTATGTGGAAAAAGAGTCTTTACAGATATGATTAAACTAAGGAGTTTGCGATGGGGAGATTATCCTGGATTATCTGGGTGGGCCCTAAACGCCATCACAGTGCCTTATAGGAGATTTGACACACACAGAGGAGAAGGTGATGTGAAGACAGGGCAGGGAGAGATTTGAAGATGCTGTCCTTTGAAGAATGGAGTGATATGGCCACAAGCCAAGGAAGGCTGGCAGCCTACAGCAGCTGAAAGAGGCAAGGAATAGATTATTCCCTAGAGCCTCTGGAAGAACATGTACATGCAGATACTTTGATTTCAGCAAAGTAATACTGATTTCTGACTTCAGGCCTTCAAAACTGCAAGATAATAAATTTCTATTGTTTTAAGCCACCAAGTTTGTGTTACTTTGTGTAGCAGCCATAGGAAACTGTGAATACACTGACAAAAAAACCCTCGCCATTATATAATTATACATTCATTTTGTGATATGACAATTTATTATCACATTAATTTTGTTCATTTCCTCTATACTTTACCTTCTCCCCTCTTAAGTAGATAACCCATTAGCTTGAAATTTCTTGCCCTGGAGATTTTTGCAGGGTTGACCAAGAAAACTGCCTAAGTGAAAGACAGATCTTTTTTTTTTTTTTTTTTTTAAGATACTCAGGGCTTCTTTTTTTTAGAAGATGTTGGGGGTAGGAGTTTATTAATTAATTTATTTATTTTTGCTGTGTTGGGTCTTCGTTTCTGTGCGAGGGCTTTCTCTAGTTGTGGCAAGCGGGGGCCACTCTTCATCGTGGTGTGCGGGCCTCTCACTATCGTGGCCTCTCTTGTTGTGGAGCACAGGCTCCAGACGCACAGGCTCAGTAGTTGTGGCTCACAGGCCTACTTGCTCCGTGGCATGTGGGATCTTCCCAGACCAGGGCTCGAACCCGTGTCCCCTGCATTAGCAGGCAGATTCTCAACCACTGCGCCACCAGGGAAGCCCAAGACAGATCTTATATTGTGTAGAAACCCAAGCTCACTGAAGTAATTATGTAGGTGTTGAGATGGGATGGGGAGAGTAGGGTGGATGCATAGAGCGTGACAGAAACAGCAAAGGGTTGAGAAAAGAAAGAGTCCCCCAAACCAGAAAGAAATTAAATATCAATTTAATTGCCTCTGCAATTGCTAGAAGCCTATTCCACTTTCTTACACTACAAAAAATGACCACGACTGAATGTTTGCTATTCAGTGGGATGAGGGCTTGGTGTCAGATATAAATAGAAATAAAAGAAAAGTAATATTTCATAAACATATGGCTTTGTGAACAAAGACTTGATGCCCTTGATATTAATGCTTTCTTCCACACCAGTCTGCAATCACCACGAAGATGGGGTCCTAACTTGTTTACCACTGTATCCTCAGAACCTAGCACTGACCATGACCCATAGTAGGTGCTTGATAAGTACTGTTGATCTTTTTGCATAAATAGAATGAGCTAGTGGTCCCTGAGGGTCAAGAATTCAAAGATGCTCACAGGGCCACACTGACCCACACACTGTTGGAGTCTCCAAGGGGACCCCCTACTTACAACACTCCTCCCTCTTCCCCACCCACATTCTAAGCCCTGAAAAATAATACAAATAGCAAAGCCAAAAGCCAAAATGTCCCCTTTATCACTGGCAGCAGCCATGTTCGAGCACTTGGGTTCAGGTCCAAGAGGACTTGCTAACTGAAATCCAGAAATGGGCAGACTGTCCCATCCAGGCAGCAGTGGCATGGACCAGGGTGGGGCTCCCCTCAAGGAGGAAGGAAAGGGCTTCCCTGGTGGCACAGTGGTTGAGAGTCCGCCTGCTGATGCAGGGGGACGCAGGTTCGTGCCCCAGTCTGGGAAGATCCCACATGCCGCGGAGCGGCTGGGCCCGTGAGCCTGTGCGTCCGGAGCCTGTGCTCCGCAACGCGAGAGGCCACAACAGTGAGAGGCCCGCATACCGCAAAAAAAAAAAAAAAAAAAAAAAAAGAAGGAAGGAAGAGAGGAGAACTCGTGCTTCCATGGGCCATCTTGCTTTGCAGTAGAAGGGGAGAGTTGAGAGGAGTGTGCCCAGTTGTTCTCCCTAAACTGACCAGGGGTACCCTAAGGGGCCAGAACAGTGGGGTTCCTGTCACCTCGTGTCCCACCCTAACCAACATGTGTAATTAATCAGTGGATTCTCTCTCACTCCACTTCCATGTAGCTAACTCGTGTGACTAGCAAGGCTCTCCGTGGCCCCTTCCAAACACCCTGGCCGTGGTCCTGGGTCCTATGTAAGTGTCCTGGGTGCTGTGGCTGGGCTGCCCTCTAGTTTATCCATACGCTTCAGTGCCTGCCAGTGATCTCATTAATTTCAACAGTCAAATGCATATCCCAAATCTGTTTGTGTCAAGTATACTTATCATGGCATTTACATTTTAAATTAAATAATGCGTGAATGGGGAAAACAAAAGTGTGATATGAAAGAGAGCGGTTTCTATGAAAATTTAGCTTAGTGCTTTGGAAAGGTTCAATGAAGGTGGCATTACTGGTGTAGTTTATGCAAAAAAGATGACTGGGAAACTCCAAGCAGCAGACCCATACTCCAAAAAAGGCTTTATATTAAAAGACTAGCAAGTGAATGTACAGTTATGTTTTAGGGTAAAGTAAAATGTGTCAAGTACTAAAGTATTATCTTCTACAATTCCCTATGTTAGCCTGTTGGTTGGCTGGTTTGGTTGGTTGGTTATTCAACCAACTACTGGTCTCAGTCGTGTTGAATAAAAGGGCTTCTGCCACAGTAATGCAGAAAGCCATTGTGGGCTAATCAAAGTCAATCAGGTTTTCTGCAGTTTTCTTCTTCTCTGACAGCTGTCCTGGAGTCGCACAGATACACCCGTACTCGCTCCATAGCTGGCTATTTCACATCCATTTATGAAGTAAACACTATTCAGAGCGGGACCCGAGGCTCCCTTCCCGCCTCCTCAGGAACTTAGTTACTTTTGCTTCTCTTAATTATTCCTAAAATATTCTAAAGATGAGAAGCTTTGAGAAGGTAACTACAGATAGTCACTGACTTATGATGGTTTGACTTACAATTTTTCTACTTCATGATGGAGTAAAAGCAAGCAACGTTCATTCACTAGAAAATGCACTTTGAATTTTGAACTTGGATCTTTTCCTGGGCTGGTGATATGCAGTGATGATACTGTCTCGTGATGCTGGGCTGCGAACCACAGCTCCCCGTCAGCCACGTGATCACAAGGGCAAACAGCCAATACACTTACAACCATCCTGTACCCACACAACCATCCTGTTTCTCACCTTCAGTGCTGTATTCAATAAATGACATAAGATATTTGACACTTTATTATACAGTAAGCTTTGTCTGAGATGATTTTGCCCAACTGTAGACTAATCTAAGTGCTCTGAGCACGTTTAAGGTAGGCTAGGCTACGCTATGATGTTTGGTAGGTTAAGTGTATTAAATGCATCTTTGACTTACAGTATATTCCATTTACCACGGTTTATGGAGACATAACCCCACCGTAAGTCAAGGAAGATCTGTACTAGAACGTTTTCATCACGGGACAGGAATGAGCGAGAGGTTAAGAACGATACTTACCACCCCAGGTAGACTTGGGTAGAACGTTTTTTTAAAAGTTTTGTGGGTTCCTTCATTCTTTTCCGGATGCCCTGACAATAACCCCATGTGTCCTCCAGCTTCCTGTCAGGATCCAGCACTTCCAGCACCTTTAATAAGAGTTACAGACAGAAAACAACTTTGGAGGAAAGAAAGATGAGCTGAAAAGGGTGCCCCTTGATCCTAAAACAGAATGGACCTAGTCGTCCCTTTTCCTTTTCCTTTCCAGTTGGTCAATTCTGTTCAGCAATTCCAGTGCAAATACAGCACTGGGTGCTGCAGGTAAACGTCGATCACCTAGACATTAGCTATGTGGCCTTTTTACTGAAGTTCCATCTCCTCTAGATGGAACAGTGCCTCTGGACCCACCCGGACCCCACTGCCCTACAGAAAAAAGTGTCTCTAGAGGATTTCTGTTTATTTGACTGCCCACCATCCATTCTTCCTCCTATGAGTAACAGTATCTAGACTTTTCTTTGGAGAATCATGTCTCTCTCCACTCTCAGTCCTTGTGATCTGAATTGGCCTGACCACTAGTCACTCTGCAGGCTGACCAGGTTAATCAGGCCCACAGTGACTGGCTTAGGAATGGGTATGAGACCCAAGTGAGACCCAGGGAAATTTGGTCCTGGAATTTTGCTGGAACCGTGCAAAAAGAGGTGGTGTTTTTCTGGGTAAAATTTACATCTAGAGCTGCTGGTGGCCATCATAGCACCACAAGAAGAGACCCTGCTTCAGAAGGAAGCCAACACATCTGTTTGAGGAGGTCAGACATGAGAATAAGAGCCACAGTCCCATGTGCCCTCTAAGGAGGTGTGCAAACAATCTCTTTGTCACGGACTCAGAAGCTCTGGCCCGCAGGAGGCAGTGAAGGAAAGCCCAGGGGGCAAATCATTGATTAGAAATTCCAGTTGTCCTTTCTACAGACTTCCCTGACACTAATCCCTTACTCATTCATTCATTCATTATCCATAAATATTTATTGAGTGTCTACCACATGCCAGGTATTGGTGGTACACAGTGAAAGACACAGATAAAATTCCTGCCCTTGCAAAGCCCTGCCCTTGTAGAGCTTTTATTCCAGTGAGAAGCCCAGCGCTGACAACTGCTAGGATGGAAATATATCATGGTAAGGCACAGAGGATGAGGGGGAGGGGAGTGCCATTTTATGTAGGCCTCTCCAGTGAGGAGATAATTGAGGAAAGAGCTGAAGCAAGTGAAGGAGTGAGCCCGGCAGACATCGGGGGCAAGTGCTCCAGACAAAGGAACAGAGACTTAAACTGGACATGCTTGTTCACGTTTGCTGAGCAGCCAGGAGGCCAGAGTGGCTGCAGCAGACTGAGGAGGGCAGAGGAGTAGGCGGTGAGGTTGGAGAGGGAGCAGGGCAGGAATGGGCTGGAGCACAGAACACGCAGGGCCTTCCAGACCATGGCAAGGACTTCACTCTGAATGAGAAGCTTTGAGCAGAGGCGTTTACCTTCTCAACAACTGTCATGCTTGCTGACATAGGGAACAGACTGCAGTAGGTAGGGGGGTAGCAGGCACTGTTAGTTCCCTGTCCAATACCCATCCTGCCCCCTTTCCTTAAATCTAATAGAATTTTGTCCTGGATTTTGTTCAGTGCTGCAATACCCACCCAAGACATTCACTTTTCTAGACTCCCTAGCAGCTAAGAGTGGTCGGATGAAGGAGGTGTTTACTGGGAAAGCTCCTGTTTGCCTCATTGAAAGAGTCAGCTGGCACGCAGCTTGTAAACTCTGCCCTTTCCCCTTCTTGTCTGAAAGACAGACTCGATGCCTGGAGGTGTGGAAGCCGTTTTGAGCTATGAGGACAAGAGACATATGCTAAGGACATTAGACCTGCAAGTTAAAAGAAGCCTGGGACAGAGGTGACACATTGCAGCTGCTGCCCAGCCCTAGTCTTGGCAATCTGGTGAAATTTCCCATGACATTTCAGGTGCTCAGGTGCCTTTCTAGCCATCACTTAATAATTCTCATGGACACCTCCCAAGACCAGGCTAACGTGACAGAAGCAAGACTGAACAATTCCTCCACTCTGTTGTCCCCCTAAAAAGTCACAAGCAAAGTAGACTGGTAGAGCTTCATGGGTAAAGAAGTCAGACACTTCTGGTTTGCTGGGCCTTTATAAGTTGGATGGCCTCATAGGAAGCACAGGGAGAGGGGGTATGTTGCTGCCATTTGCATGTCTTAGAAGGCTGCTCCAAACCCAAGGAGAACTGGCCCCCTGGGGACACATTCATCACCCTCACCCCCTGAAGGGAACTCCCCAGGCATCTAAGGAGCAATATTCCCCAGGCGGTCACCTCTGCGAGCATGTCTTCCTCCAGGTCCGGGTAGAGAGCCAAGGGGTGCGGGGTCGGATGGGCCTCAACGTCCACCCGGAAGTCCTTCCGCGCCTGGCGGGCTGGCGAGAGCGTGGAACACAGGGCTGCTTCCCTAGGCAGCATGTTCTTCTGGCTCCTCTTCGGGGCAGGTCGAGGAGCTCTGTGATAAATCTGGGGGAGAAAGCCCTCCTCAGGGCCCTGAGTGATCACACCTCCGCAAGGCGGGCAGCCTTTCCGGAAGTCATCCAGTCGCGTTCTCACAAATCTCCACCGCCGGCTGTTCAGTGACGTGGGGCATGGCGACCTGCGCCCGTGCTTTGTGAAGCACTTGGGCGTCAGATCTTCTCTGTACCTGCAAGACAACATGCCGGTGTTATGGACCACAAGGGTGGGAGAAGGAGGCTGTGAGCAGGCTGGTCTCCACCTGTTTCAGGAGGAGAGGTGGGGGAAGGGAGGGTCACGTGGCGAAGCCTGAGTTAATCATAGTCCCGGTTCACGGCACGTTATCGCTGGTCTGTGCAAGGCCCCTCCCCTGTTTTCTTGATTCTACGTTATTCCCATATCCCACCATCATTGCCCTCCCCTGCACGAGCAAAACCACTCTAACAGATTTGGAATGTACCCGTTGTTTGCAGACATCCTTCTAAGACCTGTGTATCTTTCATGTACATAAATGGTACTATTCTGTTACTTGCTTACCAAGCAGGATACCAGGAAGGCTCATCCGTGTCACTCTGTGTAAATGTAATCCATTATTACATTTGGTGGTGCTGTTACCACCATCCAGCTATCCAGTCTCTTTGTGAAGAATACTCACAAGTTGTGACCCCTCCTGGGACTCTTTCTTATCCTTTAAAGGGATACAGGGCAGTGGGAAGAACTTGGACACAGTGACAACTCGCCCCTAACTAGCTGCATGACCTTCGCCCTTCATTTAACCTTTGTGGACCTCGATTTCTCCTCTAAACTCAGGGGGTCAAGGGTTGCAAACTGGTTGTTCATGGACTGTATCAGGCCTACATACCTGTCATTTGATCCCATTTGTGTTTTAATAAGAATCAGAATAGTTCACATGTATTGAGAACTTTCTATATAACACGTATTGTTCTAAGTGCTTTACATGAATTAACTTATTTTAATCTCATAACAATCCTATGAAGTAGGTACTAATATTATTCCCATTTACAGATAAGGAAATTGAGGCACAAAGAAGTTGAAAAACAAACACTTGTCAAAGTTCCCACAGCTAATAAGGGGGAGAGCTGAAATTTTAATCCAGGTAGTGTGCCTCTGGAGAAAGGTGTTTAACCACTATGCCAGAGCTTCTGACATATAAAAAAAGTTCACACAAATAATCTGGAACAAAAATCAGGAGCTCTGGGGACACTGGGTCCACCTATCCATGGAGCCATTATTGGTATAAGGGCTGCCATCTTTAGACAAGTCCTATGCTCTCTTATTCACAGTCTCTACCACTCCCGACTGCCTTATATGCAGCCTGCTTCACTCTGTTTCTTTACCCATCAGACCCCTGTTTGCACTGAGTAGTTAGGGCATGAAGCTAAGATGGAAGAGACAGATGGACAAATAGGAAGGAAAATGGGACCTGGATAATCTAATATATCCAGCCATTGCCAAAGTCAGGACTTGGAACCTGAGCAGCTTAATGGCAGGTCTCTCATTATCCTAATACATCACACTGCCCTAGTCAGATATTTCTATATTATTGGTGTCTTTCCTGGAAGCCTCTTCCACCTCCAGGCCCTTCTCATCTATAATTACTCGTTACAGCAAATCTACTCCTTGTTGAATTCATAGGCACAAAATGTTTTTAAGAGGTTCCAGCTTGATCTCTATTCTTTTCTTATGAGTCCTAGAAACTTCTTGCTTGCTGTGCGTGCATGTGTGTTTTAAGGGCTTAACCCATCTCTACTGCGAAGATCTAAATGAAAGGATATAAAATCATGAGTTTACAAAAAGTTGCCCTTTGCAATTAATAAATCACTCAAATAGCTAAGTGGTGGGAATGTCGAAATTCCATCTAATCTTGAGATTTGATGACCCACTCAGTATGACCTGTTAGCAAGTTACCCTCCACAGTATTAAATATCTTTACCAAAGTGTATTTTCCACACATTTACAACAAATTCAAACACCCAAGCACTTCATGAAATCAAATCTGATAACCAATATTTTTACTTAAGGACAGTCATACAACTCAAAATGGGGAAAGTGTGGCAGCTAGCTCAAACCTCATAGATTGTTAGAGCTGGCAGAAACTTTGAAAGAAATCTAGTTCACCTTCCTCAATTTTCAATGAGGAAACTGAGTTCCAAAGAGGTGAATAAGGCAACCAATCTGGCCGGAGGGCTTCCCATGACCCCACTTTACCTCTCATAGCTGATAAGCTTACCACTCTGCATTCTGTTAAGTTCATGAAAAATTTTGCTTGACCCAGAAAATAAAACACTTTTTCTAAACATTTACTATTTTCACAGTCACTATATGATACTTGGATATTTCCATTTTTAAGAATTGCAAAAGAGTGTCAGGCATTTATCCTAAAGAAATGAAAACTTATGTTCACACAAAAACCTGTATGCAAATGTTCATAGCAGCTTTATATGTAATAGCTAAAAACTAGAAACGACCTGAATGTCTTTCAGCACATGAATGGATAAGCCATGGTACATCCATGCCACGAAATACAACTCAGCAGTAAAAATGAACTAACTGTTGATGCACACAATCTCTTGGATGGATCTCAAGGGCTTTCGCTGAATGAAAAAGAGCCAATCTCAAAAGTTTTATACCTTTAATAAAGGTATTATTCTATTTATCTAACATCCTCAAAAGAACAAAATTATAGAAATGGAGGCCAAATTAGTGGTTGCCAAGGGTTGTGGGTGGGAAAATGCATGATAATAAAGGGATAGCATGAAGCGGTTCCCTTGCGGTGAGGAAACAGTTTTGTATCTTGATGTATACATATGGCAACATTTTACTGAGACACACACACACACACACACACACACACAATGAAAACTGGTGAAATTCAAGTAAAGTCTACTGCCTAATTCATGTACTGCACCAGTGCTGATTTCCTGCTTTGGTAATGTACTATCATTATGCAAGATGGTACTACTGGAAGCATCTGGAGGAAGGGTATATGGGGCCTCTGCACTATATCTGCAACTTCTTGTGAGTCTATAATTATTTCAAAGCAAACAGTTTGAAAATAGGGGTGGGGAGAGATTCTCAAAGAGTTCGTAATTGCTGACATGTATACAGTGCATGTATGTGGCAGTAACTGCTTCACAGGTGATATGTCAGTAAATCCTCACAACAATCCTATAAAGCTGATTCCTTTTATTGTCCCCATTTTCCAGGTAGGAAAACTGAGTCCAGAAACAGCAACTAAGTTGCCTAAGGTCACCAGTCAAACAAGAGGAAAACTGGCCTTCAACTCCAGCCTTTCTGATTCTAGACTTTGTAATCTTAACCACCACATCGTGCTGCCTCCAAGAGAGGCCGAATTCCATTCTCATAAGCAGCTCGAGGAATCAGCAAAGGCAGAAAGCCTCAGCTTCCTGTCCTGCGGCAGTGACACTGAGGTAGGAGACAGATGGGCCCCTGGGCTGGACAGCTGGTGTCTGTCACGTGGAGTAAAATTGAAGCTTTGTTCTCCCCCAGACACTCCAAGGACAAAGCTAGTGGCAGAAGCTGAGCTCTGCTGAAGTAAAGAGATAAGATGACCACTCCTGAGGTCAGGAAAACTTCCCTTTCTGCACATGCACAGGAAGGCTCCTTGGGGGTCAAAAAGGGAGGGGGCGCCACCCCATAGTAAGTGTGGACATGCACCCACAGGCCTCTGCAGTGGGATCCATCTTAGCAAAAAGTTGCACACACATGTTGGGGAGCATCCTAGGACCAGTCAGGTGTGAAGGAAGAAGCAAGAGCATTGGCCAGATGTAAACAAAGACCTGGAAGGACTGTCCTATAGAAGGGATTTAAATCACCTCTTCACTTCTTTTCTCAATCAGGAGGCCAGCACTCCTCTCCGGTTGTGTACTTCCGCCTAGTTTCTGACTTACTGCCTCCTCCTCATTAAGAGAGGACGCCCATACCCTTTCTCTCTGGGTGTGTATTTCTGCCTAGCTCCTGACTTAAATAAACTGTTTCAGTGTGTGCTCTCCCATACATTGTGCTGTGTCTCTAATAATAAACGCTGTACCTATTTTTACAGTTTTTTCAATGGGGGTAAGAGCCAGGGGAACTTTGCTTCTAGCCTCTAGCCCCTGGTGGCTAGGAGTCCTGGTTTTCATCCAGGCTACCCGGGTTCCATTCCTGGGCAGGGAACTAAGACCTCTCTTCAGGACAGCTGACTGCTGTCTCTCCCAGATCAACACATTCAAAACGGCAGCAGACCACCCCAGCACCCGAGGTACTCTCCAAACACGGGCTCAGCTTGGCCACAGTTACCAGCTGGGTGGCCAAGGCTCCAGGTGCTGTCTAACACGGAGAAGGGCGGGTCGCAGGCTAAACCAGTCTCCGCAGAGGACTCTATGGCCATCAGTTTCCCATCTGGAATGGGTATATTCATCTACATCCTCTGGAGGACTCAGGATAACAACAACAACAAAAAGTGTCCTTGGCGTTGAGGACCGTCGCGCGCTGGTTATGGTCTATTTTTGCGGGGGACCATGAGGAGGAAAGGGAGTTGGGTCCTCCGCGGCCCCTGGCCATCCCCCGTCCCCAGCCGCAGCAAGCAGTGGGTGCAGGCTCCCCCCACGCTCCACCCGCAGGATGCGCCCTCGCGCGTGCGCGCGCTTACCAGGGCCTGCAGTCCGTGCGCACCGACACCCGGGCCCGCGCCGGCGAGGCGAACAACTGCTTGCGGTCAGCCGTGGTTCCCCGGCTGCCCACCCGGCCTCCGGTGGTGTGTTTCCCCCGCCTCTCGGGTCGCTAGGAGACCCGCGGAGCTGTGCGCTGCCCAGACTCGCTCGGGGCGCCCCCCTGCTGCTAGCGGGGAACACGCGTCCCCGGGGCGTCCCTGCGTTCCCCAGCCCTCGCCTCACCAGAGCCTTCTCCAACGCCCCGGGGCGTGGACCGTGGCAGGGGAAGCGCGAAGGATCAGGTTCTTGGTTTAATTATGTTTTAATCTGTTGGGAAGGCGTGTTCATGTTTGTTTTGTTCACCACCGTTTCAAAAAATGTGTTGAAGAAAAGGAAGAAAGCAGCTGGAGAGAGAGCAAGAGAAGGAGTGGAAAGGGGGCGAAAGGAATAGACTGATTTCTAATGGTGGGAAGGCCTTTTAGCACAGAATGCTTTTCTGGAGGTCTTGGAACTCCGTGAATCTCACCGCCTCAGTAAATCGGGGGCTACGCACTGGTATCTAGCTAGTCACCAGCTGGTTTCCAGAGTCCCTCCCAGCTCTTGTGTTGCTTGATTCTTTTGCCTGGACTCACTTCAGCAGTAAAATTGCCATCCAGTTGGCCGTGATAGGCAGTTGCCCACGTAAATATGGATTGCATGAGGATGTATTTGGAGTTTGCTAAGTTCTCTTGCTGCTTCTGAATGTTGCTGATTTAAATAGTGAGCATTGCTTCTAGAGGAAATAGCAGCAAAGCATTCTCTTCTCTCAAAATTATTGCAGGAGTTAAATTGTGTCTATTATGGTGGGATACTTTTTGTAGTCATTTAAAGATGAGTCTTCTCTTTAAACTCTCTGGGAATAAATTAGCTTCACCTTTGGGCACCTGTTAAATATCTGGATGGTAATAAAGGTGCCCCGACTGGCACTAGCTCTAGCATCTTCACCTACTCTGTGTGTTCAGCTGCCTTTTCTAGGCACAGTGGAAAACCCTGGAGTCCCACTGCTTGAGATAAATCATGATTCTGCCACTTAATAACTATGCACTCCCCACCCCCCACCACCACCCGCGCACAGTTGCTTAAATTTGTTTTAGCTTCATTGATTTCCTAGTCTGAAATGAGGGAAATAGTAGTACCTGCCTACGGGGTTATTGGGGAATTCAATGAGATAATGAATGTAAAGCATTGAATGCTATGCTGGCAAGTAAGAATCCCTCAACAACTACTGAGTAGTATTATTATTATCTCAGCTGTGAACTGGGGATGTTAATATTTGCCCGGCTACTCCACAGAGTTGTTATAATAGGTGATAGAGAAAGCTATGAATGTAATCATGAAAAGGAGCCCCGTTAGTTGTTTTCATTATCTTTGATAATATCGTTAATATTTGTTTGATTCCAAATTCCAGCTTTTATTACTTTGAGGAAGTAGGATTTCTCCTTAGGACTGAGGATTAGGGTCATGTCCACCTTGCTCCTAGTACTGTGCACAGCACCCAGTAGGTCCTCATTCACAAATATTGTTTGTTATGGCCATGCTAGGCACTGGGGAGGCAATGGGGGATAAAACAGACTTGGTCTTTGTCATCTTGTTACTTAGTTTGTAGTGTTGTATGAATTAATAAAAAACCACCTATTTTTCATGACTCCTGTATCCTCACAAGTTGATATTTGCTCCATGTAGTAAGTCTGATTTCATATCTGGTAGGAAATAACTAAGATTCTTTTTATTTCACCACATTCCATGCCTTAATTATAGTCATTACTCAGAATCTCTCATTCATTCTCTTCTCTCTCCCCTTCTTTCTCTTTTGCAACTCAAAGGTAAAATATGTTATGTATAGTAATCCAATAAGCAGATGTTATTTAAGAGGGAGGATGATGGGGTTTTGTTTTGTTTTGTTTTGTTTTTAGCCCTATTGGCAAATAGTGTGATCATTTTATTTCCAAAGAGGGTTACTCAAATACCCATAACAGGGTTGCCAAACACTGTTACTGGATCTTTCCCACTCAAGGACTAATTACTATCTCTGTAACATTTTACTACATACTCAGCAATACTTAGTGCATGGTACTTTCCAGAAAAAAAGCATTTGAACAACAAAAGCCACAGAACTTTAAGCCGAGATATTATAAAATGGTATTGGATTAGTAGAAACCCTTGGCATCTGGACAAGATGTTAGGTTGCTTCCATATGTTGGCAATTGTAAATTATGCTGCTATGAACATTGGGTACATGTGTCTTTTCAAATTAGTGTTTTTGTTTTCTTTGGCTATACCCAGGAGTGGAAATGCTGGATCATATGGTAGTTCTATTTTAATTTTTCAAGGAACCTCCATATTGTTTTCCACAGTGGCTGCACCAATTTACATTCCCACCATCAGTGTACGAGGGTTCCCTTTTTTCCACATCCTCGCCAACATTTGTCATTTGTAGACTTTTTGATGATAGCCATTCTGACAAGTGTGAGGTGATTTCTTATTGTGGTTTTGATTTGCATTTCTCCAACGATTGATTAGCGATGTTGAAAAACTTTTCATGTGCCTACTGGCCATCTGTATGTCTTCTTTGGAAAAATGTCTATTGAGAGGCAATATTTTAAAAGATAATGGCTAAGAATTTTCCAGACTTGATTAAAGATACAAAGTCTCAATTTCAGGAAGGACAGTAGACTCTGAATAAGATAAATAAGAATAAAATCTCACTTAGCATTTCACCATGAATACAAAAGACAAATATTTGACATTAAAAATAGCCAGATAGGAAAGATAGATTACTTACAAAGGAACAAAAAATAGACTGAAAGCTAACTTCTAAAGCAATTATAGAAGTCAAAGACTTTAAATAATCAGGGTTTGAGTAAAAACAACTGTCAATTTAGAACTGCATACTTAGCAGAACTATCTTCCAATAATATGGCTCAAAAACATTTCAGACAAACAAAAAATGGCAGAATTTATCATCAAAAGGCCATAACTAAAGAAGATTATAAAGGTTGCACTTCAGATAAAAGGGAAATGATCCCCAAATTTATATCAACGTGAGATGGAATGTTGAACAAAGAAAACTATAGATACATTGGTATTATTTTAAAAAGTGGGTTGTATAAAATCATAATACATTCTAATCAGTGGATATTAACAAAAATAACTTATCTAAAATACTGAACTATTTTATTTAATCAATAAGAAGATAAATACATTGATTGAAGAAATATAAAGAAAGATGTACCAGGTAGATATTAATCAAACGAAATCTGATGTAACTATATTAATATCAGACAGAATAGACTTTAAGGCAAAAAAGATCATTAGAGATATATAAAGAGTATTAAATGTATCATTATGCAAAATGATAAAATGTTCAATTCACACACACGCATACACAGTAGATAGAGATACGCAATTCTAAATTTGTATGCACATAATAACAGGTTAAAATGCAAAAAGGAAAATTGATAGACTTACAAAAGAAATTGATTAATACACTATCCTGATGGGAAGATTTTAGTACAACTCTCAGTAATAAATCAAAGAGACCAAAAAAATCAGTGAGGACAAAGAATTTAAAGCTTGATCTAATGGATATATGCTGAACTTTGAACCAACAATCATAGAAAACATTCTTCTCAAGAACATATACAACATTATATTTGCAAGTTCATAAAACAAGTTTTATACATCTCTGACTTGGTATCATTTAACCCACAACCCTGATCATATAGCAATTAAGTTAAATAATAATAAAATCATATTTAAAAGCACTTATATGAAAATAAAACAAGACAAATACTTCATAAGTCAAGGAATATATCAAGACAGAAACTTAAAAATAAATGTAAAAATATCAAAAACTGGGAAATGAAGCTAAAATGATACTTAGAATGAAATCACCTTAAATTATTAAACTAAAAAAGGAGAAAGGTTAAGACCTAAATAAATGGAAATATCAATATCTCTCATGTTCACGGTTTGGAACACAACAGTACTACCCAAAGTGATATACTGATTCAATGCATCCCTATCAAAGTCCCAATGATGTTTTTTGAAGAAATGGAAAACTCTTCCTAAAATTTATATGGAATTTTGGGTTAAGAGACCTAAAATAATCAAAACAACTTTGAAAAGGAACAAAGTTTCCTTATTTCAAAACTTACTAAAAGCTACAATAATCAAAAGCATCTGTATAGACCAGTGGAATAGAATTTAGAGCCTAGAAATGAATGGTCAACTGATCTTTGACAAAGGTGCCAAGACCAGTGAGGAAATAATAGTCTCCTCAGTAAAGAATGGATAGCCACATGCAAAAGGATGAAATCGCACCCTTATAGAATATACCAAAATCAACTCAAAAATGGATTAAAGACAATTTTAAGAGCTAAAACTATAACAATCAGAAGAAAATACAGGAACAAATTTGCATAACCTTGGATTTGGCAATGGTTTCTTATATATGACATCAAAAGCAGAAGTAACGAAAGAAAAAATAGATGAACTGGACTTCATAAAAATTACAGACCATTGTATTGTGCATCAAAGGAAACTGTCAAGAGAGTAAACAATCCACAGAATGGGAGAAAATATTTACAAATCATATATCTGATAAGAGTATAATATCCAGAATATTTTTTTAAAAACTCCTACCACTCAATAACAAAAAGACAAACAACCCAATTAAAAAATAGGCAAAGGACTTGAACAGATATTTCTCCAAAGATATACAAATGTCCAGTAAGCACATTAAAAGATGCTCAAAATCATTAGTCATTAGTGAAATATAAATCAAAGCCACGATGAGATAGTACTTCACATCAACTAGAATGGCTATAAAAACAAAGAAAGGGACTTCCCTGGGGGTCCAGTGGTTAGAACTCTGCTCTTCCACTGCAGGTGGCGCAGGTTCAACCCCTGCTCAGGAACTAAGATCTCACATGCCACACGGTGCAGCCTAAAAAAAAAAAAAAAAGAAGAAGAAGAAAAAAAATTAAAAGGTTGGCAATGATGTGGAAAAGTTGGTACACTTGTGCATTGCTGGTGGGAACGTAAAATGGTGCAACTGCTTTGAAAAGCAGTTTGGCCATTCCTTAAAAAGCTGAACATAGACTTGCTGTATGACCCAGCAACTCCACTCCTAGGTATATACCCAAAAGAATTAAAAACAAGGACTCAGTTATTTGTACAGTATGTTCATAGCACCATTATTCACAATAACCAAAAGGTAGAACCATCCCAAGTGTCCATCAAAAAATACATGGATAAACAAAATGTGATATATGTGTACAGTGGGATACTATTCAGCCATAAAAGGAATGAAATTCTGATATGTGCTACAACGTGCATGAACCTTGAAAATATCATGTTAAGTTAAATGAGCCAAAAGCAAAAGGACAAATATTGTATAACTCCACTTATATGAAATATCTAGAAGAAGCAAATTCATTGAGACAGAAAGAGGTTACCAGGAACTCAAGGGGGAGAGGAATAGGAAGTTATTTCTTAATGAGTACAGACTTTCTGTTTGGGGTGATGAAAAATTGTGGAAATAATCATGATGGTTGCACAACATTGTGAATGTAATTAATGCCACTGAATTGTACACTTAAAAATGGTTAAAATGGTAAATTTTATGTTATATGTATTTGCCACAATTTTTAAAAATTGTAAAAAATGCAAAAAGAAAGAAAAAAGGTTGAAATTAATGAGCTAAGAATCCAACTTAACAATTTGGAAAAATAGCCAAATAAATCACCAAGGAAGAACATTTTTCACGTTGAGCAAAAGAAACCAGACTCAAAAGAGTACATACTCTATGCTTCCATTTACAGAAGTTTTAAAACAGGCAAAATCAAGTCATAGTGATCGATGTTGGTATTATGGTTATTTGGGGTAATTGATGGAAAGGAGGCAGGAGGGGGCCAGCTGGGAGTCAAAAAATGTTCTAGATATTGATCTGGGTGGTGGATACATGGGTGTACACACGTAAAAATTCAATGAGCAGTACACTTCAGCCTTGTGCACTTTACTGTGTATGCTGTACATGAATAGAAAAGCAAAAAACATATGGAGCATTTTCTATCAGGAATATAATCCTGGAGAATTTTCTCTGCCATCATCACACATAGAAAGGAGTCTCCTGGGAGTCATAGGACACCCAAAAGTCTACAGACTTTCCCCTATGCTTCTTTTGGGATACTCCTCCAGGGGAAGGATATTTAAAATATTTAACAACCAGTAAGCCATATGCAAGAACCAATTGGGAAAGTGGCAAGCCAGATTGCAGCAGCAGAGTTCTAGAGTCCCCTGGCCAGGCCAGACATATCCCTTTAGTTGCTGATCTTGGAGGGAGGGGTGCTTCCAAGGAAGTGGCTGAAGCAGTCAGGGCACAGTGGTCACTTGGCATTGCTCAGAGCACAGCCTATTTATCAACAAACACAGTGTTTGGACAACCATTATGGTCTTAAACTATGCTTGCTGGCTGAGTATCAACGGTCTCCCTCACCCACAGGCTCTCCCTAGAGATTTCCCTCCACAGTGCCACAAGGGGCTTGTTGAAGAGTGCCACCAATGCCGTCTGCAAGCCAAATCATATCAATAAGGGGTAAGGCATGACACCCATAATCAACAAGTATATTTCTCACTTGGTCAGTAGCATTGAGCATAATGACAAGTAGGGCCTTACAAATAAAACTGATGAGGTGGGGCTTCCCTCGTGGCGCAGTGGTTAAGAATCCACCTGCCAATGCAGGGGACATGGGTTTGAGCCCTGGGCCGGGAAGATCCACGTGCCATAGAGCAACTAAGCCCGTGCGCCACCACTACTGAGCCAGCATGCCTAGAGCCCATGCTCCACAGCAAGAGAAGCCACCACAGTGAGATGCCCACGCACCGCAATGAAGCGTAGCCCCTGCTCGCCACAACTAGAGAAAGCCTGTGTGCAGCAATGAAGACCCAACACAGCCAAAAAAACCCAAGAAAAACCAAAAATGGATGAGGTTGCTGCCCTCAAGAGGCTACGGCCCAAGCGATGGATGGGTTCCCGAGCTCCAGGAAGCTGCTAGATTTCAGGAGCTACCTGAGGCATCTGCAGTAGGCTAGACACATACAAAGGAGGATGGAAGAGATGTCTACTGCTACTTTCTGGAGTATAGTAGACCATGAAGAGTAGATGGTACGTGGGGACATGCTGCTGAGAGGAGTATAGCTGGTGCTAGTTACTATGGAGAGCAGTCTAGCAGGACTTAGTCAAATCAAGTATAGGGTGTGCTTACAACTGTCTGCCCTCTCTTTGTTCCTCACCTGTCCCTGCTCTGCTCTGGCGCCTGCAGGATGCATTTGGGAATGCAGCAGAAAGCACTGATAGGACACTGGGGATGGGAGAAGGGAAAAGTCAGGGTATTTCTCTCTTTCCCTCTGTCTCCAAGGGGGTATCTATATTTTTTCCTTCTCTTTCAGCTTCCACCGGACCGCTTCCATCAGACTCAGGCTCCTATTACAAGTAATTCGTGCAGTTTGGATGTGGTAATCGTGTTCCTGCTATTGCTAATCTCTCAGTTACCTCATATCCCCAGTTTGGCTCTCAGCACTTCCATCACCTCTGCAACATGTTCTTTGCATTAAAGTCCCTTGGTTTTGCCTAATTAGAGTGGGTTCTGTTTTCCTGGTGGGAACCAGACTGACACATATATTACCTATACCCCAGTATTTCTGCTGCTGGGGATGGTATAGGAATCCAGAGGGAGTCTCATCTGTAAGGGAAGATGTACGAGGATGTTTGTCGCAGCATTATTAGCAATACCGGTGAGTTGAGGACAATGTGCATGTCCATTTTTGTGATGTAGATGGGTAAAATGGACGGATAACTAGGTATCAGATGCAACAGTCTAGATTTTACTTGAAAACATGGTTAGACTTTTAAAAAATGTAGTAAAGAAAGAGAGTGAGATTTTTTACGATATGATTTATATAAATTAAAAGTGTATGCATCAAAACAAAAATATACATTTTACAGAACGCATACACTTAAGAATGATTGCTTATGGTGAGAGCAGAGGAATAGAAGTAGAAAATGGAGAAGAAAAGGAGTATATAAATGAATGATTAAGAGAGGGCCTTATACACCCAGTTGCTAATGGAGTGCCACCAATTAAAGGATAAGATTAACCAATGTGCTGTACCTGAAGGTGAAGAAAAACGGTTGCCAGAAAAATAGTTACTAGGTGGCACTGAGACATAATTTCCAAGAACACATGGTATCTTGTGGAATGTTGAAACTGCTTCAAAGCCAAGTTAGTCACAGTAATAAGAACACAGGACAGATGGTGAAGCAAGGAGCCAGAACTAGTGACAAGTACTGGATAAAGTGGGGCTGCTATCGAAATTCTGTGGCAAAGTTATGTGATCCGAGCTTGAAGAGGATTCTAGGTCAGATTTTTTTGTCAGTTGCACTCAAGCATGAGCAGAGATTATGACTTGGAGTCTCACAATGGAATATAAACGATACCAAAAATTTCTCTTTCATGCTTTTAAGGATCAGCTGTGGCCTTGAAGAGTGAGCTGCTTTCTCAAGTGGGGCTCAGATTATGATCAGTATATGCACTAAAAAATTAGAAACAAGATGCATTTGGAGTGTGTTAGGGAGGACATGAATTCTCACCAATGTAATTAAATTAAAATGTGACAATAACAGAAAAGAAATACTTCTGCATGGCACCAGGTTTTCCTTTCCCTTGCTTTTATGTTTAGAGTTGGTATGATTTTCTTAGTCCAAAACAATTCAAGTTCTGGAAGATTCTTTGTGTAAGAGGTTGTAAGAATACTTGAAAAATGATCATATGTAAAACACCCAATCTAGTCAATATTCAAAACTGTAATGTATCTGTTATTCATTAAGCTTAAAGTGAGTGTTGCTCTTCTCTTTTTACAACTGGAAACGTTAAAGTGTGTTTTGTTCATTCATTCTGGTGTTACTCCAAACATAATTAACTCCCTCTCAGGAATTAACATATTTGATGGTGTTTATTTGGGCTTTTTCACAATTGTACATAGTGATGTTAAGGAGACATTTGCTAAGTTGAACTGAATCTTTGTTTCCATAGATTGTGAAGCCAAAGAAGTGATTCAAATAAGACAATAATGCATCATTGACTTATTAGATGTATTAGGCTCCTGTCTAATGACATGAAGAGATTAAGATAATCACTCAAGCTCATGCAAGCAATTAGCGGGGGAGACCACATTCTAACCCAGAGTTCTACACTTGAGTCACCCAGAAAAATACTGACATAAAGCAAGCTGAAGAGGCAGTTTATTATAATATAGTGGTTAAGACCAACCCTGGTTTGAATCACAGCCCTAGTACTTAATAATGCTGGGCAAGTACCTTGCAGTCTCTACACCTCAGCAATTTCTTCTTCAATAAACAGACCTAGTAATAGTCTATGTTATAAGGTTGTTATGGGGATGCAGAATGGAGATCATCTAAAGCTGTGCTCTCCAATAGAAATACAATGCAAGCCACAAGTGTGAACCATTTATGTAACTTTAAATTTTCTAGTAGTCATATTTTTAAAAGTAAAAAAAAGATAAAATTAACTTGAATAACATATATAACCCAGTATAGCAAAAATATTATGATTTTAAGATGCAATCAATGTAAAAATATTAATGAGGTATTTTACATTCTTTTTTTCATACTAAGTCTTCAAAATTTAAGCACATCTCAGTTTAGACTAGCCACATTTCAAGTGCTCAGTAGCCACATGTGGCTGGTGGCTACCATATTGGGCAAGACAAATATTAAGTATTTAGCCAAGTGCCTAGCACAGAGGGAGCACTCAGGGAGTACTGACTCAGAAACATTCCCTGGGTTTATCCACAGACTGGTTGCATTCCTTACTGTTATAAGCATAGAAAATATTTGTTAGCAACACAAGCTTGAAATCACGTACTTCCTCCATTTCAGTTATTCTTGTACTGTTTACTCCAGGGAATTTTTCCTTCTGACATGAGCTGAGGGTTGCTAGCCCTGTTAGCTTTTTCAGATGAGGGACTTTCCCTGAGAACCAAGTTGAAGAGTGTAGCCTCCGTAAAGGATTTCACAGGACTTTTGTCCTAGTGAACAAACTGTATTTGGCCGGGTAGTTATTTAATGTGCTCTTATTACCACTGGAGTATGCCTAGAGTCAAAATTATAACATTTATTTCTTTGAACCTGACATGGGTAAACACCTTCCTTTTATCCTTCTTGTCTGATTTCTCCTAGGCTTCCTTGGGAATCTGGCCCCAAACGGTACCATTAATTCATCTGAATTGCCTCTTTTACGTCTGCTTGTGACGTCATTGTTGCCTTTACCTGCTGAATTCATGGTGATCAGTGGGCTGAGCTAGGAACCCTGCCTTCTGCTCGTGGCTCTGCTGAAGATAAGTGTAGAGTGAGGGGCCAGACTCCCCATGGCCCTGGCAGGATCTCTCAGAAAGCCCACAGGGCAGTTTCCAGGTGTCTTGGAAAAATAGCATTTATATTTGTAGCATGGTAGAAACAGGTTCCCCAAGCAAGATCCAAGTGTGCAGGCAAAGGAAACTCTGTCCCTAGTCCCTGAAGGCTGAGCCAGGCTTGGAAACATCATCCTCCACAGGGTGACCTGGAGACATTCAGCCTGACCCGGATCAACGGCTGATGCAGAAAAATCTTTAGAGTCTTGGCAAGCACAGACTAATAATGCCATAACCTTCCTTAAAACCTTGCACAGCTACCCATTAGATACAGAATACATTCAGGCCGACCTTCAAAACCTTCCAAATCTGGCCTGCTCACATAGTTCTCTTCTCTCCCACTATATTATTCTACTTTCTATTTTTCCCTTCCATATTCTTTTTTTTCTTAATGTTGTTCATGTTGTACTTTTTACCTAAAAATCCCTTAGTAGTTGCTCTCCACCATTATCTTTGAAATCCCACTCTAATCACACATCTTTCCAGAGATGGAATCCTTCCTTCCCCCTTTGACCTCCAACAGAGCTCCCTTCTATTAAGTATCAAGCATTTAGCGCTCTTATTGGACATTATAGATGTTTCTTCAGTAATTATCCTACCCCTTCCCCATTATGCAGCCGTCACTCATTTGCAGAGAATGACTGCACCAGCTCTAATGATTGACTCCAATGGATAGAAATCACTATAATTGAATTCTACCTATGACTGATTCAGGTATGGACAGTAACCCAGTCCGAGTCAATCAGTGCGTGGCATTCCCTAGGGGTCTGGTTCAGCTTGATCCAGTGTTTGATGTAAGTTCAATGGCTGGGGGAAGGGAAGACCTTTCTCATGCTCCCAGTGGTATTTGTCGTTATAATTGTTTTATGGAAGCATAGTTGACTCACAATATTGTGTTAGTGTCAGGTGTACATCAAAATGAATCCAGTTACATATATTTTTTCAGATTATTTTCCATTATAGGTTATTATAAGATATTGAATATTATTTGCTGTGTTATATATAGTAAATCCTTGTTGCTTACCTCATTATAATTTATAATTAATTTTTTTATTCACCAAAAGTGTTTGGGATGGTTGACTTTACCATTGAATTTGAGCCATCAGAGGCCATAAAGCATTTACCATCCTTCCTAGCTCCTAGCAGAGTAGCTTACAAGGAGCTCTACAAATGTTGGTTGAATTTACGTGCAGTCTCTGTGGACTTGGAGGACACATGCCAAACTCATCTGTGGACCCAAACTCCTGGGTCTGTCCTTAGAATGGCTGGACTTTACTTTCTGTGATACTGGCAACAGATGGAACAGGATTGTGACAGACAGGCATCTAAAGGACTAAAATTAACCCTGAGTCATACATACTTTGGCTCTTTTTCCTACCAAGTAAGCCAGTTTTGACCTAAATGTGGACTCTACCAAGCTGTAGCAGTTTCTAACCTGTGTTATTACATGTCACCTTTGATCATCTCATTACATGAAACAAAGATAATGTGGAAAAGCTCCAGACTTGCTCAAGGTCACAAGACATCTAGATTACTACAGAAACAAAGGAATGTAGATAATTGTGCTTATACTGGGGTGAATCATCTAATGCCTATTCGTTTTCATTATTTTCCTTTAAAATTCTTGTGATAGCTAGAAAGTGACTTCACTTGAATAGACAGCCTGACAGGTTTCTGTCGGTTTGGGACAATAATTAAAATGTTCCTTAATCTCTCCAAACCACTCCATATATGTACAACATTCAAACTGATTGTTCCACTTTGTTTTGGTGTCAGAGCTTATAAAGAAGAGTGCTGAGAGCACGAACGGTGGTTCCAGACGGCCTAGATTTGAATCTTGGCTCTACTGTTTACTAGCTGTACAATCTCAGGAAAGTTATCTAAACTCTCTATACCTTATAAAATAGATAACTAATAAGGACCTAAAGTATAGCACAGGGAACTCTATTCAATACTTTGTAATGGCCTGTATGGGAAAAGAATCTTAAAAAGAGTGGATATATGTATAAAAAATAAAATAAGTAAAGAACTAATAGAACTGGAGTGGCATGGACATATATACACTACCAAACATAAAATAGCTAGCTAGTGGGAAGCAGCCGCATAGCACAGGGAGATCAGCTCTGTGCTTTGTGACCACCTAGAGGGGTGGGATAGGGAGGGTGGGAGGGAGGGAGACACAAGAGGGAAGAGATATGGGAACATATGTATATGTATAACTGATTCACTTTGTTATAAAGCAGAAACTAACACACCATTGTAAAGCAATTATACTCCAATAAAGATGTTAAAAAAAAGTAAATAAATAAATAAATAAAGATGTAAGGACTGGAAAATAAATAAACTCACTCTCTATACCTTGGTGTCCTCATCTGGAAAACTGAGAATAGTACTAGCACTGTGAGGATTAGATGAGTTATCACATATAAAGTGCCTGGAACAGTGCCCAGCATGTAGTTAAGCTCCCAGTAAATACTAGGGCTATAATTCAGAGGATTTCTGAAATGGGGACTCTAAATAGAACTAATCAGTGAATTGCAGTGATCTGTGCATCTGGAGATTCCCAGGCCAGTTTTGTTCAACAGCAGGACATGGTAACAAGGGAGTAATATGAAAACAAAAACCACTTTCTTTCCCTCAACAGGTTGACAGTCTCTCTTGAGCCCTTAACTGGGAATCCATATCTGTGCCTAGTTACTAGCTTCATGATCTTAGGCAAGTTATTTAATCTCTCTGATATTACCCCCGTCTTTTTCAAATGTAAGGTGGGGATATAATCCCTACCTCACAGGATTCCTGTAAAGGAAGGAAAATATGGGGAGTGCCAACCACTGCCCCTGGCACACAATAGAGGCTTCTCTCCTCCTAATGCCCACCTTAAATTTATGAAGGAGAGATAGCTTGAAATTATATATTTAAAACTATTTCCCTAAAATGAAATTGATCTTAATTTAATTTTACTATTTGAATCAGCCACAAGACAGTTTTAAAGAGAGGCTAACATTCCCCAAAATGAGATAATGTTGGGGCATCATTTAAAATTATTCACTTAAACAAATCCCAGTGGTCCATCGTATATGAACAAAAACTATTTACACATACACACACACAAAGATTGTGACTATTGCTTAATTGACTTAATAATTCAGCATTTTAATTTTTTTCCCTTTTTAAAAAATTTATTTACTTATTCATTTATTTTTTATTTTTGGCTGCATTGGGTCTTCGTTGCTGCGTGTGGGCTTTCTGTAGTTGTGGCGAGTGGGGCTACTTTTCGTTGTGGTGCATGGGCTTCTCATTGCAGTGGCTTCTCTTGTTGCGGAGCATGGGCTCTAGGCATTTGGGCTTCAGTAGTTGTGGCACGCGGGCTCAGTAGTTGTGGCACGCGGGCTTAGCTGCTCCACGGTATGTGGGATCTTCCCAGACCAGGGACTGAACCCATGTCCCCTGCATTGGCAGGCAGATTCTTAACCACTGCACCACCAGGGAAGTCCCAATTCAGCATTTTAAAAGAAAGTTTCTAAGTTATTTCATTTCATACCTATTCAGCATTTCTATGTGTCAACTTTTTAGGAAGGCATAAAAACAATTTGTCTTATCTAAGTGAAGCTTCTTGCCTTTTATAAAGTTTCAAATGAGAGCATCAGCAAGTTTTGTCCCTCCTTGTAAACCTAATTTCTGTCCTATATAGAATACTTAAGAATGTTAATAATATTTATTGAACACTTATATAGTGCCAGGCACTTTATATGCTTCATCTCACTTAGTCCTTAAAACATCTCCATCAAGTAAGTACTATATATTATTCCCATTTTATAGATGAAGAAACTGACACACAGAGAGGTTAAGTAATTTGCCTAAGGTCACACAGCTTCTACATGATGGAAGTAGGATTCAAACACAAACGGGCTTTAGTGTCCACTGACAACATTGAACTTTGTCTGAGCCCTGTGCTCCTAAAAAGCAACTGAGATATCTCCCGGCCTTTTTGCATTCCAGCTAACCTCAAAGGACCACCCTGCCTATGGGTGATAAGACCTGTCATCACCCTTCCTCAGGATTCTCTTGTTTACCTGCCTCTACAAAACTCCCGACATTCTTTCTTTCTTTGAGACACTCATTCCTCCTTGTTGAGCACTTTCCCCATTGCAATAGCCTGAATAAGATGATCTCTTTAATTTTCCAGTGCGTTTTGTCTTCACACTAGAAACTTACCCACTCAGGACAAGTTCCCCAATACCTGAGAAAATAAAATCCAATTGGGAGAGTTCTAAACTGTTGTCAGGTACATAATGCCTTTTCTGGTAGAGTGGCCTACACACATTTCACCCAGCCTCTCATGATCAATTCAGAAATTTTTACCAACTGGGAGAGAAGGCAGATCCCTGGGATCCCCCTAGAGAATCTGGTGATTACACAGGACCTGAGAGGCCCGTCCAGGACAAAGCTTGGGTGCAGGGCAGGGAGGAAGGGAAAAGCTACGGAGATGACCAGAGAGATATCCCCAGAGGTGAACGAACTGCATTCTGTTTGGAAGAACTAGAGACTCAATTTAAAAAGTAACATTTTGCACCATCTAATTTTAAGATTTTATTTCAGGGAAAGGATTGGGCCTGCTCAGCCTCCTGAAGTCCTATTTAAAACTCTGGCATTATATTTGGCTAGGACCCTCATTCCTTTTTTTAAAACCACTTTATTGAGGTATGATCAACTACAAAAAGCTGTACATATTTAATATACACAACTTGATGAGCTTGGAGATAAGTATACACCCACAGTTACCATGATCTGTGCCGTAAACATATCCGCCTTCTCCAAAAGTTTCCTTCCTCCCTGTTTATTATTATTATTTTTCTGTGTATGATAAGAACACTTAACACAAGATCTGCCCTTTTAACAAATCTTTAAGTATCCAATTGGACTGTTTGAAGGAACAATCCAAGTATTGTTAACTCTAGGCTCCATGCTGCTCAGTAAATCTCTAGGATTTATTCATCTTGCATAACTGAAACTTTGTACCCTTGGATTAATATCTCCCTGTTTCCCCATCCCACAGCTCCTAATAACCACTGTTCTATTTTCTGCTTCTATAAGTCTGACGATTTTAGATTCTTCATATAAGTAGTATCATGTGGTATTTGTCCTTCTGTGACTGGCAGATTTCACTTAGCACAATGCCCTCCGGGTTCATCCATGTTGTCTCAAGTGTCAGGATTTCCTTCTTTTTCTTAAGGCTGAATAATAATATATCCATTGTGTGTGCATACCACATCTTCTTTATCCATTCAGTGATCAATGGACACTTAGGTTGTTTCCATGTCTTGGCTATTGTAAATAATGCTGCAATGAATATGGAAGTGCAGATACCTCCTTGAGACCCTGATTTCAATTCTTTGGTATATAACCCAGAAGTGTGAATCTTGGATCATATGGTAGTTCTATTTTTAATATTTTGTGTAACAACCAAACTGTTTTCCATAGTGGCTGCACCAATTTACATTCCCACCAACAGTGCACAAGGGTTCCCTCACCAACACTTGTTATTTTTGTTTTTTTGATAATGGCCAAGGGCCCTCATTCTGTTTTTAAATTAAAGTGTAGTTGATTTACAATATTGTGTTAGTTTCAGGTGTACAGCAAAGTGATTCAGTTATATATATTTTGTTTTCAAAATAAGTTCTTACAAGATAATGAATATAGTTCCCTGTGCTATACAGAAAATCCTTGTTGTTTATCTATTTTGTATATAGTAGTGTGTATCTGTAGTCCCATACTCCTAATTTATCCCTACCCCCCTTTCCCCTTTGGTAACCATAAGTTTATTTTCTATGTCTGTGAGTTTGTTTATGTTTTGTAAGTAAATTCATTTGTATTATTTTTTAGATTTCACAAATTAGTGATATCATATAATATTTGTCTTTCTTTGACTTCACTCAGTATGAGATTCTCTAGGTCCATCCATGTTGCTGAGAATGGAAAAATTTTATTCTTTTTTATGGCTGAGTAATATGTCATTGTATATATATATACCACAACTTCTTTACTCATTTATCTGTTGATGGACACTTAGGTTGCTTCCATATCTTGACTACTGTAAATAATGCTGCTGTGAACACTGGGGTGCATGTATCTTTTCAAATTAGAGTTCATCTTTTCTTGATATATGCCCGGGAGTGGGATTGCTGGATCCTATGGTAACTCTATTTTTAGTTTTTTGAGGAACCTCCATACCGTTTTCCATAGTGGCTGCACCAATTTACATTCCCACCAACAGTGTAGGAGGGTTCCCTTTTCTCCACACCCTCTCCACCATTTATTATTTGTAGGCTTTTTGATGATGGCTCTTCTGACTGGTGTGAGGTCATACCTCATTGTAGTTTTGATTTGCATTTCTCTAATAATTAGCGATGATGAGCATCTTTTCATGTGCCTCTTGGCCATCTGTATGTCTTCTTTGGATAAATGTCTATTTAGGTCTTCTGCCCAATTTTGGATTGGGTTGTTTGTTTTTTGTATTTTAATTTTTATTGTTATTTTTATTCTGACTGCGTTGGGTCTTTGTTGCTGCACGCAGGCTTTCTCTAATTGTGGTGAGCGGGGGCTACTCTTCATTGTGGTGTGTGGGTTTCTCATTGTGGTGGCTTCTCTTGTTGCAGAGCACAGGGTCTGGGTGCTTGGGCTCAGTAGTTGTGGCTCGCAGGCTCAGTAGTTGTGGCGCATGGGCTTAGTTGCTCCACAGCATGTGGGATCTTCCAGGACCAGGGCTCTAACCCATGTCCCCTGCACTGGCAGGCAGATTGTTAACCACTGTGCCAGCAGGGAAGCCCGGGTTGTTTGTTCTTTTGAACAATTTCTCTCTCTTTTTTAATATTTGGCCATGCTGTGTGGCATACGGGATCTTAGTTCCCCGACCAGGGATTGAACTGGTGCCCCCTGCAGTGGGAGTGCAGAGTCTTAACCATTGGACTGCCAGGGTAGTCACTGTTTTTTTTTGACATTGAGTTGTATGAGCTGTTTGTCTATTTTGGAAATTAAGTCCTTGTCGGTCACATCATTTGCAAATACTTTTTCCCATTCTGTGGGTTGTCTTTTCATTTTGTTTATGGTGTCCTTTGCTGTGCAAAAGTTTATAAGTTTGATTCGGTCCCATTTGTTTATTTTTGCTTTTATTTCTTTTGCCTTGGGAGACGGACCTAAGAAAACATTAGTAAGATTTATGTCAGAGAATGTTTGCTTATGTTCTCTTCTAGGAGTTTTATGGTATTATGTCTTATATTTATGTCTTTAAGCCATTTTGTGTTTATTTTTGTGTATGGTGTGAGGATGTGTTCTAACTTCATTGATTTACATGCAGTTGTACAACTTACCCAACACCACTTGCTAAAAAGACTGTTTTCTTCCCCATTGTATATTTTTGCCTTCTTTGTCAAAGATTAATTGACCGTAAGTGTGTGGGTTTATTTCTGGGCTCTCTGTTCTGTTCCATTGATTCACATGTCTGTTTTGGGGCCAATACCACGCTGTTTTGATTACTGTACCTTTGTAGTATGGTCTGAAGTCTGGAAGGGTAATGCTTCCTGCTTTTTTCTTTTTTCCTCAGGACTGCTTTGGCAATTCTGGGTCTTTTATGGTTCCATATAAATTTTTTTTTCGGTATGCGGGCCTCTCACTGTTGTGGCCTCTCCCATTGCGGAGCACAGGCTCCGGATGCGCAGGCTCAGCGGCCATGGCTCACGGGCCCAGTCGCTCCGCAGCATGTGGGATCTTCCCAGACCGGGTCACGAACCCGTGTCCCCTGCGTCGGCAGGCGGACACTTAACCACTGCGCCACCAGGGAAGCCCATGGTTCCATATAAATTTGAGGATTATTTGTTCTAGTTCTGTGAAAAATGTCATAGGTAGTTCGATAGGGATCATACGTACTAAATCTGTAGATTGTTTTGGGTAGCATGGCCATTTTAACAATGTTAATTCTCCCAATCCAAGAGCATGGGATATTTTTCCATTTCTTTGAATTATCTTCAATTTCCTTTATTAATGTTTTATAGTTCTCAGCATGTAAGTCTTTCACCTCCTTGGTCAGGTTTATTCCTAAGCATTTTTTAATGGAATTGAAAAAGCTATTGTTTTTTACACTCCCTTTCTGATATTTCATTGTTAGTGTAAAGAAATGCAACCAATTACTGTTTGTTAATCTGTGTCCTGCTACCTTGCTGAATTAGTTTATCAGTTCGAATAGATTTTGTGTGGAGTCTTTAGGGTTTTCTATATATGGTACAATTTGCATACTTTTATTTCTTCTTCTTGTCTGATTGCTGTGCCTACAACTTCCAATACTGTGTTGAATAGAAGTGGTGAGAGTGGGCATCCTTGTCTTGAGGCCTCATTGTTTTGTTTTGTTTTGTTTTTTGGCCACGCCACTCAGCTTGTGAGATCTTAGTTCCTCAACCAGGGATTGAACCCAGGACCTGGCAGTGAAAGCATGGAGTCCTAACCACTGGACCACCAGGGAATTCCTGAGGACCCTCATGGTCAAATGTGCAGGTTTTTTTTTTACGGTTTCACACATAGATATTAGCATGCCAGATAGATCCCTTCAGGTTGTCACCTATTATTAAAGAGTTTGGAACTAATTCCACAATATCACCCAGCATAGGTTAAGGAATAGTCTTTATTGGTGAAAAGGAAAACTCACAACACCAGGGTGAAGGCTGTTGGACAGCTTCTCCCCACCACCTTCCCCTAAATCCCCCTCACCCTCCACAATGGATCTCCCTTCCAGTAAGGCAAGTGTGAGGAAGTGGCCTTTATTCTCTGTAAGGGAATAAACAGATTGCTTGGTGTCAGGCAGTCAGGATTTAGGGCACTGGCTCTCTACAGAAGTTGATTAGCAATGCCAGCTGCCTTGCGTCCTGGGGACCTTGGGATATACATGCCTGTGGGATGTACAGTGCCCCGTGGGGAAGTAAGGAAGGCTTAGAAGAAGTCACCAGTCTCATGGAAAGCAGAGTACTGAGTGCCATCTCTGCTGAGAGAGAATGAGGGAGCCCCCTTTTATTTTCTCCCTGAAGAAAAAGATGCTAGACCTTTCCAGAATTCTCTACCATCACTGAATTTTCAAATGATCATATTCCAAGAGTGATTATCACTGAAATCAGAAATGGTATATGAGAAAGAAAAAAAAATCCTTGGAAGTATTTGATATCTAGACATCTCCTTATACACTACCATCTCCTCATAAAATTCCCCTGTGATTTGCAGTTTTTATTGAAGTGAAATCCACATAACATAAAACTAACCATTTTAAACTGCACAATTCAGTGACAGTATAATTGCATTGTTGTACAACTACCATCTCTGTCTAGTTCCGGAACTTCTTATTACGCCAAAAGAAAACCCCATACCCGTTAAACAGTCATTCCTTATTCCCTCAACCACCAATCTGTTTTCTGTCTCTAAGGATTTACTTACTCTGGATATTTTACGTAAATGGAATCATACAATATATGGCCTTTAGAGTCTGTCTTTCACTTGGCATACTGTTTACAAGATTCATCCATGTTGTAGTATGTGTCAGTACTTCATCCCTTGCTGTGGCTGAATAATAGTCCATTGTACATATTCCCACATTTTGTTTATCCATTTGCTGGCTGATAGACATTTGGCTTATTTCCACCTTTGGCAATTGTGAATAGTATTGCCATGAACATTTGTATACAAAGGTTTGTTTGAGTACCTGTTTTCAATCCTTTTGGGTACCTACCTAGTCATGGAATTTCTGGAATATATGGTCATTCTATGTTCAACTTTTTGAGGAACCATGGTTGGTATCTTTGTCTCCTCTGGTTTAATTAGAAATGCAGAAAAACAGTGCTGCTCAAGATAGCCTGTAATGCAGTTGAAGCAATCCCTTATCCTGAATATCCTGAAACATTCTTCACTGAGGCTAAAAAGAGAGAGTGTTTGTTGTTTATCAGAGAATTGGAAATGTTTCTAAACCAGTAGTTAACTGATTAACAATCTTCTTTGAAGTTGGACACTTACAGGAGGCTTCTGAGTGATAATTTCAGAGAGACTCAGGGAATGTGGTCAGTGCAGTGGCCAGGAGTCCTGTGGGCACTAGGCTAGACGTGAGATGCAGCTCTTACTTTTACCCTTTCCATAGGCTAATTCCTTGACCTGCACCCCCACCCTTACCGCACCCTGTCCCCAGCCGAGCACTGACCCTCACGCAGTCCCCTCTTCACTGCCCGTTGCCCTGTTCTACTCCCACTCAGAGATACTGAGTAAAGTTGACTTTCTCATTTAAGACAACTTCTAACCATGGAATACATCATTAAGGAATAACTGTAAACTCTTGTGTGGTTTACTTAGCACGGATTTCATAATGTGCAGGAATCAGACGGCCCTGATATTTCATAATACACTGGCTTGCCACACTGAGTTGAACGGCTATCTAAACACACAACCCAAGCTTCGTTTGCTTATAGAAAGTCCCACCAAACCACCTAAAGTGACGACAGATTAGAATGCTTTTCACATGAGAGCATGCGTTGAGGATTATATCTTTAGCCATTTTGTGGTTGAGGGGAACCTGCGGCTCACTCCTGGCTCGCAATTCTTGTCCATCACGTCCAGGCAGGCGGAAGTATTCTGTCTCTCAAACCGTGAATTCTGATCCACTGCCGCCCCGGAGGGGCATGGTTGCCCATGTGACTGAGAATGATGGTACTGCCACAGCTTCTTCAATTTTCCCTGCTTTCCTTTTGCTCTTAGTAAACACGAGGCCAGAAATCCCAAGCAATGGTTAAGTGGCTAAGAGCCCAGCTTAAGTGTCTGACAGACTCAGACTTCAGGACTAGTTGGCTTCATACAAGCCATGTGACTTTGGACCACTTTGTCAACCTCTCTTTGCTTCAGCCTCCTCATCCTGACAAAAGAATGTCTGCTTCAGGGGGCATTATGCCTGTTAAATGAAGTAACGCGAGTCCAGGATCTAGCACAGCGCTTGGCACATTGTCCAAGCAGCAGGTCGAATTGTTGACATAGTAACCAATTTTTGCTCAATATTTCTTTTTTCTTATTTTGCTGCCCTGCCTCCCCCTCTACCCACCCCGCTGCCCCGCCAGCCAGTCTCAGTTAGAAGAGACTTTGATTGTGGTTTCAGGGGAGGGAAGGGAACAAGACAAAAAAGTTGTCTCTTCCTAGTTGTTGTTTCAAATACTCTGCAGCCTTAGAGGAACAACAACAACAAAAAAGAAACATGGATTTGAAGAGGGAGGTTTTTCCCACAAACCCCAACAGAATCAGACCCAAACCCAAACCCAACAAACTAGAAAAGATTCCCCTCACTTGGGGTACAAAGATGATAACAGGGAAGCTGTAAGATTTCTTGGTTGGATGACGCAGCAGAGGGGCCAAGGACACCCTCCCGGATTCCCTCTGCCTTGGTTTGCTGTGTGATAGCGTATGAATGGCAAAGCAGCTCTAACCCAGGAGCCTGTAACTTGTCTCCTAAAGAAGTTGTGTACATGTGAGAAGTTTGGGGTGCTTGTTAAGTGGGAAGGAAGGTGACAGAAGTTCTTTCTTGTGGATCCAACATTGCTCAGGGTTAAGGACGCTCCACAAACATTTAGAAATAAAAATACCAGATCGGGGCTTCCCTGGTGACGCAGTGATTGAGAGTCCGCCTGCCGATGCAGGGGACACGGGTTCATGCCCCGGTCCGGGAAGATCCCACATGCCACGGAGCGGCTGGGCCCGTGAGCCATGGCCGCTGAGCCTGCGTGTCTGGAGCCTGTGCTCTGCAATGGGAGAGGCCACAGCAGTGAGAGGCCCGCGTACTGCAAAAAACAAACAAACAAACAAAAACCCAGATCACTAGGGTGTCATGGTACCTTTTCTAGATCACCTTCAAATCATAGTAAGAAAGCTAAGAGTTTAGATACCTCTTGGAGCCAGGCCGATCACAAAGTAAGTAAGGCCTAGGGCCACCTGCATCCTTTTTCAGGCTCCTAAAATAATGAATAGATAACAAAATATGGTATTTCAGTTATCCATTATGGCATAACAAACCACCCCAAAACGTAGTTGCTTAATACACAGCCATGCATTGGCTCCCAATTCTGCGACGTGGGCAGGGCTCACAGGGACAACTCATCATCCCTGTTCCATGTGGCATATGCTGTAGTCATCCGGGAGCTTGGATGAGCTGTGATTCCCCTCTCCTTCTCCAGGGTCTCTTTCCATGTGGCTTCTCATCACCCAGTGGTCTAATCTGAGATTCTAACATGGCAATTGGATACCAAAAAGGTAAAGGAAGGAGCTGCCTAGACCTAGAACGGGCACACTCCCATCAATTCTGGCACATTCTACTGGTCAAGGCAGGGCACAGGGCCAGCCCAGATTTAAAGGTAGGGGAATAAACTCCACCTTTGACTGGAGGAGCTGCAGGAGCCTACAAAGAAGGGAAGACTTGCTGACAGTCATATTTAGAAATTATTTCCCACACAGGTTTGTAAAAACTGTGGTATATTCTAAATGTTTACATTTAACACATCTACACTTTTAACATAACCGTGTACAGTGACTACATAATTAACCCCCTTTGAGTATAATGTCAATATTTTAAATCTAAGGTGGGGCCCAAAGAGTCCTTCTTGCTTCTCCCTGAGTTGTCCTGGCGCCTGTCTTAGACTCTGTGAAGGAAGTTCTTTCTTTTCTGAGTCCTGAATGATTGTGTAATTTGCAGCGGGCACCAACAGTCATTCATTCACAAAGGCACTTGTTCTTCTCAAGTTCTTGTGCTTCTGATTTTAGGTGTAGAGGGGTCACTGGGAAAATTCCTGACTGTCCCCCTGCAGGGCATCAGTATCCCCATCCAACCAGTAGCACCAGTAACCCCTTCCTCCACCGTCTGACCCTCCAGAGTGTGAGAGGAGCTTAGTAGTCTGTGTACGTGCCATGCAGCAGCTACCCCTTGTATGTAGAGATGAGGCTCATCTGGAAGGAGAGAGGATTCAACAGCACAAAAAAACCCCAAATGTAAGAGTGCCAATGAGCAAAGGAGGTGACACATCCTACAGGTCAGAAATGAGGAGGAGGTCTCAGGAGCTTTGGAAGCTTGTATGAGAATGTGGGGGGCTTTGGGCAAAGTCCCTGTCAGTAGCTGCCACGGGATGGAGAAGAGGAAACCCAACAGAAAGACAGCCAGGCCAGGAGCTCAAAAGTTGTCAGCTCTTTACATTACGAAAGAAATTGCTGTGGGATCACAGATTGCTATTTTGGGAACATGAGTTTGTTTGTTTAAGCTGTTTATATTTTCTGTAATTTAGGTCCTTTTTGTTCTCTCTGAGTGCTTAGTACATTTTAAAAATGCTAGTCTGGTCAGCTGTGCTAAGAGGAGCCAAGAAAGAGGTTTTTGTCCAGTTTGGACCAGAGTTTTAAAGGGGAAGCAGCTTACCAACCACGTGACAAGGTGGAGACAAGTGCCGTTGCCCGAGTGAGAGAGCCTCAAAGGGAAGGTAAACCGAGAGCAACTGAGTTGGAAACTGTGGTTTAGATGCTCCCCCCACCCTGAGATGTGTTTATCAAATCTGGGTCCATCTCTCCATCCCCGCTGTCTGTTACTCCCCTAGTGGCCCAGACAAGAGGCAAGAAGAGACCTCAATGAACAATGAGAAGGAACAGCACCCTGGGATTGGTGGCCCAGGGCTGGAGTGGGCGGGTCACCATGGAATTTGCCTTCCAGAATGCAACCAGCAAACAGAAAAGCTGGTCTTAGTCTGGAGACGGGGGAGGGGTGTTCAATGTTAGCAGGAACCGCTGGGTGCCAAGTACTCAAGCTAGCAGGTTACCAAATCTTTTTTCCAGTTAATGCAGGAGAGGACACACACAGGCTGCAGAGGACCCCGACCAGTGCCTAGGAAGGGGATGAGTGAGGGTTACTGGGGCACAGGGCAGAGCTCAGGTAGATAGGTGGAATCTAAAGCAGAGACGGGGTCAGAACAGGCCATGATCACGGCAGAACTGGGGGTAGGGAAAGGCTGCTGATGGTGGCGTGAGGACTGGGGACCACCCAGGCATCCTGGCCATGAGGTTTGGAGGAGCTGAGTCATTCCAGGCTCCACCCAGGCCTGGTTCTCTGGGACTGCTGCTCGAAGACCTTTGGTAGCTACAGATGGGTAGAACTGGGAGTGGGCAGCCACTGTCACTGCCAGAGTCATGGGCTCAGGCCTGCCCTCACGGTCTGCTCCAGTTATCTAAAACCTAGTAACATGCTGAAACATAGTGGCTTAAAACAACAATAGTCCTTTATTTTGCATTTCAAGCAGGGCAAGGCGGAGACCATCCTGCTCCACGTGTCTGGGGCCCATGACTCAAATGGTTGGCGACCGCAGGGGGCTGGCAGGGCATCTCCCTGTGGTCTCTCCCCTGTTCTCTCCAGCATGGAGGCCTCAGGGTAGCTGAGCTTAGTGGTGGCTCAGGGCACCCAGAGCTACCATTTCCAGAGGCCCAGAGAGAGGCTGCAAGGTGTTTATGATCTATCTTAAGAAGTTCCAGGATATAGTGATTTAGTGCTCTGCATCCCTAAATCCAGCCCAGACTCAAGGGAAATAGTATAGACCCCACTTCTCCACAGAAGGAGTGTCAAAGAATTTGCCACCATTTTTAATGCATCACAGCATCTCACCAAGTCATCAGCAAAGTCTCCCAGCTGAACCCCCTGTTCCCAGATTCTCACCGATGGCAGCTGGGAGGCAGCAATGCACTGGGTAGAAAAAGTGAGGGCTTTGGACGTCACCGGGCCTGCATTCTGGTCGAGGCAGGATCCACCACTCAGCAACTGGTTGAGCTTGTTAGGCTACTCACCTCTCAGAGCCACGGTTTCCTTGTGTGTAAAACGGGAATAATACTACCATAGTGGCCAAGAAAACGTACTCTCAGAACTTGCAGGGCAGAGCATAGCTGACCAGTGGCCCTGTCCCAGCTGCTGAGCCCTAAAATCTATCCTTTGATTCTCATCCCCAGCTTGGTGCAGAGGCCAGTTTCCTAGGGCTGCTGCCAGCCCATGCCTAATGACAAGAAGCCTATAACTGGGGGATGCTGGACTCCTGGGACAGGGCAGCTTGGCTTAGGATCCCCGAAGGCCTTGCTGAACTTTCTCACAGCTTCACTGTAGCATAAGATGCTTCCTTCCATTCAGCCTTCCCTCCTCACCTCTCTCCTTCACAAAGGCCACACCTGCATCCCAGGTCCAGCTTCCTGTCCAAGTGCCCTCATAAATCTCTGGCACAGTGCTCCCATCTGGCACTGCTTTGGGGGAACTGGGACAAACAGCCACAAGGCTGCTGTGGGTATTAAATAGGTGTGTGTAAGCACCTAGCCAAGGCCTGGCATATAATTGATGTTCATTCAACTAATACTTACTGAGTCCCTGCTGAGTGCGGACTTTAGCCTGGCTGCCTTGGGACATATTGGTGAGCAAAGCAGATGAGAACATCAGGGCCACCTGCTTGAAGCCTCTTGCTGACCCCACTGAGCAGGGATAAAGTCTCAACTCTCCTATAGGACACAAGAGCCCTTCAAAGTCTGACCCCAAGGGGCCTCCACACCTCTCATCCTACACTGCACACCTGAGCCTAGAGTCAAAAGTAACTTCTTTCCTCCTACAATCTTGCTTTTTCACCCCCAGTGTCTGAACACAGCTTTTTCTTCTCCTCCAAACGCTTCTTCCCTCCCTTGCACCCCCCTTCACGTGACAAACCCTTACCCATCCCCCAAGGCCCAGTTCAACTGTGAGGTCCTAGGTCGCCGGGGCAGAGGGGTGGTAGGCACAGATCTCAGCACGCACCTCGTAAAAGCACTTGTTACATTGCGCCTTAATTGCGGTTCCCAGTGTCCCCGCTAACTTGTGAGCTCGTTTAGAGCAGGCGCAGTGTCGTATCCATCCTGAATCCCCCGTGCTTGGCCCGCAGCTCGTATCTGAGGAGGGGGTAGAGCCGGGGAGGGTAAGCGATTTTCCGGGGTGGCCGCGGGGCCTGCGACGAGGGGGCGGGGGGCGCTGCCGGGCGGGGATCAGGGGGCCGCTGGCGCTGGCGGGCCGCCGGGACTGGCCGCGGGTCGCGCGGGCCGAATCGCGGCAGCCGCTGCGGGGCACATGACTGCGGGCTCAGCCTCCGCCCCGCCCGCTTCCCCGCGCAGCTGCCGGCTGCCGCCTCCCGGGGCTGCGGAGAGCCTGGCCGGCGAGCGTCCCCGCCCTGCGCGCTCCCTTTCCCTCGCGAGCTGCGCCACAAGGGCGTCGCAGCTGCCCCGGCCAGGGAAAGCGAAACCAAAGCGGGCCTTCCACTCCCCATCGGCCGGCCGGGGGCAGCGGGGTCGCGCTCGCTCGGCCGCGGAGCCGGGCGGCGGGCGTATCGGCCGGGCCGCAGGCGCCCGAGGGTCCCGGGTCTTCCGGCCGCTACTGCGGCGGCGCCTCCCTCCCTCCCTGCTTCCCGTCCAGTCGCCGGCCGCCCGGCCCGTGAGCGGTGCGCGGAATGGGCAGGTGCTGCTTCTACGTGGTGGGGACGCTGTCCCTGCTTCTGCTGGTGACCAGTGTCACGCTGCTGGTGGCCAGAGTCTTCCAGAAGGCCGTGGACCAGACGATCGAGAAGGTGAGGCGTGGCCGGCTGGGTGTGTGTGTGTGTGTGTGTGTGTGTGTGTGTGCGCGCGCGCGCGTGTGTGTTGGGAGGACACTTCAGCCCACCCTCCCTCTGCAGGGGGAGGATCTGCATCCCGGCGAACCCTCTAGACTAGAGCCCTGCTTTCCTCCTTGTCTTCTTGGGGTGGGTTGGTAAGGGTTAAAGAAGGAAGAGAGGAATGAGAACGCTTCTGTTCCTTTTAGAATAATAAACGAGACTAATGATCTAGACTTTTAAAGAATTCACTTCTGTCGTTTGCATCCCCGCCCACCCCGGGCCCTCCCTACGCCCCGATTTCTGTTGGGCCCAAACTCATTTCCCTCCCACTTCATGCAGAAACAAAACTAAATGAAAGACCCCACAGGTGTGTTGGCTGCTTGCTGTGGCCTTGGAAGCGATGTGGGGTGGGATGAGAAGCGGCTGTGTGGTCTATTGTGTCCTTGCCTTCCTGGGCTGAGCCCACGCTTGGTAGCCAGGCCAGGCCTCTGGGCTGGGTGACTTTCCAGTCCATCAGAGTCTGTGCTTACCGGCCGACTTAGATGTTTGATATCTTGTACCAGCAGCCTGTGTTGCTTTGTTTCACCGTGGATTCTTGCTCTTCTCAAACAGCCGTAAGCTTCAGGCAGAGGTACATTTAGATCCTTAAAAGAATCTGAGCCCATCTCTTCCCCCTAGATGTGTATGCTGGAGAGCTGGTCATTTCAGATTTCTCCATCCTATGATTTCACCAGTAGTCATTTCTCCTGCCCTTTCACCCACACCCACCAACCTGTGTGGAAAGAGGAACCAGAGAGAGTTAATGGGATCGCTTTTTCCTTTAAAAAAAGATTATTGGAGCAGCCTTTCTTGTTAGCACCCATAACTGCATGCCTAATTTCTTCCACTGGTTGACACTTGCTGTTGGCGAGATAATAAAAGCCCGGGGCCTCCTCCAAGATTGATCACTGCACTCCCAGTTAGCAAAACTGGTTCGTTTCAGGTGGCAAAAGACATATTCCTTTAATAGAGCCTTTTCTAAAGGCCATCAATTACTTGAAATCTGACGGTTAAAGGCAACTTAAAAAAAAATGCCATGGCAAAGCATAGTTTTAATTTTTTAAAAGTTCACATTGCCATTGGGAGACAAGGCCCACTGTCTGAGCTTCTCAAAGGCCATTGTTTTCTCTGAGCACCCACGTTCAAAGAAAAAACTAAACTGAATCTCTCCACGCTTGTCCACCTGCAAATCCACGGCAAGATTGTTTAAGGATGTAACCTCTTGCTTGGGTGACTAGAGTTAAGCAATCCAATTGCAGTCAATTGAATTTTCTTGTGTGGCTTTGAAAGGCTGTTTCAGGAGAGCCCTGTAGGTTGAGTGATCTCTGCCGTGGCTCAGATATTATCAGCCTTCTGATGCTCTGTGGGTCAACATTCATGGGCGGTGCGCAGGGAGGATGCGGGGGGATGTGGGCTGTAAGGCAGCTTGGCTGGGACTTGAGTTGGTGTTGATATTTGGTAATTGGCTTTTAAAGGTGGTTTTCTCCATGAGGAATGGACTCTGATCTGACTGATAAATTATAGTGCAGAGGAAGTGAACTTTCAGAATTGCCTCACCCTGTTAAGGAATATCTCACCATGTGGTGTGTAAAACTAAACGACAGGGCTAGTTTCTGTGGACAGGTGTGGGAATATTGTAAGGCAACCAGAGGTCACGCATTACCATCATTACCATTCTGCTTTCCTGGATCACCTGTAGGATGGTAGCAAGAGATGGCGGGAAAGAGTAAGGTCTCTGCAGGTCAATTCGTGGGCATGAATCCTGGCTCCACTGTCTACTAGCTAGGTTACCTCTGGCTGGTGCTTAACTTTTCTTGATTTTAGGTTCTTCCATCTGTAAATGGGGATAATAACAACTCCCACAGACAGAAGGACTATAAGAATTATTAGAGAAAATGAGTGTACTTATCATGGGGTATAGTTAATATGTCTAGTTATTTGTAAATGATAACAGTTTTATTTTCGTTAGAAGGCATGTAAGCAAAGAAAAAATACATGAGATTTGAGGTCAGGCACCCTATGTTCAAATCCTAGCCCTGACATTTCCAAGCCTTTTGACTTTGGGCAAGTTACTTCTCTTAGCCTCAATTTCATTCCTTGGAGAAGTGAGGATGTTAGCCATCTTGGGCACAGTGGTGCATTTACCATGAAGCTCACAAAGCTCAAGCTTGGGGTCCCTCACTTGCATAGGCTCTTCCAAAGCCTTCTACCTAATTCTGTATCCAAAGTTTTCTTTTCTTAGGGAGGGCTTCCACACCGTGTATAAGCTTCACACAAACCCAGGATCTGCCTCTGTGTGTGCTGTTGCGAGACTGAGTGAGGTCATCTGAGCACAGTATCAGGCACGGAAGAGGTTATCAGTTATGGCTGCCGTCATTCATTCCGTTAATGTTGTTATGGAAAATTCATTCATGACTTTAATATACTTGCAATATAATCCACTCTGATACTCCCAGTTCTTCATTTTTTCATTTGAAGACTGTGTCCTGTCTTGTCTACATCAAAAAGAGAAGAGAGAAAAAGGATGAAAATCGAATGAGTAGGCTGGGTTAATTGTGAGAAGCTTAGTCACATAATTCCTATGAGAAGAATTTGTCTCATGTGATAATTATCTTTGATCCCACAGTAGCCAGGGGTGACTGAAGGGAGATTTTAATTTTGGCCATTGAATAGAGTGGAAGGAACCAAGGCAGTTTGGTTCCATTCTTGGCTTGTGATATTATGCCTCGCATTGGGCAAGCCCTGTAATTGTTTCTCTTTACTTTTCTCAGTTGCAGAAGCGGCAGAGTAATGCTTCCCTCCTTGGCCCACACCCGCATCCTGGGGGATACTCTGAGCATTAACCAGGCCTTCCCTGTCGAGCATTTTAACCTCCCTGAAGACAGAGCTTTGCAGAGACCTAGCAACCTCTTTTCCTCCCTAGAACCTGGAAGGGCAGGATTTTCTGTGACATTTCACCTGGTAACCCTGCTAATTGTTCTGGCACCTAGTGGAGTGCCTGGTACATGGTAGGTAGCTAAAAAGCTTGCTGCCTCACTTTTGATCATTTTCCTTGAAAGAACAGTGTCCTAAGAATCGGCAGAGCTTGGTTAAAACTCCTTCTTCTGTCACTAACAAATACTTGGATTAAACTGGACAAGCCAAGTAGCAAAGTATTGAACCTCTCAAACCCTTAGGTTCCTCATCTTGAAAATGGGGGTAATAAGAATACCTACCTTTGGGTTGGTGCAAGAATGAAATAAAAGAATTGATGGAAAGCATATAGCACGGTCCCTCCCAAGCACCTGACTTTGTTATCGTTATTTGTATAGGCAACATATTTGTACAGACAACAGTAAACATTTGTTATTGTTTCCAGCTATTCGCTTCTCATCTAGGAACTGAAGCTTATATAGTAGATCAGTTTCCTTCTAGCTTCAAATTTCTGAGATTCTCTGACACAGGCATACGACCTGTGCTTGAGAACAACTCTGCAGCTCAGGATATTAAATTTGCCTTTAGGCTTGTTGACGGTTTAAACATCTCCCAGAAATGAGGACACAGAGCTGGCCAAAGTCAGGGCTGGCTAATAAGAGATGGGCTGGCAAGGGAAGCAGTGAGAGGGCAAGAGACTGTTGACACTTTGCTTCCTATTCACAGACCAAGGACGAACGATAGCCTTAGGTCTCAGCGATGAGACAAACAGGACAGATTCCCTTACCCTTTGCCAGAACCTGAGGCTCTGGGCAGGTACCAGCTGGCCTCCACTGGGAGCCAAAGCAACTTTGGAGTTGTTCTAGTGCCTCAAGAAATAAAATATAATCACTGATAATTTAACCAACTAACATTGATTGGTGAATATGTGGGGTCTTTTTAAAAGTCAAATGAGTAAAACATCTTCATTGTTGTGTATGTAAAGACAATCAAGTATATGTAATCTTAAAGGGCTCCTTCTTGCCCGGCTACCTCATCTCCTTACCTGTCTCTGTTCAGAGTTAAGAAGACATAGAATCTTAGATTAAGAAAAAAACCTTAGCCATCACTTAATCTGTTATTTTCTAGTCAAGGAAACTGAGACTGTGTCAATTTTGAAATGGATGGTGGTGGGTATCGAATTACCTTTCACCTATATGGCACTGGATACGTAGATAAGTGACTTACCAAAGTCCAAATGGAGAGGCTTGGGGGGCAAGCTGGGTCTCCTAATTCACTTTTCCCATCCTGAGGATGACCCTCCATCCCATTGCCTGTGACAGTTCTGGCTTATTTACACCTGTTATCCCGGAGCAGTTACTAGCACCTTCTTTCCTTTCAAAAGATTCCTGGTGACAGTAAATTCTGCCCTCACATATCACACTGTCCTCCACTTCTTGGCATTAAAGAGGAGCAATGCTCTCTGAGGAAACGAGGCACCCTCACGCTAGCTCAAGAAAGAGCTAGCCGTAGGGGCTTCCCTGGTGGCGCAGTGGTAGAGAGTCCGCCTGCCGATGCAGGGGACACGGGTTCGTGCCCCGGTCCGGGAAGATCCCACATGCCGCGGAGCGGCTGGGCCCGTGAGCCATGGCCGCTGAGCCTGCGCGTCCGCAGCCTGTGCTCCGCAACGGGAGAGGTCTCAACAGTGAGAGGCCCGCGTACAGCAAAAAAAAAAAAAAAAAAAAAAAAGAAAGAGCTAGCCGGCTTTTTGTAAAGCCGGAAGAGGAAGCTCATAGAAATCAAAGGGTGAGAACCACAGCACAGTCAGGCCTCCGCCTGCCAATCCAGTAGAAACTGGAAAGCCAGCAGGACCAGGCACACTCTGTGTCTCCCACGCGTTCCTCTGCTTTCCCCACCAACCAGCTTCCTCTGTTTCCTCGGGCCCAGGCTGTTTCCTCATCTGGAGCTTCCCCAGCCCTGACCCTATATGACTCTTCAGCTGCTGAGCCTCCCATGAACATGCTTCATCTCCCAGTTCCTTCTTTCCAGATTCGTGATAGAGTCATGTGATTGGCTCAGCACAAGCAGAAACCATAGATCTGTAAACAGAGGCCGTATCCTTGCCAGATTCTTTAACTCGTAAGCAAAATTATCCAACTCCTCCCTGACTTTTAGAAACATGATCTGGTGACATCAAAATCATATTATGTTTCTTTCAGCTGTTACTAATTCATGGTGACCGCGCGTGCATTCATTACTAATGGTTAAGACAATGGGGTAAACCAATAGTTCTCAGTGTTGTCCCTAGACTCTAGGGAACCACATCAGAATCACTATGGCAATTTCAAAAATAGAGACCCCACCAGCCCTGCTGAATCAGAGTCCTTAGGAACAGCACCCAGGTCAAAGAGCTAACCATGAAGTCTATGACTGGTTTGGATGGTGATTACGTTAACCCATGTCTTCACTCCTTGGGATGGCAATTCTTTTTTTTTTTTAACTTTGTATTTGATTCTTTATTTTTGTTTATTTTTCTGGTAAAAAAAAAATACATGCCATTGTAAAAAGTCAGACAACAAAAATTAATAAAAGAAAGATAACCACTGTTACATATATTGTTGATTAATCCACATTTTTTCATTGTGCCTATATAGTAATACATATACTTTACAGAAATGGGGTGCTTCTATTTATTTTTAATTTATTTTTAATTTGCTGTATTTATTTTTAATTTCAACTGGTATGACTAACATATAAAAGGGTTGATAATTCTAGTTGGGGCTATTACTCTTAGTAATTACTATTATTCTGCACGTTTACATTAAAGGAGATATCTTTAGGGAGGGAGGGGAAGGTTCTAGCTTGTGAGAATTGTTTTTGTTTTCTTGTTGAATAAAGTACAAGATTTCATTGTCAGGCCGCAGTGAAGGGGCCATCTGTTCTGCCAGACACTTGCTTGTTTCCCAGGGAAGAATCGGCGGGTGGGATTATAAGATCACTAATGAAAACACAGGATGTTGGCCAAGTGACTGGGCATTAATGGCCTATATCATCAAGATATATACTCTATATACATGATACATTACATGAAGCGACTGTTTTTTATCAAAGCTGGTAACTAGTCAGAAGCAACTGAGGAAAATAAAGGCTACTTTCAGTGTTGCTCTCTATATCCAAAAGCACTTTTAGGTATATTCTTTGGCAGTCATCTGTTTATTTAGCAAATATCAATATTTAATGAGTGTGAACCATTTGTGAGGCAGTGTGCTAAGAGCTACAGATACAATAGTAAATGAGACACAGTCCTTACTCTTACGGAATTTATGATCAAATTCAGACTTTTGGGGCTCAGACCCTTTTATTCTCTTAACAATTATTGAAGACCCCAAAGAACCTACATTTCTGTGGGTTATATCTATTGATATTTACAATATTAGAAATTAAAACGGATACATTTTTAAAACACAAGAATACACAAACACATATTCCGTTAGCTGTCAGAGTGATGACATCATTACAAGCTGTGCGACCTCTAGAAAGCTCCTCTGTATGCTCATGAAAGAATGAGAGTGAAAAAGGCAGACTCTGTCTTAGTATTATTATGGAAATAGTTTTGACCTTGGGGAACCCCCTGAGAGGGTCTTGTGGACCCCCAGAGGTCCTCAGACCACCCTTCGAGAACTACTGATCTGGTTTTCATTTAATTAATTTTGTTGATTTTTAGAATAATTTAAAAAATAGCATAATGTCTCTGCTTTATTTCTGTAAGGCCAATTTGGAAGCTATATTATTAATGTTTTCAAACCACCAGGATTTTGTTTAGTTTGTTATTGGGTTGGCCAAAATGTTCATTTGGTTAGTGAATGTTCAATAAAGTTCTTGGTGAAAATGAAAAATGTGTCTTTTATGTTTACTTAAAACCGAACGAACTTTTTGGCCAACTCAACATATATTCATATGTCTTTTTAGTTTCATTAGTCCAGTGTGAAGGATAGTAGTTTGGGCCATCGGTGATGCAAGTTCAGCAAATCTCCTGTCTTTTCCTGCATGTGAAACAAACTAGACTAGAACATAAGCAGCTCCATAATTGAATTCCTTGATAATTCCCCTCTAGCCTCAGCCCTGCCAGGGAGTTTCTATTCATATGACACAATTTAGTATTTAAAGCTAGCCTGTAAAGCTCTCTTTGAAGGTAGGGAGTCCTGCCTTATGTAGCTTTGTATCCTCTTCCCAACCTGCTGAATGAATGTCATACAAAATAGGTGGTCATTAAACATTGCGTGGATGAATGGAAGAACAAAAACTTAACATCTTCAGGATGATTTTGTTTCTATATTGTTATTTAGCTTCACATTTTTGTTCCGCTCTGTAGGCCAGTGGTCACGTTTGCCTCACTAATAGTTTATACCTTTCAAATCTGGAAAATTCACCAAATAATCCAGCTTTCCAGCTTCTCCGGAAACATGGGGCTGTTTTGCAGTGCTGACCCCGTCACGGTCCTGTGTGGCAGCAGCCTGGGCAGAATAGAGGCTGCTAACCTCCCTCCCTGTTCCCACCACGGTCACACCCCTGTTGTCCCCTGGCCGCAAGGCTCAGTGAAGGTGCCCTTTGTCATGGTGCTTGCCCTGCTGTCTTTCGCAGAGTAGAGAAATATCTGTTTGTGTTTGATGCTCTTTACCAAAAGAAGGAAAATGAAAGATAGCCTGTGTTTAGCAAGACGTGTTTAACAAAAATGGGGGAGGGCATATTTCTGTGTAGAAGTGAGTATTATTGCTGGGATTTGGCTTGCAAATATGTACAAACCTGTGCCCGCTTCACTCATTGACCTTTCCCACGGGGCTCCTTTGGCATCTGAGTTTTATACTCTTTCTAGAGAAAGCAAGGCAGCATGCCATTGTTATGGGAATGTAATCATTACTCTTGCAAGTCCCACTTGAAGGATATTACTTTTAATACTCTATTTCTGATAGTCCACCGTAATGGAGGGAAGAGGAGACGTAGAACATGACTTATTTCATCTTTGAGAGATAGAATCACAACCAAACAGGTTGTAAAAGAATGACTGGCTCCACAGGTTACACACAGAACCCAGCATTATTGTCATGGCCGTACTTCTTATTTATTCACATCTTAAAATACTTTATCTCATCCACTCCTTCAGCCTCTTCCCCCCAACACCCCGCTGGCTGGAATCCACATATATTTCCCCAATTTTCACCTGGTCCTTTTGATTAAGTTTCTGTCTGGTGGCTGCTTTTTCTTTAGGCTGGCAGGTCTCAAGCTTGGTTTCACATTTGTAATTACCTGGAAGCGTTTACAAAGTACTCTAGTGTGTATTTTGAGGCAGGAGCTTTTTCAGGATAACTGTTCCACCTTCTTGTCTTGTATGTAATTTTTTTTTAAGGGTCAAGTTTTTTTTTTTATATAAATTATTTATTTGCTTATTTTGGGCTGCATTGGGTCTTCGTTGCGGCGCGCGGCCTGTCCCTAGTTGTGGCGAGCGGGGGCTACTCTTCATTGCGGTGGCTTCTCTTGTTGTGGAGCATGGGCTCTAGGCACGTGGGCTTCAGTAACTGTGGCTCACGGGCTCAGTAGTTGTGGCTCGCGGGCTCTAGAGTGCAGGCTCAGTAGTTGTGGCGCACGGGCTTAGTTGCTCTGCGGCGTGTGGGAATCTTCCCGGACCAGGTCTCTGTCAGGCTGGCTTGGATGTGTTGTATCTTGTGGCTGTACCAACTCATGTCAGCTCTCAGCAGAAGCAGCCAATCCAGCCCATACCTGGGGGAAGGTGGGCAGTTGAGTGTTGCTGGTGCTTAAATGATCTGTCAGGGGATGACAGAGGATGGCAGGTGATGGGCTGCGTCAGGTCAAGAACCTCAGACTTTATCCTGGGAGCAGTAGGGAGAGTGTCTGTCCTGATAGAACTCTCTGGAAGCTGATGTGGATAATAGCTTTGAAAGGGCCAAGGCTGGAGAGAAGGAGACCAGTTAGGAGACGACCTGTTACCTAATTACCTATTAGGAGACTAGCTAATACCGAACAGTATTGTCTCAGTCCAGGCCGGTGATGAAATAGGGACAGGAATAGACGTGGAGAAGAGGACGAGAGGTAAACTCAACAGGACTGAGTGATTGATTAGGGGAGAAGATCATGAGTCCCTTTTCTGGTCGCGTTGATGTTGAGCAGCCTGTGAGGTATCCAGATGGGTGTTTTAGGATGGAGCCACACAATTGAAATGATCCAAATAATTTCAGGCATAAGCCCCTCTTTGGGCCCTGCACTGTTACATACAGGTCAATTTTGTGTCCTTAGCTAAATGTCTTCTTGAAACAGGGCCTATGCTTGTTGGGCACAGAGAAAGCTCTCATTATATACATATTGGCTAATTAACTGAAAGGTAAGTTTTTCAGTCCAAATGATTAACTTGGCTGTTGACACTACAGATTGACCACGTAACTTGATCATCTTTCCAATACCTCTTTTGATGGTAGTGCTACCATATTATGCCTGGAACAAGTCATCGTGTTTTGCAGTATCCAAAGTCACATTGTAAAACTGATTTGGGACCTTACGCTGATGGCTAATTTAGCACAAGTGGAAAACTCTGCTGGCTACAGGGTTGCCTAGTGGCCCAGGAAGGTCTCGGGGCCCAAGTGATGGTTCCTCTATACAGTTTCACGGTCTTTCTGGGGTAGGTTGCCAGATAAAATACAGGATGTCTAGTTAAACTTGAATTTCAGATAAACTACAAATAATATTTTAGTGAGTATGTCTGTGCAATATTTTGATTCATTTCAATTTATCAGTTGTTAGTATCCTCCTACACAGACATCATCTCTCTGTCATACACTTTTTCTTGAATTATTTGAATGCAAGTTGCACTTTGCCCCTGAATCCTTCAGCATTGCATCCTAAGAATTAAAGCAGTTTTGACATGGCCTATGCAATATTTGGGACATCCTTGGGCATCCTTTGTTTTTATTCACTAAATCTGGCAGCTCTACCCTGAGGGTGCGATGGTGGGGCAGCTGCTAGAGTGGCCAAGCATGGGCTTTGCAAACCCACAGACCTAGACTTGCTGGGATTTCACTTGACTTACTGGCTCTGTGAGTTTGGGAAAGCCGGTGCCAACATTTCCTTATCTGCAAAATGGGAATTCTTACCTTGCAGGGCCAGCGTAAGGCTTAGAGATCCTGTCCATAAAGCCCTAGCACAACACCTGATTCCTGGAGACTTCCAGTAAGTAACATTTTAGCAATGATAATTGTCCTTCTCTGAGCTGAATGTCAGGGAAGGAGATAAAAATAAAGAAGCAACTGTTTTAGAAATGTTGGCAGCTGTATTTATAAACTCCCCTCTGTTCTCTCATTCCCCTTCCCTACTTAATGTGTACACACACACACACACACACACACACACACACATGCACACGCACCACCCCCACACCATCCACTCTGGGGTTTACAGTGGGTTCCGTAACAGCCGTTTAGTAGGGGAAGAAAAGAGACATGTTAAAGGTTCAGGAAAAACCAACACTCTCGAGAGCAAGATTTGAATGGAATCAAAGGTGGTCTGAGACTTGTTTGAGTGTTGACTCAGCTAAGAGTAATCAGGGAGAGGCCGGTGATCGGGGTGGAGGAGAATCCCGGGTTGTCACAGCACCTGCTGTCACTGTGGCTCTGGCAAGCTGCCAGGGATCGTTCCTGTTAGTAGGTTTTCATTTGCTTTGTTTAGCAAAGGACTCCAGTCTACCAGATGTTTATTTCCATCCCGGAACTTCGTCATCCACTTGAAACTTGGAGGAACAAGTTCACATCAGACTGTCATGAGAACAGCTAGTCTTACCCTCCCTTCTGGGAAAGATTTTGCCTTCCTTCTTTCTGGAAACTCTTCCCCTTGTCTTTGGACTTTTTTTTTTTTGCTAAGCTGGATACAAACCAGGCAAGATAAACTTGGGCATTTAACCATCTGTTCACTCACACTGACTGGCTCTTTTGGGGTTCATAATTCTGAGATGATTTTCTTCACTCTAATAAATAAATGAGGTTGCAAATCCTTTTTTTTATTGAAGTATAATTGATTTACAGTATTGTATTAGATTCAGGTGTACAGCAAAGTGATTCAGTATTATATATATATACACACACACATATATATATCTATATTCTTTTTTTCAGTTCTTTTTCATTATAGTTTATTACAAAATATTGACTATAGTTCCCTGTGCCATACAGTAAATCCTTGTTGTTTATCTATTTTATATATAGTAGAGTGCATCTACTAATCCCATTCTTCCAATTTATCCCTTCCCACTCTGCCCTCCCCTTTGGTAACCATAAATTTGTTTCTATGTCTGTGAGTCTGTTTCTGTTTTGTAAATAAGTTCATTTGTACTACTTTTTAGATTCCATGTATAAGTGAAATCATATAATATTTATCTTTCTCGGACTTACTTCACTTAGTGTAATAATCTCAATCTCTAGTTCCATCCATGTTGCTGCAGCAAACCCTTTCTCACTGTAAAGTTCTTCACACACTGTGACGCTTGTCAGGAAAAGCTGGCGAGGAACACAGAGTGTTACATCAACCGTTCTGACAATAATAGGAAAAGAAATACTGTACAGCCCACTGTGGCGGGTGGAGGCCCTTGGCGCTTGTGAGGGAGAACTGACCACAGCTGAGGAGGCATCAGCCTTACCTCTGTTTTACAAGGACAGAGGGAAAGCTAGATGAAGCTGGTTCTCTGTATCTGCTCCTTCTGCCTTCCCTTGGGGTCTATTAATACATTTTGTAGAATCTGAGTTTCTTTCTTAGACTTTCACTTAAAAAAATGATAAGGGAACAGTTATTTTTTCTGCTTACAGAATTAGTTTACTTCTGTTGTAAAAAAAATCCAAACAATGCAGAGAAACATCACAGAGAGAATGCAAGACCCTTCATAATCCTGTTGCATAGAGATAAATGCTATTAGACATTTAGTGTGGAGGCTTAGTGATTTTGAGGGTAACTAAAAGATTGAAATTGTAAAATTATCTATATATCACCCCCCTGGTTTCATGTTTGCATTTTATCTGCTAGTCTTGTCCACACTTATGCATATTTTACATTGTCTGCTTTTACCATTTAACATAGGTTATGAACATGTTCCTTAGGTCTTTGTAGTTTTTATAATTCTAATTGCTTTCTACTCCAGCCTGTGAATTATCATAATTCCCTAAGTCATTCTTGTCCTGTTCAACATTTTGGTTATTTCTGATTTTGTACTACTTCCTTGCTGTTTCAACCTAAACTGAATTTTATGTAGGGCTGGAAGAGAGAATCATGACTAAAGACTTTTTCTTTCCCCCTCTTTCATTGTTAACATTTGTTGGGTTATCTATATTTGAGCAGACTCATGGAAGCGACATGATTCCTTTTTTCCTTTAGACTAAGTCCTGGAACCCTCTCATCCCCAACCTGAAGATGGTAATAGTCAAGATCGCAGTCACCATTTACTGAGTATTTTGAGCATGGCCTGCGATAAGCGCTCTGCTGAATCTTCATTTCATCCTTACAACAATCTTAGCCAAACCCTCCTTCCCACGTATGCCACTGTAACCTTCTGAAACACCTCTTGCCTGTGTCAATGCAAAATAGGCAACGTGGCACAATAGTTAGGAGTGTCAAATAAAAAACAAATCTGGGGCTTCCCTGGTGGCGCAGTGGTTGAGTGTCCGCCTGCCAATGTAGGGGACGCGGGTTCGTGCCCCTGTCCAGGAAGATCCCATATGCCGCGGAGCGGCTGGGCCTGTGAGCTATGGCCGCTGAGCCTGCATGTCCAGAGCCTGTGCTCCTCAATGGGAGAGGCTACAACAGTGAGAGGCCCGCATACTGCAAAACAAACAAACAAACAAACAAAAAACCCCGAATCTGATTGTAAAGGGGAAAAGACTTTGCAGTAGGGGCAAGGGGACTTGCATTAGGGAGAACCTCTGTGTGGTCTGCAGGGCCTCAAGGCTTAGCCAAAAGGGTTTTCCTTTTATAGGGAGGAGTTCATGGGGCTGGGAAGGAGGGAAACCTAACCAAAGTTTGGTTAACAAACATTTCTCCCCCCAGCTTTATTGAGGTATGATTGACAAATAAAAATTGTATATATTTCAGGTGTACAATGGGATGCTTGATAGGCACCATGAAATGATTACAACAATCAAGCTAATTAATATATCCATAACCTCACGGAGTTAATTCTTTGTGTGTGTGGTGAGAACACTTGAGATCTACTTTCTTAGCAACTTTCAAGTGTCCAATACAATGTTATTAACTATGGTCACCGTGCTGTACCGGCATTTCACTCCCATTGATCAGTGGGGTCAAGCTGTTCAGCTAATCATGATGAGGCAGAAAATGGGAATCTGGAGGGTCATTGCCTAGCCTTGTCTTAGGGAAACAAGAGAGACATCTGAGAATCTAAGTCACTGGGGGAAGGGTGTTTCTTTTCAGTCAACCATCTCCCGGAACACGGAAGCAGAGATTCCCGAACCATTACTGTTTTCCAGGGGCATGAGGCTCTGGTAAAATTCAGCCTTGCCAGAAGCACCGGTTTGCAGTGAGTCCTGGGGTGGGAGGCTGGCTGCACCCTCTGCTAGCAAACCTCAGGCATTCACCTAACCTCTTTGAGCTCTGGTCTCCTGAGGTGTAAAATGGGGACGATGATTTCCCTCTTGTAGACTATGAAGGGGATTCGATGAGATACAGTGGCAACAGAATGCCTGGCTCTTGATAGTATTCTGCAGCTCAGAAACCTTCCATACCCCCTCCTTATATATCATATAAAAGTTAGGCTCCTGGGACCCCAACCTACCTCTCTAAATCAATCTCCCTACTCCCTAGAAAACCCACACCCAGTCACATCTAATACGGCCTCTCCTCTGTATCTTTTACTGTCTCATTCTCCACATCCACTCTCTCTGATTAAGCAGAGGGCTCCAGGAGAGATGGACGTGGAACAGGCAGGGAGGAAGGGCTCGCTCTGTCCAGCCACACAGGAGAGTCGAATCAACCCCAGCTATCCATGAGGAACCCACCCCCATGACCTCCTCTGCTCGCCAAATTTTTGTTCATTCTTCCTCGCTCACTTTAAGCACTACCTGTCTCCATCTCAGTTCATAGTATCCATTGTCTGAACACCACGGAGACCATTGCCTGGTATACTCATTGACCATTTATTACGGGCTACTTTCCATTGTTGGTTATCTTGCATGTGTGAATCACCACGCCCCAAATAGAGTAAACTCCTGGAACACAGAAACCATATCTGTGTTGCTGGGTATCTCCTACCTGCAATGCCTGGCACAGACAGTGTTTGGATGATTTGCATGTATAGTTCTACACTTTGCAAGAAAACCATGGGTATAGCACTGCTTTAAAAAGTTGTTAGGGGCTTCCCTGATGGCGCAGTGGTTGAGAGTCCGCCTGCCGATGCAGGGGACACAGGTTCGTGCCCTGGTCCGGGAAGATCCCACATGCCACGGAGCGGCTGGGCCCGTGAGCCATGGCCACTGAGCCTGCGTGTCCAGAGCCTGTGCTCCGCAACGGGAGAGGCCACAACAGTGAGAGGCTTAGTACCGCAAAAAAAAAAAAAAAAAAAAAAAAGTTGTTAGGAAAAGTTGTTAGAGACACACAGATTTTTCTTTCCACCCACAAAAGGAACTGGCTGCACTTAGCTCTTTAGTGTGCTGGATTACTGATAAGACACACAAACTAATAGGTGCTAGATCTATGTGTTTCTGATTCTAGTGAATCTGTATCTGAATTGCTTTCTCTGTATCTCAATGTGGCTGAAATGGCTAGGGAACAACCACTTCCTCTGGGTACACTTTAAAGGCTCCTTGGACTTGTAGCTGTCGAGCTGCTGTTATAGGCCCTTGACCGTGGCTTTGCCTTTGACTGATCATGCCTTTCTTCTGCTCTTCTCTGGTTGTCTCACATCAATTTCTTCTCTCCCAGCATCTTATAAGCAAAGTTGACGGAAAATATAGTTTTCTAGTACTACATTTTGTTGATTGAACCAATATTTCTCCAAAACCTGCATTGTCCTTGTGGAGTGGAGAGGAGTAAAGAAAAAAGAAAAAAAACCTACTTTTTTTTGTAGGTCAGCACCTTCCGTTTTGAGAAGCCAACTGTTAACCTAATATGTTCCAATATAGTAGCTGCACTTTCCTTCTCATTTTTGATTGCTAATATCACTGCTTCATGTAGATTCCAATTAACCTCAATTTTTGGAAGATGTTTTCTGTCCTGAGCACTTTTTTTCCTAAGAAATTCCTATGTAATGTGTTATAGGGTTCAAAGGAAGGGATGATCCATCCAGTTAAGGGGAGGGTACTCAAGGAATTCATGGAGGAGGAGAAATTATTGCCCTGCCTTTTTCTGGAAATTTCTGGATAAGAAAAAGAGGTTCTTTTTTTTTTTTAATGTATGTATGTCTGTCTGTCTGTATGTATGTATTTATTTATTTATTATTTGGTTGCACTGGGTCTTAGTTGCGGCAGGTGGGGTCCTTAGTTGTGGCATGTGAACTCTTAACTGCAGCATGCGTGTGGGATCTAGTTCCCTGACCAGGGATTGAACCCAGGCCCCCTGCATTGGGAGCATGGAGTCTTAACTACTCTGCCACCAGGGAAGTCCCAAAAAAGAGACTCATTTTAATGAAATCAGATGACTTTGAAGGTATCTGTGGGCCTTCAAAATCCTCTAGAAGACAAATAATTATTATTTATGTGTTACACTTCTCATAGTTAACATACTAGTTTTAGGTAGGTTATATTCATGTTACTGAGCTGTTTCGAGGTGCTGTGTGTATACCTATACCAGAGAAACTCTACCATATAACTTGTATAACTAAAATGTGTAGTAGGTTTATACCCATTTTATTAAAATGTTGTATGCTGAGGTGGGGTGGGAGAGTGGAGTAAAGGGGCACTGGGTTCCAGACCCAGTTCTGACATGAAGCAGCTGTACAGCCTTGACCACAGGCCCTCCTTACCCTGCCAGGGCCTCTGGGTTCCATCTGGTAAGCCTCTCCAGTTATGCTGCCCTCTCTCTCTCTCTGGGCCCGACTCTCTCCCTTGTTCCTCCTCAAATAGCTAAGACTCCTGTTTAGAAGATAAGATAAAAGACCACGAAACTCTTTAAAAAAACTGCCTAAAATGATCGGTTAGGCTGCTCTATGGCCAGGGCAGGGAGAGAGTAATGTGTGCAGGTGCAGGCGGGGAGGGCTTCACAGAGGAGAGAGTCTGAGCTGGATCCGGAGCTTGGAGGAAAGGGGTTTCGTGGTTTGTCTTTAAATTTTTCTATCTCAACAATCTGACCTCAACTCAGTAAATCAGTACTGATAGTAAAGGCCAAGAATATTTCAATAATGTGTTGTTTGGCTAGAAATCTGATGATTAGATGTTCCGAACTGATGCCAAACCACAGAGAGTCCCCAGTTCTATGACACGGCTGACTCATGGATGTGAATTGACTTCCAGCCCTCCAGATGACTGTTTTTGCTTTGACAAGCTTAGGTTTTCTGCATCCATTTATTCCGGTGCCACTTTGTTTTTCCCTGCAGAGATTCTTGGGATATTTTCCATTGAATAATAGAGTTATATCATTAAGTTCCCTTGCGACATTGCTTCTATTAAATTGGAGGCCTGGACTATTAAAAATTGGCATCCTGTTGTGTTCTGTGTCACAAGATGTTTTAGCATGTGATTTCTGTCATGTTTTGAAGCAGTCCCTCTGTTGATTGTCATTCAAATCCTCACCGCTAGAGGAGTGACAGGTGATATCAGGGGATGCTTCTCTTGCAATCTAGTTATTGTTTCACTAGTGGCCCTACATTGTCTTTATCAGCAGATCCCATTTTCCTCTTGTAAAAATTTTTCTCAGTGTGAATTTTTTTTATTCATTATAAAAATTTGGAAAATACAAAATCTCATCCAGGAGAAAATAACAATGATCCAAATTCCAACATGCCGAGTTAGTCACTGTTAGCGTTCTGGTTTATTTATTCTGTCTATGCTTTTATCCTTCTCAAGTACTTCAGTAATCTTAACTTTAAAAATGCAGTTTTTCTTTATTAACAAGTTAACTACTAGATATTAGCTTTCTGTCTATTAACTTTGGATGCTGTACTAATCAGGCTTCTCTTGCAGTGCTGGATAACAAACAACCCCCAAATCTCGGTGGCTTATAATAGTAACATGTACTCCATACTCCTTACGGCCAGGTTGGCTGCAATTTGAGCTTAGCTGGGTCAGCCGACTTAGGCTGGACTCCTGGCTTCATGTCTGGTCTACACATTACCATTTTAGGGCCTTGGCTGAAGGATCACCAACTACCTGGGACAGGGCAACAGAGGGTGGCTGGTGGAAACTTGCCATGCCTCTTAAGGCCTCAGCTCGAAGTTGGCGCTTTGCCATTCCACTCACGTTCTGTTCATCAAATCAAGTCACTTGCCACACCTGAAGTCTGTAGGGTGGGAAGGATTCTTCTTCCATAGAGGGGCCATGGTGTATTCGTTTGCGAGAGCTGCCATAACAAATACCACAGACTGGGTGACTTGAACAACAGAACTTTATTGTCTCACAGTGTTCTGGATGCTAGAAGTCTGAGATCAAGGTGTCAACAGGGTTGATTTCTTCTGAGGCCTCAGTCATGTTGGATGACAGCCCACCCTGATGACTTCATTTAACCTCTAATTTCTCTTTAAAGACCGTATCTCCAAATACAGTCACATTCTGAGGTACTAGGGGTTAGGACTCGAATATATGAATTTTTTGGGGGGTGAGGGGGGTGGCAGGGACACAATTTAGACCATAATCCATGGTAAGGGTGGGAAACAAAGGAAGGATTGTAGACAAAGAATACCCTAAGCACTTAACCTCAGTGTGGCTTAGCTTTCTCACCATTAAAACAAGGATATGCAAACCTATGTTAGGGGTTTGTTGGGGATTAGTTGAGAAAATGCGTGTGAAGGCCCTGGTGGTGAAAGTGGTAGAGCTGGGTGTGGTTCTCCCTCAAATGGAAGAAGCAAAGTAACCTTCTGGGGCCTCTCTTCCTGGTCGCTCACGTGGGCGAGCTGGGAGTGCGTGGAGCTTCTCAGAGTGGCCTGACTTCCACGGAAGCTGTCCAATCAGTGGACTATTTGTGACAAAGCAAATAAGGCCTTTCGGGTACTCAGACTGTGGCCTTGGTTTTGGTGACACCATGTTTCCACCCATGAGCTAGGGCTCTAGCATCCTTTCTTTACCACAGATATTTATAGAAAACCTGTTATGGCTTCTGAGGGCTGTGGGCTTCATATTGGCCTAAGGCATGTCCCTGCTCCCAAGGGACAGCAGCTGAATGCCTGTGGAAAAAATAAGTGAGCCGGGAGGTCAAAGGACAGGGTGTCCCTCGTTCTGCCTCTGTGTTCAAAGCCAACTGCCTTACACTACGTAAATCCCCTTTTGGTTTTCTCCCCTAGAATATTGTGTTAAGGAATGGCTCGGAGACCTTTGAGTCCTGGAGGAAGCCCCCTGTGCCCGTGCACACCCAGTTCTATTTCTTCAATGTCACCAATCCAGAGGAGGTCCTCAGAGGGGAGACCCCTCGGTTGGAAGAAGTGGGGCCCTACACCTACAGGTGAGTCCCGACCCCCTCCCTGCCATACCAGCGAGAAAATGGAGCAACCCCCTGCTGTGGCCTGAGCCCCCGTCTCTTCCCACGAGCATCCTCCGTGTGCTGCGTGGGGGGCACATGTTCCGGCTACAGTTGTCTGAAATGCTGCCGGTGTTTGGCACACGTGTGTCAGTAGCTTTGTGGACCTGGCCAGTCTCGGCCTGTTACGTTTAGAAACGCAGCTGCTTGCTCCTAAGGTGGCAGAATGTGGTTACTAAGCTACGGAGAGCTGCCCTCCACTCCCTACCCTTTTAAGGTCGTCCTGCGATTTTCTTTGGTGACTTTTAGGGTCTTTTCCTATTTCTCTCCGCCACATACCTAGTTTTAGACCAGTGCCTAGAATTCATTGTTGGTCTGGAGACAGGACTTTCTGTCTCTTCTTTTTCTTTTTTTTTTAACTGAGGTATAGTTGACTTACAATGTTGTGTTACTTTCTGCTGTACAGCAAAGTGATGCAGTTATACATATGTATGTACATTCTTTTTTATATTCTTTTCCATTATGGTTTATCATGGGATAGTGAATATAGTTCCCTGTGCTACACATCAGGACCTTGTTGTTTTTCTGTCTCTTCATATTCACTCCTTTTCCCACTCTTCCAGAGTACAAGAGATAACCAGGTGGCGGGGTGGGTTAGAGTCTTTGGCAGTGACCATCAATTCCAAACGCTGGGGGAGTTAGGAGCATTGCTTTAATCATTTTTTGGAAAAGATTAGTAGAGGGAGGTGCTGGGGGATGTTATGGTCAAAGTATTTTCCCCACTGTTGCCGTATCCCCGCAACCCGCTAGGACAGTAAACTGCCCCACACGCCTTGCAGTCATCTTTCCAACAAAGTTTCTCCTTACCAAGTTTAAAAAAAAAATAGGAGAGGAAGCAGACAGCGAGATCTTTCTTCTTCAGAACTGCTGCATGGTAAAAATGCCTCACAATTCTATTGTAACCGATTGCTCAATAAATGGTTGCCAACTGAGTCATTTACTGTGAGTCAGCACTATCTCAGCGCTGGAATTGAGAGAGAAAAGTCCTGATCCCTGCCTCAGGTGCTCATGGTTTGACTCTGGAGTCGAATGACCTGTTGTGAACCTCACCTCTGCCACTTACTAGTCCTCCGTGCCTCAGTTTCCTTATCTATAAAGTGGGGATAAAAATAGGACATCCACCATGGGATTGTTATGAGGACTAAGTGAGTCAGGTATTTATAAAGTGCTTAGACTAGTGCCTGGCACAGAATTAACGCTAATTAAGTGTTTGATGTTATTATTAGTCTTAGGGGATTGTCTTAGTCCGTTCTGTGGAAATCAGTACCCAGAATTGTAAAGGTGAGCTTTATCATTATATAGTAGAATTTAAAAAAATAATCAACACTTGGGTCCTCATTTTCAAAAGCATTTTTATACCTTGAAAGCCTCGAGAAACTCCAGGAACTGGGTAGAACCAGGCCTGCATTTGAGGCTGTCCAGCTTGGTGACAATTAGAAGTTGAGCCAGAGTTAGGCTCTGAGCGTCCTGTTTGTTTGTTTTGCAGTTTTAACCATTTTTATGGTGATTAAAAAAAAACCCACATAAGATGTACCATCTTGGGCTTCCCTGGTGACGCAGTGGTTAAGAATCCACCTGCCAATGCAGGGGACACGGGTTCAGGCCCTGGTCCGGGAAGATCCCACATGCCGCGGAGCAACTAAGCCCATGCGCCACAACTGCTGAGCCTGCGAGCCACAACTACTGAAGCCCGCACGCCTAGAGCCTGTGCTCTGCAACAAGAGAAGCCACCGCAATGAGAAGCCCATGCACTGCAACAAAGAGCAGCCCCCACTCGCCACAACTAGAGAAAGCCCGCGTGCAGCAGCGAAGACCCAATGCAGCCAAAAATAAAAGAATAAATAAATTAATTAATTTAAAAAAATTATTAAGTTAAAAAAAAGATGTACCATCTTTACCATTTTTAAGTGCAGTTCAGTAGTGTTAAATATATTCACATTGTTGCAAAACAGACCTCCAGAACTTTTTCATCTTGCAGATCTGAAACTGTATAGCCATTAAATAACTCCTCTTTTCTCCCCACCCTCAGCCCCTAAGAACCAACATTCTACTTTGTTTCTATGAATTTGATTGCTGTAGATATCTCATATAAGTGGAATCGTACAGTATTTGTCTTTTTCTGGTTTTGTTTTGTAACTAAATTCCTTCTGGCGAGACGGATGACTTCCTCCCTGCAAGAATAAACTCACCTGAGAACTAAAGGAAAACCCCAACAAACAGTCTTCCCTCTGGGTCTCCTGGGCCTGATCCTGTGGTCATTATCCTCATCTGAGAAAAAGACATGGGTTCTAATCATAACCCAAGGAAACCCAATGTTCCATTAAGACATCTTCTGGGCCATTGTGTCTGCTGCCTTAATACGCTGTTGTAGATGTGGTCATGGGAATAAATAAATCCTAGAAGTAAAATAGCATCCAACTGTTACCATACTCCCTGCATGTTCCCGTCCTAGAGGGACCTAAACTGACTGCTGAGGGAAGCCTGGGAACATCTCACAAGGGTCCTTAACCCTTGATCCATGGATCCCTAAGGGGTCATGGATAGAATTCAAGGTGGTCTGTGACTTGGGGGGAAAAATTACAGTCCATTTTCATTAACCACTCACTAAAATTTAGCATTTCCTTTGAGTATAAATGTAGGCAACAGATCACAGCAGTGTTAGCAGTACCGTGGCTTCACCACTAATGGAAACACAGATATCGTTGTGTCTCATGATAGCTGTTGCTCAAAATATCATTCATGTTCATAAATACTTGAAAATTACAGTAATTGTGGACTTCCCTGGTGGCGCAGTGGTTAAGAATCCGCCTGCCAGTGCAGGGGACACGGGTTCCAGCCCTGGTCCGGGAAGATCCCACATGACGTGGAGCAGCTAAGCCCATGCACCACAACTACTGAGCCTGCACTCTAGAGCCCATGAGCCACAACTACGGAGCCCATGTGCTGCAACTACTGAAGCCCGCGCGCCTAGAGCCCGTGCTCTGCAACAAGAGAAGCCACCTCAGTGAGAAGCCCATGCACCACAACAAAGAGTAGCCTCTGCTCACCTCAACTAGAGAAAGCCTGCGTGCAGCAACGAAGACCCAACGCAGCCAAAAAAAAAAAAAAAAATTACAGTAGTTGTTAGACCTGCTGCTACATCTTATTTAAAGTGTCAGCAAAGAAGCACACATATTGCCATATCACAGATTTTTACAGTGACACCTGTATTTCAGTCATTGGTTTCCTTTGTAATCCTGGGTACTTTATTTTCTGTATGTAAAGACATTTATCTGAGAAAGGATCTACCAGGCTTCCACAGGGCCCAAGGCACAGCGAAGGTAAGAATCCCAAGAGCAGATCCTGTAGGTTGGAAGGCAGATTGGTCACTCACTGATATTTCATTTTTGCTCCATGAGTTTTCCTGCCTCCGGTTTTCACCCTGCTCTGGTCTCTCCCATTTCACTGCCACAGTGATTTTCCAAAGCACACAGCTGATATTTCCTTTCCTTCCCTGCTCAGGGTCCTAGTGACGCTCCCTGCGTGATGTTCAAGGCCTGGGCACCCCGGCTTCTTCTGTATATATAGCCTCTTTGTTTGATTTTAATTTAATTTTTTGGCACTCTCAACCTAGAATTTTATTCTCTAACCAGAGCTAATTCTATGCTATAACCAGAACTGTCCAACAGAAATTTAATATGAGTGTCAACGTAAAAAAAAAAAAAGCACAACATAAGAGCTGTGAGTTGAGTTTATACTGTGTTTTATGGAGGACTAGAGCCTGAGAGACAGCCTCTCAGATAGCTCTGAGAAACTGTTCCAAAGAGATAAGGAAGGGGAACTTCCCTGGCGGTCCAGTGGTTAAGACTCCACGCTTCCAATGCAGGGGGCACGGGTTGGATCCCTGGTCGGGGAACTAAGATCACATGCCACTCGGTGCAGCGAAAAAAAAAAAGAGGTAAGGAAGGAGTCAGAATATATGTGAATTTTTTTTGCAGGAAAAAGAAACATGTAGTCAAAACATCAAAAGATTACTTCTAATCACAAAAACAGACATCTCAAGTTAATGATTTTAGTGCTTTTCTATGTATGGGAAGATGCAAGAATCTGAGGTCATTGAAATATTTCCTTAGGTATGTACCTTAATTATCTAGGGGCTGGTATCCAAAGCACAAAATGCTTCCTGTTTTTCTCCATCCTGAATTCCCCTCAGGCTCAGTTTTGGTGGGCAACTGCGGGGGCTAATGGCTTGATCCTATAGAACTAAAAGGGCAAGCAATAATTTTTTTGTTGTTTACAGTGCCCCACGTTGGTCATAAATTTGACCAAGGCTTGGGAGGCATTTCATGACCAATTTGTCCCACAGCCCTAGGAATGCTTATTCCTACCTAGGTCAGGCAAGGATCTTAGTGATAGGCCATTCAAATGCTATATCTGGCTTAGGCCCTATTAACCTAAACAACCTAAAATCCGCTGGATCTTCTGTTTTACTACTCTATTATGATCCAGGAAATGTTTTCCCCTTGTTGTTTCTTCCCATATTTAAAGTTGCACTATTGCAATTAACTTTATCTGTATATATGTGATATATTTGTGATCATATATATATGTGTGATCAATTGCCTCAAGATATTTAGCCATCATTAATTTTGTTGGAGGCCTGGTTACACATCAGGTAATGCAGGATACAACAGTCTTATAAAATAGAATATAAGTAATATAACAAGTAACATTAATAAGATAGTATAGCAGAGAGACAAAAAGTATAAATAGTTTGAAAACAACAAAGAGAGAACAAATTAAAACAATGATTAGTATAACTAGTTGTAATCTGGATCTCAAGAAGCCATCAAGTCCAGAGGGGAGCCAGTTAGAGAAGCCAAATTCTGGAGAGATTAGGTAGAGAAAAAAATTCATCTTCATTTGCAGAGGTATACTTCATCAACTTGCCACATATCCTAGTTAGCATAAGAGGAAGGGTTTTCTGGAACACAAAGACTAAAAGCCAGTATATTTCAGAAAAAAATCATAAGATTATAAATCATATTTATTAGTTCATTAAGTTCCATATAATTAATTCTTGTTGATCTTGATAAATGCATCAGGTTTTCTATTAGAGTTTTATAATTTCTTACCCAGTTCAGTGGTATGATCTAAAAGTCATCAGAAACCTATATTTGTCAAAAAATCCTTTTTATGAATTTTCTTGAAGATTTTCATTTTTGTGAAAGCATCAGAGTAAAACAATGACTGTCTATAAATAACAAAAGACTTAAAATGGCATGGTTAAAGATTTGATTACAATGCAGTTGACAAAGCAACTTAGTTATTTCTGTGACAATACAACATTTTAAGGAATAATTAGAATCATAACTGATAATATTACACTAGGACATATCAGGTTGTTAAGAATTCCATATAATTTCTAGAATATCTATGTTAATGACACTTACCCATGCAATATAACCTAAGAAGGTTTATCACCACTTATTTGACAATGTTTCCCATGTAAGTTAACATATCAAATAAACCTAATTAGTTTAATATCTCTTTTGAGGATGCTTTGGGATCTCTCTGAAGCATCCGAAAGTTAGCTACAGATCAAAAGGACTTCATTTAGAATTGACTTGGGGAAGTTTGTCAAAGGTATCAAAAGGTTTAAAACACTTGGTCATATAGGATCATAGGTCACTGTGAAACTATACTTATTTACTTAACCCAAATGACAAAAGATTTTAAAGGCAAATATAGAATGTTACAACAGATCATTTAAAAGGTAGAGAAACTTTTATAATCTGTTATCAAAAGCAGATCAATATTCTAAGAAAACTTTGTTCTCTTAACATAGAGAAAAAAACAAATTCTAGTATTGTACCAGCTTACTTTTAATGTTAAAATTTATTTACTCAATTAAATTTTATTTTAATCCTAGCCAGTCCTGACGATGTACAAAACTTTTTCTTTTCAGGGTTTCTTTCCCACAAAACTAATAAACTTTCTTTTTTATCTTCAGGCTTTGTCCTATGCCTTCCTTTTGTTTCTCTCTCTCCAGGACAAAATTACCTTCTTTTCCCTTAGCAATATGCATTTCCATTCCTTATACTTTTTTCCCTTTCATACAAAGATGTTTTCCTTATTAATTTTAGTATTTTTACTTACATATATTAATTAGAATGCTTAACCTTTAAAACCTTAATTTCTTTCTCCAAAGAATACATACAGATGGCCAACAGGCTCATGACAAGATGCTCAACGTGGCTAGTTATTAGAGAAATGCAAATCAAAACTACAGTGAGGTCAAAATGGCCATCATCAAAAAGTCTACAAGTAATAAATGCTGGAGAGGGTGAGAGAAAAGGGAACCCTCCTTTGCTGTTGGTGAGAATATAAATTGTTGCAGCCACTATGGAAAACAGTATGGAGGCTCCTTAAAAAACTAAAAATAGAGCTATTGTATGATCCAGCAATCCCACTCCTGGGCATGTATCTGAAAAAGATGAAAACTCTAATTCAAAAAGATACAAGTACCCCAATGTTCACAGCAGTGCTGTTTACAATAGCCAAGACATGGAAGCAACCTAAATGTCCATTGACAGATGAATGGATAAAGAAGATGTGGTATATACGTATAGTAGAATACTACTCAGCCGTAAAAAAAAGAATGAAATATTGCCATCTGCAGCAACATGGATGGACCTAGAGATTATCATACTAGGTGAAGTAAGTCAGACAGAGAAAGACAAGTATATGGTATCACTTACATGTAGAATCTAAAAAAAATACAAATGAACTTATTTACAAAACAGTAACAGACTCGCAGACATGGTTACCAAAGGGGAGAGGCGGGAGGGTGGGATAAAATAGGAATATGGGATTAACAGATACCCACTACTATATATAAAATAAACAACAAGGACTTACTGTATAGCACAGGGAATTACAGTCAATATCTTGTAATAACCTATAAAGGATAAAAATCAGAAAAAGAATATATATATATATATATATATATATATATATATATATGCACCTAGAAAGAATTTATACACCTATAAATTCTTTCTAGGTGTGTGTGTGTGTGTGTGTGTGTGCGCGCGTGTGTGTATATATATATATATACACACATACCTATAAAGGATAAGAGTCTGGAAAACAATCTGAAAAAGAACCTATTGAAGATAAGAATCTGAAGAAATCTGAAAAAGAATATATATCAATATGTATATATAGATATATATACATATATATATATATGTGAATCACTTTGCTGTACACCTGAAACTGACACAATATTGTAAGTCAACTATACTTCAATAAAAATTAAAAAATTTTAAAACCTTAATTTCTAGTGAAAACTAAGAAGTAAGCAATTATGTACTTCTATGTTAGCATTCTGTAGATTGGCAAACTTATAAATACCATTTATGATTTTTAAAAACGTGCCCTTGGGGCTTCCCTGGTGGCATAGTGGTTAAGAATCTGCCTGCCAATACAGGGGACATGGGTTCGAGCCCTGGTCTGGGAAGCTCCCACACGCCGCAGAGCAACTAAGCCCATGCACCACAACTACTGAGCCTGTGCTCTAGAGCCCACTAGCCACAACTACTGAACCCACGCACCACAACTCCTGAAGCCTGCGCACCTAGAGCCTGTGCTCTACACCAAGAGAAACCACCACATTGAGAAGCCCACACACCACAGCGAAGAGTAGCCCCCGCTTGCTGCAACTAGAGAAAGCCTGCATGCAGCAACGAAGACCCAACGCAGCCAAAAATAAATATATTTTAAAAATTAAGATCTTTTAAAAAAATAATTAAAAAATAAAAATAAATAAAAACATGCCCTTTTATGGAAAAATTTTCAATGTGACACAAAACATTTATTAATGGTGCTAAACATCTTTAATTTCTCTGTAAAAGGAAGCCGATTTTCAGTAATCAGTTTTTCAGTATCTTTATTTGGGAATGATCTAGATATTTAGTACATTTCCATCATTTAACTTAGCAAAACTCTAAAGTTTCCAGTTACCAAAAATCTGGAGAAACTATTTTTAAGTAGACATACCATAAAACATAATAATTCTTAAACAGTACACTAAATGGCTCTTATCCCATGTATATCTATTTAACTCATTTGTTTCCAACAATTATATTTAAATTACCCATGAAAACTTCAGGAGACATTAGACCAAGTCAGCCATCATTCCAAGCTATTTTTCTTGCTGATAAATTTTAAAACAAATAATATGAACATTTTGACTAGGTTCAATAAAAGTAAGACATGTCTGTATTAATTAAACCAACAAACTTAAACTTTAAACCAAATATTAATTTAATATTGAACATTTCCCAGATCACATGAACTTGAAATTCATTTGGGTTGGTTTCTATTACATTCAAAAATATTTAATTTCAAGTGCCTCATTTAAGTCAGTTAAATAGGGCTCCTTTATAAATTAATATTGATGATACCGTCTGGAGGTAGAGACATATCTATAATGTACACACAGACATATAACAGACATAACCAGAGATCTCATAACTTCATTTTATAACTTAGTCGTGAATCAGGTATTACAATATAAACTTACTAGTTTATAAATAACAGTTGGCGTAAGTTAAATTTATTTGCTTAGATGACTTAGCCTTTTTACAAAGACAGTTGCTTTCAATTCCCCAAAGAACTGGTCTGCCTAAATGATATCAAATGATTGATTTGTGCAACTACATTTTCTTTAATTTGCTTTTTTATATCAATGAGAAGATTTCCAGCTAAACTGGAAATTAGGAGTTCTATGTTCTAGAACTTTAGGGTTCATTTTATCATGCCTTCAAAAGTTTGCACAAGGCATTCAACAAAGGCCCTCTTTCTGAGTGCACAAGTCAAACCCAGACCAGTTTACCCTAGGGGCAAAAAAAGTCTCCACTATTGCTTTATTAGGCCCTGAATATTAGCCCCCAGTTTTTGTTTCATATTGTGCAGGCTCAGGTAACTCTGTTTCCTTTAGTATGTTTAATTAATACTGCCTTAGGGGCAGATTTATATGCTCTGTATTATAATACCAGGCAGGAGAAGCACTCCCCAGTGAGACATAATGTCTATCCCACAGTATGATCAGGCAAAAGAGATGTAAGCATCTCACATAAAGCCCATTCAAATATGCCAATTTTTTTTTAAATTTATTTTTGCCTGCGTTGGGTCTTTGTTGCTGTGTGCGGGCTTTCTCTAGTTGTGGCAAGCGGGGGCTACTTTTCGTTGTGGTGCACGGGCTTCTCATTGCTGTGGCTTCTCTTGTTGCGGAGCATGCTCTAGGCACACGGCTTCAGTAGTTGTGGCACACAGGCTCAGCAGTTGTGGCGCACAGGCTTAGTTGCTCTGCAGCATGTGGGATCTTCCCGGACCAAGGATTGAACCCGTGTCCCCTGCATTGGCAGGCAGATTCTTATCCACTGTGCTACCAGGAAAGCCCCAAATATGCCAATTTTTAAAATATAAATTTTTATCTCAATTCTATCAACTCTTATACCTTTAACTTTAGCCAAGTGACCCAGGCCCTTTTGTCAATCTTTAACTTGATTAGTTGGCCTAACTGTTGCCTCAAGCAATTGCTGGTTAGGTATCTTTGTATAATTTTATTCCAGCCTTTAAAATTGTTTTTTTTTACTAGGCTAAATAAGCCAGACTTGTTTGGGGCCCTTTAATGTTGGGGGACCAATAGTGGGTCTCTTTGGCCCATTTAACTTTAGGTAATGTTGTATCAAAGCCTTTCTTTTTGTTTTTTGTTTTTTGGCCGCGCTGTGCGACTTGCGGGATCTTAGTTCCCTGACCAGGGATTGAACCTGGGCCCTCGGCAGTGAAAGCACAGAGTCCCAACCACTGGACCACCAGGGAATTCCCTGAAGCCTCTGTTTTAATCTCATCAATGTCCATTTTATTTATCGCATTTTTAAATCACCATCTAAAGATTTCTATCCTGCTGGGACGAGTCCCTTTAAAATTTCCACCTTGTTGGGAAGCAGTCTCTTGACTTTCCCCTCAGCATTTCCTATTCCCTTGTTAATCAACCTGATTAACATTAATTAACGTAATGTTTTTATTAGTATCCTAAGACCCATCAAGGGAAAGCCAAGACTACAAATAAGGCTTCCCAAATCCTTTTGTTTTATTTTGTTTTAAACTATGGGAATTCTTAAGGTTAGAATCTTAAGAATTCCCATAGTTTATTCAGAGGTTGTTAATTAACCTCTGTATCTACCTTTTAATTTGCTCTTTTCATAGGTACCAATAAAACAGCTATTTATAATGAGAGCTCTCTAAAAATTTACCAACTTAGAAGTTTCTTCAATTTAAAGGATCCATTGTCTGGCCATTGATGAGTAGTATCTTAATAGTGATAACCAGGAAGATGCAACAGGCACCTGCAACAAGAGAGTGCAAAGGATGCAGCCTTCAGAAGATCCAGAAAGTTTACTCCAAAAAATAGTCTAAGAAAATAAAGGCCTTTGTTGTACAGGTAGACGCAACGAAGGTTGAGAAGACAAAGGTCCCTTATGAACTGGGACCCCTTATGACAAATTTTCCTGAGAGCTGGCACAGCCAGACAAAAAGACTGTTTGGAATCCCAGTCTATTTGACGGGCTGTCAAATGTACATCGTATGTGTACTTTCCTGATGGTGGACACTGTGTTCTCAAAACACAGAACAAAATGCCTAAGATGATCAGGTAGAACATTTACATCTCAGATGCATAGGGAGAGAAATGCAAGTTCCTCCTAAGTCCTAAGAGGGCTTTTGTTCCTTTAAGGTCTGAAATCTGAAAAGATATTTTATCAAGCTGGCTTTCTCTAACTGGGTATGCAAAAACCAGTATTGGAATGTCAAAAAGAGCCCCATCTCAGCCATTTTTAGGGTGAGATTTCCTCAGTAACTCTCACTTAAGTACTTGCAAGTATAAATTCTGTACATCCCTAAACCTGGCTGGGTTTTAGTTGTTAGTTGGAGGTTGGCTTTCTGATACCCCTCATTTCTCTGTTTGAGAAACTGTTTCCTATTTTAAAGTTGAATTTGTCAGGAATAAAATTTACTAATGAAATTGTGTGATGGGCAATGTGCTGCTTGTGAGCTTAACCCCTCTAGGTGTTACCCTAGAGTCACTTCTGCTCTTCTACGGATCTCTTCTAAAACCACCATTGGTGCTGGGATCAGTGAGTGGCCAGCTCTCATACATGGTCCCCAGACAAGCACGTTTTAAACTAATGAGTGGGTTTCCTTATGGGACTCTGCTTCCATCACTCCCATAAATGTCTTAGTTGCCTGAGAAAGCCATAAATGACTGGGAGGACCCTCGTCCCTCTTCCCCTGAGCAGAGCTTTCATGTGATATCTTCACTTTTATCCTGACAGAGTCTGTTAAGGTAGCCAAATTGAGGAAGGATGTCAGGTCAGCTTCCTACTTAATCACCTAGTCCAAGCCTCCTTAGGGTCTTTCAGCTGAGCAAAATCATCCCAGTGTTTCTCACCTGAGGGTAACCTCGGTGTCTTTCAGTTGAGCAAATATAGGCACCTCTTCTGGAGCCTAAGTTCAAGGATAACCTACCCCTCATAGTGAGGAGTTTAACAACCTCTGAATAAACTCAGGATCTTCAGCTAAGAGTGGGAGATCCGGTACCAAGAGAGACTCACTTAAATTTGTCTGGACTCATTGAGGAGGCAGACTGGCACAAGGGACCCTGCTGGTGTCAAGGCTCTGGAGCCTTGTAGAATTCAGGCGAAGGAGCGAAGTCTGCTCTGGGTCTTCATGGTTGCCAAAACTGCTGACAAAAAAAAAAAAAAAAAAGGCACAACATAAGAGCTGTGAGTTGAGTTTAGTCTTACTGAGGTCTGTAGCGCAGGAGACAGCCTTTCAGATAGCTGTGAGAAACTGTCCCAAAGAGGTAAGGGAGGGGCCAGGATATATGTGAACTTTTTTGCTGGAAAGAAACACATAGTTGAACATCAAAAAATTATTGCTAATCACAAAGAATAGACACTTCAAGTTAATGATTTAAGTTGTTTTCTATGTATGGGAAGATGCCAGAATCTAGGGTCGTTGAAATATTTCCTTAGTTATGAACCTTGACTATCTAGGGACTGATATCCAAAGCATAGAATGCTTTCTGTTTTTCTCCATCCTGAATTCCCCTCAGGCTCACTGTCGGTGGGCTACTGCAGTGGCTAATGGCTTGATCTTTGTGGAACTGTAATTGCAGGCAACATTTTTTTTTCTTTACATGAGCCACATATGTAATTTAAAATTTTCTAGGAGTCACATTTAAAAAAAGTAAAAAGAAGCAGGAGAAATTAATTTGAATATTTCATTTACCTCCAAACTACTTAAAATAGTATCATTTAAACATGTAATCAATATTCAGAATTATTAACAAGGCACTTTGCATTCTTTTTTTCATATGAAGTCTTTGAAATCCATGTGTATTTTACATTATAGCACGTTGAATTCAGGACTAACCACTTTTCAAGTTTGTAATAGCCTCATGTGGCTAGTGGCTACCATAGTGGACAGCACGGTTCTAACCAAACTCCAATTAATTTTACAGCCCTAGACACCCTACCCTGTCAGTAAGCATGCCGTTCCCTCAGTCAAGAAGGAATTCCTCACCACCTCTCTCCATTCTCCCCTAGATTTTCCCTGACTTTGAATGTACTCTGCCTGGTATGTGATAAAGTGAAAGGAAAGAACCAAATCCTTTCATCTCTGAGTATCCAGTGTCCAGTGAATATTTATAGAATAAGTGAATGAAACATCCTCAGCCATGGTTTAAATCCACAGGACACACGTTGCTCAGCTGGAACCCCAGGACTGAATCATGGAGACCCAGGACCTAAGGACAGGTTCAGGAAAGGGGAATAGGGTCCTGAAAATGAGTGACTTTGTTTAGGAACGGCTACTCACATGTGCATTACAAACTGCTAAGTGGGCTATAAACTGGGATTTGTAGGAAAACCTGGCTTTTTAGGGAGCCCTAAAAAGCCCCTCTAATGGGTCTTTTGTAATCATTTGGTGGATCTGATCTCTGTCACTTGTGACTTAATTATGCTATTGTTTAGCTACACGGGAAAGACAGAACATTCCAGTAGCTCTGCCCCAGTATTTGATAGTCCCATGGGTTCCCTCCAGACTGAGTCAGCTGTGTGTGTGCAAAGAAGGGGAGGGCATGCGGCCCCCCATTGGTCAGTGTGGGTTGGCCTGGGGTGGGAGTCTCTGAGATGGGGAGGCCACGCTGGGCAGTGCAGGGCCTGATTGATTGGACACACAATTTACAGTGGCACATTCCCCATGACTTTCATGTATTCATGAGTTCAGAATATTAGTGTTTTTGGAAAAAGATGGTGGAAGTTCCACATGTAGATAAAAAACCAGTCAGTCTGGTTTAAGGAATGTAGTGTGTTGTTTACATTTTTATTAAGCTGTGGATGGAGCAGCCCTGGAACAGGTCTGTTAACACAAAGCTAATTTGCCTCATGATCCTGTTGCTTAGTGACCTACTTGCCTAAAATTGTGTATCCAATGGCTTCTGCAACCTTTTTGAGATTTTTCATTTTGTCCGGTTTCTTTTTCTATTTTGCCTACTATTTAGCATTTCAAGAATTTTTTAAAAAATTAATTTGTCCAAGGGCTCTATCAACTAACTTTCATGTTTCTAACATGTATGTGCTGAATATACAATATCCCATTAAACATCTTCTCCTTGACTTTCTTAGTTTTGCTGTTTGGATTGTTAATTTCTTTTATAAGGTCTTATTACTGCTTTGATAGTAAGGAAAAAGATGTGAGGGACAAATATTTCATAAGTGTTTTTTAATTATTATTCACTGACCATTAAGTAATACTGGATTATAAAGTAATCAACATGTACAACATCATATATAGCATTACCTTTAAAAGAGTAAAATATATTTTATAAAAATAATATATATAAGCAGCAAAGATAAAGTTGAAAGTACAGGAAAGTAAAATAAAAAAACTGCTACCCTCCATGGTTTCATTGTCTCAAAGATAACCAGTGCTAATGGATAGATTCTCAGTCATTTTCGCATGGTTGTGTTTTACTTTTACATGGTTATACTGTATATACTTATGCATATTCATACGTGTATATTCTACTCACTTAATATTATATCAGAGGTATTTTCCCATGTATGTGTTAGTCATTATACAAATATATTTTCGTGATGATAATATTCAAGAGATAGAGGGAATATATTACTATACTTAACCACTCCCTTCTTCTTGGATATGTCTATCAGTTCTCGTTCCATCCTTTGATTACCACATCGATTGAATGTTCTCCTCATGTTTGCCAACCGATTGTGTTTCCACATTCTTAGTTCTTGTCCTTTGCCAGTTTGCCTGTCTGGGTTCCGGTGTGTTCATGCCACTCCGTAAGCTTTTTATATAATAACGATGTTAACCCTGTGTCACAATTGTGGCAACTGTTTCTCTATTTTTGCATTTTTAATTTTAAAATTTATATGTAACCAAATCTATTCTTTAATGAACTTTTCTATCATTTCTGAGTTTAAAAAGTCCCACTTCCTTCAAAGGTTTGATATTCAAGTCTATTTTCTTGTAGTTCTCTTTTTTCCACATTTAATTTCTTATGGATCTAATTGTCTCCTTACAATTTCGCCAAGATAGGAACTTAGTTTAAAGTTTCAAATGCTGTACTGTTATTCCTTTGGTCCTTTACTCAACTCTGAGCCAAGCTATATACTTATTTTTTTTTAATACCAAAGAGATGGTAGAAAAAATTGAAATGCCATGGTTTTTGTTTCCATTATTGTAAGAGGATGCTTATCCCTTTTTCTAAACCTGACTCACTCTACTCTGATAGGACCGTTTTTCTCAAAATAGAAACAGAAATAGCTTTAGATAAATAAGTTTTTTAAAAAATCAAAAGTGAGAAAAATAGAAAAGATCTGCTTCTTATCCTGTACAAAAAGGGGGTGACCAGGTGGGTTTTAAATGCATGTGGAGTCCTGGGTGAGCCAGCAGGGTCAGGGTAACACTTGGAGGACAGGGGACCATTTCCATCTTCAGCAGTGAAGCTGTTTCTTATACATCGCCAACAAACATGGGCCACCGCCCACCCCCTACCCAGTGCTTTTTCTCCGAGTCCTGCTCTGGACTCTGGGTTTTCAGTCTTTCTCCTAGTTGACAAGGCAGTGGTGATAGACAGTTCAGCAGCCTGCTGTTCAGACTCCGCCTTTGGCTGGCTTTCCTGCTCTGCCCTCTCTTCTGGGTCGTCCCATCCACTCTGACTGCACTTCACTTCCCTGCCATGCCCTGAGCTGCAGGCTGCTCTTGTTTTTTTTTAAACATACACAAAGTTGGAAGAAGCTTTTTATTTATTTATTTATTTTTGGCTGCGTTGGGTCTTCATTGCTGCGTGTGGGCCCTCTTTAGCTGTGGCGAGTGGGGGCTACTCTTCGCTGCAGTGCGCGGGCCTCTCACTGCGGCGGCCTCCCCTGCTGTGGAGCACAGGCTCAGTAGTTGTGGCGCGTGGGCTCAGCAGTTGTGGCTCACGGGCTCCAGAGCGCAGGCCCAGCAGCTGCAGCACACGGGCCTACCTGCTCCGTGGCATGTGAGATCCTCCCGGTCCAGGGATTGAACCCATGTCCCCTGCATTGGCAGGCGAACTCCTAACCACTGCGCCACCAGGGAAGTGCAGGCTGCTTTTTCTAAACCGCCTCTGCAGTGCGTCATCCTCTGCCCCACCACAGTTTTCTCACCCTCCACTCAAGAAACACATCCTGTGCTGTCGTGCGATGCTGCCTGCCTTGCTCTCCCTCTGCCTCTGTCTGGAAGCCCCTCCACCCTCCCACCCCCGGGAAGCCTACTTCTTCTGGAACCAAGTGTGCTCCTGCCCAGTGTTCCCTCAGGACACCCATTCCAGTTGCCCACCCCCCCTGCCCCCGACCTAGCACCTTGGGGTCAGCTTCAGAGCTCTTTCTACATGTGAGGTAGCCCTTTAAACAGCAGCCTGCTCCGCTCTGCTGTGGATTCTTTGAGGACAGGACCCAGGTCTTAACATCTCTCCATCTCAAGAACTTAGCACAAGCCCCCTCCTACATGATATTAATAGCTAATGTTTCCTAAAGCACTTAGTATGTGCCAGGTAGCGTTCTGACTGGATGACAAGCTTATGTGGATTGAATTCTCACAACAACCCTACAAGGAAGGGATGCTGTTATTTCCATTTTACAGATGAGGAAACTGAGGCACAGAAGTTAGTAAGGGATGAAGCCAGGATTGAATGCAAAGCCTGACGGTCAGATCTCAACCCAGGCTGTACACAGTGTGTTCAGTCACTTCTTATAGGGATCCTCAACAGAGAGCATTGGGTGAATGGAGAACAGAAATGACTTGGGACATTGGATTATATGGTGGTATTGAATGTATCTAATTTATCCAACACCTGTGAGGAATTAGATATTGCAGAGATGTTAGTTTTCCAATTGATTAAAATTATTCCTTTTGGTTTCTTTATCTCAGGCATATTTTTTGCCTTCTGTGATGGTGAGATTTTGCCTAAACATTCAGGAGATTAAAAATTCTTTTTTGTTTTAAAAAGTAAGAACTTCTTTTAAAAAAAGGGTTTAAATGAAATATCTGTAAAATCAAGTATGTATTTTCCTGCCAGATTGAACAGTTCATGGGGCATAATCAACCTTTTCTTAGTGACTAGGGCTATCATTGTGATTAACAAATAGTAAACTGTATTCTGAGCCTGTGATGTCCTGGGACGTTTGATATCAATCAGTAGGATTAATTAGTATCTACTAAGTACCAGAGACTATACCAGGCACTTTCAAGTATGGTTCCTTAATTAATTGTCTAGGCCTGCAATTTTGCTTTGCCTTTTTGTTTTTTAATTTCGTTTCTGTTTCTGGAAGCTTCTTTGGTCTTCTCCAATACAGTAAAGCACTAATCCATCACTTCTTGCTCTCAGTCTGCTGTTCACCAGGAAAGCACCCTGCCTCTAGCTGACTGTGGTTGATCAGCTATGGGGAGATTTGGGTAACGAGACTTGTTGCTCTTGTTACTAAACTCCCTCTCCTTTTGCTGTGACCTCCCTAATGTCACCAGCATCACAGGAGTGCTTGGAAGGGGAAGCCTTTTGGGTTTCCTCTGACTGTCACATGTTGTTTTGAGACGGAGGTCCCTTGCCATCCCTCCCCTCGGTTTTCCTCTGCAGAGCTGGAGGCCACTCCTGACAGCCCTGTGGCACTGTCTTCCTTCAGTTAGATGGCTCAGCAAAGGCTGTGTGTTGGTCATGCCCGAGGATGGCTGGTGGCTGGGGGAAGTCACCTGGTTAGCTGTGAGTGACCTGACATGAACCCTTTGTGCCTGCCAAGGGAATGAAATGTTTCTGTGGTTCGGGAACCCTTGGCTTTGACTTTTTGAAGTTTATTGAGAAACCAAGTCAAGTTACGAGGCAGAAAGCGATTGGAACATCCATGTGCAATTTCCCTTTAAAACATCAGGTTCTTACAGGGTAAGCAATAAAGAAAACATTCTAAAAGTCATCTTCAAAGTCAGTAAACATACATAGGCATAAACGAAGCAGGCTGTAGACTTGGAATTACTCAGGCCTCTAGGTGTATGACCTAAGGCTCAGTGAAAACAACAAAAAGTCTTGGGAAGGTCATCAATTTTCGTCATCAGTTAGAAAACTTGGCAGTGTTGGTCCCTGGCTTCTGAATCTGTGTTGAATCCCAGCTCTTGACTGCCTGGCCCAGCTTTCTGTGAGTACAAGGAAACTGGCGTTCACCCTGGGGTCGCTTTTTCTACTTGTAGTTCCCTGGTGGTCAACAGGGCCAAGCTGGGATCCTGGGCCCCGATTATACACAGCTTCTCCTGGAGAAGTCTGTCCTTTCCCTTTCCCTGCAGGGCGGCTCTGGGACTAGAGAGGGGGCGGTGCCCTCTCTGCAAGCACCTGCCTTGGCTCAGGCAGGGATTTGCCTTTGAAATTTCTTCTTTTCCTCCAGCTTCTAACAAATCCCTTTGCATTCACTTAGGTGTAGACTCAAGGAAGACCTTGGACGTGAAGTCAGGCTACCAAGAGTCTAAACCCAGGTCTGACACTTCTTGGTTAGTCCTGGGAAAGTTACGTTAGCTGAATCTCTGTTTCCTCATGGGTTATGATTTCTCTATGAGAGGGTTTTTGGTTGCAAGCAAGAGAAACCTCTAATTTAAGTAAAAAGAGCATGTATTGGAAGGCTATAAAGTGGGTTACAGATCCCAAGGAAACATGTAAAGAAGAAAGGGGCAGGGGCCGGGGAAGCTTTAAAGACCCAGGTCACAGGAGCCATGGGTCATCTGTGCGTCCTGGGAGAAAACATCTGTCTACTGTGTTTTCCATCCTGAGGCTCTGTGCTCAGGATTCCGGGGCCAAGGAAAAGGAATTGGGTACCACACCACTGCCTGGTGCAGGAGAGGAAAGAAAATGAGGGCTCTGACCAGCAGAAAGGGGAGTGAGTATCTAACAACCAAACGTCCAGTGCAAACGCCCCAAACTGCAAACTGCACAAGGCTTTTAACAAGTGTTTGTACGTATTCCTCGCAAACTGGAAGGGCGTGGACTTTTTTTCTCTCGTACTTATTTAGATTTGGCAATTGCTAGAGGCACTCATTGGTTTCTTCCTACAGACATTTAGTAAGCACCTACTAGGAGAGACCATCTGATTCCGAGGAGAGAGCACTAGGCAAGAATGAGAAGACTCGAGCTTAGGTTCTGACTCTTCCACTGCCCTGAGTCCCCATCTGTAAAAGTTGGACGCAAATACTTGCTCCGTGTGTGCCACAGGCTTGTTAGAAAGATTAAATGATATCAAATGGCATAGTGTGGTCAAACCCTTGGAAGAGCTGTACAAGTGTCAGATATTTATATTACTGTGTATAGCTTTGTGCTAAGTACTAGAGAAGAACGAAGACGCCTCTGATTTTATGTATAGGTATGCATTTGTTTATTGTTTGCTTGTCTATTTTTATTTTAAAATCTAGAAAAGACTTGAGGCATACAAGTTTCTTAAGCTTCCTTGCAATCTACCTGAGGCTTCAAGCCACAATCTAAATGACGTCGCTAAGCATTTTATAACCGAGTGCCAGGCTCCATGGGTGTTCAGGGATGAGAAACCCCACGTGTGGCTGTGGTTGGGAAAGGCCTCCGGAGGAGGTGGTAGCCCCACTGCCTAATGCCTTCGTACCTTTGTCTAAATTAGCTCTGTTCAATCGAAATATAATGTGAATCACATATGTCATTCCAGGTTTTTCTAGTAGCCACATTAAAAAAAATAAAAAGAAACAGATGCAATTAGTTTTAATAATATATTTTTAGTTTATTCATTCTGTCTAAAATAGTATCATTTCTGAATGGATAAAGAAGATATGGTACACACACACACACACACACACACACACACAATGGAATACTACTCAGCCATAAAAAGAACAATATTTTGTCGTTTGCAGCAGCGTGGATGGACTTGGAGAGCATTATGCTAAGTGAAATAAGTCAGAGAAAGACAAATACCATATGATATCACTCATCTGTGGAATCTAAAAAATACAACAGACTAGTGAATATAACAAAAAAGATTCATGGATATAGAGAACAAGCTAGTGGTTACCAGCAGGGAGAGGGAAGGGGGAGGGGTCAGGGAGTAAGAGGTACAAACTATTAGGTATAAAATAAGCTATAGGGATATATTGTACAACACGGGGAATATAGCCAATATTTTATAATAACTATAAGTGGAGTATAACCTTTAAAAATTGTGAATCACTGTATTGTACTGTACACCTATAACTTATATAATATTGTAGAGCAACTATGCTTCAATTTAAAAAATAAATAAATTAGTATCATTTCAACATGTAATCAATATTAAAAAGTTGAGATATTTTACATTCTTTTTTTTTTTGGTACTGGTTTTGAAATCTGCTGTGTATTTTACCCTTACAACACATCTCAGTTCCAATTAGCCACAGTTCAAGGGTTCAGGAGACACAGGGCTACCAGGTGAGACAACACAGCCCTTGATGAAACAGGAAGAACAGGTAAGCGGCAGAGAAGGAATAGACATGGCAATTTAGTGACCATCTACTATGGACCAGGCAGGCTCAGGACTGGCATGAGGCATTTAATGGACAAAACATCAGTCCTGTTTTTATGTAAAATTTTGATATTTTGTTCATCATAAATTTTTAGCATTAATTTTGATCTTTTTAAATTGCATTAAAGTATTATTTGTTTTGACTACTGAGTGTTTGGGCCCTCTTACATTTTGTACCCAAGACAGCTGCATCACTTCCCTCACCCTAGTCTCAGGCCTGGCACCGGACTCTTCCTACCAACTTTGCTAATACCTCATGTTGGGGCACTCACAGGCACCAAGCTGAAATGGATATCAAAACCAGGAGTGAAACTCCTCTCATTTACTAAACCTTAGGCATTCGTTTTGTTAAATGGATTTTTAATTGAATTCAACTTAGAAATAAAAAGACATTGGTAAACGCATTGAAATTGAAACTGAATCTATGAACTGAAAAATTTGAAAATATTTCGGGACCAAACTATAACCCAAGAGAGAGTTCACTGGCTTTGATTCCCTAGTTAAGGTGACCCTTGACCATTGCATTTCCCAAATTATGGGGGGAAAGAATGAAAACAACACTTTTTCCCCTCTCTCCGGGGCCTCATTTCCTTTCCACATTATAGCTTAAGTCTCCAGTGTTTAGGGAGTCAGTATCTGCAGTCTCCCCCAATATGGGTTGTATTGGGAATGTTATATTGAAAATAACTTTGATGCTGAAAGAAAGGAAAAGTATTACTTAGTAAAGTGTTGCCTATTTTCAAACAAAATCCTCTTCTTTTAGGGAACTCAGAAACAAAGAAGATATTCAATTTGGAGATAATGGAACAACAATATCTGCCGTGAGCAACAAGGCCTATGTTTTTGAACGAGATAAATCTGTTGGAGACCCTAAAATTGACTTACTTAGAACATTAAATATTCCTGCATTGGTAAGTAGGCATTTTAAATCTCATTATTGTGGATTTTAGAAGAAAGGAAAAAGCTAAGTTAAGGCCATTATGGTTTTACCTTTAGGAGCTATTAAGTTATATATATGTGTGTGTGTGTATATACATATCCTGTGGTAGTCCATTTTAAATGTTTATATATATGTGTGTGTGTGTGTATGTATATATTTCTATTTTCCCCCCTTCTTTAAAGTTCGTTTCAGACTTTTTTTGAGGTCTTTCAAATGTGGTCTTTTCAAATGGTGACAAAATGTAAGTTTTAGGATGTTTTTTACAGTTTCCTCCTGTGTGTTCACATGAGGCCCAGGAGACTTCTTCTATCCCCTCTGAGGTTCCCACTCCAACTCCTGGGTGACCGCTACATATGCAGCTGGACACTTATGGTGGACCCAGGACCTGGAAAGTATTAGATCCCAGGTCTGGCCCTGCCCAGCTGGCTAGTGGGGCAGAGTTTATGGGGACCCAGCCTCTAACCCTGATCGGGAGGAAGATGGTACCACCTTGTGGCTAAAGATGCCAGTATATTGCAAGAGTTTCTCCCCTTCCGTGGTGTTGGGAGAACTCAGAGTTGCGAGTGAGGATGCTAAGATGACAGTTACAAAACGTAATACTGAGAAAGGACAATAAGTGAAGAGTCTTATTCGTCACACTCAGCCAGAGAGGAGCTCTTTGGTTAACCTCTCAGCTGTTTGATCTCAAGGTTTTACATTTACGTTTGCAGCCCCCTTTGCTGAAGGGGCAGTAGGAGAGTGGGGTGGGGACACTGCTCTCTGAACGTGCCTGTGTTCCTCAGACCGCCATGGAATGGGCCCAGCTACCCTTTCTCCACGAGCTCATCGAGGCCCTGTTGAAGGCCTATCAGCAGAAGCTCTTTGTGACCCACACGGTGGATGAATTGCTCTGGGGCTACAAAGATGAGATCTTATCCCTCATCAACATTTTCAAACCTGACATCTCTCCCTATTTTGGCCTGTTCTATGGGGTAAGTCAGTTTTTCTTTTCAGAGATTCTTTGTTCAGCTGAGGAGGAGGGCATTCCAAGCCAGATTTTATCTTCACTTTGGGTTTCTTCTAGGAGAAGACCAAAGTTGCTTGGAATTCTAGATCTCTTGTAGAGTATGTGAAAAATAAGAAAGTGCTTTAGTAGGGAAAAAAAAAAAAAACTTCTCCCACAATTTCAACATGCTACCAGTGCTGACTTTGAATGAGTGTCACTATGAAAAATATATAGAGTGTGCTGTGCCATTAATCAGGTGCAGTCTTTCAAAGTGTCATAAATTTCAGTGATCAATGCCGAGTCTTGTTTTGATGACTTGGAGACTAAACCCATGGATCAGTCTGACAGAGGCAAATAAGAAACTAAATAGGGATGTGATAGTCCATTAGGGGTGGGAGCTACTTATTAGATTTTTAGACATCTTATTTGTGAAAGAGGCTGGATAATTTGAAACTCTTTGTGTCCCTCGTCTATGATTTCTTTTGTTTATAAGTGGAATTTTGTATCATTTTTTGTAGATTTTATTTACTTTGGCTTGAACCCCAAAATATCAGCATTCAAGTAATTATTATTCAAAGCATATGTTATTGCTGCCTGAGCTTCAAATGAATTAAAATTAAAAGCAATTAAAAATCTATCCTCCCCCCCCAAAAAAAAAACTTGATTAAAATGGATAGTTGGAAGGTTGGTAAATGACAAACTTAAACTCAGGAAGAGATGTAGGTTCAGGACAGGATATGGAATTATGATGAATTTCCCTATCTTTAAATTTGTGGTTATTCTCTGGGTCTAACTACTGGAGAACCTCACCCTCATCATGTAATCTCTTAGCATTTCAGTTGCTTAGTGGTAGTAATACTGCCCCTCTGCCTTCAGGGATATATAAACTTAAAAACTGTTCAAACGAAATGGTAAACAACTTTTAAATATTATCTTTGCAAGAGGAGGGTGGTCCTAGGAGTAGGGCCCCACCAACCCTAAATCCTTCACTCTGGGCAAGCAGACCCAACAGATGTTCCCTAGAAGCTTCCATCTCACAGGAGCCAGCTTCCACAGGACCAGAGGAAGCACCGATTTCTTGTTAAGCTGTGACTAGACTCCCTTCTAGAAATAATTTCCGGGAAACTTCCTGCAGAAGGATACAAAGGTTTCCTTAAGCCCCCTTTGGTCCCGGTGGCTACCATCCATCTGCCAAGTAGATCCTGTTCCTAATACCTCAGTATTTCTCTGATAACTTTTATTGTATAGCTTGCTTTTTGTTTTTACACTGACCTCATCAAACTTATAACTAATATCCTTAAATACCTGTTAAAAATGTAACTCACATTTACAGACAGATTTAAAAATTGGCACTTTTGCTTTCCCGTGGCAAGGATGTGTGGTTTTACTTTATATTTTTTCTCTCTCTGCCTCTCCTTGCAAGCACCACTGTAGCTCTACAAGGCCCTGTTAGTGAAAAGCCCTGGCATTGCTCAGTTAGATTAGCACCTGGTATAGATTTCCCACATGCAGGAACAGAGCATGAGACTTAGACTCAGAGGGCCTGGATTTGCATTCTGACTTTCTCGCTCAATAGCTATGGGACTTTCCTGAACCTCAGCTTCATCATTTGTAACTTGAGGCTAAAGGTATCTACACTTCAGAGTTTGCTTAGAATGGCCAAATGAGAATCCACAAAAGTGCTTTGCAAACTCTAAGTTGCAACACATTTTAGGAACCATTATTCTTTTTCCTCTCCATGACTGGCTCAAAATAAAGACCCTGAATTAATATGAATGACTGGTATATGTTTCCATTTTGGAACCAAATAAACTGTGTCTAGTGTTGTTGGTAAAAAGGCAAAGGTGTTTCTTGTTCAGTTTTTCATCTGCTCTGGCCAATCCTGACTCTGTCTCCAGCAGCACAGAGGTCCATACTTGGGCCGTCATTCATTCAAGACTGGGACAGACCACGGGCTTCTGCACCTCACTGGCCCCTCCTGCTCTGTACCCATCTGAGCCCGGCCTCAAATCTTTCCTTAATCCCAGTGGCGTCTGCCACATTCCGCTCTGATCCCCTAGGCCTGTGTGCCCGTTCCACCTGCTCCAATACACGTTGTGATAAAAAAAGAAAACCTTAGTTAAGGCTGTTGAACACTTTTCCTTCAAAGACTTTAATGATGAAACAGCCACACAATTAATGGTGCGGGACAGGGTGTGTGAGTGAGAAGGATGAGGTAATACAGACAGTGTTGGCACAGAGCTCCTGAGAACAAGGGACCTGGCTGAATATCAGGTGCTCTCCTTTGCATACTGGAAAGCCAATCAGCAAATCTTTACCCGTTGATTTTAGGGTACCTCTGTTTTCCTTGGCATAAGAGAGTTCAAGCACCTCCCAGTGAATGTGGGTTCTTGGATGTCTAAAGCGATGGTGGCTGGGGAGTATCCTTGAGAGGTCAGCCAGTCCAGCCAGTTGTACTGGGAGGAGGGATTATGCATGTATTACGCTAGTGGTATGAATGTTGTCTTATTCTTAGAACATTTCTCAGCCTCCTGCAGTAATATGTTCCTTGTATTCAACCCACAGCCCTACTGCAATAACACAAAACCTATTTATTCCTGCTTGTTCTCAAATAACAAAAGTTCTAGCAAGTAACAGGGAAGCATTGACATTCAGGGTCTGACTCTTGGGCCAGTAACAGCTGGGGAGAACTCTTGGACATACTCTGAAATATTTAAATGCTTAACCACTTAGCTTAACCCACATCTGAGTTCATTGGAGAACTTCAAGAAGTAACACAAGCATTTTTTAAATTTGGTGGTTCAGCACTTTTTATGTGAATTTGCTTCTAAACTGTTGTACGTTCATATTGTTGCCCTTAAAGAGGAGTCCTTTCTCATACCTTAAAGTCATGTAAAATTTCATATGTGGAACACAACATGACTATTATGTATGTGGACCATGTTGATATATTGACATAGCTGGTGAAGTAGTGTTAAGTGATAAAAAGAAGAACCCAAGTAGGCAAAAAAATTGAAAAGGGAATTCACAAATGGTATGAATGTTTTTTTAAGGAAAATGACTGAATGAAAAAAAGAGTTCAACCTCAGTGAATACAGAAATTCGAAAAGACATAAGAAACCCCTTTTTTGTTGATCCAATAAGCAAAGTTTAACAAAAGGCATTTGGAGAATGTAAACTGATTTATCTTGCTGTTTCCACTGGGTGACCTTGAGCAACTTGATACTATGTTTCAAAAGTTTAAAAAATGTTCATGTTCTTTTATCTGGCAATTTCACTTTTAGTGATCTATTTAGAAAATAAAAGCACGGAAAAAGTTTTTAGTCATAAAGATATTCATACATTATTTATAGTAGCAAAGCAATTCAAAACTAAATATCCAATAATAAGAAAATGGTTAAATTATTTCCACATAGTATTATGGAGTCATTAAGTTGTACCTAGGAAGAACTTTCGATAATACAGGCAATGTATTATACACATAAGTAAAGAAATTGTATATATGTATACACAATTGTATATATGTATAAAAATTGTGTATAGAAGATACTATATGTGTATGTTATATATAATATATCTTAGTTCTATAAACAAATTTTGTGTAGAAAAAAGACTGAAAAGAAACAGACCAAAATGCTAAAAAATAAATACATGTATGTTGCTTCTTGAAGTCCTCCATTTAACTCAGATGTGGTCTAAACTAAGTGGTTAAGCATTTAAATGTTTCAGAGTAACCCATGCTATTTCCCAGAAATCAAAGCTCCATCCCAGATGAAGAACTTGTAAGAATGTACAGTGTGTCTGTCTGTGCCATTAAGAAGTGTAACTTGGAAAGAATATACAGCTCAAGAAAACTTTAATTGAAAAATGGGATTATATTAATACCACTTTTTTTCTATTCAAGTATAATTGGGTCCTGGCCCTAGATTTATGCTTTTTTATTTTTTAATTGAGATATAATTCTCTTAACATAAAAGTCACCATTTAAAAGTGTACACTTCAGTGTTTTTTAGTATATTCACAAGGGTGTGCAACCACCAGCACTTTACAATTCCAGAGCATTTTAATCAGCCCCTCCCCCCCAAAAAAACCCACAACTTGTTAGCAGTCATTTCCATTCCCCCCTCCCACCAGCTCCTGGTAACCATGAATCTACTTTCTATCTCTATGGATTTGCCTATTCTGGACATCCATATAAATGGAATGAAATTCATATGAAATCATATAATATATGATCTTTTGTGTCTGGCTTCTTTTATTTAGTATAATGTTTAGAAGATTCATCCATGTTGTAGCATGTATCAGCACTTCATTCCTTTTTATGGCTGAGTAATATTCCATTGTATGGATATACCACACTTTGTTTATCCATTCTTCAGTTGATGAATATTTGGTTTATTTCTACTTTCTGGCTACTATGAATAATGCTGCAAATGAACATTTGTGTACAAGTTTTTGTATGACCATTAGATATAAACCTTGGAGCGGAATTCTCTTGGGTATATCCATAGGAGTAGAATTTTGGAGTCATCTGGCAACATTATGTTTAACTTTTTGAGGAACTGCCAAACTGTATTCCACAGCAACTGCAACATTTTACATTCCTACCAGCAATGCAGGAAGGCTCTAGTTTCTCCACATCTTCACTAACAATTGTTCTTTTCCTTTTTTTTTAAATTGCCATCCTCATGGGTATGAAGTTGTATCTCATTGTGGTTTTGAATTGCATTTTTCTAATAGCTGACAATATTGAGCATCTTTTCATGTACTTATTGGCTATTTGTATATTTTCTTTGGAGAAATGTCTCTTCAAATCCTTTGTCCATTATTTAATTGGGCTCATACTTTTTAAAACCATAAAGTAATAATATGGTTAATATGGGATTTAGCAAAATAGTTACTACTGTATTCCCTAGTTGTGGTTCAGTTTCATGAGGCAGTTAGGCCCAACTAGGGCAGTTTCATACAGATTAAATGTGTTAGTTACTGTATCAGTTAGGGTTGTCTAGAAAGACACAATCAATGGAGATCTATATATCTGTTCAGGAATTTATATTAAGGAATTGTCTTATGCACTTGTGGGTCCTGGCAAGTGGCAAGTCTGAAATCCGTAGGACAGGCCAGCAGGCTGGAAGCCCAGGCAGGATTTCTATGTTTCAGTCTTGAGGAGAGAACTCCTTTTTCTCCAGGAAACCTCAGACTTTGCTTTTAAAGGCTTCAACTGATTAAATGAGCCCACCCACATTATCAACAGTAATCTCCTTTACTGAAACCGAACTGATCACATCTACAAAATACAGCAACATCTAGAGTATTGTTTGACCAAACAACTGGCCACCATAGCCTAACCAAGTAAACACATGAAATGAACCATCACAGTTACCATAAATGACCATATTCTCTTATTTTCAGAAAAATGGGACTAATGATGGAGACTATGTTTTTCTAACTGGAGAAGACAATTACCTTAACTTTTCCAAGATTGTGGAATGGAATGGAAAAACGTAAGTCTAATGATTTATTGGTGTAATTATTTTTTCAATTTTCATTTAATTGAACATCCACTTCTGCTTTATTTCAAAGAAGTTTAGCACTATCACTTTTTGGATGAAAAATCTATAAATTAAAAAAATCTATAATTATGTAAAATATCCTATAATATAAATAATATACTATAAATATGTAAAATTATTATCTTGTAAACCAAGATTGGGGTAAGGTACTTCGCAAATTAAATATTAATGATAGGTAGGTTTCTCATGGTTAGTCATGAATCACAAGCCAATGAAAAGTTTTGCTCTTCCACTTAGTCATTGAATGATATGTAGCTGCAGCACATATACTTCTCAAATCACTGCTTGTTTTGGGGGAAGGAGAGAGGTTCTTTTTTTAATTTAATTTAGTGATTCTGCATTGTTTGTGTATTTTTTTTAAGATGAAATACATTTGAGTTCAGCATGATAGCATTTCAAAATATTTTTAATGTTTATAATTTATAAACAAACTACCTCTAAATAGGGACTGAGGCAGCTTGCAATAAAGCCACACATAAAGCAGAATGATATTTTTAAGTCATAGAAATTAGAAATCTTCGAGAGAAAAGGAGACTAATTCTTCAGGAACTATGGTAAGAGGAATTTTGTTCTTGAACATTAAATTTACTTCGCAGCTTCCCAGAAATACAGGCAAGAAAACTGGCGTGGAATATTATCTGCACAACTTTTCTGTAAAGCAAAAACTGTTTTTAAATTTTAAGTTTATTTAAATTTTTTAAAACACACATATCCATGTACATACACATACATTTGCGCATGCATGAGGGTGCGCATGTGTGCACACACACACATTCCCGAAGATACAAGAACCCTAAAAGAATATGAGAAACTGGCAACAGTATTGCCTTTGGAGGGTTAACTAGATGACTGGGTACTGAGCTGGGAGGGAAATTTACTTGTAAACAGAATATAGCTGGATTTTGTTTTAAACCCAATCTGTTATTTTCTTTCCACATTTTGTTTCCATATTTTCTTTCTCCTTTTAATAGGAGAGTTTAATCCTTTTATATACATGTTGTAATTACTGATACATTTACAATATAATGATATATTATTTGATATATTTAGACCTATTTAGACATTATTTTTCACCCTTAGCTGGTTTATATCTATTCTACCCTTTGATTATCTTTAACAATTTTTTTTCTAACAGAATCTAAAGCTATCTATTATCTCTCTTCTTCAAATGAGACAATAACTTTACCCATTTCTTAATACCCACACCTTTTATGTTATTCTTGTCTACAACTTGTTTCACCTTCTTCAGAATCCAAATTAAGTAAAATTTCATTATTTTTATAGTAAATAATTAAATATACCAACATATTTTATTAATTTATTATTATTTTTCCTTCTCACATCTTCCCCTTGGATTTAGTTTTCTTCTTGCTGAAGGTCATTAGTACAGTGGTTCTTAAACAGGGGCAATTTTGCTCTCTAGAGGACATTTGGTGATGCCTGGACACATTTTTGGTTGTCACAACTGGAGGTTGCTACTGGCATCTACTGGGTGGAGACCTGGGATGCTGTTAACCATCCTGCAGTATATAGAACAGTCCCCCACAAAGAATTAATCAGTCTCAAAATGTTACTAGGTTGGGAAACACTCTATTAGTAGTTCCTTCAGCGAGGATCTGTGGGTGGTAAACTTTCTTAGATTTTGCATATTTAAAAATATCTTTATTGCACTTTCAGCTGTTAATGGTTTTAGTTGGGTATAGAATTCTAGGTTGACAGTTCAGAATTATGAAGATGTTACTCCATTGGCTTTTGATATCTATCTTCTTCCTTGGCCTTTTGCAGTTTTACTGCAACATATCTAGATTTGAATTTATTTTATTTATTCTATTTGGCCCTTGGGGCATACTTTCAATCCAAGGTCTCGTATCTTTCTTAAATTTTGGAAAACTTTCAGCAATTATCTCTTAAATTATTGCTTCTCTGTTATTCACTGTATTCTCACTACCCTCCCACAAACTCCTATTAAATATTTATTGGAGCCTCTTGATATATTCTCTGTATCTTGATGCTTTAATTTTTAATCTTCCTGAGTTTATATTTGTATAAATTCCTTAGAGTGATCTTTCAGTTAGCCAGTTCTTTCCAACTACCTACAGTCTAGAGCTTATCCCTATATGGAGTTTTTCTTTCAGAAAACTTTTTTATTCTGTTTTTATTCTGAAGCTTTCTATTTTTCATTCTTTGGGTCTCTCTACTCTTATCTCATTCTTTTTTGTTTGTTTTTAATAATTTACCATTCTTTTTTATGGATGTTATTCTTCCATTTGTCTCTTTGAGGATACTAAACAACATATTTATTAGCCAGATTGTTCAATTATTTTAATTTCTTCTCAAGTGAATTCATTTTATTGTTGATTTTGTTGCCTATCTCTTAGTATAAGTTTCTTTCATTAAAAAAAATGTTGACTTGCAGAATAATTATTTGGGAAGTCTGTCTGTTATCTATCTATCCATCTATCCATTCAACCATCCATCCATCCTCTCACCTCTCCCTAGGTAACACTTTTGCAGTTGCCTCCATGCAGCCTACCTAGGAACCCCAACACCAGCACACATGGTGGGTCTCCGCCTCACGATTACCCAGGGTTCATCACAGATCTGGCCAAAGAGGCAGCAGGCAGCTTGACTCAGGTTCTGGATGTGAGGCTGTGCCTGGGGCTTTCTGCCTCCCAGCAACTCAGCTTTGCTTTCTTCAGCCTCTCTCACTGACCAGAAAATCCCTGCCCCCAGATCCTGGTTTCACACCCTTGATGGACCACTTTTAATCCTCATTAACCTCAGGAGCTAGACTTGTAGATCTTTCTCCTGGCTTCCAGACCTGCAGCCCAGTGGGCCGGCAGTTGTAGCCCTACTCACAACTTGGCAGTTGTAGCCCTACTCACAACTTGGCAGTTATCACCTTTCATTGTCTACGGAGATGTTCTTTTGTGTTTGAGTAGGGTGTAGACCTTTTAAATGTTCTCTTTTTTGTTCTATCAACCACTGCTCTGGAAGATGTCCTCAATTCACGAACTTAGAAGGCCATCTTGACCAGAAGTTAGAAGAATTACTATTTATTGCCTGTCCTTTCCTGTCTTTTGCATTTTATACCATTTTTCAAGGAATTAATTTTTAAAAACCCGCCATCTCAACTGTGCTGTCAGTGAGCATAAAGTTGATTCAAGGTTAAACTTTCTTGTGACCCAAAAGAAATCCTCCCTTAGCTGTTTGGAGGGGGAGACAGTTAATGCTCTGTCACAAATATTATCTCCCTGCAATATCTGTCCAGGGCTCATCTGTCCACGGGCTGGCTGTGAACAAAGCTACTGTAAATGCCAAATGGATCACTGCTTTAAGGAAGTGTGTATTCCCAAACCTCTATGTGAGATACTCTGTTTTAGAGGAAGGGAAGAAGGATTTTTGGCTGTTGCCTCTATCAGAATTGATTGGGGATCAGGGGCCTGCTTTTCCGCCTCTTGATCCAGTCCCCAACCAATACCACCCTTGTGTCTGCATGTGAATAAGATTCTGTGGGTAGCCAGCTCCCAGTTGAGTCTTGAAAAGTCCTGACCATTAAAAAAAAAAAAAAAAAAAAAAAAAAAGCCTAAAATCAAGTGTGACCCTCTGGACTCTTTCTTGTCTCCCAATGACAGGTCTCTTGACTGGTGGACAGCAGACGAGTGCAATATGATCAACGGAACAGACGGAGATTCTTTTCACCCATTAATCACCAAAGACGAAGTCCTTTATGTCTTCCCATCTGATTTTTGCAGGTAAGAACCTGAAAAATAAGTCCTTTGACTGTAAGACCACCAAAAATGTGAGGAATTATATATAGTTGCACTTATTTGGTGAGGATATGTATGCTTAGTGAGTGATCAACGATGATGGCATATTGAGAAACAGTGAAGTGTAGTGGTTCACAGCACTAACTCCAGAGCCCGGCTGTGTTGGTTTGAATACCAGCTCCACCACTTACAGCTGTGTGACCTTGGGAACATTATTTAACCACTCTGTGCCTAACTTTCCTCATTTGTGAAATAAGGATAGAAAGAGTTGCCTACCTTGGGAGTTGTTTTGAGGACAAACGAGTTACTTTAATAAAATACTCAGCCCAGGGCCTGTCACACTGTAAATAACATTAAATGTTAGCTCTTTGTTATTATGGTATGCTCTGTCAGGTGTGAAATTTGCCCTGGTCTTCTTCCGGTCAACAGGTGATCGCTCCATAGAAGGTAAAGAAAGCATACTGTGGTTCATATTTCAGAGATCATAGGTCTTTGCTGAGCTCTAACCTTCCCGTTGATCCCATCTGCTCACACGTGGCCCGCAACCTCTCCCTGGCTCCCACCTGCTGTTTCTCTCCAGACGCATGTGATGAAGTCCCCTCTGTGGCAGGAAGGCCTCCTGCTCTGTGACCTGATTCCCAGCTCCCTGTCCTCACTGCTGCTTCTCCCGCCCTTCACCCTAAAACTGCTCAGCTGAGAGGCTGATCACACAGCCTCCCTTTCCTCTCCCACTCACTCCTGCAAGGCTTTTCGTGAGACTTCTCCTCCGTCAGAAGTAATCTAGTTGCCTTTGATGCTATGGAGTCAATATTCTCAAGGTCAGCTGTTCTTCTGGCTTTCATATCTCACACAACTGAGCACCTCCTCAGTCAGCCCTGCCAGAATCACTATAAATCTCCCTCCTCTCTTGCACTGAATCAGTCACCAAGTGGGATCCGTCCTCAGAAAGAGCTCTGCTTTCACTCCATCCCTGCTCTCTGTGTCGCGGTGCAGACCCTTTCCAGCTTTCACGCGGGATATCTCAGTCCCCTTCCATCCAGCTGCTCTCTTCAGTCAATATTTGTGAAAGGACTGAAGGAAGAGAAAATATGTTTGGGTGCAATGGGTGAGACAAAGAAATTTCAGAGGGTAGTAGGAGGCTTATTAAAGATATGGCACAGAGGAAACTCATTCTTGTTTGGTACCACTACTTCTGAAGAGCCACTTGGCAATGCTTGGTAAAGCCAAAGACGTGCAAACCCCATGATTCCACACTTCTCTCCTGTGAAGGTTCCCTGACCTGAATAACTAATGTACATACATGAAGGAGATTTATACAGAAAAGTTCACTGCAACATGGATTGTAGTTAGGAAAAATTGGAAGTGTCAACGGAAATAATAAACAGTCTATAATAGGAGTGGAAAAGAGTTGTATCTGAGCCAAACTGAGGACTGTAGCCTAGGAGACACTGATTCAAGGAGCACTTGAATTGTGTTTTATCAGACTACAAAATGGGGGAGACGTACAAAGGCAAAAACCTCAAGGTTGCAGTTAGTTACGTGAGTTGTTTATCAAGAATTATAACTGGAGCTGGCAAGAAGTAAGAGTGCTTGTTAAGCAAGGATTGGTTAGGATCTGAAATGGTTGCATAGTTACCAGGGGAGACCTTGGTTGCAGCTGGCCACTGCTAGCAGATACTGTTTTGAGAATGGCTAGTGGTGTCCTTGAGTTTGATGCAGTTCAGGAAATTGAAGTTCTCAGTGATGCAGGAATGTGTCTGAAACCACATCCACAATGGCAGCGCAGCTCCATCCTGAATGTGTGACCCACAATTACTCCATTTTGATTTTTAAACGCATTCTTTTCTTTAATGGTTAAAGCAGATGTACAATGCGTGTTTGACAGGCTATAAGAGAGGCTGTTCTCATTAGCATAAAGTTTAAGTTAAATCATGTGTAAGCCAGAATAACTTCCCCATATCTCAATATGTGAAAATTCCTTCCATCCAAAGCAATCTAAGTGCCTGTGGAAGGGAAAATATAAATAAATAATGGGGCTTCCCTGGTGGCACAGTGGTTAGGGTTCTGCCTGCCAGGGCAGGGGACATGGGTTTGAACCCTGGTCCGGGAAGATCCCACATGCCACGGCAGAACTAAGCCTGTGCACCACAACTACTGAGCCTGGGCTCTATAGCCGCGAGCCACAGCTACTGAGCCCACGCACTGCAACTACTGAAGCCCGCGCACTAGAGCCCGTGCTCCGCAACAAGAGAAGCCACCACAATGAGAAGCCCGTGCACGTCAATGAAGAGCAGCCCCTGCTCGCCACAACTAGAAGCCTGCGCGCAGCAACGAAGACCCATCGCAGCCAAAAATCAAACCAAACAAACAAAAAGTTTAAAAATAAATAAATAAATAATGGGGCATTTGTTTGATAGAATATCATATTAAAAGTAAAATATAACAACCAGAGCCATGTACATTAATGCAATAAATCTTAAAAATATAATGTTGAAGGAAGAAGCAAATTGTAAAAGAGAATATGGTATACTGTTTATATAACATTTAGAAATAACAAACACAGGGGATACGGGTTCGTGCCCCGGTCTGGGAGGATCCCATATGCTGCGGAGCGGCTGGGCCCGTGAGCCATGGCCGCTGGGCCTGCGCATCCGGAGCCTGTGCTCCGCAACGGGAGAGGCCACAACAGTGAGAGGCCCGCATACCGCAAAAAGAAAAAAAAAAATAAAAAATAGAAATAACAAACAGTGCCACAAGTTGTTTATGAATATGCACGTAGGTGAAAGTATAAAGACCTGCATGGGCATGATAAACCCCAACTTCAGGATAGCGGTTACCTCTGGGGATGCAGAGGACCAGAATCAGGAGTGTTATGCAGAGAGCTTCAGTTGTGTCCGTAAATATACATTTTATTGATCTAAGTGGTATCTGTTATAAAAGGTACTTACTATAGTATTTTCTCTGTTTTTCTGTTTGCTTAAGATTTTCACGAAAAAATGCTATGGGGTGGGATGCGCAGTGGAAGGCAACTCCTGTAAGTCACAACCCAGGGAGAGATGGGTGCCCCCTGTGCTTCAGAGATGAAAAAGTGAGGCCCCAAAGGCAGTTCCCCTCAGCCTTTGGATGCCTTCAGATGCAGGGCTGCAGGATCAGTTCCCACAATGTATGTGAAAAGTGCCTTGGCTGTCACTCAGGTGCTGTGCAAATAGAAGGGTGGTTAGTATCATAAGGGACCACTGTTTGAAACTCTGTAACCACTGAAGTCAGAATGACGTTGAACACCATTGAAATAAGTGACCTAGGCAAAATATGGAAACTATTTTTATTTGGGGGAAATGGGTATCAAAGTATGTATTCTAATCAAGTATCTGTCTAATGGGGCACTTTTCCAGGCCTTCAGAATCTACCGGGCCACACCCTTTGCCAACTCTTCTGCTTTTGCTTTGCCTCTGCCTCACCCTGGCTTCCTTTGCTTTGCTTCTGCTTCATGCATACTGGCATGTGTCCGTGCTAGTCTAGGCGACTCACTTCTTTCAGCACAAATATCCATTCTAACTCATTTTCTTGATTTCCTACCACACATTATGTCTTTTTCTAAGCCTTGTTAAGATGTTAGCATAGCTGCTGCCTTTTTTTTTTTTTTGGTGGGGGGGTACGCGGGCCTCTCACCGCTGTGGCCTCTCCCGTTGCGGAGCACAGGCTCCGGACGCGCAGGCTCAGTGGCCATGGCTCACGGGCCCAGCCGCTCCGTGGCATGTAGGATCTTCCTGGACCGGGGCACGAACCCGTGTCCCCTGCATCGGCAGGTGGACTCTCAACCACTGAGCCACCAGGGAAGCCCTAGCTGCTGCTCTTAAACATCTTTCATAATAATCTGTCTCCTACTTTATTACATATTCAATGGGTTGAGCTCCTTTCAAGCTTTCTTTTGCCTCTTCATTTTCCACTTATCCTGTAAGCTTTTAGCCACGTTATACCCAAGAACGGTTGGCTAACTCACTGGTACGGGCAGATCATGCTGATGGGAGCTCACATTGACTTTTAATTCTTACTTCCTAACAGGTCAGTATATATAACTTTCAGTGACTTTGAGAGCGTACAGGGACTGCCTGCCTTGAGGTTTAAGGTGCCTGCAGAAATATTAGCCAATACCTCAGACAACGCTGGCTTCTGTATACCTAAAGGAAACTGCCTGGGCTCAGGAGTTTTGAATGTCAGCATCTGCAAGAACGGTAAGAACTCAGAGAGGGGACATGGGCAGGAGGGTCTGGATGCAGGATTGGTGTTCTTCAACAAAGAATGTTGTCAGCCCAATAGAAAGAGCGATTTTGACCTTTCAAGAATAACATTTTGTCAGAAACAGACTCACAGACATAGAAAACAGACTTATGGTTACCAAGGGGGAAAGCAGAGGGTATAAATTAGGAGTTTGGGATTAGCAGATACAAATTACTATATATAAAATAAAATAGAACAAGGTCCTACTGAATAGCACAGGGAACTATATTCAATATCTTGTAATAACCTATAAAGGAAGAGAATCTAAAAAAGAATATATATATATGTGTGTGTATAACTGAATCACTTTGCTGTATACCAGAAACGAACACAGCATTGTAAATCAACTGCAATTTAAAAAAAACGTTTTGTAACATGGCTATAGCATAGTTTTTTTTTTTAAAAAAAAGCATTGGCTTTCCTGTAATGATTTTTATTCCTAGATTGCTATGTTATGTATTTCCTGGGCAGTAGTTTAAGAGTTTGTTTTTCTTTTTCTTGAAACCGGTCCAGGGCCAGTGTTTCTTAATGTCTGAGCTAATCTGCTCCTTTCCGTGAATGAGGGAGAATGATCAGGGGTGCAGCTGACAGAAGCATTTTTTTCATCACAAGGACTAGTTTTTGCAATCATATGCTGCATAATATTCACAGTAGCCTTGCTAGATGGACAGCCAGTACCCTCTTTTCATAATTGTGGAAACCAGGGCTCAGAGAAGGAACAGGGTTTTTATAAAATCCTTACTTCTGAGCAAATTCCTGCTAGAACTTAGGGTCTTCTCATATTTGTACTGTGATCTTTCTTAGGCTACAATTCTTGTTTAAAGTTTCTCTTGAGAAACTTTGTAACTCCTTTCTCTTGATTAAAGTTGTACTTTTTTCCTGAATAATGTGCTAACTTTTGCCCCCTTGTCCATTTGGTTTGAAAATCTCCTTTTGGGATAACCCTCCCTTTCCTTGTCTGATGCGGTCATGGCTCCCAAGCCTGACCTCAGAACTGTCTGGAGAATCATTAAAAACATCTGTCCCAGGGCCCACCTGCTAGCACCCCAGAATCTGTAGTTTTAATGAGCTTCATGGGATTCTCATGAAGGTGGTACCTGAGAGATTGGGAACCACTGTTCTGGGGAATACACACCCCTGACCTAGAGATCAGACGTCTCCTGCTGGCTCACTGGGAGATGGTCCTGAAATGGCACCTGCCCGATCAACCCATGTTTCTGTGGTTCAAGGCACACATGTAGACACATTTTTCTTGTTGTTTTGTTAACAGTCTGCTTCCTCAAGAAGCTGATGTCAGAACCAACAGAAGCATTCTACTTTGCAACAGTCATACCTCTTGCTATAATCCTTTTCCTCTTGCCTGTTCTGTGTTCCCAGATGTGGACTGAAATATTACCCTTCAGGACTATCCTCAAGTGTTTTGCATTCCCCAGGGGAACATTCTGGCTAGTGGGATGAGTGAGCGTTCTGGAGTCAGGGGGATCTGGGGTTGAATTCTCTTTGTTAGCAAATTGGCCACATTGCTGAAGGAGGGTTCAAGACCGCAGTTTTCTCATCTGTAAAATGGGGGTGATTATAACTTCCTTGGAGGGTTGTGTGAAGGTTAGAGATAATGTATGTAAAACACTCAGGGCAGTGTCTGACCCTTATTAAGTCCTTAACAGATCTTTAAAAATACATTTTAAAGGTCAGTGTAGGAAATTCCCTGGCGGCCCAGTGGTTAGGACTCTGCCCACTCACTGCTGAGGGCCTGGGTTCAATCCCTGGTCAGGGAGCTAAGATCCCACAAGCCACGTGGTGCAGCCAAAAAAATAAATAAATAAAGGTCAGTGTAGGTCACAAAGAAGGAAATCCTGTCTTCGTGAAACTGTGTAGCAACAGAGAGCAGAACTGTGTGTGTGACAAGTGAGGTGTCTGAGCCATGGGCTGGAGTATATGTGAGCAGACTTAAACTACTTGCCGTTAAGCTAATTTCTCCCAAAATGTATTTTCCTGGCAGCAGTTGTTGAGTCCCCCTCCTCTTTTCAAGAGCAAAAGCTATCAATAGAATAGGTTTCCTTTAATAACTTGCTTCTCTATTTGTTCCTTAAAATGAATAGGAGGGCCTCCCTGGTGGCGCAAGTGGTTGGGAGTCCGCCTGCCGATGCAGGGGATACGGGTTCGTGCCCCGGTCTGGGAGGATCCCATATGCCGCGGAGCGGCTGGGCCCGTGAGCCATGGCCGCTGAGCCTGCGCGTCCGGAGCCTGCGCGTCCGGAGCCTGTGCTCCGCAACGGGGGAGGCCACAGCAGTGAGAGGCCCGCATACTGCAAAAAAAAAAAAAAAAAAAAAAAAAAAGAATAGGAAAAAAATTTTTTTTAAAAAAAGGAAGGAAAAAAAAAAACAGTGTCTTCCTGTGGGCAGACCTTGATCTAGTCAGAGGCTGCAGATGGCAGGACCAGGCAAAGTCTTAAAAAAATTCTGCATTGGGAATTCCCTGGCGGTCCAGTGGTTAGGGCTCCGTGCGTTCACTGCTGAGGGCTGGGGTTCAATACCTGGTCGGGGAACTAAGATGCCGCAAGATGCCTATTTTGGGTAAAACATAAACAGGAAAGCAGAAAAATAAGGGGGGAAAAAAGTCCATTTACTGGTAGAGAATTACAGTTGAAACAAGTGCTTTAAAATGAGCCGTCCCTTATTCGATCAGAATTCTGCCTCCATCGCCTGAAAGCTGGATGTCTTGGGGAAATTTTATAACTTCTCTGAACCTCCCTTTCCTCAAATACAAAAGGAAGGAAATAGTTCTAACTTCATAGGACTGCTGGGAGCGTTAATTTAAATAATGTGTGTAAAGCATTTGTCTATTATAGGTTCAGCAAATGTTTGTTGAAGAATAAATGATTTAGCCAGGACTTCATTATCATATTATGATATAAAATAATGTAGGGGTAAATGAGATGTCAGAAGATGAAGTATAAATCCCAAGCTAAGAGATGTAGAATATACTTTTAGCCTGCCCCTCTCCCAAGCCCAACTTTTCTGTGTATAGCTTTCCCCCTACTGAGGAACTGGATTTGTGGTCAGGAACTTTATATTCATCTTAGACTTTTAAGAACCTCACCATTCATTTCTGTTTTCCTCAAAATGCAGGTGTACCTATTATTATGTCTTTCCCACACTTCTACCAAGCAGATGAGAAGTTTGTTTCTGCCATAGAAGGCATGCACCCAAATAAGGAATATCATGAGACATTTGTGGACATTAATCCTGTGAGTACACACGTCTTCTTGGTTAAAAAACATATATTTTATTCTGTCTATACGGTGTTCACCAGCTTAGCCCTGGGTACTCTTGAGAAGTGTATTGTCTTCCTTCCATTCACATATTCAAGTGGAGGGAGATCAGCTCAGTGTGATGTGATGCAGAGTCTCATAGCCCTGTAATTGGAACGCTGAGTTGTATTGAGCTAATACGCAGAAATATCGGCAAACCCACTTTAACAAAAAAGCAACAGTGAAAGTCCCATCATTGGAAACAACTGGAATCGGACCGAGGTAACCTGGTCAGTCTTCTGTTGCCAAAAGACTGGACCTGAACATACACACATTCCTCTCACTGGGCCACAGATCAGCAGGGTGAAGACATTCCTCTGCTTACTTGCTGCCAGGAACGTTTTGGTTGAAATTTAAATGTATATATATTAGCTTCAGTCACTTTTGGCAAAACTCTTTATACAGGTGCTTTTGAGAGTTATGATATGACATCATTAATTTAAAAAGCATCAAATATATACATATTCTAATCCCGTATTCATAGAGGAGAAAACCTAAAAACCATGTTGAAAGGATGTGAGTATCATTTCACAATGTGAGAACCTTTCACTGTAGGGACTGAATTAAAGGTGAGCTATCTTCATTCTTGGGATTTTGAACACATGCATGGAACAGTCATGAACACATGCATGGAAGAGCCAGCACATTCTTTGAGCACAGCAACTTATGGGCATTTCACTCTTATCTACACTCCTTGCATTTATATTTGAGAAATCGGTGCTCTTATCGTTTTGTGAATAAGGTCAGCTGTGGTTTTCTCCCTTTTCTCTCTTAGATATCAGTCAGTTCCTTTTCAGTAGCCAAACCTTTTGTCACCAGGGTGAGGCACAACCCCACCCGCTTGGTGCAAAAGGTGGCGTGGCCATGGGTGGACAGTGCTGCGTCTGTCCTCCAGGCTCTGTTGGGTGGGCCTGGCCACACGTGGGCACCATTCTCTGGCTGTGACCACGTCCTCCTTGTAGCACTCTGGCCCTCCACCTGGAAACCCAGAGCCGACAGGGTATCTGCTGGATCTCCTTCCTGCCCGGGTCCTCTAGGGCTTTGCTATTCAAAGCGACAGCATCCTGCCCGATCTTAGGCCCCACCCCAGACCCACCAAATCAGAATCTGCATTTTAATAAGGTGCCCAAGGACTCGCATGCATAGTAAAGTGTCAGAAACATTGGTCTACCAGGCAGCTAACACAATCCACAGTTCTCATTCTGTCCTGGGGAACAGTTTTCCCTCGTCCCACTCTGCCTAGCAAATGTGGCAGTGGCCGCCCTGTTTATCAGAACCACACAGAAACGGTGCTCTATCGACAAAAACGGTGTGTGTGGTTTTAATAAATCCTAACGTTTTCTTTCTACTTCTCTGATTCACAGTTGACTGGAATTATCCTAAGAGCAGCCAAGAGGTTCCAAATCAACGTTTATGTCAAAAAATTAGATGACTTTATGTAAGTTTTGCTTGTTTCTGCAGAGGCAGAGGGTGGTTTTGCTACCTTGACTTTCTGGTGGGGTTGATGTCGAAAGGGGTACAGCCCCCTTCTAAGTCTGTTCACCCTGCCCTTCAGGGATGAGGCACGATCAGCATTGTCATGGGCAGCCTTGGTCTTGGAAGTTACTTATTTTACTTAACCAAACACTTATAGAATGCTTTCCATGGATCAGCCATTATTCTAAGTAGTTTACATACATTAACGCATTTGTTCCTCACAATAACCCTGTATTACCCCGTTTTACAGATGAGGAAACTGAGGCACAGAGTCTGCTCTTACCCACTCTGCTAAGCATTTCCCTCACCAGGACTCTGGCTGCCTCCCTCCCTCCCTTTGTTTCCACTGCTCCCACCCAGGCCCGCCACAAACCCTCCTGTGGATGGTTAAATACTCTGTGGAGTCCAGTGTACCCCCGCTCCATCTACTTAATTAGGATTCTCGAGTATAATCTCCTGCTCAGACTTTTCAGTGGAAATTGAGAAAATGATTTTATTCAATGTTGAATGAAAAAACAGAATGCAAAACTGTAATACATATCTATAATATATCTGTATTTATCTAATCTTTCTGTCTGCCTATCTATCATTCAAACGTGGTTGGCTCCCCCCATAAAATTTGCCAGGTTTAAGCAAATGTGTTTGGGATCTTTCTAGGAAGCAAATGTGATTTGTAAGGATGCATTTTGTGTGTGTATTTCTGAGGGAGTATAATTTAGTAGTTACAATCTAGAGCCTTAGAATCAAAGTGGAATTCCAATCCTAGCTCCACCACTTCTTCGTGGTGGTCCTGGGCAAATTACTCCGAGCCACCATCTCCTTGTCTTAAACCTGGGACAGTAATGCCTACTGCATGGGACTACCATGAGAATTAAGTGAGATAATGTTCCCAAGACACCTGGTACAGAGCTGGTGCATAGTAAATGCTCAGTAAGTGATTGCTCCAGGCTCTTGTAAAGACAATACTGAGTAGCCCGATTATAAAACATTCTGAAGAATGACAGCATTGTTCTGCTGGAAGCTCCCCTCCAATAACTCTTGGGAGTACAGTAATCATTTTGATGAATTTACTTTTGGCATCTTATGTTTTGGTTAAACACACTTTACATAAATATGCAACACTTTGAATTGCTAGACTGTTTGTGATCTAACTGCTGATTATTATGTGTTTGCAGATATAATAAGAGGTCTGCATAAATTCCAGGTAATTTAGTGAAATAACTGGGCTGGCATTTTCATATAAACTTGTCTCGCCAGGCCAGTGTGCCATCATAATGAGGATGTCTATAAAATAGTCTCTTTTTTTGTGTTTGTAGTGAAACGGGAAATATTAGAACCCTGGTTTTCCCAGTGATGTATATCAATGAGGTAAGTCCTGGGAGGGAGCCACAGGTACGTTTTACCTGTGGAAACTTGGGGAACTTCCTACTTCTGCGATTGTAGCTATGTGTAATTTAAGATGTGAGAAAGGGGCAAAGGTGATTTTTTTTTTTTTTTTTTTTTTTTTTTTTTTTTGCTGTGCGCGGGCCTCTCATTGCAGTGGCCTCTCTTTGTTGTGGAGCACGGGCTCTAGGTGTGCAGGCTTCAGTAGTTGTGGCTCACGGGCTCCAGAGCGGAGGCTCAGTAGTTGTGGCACACGGGCTTAGTTGCTCCGCGGCATGTGGGATCTTCCCGTACCAGGGCTCGAACCTGTGTCCCCTGCACTGGCAGGTGGATTCTTAACCACTGAGCCACCAGGGAAGCCCCTGATAAATTGTTTTTAACTTGCTTCATTTTCCTCAGCAATATGTTGTAAAATGTTTTTTCCAAAACAACTATGTAAAAAATAATTTGTAAAAATCATTTGTAAAAAATGCCATGAAGAACATAGGGGTAAGACAGGAATAAAGACACAGACCTACTAGAGCATGGACTTGAGGATATGGGGAGGGGGAAGGGTAAGCTGTGACAAAGTGAAAGAGCGGCATGGACATATATACACTACTAAACGTAAGGTAGATAGCTAGTGGGAAGCAGCCGCATAGCACAGGGAGATCAGCTCGGTTCTTTGTGACCGCCTGGAGGGGTGGGATAGGGAGGGTGGGAGGGAGACGCAAAAGGGAGGGGATATGGGAACATATGTATATGTATAACTGATTAAATTTGTAAAATAAAAAAATAAAAAAATATAGTGAAAAAAATAAAAAAATAAAAAAATAAATTAAAAAAAATAAAAAGATGAAAAAAAAAAATAAAAAAAAATAAAAAAATAAATTTATTTATTTATTTTTGGCTGTGTTGGGTCTTCGTTTCTGTGCGAGGGCTTTCTCCAGTTGCGGAGAGCGGGGGCCACTCTTCATCGCGGTGTGCGAGCCTCTCCCGTTGCAGAGCACAGGCTCCAGACACGCAGGCTCAGTAGTTGTGACTCACAGGCTTAGTTGCTCCGCGGCACGTGGGATCTTCCCAGACCAGGGCTCAAACCCATGTCCCCTGCATTGGCAGGCAGATTCTCAACCACTGCACCACCAGGGAAGCCCCAAAAGGGGGCTTTTTGAAAGTGTGGAAGGGCCCTGTTCTGCCAGCTTAACATTCATTGTTGCACCATATTTGAAGTCCCTTCCACCTTAACTTCTGCTTTGACTTTTTTTTTTTTTTTTTTTTTTTTTCTTTTTTTGCGGTATGTGGGCCTCTCACTGTTGTGGCCTCTCCCGTTGCGGAGCACAGGCTCCGGATGCGCAGGCCCAGCGGCCATGGCTCACGGGCCCAGCCGCTCCGCGGCATATGGGATCCTCCCAGACCGGGGCACGAACCCGTATCCCCTGCATCGGCAGGCGGACTCTTAACCACTGCGCCACCAGGGAGGCCCTGCTTTGACTTTTTGTTAAAGACTAGATTGAGTCCAGGGAATGATGGAGTGAAACCTCGTGCTTTTACTCCCTCCCAGAAAGAACTTGACTTTTCTCTTCTCTAGAAAAGGAAAACATTAGACCTGGAAGTGACTTTGGAGACTGCTCTCCCACCCCTTTTCTTCCAGAGGTGGAGACTCTGACCATGATAGGCCTTCATCTGCAAATTGAGCCTAAATTAAGCCCAAAGTCCCAGTTGTTGGTAATAATTTTTACAGAATTAAGCTCTTCAGGTACCTCACAGTTTAAGCTGATAATACTTTTGCCCTTAGTTATCTGGAATTCTGGTTAGCCTCAAGACTTCCCTGAACACTTTCTGTCTAAACCTCTGGTCCCGATCAGTATAGATCCAACCAAGAGAGAAATGATGCTTTCCACATGCCATTGTTGGAATATTGCATTGACTCTCATTCATTTATTCATTCATTCATCTAATCAAGCGACATTAATTGAGCACCTGCTGTGTTTCAGGCGCTATACCCAGTGTTTAGTTGACTGAAATAAAAGTCTTGCCTTCAGGAACCTCACAGTCAGGAGGAGACAGACAAGTAAACAGACAGTTATAATGCAGAATGTGGAGACAGTGATGGAAGATTGTAGAATGTGAGATGGAAGCGCAGAAAAGGGGCCTTGAACCAGGCCAAAGGAGACTTCTGGAAGGAAGTATGCTGAGTTGGATTTTGAAGGGTGCCCTGGAGTTGTCTGATACAAAAGAAAAGCTGATATTTTCTCAGTATTTCTGCATACTTTCCCCCTCCTTTTTCCCACCAATTTTGAGTAAAACATGTCTTCAGGAGAAAAGAGACATCAATGAATAAGTGCCCCCCTCTGGTTATTCTAACTTATAAAAGGATTTTCAGTATCTCTGGTTTGCTAACAGGAGGACATACCCAAATTGTGTTTAATGGTTTGGAAGAAAGATAGAGCAAAAAACTTTACACCCTGGATATTCAGTAATCAAGGGAATGCTATTTTCTTGCCCCTCCCCCCAGAGTGTTCTCATTGATAAAGAGACTGCAAGTCGACTGAAGTCTGTGATTAACACTACTCTGATCCTCACCAACATCCCCTACATTATCATGGCGCTGGGTGTGTTCTTTGGTCTGATCTTCATCTGGCTTGCGTGCAGAGGACAGGGATCCACGGATGAGGTGAGCAGCGGCTGGAGGAATGTCTCCCTTACTGAATAGCGTTCCCTGAGGACTTCAGCTGTGCTTCACTGAAGGGCTGTCAGCGGGCTTATTAGGGTGGATTCTGAGGTTTTATGCTGGGCACAGTGATTTCATGGTTATATTACAGCTGGGCCAAATGAGAGGCAAGGGAAGTGTGTCAAAGGTGGAGGGGTGATAGAATGGTATTTTCCAGTATTTCAGGCTCTCTTGGTGGGAATGGAACCCCTGGGAGAAAGCATTGTCTTTGCAAATAACCTGAAAAAAAGAGGAAGAATATAAAACAGTTAAGCACCCAGGCTTTGGTGTCAGACTGCCCAGGTTCAAATCCCAGTTTGGCCACTTAGTAGCTGTGTGACCCTAGAAACTGTGCCTTGGTTTCTCTATCTGTAAAATGGGATGATAATTGAGCCTCACTTAGGAGTTTTTTTGTCAGGATTTGATGATATTTTAAACATAAAGCACTTGGTCCAGTGTAAGCATTTAGCAAGAGCTCAATAAATATTAGTGATATGATGAAATAGCACCATAATTTATAGAGCAAGTCAGCCAGAGATCTGCTTGGAAAGAATCCCTGGTTTATCAGAAGATACCTACCACTGAGTCGTCATTGCATAATAAATGATGGGCACAGGGGAGTAGTTCCTCTCCTGGAGGGGTGGGAACAGCCCCAAATGGGTGGGATAAGTGGTTAGGTTGGCTTCCCTAAGTGACCAGCAGGCCAACCCAGGGGTCTTAACACCTTCAATGAGCCCTTCTTAAATTCTCACCTGCCTCTCTGTTTGCAACAAAGGCTTTTTTTTTCCTGTCTTCACTGCCTCCATTATGTGTCTGAGGCAAATGTGACGTAGGAAATGAAATAGGCTGAAACCATCTAAATCATATAAGCTCAGATTTCCCCGTCTTCTGCGTGCTTCCAGTATGCCTTTCAACCCATGCCCATCACATTAGCGTGAGTTAGGTGTGAGGCAACGATTTTTCCATTTCTATCTATGGATTGATCTTACAGTCACTGTAAGATGGATTGTACTGTCACTGAGATTTTCATAGGCACAGACGAAAACCCACGCAAATATTATGACTGTTCCTACAATTAGCCGTCTTCACATGTTCAACAAGCAAGCATTACTGAGCACCCATCACCTCTGAGACATTGTTCTCTGATGGGCCTCCAACTGAAGGAGAGAAATTCAATAGGGTGTGATGAGGATTATGGTCCAGGTCAACAGAAGGAGAAGGGCTCTGGTCCAGTGTCAGGGTTGGGGTGTCAGAGCAGGCCTCCTGGAGAGGATTAGGGCTGAATGTTAAAGAAACAGCAAGAGGAAGCAGGCCAAGAGAAGAGAAGGTGATTGGGATGACAGTCTTCCCATCAGTTTCCCCTCCTTGCACCCCTCTCTCCACTTTTCACATCCGGGGAGAAGTTGGTCACGTGATCTCCTAACCTCACTGTCCTCTCTCACCTGGTCTCAGGGAACTGCAGACGAAAGAGCACCCCTCATACGAACCTAACCTAACCATGGGCTGCGCCTGGGGAAGGAAGCGTGCGAGCTGTCGTGACCTGGACCACGACAGTGGGGCAACTGTCTGCATCCTCACAGGCTTGTCAACTGTTGCGAGAGGAGGAAGGAGACCCCATGCCTGCGTGTGATGAGCACCTTCTGGCAGAGGTTCAAGAACAGGCTGCTTGGTTGGCCGTTAGGATCCTGTGGTCCCTGACAAATTGTTTTGTTTTTCATGTGTCTAGCAAGTATTTAATAAACTCTGGTATAGTAATTTTTTTGTTGTCGGGTGCTGGTATCTCCAGAATTTTGTGACCACTGTCGTGGTTATAATGTCTGTGCATCACTTGTTAATGCTACTTGGTCTAACCTTATTCACTACTCTTCATTCACCAAACTTTGTGCTCAAAATACATAAATACTATTTGATGTTGTATTCCTCCATTCATTTCATCCACAAAACAGAAGTAAATAAGATTTGGGGATGCAGGGTAAAATGGTAAGCCTCATTCAATATCATTCAAATGCATCTAATTTCCTCTTTTGAAAAGGTGCATATTGCATTTCTTGCTAATCTTCAGTTCATAATTCCTCCAGGAAGATAATTCAGACAGCTTTCATACAGGGTAGGAATCAAGCAGGGAAGGGGTTTGTGGAGGTGGTACCCATGAGTTGATAGTGACAAGCGCCTGAGGATTTTTGACTTGTACTTTTGTGAATTGAGAGAATGCATAAATGATGTTGGTGAGGACAAGTACAGATATTTCACATGGAATAGAATACTAGTTATGACATTTGTGGGTAGTTTGTTATTTTTTTTAGTCAAAATGATCTTGATGTGGAAAGATGTTTCTGGGAGAATGTAATCAGTAACTGATTTTTTTTCCGCAATCACCCTTGCCAAATGTGACTGTTCCAATACAGTTACAATACTATTGAGTGATTATTTGTAAAATGATTTATAAATATAGGAAATCCATCTATCCACAGCCTAAGTTACACTTAAATTTCAGGAAGTCTGACTACACTAAAGAGACATTTCTTCTAGGGCAGTCTTCTTGGTAACTTTGAAATTGTTTTTATAAGTTGTTCTTTTCTCGATTCAGTTCCTTCTGATGTTTTGTGGCTCACTATCACTCACTGAATAGAGAAAAATGTGCCCTACACTTCCTGTGACAATCATTTTGCTGACAGAGTGATGGTCTTTTAAAATATTGCACAGGAAGTGCCTTTAAGAAAGGTCCCTTGGGACCAGAAGCAGAGCCACCTCTCTGCAGAAGACCTCTTGGCTTTCAATTGTAACCTAATCAGGTTTGGGAACCATCAGCTGTCACAGAATTCAAGCATACTTAAGGGCAGTTTCTTTGATTCTCAACGTTCACTATTCATTTTTGATTGAGAAACCTGTACAGTTAATATGGCAAAATGCACAGATAATTTCTTAACAACTGAATCATTCTGCAGGATTTTTTTGTTTAAAACTGGGTTTCAGTGTAAGCAAATGAAGGAAAAAAAGCCACAGATTTCACAAATACAACTTCTGATCCCTGTATGGAGGTAATAAATCATTTCGTTTCCTTGCCCCAATTTTCCTACTCTCTATACTAAAGCAGTTTGTAATGTTTCCCTTTTTGAAGGGGCAGTTCATTAAACTCTCAATTTCTCTATAAATTAAGATAGAACCTACAGATACCCCAAATCACCGAAATGTGAAAAGCTAAATTGAAGATATTTTGTCTTCAATAATGCCAAATATCTAGATTTTTTAAAATTTATCAATATTTAACTAGATAATTGGCACATCTTATTCTGTTATGCACCCATTTATTCACACTAATAAAACTGATAAGTCAGTGCGTACCCACTGATTCATTCTCTTACCAGAATATAATCATCTGTGAGGAGGAAATTTTTAAACACTGTGAGAGATAATATTACAGTTAGTGATGTACACCTTTTGATTGAATCCCACACAGTCAGGGAGGCCAAAAGCATAATATTTTCATATGATTCTTAATAGTTACTTGGCTTAAAAATCACATTTGATATTTTCTTTCTGAAAAATCTGTGGCAAACCCATACACTGCAGTCAAGGTTGTAGATTGGTTAAGAAGAATGAATGTACCTATTTGGTTTTAGGTTGAAATAACAAACAGTTCCTCATGCTTATTTTTGTGGAGCCATTATCCTAGAAAGGTCCCCAAAAGCTTTGTGATTGTCACAATCAAAGAATACGGTGTCCTGTACTATGATACTCAATTTAGGGAGAAACCAAACAGAGAGAGGTTACCTCACTTCTCTCAGGGAAAATCAGGAGTTGAACACAGGACAGGAAATGGTCTTTGCCACTTTCAGCTCCAGGCTTTTCCCACTAGACTTTATTCTAGAAAGCTCACTAATGGTCAGGCAGACCAAGTACTACACAACTAACCTTTATCGGGGTTTTTACTTAAGAGAGGCTAATTTTTTATTTCAGTTGCTCAAGATAAGAGTTCTGTAAAAGATGACCACCATCCTTGGCCCTCTGGGCATTATCACTAGGATTAATTGCTTGTGGCTATTAAAGAGAATGCTGACCAGAATAGTTTATACTGCTGGTTCCTTTCATGTGATTCTTGACATGTTTATTTCTACCCTTAATGTAATGAAATATTTCACTAATAAAAAAACTTTCTATGAAATTGCACTGGAAATTGTATGTTATGTCATCAGATGTTCAGTGGTCTACGGAGTTTCATTTGAAAGATGCTCTTTGCCCTCCTGACGGACTCAGGCCTGAGTCACACCCTTGGGCCACCTCTGATTTCAGCTCAGCTGCAGTTATAGGCAGCCTGACAAGCCCCACTTCAAGCAGGTCCCACACTGTGCTCTTCTGCCTCAGAGCTTTCTCCAGAGCCCCGGAAGCCCCTCAGGAGCATGGGGGTTGATACTCCTATGTATTGACGCTCAATCAAAGGGGGCAAGAGTCAGCTGACAAGGGTTGCAGTCCTCAGAGGGACAGTTCTCAGGCTCATTCTACTTGGTTCCTCAGCTAGGGTTGCCCACACCAGAAACTGTTTCCTGTCATCATTTCTTCACGCCCTGTCTCACTCTACCCACCCCCTCACTGCTGCTTCCAACCAAATAATCTACCTGCACTAACAGCCTTATTCAAGCCTGCTTCCAGGTAAACGAAAACTGAAGTGCAGACAAGTCCACCCAGAAGGCTCAGCAAGATCAGAGAGCTGTTGGAGAAATACCAGACCTTTGTTTCTGTGGACATTTGGACTGAAGTTATTAGTCCAAAAGTTTAGATTACCTTTAAAACCTTTCCCATCCCAATAATATTGCAACTTATTTCTGAAGTCACAGCAAATCCAGGTCAATCATAAAATATTTGGTTCAGTGTTACAAATGTCCTTATGTATTAAGGACACTTGAACCTCAGCATAAGTGCTTCCTAGGAATCCCAAATCTGCTTAACTGGCTCCTGTCATAGGAGAAGCTCCTTGTTTGCTCAGAAATGTAAACTTTCAACTAAGTTTCATGATGCTCTGGGAACCTGACTCGGAGTTGAGGAAAGGCTTGCCCAAGGAAGTAACATTTAACTGAGACTGAAGAATAGGTGTTAATGAGGCAAAGCGAAGCATTTCAGACAGAGGTAGCAGGAGGTGCCCAGGAACATGTTACAAGCGACTGAGAAAATATTTGGCTGGGATTCAGAGAAGAAAGAAGAATAGTGGGAGATGAGGCTGAAGAGAAAGGCAGCCTTACTGAGCCATGTCAAAGGTTTTGGTCCTTTTGGCAAACGGGAAGCCATTGAAGTATTGTGAACTGGGTTGTTGGTCAGTGTGTGTGTGCGTGTGTGTGTGTAGCGGGGGGTGGAATGGGAGATATGACAGGTTTGTTTAGAAAGACTCACTCTAGTTGCAGGGTGAATAAATTGGAAGAGAGCGTGGATACAGGGAGGTCAGTTAGGAGCCTGTTGTGTTAGGTGGTTCCTTTAGGGTCCCCACTGGATCTTGTCTGGGTGTCATGCACTAGCCTGCAGGGTGAATTCCACAAAGCCACATACATAGCACAGGTCAAGTAATGGCTTTAATGGGGGAAAAAAATTCTGGAAAAAGGAAGGCACAGACCCTCCATCTTCCTGTCATCCCATGGTGAGGCAAGCTGAGGGCCAGGGCACTGTTTGGTCTCAGTGAAGAGGGCATATTCCTTCTAGTCCACCTTTTTATAGGGCAAAGTATTGTCAATGGAGGAATACACAAGCAACTGAACAAGCAGCAGTTTCGACTTGGGCTGCCCATGGAACGTTGCAACCTCCACTGCTGGGGTGAAGAAGACACCAGTTACGTGGGACATAAGGTTGGCTGCAGCCCCTTCCCCTCCCCTAGGAGAAGGGGGAACCCCCAGCCACAGCTAGCTCATTTGCCAGGCAACCTAGAATGAATCTTGCTCATTGCACTGTGGTAGTCTAGGTAGGAGCTGGCAAACTTTTTTTCTGTAAAGGGCCACTTAGAAAATAGTTTTGGCTTCGCAAGCCTCTCTGTCACAACTACTCAACTCTGTACTTGTAGCATGACAGCAGTCATAGACAACATGTAAGCAAATGCATATGTCTGTGTTCCAACGAAACTGTGTACAAAATAGGCAGCAGCCCACATTTGGCTCATGGGCTGTCTGCTGATGCCTGGTCAAGGCAAGAGATTACGGTAATTTGAATCAGGAAGATGGCAGTGGAAATGAAATATTTTAGAAATATTCAAAAGATAAAATATATAGGACTTGGAGATGAAAATGGGAAAGGCAAGGGAGAGAAACATGTCAAGGAAATCATTCATTCATTCCACAGTACTGAATAAGGGCCTATCATGTGGGTGGGCACTCTGGTAGCACCAGGGACACAGCCAGTAAATAAAGTTTGCTGCCCTCATGTAGCTAACATTAAATGGGGGCTGGGGGGCAATACATAGGTGGTGGTTATGCTAAGAATATTAAAGCAGCCAGTGACAGGAGTGGGATGTGCAGTTTTAGAAAGGGTGATCAGGGATGGCTTCCTACTGAAGAAATAATCACCCATTCTTTTCCATCTGAGATCGTTCTCCCCTTCCATCCATAATTTCTGTGATTTGGCTTGGCTGCTGCTGCTTCTTTCTCGCAGGCTCTCTTGAGGGCTGTCTCCTGTGGTCTAATTACTGATGCTCAGCTGCATCTTCTCACTTGATCCTCTCTCCCTGACAATCTCATTGGCACCCAGACTTCAATTACACCCTAAACATGGGCCTCTCTGTTCCACCTCAGTCCCACATATCCAAGTGCCAGCTGGATATCCTCAGTCAGTTTGTCCTCAAACCCAGTAAGTAAAGAAAGGAACTCATTTTTTCTTGTCTCCCTCCCAAATTCCAATGGCATCACAGTGTACAAGCCAGGAACCAGGGACCCTTGCTAGACTCCTCTTTGCCTGCCTCTCCACACCCCATCAATCAAGTCCACCTGCTCCTCAGTCTTCATTCCTGCTGTCCTCATCCGTATATCAGCGTTCTCACTGGGACTTCTGCAATGACCACTATTAGCATTATTTAATTGTATGAGTAGGTAACCCATTTACATTTTCAAAAACTAAACGGGGTTTATACTGCAAAGTCCTCCTCCACCCATCTTCTTGCCACCCAATTCATCCTCTCAGAGGCAACCGATGTTATTCATTTAAAAAATGTATCTTTCAGGCTTCCCTGGTGGCACAGTGGTTGAGAATCCGCCTGCCGACGCAGGGGATACAGGTTCGTAGCCCGGTCCGAGAAGATCCCCCATGCCGCGGAGCGGCTAGGCCCGTGAGCCATGGCCGCTGAGCCTGCGCGTCCGGAGCCTGTGCTCCGCAATGCGAGAGGCCACAACAGTGAGAGGCCTGCGTACCGCAAAAAAAAAAAAAAAAAGTATCTTTCCAGGAATATTTCATACAAATGTATGTAATTACATATTCTAGCCCTCTTTTTTTCCCACCCAAATTGTAGCATACCATATAGTGTTCTAAATTGTGTTTATATAATTTACCTTTGAGATCTTTCTTTTCAGTACATAAAGAGCTTTACTTGGCTGAATAGTATTCCTTTGTATAAATGCAACTATTAAAGCAGAACACTGTTTCCAATCATTTGTTATTATAAATAATGCTGTAACCTATAACCTTGTATTCCATTAATTTTGCCAAATCATTTACAAGATAGATTCCTATTAGTAGCATTGCTAGGTCCAAAGAAAATTTTAATTTCGATAGACACAATGACTTTGCTTTTATTTTTATTAAAGTTACAGAAGCACATTGATTTAAGAAGCAAATAATTCTACAAAGCTTCTACCAAGAATTCTACAAAGCCAAAAACCTAAATGGACATCATTCTCAGAGGCACTTCTTTTAGCCTTCTTTTTTCTTTCTTTCTTTCTTCTTCTTTTCCCCACCATTACCCATGACTTTAAATGACATGCTGCTTCGTGAATTTTCAGTTTTAGTGTTATCCACTGTCTCTCCACTATGGAGAATGAGGATTTAGCTTTCTTTCCTACCCTGTCTTCATTGGACACTGGTATTCAGCCTGCTGCACATCTTTTCCAAGGGGTCTCCCTAAAGCAAGTTTTTAAGGGCTCTCAGGCAGCACGCCACGGCGAGCTTCCCAGAATCTCATATTGGTTGCGACGCTCCACACCACGTGAAGCCACAGGCCCCCGGAAGCAAGCCCGGCCGGGGGCGTTCCCTCTCCACGCTCCACCCCCTACGCCTTTCAAGCGTTCCGGCTTCTTAGGCTAGGCCGGAAAAGAGGCGGAACTCCGAGATCCGGGGGTGGTTTCCCCACGGATCGAAGAGCGGAGTGCACCGAGTGCCGCGGGAGCGGCACCCTGGTCCCCTGCTCCCGCGACATGGCCTTCAACTTTGGGGCTCCCTCAGGCACCTCTGGTACCGCTGCAGCCACCGCGGCCCCCGCGGGTGAGTGAGTCCCCCGGGCCTTCTCCCGGGGAGGAGGGAAGGCCTTTGGTCCAGCCCTTCGGTCCGAGACTCTTCGGCTTGGGGATCCTGGGGTCTCCTGCCCGCGCGGAGACTTTAGGGGCTTCGGAAAAGGGCGGGCGGCAGCAGAGCGGGCGGAGGCGGCTCCTGAGGAGGCCGCGGGGAGAATGGAGGCCCAACCTGGAGCTCGCGCGCTGCGGTTGGGTCCCCGCAGGGCCCTCTCCTCCTAGGGCTCGTTTCCCGCCGCCCGGGAGTTGGACTCGGAGAGACCGGAGGCGGCTCCTCTCACCCTTTGCCGGAGACCCATCCTTCCCTCCCGAACCCTACTCACCCCTCCCCACCTCAGCGTCCGGGACGGGCGCGAACGCTCGCTTGGTTCCCGCTGCTGGGCTCGGCGAGGACAGGGCTGGGGAGCCTTGGGCGCTGCTCTGCAGCTCCCTCGGCCCTGGCCCCTTCGGTTCTTGCTGCGGGACTACACGTTCCTGCTCCTCCTTCCCGTCCCCGCCTCCTCGGCTTTCTTAACTCGTGGAGCAAAGTCAGGGTTTGTCTTTGTTCACTTCTTTGAAACCTCTTGCAAACTCTTCCTTACCTTGCTTTCTTTTCTTTTTCTTCTTTCTTCTTCCCCCCTCCCCCTTTTAAAATTCTGTTTGTTTCTTTGCCTACACGCCTATCAGGATTTGGTGGGCTTGAGACTGCCAACTCCACCGCCAGTGGGTTTAATTTTGGGGGTTTCGGATTAACTGCTAATCCTGCAGTGAACTTTAATATTGGGAATTTCGGTGTTTCTACTACCTCGGCGACTCCGTTCAATTTTGGTAACAGTCTGGCAAGTGCAGGTAGATATGCGGGTCGTCTGTGTAACGAATGTTGGGAGCTGGAGTCCAAGAATATTTTGTGGTTCCAGAGTTTGGGAAAGAACAGCGACTTGTCTAACAAGGAAAGGAAATTCATTTCCTAATGTCGAATCAAAAACATTTGTCCCAAGTTTTGACTCTCTTAAAAGATTTGGTTTGGGAAGTCTTGCAAGTTATAAAGTTCCTGTGTTAAATTTGCATTTAATTGAACAGAATATACCTTCCAAGTGATAAGTATCTGGAATGGATTTTTATTTTGAGTAGAATATGGCTTCCAAATTATTAGATGTCTCTTTCGAAGTATAAGCTCAACAGTCAGGCCCATTTTCCTGGAATTCTTGGACTCCTGCAGTCATTTTTTCCCATTTTTCCTGCATCTTTCATTGGAATTTCATTTGATCGTCCTTGTGTTTCCTGAGAGAAACAAGTCTTATACGAACAGCAGCAACCTGTCTTGTTTTTTAACCTGTACAATAATAATAATGTGTTTCTTTGGCCAACTGAGCAGATTAGGATACATTTCTATAAGATAACGCAATTATAGAAAGAATCCCCAGTTCTTTACTGGATTTTTTGAGAAATGATCAGAGAGAGCAATTTAATTTATTGTCAGATAGTATTAGCTTCTAAAAGATAGGCTAGACGTCTCTGTACTCAAAAAGGTAATTATGAAGATTCTGGTATCTATATGGATTGTTTGAAGCTCGTTGGAAATTCTGCAAAACACAAACTAACGTGTGTGTGTGTGTGTATATATATATATATATATATATATATATATATATAAATTTAAAATAGGTCTATATGTACCTTGCATACTGTGACCCTATAGAAAAGCCTTGTTCCTCAGCTGCTCGTATATGAATTTATTATTCATATTCTCTTACATATGCCACTTATGCCCATGCCAATTATATGCATTTGGTAAGCATGATTTATTCCCTACGACATATTTGGGAAGTCTGGCATTTTGTGCAGTTACTTGTTACTGCAGTATGAATATGACCTTGGCAATCTGATTCGAAAACGTTTTGAAGAATACTTGAAATTCCAAAGATTAAACAATCCATTATCACTAAGGTATATTTAAAGTGATCACATATCACTGTTGTTTGGTATGTTTACTTTTCCCTGTTTGCTTAAAATTGGCACTGGGTAAAACAGAAACATTATTTTGAAGTTTGTGTTTCCGAACAAACCCACCCAGCTCATAATTCAACAGTAATAAATAAACCTGTTGGTATTTGCTTGATTTCATGTTCATTTGGAGTTATCACTGTGAAGTTTTGAGTTGTGACAATATAACTATTTTAACTACTTTTATGTATGTTTATGTATGTTGATCAACTTTGGCAAAAGCTGATTGAAATTCTCGTTTACTTTTTTATTTTATATCCTTGTGGATACATTTTTACTAATAAACATGTTCATATTATGGAGCATGTTAATATACCAATGTCTTTATTGTATAGCCAATTCAGAATATATCTTAGTTTTTCTGTGAAAATTAGAAGTAATGAAAAAGATTAGGAACAATGTTCAGTACTTTAGGTGATTTTTATCAAAATGTTTACAGTTTGCAGTACTGCAATAGAACCTACAAGTAAATAGAGTATTGGGTTGTGCCTGCATGCAGCATGTAGTCTATTCTTGAGTAATTTTCCAAGTCAGAGTCATATGATGACTGTCAGTGGGTTGGGTTTTTTTCCTTCTTATATCTTTTACGTTACAATATTGATGAATCTCTGTCTCTTATGCCAGAAATATATGAGACTAAAAGTTAGAATCCCAGAGAGTCTGCAGCATATCTCAGCACTAATGGTTCAAACATTTGTCTTAAAAGTCTTTTTTGACACCACATTGGTAATCAGGTAAAGACTGACAGTAAGGGGAAAAAAGCCCTTGTGTATTGGCCAGACTTCCATTCCATTCCTATGTCAGCTTCGATATGGTTAAGATTAATTTTGTCTCTCGACTTATCTAAAAGTGAACTTTGTGGACCTGTCAGTGTTGTGGCGCAGGGCCCTGTGATAGCTCTGCTCTCCTTGCCGGCCGCTGCTGCCTTGTGATTTTTTTCCCCCTTATGTCTTCAAGAAACACATGCTTGTTTGCATACCAATATAAGAGTCAGTATATTGGTATGTTTCATTTGAAAAGTTGCTCAGTCTTGATGGAGACTAAGTAGAAATATAAGCTAAAGTAGAGTATAAATTAAATCACTGAAGCCAGGGTTGCACACTGGCAGCACAGTCTGCCAGTATGATCTGTTTGTCACTGTTTTAAAAATATTTGAATTAGTTGCAAAAAAATCAATTGACTTCAGGTTTAAAATTGTGTAAATTTCACACAGAAAATCTAGATTTTCTATTTCTCGGGAAAAATGGGAATGTATAACACTACTAAACTACTGCTACTAAATTCTAAATTCTAAGGCCCGCGCACTGCTAAATTCTCCTGCAGCAGTAATTTGCTGGAATTTAGGAACTACTGCCATTTAAAAAAAACTTCACACTGATCCGTTCTGGCAGTCAATAAACACCGTCTATTTCATTCATGAACGTTATCAGCCTGTATCTTGTAGGCATTTGAATTTGCAACCCCTGCTGTAAAAATACACAGTCATTTTAGCGTTAACACTATGGCAATAGGCTTATTAACATGTTTACTCAGCTGTAGCTTAATCACCTCTTTAGTTGAAAGGTATATATTGCATTGTGGTATTTCTACTTTAAGTACTTGGTGGCTCATTTCTTGCAACATATTGACTTCTTGATTAGTAGTATAGTTTTTTTTAAATTGACATTAAAGTAGAGAAAGGAAAAGTTAGACTAATATATTTTGTCTTTATATGGAGCAATTGCTTATTATGTAATTTGAAAAGGAGATTACCTCATATGTATACAAAAGATTCTTCCTTGCTATTTTATTTATCCTTTTTTAATTAGGTGGGTTTAGTGGATTTGGGACACCATCTACAACAGCAGGTTCTGCATTCAGCTTTTCTGCTCCAGCTAACACGGGCACTACCGGTAAGAGGACATCGTTGTTGTTTTTTTTTTTTTAATTTTATTTTTTATTTGGCTGTGTTGGGTCCTCGTTGCTGCGTGCAGCCTTTCTCTGGTTGTGGCGAGCTGGGGCTACTCTTCGTTGCCGTGCGCGGGCTTCTTATCGCGGTGGCTTCTCTTGTTGCAGAGCACAAGCTCTAGAGCGTGGGCTCAATAGTTGTGGCTCGCGGGCTCTAGAGCGCAGGCTCAGTAGTTGTGGCTCACGGGCCCAGCCACACCGCAGCATGTGGGATCTTCCCAGACTAGGGCTCGAACCTGTGTCCCCTGCATTGGCAGGTGGATTCTTAACCACTGCGCCACAAGGGAAGCCCAAGAGGACATCTTATATCATTTGTAGAAGCAAATGAACTACGAGTCAGCTTTTTTATGCCTTAAACAATTTAAATTTTTCATTCAAAGGACTCTTTGGTGGTGCTCAGAACAAAGGTTTTGGATTTGGCACTGGCTTTGGCACAACAGCTGGAACTAGTACTGGTTTAGGTACTGGTTTGGGAACTGGACTTGGATTTGGAGGATTTCATACACAGCAGCAGCAGCAGCAACAAACTAGTAAGTATAAGAGGTTTTCATTTTCAGATATAAAACCATAACAATGTAGGCAACATTGTTGAGTGCACTGTTCAAAACTCTTTTGTGGATATCTTTTTTTTTTTTTTTTTGGAGGAATTATAAAGTATTCCAAAAGCTACTTCTTGTGTTTATATATGATGATAGCACCTGGGAAAGAGACAGGTTGGCATGATTCTGATTATAAGGCCTCTTGTGTTTAGTATCATTCCTTTAAAATTTTTGTTGTTGTTGAGAAAAATAACACAAATATAGAAAGCGGCACAAAAGTACAGCTTCGTGAATTGTATATAAGATGAACGCCATTGTAACCACTGCCCATGTCAGGAGGTAGACCCTGGCCAGCCACTTCAGAAGCCCTCCACGTTTCCCTCCTAGTCACTTCCCCATCAGAGGAAATATAGTTTTGCCTTTTGTGTTGATCACTTCCTTACTTTTCTTTATGGTTTTGTCTTGTATTGTTTAGTTTCATTTGTCTTAAATCTCTGTAAGTTCCCCTTTTAGCTCTTTCTGTTTTATTTATTTTTCAACTTGTTGAAGAAATCAGATCATTTGTCCTGTAGAGGTTGTCAGTCAGAACTTTACTGATTGCATTCCTATTGTATAGTTAGCATATCCCTTTGTATAGTTAGCATATCCCTTTGTCCTCTGTATTTCTTGTAAATTGGGTTGAATCTAGGGGCTTATTTATGTTGATAGTTCAGTTTTTTGTTTGTTTGCAAGACTACTTTATAGGTAGTGTTGTATTTTTATCAAGAGGCATATAATGTCTGATTCTCTCTATTTTTTGTGATGTTAGCAGCAGCCATTGGTGATCATTACCTAGATCCATTAATTCATTAGGCGTTGTAAAATGGTATTATTCCAACCGTCTGATTCCTTTGTCATTTATTTGTTGAAATACTTCTATAAAGAGAAACTTGACCTCATCCACTATTTGGTTGATTCTTTCCCTTTATTCTTAGCTTTCAAAATAAAGAGTTGGTTCCCTGTCATTCTCCAGAGGTAACCAATTTTTTTTTTTATGTCAGGAATTCAAGCGTTTAAATTATTTGATATTTTTCAGTCCATTGCAGTTTTCCATATTGATGTTTAAATTGTTCCATCTTTGGCCAGTGTAAGCCTCTTTAGGTTGGTTCCCAGGTTCTTTCAGACAAGTGTAGAATTAGTCTTTGATAGCTTCCTTACTAGCTGGTCTGGCAGTATGTTCCAGGGTTATCTTGTACGGATTAGTTTATTTAATTATCACAAGAACTCTATGAAATAGAACTCTTGTTACCTCCATTTTATAGGTGAAGAGAGGTAACTGAGAAAATTGTGACATTTCCATATATCTTCCAAGATGTAGTATAGGAACATAAATTCAAGTTCCTCGACTTCCTTTGTAATGCTTCTTTTGCTTTCCCATAGTTTGCTACCTCTTAAAATCACTCTTGTTTCATTTTTCTTAGGTAAGTTGATTGATTGGCTGAAATGCACCCTACTCAGTCATTGAAGATTAGTAACATATTAAACATGAATTTCAAGAATTATCTAACCAATAGGATGAAGATAATAGAATTATTCTTTATGGTATTACAATTATATCTTTCTTACTGTCCTCCTGCAACAATACAAAGTTTGATGGAAATCCAAGTAGTTAAGGAGAAGAAAGGAAAAGTGAAGTTTTTTCTTTGTTTCTTGACATAAAGTCTCTTCAACTATAAGTTATTATAGTTGTGCTTACTCTTGTTAGGAAAAATGGGAATTTGAATCTGGTGCTGTTCATTTTCAGAATGAAAAGGGCTCATTCTGCTGAGTGTATGTTTTATGTCAGGCACTGGGTATATAAGGTATAGGTACTGGGTATATAAGGTATAGGTACTGGGTATATAAGGTATATGTACTGGGTATATAAGGTATATGTACTGGGTATATAAGGTTGCTCATAGTCTATAAGGAGATAGAATAACAAACATCCAATTAGATAGAATAATAAACATTCAATTATAAAAAATATATATGTGTGAAAGCACTAAAATAGACCCATACAGGGTGCTTTGGAATGTAGAGAAAGAATTGAATCTTAAGGGAATTAGCCAGTTGGATAAAGTCAGAAAAGGGTATTCCAGGCAGAGGGAATAACAGTGACAAAGGCACGAATGCATGGCATGGCATGATGAATTCGGGACCTGCTGTTGAAAGGAGTTTGAGTTTAATCTGCAAAGATTGTGGAGCTTTTGCCTCATTTTTAAAAACTCCTGCTTATATGAGGTGCTTGCTGTCTGGTTACACCATCTCTGATATGTCTAATCTCTGTTATCTGCTGATTTCCTGGACAGTACCTTTTGTTCATTGAACACTTTGGCAGCTGGCTCTGAGTCTTGCTTTTCTTTCCAACTTGTACTATCAATCTGGGTTATTTTAGCATTCACATGGCTATGTACTCAGACGGCCATACCATCTACCTTTTATTCCAAAGACCTCCATTTCACTTTAGCCACAATTCTTACCTTGGACTTTGGCAACATCTGAAACTGTTCTAATTCCATAATTAATCAATAATCTAATTCCAATCATCAATAATAATCCATAATCAAACATCCCACAACCTATTGCTCTTTTAGCCTGCCTTTTCAACTACTTCCAACATAGCTGTTCTTAGACCTCATTAGGATCTTAGAGCACTGACACTTTCTGCTCTTCCATCAGCTCCTTCCTGTCTCACTGTCCTTTCTAATTAGCTTAGAGCCCTTGTCCTTCCATTTCAGTCACTCTTGCCAGTATGGTAAACTTCCTTATCCTTGTATCATGTCTGCTGGAAAAAACAACCCCAAGCCTCTGTAAGCCCAACTGTCTGTCTAGATACTGCTTGAGAAAATCATACAGTACAGAAGATTGAATCTCTAAATTCTTTTTTTTTTTTTTTTTTTTGCGGTACGCGGGCCTCTCACTGTTGCAGCCTCTCCCGCTGTGGAGCACAGGCTCCAGACGTGCAGGCTCAGCGGCCGTGGCTCACGGGCCCAGCCGCTCCGCGGCATGTGGGATCTTCCCGGACCGGTGCACAAACCCGTGTCCCCTGCATCGGCAGGCGGACTCTCAACCACTGCGCCACCAGGGAAGCCCTGAATCTCTAAATTCTTAATCACCAACCCAAGTTGGGGCTCAACATTGCCTGGTAATCCTATTAAGTTTTTATTTTCAAATTTTTCTCCCACTTTCTGTAAGTTATTTTAAACCTTTATTCTCTTCAAATCTCAAAGTTCTCTGTTCTCACTTTTAGTAGATGGCCTTGACCTCTGCTTCAAAGAGAAAATAGAATCCCTTATTGTAATTCCTTCAGTTGCCCACTACTGAATCTTATTTATCTACCTACTGCTGTAACCCATCCTTTTCTCTTTTCGCCTGTGCTCTGGATCTCATATCCTCCCACCTTCTGGGGCTCCTTGTGCTGTTGATTATTTTTCCCAGCAGACCCCAACCCCATTCCACCTCTCACCCCGCACCAAAAACAAAGTCTTCAGCTTCTCTATCCAAGGATTATTCTCATTCACATTTAAACGTCTGAAGTTTCTTTTTTCTTAAAACAGAAACAAAAAATAAAACTACTTTAATTTCACATCTCACTTCAGTTATCTCTTGCTGTCACTCTCTTCTCCCCTTCATAAACTACTTGAAATAGATATAGAAGAATGGGATCCCCTGCTGCTGTCTTCTGTTACCTCTTAGCCCACACTAATCTGTTTTCTACTTTCTTTACCCAGTCAAATAGTTATGGTCATTAATCATCTCAAATCCAATGAACATCTACTGTTCTTTAATTGTGAAAAATTCTAACACAAAAATAGTAAAATAACCCCATGTTGTACCAAGTAGATTCAACAAAAGTCAGAACTTGCCACATTTGTTTTATCTATATCCTCCTTCCTCTCCCCCTCCTTTTTTTTCTGAATTGCTGAAGTATCAGTACTTTAAAGCAAATCCCAAACATGTTATTTCACCCTTACCTTACTGCTTTACTGTGCTTCTCTCTTTAAAAACATGGAGTCATTCCAACTCACAATTACTAATTCCTTGGTATCATCCTTAATCAGATTTCCCCATATGTCTCAGTAAAGTTTTCTTCAGTTGGTTTATTTGAATGATGATCTAAACAAGGTCCACACGTTATGTCTCTTAAGCTTCTTTTTAGTATAGAGAATTCCCTGCTTGGGTTTTTTTACCCCACTCATGAATTGTTACAGAAACTGGACCAGTTGTCCTGTGAAATATCCCCCAATCTAGATTTGTTTCCTTGTAGAATCATTTGACTTTATGCCCCATATTTCTGGTAAATGAAGTTAGCTTTAGGTACTTTATTAGGTTTAAGTTTGACTTTTTGGCATGAATACTTTGCGGGTGGTGCTGTGTGCTTCCTATTGTATCATGTTATGAGGCCATCTCTTTTAGAGATGCAAAGATTGATCAGTGGGTTCAGGTGGTGAGAGCCAGTCTGTCTTGTAAAGTTCCCCATCAGTCTTTAACCTGATGGTTTCATTCATTGACGGTCATTGCCTCAATCAGTTATTTTATTAGGAGTTGCAAAATTAGGAGTTAGTGATTTTCTAATTCTGCCCTCTCTTCCACACTGAAAGTCTTCTGTAAAAGGAGTTTTTCTTCATCCCCCCCAAGACTGCTTGGTCACCCTGAAATGAAATCTGTATAGGAAAGGCAGGATAAATTCTTTCTTTTTAACTGACAGTTTTTGTAAGAAGTTGTTGGTGGCCTGATTATTTCCAGTGGTGTCCAAGGTGTTGAGATTTTTCTGAATTTTTGATTTTTACTTTTAAAAATTATCATTTTGAATGCATGAGATTTAATAAATTGAATGTGTTTGAGTTGGATGCATTCATTATTCTTTTTGATGCTCAAATTGTCACATTTTTGGCCAGTGTGAGCCCTCAACTTCAATCATAGTCTGGTCTTTTTTTTCTCTTACCCTGTTGTTTAGCACTCCATATTCCTTTTGCCAGCTCATCTTCCCCTCCTCTTTGACACAGAGATTTTGCACATGCTGTTCTTCTTTGACACTACCCCATGGCCTGGCTGACTACTTCCTTTAGACCTTAGCTGAAGTTCTTATGGGACAGCCTTCTCTTAACCTTCCTGCCCCAAGCTTGATTAGCTTCCTCACTTAGGACTCTCAGAGCCTGTACTTCGAGGCACTTATCACAACTGTTAATATTTGTTTGATATGCTCAGTTTGTTTAAAGAACCAGTCTCGTTTACCACCATATCCTTAGTGTTTGCCTCTATGTCTGACACTTCAGGGGTACTCAGTAAATATTTGTTGAATGAATGCATGGTGAATGAATGAATGAAAATATGCATGTATGTATATATGTATGATATGTAAAACCAGGAGAGACTGTATTGTCAGGAAATCTAAGGGAGAAGAGTTTTTCAAGAAGGATGTGTATTCAGTGAAAGTTGAAGATTTTCTTTGAGGATTGAAGGAATGAATAATCAACAACATGAGGGCCTGAGAAGGTAGAAAGGTGTGAGAAATCTAATATGCTAAGGCTTTAAAAGCGTCTGTTGGATTTTGTTATTTGCATTTCTCAAATGTCAGCTAGTGAGCTCTGAGTAGACTAGTGTGGTTGGAATCTAGTGTGAAGTGTAAATTAGTATAGATGATAGTTTTGTTAATCTTATTTAAAAGTTGAGGAAGATAAAACCTAGGAATTTCTTGTCGGAAGCTACAAAGTGAGCATGTAGCAAATCAGGATTCAAGTCTTCTGGCTTCTAATCCACTTCTTTACCATTTTCATAAATGCCCATTTGAGAATTAATAATACTCACGTTGAGGGTAATAGCAGCCCCTCTCTAGCCCTGTAGAAGCCGCATTGGCCTTGTGGTACTTGCAATCTTTAAAGCTGAAAGAAAACTTAAATATCATCTAATATAGTGGTCCTAAAACTCAGGTCATTTTGGTATTCATGATTTTTCTTTTATCTACATGCCATTTGTATTATTAGAGAATTTTCTTTAAATCAATTTACTTTTAAACATTAAATGTTTATTTTGAAAGGAAAATCCAAACTATTGCTATAAATGGAAAACCAGTATCACTTGCTATAGCTATTGTTTCTTTCTAAAGAAACAATAATTGAACTTAAGTCCACAGAAAATATAATAGTGTTAATAAATTCTAGCTAGATACCTTTGCTTTAAGCTCCTAGTCTTAGATTTGTTCTCCCCTTTGTTAAAAAGTGAGATAAGTGATGACACGAGGCATTAAAGGCATACTAGCACCAAACTGAGACTTTAAAAATATATATAATCAGATAATTAAATGAGAAGTTTTTGTCATATGATTTAGTCCATCTGGTGACTCAACTGTTGCTTGACAAAATAATTTCATGTACCAAGGTTATTTACTTATCTAGCACTTTGGAAATACTGATCTGATCTAACAACTCAGCCCTTCTTTTATTGGAGAAATTTTAACACAGAATAAGTAACTTGTCCAAAGTTACACAGCCAACTAAAGCTTTAGCTTAGGATTTGCCCATTTGTTGTTGTTGTTGTTTTTTTTTTTACTATATATTTCTTTGCACTAAGAGAAGGAAATTGTTTATTAAGCTGATATTGACATAACATTGGTATAATGATTCTTTTTGCTTATTTTGTATCCTCCAATTTGTATATATTACACAAATATAACAGTAGTAAAGGTTGTTTAAAAAAATAATTCTGGGGCCTCCCTGGTGGCGCAAGTGGTTGAGAGTCCGCCTGCCGATGCAGGGGATACGGGTTCGTGCCCCGGTCTGGGAGGATCCCATATGCCGCGGAGCGGCTGGGCCCGTGAGCCATGGCCGCTGGGCCTGCGCGTCCGGAGCCTGTGCTCCGCAACGGGAGAGGCCACAACAGTGAGAGGCCCACATACCGCAAAAAGAAAAAAGAAAAAAAAAAAAAAAAAAATTCTGCAACTTCACAGACTTTACCCTTTTTTTGGTGTGGGTCTAATATTAATATCATGGATCTAAATTGTTTAATGGAATTAATTGTATTAAGATGATATCAGAAATGCAAGTTTAACATTATAAGGGTGGTTCTGGCATATTACTTTCCTATTATTGCCATAACAAAGCGTCACAAACTTAGTCACTTAAAACATATTACCTTACAGTTCTGGAATCAGAAATCCAGAACTAAATTTCACTGAGCTAAAATCAAGGTGTTGATAGGACTGCATTACTTCTGGAGGCTGTGGGGAGAATCCATCCCCTTGCCTTGTCCAGCTTCTAGAGTCTCCATTTCTTAGCTTATAGCTCCTTCCTCCATCTTCAAAGCCAGCAGCATAGCATCTTCAAATCTCACTTCGACTCTGACATCCCTCTTCCCTTTTTTTTTTTTTTTTTTTTGTCGATACACGGGCCTCTCACTGTTGTGGCCTCTCCCGTTGCAGAGCACAGACTCCGGACGCGCAGGCTCAGCGGCCATGGCTCACGGGCCCAGCCGCTCTGCAGCATGTGGGATCTTCCCGGACCGGGGCACGAACCCATGTCCCGTGCATCGGCAGGCGGACTTTCAACCACTGTGCCACCAGGGAAGCCCCTCCCTCTTCCCTTTTAAAGAGCCCTTATATTATGTTGAACCCACTCTGATGATCCAGGATAATCTCAGTTTAGTTGATTTAATCACATCTGCAAAGTCCCTTTTGCTATACAAGGTAACATATTTACAGGTTCTGGGGATTAGGATGTGGATCTCTTGGGGCAGGGTATATTATTCTGCTTATCATATCTAGGACCTGAATTGACTGATTCTTTTTTTGAAAAACTAACTTTGGGGTACATTTTTAGCATTAGGTGGTCTCTTCAGCCAGCCTACACAAGCTCCTGCCCAGTCCAACCAACTGATAAATACTGCAAGTGCTCTTTCTGCTCCAACACTACTGGGAGATGAGAGAGATGCTATTTTGGCAAAATGGAATCAACTACAGGCCTTTTGGGGAACAGGAAAAGGATATTTCAACAGTAACATTCCACCTGTGGAATTCACACAAGAAAACCCATTTTGCCGTTTTAAGGTATTAATACTGCTTTTGATCTTCACTTGAAGAGTGTATGAGGAAATGTGATATTTGGATTAAAATAATACTAAGAAAACAATTGCTTGGTTTTTTAGTACTCCTTGAACATGGTACAATAACACTTTCGTTTTAAAAGTACAGAAACTATAAAATTGAAGTGATTTCTTACATATGTGTGATTGAGATGACTAGAATATGACTGAAGGAAGATGTGACTAGAATGTAATTTATAGCAGGAAAAAATGTTAACACATTTAACATTAACCAGAAATGGTCTGCTTGGCACCTATAAAGGGGAGACCCAAAACTAGAATTTAGTGGTTTTCATCTAATATTGTCCTGGAAAGTACAATAACCAGCATATCGGAGTAACTCTTCTGCTTGGCATGTATACTGTTGTCACTATTATAGCTGACTGCCAAAGCCAGTACTACAGCAGCATAGTATGTTTTCTTTGCTCTGATTCCATGCCTACCAAAAAACTTTCTCATTTGAATTTAGCTTCTCAGAGATTCTGCTTATCAGCCAGTGAGATTTAGGTCAATTTGGTGATGTATTTTTCATAAAAAATTAACGCATTTCAATCCAGTTTATACGTCAGCCTCTTTTAAGTTTTGTTGGCCTATGTCAGTCTCTTAAACTTAATTAGTGTGTACATAGGCTGGTGTTTGGAGTTGCAAGGCTGAGGATCAGATCCTTGAACATGGTTAAACAACAGAAAGTGACCAACCCGTCTTGTTAGGGAATATCTCTTTATCTCATCACTCTACAAAAAGAAAGTGTACCCTTTGAGTGTATACAGTTAAAATTTTAATGCTTTTGTGTAGTGACTAAGAGGTATATAGTAGACGTAGGTTGAATATAACAATTTAATTTTTTTCTTTTTTAATTGATATATTAACATACATATGGTAAAATGCATAATGAACTAATACAGAGTGAATTTAAATTCTTTTTAAAAAATTGCATTATAAGTGGTGACAAAAGAGAAAAAAGGCTTCTGTCTAAAAGAGTAATTCTTTAGAAAGGTATAGTTTGTCATTTAATATATGTAAAAAAGTAACCTGTTTCATAAAGTTTTATATTACATGAAACCATAAAATAATGTCGACATTGTTTATAGCATTTATAAGTTGACAGTGTTATTATGGTACTTTAAAAGTATTTATTTGGTAAACATTTCTTTATATATCTTTATATAAACTTCGCTTAAGATTCCATGAGTCAAATATATAATCAAGTAAATTACATTTTGGTCCATGACTTCTGCAGTCATTTTTATGGCATTCAGAGTTGTTTCCACAGTGTTCGGAAACACCCAACAATGATGGATATCAAAGTTTTTCAGAGGAGAAAGCTATTTAGTTACTCTGTGGAAGAGGAAATTTTAATTTCTCTCTCTAAGTTTATGTTATTCTTGGGTTAGAAAGTTTCTCTTTATAATTGTGTGACCTCCTAGGGCACAGAGTTGTGGAAAGAATCATTACATATTCCCTTCATTACCAGACATTAAGCTGTTTTAGCAGATGTTAAGCTGTTAATATTAAACACGTGATTTGAGATCTGTACATGTTTTTGATATTGTTTGTTTTGTCATTCCACAGGCAGTAGGTTATAGTTGTATGCCCAATAATAAAGATGAAGATGGGCTAGTGGTTTTAGTTTTCAACAAAAAAGAAACAGATGTTCGAAGCCAGCAACAGCAATTGGTAGAATCATTGCATAAAGTTTTGGGAGGAAACCAGACCCTTACTGTAAATGTAGAGGGTATTAAAACATTGCCAGATGATCAGTAAGTATACATTAAATATACTATATATTTCTGTGTGCCTTGGTCCAAAGAGAGTAATCAACAGTGTTTTTGTTGCTAAAGCACAAATTAAATCTCAAAGCAGAATATTTCTCAGCTAGTGATTCTTCAGTATTTATAGAAGCATTTGTTTAAAAGCTTTTTTCTTAATCTTGGGTTTCTTGTTAGATGCTAATAATTTCTTAGATTTCTCATTCAGAAACAGGAGGAAACTTAATTATGGCTGTGTGCAAATTAGGGGCCACAAAGACATTGGAATGTTTTAACTGATTGCTGTACATGTTCATTCATGGGTAAATATGATTAACTTCCCTTGTCCTATGTATAATTATCATGCTTAGTGGCAAGACATTTGCTTTAGGATATCTTGGGTTAGAAGAATTATTGTTATCAGTGAGATATAATAACTGAAATCAGATTTTACTTTTTGGACTAAATTGCAATGAAGCAACCCATAAACTTCAACAGAATCTCCAAAGTACTTCTCAATTCTGGGGAAAAAAAAAAAACATTTACATAGGACTTTGCAGCTAAGCATACCTTTTATAGATAATATCTTACTTACCTACCTCATTTTAACTTTATTTAGCACCCTTTAATTTAGAAGGGTGCTTCTGAATTCAGCTAGCACCCTTCTAAAATCACATGCTGCATTGATATTTGTGGCTGTGAGTTAATGTGCTCCATATTTTATAACTTGGTTATCTTTCCCCCAGGACAGAAGTTGTCATTTATGTTGTTGAGCGTTCTCCAAATGGTACTTCAAGAAGAGTTCCAGCTACAACATTATATGCCCATTTTGAACAAACCAATATAAAAACACAGTTGCAGCAACTTGGTGTAACCCTTTCTATGACTAGAACAGAACTTTCTCCTGCACAGATCAAACAGCTTTTACAGAATCCTCCTGCTGGTATGTTTCCAGAGTCATGGAGTTGAGGAAATGAAAAATTTAGAAATACACGCTTCCTCTATTTTGGGAGGTGTTGCTTGGTTATTAATATTAATAACACCAGTGTCAGCTTATTGTGTCTGCTTATTTGGGACATAGTTTTGAATGTTTTTATTGTATTCATTCATTTAGTTTTTTCTATTATATAGCTAATATGTTTGTTAGAAATTTGGGCAATGATGAACTAAAGAAAAATAGTCCATACTCCATCGACCCAAAGACAATGTAATCTTAGTATTTTATTTTTGTCTAGCTTATCTTATTTTAACTAAGTATTCAAGTAAAACCTGAATGTGTTCTCACCATAAAAGTTTCTAGATTGACTGTGTGATAAATCTTTACCTCTCTTCCATAGAAGTAATTATTATCAATAATTTATTGAACTTTATTAATCCTTTATCTGTAATTTTAATGTAAGCATATGTATACTAAGTCCTTGAAAAAAGTATTCTGCACTATAGCCTTTTTACTTATAGTATTTCTTAGTATTTTCCGTGTCAGTACATAAAGATAAATCTTATTCTTTTTAAAAGCTGTGTGGAATACTGTGGATGTACCTTACTGAATTTAACCTCTAGGTTGTTTCTACCTTTTACTATTATAAACTATGCAACAATTAACATCCTTGTAAATACGTCTTAGAACACATAGGCGTGTATTTTTTTAGAGTAATCTCTGGTACTGAAATTTTTGAGTCAAGATTATGTATACAGTCAGCCCTCTGTATCTGGGAGTTCCACATCTGCAGGTTCTGCATTTGCACATTCAACTAACCACAGCTCCAAAATAGGAGAAAAAAAGTTTTTAGGAGGTTCCAAAAAACAAAATTTGAATTGCTGCGCCTTGGCAGCTATTTACAAAGCATTTACATTGTATTAGGTGTAAGTAACCTACAAATGATTTAAAGTGTATGGTAGGATGGCTGTAGATTATTTGCAAATACTACGCTATTTTTTACAAGGGACTTGAGCATCCCCAAGGAGTGGGGTGGGCCTGAACCCTATCCTCTGGATGCCAGAGGCATGACTGTACTTAACATATTGTTAGAACTGCCAAATGGCTCTCCAGGGGAAGTTCTACCATTTACATTCATAACAGGAATGTGTTACTTTTCCTCATATTTAAAATTTTTCTAATGTTTTCTCATTCTGCTCTATTTTTGCCAACAATGGAGATTATCAGTCTTTAATTTTGCCATTCTGATGGCAAAAAATTAATACTTATTTTCATTTGCATTTCCCTGATTACTACTAAAGTTGACCAGCTTTTTGTATGTTTATTAGTCCCATGTTTATAATTTTTGTGAATTACCTATTCATGTCATTTGCCCATTTTCTATTAAACTTTTTGTCTTTCTGATTTAGAGGAGCTCTTTCTATATTCTGGAGGTTAATCTGTTACCCTATAGGTTATAGATACTTGCTTTCAAGTCACTTTTTTTTTTAGCTTTATCCTACAATTTTTTGTTTGTGGTCATATTTTTGGGTTTTTTTTTTTGTGGTACGTGGGCCTCTCACTACTGTGGCCTCTCCCGTTGCGGAGCACAGGCTCCGGACACGCAGGCTCAGCGGCCATGGCTCATGGGCCCAGCCGCTTCGCGGCATGTGGGATCTTCCCGGACTGGGGCACGAACCCGTGTCCCCTGCATCGGCAGGCGGACTCCCAACCACTGTGCCACCAGGGAAGCCCTTGTGGTCATATTTGACAATCATTTTTCATTGCAGCTTCTAGGTTTTGTGTCTTTCTTTAGCAGGGCTTTTCCCATACAAATATAAAAATGGAAAATAGTTCCTTTTAGAAAAAGTATTTCTTCTTTGTGGTAGGTGTTGATCCAATTATCTGGGAACAAGCCAAGGTGGATAACCCTGATTCTGAAAAGTAAGTGTATCTTCATCTTGCTTTCATATAAGAACTAATATATACTACCAAGGAAGCAAACAAATGCAAGCTGTTAACTATAATTCTTACATTCGAGGTGAGTTTATTTTTCTTTTCATTGCTTTTTAAAGAATGTTGATTATGGTAAAGCAGCACAGTGTGGTGAAAACATTAAAATCTGAGTACTAGTGCCCTAGTTATATATTTGCATTTAATAATGCAGTTTTTGACCAAACTGTATTTCCTCATTTGTAAAATGAGGTTAGATGAAATCTCTGTGGTGTAACATTATTGATTTCATAGTCATAGATCTGCCTTTGAACCCTAGAAATATAGTGAAATTACATGAGTGTTATTATGAAAACCTTACCGTGTATTTTGTAATAATAGGTTTAGGTCTGAAAATTAACCACTTGTATTTCTTCAGGTTAATTCCTGTACCAATGGTGGGTTTCAAAGAACTTCTTCGAAGACTGAAGGTTCAAGATCAGATGACTAAGCAGCATCAGACCAGATTAGATGTAAGAATCTAGCTTCATTCTCTGGCCCTAGGAGTAGTATAAGGGTTACAGACCTTTATTTTTACCATGTGTTTTAGTTACTGTTCTGTCTTAGGGGAAACAATATAGTATATACTGCAAATTAACAATTATACTTTTATATAGTTTCTTTATTATGGAGCCTCCAAAAACATGTAAATCTGATTTGATATATTTTAACAATGAATTTAGAATTGTTGGCTTTTTTTATGTAATATAAATTTATTTATTTATGTATTTATTTTTGGCTGCATTGGGTCTTGGTTGCTGTGTGTGGGCTTTCTCTAGTTGCGGCAAGTGGGGCTACTCTTCTTTGCGGTGCACGGTCTTCTCATTGCGGTGGCTTCTCTTGTTGCGGAGCACAGGCTCTAGGTGCACGGGCTTCAGTAGTTGTGGCTCGCGGGCTCTAGAACGCAGGCTCAGTAGCTGTGGCGCATGGACTTAGTTGCTCTATGGCATGTGGTATCTTCCCGGACCAGGGCTCGAATCTGTGTCCCCTGCATTGGCAGGCGGATTCTTAACCACTGCGCCACCAAGGAAGTCCCAGAATTGTTGGCTTTAACAGATTAATTAGACTGTTATTTTCAATTCCAACCAGAGAATGCATATTGTTTTATTAAACACTTTTGAAAATGAAGGCTACAATTATGATTATGTTGTCATAGTGTATTATAATTTGTAGGTTAATGAAGCAAATTTAAATTATTGAATGCTTAAATCTACTTAATATTTTATGAAGTAGACTTTTGTAATCAAATGCCTAAAGGTGCTTAGACATCACCTCCATGTTCTCTTATATGGAATTCCTAAATAGATATTCATTTGGACTCTGTTTGAGTAATGAAAAGCTTACTGTTTTATGAAGCAACCCATTTCATTGTCAGCTCTAATTGATACAAGTTCTCTTTCTTACATTGACCCAGAATCTGCCTTGCTATAATTTACACCCGTTTTCTCTGGCATGTTTTGTAGGTAATCACTATGTTCCTATGATAGCCGTACAGATATTTGAACTTCATAATCGTTCTTCCTTTTTTTAAAAAATTTTATTTATTTATTTATTTATTTATTTATTTATTTATGGCTGTGTTGGCTCTTCGTTTCTGTGCCAGGGCTTTCTTTAGTTGCGGCAAGCGGGGGCCACTCCTCATCGCGGTGCGCGGGCCTCTCACTATCGCGGCCTCTCTTGTTGCGGAGCACAGGCTCCAGACGCGCAGGCTCAGTAATTGTGGTTCACGGGGCTAGTTGCTCCACGGCATGTGGGATCTTCCCAGACCAAGGCTCGAACCTGTGTCCCCTGCATTGGCAGGCAGATTCTCAACCACTGCGCCACCAGGGAAGCCCCGTTCTTCCTTTTTAGTATTATTTTCTCTGGCTAAAAATTCCAGCATGGTTTTTTTTTTTTTTTTTTTTTTTTTTGCGTTACGCGGGCTTCTCACTGCTGTGGCCTCTCCCGTTGCGGAGCACAGGCTCCGGATGCGCAGGCCCAGCGGCCATGGCGCACAGACCCAGCCGCTCCGGCACGTGGGATCCTCCCAGACCGGGGCACGAACCCTTGTCCCCTGCATCGGCAGTCGGACTCCCAACCACTGCGCCACCAGGGAAGCCCTCCAGCATGGTTCTTTAATGTGACATGATACCCAGGCCTTATTATCTTAGGCTGGATACACTGAATTTATTGGCATCACTTTTAAAATGAGTTGTCCATAGTACTATAAATGGGGTGTGACCAAAGTTCTTCAAAGTAAAGCCAAAGAAGCTATTATTTCTCTATATTTTTATCAGCCTCGCTAGAGGTTTGTCAATTTTATTGATCTTTTCAAAGAAGAAGTTCTTGGTTTCGTTGATTTTTTTCTTCTTCTGATTTTCTGTTTACAGTTTCATAAATTTTTGCTCTTAACCATTTCCTTTATTCTGTTTGCTTTGGGTTTTTCTCTTCCTTTTCTAGTTTCTTAAGGTAGCAACTTAGGTTATTGAGACTTCTAATAAAGGCATTTGGTGCTGTTAATTGCCTTCTAAGCGCTGCTTTACCTGAATCCCCCAAATTTTGATAATGTTCTATTTGTCATCTTTGATTCATTAAAAATATTTACTAATTTCCCATGAGGGTTCTCTTTGACTATTGGATTTTTTTGACTAATGGATTTTTTTTATTAGTTTCTGCTTTATAACAAAGTGAATCAGTTATACATATACATCTGTTCCCATATCCCTTCCCTCTTGCGTCTCCCTCCCTCCCACCCTCCCTATCCCACCCCTCCAGGCAGTCACAAAGCACCAAGCTGATCTCCCTGTTGTATGCGGCTGCTTCCCACTATCTATCTACCTTACGTTTAGTAGTGTATATATGTCCATGCCTCTCTCTCGCTTTGTCACAGCTTACCCTTCCCCCTCCCCATATCCTCAAGTCCATTCTCAAGCAGGTCTGTGTCTTTATTCCTGTTTTACCCCTAGGTTCTTCATGACATTTTTTTTTCTTAAATTCCATATATATGTGTTAGCATACGGTATTTGTCTTCCTCTTTCTGACTTACTTCACTCTGTATGACAGACTCTAGGTCTAACCACCTCATTACAAATAGCTCAATTTCATTTCTTTTTATGGCTGAGTAATATTCCATTGTATATATGTGCCACATTTTCTTTATCCATTCAGTGGATGATGGACACTTAGGTTGTGTCCATCTCTGGGCTATTGTGAATAGAGCTGCAATGAACATTTTGGTACATGTCTCTTTTTGAATTATGGTTTTCTCAGGGTATATGCCTAGTAGTGGGATTGCTGGGTCATATGGTAGTTCTATTTTTAGTTTTTTAAGGAACCTCCATACTGTTCTCCATAGTGGCTGTACCAATTCACATTCCCACCAGCAGTGCAAGAGTGTTCCCTTTTCTCCACACCCTCTCCAGCATTTATTGTTTCTAGATTTTTTGATGATGGCCATTCTGACTGGTGTGAGATGATATCTCATTGTAGTTTTGATTTGCATTTCTCTAATGATTAATGATGTTGAGCATTCTTTCATGTGTTGGCAGTGTGTATATCTTCTTTGGAGAAATGTCTATTTAGGTCTTCTGCCCATTTTTGGATTGGGTTGTTTGTTTTTTTGCTATTGAGCTGCATGAGCTGTTTATAAATTTTGGAGATTATTCCTTTGTCAGTTGCTTCATTTGCAAATATTTTCTCCCATTCTGAGGGTTGTCTTTTGGTCTTGTTTATGGTTTCCTTTGTTGTGCAAAAGCTTTGAAGTTTCATTAGGTCCCATTTGTTTATCTTTGTTTTTATTTCCATTTCTCTAGGAGGTGGGTCCAAAAGGATCTTGCTGTGATTTATGTCATAGAGTGTTCTGCCTATGTTTTCCTCTAAGAGTTTGATAGTTTCTGGCCTCACATTTAGGTCTTTAATCCATTTTGAGCTTATTTTTGTGTATGGTGTTAGGGAATGATCTAATCTCATACTTTTACATGTCCCTGTCCAGTTTTCCCAGCACCACTTATGGAAGAGGCTGTCCTTTCTCCACTGTACATTCCTGCCTCTTTATCAAAGATAAGGTGACCATATGTGTGTGGGTTTATCTCTGGGCTTTCTATCCTGTTCCATTGGTCTATCTTTCTGTTTTTGTGCCAGTACCACACTGTCTTGATTACTGTAGCTTTGTAGTATAGTCTGAAATCAGGGAGCCTGATTCCTCCAGCTCCGTTTTTCGTTCTCAAGATTGCTTTGGCTATTTGGGGTCTTTTGTTTTTCCAAACAAATTTTGAATTTTTTTGTTCTAGTTCTGTGAAAAATGCCAGTGGTAGTTTGATAGGGATTGCATTGAATCTGTAGATTGCTTTGGGTAGTAGAGTCATTTTCACAATATTGATTCTTCCAATCCAAGAACATGGTATATCTCTCCATCTATTTGTATCATCTTTAATTTCTTTCATCAGTGTCTTATAATTTTCTGCATACAGGTCTTTTGTCTCTTTAGGTAGGTTTATTCCTAGATATTTTATTCTTTTTGTTGCAGTAGTAAATGGGAGTGTTTTCTTGATTTCACTTTAAGATTTTTCATCATTAGTGTACAGGAATGCCAGAGATTTCTGTGCATTAATTTTGTATCCTGCTACTTTACCAAATTCATTGATTAGCTCTAGTAGTTTTCTGGTAGCATCTTTAGGTTTCTCTATGTATAGTATCATGTCATCTGCAAACAGTGACAGCTTTACTTCTTCTTTTCCGATTCGGATTCCTTTTATTTCCTTCTCTTCTCTGATTGCTGTGGCTAAAACTTCCAAAACTATGTTGAATAAGAGTGGTGAGAGTGGGCAGCCTTGTCTTCTTCCTGATCTTAGTGGAAATGGTTTCAGTTTTTCACCATTGAGTACGATGTTGGCTGTGGTTTTCTCATATATGGCCTTTATTATGTTGAGGAAAGTTCCCTCTATGCCTACTTTCTGCAGGGTTTTTATCATAAATGGGTGTTGAATTTTGTCTAAAGCTTTCTTTGCATCTATTGAGATGATCATATGGTTTTTCTTCTTCAATTTGTTAATATGGTGTATCACGTTGATTGATTTGCGTATATTGAAGAATCCTTGCATTCCTGGAATAAACCCCACTTGATCATGGTGTATGATCCTTTTAATGTGCTGTTGGATTCTGTTTGCTAGTATTTTGTTGAGGATTTTTGCATCTATGTTCATCAGTGATATTAGCCTGCAGTTTTCTTTCTTTGTGAGATCCTTCTCTGGTTTTGGTATCAGGGTGATGGTGGCCTCGTAGAATGAGTTTGGGAGTGTTCCTCCCTCTGCTGTATTTTGGAAGAGTTTGAGAAGGATAGGAGTTAGCTCTTCTCTAAATGTTTGATAGAATTCGCCTGTGAAGCCATCTGGTCCTGGGCTTTTGTTTGTTGGAAGATTTTTAATCACAGTTTCAATTTCAGTGCTTGTGATTGTCCCGTTCATATTTTCTGTTTCTTCCTGATTCTTTGATTCAGTCTTGTAAGGTTGTGCATTTCTAAGAATTTGTCCATTTCTTCCAGGTTGTCCATTTTATTGGCATAGAGTTGCTTATAGTAATCTCTCATGAACCTTTGTATTTCTGCAGTGTCAGTTGTTACTTCTCCTTTTTCATTTCTATTTCTATTGATCTGAGTCTTCTCCCTTTTTTTCTTGATGAGTCTGGCTAAAGGTTTATCAATTTTGTTTATCTTCTTCTCAAAGAACCAGCTTTTAGTTTTATTGATCTTTGCTATTGTTTCCTTCATTTCTTTTTCATTTATTTCTGATCTGATCTTTATGATTTCTTTCCTTCTGCTAACTTTGGGGTGTTTTTGTTCTTCTTTCTCTAATTGCTTTAGGTGCAAGGTTAGGTTGTTTATTCGAGATGTTTCCTGTTTCTTAAGGTGGGATTGTATTGCTATAAACTTCCCTCTTAGAACTGCTTTTGCTGCATGCCATAGGTTTTGGGTCGTCGTGTCTCCATTGTCATTTGTTTCTAGGTATTTTTTAATTTCCTCTTTGATTTCTTCAGTGATCACTTCGTTATTAAGTAGTGTATTGTTTAGCCTCCAAGTGTTAGTATTTTTTACAGATCTTTTCCTGTAATTGATATCTATTCTCATAGCATTGTGGTCGGAAAAGATACTTGATACAATTTCATTTTTCTTAAATTTACCAAGGCTTGATTTGTGACCCAAGATATGATCTATCCTGGGGAATGTTCCATGAGCACTTGAGAAAAATGTATATTCTGTTGTTTTTGGATGGAATGTCCTAGAAATATCAATTAAGTCCATCTTGTTTAATATATCATTTAAAGCTTGTGTTTCCTTATTTATTTTCATTTTGGATGATCTGTCCATTGGTGAAAGTGGGGTGTTAAAGTTCCCTACTATGAATGTGTTGCTGTCAATTTCCCCTTTTATGGCTGTTAGTATTTGTCTTATGTATTGAGGTGCTCCTATGTTGGGTGCATAAATATTTACAATTGTTATATCTTCTTCTTGGATCAATCCCTTGATTATTATGTAGTGTCCTTCTTTGTCTCTTCTAATAGTATTTATTTTAAAGTCTATTTTGTCTGGTATGAAAATTGCTACTCCAGCTTTCTTTTGATTTCCATTTGCATGGAATATCTTTTTCCATCCCCTTACTTTCAATCTGTATGTGTCTCTAGGTCTGAAGTGGGTCTCTTGAAGACAGCATATATATGGGTCTTGTTTTTGTATCCATTCAGCCAATCTGTGTCTTTTGGTGGGAGCATTTAGTCCATTTACATTTAAGGTAATTATCGATATGTATGTTCCTATTCCCATTTTCTTAATTGTTTTGGGTTTGTTATTGTAGGTCTTTTCCTTCTCTTGTGTTTCTTGCCTAGAGAAGTTCCTTTAGCATTTGTTGTAAAGCTGGTTTGGTGGTGCTGAACTCTCTCAGCTTTTGCTTTTCTGTAAATGTTTTAATTTCTCCATCAAATCTGAATGAGATCCTTGCTGGGTAGAGTAATCTTGGTTGCAGGTTTTTCTCCTTCATCACTTTAAATATGTCCTTCCACTCCCTTCTGGCTTGTAGAATTTCTGCTGAAAGATCAGCTGTTAACCTGATGGGGATTCCCTTTTGTGTTATTTGTTGTTTTTCCCTTGCTGCTTTTAATATGTTTTATTTGTGTTTAATTTTTGACAGTTTGATTAACATGTGTCTTGGCGTATTTCTCTTTGGATTTATTCTGTATGGGACTCTCTGTGCCTCCTGGACTTGATTAACTATTTCCTTTCCCATATTAGGGAAGTTTTCAACTCTAATCTCTTCAAATATTTTCTCAGTCCCTTTCTTTTTCTCTTCTTCTTGTGGAACCCCTATAATTCGAATGTTGGTGCGTTTAATGTTGTCCCAGAGGTCTCTGAGACTGTCCTCAGTTCTTTTCATTCTTTTTTCTTTATTCTGCTCTGCAGTAGTTATTTCCACTATTTTATCTTCCACGTCACTTATCCGTTCTTCTGCCTCAGTTATTCTGCTATTGATCCCATCTAGAGTATTTTTCATTTCATTTATTGTGTTTTTAATCGTTGCTTGATTCTTCTTTAGTTCTTCTAGTTCCTTGTTAACTGTTTCTTGCATCTTGTCTATTCTATTTCCAAGATTTTGGATCATCTTTACTATCATTATTCTGAATTCTTTTTCAGTTAAACTGCCTATTTCCTCTTCATTTGTTAGGTCTGGTGGGTTTTTATCTTGCTCCTTCTTCTGCTGTGCTTTTTTGTGTCTTCTCATTTTGCTTATGTTACTGTGTTTGGGGTCTCCTTTTTGCAGGCTGCAGGTTCATAGTTCCTGTTGTTTTTGGTGTCTGTCCCCAGTGGCTAAGGTTGTTTCAGTGGGTTGTGTAGGCTTCCTGTTGGAGGGGACTGGTGCCTGTGTTCTGGTGGATGAGGCTCGATCTTGTCTTTCTGGTGGGCAGGTCCACGTCTGGTGGTGTGTTTTGGGGTGCCTGTGGCCTTATTATGTTTTTAGGCAGCCTCTCTGCTAATGGGCGGGGTTGTGTTCCTGTCTTGCTAGTTGCTTGGCATAGGGTGTCCAGCACTGTAGCTTGCTGGTCGTTGAGTGAAGCTGGGTGCTGGTGTTGAGATGGAGATCTCTGCGAGATTTTCGGCGTTTGATATTATGTGGAGCTGGGAGGTCTCTTGTGGACCAGTGTCCTGAAGTTGGCTCTCCCACCTCAGAGGCACAGCACTGACTCCTGGCTGCAGCACCAAGAGCCTTTCATCCACACGGCTCAGAATAAAAGGGAGGAAAAAGTAGAAAGGAAGAATTAGTAGAAGAAGAAAGAAAGAAAGAAAGGAGGGAGGGAGGAGGGAAGATAGGAAAAAGAGAAAGAGAGAAGATAAAATAGAATAAAGTATGATAATAGCGTTATTAAAATAAAAAATAATTATTAAAAAATTGAAAAATAGAATAAAAATGGACGGATAGAACCCTGGGACAAATGGTGGAAGCAAAACTATATAGACAAAATCTCACACAGAAGAATACACATACACATTCACAAAAAGAGGAAAAGGGGAAAAAATCGTAAATCTTGCTCTCAAAGTCCACCTCCTCAATTTGGGATGATTCGTCGTCTATTCATGTATTCCACAGATGCAGGGTACATCAAGTTGGTTGTGGAGAATTAATCTGCTTCTGAGGATGCTAGGAGAGATTTCCCTTTCTCTTCTTTATTCTCACAGCTCCCAGGTCTCAGCTTTGGATTTGGCCCGCCTCTGCGTGTAGGTCGCCGGAGGGCGTCTGTTCTTTACTCAGACAGGATGGGGTTTAAGGAGCAGCTGCTTCGGGGACTCTGGCCCACTCAGGCCGGGGGGAGGCAGGGGTACGGAGTGTGGGGCGAGCCTGCGGCGGCAGAGGCCAGCGTGACGTTGCACCAGCCCGAGGCGCGCCGTGTGCTCTCCCAGGAAAGCCGTCCCTGGATACCGGGACCCCGGCAGTGGCGGGCTGCACAGGCTCCCCGGAAAGGGGGCGTGGACAGTGACCTGCGCTCGCACACAGGCCTCTTGGCGGCGGCAGCAGCAGCCCCACCGTCCCACGCCCGTCTCTGGGGTCCGCGCTGATAGCTGCGGCTCGCTTCCGTCTCTGGAGCTCCTTTAAGCGGTGCTCTTAATCCCCTCTCCTCGCGCACCAGGAAACAAAGAGGCAAGAAAAAGTCTCTTGCCTCTTCGGCAGGTCCAGACTTTTTCCCGGACTCCCTCCCGGCCAGCCATGGTGCACTAACCCCTTCAGGCTGTGTTCACTTCCTGCGCTCCAACAGAAACCCAGCCTCAGCTCCCAGCACCGCCTGCCCCGGCTGCAGAGCAGACAAGCCTCTCGGGCTGGTGAGTGCCGGTCGGCACTGATCCTCTGTGCGGGAATCTCCCCGCTTTGCCCTCTGCACCCCTGCTGCTGCGCTCTCCTCCGCTACTCCGAAGCTTTCCCCCTCCGCCACCCGCAGTCTCTGCCCGCGAAGGGGCTTCTAGTGTGTGGAAACCTTTCCTCCTTCACGGCTCCCTCCCACTGGTGCAGGTCCCGTCCCTATCCTTTTGTCTCTGTTTCTTTTTTCTTTTGCCCTACCCAGGTACGTGGGGGAGTTTCTTGCCTTTTGGGGGGTCTGAGGTCTTCTGCCAGCGTTCAGTAGGTGTTCTGTAGGAGTTGTTCCAAGTGTAGATGAACTTCTGGTGTATCTCTGGGGAGGAAGGTGATCTCCGCGTCTTACTCTGCCGCCGTCTTCCCCCAGGGACCTAATGGATTATTTAAACTTGTTTCATATTCAAGTGTCTGGAGATTTTTCTGTTACTCTGTTGTTATCTAGTCTAATTCTGTATGGTCAGAGAACTTTGTATGATTTCAATTCTTTTAACTTTGTAAAGGGTTTTTTTTAATAAATAAATAAATTTATTTATTTGTTTATTTTGGCTGCATTGGGTCTTTGTTGCTGCACACGGGCTTTCTCTAGTTGTGGCGAGCGGGGGCTACTCTTTGTTGCGGTGCGGTGGCTTCTCTTGTTGGGGAGCATGGGCTCTAGGTGCGCGGGCTTCAGTAGTTGTGGCACACGGGCTCAGTAGTTGTGGCTCGCGGGCTCTAGAGCACAGGCTCAGTAATTGTGGCGCATGTGCTTAGTTGTTCCGTGGCATGTGGGATCTTCCAGGACCAGGGCTTGAACCCATGTCCCCTGAATTGTCAGGCAGATTCTTAACCACTGCGCCACCAGGGAAGTCCTTAACTTTGTAAAGGTTTTTAACCCACATGCCTATGAAAAGAATGTGGATTCTGCTATTCTTGGAGTTTTCTGTTAATGTGAGATCCATTTGATAGATTGTTCAGTTTTTCTATATTCTTACTGAATTTTCTGTCTACTAATTCTATTGTAAGAGGAGAGTTGAAGTCTCCGGCTACAATTATGGATTTGTCTTTTTCTCCTTTCATGTATTTTGAAGGTTTGCTGTTAAGTACCAGAGTATCTAGGATTGTTACATTTTTTTGGCATATATACTTTTTATTATTCCATAATGTTCCTCTTTATCCCTGGGAATCCTCTTTGCTCGGAAGTCTACTTTCTCTGATATTAACATAAAGCCACTCTAGCTTTCTTTTGTTTAGTGTTTGTATGGTATGTCTTCCTCCGTCCTTTTACTTTTAACCTTCGTTTATCATATTTGAAGTACGTTTTCTGTAGACAGCATAAAATTTAGATTTAGACCTACAATCTTATTAACTGTTCGCTCTGTTTTTCCTTCCTCTCTTTCCTCTTTTTTGCATTCTTCTGGGTTATTTGGACATTTTTTAGTATTGTTTTTAATTTATTGTCATTTCAACTATCAGTTTTTTTAGTGGTTGCTCGAGGGCAGTAGTTCTCATTGGGGGTTGTGGTGGTGGTGATTTTGTCCCCCAGGGCACATTTGGCAGTATCTGGAGACTTCTTTGGTTGTTACAGCTGGGGGGTTGGGGGATGCTACAGGCATCTAGTGGGTAGAAGCCAGGATTCTGATAAGTATCCTACACTGTACAGAACAGTAGCACTCCAACGAAGAATTATCTGGCCTGAATTAATAGTGTTAAAACTGAGAAACTCTTTTCTAGATACCATAATGTATTTCCTTGCACTAGAGCTAGAGCTGGGTTTCAACACAGCCCAAAACTTCCAGGTTTTGGGCTGTGTTGAAACCAAACTTTGGGGGCTGCCAGAGAGGAAAATAATGGTAAACTCACCACTAGTTCAGTGGTACTTCAAATTCATGTCTTCTTCCTCCTGCCACTTTTCATTTTTCAGAGTCCTCAGGTAGTTGCCCATGCATTCTGTTCATTTTACGGCTGTCTTCAACAGGAGAGATAGAATGGCATGTACCTAGTCTATCTTGTCCAGTTTTTCTATTGAGCCTCATATCTTTCCTTTTTGAATTTCAGGAGCTCATCGTTTATTATAGATTTTAACCCCTAGTTTGTTTATAACATTTTAAATGTCTCCTACTTTTCTCATCTCTCTGCTCTGTCTTTAGTGTCCATAGTTGAACAGCAAACCTTTATTTTGTTGTTGTTGTGGATTTACAATGCTGTGTTAATTTCTACTATACAGCAAAGTGATTCAGTGTTACATACATATATATATTGTTTGTCGTATTCTTTTCCATTATGGTGTATCACAGGATATTGAATATAGTTCCCTGTGCTATACAGTAGGATCTTGTTGTTTATGAAAACCTTAATTTTAATGTAATGATATCCATTGGTTTGTTTTGGCCTTGTGTTTTCTTTTTTGGGAATTTGCTTAAGAAATCATTCCTCACCCAAGGTCTTAGAGTCTCCTACATTTTTTTTTCTATTATTTTAGACTTTAACCTTTCACATTTGAGTCGTCTGTCCTCATGGAGTTCACTTTATATATACTAAGTGACATGAACCCAACTTTCTCTAAATTGTGGGTCAATTTTTCCAGTGTCATTCACAAAAAAACTATTTTCCTCAATGATTTATCAAAGCATTTATCAAACCAAGTTCCCATATATATGTGATGTAGTCTGTTCTTAAATCAGTTTCACATTATTTTACTCTTATGGCTTTGTGTAGTATATCTTAAATATATGTGGTAGAGTGAATCTCCAATCTTCGTTCTTTTCAAATTTTTAAGCTCTTTATGGATCTTCATTCTTCTATAACAGTTTTAGAATGAGTTTGTCAAAATGCTAGAATTTTAATTGGAATTACATTAAATATATAATTTGTAGATAATTGAATCTTAATAATATTAAATTATTCCATCATGAACATGTTTCTTTACTCATTGAGGTCTCCTGTGTCCTTTGTAACAGATTTAAAACAACCTCTTTAAAAATCATAGGCATTTTTTCTTGGTTAATTCCTAGACTGTTTTAGTGTTTGTCAGTAAATACTGGGAGTGGTAACATTTCTATTTTTCTTAGTATTGCTGGTATAGAAGAATAATTACTTTTTTGTCTAGAAGCCCTGCCAACTTTTCAAAACTGAGATGGGGAGGGTGCCTGGGTTACATAATATAAAATATGGTCACCTAATTTTGTCCCTTCAACATGGCCTGGCATTGGAACGTTTCCTTAAAAGGTGACATGTGTAGGTAGACATGCTAAAATATGTCTTGTACGATCTTCTTACCCTCTTACTTATAACATCTCAATATAAGCCAGTGTCACAGAATGATTAATTATGATAGGAACAATAATGGGGTTAATTTTGATTGGGAAGCTATAATAAAATAGGATTTTAACTCACTCTGTAAGGTTAAGACTTTCATAAGGTGGAACAGTAGGATTTCAGGCTAGGGAAAGAGCAAATCAAAGATCCAGAGACATAAAAATGTCTTCAGTTGTATAATTAATATCCTTCCTTTTCCCCTCCACTGTGAGCATATCCCTCCATAATATTCTGTTACAGTTGATATTGGACTATATACTATATTTTAGGCCCCTCCTGCATGTCACTTTATAGATCTTAACTTTTTCCATTAATGGCCTGGTTGTTGGCTCTGTTCTACAGTATTACTTCAAGTTCCTTAATTATTTCTGAAATATATTATTTTTCTATATACTTTGCCTCATCACTAAATTTTCTGGAGCTCTAAAGAAATTTTTGAATGGTACTTTCTAATTTTTAGATGTACAAAAGGGGAAAAAATATAAAAGGAGATTTAAAGAAAAAGTTTATATTTTGAAAGATGAATCTTAGGCTCATTTTTTGCATATAGGTAAACCTGATAAATAGTTGTGATACCTATATTTGACTTACCTTAAAAAAAATTTTTTTAAAAACAGATCATATCTGAAGATATTGGTGAATTACAGAAGAATCAAACTACAACTATGGCCAAAATTGCACAATACAAGAGGAAACTCATGGACCTTTCCCATAGAACCTTACAGGTAGTAATTTGGACTTTTTTCCAACATTTATAAGACTGTATACATGATGGAAATGCTAAATATGGATTTTTGCAATAGAAAAAAACAGACTAAAAGGAAATAATAGTCTGAAACTGAAAGTACCAAACTTTCTCATTAAAACCTGGAAGTTGGAGGAGACATCTTACAGGACTGGGTGAAGAACGTGAAAATGTCCTAAAATTAGCATTTTATTGAGAGGGTGGTGGGAAAGCAGTGGAAAAAAAAAATCATCTTGGTGCAAGAAAAGTATGCATCAGATCATTAATATCTGGTTTTCATAAAAATAGTAGAAAAATACAGTTTTGATTTTGAGTACTAGAAAAGGGAGTGTAACTGTTAATGAATGAAAAGCAGTAGAACTTGCAAATTAACAAGAGGAAGTAAAAGAATGAATAGCAACAAAAGTTGAAATTATCATGAAAACAAACATTATATAGCAGAATCAATGGGATACAGCAAAAGCTGCACTCAGAGGACAATTTATAACCTTAAAAAGTCTCCATTTTTAAAAGTACAAATGCAAAAAGTAAAGAACTTAGTACTGATCTTAAGTTAGAAAAATACTACTGCTAAGCCAACAGAAACCAGTAAGAGAGAAATAAAGATAAAGTGAAATAAGTAAAACAAAAAAAACTAATCATAATAGAAAGATTAAATGGAAAAGCTGTTTCTTTGAAAAGACCATTAAGGGACTTCCCTGGTGGCCCAGTGGCTAAGACTTCCACACTCCCAATGCAGGGGGCCTGGGTTTGATCCCTGGTCAGGGAACTATATCCCATATGCTGCAGCTACGGGTTTGCATGCTGCAACTAAAGATCCTGCATGCTGCAACTAAAAGATCCCACAGGCTGCAACTAAAAGATTCTGCACGCTGCAACTAAGACCTGACACAGCCAAATAAATAAATAAATAATTTAAGGAAGAAAAAAAGACCATTAAAACGGCGAAACATGAGTCTGAAGAAGGAAAAAAAGACTCATCTCATGAGCCTGAAGAAGGTAAAGAAAAATTAGAAGTGAGAAAGGAGACATTACCACAGATATACCCAAGAGAATAAGAAAATACTGCAATGGAATTCACAGCAGTAAACTGAGAAGTTAGAGAAAACATGATTTTCTAGCAAAATTGATCTACAGAGAAAAATCTTAAATAGACAAATACCATAGAAGCAATTGGGAAAGTTATTAAAGATCAACCATGGAAAAAGCACCAAGGTCAGATAGTTTCATTGCTGAATTTTGTCTAACCATTAGAGCTAATTCCAAAGTTACTTTATTTCAGACAAAATGAAAAATATAGATTTTTTTAAACAGTTTCATTGAGATATAATTCACATACCATACAATTCACCTATTCAATGTAATTCAGTGATTTTTAGTATATTCATAGTTTTGTACAGCCATCACCACAGTCAGTTTTAGAACATTTTCATCACTCTAAAAACAAACTCCATACCCATTAGCAGCAACTCCCCATTTCATCCCAAACCCCCCCAGCCCTAAGCAACCACTTTTTGTTTGTATGGATTTGCCTCTTTTGGACACTTCATATAAATGAAATCATATGGTATGTGGTATTTTTTGACTGGCTTTCTCTCACATAGCATAATATTTTCAAGGTTCATTCATGTTGTAGCATGTAACAGCACTTCATTCCTTTTTATTGATGAATAATATTTCATTGTATGACTGTACAACATTTTAATTTATTCATCAATTGATAAACATTTTGGTTGTTTTCCACTTTTTGGCTAATATGAATAATGTTGCTATTAATGCTTGTGTACAAGTGTTTGTGTGGATGTATGCTTTTGCTTCTCTTGGATACATAAACCTAGAATGGGAATTGCTTGGTCATGTGGTAACTCGTATGTTCAACTCTTTGAAGAACTACCAAATTGTTTCTCAGAGCAGTGGCAGCATTTTACATCTCTGTTTTTAGTACCCCAAAACAAAAATGTATAAACAGATAATTCTAGTAGAGATGCAAATTACACTAAGCAAAAGAAGCCAGACTGAAAGGGCTGCATATGGTATGATTCCATTTATATGATTCATGCAAAAGGTACAACTGGAGGTGGGAAACAGATCAGTAGTTGCTAGGAGCTGGAGGTAAGGGAGAGGAGGCTACAGGAGGCAGGAGGGAACTTTTTGGGGTGATGGAAATGTTCTGTATCTTGGCTGTGGTGATGGGAACTTGTTTGTCCAAATACATAGAACTGTCCACCTAAAAAGCATCAATTTTGTTGTATGTGGATTATACCTCAATAAATCTGACCAAAGAAAACAAATGCAGAAATTCTAAATGAAATACAGGTAAAGAGAATCCAGCTATTTATCAAATTCTAAAGGAATATACTTTGAGGTTTATTTCAGGAATGGAGGGTTGGTTTTGTAACAGGATATCTAGCAACGTAATTTATCATAGCAACATGTGGAAAATATATAAGTTTTCACAAATGTAATGAGCAGGGTAGTTAACTAGTATAAACATTGAAAAGAGATCATCTCTTTTTGCTGATGACATGATTGTATATCTAGAAAACCCAAGGAAATAAACTATAGAATTAATGTGGCAAGATGGCTCAATATGAGGTAAATGTACAAAAATCAGTGTTTCTTTATACTATTAATGGAAATAGGAAAATATTTCATTCACTATTATGAAAAAACTGTAAAATACTTAGGAATAAATTTGAGGAAAATATACAATCTGAATTAAGGTTTTCACAAATAGACAGATAAACCATATTCTTAGATGAGAAGACAATATCTACTTTATAAAATTTAAAAATTAATTACAACTTTAAAAAAATTGATTAAAATCTGTCAGTTCATAAATAAAGATAACTGTTTTGAGAATAGCTTCTGGGGGGAAAAAGATAGTGAAGGGGACTTGCCTTATCAAATTTTAGAACCTATTTAAAGCTCTTGTAATCAAATCAGTATGGGATTGGTGAAGGATTGGATATAAAGATCCATAGAAAAGAATAGACAATCCAGAAATAGATGCACATGTATCTTAATATGACAAAGGTGGTATTTCAATTCAGTGGGTTTATTTAATAAGTAATGCTAGAGTAATTGGCTATCCATCTGGAAAATAAAATTAGACCACTGTATCACACCATATACAAAAATAAGGTGTATTACAGACTTAACTCTAAGAAATTTATGAGGCTGCATGTACAACCTAGGGACTGGAGAGACTTTTAGCTAGAAAGCCAGAAACTGTAAAACAAAATCGACTATGTAAGAATTAGAAAATTTTGTATAGTAAAAGGTAACAGAAGCCATTTGTCAATAGTCAAGTGATTTCAGAAAAAGAAAAATTTGAATTTGCAAACAGCACTGATTTCAGTTGTAGTGTTTGTATTATACAGATATCCTATAATTTGACCTAAAAAAACCCCAAGTGAAATACGGGCAAAGAATGTATAAAGGCAGTTCACAGAAGAACAAATGCAAAGTAGTTCTTAACCGTTAAAAGACGATCCTTTAACATTCAAGGGGGGAATTCCTTGGTGGTCCAGTGATTATGACCCTGCGCTTCCACTGCAGAGGGCCCGGGTTTGATCCCTGGTCGGGGAACTAAGATCCTGCTAGCCGATCCCACAGGCCAAGTGGCACGGCCAAAAAAAAAAAAACAAAAAAACACATTCAAGGGAATGCAGGTTTTTAAAAAAATTTGTGTGATCTCTTTAATACTCATCAGGAGGATCTTTGGGAAAGCAATCTAGCAGCTTCTAAAGACTAAACACACACACTTTTAAACCCAGCAATCTAATTCCTGGGGGTCTATACAAGTAAATAAAGTTATGTATACAAAAATGTTTATTACAGCATTGTTCATAGTGTCAAAACTAGAAATAAAATATATGCCCCTCAACATAAGAATACTTGAGTTTATTATTAATAATGCATGAAAGGGCTTCCCTGGTGGCGCAGTGGTTGAGAGTCCGCCTGCCGATGCAGGGGACACGGGTTCATGCCCCTATCCCGGAGGATCCCACATGCCGCGGAGCGGCTGGGCCCGCGAGCCATGGCCGCGGAGCCTGTGTGTCCGGAGCCTGTGCTCCGCAACGGCAGAGGCTGCAGCGGTGAGAGGCCCGCGTACAGCAAAAAAAAATAATAATAATAATAATAATAATGCATGAAAATTATGTAGTCACTAAAAGTAACAAATTAATGTAACTTGCCTAATAAAAATGGGCAAACATAATTCAAATCTTGAACTGTTAATGATTCTAACTATTGTTAGTGTATTCATCTAATTTCTTTCAACAATTGATGTGTAATATTACTTGCATAACTGAAAAGAGATGATTCTATCGTTATCGGTGGGTTTTCTTTGTATAGGTCCTAATCAAACAGGAAATTCAGAGGAAGAGTGGGTATGCCATCCAAGCTGATGAAGAGCAGTTGCGAGTTCAACTAGATACAATTCAGTGTGAACTAAATGCCCCTACTCAGTTTAAGGTAAGCACTTATAAGACCATAAAGCTAGAATTTGTTTCAGGTGGATCTGCAGAGAAATGTTACTTGGGTCTTCAAAAAGAGGAATTTTGTATACTTGTTTTTTATTAAGTATTTGTTCTCTTTAATCAAAACTTCCTTTTTAAAGTAGACTCTTAATCATGATGTTTTGGGCTTGTATTAGTGTTTCAAATAATGTACAGAGGGAGAATTGACACCTTTAATTATAGTAGTACCTATCCTTTTAAAATAAAACATTCTCTTTTAGAAATGGTTGCTGTTATGAGCAGTTGTAATTCAACTCAGTATTTTTATTTATTTATTTATTTATTTGGTTGTGCCGGGTCTTAGTTATGGCAAGCAGGCTCCTTAGTTGCGGCTTGATGGCTTAGTTGCAGCAGGCGGGCTCCTTAGTTTTGGTATGCAAACTTTTAGTTGCGGCATGCATGTGGGATCTAGTTCTCTGACCAGGGGTCGAACCCAGGCCCCCTGCATTGGGAGTGCCGAGTCCTATCCACCGTGACACCAGGGAAGTCCCTCAACTCTGTATTATTTTTAGGGCCGACTGAATGAACTGATGTCCCAAATCAGGATGCAGAATCATTTTGGAGCAGTCAAATCTGAAGAAAGATACTACATAGATGCAGATCTGTTACGAGAAATCAAGCAGGTAAGTGTTGCACTAGAGTCACCTTTTAAAAAGGTGAATTCACCACTTCACATCCATTAGGATGGCTATTATCCAAAAAAAAAAAAAAAAAAAAAAAAAACCCAGAAAATAACAAGGGTTTAGAAGATGTGAAGAAAATAGAACCCTCATGCATTGCTAGCGGCAATGTAAAAATGGTGCATGCAGCCACTGTGAAAAATGATTCCTCAAAAAATTAAACATAGAATTACAATATAGTCCAGCAGTTCTGCTTCTGGGTGCATACCTAAAAGAATTGAAAGTAGGAACTCAAACAGATTATTTGTATAGCCATGTTCATAGAAGCATTATTCACAGTAGCCAAAGTGGAAGCAATCCAAGTGTGCATAGATGGATGAATAAACAAAATATGGTATATATACAATGGAATATTAGCCTTAAAAGGAAGGAAATTCTCACATGCACACACTACATGGGTGAATTTTGAAGACATTATGTGAAATAAGCCAGTTTAAAAGGACAAAAGTTGTATGATTCCACTTATATGGAGTACCTAGAGTAGTCCAATTCATAGAGAGTACAGTGGTAGTTGCCAGGGGCTGAGGGGAAGGGGAATGGGGAGCTAGTGTTTAACGGGTACAGAATTTCAGTTTGAGAAGATGAAAAAGTTCTACAGATAGATGGTAGTGATTGTTGCACAACATGATTTACTCAGTGCTACCGGACTGGACATAAAATGGTTAAAATGGACATGTTATGTATATTTTCCCACCAAAAAAAAGTTAATCGTTCTCTTCCCCTGTCCCCCACATCGATGAATTCCGAGGTAATACAGACAACTGAAGTACCCTAGACCCTGCTGCTGTGTGTGGGCAGCAGCAGCAGCACCTGGGGGTCGTTAGACATGCAGACGCTCAGTCCGTACTCCAGACGTCCGGAAGCTATATTTTTCAAGATCACAGAGTGATTTGTATGCACAGTTAAAGTTTGAGAAGTAACTGCTCTATATCACATATTCCCAACTTATATGATGCCACATATCAATTATAAATATGTAGAGTTACTGATCCTGTCAGCCCTCAGGGGACCTGGGTGTAGGCTGGGGTAGCCAAAACCTCCAACCACTTGTCTAAGGCTCACTTTCTATGAAGAAGTTGGGACATACTGCTCTAGTTTAGTTTCATTAGTATAAATATAGATTGGTTTAATAAAAGCTATCCAACCATCAACTGTGTCTAAAAAAATATATTAAGATGGTAAACTTTGTGGAACATATCAGGTAGGATTAATTGGCGTGGCAGGTTGGTATGACCCTGAGGATCTTAGGTAGTTATAAATGTCATCAACAAATCTGATTTTATTATGTGCTTTAGAATGGATATTGCCGTTACATGCAACTAAAAACTAGTTTGGCTTTTGGGTTCTCGAAAAGTATACATACACTTGATTATATTCATATTTACAATAAAATTAACTGAGAAAGATTCCAGCATATTGGAATAAAGAACTATATAAAAGAGTTTATGTATGCAGTAAAATTGGGAATAATATAAACACCTACCTAAAACGATGAAAAGCAGTATATTGTTTTGGAATTGAAGCATCATGGCTCATCACCTGTATCTCAGTTTCTTTATCTGTAGAGAAGAGGTAATAATGGTACCCCCAAAGTGTGTGCTCAAAGGGATTTTAAATGAGTTAATACCCATGAAACTCTTCAAGCTGCCTTAACATCTGGGAAGGACTCTTTAAAATGCTAGCAATTGTAGTTATCACCATTATCATCAGTTTATACTTTGTACTTTAAAACATGGAAATCCTCAGTTTTCAGAATTATTATTTTGCTAGTCATCTATATTTGAGTACCTTCTTGCATTGTTTTAATATACCTTTGTTTTTAAAGGAACCTTTAAAACTCTGCGTCTTTTGTAAAATTTCTGTTACAGATATTGTTCATTGTATATTTGATTTTATTGCTTTTTACAGTAGTATTTTACTGTATTTAAAAGTGTTAGCAAAAGATACAGTACAAATGTTTAAATATGCAGGTAATGAGAGCAGCCACTAAGTGCTGTGTTGATGGTAAAACAGTGAAAAACAGCCTTTTTTCCTGTGAGTAGCGTGCAGTTTAATAAATACATTGATATTTTTAAAATTCCTTCTAGCATTTGAAACAACAACAGGAAGGCCTTAGCCACTTGATTAGCATCATAAAAGATGATTTAGAAGATATCAAGTTGGTAGAACATGGATTGAATGAAACCATCCACATCAGAGGTGGTGCCTTCAGTTGACAGTTCACAATCTTGTGTTAAAGGTTTGTGAAATACGTTTTCTTGTTATATCAGACCTTCCTTAAGAATGAAACTGACCACGTGGAGGGGAAAAGAAAGAAAACAATCCTCTCTCCTGGCTTGGTTTTTGAGAAGGTTCCTGACAAATTATTATTCACCAAATCTGAAATAACTGTCACTTCACTGCTCTTCAGAGATAGCCTTTGAAAGATTTACATCTAAAAGCTGTAATTACTTTAAAAAAGAAGTACATAATTACCAAAAATATTTCCTATTGTATATTTTTACAACAGCATTCTTCTTAAAAATAATCATCAGTTGTTTAATGATTATTCTCCATTGAGCCTGTACTCTGCTCTCCATAGCAAGTAAATAGGAAATGTCTACTTTGCACATAACAAACAGTATAATTACTTGGCTGTTGGAGATTTGTACTTCAGAATGTAAATGTATGTCAGTTTTTATATTTGTGAATTCATCTGTGGGAGGAGTAAAGAAAATCCAAGAGTATTTAATGATTAATGTGGTTTTCTTTTCATTCTATAAAGATTTGAAAATATATTTTTATATTATTTTACTTATTTGGAATTTACAGAACACACCTAAGCAATTAGGATATAACAAAATTACATTTTATCATTTTTACAACTTTTTTTTAAACCTTTTTATTTCTAAAAAAGATGAAAAGTTATAAATAAATTCTTGATTATAATTACTTTTTATATAATTCTGTCTGGTGCTTTATTTGGCTCTGGGAGAATGACCATTCATGTCCACACAAATATTAAATCATAATCACAGCTCAAGAATTTCAGTTTTAACCTGGATTTAAGTCTTGACTTTACCCTCTAAGGAAAGTATATCAATACTGATATATTTTGACTGGGGTACAGCAAATAAAAATTACTTCCTATATCATCCAGGATAAAGAATTCTCTAATACATCATTAGTATCTGAAAACACTGGAAAATCTGAATTAGACATGATAATGTGCAATAGTGATTCTTAAACAACTAGATAATTTTAAACAATTCTTCTGACTACAAACTGCACACCTGGGCTGCATCATGTTGGCCCTCTTGGAGTGCTTTAACTGTGCATTTCTGCGTAATGCTTTGTCTTATGATGAGAGGTGTTAAAAGAAACAGCCCCATGAACCGTGCCACTGTGTTTATTATGAGGATGGCAAGGAGTGTGATGCACTGTATATCCAGAGGCCTCCCTCTGAGATCCCACTGAAGGAATCTGTCAAGATGCAGACTAGCTAGCTAACAGTTGTGTAGGAGACACAAACAAGGTTCACGGGGCTGTTTCTCATAACACCTCTCATCTTTCTCATCCATGTAGCTAAATGTGGAAGGAGTTTGCCCCTCTGCACACCCTCTCACTGTAGGAAGAGTTGGTGAGCTAATAGATGAGAACTGTTACTTATTGAGCCACATTCTCTGTTGGGCAGATGGCTAATCATGCATACCATGCTTACTTCTCTAGCCTTTCATTTTTCGTCCTCTCGTATTGTTAGGTTTCTAATTTCACAAGCCCTAGATAGGGCTTGGGGTCTGCCTTTTAAAGACAGGCCCAGTTAGCCTCCTAAGTTTTGATCCTGCTGGTGACTACATGTGTAAGGCAAGACCTGTGGTCCTTGTTCATGTAGCTGGTTAGATAACTGGACTTGGTCTGTACCTGAGTTGTGTTCCAAGCAACTGATAACCAAGTTCTAGATCTGGGTGGAAATGAGAAGAAAAGACCAACTTTGGCCTCTGGACTAAGTTGTGTTCTCCAGCACAATTTATAGACGTTCTGTGAACTGGCTTATGGTTCTTGTGGTAAGTCCACTCAAAATTCTGAACATGAAGAGAGGTAAATGGTAGAATTAAAGCACACTGAACCCCTAACACCTAGTTGAGATTTCATGTAGTTTTTCTGAATCTCTGAAAGTGGCCTTAAGTCCTTTTTTGAAACACTGGCAGTGTAAACAAGTGTCAGTTACCAAAGCCCATGCCTAAATCAATTACTTTTCAACCACCATAATACCTGGGGTGAAAGACTACTGTACTGTACTCATTTTCCTTGCTTATTGAGCCCAGCCCACATATTCATTCAGTACTGTCTGCCTTCCTGGGTTAACAGGAGGTTCAAGTTAGGGACTACGTATTTGACATACTTGGTAAACTGTTGTGTTTATAAAAATATAAGGTGTTCATATATAGAAGGAAAATGAGACTGAATACACTATTTGAAGTCAAAGTTTGATCCTTTAAAGATAAGTAGAACACCTTTAAATTCTAAATAGGAATTAAATTCATGTTAACCACTAGCATTACTGACATTTTAATATCTAGCAATTCTACTGAAATTATAGCTAATAATTTTAAAGTCATTGAATTAAACCAAAAGTATACAGTTTTTTGCAATCATAAGATTAACATAGAAATAAGTGAAAAATGAATTCTGTGACATCTGGGTCAGCTACCTGAATTTGCTAATTACATTAACAAATATGTAATTCTCATTTTATCAAATGACTTTGGCCAACAAGTGAAAAATACATCATTCCTTTTGATGATTTCTGTGGGATGCCTGTAGCATATTTCAAGTAATAAAGAATGTATCAAAAAGCTAGTCTGTCTTGAAACTTGTTTACCTTGAAATTATCAGAATCTCAGTGTTTGAAAGTATTGAAGCACAAACATCTCTGTACCGTTCTGTACTAAAGCACTCGAGTCTAATAAATAAATAAATCAGCGCCCCCCCCCCAAAAAAATTAAAAAGAATGTATCAGACTACAGAGTGACAGAGATTTATAGCAGAAACACTGATTAAAATGATGAATGTCCCAAACGGTGGAAGGAGCATTTTGCCAGAAGATGCAGGAGTATGGGTTTTGGGACCTGGAACTGGACCTGGAGCTGGAGCTGGAGCTGTTAATGAGAAGACATAGTCATTGACACATGTCATTTTTAGTATCAAGTGTCATCCACCTATACCATATATCCTGAATATGTGAACATTCAGGTTGAGTTTTACATGAAGTAATTCTAACCAGGACAACTTTAAAATAAATATAGTTCATTACAGATTTGGGGCTATATTTTCATATACATCATCAGGGTGTGCTGATCTAGGTTTTATCTTAAGATTTCACAGGCTTTTTAGTATCTCTGTAGACAAGGTAGTTTTTTGTTCAAGTTCTCTAGAATTTCTTGGCAATTTAAAATTTTCATTTTCTGTATATGCAAGTTTAATTCTGTGTCTTTTCTATTTCAAGATAGTCTATTTCATATGCATATTCTACCAATATACAGTGTAATATTTTACAGTGTAAAAAATTGCATTGCATTTTTTAAACAGCCCTGCAAGCTGATAAATTTTTTTCCCTCTATACATAAAACACTACTCTGGAGAAAACTGCTTCCCTTTCACCTGAACTAGTGGAGAGAGGTACAGTGGAGTCCAGCCATCTCAGGATGGTCTGTTTCACACTGCCCTTAACTCAGATATCTGACTTCTGGCTGTGTTTTGGTTTAGACTGTACAAGGGAAGACTGATTGGAAATTTCCAAATGGGATCACCACTCACATAAGTGAAACCAAGAGAAACAGCTAGTAAATGTTATAAAAACCTTCAACTCATAAATTTACTTGCCATAATTATAAACGTGCAGTTATATGTATACAGGTGGGGAAAACGGACAAGCAGATGCACTCATACATTGGTTTGTTACTAGAGAGCAGTGGTTCTCAAGGGGGCTGCATTGCCCCCTAAGGCAGTTTGGAAATTTGTCAGAGTATATTTTTGATTGTCACAGCACTGGAAGTAGAGGGCTAGTATCCTGCAGTGCTCTCGAGAGTCTTGCACAATGAAAAATCGACCCACTTGCACATAAATTTCAAATGCACTGCTAGACATATATATGTTAAAAACCTATTTATAATGCTCAAACCCAGAACCTAAGTTTTACATATATGCAAAATATTTTTGGATAGTTTTAATAAACATTGGTTTCTATTCTAGTGCTCATGGTATTTCTTCACTTTCATTTTCTTATATTTGTATAGAATAGCTTCTAGTCCTCTCTCTTAAATCCAGATTTCTCTGTGTAAATAAAAACAATCTACTTCATGACGTCTTCTAGAATAATCTAGGCATTTACATATTGAAATGTATATAATTTTGTTACATAGTTGTTAGGACATATTGATTTTTTTATGGTGCAAGTGGGACATTTATGAATCTTATTTCAGGATACCTTTATAAAATATTTGTTCTAAAAAGACAGAATTGGGTTGCAGGGTTGAGAACCATTGCTCGAAAAAGTACAGTCTATATACACAGTTGAAAATGAGTGCTTAAGAAGCAAAATCAAGTTGCCCCCCCCATTTGCAAATACAAGCATTTGGATATGACATTCTACTCTGTTATGATGCTTTAAACTCTTGAGATTTTGTTCCTTTTATTGAGAGAAAATAAATTTCTCAGTTTTTCTGTATTGCAGAAACAGACATTTATCAACTAAGGAAATGAGATATTTCTTACCAGGACTGTCCATATCTTGACTTTTGTCTTCTAAAATATAAACAGATTTTGAGTTAACTGCATTGTACACAGATTTATCCCAAAGAAAAAAATCTGGTTAAATGATTAAGCTAACTTGGTTATCTCTGCGTGTGGGACTGAGGGGCAGGGCATTAGTTTTAGAGGTATAGGTGGGACTGGGGGAAGGGTTCAGTGTTTACAGGTTTGCATGCTTTGAAATTTTTTACCATGTGTGTGTGTTTCCATTAAAAGAAAGGTTAAACTTTGTTAGAAAAGGTTAAACTTTGTTAAAAAAGAAAAGTCTTTTTTCTACATATTGAACTCAGATTCCCAAGCACAACCGTAACACTAATCATTTATTGAATGCTTACTGTGTGTCACACATTGACCAAATGCTTTATGTACATTATTACCTTTACTTGTTACACTCCTAGTAGGTAGTAGAGTTATCCATATTATACAGAAGTTCCCCAAAACTTGCATAAAATCACAGAGGTAATCAGTGGTAGGAATGCCTGCTTTCAAACCCTCTGCTCCTACTTACTATGCTATTCTAACTCCTAGTATGTTAGCATTGAAATATTACAATATTGCCATATTCTGACGGCTTTGAAGCCAAATGCCAATTCTAGGAGCCCAGGTTAGAGGTGTATTTTCTATAACTACATCTAGCTGGAAGACAAGTGTCATGTGACAGAAAATGAACAAAACTTGAAAAGTTTGGGTCTTGACTGTCTCATTCTAGCCTTTGACAGGTTCCTTAACTTCCCGTATTCCATGTTTCCATCTCTCAAACGGTGATAACAATATTTCTTTTATTGGATTATATGAGATCCTGTGGAAATGGTTTGACACCACTTTTTAAAAAGCCTGCACTGCACACAGCTTTCTAGGAGAGGGCACAACACAAAACAGTCCCAGCAAAACTGAGTGGCCTATTTGTTGGAGGACATGGAGATAAGGGGCACAGAATGAATGGTCCTACACTGTACGGTTCTCACACACACCTCTTTGATGATGCTCTTCCTGTAACTACAGATTCTCTCACGGTAACCTGCGCACCCTGGGAAGCCTCCTGTCCCATTCTGGAATAGACAGGCGCAGCGGGAAGCCAACTGTCCCAGTTTCAGGTCAACTGCCTTTTTCTCTGCCTGACCCCGGGAGCCATAATAACAGTCTGATGCACACACTGAAGGGAGTTCTCGACATTTCCCCGTCTGGCTTGCAGCCTGGGGTGTCAGAGGCTGTGCAGCTCAAGTGTCCTCTCCCCATCCCCCTTTAGATGGAGCTAACTGAACGATTATGGTAAAGGACTCAGAACCCCGTGGTGCCTCCACCCCCAGAAAAGAATTTATTACCAGGTTTTTCACCCGGTTGTAACATTTTTATTCCTAAATGAAAAACAGATTTTCAGATACTAATAAAGGCATCTACCATTTACTACTATTTTAAAGCACCGTTCATTTTGCCAGTACTTTTATCTCATTAGGATGTTCATCAGTCTTGCAAGACAGAAATTTTCTCCCTTGTACAGACATGGGAGCAGAGGGGCAGGAAAGTGAACTCACGTGACCTCTACACAAAGCTGCCCAGAGGAACACGGCAGAGGACAGGCTTCATGACGTTGGGTCTGTCTGTCCACACAGACCAGGCCGTGGTCATCCTCCACATGCCACTCAGCAGCTGCCTTTCAGGCCGCCGGGGCGCCTAGTAAGGTGCCAGCGAGAGTCCTATGCAAACTCAGGTCCAGCGAGCGGAAGAGTGTAGACACACCAAGTGTGTCATTAGAGGTTCACTTCAAAGTCGCGGCCAAATAAGTCCAACAGTTCAAATCTGGGTGAATATAAAAGTATTGCTGGAACCTCTCTCTCTGAGTCTGTCAGTGCTTTAGATCATGAACTGGGAATGGCTGTTTCTGTACACAGCACACAATATCCAAAGGCAGCACTGTGAGGCAAAGCTCAGTACTGTGCGGATGGATGTCATTTAGCAGATGCCAACAATCTAATTTCCTTAACAGATGATCATTCCATAATAACAAAACCTAACACAAATTATTTTCAAAACACTACATGAACTCGGAAGCAGGACTGAACCATTAGATAGGGGCTTGTGCCCTGAGATTTTGTGTTTATATAGTCCTTACAGATATCCCTATAAGGTAACATGATATGTGTTAGCCACCTTTGAAAGATGACAATTCTGAGGCCTAGAGAAGTCTTATTACTGTCCATAGCTCTCTGGTAAAATATTAGATAATGTCCAGTTTTTTTTTTTAACTTCTCCTTGTCTCAGGAAAAAAATTAAGTTTGAGGGCCGTTTCATTTTTTTCCTCCCCTGTAAGCGTGAGTTCTGAGGCCCTTTTGACTTGACAGGAGTCATACTGTTCAGTTTCTCTGACCACAGAAACTCAAGGCCCCACACTCAGCAACAGCCTCATACTTTTTGAATACCTGCTTTCATGGTTATATCTTGAAGGTAGGTTAAATGTGTCATGATAAGTACACTGGAAAAACACTAGAGGAACCACAAGTTTTAAGAAACAGGTACTTAGTCATAAGGTAAGAGACCTGGGTCCTTCACTCACTCACGTGATCTTGCTGTGCAAAGTACTTAGCCTCCCTTGCGTATCTAATGGTGACAATTATATCTATACTCCCCAGATTGGCAGCTTCCCCTCCAGCATGCCTAGCATTGCTTACCAGGTAGTGAAAAAGGTTCTGGAGTTTTCATTCCTACGTGAGAAAGAAATTTTCAGTGATTTGCAGTTTGTTCCAGTGAGTACAATTTCCAAACTCCTCCTTGTCTCATGAACTCGAGATACAAGCACCAAAGGTCCCACTGCACTGTAGTTTCTGGCTTTTTACTTGAAAGTTCTGGCTACACGAACCTTCACTGTGCAAATCCATGCCAAACTCAGAGAAGCCTGCCACGGCGCCTCATTAAGTCTGCCTCTATACCAGGAGAGTACTATGCTTAGTTACCTGGCAATCCTAGATGCTGAGATGTTATTAGCCAAAGCTAACAGTTAGCTTCTGCATGAAGTTGAAGTTTCTCTTGAGTACCTTTAGCTATAGAATCTAAGGCTGGACTGCATGCATCCAGGTCCCAAAAGCCTTGCCTTCAGCCATGCCCCCGGCACAGCTAACTTTCCTGTTCCAGGAAGGCATGAACACTAGGGAGGAAAGGTACTTTTCTACTCTCTTCCCCAGCTAAATCTTTGTAGAATGACTGGCAGGTAGCTGTAAGCGAAATATTAATGAATAATAATCTCATGACAATATTCTCTTTAATACACGGGGGGATCCTTCTCTTCTCATACTTTGGCCAAGAAAGTAAATAAAGCTGTCTTACCAGGTATTTGGGTGGCTTCTTGGCTCTTCACACCTGAAGACAGAAATGAATATTGGTTAGTGTTAATCAACTATCTTGCATTGTTAATGCTCCCTTTGGTCTATACCTCCCCCATCTTCAACCCCACCCCCACCCCCCAAAAAAGGAAAAAGAAAACAGTAACAAAAACACCTTTCAATTGCTCTTCATTCTCTAACTGGACAAAGCCCAAACTCCTATGGTAGAGTTTAAGAACTTCATTATCTGGCCAACCTTATCTTCATAAGGCAGTCAGTCCTAGTACATCGGTTTTTAAATGAAATAGTACTGGGTCTAAGACTCTGCTTGGTTTAGCTCTATTGTCATTATAGTTATTAGCTCTATGATTGGGCAGGCTTAATCCCTCTGACCTTCGTTTCCTTATTTAGGCAAAAGAAATACCTTGTAGGTTTGTAGTAAGTGGTGATTAAAGGTGATACATTATAAAACTGCTTAGTACATTACTGCATGGAACATAATCTCTCAATAACTAGAGTCCCTCTGTTTTGACTTAACTTATTCCTCAAACTCTCCATGTCCAGTAACGTCCTTAGTTCTAGGAGTCCTCATGCCTCCTTCTAACCTTGTAGCTGGTCTCTGAGAGTAAGTAAAAGATCACTTACCAGGTAAGACTGTGGGCTCCTGGCTTTTCTTTCCTGAAGATGAGAATAGGAAATATTTAGTGATAAACGCAGTAAGCTTGAAATTTTAACCTTATATTTATATAGCTATTTACAGTGGAAAACTCTAAAAGCTTTGAGAGATGACCCACTCTCAAAGCTTTTAGAGTTTTGGGTAAAAGGGAAGGAGATTTAACCCACTGGTGCCTAACTTACTGTGAGAACTATGGCTAGTGATCCAGGCACTCTCCTAGATTAAGCAAAATATCTCTTGTTGATTCTTTTTTAGACTCTGACCTACATTTGTCATGATTTATTTTTAAAAATGAAACTTCTTGATTATGTAAGTAATATAATTACAGATACTTTGGAAAAATATAGGAAATTATTAAAAATTACTCATAATCCCAGATATCAGAGCTATTCAATCGTAACATTTTGGTATATTTCCTGTCTCTTTGCTATATATATATATATATGTACATGCTCATATACATTTTTTACTATTTTTCTCAGTTTTATTGAGATATAATTGACATAAAACACTGTATAAGTTTATGGTATACAGCATAATGACTTGAGTTACATATATTGTGACAGGATTACCACAATAAGTTTAGCTAACATCCGTCATCTCATACAGATACAAAAAAAAAAAAGGAAAAAATGGTTTTCCTTGTGATGAGAACTCTTAGGATCTATTCTCTTAACAGCTTTCAAATACACCACACAGCTGTTAACTATAGTCATGTTGCACATTACATCCTCTGTACTTATTTATCTTATAACTGGAAGTTTGTACCTTTTGACATTTTAAAATAAATTTGATAGTATACTCCATATGCTGTTTTTATCCTATCTTCTAAAAAATTTTTATTGGAGTATAGTTGATTTACAATGTGTTAGTTTCAGGTGTACAGCAAAGTGAATCTGTTATATATATACATATATCCACTCTTTTTTAGATTCTTTTCCCATATAGGCCATTACAGAGTATTGAGTAGAGTTTGTTTTTATCCTATTTTTATTGTCACTGTATTATAAGTACTTTCTCATATCTTTAGATATTTTTCAAAAACATGGTTTTTAAATTGGTTAGTGTTTCATAGTATGGATATAACTTATTTAACAATACCCAACTGTTGGATACTAAGGTTATTTATAAATTTTGGCTACCATAACACTGCATAAACATTTCTGTACATATTTTGTACACAAATTTTTATGTTTATTTCCTTAGGACAAATATCTAAAAGTGTTATAGCTAGGTTAAAAGGTATGGACATTTTTAAGGCTAGTGATACATACTATTGAAATTGTCCTCCAGAAAAGTTCCAACTTATAATCTCACCAGTAATTTATGAGAATGTTTCTGTCCCAGCACCCTTGAGGAATATCATTTTTAAGAAAGACAAAAAAAATTGGGAATGAGTCATACTTTGGAATATACTAAATAATCAAATGGATATAGCTAATAGCATTTGTTACTCAGATTGCTAGAAACAGAAATATATACACATATATAAAATCATTTTAATTTAGGAAAAAATGCCATTTTTTATGCTCCTGATGAACACCCTATGTTACAGAGTTTGTGGAATAATTAGTCACACCATCCTCTATCCATGTAACAGCTAGCCTAAAGCAGAAGATAGTAAATTCTCTAGAACTAGTTTCTTATGTCATGTCTCTAACTGCTCCGCTGGGATGACCTATGGATTGTTAGATAGGAGACAGACAGAGCTGCTGGGTGGTCCTTATAAAGAAGGATATCTGGAACTCAGGAGCGTCTCTTATATACCAAACTAGTAAGCTAATGTGGGTTCTGCTTTCTTCCCACTTTTCCTTACCATGCCATGCCCACCTGCTCCCACCCCTAAGGAAGCTGTCTTACAAACGTAAGCCCCTAGAGTTTATGAAAATGTCTTACCAGGGTCTCCAAGTTTCTGGTTTTTCTCACTTAAGTTACAAAAAGAAACTTACCCGTTTTAATGATAGAACAAAGTAATTGGGAGTTACCACAGTTGGAGCAGAACTATTTTCAGGTAATTATGGCCATAAAGGTCCACTTGATATATCCAGTAAGCTAATGCTACTAAATTTAAGTGTCAGCCACAGTCTAAATGCACCTTGGCTAATTGGGCTGGAACGTTCCTCTGGACCCTCATACTAAGAGAAACTGTTATACACAGTAAGTCTCCTAGCGATCTCCACAAGCTAGAAAAATGTCTGTCTTGAAGAGTTAGCTGAAGTCCCTGTGAAGTGACCAGTAAAACTTGTGGCTGCCCTGCCAATAAGAAGTGTTACTAAGCAAGTCCTCAGAGGCATGAAATGTTTCACACAAGGACAGGAAATATCTTCCAAACGTCAGGTAAACTGCATACTTAAGGAAAGGCCAGATACTTTTCTCTCTTCAATAAAGAAAAACTTATTGTAGCTGCATGGGCCAAATACATAACAAGGAACTTAAATGCAAAGAAGTGATTTGGGCCATATCACCATAAGTGGAAACTTAGGGGCTGGGGAAAGCGTCTAATCACTCAGATGTTTTAGTCAAATGATAACAAACATCACCTTACTTGAAAAAGGCAAATGACTAACTTTTTCTACTTTCATCTGGATGTTTGGTGTCACACAGGCTAATCTCAACGACTGAGAATAGAGCTATACATAAGAGGCCTCAGACCTGTCAAGAGTGCCTAGCTCTTCAGGTCTGCCCAGCCTTATTCCCCAGAATGGTTCCATATTGTTCAGATCTCCAGAGAGCCAACTCTCTCATTTGCAAGGAGGTAAATTTCCCCAGAATGGATTCTTTTTTTCTGCCTCATATCTGCCAGGTTACTCCTTCATATGTGCAAAGTACTCTTTTTTTGTCAGCTAAGAACTGAATTTGCTGAACAGGAAAGAGCTATTAAACATCCGTGTAGCTAATAAACATCCATTATTTTTAAAAATAGAGCATACTTACCAGAGTTGTAGACACTGATGTGTTGAAAATATTCTGAAATACAAACATGTTTTCATTACATAGTACTACACTTAGATGTGAATGTCAGGTTCGGTCAAGATACATGCAAAATATGGCAATATGAGAAATATAAAATTTCAGTCTCAAAAATAAATGGATATAAATTCATTTTAATTACTTTAAGAAGAATTCAAAGAAAAACTAGCCAGGAAGACAGCTAGAAATGGACCCTTATTTTCAAACTATTTAAATAAAACTTCAAAAGGATCCACCCAAAGCATGCATCAGTCCAAGGCATTTCCTGTCAACTTTGGTTCAGATCTGTTGAGCCTAATTTGATAAAGTTGTTCCTGAATACTCTTAGAATTCCTGTTTACCTTCCCAACTCTTTTCCATGGTCCTCTAAGAGAGACTATTTTTGTTATATTCTCCATTTTTCCCTGAGGAAGAGGAAACAGACCACATTACTGTTCTGTCCCCCAAGTCTTTCCCCTGATGAAGGAAGGAATCCTTCATCAGTCTCCCAAATATTACTTCCCAAGATGTCAAAACAAAGGAATACAAGTATAACTCTGTGCATAGGAGTCATGTAGGAGTATTCAGGAGTCAAAATCCTGTAATGATAGGCTAGGGTCAGAGTGGCATGGTCCCTGCATGCCCAAGGCAAATGCAATGCTTGAGAGAACAGCCACAGGCAAGGCTGGGATAGGCTTAGGGTGGGCTCCTGTACCCTCCCCCTGAAAAGGTAGTAGCAGTAGCACAACTCAGCCTTGAGAAGACAATGGCTGACAGTATGACAGTACAGTGGGGTGGCTCTGACCTATTCCTGTGAGAAATAACACTGATAAAATTCCCATTACAGAGATAATACTCTAGAGCATATCTTACCCATGTTCTCAACACAATTTGCAGTTTTTAGTCCTGAAACATAAAGTTTTATTAGTTAGACACAATCTACCTTAGTAAAGATTTCAAATTGGTCTGTGCCTACTGGTAATCTAATCTGTCAGCTCCTAGTCTATCAGACTCATAATTTAGTGGGAAGCAAATTACATTTTTGTATTCATAATACAGTCACCAAAGAACAGTAGCTCTAGATAAAACATCTAACTTTTCTGGAATTCAGTTCCCTTGTGTGTATCTTTTATTGGGAGATTGCTTCAAATGACCTCCAGAGTCCCATCCAAAGCTAACACTTTATTTATTTATGCATTTATTTTTAATAGATCTTTATTGGAGTATAATTGCTTCACAATACTGTGTTGGTTTCTGCTGTATAACAAAGTGAATAAGCTGTATGTATACACATGTCCCCATATCCCCTCCCTCTTGCATCTCCCTCCCACCCTCCCTATCCCACCCCTCTAGGTGGTCACAGAGCACGGAGCTGATCTCCCTATGCTATGCTGCTGCTTCTCACTAACTAACTATTTTACATTCGGTAGTGTATATATGTCGATGCTACTCTCACTTCACCCCAGCTTCCCCCTCTCACCCCATGTCCTCAAGTCCATTCTCTATGTCTACATCTTTATTCCTGCTCTGCAACTAGGTTCACCAGTACCAATTTTTTTGGATTCCATACGTATGTGTTAGCATACGATATTTGTTTTTGTCTTTCTGACTTACTTCACTCTGTATGACAGACTATAGGTCTATCCATCTCACTACAAATAACTCAATTTCCCTCCTTTTTATGACTGAGTAACATTCCATTGTATATATGTGCCATATCTTCTTTATCCGTTCATCTGTTGATGGACATTTTGGTAGGCTCCATGCCCTGGCTATTGTAAATAGTGCTGCAATGAACATTGTGGTACATGTCTTTTTGAATTACAGTTTTCTCAGGGTATATGCCCAGTAGTGGGATTGCTGGGTCACATGGTAGTTCTATTTTTAGTTTTTTAAGGAACCTCCATACTGTTTTCTAGTAGGTTTCTGGTGGCATCTTTAGGATTCTCTATGTATAGTATCATGTCATCTGCAAACAGTGACAGTTTGCTACTTCTTTTCCCATTTGTATTCTTTTACTTCTTTTTCTTCTCTGATGGCCGTGGCTAGGACTTCCAAAACTATGTTGAATAAGAGTGGCGAGTGGACATCCTTGTCTTGCTCCTGATCTTAGTGGAAATGCTTTCAGTTTTTCACCATTGAGTATGATGCTTGCTGTGGATTTGTCATATATGGCCTTTTTTATGTTGAGGTAGGTTCCCTCTATGCCCATTTTCTGGAGAGCTTTTATCATAAATGGGTGTTGAATTTTGTCAAAGGCATTTTCTGCATCTATTGAGATGATCATATGGTTTTTATTCCTTAATTTGTTAAGGTGGTGTATCACGTTGATTTATTTGCATATATTGAAGAATCCTTGCATCCCTGGGATAAATTCTACTTGATCATGGTGTATGATCCTTTTAATATGTTGTTGGATTCTGTTTGCTAGCATTTTGCTCAGGACTTTTGCATCTATGTTCACCAGTGATATTGGTCTATAATTTTCTTCTTTTGTGATATCTTTTTCTGGTTTGGGTATCAGGGTGATGGTGACTTCGTAGAATGAATTTGGGAGTGTTTCTCTCTCTGCAATTTTTTGGAAGAGTTTGAGAAGGATCAAACTCTTGAGAAGGGTCAGTGTTAGCTCTTCTCTAAATGTTTGATAGAATTCACCTGTGAAGCCATCTGTTCCTGGACTTTTGTTTGTTGAAAGAGTTTTAATTACCATTTCAATTTCATTACTTGTGATTGGTCTGTTTATATTTTCTAATTCTTCCTGGTTCAGTCTTGGAAAATTGTATCTTTCCAAGAATTTGTCCACTGCTTCGTGGCTGTCCATTTTATTGGCATATAGTTGTTTGTAGTAGTCTCTTATAATCCTTTGTATTTCTGCAGTGTCAGTTGTGGTTTCTGCTATTTCATTTCTAATTTTATTGACTTGCATCCTCTTTTTTTCTTCATGAGGCTGGCTAAGGGTTTATCAATTTTGTTTATCTTCTCAAAGATTTTAGATTTTAGTTTTATTGACCTTTGTTATTGTTTTCTTCATTTCTATTTCATTTATTTCTGCTCTGATCTTTATGATTTATTTCCTTCTACTGACTTTGGGTTTTCTTTGTTCTTCTTTCTCTAGATGTTTTAAGTGTAGGGTTAGATTGTTTATTTGAGATTTTTCTTGTTTCTTGAGGTGAGATTGAATTGTTATAAACTTCCTTCTTAGAACTGCTTTTGCTGTGTCCTATAGGTTTTGGGTCATCATATTTTCGTTGTCATTTGATTCTATGTATTTTTTTATTCCTTCTTTGACTTCTTCACTGATCTCTTGGTTGTTTAGCCTCCATGTATTTGTGTTTTTTACAGTTTTTTTCCTGTAATTGATTTCCAATCTCATAGCGTTGTGGTCAGAAAAGATGCTTGATACAATTTCAATTTTCTTAAATTTACGGAGGCTTGATTTGTGACCCAAGATGTGATCTATCCTGGAGAATGTTCCATGAGCATTTGAGAAGAAAGTGTATTCTGCCACTTTCGGGTGGAACGTTCTATAGATATCAATTAAATCTATCTGGTCTATTGTGTCATTTAAAGCTTGTGTTTCCTTACTTATTTTCTGTTTGGATGATCTGTCCATTGGTGTAAGTAGTGTGTTCAAGTCCCCTACTATTATTGTGTTACTGTTGATTTCTCCTTTCATGGTTGTTAGCATTTGCCTCATGTATTGAAGTGCTCCTATGTTGGGTGAATAAACATTTACAATTGTTATATCTTCTTCTTGGATTGATCCTTTGACTGTTATGTAGTGTCCCTCCTTATCTCTTGTAACAGTCTTTATTTTAAAGTCTATTTTATCTGATACGAGTACTGCTACTCCAGCTTTCTTTCGATTTCCATTTGCATGGAATATCTTTTCCCATCCCTTCACTTTCAGTCTGTATGTGTCCCTAGGTCTGAAGTGGGTCTCTTGCAGACAGCATATATACGGATCTTGTTTTTGTATCCATTCAGCCAGTCTTTGTCTTTTGGTTGGGGCATTTAATCCATTTACATTCAAGGTTATTATCAATATGTATGTTCCTATTACCATTTTCTTAATTGTTCTGGGTTTGGTTTTGTGGGTCTTTTTCTTCTCTTGTGTTTCCCGCCTAGAGAAGTTTCTTTGGTGGTGCTGAATTCTCTTAGCTTTTGCTTGTCTGAAAAGCTTTTGATTTCTCCTTTGAATCTGAATGAGATCCTTGCTGGGTAGAGTAATCTTGGTTGTAGGTTTTTCTCTTTCATCACTTTAAGTATATCCTGCCACTCCCTCTGGCCTGTAGAGTTTCTGCTGAAAAATCAGCTGATAACCTTATGGGGATTCCTTTGTATGTTATTTTTTGTTTTTCCCTTGCTGCTTTTAATATTTTTTCTTTGAATTTAATTTTTGTTAGTTTGATTAATATGTGTCTTGGTGTGCTTCTCCTAGGGTTCATCCTGTATGGGACTCTCTGTGGCTTCCTGGAATTGGGTGACTATTTACTTTCCCATGTTAGGGAAGTTTTTCACTATAATTTCTTCAAATATTTTCTCAGACCCTTTCTTTTTCTTTTCTTCTTCTGGGACCCCTATAATTCGAATGTTGGTGTGTTTAGTGTTATCTCAGAGGTCTCTGAGATTGTCTTCAATTCTTTTCATTCTTTGTTCTTTATTCTGCTCTTTGGTAGTTATTTCCACCGCTTTGTCTTCCAGCTCACTTATTCATTCTTCTGCCTCAGTTATTCTGTTATTGATTCCTTCTAGTGTATTTTTCATTTCAGTTACTGTGTTGTTCATCTCTGTTTGTTTGTTCTTTAGTTCTTCTAGATCTTTGTTAAACATTTCTTGTATTTTCTCAATCCATGCCTCCATTCTATTTCTGAGATTCTGGATCATCTTTACTATCATTACTCTGAATTCTTTTTCAAGTAGATGCCTATTTCCTCTTCATTTATTTAGTCTTGTAGGTTTTTACCTTGCTCCTTCATCTGTGACTATTTTTTGCCATCTCTCTTTTTTTTTTTCTTTTAATGAGTGTGATTGTGTTCCTGTCTTACTGGTTGTATGGCCTGAGGCTTCCAACACTGGAGTTTGTAGGCTGTTGCATAGAGCTGGGTCTTGGTGCTGAGATGAGGACCTCCATGAGACCTCACTCTGATGAATATTCTCTGAGGTGTCTGAGGTTCTCTGTTAGCCCAGTGGTTAGGACTCAGAGCTCCCACCACAGGAGCTGTCGCTCACCCCCCAGCTCGTGAACCAAGATCCCACAAGCCACGTGGGGTGGCAAAAAAAAAAAAAAAAAAGAGAGAACAATAGCAAAGTAAAAAATAAAATTAGACTGGGAAACTAACAGATATGTTAGAAAGAATATAAAAATTAAAATATAGATGAAACAACAACCAGAAGGTACAACAGTACCACAACAGTAAAAGAGGGGAGGAGAGAAAAGAAGAAAAAAGCAAAAAAAAAAGGGGGGTAAACACCTTGGCTCTGGAGGGTGGGGCCTAAGCAAGGGCAAGGTTTGGGCATTGGGCAGGGCCAGTGCTCAGGACCCACAGGGCTGGAAAAGGCCCTGGGGGCTGTAGGAGGTGGGGCTTAGGCTCAATGGAACAGAAGGGGCCCAGGCATGCCCCCCACCCCTAGTCTCAGAGGGTGGAGGACCTCACCTGGGAGCCCAGCAGGCTTCCTAGGCTTGAGTGAGATGGGCAAACGCCTTCCTCTCCCGCTCCTCTGGTCCTGGAGGGCTCCTCCTGCCTGCCTCTCCTTATCTCCCTGGCCTCCTTCCTATGTCCCCAGGACCAATGCGGCTGGGGTTGGGGGGGCCTTGGAGGGCAGGGGACTGGCCTGGGAGGTCAGCAGTCTCCCCGGGCCTGAGTGGGTGGGCAATTGCCCTCTGCTACTCTCCCAATCCTCCTGGAGGGCCCCTCTGCCTGCCTTTCCTAATCTCCCTGGCCTCAGGGGCGCCAATCTGGACTCCACTTCTCCTCTCCCCTCAGTCCCCCCACGTCCTACCAGTTCGTTTGGGGGTTCTTCCCATCTCCTTGGCCGTCAGGGTCCCCCATCAGCAGCCAGCAGACGCCCTAGTTGTGGGGAGGCCTAACTCAGCATCTTCCCACACTGCCATCTTAACTCTGCCCCTGCAAGCTAACACTTTATGATTATATGATTAGTCTGAAAAAATTAGGAGAAAATTTATCTGTCTGTTTAACTAATTCTCTCTTCAGATACTAAATGTCCTTCTCAACAGTTAACCTAACGTTTTACTATGGCTTGCTAGCAATCAGGGTGGAGAGAGGCTGGTGCTGACAGCTTCCACCTTGCTGCACTTCCCAGCCTGAAAGGCCTGCTGGGTGGGGCTGCTAGTAGTTGCAGTGGCTAGGCACTGAAACTCAGGGAGATGGACCCTGGGAGAGGACTCTGTGTAGCTGTGCAGAAACAGCCCGGAGGGCCTGGGGTGTGATCTGGGCCAAACCAGAGCTCATTGTCAGCGTGCATGGCAGGGCTTGGCTCCAGCAGTTGTCTCTGTTGGTGTGCACAGTAGGTGACAGGCAGCATCAGAGAATCACACGTGAGGAGTACTCAGATGTTCCTTTCCCGGCAGAAGGGCTCCAGTTCTGCCCACCTCACACAGCAGCTTGGAGCCAGATTTGGGGCAGACAGGTCCTGGGAGAGCCCTACCATAGAGGTAGCCCCAGTCCCAGGTGGCAACGCCATCACCTTGATTCCTGCAGTCACAACACCCCAGCCCCCAGCACCAGCCTAGCACTAGGCAAGAAAGGGATGGGACTCCATGGAACAAAGAGGAGGCCCCACCCAAATCCAGTGCAGGCTCTGGTCACCACAACACCAATCACATGCCCTATCAAGGGGATAACGCTCTGAGGAAAGATGTGACTAGCATCCATACCAAAAGTACCCATTGCACCAAAATTATTGGACTCATACAGTCTACTCAGGAATGCTCCCACATAAAAACCAGCCCTTCAAGACAACAGTAGATAACTGTTCCTCCTAAATTTATAGAGACATAAATTTAAGTAAAATTTAAAAAGCACAGGAACTGCTCCCAGTTTAAAGAACAAGAGAGGGGCTTCCCTGGTGGCGCAGCGGTTAAGAATCCACCTGCCAACGCAGGGGACACAGGTTCGAGCCCTGGTCCAGGAAGATCCCACGTGTGGCGGAGCAACTAAGTCCGTGCACCACAACTACTGAGCCTGCGCTCTAGAGCCCACGAACCGCAATTACTGAGCCAGCACATCACTACTACTGAAGCCCACGCACCTAGAGCCCATGCTCAGCAACAAGAGAAGCCACCACAATGAGAAGCCCACACACTGCAATGAACAGTAGGCCCTGCTCACTGCAACTAGAGAAAGCCTGCGTGCAGCAATGAAGACCCAATGCAGCCAACAATAAATAAATTAAACAAATAAATATTTTAAAGTTATAAAAAAATTTTTTTAAATAAATTAAAAAATGAGAGAAATCCTCTGAAAGAACAATGAAACAGACCCCTCCACTCTACTTGACCCTGAGTTCAAAAAGGAGGTAATAAATATGCTAAATGAATTAAGAACAATTATTGATAGAAATGCAGAATCACTGTAACGAGGAATTAGAAACTATAAAGAGGAGCCAATCAAAAACAACTCAATTACCAAGATAAAAGCCAATCTAGAAGCAATGAATAGCAGACTAAATAATGTAGCAGAACAAATAAGTGATCTGGAAGACAGAATAATGGAAATCACCCAATCAGAACAAAAGACAGAAAGACAAATGAAAAAAAAAATGAAAGCAACATACGAGGTCTATGGGATGATATAAAACGTGCCAAACTTAAGGTCCCACAAGCTGCATGGCAAGGCCAAAATATATATATATATATATATATATATATATTTGAAGAAATTATGGCTGAAACCTTCCCAAACCTAAAGAAGGAAAAAGATATCTAGGTACCGGAAGCACAGAGGGTCCCAAATAAGATGAACCTAAACAAACCAACACCAAGACATATTATAATTAAAATGGAAAAAGTTCAAGATAAAGAGAGGAATCTAAAGGCAGCAAAAGAGAAACAAAGAGTCAGTTACAAAGGAACCCCCATAAAGCTCTTAGCTAATTTCTCTGCAGAAACACTGTCAAACAAAGTCATGAAAGGGAAAAATCTGAAACCTAGGATACTCTACCCAGCAAGACTATCCTTTAGGCTAGAAGGAGATAAAGGATGTCTCAGACAAGCAAAAACTACAAGAATACAGCAATACTAAACCTAACCTAAAAGAAATATTGAAAGGTCCTCTCTAAATAGAAAAGAATCAAAAATCTATAGGAAAGGGAAAGTCACAATAGGAATGGCAAATGTATAAAAGGATTGAAGACCACTTAAATAAGCCAGTACACAGATTAAAAAACAATCAGAAAAATTCTGTAAAAGTGTTTATAACTACAATTAACAGCAAGAACATAAACATTAAGATGTAAAACAGGACATCAAAATCATGAAATATGGGGGAGGGGATTAAAATTGTAGATCTTTTAGAATGTGTTTGAACTTATATGACTACCAGTCTAAAGCAAGTAGATATAGTTATGGGTTAACATACTTGAAAACAAGGGTAACCACAAGTCAAAACCATATGATAGATTCACCAAAAAAAAGAGAAAGCAATTCAAGCATAATACAAAAGAAAACCATCAAACCATAAAAAAAACAAAAAGAAGAAATGAACAAGGAAGAACTACAAAATCACCTTGAAAACAAGGTTTAAAATGGCAATAAATACATACTTGTCAATAATTACTTTAAGTGTCAATGGACTAAATGCTCCAATCAAAAGACACAGAATGGCAGATTAAAAAAAAAAAAGAACCTACAATATGCTGCTTACAAGAGACTCACTTTAGGGCAAAAGACATACATAGATTGAAAGTGAGGGGATCGAAAAAGGTATTTCATAGATTGAAAGTGAGGGGATGGAAAAAGGTATTTCATGCAAATGAAAACAACAAGAAAGTGGGGGTAGCAATATCCGTATCAGACAATACAGACTAAAACAAAGTCCATAAGGAAAAACAAAGAAGGACACCATATAATGATAAAGGGATCAATACAAGAAGAGGATATTACGCTCATTAACATACTCACCCAGTATAGAAGCACCTAGATATATAAAACAAATACGAACAGACATAGAAGGAGAAACTGACAGGAATACAGTAATAGTAAGAGACTAACATTCTACTGACGTCAATAGACAAATATTCCAGATGAAATCAATAAGGCAACAAAGATTCTAAAAGACAGAATAGACCAGTTGGATTTAATTGATATCTACAGGACATTACATCCAAAAAAAACCAGAATGCACATTCTTTTCAAGGGTGCATGGACCATTCTCTAGAATAGACCACATACTAGGACACAAAACAAGCCTCAACAATTTTAAGAGGATAGAAGTTATTTCAAGCATCTTTTCTGACCACCACAGTATGAAACTAGAAATCAACCACGAAAAGAAAAAAAAGGTAGAAACCAATCACATGGAGACTAAACAACATGCTACTAAAAAAAACAATGGGTTGATGATGAATTCAAAGAGGAAATCAGAGAACACCTTGAAACAAATGACAATGAAAATACAGCCTTACAAAATCTATGGGATATAGCAAAAGCAGTTCTAAGAGAGAAGGTCATAGCAATACAGGCCTTCCTTAAGAAACAAGTCTCAAATAAACAAACTGTCACCTAAAAGAATTAGGAAAAGACCAAACAAAACCCAAAGTCAGCAGAAGGAAGGAAATAATAAAGATCAGAGAGGAACTAAATAAAAATAGAGATTAAAAAACAATAGAAAAAAATCAATAAAACCAAGAGTTGGTTTTTTTAAAAGATAAACAAAATCGACAAACCTCTAGCCAGGCTCACCAAGAAGAAAAGAAAGAGGACCCAAATAAACAAAATAAGAAATGAAAGAGGAGAAATAACAGCCAATAGTGCAGAAATACAAAAAAATCATAAGAGAATACTATGAACGGTTATATGCCAACAAATTGGACAACTTAGAAGAAATGGAAAAGTTTCTAGAAACATATAGCCTGCCAAAATTGAGTCAAAAAGAAAGAGATAATTTGAACAAACCAATCATTAGAAGTGAAATAAAATCCATAATTTAAAAATTCCCTGCAAACAAAAGTCTAGGAATGGATGGCTTCAATGGGGAATTCTACCAAACATATAAAGAAGAACTTATGCCTATCCTTCTCAAACTATTCCAAGAGACTGAAGAGGAGGGAACGCTCCCAAATTCTTATGAAGCCACCATCACCCTGATACCAAAACCAGACAAAAACACTACAAAAAATGAAAATTACAGGCCAATATCTTTGATGAATATAGATCAAAAATCCTCAATAAAATATTAGCAAGCCTAATCTAACAATACCTAAAAAAGGTCATGCAGAATGTTTAAGTTGGATTCATTCCAGGGTCACAAGGATGGTTCAAATAAGTAAATCAATCAATGTGATACACCACATCAACAAAAGAAAAGACAAAACCACATGACCATCTCAATAGATGCAGAAAAAGCATTTGATAAAATTCAACATCCATTCAAGAAAAAAACTCTCACCGAAGTGGGTATAGAGGGAACATAACTCAACACAATAAAAGCCATTTACAACAAACCCACAGCCAACATCATACTCAACAGAAAAAGCTGAAAGCCTTCCTGCTAAATTCAGGAATAAGACAAGGCTGCTCACTCTCACCACTTCTATTCAACACAGTATTAGAAATCCTAGCACAGCAATCAGACAAGAAAAACAAAAGGTATCCAAATTTGAAGGGAAGAGGTAAAACTGTCACTATTTGCAGATGACATGATACTCTATATAGAGAACTCTAAAGACTCCACACAAAAACTATTAGAACTAATAAATGAACTCAGCAAGGTAGCAGGATATAAGATTGATATACAGAAATCTGTTGTATTTCTTTACACTAACAATGAAATATCAGAAAGTAAATGAAAAAAAAATCCCGTTTAAAATCATGTCAAAAAAAAAAACTAGGAAAAAAACTTTTAAGCAAGGAGGTGAAAGACCTATACATTGAAAACTATAAAACACTGATAAAGAGACTGAAGATGATTCAAAGAAATGGAAAGGTATCCCATGCTCTTGGATTAGAAAAATTAATATTATTAAAATGGTCATACTACCCGAAGCAATCTACAGATTTAGTGTAATCCCTGTCAAAATATCCATTCCATTTTCACAATACTAGAACTAATAATCCTAAAATTTATATGGAACCATGGAAGACCCAGAATTGCCAAAGCAATTCTGAGGAAAAAGAACAAAGCTGGAGGTATAACCCTCCCAAGACTTCAGACAATACTACAAAGCTACAGTAATCAAAATAGCGTGGAATTGGCACAAAAACAAATAGATCAATGGAACAGAATAGAGAGTCCAGAAATAAACCAACACACCTATGGTCAATTACAACAAAGGAGGCAAGAACATACAATGGAGAAAAGACAGTCTCTTCAACAAGTGGTGTTGGGAAAGCTGGACAGCTACATAAAAAATCAATGAAATTAGAACACTCTCCCATAGCATATACAAAAATAAACTCAAATGGTTTAAAGACCTAAATATAAGACATAATTCCATATAATTCCTAGAAGAGAACACAGGCAAAACATTCTCTGACATAAATTGTAGCAGTATTTTCTTAGATCAGTCTCCCAAGGCACAAAAAAAAAAAGAAAAGAAAAAATTAAAGCAAAAATAAGCAAATGGGACCTAAACAAACATAAAAGCTTTTGCACAGCAAAGGAAACAATCAACAACAAAAAAAGACAACCTACGGAATGCAACTGACAGGAGTTAATATCCAAAATATACAAACAGCTCATACAACTCAACAGCAAATAAACAAACAATCCAAACAAAAAATAGAAAGAAAACTTGAATAGATATTTTTCCAAAGAAGACATACAGATGGCCAACAGGCACATGAAAAGATGCTCAACATCATAATTATTAGAGACAAGTAAATCAAAACTACAATGAGATATCACCTCACACCTATCAGAATGTCTATCATCAAAAAGTCTGCAAACAATAAATGCTGGAGAGCGTGTAGAGAAAAGGAAACCCTCCTACACTGTTGGTGGGAATGTAAATTGGTGCAGCCACTATGGAAAACAGTATGGAGGTTCCTTAAGAAACTAAAAATAGAGCTACCATATGATCCAGCAATCCCACTCCTGAGCATATATCCAGAAAAGATGAAAAACCTAATTCAAAAAGATACATACACCTCAATGTTCATAGCAGCACTACTTAGAATAGCCAAGACATGGAAACAACCTAAGTGCCCATCAATAGATGATTGGCTTAAGAAGATGTGGTATATATATCTATATACCACATATATGTATTATAATATATTATATATATAATATTCCATTGTGTATGTATATGTATAAACACAATGGAATATTAGCCATAAAAAAGAATGAAATACTGTCATTTGCGGCAACGTGGATGGACCTAGAGAACATCATACTAAGTGAAGTAAGTCAAACAGAGAAATACAAATATTATATCTCTTATATGTAGAAACTAAAAAATAATACAAATGAATCTATATACAAAACAAACAGATTCACAGACACAGAAAACAAACTTATGGTTACCAAAGGGGAAAGGGAGGAGGGGGTAGGGATAAATTAGGAATAGGTGATTAACAGATACAAACTACTATATATAAAATAGATAAGCAATAAGGATTTACTGTATAACATAAGGAACTATATTCATAATGTCCTGTATAACCTATAATGGAAAATAATCTGAAAATATATATATATATAACTGAATCACTTTGCTGTACACCTGAACCTAACACAATATTGTAAATCAACTATACTTCAATAAAAAAAAAGTAGGAGGGTTAAAAATGGGTAAGAGATTGATCCAGAAATAAATGGGAGAAGACACAAATATATATAGGGATTGAAAAAGGGAATATAACCATGGATTCAGCAGGTGTAAAAAGACCTGAGATTACTGTGACTAGCTTTATGCCAATAAATTTGAAATGTAAGACAAATGGACAATTCCTAGAAAAATGTAACTTATCAAAAATAACTCAAGAATAAACAGAAAACTCACATGGTATTATAACTATTAAGCAGTTTAAACTTTTTCCACAATGAAAAATACCAGGATAGTTTAGTTTTTACAGAGTACTAAAGAGAAAGGAGCTGCACAGAGAACCCCAGAGATCTTCAAAGGGTTTCCAGTACTCAGCAAAGTACTGATCAGTTTATACTTGTCTAAGGAAACTACCCAAGGCCAGGGAAAGAACTCAAAGGATGAAGAACAGTGACTATTCCTACCAGCCACACTGGAAAACCTTATAAGTCGTTATTTTAGCAGGGAGCTCTACAGTAAGAAGCCTTGGAAGCAGTTCAGACAACAGTAAATAAAGCCCTCCCAGGAGTTCCTATCTCCTTCAGATCTCAAGAAATTACAGATGTCTGTGACCAAACTCATAGCTGATTGGAATTTCTGGCAACAAGACTACAGCAGTATTTGTTGGCCACTGCACTTTTGGACACAAGGACCCCTCCCTTTGTAGGCCCTGCTACTGCTAGCCTGTTACTGGTCCTAATGAGACAGATGGTCTCACCAAAAGAAAAGTCATGATTCTCCAACCTAATAACTTATTGTGCAATGGGTTCTCTTTGAACTAAATTCCCATGAAGTAGGACAAACTCCCAAAAGTTCCACTGTCACATGGAAATTTTACCTCCAATTAAGGGTCAAACCTGGCTCCTAAAGCCTTAGCCACTTCCGCAAATAAATGGCTGCCCATCCATTAGACCTGCAGTTTCCAAACAGTGGTAGAGGTGTCCCTGCACGCTCTAGCAAATTCACAGGGGTACCAAGGGATATTTTAAAATTTCAAGACAAACACAGCCCGACTTGATATCTTTCAGACACTGCATGAACTACTAGCTTTAGACAGAACACAGTTTCAAAGTTAGGTTACATTCTATTCGATAACATCATATATTTGCAAAGCTGAGTTTTTAGCAATTGTTGTGATAAAAAGCAAGTATATGTGAAAAATCAATGTGGATCAGGAAATAAGATGGTATCTAATCTGATACCAAGGCTTGAGAAGCTGTGCAGTCAGCGTCCAATAGGTACATACATCCCATTAGCAAGTCACTGTGGTTAAAAATGAAATAATAGTTCTTAAAACTTTTTATATATATTACTTCTTAAAAACAGCTACTAAGATATTAGGACATAAATACTTATTGAGTTGCTTGAGTTTACTTAATAAATGGAATTTTTAGGCATTTATTTTAGCCTAGGGACACTGAAAAAAATTATGACAACACTAAGGACACCATGAACCAAGAAAGTCTGAGAACCTCTGCATTAAACAGTACAAAGCCTCACCTACTACTTTATCCAAACTATTGGCTCAATGGGGGCCTTACCTGTAAGATTTCACACCTGCAAAGACAGCTGCCATGCTGTGAGACAGTCTATGGAGAGGCCTATGTAGTTAGGAACAAGGGAGGCCCCCAGCCAACAGCTCATGAGGAACTAAGGCCTTAGTCAACAACCCACTAGGAACTGAATCTTGCCATCAATCATGTGAGTGAGCTGGGAAGCACATCTTCCCCAGTCAAGTATTATGATGACTGCAGCCTTGTGAGAGATCCCAAGTCAAAAGACCGAGGTACACTGAACCCAGATTCCTGACACAGCAACTATGAGACAATAAATGTTGTTTTTAGCCACTAAATTTTGGAGTAATTTGTTATGCAGTGATGGATAACTAATACAGGTGTGAGGGTCAGTTTTATGTATCAACTTGTCTAAGATACAGTCCCTAGTTATTCAATCAAACATTAATCTAAGTTGTTGCCTTGAAGGTATTTTGTAGATGGGATTAAAATCTACAATTAGTTACCTTTATATAAGGGAGATTATCCAAGATAATCTGGTGGGCATGATACAATGGGTAGAAAGGCCTTAAGCACTTAGGCTTCCCAAAAGAAGAAATGCTGCCTGTGGGCACAGCTTCAGCTCATACCCAAGAGTTCCAGCCTGCCCTTCCTGACAGCCTGACCTATGGATTTCAGACTTGTCTTGCTAGCCCATACAATCATGTAAGCCAATTCCTTACAACTGATTCTGTTTCTCTGGTTGGAAACCTTGACTGATACAATCAGCATGAACAAGTCTGGTGGGTGAAAGTCTGGAGGGGGTTGGTAACGAAGAGTTCTCCCTTTTCCTATAAATATGGAATAAACAGTCTGAACAGCCTTCCAAATGTTCTAGGCACTGATTCATAATGTGAATTTCTCGAGGTGATGGATATGTGATATGTCACTTCTTATCTGGTTTATCTATACCGAATCTTGTTGAATCCCCAATCCCAGACAACAACACAGAAACTTCGCTACTTCCAGGGAAGGCTAAAAGAGTGTCCATCAGAACCAATGAAGGTACTTATATTTGATGAACCCTCAAGTGCTAGGGGTGGATTTATAAAAAATAAATCTGGATAGCTCTGTAGGTTCATCTTCTTTCCCCCTTTTGATGGCTTAGCAGAGAGTTGCCTCAAAACCCATTGCACAAAAGGCTTAGCAGAGAGTTGCCTCAAAGAGTTGCTCAACAAAATAGACTAACACCAGCCACTGGAGTTCAGGGCCTCTTCCTTTCTAACAAGATTACTTTTGCAGTCAGGGAACACTGATATTCCCTGCCCCCATGACTCTATTAACATGTAAAATATATTTACATATATACCGTCTGGTCCCTCTCCATGGAAATACTGTCCAAAATACCAGATGATCTATGACCAGTCTGTTCAGTAAAATGATGAGAGTTCAGGGGATGAGGTATACTCTACTATTTCTCTGCTTATAAGTTTTCTTCCAATAAATCATATTATATCTACACTGTAAGGTGCATGAAATCTCAAAGCTATGGCTTCCTACCAGGTATTTATAATTCATCTATAGTCCTCCCAATCCAAGTGCAGTTTTCAAATGGGGTCATTTTAAACGATGAGGAATGTAGCCTGATTACACAGCTGACATTCTACTTTTATCAAGTTTTCTAGAAAAACAGTATAAAAGAAGGTTAACCTGTGGTAATTTTCCCATAAGGACAGATCAAGGGTTTTGTTACCATTTACTTACTCCCATTATCTTGGATTAATATGAGTATCTTTGACCACCAGGAATTATCCTCTCCATTTCCTAACCAACTGAACTATTTTCTTTAGCTAACTAGTTTTTGTAAGGCCCACATACATTTTTATCTTGAAAATCACAAGCAAGTTTAAAGTAACAGCACAGGACTGTGTTAGCACACTAAATTTAGCACAGTATAATTTTTTAATCACTTTCATAAATGCTGCCTTTTTACATCCAGAGGTATATTCAGTCACAATGGAACAAGGTTCTGATTATATCCTCCTGGCTTGAGCTTTTAAAACCCCTGGTTATTATCCTTCATAGTGTTTCAAACAGCCTAGCTTTAATGATCACTTCAGGGTGTTTTTGATCCTGAGTTCCCATTTGTTATCTCCAGATGGCAGCAGAGGACATTGGTCAGACTCCAGTTTAGAGGTAAAGCAACACAATCAAGTGCAGTGGCCTGACTCTGCCAGAGCTCTCCAAACAAATAGTACAGGTGAGCCTCCACGGAGGTTTTCCCTTGTGGCTGGTCTGGAAATTAACCTGCTGCGTAGCCTCTGCCTGACTTTCTGGGCAGGCCCGCAGAAGTTTGCCCACTCTCCTCCCCTTTCCTCACACTGGGCTCATAACACACTTCCCCATGTAGGTCTGGGACTTGGCTCATTCTGAATCAACCCAGTGGCTCCACCCCTTTTGTTTATCGTAATGCTACTCACAAACATGAACTCTGTGGGCTCCACTGCCCACCTCTGTTCATCAACCAGATACGAGTGACTGATCTGGCCTACTGCAGCTACCGTAGCTAGGGTTTCTGCAGAACCAATGCCTCCACAAATAGCATTTGGCTGAGTGCATTAGAAGCACCAAAAGTGGTATCATTTTGTCAGCCCAGCTGCAACTGGGTTTCTGGCTATAATGTGCTGGTAAAATTGAACAGGTTCTGGGGTGGAGAATGGGGGTTCTGATTTGTAGGGTTTGCTGATGTCCATGGTATAACTCTCATCCACGGCCAATTTCAAGCCATCGTGACGTATGAGGAATTGCCAAGAGATATATGCCCACAGTCAGCTGGCATGAACTGACTCCAACTGGCTTCGTTTTTGGTCAGGTCCAGTGTATGGTTGGGTGAGGGAAATGGGCACTCTTCCTCTCAACATAAATTTGCTCACTTCAGTCTTCGTCTGCCCCCTCAGGGAGAACAGTTGGTCTAACTTCCAACTCAGGGCCAGGACTAAGGTGAGGCAAATGAGGTGTTTAGAGTGCAAAATTTAAGGAGGCGCTCACTCTTAGGATCATGCAGGTGCAGGTTGTGCAAGTATATGATCCTAAGTATGAAGACATCCTTAAATTTTGTGCCCCAGGGATCTCAATGGCCACATAGCTTCTGCCATTAAATCAAAAGTGGACCAGCTCCCCTCCCCACTCCATCTCACAGGTATAATCTCATCAGCACTTCTCTACCTGTTCTTTTTAATCTCATAATACACTGGCACATTTGAGTCAAGGTCTAAAAGTCTATCCCACTTCCAAGGCCCTACTTCAATACTCGCTCTGCTTGACCAGCAGCTACAGTTTTGGGTTCAGCTAGACAATCATAATCATAAGACTCCAAAAGGCATCCCCTCACCAGTTTACTCAGTTTTGCAGAAGAATGCAAGGCAGGGAACACAGCATACCTATTAAAGGGTAGCATGAGTGATACACCTTCAATGCAAGTCCTCACAGCAGTCCAGGGCTGTCCTTCAGTCCCCAGAATGACATCTCAAATACAAGAAAACAAGGTTACACAGATGGGTGCAAGAACTATCCTAGCTTAGTAGCCTCATGCCACACATAGAAGACAACATCTCTTATATCAATCACGCCATGAGTATACTCCAGGACTCAGCAAGAAGAATACCTCAGTATGTCACACCACATTCAGGAATGCCCAAAGCTATGGCTTCCCTCCAGGTATTTATACTTCATTTACAACCTCCCAGCTCAGATGCACTGTAACAATCAACGGTTATGTTTACCATTAGGCAGTGTTGTATGGTTATACAGTTGTCATTCCACCTTTAGTAGATTACAGAGAAATAGTGCTAGAAGAAGATCAACAAGAGGCCATTTTCATAAGAGGAAGGAGAAAGGGTTTTGTTAACCCTTTACTCATATAACCCAAAGCACAATACCATAAAATTTCAGAACACTGGCGATAAAGAAAATACCCTAAAACCTCCCAGAGGGAAAAACAAGTCTCATTCAAAGTTTTAGTAATTAGAATGGCTTCACACTTTTTTTTTTTTCGGTACGCAGGCCTCTCCCTTTGTGGAGCACAGGCTCCAGACGCGCAGGCTCAGCGGCCATGGCTCACGGGCCCAGCCGCTCCGCGGCATGTGGGATCTTCCTGGACTGGGGCACGAACCTGTGTCCTCTGCATCAGCAGGCGGACTCTCAACCACTGCGCCACCAGGGAAGCCCGGCTTCACACTTTTTAACAGCAGTTTCAGAAACTAAAAGACAATGAAGGAACATCTCCAAAATTCCAAGGAAAATAATTTCTAAGACAAAAATACAAATCTACAAACTATTATTCAAGGTCTCAAAGATAGATTTTTCAGGTATACAAAGTCTCAGAAAATTTGCCTCAATATCTCTTTTCTCAGAAAACTTCTGAAGAATCCCTACCCCTTCCAAACTAAGGAGTAATTCAAGAAAGAGAAGGAAATCCAAGATATAGGGGATTCCTCATAGGGTAGAAGCAAAAGAAAGTCTCAGAATAGTAGTGAGGAGAGATTTCAGGATATTTTCATAAAGTAAGATGATGGAATCCAGGAGTATATCCAGAAAGAAAAAAAAAAGAGAGAGAGAGAATCTGATATACCTAAATGTATTAAGAGGAGATTTATATTTCTAAGGATTCAGGGGGTGAATTATTGATGGGATATAAAAAGCTAAGGAAAGAGAAAATCATACAACTAATAACTCTGAGGTAAAAGTAGTACTTAAAAACAAAATGGTACCAGTCTTTACTACACTGCGAGAATGGGAAGGGGAAATGCACAAATGTTGAGGAGGGTGGTGGTGATCAGATTCTTCTAATTCCCTTCTCCCCTGCCTCCCCACACGACAGAGTCTGGAAAAGCTAATTACCCTCTTTTCAAGATTTTCTTGTAGTTACAGACGATCAAGTAGCTGTTCTGGTAATGATATGCAACCAGAAGTCTACTCGGAATTTCTGGGAAAGCTTTTACTCTCCTGATTAAACAGGCAGATTTGGCTGGATCCTCCTATCCTTTCTTTTTGTCTTGAACATGGATTGATGCCTACAGCTGCCAACAGTCACACTGAAAACATGAATCAACAAACCAACATGCTAAAATTGGTGGATGACAAAGAGTCTGAGTTACTCATGATGTAGTTGAGCCCCTGTACCAACTCTGGACAGCCCACCTCTAGACTTCCAATTAAATGAGAGCCGCCAGGCAGGTTTTGTTCCTTGGCCTATACCCACTAGATGCTAGCAGCAACTAAAGATAGTCGTGACAATTAAAAATGTTTCCAGTTATGGTCAACTGACCCTAGTGGGCAAAACTTCTAGTTGAGAACCATTACCTTATATTAGTATTTCGTTTTTTTAACTTTCAATAATACCGTAAATGTATTATTTTGATACAATTAAATTATGAAAAAAAGAAACTAACAGTATGAAAAGAGCTAGACGAGAGACCACCAATGTTTTGTCTCCTTTTAAAACCTCCCAATTTTCTTCCTGACCTCTCCCTGGGCCTAAGAGTCTCACTCCTTCTTTCCCAGACAAGCACAGACAGAACAGACACTTACCACCTAGAAATGCACACTCATAATGGCTGCAGGTCTTGTTTGTGCTTTGAAGGATAAGGTTATTGCCAGCCCCATCCTGTGACACATGAAAAACCTCATTCAGAGGTATTAAAATAATTCTTTCACTTTCTTTATCAAAAAATTTTTCAACAGCAATTCCAAAGCATGTGTTGATGGTTAACAGAACGTCTTGGTCATTAGCAACTTGAGGTTTGGTTGAATATGCCAAGGTGAAATGGCCAAATCGGACTTGGTTTAGTCCTCCAAATGTAAATAAAGTAGTCTGCCTTACGCTATACACCACATTTTTGTAACTGTTCTCACAAGATCTTCTCAGCAACTGCAGAGCTTTTGTCAGGTAAAAATGAAAAGCTTTGAACTGGAAGCCATAGACATAATCTTTTCGAGACTTGCCAGCCATTTTCCCAGCTTCATTGAACAGATGGTAAAAGGAAGTTTGCTCTTGAGCTTCAGAAATATATGCCATCAGGGCTATTCCATGGTTATCCTTAAAACCCATAGGGAGAAGGAGCTGAGTCTTCCGAGCTTCCCACTTGGCTTCTGCATTTTCCCACACATCTTCCAAGAGCTGGAGGCTTGCTTTTTCCTCCTTGAGCAACTGGGGAACATATTTGATTTCCATCCTGTCAGTGCATTTCAGGTATTCATCATCAAATGCATTAGCTGCCATATCTAACATTTCAGCTTGTACCTTCAAAGGAAAAGGGCATTAATACTCTTGAAATAAAGATATTTGGTGTACATCATTTCTCTCAATTTATCGCATCCACCCCCTCATGCCAAGACTCTCTCCCTTGCTTACAATGAACTTTGGATATGTTTTTACGTAGGAAGTATCTTCCACTGCTAATGATAACTTTTCTCACATATTTGTATGGAAGAGTAAATGACCATGCCTACAACTCATTCGTTTGAACCCTGTGGTACAGAGGAAAGAACAATGAGGGTGAAACTGAAGAAAACAGGTGGCAGTCCTGGCTTTGAACAATATTCTTAGCTAATTTCCTCAACCACTCAAGACTGTTGAGTGAATTTGAAATACCTTGTGTGAAACACTTTACATCAAGGATAAATATATAAAGGCAAATATTACCCCTTCTGCTTTGAGGATGCCCCCTCCCCCTTGTCTGTGTGGTTCAGCTAGGACTGATTCTGCATCTTCAGCCCCTATGATAAGCAACAATGCAGGCTTAAAAACCAGAGCACTCCCAGGAAAACAAAAGGCTTTCTTTCCCTATAACCATAAGTTCTAAGGATAATACTGGCTTGCAGCAGCCAATAGTTATCCATTTAGTCCCATGGAGAATGCTGTCTACAAATAAAGCCAACAAAGGGAGGTTTGCAGAGCTGAGAGGTGAAGAGAGAGATGAGGCCCTGATAACATTACTTAAGGCCTGAGTCTAGCTTTACCTGGAAACTGTATTTTACTTCAGTCATAAGAATCAGTAAATTCCCTATCTATCTGAGCTAGTTTGAATTGTCTTTCCGTTACAAGTAACTGGAAAAGGACTAAGCATCTTTAAATGACACACATAACGTAAGAAGCAGGGCAGTGTAGTGTAACGAACACTACTAGCTTTGAATCAGATAGATCTGGGTTCAAATTCCATTTCTGTTACTAACTAGGTACTAATTACTTATGGGAAAGTTACTTGACATTTCTGAGCTTCAATTTTTTTCATCTAAAAAATGGGGATAACATGAGGAAATAATATCTTAATTGCAGGATTGTTGTGAGGATTAAATGATATAATGAATATATGCAAAGTCCTTAGCCCCATGCCTGGCACATATCAAGCCTTCAACAAGCTGTGGTTATTCTTATCATTTTGTAATAGGAATATATGTACAGTCTTCCCTCAGTATCCATGGGGGATTGGTTCCAGGAGCCCCTGCAAACACCAAAATCCACAAGTGCTCAAGTTCCTTATAAAACTGGCATAGTACAGCCTTCCCCGGTGGTCCAGTGGTTAAGGCTCCGTGCTTGCACAAAGCAGGGGTGCTGGTTTGAACCCTGGTCGGGGAACTAAGATCCTGCATGCCATGTGGTGCAGCCAAAAAAAAAAAAAAAAAAAAAAAAAAAGGCACAGTACAATGAATACAGTGGGCCCTCTCTATCTGCGGGGTCATGTATGTATGGATATGGAGGGCAGACTGTATTATACTGTAAGTTCCTCAAGGGCACGATATGTATCATATTTATCTTCTGAATTCCAAGCATCTAGCATAGCAACTGGCAAAATATTTAGTTCAAGTGAACTAAGTAAGAACCCTGTGCTCAGGCCTACGGATCAAAACACAGGATGAGCACATCTGCCCAGAGACACCATCTAAGGGTTTCTACAAGTAAAAGGGTAATGCCCTCCATATCATTGTCTCTTTCCACTACTCTATACTTGTATGGTACACTGACTGCATAAGTTGCAACCTCAGTTGGAGACTTTATAGAAACACTTAGCCAGGCTCTGTTAAAGTTGCAGGCTCCATGTGAATGATTCTTAAAGTGTGTGAGTGTGTGTGTGGAAAGGAAGAGGCGGTGCAGGGAACCAACTTAAGAAAGCAAAATATAACTTGATTCCATATCCCACACTATCTCCTTCTCACTATCTTCTCCCCTCATAGTCAAACTTCTTCAAAAAGACATCTATCTTTGCCATCTCCGTTTCATTTCCACTCATATCCCAACCCTCTTCAATCCGGTTTCCCACCCCCATTCCTCCATCCAAACAGCTCTCACTAAGGAAACATTTCTTCTTAGACTCCTTTGCAGATCTAGCACATTTTAGCTGGCCATTAAATGCTGGTGTTTCTCAAGGCTACTTATTTTCCAACTCTCAATTCTACCCTTAGGCAATTATATAAGACCCATAGTTTCAGTTATCATCTAAATACCTCTGACCTGTCCTGTAAGTGCGAGATCTGTACAGCAACTGCCTACTTAATAACTCCACTTGAATTGCTCAAAGACCCTTCAAACAAAACAATCTAAGACCAAGACAAAATTTATAATCTTACTGCCTACAACTACCATGAACCTAGTCCTTATATAAAACCATCTATTCATTTGTGAAATTTTCTTAGATTTCTCCTTCTCAGTCACCCCTGTGGCCACTTCATCATTAAGGCCTAACAAACTTCTCCAGAGTGCTTTCTGTATGTGAAGCACTAAGTGTTCATATATATTAATTCATTTAATCTTCATGGTAACCCTGTGAGGTAGGTAGGTACTATTATTTGTTCCTTTTTTAAGGATGAGGAAACTAAGGCACAGAGAGATTAACTTGTTTGGAATTGATATTTGAACCCAGGCAATCTGGCTCCAGAGTCCGTTCTCTTAACCAAAGTGTTGTGTTTCTGATGATGAAGATCACTGACATTTATGTAGCACTTTTTTAAAAAAAAGTTTAATTTTGTCCTCTTAACAACCCTTATGAAAGGCTGGGCAGACAATTTACAACACCTTTTTACCAATGTAGGAATTGTGCTGGCATCAGAAATTGTCTTGATTACCAGCCACAGAATATTCTGGGGACGTCACTGAGACCCCTGAACTCCTGGGTCTGTAGGTCACTTTCTTGAAGTGGAAATTTGAGCTTCATGAGATCAAATCATTGCCATCTCCTAGCCAAGAAATGCACTTTCCTCCACAGCACAGAATGTACCAGAGTGCATCTTGGGTGCCAATGCCTAATTTATCTTCAAGACTTCAACATCTTATAAGACATCACACCCTGAAACCACCACCCCACATTCCTCACATCATATCAAGGGTTGATCCAATATGATCCTGTCTTTCCCGCTGTGCCTCTAACCAGTCTCTGCATGTCTAATTTTAGACATCAAGTCTTTCTGGCCAAAGGCCACCATTGATTGTGTGTTCTGTATAGTGAGTACCTTGAGCACTGAAAAAGCCCACAAATGCCACCACAATTCAGGGGAAACTGAATGGACAAGGAACAGGTACAAAGGCTAGGTGAACACACTGATTATATTTTCTTCCTCTGAGTTATCCATTGAAACAAAAGCCTATATGGATGAAATTCAATTACCAAAAGTTTATTACAAAAATGTAAAAATGACCTAAATGGTTAAAAAAGAAATTGGTTAAACCAATTATGAAACATTCATAAAACAAACACATCAAATTTATGTTGCAGAAGAATATTAAAAAGGCAAATCAAAACCACAGTGAGATACCACCTCACACCCATTAGGATGGCTATAAAGATAAGGAAGAAAAAGGAAAATAGGGACTTCCCTGGCAGCACAGTGGTTAAGAATCTGCCTGCCAAGGCAGGAGACAAGAGACACAGGTTCGACCTCTGGTCTGGGAAGATCCCACATACCTCGGAACAACTAAGCCCGTGCGTCACAACTACTGAGCTTGCGTTCCACAACTACCGAAGCTCACGTGCCTAGAGCCCGTGCTCCGCAACAAGAGAAGCCACCGCAATGAGAAGCCTGTGCACCGCAACAAAGAGTAGCCCCCGCTCATTGCAACTAGAGAAAGCCTGCGCGCAGCAACAAAGAGCCAACACAGCCAAAAAAACGGAAAATAGCAAGTGTCAGCAAGGATGTAGAGAAATAGAACCCTCATACCCTGCTGTATAAGTAATTAAAATGGTACAGCCACTGTGGAAAAGTTTGGGGCACTTAGTCAAAATGTTAAACATAGAGTAACATGACCCAGCAATTCTACTCCTGGGTATATACCCAAGAGAACTGAAAATATATGTTCCCACAAACAAAAACCTTTGCATGAAAGTTTGTGGCAGGACTATTCATTCATAAGAACAAAAAAGTGGGGCCAACCCAAATGTCCATCAATTAATGAATGGATAAAAAAAATGTGGCATAACCATGCAATGGAATATTATTAAACTATAAAAAAGAAGGATGTGCCAATATACACTGCAACATGGATGAATCTTGAAAATGTTATGCTAAGTAAAAGAAGCCACACAAAAGGCCAGATATTGTATGATTCCATTCAGATAAAATGTCCAGAATATGCAAATCCATAGAGACAAAGTGCATCCCAGGGGATGCAGGGAAGAGGGAATTGGGCTGACTGCTAATAGCTACAGGATTTCTTTTTTGGCATGATGGGAATGTCCTAAAATGAGATAGTGGTGATGGTTGCACAGCATAGTGAATATATGAAAATCACTGAACTGTACACTTTAAAATGGTATATTTTGGGGACTTCCCTGGTGGAGCAGCGGTTAAGAATCCACCTGCCAATGCAGGGGACACGGATTCGATCCCTGGGCCAGGAAGATCCCACATGCCGCAGAGCAACTAAGCCCGTGCGCCACAACTACTGAGACTGCACTCTAGAGCCCACAAGCCACAACTACTGAGCCCGTGTGCCACAACTACTGAAGCCCGTGCGCCTAGAGCCCGTGCTCTGCAACAAGAGAAGCTACCACATTGAGAAGCCTGCACACCGCAACAAAGAGTATCCCCCACTTGCCGCAACTATAGAAAGCCCACGCGCAGCAACGAAGACCCAAAACAGCCAAAATAAATAAATTTAAAAAAATTTTTTTTAAGTAAAATGGTATATTTTTATACGTGAATTATACTTCAATTTTTAAAAAGTCACACTGCAGACCAGGTAACAGAGTACACAGTGATTCTATAAACAATATATCAGAATATTAAATTTAAAAATGGGTAAAATTTTAAGAATTTAACACATTTTAAAGAATGTACTTCAAGTCAGTGGACAAACACTCATTCAGTAGTGATGTGAGAGCTAACAATGTGGCGGGAAATATCAAGTGAGATACCTGGCTCATATTTTACATAAAAATATGATACAGAATGTTTAAAGATTCAATTGTAAAAAATAAAATCATAAACTATCAGAAAAAAAAAGAATACTGAATGTGGGAAAATAGTCGCTATATAGTTTAACGGAAAACATGTAGATAAACATTGCAGTGTCATCTTATCTGAAGAAGAATACATATTTTTAGAATATCTGATGCCATGGACAGACGTCTGCAGCACAATATTAACTTAAAAAGGTAAAAAAAATACTATATATAGCTATATATAGCTATATATAGTTATATATAGCTATATATATTTTTTAGCTATATATAGCTATATATAGCTATATTTTTTTACTATATATATATAGTAAAGATACCATATATATATATATATATATATATATATATAGTGTGAATCCATTTTTGTAAATTACAAACATAAACACATAGAAGAAAGCTGAGAAGAATACACACCAACAGATTGAGCCTTTCCCTCTGGGTGGAACATTGTGGATGATTTTTACTTTCCTCTTTTTGATTAATTTTAATTTTTTAATTTTCTACAGTTAACACATATCAGTGTGTAACAGATAAGATCTACTTGTAAAAAACTAATTTACCTACTGTCTCTGTTCTCATTTCTATCATCAACCCACACAAATGCCTCAGGCAACCTTATATCAAGAGTTCCCATTCCAGTGACCACATGCTTCCCATTCCTAACATTACCTGGAAGATGTCCATTAGAATCATAGGTGCCAGCAGCATGGTGACCATTTCAAAATGTCCTGCCTTCATTTTTCTCTTCTAAATTAAAAAGAAAAAATTCCAATTTAGTAGACTTAAAGACAAGGTTTAGGGAAGTAGAACATGATGACACACTATATATATTTTTTCATTCTGGGTAAGAGTGGGTATCATAATGGTTAGGAAGTGATTATTAATAAATTTCCAATGGCTGGAAGGGTCATTAGACTTTGTCTGGTGGTCTAACACCCTCATTCTACAGATGAGGAAACCAAAGCTCAGAGAACTTCAGCAGTTTGCTCAAGATTAAATCTGTCCATTTCCATTCTCTTTTAGACATGTCGTCTCTCCCACCATAGTCACTGGTAGTCATTTTTTCTTCCTATCTCTAAATCTCCCCTCAGCATACAAAGGAAATCACAAACTAAAAAACAACCATTTCAAATTGGTCCCCTAGCTCCCAGTCTCCAAGAATTCTCCAGGAGTTAGTATCCACGCATGTCATCCATTCTTTGATCCTCTTTGCAAACCAAGTCATGCCCATTTGGCTAGGATGGAGGGCCAGTAGTGGTAAAAACCAGAAGGTTATCTGAGGCAAGTCTGCTTCTCCCAAATATTCACATTTAAGAGAAGCCAAGGATAAAACAAGTGTTTTGCATAACTTTCTGAAGGCAGGAATAAGAAGGAAATGGGTAGGAAGCAATTCTAGTAAGATTATATAATTCTATTGGGTGAATGCCCAATATTCATCCCAAAGTTCATGAGACAGGAGCAGGTAAACAGGAGGGTAAGAGGCCATCAAGGGCTGAAGCTGTCCCAGAGCCATTAACTGATTCAATTAAAGACTGGTTTATAGTTCCTTCCACATACCTACAACAAAGTTGACATGGCTGGAACTGAACTGAAATCTCTTTTTTTATCCTACCAATCACCATATTATGGCATCTGAAAATGGGGAAGAACAGCACAAGGGAAAGAAGACAGTCTTCCCTTTGGCCCCAGATCCCCATATATATTCAGGAGCAGTTTCTTTCACTAAAGATATCAAAAGATAGTACAAACATGCCACTTCTTTAAAAGAAGATTTGGAAAATAATACTTGACAGATAACTGTCACAAGGCAGTATGTACCAAGCAAGGTCTGAATCAGGATTTTCTTGAAAATTCTTCACTTCCATAGTCTGAGTGTAAATAAGTCAAAATGTTTACCTGGCTTTTCTGCCTGTGGAGGTTTAAATGATGCTAGGTCTCAAACTGTTTCCCCACTCTCTCAGTGGTGGTGAGCGTGTCTTCAGGATAGGAGGCTGTTGACACTGAGAGCTGAGAAGGGAATGCTTTTCTTTTTATAAACATCCCCAGCAATAGCTTGGCAGTGGCACATTACCTCATTTGTGTTCTGCTATTTATACCTGTCCCCCAGACTATCCCTTGGAATCATTACTGTTAACACATGAAATCTCCAAGAGGCTTGTAAAGCCACAGCAATTCCCTCTAACCACACAGCATGTTCAGCTCTGAGCCCTCAGTTCTGGGCTTCTCAGAGAGTGATCACTTCCCATTCCTAACCCTTTGAACCTTTGACCCTTTGACTCTGAGATGTCAGACTAAAGCAAGGATTTTACCCTAGCTAAATGGTTCACATAACTCAGGGGACTTGCTGTGTTAATCACTGGCAATGGTGATGGCTATCACCATTCACTCAACCAGCTTACTGTATTTTAGGTACTATGCCAGGTGCTGGGACACACAAGTAAGTAAAATAAAGCTGAAAAGCACTCAGACTAACAAAAGACATGAGTATGCATACTTAACCAGAATACATGTCAAGAATCTTACTTACAGGCAAAGCCCAGTGAGAACACTAAGAAGGGAAGGATTTGGTAATATCTACAACTATAGCTCTCATCTGAGTAAAGTACACCTAGTAAATATATTGACTGCAGTGCTGAAGAATACTTAAGAATTCACGGACTATGGATATAAAACCATGAAATGTCCTAGGAAATTCACGCATATGTGTATCAAAATTAATTAATAGAATATTTAGAAAGTAGCACTATTCATAAAAGCCCCAAACTGCAAACCATCCAAATGCCTATAAATAGTAGAATGGATAAATTGTGGTGTATTTATACCATGGAATTTTGTATAGTATTGAAAATTAATAAACTCTTAACTATATGTATGTGCATAAATGCCACAAATTTTAAACCTATGAACAGATACAAACATCTACACACTGAATGATTTAATTAGTATAGAGTACAAAATCAGCCAAAACACTTCTATGGCATCAGATGTCAGAATAGTACCCTGAGTGGGAGGTAGTAACTGGAAGAGGCACAAGGGGAGCACCTGGGATGCTGGTTAGGTTCTGTTTTTGGTTCTGGGTCTCGATTACACTGATATATTGTTTATGAAAATTCACCAAGCTATTACACACTTAAATGTATTTTTCTCTCTCTGTGTGTACATACATATTTACTCAATGAAACATTTTAAACTGTCACGAAGTGAACCTACTTTTACAAAACCCATCTCTCCTCCTCAGACTCTTCTAGATGTCTAGCCTCTACCCACCTCACTGGCTAAGCAATTTAAGATTAAATACACTGAATAGGCTCTCAGTAATTGTATCATTTAAAAAAGTAGAGTTTAGTTAGAAAGGAAAAAGTTTGCACATGTTTTCAGTCCTTAGGCTCACAATGACCGGCATTTTAGGCCCAGGCATGTGGGCCTACAGGGAATGAAGTAGTGGGATTTTCCTGTATTTGGCCCCCTAAAGCTTATCAGATTCATCAATAAACCACACAAAAGACTAAGTCTACCAAAAAGAGCATAACAAACACTGCATGAAGTTCAAGGCAAGTTTGACCTATTTATTCCCAGTATGCTTTTGCTCCATTCTTGTTTTCTTTCAAGAAAATATAGTGACTTGATATTTGTATATACTGTGACATGATCACCACAATTAAGTCTAATTAACATCCATTACCATACACAGTTACAGAATATTTTTTTGTGTGATGAGAACTTTTAGGATTTAGTCTCTTGGCAACTCGCAAATGTGCAATATAGTATTATGAACTCTAGTTGCCAATTAGATCCCCATGACTTACTTACTTTGTAACTGGAAGTTTGTGCATTTTGACTCTCTTCACCCATTCTGCTCAACCCCCACCCCCCGTCTCTGGCAGCCACCAATCTGTTCTCTGTATCTATGAGCTTGGTGGTTGCTTTTGTTTTTAGATTCCACATATAAGTGAGATCATAAGTTATTTGTTTTTCTCCATCTAACTTATTTCACTTGGCAAAATGCCCTCAAGATCCATCCATGTTGTTGCAAATGACATTATTTCATTCTTTTTATGGCTGAGTAATATTCCATTGCATATAGGTGTCACATCTTCTTTATCCATTCATCTGTCGATGGACACTTAGGTGGCTTCCATACCTTGGCTGTAAATAATGCCACAAAGAACATGGAGGTGCGGAAATCTTTCCAACTGTTTTCATTTTCTTTGGGTAAATACCCGGAAGTGAAATTGTTGGATCATACAGAAGTTCTATTTTTAATTTTTTGAGGAACCCTCATACTGTTTTTCATAGTGACTGCACCAATTTACATTCTCACCAGTAGTGTACAAAGGTTTCCTTCTTCATATCCTAACATCTGTTATTTCTTGTCTTTTTGATAATAGCCATTCTAACAGGTGTGAGGTGATATCTCATTGTGGTTTTTTTAATTTTTTTTTTTCTTGGCCGCACTGCACAGCATGTAGGATCTCAGTTCCCTGACCAGGGATTGAACCCATGCCCCCTGCAGTGGAAGTGCAGAGTCCTAACCACTGGACAGCCAGGGAAGTCCTTCTCATTGTGGTTTTGATTTGCATTTTCTTGATGATTAGTGATGTTGATCTTTCCATGTGTCTGCTGGCCATCTGTATATCTTATTTGAAAAACTATCTATTCAGGTCTTTGCCCATTTTTTATATAGATTGTATTTTTCCTATTGAGTTGTATGAGTTCTTTATATATTTTGGATATTAACCCTTTATGATATGTATGATTTGCATATTACCTCCCAATCAGGCTGTATTTTCATTTTTTTTTCTTTTAACCAGGTAAGTCCCTGGGGGCCTTTTAAAAAAATTAATTAATTAATTTATATCATTCATTTTTGGCTGCAGTGGGTCTTCATTGCTGCATACAGGCTTTTCTCTAGTTGCGGTGTGTGGGGGCTACTCTTCGTTGCGGTGCACGGCCTTCTCATTGTGGTGGCTTCTCCTGTTGCGGAGCAGGGGCTCTAGGCATGGGGGCTTCAGCAGTTGTGGCTCACGGGCTCTAGAGAGCAGGCTCAGTAGCTGTGACGCACGGGCTTAGTTGCTCCACGGCATGTGGGATCTTCCCGGACCAGGGCTCGAGTCCATTGGTAGGTGGACTCCTAACCACTGTGCCACCAGGAAAGTCCCCTGTATTTTCGATTTTAGACGGTTTCCTTTGCTGTGCAGAAACTTCTTAGTTTGGTATAGTCCCACTTGATTTTTGCTTTTGTTGCTTTTGCTTTTGGTGTCATATCCAAAAAATCACTGCCAAGTCCAATGTCAAGGTGCTTACCACTTATGTTTCCTCTAGGAGTTTTATGGTTCAGGTCTTATGAGTTGGCCAAAAAGTTCACTCAGGTTTTCCCATGTTATGGAAAAACCCAAACAAACTTTTTGGCCAACCAGTACATTCAAGTGTTTAATACATTTTGAGTTAATTCTTAGGTATGATGTAAGATAGTGGTCCAGTTTCATTCTTTTGCCTGTGGCTGTTCAGTTTTCCAAACACCATTTACTAAAGAGACTGTCCTTTCCCCACTGTATACTGGCTCCTTTGTCATAAGTTAATTGACCATATACACATGAGTTTATTTCTGGGCTTGCATCCTATTTCACTTATCTATGTGTCTGTTTTTATGCCAATACCATACTGTTTTGATTACTATAGCTTTATAATATAGTTTGAAATCATGGAGCACAATGCCTTCAGCTTTGTTCTTCTTTCTCAAGATTGCTTGGGGGTTTTTGTGGTTCCATACAAGTTTTAGGATTTTTTTTTTGGTCCTATTTCTGTGAAAAGTGCCATTGGAATTTTGAAAGGGATTGCACTGACTATGTAGATTGCTTTGGGTAGTATGGATATTTTAACAATATGGATTCTTCCAGTCCAAGAGCATGGGCTATCCTTCTATTCATCTGAGTCTTCTTCACCTTTTTTCATCAATGTCTACAGTTTTCAGCATACAGGTTTTTCACCTCCTTGGTTAAATTTATTCACAGGTATTTTTTTATTTTTGGTGCAATTATAAATGGGATTATTTTCTTTATTTCTCTTTCTGATAATTCATTATCAGTGTATAGAAACACAACAGATTTCTGTGTATTGATTTTGCAGCCTGCAAATTCACTGAATTTATTAGTTCTGGTTTTGGGAGGAGTCTTCAGGGTTTTCTGTATATAATATCATGTCATCTGCAAATGACAGTTTTACTTCTTCCTTTCCAATTCAGATGCCTTAATTTATTTTCCTTGCTGGATTGCTCTGGCTAGGACTTCTAATACTATGTTGAACAGAAGTGATACGAGTAGCCATCCTTGTTTGAACATGATTTTAGAGGAAAAGCTTTTGGCTTTTCACCACTGAGCATATTAGCTGTGGGCTCTCATAGATTAGCCTTTACTATGTCGAGGCACATTCCCTCTATACTGACTTTGTTGAGAATTTTTTATCAAAAATGTCTGTTAAAATTTTGTCAAGCGCTTTTTCTGCATCTTTTGTGATGATCACATGATTTTTATCCTTCATTTCGTTAATCTGGAGTATCTCACTGATTGATTTGTGAATATCGAACCATCTTTGCATCCCTGGAATAAATCCCAATTGATTATGGTATATAATCCTTTCAATGTATTGTTGAACTCAGTTTGCTAACATTTTAAGGATTTTTGCATCTATGTTCCTCAGGGATACTGGCCTGTAATTCTCATTTTTGTTGTGTCTTTGTCTGGTTTTGGTATCAGGATAATGCTGGCCATAAACTGAGTTGTGAGCTCAGAAGTGTTCACTCCTCTTCTATTTCTTGGAAGAGTTTGAAAAGGATTGGTGTTAATTCTTTTCAAATGTTTAGTAGAATTTGCCAGTGACACCATCTGGACTTTTATTTGGGGGAAGTTTTTAATTACTGATTCAATCTACTTACTAATAATCAGTCTGTTCAGATTTTCTGTTTCTTCCTGATTCACTCCTGGAAGGTTGTTTGTTTCTAGGAATTTATCCATTTCTTCTAGGTTGCCCAATTTTTTGGCATATACTTTATTTGTAGTAGTCTCTTATGATCCTTTATATTTCTGTGGTATCATTTGTAATGTTTTCTCTTTCATTTCTGATTTTATTTATTTGGGTCCTCTCTTCTTAGTGAGTCTAGCTAAAGGTTTGTTGATTTTGTTTATTTAAAAATAACAGCTCTTGGTTTCATTGATCTTCTCTATTGTCTTTGTTTGTTTTCATTTATGTCTACTATGATCTTGGTTATTTCTTTCCTTCTACTAACTTCAGGCTTTATTTATTCTTCTCTTTCTAGTTCTTTTTTTTTTTTTTTTTTTTTTTTTTGCGTTACGTGGGCCTCTCACTGTTGTGGCCTCTCCCGCTGCGGAGCACAGGCTCCGGACACGCAGGCCCAGCGGCCATGGCTTACGGGCCCAGCCACTCCGCGGCATGTGGGATCCTCCCAGACCGGGACACGAACCCGCGTCCCCTGCATCGGCAGGCGGACTCTCAACCACTGCGCCACCAGGGAAGCCCCTCTTTCTAGTTCTTTGAGGTATAAAGTTAGGTTGTTTATTTGAGATTTTTCTTGTTTCTTGCAGTAGGCATTTATCACTATGAACTTTCCTCTTAGAACTGCTTTTACTGCAGCCCATGAATTTTGGTATGTTATATTTCCATTTTTGTTTGTCTCAAGGTATTTTTTGATTTTGCTTTCAGTTTTTTCTTTGACCTATTGGCTGTACAGGAGCATGCTGTTTAATATTCACATATTTATGAATTTTCAGTTTTCTTCTTATAATTGATTTCTAGTTTTATGCCACTGCGATTGGAAAAGGTGCTTGATATGATTTCAATTTTATTAAATTTGTTAAGACCTGTTTTGTGGCCTAACGTATGATCTATCCTAGAGAATGTTCCATGCATACTTGAGATTGATTTTGGATGGAATGTCCTGTATATTTCTGTTAAGTCCATCTGGTCTAATGTGTCATTTAAGGCCAATGTTTCCTTATTTATTATCTGGATGATCTATCCACTGATGTAAGTGGGGTATTAAAGTCCCCTACTATTGTTGTACTGTTGTCTATTTCTCCCTTTAGGTCTGTTAATATTTGCTTTATATATTTAGGTGCTCCTATACTGGATGCATAAACATTTACAAATGTTACATCATCTTGTTGGACTGACTCCTTTATCACTGTATAATCCCCTTCTTTGTCCCTTATCACAGTCTTTGTTTTAAAGTATATTTTGTCTGATATAAGTGTTACCAAATGCAACTCTGTATGCTTGACGCACAGTGAGGCCAAACAATACCAGAACGTCAGATACATAGGGGCTCCAGATGGAAGTGGTGCCAGGCCCCAGGCCAGGGCTCTGCTGCAAGCCTGGCAGGTGGCTGGATATGAACCGTGGCTTCGCGCACCACATCCGATTGAGCCAGCTTGCCCAGTGCTGCCCCACCTCATGCCACTGCCGCTGCCCCCAGCCTGGCCTGGCCTGGCAGTCCCTGACTCCTGCTGGACTCCCTGCTGGGACGACTGTGACAGGAAGGTGAAGCAGGCGGCCAGGAAGAGGGGAAGGAGGTGGCACATGCCTGTGCCCACTTGGCCGTGAGAACCTGACCTGCAGATGTACCTGCCGCTGTAACAGGGGCAGGGCAGGCACACAGCCGTTAGCTCATGACCATTAGCACATGGCAGTTAGAGGTCCAGCTCCACCAACAGTCAGCCGAAGAGTGGTCCTGGGGCAGAGAGTGTGGTGAGAAGCAGATCACAGCCTTCTCCAGGCCCTCCAGGTCTGCTGGCCTCAGGCTGAGGGCTGTGTCCTGCAGACCTCCAGAGCCCTTGCTACAGCCGCCCACTGGCTGGCCCCAGGCCTTGAAGCAGCAGTGAACCTCTCCTCCATCCGCACCTCTGCAACCTAATGGTGGCAGCAGTCTCCATGGGTTGCAGCCCAGGGAGCCCTCAGCAACTGGAATATACAGACACTGCCATTAAGGTAACAGCGGTCTCCATGGGTTGCAGGCCATGGAGGCCTCAGAGCCTCTCCAGTTTAAATGAAAAGCCTGAGAGCTGGCTGGATCCTGGGTGCCTTGCTCCCTTAGTGATGATGGCTGGGCAGGGTTTGGGAACCTGGCCCTGAGGGTGCTGCCAGCTGAGATCTGCCTCTTCAGCTGGGCCTGGGCACTGGTGGGAGGACCCAGGCTGGGTGCTGGATGAATGCTCCCGGGCAGGGTAACCCACCTGTGTAGGGATCCCCTTCTCTTAGCCAGGACCTGGAACTTGGTGGGTGAAAGTTGAGACTTGACACCTTGCCCTTTCTTGTTAGAACAGAGAATAACATTTGTTTTGGTGGTTTATAGGAACATTGTGACCTGACCATGACCTGACCTCAAGAACAAAGGATCTGACACCAAGAAGTCTGCAACAACTAACCATGCCCCTCCCTCACCTTTCCTATAAAAGGGCTTTGCTGAAAGTTTTGGAGGAGTTTGTGTTTTTTTCAGGCATGAGCCACCCATCTCCTTGCATGGCCCTGCAATAAACCAAACTCTGACATTTTGGTATTATTTGGCCTCACTGTGCATCAGGCACATAGACTTGCGTTCGTAATGTAAGTATAGCTACCCCAGCTTTCTTTTGGTTTCTATTTGCATGGAATATCTTTTTCCATCCCTTTACTTTCTTTTTTTTTTTAAGTTTTTTTTTTGATGTGGACCATTTTTAAAGTCTTTATTGATTTGTTACAATATTTCTTCTGTTTTATGTTTTGGTTTTTGGCCATGAGGCATGTGGGATCTTAGCTCCCCAACCAGGAATGGAACCCGCACCCACTGCACTGGAAGGCAGAGTCTTAACCACTGGACTGCCAGGGAAGTCCCCATCCCTTCACTTTCAACCTGTGTGTGTCCTTAAGTCTGAAGTGAGTCTTCTGTAGGCAGCATATAGATGGGTCTTGTTTTTGTCACTCAATCATTTTATATCTTTTTTTTTTTTTTTTTTTTTTTTTTCTTTTTGCGGTATGCGGGCCTCTCACTGTTGTGGCCTCTCCCGTTGCGGAGCACAGGCTCCGGACGCGCAGGCCCAGCGGCCATGGCTCACGGGCCCAGCCGCTCCGCGGCATATGGGATCCTCCCAGACCGGGGCACGAACCCGTATCCCCTGCATCGGCAGGCGGACTCTCAACCACTGCGCCACCAGGGAGGCCCCATTTTATATCTTTTGATTGGAAAATTTAGTTCATTTTACATTTAAAGTGATTATTGAAAGGTATGTTCTTATTGCCATTTTGTTCATTGTTTTCTGGCTGCTTTGTAGTTCCTCTGTTCCTTTCTTCTTCTCTTGGTCTCCTCCTTTGTGGCTGATGATTTTTTTAGTGCTATTTCATATTCCTTTCTCATTGCCTTTTGTGTATCTAATATAGGTTTTTGCTTTGTGGTTATCGTGAAGCTTACATATAACAGCTTGTAATAGTCTATTTTAAGATGATAACAACTTAACTTTGAATGCATTCTAAAGTTCTACATTTTTATTCTCCCATCCCCCACAACTTATGTTTTTGATGTCATATTTTACATCTTTTAATAGTGTGTATTCCTTAACTAATTATGGTAGTTACGGTTACTTTTACTACTTTGTCTTTTAACCTTCATACTAGCTTTAAAAGTGACTAATCTACTACCTTTACCATACAGGAATACCTTATTTTATTGTACTTCATTGTGCTCCATAAATATTACATTTTTTTTTAACAAATCAAAGGTTTGTGGCAACCTTGCCCTGACCAGTTCTGTAGGTGCTATTTTTCCAACAGCATTTGCTCACTTCATGTCTCTCTGTTATATTTTGGTAATTCTTGAAAAATTTCACACTTTTAAATTATTATGTCATGGTGATCTGTGATCTTTGATGGTACTACTATACAGCTTGCTGAAGGCTCAGATAATGGTTAGCATTTTTTAGCAATAAAGTATTTTTAAATTAAGGTATGCATACTGGTTTTTTAGGCATATGCTATTGCATACTTAATAGTCTATAGTACAGAATAAACATAAATTTTATATGCATTGGGAAACCAAAAAATTCATGTGACTTGCTTTATTGTGATATTCACGTTTTTGTGGTGGTCTGGAACCAAGCCACCATCTCTCTGAAGTATGCTCATATATTTATCTTTAGCAGTGAGTTTTATACTTTCATGTGGTTTGTTGTTACTAATTAGTGTCCTTTCTTTTCAGCTTAAATATGTCCCTTTAACATTTCTTGTAATGACAGTTTAGTGGTGATGCACTCCTTTAGCTTTTGCTTGTCTGGAAACTCTTATCTCTCCTTCAGTTCTGAATGATAACTTTGCAGGTAGAGTATTCTTGGTGGTAGGTTTTTTTCCTTTCCTTGCCACTCCCTTCTGGTCTGCAAAGTTTCTGCTGAAAAATCTGCTGCTGGTCTTATGGGGGTTCCCCTATAAATAACAAGTTGTTTTTCTCTTTCTGTTTTAAGATTCCCTCCTTGTCTTTAACTTTTGACATTTTAATTATAATGAGTTTTATTGTGGGTTTCTTTAGGTTCATCTTATTTGGAACTCTCTGGGTTTCCTGGATCTGGATGTCTGTTTCCTTCCCCAGGTTAGGGAAGTTTCAACCATCATTTATTCAAATAAATTTTCTCCCCTTTCTCTCTCTCCTGTCCTTCTGGGACTCCTATAATACAAACGTTAGTCCACCTGATGTTGCCCCATAAGTTCCTTATGCTATCTTCACTTTTTTGCATTCTTTTTTCTTTTTTTGCTACTCTGATTTGGTGAGTTCTTCTACCCTGTCTTTGAGTTCACTGACCCTTTCTTCTGTTTCATCTAGTCTGCTGTTGAATCCACTAGTGTATTTTTCAGTTCAGTTACCATATTCTTTGCTCTGTGACTTCTGTTCACAACTTTTAAATATTTTCTATGTCTTTGTTGAAGTTCTCACTGTGTTCATCCATTCCTCTTCTGAGTTCAGTGAACATTTTTTTTTCAAATTATTATTTTTTTATGTTTTTAGCACCTTTATTGGAGTGTAATTTCTTTACAATGGTGTGTTAATTTCTGCTTTATAACAAAGTGAATCAGCTATACATATACATATATCCCCATATCTCCTCCCTCTTGCGCAGTGAGCATTTTTATGACCACTACCTTTGAACCCTTTATCGGGTTAATTACTTATCTCTATTTTATTGATTTTTTCCTGAGGTTTTATCTTGTTCTTTCATTTGGAACACACTCCTCTGTTTCTTCACTTTGCTTGACTCTCTATGTTGGTTTCTATGCATTAGATGAAAGAGCTGCTTCTCCCAGTTCTGAAAGGTTGGCCCTGTGTAGGACACAAACCTTATCATTCAACCCTGCCCTAGCACTCTTGGTTGTTTCTCAACATGTTTGTGATTATCCAAGCAGCCTATTTTATATTTAATAGCTCCCAGTAGCTGAGGGTGCGCTAAGACTAGTTAGTGTCCCAAAGGGAAGGATCTCACTCAGCATCTAGTTCAGGCTGATTACAAGCCAGACCCTCAGGCAGCAGCTTTTAAAAATATAAAATAAACAGTTTTTTCAGACCACAAGTGCAAGCCCTGCTGGCTCCCAGAGCCAAGTGATCTGGAGGTATCCCCTGGGCAGCAATCATAAAAATCAGGGCTCCAGATTAGTGTGTAAGCTCCTTTCTGGGAGATACCAGTAAGCTGTCGCAAGGCAGAGGGAGGGCAAAAAGATGGTATTCCCCAGCCTACATTCCCTGAGAGCACCTCTGTAGCCTCTGAACATGTTTCATACCTGAGGCCTGTCCCTGTGGCCAAAGTTCCAGGACTAGCAAGTAGGCGTCTTTCACAGAAAGACTAGGGGAGTGTTTTAGTCCACTGTCTGTGCAGTGCCCTGGGGATGGTAGCCTTCCAAGAACTAATTGTTACAATCCTGTGGGACCTAGGAACATCATCCCCCCCAACCACCAGAGTTAGGCAATCAAGGGATACTCCCTGGGCAGCAGCTGCAAAAACCAGGGCACCAGATGCAAAAACTGGGACCCCAGACACTTATAAGAGCTCCCTTTCAAGAGATGCTGACACTCTGGGGTACAGCAGGAGAAGGGGAAGATAATGCCTGCCCTCCGAGTTCTCAGGAAAGGTTTACAGTCAGCCCTTAGCTGTGTGTTTAATTAGAAGCCTGCCCCTCATGTTGCAGCAATAATGATAAGCTAATAGGCATTTTTCACAAAAACATTGAGCTCCTGAGTCTGTTACCTCCTGCTGTGCCCTGGGGGTAGTTGCTGTTTAAGAATTCTTTCTCGTTGGTTATAGTCTCGTGGGGCCCACAAGCTAAACCTGGCTGGCCACCAGAGCCAAGTGATGTAGAGGTGTCCCCTGGTAGCATCTGCAAAAATCAGGGCACCAGAGAAGGCTATAAGCTCCTTTCTGGAAGATAGCAGCGAGCTGGAATAAAGCAGAGGGAGAGCGCAAAGACGGAGTCTACCTGCCTCCATTCCCTGAGAGCAGCTCTATAAGCCCCTATAAGTATGCCAAACCAGAAGTCTGTCCCTCAGGCCAAAGCGCCCGGACAAGCAAATAGGTCTCTTCCTCAGAAAGACTAGAAGTGTGTTTTAGTCTGCTTTCTGTGCAGTGCCCTAGGAGTGGTAGTCTGCCAAGAACTGAATCTCTGATTGTTACAGTCCCATGAAACCCAAGAGCACAAGTCCTCTTGGCCTCCAAAGCCAGGTGATCCCCCAGGTGGTAGCTGCAAAAACTGGGTCACCAAATATGAAAACCAGGGCACTGGATGTATACAGAAGCTCCTCTCTGAGAAATACGAGTGTTCTGGAGTGCAGCAGGGAGAGAGAACAAAATGGCACCCACTGGCTAGAGGGAGGTGGGTGGGGGGAGGGTGTGCCAAAATGGCACCTGCCAAAAAAAGGAAAAATAAAGAAACAAATTTTTTAAAAGTCGGGGGAGATGGCTCCCACTGGTTTCAGCAAGACAGAAAGGAATTGTGAAAAATGGCACCCACCATTTGGAGCATAAAGATGACACCCAAGGGGGAAAAAAGAAATAAGAATAAAAGATGGCACCCGTGGGCTTTAGCAAAGGAGAGGGAGGGCATGATGACGGCGCCCACTAGCCTCCGTCCCAGGAGAATATTCCAGCAGGCCCCTGCTCCTCAGACCAATTGCTTTAAAATTAGCAAATGAGTCTTCTACATATAAGTCTGGGCGATTTTCAAGGGCTGCTTCTGCGCTGCACACTAGAGCAGGTGAGTCTGCACATGGTCCCTTTACGAACTGCACCTCGGTTTGCCTCAGCCCCATAGGTCTTGTGTATGTGAGCCCTGTTGGTCTTTAGACCCAGGTGTTTTGAGGGCTTGTCTCTCAGGTGACTGTCTTTAAAGTTGGGGTGCCCAGTGTGCAGTAAGAACCCTTTACTCCTCAAAGCAAAGCTCCAAGTTCTGAGCTACCTTCCAATTGTGGGTCGCAGCATCAGAGGTGGAATTTATGGCAAGATTGTGCCTCAGCCTTTCCTACCCACTTAAATGTGGTTTCCTTCCCATTTGTCTAATGTGAAGGATTGCTCCACCTGTTTTTAGCTTTTACCCAGAGGAAACTGTTCCATATATGGCTGTAGATTTGGTATGCCCATGGGAGGAGGTGAGTTCAGGATCTTTTTAGGTCGCTATCTTGAACTGGAACCTCCAGTTTTCAACTCTTCATTTCATTCATCCATCCATTCATTCAACAAATATTTGAGTCCTCACAATGTTCCAGGAACTGTTTTAGGTACTGAAGGTATATCAGTGAACAAAATAAACATCTTGCCCTTGTTAAATGCATTTTGTGGGAGGGGGGCAGTCAAATAACAACTAAAATAAATAAGTAAATTATGTAAGTATGTTAGAATATAGTAAGGTTACGTTTTTTAAAAAGTAATACAAGAGAGACTGGGAGTACATGGAGAGTTTGTCATTTAAATTGGATGGTTGGGGGAATCCCTGAAAACGTGATATATAAGCAAAGACTTGAAGGAGATGAGGGAGATCAGCCATGTGGTGGAAGAGTGGTCAGGCAGAAGGAATAGAAGAGGCTGATATGGCTGGAACAGAAGAGTCATTAAGTAAGGGAAGAGTTGTAGGAGATAAGGTCAGCAAGGTAAGGGAGGTAGTGGGAAGATAAGTCTTTGTAGGCTATTTTAAGAATCTAGGATTTTACTCTAAGAGAAAGGGAGCAAATCACAAGGTTTGAATGGAATCATGAAAAGATTTGACTTATTTTTTAAGATGATGACCCTGGCTGTTATGCTGAGAATAGTCTATAGAGTGAAAGTCAACCAGTTTACAGGTTATTATGATAATGCAAGCAGAGATTATGGTGGCTTGAACTAAGATGGCAGCAATAAAGGCGGTGAGGTTGTGACTGGGTTCTTAGCATAACGCTTTGAAATCTACCCATGTTGTTGCACGCATCAATAGTTCTAAAACTAACTACAGTGATGGTTTCAAAATTCTTTGAATATACCAAAGACCAATGAATTGTATACTTTATTTATTTATCTTATTTATTTTTTTGGCTGTGCTGCACAGTTTGCAGGATGTTAGTTCCCCGACTGGGGATTGAACCCGGGCCCTCAGCAGTGAGAGGGCAGAGTCCTAACCACCGGACCACCAGCGAATTCCCTGAATCATATACTTTAAATATGTGAATTTCATGGTATCTGAATTAAATCTCAGTAAAGCTGTTTTTTAAAAGAGGAATGAACTGCTGATACAAATAACATGGATGAATCTGAAAAGCATTACACTAGTATGATAATATTGGGTTGGCCAAAAAGTTCGTTTGGGTTTTTCCATAACACCGTACAGAAACTTTGTCATTCTAGAACTTTGTCATTCCAGAAAAGACAAAAATGTAGTGACAGAAAGCAGATCAGTGACTGCCAGGGCCTTGGATGGAGGGAGGAGACTGACTACAAACCTTTTGGGGTGACAAAATGTTTTATATTATGGTTGTATTGGTAGTTACATGATGATACACATTTGTTAAGGGTCATAGAATTGTACACTTAAAGTTGATGAATTTTATTTATATAAATCATAAATACAGTTAATTTTTAAAAATAACAATAACAACAACAACCTTGCCCACATACTCCCTGGAATGTTTTCATGACCTCCAGACTTATATGTATCCCAGTTTGAAGGCTACTATTGGAAAGCATCTGTAATGTTGCAATGGCTAAAGGAAGAGGCTTGAAAGAGAGCTAGGAAATCCAAAGGAGCTCAGGGTTGTGATCAGATAATGCAAAGGACATGTTATCTTAGAGACTGGAGGCCAAGGCAGGATATTAAGCAGAGAAAGTAAATTACAGATTACCATCATCCAAAGACCAGCAGGATCAGACACTTCAGTGAAGGCCAGAGACCACTAGAGGTCAGCACCAGAACAAGTTACCTCTCACCACAATGGCAGGACTTAGCTTGCTGTTGGGAAGGACAAAGAGGAGAAGGGGAGAAAATAATTCCGAATTTAACTAATTTTTGCCTAAAGAAGACTGCTTCAACTCAGAATTAACTAAATTTTAATTGGCAAGATTAATGTTCTACCATTAGTGGACATGAGAGTTTGTGAATTATGTTTATTTCCAATATAGACAAATACGGTTTCCTTTTTGCACATGGTTCCCCATCTACATTGTGGCACTCTGCTGTTGGGGAAAACTGTACTGTGTTCTCTGCTGGCTCTAGCTGTTGGTATGGTCTCCAGCAATGGTGACACTTAATTGCTGGTTTAATGACTTAGTATTTTCTACAGCTTGTTGGGTGCCCTGTCGGTCAATGCCCCCATCAGTAAATCCCCCCATTACAGCCTCCTGGCCCTGGGGATTCTAAAGAACAATTTCTATGTCCTCTCACCTGTATTGGGTGGTCCTCCCACAAACTCTAGATGAGCTTCCTTGGCCTTGCTGGGTATCTTCTTACAGAAGATTATAGCTGGTCTGTGCCCCAGTTACCTTCATAAGCCCAAAGGGAAACCTAGGACTTCCACCATAACACCTTGATTTTGTAGAAAACTGGAGAGAAGGAACCTTTGTCTGCTCCCAACTCATTCTGTTACCTTGCTATTTCCAAATTATTGCTTGGGTGGTCTCATGTTATACAGGATGGTTTTCTAAGAGACCTTGAAAATGGCCCAGTTTGCCCAAGGAGAGGCAAAAGAAAACAATCACTACTGTGCCAGGAGCCCCTGAAACAGGTTGTTTCTCAACTCCTACACCAGCCCTTTCCAGAGTTTCAGCTGGAGGAGCCAGGACACAGGAGTCTGATCTTCCCCTTTTCCTTTTCTTTCTGTTTCACTCTTCTACTCCCAGTTCCTGTAGGGGACTTCCGACATGCTATTTCCTCCTCCTCTAGCCTATGAACCTCCTTGTTCTGCATTTTCTACCTTTTCCTTCCCTTGGACTACTAATGACTTAATCTTTTTTTTTTTTTTTTTTTTTGCGGTACCCGGGCCTCTCACTGTTGTGGCCTCTCCCATTGCGGAGCACAGGCTCCGGACGCACAGGCTCAGCAGCCATGGCTCACGGGCCCAGCCGCTCCGCGGCATGCGGGATCTTCCCAGACTGGGGCACAAACTCTTGTCCCCTGCATCGGCAGGCGGACTCTCAACCACTGCGCCACCAGGGAAGCCCTAATGACTTAATCTTAAAGGTGTTTGGAGAACAGACAGAACAGAATCTACAGAGGGAATGAGAGCATATTTATTTAGTATTTTCAAAATAATCCAGAATATTAACCCTATAACATTCAATATACAATGATTAAAATATATTATTATATTTGTAGATATGTTTCTGTTGGTAAATTTTAAGTCTCTAGGCTTTAATCCTCAACTTCTTTTTCTACTACAACTAGAGACACAGTCTTATCAAGGACAATGGATCTCTATGGCAATGATTTAAAAGTGTTTATGTGTATGAGTGGAGTGGGTTATAATACAGTGTGAGAGACACAGTATTTTTTTTAAATGCCTTCAGATATTTTTCACATGTCCTTCATGACATATGTTAACTTATCTTTGAATCTCCTAGAATTCTCCTTAGTATATGTCTTTTACACTATGAGAGCTTCAAAAATGTTTATGAAACAAGGAAAGAGAGGGAAGGAGAGAGAGAGGAAAGAAAGCCTTACTAAGCTTAATGAGATTTGCAGGATGAACATTAGCAGTAACAGTATCAACATCTTCAGACACTAAGGCAAACTATTTAGTTTTTGTAACTAGATCTAATGTGCCTACTTTGGGGAAGATGCTTTACTCATAGGGACTTCCCAGTAAAAGTATTAATTTGTCCTGGTTTTGGTTACCTGGACTTACAATTTAGGCTTCAATGAACACTTAGATGAACTATGACTTGAAACCATATACTTCAGCAGTCTTGTACTATTCGGAGCACAGGCTCCGGACGCGCAGGCTCAGCGGCCATGGCTCACGGGCCCAGCCGCTCCGCGGCATGTGGGATCCTCCCGGACTGGGGCACGAACCCGTGTCCCCCGCATCGGCAGGTGGACTCCCAACCACTGCGCCACCAGGGAAGCCCTTGTACTATTTATTTATACCTATTACACACACAGACACACTCAGTCGCAAGTTCACATATAACACTACGTTCCAGGCCACAGAGTTCAATGTCAGTGCTCTTTAATATTTGCAAATTAACTTTATTTTCTTCACCACTGTGATAGGAGCACTTGCAAGTGGGAAGCACTAAGCTATCTGGTGAGTATTTTCCTATATGCTGGAAGGAGGCTAAAGCCAAGTGAACTGTGACTGTACTTAGCTAACCTGTTATGGTCTTACAAATCTCTTTTGCAGTACTAGGAATCACCCCAGGAATATTTTTTTAGTACACTGAAATCTACAGGCAGCCTTTATTTGATTATTTAAATCAGATAATTTGGTTGGTTGTCAAGAAATCTAGACCAAGATCATGAAGTTATTAGCAATTGTCTTTTTTGCAGAGTAAAACTCCAGAGTCCAACCCACAAACAATCACCATGGAAAAAGAGTAACTGAGACTACTGTGGCATAAGTTTTAAAAAAAACTATTTAGAGAATCGTTTTACTGAGCACCCAAAATGTCGTAGGCAGACATCACTCAACCAAGTATGAATGAACCCATGGTAACTGCTGAGGATTTGGTTTCTCATATACTAATCACTGACTTGGATAGTAAAGCACCTCCGAGGAAAAGAAATAAGGGCGTATGACAATTTCCCCTTGCATTCCATGCTTTCAGAAGACCTCTAAAACTTGCAAACCAAGATTCTGGGACAATGGACTGTAAATAGAACTTCTGATTGAGAACAATATTTATACTAAAGTAGAAAAGCAAAAAATGAAATATGACATTAGTAAAATTAGAGATTCCTTTGAGCTCATGAAGTACTTTAAAAGAATGAGAAAAGGTATCAATAATCTAGGAGACGACACTTAAAAGATACTCTGTAGAAAAGGGAGATGCAAGAACACAGTACACAGGAGTCAACTACATCAGAATTCTTCTCCAGGCAAGGGCCCATTCCTGAGTGACTGACTGATTACACAGGTAACTCCAGAGATTATATTTTTGTGGGATTCTCTGTATCCATATGATTCAGCAAAGGTAGTCGTTCATTTATTCATTTGTTCATTCACTCAAATACTTAATCAAAAAAAAAAAAAACCACTTGAGGTGTCTACTATATGCCAGACTATAGTGTTCAATGTCAGTGTTCTAATATTTGTAAATTAACTTAATTTTCTTCACCACTGTGATAGAAACACTTGTCAATGGGAAGCACTGAGTTATCTGTTAAGTATTCTCCTAGGTACTGGATGGAAACTAAGGCCAAGTGTATGTGACACCTCTATACCTCACTCTGCCTCTGAATAGGGTAATCTGAACCTTAAGTGCATACAAGGTTTACACAAACAAGCAACTTAAATATTTATTGAGTACTATGTGTTAAGTCAGGTGAAGGATACTAAAAATTTTAAGAGAGTTCTTGGCCTCAAGATACCATCTGGTGATGGTAACAGATTTAAGATGAAGAAGTTTAGGATCATAATATCACTAGGAAGGAACAGAGAAGTCTTGGTAAGAAGAATTTTTCTTTCTTACAGATATATAATTTGGTTTTCCTCCAAAGGATATTGCCTTATAATGATCCTCTCTTCTGAATACATCAATTTCAAAGTGTCTATTATCCAAGGCCTCATAAAGTTAACTTTTTAAGTTAAATTTTATACAAGTAATACATATAGCTTAAACATCAAATATTTCAGAGGCTATATAGATGGTAAACAATAGCCAGTGCTCCATTTGTTCCCAGAAATAATCACTTCTATTTCAAGTTCTTCTGTTTATACTACTAGTATATCAACTTGAAAATAAATCTACTGACTTCTTACTATTATAGACAAAAATTTTACACTATTCAAACTCCCTTCTTCCTCCCAATACTGATAATTTTAAAAGTAGTTTTAGTATATTTAAAAGGATCAGCTTTCAACATTCTCTTTCTGAACTCATTTTATAATAGGAGGACATTAGCACTCCTATCCTTCCCTTCATCTCTTTACTGCCTTCTACCTTCCAATTCCTGTCAGTAATTCTTTTATCTTTACATTGTTAAAATTTAATAATATTTGCTTTCTATTCTACAGCCATAATAAAATCTTCCATATTTTGATTATAGGTCTATTCTAAAATTTAAAAAAAATCCATCTATGTGCTTGCAAGAGACTCACTTCAGAGCTAAAGACACAGAGACTGAAATGAGGGGATAGGAAAAGATATTTCATTCAAATGGAAATGACAAGAAAGTGGGGTAGCAATACTCAGATCAGACAAAATAGACTCTAAACAAACTCTATAACAAAAGACAAAGGAAGGGCACTATGTAACAACAAAGGGGTCAATACAAGAAGAGGATATTACACTCATTATATTGGGTTGGCCAAAAGGTTCATTCAGTTTTTTCTGTAAGATGGCTCTAGTAGCACTTAGTTATCTTTAACTTCATTTGAAACAATTTTGTTAGACTGTATGTGACAACTGTCATATCGGCATGCATTTAAAAAAAGACATCAAAATTGGTTAGTTTTTGTGTATCCATTTTAATATGGAAGATGGAAGAAAAAAGCAACATTATGCTTTTTATAATATTATGCTTTATTATTTCAAGGAAGATAAAAACGCAACTGAAACACAAAAAAAGATTTGTGCAGTGTATGGAGAAAGTGCTGTGACTGATGGAACATGTCAAAAGCGGTTTGCGAAGTTTTGTGCTGGAGTTTTCTTGCTGGATGATGCTCCACAGTTGGGCAGACCAGTTGAAGTTGAAAGTGATCAAATCAAGACATTAATTGAGAACAATCGACATTACACCATGCAGGAGATAGCCGACATACTCAAGATATCCAAATCAAGTGCTGAAAATCATTTGCACCAGCTTGGTTATGTGACTCGCTTTGCCATTTGGGTTCCACACCAGTGAAAAAAACCTCTTGACTGTATTTCCGCATGTGATTCTCTACTTAAATGTAATGAAAATGTTCTGCTTTTAAACAAATTGTGACGGACGATGAAAAGTGAATATTGTACAATAATGTGGAATGGAAGAGATTGTGGGGCAAGCGAAATGAACCACCACCAACCACAGCAAAGGCCAGTCTTCATCTAAAGATGGTGATGGTGGGATTGGAAGGGAGTCCTCTATTATGAGCTCCTTCCGGAAAACCAAACGATTAATTCCAAGTACTGCTCCCAGTGAGACCAACTGAAAGCAGCACTCGATGAAAAGTGTCCAGAATTAGTCAACAGAAAACGAATAATCTTCCATCAGAATGACACAAGACAGCATGTTTCTTTGATGACCAGACAAAAACTGTTACAGCTTGGCTGGGAAGTTCTGATTCAACCGCTGTATTCACCAGACATTGCACCTTCGGATTTCCATTTATTTCGGTCTTTACAAAATTCTCTTAGTGGAAAAAATTTCAATTCCCTGGAAGACTGTAAAAGGCACCCAGAACAGTTCTTTGCTCAAAAAGATAAAAAGTTTTGGGAAGGTGGAATTATGAAGTTGCCTGAAAAATGGCAGAAGGTAGGGGAACAAAAGGGTGAATACATTGTTCAATCAAGTTCTTGGTGAAAATGAAAAATGTGTCCTTTATTTTTACTTAAAAACTGAAAGCACATTTTGGCCAACCCAATATATTTTTAACCCAATACAGGAACAGCTAAACATATAAAGCAAACATTAACAGACATAAATGGAGAAACTGACAATAATATAATAAAAATAAGGGACTTTAACAGCCCACTTATATCAATGGAGAGATCATTCAGACAGAAAATCAATAAGGCAACAGTATTCTTAAATGACACAACAGAGCAGTTGGATTTAATAGATATCTACAGGATATTCCATCCAAAAACAGCAGAATACATATTCTTTTCAAGTGCACATGGAACATTCTCCAGGATAGATGCTAGGCCACAAAATAAGTCTCAACAAATTTAAGAGGATAGAAATCGTATCAAGCATTTTCTCTGACAGCAACAATATGACTAGAAATCAATTACAGGAAGAAAAATGGAAAAGCACAAACACATGGAGACTAAATAACATGCTACTAAAAAACCAATGTGTCAATAAAGAAATCAAAGAGGAAACCAGAAAATACCTTGAGACAAATGAAAATGAAAACACAACTTTCAAAATCTATGGGATGCAGCAAAAGCAGTTCTGAGGGAAGTTTACAGCAATACAGGTTTATCTCAAAAAACAAGAAAAATCTCAAATTAAAAACCTCACCTACCATCTAAAGGAATTTGAAAAAAAAACAAAATCCAAATTCAGCAGAAGGAAAGAAATAATAATGATCAAAGAGGAAATAGACAAAAAATAGAAAGAAAGAAAAGAGAAGATCCATGAAACCAAGAGCTGGTTTTTGGAAAAGATAAACAGAATTGATAAAGCTTTAGCCTCACTCATTAAGAAAAAAAGAGAGAGGACCCAGATAAATTAAGTAAGAAATGAAAGAAGAGAAATCACACCTAACACCATAGAAATACAAAAAAACTCATAGAGAACACTACAAAACAGTTATATGCCAACCAAATGACAACCTAGAAAAAACTGACAAATTCCTAGAAACATACAATCTGCCAAGACTGAACAAAAAGAAATAGACAAGCTGAACTGACTATTCCCTAGTAGTGAAACTGAATTTATAATTTAAAAATTCCCAGCAAACAAAAATCCAAGACTGGATGACTTCATTGGGGAATTCTACTGAACATATAAACAAGAGCTAATACCTATCCTTCTCAAACTTATTCCAAAAAATTAAAGAGAAAGGAATACTCACAAATTCATTCTATGAAGCTACCTTTACCCTGATACCAAAACTAGACAAAGACACTACAAAGAAAGAAAATTACAGGCCAATATCTCTGATGAATGTAGATGTAAAACTCCTCAACAAAATATTAGCAAATGAAATTCAACAGTATATAAAAAGGAACATACACCATTCTCAAGAGCAATTTATTTCACAGATGCAAAGAGAGTTCAATATTTGCAAATCAATCAATGTGATACACCACATTAACCAAAGGAAGGATAAAAATCACATGATAATCTCAAGAGACACAGAAAAAAGCATTTGACAAAATTAAACACCCATTTATGATAAAAACTCTCATCAAAATTGGTATAGAGGGAACATACTTCAACATAATAAACACCATTTATGACAAACTAACAGCTAACATCATACTCAATGATGAAAAGCTGAAAACCTTTCCTCTAAAATCAGGAACAAGACAAGGTACCTACTCTTGCCACTTCCACTTAACACAGTATTGGAAGTCCTAGCCACAGCAGACAAAAAAACAAACAATAAATAAATAAATAAAAGGCACCCAAACTGGAAGGAAAGAAGTAATCTTCAGATTTGCAGATGACGTGATACTACATATAGAAAACCCAAAGTTTCCACCAAAAACTATTAGAATAAATGAATTCAGTAATTTGCAGGATATAAGATTAATGCACAGAAATCCGCTGCTTTTCTATACACTAACAATGAATCAACAGAGAATTCAAGAAAACAATCCCATTTACAATTGCATCAAAGAGAACAAAGTACCTAGGAATAAACTTAAACAAAGAGGTGAAAGACCTATACTCTGAAAACTATAAAACACTGATGAAGGAATGTGAAAATGATACAAAGAAATAGAAAGATATTCTATGTTCTTGGATTGGAAGGATTAATATTACTAAAATGTCCATACTAACCAAGGCAACCTACAGATTTAACACAATCCTCATCAAAATACCCATGGCATTTTTCATAGAACTACAACAAATAATCCTAAAATTTATATGGAACCCCAAAAGACCCCTAATTGCCAAAGCAATCTTGAGAAAAAAGAACAAAGCTGGTGGTATCACCCTCCCTGACTTCAGACTACACTACAAAACTACAGTAATGAAAACAGCATGGTACTAGGAAAAAACAGACACCTAGATCAATGGAACAGGAACAGAGAGCCCAGAAATAAACCCATGCACTTATAGTCAATTAATCTACAAAAAGGAGTCAAGAATATACAATGGAGAAAAGACTCATCAATAAGTGGTGCTGGGAAAACTGGCAGATACATGTAAAAGAGTTAGATTAGAACATTTCCTCACACCATATACAAAACCAAACTCAAAATGGATTACAGGTATCAGTGTAAGACTGGAAACCATAAAGCTAGGAAGAAAACATAGGCAGAACAGTCTCTGACATAAATTGTAGCAATATTTTTTTGGATCTGTCTCCTAAGGCAAAAGAAATAAAAGCAAAAGTAGACAAACAGGACCTAATTAAACATAAAACTTTTGCATAGCAAAGAAAATCATCAACAAAAGAAAAAACATCCTAAAAAATGGGAGAAAATATTTGCAAATGATATCACCAATAAGCGGTTGATATCCAAAATATATAAAGAGTTCATACAACTCAATATCAAAAGAAACCCATAACCAAATGGGCAGAAGACCTAAATAGACAATTCTCCAAAGAAGACATACAGGGCTTCCCTGGTGGCGCAGTGGTTGAGAGTCCGCCTGCCAATGCAGGGGACATGGGTTCATGCCCTGGTCCAGGAAGATCCCACATGCCGCGAAGTGGCTGGACCCGTGATCCATGGCCGCTGAGCCTGCGCGTCCAGAGCCTGTGCTCCGCAACGGGAGAGGCAACAACAGTGAGAGGCCCGCGTACCAAAAAAAGAAAAAAAAAAAAAAGAAGACATACAGATGGCCAAGAGGCACATGAAAAGATGCTCCACAACACTAATCATCAGAGAAATGCAAATCAAAACCATGATGAGATATCTCTTCACACCTGTCAGAATGGCTACATCAAGAAGTCTACAAATAACAAATGCTGATGAGGATGTACATAAAAAAGAATCCTTGTAACTGTTGATGGGAATGTAAGTTGGTGAAGCCGCTGTGGAAAAAAGTACAGCAGGTCTTCAAAACACTAAAAATAGAACTACCATATTATTCAGCAATTCCACTCCTGGGTCTACATCCAAAGAAAACAAAAACACTAATTTGAAAAGATAAATGCACCCCAATGTTCAGAGCAGCATTATTTACAACAGCCAAGATATGAAAGCAAACCTAAGTGTCCATGAACAGATGAATGGGTAAAGAAGATATGGTATACATAGACAATGGAATATTACTCAGTCATAAAAAAGAATGATATTCTGCCATTTGCAACAATGTGGATGGACCCACAGATTATTAGCGAAATAAGCCAGATAAAGACAAATACTCTATCACTTATATGTGGAATCTAAAAAATAAACAAATATATGTAACAGAAACAGATTCACAGACATAGAGGACAAATTAGTGGTTACCAGGGGTAGAGGCATGATAGGGGTATGAGATTAAGAGATACAAACTACTATGTATAAAATAGATAAGCAACAAGGATATATTGTATAGCACAGTGGAAGTAAGCCATTATTTTCTAGTAACTTTAAATGGAATATAATCTATAAAGATATTGAATCACTATGTCATACACCTGAAACTAATACTGTAAATCAACTATACTTCAATAAAAACAACAAAACCCAAAAATATTGTTTATAACATTGCAACCACATAAATATTCTTTAGGATAAAGCCAAGAAACACCTAGGATTGTACTTCCATCTCTGCTGTTCTGTTCCAATGTCAAGATCACTATCACACACAAAGTAAAGCATTTTAGTGTTAAGATCAAATGAAAAATCCTTTCTAGTGGAATATACTCCACTAATCACTTGAAATCATACCCCATTTTGGTCTGTTTCATATTTGGATCATTACAATTTTTTTATTTTTCCTTGAGTTTCCCAGGGACTTTGATGTTGCTCTTAGGAGAAATAATGCCTCCATCATATCTCTAATGTATTTCTGTTTCCAATTTTATTGAATGAAATCTATTCTGTGCTTGCTCTTGAAGTCTAATTTTAGTCTTCCCCCATATCTTTTCAAAGCATGATAACTCATTTCTTTTTAGGGAGGAATATTCCATTGTCTGGATGTACCCCAGTTTATTTATCCATTCACCTACTGAAGGACATCTTGGTTGCTTCCCAGTTCTGGCAGTTATGGTTAAAGCTGCTATAAATATCCATGTACAGGCTTCTGTGTGGACCTGAGTTTTCAATTCATTTGGGTAAATACCAAGGAGTGTGACTGATGGACCATGTTGTATATTTAGTTTTGTAAGAACTCCCCAAACTGTCTTCCAAAGTGGTTGCATAATTTTGCATTTCCATCAGCAATTAATGAGAGTTTCTGTTGCTCCACATTTTTGCACCAGCATTTGTTGTCATCAGTCTTGCAGATTCGGCCATTCTAATAGGTGTCTAATATTTCATAGTTGTGTTAATTTGCATCTGATGTGAGATGATGTGGAGCATCTTTTCATGTGCTTTATTTGCCATTTGTATATCTTCTATAGTGAGATTTCTATTAAGGTCTTTGGCCCATTTTTAATCAGGTTTTTTGTTTTCTTATTGTTGAGTTTTAAGATTTCTTTGTATATTTTGGGTAACAGTCCTTTATCAGATGTGTCTCTGCAAATATTTTCTCCCAGTCTGTGGCTTGCCTTCTTATTCTCTTAACATTATCCCTCACAGAGCAGAACTTTTTAATTTTAACTAAGTCCAACTTAACAATTATTTCTTTCATGGATTGTGCCCTTTAGTGTTATAGCCAAAAAATCATCACCATACCCAAGGCTATCTAGGTTTTTCCTTATGTTATCTTCTAGTTTTATAGTTTTCTATTTCATATTTAGGTCTGTGATATATTTTGAGTTAATTTTTGTGAATGGTATAAGGTCTGAGACTAGATTCATTCTTTTGCATGTCTATGTCTAGTTGTTCCAGCAACATTTCTTTAAAAGATTATTTTTGCCAAATTCAATTTTTAGAACTGAAATTATTCTCTCTTTGTCATTGTTCTATCTAGTTTTCAAGTGTAGGTTTTATAATACTTTTAGTTTTTCTATTTGTTGTGTTCAAGTCTTGTCAAATGATAAACACATAAATATATATATAAATATATATTGAGAAATTCTCAAAGGAATATATGCAGCACAACTAGAGGCACCATATTTCAAGTCAATTCTCTAATGTTTGCAGCAGAATGCATCATTTTTCATATTTTCTCTTTTTTGTGAATCAACCTTCCTAACTAGATTATAAACTTCTTTTGTACTCCTCATTTCTCTTCCCATGACTCCCAGATTAAAACAATATAAGGTACAAAGAATGCATTCAAGATATATTTAAGCAGAATTTGGTCAATAATGCTTTTTAACTCTGTCTGAATTATATCTAGAACCTAATATGTATTTATTAATAAATTCAACAAGTTTTTATAATGATTCATTCATTGAATAAATTTGATCTAAATGTTTATTGAGTACCTGTTATAGGCTAAGCACTATTCTAGGTATTGGGATATATCAGTGAACAAAACAAAGATCTCTGCCTTCAGGAAGCTTCCATCTAGCAAGTAGTAGAAGAAAGGGAGGGAAGCAACTGACAATGAAAATAATAAATTAGCAATTATACAAGAGAGATGAAGTAGGGTGGAGTACGGCAGATTAGAAGTATGGAGTATGGTGAGTTATGGGCACATTGTAGTATTAAGTAGAATGGTTGGCAGGCCTCACTGAGAAGGTGAGATTTGAGAAAAAACTTAAGGAGGGAAGGGAGCTAACCAAGCCGTTATCTGCAGGAAAGCATTCTTTACAGAGAGAGAATAGTTAGAACTGCACTGTCCAGTAACAACTATGCCTACTGAACACTTGAAATGTGACTTGGTGGCTAAGGAACTGAATTGTTTTTACTGTGTTTCAACTTATTTAATTTAAACTTAAAAGCTGATAATGGATTTATTTGAAAAAATTTAAGTTATGTTTAGAATAACTAGGATATGTGATTCTATGCTTCAACTGTAAACTTTATAAAATCTAAATACAGATCAAGTATCTCTGATGAAAATTCAGTGTCCAAGTGAAATGTGCTGTCAGTGTAAAATACAGATTTCAAACACAAAGTAGGAGAAAAAACAGTAAAACTTCTTATTTAGATATATTGGGTTAAATAATTCATTAATAAAATTAATTTCACTTGCTTCTTTTAATCTTTTTTAATGGTGCTGCTAGAAATTTTAATTTATCTATTTACTTCCTTTTTTTTTTTTTTTTTTTTTTGGCCACACTGTGCGGCATGAGGGATCTTAGTTCCCCAACCAGGGAGTGAACCCATGCCCCGTGCACTGGAAACGTGGAGTCTTAACCACTGGACTGCCAGGAACGTCCCCCTTGCTGCTAGAAAATGTTAACTTGCACATGTGGTTTGCTTTATATTTCTTTTGGACAACACTGAGCTAGAAGAGGCAGCCTTCCTCCTATGTCTGAGGAAAGGTAATTGTGGCTGGCTGATGGTGGGTGAGTGAAAAGTACAGCAGATGATGAGGTCAGAGAGGTAAAGGGTCCATATCATGTAGGTGCTCATATACCTTTTAAACCTAGGGAAAGGATCCCTGATCCAGGGCAGCACTCACCCTCTCTCTCCCTGAAGAAATGGGAACCTCCCATTTTGTTCAGTCCTTCTCCTCAGGGTGGGAGACTGGGGGGGAGCGGGGGGCTTATTAAGACTTCTTTTATTTTTTTCTTTTGCGGTACTCGGGCCTCTCACCATTGTGGCCTCTCCCGTTGTGGAGCACAGGCTCTGGATGCGCAGGCTCAGTGGCCATGACTCACGGGCCCAGCCGCTCCGCGGCATGTGGGATCTTCCCGGCTCGGGGCACGAACCCGTGTCCCCTGCATCGGCAGGCGGACTCTCAACCACTGCGCCACCAGGGAAGCCCAAGACTTCTTTTATTAAATAAATTTCAAGAGCAGCTGAAGCAATAGCCATATCTTCATCTGCATTTTTTCTCCATACAATACAAAATTGATTAATTAACATAGATTTAGAAAGAAAAAAAGCTTTTTAAATCAGATGGAAAATAAGCTATTTTCATTCACTTATCAGCTATAAGATGTCCAAAATTGTGTGGGATCTTGTGGACTGAGGACACAAAATAAGGGTAAACAGGATCTGATTTACTGGTTGGAAAATCCTGTGGAAGTTACGCATTCCTAAATAAGAAGGGGAAAATAGGAAGAATAATGTTTACTTTCAAGCCTGTACATTTTTTTAAAATGCATAGGAACATTATTAAAAAGGTGAGCATTTTATATAACATGAAGAATAGAGAAAAATTCTGTCCCTAGGCATGGCTAATGTTGTAATCAAGAGTTTAGTTATTAACTTTTTTGTCAAAGCTGGAAACCCCCATGAAGCAACTACTGTTGGAACATCATTCAAACTTAAAAGAAAACTGAAGATAACCTAATGCTTTTCAAATTAAGCTTACTCTCTTCTGGAACAGAAAATCTTAGCTTTTAAAAAAAGGGAAGCAAAACTAAAAGGGGTGGTCCCTTAAGGGGATGAGAGAAGTTAATGATTACATGAACAGGTCTGGTAGCTTTCTTATATGTGACTCGACATCCTTTCTAGAGGCTCTAGGGGAGAATCCATTTCTTTTCTCATTCAGGTTTTTGGTAGATTTCTGTTCCTTGTAGATAGATGTAGGACTGAAATCCCTATTTCTTTGCTGGCTGTCGGCTGAGAGCTATTCCCAGTTTCTATAGGACACCACATTCCTTGGTTTCTGGCCCCTTTCCTCCCTCTTCAAAGCCAACAACAGCAGGTGGAGTCCCTCTCACACTCGAGTCCCCCCTTCCTCTTCTTTTGCTGTATCTCTCTAACTATTCTGTCTTCCTCTTTTACTCTTAAGCACCCATGTGATTACATTGATTCCACTTAATATATGTATGTATATATTTTAAGGTGCATAACCTTAACTCCAACTGCAAGGTTCCTTTTGTCATATTCACAGCTTCAAAAGAGTAGAGCATGGACATCCGGGGGGCAGGCATTAGTCTGCCTATCGTATCAGACAAATGGTGTGGTAGACTTGAATCAGGGGATAATGCCCTGGAAAACACTGGTACTTAGGTGCAGCTGGAAACAAGGTTCAAGATGGAAATTAAGAAGGAGACTAAGCAGAAGTTTCAAGAAGAGAGATTTTTTAGAGCTACCAGCAATCCCACTCCTGGGCACATATCTGGAAAAGATGAAAACTCTAATTCAGAAAGATACATGCACCCCAATGTTCACAGCAGCACTATTTACAATAGCCAAGACATGGAAGGAACATAAGTGGCCATCAACAGATGAATGGATAAAGAAGATGTGCATAAAAAGAATGAAATACTGCCATAAAAAGAATGAAATATTGTCATTTGCAGCAACATGGATGACCTAGAGAATATCATACTAAGTGAAGTCAGTCAGACAAAGACAAATATTATATGATATCACTTACATGTGGAATCTAAAAAATAATACAGGGAATTCCTTGGTGGTCCAGTGGTTGAGACTCTGTGCTTCCACTGAGAGGGGCACAGGTCTGATCCCTAGTCAGGGAACTAAGATCCCACATGCTGCATGGCCAAAAAAATAAAATAAAAATTTAAAAATACAAAATAATACAAATGAATCTATTTACAAAATAGAAACAGACTCACAGACATAGAAAACTAACTTATGGTTACCAAAGGGAAAAGGTAGGAGGGGGAGGGACAAATTAGGAACGTGGGATTAACAGATACACACTACTATATATAAAATACATAGGCAATAAGGATTTACTATGTAACACAGGGAACAATATTCAATAACTTACAACAACCTATAATGGAAAATAATCTGAAAAAATATATACATAACTGAATCACTTTGCTGTACACCCGAAACTAACAAAATATTGTAAAACAACTATACTTCAATAAAAAAAAGAAGAGAGATTTTATGAGGGAGGAAAAGTTGACTTTCAAGGACCACAAAGTCAAGCTATATAAGACACAAAAAGAGTCTTTTGAACTTGGTTATATAAGAATAACCAGTAACTTATGACAGTTCCACAACAGAAGAAATTCTGACATCAGCAGATTAAGGAGAAAATGGGAGAAAGGATGGGATCCTTACTGAAAGAATGGGACGATGATGATGATGGTGGTAGTGTTGGTGGCGGTGTTAGTTCACTCGTGCTGCCATAACAAATAGTACACACTGGGTGGCTTAAACAACAGAAATTTATTTTCTCACAGTCCTGGAGGCTGGAAGTCCAAGATCAAGGTGCCAACAGGTTTTGTTTCTCTTGAGGCCTCTCTCCTTGGCTTGCAGAAGGCCACCTTTTCTCTATGTCCTCACAGGGCCTTTTTCTTTGTGCACATGCCCCTGATGCCTCTTCCTTTTCTTGCAAGGACACTGTTCCTATTGGATTAGGGCCTCCAGTCTTATAACCTCATTTAACCTCAATTATCTCCTTAAAGGCCCGATCTCCAAATACAGTCACAATGGGTTTTAGGGCTTCAAGCTATAAATTATGAGAGAACACAACTCAGCTTATAACTACGATGATGACGATGATGACAATAATGATTGCTGCTAACGTTTATGGAGTGCTTACTGTATGCCAGGCATAGTGCTAAACATTTCACATGTATTGTCATTTGATCCTCAAAGCAAACCTATAAAGAACCATTATTTCTCTCATTTTATCATTTGAAAAGCTGAAGCAAAGTCATACATCTACAAGTGGCAGAGCTGAAACTTGAATCCTGGTCTTTTAGCTTAAGCCCATGTTTTCAAACACAATGCTATCTCTACTTTTTAAATAGCTGTAATGGAACAGAAACAAATAAGACAGCAGCCAGGTGAGAATATGAAGATGAGGAAGGTTTTTTGTTCTTTCCTTTGCTGTTGTCTTGTTTTTACTAGTCCAAAGCTAAGAATGGCTTGAACAAGATAATACGCTAAATAGGAAAAAGCTCAGAGAAAGGGAGAGGTTGAAGAGTGATTCTACTGTTCCACTTTTAGCTTCTGCCCTGATCTTGATGAAAACTGAAAAATAAAAGTTACAATGCACAGCTATTTAAGTCATTCCCTCTACAAATAATTCTTAACTACTTATCATGTGACAGGCACAATACAAGAATCTTATAACAGTGAGCAAAAACCAGAAACTGTCCTTGCCCTTATAGTACTTACAGTCTAGTGGGGGAGGCAGGACTAATTAAATAATCAGGAAGGATTATGTAATAATAAACTGAGATAAGTGCTATGAAAGAAAAGAACATACTTCTAAGAGAACACTTAATAAAGGAACCTGATCTAGATTGGGGGTGGTCAGGGAAGACTACTCTAAAAGAAAGTTACTACTGAGCTCAAAACAGAAGAACGAGTGATATGTGCAATGGGGAAGGGGATGGGTCATATTCTGGGCACAAGGAAGAGCAAGGCACATACCCTGTGGGAGGTGTGGGAGGGCTATGGCATACGTGAGGAAATGAAAGAAGGTTAGTGTGGTTGGTGTTGAAATAACAAAGCACAGAATGGTGGAAGATGAAGCTGGGGAGGCAGGCAGGGCCATGATAATGCATTTGGTCTTAATCTTAAAGGCTGTTGGAATATTTTAAGAGTATCACAGAGACACAAGATTAGATCTGCCTTAAAAAAAATCCCTCTGGCTCCACTGTAGAGACTAGACTAGGGGGAAAACAGAACAGATGCGGGTTGATCTATTGAGAGACTACAGCAGACTCCCATGTTTCTGGCTTGCACAACTGGTTGTAACTGATGGGTGATGGTGCCATACACTCAGATTAGGTACACTGTAGAGGGAAAGATTTTATGAGTTTGGTTTTGGGTATGTTGAGTTTGAGGTGTCTCTTAACTACTCAAATAGGGATGCTGAGTAAGCAGTTTATACACAGGTCTAGAACTCAGAGAAGAGGTCTAGATTGGAAATATAATTTGGGAACCACTGACATATATACATAATTACTGAAGTACGATCATTGACTACTCTGTCTAAGATATAGCTAGTGTTATAGGATGGAAGATATAGGATAGAAAGTGATAAAAGAATGCCTAGGCCTAAATCTTGAAAATATACACAACATTTAATTATCAGGGAGAGGAAGATGAGCCTGCAAAGAAGGAAGAGCAAGGGAGGCAGGAGGAAAACCATGAGTATCACAGACACCAAAGGAAGAGAATTTCAAGGAGGAAGGGTTCAAAAGTATAAAATGCTGCTGACAGACACCAATTCACAGACTATCAGAGTTTAAAGGGAACTGAGACATCATCCAGTGCCCCATTATTTCCCAAATTATGGAATTAGGATTCAGGTAATACACTAGTTAACTAGTAGAATCTAGATTAAACCCATAATTCCCAATACATAGGTCAATACTCTTTTCATACACTCATTTGCCTGATGACGATTACTTGACTCTGCTTTTCCTTTCTAATTAAATCACCTCTACTACTTTAGTCTTTCATCAAACCTCTGGCTATTTTAATGCCATACTTCTGAAGGTTCTCCAAGTCCTTAAATCATAATCCATTCTAAGAGAAGCCTTCACTAAACCCTAAATTAGGTTGTTGATTGTTCTGGCTCTTGCAACCAGAAAATAAGCTGCCACCCCCAGCCAACCCCCCCCCCGACCCCGCCGCCCCTACTAAAGCTGTTATGCATCAGTATCTCAGCACAGCATCCTACACTTTGTATTCAAAGGAAAGACTGCTTAACTGGGAAACAATTGGAAGAAAGACCTGGAACCTAACTCTTTGTCAAGTTGACATACTCAGTCATCCTCTCTTGCCCAGGTAAAATGAAAAGTTCAGCCCCACAGAGATAAAGGGAGGGAGAAATAAAGGAAGGAGAGGTGGAAGGACTGCAGGAAGATGGGACACAGTCTCTTTCCTCCCCTTTTATTCAGTGATTTTACATGACAGAGACAATTGAGGCAATTATTATGAGTACCATATAGCCAATTTTAAATTATCTTTTGAATGAGGGAAACATATTCCACAGACAATCAATTCGACAGTGGATAATTCAAAACTCATTTGTTTTTGGAATATATTTCATTTTCAAAGTATCTTAACATCTGAATTTGGTTTATGACTGATAACCAGGAGCCCATAATACTTTAAAATAAAGAACAGTCCTGTCAAAACACGTCTCAAGATGGGCTGGAAAGATTGTTTTAGTGTCTGTCCCAAACCCTGCTCCTCGCTCCATGCTATTAAAGAATAGCATCACCTTTTAAACTGATGCATTGTCCCAACGCAGCTGCTGGGTTTTTTGATTTCTGTTTACATTTATAGACACCCTAGTTGTTTCACACTGTCAATACCAGTCTCTGAAGTAGATGGTTAATCAATTTTTTTTAATTTAAGAGGCTTCCTTCCTAAACTTATATAGGATTAGAATGAATGAAGACCTTTTGTGTATCCATGAAAGTCTTAGAATATATGACAATGCTAATAAGTTTTGGAAATAGATATTTGATTCTGTAACACAGGATTCCCACGTGGGTTAATCCTAATGCACCTAATTAGCGTAACTGATTATTATGGTACATCCTTTACATACCACCTCAGCATCAGTAGACTGGTTGACAAACCAGAAAGGTTCTGTTTTCCAACCCAGAAACACAGCACGGGATTCTGAGGTTTCCCGCTTCTTCACACCTCCCCTTCTCTATCCATTGCATATAATAGGTTTTCCTGAGATCAAAATTGTCCCAGGGCCTCCCTGGTGGCGCAAGTGGTTAAGAGTCCGCCTGCCGATGCAGGGGATACGGGTTCGTGCCCCGGTCTGGGAGGATCCCATATGCCGCGGAGCGGCTGGGCCCGTGAGCCATGGCCGCTGGGCCTGCGCATCCGGAGCCTGTGCTCCGCAACGGGAGAGGCCACAACAGTGAGAGGCCCACATACCGCAAAAAGAAAAAAAAAAAAAAAAAAAATTGTCCCAGTTTACTCTTTCTTGCCCTAGGCTAGGTGCGGGTACAGGTATGCAGTGGCTAGTGGCCAGAAAAAGGACGTAAGGAGAGAGGGAAGTTGTGGCAACACCTTACAACAACTTCCAAAGACATTATTATTATATAATGGCTAAGTACTATAGTACTTTTGGGCTTGAATTTAAAAGTACTTTAAAAGTTAACTACATTTTGGAGGCCAAGGATTACATAAATATATTTATGAAGACTTTACTTGATCTCAATTATATGTGGAATCTAAAAAAACCAAGCTCATAGATACAGAGAACAGACTGGCTGCCCGGGGGAGGGGGGTGCAGGGAGGGGGCAGCGGGGGAGAATGGGCAAAATGCATGAAGAGAGTCAAAATATACAAACTTCCAGTTATAAAATAAATAAGTCCCAGGGATCTAATTCACATCATGGTGACTATAGTTAATAATAATACTGTATGGCATATTTGAAAGTTCCTGAGAGAGTAGATCTTAAAATTTTTCATCAGAAGAAAAATATTCTGTAATTATTGTATGGTGGTAGATGTTCACTAAACTTACTGTGGTGATCATTTTGCAGTATATACAAAAATCAAATCATTATGTTTTACACCTGAAATCTCAATTATTTATACACACACACACTTTACTTTATGCAAGGCAAATAAATAGGAGATAAACAATAAATCAGACAAGGTTCCTGCCCTGGAAGGACCTCTCAAGTTTAACAATCACCACCATCATTTTAACATCTATAGGAAAGTAGGTTCTGATTTCCTAACCAGTATCTCACAGATATCTTGAATATCACCCCATCAACAACCCTTTTCCTAATTTTATAAATGTTAGTGATGCACATTTTTTTTTTGGAAATAGATTTTTTATTGAAGTATAATTCACATACATTAGCTTCAAGTGATGCACATTTAACTCATATTTAGCTAATGGTTTATTTTGGTGAGAGATGGTGTCCTTCATCTCTCTTTGTCATACATGCACAAATATAGTAGTTCTCCAGCTCATATTTCTATAGTCTACTCTCTTAATTCCCTTGCCCTTAATGCTACTGCACTTCACACTTATTCATTTCTCTAAATAGTCAAAGTCACTTAGTAGTTTAATTTAGTTATTCACACAATTTGGAATGGCCTGAATATGTAATGAGAGTACTGAGCCGCAAGTAAAAGACATTTCTTTTTCCCTAAAAGGGGAAAAATCAATTGAGAACGATTGAGAATATAAGTAAAAAGCCACTTAATTCAAGTTTTTAGAGAAATAAGAAAGGTTCAACTCACAACCTTTTAAATTTAAAACACAGAAATAACTTTTTTTCAAGAAATAACTTTTTAAAAATAAATTTTACAGATATTTAAAAATTTTTAATTCCATATTACAATCAATTAAAAAGTAAGGATGAAGAAAGATAGAGATATGAATAAATTGTGAAATAAAAGTAAGAGAAAGGGAAGGAAAGACACTAAGAAAATTAAAAGAACTCTGACCTTTGGATTTTCCAAAGCAAATATCTGCTATGAGATTCATCCCCTGCACCATGAATACAAAGCTAACAGGAAAGAAGTCACTATTGCTGCTGTTTACAAATTTAATTCAAAACATAGGAAAAAATGCCCTAACCATGGAAAGAAAGACAAACACTAGTTGCTTCTGCAGCAAAGACTATATGTACATAAATAGGCAGGAAATTCCTACTCTTTTTATCACCTTTTAAATAGCTAGTTTCTCTTCTTTTTGGCCAAGATGAAAGGTAGAAATGAATTTCTTTAAACATATGCATCAGCAATGATTAATTCCTAGAATTATAAAGCTCAGTGAGTCAGTAAGTGTTAATATATGTATTTTATCAACTTTCTATTTCACTCAAAGATAAAATCTTTCTTCAGAGTAATATGTTCTTTGTGAAACCCTGTACCTCTAGCCATTACAGGAAGCTCAGGTTCAGTCTCTACCTTATCTGGTAACCAGACTCAAGTAATTCATGCAGACTCCCAAAGGGCCTATCTACAGTATTCCATATATAATAATCTTTCTTTATTTTCAAAGAATACAAACAAATCTATTGTTACAATGGCTACCAAGTTGGGGTTTTTTAAATATAAATAAATAATCTCAATACTAAGATAAAAAAACATTTATACTAATTAAAGCATTCATGAGAGCGACAGCAGAACTTCTTGGCTAAATTCTGAACTAAGTTTGGTTCTACCTAATCTTATCATACAGAATGCACCTTGTAGTTATGAGTAATTAGCACCTTATTCATAAAGGTTTCCTGTCCAACCATCTCAGAAAGGATTCCCTAAGTTTCCAATACAGTTGCTATCTCTAATAGTCAGCATACCACAAGAAGCTTCTGAAGAGAGAACAAAACACTGAGACAGCGCAACTCTGAATATTATGGATAAAAACCAAAATGGGCTACTATCAATGTTCAAGAGTAAATTCTTCTCTGAAGGTTTCAAACAAACAACAACGAAAACCTTAGTAACAGAGGTTGCCTCAGGGGAAGGTAGACCTGTTTTCTGTATGTCTGAATTATTTTTAAACTGTGTGTGTGTGTGTGCATACACACACACACACATATCACAATGAAAGCCAGTATAACATAATGGATTTCTGGATCCAGAATGCCTCAGTTCAAATCCCAAATCAGCCACTTTCTAGCTATGTGATCACTTAATAACTATGTGACAATGGACGTATTTCTTACTTCTCTGTATCCAGTTTCCTCATCTGTCAATGGTGATAATAATAGTTCCCCTCACTGGGTTGAGAAGAATCAAAGAGTTAATAGATATAGAGTCTGGCGCACAGTAGGCACTATGTAAATATTAGGTATCATTATGTTAATTTTTAACTTTCTGAGTTAATTTTAGACCTATAGAAAGTTGCAAAAATAGTACAGGTATCCTTATCTCCATCACTTCCCTTCCCCTAATGTTAACATCTTATATTACCATAGCACAATTATCAAGAACAGGAAATGAACATTGGTACAATATTGTTAACCACTAACATTTTTTTTCTAAGATCCTATCCAGGACCCATATTGTATTCCTACTTAGTCTCCAAATGTGATCGTTCTTCCTTGCAGACACAAACTTAACCAAATGATCAAAGTAAATATCACTAGTCATAAGACATATCAACAATAAAAGTTCCTTGATATGATACACTAAAAAGGACATAACAGCATTTGGTTGTTTTCTTGCCAAAAATGCATAACCTCATTCCAATTATGAGAAAACATAAGTTAAGCCAAAATTGAGGCACATTCTACAAAATAACTGATCAGTACTCTTCAAAAGTATCACTATCATTTTTTAACTTTTTAAAAATTAAGAGTAAATTATATTTTTAATAAATATCTGTACACCATGATAACACCTCAAAATTTGGCTAACTTTAATTCTAATTTACAGGTAGTTCCCCACTTATCAATGGAACCTAATTCAAAAGTTCATTTGAACAACCATTATTTTCCACCAAGATGATTTTTTTCATGACAGAGCCTATGTTTCAAGTTCATTATGAGGTAACTCTATCTTAGCAGGCTAGCCTAGAAATCTAACTAACCTAATATATATTATTTTTCTAGAGAGAAGGGTATTATGGGTCTCAACTAGAGATGTCAGGAATACATCTCTTTCTCTTATTTACTCTGTCCCCAACCTGATGAGCAACAGGAACTCCGCCTCTTCCCTGGTCTATCTAAACACATGCAACACTCCATTACTCTGCTGCTGTTAAACAATAATGCTGGTTCTTGGTAATTCCCAGGATGGCTCCCCTTTTACTCTAGAACTACTTCTCTTTTCCTTTTCCCAAACTCTTGGATTCCTGGCAATTTGAGACCTATTTCTGGAGCCCTCAGTTTTGGCAATATGTTCACATGCCTCTTTCCTGAGGCTTCCCAGACTCAGCTCTGGACTCTTCACATTCTTCAGGTTTTGAGAAGACTCCACAGGTATAAGTAAAAGTCTCCCTCCACTAGTTTAACTCTTACAGAACTCCATCTACTAGCTGGGCTGATCCTTGGCATCCTTCCAAATATGTAAATTCAAACTTAGAGGGTTCCAGAAGGGACCTGGGATGAGGAGAGGTAGCAACTAGTACTCTAGAAAGGATTTAGAATATAGGCTAGAGAAAAAATGTTAGTGGAATGGAGGAATGAGAATAAGGGAGCAGCACTGCAATAATTAGTGCTAATGTCCTAAAGTAGTTTCCTTGCCTACTACTCTATCCTTCCCTGTTTTCCCTGGAAGAATCTAAGGCCTTCATCTGGTATAAATTCACAGGGACAGGGACTGCTGGCTGCCTAGTGCACTGAAATCAACTACTGCCTCTGACCAGACTTTCTGTCCATCTCAGCTAATTGTAGAAAAGAATACAGTCTTCTTCCCTTTTTCTCTCTCCCTGGAATAAGCAAAGTTTTCTAATGGTTATGACTACTAGCCATGACGGGGAAATAGAGTATAAACATGACTAACAAAGGGCAAGTTTTAAGTCACAATAACCGTTCTCCTGGTATTCAATGAAATATAAATTAAATGGGGCTCTACACTTTCTCAAGCTTTTCTGATTGATTTCTCTCACCAAAAACCTCAGATTCTGTTTATCCCAAATTGTTCCGTACTTGGTCCTCTACTTCAATATTCTGAGCTTTCTATTTTCTGGGGAGGTTTGGGTCTGGAATTATACAAACCTCTGAGGTTCCCTTTCACTCCCCTGTTTCATCACAGAAGAAGGGAACTCAAGTAGGCTTTTTCATTGCTCTTGTCCTCTGACTCTAGTACTTATTAAATGTATTAATTTAATTAATGGGGAAGAGTTACATAATCTTGTGAAGCCTCATTTTCTTCTTCTTTAAAAAGAGGATACCAGTGCTCTTTCCTACAGAATTATTGTAAAGACTAGTGAGACACTGTGTACAATACCTGGCACATGGCAGGCATCCAACAAATGATCGCAAATATTATGGTCTCCATCACCCATCCTGCTACCACCAACTGGCACAGATGCAAGGTGAGAAGTAGGAGACCACAGCTGAGGAGTAAGCCATGTTTCCCTGACCACACCTCTTACTGCTCAGCTACCCACACATTAAAATTAAAAGACTAAGGAGGGTCTTCAAGATGGCAGAGGAATAAGATGTGGAGATCACCTTCCTCCCCACAAATACATCAAAAATACATCTACATGTGGAACAACTCTTACAGAACACCTACTGAATGCTGGCCGAAGACCTCAGACCTCTCAAAAGGCAAGAAACTCCCCATGTACATGGGTAGGGCAAAAGAAAAAAGAATAAACAGAGACAAAAGAATAGGGATGGGACCTGCACCAGTGGGAGGGAGCCATGAAGGAGGAAAGGTGTCCACACACTAGGAAGCCCCTTCACGGGAGGAGACTGCGGGTGGTGCAGGGGGAAGCTTCAGAGCCCCGGAGGAGAGCACAGCAACAGGGGTGCAGAGGGCAAAGCGGAGAGATTCCCGCACAGAGGATCGGTGCCGACCAGCACTCACCAGCCCGAGAGGCTTCTCTGCTCACCCGCCGGGGGTGGCGGGGGCTGAGAGCTGAGGCTCGGGCTTTGGAGATCAGACCCCAGGGAGAGGACTGGGGTTGGCTGCATGAAGACAGCCTGAAGGGGGCTACTGCACCACAGCTAGCCAGGAGGAGTTCAGGAAAAAGTCTGGAACTGCTGAAGAGGCAAGAGACCACTGTTTTGGGGTGCACGAGGAGAGGGGATTCCTTCCCAGTGTGCCCACAGAAGGCAGAGCACCACCTAAGCCAGCTCCAGAGATGGGTATAAGCCGCAGCTATGAATTCGGACCCCAGAGACAGGCATGGAACGCTAATGTTGCTGCCACTGCCACTAAGAAGCCTGTGTGCAAGCACAGCTCACTACCCACACCTCACCCCGGGAGCCTGTGCAGCCCGCCACTGCCAGGCTCCCAAGATCCAGGGACAACTTCCCTGGGAGAACACGGAGCATGCCTCAGGCTGGTGCAACGTCACGCCAGCATCTGCCACCACAGGCTCGCCCCACATTCCAATTATGACTACTGTACCCCTCCCTCTCCCCAGCCTGAGAAAGCAAGAGAGCCTTAATCAGCCTCTGCTTTAACCCCCTCCTGTCTGGGTGGGGAACAGACGCCCTCAGGTGACCGACACGCAGATGCGGGGCCAAATCCAAAGCTGAACCCCAGGAGCTGTGAGAACAAAGAAGAGAAAGGGAAATTACTCTCAGCAACCTCAGGAGCAGTGGATTAAATCCCCACAGTCAACCTGATGAACCCTGCATCTGCGGAATACCTGAACAGACAACAAATGTTCTCAAAATTGAGGTGGTGGACTTTGGGAGCAACTGTAGACTTGAGGTGTGATGTCTGCAATTGATTTGTTTCTGATTTTTATGTTTATCTTAGTTTTTAGTGCTTGTGATCATTGGTGGATTTGTTTATTGGTTTGGTTGCTCTTTTATTTATTTATTTATTTATTTATTTATTTATTTTAATTATTTTTTATTTTATCACTTTTGAATTCTTTTACTTTGTTTTTTTTGCTTTTTTTTTTTTTTTTTTTTCGGTATGCGGGCCTCTCACTGCTGTGGCCTCTCCCGTTGCGGAGCACAGGCTCCGGACGCACAGGCTCAGCGGCCATGGCTCACGGGCCCAGCTACTCCACGGCATGTGGGATCTTCCCAGACTGGGGCACGAACCCATGTCCCCTGCATCGGCAGGCGGACTCTCAACCACTGCGCCACCAGGGAAGCCCTGCTTTCTTTTTTTACTCCTTTTTCTTCTGAGCCATGTGGCTGACAGGGTCTTGGGGCTCTGGCCGGGTGTCAGGCCTGAGCCTTCGAGGCAGGAGAGCCAAGTCCAGGACATTGGACCACCAGACACCTCCCAGCTCCAAGTAATATCAATTGGCAAGGGTTCTCCCAGAGATCTCTGTCTCAACACTAAGACCCAGCTCCACCCAATGGCCAGCAAGCTCCAGTGCTGGATGCCCCATGCCAAACAAGTGGCAAGGCAGGGACACAACGCCACTCATTAGCAGAGAGTTTGCCTAAAATCGTACTAAGTTCACAGACACCCCAAACAGATGCAGCCCTGCCCACAAGAAAGACAAGATCCAGTCACACCCACCAGAACACAGGCACCAGTCCCCTCCACCAGGAAGCCTACACAACCCCCTGAACCAACAACACCAGTGGAGGCAGACACAAAAAACAACAGGAACTATGAACCTGTAGCCTGTGAAAAGGAGATCCCAAACACAGTAAGTTAAACAAAATGAGAAGACAGAGAAATATGCAGCAGATGAAGGAACAAGGTAAAAATCCACCATACCAAACAGATGAAGAGGAAATAGGCAGTCTACCTGAATAAGAATTAAGAATAATGATAGTAAAGATGATCCAAAATCTTGGAAGTAGAATGGAGAACATATAAGAAACATTTAACAAGGACTTAGAAGAACTGAAGAGAAAACAAACAATGATGAACAATACAATAAATGAAATTTAAAATTCTCTAGAAAGAATTAATAGCAGAATAACTGAGGCAGAAGAATGGATAAGTGACCTGGAAGACACAATAGTGGAAATAACTACTGCAGAGCAGAATAAAGAATAAAGAATAAAAAGAATTGAGGACAGTCTCAGAGACCTCTGGGACAACATTAAACACACTGACATTCGAATTATAGGGGTCCCAGAAGAAGAGGAGGAAAGTAAGGGTCTGAGAAAATATTTGAAGAGATTATAGTTGAAAACTTCCCTAACATGGGAAAGGAAATACTCAATCGAGTTCAGGAGGCACAGAGAATCCCATACAGGAAAAATTCAAGGAGAAACATGCCAAGACACATATTACTCAAACTATCAAGAATTAAATACAAAGAAAAAATATTAAAAGCAGCAAGGGAAAAGCAACAAATAACATACAAGGGAATCCCCATAAGGTTAACAGCGATCTTTCAGCAGAAACTCTGTAAGCCAGAAGGGAGTGCCAGGACATATTTAAAGTGATGAAAGGGAAAAACCAAAAACCAAGATTACTCTACCCAGCAAGGATCTCACTCAGATTTGACAGAGAAATTAAAACCTTTACAGGAAAGCAAAAGTTAAGAGAATTCAGCACCACCAAAGCAGCTTTACAACAAATGCTAAAGGAACTTCTCTAGGCAGGAAACACAAGAGAAAGAAGAGACTTACAAAAGCAAAACAAAAACAATTAAGAAAATGGAAATAGGAACATACATATCAATAATTACCTTAAATGTAAATGGATTAAATGCTCCAACCAAAAGACATAGACTGGCTGAATGGATACAAAAACAAGACCCATATATATGCTGTCTACAAGAGACCCACTTTAGACCTAGGGACACTTACAGACTGAGGGTGAGGGGATGTAAAAAAAAATTCCATGCAAATGGATATCAGAAGAGAGCTGGAGTAGCCATTCTCATATCAGATATAATTGACTTTAAAATAAACACTATTAGAAGAGACAAAGAAGGACACTACACAAGGATCAAGGGATCAATCCAAGAAGAACATATAACAATTGTAAATATTTATGCACCCAACATAGGAGCACCTTAATACATAAGGCAAATACTAACAGCCATAAAAGGGGAAACCGACAGTAACACAATAATAGTAGGGGACTGGGCTTCCCTGGTGGCGCAGTGGTTGAGAGTCTGCCTGCCGATGCAGGGGACACGGGTTCGTGCCCCGGTCCGGGAAGATCCCACATGCCGTGGAGCATCTGGGCCCGTGAGCCATGGCCGCTGAGCCTGCGCGTCCGGAGCCTGTGCTCCACAACGGGAGAGGCCACAGCAGTGAGAGGCCCGCGTACCGCAAAAAAAAAAAAAAAAAAAAAAGTAGGGGACTTTAACACCCCACTTTCACCAATGGACAGATCATCCAAAATGAAAATAAGTAAGGAAACATAAGCTTTAAATAACACATTAGACAAAATGGACTTAACTGATATTTATAGGACATTCCATCCAAAAACAACAGAATACACGTTCTTCTCAAGTGCTCATAGAACATTCTCCAGGATAGATCATATCTTGGGTCGTAAATAAAGCCTTGGTAAATTTAAGAAAACTGAAATCATATCATGAATTTTTTCCGACCACAATGCTATGAAACTAGATATCAATTACAGGAAAAAAACTGTAAAAAATACAAACACATGGTGACTAAACAATACACTATTAAATAACCAAGAGATTACTGAAGAAATCAAAGAGGAAATCAAAAAATGCCGAGAAAAAAATGACAATGAAAACACAACAACCCAAAACCTATGGGATGCAACAAAAGCAGTTCTAAGAGGGAAGTTTATAGCAATACAATTCTACCTCAAGAAACAAGAAAAATCTCACCGAAACAACCTAACCTTACACCTAAAGCAAATAGAGAAAGAAGAACAAAAAACCCCTAAGTTAGCAGAAGGAAAGAAATCATAAAGATCAGATCAGAAATAAATGAAAAAGAAATGAAGGAAACAATAGCAAAGAACAATAAGACTAAAAGCTGGTTCTTTGAGAAGATAAACAAAATTGATAAACCATTAGCCAGACTCATCAAGAAAAAAAGGGAGAAAACTCAAATCAACAGAATTAGAAATGAAAAAGGAGAAGTAACAACTCACACTGCATAAATACAAAGGATCATAGGAGATTACTATAAGCAACTATATGCCAATAAAATGGACAACCTGGAAGAAATGGACGAATTCTCAGAAAAGCACAACATTCCAAGACTGAACCAGGAAGAAATAGAAAATATGAACAGACCAATCGCAAGCACTGATATTGAAACTGTGATTAAGAATCTTCCAACAAACAAAAGCCCAGGACCAGATGGCTTCACAGGCGAATTCCATCAAACATTTAGAGAAGAGCTAACACCTATCCTTCTCAAACTCTTCCAAGATAGAGCAGAGGGAGGAATACTCCCAAACTTATTCTACAAGGCCACCATCACCCTGACACCAAAACCAAAGATGTCACAAAAAAAGAAAACTACAGGCCAATATCACTGATGAACATAGATGCAAAAATCCTCAATGAGATACAAGCAAACAGAATCCAACAACACATTAAAAGGATCATACACCATGATCAAGTGCGATTTATCCCAGGGATGCAAGGATTCTTCAGTATATGCAAATCAATCTATGTGATACACCATATTAACAAATTGAAGGATAAAGACCATATGATCATCTCAATAGATGCAGAGAAAGCTTTCAACAAAATTCAACACCCATTTATGATGAAAACTCTCCAGAAAGTAGGCATAGAGGGAAACTACCTCAACATAATAAAGGCCATATATGACAAACCCACAGCCAATATCGTTCTCAATGGTGAAAAACTGAAACCATTTCCTCTAAGATCAGGAACAAGACAAGGTTGCCCACTCTCACCACTATTATTCAACTTAGTTTTGGAAGCTTTAGCCCTGGCAATTAGAGAAGAAGAAGAAATAAAAGGAATCCAAATCAGAAAAGAAGAAGGAAAACTGTCACTGCTTGCAGATGACATGATACTATACATAGAGAATCCTAAAGAGGCTACCAGAAAACTACTAGAGCTAATCAATGATTTTGGTAGAGTAGCAGGATACAAAATTAATGCACAGAAATCTCTTGCATTCCTACACACTAATGATGACAAATCTGAAAGTGAAATTAAGGAAACACTCCCACTTACCCCTGCAACAAAAAGAATAAAATACCTACGAATAAACCTACCTAAGGAGACAAAAGACCTGTATGCAGAAAACTATGACACTGATGAAAGAAATTAAAGATGATACAAACAGATGGAGAGATATACCATGTTCTTGGATTGGAAGAATCAATATTGTGAAAATGACTAAAGTACCCAAAGTAATCTACAGATTCAATGCAATCCCTATGAAAATACCAATGGCATTCTTCAAAGAAGCAGAAGAAAAAATTTCACAATTTGTATGGAAACACAAAAGACCCCGAATAGCCAAAGCAAACTTGAGAAAAAAAAAAAAACAGAGCTGAAGGAATCAGGCTCCTGGACTTCAGACTATACTACAAAGCTACAGTAATTAAGAAAGTATGGTACTGGCACAAAAACAGAAATATAGATCAATGGAACAGGACAGAAATCCTGAGATAAACCCACGCACATATGGTCACCTTATCTTTGATAAAGGAGGCAAGAATATACAATGGAGAAAAGACAGCCTCTTCAATAAGTGGTGCTGGGAAAACTGGACAGTTACATGTAAGAAAATGAAATTAGAGCACTTCCTAACACCATATACAAAAATAAACTCAAAATGGATTAAAGACCTAAATGTAAGGCCAGACACTATCAAACTCTTAGAGGAAACATAAGCAGAACACTGTATGACATAAATCACAGCAAGATCCTTTTTGACCCACCTCCTAGAGAAATGGAAATAAAAACATAAGTAAACAAATGTGACCTAATGAAACTTAAAAGCTTTTGCACAGCAAAGGAGACCATAAACAAGACAAAAAGACAACCCTCAGAATGGGAGAAAATATTTTGCAAATGAAGCAACTGACAAAGGATTCATCTCCAAAATTTACAAGCAGCTCATGCAGCTCAATATCAAAAAAACAAACAACCCAATCCAAAAATGCACAGAAGACCTAAATAGACATTTCTCCAAAGAAGGTATACAGACTGCCAACAAACACATGAAAGGATTCTCAACATCATTAATCATTAGAGAGATGCAAATTAAAACTACAATGAGATATCATCTCACACCAGTCAGAATGGCCATCATCAAGAAATCTAGAAACAATAAATGCTGGAGAGGGTGTGGAGAAAAGGGAACACTCTTGCACTGCTGGTGGGAATGTGAATTGGTACAGCCACTATGGAGAACGGTATGGAGGTTCCTTAAAAAACTACAAATAGAACTACCATATGACCCAGCAATCCCACTACTGGGCATATACCCTGAGAAAACCATAATTCAAAAAGAGTCATGTACCAAAATGTTCATAGCAGCCTTAATTACAATAGCCCGGTGATGGAAACAACCTAAGTGTCCATCATCGGATGAATGGATAAAGAAGATGTGGCACATATATACAATGGAATATTACTCAGCTATAAAAAAGAAATGCAATTGAGTTATTTGTAGTGAGGTGGATGGACCTAGAGTCTGTCATACAGAGTGAAGTAAGTCAGAAAGAGAAAAACAAATACTGAATGCTAACACATATATATGGAATCTAAAAAAAAATATGGTTCTTATGAACCTAGAAGCAGGAGTGGAATAAAGAGGCACACATAGACTTCCGGGTAAGATGGCGGAAGAGTAAGACGCGGAGATCACCTTCCTCCCCACAGATACACCAGAAATACAGCTACACGTGGAACAACTCCTACAGAACACCTACTGAACGCTGGCAGAAGACCCCAGACCTCCCAAAAGGCAAGAAACTCCCCACATACCTGGGTAGGGCAAAGCGGAGAGATTCCCGCACAGAGGAGCGGTGCCGAGTGGCACTCACCAGCCCGAGAGGCTTGTCTGCTCCCCCACCGGGGCGGGCGGCGCTGGAGCTCAGGCTCGGGCTTCGATCAGAGCGCAGCGAGAGGACTGGGGCTGGCGGCGAGAACTCAGCCTGAAGGGGGCTAATGTGCCACAGCTAGCCGGGAGGGAGTCCGGGAAAACTCTGGAGCTGCCGAAGAGGCAGGAGACTTTTTCTTCCCTCTTGGTTTCCTGGTGCGCGAGGAGAGGGGATTAAGAGCGCCGCGTAAAGGAGCTCCAGAGACGGGCGCGAGTCGCGGCTGAAAGCGCGGAGCCCAGAGACGGGCGTGGGACGCTGGGGCTGCTGCTGCTGCCGCCAAGAAGCCTGTGTGCGAGCGCAGGTCACTGTCCACACCGCCCTTCCGGGAGCCTGTGCAGCCTGCCACTGCCGGGGTCCCGGGATCCAGGGGCGGCTTCCCTGGGAGAACGCACGGCGCGCCTCGGGCTGGTGCAACGTCACGCTGACCTCTGCCGCTGCAGGCTCGCCCCGCACTCCGTGCCCCTCCCTCCCGCCCGGCCTGAGTGAGCCAGAGCCCCCGAAGAGGCTGCTCCTTTAACCCTGTCCTGTCTGAGCGAAGAACAGACGCCCTCCAGCGACCTACACGCAGAGGCGGGGCCAAATCCAAAGCTGAGACCCAGGAGCTGTGAGAACAAAGAAGAGAAAGGGAAACCTCTCCCAGCAGCCTCAGAAGCAGCGGATTAAAGCTCCACAATCAACTTGATGTACCCTGCATCTGTGGAATACATGAATAGACAACAAATCATCCCAAATTGAGGAGCCAGGAGTCAGTGCTGTGCCTCTGAGGTGGGAGAGCCAACTTCAGGACACTGGTCCACAAGAGACCTCCCAGCTCCACATAATATCAAACGGCGAAAATCTTCCAGAGATCTCCATCTCAACACCAGCACCCAGCTTCACTCAACGACCAGCAAGCTACAGTGCTGGACACCCTATGCCAAACAACTAGCAAGACAGGAACACAACGCCACCCATTAGCAGAGAGGTGGCCTAAAATCATAAAAAGTCCGCAGACACCCCAAAACACACCACCAGACGTGGACCTGCCCACCAGAAAGACAAGATCCAGCCTCATCCACCAGAACACAGGCAGTAGTCCCCTCCACCAAGAAGCCTACACAACCCACTAAACCAACCTTAGCCACTGGGGACACACACCAAAAACAATGGGAACTACGAACCTGCAGCCTGCAAAAAGGAGACCCCAAACACAGTAACATAAGCAAAATGAGAAGACAGAAAAACACACAGCAGGAGAAGGAGCAAGATAAAAACCCACCAGACCTAACAAATGAAGAGGTAATAGGCAGTCTACCTGAAAAAGAATTCAGAATAATGATGGTAAAGATGATCCAAAATCTTGGAAATAGAATAGACAAAATGCAAGAAACAGTTAACAAGGACCTAGAAGAACTAAAGATGAATCAAGCATCGATTAAAAACACAATAAATGAAATAAAAAATACTCTAGATGGGATCAATAGCAGAATAACTGAGGCAGAAGAACGGATAAGTGAGGTGGAAGATAAAATAGTGGAAATAACTGCTGCAGAGCAAAATAAAGAAAAAAGAATGAAAAGAACAGAGGACAGTCTCAGAGACCTCTGGGACAACATTAAACGCACCAACATTCGAATTATAGGGGTTCCAGAAGAAGAAGAGAAAAAGAAAGGGACTGAGAAAATATTTGAAGAGATTATAGTTGAAAACTTCCCTAATATGGGAAAGGAAATAGTTAATCAAGTCCAGGAGGCACAGAGAGTCCCATACAGAATAAATCCAAGGAGAAATACACCAAGACACATATTAATCAAACTGTCAAAAATTAAACACAAAGAAATCATATTAAAAGCAGCAAGGCAAAAACAACAAATAACACACAAGGGAATCCCCATCAGGATAACAGCTGATCTCTCAGCAGAAACTCTACAAGCCAGAAGGGAGTGGCAGGACATAATTAAAGTGATAAAGGAGAAAAACCTGCAACCAAGATTACTCTACCCAGCAAGGATCTCATTCAGATTTGATGGAGAAATTAAAACGTTTACAGACAAGCAAAAGCTGAGAGAGTTCAGCACCACCAAACCAGCTTTACAACAAATGCTAAAGGAACTTCTCTAGGCAAGAAACACAACAGAAGGAAAAGAACTACAATAACGAACCCAAAACAATTAAGAAAATGGGAATAGGAACATACATATCAATAATTACCTTAAATGTAAATGGACTAAATGCTCCCACCAAAAGACACAGACTGGCTGAATGGATACAAAAACAAGACCCATATATATGCTGTCTACAAGAGACCCACTTCAGAGCTAGAGACACATACAGACTGAAAGTAAGGGGATGGAAAAAGATATTCCATGCAAAAAACCAAAAGAAAGCTGGAGTAGCGATTCTCATATCAGACAAAATAGACTTTAAAATAAAGACTACTAGAAGAGACAAAGAAGGACACTACATAATGATCAAGGGATCGATCCAAGAAGAAGATATAACAATTGTAAATATTTATGCACCCAACATAGGAGCACCTCAATATATAAGGCAAATACTAACAGCCATAAAAGGGGAAACTGACAGTAACACATTCACAGTAGGGGACTTTAACACCCCACTTTCACCAATGGACAGATCATCCAAAATGAAAATAAATAAGGAAACACAAGCTTTAAATGATACATTAAACAAGATGGACTTAATTGATATTTATAGGACATTCCATCCAAAAACAACAGAATACACATTTTTCTCAAGTGCTCATGGAACATTCTCCAGGATAGATCATATCTTGGGTCACAAATCAAGCCTTGGTAAATTTAAGAAAATTGAAATCGTATCAAGTATCTTTTCCGACCACAATGCTATGAGACTAGATATCAATTACAGGAAAAAAGCTGTAAAACATACAAACACATGGAGGCTAAACAATACACTACTTAATAACGAAGTGATCACTGAAGAAATCAAAGAGGAAATTAAAAAATACCTAGAAACAAATGACAATGGAGACACGACGACCCAAAACCTATGGGATGCAGCAAAAGCAGTTCTAAGAGGGAAGTTTATGGCAATACAATCCCACCTTAAGAAACAGGAAACATCTCGAATAAACAACCTAACCTTGCACCTAAAGCAATTAGAGAAAGAAGAACAAAAACATCTCAAAGTTAGCAGAAGGAAAGAAATCATAAAAATCAGATCAGAAATAAATGAAAAAGAAATGAAGGAAACGATAGCAAAGATCAATAAAACTAAAAGCTGGTTCTTTGAGAAGATAAACAAAATTGATAAACCATTAGCCAGACTCATCAAGAAAAAAAGGGAGAAGACTCAAATCAATAGAATTAGAAATGAAAAAGGAGAAGTAACAACTGACACTGCAGAAATACAAAAGATCATGAGAGATTACTATAAGCAACTCTATGCCAATAAAATGGACAACCTGGAAGAAATGGACAAATTCTTAGAAATGCACAACCTGCCAAGACTGAATCAGGAAGAAATAGAAAATATGAACAGACCAATCACAAGCACTGAAATTGAAACTGTGATAAAAAATCTTCCGACAAACAAAAGCCCAGGACCAGATGGCTTCACAGGCGAATTCTATCAAGCATTTAGAGAAGAGCTAACACCTATCCTTCTGAAACTCTTCCAAAATATAGCAGAGGGAGGAACACTCCCAAACTCATTCTATGAGGCCACCATCACCTTGATACCAAAACCAGACAAGGATGTCACAAAGAAAGAAAACTACAGGCCAATATCACTGATGAACATAGATGCAAAAATCCTCAACAAAATACTAGCAAACAGAATCCAACAGCACATTAAAAGGATCATACACCATGATCAAGTGGGGTTTATTCCAGGAATGCAAGGATTCTTCAATATACGCAAATCAATCAACGTGATACACCATATTAACAAATTGAAGGAGAAAAACCATATGATCATCTCAATAGATGCAGAGAAAGCTTTCGACAAAATTCAACATCCATTTATGATAAAAACCCTGCAGAAAGTAGGCATAGAGGGAACTTTCCTCAACATAATAAAGGCCATATATGACAAACCCACAGCCAGCATCGTCCTCAATGGTGAAAAACTGAAACCATTTCCACTAAGATCAGGAACAAGACAAGGTTGCCCACTCTCACCACTCTTATTCAACATAGTTTTGGAAGTTTTAGCCACAGCAATCAGAGAAGAAAAGGAAATAAAAGGAATCCAAATGGGAAAAGAAGAAGTAAAGCTGTCACTGTTTGCAGATGACATGATACTATACATAGAGAATCCTAAAGATGCTACCAGAAAACTACTAGAGCTAATCAATGAATTTGGTAAAGTTGCAGGATACAAAATTAATGCACAGAAATCTCTGGCATTCCTATATACTAATGATGAAAAATCTGAAAGTGAAATCAAGGAAACACTCCCATTTACCATTGCAACAAAAAGAATAAAATATCTAGGAATAAACCTACCTAAGGAGACAAAAGACCTGTATGCAGAAAATTATAAGACACTGCTGAAAGAAATTAAAGATGATACAAATAGATGGAGAGATGTACCATGTTCTTGGATTGGAAGAATCAACATTGTGAAAATGACTCTACTACCCAAAGCAATCTACAGATTCAATGCAATCCCTATCAAACTACCACTGGCATTTTTCACAGAACTAGAGCAAAAAATTTCACAATTTGTATGGAAACACAAAAGACCCCGAATAGCCAAAGCAATCTTGAGAACGAAAAATGGAGCTGGAGGAATCAGGCTCCCTGACTTCAGACTATACTACAAAGCTACAGTAATCAAGACAGTATGGTACTGGCACAAAAACAGAAAGATAGATCAATGGAACAGGATAGAAAGCCCAGAGATAAACCCACAGACATATGGTCACCTTATCTTTGATAAAGGAGGCAGGAATGTACAGTGGAGAAAGGACAGTCTCTTCAATAAGTGGTGCTGGGAAAACTGGACAGGGACATGTAAAAGTATGAGATTAGATCACTCCCTAACACCATACACAAAAATTAGCTCAAAATGGATTAAAGATCTAAATGTAAGGCCAGACACTATCAAACTCCTAGAGGAAAACATAGGCAGAACACTCTATGACATAAATCACAGCAAGATCCTTTTTGACCCACCTCCTAGAGAAATGGAAATAAAGACAAAAATAAACACATGGGACCTAATGAAACTTCAAAGCTTTTGCACAGCAAAGGAAACCATAAACAAGACGAAAAGACAACCCTCAGAATGGGAGAAAATATTTGCAAATGAAGCAACTGACAAAGGATTAACCTCCAAAATTTATAAGCAGCTCATGCAGCTCAATAGCAAAAAAAACAAACAACCCAATCCAAAAATGGGCAGAAGACCTAAATAGACATTTCTCCACAGAAGATATACACACTGCCAACAAACACATGAAAGGATGCTCAACATCTTTACTCATTAGAGAAATGCAAATCAAAACTACAATGAGATATCATCTCACACCAGTCAGAATGGCCATCATCAAAAAATCTAGAAACAATAAATGCTGGAGAGGGTGTGGAAAAAAGGGAACACTCTTGCACTGCTGGTGGGAATGTGAATTGGTACAGCCACTATGGAGAACGGTATGGAGGTTCCTTAAAAAACTACAAATAGAACTACCATATGACCCAGCAATCCCACTACTGGGCATATACCCTGAGAAAACCATAATTCAAAAAGAGACATGTACCGGGCCTCCCTGGTGGCGCAGTGGTTGAGAGTCCGCCTGCCGATGCAGGGGATACGGGTTCGTGCCCCGGTCTGGGAGGATCCCATATGCCGCGGAGCGGCTGGGCCCGTGAGCCATGGCCGCCGGGCCTGCGCATCCGGAGCCTGTGCTCCGCAACGGGAGAGACCACAACAGTGAGAGGCCCGCATACCGCAAAAAGAAAAAAAAAAAAAAAAAAAAGAGACATGTACCAAAATGTTCATAGCAGCCCTATTTACAATAGCCCGGAGATGGAAACAACTTAAGTGTCCATCATCGGATGAATGGGTAAAGAAGATGTGGCACATATATACAATGGAATATTACTCAGCCATAAAAAGAAATGAAATTGAGCTATTTGTAATGAGGTGGATGGACCTAGAGTCTGTCATACAGAGTGAAGTAGGTCAGAAAGAGAAAGACAAATACTGTATGCTGACACATATATATGGAATTTAAGAAAAAAAAATGTCATGAAGAACATAGGGGTAAGACAGGAATAAAGACACAGACCTACTAGAGCATGGACTTGAGGATATGGGGAGGGGGAAGGGTAAGCTGTGACAAAGTGAAAGAGCGGCATGGACATATATACACTACCAAACGTAAGGTAGATAGCTAGTGGGAAGCAGCCGCATAGCACAGGGAGATCAGCTCAGTTCTTTGTGACCGCCTGGAGGGGTGGGATAGGGAGGGTGGGAGGGAGACGCAAAAGGGAGGGGATATGGGAACATATGTATATGTATAACTGATTAAATTTGTAAAATAAAATTTAAAAAAAATCTAAAAAAAAAAAAAAAAGAGGCACACATAGAGAATGGAATTTAGGTCACAGGGAGGGAGAAAGGTAAGCTGGGACAAAGTGAGAGTAGCACTGACATGTATACACTACCAAATGCAAAATAGATAGCTAGTGGGAAGCAGCTGCATAAGATAGGGAGATTAGCTCCGTGCTTCGTGACCACCTAGAGGGGTGGGATAGGGAGTGTGGGAGGGAGACGCAAAAGGGAGGGGATATGTGGATATATGTATACATATATCTGACTCACTTTGTTATACAGCAGAAACTAACACAACATTGTTAAGCAATTATACTCCAATAAAGATGTTAAAAAATAAGTAAATTAGGTTAAAGACTAGAGAAGCAAGAAACATGGAAAGTAAGCTAGATTATGTATGCTTCTAAGGTGAAACCAATAACCAGAAAATCTTAGAAATAGTAAAAAGACAAGAACATTTTGTTGGCTTTTTATCAAAAAGGGAAATAGCATTCAGCATAATCTATAAAATAAAAATAATACACAGCCTATCTAAATATTTTAAAGAGTCGTTCTTGTTTTGAATCCAAAAGACATTCATTTATTATAAGTATCAAGATAATATAAGAAATAAAATTTTGTAACAAAAGAGTCCTTCCAGTTCTTTTTTTCACATTCCTGACTGTATCTCCTATTTAAAACATTACATTTAGTTAAAGTTCTTATTGTCAAACCATGTGTACTGAAATGCTCGTTATAAATCACCATTTATCCTATTTTTTAAAAATACAAATAAATCCAATGCAACTTCATACCTTACATACATAGTGCCTCTAACATTCACATGCAGTACTCATCTCTCCAGGCAAGATCCTTTTGTGCATTACCCTCTTTTCAACTAGCCCTGAAATACTATCTGCCAGATCTATTTTTCCCTCTCCTTCAGCTTCTCTGAGTAGCAGAAAAAATAGAGTAATGATAAGGGAGGCTACTGCAAAATTTTCCTTCCTCATATTGAATTAAGCTTCTTTCAGTCAGTTGTTTGTAAAGTTGCTCATTGCTAATCTCTCACATGTTTCTATCACCTAACAATAAGCATGTTGTTTCCCAACTTGGAAAATTAACATGAACATCTACATTGACCTGGCAGTTGTAGATTGCAGTCATTTTCCAGGCAAGCAATTTAAGGCCATGCACAGGGCTGCCTTTGCTGTGAGAAAAATGATTTCTTTGAAGTTTATGGTGATGTTGAAGCTGCTTTATACAACCCACTGCTACTGGCTCAAATACATGCAAATAGCAGCAAACATTCTGTGAGGAGTATAGAAGACATGGAAAAGAGGGTTAATCTATTCAGTGAGATAACAGAACTTGACTAATTTTAACACATGAGGTCTTAAAATTTTACCTAAAATTCTAGAGGAAAGTAATTCATTTTTAAACCCATGTGGTTTTTTTTTCCTTCTGAATTACTGTGAAAACGAATCAAGTAGCTTCTCTTTGACGCTTGTTAATTACACTCTAATAAAATCAACTTGGTCAAAAGTAATATTCCAAGGCAAGTAAGTTTGATTCTACATAAAACAAACAGGTTACAAAAAAAAAAAAAAGGTAATATACAATAGCCAGGACATGGAAGCAACCTAAGTGTCCATCAACAGATGAATGGATAAAGAAGGTGTGGCACATAGGAGATCAGCTCAGTGCTTTGTGACCACCTAGAGGGGTGGGATAGGGAAAGTGGGAGGGAGACGCAAGAGGGAGGGGATATGGGGATATATGTATATGTATAGCTGATTCACTTTGTTATAAAGCAGAAACTAACACAACATTGTAAAGCAATCATACCCCAATAAAGATGTTAAAAAAAATGTGGCACATATATACAATGGAATATTACTCAGCCATAAAAAGAAACGAAATTGAGTTATTTGTAGTGAGGTGGATGGACCTAGAATCTGTCATACAGAGTGAAGTAAGTCAGAAAGACGAAAACAAATACCGTATGCTAACACATATATATGGAATCTAAAAAAAAAAAATGGTTCTGATGAACCTAGGGGCAGGACAGGAATAAAGACACAGACGTAGAGAAGAGACTTGAGGACACGGGGAGGGGGAAGGGTAAGCTGGGACAAAGTGAGAGAGTAGCACTGACATATATACACTACTAAATGTAAAACAGATAGCTAGTGGGAAGCAGTTGCATTGCACAGGGAGATCAGCTCGTGCTTTGTGCCCATCTAGAGGGGTGGGAGGGAGACGCAAAAGGGAGGGGATACGGGGATATATGTATACATACAGCTGATTCACTTTGTTATACAGCAGAAACTAACACAACATTGTAAAGCAATTATACTCCAATTATGATGTTAGAAAACAAAAGCAAATAATGATTATTTGATAACTCTCCTTCCAAAAAGGTAAAACATTAAGTTTCTTTTCAGAAGAAGAATGGTAGATTGAAATTGTAATCAACTTATTTCCCAGAAAATGAAAGAGTTATAGTTCAATAAATCACCTGTAGCTTAGCTGTTCCAGGAAACCCTCTCCTTTGCAATAAATTTAATTAAGATAATGGAAAGCCATTCAACTCCAGGAAGAAGATACAGATAGCCTGTGTCTGACCAGCATGAAAAGGCATAGTTAAAAAGCAAAGTAAACTGAACTGTCAGTAACTTTCAAATTTTCAATCACTGAAAGCTAAAAGGTCATTTTTCTTTTTGTGTTCATCCTTCAGAGTACAGATAACTGTCTCTCCTTTAACATCAGAAATTTGGTAGAATTCAGTAATCTTTGATGCAAGGTGTATCAGGTTCTGATTCCATTCCTTCTGTCATTCTGAAAAGGAGAGGAAAGGTAGATGGCTAGCAGTTGGTCAGTACGGTGATGGAGGCCCCTGAAAATTGGTTCTTCTTTTGTGTGTGCATTTGAGACTGCAATGTTTGGGGTAGCACATATCACGGATAAAGTCGCCCTTATGAAATGTGAGCTTTTGTACATCTCATTCTCAAATACCAGATTACATTATTGGGGTACAGCTTTTGAAAATGTCTTCTTATGTCAAAGTCCCAGAAAGAGATTAAGTATAGGCTCAGAAACATCCTTATTCAAAATTCACTGTCTCTGTGGAATGATTTCAAACAGCAATAAAATATGCACTATTCCATAGTGCCTTAATGATTTTTTTATTGTTTATACAATTTTTTCCCAAAAATTTTTTTGGAAAAATAACAGCCTTGCCCAGTGCCTAATAACTGCCTTGAATACAGTCTGTAGGATCTATCTGATTTCTGGGAAAAGTATTTTAATAATGTTATAAGAAAATCACAGAAGTAGTATTCCACTAAGGGTTTCTGAAAAAATCCACTGGCAGCTCCTTATATGCCTTAATCCCTTTATAAAAGAGCATTCAGGTTTTGTACTACTATACTTTTTTTTTTCTTTCTTTCTTTTTTTTTTTTTTGGTACGCGGGCCTCTCACTGTTGTGGCCTCTCCCGTTGCGGAGCACAGGCTCCGGACGCGCAGGCTCAGCGGCCATGGCTCACGGGCCTAGCCGCTCGGCGGCATGTGGGATCTTCCCGGACGGGGGCACGAACCCGTGTCCCCTGCATCGGCAGGCAGACTCTCAACCACTGCGCCACCAGGGAAGCCCTGTACTACTATACTTTTAAGAGTTAAGAACTCTATGTCAATCTGTTCCATCTATTCATTATTTTAGGTGCCTATCACATGTGTGGCAACCTCTTTCCTAGGAGTGATAAGCTCAGAACAACACGATTCTGTTACATTATACTGATTTATAATAAATGGGAACGGTTCCATTCCTAACCCATTTTTCACTAATTTAACTGGCAAAAGAGTCTCAATTACTTTTCTCTGCAAGCAATATATTATTCAAATACTTAGTGAATGGTGGGTCGAGAATTATCTTTAAATGCCTTGCACTAATCTCTTCCTGCTTGAAAACATTTTAAAATTCTACATTAACTGCATAATTGGGGATCATAACTAAAACTTCATATGAATCACAGATTATAGAAATGTTAAGCTGGAAAGGGTTTTGGTTATTAATTATAAAACCTCATTCGTTTCCTGGGATTCTCCTTCAAATTCAAGGGGAAACTTGTTTGAGTGGATGAACTTAGAATAGTCCAATTCCAGAAACAACCAAAAGATGGCAAACACTATGAAAAAGAGAGAGAATACAGTATAATCTTTGTCCTGCTTAATCAAAAAGAAAGAGCAATAAGATATAATGACTTAGTGAAGAGAGAAAGAACAAAAGGACTAGGAAGATTTAGAAAAGTTTCTAAAACAAACCAAAAAAAAAAAAAGCACAGTATCTCTCCTTCTTTCCATACCCATCTTTATTTAAAATTTAGTATCAAGGTAGTAGAATATGCTAACTGAATAACTAGACATGTACTGTCCAATATGGTCATCTCTAAACACATGTGGCTACTAAGCATCTGAAATGTGGCTAGTCTAATTTGAAGATGTAGTACTAAAAAAATTAAAATCTCTTAATGCTTTTATAATGATTACACTTTGAAATAACTTATTCCTGTTTCATAAAATATGTTATTAAAATTAATTTTACCTGTTTCTCTTTACTTTTTAAATGTGGCCACTAGAGGTAATTCCCTGGCGGTCCAGTGGTTAGGACTCCGCAATTCCACTGCAGGGAGCACGGGCTTGATACCTGGCTGGAGAACAAGGATCCCACAAGCCGTGCAGCATGGCCAAAAAAATAAAAATAAAAAACGTTTAAAAATGTGGGGCTTCCCTGGTGGCACAGTGGTTGAGAGTCTGCCTGCCGACGCAGGGGCCATGGGTTCGTGCCCCGGTCCGGGAGGATCCCGCATGCCGCAGAGCGGCTGGGCCCGTGAGCCGTGGCCGCTGGGCCTGCGCATCCGGAGCCTGTGCTCCGCAACGGGAGAGGCCACGGCAGTGAGAGGCCCACGTACGGAAAAAAAAAAAAATGTGGTTACTAGAATATTTAAAATTAAGTAGGTGGCCATTATATTTCTTCTGGATAAAGGTAGACAAGACAGTAAGTGCTCTAAAGCCAGGAGAAGAAATCACTATGTATTGAAGAAAACTTTATGAAGATATCAAAACTTAAAAGAAGGAAAGGATACAGGAAAGCTGAGGAAAGTGCTAAAGGAACCATAACATATGAATAGAAATTAATCCTCCTCATGTGATAATAGAAAGTATTTACGTCAGAAGAAGTCATAGTCTTAAAGACACACATCTACAGGACCAATAGAAATTAGGCAGACTGCCTTCTACAACAGGGCACTGTAAAACTTGAAAGACACAAAAATGAACTTGGTTGATTTTTTCACTGCTCTATTTTCAAATCTCAAAAGAGTGCCAGGCATGTAATAGACACCTAAGATAAATATTTGTTTTATGAATGAATGAGCAATGAACTACTGTAGAATGGGGTGGTGCTTTCTAGTAAACTTTAAGGCAGGGACTCTGGGAGGAAGAGGCAGGAAAAAGGGAGAGAGTGTTCAGGAAAGAGAGAGCATCCATATTAGCACCTGCCAGAGCCTAATTAGGCTTACTTTTTGTATGTTTCAAATAAAGAAGTAAAAAGGTTAAAGCACAAAACCACCTCCTGTCCCAACTCTGCATAATTTTGGATGTACGTATTACCTGAGAACTTGAAGTGAAGAAAAAATAATGGATAAGGATTTGTGAAATCCAAGAACATATTCCTTTTATTGATACTTTACCAGTTTTCCTGTGAGAAAATTTGCCTTGAATCATATATGTTAAATGAATGAATGAATGAATGAGAAAGAGAAATAATATCCAGCTACTTTGAGATTAATTAAAATAAAGACAAAGAGGTTTTAAAGACTTGTAGTGTTTGATAAAATAATTTAAATGTAGGATATGTCTAAATAAATATATAATTTCAGAATAAAATGTAATCATAATTCTCAGAAAAGAAGTTGAGCAATGTGAAATAATCATCTGAAAATAGCAAACTAGCTATGAACCCCAGATTATACCAACAAAACTAGGAAATAGGAAGAAATGTTTGAAAGAAAGTTACAGTGATTCTTCTCATCTTACAAAGGGAGGAACCAGAAGATTCTATTATGGTTGATGTAAATTATTAAAAAATTTTTTAACCTGGCTTTTTCTAAGATTACTAGCAAAACACAAAACAATGTATTTTGTTCAAATCACATAAGAAAATGTTAAAGAAAATATATGTAAAGTTAGAAAGAAATCAAAGAAAACAAAGACAGAAAAGATACATGAAGGAAGCATTTTAAAAAGCTTACAGATTACCAATCACACGGAAAATAATTAAATTCACCTATTAAAAATTCCCTTTGAGGCTTCCCTGGTGGCGCAGTGGTTGAGAGTCTGCCTGCCAATGCAGGGGACATGGGTTCATGCCCTGGTCTGGGAAGATCCCACATGCCGCGGAGCGGCTAGGCCCGTGAGCCATGGCTGCTGAGCCTGCACGTCTGGAGCCTGTGCTCCACAACGGGTGAGGCCACAACAGTGAGAGGCCTGAGTACCGCAAAAAAAAAAAAAAAAAAAAAGTTCCCTTTGATATGATTTTTTAAGTGTTTGCAAGTGACATATTTAAAATAAACAGACTTAGAAAGCTTAAGAGGGAAAGGTTAAAAGAAAAAGAAAACAGGGGTTACATGGAAGTAGAATCCAAGAAATAAAAACATCACATTAGAAAAGACAATCATTTTTTAAAAATCCACAACTCATACAACTTTATGTACTAAATAACAGTGCTTGAGACGTATATATATATATGTAAAAATTGTTAAACATGCAAAAAGAAACGTATATAAATTCAGAAGTATAGCTGTTTAGGAGACTTCTTCAGACATGCAATTATAGTCAGAAAAATATAAATAAGGTGAAATAAAAGGTCGTTTGATGTCAAATAAAATAGGCCTTACATGTAAGAGTTTGGACTTAAAAGCAAAAGAAAAAGTATATATATATTTTTTACTTTATTTAGTTATTTATTTATTTTTTTGTCTGTGTTGGGTCTTCATTGCTGCACGCAGGTTTTCTCTAGTTGCAGTGAGTGGGAGTTACTCTTTGTTGTGGTGCATGGGCTTCTCATTGCGTGGCTTCTCTTGTTGCGGAGCATGGGCTCTAGGGAATGCAGGCTTCAGCAGTTGTGGCGCACAGGCTCAGCAGTTGTGGTTCGCGGGCTCTAGAGCACAGACTCAGTAGTTGTCAAGCACGGGCTTAGTTGCTCCGCGGCATGTGGGGTCTTCCTGGACCAGGAATCGAACCCGTGTCCCCTGCATTGGCAGGTGGATTCTTAACCACTGTGCCACCAGGGAAGTCCAAAAAATTACAATTTTTTAAAAGAATGTTCTTTTATATAGTTATGTGCAGGATGGAGAGTGAAAGGACTGAATATAGGAAGACAATCTTCCTGAATGGAAGAATGAATGGCAATCAGAATTTCACTGTCCAGGGTAGTCCAATAATTAAATACATTTCTAGGAAATGCTACCTTAAGGCTGGTTCCCATGTGGGTGTACTCTATTCTATATTTATACGGCACTTTCCTATCTACAAAGCACTTTCACATTCGTATTACTTTCAACCCTGTGACAAAAGGAAGGGACAGTAATATTTAGATGAGAACAAAATAGAAACTATTGGAAGAAAGGAACATGACTCAAGGAGGGAAATTCCTATTGCTGTAAGAGGATTGCTGGTGTATAAAATGCCTTATATATGCCAATTAAGACCTCTCTTCCATGATCAGCATTTCTACTCCCTCCAAGAAGAGTATCAAAGCCAAAGCAGCAGCAACAGACAAACATGAATATGAAGGGCATGGCTACAGTCCTGGCTGTGATATTCTGTGCTACAATTGTTCAAGGTATATGGTACTTTTTACTTCTCAACCTATAAATTTCTTTTCTAATGCTTCAAATGTCTTTTTCTTCCACTTTTATCCTAAAAGATACAGTAAATTTTTATTTAACCTCACACATTAGAAGTTACTATGGGGCTTCCCTGGTGGCGCAGTGGTTGAGAGTCCGCCTGCCGATGCAGGGGACACGGGTTCGTGCCCCGATCCCGGAAGATCCCACATGCCGCGGAGCGGCTGGGCCCGCGAGCCATGGCCGCGGAGCCTGTGCTCCGCAACGGGAGAGGCCACAGCAGTGAGAGGCCCGCATACCGCAAAAAAAAAAAAAAAAAAAAAAAAAAAAAAAAAAGAAGTTACTATGGGTTTGGCAGAGAATATTGGAAATGTTTAAAATACTAGAGATGATGATTTAAGCTAGAGATGATAAATTTAATAGAATATCTTATTTGGCTGCAAAATCTGGCAAGAGCCTTTAGCAATAGTTCTAAATGTCTGCTAAGAAGATTTTATATGAGATAATGTTATTAGCTTTCTGGAAAAATTCTTGAGCATAAAAGCAAGAGGCAAATAAGCTTGATCTCCAAAAAACGTCTTTCATTCTTCCCCTTATTCTTTAATAGTTTGCTTACAAATTTAAAGAGAAGATCATCAACTTCTTACATAAGCTCCTTTCCCAGTAACAGCAGTGTTGAGTGCTATTTGACAAATTACTATCTTTAGCCTTAATGAAAACCTGGCCCACATTCTTCAATCAAGGTTATACATAAATCATAGCTATATGATTGCAATCAGATGTATTAGTAACTGATGCTATGATCTGTTCTAGGCTTCCCCATGTTCAAAGGGGGACGGTGTCTTTGCACAGGCCCTGGAGTAAAAGCAGTGAAAGTGGCAAATATTGAGAAAGTCTCCATAATTTACCCAAGTAATAACTGTGACAAAACAGAAGTGATGTAAGTAATGGACTCACTGAAGATAACAATGGTGGTGGCTTTTTTGCTTTCTTTTTCTTATGTTTTTCCATCCAAAATTTAAGACTGTTTTGGATCTTCCCTTAACAGTATCACCCTGAAAACACATAAAGGACAAAGATGCCTAAATACCAAGTCAAAGCAAGCAAAAGTTATAATCAAGGTAGGTTACCAGATTACTTCCATTTTATAATCTGTATTATCCAAGACAAATCTTTCGAAAAAATAAAATTGACAACTGCAGAATTGTTCTGCTATGATCCTGTGTAAATGTTTTGATAAGGGGTCTCTGGTTATAATTAGATTCCCTTTCCTGCTGTATGTTTTTGCATGTCAACTCCTAAATCACTGGGAAACAAGAACAGCACAAGGTGGTAAAACTCTCCTCTTCTCATTACAGAAAGCTGAAAGAATGAATTTTTTAAAATATCAAAAAGTATGAAGTCCTGGAAAGGAGAACTTGAAACTCTAGAACAAGTGTCACTGACTACTGACATGATAAGAATTCTGCAATAGGAAACTGACTTTCTCCTGCCTGTTGTAATGAACATTCATGCATTTCTAGGTTAGGAAACTTTCTAGGAGATTTGATGCTTGTAACTATTCTGCTGTGGCTATGAAAACGTTTCTGTCTCTAAAAATTATGTCTGTATTTGACCTATATTTTATATTACAATATGTATTATTACTGAAATCAAGACCATGACTCATAAGTCAAAAGCATCCATGAACATTCCCTAAATACTTTTTATGCAAATCCACATTCCTTTCCCTAAAAATTGGAAAAAGTCCTTAAACACCATCTTGTTTTATAAAAAAGGCTGTAATTCATGAAATGTACTATGAAGACAATTATAAGCTAAGGGTAACTGGTAAGAGTGCAAATATTTCATAACAGAATTAGTAGCTCTGGTCTTGACTTGATTTTTTTAAAATTTATTTTATTTATTTATTTTTGGCTGCATTGGGTCTTCATTGCTGCGTGCAGGCTTTCTCTAGTTGCGGCGAGCAGGGGCTACTCTTCGTTGTGGTGCACGGGCTTCTCGTTGTGGTGACTTCTCTTGTTGCGGAGCATGGGCTCTAGGCGCATGGGCTTCAGTAGTTGCGGCACGCGGGCTTCAGTAGTTGTGGCTCGTGGGCTCTAGAGCACAGGCTCAGTAGTTGTGGCGCACGGGCTTAGCTGTTCCGTGGCATGTGGGATCTTCCCAGACCAGGACCAGGGCTCGAACCCGTGTGCCCTGCATTGGCAGGCAGATCCTTAACCACCGCTCCACCAGGGAAGCCCTTGATTTTTTTTAACAACCTTTTTTTTCATTGAGATATTTTGAAGCAATTAGGATGTATGTGTTTACCGTGAATTTTGGGTTTATCTACTGTTATAAATTATACTAATATTTTGAACACATTTAAAATATGAAATGCTTTTTTCTACCAAAGAAAAATGTTGAAATAAGTATATGTGCATATCTGGCAATCATCTTTACTTCGTGTGATTCTTTTTCTTAGAAAAATACATATCTAATCTATTTTAGTCATGCCTGTACTATAAAATTTAGAGATATCTATGACAGTTTCACTTTGAAAAGAAAATAATTTTTCTCTAATAAACTACCACAACCCTTCTTAAAACAGAAACAATTATATGTTTTCAAGAAATGTGAGATGCCTTGAACAATTCACCTTGTATTTCAAGAGGCATACAGCTACCTGTCATCACACAGAATTGTTTTGAAATATATTTTAGCGAGTAGTTGTGAAGGACAGCTATCTCTTTTTAAAGGGTCTTCCTAGGCTCAAACTCCCTTCTTACTCAGGGCAAATTTCTTATTATGTGAGCTTTGGTGGGAAGCCAAAAGGTAGAAGCCAAAGGAAGAAGTTCCTCCCTGGCAGCCAGAACAAGGTCTTAGCCAGACCACTCCTACCCTAGACTCAACTCCAGCTAGCACCACAAAGATGCTATCAGTAAGAAATATTTAAAGTGGCAGTAGTAACAGTGTAAGTCTGATAGTAGAGGCTTCCCAACACGTTCCTGTAGCATGACTTTGGCTATAGTCCTTCCTGCCACCTAGCACCCTTAGGTTTTGTATATTTTCCAAGTCTGATTCTTCAGTCTTCCTGTGGCTTCTTCAACTACCAATTAAATTCCTTTCCTGCTGAAGCTAGCCAGAATTGGTTTCTCTGTGTGTATCCAAAAACCTTAGCTGTTGTGACAAAGTGAGAGAGTGGCATGGACATATTTACACTACCAAACGTAAAATAGCTAGCTAGTGGGAAGCAGCCGCAAGGCACAGGGAGATCAGCTCGGTGCTTTGTGACCACCTAGAGGGGTGGGATAGGGCGGGTGGGAGGGAGGGAGACATAAGAGGGAAGAGATATGGGAACATATGTATATGTATAATAGATTCACTTTGTTATAAAGCAGAAACTAACACATCACTGTAAAGCAATTATACGCCAATAAAGATGTTAAAAAAAAAACCTTAGCTGTTACATCACTCTTTATATAGACAACTATACATTTGAAAAATGAAAATATTTATAGAATTACCAAAAATCAGGTATTTCTGTTTAGTTGAAAACAAAAGAACAATTTAAATGCATCTTTGGTGTATCCTTTTCATCGATATCAAAGAGCCAACCATAAAGCAGATCAGAGAATGGACAGAAAAGTAAATAGCAGAGCAGGCTGCCTGGAACCTAATAGGCCCTCCTACTGACTAACTTTCTGACTGGTGCCTACAAGCAATAATGAGAAACCAAAATGTTATCTAGGGGATTTGTATATAAATAAATAAATATCTTAATCATATGTTTATTCTATGATATATAATATAGATATGTAGTATAAATATTATATGTGCATATATCACAAATCTATATAAATTTCTACATAAAAATGGGACTTCTAGATGAATTCCCTGGATAGTTTTAAAACCTGGATCTATTATTTGACTATTTACAGTGATTTTTTTAAGAGTATCTTTAAAAATAAAAAAATTCACTGAGTAAGAGCTACATGATAAATTTGGTATTTTTTAAACTATATATCTATATTATATATCATAGAAAAAACATATGATTGAGATATTTATCTTTTTAAAGTAAAGTAGCATAGACCAGTACATTATTATTGAGAAACAACAAAAAACTTAAATTTCTTCATAGCAAAATAAACATATGAATGAATTAACATACTTGAGCCAAGATCCTTCCCACCTCAGTACCTTTGCACAGACTATTCCCTTAGCCCATTCCTTCATTAAGCTAATGCCTATTCATCAATAAGATCTCAGCTTAAGTGACATTTTCTCCAGGTGGTCATCTTTGAAACAACCCCTTCAATCTCAACTAGATTAGGTGTCTTATTTGTTTTCAGAACACTCTACTTTTTCATGACACTATTTGTTGCAAGTAAAGAAGTATTACTGTACTTAATATCTCCTCTCCCACAAGTGTAAGCTCAATAAGAAAGCTACTGTAGTCCTAGCCCACAGTACAGTGCCTAGGAGATATCAGACCCCTTGACAAATATTTAAGAATACAATGACTGAAGGGCAATAGAAACTAGAGGAAAGGAACTTACAGCAGAGGAATGACATGAAGGAATGCACAATGGTAGGAAAGTATAAGGTGAGCTTTGAAAATAATAATTAAATTAGTTTGGTTGAATGAGTATGAAGGACAGCAAATGTCTAGCTAAACAACCTTGAATTTTACTTTGTATAAAATGGGGATTCTGGGGCTTCCCTGGTGGTGCAGTGGTTGAGAGTCCGCCTGCCGATGCAGGGGACACGGGTTCGTGCCCTGGTCTGGGAAGATCCCACATGCCACGGAGCGGCTGGGCCCGTGAGCCATGGCCACTGAGCCTGTGCGTCTGGAGCCTGTGCTCCGCAACGGGAGAGGCCACAACAGTGAGAGGCCCGCATACGGCAAAAAAAAAAAAAAAAAAAATGGGGATTCACTAAATGTTCATGAATAAGAGGATGACCCTATCCAAGTTATTACAAGTTATTCTAAATTATTCTGGGAATGGTATAGAAGGTTGACTGGAACTAGAAAAGCTTGGCAAAGGGAATACGTTGCCATAGCTCAGGTCTGTATTTACCAAAATTCAAGTCATTCTCATATCATCATAACAAATTTTTTTACCATATTTCTGATCAATCTTCACTATCCTTAGCAACTTCTGTGTACCACCTTTATTTTGCTTACATTTGCATAAAAAGCAAACTTTCACTACTGTACATGTGAAATCAGCATCACTTGCTATAGAAATAAAATGTAACAATAAAAGGAAATAAGACAAATTCTCAGAAAGGTACAATCTCTCAAAACTGAACCAGGAAGATATAGAAAATATGAACAGGCCAATCACAAGTACTAAAGTTGAAACTGTGATTTTAAAAACTCCCAACAAACAGAAGTCCAGGACAGATGGCTTCACAGGTGAATTTTATGAAACATTTAGAGAAGAGTTAACACCTATCCATCTGAAACTATTCCAAAATCTTGCAAAGGAACACTCCCAGACTCATTCTATGAGGCCACTATCACCCTGATACCAAAACCAGACAAAGATACCACAAGAAAAAGAAAATTACAGGTCAGTATCACTGATGAACATAGATGCAAATATCCTCTACAAAATACTAGCAAACTGAATCCAACAATACAGTAAAAGGATCATACACCACAATCAAGTAGAATTTATCCCAGGGATGCAAGGATTTTTCAATACCTACAAATCAGTGTGATACACCACATTAACAAACTGAAGAATAAAAATCATATGATCATCTCAATAGATGCAGAAAAAGCTTTTGACAAAATTCAACACCCATTTATGATAAAAACTCTCCAGAAAGTGGGGGCCTAGGGAACGTACCTCAACATAATAAAGGCCATATATGACAAATCCACAGGTAACATCACACTCAACAGTGAAAAGCTGAAATAATTTCCTCTAAGATCAGGACCAAGACAAGGATGTCCACTCTCACCACTATTATTCAACATAGTTTTGGAAGTCCTAGCCATGGCAATCAGAGAAGAAAAAGAAATAAAAGGAATACAAATTGGAAAAGAAGAAATAAAACTGTCACTGTTTGCAGATGACATGATATACATAAAAAGTCCTAAAGATGCTACCAGAAAACTACTAGAGCTCATCAATGAATTCAGTAAAGTTGCAGGATACAAAATTAATACACAGAAATCTGTTGCATTTCTATACACTAACAACAAAAAAATCACAGAGAAATTAAAGAAGTAGTCTCATATACCATCACATCAAAAAGAATACAATACCTAGGAATAAACCTACCTAACAAGGCAAAAGACCTGTATGCAGAAAACTATAAGATACTGATGAAAGAAATCGAAGACGACACAAACAGATGGTAAGTTATACCATGTTTCTGGACTGTAAGAATCAACATTATCAAAACAACTATACTACCCAAGGCAATTTACAGATTCAATGCAACCCCTATCAAAATGCCAATGGCATTTTTCACAGAAATGGAAGAAAAAATTTTTTAATTTGTATGGAAACACAGAAGACCCCAAAGAGCCAAATCAATCTTGAGAAAGAAAAATGGAACTGGAGGAATCAGGCTCCCTGACTTCAGACTATACTACAGAGCTACAGCAATCAAGACAGTATGGTACTGGCACAAAAACAGAAATATAAATCAATGGTACAGGGTAGAAAGCCCAGAGATAAACCCATGCACATATGGTCAATTAATCTATGACAAAAGAGGCAAGAATATACAATGGAGAAAGGACAGTCTCTTCAATAAGTGGTGCTGGGAAAACTGGACAGCTACATCTAAAAGAATGAAATTAGAACACTCTGTAACAGCATACACAAAAATAAACTCAAAATGGATTAAAGACCTGAATGTAAATCCAGACACTATAAAACTCTTAGAGGAAAACATAGGAAAAACACTCTTTGACATAAATCGCAGCAAGATCTTTTTTGACCCACCTCCTAGAGTAATGAAGATAAAAACAAAAATAAACAAATGGGACCAATTAAACTTACAAGCTTTTGCACAGCAAAGGAAACCAAAAACAAGATGAAAAGACAACCCTCAGAATGGGAGAAAATATTTGCAAACAAAGCAACTGACAAGGGATTAATCTCCAAAATATGCAAACAGTTCATGTGGCTCAATATCAAAAAAACCAAACAACCTAATCAAAAAAATGGGCAGAAGACTTCAACAAACATTTCTTGAAAGAAGACATACAGATGGCCAACAAACACATGAAAAGATGCTCAACAACACTAATTACTACAGAAATGCAGATCAAAACTATAATGAGGTATCACCTCACACCAGTCAGAATGGCCATCATCAAAAAAATCTACAAAAAATAAATGCTGGAGAGGCTGGGGAGAAAAAGGAACACTCTTTCACTGTTGGTGGGAATGTAAATTGATACAGCCACTATGGAGAACAGTATGGAGGTTCCTTAAAAAACTAAAAACAGAATTACCATGTGATCCAGCAATCCCATTCCTGGGCACATACCCTGAGAAAACCATAATTCAAAAAGATACATGCACCCCAATGTTCACTGCAGCACTATTTACAATAGCCAAGACATGGAAGCAACCTAAATGCCCATCAACAGAGGAATAAAGAAGATTTAGTACATATATACAATGGAATATTACTCAGCCATAAAAAGGAACGAAACTGTGCCATTTGCAGAGATGTGGACGGACCTAGAGACTGCCATACAGAGTGAAGTAAGTCAGAAAGAGAAAAACAAATATCACATATTAATGCATATATGTGGAATCTGGAAAAATAGTATAGATGAACTTATTTGCAAAGCAGAAATAGAGACAAAAACATGGAGAACAAATAAATGGATAACAAGGCGTGGGAGGGGGAGGTGGGATGGACTGGGAGACTGGGATTGACATATATACACTACCATGTGTAAAACTGATAGCTAGTGGGAACCTGTTTTATAGCACAGGGAGCTCAGCTCCATGCTCTGTGATGAACAAGATGGGTGGGATGGGGGGGGGGCAGTGGGAGGGAGGTCCAAGAGGGAGGAGATATGGGGATATATGTATACATATGGCTGATTCACTTCATTGTACAGCAGAAACTGACACAACATTGTAGAGCAACTATACTCCAATAATAAATAAGTAAATAAATAAATACTCTGTAATAACCTATATGGGAAAAGAATCTGAAAAAGAATAGATATATGTATAACTGAATCACTTTGCTGTACACCTGAAACTAACTCAACATTTTAAGTCAACTATACTCCAAAATAAAATTTAAAAAAATTTTAAATGAATGAAATACTGATACATGCTACAACATGGATGAACCCTGAAAACATACTCAGTAAAAAAAAAAAAAAGCCCAATGCAAAAGGCAACATATTGTATGATTGCATTTATATGAAATACTCTGAATAGGCAAATCCACAGAAACAGAAAGCAGATTAATAGTTGTCAGGGCCTACGGGGAGGAGGTAATGAGGAGAGACTGCTTAATGGATCCAGAGTTTCTGCTTGGGTTGGTGATAAAAGTTCTGGAACTAGATTCTAATGATGATCATACAACACTGTGAATGTACTTAATGCCACTGAATTTTATAATTTTACATGGTTAAAATGGTAACATTTATGTTATGTGTATTTTACCACAAAAATAATAATGGCTAAAATAAGGTGGTAATGGTGAAAATGGAAATATAATGAGATTACACTGCAAAAAGAATAAGACTTAGTGATAGATTGTACGTGAAGGCTGAAGCTGAGGAAAGGAATCGAGGAAAATGCTAAGGATTTGAATTTGAAGTAGAGGCAGTGAAAGGAATCGAGAAAAGAAGCTGAGGTTTTGAGGTTTAAAAGAAAAGTACTGCCACTAACAGGAATAGGTAGATCAGGGGAAGGTGTGGTTTAGCAGAGAAAACTGAAGGTTGGGTTTTAAATATATGGAACCTGAGATGCCAAATATCCACAGTGATTTAGAAGTTCAGAACTGTTTCTTCTAGTTAACCAAGAGAAGCTTTGAAACAGATGAAGCAGTTTTGGATAATACTGGTAGAAAAAGAAAGATTATATTTAATTATTTTTGGCTACTGAGTATGGTATTTAATATACCCATACAGAATTAATATACCTCTTTAGTATATATGTTCCTTAAAGATTTCCAGAACCAATAAATATAAATCTTTATGATGTATTCAATGCATTCTGTGGTGTATAATAGTACACTCTCACACACACAACTGTTTGGGTTTTTTTGTGGGGTTTTCTGCAGGTGGGTGGCAAGACAAAGTTAGTTGCTTCTTCTTGCCTTGTCTACAAATTTTATTTGAGACTGAGATCATTACGTACACTGCAACTATAGTTTCACTTAAGTATCAAAGAAAGACAACTACATTTGCTGGAAATCCTAGCACCATAAATGCAGATATATTTGCTTGGTGATGGCTGCTCAATAAACTGCTAGTATATTGGAAATGCCCTGAGGTAAATTACAGGCTTCATATAATTTCCCATAGATCATGATTTAGCGTTCTTCTGTATATTGTTCACAAAGAAAAGACAAATTGTCAGTAAGAGCTTGAAGAAAACTAAATGGTGATATAGCCCCACCCCCAGCACCCAGAATGGAGCCCGCATTTCCGCAGAGCTAGAACTCTTGGCTCGGGGTCTCTTCCCTCTGCTGTCACTGAGCTGCCCCGGAGCCCAATGGGAGGGTGGCCTCACTGAGGCTGCCAGCTCTGGAGGGACCCCACCAGCTGAAGCCACAACCATCCTTGGGACCCTGGGCCAGTTCCCTGAAACCTGGATCTCGATGACCACCTTTATTCACACAGAGAAAGGATTTTTCTATTTGGACGTCAACATGTCAGAGGTCAGGAGCCTTGGTCTCAATACCCCTGTTTAAAAAGTGTTATCACGTCTGCCAGAAAGAACTGCTGACAACACTGGAAAAAACTGAGAGTTATCCTTAACAATGAAGGGTTTTGCAGCAACATGGATGGACCTAGAGATGGTTATATTGAGTGCAGCGAGTCAGACACAGAGGGACAATGTCATATGATATTGCTTATATGTGGAATCTAAAAAAAAAGCAGTCAAAGAGCTGGCTGAGGAGAAATATACATAATGGGTATGGCAGGAGGAGGATAAAGATAATAAAGAAGAGAAAATATTTTTTTAAAAGACTGAGAATTTCCCCAAATGAATGTCTGACATGAAAACCACAACATCCAAACTCAGAGGAAAATATGAATAGTAAAGAAAACTACTGGGCTTCCCTGGTGGCACAGTGGTTGAGAGTCCCCCTGCCGATGGAGGGGACACGGGTTCGTGCCCCAGTCTGGGAAGATCCCACATGCTGCGGAGCGGCTGGGCCCGTGAGCCATGGCCGCTGAGCCTGCGCGTCCAGAGCCTGTGCTCCGCAACGGGAGAGGCCACAACAGTGAGAGACCCGCGTACCGAAAAAAAAAAAAAAAAAAGTAAAAGAAATAACTCAGAAAAGCAGTGGCATAATTATGCCACATTCCTTTTGCTTCTCTCCAAAGGAGGAACCAGGAATCTAAAACTTACTCTCACTCCTGTGCTGAAATGACAAGTTTACAGTCAATTACTTTTTAATGGACCACAGATTTGGTGTACAGATTTGGATTAATCATTTTAGTTGATGATACATATATTGTCATCTCTGATCCATGCATGCATATATTATATGTTTGTAATACAGTGAAGACCCATGAACTCACTACCCAAATCAAGAACTACAACATGAATAATAACTTAAAATATAGCTATGTGTTCCTTCCCTTTCCTATTCCCTTGCCTCTTCCAACTCCAAGACAATCACTATCCTGAATTCTGTGTTTATTCTTCCTTTGCTTTTTTAAAAATTGTGGTAACAACCGTCCAAGACTGAACCAAGAAGAAATAGAAAATATAAACAGACCAATCCAAGCACTGAAAATGAAAGTGTGATTAAAAATCTGCCAACAGGGCTTCCCTGGTGGCGCAGTGGTTGAGAGTCCACCTGCCGATGCAGGGGACGCAGGTTCGTGCCCCGGTCTGGGAGGATCCCACATGTCGTGGAGCGGCTGGGCCCGTGAGCCATGGCTGCTGAGCCTGCATGTCCGGAGCCTGTGCTCTGCAATGGGAGAGGCCACAACAGTGAGAGGCCCACAAACCACACACACACAAAAAAAATCTTCCAACAAACAAAAGTCCAGAACCAAATGGCTTCACAGGCGAATTCTATCAAACATTTAGAGAAGAGCTAACACCTATCCTTCTCAAACTCTTCCAAGATAGAGCAGAGGGAGGAACACTCCCAAACTCATTCTACAAGGCCACCATCACCCTGATACCAAAACCAGACACAGATGTCACAAAAAAAGAAAACTACAGGCCAATATTACTGATGAACATAGATACAAAAATCCTCAACAAAATACTAGCAAACAGAATCCAACAGCATATTAAAAGGATCATACACCATGATCAAGTGGGGTTTATCCCAGGAATGCAAGGATTCTTCAATATATGTAAATCAATCAATGTGATACACCATATCAACAAATTGAAGGAGAAAAACCATCTGATCATCTCAATAGATGCAGAAAAAGCTTTCAGCAAAATTCAACACCCATTTATGATAAAAACTCTCCAGAAAGTAGGCACAGAAGGACCCTACCTCAACATAATAAAGGCTATATATGACAAACACATAGCCAACATCATCCTCAGTGGTGAAAAACTGAAACCATTTCCTCTAAGATCAGGAACAAGACAAGGTTGCCACTCTCACCACTATTATTCAACACAGTTTTGGAAGTTTTAGCCACAGCAACAAGAGAAGAAAGACAAATAAAAATGAATCCAAATTGGAAAAGAAGAAGGAAAACTGTTACTGTTTGCAGATGACATGATACTACACATAGAGCATCCTAAAGATGCTACCAGAAAACTACTAGGGCTAATCAATGATTCTGGTAGAGTAGAAGGATACAAAATTAATGCACAGAAATCTCTTGCATTCCCATACACTAATGATGAAAATTCTGAAAGAGAAATGAAGGAAACACTCCCACTTACCACTGCAACAAAAAGAATAAAATATCTAGGAGTAAACCTACCTAAGGAGACAAAAGACCTGAATGCAGAAAACTATAAGACACTGATGAAAGAAATTAAAGATGATACAAACAAATGGAGAGATATACTATGTTCTTGAATTGGAAGAATCAACATTGTGAAAGTGACTATACTACCCAAAGCAATCTACAGATTCAGTGCAATCCCTATCAAACTACTAATGGCATTTTTCAGAGAACTAGAACAAAAAATTGCACAATTTGTATAGAAACACAAAAGACCCCAAATAGCCAAAACAACCTTGAGAAAGAAAAACAGAGCTGGAGGAATCAGGCTCCCAGACTTCAGACTATACTACAAAGCTACAGTAATCACGGCAGTATGGTACCAGCACAAAAACAGAAATATAGATCAATGGAACAGGATAGAAAGCCCAGAGATAAACCCATGCACATATGGTCACCTTATCTTTGATAAAGGAGGCAAGAGTATACAATGGAGAAAAGACAGCCTCTTCAATAAATGGTGCTGGGAGAACTGGACAGCTACATGTAAAAGAATGAAATTAGGGGCTGCCCTGGTGGCGCAGTGGTTGAGAGTCCACCTGCCGATACAGGGGACACTGGTCTGGGAAGATCCCACATGCTGCGGAGCAGCTAGGCCCGTGAGCCATGGCCGCTGAGCCTGTGTGTCCGGAGCCTGTGCTCTGCAATGGGAGAGGCCACAACAGTGAGAGGCCCGCGTATCATAAAAAAAAAAAAAAAAGAGGGCTTCCCTGGTGGCACAGTGGTTGAGAGTCTGCCTGCCGATGCAGGGGTTGCGGGTTCGTGCCCCGGTCTGGGAAGATCCCACATGCTGCGGAGCGGCTGGGCCTGTGAGCCATGGCCGCTGAGCCTGCACGTCCAGAGCCTGTGCTCCACAACGGGAGAGTCCACAACAGTGAGAGGCCCGCGTACCGCAAAAAAAAAAAAAAAAAGAAAGAAATTAGAACACCATACACAAAAATAAACTCAAAATGGATTAAAGACCTAAGTGTAAGGCCAGACACTATAAAACCTTTAGAGGAAAACATAGGCAGAACACTCTATGACATAAATCACAGCAAGATCCTTTTTGACCCACCTCCTAGAGGAATGGAAATAAAAACAAAAATAAACAAATGGGACATAATGAAACTTAAAAGCTTTTGCACAGCAAATGAAACCAAAAACAAGACGAAAAGACAACCCTCAGAATGGGAGAAAATATTTGCAAATGAAGCAACTGGCAAAGGATTCATCTCCAAAATTTACAAGCAGCTCATGCAGCTCAATATCAGAAAAACCAAGACCCAATCCAAAAATGGGCAGAAGACCTAAATAGACATTTCTCCAAAGAAGATATACAGATGGCCAACAAACACATGAAAAGATGGTCAACATGACCAATCATTAGAGAAATGCAAATATAAACTACAATGAGGTATCACCTCACACTAGTCAGAAGGGCCATTGTCAAAAAAATCTACAAACAATAAATGCTGGAGAGGGTGTGGAGAAAAGGGAACACTCTTGCACTGTTGGTGGGAATGTAAATTGGTACAGCCACTATAGAGAATAATATGAAGGTTCCTTAAAAGAATAATAATAGAACCACCATATGACCCAGCAATCCCACTACTGGGCATATACCCTGAGAAAACCATAATTCAGAAAGCATCATGTACCACAATGTTCATTGCAGCTCTATTTACAATAGCCAGGACATGGAAGCAACCTAAGTGTCCATCGACACATCAATGTATAAAGAAGATATGGTACATATATACAATGGAATATTACTCAGCCATAAAAGGGAACAAAACTGAGTTATTTGTAATGAGGTGGATGGACCTAGAGTCTGTCATACAGAGTGAAGTAAGTCAGAAAGAGAAAAACAAATACCGTATGCTAACACATATATATGGAATCTAAAAAAAAAATCGTTCTGATGAACCTAGGAGCAGGACAGGAGTAAAGACACAGATGTAGAGAATGGACTTGAGGACACAGGGAGGGGGAAGGGTGAGCTGGGATGAAGTAAGAGAGTAGCATTGACATATATATACTACAAAATGTAAAATAGATAGCTAGTGGGAAGCAGCTGCATGGCACAGGGAGATCAGCTCGGTACTTTGCGACCACCTAGAGGGGTGGGATAAGGAGGGTGGGAGGGAGACGTAAGGGGGAGGGGATATAGGGATATACATATGCATACAGATGATTCACTTTGTTATACAGCAGAAACTAGCACAACACTGTAAAGCAATTATACTCCAATAAAGATGTTAAAAAAGTATTTGGGTAAAATACACATAACATTTTACTACCTTACACATTTTTCCTTCCTTCCTTCCTCCCTCCCTCCCTTCCTCCCTCCCTCCCTTCCTCCCTTCACTTCTGGCTGTGTTGGGTCTTTGCTGCTGCATGCGGGCTTTCTCTAGTTGTGGCGAGCAGGGACTACTCCTTGTTGTAGTGAACGGGCTTCTCATTACTGTGGCTTCTCTTGTTGCAGAGCACAGGCTCTAGGCGTGTGGGTCAGCAGTTGCAGCTCACGGGCACTAGAGCGCAGGCTCAGTAGTTGTGGCGCAGGGGCTTAGCTGCTCCGCAGCATGTGGGATCTTCCCGGACCAGGGATCGAACCCCTGTCCCCTGCATTGGCAGGCAGATTCTTAACCACTGCGCCACCAGGGAAGTCCCTGTCTTAAACATTTTTAAGTGTCAGTTCAGTGGCATTAAGTACATTCACATTGTTGTGCACCCATCACTCCCTTGCTTTTTAAAATTAGTTTTATTTATATACACACAGCTCAACAAAGTATTATTTAACTTTAGTTTTGCTTAACTTTATCAAAAGGGTAGTCTTTCTGTATTGAATCTCAACATTATTTTACATGACATTCTTTTGTTGTTGTTGTTGTTGTTGTTGCAGTACGCGGGCCTCTCACTGCTGCAGCCTCTCCCGTTGCGGAGCACAGGCTCTGGACGCGCGGGCTTAGCGGCCATGGCTCACGGGCCCAGCTGCTCTGCGGCATGTGGGATCTTCCCGGACCGGGACACGAACCTGTGTCCCCTGCATCGGCAGGCGGACTCTCAACCACTGCACCACCAGGGAAGCCCATGACATTCTTTTAGAAAAAGTCATCTGCATATTCTGCAAATAAGTCTCGCCTTTTGTTAGTTTCATTCCTTCCTAAGTATTTTATGTTTTTAAGTACTTATTGTTGCTTCTGTAAATTTTTTATAAAATAACGTTAAAATTATTTTGTTATTGATGTAGAAAGCATAGTACATTGATCTTCTAGGTATCCACTTTGATAAATTCTATTATTTCTAAAACTTAGTAAATTGGGGGTGGGTGGTTTCTATGCAGAAAATCTTCTATGCAAAATTTTATTTCTTCCCTTCCAATTCTTATGGCTTGAATTTCTTTCTTTCTTCTTTTCTTTGTTGTTTTTTTTTTCCAGGCTAGGACCTATATAGCTCAAAGAAGAGAAGTGAAAAATGGGCATGTGTGTCTTTTTTTGTAAATTCAGTGTACTCTTATTCATCAGAGATAAAACAGGTTACCTAAATAAGCCCTTTCCTAAGAGGGAAATGCTGCATGATTCCAGCCCTCAGTTCCACCAGGAGAGGCATGCTATGGCTGGTCAATGCTATAAACTAACAGACACATCTGATCACATGAATAACTACATCATCCAGAGAGAAAATACTATCTGTTGCACCTAGGAGATAAGCTGATACTTGGCCAGAGAGCTGGCTATATTTTTGAAATGTTGGCCAGTGAAAACTTCATTTAGACTTTTTAATAATAATTAATTATTTTTTAAATAATCTGTCATCTTTAGAATTCTGTCATACTTTAGAATTAGAGTATCTAATGTAGGTTAGATACCACAGTGCATATTTGAAAATAGGAAAACTGAAGCATAGATAGACCTAACAGTTTGTCCAAGACCATAGAGCAAGTGAGACACAAAACTATATACTGTTATCTGTAGATTCCCAGCCCATCTCATCATGCCATCAAGTGTGAGAAAAGCAAAATGCTGCAGGGTCTCAATATGCATACAAACAGAAGCTATTCTCAGGCTTTCCCAAGCATGATGATTTTAAGTATGCATCACCAGCTTTGCCCTGGTTGTGAATATTGAGACACATCAGTAACTCACAAGCATGTAGCCAGTATTACCACACTGTTAGCTAAGAGAATCTTTTTGCAACTCAGTCAAAACTATGAAAAGCAAAGCTTTGCCCTCCTCTCCCAGACTTTCCAAGGTGTAATGTAAATCAGCTGAGGGGATTCCCAGTCTACAGAAATCACTGAACTCCTCCAGCTCGCTTTTTAGGAAATTTCTTCTAAGCACATTAGTTTCTCGGAAAAGCTTTTTTTCTGGGTCTGCAACAAGTCTGTTAGGGCAGACTGTTTCTTTTGGCCTGATGCCATAGTTAGTCTTAAACCAACAGCAAATGAAACTGAAACTAAAGATGGACTATTTCCTTGATTCTTGTTTTCTTTCAAAACTAGACTCAGATCAGTGAACACTAAAAAGTGAATATGGGCTTCCCTGGTGGCGCAGTGGTTAAGAATCTGCCTGCCAATGCAGGGGACACGGATTTGAGCCCTGGCCCGGGAAGATCCCACATGCCTTACAGCAACTAAGCCCGTGTGCCACAACTACTGAGCCTGTGCTCTAGAGCCTGCGAGCCACAACTACTGAAGCCCGCGCGCCTAGAGCCCGTGCTCTGCAACAAGAGAAGTCACCACGATGAGAAGCCGGCGCACCGCAACGAAGAGTAGCCCCCGCTCACCGCAACTAGAGAAAGCCGGCGCACAGCAACTAAGACCCAGTGCAGCCAAAAATAAATAAATATATTTATTTATTTTGTAAAAAGTGAATATATCAAAAGCCTGGCAAAAATTAAAATATAAATTTTAAAAGAGTTATAATTTAATTTTTATTCAAGTGGTTCAGGTAAGGTTGGCTGTGGATATAACAAGTAATAGTTGGCTTCCTGTTGTCTCTAAAGTTTGATTGTTTTCTGAATTCTTCTCCACATTGATCACACTTATAAGGTTTCTCTCCTGAGCAGATCCCTATTCAAAATAAGAGGAGAATGGTCCTTTGTTTTGATTCTGTTTTCACCAGAAAACAATCTGATAACTAATTCAACTTCCCAGGTACTCTGTTACTAGAAAAGTGTGACTTGGTTATCAGACCCAATCATTCCAGACACTGGAAGGTCCTCGTTATAAATGAATAAACTGGGACTTCCCTGGCACTCCAGTGGTTAAGACTTCGCCTTCTGATGCAGGGGGTGTGGGTTCAACCCCGGGTCGGGGAGCTAAGATGCCACATACCTCATGGCCAAAAAACCAAAACATAAAACAGAAGCAATATTGTAACAAATTCAATAAAGACTTTAAAATGGTCCGCATTAAAAAAAAAAGAATGAATAAACTGTCTTTTCAATTTGCATCTTAGATTCTTGTAGATTTGGTTAGCAGAATTAACTCTTTGAGAACATGTTTACCCTGGATGATTAGAATGTCATATTTTACATTTTCATGCTTATCCCTTAACTGTTTAGTGTAGTTATAGCTGCTTTTACAATTTTCATTGTCTTTTTATCTACATACTGGCTTATTTAAGTAATCTTAAATCCTTCCTATATATTTGCCTTTCATTTTTTTTAAACCTTTTTTAAAAATTAATTTTATTTATGTATTTTTGGCTGCACTGGGTCTTCGCTGCTGTGCACAGGCCCTCCCCAGCTGCAGCGAGCAGAAGTCACTCCCCATTGCAGCCCGCAGGCCTCTCACTGTGGTGGGCCCCCTGCTGCGGAGCATGGGCTCCAGGCACACGGGCTCAGTAGTTGTGGCTTGCGGGCTCTAGAGCACAGGCTCAGTAGTTGTGGCGCACGGGCTTAGTTGCTCTGCAGCATGTGGGATCTTCCCGGGCCAAGGCTTGAACGCGTGTCCCCTGCATTGGCAGGCGGATTCTTAACCACTGAGCTTCCAGGGAAGCCCTATATTTGCCTTTCTTATTGGCATTCTCTCTTTCCCTTAGATTCTACTTCTTTTCCATTTAGAGAAGACCCTTCAACATTTCTTGTAGGGTATGTTTAGTATTGACGAATTCTTTCAGTTTCTGCTTGTCTGAGAAGTTTTTTTATTTCTCCTTCTATCCTAAACGGTACTCTTGCTCAGTAGAGTATCCTGGGTTGCAGGTTTTCCATTTCAGCAGTTTCTGGACCTGTAAAACTGAGGACCAGATACTACAGAACCCTAACAAGGTATTACCATCCCTGTGAGACTGTGCCAACCTGCCTGACTGGTTGGCTGGCATTGCTCAATACCATTTTTGGTGACACTTCTCTAATTGCATATGCTTTCCCTTCCTGGCCACTTGTCTTAAGTACAATCCATACTTTAAGGTTCATCTGAGCACTCCTGGTCTTAATGAATATAATCTCCTATGAACCCCCATAGTATTTATTGTCTATACCATTCATTTGTCACTGATCATAGAGTTTCTTTTGTTGATATTTATTGTTTCATATTTGTTGATCTTTCCAATTAGAATGCAAGTCCCATCAAGGACAGACAAGGGATCTTATCCCTCCCAGTATCCCCTGAGATTAGCTTGGTTCCCTACACAAAGTACAGACGTAATAATGAGAACAAGTACAACCCTCCTCATTCTTCTGCTTCCAAAACCACCCACAAACATATATGCAATATTCACTGAAGAGACTTGCATTCCTTCATTCATTCAATGCATAATTGCAGAGAACTTCCAATGAATAATTTAAAAGTTTTTAGGTGTACCACCCTTTATATATTTACCCCATAGTCCTAGGAATAAAGATTTTGACCTATGGCTAGCTGAGAATGCCTATATTGATTCTACCTATCTGAATCTGTGCTAACTTCTGGGGAAACTGTAGTTTTCTTAGGTTAAACTTGGTTCCTAAAGCTAGAGGAAACAGTAATACCCATGTCCTAATGTAAAAATGTGATGAGTCAATGGAAATTCTTTTTGAAGATGTATAACTCTTATTTGTGCCACTGCTTAAAGTCTGGAAGAAATTTATACATCTATCCATCCATCCAATATTTACTGAATACCTTCCATATGCCCGGTGATGCTCTAGTTGCTGGGGATAAGCTCTGAGTAAGACTGATAAGGTCCCTGCTCTTTGGGGGCTTATATTTGAATGTGAAGAAATAGACATTAAAAAAATAAAAAGTAAACTAAGCAAATATCAGAGAGTGAGAAATGCCAGAGAATTAAAATAAGGTCATGGCTGCTCTAGATTGTTTGGTAAGAGAAAGTACTATAACATTTAGCTAATATCCAAACATCCAGAAGGAACCACCAAAACAAAGAACAGGGGGAAAAGCATTCCAGATACAGAAAATTGCTAGTATAAAAGGCCTCTGTGACTGGAGTATAGTGGTTAAGAGGGAACAGTGTGAGATGAAGCTGGAGAAACCAGTAGCAGCTAGATCATAGAGGACCTAGTAAAACAGCATACAAAATTGGATTTAATTCTAAATATAACTGTAAGTTATTGGAGGGTCTTAAGCAGAGGAGTAACATGATGACTATGGGCTTTTAAATTTTATACTGGAGCATAGTTGATTAACGATGTTGTGTTAGTTTCAGGTGTACAGCAAAGTGATTCAGTTATACATATACATGTATCTACCATTTTTCAAATTCTTTTCCCATTTATGTTATTACAGAACATTGAGCCCTGTTCCCTGTGCTATACAGTAGGTCCTTGCTGGTTATCTATTTTAAATACAGCAGTGTGGAAATGTCCCTGGCAGTCCAATGGTTAAGACTCCCACACTTTCACTGCAGAGGACACAGGTTTGATCCCTGGTCAGGGAACTAAGATTCTGCGTGCCGCGTGGGCGCAGCCAAAAACAAATAACTAGATGTGTGTGTGTATATATATATAAATACATATATATATATATATATATATATATATATATATATATGGCAGTGTGTACATGTCAATCCCGAACTCCAAATCTATCCCTTCCCCACAACCCTTCCCCCCTGGTAACCATAAGTTCGTTCTCTAAGTCTGTGAGTCTGTTTCTGTTTGGTAAATAAATTCATGCATATCTTTTTTTTTTAGATTCCCCGTATAAGCGATAGCATATGACATTTGTCTTTCTCTGTCTGATGAACATCACTTAATACGATTATCTCCAGGTCCATCCATGTTGCTGCAAATAGCATTATTTCATTCTTTTATATGGCTGAGTAATATTCCATTGTATATATGCACCACATCTATTTTTTTTTTTATTTTATTGGAGCATAGTTGCTTTACAATGTTATGTTAGTTTCTGCTATACAGTAAAGTGAATCAGCTTTACATATACATATATCCCCTCTTTTTTTGGATTTCCTTCCCCTTTACATCACCACACAGCACTGAGTAGAGTTCCCAGTGCTATACAATCGGTTCTCATTAGTTAGCTATTTTATACATAGTAGTGTATATATGTCAATCCCAATCTCCCAATCCACTCCACCTCCTCCTTCCCCCCCTTGTTATCCACACATTTGTTCTCTATGTTTTTGTCTCTATTTCTGCTTTGCAAATAATTTCATCTACACCATTTTTCCAGATTCCACATATATGCGTTAATGTGCAATATTTGTTTTTCTCTTTCTGACTTACTTCACTCTGTATGGCAGTCTCTAGGTCCATCCACATCTCTGCAGATGGCACAATTTCGTTCCTTTTTATGGCTGAGTAATATTCCACTGTATATATGCACCACATCTTCTTTATCCATTCCTCTGTTGATGGGCATTTAGGTTGCTTCCATGTCCTGGCTATTGTAAACAGTGTTGCAGTGAACACTGGGGTGCATGTATCTTTTTGAATTATGGTTTTCTCAGGAAATATGCCCAGGAGTAGGATTGCTGGATCATATGGTAGTTCTATTTTTAGTTTTTTAAGGAACCTCCATACTGTTCTCCATAGTGGCTGTATCAATTTACATTCCCACCAACAGTGCAAGAGGGTTCCCTTTTCTCCACACCCTCTCCAGCATTTATTGTTTGCAGATTTTTTGATGATGGCCATTCTGATTGGTGTGAGGTAATACCTCATTATTGTTTTGATCTGCATTTCTCTAATAATTAGTGATGCTGAGAATCTTTTCATGTGTTTGTTGGCCATCTGTATGTCTTCTTTGGAGAAATGTCTGCTTAGGTCTTCTGCCCATTTTTCTGATTGGGTTGTTTGGTTTTTTTTATATTTAGCTGCATGAGCTGTTTGCATATTTTGGAGATTAATCCCTTGTCAGTTGCTTCATTTGCAAATATTTTCTCCCATTCTGAGGGTTGTATTTTCATCTTGTTTATGGTTTCCTTTGCTGTGCAAAAGCTTGTAAGTTTAATTGGCCCCATTTGTTTATTTTTGTTTTTATTTTCATTACTCTAGGAGGTGGATCAAAAAAAGATCTTGCTGCGATTTATGTCAAAGAGTGTTTTTCCTATGTTTTCCTCTAAGAGTTTTATAGTGTCTGGATTTACATTCAGGTCTTTAAGGCATTTTGAGTTTATTTTTGTGTATGTTGTTACAGAGTGTTCTAATTTCATTCTTTTAGATGTAGCTGTCCAGTTTTCCCAGTACCACTTATTGAAGAGACTGTCTTTTCTCCACTGTATATTCTTGCCCCCTTTGTCATAGATTAAATGACCATAGGTGCAAGGGTTTATCTCTGTGCTTTCTATCCTATACCATTGATCTATATGTCTGTTTTTGTGCCAGTACCATACTGTCTTGATTGCTGTAGCTTTGTAGTATAGTCTGAAGTCAGGAAGCCTGATTCCTCCAGCTCCATTTTTCTTTCTCAAGTTTGCTTTGCTATTCGGGATCTTTTGTGTCTCCATACAAATTCTAAGATTTTTTTTGCTCTAGTTCTGTGAAAAATGCCATTGGTAATTTGATAGGGATTGCACTGAATCTGTAGATTGCCTTGGGTGTTACAGTCATTTTGACAATACTGATTCTTCCAATCCAAGAACATGGTATATCTTTCCATCTGTTTGTGTCATCTTCAATTTCTTTCATCAGTGTATTATAGTTTTCAGAGTATAGGTCGTTTATCTCCTTAGGTAGGTTTATTCCTAGGTATCTTATTCTTTTTGATGCGATGGTAAATGGAATTGCTTCTTTAATTTCTCTTTCTGATCTTTCCTTGTTAGCGTATAGAAATGCAATACATTTCTATGCATTAATTTTGTATCCTGCAACTTTACTAAATTCATTGCTGAGCTCTAGTAGTTTTCTGGTAGCATCCTTAGGATTTTCTATGTATAGTAGCACGTCATCTGCAAACAGTGACAGTTTTACTTCTTCTTTTCCAGTTTGGATTCCTTTTTTTTTTTTTTCTTGTCTGACTGGCCAGGCCCTGTCATATGCAGAAGCTGCTGGCTGCTCTTTAGCAGGGCCTGGTCACAAGGCAGCTGGCTGCAGAACCCTAGAGAGTCCCAGCTCTAGCAGTGGCTCACTGGTAGGCAGAGTCAGATCCCAAAGACTGACTGTTGCCCAGCCACTGGCAAATGAAACCAGGTCCTGGGGTTAGTGCCTGACTACCGACAGGCAGAGCTGGTTCCTGGAGTCTGGCTGCAGGGCCCAGGGATCCCAGAGCTCATTTCAGATCATTGGTTGGAGGCCCAGTTTCTGACACAGTTGGGGGTCGAGGGTATCCTGAAGCTTGTGTTGGCCTGCTAGTGGACAGAGCCAGGACCCAGCTGTCAGGGTAGGATCTGGCCTGCTGTGGACAGGCTGGGTCTATAGGCCGTGGGATTGTAGTTTTCTTGTGTCTGGTGTCTGTTCCTTGGTTGGTGAGCCTTGTCTAGAAGTTAGTGCAGGTTTACTGGAGGGGAGGGCCAGTGCCTGCCCACTGCTGGGTAAAGCTAGGTATTGGCCCTCTGGTGGGCAGGGCCATGTCTAGAGGCATGTCTAAAGGTGGCTGTGGACTCAGAAAGTCCTTAGGCAGCCTGTCTGCTGATGGTTAGGACTCTCCAAGACCAGAGGGTAGGTCTGGCCCAGGCTCCTATCAAATCACTGCTTTTTCCCTGGGTCCCAGTGCACATGAGATTTTGTGTGCACCCTTTAAGAGTAAACTCTCTACTTTCCCCAGTCCTGTGGGGCTCCTGAAATTAAGACCCACTGGCCTTCAATGCCAAATGCTCTAGCAGTTCGTCTTCCTGGTGCAAGACCCCCAGGCTGGGGAGCCTGACATGGAGCTCAGAACTCTCACTTGTATGGGAGAACTTCTGCAATATAATTATTCTCCAGTTTGTGGGTTGCACTCCAAGAGGTATGGGATTTGATTTTATCGCAAGTCCACCCCTCCTACTCATCTCATTGTGGTCCCTTCTTTATATCTTTGTTGTATAACATCTTTTCTGGTAGGTTCCAGTCTTTTTCATCAATGGTTGTTTTGCAGATAGTTGTGATCTTAGTGTGCTCATGAAAGGAGGTGAGCTCAGAGTCTTTCTACTCTGTTATATTGACTGCTCTCCAGAAAATGGATTTTTAAAAAGTATGATCCAACTGTACAGTTTTTACAAGAGGCATAGTTTATATTCACTGACATAAACAGGTTAAAAGTTAAATAACAGAAAAAGATATATCATGCTGACAGTAACCAGAAGAGAGCTGAATTAGCTATATTTAATAGACCAGACAAAAAATTGTTAGTAGAGACAAAGAAAGGTAATTTATAATGATTCAGGAAGTCACAGCAGTTAAAAATAAGAATATAAAAACAATTTGGGAGACATCTATATTTCTGATGAAAGAAAAGTTGAGTAGGCTGATGAATATAACCGAGGAATTGTCTAATTGCAGAAATAACAAGGTGCTGAATGATTAAATCTATTTGCAGTGTTTTAAAAATTGCAATAAAACCCAACTCTTAAAGAAACAAAATTTACATATTTTAACACAATTAGAATACAAATATCAGAACTAGGAAGAAATAAATGTCTTTTTCCCCCAGTCACAAAAATCTCAGGATCACAATGTTCAATATAATCTAAACTGGGACTTCCCTTGTGGCGCAGTGGTTAAGAATCCGCCTGCCAATGCGTGGAACACGGGTTCGAGCCCTGGTCCGGGAAGATCCCACATGCCACCAAGCAACTAAGCCCCTGCGCTCTAAAGCCCGTGCGCCACAACTACTGAAGCCCATGTGCCTAGAGCTCGTGCTCTGCAACAAGAGAAGCCACCACAGTGAGAAGCCCACACACCACAACAAAGAGTAGCCCCCGCTCGCCACAACTAGAGAAAGCCCATGAGCAGAAATGCAGACCAATGCAGCCAAAAAATAATTAATTAATTAAAATAATTAATTAATAAAATGAATCCAACTGAACATCGTCTGTTTTAGGCAAGGAAACTACCTTTTAAAAATACTATAAGTAAATAAATGTGTATCTATATGAATGTTTACTAACACGTGTATATCTGTATACATGGGTTTAACATATATATACTACAGCATTTTTCATTTCAGTATGAATTCAGTGTAAGATCGATATATCTTAAACCTTTTCTAGGTGTTTAATTACTGAGGCATCAAAATAACATTAAAGATGGCTTCAGCCAATCAAGACAGAATGGAAATCAGAAATCCAAACCAAGAACAATGTTCTCTCTGAGAGGCAGCATAACAAAGTTGTTGAGAAAATGGACTCTAGCGTGGGTTACTGAGTAACATGAGTCACTATTTAAGGAGTAAATAAGTCAATATTCATAAAGCACTTCAAACAATGCCTAGCATACAGTTAATGCTATGTAATACTTAATTAAAAATCAATTAAACAAATAAGAAATATTTTCTCATTAATAACAATCCACTAGCAGGCATCTACCTCAACTCTCCTTTTACTTTGCTATATAGACAGCATCTTAGCTGAGAACTGAGACACTAACAAAAGTAAAATTATCACCATGTATCTTTTTATTGTTTAATGTTGAACTGTTCAGTGCCTCTTCCATCCATGATGTCAGACATTTCCCCAAAAAATGTTTGGCATTTTTACTCACAGTCCAATTTTTATGCTGCACAAACAGCCGTGGGAGGGCCCTTCCATGTCACTGTCTCGCACAAACCTTTCCCTCATCAGAAGAAGGCCTTTTTACTGAGTGAAAGTCTTCTCGGCTCTATCAGTCTCTGCCTCACTTCCCCTCCTTCTGAGCTTCCAGTTTCCCCACAGTTAAGTCCACTCACTGACTTACCCACTGGGAAGCTTAGCTCTACCCAGTCCCTGGAACAGACCAACCTGGGATCCAGCAATTTCCACCTCCCCAAGCAACACCTCACTGCTCTGATGACAGATCTCCTGTACCTGAGGTTCCAAGTCTTATGTGTGTCCAGTTTTCAGATATGGGCTTTTATCTTGGCCTCTATGCCAAGCTGTAGGCCAGTCTCTGCCAGGTACACTAGTCTAACCCTAGGATGGCAGACCTACCTTTCCCTGGACTATCCCTACATTGCTGCAGCCTAGCTGACTATGAAAAGACCTCCCAAATACTTTCCTAGGTTCCAAGTATCACCAGCATCTGATGCCTGCATTTAGAATAGTATTTCATTTTGTATCCCCTGTTGCCAATCACTTGCAAAGAACACAACCAGACTATGTAACCCTTGGATATTGGTGAACTTCCAACATATGTTATACTACATGAGTATCACCTACTTCTTACTGATGGTGTCAGCCAAGTACTACTGAATGCTAAGATAAGAGGCCAAGTTTTGACCCTATTTGCCCAGTTGAAACTATGCTTATTTCAGTTATCAATGTTACCAGCTCAAAGGCTAACACTTTTTTGCCTTTGCTTTGCATGCGACATTCTCTTAGAGCTGTACCCATCTTAAATCAACCTCTCTATTTCCATTCTGTTCTCCCATCTCTATTTATGCCCCTCTTTTAAGTTTATTTCCTCAAAAAGCATCTTTTGTTTTTTTGCAATAACCCTACTATAGCTACAAATCCTTTCCTTACTCCATTCTGGATATTGTCTTACGATGTTTTCATTTCAAGGACTGACTATAATACATGAAACTTGTTTAATAACATACCAGAAATCAGATATCCAAATGAGTAGTGTTTTCCCTAGAAATAATTATGTTGGAATCTATTCACTTATCCTAATGATGTTATGAATAATCAGAGCACTTCTGGAATTCCTTGAACCTTGCCAGTTCTATATCTTTGACCTTGTCCAAGAAGACCAAACCTATTACTCTGTAATACTGATCAAACACTGCGGTGCTTGGCTAAACCACTGTTTCCAAAAATTAGATTTACCTCCAAAGGTTGAAAAATTGCTATTACTGTGGAATTTTAAAAAATTATCTAGCCTCTGAAAGTATTACCAAAATTTAAAATAAATGTTGGAAGAAAAGCATCATAGTTAGAATAAATTGGTGGCAACCTTTGTATGACCTAACATAGTTATCTAACCTTGAAGATTATTCTTCCACTTATAAAACAATTTCCTACCTTCTTACAGGATTACTGTAGAAATAAAATGAGAAAGTATACAACATCTCTGAAACCCATAAAAAGTGAATAAATGTAAGATATTCCTATTCATGCCTTACTGCTGCAAATTTAAATGGATTCAAAACAAAATATTAAGGCTTACTTGTTTTAAAACTGTGTTTAAGACTTTAACTTGAGTTTAAGTTGACATTTGCATTTTTCAGGAGGTACGAGATGAGAATCCAAGTTCCATTTTTTTAAAAACTATTTATATTTGCAGTAAAGTTATGTTTTTCAAGAAATAGTTCATGATTTAGAAAGTGAAACGTAGCTCACTCTTACTGAAACAAAGGAGGTGGAGGGAAATTCCATAACTCAGAAGCCACAATAAATACAAATAATATCTTTGGTTCTGCAACATGGGACTTCCCCAAGGAAGAGACACAGGTTTTCTCAAGTCAACTGTAATGTTATCCAATCAGAGTTAGAGAGGGAAAGTGCCTTTGCAAATAAATACTGCAACCTAGCCCGACGTTTTCAGAGACGCTCCTCAACTGTTCAGGCAGTCTGAGCCTACTACAGAAGAACCTTCAGTTGCAGCACCATGAACCAAAGTGCCGTTCTTATTTTCTGCCTTATCCTTCTGACTCTAAGAGGAACTCAAGGTGAGGAACATCCAGGGATATTTAATTTGTAAGATCAGAAATAGGACTGGGTATAAACTCTTTAAGTGCAGAAATAATGTATTTGCAAAAGTTTTACAGCCTGCCTTTTAAATGAAGGGTAAATGAGCAGGGATTCCTTCTGGTCAGAGTTTATAGTCAGAGAAGTGGAATAAAAGAATGAGAGAAGGAGGAAGGTGGGAGTGGAAGAGGAAGAGGGACAAGACAGAAAGTGTGAGGGAAGGAGGAGAAAGAGGATGAGACAGGTATCTCCTTAGTTAACTTAAGTAACTATATGACCTGGGCTCAAGGGTATGATCTTACAATCAACAAGCTGCAATTCCATTCTTCAGAGAATCAACTAATTAATCATACAGAGCTATATGATCACAAATTGAGTATGTGATTACACAGAGGTCCAGGTTCAGCTAAGTACTACCCAATCCACATTAAATGCCTAAAATGAAAACTGCGCTAACGTCGTCTGCTGTACCTGTTTCTTTTCCTGCAGAAATACCGCTCTCTAGGACTACACGCTGTACGTGTATCGAGATCAGTGATCGACCTGTTAATCCAAGGTCCTTAGAAAAACTTGAAGTGATTCCTGCAAGTCAATCTTGCCCACGTGTTGAGATCATGTGAGTAAAATCCCACCTAATGATCACCTCCCTGGTGGTAATCATACAACTAAATACATGATGATGATTACAAAAATCAGTAAAGGGTTTGTGATGATTCTAGGGCTTCTGTACAGCAAAGGGAAACATCTAAAGTGAAACCTAAATGTCTGACTTTAAAACTGTATATTCCATCTGTTTTATTGGCCCAATATTGTTTTAAATATTTTCACTCCTATTTACTTCTATAGTGCCACAATGAAAAAGAACAGGGAGAAAAGATGTCTTAATCCGGAGTCTAAGACCATCAAGAATTTACTGAAAGCAATTAGCAAGGAAAGGTAGGTTTGCTACTGCTTGCAGAAGAACTGCTCTTTAAGAAATGTTGATCTTGTGAAGTTAGAAATATCTACATAAGGCTTTCCTGTGGAATTCTTGGCTTAAAACGGTGTACCACCATGCTTCCACTACCTCCATCTATTTATATACTGAGGTGTCATCTTGTGTGGTATCAAAAGTTACCCTAATTACTGTCTAGAAGTGTCAATAGGTCACTTTAACCTTAAAGCAGAGCTATAACTATCCAAGCAAAGATGCCGAATTTACCCCAAGCTTTTCTTGGCCTTAAAAAAGCATCCCGGGGCTTTCCTGGTGGCGCAGTGGTTGAGAGTCCGCCTGCCGATGCAGGGGACACGGGTTCGTGCCCCGGTCCGGGAAGATCCCACATGCCGCGGAGCGGCTGGTCCCGTGAGCCATGGCCGCTGAGCCTGCGCGTCCGGAGGCTGTGCTCCGCAGCAGGAGAGGCCACAACAGTGAGAGGCCCGCGTACCGCAAAAAAAAAAAAAAAAAAGCATCCCGTGTAACCCACAATCATTGCGTAGCATCAGGAAAGCTAACCACACACTTCACCTGAAGACTTAGGATTATCTATGAATTCAGCATGTTCCAAGCAGAATTCAGACTGAAGTCAGAGTCATTTACACTCTCCTTCTCTTCTTACAGGTCTAAAAGATCTCAAACAAAGAAAGAGGCATAATCACTGCACTACCGATAAGGATGGACCACAGAGAAGCTATCTCTGCCGTCATTTCCCTACACACAGTATATGTCAAGCCCTAATTGTCCGTGGATTGCAGTTCTCCTAAAAGGTGACCAACCACAGTCACCAAATTAGCTGCTGCTGCTACTGCTCCTGCACGGCGGTGGATGGCTCATCATCCTGAGCTGTTTGGGAGTAACTCTGCCCTGGCACTAGACTATAAGCTATGCTGAGGCGCTACATTCTTAATGAGTGTGCCAAGCCCTAGCCCTGCTACTGACAGCTTCCTCACCTTTTCTATCTTCTAAAGGGGGTTATGAAGGGGTCTTCCCCCTCTGGGCTTATCAGGGATCTTAGAATCTCAAATAACTAAAAGGTATTCAAAGCAACAAGACAATCTGCCTTTTAAAGAAAGACCTTTACTCCATGGGCTTCTACTGCCATCCCTCCAAGGGGCCCATATTCTTCTGGGTGTTATATACATAATTCCAAATACACAGAAGCAGCTAGAAATATCTGGAAATGTATATGAAAACAGTATTATTTAGTCAAAGACTACACAAAGTAGAATTCTTAGATGTATATGTTTCTTATATTGTTTTCAGTGTTTATGGAATAATTTGTGTAATTAAGTACTGCAATGGAAGAAATTTTTAAATTTAAATACATGTTCTGCATGTTATGTAAGACAAATATGCTGAATGCTTTTCAAAATAAAAGTAATGTTCTCTCCTAGAAATATTAAGAAAGATTATTTAACTGTTTAGAGACCAAAGCATAATAAAGTAATTATAACTAAGATGAAGTGTCTGGTGGGTCATTTGGGACATTCATTTCATAAAAAGCTTAGATTGGAGAATCCATAGCCTAGAGAAGAAGTAAGGATGGGTAGAGGACAAATGGGTTTAAGAATTACCATATTCCTTCCAACTATAGTCTCCTGGAAGGCCCATCATACAGGAGTCCTTCAGGACTTATGTGGCATAACAGACCTTGGCCTGAGCTTCAGATCGTTAGAGCCAACTTTCTATGAGACATTTGCAACTCAACATCCCATGGAAACATCAAACTCCAAAATGTCTTAAATTAATTCCTCCCTCCCCCAGATCTATTTCTCCTCCTCTATTCTATATACTAGTTTAACAGCACCATCATCCATTCAGTTCCCCAAATGAGAATTCTAGGAGTAATTCTACACTCCTTCTTCTCCCTTGCCTCATATCCAATTTGTCATCAAGAAGGTATTTGCAATGCATTTAGTTGGCAAATTATTAGTATCTAAAACATATAGAGGGGACTTCCCTGGTGGTCCAGCGGTTAAGATGCCACGCTTCCAATGCAGGGGGCCCAGGTTCAATCCCTGGTCAGGGAAGCAGATCCAACAAGCCGCATGAGGCAACCAAGACCCAGCACAGCCAAAATAAATAAATAAATAAAATATTTTAAAAAAATAAAACATATAGAGAACTCCTATGAATAAAAAAGGAAAAGATAGCTAGCTGAAAAACAGGAAACAAATGAATAGAAATTTCACAAAAGAAGAAAACACAAGCCCTTGACATATGAAAACATGCTCAATTTCATTAGTAATCAGGGACATGTACTTTCTTTTTTTTTAACGTTTTTATTGGAGTATAATTGCTTTACAATGGTGTATTAGTTTCTGCTTTATAACAAAGTGAATCAGTTATACGTACACATATATCCCCATATCTCTTCCCTCTTGCATCTCCCTCCCTCCCACCCTCCCTATCCCACCCTTCTAGCTGGTCACAAAGCACAGAGCTGATCTCCCTGTGCTATGTGACTGCTTCCCACTAGCTATCTATTTCACATTTGGTAGTATATATATGTCCATATATACACTACCACTCTCTCACTTTGTCCCAACTTACCCTTCCCCCTCCCAGTGTCCTCAACTCCATTCTCTAGTAGCTCTGTGTCTTTCTTCCTGTCTTGCCCCTAGGTTCTTCACGACCTTTTTTTTTTTTAGATTCCATATATATGTGTTAGCATATGATATTTGTTTTTCTCTCTCTGACTTACTTCACTCTGTATGACAGACTCTAGGTCCATCCACCTCACTACAAATACTTAATTTCGTTTCTTTTTATGGCTGTGTAATATTCCATTGTATATATGTACCACATCTTCTTTATCCATTCATGTTTCGATGGACACTTAGGTTGCTTCCATGTCCTGGCTACTGTAAATAGAGCTGCAATGAACATTGTGGTACATGACGCTTTTTTTTTTCTTTGCGGTACGCGGGCTTCTCACTGCTGTGGTCTCTCCCGTTTCGGAGCACAGGCTCAGCGGCCATGACTCACGGGCCTAGCCGCTCCGTGGCACGTGGGATCTTCCTGGACCGGGGCATGAACCTGTGTCCCCTGCATCGGCAGGCAGACTCTCAACCAGTGCGCCACAAGGGAAGCCCACGTGACGCTGTTTGAATTATGGTTTTCTCAGGGTATATGCCCAGTAGTGGGATTGCTGGGTCGTATGGTAGTTCTATTTTTAGTTTTTTAAGGAACCTCCATACTGTTCTCCATAGTGGCTGTATCAACTTACATTCCCACCAACAGTGCAAGAGTGTTCCCTTTTCTCCACACCCTCTCCAGCGTTTGTAGATTTTTTTTTTTTTTTTTTGCAGTATGCGGGCCTCTCACTGTTGTGGCCTCTCCTGCTGTGGAGCACAGGCTCCGGACACGCAGGCTCAGCGGCCGTGGCTCACGGGCCCAGCTGCTCCACGGCATGTGGGATCCTCCCGGAATGGGGCACGAACCCGCGTCCCCTGCATCAGCAGGCAGACTCCCAACCACTGCACCACCAGGGAAACCCTGTTTGTAGATTTTTTGATGATGGCCATTCTGACCGGTGTGAGATGATATCTCATTGTAGTTTTGATTTGCATCTCTCTAATGATTAATGATGTTGAGCCCCCTTTCATGTGTTTGTTGGCAATCTGTATATCTTCTTTGGAGAAATGTCTATTTAGGTCTTCTGCCCATTTTTGGATTGGGTTGCTTTTTTGATATTGAGCTGCATGAGCTGCTTGTAAATTTTGGAGATTAATCCTTTGTCAGTTGCTTCATTTGCAAATATTTCCTCCCATTCTGAGGGTTGTCTTTTGGTCTTGTTTATGGTTTCCTTTGCTGTGCAAAAGCTTTTAAGTTTCATTAGGTACCATTTGTTTATTTTTGTTTTTATTTCCATTTCTCTGGGAGGTGGGTCCAAAAGGATCTTGCTGTGATTTATGTCATAGAGTGTTCTGCCTATGTTTTCCGCTAAGAGTTTGATAGTTTCTGGCCTTACATTTAGGTCTTTAATCCATTTGGAGTTTATTTTTGTGTATGGTGTTAGGGAGGGTTCTAATTTCATTCTTTTACATGTAGCTGTCCAGTTTTCCCAGCACCACTTATTGAAGAGGCTGTCTTTTCTCCATTGTATACTCTTGCCTCCTTTATCAAAGATAAGGTGACCATATGTGCGTGGGTTTATCTCTGGGCTTTCTATCCTGTTCCATTGATCTATATTTCTGTTTTTGTGCCAGTACCATAGTGTCTTAATTACTGTAGCTTTGAAGTATAGTCTGAAGTCCAGGAGCCTGATTCCTCCAGCTCTGTTCTTCTTTCTCAAGATTGCTTTGGCTATTTGGGGTCTTTTGTGTTTCAATACAAATTGTGAAATTTTTTGTTCTAGTTCTGTGAAAAATGCCAGTGGTAGTTTGATAGGGATTGCATTGAATCTGTAGATTGCTTTGGGTAGTAGAGTCACTTTCACAATGTTGATTCTTCCAATCCAAGAACATGGTATATATATCCATCTGTTCATATCATCTTTAATTTCTTCATCTATGTCTTATAATTTTCTGCATACAGGTCTTTTGTCTCCTTAGGTAGGTTTATTCCTAGGTATTTTATTATTTTTGTTGCAATGATAAATGGGAGTGTTTTCTTAATTTCACTTTCAGATTTTTCATCATTAGTGTATAGGAATGCAAGAGGTTTCTGTGCATTAATTTTGTATCCTGCAACTTTACCAAATTCATTGATTAGCTCTAGTAGTTTTCTGGTGGCATCTTTAGGATTCTCAATGTATAGTATCACATCATCTGCAAACAGTGACAGCTTTACTTCTTCTTTTCCAATTTGTATTCCTTTTATTTCTTTTTCTTCTCTGATTGCTGTGGTAGGACTTCCAAAACTATGTTGAATAATAGTGGTGAGAGTGGACATCCTTGTCTTGTTCCTGATCTTAGAGGAAATGCTTTCAGTTTTTCACCATTGAGAATGATGTTTGCTGTGGGTTTGTTGCATATGGCCTCTATTATCTTGAGGTAGGTTCACTCTATGCCCACTTTCTGGAGAGTTTTTATCATAAATGGGTGTTGAATTTTGTCAAAAGCTTTTTGTGCATCTATTGAGATGATCATATGGTTTTTATTCTTCTATTTGTTAATATGGTTTATCACATTGATTGATTTACATATATTGAACAATCTTTGCATTCCTGGGATAAATCCCACTCGATCATGGTGTATGATCCTTTTAATGTGCTGTTGGATTCTGTTTGCTAGTATTTTGTTGAGGATTTTTGCATCTATATTCATGAGTGATATTGGTCTGTAATTTTCTATTTTTGTAGTATCTTTGCCTGGTTTTGGTTATCAGGGTGATGGTGGCCTCATACAATGAGTTTGGGAGTGTTCCTTTTTCTGCAATTTTTTGGAAGAGTTTGAGAAGGATGGGTGTTAGCTCTTCTCTAAATGTTTGACAGAATTCACCTTTGAAGCCACCTGGTCCTGGACTTTTGTTTGTTGGAAGATTTTTAATCACACTTTCAATTTCAGTGCTTCTTATTGGTCTGTTCATATTTTCTATCTCTTCCTGGTTCAGTCATGGAAGGTTATACCTTTGTAAGAATTTGTCCATTTCTTCCAGGTTGTCCATTTTACTGGCATAGAGTTGCTTATAGTAGTCTCTTAGGATGCTTTGTATTTCTGCGGTGTCTGTTGTAACTTCTCCTTTTTCATTTCTGATTTTATTGATTTGAGTCCTCTCCATCTTTTTCTCAATGAGTCTGGCTAATGGTTTATCAATTTTGTTTATCTTCTCAAAGAACCAGCTTTAATTTTATTGATCTTTACTATTGTTTTATTGTTTCTATTTCATTTATTTCTGCTCTGATCTTTATGATTTCTTTCCTTCTGCTAACTTTGGGTTTTGTTTGTTCTTTCTGTAGTTCCTATAGCTGTAAGGTTAGATTGTTTATGTGAGATTTTTCTTGTTTCTTGAGGTAGGCTTGTATAGCTATAAACTTCCCTTTTAGAACTGCTTTTGCTGCATCCCATAGATTTTGGATCCTCATGTTTTCATTGTCATTTGTCTCTAGGTATTTTTTGGTTTCCTCTTTGATTTCTTCAGTGATCTCTTGGTTATTTATTAATGTATTGTTTAGCCTCCATCTATTTCTGTTTTTTACGTTTTTTTCCCTGTAAGTCATTTCTAATCTCATAGTGTTGTGGTCAGAAAAGATGCTTGATATGATTTCAATTTTCTTAAATTTACTGAGGCTTGATTTGTGACCCAAGATGTGATCTATCCTGGAGAATGTCCTATGCACACTTGAGAAGAAAGTGTAATCTGCTGTTTTGCAATGGAATGTCCTATAAATATCAATTAAGTCCATCTTGTTTAATGTATCATTTAAAGCTTGTGTTTCCTTATTTTCATTTTGGATGATCTGTCCATTGGTGAAAGTGAGGTGTTAAAGTCCCCTACTATGATTGTGTTACTGTCAATTTCCCCTTTTATGGCTGTTAGTATTTGCCTTATGTATTGAGGTGCTCCTATGTTGGGTGCATAAATATTTACAATTATTATATCTTCTTCTTGGATTGATCCCTTGATCATTATGTAGTGTCCTTCTTTGTCTCTTGAAATAGTCTGTTTTAAAGTCTATTTTGTCTGATATGAGAATTGCTACTTCAGCTTTCTTTTGATTTCCATTTGCATGGAATATCTTTTTCCATTCCCTCACTTTCAGTCTGTATGTGTCCCTAGGTCTGAAGTGGGTCTCTTGTAGACAGCATATATATGGGTCTTGTTTTTGTATCCATTCAGCCACTCAATGTCTTTTGCTTGGAGCATTTAATCCATTTACGTTTAAGATAACTATCAGTATGTATGTTCCTATTCCCATTTTCTTAATTGTTTTGGGTTTGTTATTGTAGGTCTTTTCCTTCTCTTGTGTTTCTTGCCTAGAAAAGTTCCTTTAGCATTTGTTGTAAAACTGGTTTGGTTGTGCTGAATTCTCTTAGCTTTTGCTTGTCTGTAAAGATTTTAATTTCTCCGTCAAATCTGAATGAGATCCTTGCTGGATAGAGTAATCTTGGTTTTAAGTTTTTCCCTTTCATCACTTTAAGTATGTCCTGCCACTCCCTTCTGGCTTGCAGAGTTTCTGCTGAAAGATCAGCTGTTAACCTTATGGGGATTCCCTTATGTGTTATTTGTTGTTTTACCCTTGCTACTTTTAATATTTTTCTTTTATTTAATTTTTGATAGTTTGATTAATATGTGTCTTGGCGTGTTTCTCCTTGGATTTATCCTGTATGGGACTCTCTGTGCTTCCTGGACTTGATTAACTTTTTCCTTTCCCATATTAGAGAAGTTTTCAACTATAATCATTTCAAATATTTTCTCAGTCCGTTTCTTTTTCTCTTCTTCTTCTGGGACCCCTATAATTCGAATGTTGGTGCGTTTAATGTTGTCCCAGAGGTCTCTGAGACTGTCCTCAATTCTTTTCATTCTTTTTTCTTTATTCTGCTCTGAAGTAGTTATTTCCACTATTTTATCTTCCAGGTCATTTATCCGTTCTTCTGCCTCAGTTATGCTGCTACTTATCTGTTCTAGAGAATTTTTAATTTCATTTATTGTGTTGTTCATCATTGTTTGTTTTCTCTTTTGTTCTTCTAGGTCCTTGTTAAACGTTTCTTGTATTTTCTCCATTCTATTTCCAAGATTTTGGATCACCTCTACTATCATTATTCTGAATTCTTTTTCAGGTAGACTGCCTATTTCCTCTTCATTTGTTAGGTCTGGTGGGTTTTTACCTTGCTCATTCATCTGCTGTTTCTTTGTCTTCTCATTTTGCTTAACTTACTGTGTTTGGGGTCTCCTTTTCTCAGGCTGCAAGTTCGTAGTTCCCGTTTTTTTTGGTGTCTGCCCCCAGTGGCTAAGGTTGGTTCAGTAGGTTGTATAGGCTTCCTGGTGGAGGGGACTAGTGCCTGTGTTCTGGTGGATGAGGCTGGATCTTGTCTTTCTGGTGGGCAGGCCCACGTCTGGTGGTGGTTTTTGGGGTGTCTGTGACCTTATTTTGATTTTAGGCAGCCTCTCTGCTAATGGGTTGAGTTGTGTTCCTGTCTTGCTAGTTGTTTGGCATAGGGTGTCTGGCACTGTAGCTTGCTGGTCATTGAGTGGAGCTGGGTCTTGGCCTTGAGATGGAGATATCTAGGAGATTTTTGCTGTTTGATATTACGTGGAGCTGGGAAGTCTCTTATGGACCAATGCCCTGAACTTGGGTCTCCCACCTAAGAGGCACAGGCCTGACACCTGGCTGGAGCAACAAGAGCCTGTCATCCACATGGCACAGAATAAAAGGGAGGAAAAAAGAAAGAAAGAAAGAAAAAGAGAAAACAGTATAAAACAAAAAAGTTATTAAAGTAAAAAACAAAAAATAATTATTAAAAAAAATTTTTAAGTAAAAAGAAAGAAAGAACAACCAAACCAAAACACAAATCCACTAATGATAACAAGTGCTGAAAACTATACTAAAACAAAACAAAACAAAACAGAAAAATGGACAGACAGAACCCTACAACAAATGGTAAAAGCAAAACTATGCAGACAAAATCACACACAGAAGCATACGCATATACACTCACAAAAAGAGAAAAAGGAGGGAAAAATATATATATATATAGTTGCTCCCAAAGTCCACCTCCTCAATTTGGGATGATTCGCTGTCTATTCAGGTATTCCACAGATGCAGGGTACATCAAGTTGATTGTGGAGATTTAATCCACTGCTCCTGAGGCTGCTGGGATAGATTTTCCTTTCTCTTCTTTGTTCGCACAGCTCCTGGGGTTCAGCTTTGGATTTGGACCTGCCTCTGCATGTAGGTCGCCTGAGGGTGTCTGTTCTTCCCTCAGACAGGACGGGGTTAAAGGAGCAGCTGATTTGGGGGCTCTGGCTCACTCAGGCTGGGTGGAGGGAGGGGTACGGAATTCAAGGCGAGCCTGCAGTGGCAGAGGCCGGCATGATGGTGCACCAGCCTGAGGTGTGCCATGCGTCCTCCTGGGGAAGTTGTCCCTGGATCATGGGACCCTGGCAATGGCGGGCTGCACAGGCTCCCGGGAGGGGATGTGTGGACAGTGACCTGCACTTGCACACTGGCTTCTTGGTGGCTGCAGTAGCGTCTCATGCCCGTCTCTGGGGTCCACATTGATAGCCGCAGCTCCCGCCCATCTCTGGAGCTCCTTTAAGCAGCGCTCTTAATCCCCTCTGCTCGCGCACCAGGAAACAAAAAGGCAAGAAAAAGTCTCTTGCCTCTTCGGTAGCTCCAGACTTTTTCCCGGACTCCCTCCTGGCTAGCTGTGGTGCACTAGCCCCCTTCAGGCTGTGTTCACGCAACCAACCCCAGTCCTCTCCCTGGGATCCGATAGAAGCCCGAGCCTCAGCTCCCAGCCCCCGCCCACCCCAGTGGGTGAGCAGACAAGCTTCTCCGGCTGGTGAGTGCTGGTCAGCAGCTATCCTCTGTGCAGGAATCTCCCCGCTTTGCCCTCCTCATCCCTGTTGCTGTGCTCTCCTCTGTGGCTCCGAAGCTTCCCCCCAGCCACCGCAGAGGAACATGTACTTTGGAATCATTATAATATACCATTTCATACCACCAGACTAGAAAAATGTTTTAAGTTGGGTAATAGCAAGTGTCAGGAAGGTATCTAGAAAATGAGATACCTCTACTTCTGATGAAAGAGAAAATAGCTATAACTACCTTGAAAACCCATCTGGTATTATCTTATACAATTTAACATGTGCACACTCTATGCCTTAGCAATTATACTACTATGTAGACACCACAGATAAATTCTTGTATAGGATATTTATGAGAGAATGTTATAGCAACATTGTTTATAGTAGTAAAACTCTGGATATAAATCCAAATGTTCATAAATAGAATGGTAAGTAAATTAGGGTATTTTAATTCAATGGAATATTATACAGCATGGAAATAAATGAAGTACAACTATATACATCAACATGGATGAATTTCAAAAATAATTTTGCACAAAAGAAGCATGTCACAGAAAAGTGCATGCAGCATGATTCCATTTACTATAAAGTTTTAAAATAGGCAAAGTTGGGCCTCCCTGGTGGCGCAGTGGTTGAGAGTCCGCCTGCCGATGCAGGGGACACGGGTTCGTGCCCCGATCCCGGAGGATCCCACATGCCGCGGAGCGGCTGGGCCCGCGAGCCATGGCCGCGGAGCCTGTGTGTCCGGAGCCTGTGCTCCGCAACGGGAGGGGCCACAGCAGTGAGAGGCCCGCGTACAGCAAAAAAATAAAAAAAAATAAAAAAAAAAATAAAAATAAAAAAAAATAAAAAAAAAAATAAAATAGGCAAAGTTAACATCGTACAAAGACCCTTGAACACACAAGTTTGAATTATGTGGGTCCACTTACATGGGGATTTTTTTCAATACATACTATAGTACCACACGATCTCCAGTTGGCTGAACCCACAGATGTAGAACCACAGATATGGAGAGCTGACTGTAAAGTTATACATGGATTTTTGACTTAGGGGGAGAGGTCAGTACCCCAATCCCTACTTTGTTCAAGGGTCAAATGTTATTTAGCAGTAAAGACACATCTGATAAAAACAAAAAACAGAAGGAATGATAAAGTTCAGGATGGTGATTATTTCAGGAGGTGAGAAGGATATGTAATCAGGGAAGAGCACATAAGGGGCTTCTGGACTACAGTAAAGTTCTATTTTTTACCTAGATAGTGGGTACATAAGAATTTGTTCTTTAATCTTTACCTATACACTTTTAATTTTTAAACACATGCTCTATTTTACATTAAAAAGGCAAAACAAACTAGCAAAGAAACAAAAAACTCCAGAATGTTACCAACTGTGAGATGTCTTCATGTATGTCAAACAACTTCACCCAGCAAAAATGAAAGGATAAGAGAGCTATCACTGGGGATGTGATGTGCAGCATGGTGACTATAGTTAATAATGCTGTACTGCACATTGGAAACTTGCTCAGAGAGTAAATCTTAAAAGTTCTCATCACAAGGAAAAAACTGTAACTATGTGACAGATGTTAACTAGACTTACTGTGGTGATCATTTCACAATATACACAAATACTGAATCATTAGGTTCTAAATCTGAAGCTAATATTATATGTCAATTATACCTCAATAGGGGAAACTGAAAAAAAAATAAATAAAAATCTAATGCAATGTCAAAAAAGAGAGAGAAAGCGCGAATAGTAACACATTCTGGCATGTAACAAAGGAATACAGTATATGACCATTACTATGAAAACCTTAACTGGATTACAGCAAAACTGAAGTGGCAGAATTTCTCCTTCCTGCCCTCTCATTTTCTTTTTCTTTCTGACCCCATGAATCTATACAAAAGTTCCCTCTCTTATTCTCAACTGACTGTGAACTAATTTTCAGGAGGCATTAACCAATAGAGATTTAAATTGCTCTCTGTTCAAAAGCAGGGCATTCATTTAACAAACATTTATTTATCCTCATTATATACCAGGTTAAAAGAAATTACTACACTATGAGTTTATAATTTACTATTAATGACAAAGACAAAGGTAAATAAATTTGAACTGAAAAAACTCCATGGACTGAAAAACTTCCAAATGTACAAAGAAAGCACAGAAAATCAGGGAAGCCTTTCCTGGGAAAGTGATGGCAAATCTGGAATTTGAAAGACGCATATATATCTGATAGGTAGAAGGATAAAAGTGAATTCTAGTAGAGGAAAGAGCATGTACAAAGACACAGGTGTGAATCAGCATATTCAATCTGGAGGAATGTAAGCTTAAAGTTAGAGGTATGGATATTGTGGGAAATGACATTGGAGAGACAGACAGGAATTAGATCATGAGAGCCTTTCTATTCTTAGTATGCCATCACCATCATTACTATTTATAAGCTGTACACATATTATAAAACATACCCACCAAAATGTACAATATTGCTAGACTATGCTGTGGTAACAAAGTTCTCAAAATATTAAAGACCTAACACAATGAAAGTTTATTTCTTGCTCACTCAAAGTTCCATGCAGGTTGGCAGGGCCTCTATGCTAACTCAAGAATATAGTCTCCCTCTATCTCAATCAAGGGTTGTCATGTCAGGAAGAGAAGGATGGAAGTGGCATACTGGCTCTTAAATACTATAGTCTACACTGCCTTGTCCAGAACAAGGTATTGCCTTACTTAATTGCCAGGAGGGATATAAACTTGGAAGGGAAAGTGTACTTGTCTCCTCCACAAATAGAAAAAAAAATTTTAATGAGATTTTTAAAAATTATAATATAAGCCAGAAAACAAGGCTCATCAGAAATCTAGTTCAGAAAGAGAAGTCTAGGCAGATATTTAAAAAAATAAAAGTCTCTATTCCTAAGGAAGTTAGATAAGAGGTGAAGAAGAAGGTCTTTTCTGAGCAAAAAGCTCTCTGTTTGATGTACACAAATAAAATTTGATGTAACAGTGAACAAAAGGGACATATCTACTGTATTACGGTCATGTTGTAAATCTCAGTGGGAGAACCTCTTTTTCTGGGGAAATAAATGGCCCACAGTGATCAATATGTTGCAACCTGGTTTAGGAACATTGGCCTCTTACAAGGAAGGGGAAATGGGAAAGAGAAAAATGATTGTAATTTTATCTCTCAATTTTCTTTGTCAGACCATACATAGTTAATTCACTGTCCCATATCTAGACGTTGATAACTGACTAACACTGTTCTTCCTCCATTCAGAGGCTTGCTGAGAACCTCAATAGAGCAGTAAGAATACAATACTTAATAAGTCATTAAGGCTTGTGTGGGCCTCTGTTTTCTCAAATAAAAGTGAAGTAGAAATAGAAATCTTCCAGAAATGTTGCTAAGAGAAATAACTGTCAAGAGTTAATTTAAATACTATTTCTGTGTGATAGGATTATATATGATTTTATTTCTTTTTGATTCTATTTTCTAAGTTTTCTAAACAGAATACTTTTACTGTTTTTAATTAGAAGAAAAAAATTTAAGCAATTTTCAAAGACACTGAATTTTAAGTGTCAAGCTTAAAGGGCTAGGATTTATGTTCTCAGTGATCTTCATAAAACTAATCATCTCTGAAGAAAGATCTGAATTGAAAACAGTCATATACATACCAGAACTTCTCCATGCTAGGCTAGAACTTAATACCTTGTGTTGTAAATCATTGAACTATTAGTGAATGTATTTCAGGTCACCAGATAATAATGTGTATGTCGTCAGTCTCCCTGTTTACCCTCTTGCCTGCTACAGTTTATTCACTATACAACAGTAATTGCAATATTTATGAAACATAAATAAGATTATGTTTCTCCCCTGGTTTTATCCTTCCAATAGAATTCCACCACACTTCACATGAAATCCAAAATCCATCATAGTCTGTAAGGCTCTACATAAATCTCCCACCTCATTCCTACCACTCCCCACCCCTGCCTTTCTACTCCCTCCATACTGGCCTCCTACTGCTTCTCAAGTACAGCAAACATATACTCATCACTTCCAAAGCTTTCTTTATTCCTTATCTCTGCTCAAATATCACCTTCTCAGAGGCTTTCCTCACCAATCTATTGAAAATAGCACCATTTCTATCACTCTCTATCTCGTTACCCTCCTTTATAGCCTTTATCACTACATGTAAATACAGTTGACCCTTGAACATTGCAGGAGTTAGGCATGCCGATCTCCCCCCAGGCAGACAAAAATCCAAGTATAATTTTCTAGTTGGCCCTCCAGTTCCGAGGTTCCTCTGTACCCGCAGCTCCACATCTCTGGTTTCAACCAACCACGGATCAGCATAATACTGTAGTTTTACTGAAAAAAATCTGCTTATAAGTGGGCTCATGCAGTTCAAGCCTATGTTGTTCAAGGGTCAACTGTATATATTTAATTATCTGTTTATTCTCTATCCCCACAAAGTTGTATAAGAGCAGGGACTATACCTGCCTAACTTACCACTGTATCCTTGGTATCTACAAGAGTACTGGACCCACAGTCATGCTCAATAAATACTTGTTAACCAAATGAATAAATGAGTTACTGACATTTGCCATAGCTAGAATCCTTTGGAAATCAGTGTTCCCTCCAAGGACAGGACAACCTTCCAAACTTGGAAATAAAGAGAAGCTTACTAGTTTTTTTGAATCATCAGATAGACACAGAAGGAATGGTGACCTTCTCCCATTAAAATATACAATATGTGTACTGGCAAACTGTTTACTAGATGACAAGAGGTCCCTATTGGGAATGGAATTAAGGTTTTAAGCAGGAGTTTATATAACTTTCAAAAATAAAAGTGCTTTAAAACTAAGTCTAATGCTTTAATAGCAGCAATAGCTATTAAGAGAAGGGGAAATCCATGCCCCTCAGGGTTTCATTCTGAGAGATACTTCTTTCAAAATAAAAAATAACTTGTTTTATTTTCCTTGTGATACAGACAAGCATGTTGTTTACATATTATGCAACATTTTCCCAGGACACTCAAATCTAACTGGAGCCAGAATAACATGGCCATCTCATTTCCTAGGCTCAGATGCAAGAGAGAAACTCCCTCAGTTAACTTTAGAATGGGAAAAGAGGAGAAAAAAAGAAGGAGAAACTGAAAAAAGTTTAACATCAATCTGACCTTAAGGAGAGTTACAGAGTCTTTGCAATGCCATCATTCCCAGAACAGAACACTTTTACCTTGGTCTGTGTGATTTTCAGGGATCAACAATTCCCTAAAATTATAAGCAAATTGTACAAATGTGCACATATCTGTAGCCTTTACCAGATTCTCATAGAGCTCTGTAATCTCCAAATGGCTAAAAACCATGAGTCTGTCCTAATTCATCACAGACCTTGAACAGACCATATCAGTTTGCAGAGCATTCACTTCAGGCCATAGGGACATCAGTATACGCACGTCATGTCTGGGTAAACTTACATGCAAATGACACTGGAAATCTTGGGCTACCTTGGGGATTTATTTAAGAAACCTGAGCTGACTTCAAGAGCTGGGCCCTAAAGGAGATATTAATAGTCATTATTTCCAAGGTATTCCTAGAATTTCAAGACTATCTGAACTATTTTATTAACCATAATACCACCCTTTTTCTTTTATTTTTTTTTACTTCTAGAACCACTGAGGGCACAAACTTGCTCTGTTGTTAGAAATTAAAGACCTGGGACTTCCCCGGTGGCACAGTGGTTAAGAATCTGCCTGCCAATGCAGTCAACACAGGTTCAAGCCCTGGTCTGGGAAGATCCCACAGCCGTGGAGCAACTAAGCCTGTGCACCGCAACTACTGAGCCTGCGCTCTAGAGCCCACGAGCCACAACTACTGAGCCCGCATACCACAACTACTGAAGCCCATGCACCTAGAGTCCATGCTGTGCAACAGGAGAAGCCACCACAATGAGCCCACACACCACAACAAAGAGTAACCCCCACTCACTGCAACTAGAGAAAGCCTGTGTGCAGCAACAAAGACCCAATGCAGCCAAAAATAAATAAATAAAAATAAATAAATTCATTAAAAAGAAAAAGAGGAATCTAAGTCTGGAATAAATTATTAAAAAAAGAAATTAAAGACCTCCTTCAAATTATTATATGAGATTAAAGGGAAAGATTCTTGGAGGATTCTCAATTCAATCAAATTCAACTTAGTGAATACTTACTGTGCACCTACTACCTTCAAGATCCAATGAGGCAAACAAAGACAACATGGTACCTCACCTTAAAATTATTATAATCTACAGGAAACAAAGCACATATATAAAGAAAATGTCACCAGCAACCAAAGGTAGGAAGCACTAATATTTAAATAAGTGGTATTTTAAGTAATGCTGATCAATAAAGAAATCTATTATGTTGGAAGTGATAAACATCTTAGATATAGTTAGTAGAAATACAATGTATTAAATTCAAAGGAATATATAAATATCACTAAAACCCTACAGAGATACAAATTAACTTTTTTCAAGATAAAATTAAAGAATGCTTATATTCTTGCAATCATGTGAGATGAACAGAGATCAAAGTCACATTTTGACTAAATGGAATAGGGATAAAATTAAGACTAAATCATAAATGTGCCACTCTAAATTGTGTAGATAATAGGACTTCTCATCTTATCAATGGTATTTTATTAAGAAAAGCCCACATAGGGCTTCCCTGGTGGCGCAGTGGTTGAGAGTCCGCCTGCCGATGCAGGGGACACGGGTTCGTGCCCCGGTCCGGGAAGATCCCACATGCCGCGGAGCAGCTGGGCCCGTGAGCCATGGCCGCTAAGCCTGCGCGTCTGGAGCCTGTGCTCCACAACGGGAGAGGCCACAATGGTGATAGGCCCGCGTACCGCAAAAAAAAAAAAAAATCCTATCTTTAAGTAAAGTCACATTCTGAGGTACTGGCAGTTAGAATTTCAACATATGAATTTGGGGCGACACTATTCAGCACATATAACGTGTTATACTTCAAAAAATGGTGTAAGAAACATGCAAGAAATGAAGGCAACAAAATAGAAAAAGCAGGTATTTTAACTGAAAATGGATTAAATCTTCCTATTCAAAATCTGTAAAGAAATGACATGGATTTATAAAGTCAACACCCTGACTCCACTTGACAAGTCATCCTGAAAAGGTTGAAGATGGAGATATTAAGCCAACACACACTGTCAATAAGTAAAAAAACTGAAATAAGTACTGATCTCAGGCGTCCAGTTTCACATATTAAATGAATGAAAGTAAATACAAATGACAAGAGAATTGGGAAACTGGTATATCTATATACTGATGAAGGCATTACAAAATTAGTCCAATCTTTCTGACAAGGGAACTGTTAAAATGTTACAAAAGAGATAAAAATGTTTTTAACCTCTGTCTCTAAACTTCCAAAGAAGGAAAATATCCCAAGAAAGTAAAATCTCTAAAAAAATAAGAGTACTTGTTGTACTACTGAACCAAGGGAAACAACTACAATGCCCAGCACTGAGGAAAAACAGACTACAAATACCAAGAACCATTTTTAAAATGTATAAACTACACAGATACCGGGAAATGTTTATGTAAAATAAGATAAATTAAATGATATTTTTTAGTGACAAGAGTCAGATTAGATACAGGTATATATGTGTGGGTATGTGTTTGTGAATGTTCTCATGTCACTTCCTTGGGTAAAATCCTTCAATGTCTCCTCACCACACAGGGATTTACAAGGCCCTTCATCCTCTGGATCCTGCTACATTTCTAGCCTCATTTCTCACCACTCCCCCATTATCACTCTACCCTTCGCCCTTACCAAAGTTCTTGCAGTTTTTGCAGTTTCTAAAACTTAGCAGCACACTTTTTCATGCCTCCTGCTCAGAATGCTTCCCTGCCGCCCACCTTCCCCTAGTAACTAATTCCAACCAAATCTCCTTCCAGAACTAACTCAAACTGTGTTTGAGGCCATGAGCCAAAGTTGTGACCTTTCCTGCACCTCCAATCATTGTGTACAATCCTTTATCATACCACTTCTTCTACAGTAATTGCTAATTTACATGCTGCTCTCTTTCACTCAACTATGAGCTCTTTGAGGGCAGAGACTGATGATTGTTCATATTTGTGTCCTAGAACGATAATAAAAGCCTGATGAATGAAATAATGATAAACAGTAAATGGAGGGTTTCAAGAACATGGATTTTTTTCCTTGTAAAGTTACTTAAAGTTACTTAGATAAGCAATCTGAACGTAAATCGCTTTAACGTGGATATGTTAAACAAAAATATGTTCTTCCTTTTCAGGATAACTTCTTTTCAAGTTAGGCAGCAGCTTCTTAATAACTATGGTTACATTTTATCAGACTATAAGCTGACTTGCCAAAAGTCATAGAGCAAAAATGTGTTACTGCCAGCATTCAGCTGCAGCTGTCCTTTAAATGATGTACTGACATTCCCTCTCAGGACAGTTTCTTCACATATTTTATCCACTCCATAAACTTTAGATAAAAAATTATAAACCAGGAGGCCAGATATTAAGATCAGTAAAGGAAGAACTTGCTCTTTTCTCTTCGTTACCTGAGACACAGACAGGACATGAACCCCACTCCACCCCTCACCCCCCTCCAGCTATGATGTGCTTCTAGGCAACTTCCCATACTGTAATACTTTGGAAGGAAGGAATGACTCCCTGCATGGGGAGAAAAGAGCAAAGAAGAAAAATCAGAATGCTAAGTAGGGGCTTCTGAGGCTTTCAAGAAATAAGGTCTTTTCAAGTCAGCATCCTTTAATACTAGCAATAGCTGCTGAGAGGAGGGGAAGTCCACGCGGCAAGAAATTCAAACAGGCCTGGGGGTTTCACTATGAGAGAAATTAACTTCCCCTTTCAAAGTAAAAGGGAAGACTCAGATTTTCACCGCAGCAGGGTCAGGCTGTGTATATAATCAAACAGACAGCACTGGCCCCATAACCAAACAGACGAAGGAGGGAGGCGGGCAAGCGCATGTGAAAACAGAACCCTGCTCTGCCCGGCAGGGTGACATCAGCATTTAGTGCCTCGGGGACAGGAGGCAAATGAGGTTAAAACTCCATCCAAAGGGAAACTGGCAATTATCTGTTAGTTTCGCGGGGCTTCTAATCCTTGGCTTCCTTCCCCGGGCTGTGAGAACTGCCCGCAGAGTCCTCTCCCCAGGTTTCTGTTTCCCCTAAATGCCCCATCTAGTCATAAACGCCCCTTCGGTGGGGTTTTCAGTCGTAAACGTGTTTTCTCTCAGCCTTGTCTGGACAATTTCCAATAGGAGGCCTGGGAAACAAGCGAGGAACGCGCCTCATCTGAGGGCGGCGGCTCCAGCCTTCAGGCCCAAGGGCCAAACCTGCTCCGCGCCGCCGCATGAGGAGCAGCCCGACCACTCGGCGGGGCCTCCGTCCTGCAGGCAACCGGAGAAAGTTCGCCACCTCCGGATAAAAAAAATAAGACGGGTCCTCGAGTGACTCCTAAATGACCCCAGCACCTCCTCCTCTCGTTCGGTAGACTTCCGTCCCAGTCACCGCGACCCAAGGCCGAACGACCCTCCTAGACCTGGCCCGGCGGCCTCCGCCGCAATGACCGGGCCCCTCCGAGGCCAAGAGCCCCGCCGGCCTCAGCCCAAGCCTCGCGTGGAAGCTGCAAACCGGACCCCGCTCCCGGCGTCCTTCGGGGAAGCGCCACCCCCTCGGGTTGGGAGGTGAGGGTCGAGGGGACACGCAGAAGGCAGAAGGGAGAGATCCCGAGGCGCACACCCACTACCTTTCTTCTCGACGTGCTTCACGGTGGGAGCGGCGCAGGGAGCGGAAACACCAGCAGGGCCACCAGCGGAGCAAGATGCTCCGGCTGCGACGGCAGCTTCCCCACCTAAGGTTCTATAAACTGACTGGCTGGGCATGAGCCGTGTGCTTACCCCTGCTGAGCCCGGAAGCGCCTCGCAAGCGCAGTGCGGAGCCAGGCCGGGGGCCTCGCTTCCCTCACTGTTTCCCTGCGCACGTGTTAACTGTGCGCCTACTGAGTGCCAGGAACTGCGCTCGGCACTGCGCGCCGGCGTGGACCTTCACAAGCCTTCCCTGTTCTAGTGGTGGAAGGAGATGTTCACCGTAAGATAGCAGATAACGTAACATTGCCTTGCATGTCCTTTGAATGAGGAGAGGCGCATAGTGCCGTGAAATCACATGGTGGGGGACCTGACCAAGTCTGGGGATCAGGGAAGGCTCCGCAGGGGAAATGCTAACCTGGAAATCTTAAGGTGGGTAAATTACTAAGCAGTAGGATAGGGAGGCAGATTAGGCACAGCATTCCAGGCAGGGAACAGCATGAGCAAAAAGAGTGTGATGGGAAGAAGCATTGCCCCTCTGAGGAACTGAAGGAGGGAAAGCAGAGAGTTATGCAAGAAGAGACTTGAAAGGTGGGCACGGGCAGACCATTCTAGGCCTTGTTCTTTATCCTAAGAAGGTTCCATCTAACTTCCTTTGCTAGAAAAAATGGTCACTAGCTCTATGGTGTTTTGCAGTTGAAATTCCTTGTTACCATTAATTTCACCAACCTGTGAGGTTAGTAATAGTTTTCTCAGCTGAGGGAACTGAGGCTCATAGAAGTTAAGTATTTGGCACACAGATGTTAAGTAGCAAGGCTGGGACCTGAACCCAGCTCCACCCTACCCATGGTCACAGTCATTACCAAAAATTAAACATAACCAAATGAATAAGCTGTGTCAAAGATCACCACAAGTTTTCTTCAAAAAGAATTCTTAATATTGTATTTAAGCATAATAATCCATCTAGAAACCAGTCCAAAAATGTTCATTGTGTAACAGAAAATGCTAGTATCTGTTCCCCTCCTACTCTACGGCGTGCATTCTCAATGCGGGGGAGGAAGGATTGCCCTCAAGGAGACAGAAAATTGGTTCCTTGGGGGGCTAAAAAATCTTAGATATTACAATGACTTATGGTCCACCAAAGTTCAACCCTACCCAACAAAATTTTATTTCTTAATATTTAATTTTTCTCTTTAGGAAGAAATTAAATTAAATTTAGATTTATGTTAATTTAAATTTGATCTAGTTTATCTCAGGAGAAGCAATTATGAAAAAAAAAAGGTTGAGAAACACTGTTCTACAGTAATGGAACCCTCAAATTTTAGTGGATCAACCAGAATAAAGATCACATTTCTTAACTTTCCCTGCAGCTAGCTGTGGCCATGTGAATAAATTCTTGTCCAGGGTATGGTTAAGTGATGTGAAGAAATGAGAGGCATGCCCTTTTTCTGCCTTCCCACCAAGCTGTACTTTGAAAGTGGACATGGTGGCAAGCCCCCGTTGGCCACTTGCATGAGGGCAGGAATGTAGAGATGGTGATAAAGCAACAAGATAGAAGGAGCCCGGGAGACCTCATGGAGACCTCAGAACCACGGTACAAGCCCTAGTCACCTGCCTCTGTTTGGGGAAACACACTTTTATCTAGTTAGCCACTATTAATTTGGATTTTCATTACATGCAACTGATCCCTTACTCTTATTTTATTTTATTGTGGTAAAAAACATGTAGCATCAAATTTACCATCTGAACCATTTCTAAATATGCAGTTCAGTAGTGTTAAGTATATTCACGTTATTGTACAACAGATCTCTAGAACTTTTTCATCTTGCAACACTGAAACCCTAAACCCACTAAAGATTAATTTCATCTCACCCTTTCCCCCAGCCCTTGACACCCACCTTTCTACTTTCTGTTTCTAAGATTTGACTTTAGATACTTCCTATGACTATTTGTTCTTTTGTGACTGGTTTATTTTGCTGAGCTTAATATTCTCAAGGTTCATCCATGTTGTAGCATGTGACAAGATTTCCTTCTTTTTTAGGCTGCATAATATTACATTGCATGTATATACAACGTTTTCTTTATCCATTCATCTGTCAATGGACATTTGGGTTGCTTCATTTCTTAGCTATTGTGAATAATGCTGCGATGAGCATGGGTGTGCAAATATCTCTTTGAGATCCTGCTTTGAATTCTTTTGAACATATTCCCAGAAGTGGGATTGTTGGATCATATGGTAATTCTATTTTTAATTTTTGAGAAGCCTCTAATTTTTTAAGGAACCTCTATATTGTTTTCCATAATGGCTGCATCATTTTACATTCCCACCAACAGTGCACAAGGGTTCCAACTTTTCCACATCCTCGCCAACACTTGTTATTTTCTGTTTTTTGATAGTGGCATCCTGGTGTGTATGAGGTGATAACTTGTGGGAAGCAGTCAGCCATGAGAGCAGGCTGCGGACGTGCCAGGCATGCCGCCACTGCTCGAAGGGACTGTCCCTACTTGTTCCCCTCCTTGTTCCATTCCATGGGAGATAAATTACCAGGGCCCAGAGATCAGAAAGAATGTAAAATGAGACAAGCAAAGCTGTCTCCCCCCTGCACGTGCAGGTTATTTTTGATGATTCTGGGTTTATGGGTTTTCTCCCAGGGAAGTTAACCTTGAGCCGAGGCAGTCTTCAGATAATGTAAACCACCGTCTGGCAACCTTCCCTTTTCTAGTCTATATAATCTGCAACTGTAGCGCAATAAAATTTGCCTTGCAACCAGCAGTTGTCTTGGTCCTTCTGACCCCATTCATCAATGCTATTTCAGTTCCTTACCCCTTCCCTTCTGGCTCTGATCGGTTTGGTCTTCTTCCGGCTGGTCCGCAGCAATAACTCATTGTGGTTTTGATTTGCATTTCCCTAACAATTAGTGACGTTGAACCTTTTTCATGTGCTTATTGCCCATTTGTATATCTTCTTTAGAGGAATATGTATTCGAGTCTGCCCATTTTTTAATCAGGTTATTTGGATTTTGTTGTAGAAGTTCCATATAATATTAACTCCTTATCAGATATATGTTTTGCAATTATTTGCTCCCATTCCATAGGTTGCTTTTTCACTCTGTTGATTGTTTTCTTTGATACACAGAAGTTTTTAAGTTTGATGTAGTACCCATTGTCTATTTTCAACTGATCCATTATTCTATCTATTTAAAAAAATAATAATCTGTAGCAGCAATGACATAAAAAACAAAAAGAGCCTACCACAGTAGAAAATGACCTAGTCCCTGAATTAATTAAGATGCCTTTAAATGTATTTTGATTGTTTAAGATTGTTGGGTAAGCAATATAAGAAAAAATAAATGTGGCCATATATTATACATAAAGATATTCTACAAATAGTAAGAAAATTTGAATAGTGTTTTACTTATCTGGACTTTAATATTTCCCAACTGGAAACCACATCTCCAGCCCTTCTTGTATGATGTTATTATATTCATTATATAACTTATTCTTCATCAAGGTGAGCAGCTGTGAGTGTGCTAAAGACTGCCAGTGATGATGGTTTCACATCTCTTATGATAAACTACCCATTATTGTGAAATGGAAAGATATAAAGCATGCAGAAATTCCCTTGGATCAGAGAGTAGGGTTTCCCCCAGCACAATTAAGTTTGTGGTCAGTTTAGCTGGATCAGCTAAGACAACCAGCCAATCAGATTTTAGGAGGGAAATGGATTCCCTAAATAAATATGATTTCCAAGAGCATGTTCTCTAAAGAATTTCTCAGGCTTAAAATCTAATACAGGAGTGACTCAGTAGAACAAATACAGGAGCGACTCCATTCTACCACTATGAAGAAAAGTGGTGTTCCTCTCCTTTTGGGTATCATCTTCCTGACTCTGACTGGAGTTCAAGGTAAGGGAGTCTGAGTTATATTGGGTTAGTAAACTCAGAGATGTGAACTGCTAGAAAAGTCTCTTGATTTGCCAGTAAAGGTAACTGCTTTGTGTGCATCAGAAAGTGATGTGAGTCAGTTTTGGTCAATTATCCAAAGTTCATATCTTGGACCTGCCAAGTCAAATACAAGTCTTCTCAGTCCATGTGTGTGAATTCCTGGCACAGAGTAAGTGTTCAATAAATGTTTGTTGAACTGAGTGATAATGAGATGGAAGACTTTGTCTCCTAAATTATTTTTGTCACCCTGACAGTGTTTCTTGATAAGTATGTCTGTGGTTAACTAATTAAGTATCCAATAATCAGAGAGGTTGTCCCTAATCTGTTTACTAACTACCTTTGTTATTTGGGGCAAATTAATGAACTTTTCTAGACTTCAGTTTCCTCAGCTGTAAAATGGAAATTTTATAGTTATGCTTTTTCTACCTACTATACAATGTATGGCATATAGGAAGTACTGAGTAAATGTATGTTGAATAAATGAAAAAATTAAGGAATGAAGATAGTGTATTTTAAAGAATTTTCAAAAGTTTAAAGTGCTACTGAAAACCAAGGCAGTGGGAAAAATCAGGATGGTGGTGGTAATTAGTTATTGTAAGTGGAGCTTTTTGTTGAAACGAGTACCAACTCCATTTCACTAAGGTCAGATAAAAAATGGCTTTGGGAGTTGCTTGAGATACTATCGTCTGCATAGCACACATGAATTAGGTATCTGTGTATCTGACCTGTGATAGACATTTATTGAATATTATAAAAATCCCTTTTCCTAAGGTTGTAAAATATGGTAGTTAAGAGTAATGCCTTTGGACCCAAAGAAACCTGAGCTGAGACCCTGCACTTGTCCCCTAAAAGCTGAAAGGCTTTGTTTTTTACTTAACTTCTCTGAACCTTGGATTGTTTATCTATAAAACGGAGATAACACCTACTCAAAATCTCGTGGTAATGATTAACAGACACTCAGTAAATGATAGTAATAATCATGACTAAGTCAAATGTATCATTTGGGTGGATCGCCTAAATTGAGACATTGGTCTAAATCGATGTTGTCTACCTCTCTTTTTCCCTTAGGAATTCCAACAATGAGGAATGGACGCTGTTCCTGCATCAACACCAGCCCGGGAAGGATCCATTCAAAATCCTTAAAGGACCTTAAACAATTTGCCCCAAGCCCTTCTTGTGAGAAAACTGAAATCATGTAAGTAAAAACTCATCCAACACATATGCTCCAGCAATAAGTTTAGTGTGAGTATTACCCTCAGAATACTTGCCCATTCAGACACTTAAAATGCAGATAGTTGCCCCTCCATAAATCCGGTCTACTTCTTCCTTTTCTTCTAAAAAAAACAAGAAATTTCTGGTAGAGATTAGGAACCAAAGATGACATGTTCATTGTAGAAAATGTTTAATGTAAATAACCCAAAAGAAGAAATTAAAAATCGTCTACAATCCTACCATTTAGTGATAGGTAGTGTTAAGCTCTCTGCATATAGTCTTCCAAATCTCCCTCATTGGCTTTGTGTGTACATATATAGACACTAACTATATATATATATTTATACACACAATATATGTACACAAAAATAAAATCATACACTACATACTGTTTTGTAATCTGCTTTTACATTAACACTATATAATGAACATTTCCTGTCAGTAAATCTTCTGTAATAACATCATTTTTTCCTAATAATGTCAATTTTAATGGCCAAATTTTATTCTGTCATGTGGACGTACCATAACTATATGACCAACACCTAAATGTAGGTTATTTCCAATTTTTTTTGCTATTGAAAACAAACTGCTATTGTAGCAATATTGTATCTTTAATTCTTTCCTATTAGTAATACCCTTCTAGAGATTAGAATTGCTAGATTAAAGGATAGGCCTATTGTAAGTTTTTTGAAACCTAAATCAAGGATGATGTATAGAATGACTACTCTTATTCTTAGATTAGACAGAAATTAAAGAAAAAAGTCTTTAAATGTTCCTGGAGAGTCTGATGTAATTTTAAAAATTCAACCAGTCTGTTAATCTTGTCTTAGGAAAACATTTTATTTATGTTTTAAGTTGTTTCACAAGAAAATTTAGCAAAATTCATGCTCATTTTCATTGTTTTGGGGGAAAAGAAAGTAGATATATTGGCAACTTTTCTATTTTATATTTTCACTTAAACATAAATAGCTTTTTCCAGCATAACAGAACCAATATTATCCTTAGATTTAAGTTTCTCCTATTGCATATACTGTTGGATTTTTTTAAATTTAGAGTTATGTGCTATCCTAGAAATGTATCTAAGTCCCCTCAGTCACTTAAAAAATGAAAAGGTAGGAAAAAGACTGGAAGTCTCAGATGCTTATGGTGATGACACAAATACATTTTTAATTGGGGAATTGAATTCTGTGGATAAGATGAAGCATTTAAATTATTAAAAGTAAAAAAAAAATCTTGTTGCTATTTCTTTGGTAGTGCTACAATGAAGAACGGGGATCAAACCTGTCTAAACCCAGATTCAACAGATGTGAAAGAATTGATTAAAGAGTGGGAGAAACAGGTTGGTGAAAAAAAGGAACAAAATTTTCTTTCTTTGAGAAATTAACTTTGGAAGACAAAGAATCATGTGGTTCCTTTAAAGATACATTCTTCATTCATGTTATTGTGCTCCTATTTCTTTCATAGAATGATGTCATCACCTTGAGGTGTAATGGTAGTCCTGCTTACAGTATCACTTGTCTATCTCTCCCACTAGAATGTGTGTTCCATGAGGGTAGGGAGCTTGTCTTTCTTATCCAATACAATAAATGTGTATTGAATGGTAGACAGTGAGGATAGAAAGGAAATAAGGTAGGGAATTCCATGGTGGTCCAGTGGTTAGGACTTGGCACTTTCACTGCCAGGGCCCGGGTTCAATCCCTGGTTGGAGAACTACCGCATAGCACAACCAAAAAAAAAAAAGGTAATAAGATAAAGTCCCTTCCTGCTGTAGCAAATTTGCTAACAACTAATTATAGTACAATGTGAAAAATATAAAATAAATATATGTACAAGAATCTTGAAGATAATAGAAGAAGGAGTAATTAACTTTGCCAGAAGTGAGGGAACAGGAAGAAAGGGTTAAGGAAGACTTTTCATATCAGGTGACATTTGATTTGGGTCTTGAAGGATAAGTAGTTCACCAGGAGGGTAAGGACAGCATGAAAAACAAGACTAGAATCATGAGAGAGCTCACTGTGCTCCAGGAACCCCGGGTAATGTGGCTGGAGTTTGTGTGGAGGGAGTGAAGGGATTGAGATAGAAAAGTAGACCAGGCAAGGGGGAAGAATCCTGCATGGTGTGCTAAGGGGTTAAGTGTGAAGAGGGCCACAGAATAGGTAGTTGGGCGCTTGGTTCTGGACTCTGACAGACTAGCAGTTCTGCCACATACTAGTTGTGCAACTTTGGGCAAGTCACCCGCTCCGAGCCTCAGTCTCCTCATCGGTAAACATTGGATGATAATAGTACCAACCTCAGAAAACTATAGTTGGTACAGGTGGGTCATAAGCAAGATTGGAGTGGGGGTAGTAATGAGCCCAGAAAATGGACAAAAGAGAACCAGTCAGAAGGCTACTGCCTCCGCATCAAAGTGAGTGAGATAGAATCAAAAAGAGCCCCTCTGAGACTGAAGCGGCTTTAAACTGGTTCCGAGGATAAAGGAAGACCACAGTCTGGAGAGTCCAAATATAATATATAAGGAAGGAAAAATGGTAAGATAGAGAAACATTACCCTTTTTTTTTCTGTCTCCTCACAGGTCAACCAAAAGAAAAAGCAAAAGAAAGGGAAAAAATATAAAAAAAACAAGAAACTTCCAAAAGCTAAAAAATCTCTACATCCTCCTCAAAAGAAGACTACATGAGCTACCATTTTACCAGCAAGTATTTTGTGTTTAAAAGTTTCTTTTTAACTATACTGAAATAATTCCAAAAAGGAATGGCATCTTAATACATACCTTGTTGATTATTTGAACTAGAAAATGTAAAGCATTATTTTGAAATTGTAATTAAAGGTAGAAAGTTGCTTTTAAAATCCAAATGTGAAGAATTGTTAGAGGCTAGAGTTTGTCTTTGTTCTTCCACCTCTGACCAACTGAATTTCATCATGCTTAAGCCCACAATCTCAGTAACGCCCACATCTGAACAAATGTCCTCACAACCACATCCCACACACAAGAGCTGCCTGGGAGAACAGCTGTAGGCTTCCCAGGACCCCAGAGAATATCCTGAGGCACACGTCAGCAGGCCCCAGCCCGGCAGCATGCTGGTAAGCGGAGCAGTTTGGAATCGAGCTGGACCTCACCAAGCTGCCATAGCCATCAGTATCTGTATTTGAATCTGCCTGTGGGCCTCTCATACAATGCATCTGAGATATTCGTGCTTGTTGTTTCTGGGGATCACCACTGGAGAACACTAGCAATTGGCTTTCAGAACCTTCTGTCTGGTTTTGAGGCCATGTGACTCCATCTTGCCCGCCAGGGTAACCGCTTTATTCCTCACTGTTGCCTCTGCTTCAGTCAAGCCAGTTCCTCACCCTCCTACCACAATTCAGTGCCTGCCCCCTCTGCTATACAGGTCACGCTCTCACTCACCTGCGTCTACTGCTTTCTCACTCTTTCCCCAACACCCCACAGAAATACCTCCTTCTCTTCACTCATCCTCACTTGATTCAGTCTTTGAAGCTCATTTTAATCCTGCCTCTTAAATAAAATCTTCTGAATACTTGGATTATTTTAAAACTCCTATTTCACTTGTGTTCAGTACCATACAGGTGAGCACTTAGTTGTTTTCTAATTATTTTTTGTCTGTTAATTTTAACTCTCCAACAAGATTGTCAGCTCCTTGAGGGCAGGGGACACAGTTTATTCCCCCGAATCTGCCACTGTGCCTAATATACTGTGGAACTAGGTTTCAAATAATTTGTTGATTGCAGTTGTTACAGGTAGGAGGGCAACCAGACCATCTCCTCAAAGCAGGAGCTGGCTATTTATTGGCTACTCCATTTATCTAACCCCTGGTAACATCTTCTACTCATTATCCTCAGGCCATTATCACTTTGGGGACTGGGGGTGATGCAACATCCTTGTTTTCTTCTGACAGGATGTTAACTTGGCCTCTCCAAAAGATAAAAAGGAAATGTTTAAATCACTTATGGATATTCTAAACTGTTGTCATTAAGCATACAGGATACTTAGAATCATAGAATCTTACAATGGGAAGGGGCTTTAGAGATCACCCAGTGCCCAGCCTTTCCCCACCCAATACAAAAATTCCTTCAATACCATTCCTGACAAGCCTCACTTTTCTATGATCTTATGAGAAAGCCACCAAGATCGTTTCAAAAACTCATTTTAGGTAGATATGAATTTCACTGTCAGTTTAACTTGTTTCAAAGTTTGTAAAGTATTGTCGTTATCGATTACCACACCAGCTCTCATGAAGAAAGGGGATATTAAGTTACCAAGAGCTAGAGGGAGCAGTAAATCCTGTTATTGGAAGCATGGCTGGTGCCCAGTTAGCCTCTGCAGGGCTTGAAAACCCTCTTAAAGAGGAGATTCTGAGAACTGTGTAAGAGAGAATGTCTTTGGCCAGCATTTAAATCTATGCCTACTTTCCCAATTTTTGTCACTCCTTACACTGCAGATGATTTTCAGTGCTTTCCAGTGGTGATCCCAAACAACAGCTTAACTAATCATGAAACTCTTTAGCTCCTTTCATGTAACTCCCCCTGAAAAATCTAAATGTTTCATAGTCTGAGAGTCTGACCCAGTTACCTTGCATCTCACTGGTAAAGTGGACAGTGTATAACTGATACCCAAAGACCACATGTTTTGACTAAGTAGCTATGGCATATATATACATGATAATCATTCATCATTTATATATACATGTACACTATCTAAACAAATAATTAAGTGCAAAGCAGTATTGACATATATACCCTGTACTTTGAAATAGTTTCTTTGTTAAAAGACAATGCTATCAATAAATGCACCACTGATCAGAAAACAAGTCTTGATTTTTAAATGTCTCAGACATGTACCTCAACTACTGCACGTGTAACAGTAATTCTCATGTGTCCTTATTCATTTGGTTTCATCTCAAATAAAGTGTAATTGAGATAAAGACATGGAAGCTCTTTAAAGTGCTCTTTGGAGACATAAAAAAACTTCAGCGTAAAATCTGACAATACCTTATAAAAACATTGACTTAACAAGAGTTTATGCGGAATGCAATTTATTTCCTAATCCTCAAGGGCAATGCTATTCCAATAAGAAATATACCCAGGAGACCAAAAATGTCCTGACTCTTTTCCATAACCTAAAACTATATATGTTTAAATATTATAAAGCCTCAAGGAGTTATGGAGACCCAAACATAGGATAAGTTATTCCAGAGTCCAGAAAACTTGGGCTGGAGGTATTATGCAGTATGGAGTCTCTAAGAAGGTTGGGAGTGGACAGAGACTACCAGCCTTGTACGTTTGAGATACACTGAGAGGCCAGATATGTGTGATATTTGGGCAGGTAGCAGCTGCTGATGGTGAACATGACAGAGTCCACAAGGACCTTAACCTGAGACACAGCAGTATGCTGTGGAGAGAGCTAAGATTCTGGCTTCTGAGATATCTGAGTTAAGATCAATCCCCCCCCACTTATTAGCTGTGTGACCTTGGTTCAAGCACACTTTTTAACCTCCCTGTACACCAAGTTCCTCCTCCATGATTGTTGTGAGGAACAGGCCCAGCATAGATCTTGGTGCATAGCAAGTCCTCAGGGTCAGTCCCAGCCTCCCCCGACCATTTACCTCTGCTGCACTTTCTTCGCAATAGAGGGTGTTTCACATCTCATACACACAGAGAGATGTTTCCAGGACTGAAAAAAGAGGTTGGAGAAATGAGATCAAAAGCCTGCCTGACCAGTTCTCTGTATCTATATTTTTATACCCATAGTCCAGGCCATCAATGTCTCTTTCCTAGGCTACCTCAAGAGCTTACTCTTTTCTCTGCTGCTTCTTTTTCTCAACTTTTCTCTTGCTTCCTTACCATTCATGACAGCCAGAATGATCCTTTCAAAGCATCATTCACAGAAGACTGCCACCTTACTTAAAATCCTGTAATTTAGGATTGAGTCATACATACCAAGGCCTACCAAGCCCTACACGAGTTAGGCTCTGCCTGCTTCCCTGACCACGCTGCCTTCATTCTTCCCATCACTTATTGAGCCTCAGCCTCACCTCCTTTCTAACTCTGAAGTACACTGAGTTCATTTCCTTCTCAGGGCCTCTGCATATGCTGTTCCCTGCTAGGCTGGGTTGTGCTATATCAAGTTGGTTAAGCTGGGAGCTCTGTTTCCCAAAATCCTCTTCCCTGTGAGGTTCTAGGTTACAGTTAGCCAAAGAGGTATGTGTGTAAGATTTTGGAAGGCAGAAGTGAAGGAGTGGCCATTACACTTTTTTTTTTTTTTTTTTTTTTTTTGCGGTACGCGGGCCTCTCACTGTTGTGGCCTCTCCCGTTGCGGAGCACAGGCTCTGGACGCGCAGGCTCAGCGGCCATGGCTCACGGGCCCAGCCGCTCCGCGGCATGTGGGATCTTCCCGGACGGGGGCACGATCCCGTGTCCCCTGCATCAGCAGGCAGACTCTCAACCACTGCACCACCAGGGAAGCCCGGCCATTACTCTTGATTAGATATAGTGACAGACACGGTGGATCCTGTGGATCCCAGCTTGCACTTGCTCTCCTCTGAGTTCACTTTGTCTTCATGACTGGTGGCCTTTTGACCAACAACGGTCCCAGGTCCTCCACCAGAGGCTTGGAAGTGGACCTAGAGAGGCACTAGTTACATAGGAGCAATAGCTTCCCATAGGTCCCTAGCAATCCCAGTTTGGCAGCTGGACAGTCTTAGCTTCTTGGATTTTTCTCACAAACCCTTATGTGTATAACTGTCCCAGTGCTTCTGAAAGTTTGGTCAGTGAATCTTTCTCCAGTCCCTTGACTATCCTCCCAGACTTTCATTTCCCAAGATCCTCCCTCATCTGTGTAACATCTGACTCCTATAGTAAATCCTCTAATCCCTTAATATTCAGGGCGACTCTGCTTCCCTAACTGATACACCTGTGCCCGAAGCACTCTTCTTTGCACAGCTGTTCCTGCCTCTTCATTTGAATTTCAGCTTCAGTGTCACTTCACAGTCTCCTTCCCTTATCACCCTTAGTGAAATAACCATCCTCTCCCCAGACCCTGTCTGTTGTAGTGCTTTCCAAAGTGGGATGTGTACACCCTATGGGGTAGATAAAATTAGAGTATTTATAACATATTTTGTCTGAAAAATAAGAAAGAAGTGAAGATTTACTATAAATCTGAAGTCAGCAATTGATACTGGCAGTTTCGCTCAATGCATTTGTCAGGTGAGCCTGTGTCACATACTGATTTCCTGTGGAAAAAGTGAGACTTCCTTACCTGAGAGGGATTGACACGTGCCCTCATTCAGTCACTTTCTTCACTTTGCAACAATGGGTTGCCACTTATGTGGGCACAGTCCTCTATGGCTAACTCTAAACTAGAACCAGGATCATGAGGATAATAAGACAGACTGCTAACTAAGCCAATCTTGACAAAAATGGGCAAGTGGCTTTAAAAGATTCCTAAGCGGACTTCCCTGGTGGTCCAGTGGTTAAGACTCCACGCTCCCAATGCTTGGGGCCCGGGGTCAATCCCTGGTCAGGGAACTAGAACCCACATGCATGCCGCAACTAAGACCTGATGCAGCCAAATAAATAAATAAATGTTTCTTAAAAAAGAAAAAGATTCCTACTAAGAAATTCATGTGGAAGGTAATAATAATAATGCAAACAAACTAACAAAAGAATAAAACATCCATACAGGGGATGCCTGTTCCAATTTTACCTAGAAGGCATACGATTTTTAAAAATCTGGTAGCTATGGTCTGTTTCATTCTCTTTTATCAGATAAATCAATCTAACTTCATCACAATCTAAAATTATCTTTTAAAAATATTTATATAGCTATTTCCTGTCCCCCACCCCACAACAAACAATAATTTTCTTGACTGCAGAAAAGTTTATTCTCTTCACCACTGCATCTATAGTGTCTAGAGCAGTGCCTGGCACTTAGGAAGCACTTAATATGTATTTTTTCAGTTGATTGACATATGCTTTACCTTAAATTTTCTTTCATGTCTTTTCCAAATCAATCTGAACTACTCTTGTCATGACATCTAAACTTACCATGCTCACTTCTGCCTTCAGCTTTGCTCATGCTCTTTTATTCACCTGCTCCACTCACCTCCCACCCCCATCTAACTGATTCCCACCTATATATGATTCAACTCTTGCTTTTCCATCCCAGAATGCTCCCAGTCACACTGAATTCCTCTCCCTGTGACTGCCCTGTTGTAAAGTGACCCTAACTCTTAGGAATTGTTCTCTGATTTAAAATTTAAATTATTTTGCTATACCAGAAATCAGTTCGTATCAGAACAAAATTTATATATTAGAGCAATGGGTATTCAGTGAAAATATTAAATCTGTAAGCTATATGTTTAAACTGAAATGCCAGTGATCTCTCGGTCAGTTAATTAGGAGAAAGCTATTTGAGGTTCCTTTATCCCTCCTAGGAAGGTGCAAAGTTGCTTTCTTATTAGAAAGGAAGATAAAGAGAGAAACTGCAATCATAGGTGCTTTAGAATATGGTCACTGTATTTTGGCTGGTATAGAGAGGATGAAATTAGGTGAGAAGGGAACACAAGCAACCTTTCTTACATATAAGGAGTTAATTAGCTTCTAGGCAGTCACCTGAGGCATTTTGAGGCAAGTTAATTTAAAGTTCCCAGGAGAGTTTTTGATCCTACATTTTAAGGAAGTAAGTAAATCACAAATGAGTAATCAAACCTAAGTCTGTGAATGAGAGTGTGAACTGGGGCAAATTGGTAAAAGATTACAGGGAAAGGTGTCAAGTTCTATAATACATAACTATTTGCTTTCTTTAAAAGTTTGCTATATAATGGACTTCCCTGGTGGCACAGTGGTTTACAATCCACCTGCCAATGCAGGGGACACGGGTTCGAGCCCTAGCCTGGGAAGATCACACATGCCACGGATCAACTAAGCCCGTGCGCCACCACTACTGAGCCTTTGCTCTAGAGCCCGCGAGCCACAACTACTGAGCCTGCGTGCCACAACTACTGCGCCTGCGTGCCACAACTACTGCAGCCTGTGCACCTAGAGCCCACGCTGTGCAACAAGAGAAGCCACTGCGATGAGAAGCCCGCGCACTGCAATGAAGAGTAGCCCCTGCTCACTACAACTAGAGAAAGCCTGCACGCAGCAATGAAGACCCGACACAGCCAAAATAATCAATCAATCAATTAATTAATTAATTAAAAAAGAAAAGTTTGCTATACAAATTTTAAAATCTCATCCTTTAAATATACTATTTCACTTTACTGTTTCAAGTTGACTATTTTCATAAGGAATTTTTTTGCTTAAAAAAAAGAAAAAAGTTGCTGGGACCTCTATCTTCAGGGAATGAGGCCATGGCCTCTGCCTTCTGTGTAGAGTGTAGGACCAAGTGGGCCCAGCCACCTACCATCAGCTTTTCTTAACCATCTGAGTAGACAACCTGAACTTCCAACAGAAGGAGGAACTAACATCAAAATCTATAAGTGTGAGAGGAGAAATGACAAAGTAAGTTATTAACAGAGAGGGAAAAAGTGTTGTTACTTAGAAAGAGTAATGCCAGCAATCACTTCTACAATATTAAAAGCAGCAGAACATACCTCAAGGCAGATGTCTCTTGTTTGGAGACTTTGATGAGGGCCAGACTGGCTGGGGGTTTTTATGGAATGGAAGTTAAAGCAAATGCAAGATAAATTTCCCTGAATAGTAAGGGAATAGAAATTACCTCTGGCAGCTAGGCAGGGTGTTGGGAATTCTGGAACAGCAAAAAGAGAGGCAGAAGAAGGAGATGGGAGTAAAATGCCACTGTAAAAATGGCAGGAGGCTGGAGTAAAGGTATAGAAGACCAGTGAGAAATTTCCTTTGGTGGGATGACCAGCTTGCTTGTTTGCTTTTTTTTTTATAATTTTTATTGGAGTATAGTTGATTTACTTACTATACTTACTTTATTTATAGTTAATTAAATAAAAATGGAAGTTGTAACAATATATGACTACATACCCACCAAAATGGCTAAAATTGATAAAACAGACAATATGGCTTGTCTATGACAGTGCACAGCAACAGGAACTCTCATGCACTGTTAGTGGGGACAAAAATTGCTATTCCGTTTTGGTAAAACTATTTAGAATTAACCAAAAAGATGAACATCTAAGGGATGACCAGCTTTAAAACACTGCTGTGTAACACAGTTTGTTTTTCAAAAAATTTTATTGGAGTATAGTTGATTTACAATGTTGTGTTAGTTTCAGGTGTACAGCAAAATGAATCAGTTTTATATATATATATATATATATATATATATATACATATATCCTCTCTTTTTTTTTTTTAAGATTCTTTTCCCATACTGTATAGGCCATTACAGAGTATTGAGTAGAGTTCCCTGTGCTATATAGCAGGTTTTTATTGGTTATCTATGTTATATATAGTAGTGTGTACATGTCAATCCCAATCTCCCAGTTTATCCCTCCCTGCCTTACACATTCAGTTTTTTTTCTTTTGAGCAGATATACTTATTTTTTTATTTTATTTGTTTTTATTTTATTGTTTTTAATTTTTTTACAACTTTATTGGAGTATAATTGTTTCATAATGGTGTATTAGTTTTGCTTTATAACAAAGTGAATCAGTTAAACATATACATCTGTTCCCATATCCCTTCCCTCTTGTGTCTCCCTCCCTCCCACCCTCCCTATCCCACCCCTCCAGGCGGTCACAAAGCACAGAGCTGATCTCCCTGTGCTATGCGGCTGCTTCCCACTAGCTATCTACCTTACGTTTGGTACTGTATATATGTCCATGCCTCTCTCTCACTTTGTCACAGCTTACCCTTCCCCCTCCCCATATCCTCAAGTCCATTCTTAAGTAGGTCTGTGTCTTTATTTCTGTTTTACCCCTAGGTTCTTCATGACATTTGTTTTTTTCTTAAATATTCAGTTTTAAATGCCAGCCTGGCTGGGACTCTGAAAATATTAGGAACGATTTTAGATTTCTCATAATTGGGGGAATTAAGTCACTTTATTTGGATATTGAAGGTAACTCCAGACAAACAGAGAACTTCGGGCTGCTTGGGTTATGTGGCAGCCATGGAGGTGTGCTGCTTGGATCACCCTTCAACAAAGAACTTGCTGTTCAGCTGCAATAAGAGTGGTTAGCTGACCACAAGCAACAGCAACACCTTGGACTCACCCCAGATTTTGAGACCACGCTCTTACTGGGCAGCCTCCAGCCAATGACTGAGTATAGAAGAAATACTAGGGCCTGGTCGTTTCCGCCCAGATGGGCAGTCTTTCATCAGGAGCTCCCCACTGGATTGACTAAAACTTTGACAGATCTGTATCCAAGTCTGAGGCAGTCTCTGCTCAATTCTGCTTCCTCCCACTTTTATTTTTATAAAGGGTCCCACCAATAAACCTCTTGCACATCTGATTCTGTCTCAGTGCCTGCTTCCCAGAGAGCCCAAATGACACAGGTTACATATAATATACTTTTTATTTTAATCTATAAATATTAGCTTCTATTATCTTTATGATTACCTCCTATAACCCCAAACACAGACTTTTAACACTGGGAGAAACCTTCCAGATGGAAGGACAACCAAGAGCCTCAAAACCAAGAGACTGGGAGATATTTCTGATCCTGCCACTCATGAGCCATGTAGCCTTTTTAAAAATTGTTTTTTTTTCCTTTTTTTTGGCAGCTCCTTGTAGCATGCAGGATCTTAGTTCCCCGACCAGGGATCGAACCCATGCCCCATGCAGTGGAATCAGGGAGTCCTAACCACTGCACCGCCAGGGAATTTCCAATGGGCTGTGTAGCCTTAAGTCTCATGGCCTCTTCTTCATCTGCAAACTGAAGCATGAGAGACTATGATCTCTAAGGTTTCTCTAAGGGCTCCCCAAACATTATCCCTTTTCAGCTTTCTGCCCAGTACACCACAGTTTTTGCTAATTGGATACCTTAACTTGACCACCTTTTACAATGATGTTCCCTGTACTCCTTTAAATATATTTGTATTTTAAGATAAACTGCCATGGGGAACTAGTTTAGGACTGACGAAATGTGAGAAGCCCACTTCTCCAGTCTTAGATTATTTTGATAACATGAGATGGAAATTACAAGACTCGAAAAAGGTTTCGTTCTTTCTTTATTCCCTATCAAGAGCAATGCCAAGTGATGTCCAGGTAGTTCTCACATTGCTCTATCTTTCTGCCTGCTGGTGGGATTTTCCAATTGTCCAGTTACCCCTGTGGGTCCCTCAGGTTGGGGATAGCCAAAAGAGGGGATGTTATTCCTTTTGTAACTGAGACTCTGAGGATATAACCAGGAGAACGTTTCAGGGGAGGAGAGAGAGGTGGTCTTACCACTTTTATTTATTTCCTGAAATAAATAAGATCCTTGAGGTTGTAGATCCTCGAGGACATCCCTCCACAACTTTCCTGTCATTTGGGTTACAGAGGAACAGCTTTCTTCCTAAAAACTTATAGAAATTTTTTAAAAAGCAAGCAAGTATGATTTAGAAGCAAAGAAAAAAAACAAAAGCAAAGAAAGAAACAGGGAATTTACACACATTACGTGTTCTCTCCCCTTATTGTAACTTGTCTTTTGAAAAAGGACCCCAAAATCTTATATCTTGCTTAAAAACTTTAAAAATACCATCCACAGCCTACCCTATTTCCCATGAAATAGAAAAATGATGTAATGGTATCAGGAGATTTGGGGCCCCAAGAGGGAAAATTTCTTAATCAGTGAAAATCAGAAACACCCAAAGTCAATCACATTAATAGTCTTACACAGTCTAAATTAATCCAGCAGTAACAGTAGATTTTTACAGAATAAGGCAGTGAACAGCATCAGGTTCAGCTGGCACACCCAAGAAATCTGGCAAAAGGATAAAAGCAAGTCTTTGTTTCTGTTACCCATTCTGAGATTAAATGGTGCTACAATGTGCAGTGGTCTACCTACAAAGGAGCTGGTTATCTCCTCTCTATTCACAAAATCATTCGCTCAAAGCCAACTGAAATCATGCTTTCAGGTTTAAGTGTAACCACATAGAATATATAAACCATTAGCTGGTTCTTGAGAAACATTTTGACTTTAAGAACTTGGCTACGGTGGTTTAAGAGAAAAAATCCAAGAAAGATGATGGAATTAGTCCCTATTGAATCTGAGGTTGATAGATTTGTCCAAAGGCCGACCCAATAGTCCTCACTGTCCACAAGGAGGAAAGGATAGATGGAATTATGGATAAAACTCACAATAAAGCTGGAAAAAGAGGAGGGAAAAGAAAGAACAATAAAAAAAAATTAAAAGAACTGATGAAAATATGAAAACTAAAAGTTCTTCCAATACAAGTTTCCTGCTGAGTTTGTATGTAGTCATTTTGTTAAATGGTATAATTTTCTTGTTAAAAAGAAAAGCATGAGCTCCCTCCAGTGGCTAATCTAACAATTAAAAAATTTTTTTAATTAGAAAAGAACGGACACATGCCTGTCTTTTCTGAACAGTCACCATCATTGGTTTCTAATGAGAGAGACAATAACTAGAATTCACATGTAAGTCACTCACTGATTTTGAGACAAATTTTGTCTGTAGATAGCTAAGATATTTTAAGTTCTTACTTAAATCACACAATTGAAGAATTGGAAGACTAGAAATTGTTTATTCATTCCTTCAACAAATATTAACTGATTACCTACTATGTGCCATGCATTGCACCAAGTGTTGAGTATAGAGCAGTGAACAAGAAAAGGGACTTATTAAACTCATATTCTAGTGCAGAAAGACAGACAACAAACAATTAAGCTAGTGAATACATATTATGCCAGAGGCTTACAAGGTAATGGAAGAAATAAAGCAGGAGAAGGGAGTGTAGGGTGGGAGGCAGGATGGGAGGTCAGGCAAAGTCTCCCTAATAAGATGTCACTTGAGCAGAGAGCAGGAAAGTGAGGGAGCAAGATGTGTGGTGCTTAGGACAGAGGAGACAGAAAGTGTGAAGGCCCTGAGGCTTGACATGTTGAGGGAAGCTAAGAGGCCGTTTTCCTGTGCAGAGTGGACAAAGGGGGGCGTGATGGGAGGGGAGCTCAGAGAGGTAACGTGGGGTCTGGTTATAAATGGTCTTCTATGTTCCTGAAGGACTTTAGCTTTAAATCTGAGAGAGAAGGGAAGCTGGAGGAGTAACTGGATCTATTTAAGGATCCCTCTGGCCACCACTACAAGAAAATACACAACAGGGGCAAGGGAAGGAGCAGAGAGACCATTTGAAGGCCAATTACCACATATGTTTCTAGAAGGAGGGAGAGACCAACTGTATCCAATGCTGCAGGTAAGTTAAAGAATGAAAACTGACCACTGGACTTAGCAACATCAAGGTGATTGGTGATCTTGATAAAAACAGTTTCAGTGGAATGATGGAAGCAAAAGACTAACTGGCATTTCTTAACAAGTTAAATATAAACCTATCATGTGATCTAGCCGTTCCACCCCTAGGCATTTACCAAGAGAAAAGGAAACATATATCCATAGAAAGAATTGAATGCGAATATTGATAGCCCCAAACTGGACACAACCCAAATATTCAACAACAGGTGAACAGATAAACATATTGCAATATATCCATATGATGGAATACTACTAAAAAATAAAAGGGGCAAACTACTGATACAACATTGATGAATTTTTAAATAATTATAAGTGAAAGAAGTCTGACACAAAAGAATCGATACTGTATGATTCCATTTGTATAAAAGTTCTGCCAGTGCAAACTTATCTGTGGTGACAGAAAGCAGATGTGTGTTTGTCTGGGGTGGTGCAGCACAAGGAAACTTGGGAATAATGGATATATTCATTACCCTGATTGTGATGATGATTTCATGGGTGCATACATGTATCAAAACTCATCAAATTGTACACTTTGTGGCCAGTTTCTTGTAAATTAATACCTTAATAAAGCTATAAAATAAGTAAAGACATTAGCATAAAAAATAAAGGGTGGGACCTCATGTGGAAGCAGAGGACTTGGTCTTAGCTACGCTCAGGAATTTTCCATCCTATTTTGATGTGTATTTAGAAAATATAACCAGCACATCAAACCCATCATTCCCAGATATTATTGCTTTGGATAAGGTAAAATGAATAGCATATACTTAAGCATCAATTTGAAGAAAGATTCAGTTGATCATCATGTGAACCGTACATCCACATGGCAGTATAATAAAGTTATGAGGTTGGCATGAGAATTGGCTTTGTTCAACACTCTCATTTTATAAAGAAGGAAGGATTTCCTAAGGAATGCCACAAAGTTCTCTTAAATAAATTATACTAATAAACTCTTATGGAGATTACTACCTGTCCCAGTTGAGTTCTTGTTTATTTATTCCCTGTGTATCCTCTCATCAAAACTGTACACATCCTTCAAGACATCTCAAATACATCATCCATCCTCATGAAGCCTTTCCTTATTCCTCAAAACAAACAAGACCTCTCCTTCCTTTAGTCAGAGCCTTATTGTACCCAGCAAAGACTTGCTTGTAGTACTATCCATCTCACTAAGTTCTGACCAAGGAGATAGATGCAGAAGTATTATACATTATTGTTTGGGGGGAGTTCCCTGCTTTCCTAGTGGTTGGGATTCCAGTCTTTCACTGCTGTGGCCCGGGTTCAATCCCTGGTTGTGGAACTGAGATCCTGTAAGGCATGAGTGACTCGGCCACAAGAAAAAAAAAGTACTATATTGTTTGGAAATTTTGTAGGGCTAGTTCAGCTGGGAGGTGTACCATTTTGCCCTTCCCCACCTTCCTCCTTCCTACTAATGTACTTGGAATAAGATTTAATGGCTCAAGATTGGTGCTCAAGCTTCTGTCTAGACTATTACCAAAAAGGCACCCCAAGTAGAGATATAAGTCAAAAGAATGTGCTTCTTATGCAAACAATTTAAAATAGTCCTCTAGACTAGGCTCCTTCAAATAAGAAATTTTTAAGTCATTTGAATCCAGATATTATGATCCATTTTATAATTATAATAATAGGTTCTCTTTTGCAAAGGTATAAAGGAATAGTTTCTTTTCTAAAATAATTCACTTTAGGTTAAAAATCATTTGGGGATCAGAAAAAGATGGAAAGTTCCTTTGCCAATTCAAGACTAAATACAGAAGTGATATGGAGTTTTCTTGGTGTTGATCTGACTAATATACATTAAACATATGTACATAGCATTGCATATAATATAGCCATTATTTAACATTTAAAAGATACATATTTAGTTAGCCACTCTCAGCCTTAGTTTTCTCATCTATCAAAAAAAAATCCTGCTTCAGGGTGTTTGGGGGGTAAAATGAGCAGACCCATGTGCCCTCCTTAGATTAGCATGTAAAGCCTTTCATCATCAGGACTCCATAACCTCACTCGACTCATTTTCCTCAGCTCCTTCCTTGCTGCACACAACCCTCCCAACCATTAGTCACACCCAGACTTCTGGTCATCCTTTAATTCCACCAGACTTTTTCAAGCCTTTGCACCTTTACACTGGTTGCTTTCTTTATGTAGAAAGCCTTTCTTTTCCTTCTCCAAAAAAACTCCTCATCTTCCAGAATTTCAATCAAATGGTACCATAACTGTGAAACATTCTGATTCCTCTGGCTATGTTGTCCTATTGCTTCCACTCCTCTATCGTAAGAACACATTTATTCATTTTAAGAGTACTTCTGGGCTTCCCTGGTGGCACAGTGGTTAAGAATCCTCCTGCCAATGCAGGGGACACAGGTTTGAGCCCTGGTCCGGGAAGATCCCGCAGTTATGGAGCAAATAAGCCCGTGTACCATGACTACTGAGCCTACACTCTAGAGCCCGTGAGCCACATCTACTGAGCCCACGTGCCACAACCACTGAAGCCCACGCACCTAGAGCCTGTGTCCTGCAACAGGAGAAGCCACTGCAGTGAGAAACCCGTGCACCACAACTAGACAAAGCCTGAGCGCAGCAACAAAAACGCAATGCAGCCAAAAATAAATAAATAAATAAATAAATAATTTAAAAAGTATTTTCTATTTCTCTCTCTCATTAGTCTGTGAGTTTCCTAAGGGTAAATGCCCACGCCTTATTTATTTTTGTACTGAAAACACTTAGTTGGTCCAGTGGTTAGGACTCTGCGCTTTCACTGCCAGCTGGGTTTGATCCTTCGTCTGGGAACTAAGATCCCGCAAGCCGCGTGGCACGGCCAAAAAAACCGGGAAAGCACACAAAAAAACACTTACCCTAGTGCCTGACAGACTGTGAATACTGTAAAAGCTTGTGACATGGCCTGAATGTTTTACTCATAAGTCACATTTTAGTGACTTAAATATTCATAGTACATAAGCTTACGATTTTTTTTTGTTTGTTTGTTTTGTTTTGTGGTACGCGGGCCTCTCACTGTTGTGGCCTCTCCCATTGCGGAGCACAGGCTCCGGACGCGCAGGCTCAGCGGCCATGGCTCACGGGCCCAGACGCTCCGCGGCATGTGGGATCTTCCCAGACCGGGGCACGAACCCATGTCCCCTGCATCGGCAGGTGGACTCCCAACCACTGCGCCACCAGGGAAGCCCAAGCTTACGATTTTGACAGGAATTATATTAAATAATTTCAGTATGTTTTGTTTTGAGGATGCCTTTTTTCTTACTAATCCAACCAACCAAAAACAATGTTTTTAATTTAAATCTGTGAAAGGGTTTTTTTAAAAAAAAGATTTATTGCTTACATTTACTTCTTAATAATTTCACGAGTACCTGATTCAATGATTAATAAATAAAATAGTCATTCTCCAAATGTGGCAGAAAAACTAATAGTGGTTTGCACAATGTGCTTGAATTTGCTTGTGCCTAGATGTGGTTACAGAGTTGCCTTGTTTTTGGCTCATTCCGACCTGAGATGACCTGGACTGAAGTTGGTGTTGTGTTAAATTGCTCATGTTAAGCAGGGGAATACCATGGTTCATCTACTGATGCCAGACCAGCTTACCAGCTGACAACTGTTAGGCTACATTTTTCTTTCTCATCTGTTTACAATCAAGACTGCCTGGATTGAAATCCCAGCTTCCTCACCTGCTATGAACTTAAGCAGTCAACTTGTCTGAACCTGTTTCCTCATCTGCAAAGTGTGGATAATTATAGTACATATTTTAGAGGGCTCTTCTCAGGATTAAATACAAGTGAAGGGCTTGAAACAGAGTGAGTGATCAAGTGTCTCTTTATATTAAAACACTCTATTTCATTAATTCATTCTCCACATATTTATTTTTGCACTCCATGAAACTGTGGAAATGTAGTCTCTTCAAATTACCAGGATCTGAATTTAAAACTCTGGCTGAACAGTACTTACAAAGGTTATAACAATAGTTGGCTTTTAAATACAAATTCATTTGCATTTTAAAACAAACAACATGACTACATTTTATCCAGTTCACACCCTTTTCCCTTGGTTACATTGGGTTGAAACAATTAAAAACAACACAAGAACAGCTATTTAAAATATACAAGAAAACTAATTTACACCCCTCATTGACCTTTTTCCCCCTCTCCAAAATAGGATAGTGCTATCAACTCCCCAGGGATATTTTCAGCTTCTAACTTTAGGCTGTGAGTTTTTTAATAAAAACTATTAATTCTCATCTGTCTGTTTCATAAGAGTGTCAGGATGATGAAATAAACTAAGGTGTGTGAAGAAAGTCTTTGCATTTCAGATTATTTCAGGAACGCTAGACAGTAGCAGCGGTTGATCGAGGAAAAAAGCAAAAACCTCGTAAAAACCACTATAGAGTATTTCGCCGTGAGAGTAAGTTTGACACTCTGAGGCTCCCGTAGTCAAGCTCGCTTTAAGAGCCAAGATGGCGCCGCCGGCCGAGCTACCCATGTGCTGTTTCCGGTCGTACCCGGAAGCACGACTCCCAGCCGTAGCTGAGACTGTTGGCAATTGCCAGTGGTGTGGGTTTTCTTAAAACTGCTCGTCGCGGAGCCAGTCAGCAGCTAACATGTCTAGCAGAAACAATAACAAGCTGCCCAGCAACCTGCCGCAGTTACAGAATCTGATCAAGCGAGACCCGCCGGCTTACGTGGAGGAGGTAGGAATGCGGCGCGGTGAGGCTAGAAGCCGGGACGCGTCTGGTTGAGACAGTGGCTGGAGGGAGGCGTGGAGTGGAGCAGGGGTCCTGGCTCGCCTCGTGTTCTGCTCTTAAGTTCAGGGGTTCCTCGAGAGGAGAAAGGGGGTTAAGGGAGAGACATGCCACAAGGTTCGTTCCCCACCTTTTGAAATCTGCTGCCCGTCTGGGTTTTCTGCCTGCTCCTTAGACCCTGCTGCCACAGAAACACCATTTAAAAGACCTCATTTTTGCTTTAGGGGTTATCTCCCGACCTCACTGAGGTCTAGAGACAAATGGTCCGCCCCCAACCTCTGACTTCCACACAGGTTTCTCAAGCCTTTTCTTTTCTGAAACCCCTAAATGGAATTAGTCTGTAACAGTGGATGAAACTTTTGTTTAGATTGTTTCCCACCGACGTCTGTTTCCGGGAGCCCGCGCTCTGTGCCATGGACTGTGTTGGGAAGGAGGGAGTATTCTCAAGTATAAGGGACAGACATAAGAGCTTAGTATTATCTAGTTACAAAACAGGATTCAGTCTCATCGGAAGCTGGCATGACCTGGATGTGAGAATTTACCTGTAGTGAGCACAGAAAAGGGTAGTGTAAGATGATGTGCGAAATGCAGGCAGACAGAGGTGGAATGATGTGGGGCCTTTTAAAACACGGTAAGGGGCCTCCCTGGTGGCGCAAGTGGTTGAGAGTCCGCCTGCCGATGCAGGGGATACGGGTTCGTGCCCCGGTCTGGGAGGATCCCATATGCCGCGGAGCGGCTGGGCCCGTGGGCCATGGCCGCTGAGCCTGCGCGTCCGGAGCCTGTGCTCCGCAACGGGGGAGGCCGCAACAGTGAGAGGCCCGCATACCGCAAAAAAAAAAAAAAAAAAAAAAAAAAAAAAAAAAAACACGGTAAGGAATTAAGATTTTACTCTTAGTGTGTTAGGGAGCCATTGAAGAGTTTTAAGCAGAGGTGTGACATGATCTGATTTATATTATTAAAAATTTATTCTGGAGGCTGTAGATAGAATGGATTGTAGAGCAGCAAGATTGGAAGCAGGGTAACTAATATGACACCTGTCGGAATAGCCTAGGCAAGGGATGGTGATGCCACTGGAATTACCAACACAGGTGGAGAGAAGTGAACAAATTGGGACTAGCTCTACATGGAAGTAGAGCTAGTAGGACTTCCTGGTGGAGTGAATATGAGGGATAAGGAAAAAAGAAGGAAGGAAGGATGGTTCAGGTTTTTTATTTCTGCATCTGGGTATTTGACAAATACTATTTAGTACCTGTTATGTACTAGGTACTAGGACTATGGTAGTGAGCAGTACAGATAAAAATACTTTTCTCATTAGATTACATTCTAGTCATCTAGGGGAAGAAGTGGGATAAGAATCTTGCCAGGAGCACACTGAGTTATGGAGCCCTCTCTTCACTTGTCAGTGGTGACGTGGAGTTAAGGGAGGTAGGGTCTTAACTGAAGCATGTAGGGACTGCAGGTCTCCCTCTTGATTCCTACTCTTGGAAAAAACTGGAGGCTTAGCAGTTTTGTTGGGAAAATCAGGGGTTATGTTTTTTGACTAGGCTAAGTTTAAGATGTCTGTTAGACATCTAAACAGGCAATTGGGTATATGAATTTGGAGCTCACTGAACCAGTTAGGGCTGGTAATATAAAGAAATACTCATTCTTGGGACTTCCATGGTGGCACAGTGGTTAAGACTCCATGCTCCCAATGCTGGGGGCCTGGGTTCAATCCCTGGTCAGGGAACTAGATCCCTCAGGCCACAACAAAGCTCCCACGTGCTGCAACTAAGACCTGGAGCAGCCAAATTTTAAAAAAAAAGAAAGAAAGAAAGAAAGAAATACTCATTCTCTTTCTGAGTGTCTCTCCCCATTCCCTTCCCTTCCCCCTCTCCTCCTTTCTCCCTACCACTCTATCTAACACATATACACATAGTTTAAAGCCATGGCCTAGGCATGAGAGTAGCTGTAGGGTGTGGAACTGAGGCCTTGTGAGTTCCAACATTAGATTGTTGGGTTGTTGTTAGGATTAAACATAATTAAATGAAATAATGTACATGATGAGTTTGGCACACAGCAAGTGCTGAATAAATGGAAGCTATTATTTCTGTGTGTCTATTGCTTTTGCCTGTTAACACATCTTATCTAGAACTCCAGGATAAAATCATAATTATTATTTAAAAGAAGAGGGGAATTTTGACTAGAGAGCTTTGTGTACGTGAATTATAATTTACATTTTCTGACTCACATATTTCTGCAGATATTAGTGCTCTATATACATGGACAATATAGTAGGGGGTCATTTAGATAGTGAATGGCAGTAGAGAGCCAGATCTGAGTTTTTGACTCTTGTTTCACTGTTCTTTATACCTTACTACCTAAATTTCTAATGATAAGGGAAAGGGTCTTTAGATTACGCAAAATGTGCAGAGATTTTTCAAAACTCATTTTGAAGAATTCTGATAAGGAAAACATAGTGTTTCTACATACCTTTGCCACATCTTTTTCTCAATGCCATTATCAAAGATTTCTAAGTAATTTTTAATTCTCTACTGAGAAAGTCTTATAACAGAAGGTGACCAATTTAAATTTTATTTTTCTACAGTTTCTACAGCAGTATAATCACTACAAATCCAATGTGGAGATTTTCAAATTACAACCAAATAAACCCAGCAAAGAACTGGCAGAGCTGGTGATGTTTATGGCACAGGTAAGAAGATAACTTTTGAGTAAAACAAAGACCAGTTGTTGCACACAGCTTGCAGAATATTTTTCACTTACACCCAACCTCATTCCATTCGGGAATGGGAACTTAATTTTATTTTGTTTTGTTTTTTTTTTTTTTTTTTGCGGTACGCGGGCCTCTCACTGTTGTGGCCTCTCCCGTTGCGGAGCACAGGCTCCAGACGCACAGGCTCAGCGGCCATGGCTCACGGGCCCAGCCGCTCTGCGGCATGTGGGATCTTCCCGGACCGGGGCACGAACCCATGTCCCCTGCATCGGCAGGCGGACTCTCAACCACTGCGCCACCAGGGAAGCCCGGGAACTTAATTTTAAAAAGAAAATTAGTTTTCCCTTTTTGCAGATTTTATTTCCTCCTTATGTTCAGTTAGAGGATTTCACTAGAGCTTTTCACAGAACCAGCTGGAGCAAAAAAGCTTTCAAACTATTTGTTTTCTTCAAATTCATCATAAAAGCAAATTCTGAATCATGTCACCTACTTTACTAAGACTAGAGGAAATATGAAAGGGGTCAGAGAGATTAGCATGTAGAAGAAAAAGAGATGGTTTGGAGCCATCTACTTCTATGAAACATAGCCTTTTATTCTCCTTTTGCAGAACATCCTTAATATGTGCATATGAATTATAGGAGAGAAAGAAAAACTTCAGAAGAGCCTTTGCTTTATTACAGATTGGTCACTGTTATCCAGAACATTTAAGTAACTTTCCTCAAGAGCTGAAAGATCTTCTCTCCTACAACCACACTGTCTTGGATCCAGATCTCCGAATGGTAGGACCAGTAGTTGGATTGATAAATTGTGCTGTGTTCACATGTGCGTGTAATATGTGTTTAAAGGAGAACAGCCTGTCATCTAAACATCTTTCTAAAATGTAAATCAGTGTGTCACCCGTTCCTTAAAATCCTTCTGTTGCTTTTCATTTACACAGAATAAAACTCAAATTTATTAACTTAGCCTGTAAGTCCCTACATGATTTGCTTCCTTCCTGTGTTTTTGGCCTCACTTCCTTTTTTGCTGCACTCCTCTCTCTGCTGCACTCCTCTCTCTGATCTCTCAGTTCTGCCAGTATGCTAACCCTGCCAAGATGCTCTTTTCCCTTTTTTGATTAGGTGATTCCTTCTAGTCATTCAAATCTCAAATGCATGAAGAACCCTAATTATAACCTATAGTTTTTATAAAGCTTAGTTTAGACATTTATCTATTAATTAGCCAGTTTGAGCATTTAAACATTGTTACCTTAGTGATTGACATTGGGTCCTGTCTGGGATCCCCTTTACCAGGCCAATGCTCCCATTTCCCCCACCCACGGGGAATGTTGGCTGCTAATGGCCCCCAGCTGCCCTTTCTCTGGATCACTGTCTTCAGCTAAATGGGAGCCCTAACACCTGGGAAGTGGCCCTCCCAGCCCACAGGTGGTATCTGACTAACCCAGATGTTCAAAAGCCCAACCCTTCCCAAAGGTCCAACTTTGTGTTGCAGTTTGTGCTCCAGAGCTTCTCTGTAATCAGACTAAAGCTAGTCTCCAGCCAAGGACACATCCTTGCCCAGCTTTTCTCTGCCGTATCCTGCTTCTTTTACTTCCCTTCTAGAAGAGAGCACACCCTGAACAAACCTCTGTAATAAATTGGGTTCTGCTTCTAGGGAACCCAACCAGAGGCATTTTCAAATTTTATATATCAGCTTTTCAAACACCTTTACAGCTGGTAGAACTTACACAAATATTATGATCTCAAAACATACTAATATCCTTTACCAAAACTTATAAAAATGCTAAGTCTGTAGATTCAACTTTGTTTCTTATTCTTGCATTTTCCCAGGCTTTCTGTAATTCTTCAATGTTTATACTTCTCTAGGATTATCTTAATTTGATCAGGCCAAAAAAAAAAAAAAAAGAATACCATCTCAGACAAGCCAAGGTTGGAGTCTCTGATTAACTCTCAGCTGGGACATGGGACCTGACAGCACAGCCTAACAGGCTTCAAACTTGAACCATTACAGAAGACTTTTACTTAGGTCAAGACTTAGGTCAAGTCCTTGTGGGCCATACAGATTTGAGATTTTGAGTGTGGAGACCTAGTGTCTTTCCAAGTAATTAGGTCTTCTTTAAGTTTTGTGTGCTAACAGTACCCAACCAAATTGGTCTACAGGCATTATTAAATAACTAAATGTGTGTGTGTATTTCTTTATAGTGTTTTATGATGATTAGTGGGTTTTTAAAAATAATTAGGACGTTGCTAGGAAGCAAGAGGTTGAGTCTGTATAATTAGCATTCCTCTTTAGAGTGTACTTGTGAAAGTTGGTGGTAAGCAAGGGTGCTACAACTACCATTGGACCGTTCTTACTACAAACTGTATTTCAAAAGAATGCCTTGTAAGGTCACAAATTCAGTTTGATTATCCCAATTTAGTGTGTTATGTTATTGTAACCCACCTTTCTTATCTCTGTGGATTTACTGATCACTGCGTTTTTCTATGTTGACACTTCCTTGACCTCCTGTGTAAAGGAGCCCTCCTGCAGTCACTATGTATCAATTATATTACCCTGTTTTATTTCCTTCCTGTACGAGGTATACCTGTTGATATGCTTACTTGCTTGCCTGTCCCCTCTTCTGCTCCACCCCCAGTGTAAGCTCCACGAGGGCAGAGTCTGACTGTTCTGTTCCCATGCCTAGAATAATGCCTAGTTAGTAGAAGACATTAAGTGCTTTTGGGATATACTTGCTCCATTTTCTCATCCTAACTTTATCATTATCTTATAGTATGTTTCTTTTTCCTTCCTGAGACATTTTGCAAAGCTTTGATCTTGCTGAGAAATAAGAATCTCATCAATCCATCAAGTTTGCTAGAACTCTTCTTTGAACTTCTGCGTTGCCACGATAAGCTTCTTCGAAAGGTAAAGAGCAAAATCACTCCCCGCTCCGCTCCATATCTCATTCTTCCTTGCAGTGACATGAAACTTATAGCATTTGGAGTCTCTTGATGCTTCATACTATTGGATACAGCTAAGAATAATTTTGATAGGAAAAAAATTGACCATTGTGTGCATGCAATATAGTGGTGATAGCTAACATTTATTGTTTACTTTTTGCTAGGTTACCATTTTCAGAGCATTTTACGTATTTGTTTACTCACAAAGTGCCATGAGATAGGGGTTATTGTTGTTGTTATTTTATAGATGAAAAGGCTGAGGCACAGAGAGAGAGAGTGATGTTCCCAGGGTCACACAGCTTCTGAGTGGTGAGGCAGGAACATAAACCCAGGGAACCTGGCTCCAGAACCCAAGCCCTTTTCCACTGTGCTGTACTGACCAGCTAAATCAGAGCATGGACTGGACACTCGTGGCTGTAACCACTCCCACCCTCTTCCCCCCAAAACTGACTTTTTTTGTTATTAATATTTCCCTGTGACTTCGTTTTTGCTTGTATAAGTAAGACCAGAAGTTGAAGATTTATGAAATAATTTTAAGAAAGAGAAACTAAAGTTTACATACATTAACTTAAAAAAAAATTTTTTTTTTTCCAAAATATTAAGACACTGCAACCATTTGATTTTAGCAGTTGTACTTCTTGGACTAACTTGTGAATAAAAGTGATCCAGGGAAGCATATTTTGGGTACCAATGATACTTGTAAAATTGCCAATATTGTCTTGCATGCAGTTAGGGGCTTGGACTTTCCTTTTTATTTTTTTAATTTATTTATTTTTGGCTGCGTTGGGTCTTCGTTGCTGTGTGTGGGCTTTCTCTAGTTGCGGCGAGCGGGGGCTACTCTTTGTTGTGGTGCTTGGGCTTCTCATTGCGGAGCACGGGCTCTAGGGCACACGGGCTTCAGTAGTTGTGGCACACAGGCTCAGTAGTTGTGGCTCGCGGGCTCTAGAGCACAGGCTCAGTAGTTGTGGCACATGGGCTTAGTTGCTCCATGGCATGTGTGATCTTCCCAGACCAGGGCTCGAACCCATGTCCCCTGCATTGACAGGCGGATTCTTAACCACTGCGCCACCAGGGAAGCCCCGACTTTCCTTTGTAAAAACAAAACAAAACAAAACAAAAAAAGCAAATGTTTTGAGATGTAATTCACATACAATGCATCCATTTAAATGTACAATTCAGGGGTTTTTAGTGTAGTCACAGAGTTTTGCAACCATCACCAGTCAGTTTTAGAACACTTATAGCACCCCCAAAAGAAACCCCATTCCCATTAGCAGTTACTTTCCATTTTCCCATCTGTCCCAGCCCAAGGCAACCACCAATGTACTTTTGGTCTCTATAGATTTGCCTACTCGGGATAGTTCGTGTAAATGGAATCATATAATATGTAATTGTCGGGCTTCCCTGGTGGCGCAGTGGTTGAGAATCTGCCTGCCAATGCAGGGAACACGGGTTCAAGCCCTGGTCTGGGAGGATCCCACATGCCGCGGAGCAACTGGGCCCGTGAGCCACAATTACTGAGCCTGCGCGTGCGATAAAGAGTGGCCCCCGCTTGCCACAACTAGAGAAAGCTCTCGCACAGAAACGAAGACCCAAAACAGCCATAAATAAATAAATAAATAAATAAATAAATAAAATAAAATTTAAAAAATAAAATACTTTAAAAAAATGTAATTGTTTTGTGACTGGCTTCTTTCACTTAGCATAATGTTTTCAAAGTTCATTCATGTTGTAGCGTGTCAGTGTTCATTACTTTTTGTTGCCAAATAATATTTCATTGTCTGGTTATACCACATTTTGTTTATCCACTCATCAATTAATGGACATTTGGGTTGTTTTCACTTTCTGGCTGTTGTGAATAATGCAGCTATGAATATTTGTGTGAACATTGGTTGGAAATATATTTTCATTTCTTTTGGATATATAACCAGGAGTGGAAATGTTGGGTCATATAACTTCATATTTAACCTTTTGAGGGTAACTTTCATTTTGCTCTACCTGCTTTTTTTTGTTTGTTTTATTTGTTTTTGGTCTCTTGTGATAGAATGAAAAGTGCGGAAAATTAAATCCTCCAGTACATTTATATTTCTCTCCAAATTAAGCAAGGTTAGAAATGTCGGTTAATGTGTATATGTTTTTGTTTCTTTTCCTCAGACTTTATATACTCATATTGTGACTGATATCAAGAATATAAATGCAAAACACAAGAACAATAAAGTGAATGTAGTAAGTACCCTTTTGTTTTCCATGTTTGCAGCATTGTACTACAGTATCATGCAGTTTATTAAGTCTTCTTTCTCCTCTTTTTCTTCAGGTATTGCAGAATTTCATGTATACCATGTTAAGAGATAGCAATGCAACTGCAGCCAAGATATCTTTGGATGTGATGATTGAACTCTACAGAAGAAACATCTGGTAATACCTATGTACCTGTCTCTTTCGAAATAGTCTTTTTTTCATTTGTAATTACCACAGAACACATACACAAATATTTTTCTTGGTTTTGAGCTCTTTAATATATCTCTGCCATAGATTAAGTTGGAAGTAGAAATATGGAGGCAATCCAAACGACTAATAACAATATTCACTACCATTTCTTGAGCACTTGCACTATGCCTTACCTCATTCAACCTTCAGAACAGTGTAATGCAGCTTATTTGGGATTATTCCCACCTTATAGGTAATGAAACCCATAGGTTCATAAGTTTAAGTTTAGTAGCTAGTAAAAGGCAGAATTGAAATTCAAACCCAATCTGTCTGACTGAAATCCGGGCTCTTTCTACTCAGCCTCTCTGAAGATTTTCAAATCAATTTACCTTATATACTTAAATTATCATGTTTCATAAACTTTGGCTTGTTGGTACAGTGTCCCAACTCATGTCTTTTGCTTTTTTTATTCACTAATTTTTTTTAAGTATAAAAGTAATATTCGTTGCAGCAGAAGATTTGGAGAAGCTAGAAAGTTCTTATTTTTAATTATTGATAGTCCCACCCCCTAGGGATAATCAGTTAATATTTTATGATATTTCCTCCTGTCCTTTCTTTAATGTGAATTTTAAAGTATGGTTGGAATTTTGCTGTATTTTAGTTTTTTATTGGTTTTTTATTCCCCCCCCCAGTTATCTTGAGCAGGTTTTATGTCATTAAAAATTCTTCAAAAAATACATCTGCATGGCTGCATAATTTTCTGACACAAGACTGGGCTAAAATTGAATTAAATGTTTGCCTGTAGTTGACTGTTTAGCAACCCGTGACTTTTTGAAATATTATAAACTATGAATTTTAACATGTCAGAAATATTTACGACTTATTTTGTGCCATTGTCTATGCTGTCAAATACAGTCGAATGAAAATTCGCTTTAAAACACTCAACTGGGGCTTCCCTGGTGGCGCAGTGGTTGGGAGTCCGCCTGCCGATGCAGGGGATGCGGGTTCGTGCCCCGGTCCGGGAAGATCCCACATGCCGTGGAGTGGCTGGGCCCGTGAGCCATGGCCGCTGAGCCTGCGCATCCGGATCCTGTGCTCTGCAACGGGAGAGGCTACAGCAGTGAGAGGCCCGTGTACTGCAAAAAGAAAAAAAATAAAAAAATAAAAAAATAAAACACTCAACTGTCTTCCCCCAGGAATGATGCCAAAACTGTCAATGTGATCACCACAGCATGTTTCTCTAAGGTCACCAAGGTGAGCACGTGTATGGCTGTGTGAAGGCACTGTCTGTGAGTAGCCCGCTTCTCCAGCTAGAAGGTGAAGGAGATGGGTATGCGAGGAAGAGGTGGTGTGCGGATGTGCTGCTTGTGCTTAGGCTGCTTCCCTGGTTTATCTGCACTTTAGAGGAGTCACGCAAAATTATGAGTTTTTAAAATGCTTGGTATTAAATGATAGCCTTAGCGTTTATTTTATGTTTTCCTCTGTAATTCTTGACTGCTCTTTTATTGGACTCAGGCACAGCTGAAAGAAATTTAAGGACGTGTTTGACTTTCTCTTAGAGGGGCTATATCACTTTTCTTGTGGGGAGATGTAGAAGTTCCTGACTTCCTACTTGAAGGATAACAACTGTGTAGAGCCGGGCTAAGACAGATGAGCCCAAATCCTACCATTCTTTGTTTTTTTTTTTTTCTTCAGATCCTAGTTCATATGCATGTGTAAAATATAGACAGAAGTATTTATTCTTTGTTGTAAGCTGGGATGAGTAATTGACTTTGAATTGGTCTTTAGATATTAGTTGCTGCTTTGACATTCTTCCTTGGAAAAGATGAAGAGGAGAAACAGGACAGTGACTCAGAATCTGAGGTTAGTTTAACCATAGATACTTCTGAACTTTACAGTTTAGCAGATTTTGTTATTGTTTTCAGTACAGATTGTAAAAGTTGGAAAGAAACTTAGATGCTACCTTTATCCTTTATTGAGTTCTGCCATGCTGAGATTTTATTCTATTTAGAACTTGTCACTTACATTCAGAAAGATAGGTTAAGTAACTAATAAAACTTAGATTCATTCAACCTTGTTCTTAGTGCTAAAGCTATACCTATATCTCACTATATGAACTTAGAATAAAAATTACTGCCAATATATTTTTGAGGTAGAGTGTTGACATCATGGAAGTTTAGAGTGGAGAAACGGAGAAGGGTAGTACAGCATCTTTAAAAGGAAGAATCAATTTATGATGTCATGAAATTTTCTTCATTAAAAAATATTTTTTATTAATATTAAAAAGAAATTCTAAAAGAAATTCCCTTCCCATTTTAGCATTTTGGTAACAAGAATACTGGAATATGGGATAACACCTTTTGTTATTACTTTAGTAAATAATGTATGAACAATACATTCTTACTGTATAAAATTTCAGGTACTATAGATAAAAGTTATCTTGATCCTTTCTTATTGCCACTTCCCAGTTCCTTCTTCATAGATAACCATTTCGTTTCCCATGCATTTCTGTGTGGATGTGTATACATATTGTCTTATGTGTGTGGTCTGTTTTTAAAATATATATAAATAATATATGTATTATTTTGCAACCTGCTTCCTTTGTGATGACATATATAGATGTACCAGTGCATTTAGATATTCTTCTATTAGTACACATAGATCTACCTCATTCTTTTAACCTCCACATAATATTTCAGAATATGGATGTACTATAGTTTAAGCATTTCCCTATTGATAAATATTTGTTTCCAGTTTCTTTTTTCAAATAAAAACAAAGTTTCATTCTGTCTGTATATTAATACTTCAATAAAAACTAAAAGCAAGGGGCTTCCCTGGTGGCGCAGTAGTTGAGAGTCTGCCTGCCGATGCAGGGGACACGGGTTCGTGCCCCGGTCCGGGAAGATCCCACATGCCACGGAGTGGCTGGGCCCATGAGCCATGGCCGCTGAGCCTGCGCGTCCAGAGCCTGCACGTCTGGAGCCTGTGCTCCGCAACGGGAGAGGCCACAACAGTGAGAGGCCAGCATACCGCAAAAAAAAACCCAAAAACTAAAAGCAAAATAAAAACAAAAGTCAGTGTTGCAGTGAAAGTCTTTGTATGTGCCTGTTCCTGCAGATGGGCAAATTTGTTTTTTATTGAATTTTTAAAGTTGTGTTTATTTTTAATAGCTGCATGCAAAGAGTATAAGTACAAAGAAGTGATTGAAAGGGTTATTCCTTGCTTCTATGCAGATTTTCCTTGTTTATAGTTTTACAAAGTAGTTTATTCTTCAGGATGAAGGACCAACAGCAAGAGACCTGCTAGTGCAGTATGCCACAGGGAAGAAAAGCTCCAAAAACAAGAAAAAGTTGGAAAAGGCCATGAAAGTCCTCAAGGTGAGACTTGTACCTCGGAAATGAGATAGGAATCATTAGAATGCAGAATATGTGGTCTTTAGAAAAGCTTTTAAGCATTTGGAATAGAGAAAATAGCATGTTTGAAAGACTTAGAAATGTGTGATGACTTTTTAAGCACTAATTTTTTAGATGAATAAATGTTCTCAGCTCTAGCAAGATCTGTGGCTTGATTAAATTCATTTGTTTTGATCACGATGTCTTCTCAGAAGAGTATGCAAATGAAGTACATTTTGTTTTGTAATAATTATTTGAAAGTCATTAATTTGGTCCTTGTGTGTTTTTTAATGTTCCTATTTCCAAATCTCTTTAAGTCTCACAGGTGCTAATAGCTAGAACATTTCCAAGGTTTAATTTTTTATTTTTGGCCACGTTGGGTCTTTGTTGCTGTGCACAGGCTTTCTATAGTTGCGGCGAGCGGGGGCCACTCTTCATTGCGGTGCCTCAATGAGAGAGCCCTTGTGCTGCAAACTACAGAGCCCACATGCTCTGGAGCCCATGCACCACAACTAGAGAGAGAAAACCCACGTGCCACAGCTAGAGAGAAACCCAAGAAGACTGCATGCCATAACGAAAAGATCCCGCATGCCTAAACAAAAGATCCAGTGTGCTGCAACTAAGACCCGACGCAGCCAAAAAAAATAAGGAAAATAAATAAAATAAATATAAATAGTGTAATGGAGTTGATAACAGCCTTTAGCACATTAGCACGTTTAATCCCAAGGGCCTCTTCACTGTAATTCAGAATGTAAATGTTTTCCTCTCCCTTTCTTTCAGAAACAAAAGAAGAAGAAAAAACCGGAGGTGTTTAACTTTTCAGCTATTCACTTGATTCATGATCCCCAAGGTACTATAATTATGACCTCCCAAGTTCCTTGTTGGCTTTACCTGCCTATTTAGATTCCTACCTTCAAGGTTACCAGGGAATATAAAATCCTTGGCACTTAATAGACAATCAGTAAATGCTTAGTTGTTACCTATTGGTTGTAGCCTAGAGAATTCTATTCCAAAGCAGTGATTCCCAATCCACAGCAAAATAAGAAAAACATGGAGGAACAGCTCTCTTTGCAATTCATGTCTTTAATAACACAGTACTTGTAGTATAAGACATTGTGCTTGACCAAATGAAAAATTGACAATCTTTTATTAGTCCCTTTTTTTTTAACTGGTATGTGGAAACCAAAAGTTTGGGAAACCCTGTTCTAGAACACTAGTTCTCAAACTAGAGTGCACATTGGAATCACTTGGGGAATTTATAAAACTATACTGGTACTTGGGTCTTGTTATTCCCAGAGACCGATTAGGTGATATGGAGTATGGCTGGGCAGTGGGGCTTTTAAATGCTCTCTGTATTTTAGTTTTAGTTTGCTGACCCTTTCTCTAGGTCAGTGTTTCTCGGACTTTAAGGCACATACTGATCACCTTGGGATCCTGTTAAAGTACAGATTCTGTCTGATTCAATAGGTCTGGGGGTGGGGCCTGCAGTTCAGTATTTCTAACAAGCTATTAGGTGGACAGCTGCTGGTGGTCTGCAGACCACACTTTGAGGAGCAGGGCCCCAGAGAACTATAAGTGGAGCATCTGTCAACAGTAACTCAAGGTGTTGATGCTAAAAATCTTGGAAATCCTTAAGACTTAACTTTGGGCACCATTGAAGGTATATTTGCCTGTGTGTGAGTCTTTTCACCTTCAGTTATGCTGCTGTGTTTACCATCCTGGTTCTGCAGAGTGATTTCAGGCACAGCCATACCAGAGTCAGTGATCAAACTACTGCTTTTCTCTACACCTGTTAGATTATGTTGTGTAGACCATGGGCCCACAGTATACTTCTCTGATATTCTCCTTTCCAGATTTTGCAGAAAAACTACTGAAGCAGCTAGAGAGCTCTAAGGAGAGGTTTGAAGTGAAGATGATGCTCATGAACCTCATCTCCAGATTGGTGGGAATTCACGAGGTTTGAATTACATTATGTTTCTCTCGATGGATATTAGAAGTAGAATTTTTCTTGGTAAAAGGACACAAAGGTAGAGCAGTGGCTTAATTTTATCCTCCCAAACCATTTAAACCCATACAGTTTTACAAAGGGATAAAATCTTTCTCTCTGAAAATAGCTGTCTTTGTCGCTTTGTTTTCTTATCAGTTAGTATGGATGTTGAATTGTACATGTATTCAGTTTATGGACAGACTATTTTTGTTCTGTTTTTCTACTTTTTATTTTATTTTATCTATGTTTCACTTAGACATTTTCCTGAGCCAACAGAGCCCACATATTTTTATCAACTGTTATTACATTTCACAGTTTACCCCTTCATAGCTTTCCTGACTTCCAGCCCACTCTAGCAGGAGGATCATGTTTGCAAAGCTGAATTCTCTGGTCATTCACTTTATATTAAATTAGATTGCAAGAGCTCCTTGGTGGTATAATGTATACATATTGTGTATACATATGGAAACCTCACACATACTCAGACTAACTGCCATTGTAGAAAAGGAGGGATTCCCAGAAATTCAGCCCATGAAGAAATGACCATTGAGGTTGTTCTCTATAGTGCTGTTCTGATCATCACTGAATGTGTTGCTTTCTTCAAAAAAAACAAGAAGTAAAACAGGCTCCTTCTTTGAAAATCAAACAGTATAGACATATATCAAGTTAAAAATGAATAAATGCACTTATTCCATTTCTCTAAGAAAAACTTAACATTTTGGTGAATAAATTGCTTTTTCTACATGGGCTGCAGTTCTAAAGCAGGATTACCAGGTCAATTCTTGTTACATTTGTGCAGTAATTTCAAGTCACACCTGAATTTGAGCTCAATGGAAAAGCAAAAGTGATTCTCAATTCAAGCATGGTTTGGTGGAAATGATACTGGAGTTTCACAACTGGCTACAATTGAACACCCATCTCTGTATTGAACCCAAGTCTTCCCTTTTACTTCTCTGGTCCTGGTTTTGCTCTGTGGCTAAAATAGAAAAAAATTTATTCTCACATGATGAACTTTGAAGAAGACCAGGCCATCTCCAAAGTTTCTCTTCTTGAAGTTAAAGATTACAATTGCTTTAATAACTGGATCCTTGTCTCCTTTATCTAGGTAGACTCCAGAGTGTTAGTGGTTTCTGTCTAAAATATGGAGCTCAGAGTAATTCCTCCAGTGTGGTTGGACTGCTATCCCATAACAGAACTAGACTGGGTTTTTTGGTGATCAGAGTACACTAGGCACTATTCAGATTTGAGTTACTATTATCTTTGAAGACTAAAAAATTGGTTCTGCAGCCACACTAATTTAAAAGTAGAAGAAAGTTGCTTTTTGACTGCCTTTTCACCCCCTGGTTTATTCTGTGTACACTTTCTTCTTCCTTGACATAATAGGATAGGAACAAGGCCTTCCTTTCTTTGGTTAATACAGCACATTGAATCATCCTGTAGCATGAATGCTTGTTGAGAAAAAAAGAAAGTAAAAAAATGATTCCCAGTTAGTTGAGCTTGGTGATATAATTGCATCATGGAGAAATGAAACTCCACAGCTCAACTAGATATATATTAAAGTCAGTGCATTCTTCTTTCCACAGCTTTTCCTCTTCAACTTCTACCCCTTTGTGCAGAGGTTTCTGCAGCCCCACCAAAGAGGTAAGGCTTCCACTTGCCGTGTTCCTTTGATGGCCTTGGGGTTAACCATCCAGAGTCTTTTGTCCTGGAATTAATACTAAAGACAAGAGTTAGGAGTGAAGTGTGTTCTGCTTCAGAGACAAGGAGAGAAACCTGTATGTTTTCTTTCCAGATTCTGCCATGAGGTAATTGTTCTGCTTTAAGAAATAATTATTTGAGGGGGGGAAAAAACACCGAAACAAAATGTTGGTTTTTCAAAGCAAGTCTTTTTGTAATACTATAAATACTCATGTGAAAAATTCTAAAAAAGAATTTTGACTATTTATTGTAACTTCATTTTAGATACCAGGGTTTAACTTACTGCTTTCATTGCCCTCATTTATATTCTTAATTAAAAGCAACATGAAAGCAGGAAGGAAGAGATGGTGGTTTTTGCATTTGAACTTGAACCAAGGTAGGAAAGAAATGAACGTTCATTGAACATTCAACATGAGCCAAGCACTGTGCTAAGTACTTTACATACAGTCATCTCATTTAATCCTCACTTCAATCCTGAGAGATGTAGAAAGAAAAAACAAAAGACCAAGATCACTCAGCAAATAATGGCTGATCAGGCTTCACCTCACTTCTTTGTTTTGCCAGAGGCCTTGTTCTTTATCCATACTGCCCCTTTAAAGGGAGAGTGTGTGTATATATGTGTTGTATTTATTCATTTATTGAGTGAGTGCTAGTCTGAGCACTGCATTAGACACCAGTGAACACAAAGTAACATCCTCACCTTCATAGAGCTTACATTCTAGAGGAAGATCCACAGAGTGCTGTGTATAATATGTCCAGGTGACAGTAAGTATTTTGAGGAAAAAGGAAGCAGGTGAGGACAGTAGGGAGTGCTGGGGTGGGTTCTGTCTAGATTATGTGGTCAGGAAATCATTTTGATAATTAGTGTGAGCACTAATTTTATGCTGTTAAGCAGGGCCAGGAGGAAGCGAGGCAGTGAGCTAGGCAGATGTCGGGGGTTGGGTGTTGGGGCAGAGTAAGCAGCAGGAGCATGATGGCCAGCGTGTGCTGGCCATGTTTGCTGTGGTCCTGAGGGCAGGGCAATAAACTGACTGTGGCCTTTCCCATCTCTGACATTTTTAGAAGTAACAAAGATCCTTCTGTTTGCTGCACAGGCATCTCATCACTTAGTACCCCCAGAGGTGAGAACTCTTCAACTTTACTTCTGTCAGGATCTAGTGCCTATGTAGCCCTTCCACTAAGTATATCATGGTGGCCTTTCCCACAGGGATTACTGACCTCCCTGCCTTTTTTAAACTGAGTAGAAGAGACACTAGCTCTTAAGGAGATATCCATAGAAGTTTACTCATAGAAGTAAAAACATTTTACTGTAGAAAGTAAAGTGTATTTTGGACAAGTTGTTGAGAATTCTGGTTTTGTTTAATTGCCAAATTTTATGCTGGGGAGGCAAGAATATCAGTGAATTTATAGTGATTATTATTCAAAACTGATCGTTTCTTTCTTTGATTAAAATAGTGTTGGATGATCGTGGGTCAAAGCAATTTTTAATCCATGTTGAAAACTAATATTAAAGGCGAGCCTAATTTAATCTGAGGATAGCTAAGAAGAAGGCTAACACCCAACGTGGAATATTTTTCTCTCAGTCTTCCTCAGTCTTGATCCTTCCAACTCCCAAACCGAAGGTGGAGGGCTGTTTTTCCACTGTAATAGTTTATGGTCCCTTCATCGTCAAGCGTTTGAGTAGGTGTAGACGTTTTACCAGCACTCATATCCTTTCTCTCCCTCCCGTTCAGATCACGCAGTCATTGCTCATGACTGTGGCCAACAATTTTGTTACCGACAAGAACTCTGGAGAGGTCATGACAGTAGGGTATGTAGAATGTGGCTATAGGCAGTGGGTATGGTTGTAACGCACTGGGTTTGCTTTCCATTACCAAGATGTAAAATTTCATCTATAATGTGCTCTCTGCAAAAACAGTTTAAAGTACATTTCAGTCTTCTCAGCAGGCTTGGTATTTTTAATTTATTGGTCAGAACTTTGAGCCAGAGAAAAGATATTTGCCCTTCTAATCAACATTTTATTTTTTAACTCGCTTTCCCTCTTTCAAATGAATGCTTGTGTGGCAACCTAAATGTTTTTCTTCTGTCTTCTACCCTGAATTCCTATCTTCCCTAGAACAAATGATTCGTTATGGAATCATTTTTTAATCCCAAGGTGGTTCAGTGGCCCTTTTGATTAATTCAAAAGCACTTAATGAGTGTGAGCACTAATTTAAGGACGACTGATCTGTCCTGATAACTAAGCAGTATGCTGAACAGCTGCTTTTTATCTCCCTTGGAAACTATTGCTGGGATAACAGCCCTAAAGACCTTTAACTTTTCCTTATTTGACCTAGTACTATCTCCCCTAGAGTTGGCGAATAAACGCTGCTGTCATATACAGGCACACTTCCTTTTATTGCCCTTTGCTATATTGCTCTTCACAGATACTGCGTTTTTTTACAAATTGAAGGTTTGTGGCAACTTTGTGCGGAGCAAGTCTATCGGTGACATTTTTGCAGCAGCACTGGCTGACTTCATGCCTCTGTGTAACATTTTGGTAATTCTCACAATATTTCAAACTCTCCACCAGCAAAAAGATTATGCCTCACTGAAGGCTCAGATGAAGGTTACATTTTTAGCAATAAAGTATTTTTTAATTAAGTTATGTACTTTTTAAGACATAATGCTATTGTACACTTAGTAGACTACAGTATAGTTAAACATAACTTTTGTATGTACTAGGAAACCAAAAAATATGTGTGACTCACTTTATTGCAGTGGTCTGGAACCAAACCTGCAATATCTCTGAGGTATGCCTGTATTTTACAGAGATGACACTGTTTCTTATTCTTCTAGTAGAGGAAATGGCAGTAACCTGTCTGGAATCAAAGCCCTCTGAGGCTCCCCAACCTCACACTCTACCATGCTGCAGTTTTAGAGACCTAAGACCTATAAAACCCAACTTACATTCCTTTTGATTTAGTCTTTTTAGAAAATATTCTTAGGTTGAACCACATGAAACTGCTGGGGGTTTTTTGTTTGTTTGTTTTAATTTATTTTTTTCCTTTTTTTAGAATCAATGCTATAAAAGAAATAACAGCTCGATGTCCTCTAGCCATGACTGAAGAACTTCTCCAAGACCTGGCTCAGTATAAAACACACAAAGATAAGAGTAAGTGGTGTGTTATTCTCAGTAGATCAAAGAGTACAGAGTAACTCATTTTTACCTCAGTAGACTCTTTGCTCTGAAGTTTCTAATTAAAGGTATTATTTTCCAGATGTGATGATGTCTGCTAGAACTTTGATTCAGCTCTTCCGAACACTGAATCCTCAGATCTTACAAAAGAAATTCCGGGTAGGTGAAGCATACATATGTTGATCAAGGATTTGGTCTCAGAAAGTAAGGGTAATTTCCTGCAATTTGAGTTTGAGTATTTCTGATGCTTCCAGTAGGAGTATTGGTGATACATGTAGTTTTATTCTTTAAGCTCAGAATAAAATTGATTGAATACTGTTGCTTAACTGTTTTATAGTTGGTATATGCTCTTTGATGATGAATGACTCTTATAGACCTGTTAGACTGTTTGAAGTCAGTAACTGATGCCAGTATTGAACAGGCTGTTCCCTAACCAGATACTACCTCCTTCAAGTTGGGACAAAGAAAGATGCATGTATGTAACAGAAGGAGAGATCTCAAGACTTAACTGAAGTTTCCTGAGGTGGATCAGAAGAAAGCAAGAAAACAGTGGGCAAAGTTCTGGCTGGGGGATTTACTTTGACCGAAGACATTGGTGGACTGTTTTTGTCATTCGATTGCTTCCATTTTTTGTGATTCTCCCTCTCAATTCATAATCCTAGAGAATCCTTTTCATGAATAATGTTTTGCAGTTTAAGGACCTCATTAAAAACTACTTCCTTTCCTTTAGGGTAAGCCTACAGAGGCCTCCATAGAAGCAAGAGTGCAAGAATATGGAGAACTAGATGCTAAAGATTACATTCCAGGAGCAGAAGTTCTGGAAGTTGAAAAAGAAGAAAAAAATGCTGAAGATGATGAAGGTTCATTTTTGTTTCACCATTATTCAGGACAAAATCACTCCTGCTATATCTGTATTGATCTTGAAACCTTTATACTGTTTGGACATTCATTCAGCAGATGTTTCCTGAGTAATGACTGTGTGCCACGCCCTGTTACGGGCACTAAAGGTCAAATGGGCATGGTCCTGCTCTGAGAGAATTTACATTCTGGTGTAGGAAATGCCTTTTCATGTCCTTCAGATTGGCTGCCCCTTATCAAGGGCATGCTGTTTGACACTTGGGAAAGATAATGGGTTTCTTTTGTTGCCTAGAAAAAATAATGAAGATTAGTCTATAGCAGTCCTCCTGTTGAAGGAGAATGCTTGTTGAACTGGTCGAAGAATGCTTGAGGAACTCCATTCTCATTTCCAGGGTTAGCATTTACTGCATTGGTCGCTAGGGTCCTGTCTTCTTCCCGTTCATTCCTTCATTATTTCAACAAAACTTTCGTAAGCATTAGCTATGAGCCAGCCACTGTCAAAGCAAAGATGAATGATATGGTTCTTGTCCTTGAGGGTCTTTCATAAACAGCTAATAAATCATTAACAGGATTTATGATTGGAGTGGGGTATAAGGGCTGGAGAGAGGTCAGGTCCACCTCAGAGGTTCAACAAAGGCTTCAAGGAAATGGTGACCCATGAGCCGTATTTGGAATGATTAGTGAGCAATGGTAGTAGAGTGGAGACTTTCCAGGCAAGCTGTGAGCAAAGTACTGAAGGGTTCAGGAAACTATTAGAATGTAGGATACAAGGTGATGCACAGAAAGCGATGAGGCTAGAGATAGAGGTGGGGCCTCACGTGAGTGGCTGTGTAGGCCAGGCCTAAGAGCTGGGACGCTGTCTTACAGAACATGGGCATCTGCTGAGAGACTGCAGGTAGCCTTCATTTTGAAAGCTTACTGTGGTGGCTCCGTTAGGAACTCTGATACCTCTTTACTGAGGTGTCTCCAAGGTTCTTACACAACCAAAAGTTTCTACCTTGGTTCTCTGAATGACTTGTTTCTAACTAATTTCTCAAACGTGCAGATGTGCTTAGACAAGTTAAATAACTTGTATGTGGCCACTGTAAATGTACAGGTACAGTTCTGATGGACATGGCTAGTTTGGTGGAAGGAACGTGGGCTCTAGAGTCATACATGATTTTCCTAATGTCCGTGGAGGCTGCATTTCTGGCAGTGTGGCCCGGGGCAGGTTACTTAACCCTGGACTCTGTTTCTCTTGTGTTGAGTCACGAGAGTTAGAGAAAGATTGCAAAGTTTGGGCTCACGGTGGATAATTGATCAGGGCTTATTCTCCGTTCCTTGACTTAATTAAATTGATATGGTTTATTTAACAATAATATTGCTCAGTTCTTGGTAAGCATCTATTTGAGGTTCATTACCTAAGTTTTCTTTTGCTTGATTTATCTCAATGTACCATGAACACTCAACATAAAGTGGGTGCTAATGGTGTGCTCTTTTTCACACAGATGAGTGGGAAAACACCAGTCTCAGTGATGAGGCAGTTTCCGATGGCGAATGGGTTGACGTGCACCATTCTTGCGATGAAGAACAGAAAGAAATCGTAAGTCCTCAAATGTCCTTTTCTCAGTGTTGAGGGGCCACGCCCTCACTGGAGCTAATAGCCGTTTAAAGCCTGTGTTGTGTCCTTTCAAGTCTGAGAAGCTGAACAGCATGCCCTTGGAGGAGCGGAAAGCCAAAGCCGCGGCCGTCAGCACTAGCCGAGTGTTAAGTCAGGAAGACTTCCAGAAAATCCGAATGGCCCAAATGAGGAAGGAACTCGACGCTGCCCCTGGGAAAGCCCAAAAGAGGAAGTACATTGAAATAGACAGTGATGAGGAGCCCCGGTAAGACAGTGTGTACACCAGGTCTTCAGTCAGCTCACGTGATTATGAAAGTATTAGGAAAAGGAATTCCATCCTTGTTACATATTACATTTTTTCCTTCACCCCAGGGGTGAGTTACTTTCTCTTCGGGACATTGAACGCCTTCATAAAAAGCCAAAGTCTGACAAGGAGACAAGACTCGCAACTGCAGTGGTGAGTGGGGCATGTCATTGCCTAGTTGTTTGAACAGAAAGCAGATAAAGTGAAATATGACTCAGAACTTGTATAGGCACAGAACTGCAGGGTTTTTTTGGCTGCATTGGGTCTTCGTTGCGCGAGCTTTCTCTAGTTGCGGTGAGCGGGGGCTACTCTGCGTTGAGATGCACGGGCTTCCCATTGCAGTGGCTTCTCTTGTTGTGGAGCACAGGCTCTAGGCGCACGGGCTTTAGCAGTTGCAGCGCATGGGCTCAGTAGTTGTGGCTCGCGGGCTCTAGAGCGCAGGCTCAGAAGTCGTGTGGCGCAGCAGCTTAGTTGCTCCGCGGCATGTGGAATCTTCCCGGACCAGGGATTGAACCCGTGTCCCCTGCGTTGGCAGGCAGATTCTTTTTTTTTTTTTTTCTTTTTGCGGTATGCGGGCCTCTCACTGTTGTGGCCTCTCCCGTTGCGGAGCACAGGCTCCGGATGCGCAGGCCCAGCGGCCATGGCTCACGGGCCCAGCCGCTCCGCGGCATATGGGATCCTCCCAGACCGGGGCACGAACCCGTATCCCCTGCATCGGCAGGCGGACTCTTAACCACTGCGCCACCAGGGAGGCCCAAGCAGGCAGATTCTTAACCACTGCGCCACCAGGGAAGTCCCTACAGTATTTTATTTTAATGTTTTAACTAAAAGTATAATTAACATAGATTAAAAGGCACAGATAAGAGGTGTTCAGTTAGATGAGTTTTAACAACTTGATAGCCACGTATGTAACCACTGTCTAAGACAAGCTGTAGAGCCCAGAAAGGCACCGTTATATGTTCAGGGTCTCAGGGAGGCTCAGTACATTTACCAGAGCTATGAGAAAAGCAGGGGAATGTTTAAGTCATTAAAGAAAAGCCAGCGACAGAGCTGCCTCGGGCAAGTCCTGTGGCTGTTTGAGACTGCAGCCTGCCTACCTTTCCAGATTCATTTTCTCTACCTTGACTTGTTTCAGACGCCATTCCAAATGGGCTCCGCATTACCCTCTATTCCATTTGTACTGACACTTGTTTAGATAAGTTTGAAAACCCACGTTCCTTCTCCACCGCAACTTTGCATATACTATTCCTACCTGAAATGCTCTACCCTTCCCTCCTTCCCTCACCAGGAAGGCCTTCATCCTGCAAAAAACAGCTTACAGGGTCTCCCTCTCTCAGAGACTCCTCTGGCCTCTAAGAAGCCTTTTCTTCCACTGAGCTCCCCTTGCCCCATTACAACACATCATGGTCATTTCTTCCCCTGGACTGAACTGAGTCTCTGGGGAGCAGTGACTGTGTGTTCCCTCCACCTTAGTGTCCTTGGCATCCAGTGGAGCTGGCACAGAGGAGACGTGTATGTTGATGAGATAACTCCTGCAGTGATATTTTTGTGTGTGTGTGCTGATAGGCTGGAAAAACAGACCGAAAAGAATTTGTGAGGAGGAAAACCAAAATGAATCCATTTTCCAGTTCCACGAATAAGGAGAAGAAAAAACAGAAGAACTTCATGATGATACGGTATAGTCATAACGTCCGGTCAAAAAATAAGCGTTCCTTCCGAGAAAAGCAGGTGAGCTCAACTTGAAGCTTGACTGGGTAGAGTGGTATTGTTGTTCTAAGACTTCTCTACATTTGAGTGGAGTTGTGCCTTCTAAAACCTTGTATTGTGTGTGTCTTAGGATTAATGGGGTGCATTATTGGAGAGCATGGAGAGGTGGAAAGCGGTCAGGGCTTGTAACCTAGACTTGACTTTGTTGAGATTCAGCTGTGTGACCAAAGGGAGGCCATTTTCCTCCTCTATAAATATAGGAGTTTAAACTAGATGAGCTCTGAGGTCCATTCCTATGCTAAAATTCTCTTGACATTGCATCTGTGAAATATATCAAAATTAACTGAATAATAATTTTTGAGTGTTTCTTATATGGTACTTTTTTCCAAAAAGCAATCATTATGTGTGGTAATATCTCATTAACAGTTTCAGGAAAGCAGTACAAACTAACAGTTCTGTTGTTGGCATGATCCTTTCTCTGTGTACCCTTTTGCAAAGCCATTATGTTTACAGACCTTTGGAATTGCATTTTATCCATTTTCAGTCTTTGATTGGTAGTCCTGGGCTGCTCTGTTGGCTTGCTTATTTCATAATTCATTGTAGTAAAACAAATTTATGTTTTTATATCCTCCTCTACTGCCAGTGTACCAGAGTGTATATCTAAATGTACTAGGAAGAATCTCTAGGAGGTCAGGTCAAGGGTAAAATAGTGCCACATTCTGAACCAGCGTTCCTAAATTGCAAGCCAAGGATGAGCCTGCCTGGCCTGAATGTGACAGCTCTCCAGGGCAGGGCTCCATCGGTGTGGGAACCAAGTCAGTATGAGTAACTCTGTTTATTTAATCTTTCTAGTTGTAAGCTCTTCAACCATGTTATGTAAGTAATAAAGTGGCAGTAATTTTGATTAGAATTTGTTGCAAGTTTAGGTGAAAGGAAAGGTGCTGTTAAATAGTCTTGACTTTTGCCAATTCAATTTAAATGCATGGTTGAATTGATTAAATTCATTAGTTTATCCTTCCCCTGCCCTTTATAAGATTTTTGGGTCAAGGAAATAATGATCATCCAGTTGGCAGGCCTTGCTTCATTTTGAGGTTTTTGTGACCTTGCTGCATTTTATCTAGGGGTGTTCCCCTAGCCCCTACTTCCTCTATTTTTTAGCATGCCTTTTTTTGGCATGATAGAGAAGCCTTGCTTTGTTCCTGTCAGTACCTCTTTCAGTATAAAATAGTTCTCTCAAAGATGAAAGAATTTTGTAAGAGGAAGTTAGCTCACTGGATATGTGCTAGTTCATGTGAACAATATGAACAGATACTGTGATTAAACTGTACAAATGAGAAAATAAGACATAGATAGCTGAATCTGAGAAATACCTTCTTAGGTGTGCAAATTAGGTTAAAATGAACTGGTTGATTTTGTTTTCCTACCATAAGCGTCCCAGTTATTCTGCATATCTACAAAGACATACCAAGACCCAGATCTGAGCTAAAGGCAAGAAGTCAATAACTTAAAGTCATAAAATTCAAAAAGCTTCATTAGAGCCAGGCAGCTTCCACCCCAAAAAATGCTCTAAAGTTTCTAGGACTCAAAGAGTGGTGGGTGCTTGGGAATTAATGGAATAATATCCATCACACACTTAAGATGTATACATTGACCTTGGTTATCTTCTTTTTATAATTTGGGTTTATTCTTAATAATCTTTTATTTAATATTCTGTTGTTTTCTTTCGGGAACTGTAAGACTTTATAAGGATGTTCATAGGTTCGCTGTGAACATTGGTCCTGTGGTCTTTTTCTATAGATCATATTTACATTTTTTTCTTTTTTATCTTCCAGCTGGCGTTACGAGATGCTCTCTTGAAAAAGAGAAAAAGAATGAAGTAACTTCCAAGCAAGTTTTCCATTCCAGGGAGAATGCTAAATTCCTGTCATTACTCTGAAAACTAGTACATTAAGAATGTTTACATTAAAAAGTCCAAAAGCACTATATTGTGAAAACCAGAGTAAACTTGGTAGCTTCTGGTGTTCTTATTTTAGAGATGGGTAGGGGTGGGAATGTTTGAAATGTAAACAGTAGTGGTGTTGTAAAATCATTTTCATTTAGTGTTCATGCAAAAAATATATATAGAGAGAGAGAAAGAGAGAGTGCCTATTGTCACTGAAGATATAAAATTGAATGAGCCACAACTCCTCACTCAAGGTATTTATAGCCTATGTGTAGGATGGGGCGAGGGGCAAGTATGTATCTGTGTACTTACAGTGTTGTATAAATAGTTCTCTAGTAGAGATAGGTTCATGCTTCTATGGGGTCACAGAGGACTAACTCTGCAGGGGATGGGAGTTATATATTCTCTTAAAACAGGACAATGTTACAAGAGTAAGAGGATCTTACTTGTAAATAGGCTTACCTGCTGAAAGCAGGTCCCTGCTGTACAGATTTTGGGTAGACAGTATAGCTTTTTTAGTCCATCCATCCAAAAGATGTAATTTTTTTTTTTAGTGCCAGATACAGGCTTTTTGGTGAAAACCTCGCTTTTTACATTGCCTTACATATAAATAGTAATCTTGGAGTGGCTTCAGTTCATCATTTGGGCTGCTCATTCTTCCATAGAGGAAAAAGAAGTTAGATTGGTTTCCTCAGCCTTCCTTCACCCTGTAATATTTTCATCCTGCCGTTTGCCTTGTTTCACTCAATAAAAAGGTTTCTAATGTCAAATAGGTACTCTGTGTGCTGAGTGGTGTGTGTTGTCTCCCTTCACTAGGTGTGCTTGAGTAGATTTCAGGGGTCACTGTACAAGAGCCGTGGTCAGCTGTTTGCAAGTTGTTGTGTTTGGAAATAGTTTGGTGATCTTTGTCTCAGATTTCTTAGGTAGTGTGGTAGTTGGGAAAATTGCTTCAAGCTAGAGGAAAAGGCAATTTTCTGCCCACTCAGCAGCTTCTAAAACCACTTTTCTTACTCCTTTTCCAGCATCTTCTGTTCACTTTCTCAGTTCAACTTCAGTTTTATTTGAATGAAACTTTGTGACTTTTCCTAAGACGCCCCATACCACTGGGGATTAGTTATGAAGACCTTGTGGTTTACTGATTAAATTGCACTGGCCTAGTGAGAGGAGCCCTCAGTCAACCCCCAGCAACTTCAGTGTTTCACAGGAAGTGTCCGATGAATGTTTCAGACCTGAAACTCCTCTCTTCTCTCTTTGCCTTTTTTTTTTTTTTTTGCGGTGCGCGGGCCTCTCACTGTTGTGGCCTCTCCCGCTGCAGAGCACAGCCCTCTTTGCATTTTTGAACTGGGTGTCTCCTTATGTGTCTAGCTCTAGAGAGAAGTATATAAAATTCAAAATGGCCTAGCACCTAGGGTCTGTAGCTTTGCTGTGTGAATTGTGATGATGCCTGGAACTTCCATCCTTCCCCTAGACTTTCCCACCCCACTTAGCTGCCAAGAGCCCAGTCCATTCTGTGTTCTGACTTCTGTTCTTCTACTATTCTTAACTGAGGTTTATATGGAAGCTAGGTATCTGGCTTTAAAAGCTATAGCCTTAACTTCTACTTCTTTAATCCTGTAGTAGGTTCCTTTTATTATTTTATAAGTCTTCTCTTGAGAATATTCTGTTTACTCTAAATTTGGAGGTCAGATCCTCACAAGGATGCTTCCAGCAAAGGCAGAGTAACCTTCAGGGTGACTTTTACATTGAAGAAGTCACCAGGGTTTGAACTTCAGCTTTTTAGTCTCAAATTTTTGTCAACACTGAGAATGGGTCCATTTCAGGGATGAATTCACATTGTCCAAATTCATAATATATATAAAGTAATGTGTAAATCTAGAATACTGATATATATGTGATCTTAGCAAGTTCTACTAGAAAATAAGCTCCGCAGAAGGCAGACTTCAATGCTGTTTGATGCTAGTTCAGTGCCCAGTATGTAGGTGCTCAACAAATATTTGAATACCGGATATAACTCCTGTCTGTATTCTCTCTGTAAATAAAATACCACCTAGGGCTTCCCTGGTGGCACAGTGGTTATGAATCCGCCTGGGGCTTCCCTGGTGGCGCAGTGGTTGAGAGTCCGCCTGCCGATGTAGGGGACGTGGGTTCGTGCCCCAGTCCGGGGGGATCCCACATGCTGCGGAGCGGCTGGGCCCGTGAGCCATGGCCGCTGAGCCTGCGCGTCCGGAGCCTGTGCTCCTCAACGGGAGAGGCCACAACAGTGAGAGGCCCGCGTACTGCAAAAAAAAAAAAAAAGAAAAGAAAAGAAAAAGAAATCCGCCTGCCAATGCAGGAGACACAGGTTCGAGCCCTGGTCTGGGAAGATCCCACATGCCGCAGAGCAACTAAGCCCGTGCACCACAACTGCTGAGCCTGAGCTCTGGAGCCTGCGAACCACAACTACTGAGCCCGTGTGCCACAACTACTGAAGCCCGTGCCTAGAGCCCGTGCTCTGCAACAAGAGAAGCCACCACAATGAGAAGCCCGTGCACCGCAACGAAGACAAGCCCCTGCTCGCCACAACTAGAGAAAGCCTGCGCACAGCAACGAAGATGCAACGAAGGCCCAACGCAGCCAAAAATAAAAATAAATAAACAAAATACCACCTACCTCTTGATTGTTTTGAGAATTTTGACAACTAACGTTTATAAGCACTTAGCATGGTATTTGCCACAAAGAAAGCATTCAGTAAATTTCTCATCAAAGATTAGATATCTATTAAGGTTTTTCTGTTCTTGTTTTTTTGCTTAATTTACTTGAAACAATTGCCATTGCTACAAATACTTGTTTTACCCCTTATCCATTTAGGGGGAACTAGTTTGAAATATAAAAATGTCTATTGAATGCTCACTGTGTGCAAAGTGCTCTGCTAGAAGCTGTGTGTGTTGCAAACACAATGTTCCTGCTATATAGCAACTTTTAATCCAGTGAAGGAAATAGACTTACAAAATGACTGTATAAAAAAGGCACAGCACTGGGCTAGGGGCATCGGTGAAATGCCTGTTTGCTAACACACTGATACTTAACAAATGAACAGGGCAGCAGTAGGAGATAAATTCCTGAATCATAAAAGAAAGGGTTTAAAAGTTGGTGTAATTTTTTAAAACATGATTAATATAAATTTTGTTTTCATTACCTCATATCCTAATTCTTTGAAAATTTATAATCTATATAGTGTTACATGGCAACTCAGTATTAACCAGAATGTTTAATCAGAATATTCTGTTCTTCAAACTATTTTAGATAAACACATTTTTAAACTTCTGTCAAGTGGCATCCTTTCATTGTATAAAAATAAAACAAAATTGACTACTGCTTACGTATTTTTAGAATGTATTTTTAAAAGATCTTGAATATGAATAGGAAGGTAAAGCACTGACATGGTGCCTTTTCTCTTTTATAAGAAAATGACCTTTTCCTTCCCTATTACAGAGTCTTTGATATGCAAGTTAAGAACTGAGAGCATAGCTAATTCTGTACTATTTAAATACCATATATTTGTATATAGCACATACCTGAGGTGGTAATTTTACTTCCTTCTGCAGATTCTGCTTTTGTTGTTTTGTCAATCCAGAAATGGAAGAATAAACTATGATTTATCCACAGGATGGAATATTATGCAACCATTAAAATATTCACAATAGGAAATGCTTATTATAAAAGAACAAAATATAAAAATACTTATAGTGTAATCCAATTACACTTGTAAGAATATGGGGAATAATAAAAGCCCAAGAAGAAAGCCACCAAATAGTAAAGTGATTTTCTTTGGTATTGAGATCACATGTAAGGGTTTTTTTTCTTTCTAGTTTGCTTTCTCAGTCTTTTACAGTACCTGTGTTTTTATTTGTGTTATTGTGTAAGAAGAAAAATAACTTATTTGAGGCTGGGGAATAACGTACCTTAAGACTCATGAATTTTTTTTTTTTTAATCACAAGAGGAATGCACCTTAAAAGCAAGGCAAGGATTGATTTGAAAATACTCCAGAGGAGTTACAGTCTCACCCTCTTCCACTGGTTTATTGATGGTACTAGTCATCCTTAGTTTGACACCCTCTGAATCTAGTCAGCAATACCCAGTGCTAAGAGAGTGCTGAGTTAGTACAATTCTTAGGGAAAATAATTAGTGCTGTGTACCAAGAGCCTTTAAAACTAGTCATAATATTTGACTCAAACCCACTTTGAGAGTCTAATCAAAGAAAATGGTCCAAAATATGGCAGCCCAAAAGATGTGTTTGGGTGTGTTTCTGCTGCAAGTAACAGTATATCTAAAAATAGTCTGGGGCCTCCCTGGTGGTCCAGTGGTAAAGAATCCGCCTTCCAATGCAGGGGACGAGGGTTCGATCCCTGGTCGGGGAACTAGGTTACCACGTGCCGCAGGGCAGCTAAGCCCTTGCGCCACAACTCCTGAGCTCGCGCACCTCGACTAGAGAGCCCTCGTGCTGCAAACTACAGAGTCCACATGCCCTGGAACCCTCACGCCACAACTAAAGAGAGAAGAACCTGCAGGCCACAACTAGAGAGAAGCCCGCACACCACAACAAAGAGCCCACTCGCTGCAATGAAAGATCCTGCATGCCTCAGCGAAGATCCCAGGTGCTGCAACTAAGCCCTGACGCAGCCAATAAATAAATAAAAATAGTCTAACCAAATTGGAGTCTCACATAAGTCTGGAGGTAAACAGTTGCTGGCCTGGGTTCAGCTGCTCAGTGACGCCTTCGAGATCTTGGGCTCCTTTTCTGCTTTGTCATTCGTAGTGTGTTGGAGCCACACACTAAGATTTGAATGCCAACTGACAGCTGTATGACCACAGGCAAGTTACTCAACATTTCTGTGCCCATGTCTCCTTGTCTGTACAATGGAGCTGATAATACCTTACCTTCATAAACATTTCTTCTAAGTTTAAGGCAACAAGAAGGGGCATTGTCACATGTATCCCTTTTACTAGGAAAGCAAAAAGCTTTTCCAGGATCCCTGCAACAGCCTTCCCTTAAGTCTCATTAGCCAGAATTGGGTTATATGGCTACGCTACCAACAGTGGAAGCCGTGAAAGCAGGAAACAGGATTGTTGACCCGCTCAACTTAAATGGACTGTAACAACCCCAACAGAACTGGGCTTCTGTTCACAATGAAGAGAGGGAAGTATTTAGTAGATTCGGGGTAGGCAACCGGCAATGTCTACCACAAGCTAACTGTAGGGAAATATCCATTGCAACATAATTTATAGCGGCAAAAATGGGTGCAAGAAAATATATCAAAATATGGGACTAGTTAAGCAACCTCGGATGGAATATCCAGCCATTAAGTACTTTGATAGAGTTATTTTAAAAATAAGGTATAGGGCGCCATGGAGGAGTACGGTTGGGAGCCTTGCCCATGGTGAGTTGTGGATGACTGCGGTGGAGCCTTCACTATGGGTGTAATCGGCGGTGGAGTCTTCCAGGCCATTAAGGGCTTCCGCAATGCCCCTGTCGGAATTCGGCACTGAATGAGAGGCAGTGTCAAAGCTGTGAGGATCCGAGCCCCTCAGATTGGAGGTAGCTTCGCGGTGCGGGGGAGCCTGTTCACCATCAACTGCGGTCTGGTGTGGCTGCGTGGCAAGGAAGATCCCTGGAACTCCATCACCAGTGGAGCATTGACCGGGGCTGTGCTGGCTGCCTGCAGTGGCCCATTGGCCACGGTGGGCTCAGCAATGATGGGAGGCATTCTGTTGGCCCTCATCGAGGATGCGGGCATCCTCCTCACTCGCAGCCGTTCCGCACTACATCCCCATTCCTGGAGGACCCCAGCCAGCTGCCCCCTAAGGAGGGTACCCCAGCCCCAGGCTACCCCAGCTATCGGCAATACCACTGAGGAAGTGACCGCCTGTCACCACCACCGTGGGAGCTCCTCCTCGGTTCCCTCCCTGATGATCTACCTCAAAGGGAGGGCTGGCTCTCAGTTGGTCCTGGGACCCTCCAGAGAGGGCCTCTACTCTGTTGCCTTATCCCAGGTTTGGGGTGGGGCACCCCAGCTACCCTGATGGATGGGTCCCTTCTCGCTCAGGCACCCCAGCCCCCATTCATATGTAACAAGCTCTCACCTCAGCCCCTTTGCATGGCACCCTGATGAGTATTTAAAGCCAGTTTTGAAATGCCAAAAAAATAATAATAATAATAAGGTATGAACACTACAGCAATGTGAAAAATACTATGCCATTATTTTCAAAAGCCAAGTATCAGTGTAACGTGATTTTAAGACAAACATTTTTCACACTTTTAATTCATGAAATTGGGATGCGTCTTAAAATTTTTGCAGCCAAATGACAGTCTTGACATAGTTGTACATTCATGCACATTCATGAACTTGGTCTGAAAATCTTAAGTTGACATTTGCTTAGATCAAGCAAGGACCAGCATCAAAACTTGCAGAAGGGGAGTCAGTAGCTGGTAAGAAAATTCCAGAAAAAAAAAAGTGGAACATTTTTCTGAAATTTTCAGTTCTTTATTGATGTATAATACATACTTGAAGAAACAAGTATCGTTAAATGTACTTAAACTCAATGAATTTTCACAAGTTGAATACATCCCTGGTTATCAGCAACCAGATCAAGAAACAATATTACCAACACCTCAGAAGTCCCCTTTCGAGTGGAGAACTCAAGAAATGCTGCAACACCAAGGTTCTTAATGACACAAGTGTGTTATGGAAAAACACGGGCATCTAGGATGTCAGCCAAGTCAAACAGACTCACAAGGGTCTGATTTTGAATACAAAGAAGCTTATGCCATATGTTAACCAATTTGTTTTGCTTCCTCAACCATGTACAAGAGCAGGTATTTTATTTTTAAATGTATGTGACAAAAGACTTAGAATTCTTTCAATACATACACATTTTAAAATTCTAATAAGAAAGCATTGTGTTGTAGTTTAAATGTCAGCAAGTTTCTCTTTAAGATACAAAAAATAATGGTGCTTTCTTACAACTTACAATTTTGTGAGTATAATATGCAATATGAAAATAGTGTGGTGCGAATACAGCTGATTGGGTTTTCTTTTCTCTACGTATTAAGCATGTATTAGGAGAACCAATAGGGGATATATATATCATATATATCCTATGTATATGAGGAGATTTATCATAGGATTTGGTTCAGGAGATTATAGAGGCCGAGAAATCCTGCAATCAGCTGTCTGCAAGCTGGAGAACTGGGGAAGCCAGTGGTGTAATTCAGTCCAAACCTGAAGGCCTGAGAATCAGGAGTGCCAATGGCCCCCCCCTTTTTTTTTTTAAATATAAAACACCTCTAGTTCCATTCTTATAACAAGATCCAATTTTGGTATACCTAGTATTCCTATTATTTAGATAGTAAGATCAGATCCAGGAGTGCTTTAAGAGGGAATTTGGCTAAGGGGTAAAGGAAAATTAAGACGACGTGGGAACCTAATTGTGGAAAGTGTTACAGAAGGGGAAGTATAAAAGGATGACATGAAAACTAAGAATAAATTATGATACTTCACAACTTACTTTAAGGATACTTGAATCTTCCTCTTTTTAAAAATTTTAGAAACATTTTACCATTTTAATTGTGATATTTTTAAACATATAGAAAATAATGAAACATATCCATCTCCTAGATTTATTCAATATTAATTTTTACCTTTTTTGGTTTGTTTTAAAGAAATAAAATGTTAAGAGTATAACTGAAGTCCCACTCAGCCATTTTCTCCCTTTCTCAGGGATAACTACTATTTTGCAGTTGATGCCTATTATTCCTTTAGGTTTTTCTTTTTACTATATTTGTGCATGTATATGTATGTGTGTGTGTGTAATAAAAGTATCATTGAGTAAGTATCTTAAAGTTTTACGTATATAGTATCATTGTATATATCCTTTTGCTGACTATAACTCAACATTAGATTCTGGATAAATGAAGATTCTATCATTTAACTGTTGTAATAGTTTTCCATTATTTATCCATAAATCCACAATTTATCATTACCCTACCGAAGAGCAGTTAGGTTTTTTCACTTTTTTGCCATTTAAAAATTCTGCTATAAATATCCATGTGCAAGTTTTTGTGTGGGCCTGAGTTTTCAATTCCTTTGGGTAAATACCAAAGAGAGTGATTGCTAAATCATATGGTAAAAGTACGTTAAGTTTTGTAAGAAATCACCAAACTATCTTCCTTCTAGCTTCCCAGTTCCAAAGCCACACCCACGGTTCTAGGTATTTGCTATCACTCCACTTGCATTACCCAGATCTGTACTAGTTATCTATTGCTGCATAACAAAACACCACAAAATTTAGTGGCTTAAAGCAATGAACATTATTTCACAGTTTCTGTGGGTCAGGAATTTCAGGTGGCTTAGCTGGGGCTAGAGAATCCACTCCCCAAATGGCTTATTCATACTACTGTTAGTAAGAAGAAGCCTCAGTTCCTCTCCAGCTCTTGGTAGAAGGTCTCAGTTCCTCAAGTTAGGGACCTTTTCATAAGACTTCTTTAGTGTCCTCAGAACACGACAGCTGGCTTCCTTCAGGGTGAGCAATCCGAGAGAGAGTGCAAGGAGTCCAAAATGTCTTTTGTGACCTAGTCTTGGAAGTCAGACACCATTACTTCTTTGGCTATATTCTACATGTTAGAAACAAGTCACTAAATGTAACCCACAGTCAAGAGGAGGGGAATTAGGCTCCACCATTGGAAGGGAGGCGTATTGAAGAATATGTAGATCTATTTTAAAACTACCATACTACTTTTTTTTTTTTTTTTAATTTGGCTGCCCCGGGCCTTAGTTGTGGCATGCAGGATCTAGTTCCCTGATCAGGGATTGAACCCCGGGCCCTCTGCATTGGGAGCGCGGAGACTCAAGCACTGGACCACCAGGAAAGTCCCCACACTACTTTTAAACTGAACAAAATGAGATGCAAGCTATAAAAACATTATATCCCATGTTTCTGATATATCATCTACCTTCTTGCACGCTCCACAGAAGTATCTTTTAAACTGTAGATTCAGTTCCATAAATAAACCATGAAATCAGTGTATAGCATCTCTGAAATCTGCACAGCATATAGAAGCAGCAGAAGGGAGAGGGCTCATAGTTTTGTTATTCCAGATCTCCCTTTTATCTTTGTTTTAAACTGTCCTGTAACATATGTATAACTTTTTAATAATAGAGGAATAGATTTTATGAAATTATATTTAGTTAAGCTTAATTGTGAATAACACCTATTTTACCACACTGTAGATTTGTTCATTGAATACATTTTATCATGGTTGTTTTAAAAATTCTGCATTTGTTTTTAATTTTTATCTTTTTAATATCACTCTTGAAGTGACAGGAAGTCACTTTTTTTTTTTTTCAATGCAAGCACATCTCTTTGAACCCAGCTAATCTGTTTGCTCCCTTGGTGATTCTCTCAATGCACCTATGGCTTAAGCAGGCAACTGCTGTTACTCAGGCTTTGCAAATCAGCAAATTAACACCTGGGTCTTAAATTTTACAGAAAGACCAGGAAGAAATGGGAACAGAGGCTTGAAACTTTAGCCCAATGACATGTAAGCCACAAAAATGGGAAAAGTCAGTGGAATCTAAAATATGGTGCAAATGAACCTATCTACGAAACAGAACTAGAGAACAGACTTGTGGTTGCCAGGAGGAGGAGGGTGCAGGAAGGATGGATTGGGGGTTTGGGATGAGCAGATGCAAACTATTATATAAAGGATGGATAAACAACAAGGCCCTACTGTACAGCACAGGGAACTATCTTCAATATCCTGTGATAAACCATAATGGAAAGGAATATAAAAAAGCATATATATACGTGTATAACTGAATCACTTTGCTGTACAGCATAAATTAACACATTATAAGTCAACTATACTTCAATTTAAAAAAAGAGAAAAAATCAGAGGTAGTGATGGTGTATTCTAGTTGGGGGAGGGGGCTGAAAAAAGCGAACTTTCCAAGTTTCCCCTACACACTTACTCTACCTAAGGACGACCGTGCTAACCATTAAAGAATGTTCCACCCTTATTAAGTCTGGTGATTTTCCTGAGCCTAACACCTTTTGTCTCCCAAACTGGGAAGGCGAAAAGGTGAGGCTGCTTCAGGTTAATGATTGTGAAAGTGGAATTTGGATTTTGACAGTCTGGCTTTGAGGCTAGCTCACCAGCGATGTGACCGCGGGCAAATTACATAACACTCCTCATCAGGAAAACAGGGATGAGTCAGGAGAACGTATCTTCTGGCTTGTTTTGATGGTCAAATGACACAGAGTGGGCAAAACACTTTGCACGTAAATGTTAGCTACCTTTCTAGCTTTTTTAAAGTAACTGAAAAGAAGTGGGACTGCTGAACTGAAAAAGCTCTCCTTCCCCTTATAAAATCCAGATAAACCTTTGAAGAATTTAAATAAGAGCAAATGAGGCGGGGGTGGGAAGGCCCTTCCTACCGCAATAGGACTCTCCTGGCTCCCTCTTCGCCGCTGAAAACCATTTTCGTAAACGCCCTCCAGGCCGCCGATTACGCTCTCTCGGCCCACGTGGGTGGGATGGGGCGGAGACTCGGGGGCTAGAAGCTAGCGGCCGCATTTAGCGCCCCCGGGGGACCTGGAGCAGGGCGGCACCCTTGGCCGGGGGCGGGGGCAGGGGCGTGGCACGGAGGCACTGGAGCGAGAAGCGCAGATGTTAGACTTGGGGAGGTGGCTCCCCTCACCGTTCCGGGTCCCGCGTGACTAGCCGGGCCAAGCGGCGCGCGGGCTCCGCCTCCAGCCCTCCCCGCTCCGCCCAGGCTCCGCCTCCTCCTCTTCCTCCAGCGCTTCCCCAGTGCGCGGGCAGCGGCCGCAGGGGTCCAACTGAGGCCGCCCAAGTTATGAGTGCCGCCGGTCCGAGTACGCGCACGGCCCTGGCTCTCCTGCTGCTGGCCGGGGCCGGGGTGTCGGCCGCCGCCTCGTCCCCCGCTCCGCCGCTCTTCAACGTGAGCCTGGACGTGGCCCCCGAGCTGCGCTGGCTGCCAGTGCTGCAGCACTTCGACCGCGACTTCTTGCGCGCCTCTATGGCGCGTATCATCGGGTGAGCGTAGGACAGGGGGAGCGGGCGGGGGTCGGAGAGAGGCAAAGCCCTGATGCTTGCTGCCAAATGTGCGTCAAACTGAGATTTGTGACCCTCCCCTCCCTCTCGGACAGCCTTGCCCTCCACCCCATGCGGCTCACCCCGGGCGTCTGGCGTGTGCGGGGGTGGCGGGGACCAGAACTGGCATTTGCTAGTGCCCCAGGCAGCGCCGGGGCTGGGGATGATCCCGCGCAGCTGGTTTGACTTTCAAGTTCGGTGTCTCCAGTGGCACGCCAGTCCACCAGCCATTCTGGATCAGGGTGGCGCGCGGGTTGTCTCCCGGGCTGTCGCCCCGGCTGGCTGCTCAGCTACCGAGTAGGGGACGCAGCCCCGCACCCCTAGCAGGCCTCATGGGCCCCCAGGCCCACCCCTTTGGGAACCACTCTCGGTCGCCCTACTTCCCTCTCTCGGAGTGTTCTTTTCTCTTCTGGACACTGCGTTTTGGGTGATGCCTGCTGGACCTGGACTGTGAGCTCTCTGGGTAAGCGAGGCACCTAGAACTCACTCCTAAGGATGAGAGCTTTAGGTACCCTCTCCCCCAGTACACACACACCCCTCCGAACCTCTGATCAGATCAGACACTCTCGTGGTTCTTCATTTCTAGGGATAATGTCCCCAAATGGGTCCTCGCATTGATCCGAAAGGCGGTCTGGGAGCTGGAGCTCTTCCTGCCCCAGCCCTTCACCGACGAGATCCGCGGCCAGTGCGACGCTCTGAACTTCAACCTGGCCGACTGCATCCTCCTTAACCTGGCCTACGAGTCCACCGCGTGAGTGCCCCGCGCAAGCGCGGATTAACTTGAGACTTGACCCGGATTCCTGCCACATCTGAGTGGAAGGAGACATGTTTTCAGTGTAATAAAAGCAGGGTGGTGACCGGGCTGCCCAGAAACCACCAGTGCTTCCTCTTTGCTTCTCTGGGTAAAGCTGAGCAGCAGATTATGAGCTTCGAGAAGGAAAGCAGCTTCTCTGACCTCAACACTGAACTGTTCCTCTACCTGAAGTCCCCTTTTTTCTCCCTTCATCAATCCAGGTAGCATCCCACTTTTGAAACTCTGCTCAACATGTACTTTCCCAGGAAGGTCTTGGAATAATCCCACTCAAGTTAATCCAATGACTGCCCAGCCTTATAATGCAGGGGGCTGTGCCAGCATTCATTTGTCCCCCTGCATTTGACTTTCCATGTTCATCATGGCTAGCGATCATGGTTCCTCTTTTTCAGCCTTTTGCCTCCAGGGCTGGGGTCACAGGCTACACTGTTCTGGCTAGTAGGGGCAAGCCAGTATTTGGTACCTGGAGTGGACATGATCAACTGTGGCACACACACGGGAAAGCAATACGGAGTGTGTGGTTGATCCCAGGCAAAGTGCAGGGAGAGCCTCAAGTCTGTGGGCTCAGTAACAGGTCCTGGAATTAAGAGAGATTTGACTTGGTTTCTGTCTTCAGGACTTACTGTTTTGCCACCAGACCGGACTCATTAGTAACATCTTGTAGATACTTATAGCTTCTCGCTGCCGAAAGATGTTTAAAAAAATTTTTTTTCCTGTGGATAATGAAACTTTACTGCCTGCTGCCATCTTCCCAGAACATCTAGGTAGAGTGGGTTAAGAAGCACTGTGACTGCCTTCCTCTTCAGGGAAATATTTTAAGACACAGATAAGACACAGATGTGTTAAAGTGCCTTTCAATTGACCTAAGTTAATTTTGCCATTCCTCGCCTCCTACCCCCATCTTTTTCCTATTCTGACATGTGGTTTTCTCAGTGAAAAAAATCAATTTATTTTCATTTTCCCCTTCCTTTGTTGGAGTCACTGTATTCAAATCAACTAGAGCAAAAATTCTAGTAAAAAAAATTCTAACTTTTGGATTTGATATTAAGGTATATACTGAATCGCCTGGCAAGAAAAAGCACCATCAGACTCCACTAGCATTAACAAAGGAAATGTTTTGTCCTCATTTCTGGTATAAGGCTTTTTGAATCAGATTAAGTAAGACTAGCGACGCTTTATTGAGCCTACTGGGTATGAGGCACTGGAGATTGTATTATCTTTTGTGATGTGGAAACCAAGCCTCAGAGGGGACAATTTGCTGAAAGTCAGGTGCACGGTGAGTGGTCAGAGTTGCTGCTAAAAGCGCGTGTCCCCAGCACAGTGCAGTGCATCTCCCAAAGCAGAGCCTGGCTCCCTAGTTGTTCCCTGTGCTTGTGGGCCACCTCACACCAAAACATTTGGGCATGACATGAAAGAATTGTCTCTCCAGTTTTGAAAAATCACCTTTGAGAGTCTACAAACTTTGCTTTAGCGACTTCCAGTGTTTGATCAGTTTGCTTCTTGATGTGAACTCTTTGAAAATCAGAGACCTTGGAAAAAATTAAAATCTGACCAAGCTTCCTTTTTTAAACAAACAGAAAAGGAGGTAACATTTGTTTTCTCTTAATTATAAAGACAATATGTAATCATAGAAAATTAGTAAATACAGAAAAGTATAAAGAAAATTAACCACAATCCTGTTACTCAGAAATGACTATCCATCCTTCAGGATATTTCGTGTGTGTGTGTGTGTGTGTGTGTGTGTGTGTGTGTATACATATCTTTCCCCTGTCCCAGAATTGGACATGATGTATTCAAGTATTTTTTACATAACATTACATATTCTCAGAGAATATGAACCTTTGGACATCTTAACAAACCTCTTCGTCTTTTCCTCAAAATATATCTCTCTGGCTGGGAGTTCTTAAAAGATCCTTTTCTCTTATTAGCTCTCTGCAGGGAGCTTTAAGGGGGACAGGGAAAGTGGCAAGCCCCTAAATAGTTCACCCTTTTTCCTAGGAGACCAAGTGAAACAATTTGTGGAGCAAAATAGTTAGTTTCCATGGTGCTTGCTCTCAGAAATCCAGAGAAGAGAGGGTTTAGTTTGAGCCAGCCTTGAATGGTGTATTAAATAGACTACATACTGCCAAGCAGAGGACTAAGCAAATTTCAGTGAACTCGCTGAGCCCAGAATGAGTCCGTTTCAGATTTAGATTTAGGATGAAATTTGCATTCAATATGTTTTCAGTGTCCTGTGTGCTGAGGGCAGAGGTCTAGTAACACTGAACAAATGCTGTTGAGTTGTGTCCAGTTGTCTTTTTCATCTTGAATTATGATCCACAGGGATTATATAGCATATGTGTCTGTTATAAGGAAGAAAGCTGTTTTAATTTGAGGACTTATTTTTAAAAGGAAGAACTCATTTCCTTTTTCTTGTTCACTTATGTTGAATTTTTCCCTTTTCCCAGATTCTGCACCAGTATTGTGGCTCAGGACTCCAAAGGCAACATTTATCATGGCCGGAATCTGGATTACTCTTTTGGAAATTTCTTACGCAAGTTGACAGTGGATGTGCAGTTCATAAAGAATGGGCAGGTATAGTCCGTACAGTGTAAGATTCAGAAATCATAGAGACTTGCCAACCCAAGTTAGCCGTCACTTGGATGGTCTGCAGCTTAACTGTGTTATCAATTTAAGATAGAAAAAAAATCAATCTCCTGGAAAAACAAAACCATAAGAGAGATTTACATCAAGTATGCTTGTAGAAACAAGGGTCATTTATTATTATTGAGAATCTACTTACAGAGGTCAATCAGTTTTCCCTAGGGAAATTTCTGTGGGTGAATAATCGGTCTCCATTTATGATGCTAAATCAGCTCTTTCCTTTGCTTTCCCATGTTCAGGCTGCTTCTAGCATAGAGGGGCTGGGTAGTGTAATGTCTAGGAACACCTAATTTTGGGATCTGACAGTCTTGGGTTTGAAGTTTGCTTCTGTCACTTCCTTTGTGAGCTTGGGAAATTACTTAAACCCATTTTGCAGATTACAGCCCAGAGAGGTTAATAACTACTTTGTGGAGATAGTTATAAAGGTTAAATGAAGTAATCTATGCAAAGCATATGGTAGATGCTTGATAAATAGTGGCCAAATAATAAATAGTCCTTCACTCTAAAAGTATAATTGACCCACACTACTCTTATTTTTGATCTTTAAGAAATTATACGTATACATCATTTTATTTTCATCATAGTTCCTTTAAAAGTACAACCTAGTATGTACTATTGTCACATTTCTGTGTAAATATCTAGAGAGATAGCAGTAATCAATGTTCATTGTGTACACAAAGCATGTCATTGCATGAAACAGAACAGAGAATGCAAAAGTCAGATCTTGGCTTTGGTGGGGGGACACTGTTTAAGGACTTTATTTAGTTCTTTGCATTTAGGGGTTGAGTCACAAATACTAGAAACTCATTCACTAAATACTCAGTTGGTCATCTGCTTTTACAAACAAAAACTTTCTCATAAAACATTCAAACAGTACAGAAATATTTAAGGTGAAAGTTTCTACTTTCCCAGTTTCATTCCTTTACTTCACCACAATTACCAATTTAATTTATAGCTGAAGATTTACTTCAAAAATGGTTTTAAGTGATAGCAATGACAGAATATCCATGAAAATAAATTCTGAAAGGACAGCTGCTAAAATGTTAGTAATTATTACTGAATAATAATAGGGGACAATAATTATTTTTACTACTTTATGCTTTTCTCCATTATTCTACAATGAGCAAAAATTCTTAAAAATCAACAAAAGATTAAATGCAATAAAAATAATTTCAACTGTTCCCTCTAGACTCACCCTAACTAACAGGTGTTGCTTCACTTGTTTCTGTTTCTCCTGGAGCTCTCATGGGAAATGGTCTATTGGTGTGGCTTATCTCAGTGCTCAGGCTATTATTACCGAATTTAACAGTTTACACTTGGGTATTGTCTTTCTGCTGAGGGCTCATGGCTAGTAAATTGCTTTGCTAAATTAAGAACAGGTTATTCATCCAATAATTAAGCCCTTATTCTTATCTAGTGTTCATAGTTTTAAAAGTACTTTCAGATACAGGAATTCCTTTGGTCTTCATGATAGTCCTGCGAGGCAGGCTCAAGTCAACATTTCTGTCCTCATTTTTCAGATGAAAGGGCCGAGACTTACGGAGACTAACTTGCTCCACATCACACGAGGAGATGAGGCAGAGGTGGGACAAAACCCAGGCCTTCAGCCTTCAAGTAGCTGGCTCCCCAAAACTCAGATTGTAAATTAGAGTCTCCTGCCCCAGCTAGGGCTTTGTTTATGTTAACTGACCTAGCACGGACGGTTGGAAGGCGTAGACATTTAGAAATACAGTTTTTCACAGCTACAAGATACAATATCATACAAATAATATCTTATCATTATTTGTAGTTACGTGTTATAAACTATCTTGGAAACTACCAGGGATTTTGATTTTTGTAACTTTAATTTGCTGGCTCTTCAAGAGTAACACTGATGTGAGGGTTGGTGTGCCATGTGAATGAAGTGACTGTGTGATTACTTTTTCCCCTATAGTTATGTTTTATAAGGGCTTTAGTAGTGAGGTAGACTTATTTCTGTTTTACTGCCGTGAATGGAAATGGGGAAAATTCATGGAAGACCCTCATTGAGTCTCAGGGAAGAGGTCCTTTATGAAATTAAGACCATTGCATTTTCCCCTTGTAATTTAGCCACTTTATTTTACAACCAGACGAGGTAGAAATAAACAATTAAATGCAAAGTTACTGACTTAAAATTCAGATTTCTAGGAAAAAAGTAAGCTAGGCCCGTTCATTTCTCAAAATACAGAAGTATTAGTTCATCTTTACCGAACCATGTGAGCTGGGTGTCTGGTATCTGAAATAACTGATAGAGTTTGTTTTTCTCCTCAGGGATATAGTGGTGTCTTGTAATCACTAGAGTTCATTTCCTTCATTTAAAGTGGGAGCAAAGCAAAAAAAAGAAAAAGAAAAGTGGGTGTGATCCCAACAACTCATGGAATAATCATGAGGATTAAATGAAAGATGTATGTAAAAGAATTTTTTAATATTTAAAATTTAAATTTGATTATTACTGACAAACCGTCTCACTTGTTTCCCCTTCAACAGGGCTTGTAAGATGCATGATATTAACCTCTTATAATCGAGTCAACATAAGTTTTTAAATGGAAGCCCATTTGCTACTTCTAGGATGGAGCTTCTTAACTTTTTTCTGCGAGGAGCCCTTTGATGAAGCTTATTGATCCCTTCTCAAAATAATGTTTCATAAATACATAAAATTCATGAGATTGTGAAGAAACCAGTTATGTTGAAATACAGCCATTTCAATATTATACTTTTTCTTAACACGTTAACTGGTAAAACTTAGCAGTATGTCTAGAAACTACCATAAATTCAGAGTAGTGATAAGTATGACTGATATTTCAAGATATGTATGTATACCATATCAACATAGGTATGATGCCATTATGTATGTGAAAATACTTGAATTTCTCCTGGTGATGGAGTCACACGCACTGCTATGACTACATGAGTTCTTGCATGCATGCATTACAGAGGGAGTAAAATTTCAGTGAGAGGCTAGTGAAAATAAAGATGTACCTTTTTTTTTCTTTTTCCATCTGAGGTCACAGATCCACTGACTTCTATCCATGGACCCCCAAAGTTAAATCTTCTAGAAGGCTATTTCAGAGTTTTTATTCTATTATGTTGGAACTTGTAAGAAAAAAACAATCCATGAAGTTGTGGGACAAAACAGGCGATTGCAATGTACATTTGGTTGGAGTGTTGAGATGATGCCTTATTTCTTGATTTCAGGTTGCCTTCACAGGAACCACCTTTATTGGCTATGTAGGATTATGGACTGGTCAGAGTCCACACAAGTTTACCGTTTCTGGCGACGAACGAGGTAATCAAAACAAACTCCCAAGCACTTTTAGCCCTATCCCTGTTCAGTTTTATCCAAGTACTTCATTCACTCACCCAACAGAACATATGGAACACCTTCCACGCTACATGCTTCCATTCTAGTGGGGGAAGGTGGGCAGTGTGCAAGTAAGCAATGAAGATTATTTCAGCTACTGATAAATGCTACCAAGAAAGTAAAACAGAAAGATGTGATAGAGAATGAAGGAGGGCGTGCAGCAGGTGCTGCAGGTATAAGGTCAGGGAGGGCCTGACTCACATGATCCAGGTGTGCAGAAGCTGGGGGAGGACCATTCCTGGTGCATTCCAGACACAAAAGACTGTGTAATGTGGCTACAGGATGGAGTAAGTGGGGAGTGACAGTATGTGGGAAACGGTCGGCCTTGAGAGCAAGCTGCGGACATGCCAGGCATGCCACTGCTGCTCGGAGGGACTGTGCCTACTTGTTCCCCTCCTTGTTTCATTCCATGAGAGATAAATCACCAGGGCCCAGAAATCAGAAAGAATGTAAAATGAGACAAGCAAAGCTGTCTCCCCCCTACACGTGCAGGTTATTTTGGATGATTCTGGGCTTATGGGTTTCCTCCCAGGGAAGTTAACCTTGAAGCCGAGACAGTCTGTAGATGATGTAACCCACCATCTGGCAACCAACCTCCCTTTTTCTAGTCTATATAATCTGCAACTATAGCATAATAAAATTTGCCTTGCAACCATCAGTTGTCTTGGTCCTTCTGACCCCATTCGTTGGTGCTATTTCAGTTCCTTACCCCTTCCCTTCTGACCCTGGGCGGTGAAATCCTCTTTCTCCGGCTGGTCCGTGGCAACAGTAGAGACAGAGAGGAAGGCTGAGGCCATGGTGCAGGGTCATGAGGGGGAGTTTGGGTTTTAAGCAAAATGGAGGCCCTAGGAAGAGTGTAGGCCAGGGAGTGAACAGATCTGTTTTACCTTTATATTCTTAACTATCATTGGCTGCTTTGTAGAGACTAGATCATGTTGGGTTAAGATGGAAGCAGAAGACTGTCTGGAAGCTATTGCAGTAATCAGAGGATATATGGTGGCATTATACAAGTAAAACACTTTAAGGTTTTCTGTGCACTTACTCCTAAGTTTTCTCATTAGGCCCTCACAACAGTCCTATTAGATAGGCCTGGCTGATATTATGAACCGCATCCATTATGCAAAGGAGGAAACTAAGGCTGCAAGATAAAAGGACAGCTAGTTGATGGGAGAGATGGTTCTCAAATTGATCTCCTGGGTCCTTGCCTGGTTGCTCTATTAAATAACCCCACTGCCATCCCCTAAATCTCAGGGGACACCACTCAGTTTCCCAATATGTGGGAAACCCTGAGATAAGCCAGCTTTGGTCTCTGTCCTCAGGAATTACAGCTGAATAAAGGAGAAAGACAGGTACATGGAGCCTCTTAAAGTGTAGTGTTGGTCATCTGATGAACCCCTGATCAACTTGTTGTTTCCTTTGATGTATTCTTATCTTTTTACATAGGCTGGACCAGGAAGATGCTGGTTAAGGATATATCAATGTCCAAGGGACTCAGTTCTTTATCCTCATGTATTTCTTCATCATTTTCTCAAATGGCAGCTGTGAGTGAGACTAATTCTCAACCAGTGGTACCCAAACCACAGCATGACAGTTACTGAAGTTTTACAGAGAATGACTGTAAACATGTGTAAACAAAAGGGGCTTTGTTTCCATCATTTTGTGACTCAAATTATTTAACTGATAGTTCTGGTATGAGCAGTTTAAAAGTAACTGAGTTATTCTTTTACATACACATTTAATTAAATACTGTCAGATTTCTTTAAAAAATTTTTTTAGACCTTAAGCTAACGAAAACTAGTTATATCTTTAGTCTGCGAAGACTGAGTTAAAATGCCTGAATGATAAAATAACATCTCTTCATTAATAGCGCTAATTAAGATCTTCAATTAAGTTTCTGGATATTATGGAGAGGGCCAACAGTGCCTTTAGTATATGAATAAGGATAAGAAAAGGAGGAGGACTAACAAATGGCATAGAGTGGGGGGGACCTAACCACCTGCGGATAAGATCTCAGACCCCAGAGCCAGGCCGCCTGGGCTTATACCTTGGTGCTGTCACTTGCTAGCTGGTGATCATGACCAAGGTGCTCAACCTTTCTGTGCCTCAGTTTCTTCATCTGAAAAACAGAGACGATAATAGCCACTGTAGGATGAAATGAGTTCGTGTATGTAAGGTATCTAGAGCAATGCCTGGCACAGAGCAAGGGCCATAGACGTATCTGTGATTGTTGTTGCATCTCTGGGCTGGCCCTCTTCTGAGCCCCAGATTGAAGTGTCCAACTCCCTGCTCAGCATCTCCACGTTGATGTCTCCTAGGCATCCCAAACTTAACATGTTCAAGCACATCTCGTGCTCTTTTCTTTTCCCCTTTCCCTGCCCTTAGTAACCTCCTCCACCCAAAGTTACACCTCTCCTAATTTTCCATGTCTCAGGGAATGGCACTTCTCCTGAACCACTTGCTACCAGGAGAATCCTTTGACCCCTCGGTCCCTAAGCTTTGTCAGCTCTACCACCAAAACGAGACTCTCCCTGTCCGTTCTCTCCACCTTCCCTGCTAGGCTATCACACCTGTGCTGCTGCCTAGCTGTCCATCTGGTCTCCCCACTACTGTTCTCACCCCCCTGTACTTTCCCCACCCTGAAGCTGCATGATCAGGTTGTTCCCTTGCTTAAAACCTACCATGACTTGCCATTTCTTCTTCTTTCTTTAAAAAAAAAATTTTTATTTATTTATTTATTGGCTGCATAGTTGAGGCACATGGGATCTTTTGTTGCAGCGCGTGGGCTCTTGGTTGTGGTACGTGGGCTCCTCTCTAGTTGTGATGCACGGGCTCCAGAGCCCATGGGCTCAGTAGTTGCAGCACACGGGCTTAGTTGCCCCGTGGCATGTGGGATCTTAGCTCCCCGACCAGGGATCAAACTGGCGTCCCCCGCATTGCAAGGTGGATTCTCAACCACTGGACCAACCAGGGAAGTCCCTGACTTTCCATTTTACGTGACAAATCCAGAGCCCTGACTCTGACCTCAAAACTCTACGTGATCGGGCTTCCCTGGTGGCGCAGTGGTTGAGAGTCTGCCTGACGATTCAGGGGACGCGGGTTCGTGCCCTGGTCTGGGAAGATCCCACATGCCATGGAGCGGCTGGGCCCGTGAGCCATGGCCGCTGAGCCTGCGCGTCCGGAGCCTGTGCTCCGCAACGGGAGAGGCCACAACAGTGAGAGGCATGTGTACCGCAAACAAACAAACAAACAAAAAACAACAACAAAAAAAACTCTACGTGATCACCTCCAGCACCTCATTTTATGCTTCTCCTTCTCCCTCACTCCACCTGGACCTCACTGGCGTTCTTTTTTTTCTTGACAGCTGCCAAGCTTGTTCCTGCCTTAGGCTTGACACCTATGCCTTCTGTCTGGAATGCTCTGCCCGCCTTAGCTAGATGTCCATAACTCAGAGGGGCTATCCTTACGCTCCTCTCAGAGGAGTCCTCTCTTGTCACTCATGATTACATTCTTGTTTTACTTTATTATGGTTATCAAAACCTTGTTATTTAATGGTACACTAGTTTCTTCTGGTTACTGTTAAATTCCAAGGGTCTGGACCAAGTCTGGATATGGTGGCTAGTAGATGCTTATTTCTTGAATGAAATGCATATTGCTTGAATGAAAATTTTTCTTTGGAAATACCCTACAGATAATTTTAAAGATGTTAAAAAGCATTAAAATAAATGAGCCCAAATCTTACTTAAAGTTCTGAAATATATACGTGCTCTACAGTCTTCCAAATACTGTGTTTTTATATAAATTTATTTATTTTATTTTTATTTATTTTTGGCTGCTTTGGGTCTTTGTTGCTGCACCCGGGCTTTCTCTACTTGTGGCGAGCGGGGGCTACTCTTTGTTGCAGTGCACAGGCTTCTCATTGTGGTGTCTTGTTGCAGAGCACAGGCTCTAGGCGCACAGACTTCAGCAGTTGTGGCTCGCGGGCTCTAGCACAGGCTCAGTAGTTGTGGCGCACAGGCTTAGCTGCTCTGCTGCAGGTGGGATCTTCCCGGACCAGGACTCAAACCCGTGTCCCCTGCATTGGCAGGCGGATTCTTAACCACTGCACCACCAGGGAAGCCCTTCCAAATACCATTGAGTCACTTTTCTTATTAGCTACATAATTTCATTTTGCACGAAGTAATATAATAGAGTGATTTCCTTTAACATAATTTTCATTGTTTCCAGGTAAAAGACTATATATACACACACATACATACACACATATGAAATACACATATACATGCATATACACTCACACATATACATATACATGTTTATATGTTGCCATAAAATTTGGGCTTCATCTTTGAAAACTGGTTGCTAATAAAATCACTCTTCATCCACCACCATTTCTCCCACATCAACTTGTACTGTGGGAAAGAAACAAAATTTAGGAATTTTAAAACGTGGCTCTGGGGCAGCAACTCGAGCATATACTTATTGTTCCATCCTTGGCAGATAAAGGCTGGTGGTGGGAGAATATGATTGCTGCCCTTTTTCAGAGACACTCACCGGTCAGCTGGGTGATCCGCACTGTGAGTATTTTTACTGTCGAGCCCACATCACCCTAATGTCATGTTCTAAACTGTGTTCATGTTATGATGCTGTGTCATTTAACAATGTTGTTTTTAATGTAAGAAGCTCCTGACAAGAATAAGCATTTAAAGGTTTACAAAATGCCTATCACCTTTTCTGATAATAAGTACCAAAGATAAAGCGGGACACTAGTTAAAGTGTTAAGGACAGATTTTTATCAGTAGTATAATATTGCAATAGGGAAAATTGTCCAGCGTGAATGGAACTTAATTTCTACTTGACTGAATATTTTAAAGGGAGAATGAGGGAATGGGGAGGGGGTGAGGGGAGCACAGTAGAATCAGAGAAGTGAAAAATAAGCAAAAGTAGAAAGGAAGGAGTTGTCCATGTGAAGTAAGTCAGCCTCCTACCCTCCCGCAGAGACTGGGACATAGGGGCCCTATCTTCAGGTATTAGCTGTAAATTCTTTGGGAAGCCTTGAGTTTTTTCAGGCAGGCACTGTAAGGGGGCTGCAGTCATCGTAAGAATGCGGCCTTGAGCTGTCAGAAGCTGTGATAGTGTTTGTCCAAGTCTTTATAGGCTGAGGTTAAGGCATAGTTGAGAAGAGGGCTCCAGGAGCCTGGATAGAGTTCGGTCAAGAAGAGAATCTTTGTCATAGGCTAGAGTTTTCCACAATAGCTAATTGAGATAAAGGATATGTTTTTCTACAGATATAGATGTGCCTTCCTTTTAGAATCTCCAATTGCAGATATCTTAATCTCCATTTGCAAGTATCTGAATTAGCAAAACAAATGCATTAGAAGGTAGCTCTACACACAACAAAAGGAACATCAGCTTTAGGTTCGCTATTAGTCAGCAGGGTTCCAGGCCACATATAACTTGTAATCTGACCACAGAAAGCACATTTTCAGGAGCACATCTCTGGTGAAAGGATCTGGCCCTGCCTGGGTTTAGCCTTTTTGGCCCTTCCTTGTCCTGCTCTAAATGATCAAGCCCCTGTGGACTTGAAATTCTCCTAAACTTTTTTTCTTATATAAATTTTTTTATTTACTTACTTTTGGCCGTCTTGGGTCTTCGTTGCTGCGTACGGGCTTTCTCTAGTTGCGACGAGCTGGGGGTTACTCTTCATTGCGGTTCACGGACTTCTCATCGTGGTGGCTTTTCTTGTTGCGGAGGACGGGCTCTAGGCACATGGGCTTCAGTAGTTGCAGCACACGGGCTCAGTAGTTGTGGCTCGTGGGCTCTAGAGCACAGGCTCAGTAGTTGTGGCGCACAGGCTTAGTTGCTCCGCGGCATGTGGGATCTTCCTGGACCGGGGCTCAAACCCTTGTCCCCTGCATTGGCAGGCAGATTCTCAACCACTGTGCCAACAAGGAAGCCCTCTCCTAAATGTTTTACTTAAATATTCCCTAAAGATGTTGACAAACTATGCATCTTTCACATATTTTTAAAGATGACTTCTAAAGTATTTCATCATAAGATTAAAAAGCTGCAGAAATCCAGTGTATTGTACATGTTGACATTTAAAAATACAACTATAATTTAAAATCTATCCAGGGGAGGGACTTCCCTGGTGGTCCAGTGGTTAAGGCTCTGTGCTCCCAATGCAGGGGGTCCGGCTTCGATCCCTGGTCAGGGAATTAGATCCCACATGCCACAACCAAAGATCCTGCATGCCACAAGTAAGATCTGGTGCAGCCACACAAATCAATCAATCAATCAATCAGTCAATCTAGGGGAATCTAAACACCAGTGATTTAAAAAAATTTTTAGATATAATTTACATACAATGAAATGCACAGATATTAAGGGTTTAATTCAGTGTGTTTTAACAATTTTACACACTCATTTATCCATCCATGTAACCACCAACAAAACAAGATATAGAGTGTATCAACTAAAAAAAAAAAAAGCACAATATGAGAGCTGTGAGTTGTTTTATTTGGGGCAAAATGAGGACTATAGTCTGGGAGACAGCATTTCACATAGCTCTGAGAAACTGCTTCAGAGAGGTAGGGGGAGTGGTCAGTGTTATATATGATTTTAGTGAAGAGGGTATGTGTAGTCAGGCACACATTTTGGCTGAGGCTCACTGCTGGTCACAAGGAGCAGATGTCACCATTAATGATTTTAGTGCTTTTCTAGGTACGAGGAGATGCAAGAACTGGGCTCATAAAATCTTCTCCTGAAAATATCTAACTATCTGAAGACCTGTTCTGCCAGTTTTTCCCAGAGCACAGAGTGCTTTATTCCTGATCTCCACCCTGAACTCCTTTCAGGATGTGTTGAAGGTCAGCGACTGCAGTGGCTAGTGACCTAATCCTTGTAGAGGCAGATGGTGAGTGACCATGTTTAGTTGGCCGACATTTCCAAATGTCCCTGGAAATTTCCCTAGTGCTCCTTTCCGGTCAATTTCTAACCTCCTCCAACACCCAACCTCCCCCAGTCACCACTCCGACTTCTATCACTATAGGAAGTTTTGCCTGTTCTAGAATTCGTATACATGAAATCATAGTATATGGACTCTTTTTCTTTCACTCAGCATAATGTTTTTCAGATTCATCCTTGCTTGTATCACTAGCTCATTCCTTTTTTTTATTGAAGAAGATTCAATTGTGTGAGTATACCACAATTCATACATTTCATTGTTGATAGGCATTGGGTTGTTTCCAGTTTGGGGCTATTGTGAATAAGGCTGCTGTAGAAATTCTTGTACAAGTCTTTTTGTAAACATATATCCATTTCAGTTGGTTATGAAGTACTTAAGAGTGGAATTGTTGGGTCATAAGGTAGACATATATTTAATTGAGGTAATGCCATACAAGTCACATGCCATACAATTCATCTATCTAAAGTATACAACTCACTGGTTTTTAGTGTACTTATCAGAGTTGTGCAGCCATCACTACAGTCAGTTTTAGAACATCTTAATTTCCCTAAAGAGAAACTCTGTACTCATTAGCAGTCACTGCCCATTTCCTCCATTCCCTGAGATAGATAAGGTACCCGTCTCCCCCTGAGTGTGCCACTTGGGTGAATGAAATCAGGCACCACTGCCTTCAGTATTTCTTACTGATGTTCTTTTGCATTGTTCTCATAGAATTCTGTTAGAGGCGATGAATTCTTAGATAGTAGTTGGGGGATGCTATAGGTGATGTAATCCAAAAACTATTCCATCACTCCTATTGCCTCACTTATAATTTTGCTGAGTTTAGAACAAACCAACTCAAGTCTAAATCCCCCACCCTAACAGTGATATGTATAAGGCAGGGAACCATCCGCAGAGCTTGCCGTGGTTAATGGTTTATGGTGTTGAACGATGGCACCTTTGCAGACACCAATGTTTTGGATTGTTCTTTTGTTTGACCCTCTCCCCGCCCTTGACACTGTGCTTTGGCACTATTCAGGATGGGTGAGCAGGATGGCTGTCCTTTCCAAAAGTGGTGGAAGAGTGTTGGTGAAGGTATAGGTGGGAGGGGCTGGCCCTCTACCCAGGACGTTCTCGAGCAGATGAGCTTGAGGAAGGAGCACACGTGGAAGCTGAATATTTGGAAAGTGATCCTCTTATCCATCCATGCCGCAGACCTATGGAAGTGTTGATGAAGCCCAGTTCAGCTCGATGTTCTAATGCAGCACGCTGTCTTTCATCTCCAGCCCTTTGCCAGTCTATTCCATTGAGCTACAACTCTCTTCCCCACGCCCACTCCCAACCCCACAACCATGGTTTTCTCTGGTCTGACTTCTGTTTGTCTCTCTGACCTCAGCTCATGCGATACCTCCCTGAGGGACCTTCTCAATGGCCTGGGTAAGGATGGGTCCCCTGCTGTGACTTCCACAGCATCTCCTTCTCCTGTGTTGACACTTACATTGTGTCACTATTGCCTGTTGACTTTACTTTCATCTTTGGAAGTCTGGGGAGAACAAGGACTGGGTCCATCATATTCACGGCTCTGTTCCCACACCAGCACAGTGCCTAGCACATAGCAGGCATTCAGGAAATATCTGCTAAAAGAACAAATGAATGAAGAAGCATGGGGAGATCTTTGCGAGGGTGATCTGCCTCGAAATCATGCAGCCTGTGTTTGGTGAGCTGGGTCTCTCACCAAAGAGAACTTGTCAAAGTTCTCTTCTTTTGTGAGAAAAACCCTGCTGCTGTTGGCTTTCCATCGAGGCTTTTTCCATCTCAGGAGCCCTGATGACAAGAGAATGTGGTCACAGAAGTTGAAGATTATAGCCATGGCTTAATATAGCAGGAGAGTGTGCTTTGGACCAGCTGTCCATCAGTTGGTATGGATAACTGCCGCATATGATGATGCTAATGCAGGTTTGTTTTTTTTTGTTCAGACCCTGAGTGAATCAGAAAACTTTGAAGCAGCTGTTTACAAATTGGCCAAGGCTCCCCTTATTGCTGATGTTTATTACATTGTTGGTGGCACATTCCCCCGGGAGGGAGTGGTCATCACAAGGAACAGAGATGGCCCAGCAGACATATGGCCTCTAGATCCTTTAAATGGAGCGTGAGTAGAATTAAAGGCTCTGGTCATTTTGTATCAGTAATCTTTTTTTTTTCTTTAATTGGTGAAACAAGGTATTTTTTAATTTTTCTATACTTTTTCTTTAGCTGTGTCCCAAATGACCTTGGCTAAGACAAGATGATGTGCTGTGTTGCAGGTGGTTCCGAGTTGAGACAAATTATGACCATTGGAAGCCAGTGCCTAAGAGAGATGACCGAAGGTAGTCTCTAAACACTCCCTGGTTTGCAGTGTTTTCTTGCGGTCAGGAGAATGTGCTCCTCTTGCTACGGGAACTGGAGAGGACTATAGGTGCTGTCCCCTCCCAGAAAATGTACCTTAGCCCTTGGCCAGGATGGGAGAGTGTGGTATGTGGTGGAGAGCATGGCAAGGAGCTTCTTGGCAGATGGCTGGGTGTTGGGAAGACAAGGTTGGTTCTTGCCTCAGGCTCAGGAGTTCTAGATTCCACCACTAGCTCTGCTGATGACTCACTGGGTGGCCTCTTGGGCCTCTGTTCACCCATCTGTAAAAGGAAAGGATGGAACAAGGTTCATGGTTTTCTATGTGAGACTTTTTGGGAAGGAAAACATTTCCCTGCACTTAAATAAATAAGCTTTTGGGGGGCTTTAATTTCCCTTCTAATTTTGAAAATTCTATAATTATAAGTCAGTGCGTCCCCAAAAGGCAAGTAGTTATATATTTTTCCTTGGCTTTACTGACCTGTGTGTTTGGTGGCAACTGTTCAATTCACAGAAAACATTTTCATCATCCTGGCTTCCTTGAGCAGATGGGGTTGAATTAATTCCACATGGTGATTTGAGACAAGGTAGCAAACATGCATGGGGGCCAGAGTCTGTTTGGGGGAAAGGGAGATAATGAGGCTAGGCCTTGCATTGAGCCTCCCAAAATGAGAGCTTGTGGGACTCAGAGTTTCCTGAAGTGCCAAGTGACCTTTGACCATTGTCCTTACAGAACACCTGCCATCAAAGCTCTTAATGCCACGGGCCAGGGAAACCTCAGCCTGGAGACGCTCTTTCAGGTAACTTGTGTCACGATGTCTAGCTTTTACCCAGGATGTTTGGTGTCTTTCTCAATAGTGATTTAAAAAAAAAAATTCTTCTGAAATCAAGTAATATTAGAGTAGAAGTTTTACCTGGTTGAAAACATTTAAAAGAAAAACATTTTCTGAACTTGTAACCATTTAGGTTAAGGTATCATCTTCACCTGAGTTTTTCTGCATGTTAAAAAAAAAGCGTAGTTGTAACGTGTTCATTTGTTTAAAAGAAAAAAAAGAGAAAGGTTTCAAAAGTCTAACTCTGTCACCCCAAGATACACCGAAGTGTTCAGTGGTTATTTTATTCCTATTGATATTCTGCGTGTATTTCTCCTACCTTTTAATAGTCTTTTATTATTATTATTATTTTACTGAGGTATAGTTGATGTACAATGTTACATAAATTTCAGGTGTACAACATAGTGATTTACAATTTTTAAAGGTTATATTCCATTTATAATTATTATAAGATATTGGCTGTATTTCCTGTGTTGTACCATATAATATATTTGTAGCTAATTTTATACATAATAGTTTTGTTTCGGTTTTTGTTTTTTTTTTTTTGGCTGCATTGGGTCTTTGTTGCTGTGCACGGGCTTTCTCTAGTTGCGGCGAGCGGGGGCTACTCTTCATTGTGGTGCGCAGGCTTCTCATTGCAGTGGCTTCTCTTGTTGCAGAGCACAGGGCACATGGCACATGGGCTTCAGTAGTTGTGGCACGCGGGTTCAGTAGTTGTGGCTCGTGGCCTCTAGAACACAGGCTTGGTAGTTGTGGTGCATGGGCTTAGTTGCTCCATGGCATGTGGCATCTTCCTGGACCAGGGGTCGAACCCGTGTCCCCTGCATTGGCAGGCGGATTCTTAACCACTGCGCCATCAGGGAAGTCCCTATGCATAGTAGTTTGTACCTCTTAATCCCATACCCCTAATTTGCCCCTCTCCTCCTCCTCCTCTCCCACTAGTTTGTTCTCTATATCTGTGAGTCTGTTTCTGTTTGCTATATATATTCACTTGTATTGTTTTTAGATTCCACATATAGATGATAGCATACAGCATTTGTCTTTCTCTGTCTGACTTACTTCACTAAGCATATTGCCCTCCAAGTCCATCCATGTTGTGTAAATGGCAAAATTTTATTCTTTTTTGTGGCTGAGTAATATTCCATTGTATATATACACCACATCTTCTTTATCCATTCATCTGTTGATGGACACTTAGGTTGCTTCCATATCTTGGCTATTGTGAATAGTGCTGATATGAACATTAGGGTGCATGAATCTTTTCGAATTTCTAATCATTTTTAATATGATTTCTCCTATGCAGGTTTTGTCAGTGTTTCCGGTTTATAACAAGTAAGTGACATGTTAAGCACGTCTGTTCATACATCACCGTGGCACAGTAGACTCTCTCCTGCACTCTTTGGCTCAGCAGGGATCTGAGGGCTCCCACAGAGCAGGTTTTCTAGGTGCTATGGATCCAGCCGTGACAAAACAGACTCTTTGCTCTCCTGGGACCAGCATTCTACTGGCAGGGAGGGACAGATAAACAAATGTAGCAAAAGTCAGGTGAGGAGTCCATGGAGAAAAACAAAGGTGAGGAGGATAGAGTGATCTGGAAGGAGGAGGGCATGACATGCTCATCCTAAATCCGTCTACCTGGGGACCACCTTTGCTGCTTGGGAGCTCCTTAATTTCACTGTTAGTACTAAGCTTTAGATACCTTTGGCTTTCCTTTATCTTCCCGGGGAGTTTCTGCTACCCCCGTGCTCATTTCACAGCTGATTCAGTGCCTAAGTTAATGTTTCCCTTTTAGCCTGTGCCCTTGATAGTAGCATTCTGTGAGCAATGGCTTCTTGGGTCTACAGCCTGGGATTTTACCCACCTCCTTTTTTTTGAGGTGAACCGCTGGGCCAGGCTGCCACTGCCACTGCCACAGGAAGTGGTTAGTTAAACTTGAGACGCAGACCCCACCAGACTTGTACAGGGAACTCTGAAGGTCCGCCGTCACCATCACAGCACGGCTGAATAGGCCAAGAGCCCGCACTTCGTGGCCGCATGCCCCTCAAGGTGTTGCCTGATCGCCTTCTCTGTGCCCAAGACCAGCTCAGTGAGGTAGGGCCTAAAATAGAAGAGGCAGCAAGTCATCACAGAGTCTTATCTCCTTCTTTTACCTCCATAAATTCCAAAACCCAGCATTTCCTACTTTCTCAACATCCTTCTTTCTTCAAGGCAAGAATATCAAAAATGGTATTCTTCAAGAAATAGCCTAATATGGATAAAACTTGTAAAGGGATTTTTAGTTTCAAATACCCAATTGATTTTTTTCTTTGAAATGATCCTCTTTCACACAAATATAAAACAGTAGTTTTCCTGACGGCCTCTAGATTAACTTTTGTATATTTGGGTGCTCTAAGATTCCTTAGGTATAATGACATTTTCAAAACTGGTGTTACTCTGTTCACTTTGCACTGTAATAGGAATATATCTCTTTGAAATTTTTTTCTTTAAGTATGTCCAGATAAAAAGATTATTGCTAAAAAATTAATTCCATAAACGATATTCTAACAGCTAAAACAATCTTCTACAGAAAAGCAGATCAGTATTTCCCACTCTAACAAATGAGCTAGTTGGGTCACAAATGATACCTAGCACTATGCTAGTGAACTAGTTCTTTGAGGGCAGAGAGAGCAAAAACAAAAGACTCTCCTGATTTGTAGCATTTATTGATTTCCTTGGTGTAAATACTCACCCTGGCCTATTTCAAGCTTACAGTTGGCTCATAAACTTCCTGCATATTTAACCATTGACTCTCACCAGCCTGTAGGAGTGAGCTCCAACTCACCATTACCCTTTCCAGATGGGCACAATTTTGCCTTTTTAATAGTCATTTAAAAAATAGTTAACCTATTTTTGTGTTCTTATAGTTTTTTAAATAGTTATATAAATGATAAATATTTCATTTAAAGATTAATAGTATAATCAAATAGTTTTTATATTTATTTTAATAAAGCATTTTCCATGCTGTGAACAGCCCTTATAATTTTAAATAGCTGCATCATAACCAATTGAATGTAGTATAATTGAATTAAAGATTCTCCAGTTGTTAGTTTTTCCTCTATTAAAACTCTGAAATAAATATATTTGTACATTTCCCCCGTTTTTGTATTATTTTCCTTGGCTGAATTCCCAGAAGTAGGATTACTGACTTAAAGGCTATGAATGTTTAAATGGCGAATGTTTTGTCGAAATAGAATTGTCAGAAGTTATAAACAGTTTACCAAGAAGCATTTTTCTTTATTGTATAATTGAAAACCCAACAGGATCTACATTTAAATGATTATCACCAGTGAACCAGAAATAACACAGATCCCTGACTCTCAGGCCTTTTACATGCAATGATTACCATCAGCTACGTCTGTTCAGTGTGTGAGGTTAATATTTAGAAATGTCTGAACAGAAGCAAGGATCTCTATGCTGCCCCCTTGTGCTATGCTACAAAATTACAGTCCCCTGCCCTGGAACTCCATCCTCTGCTGTGGCTATAAGCAGAGACAATATTAAAACAGTGATGGAGAATAGAATTATGACTAAAGGGCTTCCCTGGTGGTGCAGTGGTTAAGAATCGGCCTGCTGCAAGGGACACAGGTTTGAGCCCTGGTCCAGGAAGATCCCACATGCCACGGAGCAACTAAACCCCTGCACCACAGCTACTGAGCCTGCACTCTAGAGCCTGCGAGCCACAACTACTGAACCCGCGTGCCACAACTACTGAAGCCCGCACACCTAGAGCCCATGCTTCACAACAAGAGAAGCCACCACAGTGAGAAGCTGGCAACGAAGAGTAGCCCACGCTCACCGCAACTACAGAGAGCCTGCGCGCAGCAATGAAGACCCAACGCAGCCAAAAAAAAAAATTTTTTTTTGAAGGAAAAAAAATTATGACTAAAGTAAATAAGCAGCTGAGGTCCTGTTCAGGGAACCTTTGTTCCCCTTGGACAAGCTTTTCATGTTCTCATAGTGCTGTCTTCAGCCCAGTGTTTGATTCAGCTGTGGGGTGCCAGTGCCTATTCCTAAACTGCCCCGCTCCCAATGCTTTGAGCAGGCATCCCAGCTGGTGTCTGGGGCAAAAGGTAGTCAAAGGGAGTGAAGGGTAGGAGCCTCAGTGTGTATGTGCATGCGTATGTGCATGTGCACAAGTTATTTGGGTCTCTTGCTCTGCAGAATGTTGAGTAAGTGACATTGTACTTTTCATCCTTAGATCTGGGCCAGTGGACCCCCTGTCTTGATCCCTGAGCTTTCGGGGCCCCACTCTGGCCTTCCTCTGACTCTCCCATGATATAAAGAATCCACTCAGAGTCTGGCCCAAGTACCCAGAACCCTGGAATTCTCGTCCTGAACAGCACCCAAGCCATTTCCAGGGCTTGTGTGGTCCACTTCCCTGGGTGTTGGTCTCCTGATGGTGGTGTGCAGCCTTCATGGACATCCTGTGCCTGGTGGTGGCCAAGGGATGGCTGTTTGCTGGGGGTGGTGCGTGAAGCCTAGATGAGTGTCCACATATATGCCATATGTGGGGTGGGCAGAGCAGGGCTGCAGGCCAAGGCCAGCTCTCCCTCATTGCCACAGTGTGGAACTCTGGGGAGTCTGAGAATTTTGAACTTGGCCTTCCACAGTGTTGTCAACATAGGAAAGAACACTTGTGTGGTTGCTTTTGAATTATAACTTTTAAATAGCCTGACATGTGGGTCTCTATTTGTATTCTTGTCCTGGGTCCCAAGTATTAGGAAAAGAGCTTCGGATTTTTTTCCCCTCTTTGGAATATTAGAGAAAATGATGTATATGTTAAAATTCCTCTCATTTTCAGCTACACAGTTTATACTACGGTAATGAGTGCTGCCAGCCCAGACAAGTACATGACTAGGATCAGAAACGCGAGTTAAAAGCAGAGAGTGAATTCACCTATGCTATGAAGGTTTGCTAAAGTTTTTTTTTTTGGTGGGGGGAGGGCAGCGGTTAGGGATGGGGGAAGGAGGACATAGGCTGGTATTTCTCCTAGAAGATAGTAGCATCCTTAACATTATACAGGCATCTGACAGGCATTGAGTGTATGGTTGTTATTTGTGTCATGTTAATGTCACTCTTAAGTATTTATTTTGAATTGTTTGTATGAAAGCTAGTCTTCTGGTGCTCAGTGCCCTTTGCCCCTGATTAAAACCTGCTTTCAGGGCAAAGCGTTACCTCTTCACTTACGCAGAGGGGAAAATATCTGGTAAGACCTGTGTGTCTCCAAAGTCACAGTGAGGGAGGCCCAGCTCCTTTGCAGGATCAGACAGACACTGAAGGACCCAGGACACTCAAAATTGATTTCAGGCATCAGTGCGGCCATAGGTGAGAGGAAAGACATGAGGAAAAAAGCAGGAGTCCTTTCTGCTGTCCCTAAAATCAAATCATCTTGGCAGCCACCTATTGACAGGCCACCTTTTCCTGTTGCAGGGATCTCCTGGAGTTTATAAACCTAGCCTGATGTTTTGTTCATTCACTTATGGGGATGTTTAAAATCAGTGTTTAAATTAAGCACATTTTTTTTCCTTACAGATGATCTTTTTAAAGGAAATTTTTGAAGAGCTGCACTTGAAAAAATAAAGTGAAAAGATTATACTTTATGACCAATACAGGCTCTTTCCTCATTAAACTTTTCAACCTTATGAAGTGGGGGCAGGAGGATGAGTTTGGAGCATGTTGTGGTAAAGTGGGGTAATAGCTGTCCTCATTCCCCTTCCTTCAGTGCTTGCCTTGACCATCTCTTAGCTTCTTCTGTTCTGGCTTTAACAACTCAAATATAATCGGTCTCAGAGGGCGAGCCATATCCTCGGGCTTTATTCCCAGCTTCTCACCATTACTTAACAGCTATTTTGTCATACCTCAGTTTACAAAGAAATGAGCGGGCAAGACCTCTTTGTTCATTATGAAGTGCTTCTGGAAGAGTCTGCCAAACATAAATAAAATTAACAACAATTATTATTAAGCAAAGATGAGTTTAGCAGAGGGAATAGCAGAGGAATTACTATTCGGGACAAGCAAACCATGGCAAACCATAGGCAAATCTGAGGAACAAAGGGAAGGTTAGCTTTTATTGGAATCTGGGAGGAAACCGGGGTGTGGTTTTTCTTTTTTTTTTTTTTTTTGGTGGTATGTGGGCCTCTCACTGTTGTGGCCTCTCCTGTTGCGGAGCACAGGCTCCGGCCGCGCAGGCTCAGCGGCCATGGCTCACGGGCCCAGCCGCTCCGCGTCATGTGAGATCTTCCCGGACCGGGGCACGAACCCGCGTCCCCTGCATAGGCAGGCGGACTCAACCACTGCGCCACTAGGGAAGCCCGGGAGTGTTGTTTTGAATAAAAGTTCATTAGAGGAGAACAAGAGTTCAGGGTTCTTGCAGTTTCACGTTGGTTGTAAGTGACGGTCCGTTTGCTGTTACTGAGAAATGCAAAAATCATTCTTCCTGCTGGCTGTGTGAGTTGAAACCAAGGATAAGAACTCTTCTTTTGTGGCTTTCCCACTCCATTTAAAATCAAGTATGCTTTATCCATTTTCACATTTCTCCTTTTTGATCAAGATCTTTCTCTGAAAGCATAACTGATGCAGCATCAGGTTGGTTTTTTTTCTTTTGGTTGAAATTTTTTTGTCTGTGTCCCTCATTGCTGGGAAGGACCTTTCCTGGGAGTTATGTTGGGGAGAAAGAGCAAGTAGCATTTGGAAACCGCAGGGCCACATTTGAGCAACACAGAAGGTACAAGGAGGAGCTCTCAGGCGTCTCCCATTCTTAAATGATGTCTTATCAAGGTTGTAAGCCTTGGAGATCATCTCAAAGCACTGAGCTGACATAATACTGTTTGGTGCATCATTTCTGCAGATGTTTGACAGGCAACAGGTACAAAGGTTTTTTTCTGTTTGTTTGTTTTGTTTTTTTACATATTTATTGGAATATAATTGCTTTACAATGGTGTGTTAGTTTCTGCTTTACAACAAAGTGAATCAGTTATACATATAAATATGTTCCCATATCTCTTCCCTCTTGCATCTCCCTCCCTCCCACCCTCCCTATCCCACCCTGCTAGGTGGTCACAAAGCACTCAGCTGATCTCCCTGTGCTATGCGGCTTCTTCCCACTAGCTATCTATTTTATGTTTGGTAGTGTATATATGTCCATGCCACTCTATCACTTTGTCACAGCTTACCCTTCCCCCTCCCTATATCCTCATGTCCATTCTCTAGTAGGTCTGTGTCTTTATTCCTGTCTTACCCCTAGGTTCTTCATGACATTTTTTTTCTTAGATTCCATATATATGTGTCAGCATACAGTATTTGTCTTTCTCTTTCTGACTTACTTCACTCTGTATGACAGGCTCTAGGTCCATCCACCTCATTACAAATAGCTCAATTTCGTTTCTTTTTATGGCTGAGTAATATTCCATTGTATATATGTGCCACGTCTTCTTTACCCATTCATCCGATGATGGACACTTAGGTTGTTTCCATCTCCGGGCTATTGTAAATAGAGCTGCAATGAACATTTTGGTACATGACTCTTTGAATTATGGTTTTCTCAGGGTATATGCCCAGTAGTGGGATTGCTGGGTCGTATGGTAGTTCTATTCGTAGTTTTTTAAGGAACCTCCATACTGTTCTCCATAGTGGCTGTACCGATTCACATTCCCACCAGCAGTGCAAGAGTGTTCCCTTTTCTCTACACACTCTCCAGCATTTATTGTTTCTAGATTTTTTGATGATGGCCATTCTGACTGGTGTGAGATGATATCTCATTGTAGTTTTGATTTGCATTTCTCTAGTGATTAATGATGATGAGCATTCTTTCATGTGTTTGTTGGCAGCGTGTATATCTTCTTTGGAGAAATGTCTATTTAGGTCTTCTGCCCATTTTTGGATTGGGTTATTTGTTTTTTTTGTTATTGAGCTGCATGAGCTGCTTGTATATTTTGGAGATTAATCCTTTGTCAGTTGCTTCATTTGCAAATATTTCCTCCCATTCTGAGGGTTGTCTTTTGGTCTTATTTATGGTTTCCTTTGCTGTGCAAAAGCTTTTAAGTTTCATTAGGTCCCATTTGTTTATTTTTGTTTTTATTTCCATTTCTCTGGGAGGTGGGTCAAAAAGGATCTTGCTGTGATTTATGTCATAGAGTGTTCTGCCTATGTTTTCCTCTAAGAGTTTGATAGTTTCCGGCCTTACATTTAGGTTTTTAATCCATTTTAAGCTTATTTTTGTGTATGGTGTTAGGGAGTGTTCTAAGCTCATACTTTTACATGTCTGTGTCCAGTTTTCCCAGCACCACTTAGTGAAGAGGCTGTCCTTTCTCCACTGTACATTCCTGCCTCCTTTATCAAAGGTAAGGTGACCATATGTCCGTGGGTTTATCTCTGGGCTTTCTATCCTGTTCCATTGATCTATATTTCTGTTTTTGTGCCAGTACCGTACTGTCTTGATTACTGTAGCTTTGTAGTATAGTCTGAAGTCAGGGAGCCTGATTCCTCCAGCTCCATTTTTCTTTCTCAAGATTGCTTTGGCTATTCGGGGTCTGCTGTGTTTCCATACAAATTTTGAAATTTTTTGTTCTTGTTCTGTGAAAACTGCCAGTGGTATTTTCATAGGGATTGCATTGAATCTGTAGATTGCTTTGGGTAGTATAGTCATTTTCACAATGTTGATTCTTCCAATCTAAGAACATGGTATATCTCTCCATCTGTTTGTATCACATTTAATTTCTTTCATCAGTGTCTTATAATTTTCTGCATACAGGTCTTTTGTCTCCTTAGGTAGGTTTATTCCTAGATATTTTATTCTTTTTGTTACAATGGTAAATGGGAGTGTTTGCTTAATTTCACTTTCAGATTTTTCATCATTAGTGTATATGAATGCCAGAGATTTCTGTGCATTAATTTTGTATCCTGCTACTTTACCAAATTCATTGATTAGCTCTAGTAGTTTTCTGGTAGCATCTTTAGGATTCTCTATGTATAGTATCATGTCACCTGCAAACAGTGACATCTTTACTTCTTCTTTTCCGATTTGGATTCCTTTTATTTCCTTTTCTTCTATGATTGCTGTGGCTAAAACTTCCAAAACTATGTTGAATAAGAGTGGTGAGAGTGGGCAACCTTGTCTTCTTCCTGATCTTAGTGGAAATGCTTTCAGTTTTTCACCATTGAGGACGATGTTGGCTGTGGGTTTGTCATATATGGCCTTTATTATGTTGAGGAAAGTTCCCTCTATGCCTACTTTCTGGAGGTTTTTTATCATAAATGGGTGTTGAATTTTGTCGAAAGCTTTCTCTGCATCTATTGAGATGATCATATGGTTTTTCTCCTTCAATTTGTTAATATGGTGTATCACGTTGATTGATTTGCGTATATTGAAGAATCCTTGCATTCCTGGAATAAACCCCACTTGATCATGGTGTATGATCCTTTTAATGTGCTGTTGGATTCTGTTTGCTAGTATTTTGTTGAGGATTTTTGCATGTAGGTTCATCAGTGATATTGGCCTGTAGTTTTCTTTCTTTGTGACATCCTTGCCTGGTTTTGGTATCAAGGTGATGGTGGCCTCGTAGAATGAGTTTGGGAGTGTTCCTTCCTCTGATGTTGTTTGGAAGAGTTTGAGAAGGATGGGTGTTAGCTCTTCTCTAAATGTTTGATAGAATTCGCCTGTGAAGCCATCTGGTCCTGGGCTTTTGTTTGTTGGAAGATTTTTAATCAGAGTTTCAATTTCAGTGCTTGTGATTGGTCTATTTGTATTTTCTATTTCTTCCTGATTCAGTCTTGGCAGGTTGTGCATTTCTAAGAATTTGTCCATTTCTTCCAGGTTGTCCATTTTATTGGCACAGAGTCGCTTGTAGTAATCTCTCATGAACCTTTGTATTTCTGCAGTGTCAGTTGTTACTTCTCCTTTTTCATTTCTAATTCTCTTGATCTGAGTCTTCTCCCTTTTTTTCTTGATGAGTCTGGCTAATGGTTTGTCAATTTTGTTTATCTTCTCAAAGAACCAGCTTTTAGTTTGGTTGATCTTTGCTATCGTTTCCTTCATTTCTTTTTCATTTATTTCTGATCTGATCTTTATGATTTCTTTCCTTCTGCTAACTTTGGGGGTTTTTTGTTCTTCTTTCTCTAATTGCTTTAGGTGCAGGGTCAGGTTGTTTACTCGAGATGTTTCCTGTTTCTTAAGGTGGGATTGTATTGCTATAAACTTCCCCCTTAGAACTGCTTTTGCTGCATCCCATAGGTTTTGGGTCGTCGTGTCTCCATTGTCATTTGTTTCTAGGTATTTTTTAATTTCCTCTTTGATTTCTTCAGTGATCACTTCGTGATTGAGTAGTGTATTGTTTAGCCTCCATGTGTTTGTATTTTTTACAGATCTTTTCCTGTAATTGATGTCTAGTCTCATAGCATTGTGGTCGGAAAAGATACTTGATACAATTTCAATTTTCTTAAATTTACCAAGGCTTGATTTGTGACCCAAGATATGATCTATCCTTGAGAATGTTCCATGAGCACTTGAGAAAAATGTGTATTCTGTTGCTTTTGGATAGAATGTCCTATAAATATCAATTAAGTCCATCTTGTTTAATGTATCATTTAAAGCTTGTGTTTCCTTATTTTCATTTTGGATGATCTGTCCATTGGTGAAAGTGGGGTGTTAAAGTCCCCTACCATGAATGCGTTACTGTCAATTTCCCCTTTTATGGCTGTTAGCATTTGCCTTATGTATTGAGGTGCTCCTATGTTGGATGCATAAATATTTACAATTGTTATATCTTCTTCTTGGAATGCTCCCTTGATCATTATGTAGTGTCCTTCTTTGTCTCTTGTAATCATCTTTATTTTAAAGTCTGTTTTGTCTGATATGAGAATGGCTACTGCAGCTTTCTTTTGATTTCCATTTGCATGGAATATCTTTTTCCATCCCCTCACTTCCAGTCTGTATGTGTCCCTAGCTCTGAAGTGGGTCTCTTGTAGACAGCCTGTATATGGGTCTTGTTTTTGTATCCATTCAGCCAGTCTCTGTCTTTTGGTGGGAGCATTTAATCCATTTACATTTAAGGTAATTATCAATATGTATGTTCCTATTACCATTTTCTTAATTGTTTTGTGTTTGTTATTGTAAGTCTTTTCCTTCTCTTGTGTTTCTTGCCTAGAGAAGTTCCTTTAGCATTTGTTGTAAAGCTGGTTTGGTGGTGCTGAACTCTCAGCTTTTGCTTTTTTGTAAAGGTTTTAATTTCTCCATCAAATCTGAATGAGATCCTTACTGGGTAGAGTAATCTTGGTTGTAGGTTTTTCTCCTTCATTACTTTAAATATGTCCTTCCACTCCCTTCTGGCTTGCAGAGTTTCTGCTCAAAGATCAGCTGTTAACCTTATGGGGATTCCCTTGTGTGTTATTTGTCGTTTTTCCCTTGCTGCTTTTAATATGTTTTCTTTGTATTTAATTTTTGACAGTTTAATATGTGTCTTGGCATGTTTCTCCTTGGATTTATCCTGTATGGGACTCTCTGTGCTTCCTGGACTTGATTAACTATTTCCTTTCCCATATTAGGGAAGTTTTCAACTATAATCTCTTCAAATATTTTCTCAGTCCCTTTCTTTTTCTCTTCTTCTGGGACCCCTATAATTCGAATGTTGGTGCGTTTAATGTTGTCCCAGAGGTCTCTGAGACTGTCCTCAATTCTTTTCATTCTTTTTTCTTTATTCTGCTCTGCAGTAGTTATTTCCACTATTTTATCTTCCAGGTCACTTATCCGTTCTTCTGCCTCAGTTATTCTGCTATTGATCCCTTCTAGAGTATTTTTAATTTCATTTACTTTGTTGTTCATCGTTGCTTGTTTCCTCTTTAGTTCTTCTAAGTCCTTGTTAAATGTTTCTTGCATTTTCTTTATTCTATTTCCAAGATTTTGGATCATCTTTACTATCATTATTCTGAATTCTTTTTCAGGTAGGCTGCCTATTTCCTCTTCATTTGTTAGGCCTGGTGGGTTTTTATCTTGCTCCTTCTTCTGCTGTGTGTTTTTGTGTCTTCTCATTTTGCTTATCTTACTGTGTTTGGGGTCTCCTTTTTGCAGGCTGCAGGTTCGTAGTTCCCGTTGTTTTTGGTGTCTGTCCCCAGTGGCTAATGTTGGTTCAGTGGGTTGTGTAGGCTTCCTGGTGGAGGGGACTAGTGCCTGTGTTCTGGTGGATGAGGCTGGATCTTGTCTTTCTGCTGGGCAGGTCCATGTCTGGTGGTGTGTTTTGGAGTGTCTGTGGCCTTAATTATGTTTTTAGTCAGCCTCTCTGCTAATGGGTGGGGTTGTGTTTCTGTCTTGCTAGTTGTTTTGCATAGGGTGTCCAGCACTGTAGCTTGCTGGTCATTGAGTGAAGCTGGGTGTTGGTGTTGAGATGGAGATCTCTGGGAAGTTTTTGCCATTTGATATTACATGGAGCTGGGAGGTCTCTTGTGGACCAGTGTCCTGAAGTTGGCTCTCCCACTTCAGAGGCACAGCACTGACTTCTGGCTGCAGCACCAAGAGCCTTTCATCCACACGGCTCAGAATAAAAGGGAGAAAAAGAAAGAAACAAAGAAAGAGAGAGAGAGAGAGAGGAAGAAAGAAAGAAAGAAAAGAAAGAAAGGAGGGAGGGAGAGAGGTCGGAAGGAAGATAAAATAAAGTAAGATAAAAGAAAATAAAGTTATTAAAATAAAAAATAATTATTAAGAAAAAAAATTTTTTAAGTAAAAAAGAAAAGCAAAAATCAGACAGACAGAACCCTAGGACAAATGGTGAAAGCAAAGCTATACAGACAAAATCTCCCATAGAAGCATACACAGACACACTCACAAAAAGAGGAAAAGGGGAAAAAATAATATATCTTGCTCTCAAAGCCCACCTCCTCAATTTGGGATGATTCGTTGTCTATTCAGGTATTCCTACCGATGCAGGGTACATCAAGTTGATTGTGGAGATTTAATCCGGTGCTCCTGAGGCTGCTGGGAGATATTTCCCTTTCTCTTCTTTGTTCGCACACCTCTCGGGGCTCAGCTTTGGATTTGGCCTCGTCTCTGCGTGTAGGTGGCCGGAGGGCGTCTGTTCTTCCCTCAGACAGGACGGGGTTAAAGGAGCACCTGCTTCGGGGGCTCTGGCTCACTCAGGCCCGGGGGAGGGAGGGGTACGGATGCCGGGGGAGCCTGCGGCGGCAGAGGCCGGCATGACATTGTACCAACCTGAGGCGTGCCGTGCATTCTCCCGGGGAAGTTGTCCCTGGATCCCGGGACCCTGGCAGTGGCGGGCTGCACAGGCTCCCGGGAGGATAAGTGTGGATAGTGACCTGTGCTCGCACACAGGCTTCTTGGTGGCGGCAGCAGCAGCCTTAGCGTCTCATGCCCGTCTCTGGGGTCTGCTGATAGCCACGGCTCCCGCCCATCTCTGGAGCTCCTTTAAGCAGTGCTCTTAATCCCCTCTCCTCTGGTACAAAGTTTTAAAATGATTATACAAGTCAAAATTAAAAGTAATATGACAAATCCAGTTTGTATAATTGTCCTAAAGATTGAAGGACCATGGGGAATCAGTTGAAACTTGTAATCAGTGTACTTGTTCCCTGATTTTATGTAATTGAGTCTCTACTTCCCTGAAGAAAGTTATCCATGTGCAGCAAGTTGTTCTTGCTGCCAGCATATACTACCTTGTTCTACTAGGAGTTAGCTAAGGGCAATTTGTCTAATACCACCTTAGCTAAGGAATTGTGGTATTAATTAAAGAAATCTCAGCTAAAATTGGAGTGGAGACAGACCTGTAGGGGGAGTCCCCCAACCAGTGCATCACCGATTACGCCAAACAGGAAGAGATATGCACCTGTATCTCAGACAGGAAGGTGTTGCCTACTCTACTATCCAGCAGGAAGAAGAAAACTCACCGTCTGATGACAGCCCAGCCAATCAGCCGGTAGCTGCCCAACCAATGAGAAGCCTCCGTACTTTGGACCCCTAGCCTCCTGCAGTGAACTCTTTCGTTATTACAGTCTATCCCAACTCCCTCTTTTCCCTATAAAAGCAAACTCCTCTTTCCTGTTTTCTGGATTTGTCTATGGTTTGCTATAGTTTGCATATCCTGAATTGTAATTCCTGTGGCTATTCCCAAATAAACTTGCTTTTGCTAGCGAAAAAACTGGCTCTTCTATTACTAAAGTTGACAGAATCTAAGCCTGTTGTTGGGCAGCTGTTGCTTTAGGGGTGGAATCAGCTGTGTAACTTAGGATAATGGATAGATTTCTAATCATGTGCTCATTGATGTGTACTCCAAACCAAGAAAGGAGGAAAGATCTGCCAAGGAGACAGACCCAGAGTCATGGACCCTGTTGGGCACTTAACATTAGGTTCTTTGAAGTGGGCTTAAGGGGTTGGCCCAGAGATTGGTTTCAGATCGGTTATGAATGGATAGTTGAACAACTAGATATCCTAACGAGAATTGTCCTCCCATTCACCAACTATCCAGACATTTATAAACCCAGGGCTGATGCCATCCTTCACAAACGAAGATGAAACCGGATGAGCACAAAGGACTCCAGCTAAGTGGCATTGTTTATTGGTGAATTTGTGGGAATGGAGCTATTGGCATTTGTCAGCCAGGGGTCAGTGATGTTTTGAGAGCATTCTGAGAGGATTCCTTCAAGCCGAGAAGTCCATTCGCTAACATGATTGCACAGGGTAATTGGGTTTAAGGTGTTTTGGGGACAAAGACTGTGAAAGTAAGGGCGTGAGTCGGGTGATTGTAGTAGCGTAATTTTAAGTTTATCGGGAGTGGTACCATCATTGCTACAGTCAGTGGGGGTGTTCAGGATGAAACGGCGTCGGGAGGGATGTTGACAGAAATTTCACTCTGGAGTTAACATTGAGGGGAAATGGAGTGAAATTAGCAGTGGCATTAGGGACAAATGAAAAATTGGTCACGGGATGGACTAGAGAGTTACTGCTGTTGTGTACAGATTTGAGTTTCTGGTGACAAACCCAACCATCAGATGTTTCCCTCTGTTGCAAACAGATTCAGAAGTGCAGGGAAGATCATTGTCTTTCCAAGAAAGAAAGCGGGGAAATAAGGTAAGAAACAATGGGGAAAAGGTATACAGGCCTGGTCTGGTCATCTTGGGAAAGCTGTCTTCTTTATCTGTCATCTGTTTCAGTTCCTGAAACCTTTACTTTTAGGTCATCAGATGGTACACAGGTCCAGTCAGGGTTTGGTGCTTTCTTTAGATGTGATACATGATCTGAGAGTCTGTTTCCTGGATCTTGGCAGTACGTGGACTGGTTAACAACAGTTGATAAGGGCCCTTCCAGCAAGGTTGGAGGGATGTCTTTGAAGATGTCTCTTCCAGGAGACGAAATCTGTAGGTTGTAAGGGATGATGCTGAAGACCTTTGTCTCCCAGGAGCATGCTGTGAAAAGATTGTTCTACTAAATCATGGTTATTTTCAACAGAAACAATTAAGTCTTTAAAATATTCAAGTATATACTCTTTTATTAGCTGTAGATCAAAAGAAGCAGGAGCTAGCAGTGTTGAGAATCCTCTGATTATCTCAAAGTGTGAGAATTTATGGGTTGCAAAAAGGGTAGATAGACCTAAGATTTAGAAGAACCAGTGGCAGTGACTTTGGCCAGGGTGTTTGAAGAGTCTCTAGAAATTTTGCCGATACACTCTTAATGTGCCATTCATGTGTTCGACTGGCCCTGGGATTTTGTCTGGCAAGCACAGGGAAAGTGTTGTAGAACTGCCAGACAGCACAGACTTGTCCAAGCACCTGGCTGATAAAGTGAATTCCTCAGTCACCATGAAGTTAGAGGTGGGGTTCGCTGGATAGGGATAATTTTTTTTTAATGGCTTTTTTTTCTTTAATTTTATTTTTGGCTGTGTTGGGTCTTTGTTGCTGTGCACAGGCTCTTCTCTGGTTGCAGCGAGTGGGGGCTACTCTTCGTTGCGGTGTGCAGGCTTCTCATTATGGTGGCTTCTCCTGTTTCAGAGCACGGGCTCCAGGCACGTGGGCTTCAGTAGTTGTGGCACTTGGGCTCAGTAGTTGTGGCTCGCGGGCTCTACAGCGCAGGCTCAGTAGTTGTGGTGCACGAGTTTAGTTGCTCTGCAGCTAAGCAACTATTGTATATTAGAACCATGTCCCCTGCATTGGCAGGCGGATTCTTAACCACTGCACTATCAGGGAAGCCAGGGATAATCTTTTCTAATAGAATTTTAGCCATAGGAGAGGCAGTGGCCCATCTACGAGGGAAAGCTTCAGTTCAGTGAGAAAATATACAACCATTGCCAAAACATATTTATATCCATGAGATGGGGGAAGCTGTAGGAAATCCGTTGCCAAACCTCAAATGGTCTATTGGGTAATTTAAAGTTGTGGGGTAGTGTGGATAGGTTCCCCAGCATTGTATTTTGGATGCATGTGGCAAATAAAGTGCTTTTAGTGTCTTTATTAATATTTTCCCACCAGTATTGATTCATAAAGTTTATCATTTTATCAGTAGATCAGTGATTCAATGCATATACAGTACAGTTGACTCTTGAACAACACAGGGGTGAGGGCATTGATCCCCCTGCACAGCTTGTAACATCTGCTTATAACTTTACAGGTGGCCCTCCGTATCTGAGATTCTGCATCAGCCAACTGCAGATCATGTAATACCGTAGTATGTATTTATTGGAAAAAATCCACATATAAGTGGACCCTTGCTGTTCAATCCTGTGTTGTTCAAGGATCAACTGTAGTCAGTAATGGGAATTTTAGAGTCTCTGGCAGGACTGGATCGTCATTCGGCCCAAACCAGAGCTCTTTCTTTTTATCAAACCAACAGTAATTAGATTTCCAATATTGTTTTTCCTTTTCTGTGGCCAGTTGTTGGGTATCTCTAGTCAACTTGTCTAGATTATCATTTGGGGGAACATCTTTTTGGAGCATGACAGAGGTTTGGTTGTTGGTTCCTGTGAGAGCAGCATTCTTTTTAAAAATAAATTTATTTATTTATTTATTTTTGGGTGCGTTGGGTCTTCGTTTCTTTGTGAGGGCTTTCTCTAGTTGGGCGAGCGGGGTCCACTCTTCATCGTGGTGAGCAGGCCTCTCACTGTCGTGGCCTCTCTTGTTGTGGAGCACAGGCTCCAGACGCACAGGCTCAGTAGTTGTGGCTCATGGACCTAGTTGCTCCGCGGCATGTGGGATCTTCCCGGACCGGGGCACGAACCCGTGTCCCCTGCATTGGCAGGCGGATTCTCAACCACTGCGCCACCAGGGAAGCCCAGAGAAGCATTTTTAGTATAGATATCAATGAGGTGGTTCTCTTTAGCTTCCGGGGAGTCAAGTTTAGAATGCCCAGAACTTTAATAATAGAGTGGCTGGTAGAAGTATGGCATCTAATAAATCTTGAATATATGGGCCATTTTAAGTTTTATCCCCGTTAGACGTAAGGAAATCTCTCTGCTTCCATAACATTCCAAAGTTGTGAGCTACTCCAAAAGTGTTTCTACTGTCTGTATGAATATTTGCCATTTTGCCCATGGCTGAACTATAGGCTTGAGTAAGAGCGTATCATTCAGCCTGTTGTGCTGAGGTAGCCAAAGGCAAAGGTGCTGCCTTGATAACTTCCAAAGAAGTTGCAATTGCATATCCAGCACAATATTCACCATTTTCATCTTTTAAATAAGAACCGTCAGTAAACCATGAAGAATCAACATTTGTTAAAGGGGTTTCTTGCAAGCCGTAATAGGGAGTCAAGAGATGGTCTGTCAGAGTTAGTCATGAGGAGTTTCATCCATAGAGGAGCGAAGAAGGGTGGCAAGGTTAGGGATATTACAGTAAGCAAGAGTGATATGGGATGCAGTTAACAGGAGCATTTCATAGGGAGTAAGACGTCTTGCTGAAAGATGTTGGATATGGTTGGAATTCAGAAGGGCTTTCAACAGCATGCGGAACAAAGATGGTCAGAGAGGAACCCATGAGTGTTTCTTGGTCGGCCTTTACTAAAAGAGCAGTGGCAGGAATGGCTCAGAGGCAAGAGGGTATCCTTGTGCCACAGGGTCTAGCTGCTGACTGTGATACCCTATTGGTGATGGTGATCTTCATGTTTCTAACTAAGCACCCTGAGGGCATTTCCTTCCGTTTCATAGACCTAGAGGAAAAAGGGGAGTTGATAATTAGTGTCCAAGGGCACAGAGATTCATTAAGCTTTCCTTCAGGGTTTTAAACCTAGATCATTGTGATCTTCCCAAATAATAGGATCAGGCTTAGTGTTTTTCAACAAGATATATATAGAGGCTGAACCATGAGAGAAAAATATGAAACCCTGTTATGATAATAACCTGCTAACCCAAGAAAGCCTCGTAATTGGCATTTAGTTTTGGGCTTTAGGAAATTCAGGATGCCATGGAGCCTTTCTGGATCTATGTGTAGTCCTTGTTCTGAAATCAGATGTCCTAAAAAGCAGACTTGAGTTTGAACAAACTGTAACTTCTCCTTAGAGACCCTGTGTCTCTTTGAGGCTAAAAGCTTTAGTAGATGGATGCTGTCTTCCCGTGAGGAGGCCTGGGAAGGGGAGCAGAGAAGCAAATCATCTACATATTGTAATAGTTTAGAACCTCTAGGAAATTTTACATCATCTAAATAAGCTTTTAGGGTTTGTGAGAAACAAGAAGGACTTTTAGTTAAACCTTGGGGCATTACTGTTCAGATGTATTGTTGTCCTTCCCAATTAAAGGCAAAGAGATATTGATGGGCCTTATCCACAGGGATGCTAAAGAAGGCACTACACAAAGCAATCACAGTGAAAAGCTTACTTTCAGTAGGGATGGGAGATGATAAGGTGTGAGGTTTGGGAACAACAAGGTGAAGAGGGATGACAATATTCTTTACAGTATGGAGGTCTTGGACAAATTTATCTGTGGCCATTGGGTTTCCTGGTAGGTGAAATAAGGGTATTGCAGGGACTGATACAAGAGATTATAAACCACTGGGCTTTATAATCCTCTGTTATTGGTCTGATTCCCTGTAAGCACTCTTTATTTGTAGGGTATTGATTAATTCTGAGGAAAGGCTTTGAGGGAACAATTTGGGGGTGTTTTTTGGCCATCACTTTATTTTATTTTATTTATTTATTTATTCTTTTGCGGTATGCAGGCCTGTCACTGTTGTGGCCTCTCCCGTTGCAGACCACAGGCTCCGGACACGCAGGCTCAGAGGCCATGGCTCACAGGCCTAGCTGCTCCGTGGCATGTGGGATCTTCCCAGACCGGGGCACGAACCCATGTCGCCTGCATCAGCAGGCGGACTCTCAACCACTGCGCCACCAGGGAAGCCCCTATTTTATTTTTTAATTAAGTTATAGTTGATTTACAACATTGTATACGTTTTAGGTGTATAACATAGTGATTCACAATTTTTAAAGGTTATACGCCATTATAGTTATTATAAAATACTGGCTATATTACCCATGTTGTACAATATATCCTTGTAGCTTATTTTATACCTAGTACTTTGTGTGGGTGTGGGTTAGCCGGTTTGCTAAATTAACCAAGTCCATTACGAACATAGTTTCCCATCTTATTCTAATTCTCTTTGCCAAAAGAGAGAGGTCTCAGTTTAGCTCATTAATGAACGTAGAGTTAAAGCCCACCCATGTGGATTCGACATCCATGGGGAGACCAGAATTTTCCTTAAAAATAATCTGGAGTTGACTATAATAGTCATGCATGGGTTCATTTTTTAATTTTTTTTATTTTTATTGGAGTATAGTTTCTTTACAATGTTGTGTTAGTTTCTAATGTACAGCAAAATGAATCAGCCGTACATATACATATGTCCCCTCCCTTTTGGACTTCCTTCCCATTCAGGTCAGCACAGTACATTAAGTAGATAGAGTTCCTTGTGCTATGCAGTATGTTCTCATTAGTTATCTTTTTTATGCATAGTATCAATTGTGTATATGTGTCAATCCCAATCTCCCAATTCCTCCCACCCCCCCTTTTTCCCCTTGGTATCCATACATTTGTTTTCTATGTCTGTGTCTCTATTTCTGCTTTGCAAATAGGATCACCTAAACCATTTTTCTAGATTCCACACATACGCATTAATATACAGTATTTGTCTTTCTCTTTCTGACTTACTTCACTCTGTATAACAATCTCTAAATCCATCCACGTCTCTACAAATGACCCAATTTTGTTCCTTTTTATGACTGAGTAATATTCCATTGTGTATATGTACCACATCTCCTTTATCCTTTCCTCTGTTTTTTTTTTAATTTATATTTTTAGCTGCATTGGGTCTTCATTGCTGTGCGTGGGCTTTCTCTAGTTGTGGAGAGTGGGGGCTAGTCTTTGTCATGGTGTGTGGGCTTCTCATTGCGGGGGCTTCTCTTGTTGTGGAGCACAGGCTCTAGGTGCACAGGCTTCAGTAGTTGAACTGCGTGGTCTCAGTAGTTGTGGCTTTCGGGCTCTAGAGTGCATGCTCAGTAGTTGTGGCACATGGGCTTAGCTGCTCTGTGGCATGTGGGATCTTCCTGGACCAGGGATTGAAGCCATGTCCCCTGCCCTTGGCAAGTGGATCCTTAACCACTGCGCCACCAAGGAAGTCCCTCCATTCCTCTGTTAATGGACATTTAGAGAGAAACCCACGCACCTATGGTCACCTAATCTATGACAAAGGAGGCAAGAATATACAATGGAGAAAAGACAGCCTCTTCAATAAGTGGTGCTAGGAAAACTGGACAGCTTCATGTAAAAGAATGACATTAGAACACTCCATAATACCATACACAAAAATAAACTCAAAATGGATTAAAGACCTGAATATAAGGCCAGACACTATAAAACTCTTAGAGGAAAACATAGGCAGAACACTCTTTGACATAAATTTCAGCAAGATCTTTTTTGACCCACCTCCTAGGGTAATGAAAATAAAAACAAACAAATGGAACCTCATTGAGTTTTTAAATGCAGGCCTGAATTTTGTTCCAATCAACAGCTTTCAGGAAACTCTAGGGATTGCTAAGTAGAGTCCCTTAGCAATTGCCTGAGCCTGATCACAAAATAGGGCAGGGGGTTAATCTCCCATTTGTTATTCTAGAGATTTTTCAAGACGTGACCAATTAGCAGTTTTCATCCAATGTTGGGTTCCACCTTTGCCAAAAAGCATGTGGACTAGTTGATATTAAGTCTGAGAAACCAGGTTGAAAAGTCTGGACAATTATATTAAATTCCTCAGTGAATTTATGAGGAGCTTCAGTAACTTTAAGAAAACCTTTGACTATGGTTTGTAGTTCAGTCTTAGTTCAAGGAACATAGGAAATTAGGAGCTTAGCATTAGGATCCTAGGAGGGTTTGATTTTTAAAGGTGCAGGTTTTAATGGGTTGAGATGAGGAGGAAGTAGGGAGAGGTTCAGAGAACAAGGGAAGTTCAATGATAGGGTTGAAATGAAAAAGAGGAGGATACAAAGAGGAAAGAACAGGCACAGTAGGGAAAGGAGAAGTTAGCACAGGAAGTGAAAGGGGAGAAGAGGCCTCTGATGCTTTTTTTACATTCTTTTAATTTTTTATTTGCCTCAATCATAAGTAGTATTTTGTAAAGAGGCAGCTTTAGAGTCCTGATTGCACTTGGAAGCCTTGAGGTACCATTTAAAATAGGCATCCCATTCACTTTATTGTGCTTTAGAGCCATGGTCTTCTGTTTTAGTTCTGATAAAAACAGGTTTGGGGAGGTCAAAAGTTCCCCACAATGGCCACTGAAGTTCTAAACGATCTTTGGTTAGGCTGGTCCATTTAGTTAAAAATGAGCATGAGGGTCAAGATGGCGTACTAGGAGGACGCAGAATTCATGTCTCCTCACAACTAGGGCACCTACGAGGCACTGGTGGGGGACCACGGGCACCTAAGGGGACAGGAGGAACCCCCAGGGACCGAGTAGGACGTGGGGCATGGGGGGAGTGAGGGGGGAGGAGAAGTGGAGGCGGGCGGGACAGGACTAGCGCCCCTAAGGGGCGGCTGGGGGAGGGGAAGAGGTCCCACACCCGAAGGGGGAAATTGGGGAACCATTGGGAGGGCAGAGGGTCAAAGGGGGAGTGTGGCCAGGTTTCCCCTGCCTATGTGGACACCCAGGAACCTGTTGAGATCCCGGGCCTGATCCTCTGCCCACCTAGGCCCCCTCCAGCAGCATGGGTCCTATGGGAGTGGGAGGGGGGGAGTGGGAGGGGGAAGGGGGAGCAAAAGTAAAGGCCAGACCTCCGGGACCGGCACCCCTGAGGGGTGGCTGGGGGAGGAGAGAAGTTCCTATACCCAGTGGGACCCACCCATGGTTAGGGGTCCAGCGGCGACAGAGGAGACCCTGGGGGAGACAGTGGGGGAGGAGGAGCGTGAAGGAATGGAAGGGAACAGGGCCAGTGCGTTCCCTGTCTACTTAGGCACTGGGGAGCCTGTTGGGCTCCGGGGCCTAACCCTCTGCCCTCGGAGCCTCCCTCCTGCTGTGCAGAGCCCACACCCCGCCCCTACGCCACCAGGGCCTTTGCGCTACACTCGGAGACCCCTCTGAGACCCCCTCCAACCAGCTGGGCCTAAACCCCACCCACACACCCTCACCCGGGGCCCTACCTCCAAACTCTGGAACTCCACACTCCAGAGGCCCTCCTTTCCACGTGATGCCTCTCCCCTTCCACGCAGGTCCTAAGCAGAGACCCCTGCACCACCATGCTTTCACATCACCCCCCACCCGCCTAGGTCCCGCCCCACCCTAAACCCCAGCCCTGCCTAAGTTCCACCCCCATAGCCAAGGCTTTTTTTTTTCTTTTCTTTTTTCCTCTTGTAGATTGGGGTTCTGTTTTACCTTGTTGATTCATTGTTTTTGATACTTTTCTATTTTTATTTTTCCTAATAAATCTTGTATTTTTCTAATTTTATTTTATTCTTTATATTTTGTTAGGGATCTCTCCTTTTGGCTTGTTGCGCTTGCCCCCCCCCCTTTTTTTTCTTTTTTCTGATGTGGTTTTATTTTACCTTGTTGCAGTTGTTTCATTTACAGTTCCATTTTTCCTAATATATTTTTTATCTTTCTAATTTTATTTTGTTTTTTATTCTTTGATATTATACTGCTCCTTTTTTTCCTCTTTTTAAAAAAATTTTATTTATTTATTTTTGGCTGCATTGCGTCTTCGTTGCTGCGCGTTGGCTTTCTCTAGTTGCGGCGAGGGGAGGTACTCTTTGTTGTGGTGCACGGACTTCTCATTGCGGTGGCTTCTCCTGTTGTGGAGCATGGGCTCTAGGCACGCAGGCTTCAGTAGTTGCAGCACGCAGGCTCGGTATTTGTGTCTTGTGGGCTCTAGAGTGCAGGCTCAGTAGTTGTGGCGCACAGACTTAGTTGCTCCGCAGCATGTGGGATCTTCCCGGACGAGGGCTCAAACCCGTGTCCCCTCCATTGGCAGGAGGATTCTTAACCACTGCGCCACCAGGGAAGCCCCCCTTTTTTTCTTTCTTTCTTCTTTTTTTTTTTTTTTCTTTAACAACTCCACGAAGCTTGTGGCATGTTGGTTCCCAGGCCGGAGGGCGGGACTGAGCTCCTGTGGTGGGAGCTCCAAGTGCAAAACGCTGGACTAACAGAGAACCTCAGACCCCAGGGAATATCGATCGGAGTGAGGCCTCCCAGAGGTCCTCATCTCAGCACCAAGACACAGTTCTATCCAACTGCCTGCAGGCTCCAGTGCTGGACGTCTCAGGCCAAACAACCAGTAAGACAGGAATACAGCACCACCCATCAAAAAAAAAAAAAGTATGTTACGGACGAAGGAGCAAGGTAAAAACCTACAAGACCAAATAAATAAAAACGAAATAGGCAACCTACCTGAAAAAGAATTCAGAGTAATGATAGTATAGATGATCCAAGATTTCGGAAACAGAATGGAGAAAATACAAGAAACATTTAACAAGGATCTAGAAGAACTAAAGAGCAAACAAACAGTGATGAACAACACGATTACTGAAATTAAAAATACTCTAGAAGGAATCAATAACAATAACTGAGGCAGAAGAACGGATAAGTGAGCTGGAAGAAAAAATGGTGGAAATAACGTCCAGGGAGCATAATAAAGAAAAAAGAATGAAAAGAATTGAAGACAGTCTCAGAGACCTCTGGGACAACGTTAAACACACCAACATTTGAATTATAGGGGTCCCAGAAGAAGAAGAGAAAAAGAAAGGGACTGAGAAAATATTTGAAGAGATTATAGTTGAAACCTTCCCTAACATGGGAAAGGAAATAGTCAATCAAGTCCAGGAAGCACAGAGAGTACTACACAGGTTAAACCCAAAGAGAAACATGCCGAGACACATATTAATCAAACTATCAAAAATTAAATACAAAGAAAAAATATTAAAAGCAGCAAGGGAAAAGGAACAAATAACATACGAGGGAATCCCCATAAGGTTAACAGCTGATTTTTCAGCAGAAACTCTGCAAGCCAGAAGGGAGTGGTAGGACATATTTAAAGTGATCAAAGGGAAAAATCTACAACCAAGATGATCCAGCAAGGATCTGATTCAGATTCAGTGGAGAAATTAAAACCTTAACAGATAAGCAAAAGTTAAGAGAATTCAGCACTACCAAACCAGCTTTACAACAAATGCTAAAGGAACTTCTCTAGGCAGGAAACACAAGAGAAGGAAAGACCTACAAAAACAAACCCAACACAATTAAGAAAATAGTAATAAGAACATACATATTGATAATTATCTTAAATGTAAATGGATTAAATGCTCCAACCAAAAGACATAGACTGGCTGAATGGATACAAAAAGAAGACCCGTACATATGCTGTCTACAAGAGACCCACTTCAGACCTAGGTACACATACAGACTGAAATTGAGGGAATGGAAAAAGATATTCCATGTAAATGGAAATCAAAAGAAAGCTGGAGTAGCCATTCTCATATCAGACAAAATAGACTTTAAAACAAAGACTATTACAAGAGACAAAGAAGGACACTACATAATGATCAAGGGAGCATTCCAAGAAGAAGATATAATAATTTGAAATATTTATGCATCCAACATAGGAGCACCTGAATACATAAGGCAAATCCTAACAGCCATAAAAGGGGAAATTGACAGTAATGCAATAATAGTAGGGGGCTTCCCTGGTGGCGCAGTGGTTGAGAGTCCGCCTGCCGATGCAGGGGACACGGGTTCGTGCCCCAGTCCGGGAGGATCCCACATGCCACGGAGCGGCTGGGCCCGTGAGCCATGGCCGCTGAGCCTGCGCATCCAGAGCCTGTGCTCTGCAATGGGAGAGGCCACAGCAGTGAGAGGCCCGCCTACCACAAAAAAGAAATAATAATAGTAGGGGACTTTAACAGCCCACTTTCACCAATGGACAGATCATCCAAAATGAATATAAATAAGGAAACAAGCTTTAAGTTACACATTAAACAAGATGGACTTAATTGATATTATTAGGGCATTCCATCCAAAAACAACAGAATACACATTTTTCTCAAGTGCTCATGGAACATTCTCCAGGATAGATCATATCTTGGGTCACAAATCAAGCCTTGGTAAATATAAGAAAATTGAAATTGTATCAAGTATCTTTTCCAGCCACAACGCTATGAGACTAGATATCAATTACAGGAAAAAATCTGTAAAAAATACAAACACATGGAGGCTATACAATACACTACTAAATAACCAAGAGGTCACTGAAGAAATCAAAGAGGAAATTTAAAAATACCTAGAAACAAATGGCAATGAAAACACGATGACCCAAAACCTATGGCATGCAGCACAAGCAGTTCTAAGAACTTTATAGCAATACAATCCTACCTCAAGAAACCAGAAACATCTCAAATAAACAACCTAACCTTACACCTAAAGCAATTAGAGAAAGAAGAACAAAAATCCCCAAAGGTAGCAGAGGGAAAGAAATCATAAAGGTAAGATCAGAAATAAATGAAAAAGAAATGAAGGAAACAATAGCAAAGAACAATAAAACTAAAAGCTGGTTCTTTGAGAAGATAAACAAAATTGATAAACCATTAGCCAGATTCACCAAGAAAAAAAGGGAGGAGACTCAAATCAACAAAATTAGCAATGAAAAAGGAGAAGTAACAACTGACACTGCAGAAATACAAAGAATCATGAGAGATTACTGCAAGCAACTATATGCCAATAAAATGGACAACCTGGAAGAAATGGACAAATTCTTAGGAAAGCACCACCTTCCAAGACTGAACTAGGAAGAAATAGAAAATATAAACAGACTAATCACAAGCACTGAAATTGAAACTCTGATTAAGATCTTCCAACAAACAAAAGTCCAGGAACAGATGGCTTCACAGGCAAATTCTATCAAACAATTAGAGAAGATCTAACACTTATCCTTCTCAAACTCTTCCAAAACAGAGCAGAGGGGGGAAGACTCCCAAACTCATTCTATGAGGCCACCATCACCCTGATACCAAAGACAAAGATGTCACAAAGAAGGAAAACTACAGGCCAATAACACTGATGAAGATAGATGCAAAAATCCTCAACAAAATACTAGCAAACAGAATCCAACAGCACATTAAAAGGATCATACACTATGGTCAAGTGAGGTTTATCCCAGGGATGCAAGGATTCTTCAGTATATGGAAATTAATCCATGTGATAAATGATATTAACAAATTGAAGGAGAAAAACCATCTGATCATCTCAATAGATGCAGAAAAAGCTTTCAACAAAATTCAACACCCATTTATGATAAAACTCTCCAGAAAGTGGGCATAGAGGGAACCTACCTCAACATAATATAGTCCATATATGACAAACCCATAGCCAACATTGTCCTCAATGGTGAAAAACTGAAACCATTTCCTCTAAGATCAGGAACAAGACAAGGGTACCCAGTCTCACCACTGTTATTCAACATAGCTTTGGAAGTTTTAGCCACAGCAATCCGAGAAGAAAAAGAAATAAAAAGGAATCCAAATCGGAAAAGAAGGAAAACTGTCACTGTTTGCAGATGACATGATACTATACATGGAGAATCCTAAAGATGCTACCAGAAAACTACTAGAGCTAATCAATGAATTTGGTAAAGTAGCAGGATACAAAATTAATGTACAGAAATCTCTTGCATTCCTATACACTAATGATGAAAAATCTGAAAGAGAAATTAAGCAAACACTCCCATTTACCATTGCAACAAAGAGATAAAATACCTAGGAATAAACCTACCTAAGGAGACAAAAAAACCTGTATGCAGAAAACTATAAGACACTGATGAAAGAAATCAAAGATTATACAAACAGATGGAGAGATATACCATGTTCTTGGATTGGAAGAATCAACATTGTGAAAATGACTATACTATCCAAAGCCATCTACAGATTCAATGCAATCCCTATGAAACTACAAATGGCGTTTTTCCCAGAACTAGAACAAAAATTGCACAATTTGTATGGAAACAGAAAAGACCCTGAATAGGCAAACAATCTTGAGAAAGAAAAGTGGAGCTGGAGGAATCAGACTCCTGGACCTCAGATATTACTACAGAGCTACAGTAATCAAGACAATATGATACTGGCACAAAAACAGAAATATAGGTCAATGGAACAGGATAGAAAGCCCAGAGATAAACCCACGCACATATGGTCACCTTATCTTTGATAAAGGAGGCAAGAATATACAATGGAGAAAAGACAGCCTCTTCAATAAGTGGTGCTGGGAAAACTGGACAGCTACATATAAAAGAATGAAAGTGGAACACTTCCTAACACCATACACAAAAATAAGCTGAAAATGGATTAAAGACCTAAATGTAAGGGCAGACACTATAAAACTCTTAGAGGAAAACATAGGCTGAACACTCTATGACATAAATCACAGCAAGATCCTTTTTGACCCACCTCCCAGAGAAATGGAAATAAAAACAAAAATAAACAAATGGGACATAATGAAACTTAAAAGCTTTTGCACAGCAAAGGAAACCATAAACAAGACGAAAAGACAACCCTCAGAATGGGAGACAATATTTGCAAATGAAGCAACTGACAAAGGATTAATCTCCAAAATATACAAGCAGCTCATGCAGCTCAATATCAAAAAAACATACAACCCAATCCAAAAATGGGCAGAAGACCTAAATAGACATTTCTCCAAAGAAGATATACAGATGGCCAACAAACACATGAAAAGATGCTCAACATCACCAATCATGAGAAAAATGCAAATCAGAACTACAATGAGGTTTCACCTCACACCAGTCAGAATGGCCATCATCAAAAAATCTACAAACAATAAATGGTGGAGAGGGTGTGGAGAAAAGGGAACCCTCTTGCAGCGTTGGTGGGAATGTAAATTGGTACAGTCACTATGGAGAATAGTATGGAGGTTCCTTAAAAAATTAAAAATAGAACTACCGTATGAGCCAGCAATGCTACTACTGGGCATATACCCTGAGAAAACCATAATTCAAAAGGACACATGTACCCCAATGTTCATTGCAGCACTATTTACAATAGCCGGGACATGGAAGCAACCTAAGTGTCCATTGACACATGAATGGATAAAGAAGGTGTGGCACATATATATAATGGAATATTAGCCATGAAAAGAAACACAATTGAGTTATTTGTAGTGAGGTGGATGGACGTAGAATCTGTCATACAGAGTGAAGTAAGTCAGAGAAAAATATCGTATGCTAACCTATACATATGGAATCTTAAAAAAAATGGTTCTAATGAACCTAGGAGCAGGAGAGGAATAAAGACACAGTTGTAGAGAATGGACTTGAGGACATGGGGAGAGGGAAGGGTAAGCTCAGACGAAGTCAGAGAGTATCACTGACGTATATACACTACCAAATGTAAAATAGCTAGTGGAAAGTAGCTGCATGGCACAGGGAGATCAGCTCAGTGCTTTGTGACCACCTAGAGGGTTAGGAGAGGGAGAGTGGGAGGGAGATGCAAGAGGGAGAGGATTTGGGGATATGTGTATACGTATAGCTGATTCACTTTGTTATACAGCAGAAACTAACAACACTGTAAAGCAGTTATACTCCAGTAAAGATGTTTTAAAAAATGAGCAGGAGCAAGGACTGTAGTTTTTAAACATAAAACTGGCCAGGATCCCAGAAAGAGAACCAACCTAAGAGTCCTTAGAGGACTGGGATCCCATAGTTCAAAAACAGAGACACTGTAGAAGAAAACTGAGTATTCATCAAAGAGGACGATGCCTTTATGAAGACACTCTGAATAAATTTGGAGGGCTGGACCAAAAGGAGGGAGCTCAAATCCAAGAGCATACTTATTTAGCTGAAAGGAAGAAGATGACTCATGGAAGTGTTGCAGGAAGGGGGACCCCTTCCAGGGCCCGAGAGTGGGCCCTTGTCTAACACTCAGAAATGAATTGTTTGAGGAGACACACGTGCTGACAAAGCAAGAGACTTTATGGGGAAGGGGTGCATGGGTGGTGAGCAGCAGGGTAAGGGAACCCAGGAGAACTCTGCCACGTGGCTCACAGTCTTGGGTTTTATGGGAATGGGGTTAGTTTCTGGGTTGTCTCTGGCCAGTCACTGACTCAGGGTCCTTCCTGGTGGCATGTGCATCACTCAGCAAAGATGGATTACAGTGAGAAGGATTCTGGGAGGTTGATAGGGCATATGGACTGGATTCTCCTCTCTCCTTTTGACCTTTCCTGAATTCTACCAGTTGGTGGTAGCTTGTTAGTTTTGCATTCCTTACCAGGACCTCCTGTTTAAAATAACTCATGCAGCTGGTTACTGTGGTGCCTGGCCAGGGCGGGTGGTTTTAGTCAGTGGTTCCCTAACAGAAGCAGAGATTACAGGGGCTCAAGTGGGTACTACACACAGTTCCAAGGATTGTTAGTTCCTCAGGCGTTCAGTTGAGTCGAATCCTATCTCTGACACCATATAATGTCAACCTGAAACAAATTTAACAGTGGTTCTTATTAAGCAAAGATGAGTTTATTTGGGAGTAGCAGAAGAATTGCAATTTGGGGCCAGCGAACTATGGTGAACCATAAGCAAGTCCGAGGAGACAAAGTGGAGGTTAGCTTTTATTAGAATCTGGGAGGAAATTGGGGAGTGTTGTTTAGAACAGAAGTCCATTGGAGGAGGGCGAGAGTTTGGGCTTGTGGTGGTTTGACATTGGTTTCAAGTGGTTGGCAGTTTGCTGTTACTGAGGAATGTGGAAATCTTTCTGCTGGCTGTGTAAGTTGAGAGGAGGTGTGAGAGCTCTTCCTTCATGATTTCCCGACTCCATTTTATTTTATTTATTTATTTTAAAAATAAATTTATTTTTTATATTTGACTGTGTTGGGTCTTCGTTGCTGCACACGGGCTTTCTCTAGTTGCAGTGATCGGGGGCTACTCTTCGTTGCAGTGTGCGGGCTTCTCATTGTCGTGGGTTCTCTTGTTGCAGAGCACGGGCTGTAGGCGCGTGGGCTTCAGTAGTTGTGGCTTTCAGGCTCTAGAGTGCAGGCTCAGTAGTTGTGGCACACGGGCTTAGTTGCTCCGCGGCATGTGGGATCTTCCCGGACCAGGGCTCGAACCCGTGTCCCCTGCATTGGCAGGCGGGTTCTTAACCACTGTGCCACCAGGGAAGTTCCCCGAAGCCATTTTAAATTGGGGTTCCATTATCCAGTTTCACAAGTCTGAGAAAAAAGCTTCTTCTAAAAGAAATAGAGAACTGTTGTTTGAATAGAGCCTGTTTGAATGTTTGTTAGTCTGACCTTTGGTCATGTATTTCTATGTGATGGAATTCTCAATTTATATTTTTATTTATTTTTTATTTTTTTATCTTTATTGAAGTATACTTGCTTTACAGTGTTGTGTTAGTTTCTGCTGTACTCAATTTTTAATAATGTTTCTAATTGAAAAAACTGTTAGACCTTTATTCTAAGTAGCTACTTCTTTTTTTCTTAAGTAGCTACTTTCTTACTGCTTTTTGAAAGCAATATGAAGCCAAATTATTTCTGATTGTCACTTATAATTAGTTAACAAAATGCTGAAAGAGATGTTGGAAAGGAGATTAAAATTTTTTCCCAAGATTCTCAGTGTGCTGATCTCCCTATTTCTTATCCCTGAAGTTGTATGGTTCTGAACAGCTGTCCTGAGGAAGCAGCTCTCATACACGGTATGTTATTAAGTGTCAGGATTCAAAGGAGTGCACAACTGCTTTGTAGAATTTGATATTTTTCATACAAACATGACAGAAACTTCTTTGAGGATGGAGTCAGAAAGGTTAAAAGCATGAACAAAAGAGTTTTGATTGTATGTTCTTGTGTCAGTGTACCAGTGGAACAAATTTGGAAAATGGAATGTCTAGAGGAAAATGTTAGCTCGGTACAGATCGTCCCTGCCCCACCATACTGCACACCTCTCTAGTGGACCAGAATATTCATGTTTCTTATCAGATTGTGTTGGGTCAGCATTGTTAAATTTCCATTATCCAGGGACTTCCATGGTGGTCCAGTGGTTGAGACTCCGAGCTTCCACTGCAGGGGGCTTGGGTTCGATCCCTGGTCAGTGAACTAAGATCCCGCATGCTGCATGGTGTGGCCAAAAAAAAAAAAGGTTCCATCATCCAATGCCCTTTTAAAAATCAAATATCAAAAGTAGTTTTACCTTTCTTACGGGGCACACTGCAATTGAGACTAGAAATTTCTACTCATTAGTCACATTCCTTTCTTCTTTTCTTGAAAATATACCATGATCTTTGGATGAGAATTTGGAGAATACCCTAAGTTTAACCAGGCAAAGGGAAGCCATTGAGGGCTTTTAAGCAGGAACGTGATTTAGGTAATCTAAATTTCTGGTGGTTTTTTTTTTTTTTTTTTTTTTCTTTTTGCGGTATGTGGGCCTCTCACTGTTGTGGCCTCCCCCGTTGCGGAGCACAGGCTCCGGATGCGCAGGCCCAGCGGCCATGGCTCACGGGCCCAGTCGCTCCGCGGCATATGGGATCCTCCCAGACCGGGGCACGAACCCGTATCCCCTGCATCGGCAGGCGGACTCTTAACCACTTGCGCCACCAGGGAAGCCCTCTGGTGGCTTTTAAGATCTTTGTCAGTTGTGCCTCGTGGTTTGACTCTTATGTGTCTAGATGCAGATTCTGTATATTTATCCTGTTTGGGATTTGTTGTGCTCTCCAAATTTCAAACTTACGTCTTTTATTCAATGGAGAATACTCAGTTATCATCTCTATAAGAACTGTTTTCCTACATCCTCTTGTCTTTTCTCCTGAACTCTAAGTATGTGTGTTACACCTTCTATCCTTTTTGTCTCTTAGTCCTTCTAGTGTTTTGGGGGGGAAAATGAGAGGAGTGGATTTCTCTCTCAATGATATATTCCAGGTAATTTAAAAGATTTTTTTCCTATAAGTCAGATTTTTTTCAGTGAACTTATTTTTTTAATATTGAGTTTAAATTTTTAATTTAATTTTTTTTTTTTTTTGGCTGTGCCTTGTGGCTTGCAGTATCTTAGTTCCCCAACCAGAGATTGAACCTGGGCCCCCAGCAGTGGAAGCGCTGAGTCCTAACCACTGGACCACCAGGGAATTCCCAAATTTTTTATTTTAGATGGTCTATTTAGATGGTCTACTTTTTCAAACCTGACAGGATCTTTTTTTGATAACATTTTGTCCCTTGCTTTGATATCTTTTGTTAAGCTTCTTAACCCATATACTTACTTTATATTCTGCTTCTAAATTCCATCATCAAGTCCTTGGGTGTCTGATTTTACTATTTGATTTTCTAACTCTCCCTCTTGAAGGTTTCTGTGGTGTTTTGTAATTTTGGATTGTGAACTTTTGTTCCTCTGGAAATCCGGAAGGCCTGGGTTGATGTTGTGTCCTCCAGAGAGGATGTGTGTTTGTTAATTTCTCAGATTGTGGTTTCTTAGAACACTCAGGTAGTATAAATTGAAGCCTCAATTTATATTGTTTGAGGGCGAGCCTGTGGTTACAAATTCCCAGAGATAAGCCCTGCTCCCTGATGAGACATTTCAACTTCATCTTGTAGGTACCCAAGGCTTTGTTCCTTTATCCTCCACCTCTCAAGGCAATTGTCACAGAACCAAAGGTTCAAGCTTACTAGGACTAGCAGATGTCCTCAGAACCACCATGGCATCAATGCCTCCTTACCTCCCAAGTTTCCTCTCTATTTCCTATTCTCCTTTACTCCCTTTATTCTCTCTGATTTTACTTCCTCACTTGCGAGCTCAGCTAAGCATTATGCATTTAAGAAGATATTTCTTTATCGTGTCTAGTTTTGTAGTGGGAATGTTTTTTCAAGATATTTATTCCTCCAAAGTATCCAGAAATGAAATAGCTGTATGAGCAATTTTTATTTTTTAAAGTTCACTCTGTGTCTGGTATGGAGAGTGAGTTGGACGGGGCCGATAATGGAAAAGTGAAAAACAGTTAGGTTAACATTATAATAGAACAGATAAGAAATACAGAGGGATTGCAAGATGTGTATACAACCTAAATGTCCATTGACACATTAATGGATAAAGAAAATGTGATATGTACATACAATGGAATATTATCCAGCCTTAAAAAAGAAGGAAATCCTGCCTATGTGACAACATGGATACACCTTGAAGGCATTATGCTAAGTGAAATAAGCCAGTCACAGAGGAAAAAATACTGCATGATTCCACTTAAGTGAGTTGATGGGGTTTAGGACATGTGACCCCAAAATACCACACCTTGACATATTGAATATTTTAAGCTAAAGGAGTTTGAAAAAATGTCAGAAGCAGGAAGATCACTCTGCCCTCCTCCCGTCCTTGCCCTTCTTCCCTGAAACAGGTCATAAAATGCTCATGTGCTAAGTTTCCCCCACTTTACTACAATTCCCTCACCCTCCTGAACCTCTCATATTCCTCCACCGTGGTACACTCTTCGTCAAACCCAGCATAAAATACTCAGGTCTAACTGTTTCTTTGGATCTTCATTTTCTTATGAAGGCTCCTATGTCATGTACACAACTACATTAAATAAATTTGTGTACTTTCCGTATACTTTCCCCCTGTTAATCCATCTTTAATTTTAATTTAATTTTCAGACCCAGCCAGTGACCTTAAAAGGGCCGAGAAAAGATTTTTCCTCCATTGTAAGGTATCTAAAATAGTCAGAGTCATAGAATCCAGGGGCTAGGAAGAAGGGGAAATGGGAAGTTGCTAGTCAAGGGGTATAAAGTTTCAGTTCTGCAAGATGAATAGGTTTTAGAGACCTGTTGTACAACACTGTGCTCACAGTTAACAATACTGTATTATACACTTACATTTTTCAAGAGGATAGAGCTCATATTAAGTGTTCTTATCACAAAAAAGCAAAATAAAAACAAAAGAATTGTTTTAATAAAAAAGAAGCCTTGGCCTATGGCGATCGTATAGAAGATGGAGAGAGCTGATTTTTTTAAAATGCCCTATCTTTTAAAGTACACAAGTAACATAGTATTATAAAAATAAGCCAGACAGGGAACTCCCTGGCAGTCACAGTGGTTAGGACTCTGTGCTTCCACTGCTAGGGGCCCGGGTTCAATCCCTGGTCGGGCAATTAAGATCCTGCAAACTGCAGCATGGCCACAAAAAAAAAAAGAAAATTAACATAATAATAAATGAACCAGTCAACAGTGTAATCCATTGCTTCTCCTCCCCACTCAGAGCTAGCACTCTCCCCTAGAGATAACTTCTGTCTATATTCATTAAGACTTTTTAGGTATTTATATGTTTTATGTAGATTTGATTTTTATTCAGGTATGGTGAGGCCAACAGATCAGGATTGCCATTGAAAAGGTAGCTGATTACCCACAGTTCCCGAAAGGAGGGAGGTCCACCACAGCCGCTATGCAGGGCCACAGGAGAGAACACTGAGGTTGGTTGGTCGCAGGCGGAGAGAGATGGGGAAGCTGTGTGCAGGAGCCTTTTTGTGGTTTTTGAGAGGAAGAATGTCTGCTGACACAGGGTAATGGGCTAAACAGGTCTAAAATCGGCTAGTTTGAATAATTTCTTTGGCTCCATCACCTAGAAGCTGCCCCTAGTTGTCTGGTACTGGCCTTGGGTGGGTAGGGCTGTGGGAATAGTGGCCCTGAGTGTAAAAGCCAATAAAGGAGGCAGTTGCGGATGTGGGTCTGGGCTGGGTGGTTTGCACATGAAAATTGCACTCGCAGCCCTTTGCTGTCTCTAGGAATCAGCTAACCCTGGGAGAGGTGGGCCCTCTCTGGTTAGCAAAGCCCCAAGATGCCAAAGTATCAATACAGAAACTAGAAAATGTTTCACTGTACAAAATAATTTTTTTCTTCCAAATTGAGGTTATATTTCAGCAGGTTGCCTTTTCCACATAGCACAAAATATGAACATCTCTTTATGACAGGATATTGATCTACATTTTTTAAATGACTACATAGTATTCCGAATGTACAATAATTTATTTCACCATTCTACAATTTTTGAACTTTTGTTTCCAGTTTTTCATGATCATGAACAATGTGGTAGTGAAAATCCTTACCACTTTTTGTATGGTTGTATAGTTTTATAAAATACTTAAAAGTGGGATTTCTGGACCAAAGGGTTTACGTGTTACAAATTTGTAATTTAATAAATTAAATACATAATTTAATCTCAATTAAAGTTTAATCTAGTTTAATTCCAAAAAAGTAAAACAATTTACATTCCCACCAGTAGTGTAATGGAGAGGGCTGTTTTTCTCATAGTCTCAATAATATAGGATTTTATCAGTCTTTTAACTTTTAGTCAATTTGGGGAAAATACCAGTATCTTAGCTGTTAACCACTAACAAAATTGAGCCTATGTGAAAATACCAGACATAAGAGAATTCAAGGCAAAAAGGATTTAAAAGGGCAGAGTGATATTTTATTTTGATAGGTCACCTTCTACCAAGAAAATAGCCATAAACCTTAATGTATTATATAATTTCCAATGTCAGTGTCATATGGTTCAATCTAATATTTAATTGCATAGCTTCAAAATGTATAATACAAAGATTCAGAAATACAAAGATAAATTGCTAAACCTGTACTTATCATAGAAATCTTTAAAACATTTCAAAGATGAGCAGATCAGGAAGAATAAATAAGGATAAAGAGGATTTGAACAACATAATTAACAAGCTTGACCTACTAAATACACATAAGTAAACAGAGTATAAATTTTTTTGCAAATTCCCATGGAATATTTAGTACCTCCCAGCACACACATAAGCATCTTAGATTTATTGAAAAAGTAAATTTTCTGGGAATAGTGATTACTATTTTAATATAGTAATAGTTTAGGTTGTAACCTAAGGAAAAATTGCCCGTAGTAGGAAAAAGCAAGAAAAGGCAAAATGTTTCAATCAAGTTTTGCAAACAGGGAAAAGACAGCCACAAGGAAGAATGCCTTGGCCTCCTGCATGGCTCCAGCTAGGACCCCTTGGGCTCTGGAGCCATCTCTGGAGCCCCCAGGCCCATCTCTCTTGTCAGCACTCTTCTGTTTCTAGGTTAAGGAGCTCAGCCTTCTCAGATGTGGCTTGAGAAACATAGCCTTCTAATCCAGGAGAGTAAGAAGACTTAGAAGTGGGGAGGGGGCCGGAGTGAGCAGCAGAGAAACAGTCTTCAGGGGTTGGGCCTGGGTGTAAGGGACACACCCCAACTGAGCAGCCTCCCTCTTCAAATCCTCCTCGAAGGCCTGATCTGACTGAGGTCAGAGCTGCCTGCTGCTGGAAAGCAGGGAGCCCTAAATGCTTGGCCAGGGCTGTGGATATCCTCACTGGCTTCCTCCGGGAAGGTATGCCGGACTAGGCCAGCACCTAATTTATCGGACTCTAGATCTGGAAGAAATCAGATCAGCCCGGGATCCCTCGGCCAACTCTGAAGACAAGATGGGGATCACACCTGTGTGTTAAAGAGGTTTCTGCCTAGTTGTGGCTCGTAGTAAACACATACCAAAGAAGGTAAGAGCTTTCTTTCTAGCCTGAAGTACAGAAATAGCTGAGACCATGAGGGCAACAAACTTATGTTTCACCAGGGAAATAGATAGAGGTTTGGCCTGGGGACAGAGTCAGAGACGGCCCCTTTGTTATCTCATCCATTTACCAAGGGAGTGTCTTTGCTGTGTACCTTTCGAGGTCTTCGAGTCCTGGATGATGAATCTTGCATTTCTTGGGTTTACTTAGTGGGCAGATAAACAATTACCTACATTAAAAAAAAAAAAAGATAATGTCAGATATGGATGATACTAAGTCAAATCCTAGAAGGACAAGGACTCTCACCCATGCAGTGTAAATGTGCCAGTTACCAGAGAAGATGGCTCAGCTGGGGAATCACCAGCTAGAGAAGCAGTTAGTCATTACCAAAAGGCGCTGAGGACATATCAAGCTCATGTTTCATTTTTTTTTTTTTAATAGGAGATAGTCTTTTTTTTTTTTTTTTTTTTTTATTCTTGGCTGTGTTGGGTCTTCGTTTCTGTGCGAGGGCTTTCTCTAGTTGCGGCAAGCAGGGGCCACTCTTCATCATGGTTTGCGGGCCTCTCACTCTCGCGGCCTCTCGTTGCGGAGCACAGGCTCCAGACGTGCAGGCTCAGTAGTTGTGGCTCACTGACCTAGTTGCTCCGTGGCATGTGGGATCCTCCCAGACCAGGGCTCGAACTCGTGTCCTCTACATTGGCAGGCAGATTCTCAACCACTGTGCCACCAGGGAAACCCCCATTTTTCATTTTTGATCTTATGCAGTTTTTACTTTTTCAGTTTTTGCCCTGAGAATTATTTTACTTCTCTCTATTCTGTGCACTTCCAAAACCCAAACACTTTAATATATAGCACGGCTCTATAGGCAAGTTACCAATGATCAAAGCAAGTTGTGAGTCATTGGTGGATTCAATCATTGCTGAATTCCCTTCCATCTCTAAAACTGCAGGTATCTAGGGGGAGTTTGGTTGGTTTGGTCATGATGGCTTCTCACTTTACCCCATACTCAGATTCTGCTTTCACAACATACCTTATATCTGGGAACCATTTTGTGGATTAAAAAAAAAAAAAAAAGATATGGTGCTTTTTTCTTTGATTATTTCTTTATTATGTTAAACCAAGATAAGCAAGGTGAGCCTTTCATTTTGATTTGCAAGGGAAAAGATAACAACTCTTTGACAATCCCCAATACAATAACCTTCAAAAATAGAGGAAGGAGAATGGGGTAGAAGTAAAGGAGGGGAAAAAATATAGATGTGGAATCCACTCTTGATGTTTAGTTAGTACATCTCACAGTGCTTCCTGAAGAAGAGCTAGAGAAAGATTCATCTATGTTGGGTAAAAATAAATCCAGCATAAAGTTTATTCAATTACTATTTAATGAATCTCCACTCTGTGTCAGGTACTGTGCTAAGTCCTGGAGATAAAATGATGAATTTGCTCACACACAGTCTTTGCTCTCAAGGAACTCACAGTCTAATAGTAGAGAGATACAAAATTGAAAACTAGAATATGGTATTTTTTTTTTTTTTTTTTTTTTTTTTGCGGTACGCGGGCCTCTCACTGTTGTGGCCTCTTCCGTTGCGGAGCACAGGCTCCGGACGCACAGGCTCAGCGGCCATGGCTCACGGGCCTAGCCGCTCTGTGGCATGTGGGATCTTCCCGGACCGGGGCACGAACCCGTGTCCCCTGCATCGGCAGGCGGACTCTCAACCACTGCGCCACCAGGGAAGCCCTAGAATATGGTATTTCAGTGATGAAAATGTTGACAAAAATTCAATGAACTATCAAGAGGAAAAAAGGGGAATTTTATTTGAGCCAAACTGAGGATTATAACCCAGAAAGTAGATTCTCAGGAAGCTCTGAGAACTGTTCGGCCTCTTAAAAGTGGAAGGCACAGTCATATACATTATGAAGACAAAGGATCGTACATCAAAATGACTAATAGAATGCTTGGCAAGGACTGATAGTCAATTCTAGGTTGTCCAGTAGTACTTATGTCAATTTACCCTGTATGTGCATTATGCATGCCCATTGTTTTATATTGAATTATAGATATCATCAATAGTTTCAAGTCATTTAGACATCATTATTCTAGTTGGAGTTTTAAATATACATTGAGAGGCACAAGAGATTATTACTCTTAATCACACAGAGCACAATCAATATAGCCAACAACAATAGCAAAGTCAGAAGCAAAGATTTAAGCCATGAATCCCCAGGGCTTAACCATTTACCCAGAATTTCATTTAGACTAGAAAGGGGATTGTTCAATGCAGAAATCTGATTTTATATGCGACTCATTAGATAGCTATATTAGCGGACTAATCTGGTATGAAAGCATAGAACAAGTTTCCCATTGCAAAGCAGTTTTAAGAATCGAGCCGTTTGGTTTTCCAACATCATTTCCCATTACAGAAACTTCAGAATTGAGTACATTTATCAAATGTAGTAAACAAACATGGAGGTACATGCTGACAAGAAACACTTTAGAGGAACATCTGAAAAGTCAGTGTCAAGAATTATGAGGGACCTATTATGAGGGCCTTTTATTGACAAAGGAATTTGATGACAGATCCAACAATCAGTTAAATTGCCTCCATTAACTATACTTTGTGACAACTTACTACAGAATTTTCTTTCCGTCTTCAACACTGGGGCAAAAGGATAGCTAGAAGTAAAACCAATAACTTTACATTTTGATAGAGAGATAGATATTTGGTAAACACTACAGTTGAACTAGTAGGATGGGTCTAACAGGCCTGGTACAGACTCTTGGGTTAGCTGTCTGCTACTGTTGTCTTCTTCTATCCTAGCTTGGTGATGCTTGAATTAGTTAGTTGAAGTCAGGTGCGAGAAACAGGGCCCAAAGTCCATTTAGGTGGAGGGGGCTTTTTATTTTATTTTATTTTATTTATTTATTTATTTAAAAAAATTTTTTTTACACCACCACCACCACCACCCCATGGCTTTCCCCCCTTCATGTCCATTTGTTTGTTCTCTACAACTGTGTCTCAGTTTCTTCCCTGCAAACCAGTTCATCTGAACCATTCTCCTAGGTTCCACATATATGCATTAATATACGATATTTGTCTTTCTATTTCTGACTTCACTCTGTATGACAGTCTCTAGATCCATGCATGTCTCAACAAATGACCCAATTTCGTTCCTTTTTATGGCTGAGTAATATTCCATTGTATATATGTACCACATCTTCTTCATCCATTCGTCTGTCGATGGACATTTAGGTTGCTTCCATGACCTGGCTATTGTAAATAGTGCTGCAATGAACATTGGGGTGCATGAGTCTTTTTGAATTATGGTTTTCTCAGGGTATATGCCCAGTATTGGGATTGCTGGGTCATATGGTAGTTCTATTTTTAGTTTTTTAAGGAACCTCCATACTCTTCTCCATAGTGGCTGTATCAATTTACATTCCCACCAACAGTGCAAGAGGGTTCCCTTTTCTCCACACCCTCTCCAGCATTTGTTGTTTGTAGATTTTCTGATGATGCCCATTCTAACTGGTGTGAGGTGATACCTCATTGTAGTTTTGATTTGCACTTCTCTAATAATTAGTCATGTTGAGCAGCTTTTCATGTGCTACTTGGCCACCTGTATGTCTTCTTTGGAGAAATGTCTATTTAGGTCTGCCCATTTTTGGATTGGGTTGTTTGTTTTTTCAATATTGAGCTGCATGAGCTGTTTATATGTTTTGGAGATAAATCCTTTGTCCATTGATTCGTTTGCAAATATTTTCTCCATTCTGAAGATTGTCTTTTCATCTTGTTTATGGTTTCCTTTGCTGTGCAAAAGCTTTGAAGATTCATTAGGTCCCATTTGCTTATTTTTGTTTTTATCTCCATTATTCTAGGAGGTGGATCAAAAAAGATCTTACTGTGATTTATGTCAGAGAGTGTTCTTCCTATGTTTTCCTCTAAGAGTTTGATAGTGTCTGGTCTTACATTTAGGTCTCTAATCCATTTTGAGTTTATTTTTGTGTATGGTGTTAGGGAGTGTTCTAATTTCATACTTTTACATGTAGCTGTCCAGTTTTCCCAGCACAACTTATTGAAGAGATTGTCTTTTCCCCATTGTATATCCTTGCCTCCTTTGTCATAGATTAGCTGACCATAGGTGTGTGGGTTTATCTCTGGGCTTTCTATCTTGTTCCATTGATCTACGTTTCTGTTTCTGTGCCAGTACCATATTGTCTTGATTACTGTAGCTTTGTAGTATAGTCTGAAGTCAGGGAGTCTGATTCCTCCAACTCTGCTTTTTTCCCTCAAGACTGCTTTGGCTATTCGGAGTCTTTTGTGTTTCCATACAAATTTTAAGATTTTTTTTCTAGTTCTGTAAAAAATGCCATTGGTAATTTGATACGGATTGCATTGAATCTGTAGACTGCTTTGGGTAATATAGCCATTTTCACAATATTGATTCTTCCAATCCAAGAACATGGTATCTCTCTCCATCTGTTGGTATCATCTTTAATTTCTTTCATCAGTGTCTTATAGTTTTCTGCATACAGGTCTTTTGTCTCCCTAGGTAGGTTTATTTCTAGATATTTTATTCTTTTTATTGCAGTGGTAAATGGGAGTATTTCCTTAATTTCTCTTTCAGATTTTTCATCATTAGTATATAGGAATGCAAGAGATTTCTGTGCATTAATTTTGTATCCTGCAACTTTACCACATTCATTGATTAGCTCTAGCAGCTTTCTGGTGGCATCTCTAGTATTCTCGATGTATAGTATCATGCCATCTGCAAACAGTGACAGTTTTACTTCTTTTTTTCCAATTTGTATTCCTTTTATTTCTTTTTCTTCTCTGATTACCATGGCTAGGACTTCCAAAACTATGTTGAATAATAGTGGTGAGAGTGGACATCCTTGTCTCATTCCTGATCTTGGAGGAAATGCTTTCAGTTTTTCACCATTGAGAATGATGTTTGCTTTGGGTTTGTCGTATATGGCCTTTATTATGTTGAGGTAGTTCCCTCTATGCCCACTTTCTGGAGACTTGTTATCATAAATCGGTGTTGAATTTTGTCAAAAGCTTTTTCTGCATCTATTGAGATGATCATATGGTTTTTATTCTTCAATTTGTTAATATGATGTATCACATTGATTGATTTGCATATATTGAAGAATCCTTGCATCCCTGGGATAAATCCCACTTGATCATGGTGTATGATCCTTTTAATGTGTTGTTGGATTCTGTTTGTTAGTATTTTGTTGAGGATTTTTGCATCTATATTCATCAGTGATATTGGTCTGTAATTTTCTTTTTTTGTAGTATCTTTGTCTGGTTTTGTTATCAGGGTGATGGTGGCCTCATAGAATGAGTCTGGGAGTGTTCCTTCCTCCGCAAAGTTTTCGAAGAGTTTGAGAAGGATGGATGTTAGCTCTTCTCTAAATGTTTGATAGAATTCACCTGTGAAGCCATCTGGTCCTGGACTTTTGTTTGTTGGAAGATTTTTAATCACAGTTTCAATTCCATTACTTGTGATTGGTCTGTTCATATTTTCTATTTCTTCCTGGTTCAGTCTTGGAAGGTTATACCTTTCTGAGAATTTGCCCATTTCTTCCAGGTTGTCCATTTTATTGGCATAGAGTTGCTTGTACTAGTCTCTTAGGATGCTTTGTATTTCTGTGGTGTCTTCTGTAACTTCTCCTTTTCCATTTTTAATTTTATTGATTTGAGTCCTCTCCCTCTTTTTCTTGATGAGTCTGGCTCATGGTTTATCAATTTTGTTTATCTTCTCAAAGAGCCAGCCTTTAGTTTTATTGATCTTTGCTATTGTTTTCTTTGTTTCTACTTCATTTATTTCTGCTCTGATCTTTATGATTTCTTTCCTTCTGCTAACTTTGGGTTTTGTTTGTTCTTTCTCTAGTTCCTTTAGGTGTAAGGTTAGATTGTTTATTTGAGATTTTTCTTGTTTCTTGAGGTAGGCTTATATAAGGTATAAACTTCCCTCTTAGAACTGTTTTTGCTGCATCCCATAGATTTTGGATCCTCGTGTTTTCATTGTCATTTGTCTCTAGATATTTTTTGATTTCCTCTTTGATTTCTTCAGTGATCTCTTGGTTATTTAGTAAAGTATTGTTTAGCCTCCATGTGTTTGTGTTTTTTACGTTTTATTCCCCTGTAATTCATTTCTAATCTCATAGTGTTGTGGTCAGAAAAGATGCTTGATATGATTTCAATTTTCTTAAATTTACTCTGGCTTGATTTTTGACCCAAGATGTGATCTATCTGGGAGAATGTTCCATGCACCCTTGAGAAGAAACTGTAATCTGCTGTTTTTGGATGGAATGTCCTATAAATATCCATTAAATCTTTCTGGTCTGTTGTGTCATTTGAAGCTTGTTTTTCCTTATTAATTTTCTGTTTGAATGATCTGTCCATTGGTGTAAGTGAGGTGTTAAAGGCCCCCACTATTATTGTGTTACTGTCAATTTCCTCTTTTATAGCTGTTAGCAGTTGCCTTATGTATTCAGGTGCTCCTGTGTTGGGTGCATATATATTTATAATTGTTATATTATCTTCTTGGATTGATCCCTTGATCATTATGTAGTGTCCTTCCTTGTCTCTTGTAACATTCTGTATTTTAAAATCTAATTTATCTGATATGAGTATTGCTACTCCAGCTTTCTTTTGATTTCCATTTGCATGGAATATCTTTTTCCATCCCCTCACTTTCAGTCTGTATGTGTCCCTAGGTCTGAAGTGGGTCTCTTGTAGACAGCATATATATGGGTCTTGTTTTTGTCTCCATTCAGCAAGCCTGTGTCTTTTGGTTGGAGCATTTAATCTATTCACGTTTAAGGTAATTATCGATATGTATGTTCCTATGACCATTTTCCTAATTGTTTTGTTTTTGTTTTTGTAGGTCCTTTTCTTCTCTTGTGTTTCCTACTTAGAGAAGTTCCTTCAGCATTTGTTTTAGAGCTGCTTTGGTGGTGCTGAATTCTCTTAGCTTTTGCCTGTCTGTAAAGCTTTTGATTTCTCCATCGAATCTGAATGACATCCTTGCCGGGAGTAATCTTGGTTGTAGGTTCTTCCGTTTCATCACTTTAAGTATATCATTCCACTCCCTTCTGGCTTGTAGAGTTTCTGCTGAGAAATCAGCTGTTAATCTTATGGGAGTTCCCTTGTATGTTACTTGTTGTTTTTGCCTTGCTGCTTTCAATAATTTTTCTTTGTCTTTAATTTTTGCCAATTTGATTACTATGTGTCTCGGCGTGTTTCTCCTTGGGTTTATCCTGTATGGGACTCTCTGCGCTTCCTGGACTATCGTGGCTATTTCCTTTCCCATGTTAGGGAAGTTTTTGACTATAATCTCTTCAAATATTTTCTCTGGTCCTTTCTCTGTCTCTTCTCCATCTGGGACCCCTATAATGCGAATGTTGTTGCATTTAATGTTGTCCCAGAGGTCTCTTAGGCTGTCTTCATTTCTTTTCATTCTTTTTGCTTTATTCTGTTTCACAGCAGTGCATTCCACCATTGTGTCTTCCAGGTCACTTATCCGTTCTTCTGCCTCAGTTATTCTGCCATTGATTCCTTCTAGTGTATTTTTCATTTCAGTTATTGTATTGTTCACTTCTGTTTGTTTGTTCTTTAATTCTTCTAGGTCTTTGTTAAACATTTCTTGCATCTTCTCGATCTTTGCCTCCATTCTTTTTCTGAGGTCCTGGATCATCTTCACTATCATTATTCTGAATTCTTTTTCTGGAAGTTTGCCTATCTCCACTTCATTTAGTTGTTTTTCTGGGGTTTTACGTTGTTCCTTCATCTGGTACATAGCCCTCTGCATTTTCATCTTGTCTATCTTTCTATGAATGTGGTTTTTGTTCCACAGGCTGCAGGATTGTAGTTCTTCTTGCTTCTGCTTTCTGTCCTCTGGTGGATGAGGCTATCTAAGAGGCTCGTGCAGGTTTGGAGGGGCCTTTTTAAAAATGAGAGATGTGGGGTACTTCCCTGGTGGTCTAGTGGTTAGGACTCTGCACTTTCACTGCTGGGGCCCAGGTTTGATCCCTGGTTGGGGAACTAAAGTCCCACAAGCCATGTGTCAAGTCCCAAAATAAATAAATAAAATAATGTAAATCCATGAATTAATGTCTTTCGGTTTGGCTGTAAATGGATCAGTTAATAATACCTGACAAGGTTCTTGCCATCATGGCTGCAAAGAATCTTTTATTTGCTGTCCTTTCCAATAAACAAAACCTTTAGATAGTATTCCATGATCCTTAAGGTTTTCATCTCCTAGAACCTTGCTGTAAAAGGAGCTAGTTAGCAGTTTTTTAAAGTATCTCAATAAGTCCTTGTCAATAATGTAGTATATTTCTTTTGAACCACCATGGGTGAAAGTTTCCAAAAATATTGTTTTTTTCTATAAAACCATTTTCTCAGATGCCCAATGGGTAACGAATGTACCTACTGGAGTAATGGCAATTGTGCTTCAATAGACACTATAAGGTTTTTCTGATTTGTTTTTTCATCAGGTCTAAACCATATTTGTGTGGTGGGGTCAAAATTCCCCTGTTTTGTTCCAGTATCTGCTTCTTTTCTTTAGCGGTCGTTTCCTGAGCCTGTAGAAAGAAATCTTTTATTTCATTAGCAGGGTTAATGGAGAGCAGTGGACATTCTCAAGGCTGGGCAAGATTAGTGTTTAAAGCTGCCTCTTTGGCTGCAGCATCAACAAGCTGATTTCCTTTCGCTTCCACAGTGTCAGATTTGGAATGCCCTGGTGTTTTAATAATTGCTAACTGTTTGGGTAGTTGCATAACAATTAACAACTCTGCAACCTGTTTTCCTTTTTTTTTTTTTTGGCTGCGCCTCGCGGTTTGCAGGATCTTAGTTCCCCGACCAGGGATTGAACCCCAGCCCCGGCAGTGAAAGTGCTAAGTTCTAACCACTGGCCCGCCAGGGAATTCCCCCATTTTTTAAATAGGTTGTCTTGAAGAGGTTAAAAACCTCCTTGTTTCCATAGCATTCCAAAATCCTGTGCCACTCCAAAAGCATAGCAACTGTCAGTGTAAAAATTTGTTATCTGGTCTTTGGCTAGTTGGCAAGCTTGGGTTAAGGCAATTAGTTCAGCTTATTTTGCTGACATTGTTGCTGGTAAATAAGAACTTTCAGTTGTGTCCACTGTGGATGTTATTGCATATCCAGTTCCATAATATTCATGCCTTAAGGAGGACCCATCTGTAAATCAAATAGATTAGCCTTATCAATAGGAGCTTCTTGTAAGTCATTCCTGGGAGCAAAAAGATAATCTGTTAACACTATGCAGTTTGGTTGTTTTCTTCCTGTAGTGCTGGAAGCAAAGTTGCAGGGTTAAGGTTATTACCTAGAACCAAGATAGTATTAGGTGCAGAAAGCAACAATGCCTCTTAAGAAGTTAGTTGGCATACAGAATAGTGCAAAATGTAGTGAGAGTTTAGAAGAGACTCAACTGAGTGTGGGACTTAAATAGTTAAAGGAGACCCCATTACTATTTCTTCACTAGCCTTACATAAGAGAGCCCTTGCTGAAAGGGCCCACATACAATGTAGAAGTCCTTTTGCTACCGAGTCTAATTTAGTTTGGGAGCATAGAAGCAAGTCATTTACAAGCATTTTTGTAAAAGGGTCAGAGTAAGACAATAGCTATCTATAAGTGACAAAAGACTTAAAAGCATGGTTAAAGACCTGATTACAATGCAATTGTCAAGGAAATTTGGCTATTTCTGTGCCGTATGAAATTTTAAGATAATGACTAGAATTATGGACATTTCAAATTTTAGGAACTTCATATAATTTCTAGAACATTTATATTAATAACGTTTACCCATAGAATATAACTTAAGAAGGTTTATCATTACTCATTTGACAATGTTTCCCATGTAATTTAACAGACCAAATAAGCCTGATTATTTTAATATCTCTCTTTGATATGTTCAGGGGCCCTCTGTAGTATCCCAAAGTTAGCTAGACGTCAAAAGAACTTCATTTAGAACTTGATTTGACAAAGTTTGTCAAAGATATCAAAAGGTTTTAAATGTTTGGCCAAGTAGGATCATAAGTCACTGTGAAACAATATTTATTCACTTAACCAAAGTGACAGTAAACGATTTCAAAGGCAAGTGCAGAAAGTTACTGGTAAAGAAACTTCACAATCTGTTATTAAAAGCAAATTAACATTTCAAAGACAACTTAGAGAAAAAAATCAAATTCTAATTTTACACCTTTTCACACGTAATATTAAAATTCACTTATTTAATCAAATTCAATCTAATCTAAGACAGTCTTTTTTTTCTTTTTTTTTTTTTTTGGCTGCGTTGGTTCTTTGTTGCTGCGCGCTGGCTTTCTCTAGTTGCGGCAAGCGGGGGTTACTCTTTGTTGTGGTGTGCGGACTTCTCATTGCGGTGGCTTCTCTTGTTGCAGAGTACGGGCTTTAGGCATGTGGGCTTCAGAAGTTGTGACATGTGGGCTCAGTAGTTTTGGCTTGCAGGCTCTAGAGCGCAGGCTCAGTAGTTGTGGCGCACAGGCTTAGTTGCTCTGTAGCATATGGGATCTTCCCGGACCAAGGATCGAACCCATGTCCCCTGCATTGGCAGGCGGGTTCTTAACCACTGCTCCACCAGGGAAGTTCCTCTAAGATAGTCTTGACCATGCATAAAACTCTTTTCTTAAGGTTCCCGTTTTAGAATAAATTTCTAGAAATATATGCCATTTCATAGTATAATCTTTCAATAAAGCACAAAATATTTATTAATATTCTCTTTTTTTTTTTTTTTTTGCGGTACGCGGGCCTCTCACTGCTGTGGCCTCTCCCGTTGCGGAGTACAGGCTCCGGACGTGCAGGCTCAGCGGCCATGGCTCACGGGCCCAGCCGCTCCGCGGCATGTGGGATCTTCCCGGACCGGGGCATGAACCCGTGTCCCCTGCATTGGCAGGCGGACTCTCAACCACTGTGCCACCAGGGAAGCCCCTTAATATTCTCATACATATTTAGTTTCACTGTAATAAGAAGTCAAAAGTAGGTAAACATAGACTCCTTTAGCAATTAATGTTTCAGCATTTTATCTTATTAAAAATGGTCTAGAGGAAAAAAAATGATCTAGACATTCAGTGAATTTCCATCATTTAACTTATCAGAACTCTAAGGTTTCAAGTTGCCAGAAATCTGGAGAAACTATTTTGGGGTAGACATACGATAAAACATGATTGTTCTTAAGTAGTTTAACCAAAACCTTTTATCCCATTTATCTCTATTTCCTTACCTATGAAAATATCATCAGATCATTAATTTTCTTGTTAACAAATTTTATAACCTAGATAAATGAACTTATTGAATTTCAGTAAACCTAGGTACAATAAAAATATTCTACTTAATGTTGATGACTCTAAAGACATGTCTATATTAATTAAACCATCAGTTTAAGCTTGCTTTTTTTTCAGTAAAGATTAATCCTAGATCACGTGATCCTTTAAAAATTTGTGCTAGTTTAAGTTACATTTAGAAATATTTGATTTGTAAGCACTTGCTTTTAAGTCAATTAAATAGAGCTCTTTTACAAATTAATTTTGATAACACCATCCAGAGGTAGGGTTATATTGTTTTTATAACATACACACAGACATACGTACATCCAGATAGACACAGACAGAGATCTCATAGTTTTCTTGCTTGAGTTTTAGAAAGCTCCCCTCTCCTTTCCCCCCCCACCCCTTTCAGTTTTAAGTTCTATTAATTGAGCCAAGGCTGTAGTCTCAGGCGATATGGGCTATGTTTACATTTCAAGACATGATAAGAGTTATAACTTTAAGCTTTCTCCTAGGAATACTTTTGTTCTCTCAGGGTCAGAATTTTGCAAAGATGTTTTATCAAGCTGGCTTTCTCTACAGTTTTGGAACGTCAAAAGAGTTCTATCCTGGCCATTTAAGAGTTAAGATTAAAGTGCTTGCAAGCATTGGCTTTGTTTCAATTGTACATGAAGCCAGCCGGGGTTCCAGGAGTGGGTGCACATACTATGGGAGCTGTTTGGCCTTTGAGGCGCGGTTTTCCGTTATTCATCTGGTGCCCTAACTCAGATATGGTCCGAACAACTTTCTGAGGTCAGTGTGATGGATCGAATGTGTGCTGCTTCTGAGTCTAGCTTCCCAAGGAGTTACCCTTGGGTCTGTTCGACTCTCTTACATGTCTGAGTCTCTCCCTCCAGCAGTCTAAAACTGCCATGAGTGCCCAGAACACTAGGTGATCAGCCTTATTGTGCCCCCTGGGGAGCAGAATTTACTTAATGATTGTACTGGGATCCCCTGTAGGACCACTGCATGGCATGAGGATTGATTCTCAGACACTTCCTCTAGGTTCTCAGTCACCTGAGGACACATTATGGCCAGAAGGAGCGAAGTCCCTTTTCTTCAGAGCTCAGCAGGCTCAGTCTCTCATTTCACCAGCAACAGTTTGTTCAGACCATATATACATAATCTTTCCAATTTAAGCCAAATTAAAAAAAAAAAGATGGTCAATCCAGTTCACTTCAGAGTTCCTCCTAGGTGTCTGCCTAGGAATTTCCCCTTAGGTCCCTGCCTAGGAAATAGGAAATATACCAGTATCCCCTTAGGACTCCAAGTCCCAAGAGAAACAGCTTGAATAAAATTCAGGATGTCATTTAAAGCAATGGTGTCTGGATATCAGGAGAACTCACCAAAGCACCTGAGGCATACTAAGAAGTGGATGGGGCTCAAAGGGCCCGTGCTGGTACCAAGCACTGGTTTGGGGTAGACTCCAGGTGTCCTCTGGTGGGTGTCTCTGATATCCTGTTGGCTACCCCAAGAAAATGACAAGGAAAATTCAGTTAACTATCAAGTTAAGAAGAAAAATAAAGGGAACTTTATTTGAGCCAAACAGGATTGTAACCTAGGAAGCAGCTTCTCAGAAAGCTCTAAGAACTGTTCCACTTGTTAGGAGTCAAAAGCACAGTCATATACATTTTGGAGACAAAGAATTGTACATCAAAATGACACACTGATATTTTACATAAAGTTTATCAAGGATACATAATCCAGGTAAGCATGGGCAAAGTGAGCAGCAAGTCGCCATGACCCCCTACAGAACTGTGAAAGAGCACTATTCTTCTAAGAAGTCACATTGCTAGCATAAGAAAGAAAAAAAAATTCATCTTTATGCTTCAGCAGGCACCCCCATCTTTGAGGAGGTCTGGTTAATGTGTAATGCAGATGCATACCACACATGAGGGAGGGAAGGAAGAGGCCCAAACAAACACAGAGAGAATTTTGTGTTTAAATTTTCTTGTCCTACCTTGAAATGTAAATTTTATTTCATCAGAGATGTGACTAGGATATTCAAGAGTTCAGAGGAGGGGCATGTTGAACTGGCTTCTTGAAGGAAGGTGAGGCCTGAAGTGAGCCTTAAGGAATGAGTAAAGTTAGTCAAGTATGGGCTAGGACATTCCAGGTAAGAGCAAAAACCCAGAAGTCATGGTGGTCAAGAAGTAGAGTCGAAGAAAGGAGAAAAGAGATGAGGCTGGAGGAGGAGGCTTTTGGGAAGATGAGTTCTATTTGCATTACATGGAGTCTGAGGCACCCCAAAGTTCAGCAGGAAGCTGGGTGAGTGAGGCTGAAGTTTAGAGTTAGTCTGAAATGGAGATGGAGATTTAAGAGGGAGTAAGTGATAGCTGAAAGTGTGAGTTGACTCAGTTATTTAAGAAGCATATACAGGGAGACGCAAGAGGGAAGAGATATGGTAACATATGTATATGTATAACTGATTCACTTTGTTATAAAGCAGAAACTAACACACCATTGTAAAGCACTTATACTCCAATAAAGATGTAAAAAAAAAAAAAGCATATACAGAGTGAGGAGAGCAGACATTTGAGACTAGAATACAAATCAAATCGACATTTAAGGGGTGGATAGAGAAAAATGAGCTCAGGAAGGAGAGAGAATAAAGAGACAGTATGAAATAAAATTCATATTTTATGGCAAGACAAGAAGAATTTAAACATAAAAAAATTTCTCTGCCCTTTGGCCTCCTCTCTCCCCTCTACTGTGCACTGTGTATCTGCATTATGCATCGACCAAACCTCCCCCATCCGCAGGAATACCTGCTCAGCCATAAAGACAACATTCTCCCAGCACCAACAAGACAATTGCTTGAAGATGACATTCCTTCTTGATCTTGTAAGGGGTTACATGACCCACCACTTTGTACTTGCAGATCTGGATTGTGTAAACTGTAATACATCATTTGCTATACAGTTCTGTCTCAAAAGAGACTTATATAACTGTGCCTTGATTTCTAACTAGCAGAACAGTTCTCAGAGCTTTCTGAGACGCTCTTCCTGGGTTATAAATCCTCAAATTTGTCTCAAATAAAATTTTCCAACTCTTTCTTAGATTGACTGATTAATGTTGTGTCAACAAGAGGTAGGAGCATGGCATCGTGGGAAGCCAAGGGGTAGAATTTAAATCAAGGCATGACTTATGACATGATGGCCTTGCTGTTCTGGCAAGGTCAGGGCTGAAAAGATGAAGGCATTGGAGACATCAGCATGAAAAGATTTGGTCAATAGTGAGGATGAAAAACATGGTGTTAAGAGGAATTAAGGAGAAAATAAGTGGTCTACTCCAGAGAAATCTGGATGAGAAGAAAAGAGAAGTTGGGTTATAGCTTGAGGGATATAGGACGTCAAAGGATGATGATGAGAGACTTCAGTATGTTTTTAGTCTGAAGAAAATCTAGTAGGAAGGTTGAAAACATAGGGGAGAGATGAGATGACACATGGAGGAAACATAGGGGAGGAATATCTCATGCACTGAGGCTGGGGAGGTCGGGGGAGGGTGCTATCACATGATAGCCTCACATTTTTTTTATGATGTGGGAGACAAGGTTCATAGATAATTTGGTCTACCTGAACTAATATTCTGCCCAAATCTCCCTATTTCAGGTTCCTTCTTCCTTTTGTCGGCAAACAATTCACTCTCCCTTGAACCTGCTATCTGCATCCTGCAGAAACATTACACTTACGCTATGGGAAGCGGCGCCTCAACCCAACATCATTTTGCTTTCCAGAATGCAGAGAAAGGTATGCGCTTCCCACCTTCAGACTAACTGTGGGTACCCTGAAGCCTACGTTGCATAGGGAGGGGCTTTTCAGGGTGGGCAGGAAATCGTTACATTTCTCCTCATGCTAGTTCTTGAAAATCGGCTTCTCCTCCTTGTAATATGACCACTAGGATGCTCAGCGGAATGTCTTAGGACTTGATGAACTATATTTAATAGAATTAAAATTTACTCAAGGAGTCAGTGTTGTCCATTGGGATTTATCCCAACCTACACCTTTACAACTGAATGAAATAAGGTTGGGCAAAAAGGGGATAAAAGAGCATTCTAGGTAGAGGGTACAAAGGTCGTGAAGTAGCAAGGAGAGAGACATATTCAAGGAACTGAGTGGTCTGAAGTGAACAAGATGGAGGGTGACATGGCATGAGGCTGCTGAGGTGTGCAGAGCCCACGTCACTCAGGAGCTTGTAGGATTTTAAAGTTTATCCTAAAGACAAGAAGAACCACTGAAGAATTCAAAACAGGGAGTTCTAGAATAAGATTTACATACATAAAAGACCCTTCTGGCTTCCATGAAGGGATTGAGGCAGGCTGGATAGTGGTGGTAAGAGTAGAAGGAAGAACAATTTATTTATTTGTTTGTTTATTTATTATTTTTTAAAAATAAATTTATTTTGTCTGCGTTGGATCTTCGTTGCTGCACGCGGGCTTTCTCTAGTTGTGGCCAGCGGGGGCTACTCTTTGTTGTGGTGCACGGGCTTCTCATTGCAGTGGCTTCTCTTGTTGTGGAGCACGGGTTCTAGGCGCGCAGGCTTCAGTAGTTGTGGCACGTGGGCTCAGTAGTTGTGGTGCACAGGCTTAGCTGCTCCGCAGCATGTGGGATCTTCTCGGACCAGGGCTTGAACCCGTTTCCCCTGCATTGGCAGGCGGATTCTTAACTACTGGGCCACCAGGGAATCCCAGAAGACCAATTTAGAAGCTACTAAAGTCATCTAAGCAGGAGATGATTATGCCTTGGTCCAGAGTTGGTGGCAGTAGAGATGGAGAGAAGAGGGTGAATTCCAACAATATGCAGGAGGTGGAATTCATAGGATCCACCTGATTACATGTGTGGGGTTGGGAAAAAGGATGGATCAAGAATGACCTCCAGGTTTCTAGCTAACGAACATGGGCAGATGATAATGCCAATTTCTGACATAAATGGAGAAGGACCAAGCTCGAGTAGAAGGAAGGTGCTGAGTTTATACACACTGGGTTTGAGATGCCCATGCAACATGCAGGTGGATGTGCTGAGTAGGCAGTTGCATATTCAGATCTGGATTTTGGAGATGTTGGTGGAGATACATGCATTTGGAAGGCATCAGAGTACGGGTGATTGTTGAAGCCATGGGGGTCACTGAAGTAGCCTAGAGTGAGAGTAAAGTCAGGTCGGAGACCGGGGCCTAGGACAGAGCCATGAGGGACTCCAGTACTTATTAAGCATCGGTCGAAGAGGATGAGCCAATGAAAGAGGCCGAGGAGGGGCAGCCAGAGATGAAGGAGGAAACAAGGGAAATAGTGGCAGCACGTTGTTTATATAAGCCTAAGCAACTTTATAAGCTCGTGGCTTCCTTTCTAGTTTGGCAATAGGTCCCAGGCTCATCTTGCATATATTTGGCTCCAGACCAGAAATAGCTATTTCTCCAGAGCTTGGGGTGTTCGCTACCAGGTTGGTCATTATTTTCTACACCTTTTCAGTGACCAGATCCAGAAAATATGTATTATTTTAATGACCAATTTATATTTAGGATCACAATATTTTTACTTAACAACTTTGATAGGATATTATATCTATATCTCCTTTCTCTTTAAAAAAAACTTTTTTCCCTAATGATACTGATGTGGTATTATTTACTTTGTCCTACAGTATATAAAAAAGTTTCTGAAAAGTAATAACAATACTATTATAATGATATGATTACTGAAAACTCTAAGATTTCTTTGTAGTTCTTTTTGTCCTTTGAGTACATCCACTAGGCATATACAACTTACTGAATTGTCAAGTCATTTGAACGAACTCCTTTCTGTGTGGTTATGCCACTAACTTGTACAAGGTTAGATTCACTTGTTTGACTTTTGCTTTTTAGAGATTGATATTTTTTTTAATTTTGATTTAAATATGCTTTATAATTTTATAAAACATTTATACAATTCCCATTCCAATTATCTGGTGCTGTGTAACAAACGACCCCAAAACTGAGTGGCTTAAGACAATCATTTTATTCTGCTCATGATTTTGTGGGTCAGGAATTTGCAAAGGGCCCAGCCAGATGGCTTGTCTATGATCCTCAGGGCAGCTGGGGCTGGAGGTTCTGCTTCCAGGACGGCTCTTCACCTTGACCTCTGTCTCCCTACGTGGTTGCCTTGTCCTTAATGTGGAATTTTAACAGCCAGGTATATTTGTAACTTTTGCCATAGGATTTAGTCTGCACAAGGCTGAGGAAGAGGAGCCCAAGCGTGTAGTATTGCACTGATGGGAAGGGGGGATGGGGTCGAGGTCCTTAAACTATGCTACAACCTCACAGCACCCACCTCAATGGAACCCAGGCCCTAGACAGAGGATTGGGAGGGAGAATAAAAGGGAGAAACAGAGGCACTGCCTGGTCTGCCTACCCTGAGCAGCCGACGAGGTACTGAGGATAGTATGTCTCATTGGCAGCACTTGCCTTAAAATGCTTGAGGCAAGGTGTTAGCAAACAACATTTTCATGGAAACTTGATGGTCAGGATATTCCTCAGTGATGCCTACCCTTCAGCACAAGTCAGGATCATTCATGGAGCTTGTTAAACCTACAGATTCCTGGGTTCCCTGTAGAGATTCTGATGCTGTAGGTCTAGGGTGAGGTGCAGATGTCTGTGTGTTTCCCTTGACTTGTTACTTTAGCTAAGTACCGCTTACTCTGGGCCTTTCATTCACTGCTCTGAATGGGGATTTGCAGAATTCAATCCTCATCACTTATTATTTCATGAGTGCCTTTGGGACATACTTAGTGTATGACATTTTTTCCTCACAGAAAACCAAATTCAGCTTTGCTTAAATTCCTCTCAAGTTCTCTTTTCCCATTCACTGTTGTATCTCATCTCCTCTTAGGGACATCAGTAGGAATTCCATTAGCAAGCTAGGTGTGTTAAATCAATCTGTCTACTGTTCACAAGGTTGACCTGAGTGAACCTGCTGGGTTTCCTTTGCAATCCAGCTTTATCCACAAAGGCTCCATTCATCCCTGGTGGCACATTCAGGCCCAGGAGCTTAAGGAGAATCTAGTTACTCACGTGGACAGCTGTCCTCTTCTCTGGCAGCAGTACTTGACTGCAGGTTCTAGAGCTCATAGGAAGAATTCAACCTACTCATGCCATCCTGCAGTACATGGTCACCCAGCACAGGTCCTGGCAAAAGGAGAAGCAAAGGCTGCCCTTCGGATTGGATAGTCAGCACAGTCCTGGGTGTATTGTGATGGGGACACAAAGCCACAGGGAGAGAAGGAATTTGGGGATATCAAGCACTGACCACCACCTGACATGATAGTATGTAGTAATTTTGTGTGTGTGTTTCTTCTCCCCAGTTATCATCTAGTTCACCTCTTTTTCCAGATGAGGACAGTGAGGCCCAGAAAGTTGACTTGCCTGAGGCCACATCGCTGGTCAGGGCAGTTCCAGGCCCAGAACCAGACTCCTGACATCCTGTCTATTGTTGCAGTATCAAAATGTCCTCCCCACCCTCTGACCCCTGCATCATCCCATCCATTTTTTTTTGGCGGTACGCCAGCCTCTCACTGTTGTGGCCTCTCCCGTTGCGGAGCACAGGCTCTGGATGCGCAGGCCCAGCGGTCATGGCTCACGGGCCCAGCCGCTCCACGGCATGTGGGATCTTCCCGGACCGGGGCACGAACCCGTGTCCCCTGCATCGGCAGGCGGACTCCCAACCACTGCACCACCAGGGAAGCCCCCTAACACAATTTTTAAAGGTTACTTTCCATTTACAGTTATTATAAACTATTGCCTATATTTCCCATGTTGTACACTATATCCTTGTAGCTTACTTTATACATAATAGTTTGTACCTGTTACTCCCCTTCCTCTATATTGCCCCTCCCCCTTCCCTTTCCCCACTTGGTAACCACTAGTTTGCTCTATCTGTGAGTCTGCTTCTTTTTTGTTATATTCACTAGTTTGTTGTACTGATATTTTTTAGATTCCACATATAAGTGATATCATACAGTATCTGCCTTTCTCTGACTTACTTCACTGAGCATAACGCCCTCAAGTCCATCCGTGTTCCTGCGCGTGGCAAAATGTCATTCTTTTTTTATGGCTAAATGGTACCTGCATCATCCTACCCTTCAAGGATGCTGCAACCTTGCAACCTCCCCAGTTTACATCTCTTTCTCAGAATCCAACCTTTGCATCTCTACACATATAAATGTTTTCATCAAAAAGTGGGAATTCCAATAGTCCTCCAGTGATTTTAGTATAAGTAATAGGTAAGAATGGAGGAGGGATGGGGGCGGGAATGGGGAAAAGAGCACCCTGGCCAGCAGTGAGGCAAATCCTTCCTACTGGTGGCAAAATATAATGCTTTCCCTACCATCTTGTCCCCATGTTACAGTGGGAGAGGCACCCCCCCACCTCCCCCCGCAGGCCCAGGGAGTCCCACCTCACAGGCTTGCTTCTCCATCTGCGTCACAGCCTTCAAGGCAGCGGCCCTGATCCAGAGATGGTACCGGCGCTACATGGCCCGCCTGGAGATGAGGCGGCACTGCACCTGGAGCATCTTCCAGTCTATAGAGTATGCTGGGCAGCAAGACCAGGTCAAGGTGCGAAGGGGTGTGGGATGGGGCCACCTCCAGCTCTGCCTTCCAGGCCCCACACAGCAAGGCCCAGGTGCCTAGAAGGTGCAGCTGATCTGGACCACTCCTGGGTTCTCTTTCTATCTCTAAAGCCACGTCTTCTTGGGTTTTTCTGCAGCTCCACAATTTCTTCAGCTACCTTGTGGATCACTTCACCCCCAGCAGTCACAACGAGAGTGAGTATGAACGGCCACATGGCCGGTCCTCCTGTCTCGGGGTCAAAGACATCGGGGTGAGGTGTGGGATGCACAGGGAAGGGAAATGTGAATCTGGTGACAGCCAGGGGATGAGCGAGGAGGCTAACAAATAAATGGTTCTCCTAGAAGCACACCTGGAGACAAAAGTTTGGGTGCAGGAGTTTATTTGGTAAATACAGGAAACACTGGGAGGTGGGGAGGGAGTGGGGAAGGGATTCAGGAAAGGGGAGGCAGGCAAAAAAGGGTGGGTTACTAAACCTGCAGTGTACCTGGGAAATAGTGCAAAACGCAGCCTGGGAAGTATCCCGCCTGAAGGCAGAGGGAACTGGAGTCTCAATGCCCGACAGTCATTGGTAGAAGGCTGCTGGGAGGGGCGGATGGGAAGGGTTGTTCACGCAGGTCTGGCCTGCCATGCAGGGCTCTCTGCAGATCCAGGGACAAAGCCCTCAGGCAGAGATGCAGGGGCAGCATCTGGAAATGAATTGCCTAAAAGTCTGAGGCATCTGCCACACTCACTAAGTACACCAGAAATGCCCGTGAACTTTTTTTCCACCACAGTTTTCGCTTTCCTCCTGCTTACCAACCTAGGCCTGTAAATTTCTGTACTTTCTAAGGCAATCTTTTAAAATAAAAGTAGAATGGAGGGCTTCTCTGGTGGCGCAGTGGTTGAGAGTCCGCCCGTCGATGCAGGAGACACGGGTTCGTGTCCCAGTCCGGGAAGATCCCACATGCTGCAGAGCGGCTGGGCCCATGAGCCATGGCCGCTGAGCCTGCGCGTCCGGAGCCTGTGCTCCGCAATGGGAGAGACCACAGCAGTGAGAGGCCCACATACCGCAAAAAAAAAAAAAAAAAAAAAAAAAAGTAGAATGGAATTGACATAATAACGTAACCTTTCTCCCGCCCATCTTAATTTGTCATCACTTTGCCCTTTACTTTCTCCCCTCCTGTGTTGGAGCTGAAGCCAGACTGGCCAGGACCCACTTCAAGTATGGTCCAGGGAATGAATTCTATATTGCCCGTGCCTGCAGGTCTGATCATAAGCCGGCCCACCCTTTCTGTCCTGACTAGGGGACTTCCTGAACCGCATGTTCACTGAAGAGAGATCCCCCCAGGACTCCGAGATGGAGAATTGCAGGGACTATGAATCCATCGAGGTACCGGACAGTTACACGGGGCCACGCCTCTCCTTCCCGCTCCTTCCCGACCATGCAACTGCTCTGGTGGAAGCTTTCAGAGTGAAGCAGGTAAGTTCCCCCCGGGGGACCTGGGTCACCACCAATTCCATGGAATGTGTAGAAGCAGAGCAGACACAATGCAGAAGGAATGGCCCTGGATTCAGGGTGTTTGTGTCAGGGATCCGTCAGAGAGATCCACTTGCTCTTTTCTTAGCCAGGACCTTGTGATTGATCAGCTAGTTTTTATGTATTGAAAATCCCTCTTCCCCATCATGTAATCTCTGTGTTCATTCATCCCACAGATGATTAATGAGTGCTGCTATGTGCAGCTACTCTTCTAGGCACTGAACAGTGAATAAGACAGACACAAATCTCTGCCCTCATGGGGCTGAGATTTTAGTGAGGAGACAGATAATAAATAATAAATAACAAATGAGTAATATTTATATATTAATATATTAGGTGACAGAGCTATGTCAAAGCATAAACTAAGTTCTAGGTGGGAGAGATGGCAGTTTTACAGAGTGGTCTGGGAAGGCGTCACTGAAAAGGTGATTTCTGAGCAAAGGTCAAAGGTGGTGAGAGAGGGTGCTTTGTGGACGTCTGGGGAATGCGTTCTAGACAGAGGGAACAAATGGAAAGGCCCTGAGGCAGGACCTTGCCTGGACTGCTCGGGGACATCAGGAAGGCCATTGTGGCTGGAGAGGAGGGAACCAGGAAACAACTATTAGAAGGTGGAGACAGAGAGGTGAGTAGTAGGGTGGACTTTCATTCTGAAAGAGATGAGGAGACAATGAGCGCAGAAATGATATAATCCAGCTTTCCCTTTAATATAATCATTCTGTTTGCCGAATAGAGTATTGGGAGCAAGGGCTGAAGCAGGGAGGCCAGTCAAGAGACTACTGCAATAGTCTAGGCGAAAGATGATCGTGGCTTGAAACCCTGGTGGTAGAGGTGGAACTGGTGAGAAGTGGTCAGATTCTGGCTCTTATAACAGATTCCAATCCTTCCCCTTTTTCATATGAAGATAATTCATTGCAGGAGGAGCTGGGGTGATTTTCCCAGTAATGTCAGGATCACCGATACCATTGATATACACGCACTTATTCATACTTTGCTGAGACAATCATGTGTTTCTCCCAAGCTCAAGGCAAGCAGGGGTTACATAGAGTAGGTAGGAAAGAGGACATCAGTTCAGTATTTGGGGGATGATGCAAAGCACAAACAAGGGTACAAGATGGGTGAGAAAGAAAGGATCTGTGCATAGGGTCCCAGGAGCAGTTTACTGGGGTCACTTTTGTGGTCTTGGGGTCATTAAGCAGTAAAGGTGAGGCCCATCTTCCCTCACAAGTATTTTGTTTTGTCCCATCCCTCCTCTTCCTCCTAGTAGAGGCTCCATGCTCGCTATGTCTTGAATCTTTTGTATGAAGCCAGGAAACATCTGGTACAACTGCCAAACATCAACCGGGTCTCCACTTGTTACAGCGAGGAAATCACAGTATGTGGTAAGAACCAGTCAGAAATGGCTTTTCACGAACCAGAAAACTCTGCCTGTGATCAGGGAGGGGCAGGAGGGCTGGAGGGGACCCGATGGCCACTTGGGCAGGCTGGGTTCACGCCTTCACACTGATTACATTTACATATTTACTCCACAGTTATTTAAGGTAGGGGTGGTGCCGTGAAGGAGAACTGTGGGGTGAGAGGGCCCGGCCTCTGCTTTGTTTTTCCCAGAGATCCAGATTTGGCCCCAAATTCATCCTCTCCATTCAGAACAAAATCCTAGCAAATAACCAGACCTTCCCTCGTTAGAAGACAGTTTACTTACTTACTGTACTTGAAAAGGCCTAAATGCCTATCAAATTATTCCTTCCATCCACATTTATTCTTCTTCCAGAGAGAAATCCTATTGATGACAATCTTCTCCATCTTCTTATGTTTTCAGTGATGTTTTAATAACCATTATAGACTGATGCCCCACACTTGAACTTAGGGGAGACGGTGATACTTCAGGGATTGTAAACTGGCAGCCTGCAATACGTCTTGTCTGCCTCAAAGTGTTCTTAAATTTCTAACATTAGTTTCCAACATTTGAAAATAGGAGGATTTCATATTAAAATCCAGATTTCCAACTTCTTAAAATCTTGTAACACTGACCCGTGAGTAGCAGCTTCTTGCTTTAGGTGGGGCAAAAATCTCTCTAGTTCTCATCCAGGTTTTCAACCCTGCACTATTCTGTCCCATTTTTGCTTCAGTAAAAATGTAAGTCATTTACTGTTCATGATAATCGCACAGGAGAAATATCCTGCTTTCTGCTTTCAATGTTAACTATCCCTGCAACAAGGGAAGTTAATATTTATCCCTATCTTATATATGGAAAAATGAGTAAGCATAAGTTTCTTTGTCAGGTGTTCCTGGGTATTTTCCTTTTATTTAAATTGAGATATAAATGACATAATACTGTATTAGTTGTAGGTATACAATGGGTATTTTCCTTTTTATAATAAAAAATTAGAAACAATGGTGAAGACCAATCAAAACTGATGTTTTTCTGTCTTTGTTAGGAGATTTACACGGCCAGTTGGATGACTTAATATTTATATTTTATAAGGTATGAATGCTCAAATTATGTTCCTGTCTTGCTCTGAGGTTTAATTTAGAAGTTCAAATAGTCTCCATTAAAGAAATGCTTAAGTTATTACTTGGATTTTTAAATATTTTAGAATAATATTTGCCACTATGTAGCAAATGTGTAATGTAAAAGTCATCACTGCATTATATTCTAGTGTATTTTTGTAAACTTTAAAAAATACAAAATCTAAGGTAAATAAAGAGAAAGAATCATTATTTGGAAAAAAGAAAATCAATTACTAAATAGAGAAATTGTTTACTATCAAAGCAACCAAAAGCTATTTTCATATCTATTTTTAGTTGTCAAATACAGAGCATATAACAAGCCATATAAATATTCTATTAATGCAATTAACACAAAGCAGTTTCTGATGTATTGTCTTGTTAAATCCTGAGAAATCTACGGCAGCTATTGTTATTATTGCTAGTTAAGGACAGAGTGGCCAGAACTTAAAACGGGGCTTGGAGTTACAAGTTCTTTGTACAGACCACCTGGCAACAGTGTGGCTTTGGATAACGCATTTATTTCGATGAGCATGTCATAACCTCAGCCTGGCTAGAAAGGAAATATGAGACTAATACAAAATATTTCCAATATTCCCATCTTTTACTGACATTTCATGTTTGGAAGAGAGGCAGACAGCACAGAATTGGCTTTCAGGCCTGATATGACTGTCAAAGGCACACTGCCTTGACCCAGTTTCCTATTCCCTTCCTTCCACTGCCTCTTCTTGGACTTCTCTCCTTATTGGGAAGAACGGCCTCCCGTCACCAGAGCGGGCCTATGTGTTCAACGGCGACTTTGTGGATCGAGGGAAGGATTCAGTAGAGATCCTGATGGTTCTTTTTGCCTTCATGTTGGTTTACCCAAAAGAGTTCCATCTCAACCGAGGAAACCATGAGGACCATATGGTGAACTTACGGTACAAATCAAAACATGATTGGGGATTTGATCTTTACTTGTGATTGTAAAGTTATTTTGCCAGAGCTTCTTATTTGTTAAAGTAGTCTTCCAGTTTTATAAAGTGGAATACACAATATATTACCATTTTAAAAGATTTTTTTAAAATTTATACAATATCCTACTGTTCTAATAAAACCATTACATTTGTTTTCACATAGCCATACACTTTATCATGTAAACAATAAGGGTTCACTATAGAAAAAGTAGAAAATATAGATAAGCAAAAGAAAATTAAAATATCCCACATCTCTACCCACAGATAATGGTATGATTTTAAACATTTTGGCAATTATTTCTCAGTGTCTTTCCCATATATTTAAGTAGATGCATCTAGAGATGCATTTTTATAAAAATGCAAGCATGCTATAACTAATATCACTAAATCTAAAATCTGTTTCTGCTTCTAACTCTAGATATGGTTTCACAAAGGAAGTGATGCATAAATATAAGGTACACTGCCTTTAAAAGCAAAAGCTTCTCTTAGTTCAGATAAGTTGAGTAAATTATTTGAAACTTAATATCATATTAATGTCATTTTTTTAGACACATGGCAAGAAAATACTAAAACTACTGCAAGATGTGTTCTGTTGGCTTCCGCTGGCCACTCTGGTTGATGAGAAAGTCCTGATTCTTCATGGTGGAGTGTCAGACATGACTGACTTGGAGTTCTTGGCTAAACTAGACAGGCACAAGGTACTGACTGAGCGCTAAAATAATGCAGATTTCACTATAATGCCAGATGTCACTGCCAACATAAAACAAATGTCATCTTGACTCCATGCTGACTCCAGTTGACTAATAAATCCATTAAATCTTTGAACGGAGGATTGGGAATCCACAGCTGGTGCAAGCGTGCTGTGATCAGTTAATGTTTGCCAGGGACATGATAGCAGGGAGTGGCAGCTAGTGCCATCTGTTTGCCATTCCTGATCTGGGTAATTCTAATCACTACCCCTCAATCACTGCCACCTGATGTGCCTCCATTTCCTAAATAATTCACATCATCTTCAGTTAAACTCAAAGGTATATTGAGGGCCTACTACATGCAGGGAGGATGCTATTGGCAGATACAAAGATGAAGATCAATTGCAGTTAAACTCAGCAACGATGTTTTAATTGCTTACTCTATGCAAGGAAAGTGCTAGCAGAAATACAAAACTAACCAGAGATGGTACTTGCCTTAAAGGAACTTACAATAACCAGCAGGGGGAGGGTGAGAATGAAAGACAGAGTACATTATACCACAATATGAATAGGTCTCGATTTTCTGTTTCATTTTGGAAGTGGAAAACTAGAAAGCAAAGATTCTAGGGAGTTCCCTAGTGGTCTAGTGGTTAGGATTTGGTGCTTTCACTGCTATGGCCTGGGTTCAATCCCTGGTCTGGGAACTGAGATCCCACCACAAGCTGCACAGTGTGGCCGAAAAAAAAAAAAAAAAACCAAAGATTCTGTTTCCTTTTAATCATAGACTCTTACACTTGAATGGTATCTTCCTATAGCCTCTCTCCTCCACTGCCCATCCACACAGGAATCTCAGCTATGACATCCTTGACAACAGTAGCCTGAGCAGTTCCAAAGACAGAGAAGTCATTACACACAAGCCAGCCTACTTTGGGCAACTCTAATTGGTATAAAAGTCTATTTTATGAGACATAAATGAAAGAGTGTTTCATTTATGAAACCTGGGTTTGAATCTGGGAACATGCACTTCTTGGCTGGTATGGCACCTTTGTTTACTAGATTGTCCAGGGACCAAGGATTCTTAGGTCTTGTTCCCTGCCATCCTTAGCGTGTCATCCCTGCGCCCTCATCTGCACAGCTTGCCACCACATCTGTGTCCCAGGCAATACAATAGAAGAATGAAGGGAAGAAGAATATCCTACCTTTTAAAGACATAATGAAGACGTTGCATACATCTCTTCTGCTCTCATCCCATTGGTCAGAATGTAGTGTCAATACATTCCTGTAGGCAGGATGTGGTGGCTCCATTGATCTCTGTGGGACCAGCTTAACTTGAGTGTGATGGATCCCTGGCTTAATCCCTTCAACTTCACCAGGGAATGGGTCATGAGTAGCACCTCATAAGGTCCAGTCCAGCAAGGATGGAGATGGCCTCCTGGATGTTTATTCTTCCAAGATTTCAGTAGGACCCAGTCTCCAGGACAAAAGTGGCACAGGTGAACGTCTGCGGGAAACATTAACCTGCCAGAAGCAAACTTATATAGAGCAGTTAGAGTAGCTGCCAATGATTCTACACACCTGACATTATCTACGTTCCTTAATTTGAATTCCTTCTGGATCTCAAACCATTTCTGGAACAATGGCAGGGTCTCTCATACAACATTTCATAGTTGGCTCAACTGGAGCCTGCTTGTAAGGTCTACCTTCACTCAAAGCAGGGCAACTGATGAGGCTTTATCCCAGGTTAAATTAATATGACAAATTTTAGTCATATGATTCCTCTTTTCCTCATTATTCCTCATCACAAAAGAGTATGATTCCTCTTTTCCGGTTTGCAAGTAGATTGGGGTCGCCAAGAAGCATGTACTTTCCAACAAATGTTTAAGACTCTAGATACTTTTTGAGTTATTCTTGCTATAAAGGCCCCTCCATTGTCACTCTGAATGAACACAGGTAACCCAAACCTAGGAATTATTTCTTTTAGGAGAGCTTTAACAGCCTCAGGCTTTTTCAGACCAGCAAGGAAATGCTTCTACCCAACCAGTGAAAGTGTCCACAAATACTAATAAGCACCTAAGGTTTCCAGTGGCTCTTGGCATCACAGTGAAAATCTTCTCCCAGTCCAGTAGCTGGAGTCTGAACTCCTTTGATTAATGGCAGGGGCCCAGTTTTAGGATTATTTTTAGCACATACTATGCATTTCTGTATCACCTTTTGAATTGTCCTTTGCATGTTTGGTCCTGTAAGGAATTTCTGAATCCACTAGAGGGTGGCATCTCTCCCACAGTGGGTACTCTGGTGTATATAACGTATTACATCTTCCGTAAGGCATTCAGGTACAAGGATCTTGCTATGTCTGTTATAAACCCACCCTTCCTAGAGTCAGCATCCTGAGAATGGCCAGGACTCCAATCAGATCCCCATTCATTGGCCTTAAGTCTTCAGGAAAATACTTTGGATAGCATCTTGTCAGATCCGCATCAGGGGATCAGGGCCAACATTGGGGATATAGGTGTTTTAGTCCTGGCTGCTAGCTTTGCTGCTTGATCTGCTAGATTATTCCCTTGAGCAGTCAGACAATCTGATTTCTGATGTACTGGACAGTGGACATTCATTCTTTTGGCTCCATGACAGCTTCTAATAAGGTTAAAATTCTTTGGCAGGTTTAATTTCCTTCTTCCTGCAGTTAACATCCTCTCTCTCTCCAAATGGCCCCAGCATGGACCACCAAGAAAGTATATTTTAGAATCAGTGAAAATAGTTACTCTCTTATCTTTACCTGTATGGGGGGCTCTCATCAGGGCTATATGTTCCACCTTTTGTTAGGAGGTACATGGGGGAAGGGCTTCTGCTTCCAGTATCTTTGGGATGACTTACCACTGCACACCCAGCCTTGCATTGTTCCTGGTCCATAAAGCTGCTTCCATCTGTGAACATCTCAAGGACTGGGTCCTCCAGTGGTTGGTCCATCAGGTCTAGATGGCTGGAATAGCCCTGTGCAATTATCTGAATACAATCATGCATAGGCTCTTCAATATTACTTGGGAACAAAGTGGCAGGATTCAAGGTGGAGACTGCTTTCAGAGTAACATTAGGATTATCCCATAATATAGCCTGATATTTTCCTCATCTTCCTGAAGTTAACCAATATCTTCCCTTCTGTTCTAGGAAGAAAAATGCACAGTGAAGGGTATGCACTGTGGTAGGTTGTTTTAGTGTAAATTTCTCTGCTTCTAGTAAAAGATCACAGGTAGCTGCTATAGCCCAAAGACAAACTGGCCATCCCTTAGTAACTGTATCTAACTGCTTTGAGAAATATGCAACAGGCCTCCTTATGCTGCCCAGTTTCCGAGTCAGGATTCCAAGGTTGATTCCTTGTCTCTCATGAACAAATAAGCCAGAGGGCTTTCTGATGTTATCTGGAAGACCTAAAGCCGGGGCAGTCAGCAGTTTTTCTTTGATAACCTGGAATGCCTTATGGCATTTCCCTAGTCCAGTCTTGAGATTCACTGTCTCCTCCTTTAAGAGCTTCCTAAAGGGGTTTTGCAATGAGTCCAAAGTTGGGGATCCAAATGAGGCAGAACCCAGCCATTCCTAGGAATCCCTGCAGTTGTCTCTCGGCAGTGGGAACGGCAACCCTGACTAGAGCTTCCTCTGTCAGGGGGCAAGTCTCTCTGCACTTGTGAGAGTTCAAAACCCAAGTATTTGACAGAGGGCAGAAAATGTGTGCCTTTTTCTTGGACACATTATAGCCTCATTCAACCAAAAATTCAAAGCCAAAACCGTATTCTGGTCTGAGGTGTCCTTTTTCTTACTAGCAATCAGAATATCATCCACATACTGCATCAAGGCTCCCTCAGTTAGTTGAGGGTCCCTCAGATCTTTTGCCAGGATTTCTCCAAATATTGTGGGGGAAATTTTTTTTTTTTTTTTTTTTTTTTTGTGGCCATGCTGCACATCATGCAGGATCTTAGTTCCCCGACCAGGGATCAAACCCACACCCCCTGCAGTGGAAGCGTGGAGTCTTAACCTCTGGACTGCCAGGGAAGTCCCTTGTGGGGGAATTTTTAAAGCCCTGAGGAAGTACTATCCAATGGTACTGTTAACTTTTGTATCTAGATCTTACTATTCAAAAGCTAACGACTCTTGGGATTCAAAACTCATGGGTATACAAAAAAAAAAAAGAGAATTCTTCAACTCTAATGCAGTAAACCAACAAAAATCTCCAGACAAAGTAGTGAGCAGAATATATGGGTTAGGGACTACTGGATGAATATCTTCTACGATTTGATTAATTGCTCTTAAGTTGTGCACAAACTGATATTCATCTGTGCCTGGCTTCTGGACCAATAAAATTGGAGTATTATAAGGTGACGGCACAGGCGTATTAAATCATGTTCAAGGGAGGCCAGTAACAGGGGTTGAATTCCACACTTTGCCTGCTCCTTTAATGATTACTGCTTTAAGTTTGGAATTTTTGCCCCAGAGTGAAGTCTAACCTGTCTAGCCTTAGCCATCTTTGCTCTCCCTGGCCTCCCATCTGCCCATACCTCCAGACTCACTTCCTGCAGTATCTCATCCAGAATCGTTGCTAGCTGTCCTCTTTAAGGTCAGAGCAATAAAGCCTGCAGTGCGCAAGCCTGTTCTGGTGATACTTTAATACCCATTCGTCCAGGTGCAAAGGTAACCTTGGCAGTAAATTTAGTTAGTAAATCTCATCCCAGAAGGGGAATGGGGTATTCAGGCATATATAGAAAGCTATACTTCAGATGGGTTTTCCCCATCTGGCAGTCTAGCAGCAGGAGAAAAGACTTTTTCAAGATTTCTCCAGACACCCCAGTTACTAAAACACAGTCTCAGAAGAAAGTTTAGAAAGCTGGGTATTTAAAAACCAAATGAGTGGCCCCAAATTGGTCAGAAAATCTGAAAGTTGATTTCCCACCCTCATCATCACTGGGGACTCTGTAGGAGAGATATTGATGGGCTTTGATAGGATTTAAAGGAAACCCTGGGCCCCATCATTCTTGGTCACTCATTCTCAGTTTGGGCATCTGGTGTGCCACTTGTTGTTTACCTGCTTCAAGAGTCTTATTTAGGATGGAACACTCTTTTCCAGTGTCACTGGAGGGGTCCCACTAAGGGGTGCTCCATTCGAGTGGAAGCTTGGGGCTGCCTAACTTTTGCTGAGTCGCTTGTGTGGGTCCTTGAGTTGATCCAGCTCTTTCCTGTGTTAAGGCAGCAGAATGGCCTGTCGTTTCCTTCTCTGTTGTTCCCTTTTCTCCCGAGCCTGGTCTCTGCCATTAAAAAAAGGCAATTTCAACAAGTTGAGACATAGGCATCCCTAAAGCCCCTTCCACCTTTTGCAGCTTCCTCTGTATATTGGGGGTGCTCTGGCCAATAAAAGTTGTTTTGGTACCCCTCTTCGCAATGAAGAATGAAATCTTCATTTCAGTCTGCAAGAATGAAATCTCAGTAACGTTCAAGTTTTGGCCTATCGCCAGCATTCACATCCCAATTAGGATCCACTGTTGGTACAGCTACGCTTGCTGCAGCCCGTACCCAGTTGCCAGGGGTTTCAGTATGAAGCCAATATGCCTCCTCCCTAGCTTTATCCAGCACCATTCTAGTTGTCCAGTTCTTCTGAAATGAGGAAGGTATTTAACACATTTTGAACATCTGCCCAGGTTGGGCTGTGAGTTGCAAAAATCGATGAAAAAAGATTTTCCATTCTCTTTGGGTCATCTCTCTAAAGTTGGCATATTCTTCTGATTAAATACATCTAAAGCTGAAAAGGGGGAGTGGACCCAGATCAGTCCCATTGGCTGCCCGGTCTCAGCATTCACACCCACAACGGGGACTTACCTTAACAGATATTGCCCCACCTGAGCTTGGGTAGCTCTCTGGCCAAACTGAGTACCCTGATCAGTACGCAGTATGAGAGGGGAAGACCGTTCCTATTTTTGGATCTAACAGGGGTGGGGAGGTAGGGGTGGGGACGAACCTGAGTCTGTGACTCAGGCACTGGTAATGAAAGAGCAGCAGCACCATCATATAAGGGTGGGGGAGGAGCAGTCGAAGCGGCGTTTGACTGAATTAATAGCAAGTCATCTTCCTTTTCATTAGAATCAAGCAAAACAGGTTTCTTTGCCTTCCCTTCCTGTTGGACCATAATCTTACAGTAACATATCAATATTCTGATACAATAACATAAAAGACTATACATAAATTATTTCATCTTATTTTTCTTCCCATTTACAAAATCTAGTTGCAAAATTGTAATTCAAGGATCCACTCAGACTGTTTTGCTCCAGGGTCTTAAGGATATTGTGGCCATGCAGTGTTACCAAAAAAACCCCCATAAAAACAAAAAACCTTTTCCATGAATTTATAACTGAAAGTCTCCCAATTTTGGAGAATGCTGCCTAGAGGGCTGCAAGGGGGAACTGAATTAATATTTCCCCTTTTGAAGAGGCTTTGCTTCCAGGTGGTCACAGCAGTGAAATTTTTCCAAGGGTCCTTGCTACAGTCACCAAGAAGTTGAATCCCCAATTGCCAATTCTTAGCAACTTAAGACAATCAGCCATAGGTGGACATGGACAAAACAAGACCAAAACAAAACCAAAAACCAGAGCCCCAGGCCTTTAACCCAGGTATGGAGGTCAGGATTGCCAAACAATCTAAGCACAGGTGCATTTCCTTAACAAGGTTACTCACCCAAAGACATCTTCCAACCCCAAATCCCCAAAACTGTCTCCTTGCTGCAAAACTAAGCACTGAAGGTCAGCAGCACCTCACCAGGGAAACCCAGAGGATGGTCCCTGGAAAAAACAGGCAAGGGAGCTGTTTGGACTCACCCACAGGCTCTCAATACTGCAAGTGGCCAACCAACCACAGCCAAAATGTCCATCTGGACTTACCTCCTGGCTGGTTTGCCATATTTGTTACCAAACTAGGTTCCTTTTGCCCTAGCATAGCAGCGAAAATGCTGAGACACTGAGGTTTACAGCAAAGAGAGGGTTTATTGACAAGGCAGCCAAGTGAGGAGAGGGAGAACAAACCTCAAATCTGCCTCCCTGAAGGCAAGGTGCTCAATGTATTTATAGGAGAAAGCAGCAGGGCATCTGAGGTGTGAGGAGTGTGGGGAAAGGTGATTAGAAAAAGGTGCAGTAATCATGGTTCTGGGCAGGTGTAACCAGGCTACACAGGCCTCTCCACCTTCAAAAGGGCACTAATAGTACCCTAGTGCATGCCTAGTTGAAGGGTCAGTGGTCCCCTCCAGTCTTAATCAGCTCAGCTCGAACTAGACGCAGCTGATTCCAAGTTCCCGGAAAACAACTCAGGCAAGCATCTTATTTAGGCTGTGTACTGCTTGGAGGACATTCAAGTCTTCTGTAGCAACAATTAAAACAACCTTGAGGGCCTCCCTGGTGGCGCAGTGGTTGAGAGTCTGCCTGCCGATGCAGGGGACACGGGTTCGTGCCCCGGTCCGGGAGGATCCCATATGCCGCGGAGCGGCTGGGCCCGTGAGCCATGGCCGCTGAGCCTGCGCATCTGGAGCCTGTGCTCTGCAACGGGAGAGGCCACAACAGTGAGAGGCCCGCGTACCGTAAAAAAAAAAAAAAAAAAAAAAAAAACCTTGATTAGTGAAGGCAGGTTATAGGTGGAATGGATTTAACTAATGATTACCCACAGTTTCAGAAAATTGGAGAAGCAGGGGCTCTGGAGTCAGATATCTGGATTCAGTCCTGGTGCAGTTTTAGTATCTGCGCCTCAGTTTTCTTACCTGGACTATAAGTAAGGATGCTGTCTCATAGGGAGGTGAGGGCTAATCAATGAATTCATGCAAAACTGAAGATGACATCTCATAGGGGTGTGAGGCCTTATCAATGAATTCCTATAAAGGGCCAAGGAGAGCACCTATTTGGAAAAGGCGCAATACATATTAAAACTATTATTCCCCTTAAGAATAAAAGTTAGGGGTGCCTCTTTTTAAAATAAATTTAATTTTTTAATTTATTTATTTTTGGCTGCATTGGGTCTTCATTGCTATGTGGGAACTTTCTCTAGTTGCAGAGAGCGGGGGCTACTCTTCGTTGTGGTGCACGGTCTTCTCATTGTCGTGACTTCTCTTGTGGAGCATGGGCTCTAGGCACACAGGCTCAGTAGTTGTGGCTCGCGGGCTCTGGAGTGCAGGCTCAGTAGTTGTGGCACACGGGCTTAGTTGCTTCACGGCATGTGGGATCTTCCCGGGCGAGGGATTGAACCTGTGTCCCCCGCATTGGCAGGCGGATTCTTAACCACTGTGCCACCAGGGAAGTCCTAGGGATGCCTCTTGAAGCAGATAACATCCTTATAAAGTTACCTGAGGATCGTAATGGCGGGACTGATGGACTGGCCCTCGGCTGTGAGTTGGCAAGAAGACAGTTGAGGAGAGAAGGAGGTGGTTATGAGTCCACTCACATTTTGTGGACTTTCCCTCTCTACGCCCAGGGCTGGAACTGCCTAGGAAGTAATTAGCGCTTGTCCAAAGTTAGAGAAGAACCTCTGTTCTGTTCTCTTCCATCTGGATCCCTCTTCAAACGTCAGTCAGTTACCGCCGAGCCACTCTTGAGTGTCCGTCTTTGTTCCCGCCCACAGTCAGTCTACACCAGGATGTGGCTTTCTTGTACATCAGCCCTTAGACCTATTTGCAGAAAGTTCTTGCTCCTTGATTACACACTTGCACAGAATTCCCCTTGTGAACCAGACCTTTATCTTGATGTCCTTGTGGAACATTGTGGCCCTTAGTCTTCGTGGTGGCACTCAGGCATCCCAGGAATGGCTGCTCTCTCCCTTTGGCTGGATGTCCCAGCTCTGCTCTGTGGCCTGAGCCCTCTCTTTCTCATGATCAGAATTCTTCCTGCTTGTGTCCTCTACATTGTTGGCTTGGTCCCAGTACCATAATGACTCTGAGACAGTGAGAGGGACCACACTCAGTCCCTTTGGCAAGAAGAGTATCTTCCCGATTAGGTCCAGGCTGAATAGAGGTCCTCCCTTCCCCTCCCCTGTCCTTCCTCAGCAGACAAGATAGCACTTCCTGTAAACTGCCAGTACGTGCTGTCTCTCCCACAGTAAGCATCAAGTTTTTCCCATTCCAACATTTCTCAGCCATAGGCTGCATTTCTTCTCCTTTATTTTTGCATCTGTGGAACAACACGAAAGTCAATAAGGGCTCTCCCCTTCCTGAGAGGTGCCCTTTCCCACCCTTGTCTAAAAATCACTAGGTTCCTAGAAACAATGACCTAGGTTAGCATTTTCCGATTATCTGTGGTGGAGGACGAGGTTTCATAAATTTCTAATTTGTCACAGATAATTGTATTATCTGTATTGTATTGTATTTTGTAAAATACAATAAATGTGAATGACTAGAAAACTGAAATACAAACAAACAATATAAGCCCACTGATCACGTGCTTGAATGACAGCCATATCAAATTGCTATAAAAGCTTCTAAAGGCTTACTCCTAGTTCTCTGCTGACCTTGTCACTGCCGGGACAATCCGTGGAGCCCAATGTAGGGAGCACTGACTTGATGCCAAAGTGCTGCTCAAAAAGGGCCAACCGTTTCATTGAAGCATCTGTTATCTTCTCTGGACATTTTTAGATTGTTTCCACCATGAGGTGCAAAACAAGAAAGGAGCATAAGAAACAGGCGGAGGAGAAGGGAAAAGCCAACCAGACGAGCTCTGCCGGGAGACCCTCCCCGTGGTTTCTCCCCCAAAGCCACTCTCTCCCCACCTCGCCCCTCCTCCCCAGCACCCAGAAGGCCCACAGAGCCGGGCGCTCCTCCAGCGTCCCCTGCAGTGTCCCCCTGGACCCCAAGGAGCTCTCCCATTTGGTGCAGCACTCCATTGACCTGGAGCTGGAGAGGTGTCGGCAGCAAGCGGGCTTCCCAGGGATCAAGGAGAAGGAGGAACCCTTTCCCTTGGCATCCGAAGCAGACTGGGAAGCTGAGGGGCAGCGGGAGCCCACTCAGGAGGAGTGGAGGCAGGTGGGTGTGGCCGGCGCTGCTCTCTGTAGTTTCGCTGCCTTCGGGAAGGAGCAAGGATTTCAGAAAAACCGAACAGATCTCCTCCTTCCATGTAAATTCAGAGTGGGTTTTTTTTCGCCTCTCTTTCTCTCCCTCCCTGGGGTTAGAACACCCCAGAAGGATATTGGTATTTGCCTAATGACTCATACTTTGGAGTTTTATAAAGGATGGGAAGATGTAGCAGGTGGGCTGTATTGTCTGAGTAAACTTGGTTTAGTGACCTAGCTTCACTGGGCTAAGGTCAGCCACAATTTATTGGATGCTATTTTATGTATATCTGACATCTATCAGTTGGCTGCTAAGGCTCAAGGCCAGAAGGGCTACATCGGCCACTTCTGTCTTCCGTTTTCAGGCAACTAAAGGCTTTTCCAAAATCTTCAGAACTGCATCCCATGGCCACCCCTAGCTGCAAGAGAGAGTGCGAAAACAAGTATTTAGCCAGGCACATTGCCATGCCAAATACCCCAGGAAGAGTTCTGTTAGCTAGGAAGGAGAACGGACATTGAGTAGGCGCGCACAGTGCTTGCTGAAATAGATGACTCTGGCGGTCAAATGGGGGCTACTTCCCCAGGCCAAGACTTTGGCAGGGAGACCTGTAATCCAGGTGGGAGATTCTGCTGCCGGTGATCTTGTGTAGTAGTGCTAATAGGACTACCTGAACTCATTGGTGATCAACCATTTTCAACCCACGAAAAATGGCAGCTTCTTATGCCTCATTCAGTAAAGAAAAGGAGAGAATTCAGAATTACTTAAGAGGTAAAATTAGCAGAACTTGCTGATGGATTGGATGGAGGGTGGTGAGAAAGAGGAGGAATCGCAGGTGACTCTGAGGCTACAAACCTCCAAGAGAGAGACGGTGAGTCTGGGTTACATTCTCCCTGAGTTATCGATCTGGACCTCAACATCAACTTAGAACTGAAACTTTAAAATGCAAGTCTCTCCTTTTGCAAAATACGCCTTTTCTCTCTAGGTGGTGGATATACTGTGGAGTGACCCCATGGCTCAGGAGGGCTGCAAGGCCAACACCATTCGAGGAGGTGGCTGTTATTTTGGGCCTAACGTGACAGAACGGTTGCTACAGAAATACAATCTGCAATTCCTGATCCGCTCGCACGAGTGCAAACCCGAGGGCTATGAGTTCTGCCACAGCCGCAAGGTGGGCAGGCCTCTGCCATCGTGCAAGAGTGGTCCGGTCCATGTTGCCCTTCCAGGGCGTGGATGAGCTAAGGCTCTCAGCTCTTCGCTATCAGCTGTGCCTTGCAGTTGTTATCCACTTGCTATCCACTTGCCCAAAGTAATTAGGTCCTTTACAGTCATTTATCCTTGACTTTTGTAGCCTCTTTAAAACCCAAAATTTGATTGAGGCCACCACTTACCAATACCCTGAGAGGAAAGTGAGGGGCAGATATGGTCCCATTTCAGGGATGGAAATATGGCCCAGTGTTTTCCCAGACACATCTCTATTCTGTGACATAGCTTACTGTCACAGGTCTCAAACTACACTATAGGGTAACAGGATCTCTGCACTGAGCCCCAGGCAGGCATTCAGGATTGTTTGTCTCCTCAGGAGCATAATTAACATCTGTCTAAATCTTTGGGCGTCTCCAAATCCTACAATGTTTGCTTAGCCTAATGCCCAGAAATACCAACTCTACAGGAGAATTAAAGGTTTCCATGCTGAGGAAAAACGTTTGACATCAACTAATGTAAGAAATGTTTAACAGGAATGTTAAACAGTTGTATACGTTTCTTTATTGCAGGACTTCTGAGAGCCTTTAATTTCCTATATTCATTGTAAATCTCCAAGAAGAGATTCAGTGTCTAGCATTTCCCATTGTCTTGACAATGGAAATTTTTTTCACAGAACATCTCAGGAGGCCCAACACTCCAAAGGAAACTCTGCTTTGAGGCTTCACACCACCTTTAATAACTGATCTGCCTGCTAGTTGTAATGGCCATCCCAGTTAATCAGACCTAGCTTGCCTCTGAGTCGAACCAAATGAAGTGTTTTCTATGACCCCTGCTATTTTTGATTGAGATAAAAATGTGAAGAAAACATGTTGTGGACGTCCTATCAGAATTCAAGTTTTTATTACTTGAGTCATAACTCCTGCCCTACTAGCATTAATGATAAAAAAAAAACCAAAACGAAACAAAAAAAACATAGATGAGATCAAGAAGGAACAGCCACCCCTGAAATTGGGTTGGGCCCTGTAGGGTTGAGGGTGAAGAGTTCTTCAGTGAACCTGAATGCCCGTCTCTTTCCTGTTTTTCTCATTTAGGTGTTAACCATCTTTTCTGCCTCCAACTACTACGAAGTTGGCAGTAACAGAGGAGCCTATGTCAAACTAGGGCCAGCCTTGACCCCGCACATTGTGCAGTTTCAAGCTAACAAGGCAACCCACACGCTTACCATGAGGCAAAGGCAAGGCTTTTCAATGAATGATTTTCAGAAAGACAGAATTATAGTGTTTGTGGAAACTTTGAAGTGGAAATGTCATTACATTTATCCAAATTCTAAGTCAGAGTTTAAAATTTAGCCGTGTCAGCAGTAGGACCTAGAATAGACATTACAACAAGGCCTCTTCTTTCTCCTCCATATACACTAAGATCTCCACCTACCCATCATTAATGGAAGGGACAAATTTGCTTCCTGCAGAAATTATTCTCCGTTGGTATGTCTTGGGTGAAGTCCATATACCAGGCCACTAAATCTTTCCAGGGTCACTCTTCCTTTTTCTTTCATCCTTAAAGCATTTGTGTTACCTGGTCAACCACAGACAAAGGTTCTTTCACTATCTGGGGATTTAGCAGATGGATTTCAGTGCACACATTTGTTAACAATGCTCCTTTCTTCCTGGGACGAGAGCATGTAATATTACTTAAATGGTTTCTGTTGAGATGATTCTGAGTTCTAATCTTAGTTGAGAGCTTACTATACACTAAGTGTTATTGTAAAGAATTTATATATTGTTTCACAATGAGCTTATAAAATACACAGCATTACTAATTTCAGTTTTATAGATGAGATCATTAAGGAATAGAGGTTAAATCAGTGGCCATTGGTCACACAGCTAGTAAGTGGTGAAAGTAAGCCTTGACCCAGAGAGTCTTATTTCAGAACCCACATACTTAACAACTCTACAGTGCTGTTGCCCACTGAGAAGCTGGCCCCGGAGTATATAAGCTGCTGAAAGATACAATTGCAGTGCTGCTGAACAAGCTTCTTTAATTATCAGCCAAACTAAATTAGAAATCAAAACAAAGTCAGCATAGGGACTTCCCTGGCAGCACAGTGGTTAAGAATCCGCCTGCCAATGCAGGGGACACGGGTTCAATCCCTGGTCTGGGAAGATCCCACATGCCACGGAGCAACTAAGCCCATGCGCCACAACTACTGAGCCCACGCACCACAACTGCTGAAGCCTGCGCACCTAGAGCCCGTGCTCCGCAACAAGAGAAGCCACCGCAATGAGAAGCCTGCGCACCACAACGAAGAGTGGCCTCCACTCGCTGCACCTAGAGAAAGTCCGTGTGCGGCAACAAAGACCCAACACAGCCAAAAATAAATAAAATTTTTTAAAAAGTGAAATAATGTAATTTTTAAAAAGTCAGCATAAATCTAGTGGGAAAAGAATACAGGAATATTTAATATCTGCCTTGTGTGAGTGCTATAAAAGTGCATTATTTTAAATCACTCGAGTTATTAAATACTCAAGAGTTACTAAACACTCAAGTTTTACACAATCAGAGCCAGCATCACTCAAAAAGAAGTATTATGTGAAAATTTAAGCTCACCAAATGATAGTGAAACCTACTATGCTACAGAATCATCTCTGGAGCTTTATAAAAAATCATTTATTGGAGCCTCATCCCACCCTTCCCAAATTAGAATCTCCAGGGGTGGGCCCCAGGAACCTGGAATACCATGATTCCATGTGATTTAGATGTTCCCACTGCAAAAGGAATCACTGTGGGGAACCCTATAAATAACATGTTTTAATACCATAATTAAAGAACACTCCCCTTTTAAAAATATTCACTGATTGCAGTAAAGCAAGTACAACATCCCCTAATTTATGCAGAAGTCACTTGTCTAACAATTCCAACTATTTGGACCACAATGGAGAACTAAGAAGTAAAGAGGAAAATGACTCTGACAACCATAATGGATGTCTCAGTGTCCATCAATTCAAGATCATGTGTTTTTCCTAGAGGGACCCTCATTCAGAATCCATTTATTTTTGGTTTAAACCCATGTCTCATGATAATAGTTTAGCCAGCCTGGAGTCCACTTGTCAAGATTAATTTCTGGCCCTACCCCTTACTAGGTATGGGACCTTGGGCTCAATATGCGCTGCTTGACGTAGGGACAGAGAGCCCTGTGCATCCAGGCAACTCTCAAGGCCACTGCTATACTCCATCCCTGCATGATAACCATCAATGAGCACAGTTTACCAGAAATAGTTTAAATGCTTTTCAAACCAGTGGTTCTTAAACATTTAGGGGGTCCCATACTTCTTTTAGCCTCTGATAAGACAACGAACTCACCAGAAAAAGCACATACGCTCACATACCCATGAAATCTGAGATGAATTTTAGGCAGCTCATACTTTTCTGAGGGTTTATGGAGACCATTATGCTAAGTACCTTAAATTTCAAGGAAGACTTTCATCAAACATGATTAAAATGGGGTTTTTTGGTTTGTGATTTGGCCTTTTTTTTACTTTTAGCACTTGAAAAGATAGGTTATCTGGTCATCATTTATAGAATGGCTGCTTCCTCAATGACATAGGACAAAGTACATATTTACCTTTTATCTCTTTATATTCTTGTTTATTCAACTACAGATATTTAATGAATACATTTTAGGCCAAGTACCATGCCCAGCATTACTCTGTTGACCCAGTAAGCATAAGAAAACTAACTCAGTGATATTTTGTTATTCATAAATCCTGCCTTGTGACTGTTTAATGTAATAATAAATTACAAGGAAAGAATATGATTATGATAACAGATACCATTTGATGAGTGCTTTCTATGTGCCGGGCTTTCTTCTAAGTGCTTTACATGAATTTACTTATTTAATCTTCACAATACTCCTGTGAGTTAGGTACCATTTTTGTCACTATTTTGCAGATGGGGAAAATGAGGTACAGTATTATTAGATAACTTTACCACAAAGGTGGTGTTTCTCTAGAACTTCTGCTCTAACCACTGTCCTACACTGGGAAGGACAGCAGCATTCCCCAGACAGATCCTATCTGTGCACAGCAGGGCAAAGCAGGAGAGCATTGGGGAGAAAAAAAGAGATGAGCTCTTTGAAGGTTGAGACATTAAGAAAGAGAGAGGAGAAACTTAGTAAAAATCCAAGACTATTTATTGTATACTAATGTTTTAAAATGTTCCTTTTCATCTCCTGTCCCAGGATTAGCAGAGTTGGGGAGTCGGCTCTGAGAGCCCTACGTGAAAAGTTATTTGCCCATTCCTCAGATCTTCTTGTTGAATTTAAGAAGCATGATAAAGATAAAACTGGTAAGACTAATCAAGTAAAATATTCATAGAGGAGGGCAGCTGGCCAAAAAACCCTCTGTTTCAGGTAATTAGCAAATATTTGTTTAAATGACCAGAAGACCTTTTTGAATACGTCCTCCCTTATTCAACTTAACATCCTAGTTATCTTTCCTAAATTCATAAATTCTAAGCTTTTAGAAGAATGTGAACTTAGCTAAATATAAACAAAGCTGGTGAAAAGAAATGGAGTCAAGGGAAGGGTGACACGGCCAGAACTAAGCAAAAAGAAACAGGGGGACAGGTTACCAGAGTGGATCCAAGACTAACAAAAGATCAGTGATTTGGTTTCTCACTGTTAAGTGTGTGCTTGTCTGTTCCTTGTTCTATTATCCAAGCTGGAAATTTTGTCTTTTCTCAACTCAATGGAATGTCTAATGGACATTGACTACATGTAGCCCTATTAAAAAATAGCAGTAACAGTCATAAAATCATAGCACTATCTTTTTGTACACATAAATAACCAATGCTATATATACATGTGTGTGTGTCTGTGTATTGTGTGTGTGTTTGTGTGTGTGTGTGTATATATATATATATATATATATATATATAGTGTTTTATGATATTATTTACAAGAGTCTTGTGTGACTTCCAGTAGTATTGCCAAATAGATTTGGCAAATAAAAACAGAATGCCTAATTACATCTGAATTATAGACAACAAATAGTTTTTAAATATAAGTATGTCCCATGCAATATTTGGGACATACTTATAGTCTGTCCGAAAATCAGATCTACTGGGCATCCTGTATTTTATCTGGCAACGCTACTTTCCAGCCAACTCTACCATAACCAACAAAAATAGTGACAGTACTCATTATTTCTATTATCTATGGATAGTAAGAAGAATGTCAGGATAAAAGATTTGTAGGTGATGAGTCAACAAGTTAGCTCTTTCCTATAGGTCTAATCACCCTGAGTGACTGGGCAGCAGCCGTGGAGTCTGTGTTGCATCTAGGACTGCCATGGCGGATGCTGAGGCCACAGCTGGTGAGCAGCTTGACAGATAACAAGCTGGAGTACAAGTCCTGGCTGAAAAACTTGGCCAAAGAACAATTCAGCCATGAGGTAAGGGTGTGAAAGTGGTGGATGAAGGCATACTGTGGACCGCGAAGCCCCTTATGGAGAACTTTGAATCATAAACAACCAAATATTGAGAACCCCAAAGGGAAGATGAATGGAAACAACTATTCATTGAGTTTCTATGTGTCAGACTTTGTGTTAAGTGACCTACACATATTGCCTCAGTTTATCCTCAAAACCACCTCCAAGAGGTAGGTATAATCAGCACCAACATACCCAAGAGAACACTGGTCACAAGTGTTAGATAACCTGCCTAGGATAATAGAGTTTCTAAGTTATAGAACTAGAACTCAAACCCAGGTCTGACTGATTTCCTTGACATGATGCTGCTTCCCCTATTTAAAAAGGTATTTGTTCAGTAAATGCTTATGTGTAATGTATGTGAGGCCTTGGGCTATGTACTTTTTTAAAAAAAAAGCTTTATTGCAATATAATTCATATATCATGCAGTTCACCCATTTAAAGTGTAGAATTCAATGGTTTTTAATATATTTGCAGATATGTGCAACCATCACCATGGTCAATTTTAGAACATTTTCATCATGGACTAGGTACTTCTTAAACCATCAGATTATTTAGTAGGCTGAAGGGGGCTGGAGTGGAGGGATCATAAAGCATCTTCAGGTTCTTTCAAGAGTCTTATTGTCAGGGTTGCTTGTGTGTTAATTATCTATTAGGAGAAGCCTAAACATAAAAGATAGAAGGAAAATGAGTTTTTTCTTGCAGAATATACAATCAAGTTTGCTGGAAGCACTGTATCGAAACCGATCCAACCTGGAGACCATTTTTAGGATCATAGACAGTGATCATTCAGGTAAAGGTGCTCATTATCCTGCCACTTCTGACATAGCAAGTATTTTACCTCTCACCTTTTAGTCTCCTCCCTGATTATTTACCTTTCTACTCAAGCGCTTTTGGAGCAAAATTAGTGGCAGTGCTTATAAATGGGCAGAAACTAGGATAGTATTTGAGCAACATGAGCTGTCCCTACGGAAGAGGGGTTGGGCAGAGAAGAATGAAGACAAACTGAATGAGAACTTCTTATAGGAAGAATTATAATAGTTGTGATATCCCTTATCCCTTCTATCAAAGTAGCCACAAAGGAATGAAGAGTGTCTAGAACAGAAAGGCTTTTGCAATCTTACTCCCAAAGTATTATTTTTCAAATTTTTAAATTTTTAGATAATTATAGATTCACAAGGAGTTGCAAAAAAAATGTCCAGGGAGGTCCTGTATACCCTCACCCTGTTTCCTCATTGTCCCAAAGGCCTTTTCAAATATTATTACTTTTTTTGAGATACAATTCACATGCCATATAATTTACCCATTTAAAACTTGCAGTTCCGTGCTTTTTTAGTATATTCACAAGCTTGTGTAACTATTATCGCTATCTAATTTTGGAACGTTTACGTCACCCTAAAAAGAAACCTATACCGATTAGCAGTCACTTCCATCCCCTATTCCTTCTCCACCAGTCCCTGGCAACCATTAATCTGCTTTCTGTCTCTATGAATTTGCCTATTATGGACATTTCGTATAAATAGACGTGTATGATACATGGCCTTTGGTGTCTGGCTTCTTTCATTTAGCATGTTTTCAAGGTTCACCCATGTTGTAGCATGTATCAGTTTATTTCTTGTTATAGCTGGATAATATTCCATTGTATGGATATATCACATTTTGTTTATCCATTCATCAGTTGATAGACATTTGGATTGTTTCCACTTTTTGGCTGTTATGAATAATGTTGTTATGAACATTCATATACAACTTTGTGTGTGAACATATGTTTTCAGTTCTCTTGGATGTATTCCCAGGAGTGCAATTGCTGGACCATATGGTAAAGCGATGTTTCACTTTTTGGGGAACTGTAAAACTGTTTTTTCACAGTGGCTATACCATTTTACACTCCTCCTGACATTGTAAGAGGGTTCCAATTTCTCCACATTCTCACCAACACTTTTTACCTTCCATTAAAAAAAATTTTTTATAGCCATCCTACTGGGTGTGAAATATCTCATTATGGTTTTGATTTGAATTTCCTTAATAACTAATAATATTGAGCATCTTTACATGTGCTTATTGGAAATTTGTATATCTCCTTTGGAGAAATGTCTATTCAAATCCTTTTCCCATCTTTTAATTGGGTTTTCTTTTTATTGTTGAGTTGTAAGAGTTCTTTGTATATTCTGGATATTAGGCCATTATCAGATATATGATTTGCAAATATTTTCTCTGATTTTATGGGTTATCTCTTCACTTTTTTGGTAGTGTTTCCTGATGCACAAAGGTTTTTAATTTTTAAAAAGCTCAATTTATTTTTTCTTTTGTTTTTGTGTTTTTGGTGTCATATCTAAGAAAACTAGTAACTGAAGGTCATAAGGATTTACACCTATGTATTCAACCAAAAGTTTTACAGTTTTAGCTCTTACAGTTGGGTCTTTGATCCATTTTGAGTTAATTTTTGGTTGCAGTGCAAGATAGGGGTCTAGCTTCATTTTTTGCATGAGGATATTCAGTTGTCCCCTACCATCTATTGAAAAAATTATCCTTCACCTGTTGAATGGTCTTGGAACCCTTTTAAAAAGTCAACTGAGGGAATTCCCTGGCGGTCCAATGGTTAGCACTCCATGCTTTCACTGAGGAGGGCACGGGTTTGATCCCTGCCTGGGGAAATAAGGTCCCTCAAGCAATGTGGTACAGCCCAAAAAAAGAAAAAAAAAAAAAAGTCAACTGACCATAGATGTATAGGTCCAAAGCCTTTTTTTTTTTTTTTTTTTTTTTTGCGGTACGTGGGCCTCTCACTGTTGTGGCCTCTCACGTTGCGGAGCACAGGCTCCAGACACGCAGGCTCAACGGCCATGGCTCACGGGCCTAGCCGCTCCACGGCTTGTGGGATCTTCCCAGACCAGCGCACGAACCTGTGTCCCCTGCATTGGCAGGCGGAGTCTCAACCACTGCGCCGCCAGGGAAGCCCAGTCTAAAGCCTTTTTACAAGCAGATTAAATTAGCGTTATGTTTAGGATGATTTAATGCAGGGTTTCTCAGCAGTGGCATTACTTACATCTTGGCTTGAGTAATTCTTTGTTTTGGTTCCCATCCTGTACATTTTAGGGTGTTTAGTAACATCCCTGGCCTTTACCTACTAGATGCAGTAACACCCTACCCCCACCCCAGTCATAACAATCAAAAATGTCTCAAAACATTTCTAAATGTCCCTATAAGGAGAGGAACACTATTGCTTCCCTCTCAGAACCACTGATTAAGTGGTTCAGTGCTATCCTCTTGGGAGTTTAAAGTGGATACTAGGCCTTGGGTGCCTTTGTTTAACAGTAGGGAGCAGGTGTCCTTGCAAGAATGTCAGAGGAAATGAGTACTGAAAACTAGACTGACTCACTAAAGTGACTTGCTTTCTCTGGTAAGGGTTCATTTCACTGGACGAGTTCAGGCAGACTTGGAAGCTGTTCAGCTCTCATATGAACATTGATGTCACAGACGACTGCATCTGTGACCTTGCCCGGAGCATTGACTTCAACAAGGATGGCCACATTGACATCAATGAGTTCCTGGAGGCCTTCCGCCTTGTGGAGCAATCCGGCTCAAAGGATTATGCATCAGATTGCTGACGAGCCACAAACACTAATAACAGTGACTGCAGCAGCCCAGATATACACTAAGGCAAGTCTGGTCCCCATCGTCCAAGGTGCCTCGTAAGCAATGCTGAGCTCACTGTGGGAATATCTCCCTTATTCTCCATAGCTTTGTGGAACTTTATGCTGAGAATTTGCCTACCAGTATGCATCAGAATCACCTGTGTATTCAGGTGAATTCTACCAAACATACAAAGAAGAACTTTTACCAATCCTTCTCAAACTCTTCCAAAAGATTGAAGAGGAGGGAGCACTCCCAAGACATGCTATGAAGCCACCATCATCCTGATACCAAAACCAGACAGAGATACCACCAAAAAGGAAAATTACAGGCCGATATCTTTGATGAATATAGATGCAAAAATTCTCAAAAAAAATTATCAAACTGAATCCAGCAATGCGTAAAAAAGATCATACACCACAACCAAGTGGGATTCATCCCAAGTTCACAAGGTTGGTTCAACATATGCAAATCAGTGTGATACACCACATCAACAAAAGAAAAGACAAAAACCACATAATCATCTCAATACACACAGAAGTATCTGACAAAATTCAACATTCATTCATGATAAAAACCCTTACCAAAATGGGTATAGAAGGAACATATCTCAACATAATAAAAGCTATTTATGACAAACCCACAGCCAATATAATACTCAATGGTGAAAAGCTGAAAGACTTACCACGAAAATCTGGAATGAGACAAGGATGCCCACTCTCAACACTTCTATTCAACATAGTATTGGAAGTCATAGCCAAAGCAATCAGAAAAGAAATAAAAGGTATCCAAATTGGAAGGGAAGAGGTAAAATTGACATCATATGCAGATGACATGATACCATATATAGAAAACCCTAAAGACTCCATACAAAGCCTACTGGAACTGATCAATGAATTCGGCAAGGTAGCAGGATACAAGAGTAACATACAGAAATTGGTTGCATTTCTTTACACCAGCAATGAAATATCAGAAAAAGAATGTAAATACACAGTACGTTTTAAAATCACACCAAAAAAAAAAAATACTTAGGAATAAACCCGACCAAGAAGGTGAAAGACTGATATGCTGAGAACTATAAAACATTAGTAAAGGAAATTAAAGATGATTCAAAGAAATGAAAGATATCCCATGTTCTTGGCCTGGAAGAATTAATATTGTGAAAATGGCCATACTACCCAAAGCAATCTACAGATTTAATATGTATCAAATTACCCATGACATTTTTCACAGAACTAAAACAAATAATCCTAAAATTTATATGGAACCATAAAGACCCTGAATTGCCAAAGCAATCCTAAGGAAAAAGAACAAAGGAGGCTTCCCTGGTGGCGCAGTGGTTAAGAATCCGCCTGCCAATGCAGGGGACCCAGGTTTGAGCCCTGGTCCAGGAATATCCCACGTGCCACGGAGCAACTAAGCCCGTGTGCCACAACTACTGAGCCTGTGCTGTAGAGCCCATGAGCCACAACTACTGAGCCTGCATGCCACAACTACTGAAGCTTACGCTCCTAGAGCCTCTGGTCCACAATGAGAGAAGCCACTGCAATGAGAAGCCCACGCACCACAACGAAGAGTAGCCCCCGCTCGCCGCAACTAGAGAAAAGCCGTCACGCAGCAATGAAGACCCAACACGGCCATAAATAACTAAATAAAAATTAAAAAATAAAAAAAGAACAAAGGAGGAGGCATAACCCTCCCAGACTTCAAACAATACTACAAAGCTACAGTAATCAAAACAGTGTGGTATTGGCACAAAAACAGACATATGGATCAATGGGACAGAATAGAGACCCCAGTAATAAACCCACACACCTATGGTCAATTAATCTTTGACAAAGGAGGCAAGGATATAAAATGAGAAAAAGACAGTTTCTTTAGCGAATGTTGCTTGCTAAGGTGGTTCTTTAGCAAGTCTACAAATAACAAATGCTGGAGAGGGTGTGGAGAAAAGGGAACCCTCCTACGCTGTTGGTGGGAATGTAAGTTGGTGCAGCCACTATGGAAAACAGTATGGAGGTTCCTCAGAAAACTAAAAATAGAATTAACATATGATCCAGCAATCCCACTCCCTGGGCATATATCTAGACAAAACTATAATTCAAAAAGATACATGCACCCCTATGTTCATAGCAGCATTATTCACAATAGCCAAGACATGGAAACAACCTAAAGGTCCATTGACAGATGAATGGATAAAGAAGATGTGGTACATATATACAATGGAATACTACTCAGCCATAAAGAAGAGGGAAATAATGCCATTTGCAGCAACATGGATGCAACTAGAGAGTATCATACTAAGTGAAGTAAGTCAGAAAGACAAATACCATATGATATCACTTATATGTGGAATCTAAAATATGGCACAAATGAACCTATCTGTGAAACAGAATCACAGATATAGAGAACAGACTTGTGGTTGCCAAGGGTATGGGAGAGAGGGGAGGGATGGACTGCGAGTTTGGGGTTAGTAGATGCAAACTATTACATATAGAATTGATAAACAATAAGGTCTATTGTATAGCACAGGGAGCTATATTCAGTATCCTGGGATAAACTGTAATGGAAAATAATGTAAAAAATAATGTATATATGTGTATAGCTGAGTTACTTTGCTGTACAGCACAAATTAACACAATATTATAAAGCAAATATACTTCAATAAAAAAAATAATCACCTGTGTATTGGGGGGTGGGGATGAGGTTAGAGTGTTTCTGCATATTTTTAAATACATAGGTGACCTATCCCATTTCAGAATTTTCACAAGGTAGGACCCAGGTATAAGTATTTTAAAATTCTGAAGTCTATCCCACTTAAGAACCACTGATAATTCAATCCCTTCATTGTTTTCATTGTATAACTTTTATTTATTGTTTTTATAATGTCTTATTGGTAAAGGAGAGTTGTGAAAAATTGTTTGTGTAATCCCATGACCCAAACATATGGATTCTTTTCATTATTTACTTTTTCTTGTTAAAATTAAAATGTTTATATAATTTAATGTTCTGCTTTTGTTTTATAAATTGACGTCTGTGTTGCTCCATACTCTTCATGATTATTCCTTTAATGGCTGCATAATTTCAGACAGATGCAATCTAATCTATTCAGCCATGCTCCAATTGTTAAACATGTGTATTGTTTCCAGTTTTTAATTATTATGAATAACACTACGGTTAATAACTTTGTGCACATAGCTTGTTTCATAAAAAGCTCTTGAAGTATACATTTTCTTAGGCTAGACTCCCAGGAGTCAGATTACTTTGTCTAGATTAGTCTATAAAAAGATTTACTGTAAGGCTCATGTGATTATGGTGGCTGAGAAGTCCCAAGATCTGCAGTCAGCAAGATGGAGACCCTGGAGAGTTGATGGTGTGGTTCCAGTCTGAGTCTGAAGGCAGGAGAAGACCGATATTCCAGCTTAAAGACTGTCAAGCAGAGAGAAAGAATTTTTTCTTACTCAGCTTTTTTTTACTTTTATTTTTTTTATACAGCAGGTTCTTATTAGTCATCAATTTTATACACATCAGTGTATACATGTCAATCCCAATTGCCCAATTCAGCACATCACCATTCCCACACCCCGCGGCCTCCCCTCCTTGGTGTCCATACGTTTGTTCTCTATATCTGTGTCTCAACTTCTGCCCTGCAAACCGGTTCATCTGTACCATTTTTCTAGGTTCCACATACATGTGTTACTAGACGATATTTGTTTTTCTCTTTCTGACTTACTTCACTCTGTATGACAGTCTCTAGATCCATCCACGTCTCAACAAATGATTCAGTTTTGTTCATTTTTATGGCTGAGTAATATTCCATTGTATATATGTACCACATCTTCTTCATCCATTCGTCTGTCGATGGGCATTTAGGTTGCTTCCATGACCTGGCTATTGTAAATAGTGCTGCAATGAACGTTGGGGTGCATGTGTCTTTTTGAATTATGGTTTTCTCTGGGTATATGCCCAGTATTGGGATTGCTGGGTCATATGGTAGTTCTATTTTTAGTTTTTTAAGGAACCTCCATACTGTTTTCCATAGTGGCTGTATCCATTTACATTCCCACCAACAGTGCAAGAGGGTTCCCTTTTCTCCACACCCTCTCCAGCATTGGTTGTTTGTAGATTTTCTGATGATGCCCATTCTAACTGGTGTGAGGTGATACCTCATTGTAGTTTTGATTTGCATTTCTCTAATAGTCATGTTGAGCAGCTTTTCATGTGCTTCTTGGCCACCTGTATGTCTTCTTTGGAGAAATGTCTATTTAGGTCTTCTGCCCATTTTTGGATTGGGTTGTTTTTTCAATATTGAGCTGCATGAGCTGTTTATATATTTTGGAGATTAATCCTTTGTCCGTTGCTTCATTTGCAAATATTTTCTCCCGTTCTGAGGGTTGTCTTTTCATCTTGTTTATGGTTTCCTTTGCTGTGCAAAAGCTTTGAAGCTTCATTAGGTCCCATTTGTTTATTTTTGTTTTTATTTCCATTACTCTAGGAGGTGGATCAAAAAAGATCTTGCTCTGATTTATGTCCAAGAGTGTTCTTCCTGTGTTTTCCTCTAAGAGTTTGATAGTGTCTGGTCTTATATTTAGGTCTCGAAACAATTTTGAGTTTATTTTTGTGTATGGTGTTAGGGAGTGTTCTAATTGCATTCTTTTACATGTAGCTGTCCAGTTTTCCCAGCACCACTTGTTGAAGAGACTGTCTTTTCCCCATTGTATATCCTTGCCTCCTTTGTCATAGATTAGTTGACCATAGGTGTGTGGGTTTATCTCTCAGCTTTCTATCTTGTTCCATTGATCTATGTTTCTGTTTTTGTACCAGTACCATATTGTCTTGATGACTGTAGCTTTGCAGTATAGTCTGAAGTCAAGGAGTCTTATTCCTCCAGCTCTGTTTTTTTCCCTCAAGACTGCTTTGGCTATTTGGGGTCTTATGTGTCTCCATAAAATTTTAAGATTTTTTTGTTCTAGTTCCGTAAAAAATGCCATTGGTAATATGATAGGGATTGCATTGAATCTGCAGATTGCTTTGGGTAGTATAGTCTAGCCTCCATGTGTTTGTGTTTTTTTTATTTTTTTCCCTGTAATTCATTTCTCATCTTATAGCGTTGTGGTCAGAAAAGATGCTTGATATGATTTCAGTTTTCTTAAATTTACGGAGGCCTGATTTGTGACCCAAGATGTGATCTATCGTGGAGAATGTTCCATGCGCCCGTGAGAAGAAAGTGTAATCTGCTGTTTTTGGATGGAATGTCCTATAAAAATCAATTAAATCTATCTGGTCTCTTGTGTCATTTAAAGCTTCTGTTTCCTTATTAATTTTCTGTTTGGATGATCTGTCCATTGGTGTAAGTGAGGTGTTAAAGTCCCCCACTATTATTGGGTTACTGTTGATTTCCTCTTTTAGAGCTGTTAGCAGTTGCCTTATGTATTGAGGTGCTCCTGTGTTGGGTGCATATATATTTATAATTGTTATATCTTCTTCTTGGATTGATTCCTTGATCATTATGTAGTGTCCTTCCTTGTCTCTTGTAACATTCTTTATTTTAATGTCTATTTTATCTGATATGAGTATTGCTACTCCAGCTTTCTTTTGATTTCCATTTGCATGGAATACCTTTTTCCATCCCCTCACTTTCAGTCTGTATGTGTCCCTAGGTCTGAAGTGGGTCTCTTGTAGACAGCATATATACAGGTCTTGTTTTTGTATCTATTCAGCAAGCCTGTGTCTTTTGGTTGGAGCATTTAATCCATTCACGTTTAAAGTAATTATCGATATGTATGTTCCTATGACCATTTACTTAATTGTTTTGGGTTTGTTTTTGTAAGTCTTTTTCTTCTCTTGTGTTTCCCACTTAGAGAAGTTCCTTTAGCATTGTTGTAGAGCTGGTTTGGTGGTGCTTAATTCTCTTAGCTTTTGCTTGTCTGTAAAGCTTTTGATTTCTCCATCGAATTTGAATGACATCCTTGCTGGGTAGAGTAATCTTGGTTGTAGGTTCTTCCCTTTCATCACTTTAAGCATATCATGCCACTCCCTTCTGGCTTGTAGAGTTTCTGCTGAGAAATCAGCTATTAACCTTATGGGAGTTCCCTTGTATGTTATTTGTCGTTTTTGCCTTGTTGCTTTCAATGATTTTTCTTTGTCTTTAATTTTTGCCAATTTGATTACTATGTGTCTCGGCGTGTTTCTCCTTGGGTTTATCCTGTATGGGACTCTCTGCACTTCCTGGACTTGGGTGGCTATTTCCTTTCCCATGTTAGGGAAGTTTTTGACTATAATCTCTTCAAGTATTTTCTCTGGTCCTTTCTCTGTCTCTTCTCCTTCTGGGACCCCTGTAATGCGAATGTTGTTGTTTTTAATGTTGTCCCAGAGGTCTCTTAGGCTGTCTTCATTTCTTTTCATTCTTTTTTCTTTATTCTGTTCTGCAGCAGTGCATTCCACCATTCTGTTTTCCAGGTCACTTATCCATTCTTCTGCCTCAGTTATTCTGCTATTGATTCCTTCTAGTGTAGTTTTCATTTTAGTTATTGAATTGTTCATCTGTTTGTTCTTTAATCCTTCTAGGGCTTTATTAAACATTTCTTGCACCTTCTCGATCTTTGCCTCCACTCTTTTTCCCAGGTCCTGGATCATCTTCACTATCATTATTCTCTATTCCTTTTCTGGAAGTTTGCCTATCTCCACTTCATTTAGTTGTTTTTCTGGGGTTTTATCTTGTTCCTCCATTTGGTACATAGCCCTCTGCCTTTTCATCTTGTCTCTCTTTCTGTGAATGTGGCTTTTTCCCACAGGCTGCAGGATTGCAGTTCCTCTTGCTTCTGCTGTCTGCCCTCTCGTGGATGCGGCCATCTAAGAGACTTGTACAAGTTTCCTGATGGGAAGGACTGGTGGTGGGTAGAGCTGACTGTTGCTCTGGTGGGCAGAGCTCAGTAAAACTTTAATCTGCTTGACTGCTGATGGTGGGGCTGGGTTCCCTCCCTGTTGGTTGTTTGGCCTGAGGCAACCCAGCACTGGAGCCTACCTGGGCTCTTTGGTGGGGCTGATGTCAGACTCTGGGAAGGCTCACGCAAAGGTGTACTTCCCGGATCTTCTGCTGCCAGTGTCCTTGTCCTCACAGTGAGCCACAGCCATGCCACACCTCTGCAGGAGCCCCTCCCACACTAGCAGGTAGGTCTGGTTCAGTCACCCCTGGGGTCACTGCTCCTTCCCCTGTGTCCTGATGCGCACACTACTTTGTGTGTGCCCTCCAAGAGTGGAGTCTGTTTTCCCCAGTCCTGTCGAAGTCCTGCAATCAAATCCCACTAGCCTTCAAAGACTGATTCTCTAGAAATTCCTCCTCCCATTGCCAGAACCCCAGGTTGGGCAGCCTGACGTGGGGCTCAGAACCTTCACTCCAGTGGGTGGACTTCTGTGGTATAAGTGTTCTCCAGTCTGCGAGTCACCCACCCAATAGTCATGGGATTTGATTTTATTGTGATTGCGCCCCTCCTACCGTCTCATTGTGGCTTCTCCTTTGTCTTTGGATGTGGGGTATCTTTTTTGGTGAGTTCCAGTGTCCTCCTGTCGATGACTGTCCATCAGCTAGCTGTGATTCTGGTGTTCTCGCAAGAGGGAGTGAGAGCACGTCCTTCTACTCCACTATCTTCATTCTTGCATAATATTTTTGTTTCTGAGTAAAAAATTATAGTTGCTGTCTAATACGGTTGCCATGAGCCACATGTGGCTGCTGAGTACTTGAAACACGATGAATCCAAGTGTAGAGAGGCTTGCTTTTGTTGGCTCCTGGGACATGCTGAGCTTTCCCCTGCTTGAGTCTCGCACTGCTGAAAGTCCTTTGCTCTGATGGTGATTGGCTGTCGTTCAACTCATCTCCTCAGAGAGGCTGCTCCTGTTCCCAGGCACCAGAGGGACTCTTGACTGTATCACCCTGTGCTCTGGGGCTTGCTGATGATGGGCAAGGGGCCCAGGAAGGAGGGTCCAGATGGAGCGGCCCCACTGGAAGGCCCGGGAGTGTCTGACGGGGTTCATGGCCTGTGCAGAGGGGTGATTGCAAGGTGGTGAGAAATGGCTGGACCTCTCTGGGACCGTGCAAGGAACCGGGAGGCTGGGCGATGGCTGCACAGGACCTCAGGGAGAAGGCGAGCTCGGAAGGGCACCTCCGGGCCAGGGGTTCTAAGCTAACATCAAGGTCTGCCGGTTTGTGGTAGCCCCAGCACCCAAGGCGGTCCCCCACCTGACGGCAGCCCAGGCCAGCGCTTTCCAGGTGCCCTCTGGAACCGCCTAGCCCACGAGGAGGGTCATTCTCATCCCAATGAGTCACCTGGACTCGGGCGAGGGCCCCAGCCCAAGGTCACAGGGCCAGCCAGTGGAGGAGGCAGATTTGAACCCGGAGCCGGGTCAACGTTACCGGGCCTTTCTTGGCGGGCCAGAGCCAAGGCTGCCCACCTAGCGTATCCCAGGGACTGGACTGGCCTGCGGACCCGGTGGCAGGGTCACGGGGTGCTGGGGCGTCTGGGAGCCTGTCAAAGAGCTCAGCCTTTTATTCTATTCAGGACTTAAATGAGTTGGATGAGGCCCACCCACATTGGGGAGGCCAAGCTGCTTTATTCGGTCTACTGATTCAGATGTTAATCTCATCCAGAAGCACCCTCACAGATATACCCAGAAATAATATTTAACCAAATATCTTGGCACCCCATGGCCAAATTGACACATAACAGTAATCATCACAGGTGTGAACATTTTAACGACAGATTGCTTTCCAGGACGGAGCATAGTTCTTTCACTAAAAACTCACGAGCTTGGAGTACAGTCATTTCTAATTTTTGCTAAAGATGAACAATGGTGCTTCCTTGCTATTTTAATATGCATTTCTTTGATTAGCATCTGCCCTACCTCATTTGTAAAGTAAGGAAATTGAGGTCCAGATGGATATGTAATCTAGTTAATGACACAACCAAGACCAGAACCCTTGATCCCTGGCTCCATCCACTGTCCTTTCCAGTTTTTTCAGGACAAACTAGGTTTGTTTTGTTTGGTTTGACTATAAACAATCCCTGTTTCTCCTGCCCTCTTTTCTTGTTTGGCAAACACACCCTGAGGTGACCCCGGCCCCCAGTGATATCCTGCCTCCTGGTGGCCACACCTTTGTGTGTTTCCCCTCTCCATGTGTTGCAGGCAGGACCTGTGACTTGCTTTTGAGCAATAGAATACGGCAAAGGTGATGGGGTGTTACTCCTGTGATTATATTACATTATATAAAATCCCATGTTAGTAGAGTGGAACAGGAGATTCTCTTTGCTGGCTTGTGGAAACAAGCAGCCATGTTGAGGGAACCCACATGGCAAGGAACTTTGGGTGTCCTGTAGGATCTGCAGACAGCTTCCAACTGATGGCTATGAAAAGCCAGGGCCTTCACTCATACAAGGAAATAAATTTTGCAAACAACCTGACTTAGCTTGGAAGCAGCTTCTTCCAGATGTAGTTGAGCCTCCCGGTGAGAAGGCCTCCTGGCCAACACCTTGACTGCAGGCTTGTGAGACCCTGAGCTGAAGATCCAGTAAAGCTGTGCCCAGACTATTGACCCACAGAAACTGTGAGATAATAAATGTGTGTTGTTTTAATCCACTCCGTTTGTGGTTATTTGTTTCACAGCATAGAAAACCAACACACTGTGCTTCCTGGAAAACTTTTCATTTTCTTATTCCATTACTCCAGAAAAGTCTGGATTTCTATCAGTGAGTACAATCTGGAGAAAAGTTCAGATATTTTAGTGAATACATATGACCCATGTGTTTACCTTGCCTGATTCATTAACTAAGAGACCAAGTGTACTAATGAATTCACATTCATATCTGTCTGACATTTTGTGAAAACAGTTAAAACTCAGCAAATGAAGTATGTGTTGTTTTCCCCCTGTCCCTTCTTTGTGATTAAACGTAAACAAGGACTCTGAGGCTTCAAAATAACTCAGGATGAGTTAGAGCCCTAGGGGGTTACTGTGTATAGATATATATTTTGGAGAGGAGCCCCTGAAGACCATCTCTCCAACCAAAGGCATGGGTGGGGCTTATAAAGGCTGAAGCCACAAAGCTTCACAAGGTAACATGATGGGTCAGTTTAAACAAGTCCTTGGCTTGTCAGTTCAGGATTGATTGGTTGTAGTGGGGCTTGGAGTGTCAACGGCTGAATTCCGAGTTCCTTCCTTGAGTCTAGATAGCATAGTCACAGGTTCACATCAGGCCCTTCTCACTCTAATCAGTTTTCTGGGAAGCAGTTGCTCTGGCTCCTTCTTCAGGGGCCCTCACTGCTGTTTACACCCTTCAGGCTCTGCGTTCTGTGGGCAAGTCCTATTTGCACACTTAAGGCTCAGAGAAAATTTCCTTTATCAATTCGCATAGGGAATTAATAGGGGGTTGGTTTCAAGGGAGTTTTAATTTAAAAGGAATTTTTAAATTGCTCTAGGAAGAAATAGCAAAATCATGACTCTAATCCCGTAATTTAGCCTTAACTGCTCATTAAAATCATCTGAGGAGCTTTTAAAACATAGGATGCCTGTGACCCCACTCCAGAACAATTAAATCAAAATCTCTGAGTAAGAGGCCACGCTATCAGAATGTTTTAAAGGCTCCCCAGGTGATTCTAACACGTAGCAGGCTCCAATACTGCATATCTAATTGGTTTACCCTGCAATAGGGAAGGGTGATTATTTGGTAAGACATTAACTGTTACTTGTACTAGTGTAACTGTAAATATGAGAGGCCAATTCAGAAACCTAACATTTTCAGATTTAGATGAGGAAACTGCCAAATAACCCCAAATAGTGTTACCAGACACAAGAAAGCCTTGTGTCAGATTGAACATATATACTTCTCCACTTGGATATTTAATGGGCATCTCAAAACATTTCCAAAATAATATATTCCCCCCAAAATCTATTCCTCTTATGATCTTTCCTAGCTGATTAAATGTCAGTTTCATTCCACCAGTTTCTTATGCAAAAGACAAACAAAAACACACACCTCTGTTTTTGTTTCCCACAACTGATCCTTCAGCAAATCTTGTTGACTCTACCTTCAAAACACGTCCAGAATTGAACCCCTTCTTACTCCTCCACTGCTACCTCCCTAGTCTAAACCATATGATTTCTCACCAGTCTCCCCACTTCCTCACTTACTTATATTGCAGTGATTCTCAAAGTTTTTGATCACAGGATCCCTTTATGCTGTTAAAAATGATTGAAGATCCCAAAGAGCTTTTGCTTATGTATGTTTACTGTATTAGAAATTGAAACAAATATTTTACTTATCAATCATTTTAAAATAAAAACTATACTTATATGTTAACACAAATAACATATTTTTAAACTTTTTATTTTGCAATTAGAGACTCAGAAGAAGTTGAACAATAATGCCAAGAGATCCCAGGTTTCCATCACCCACCTTCCCTCAGTGGTGACATCTTACTTAACCACAGTACATTATCAAAACCAAATTGATAATAAATAACATATTTTAAAGAAGATTAATTGTATATCCATACAACAAACAAAATTCCATGAAAAGCATGGCATTTTTACATATTTCCAAATCTCTTTAATATCTGGCTTAATTGAAGACAGCTGGATTCTCATAACTGTTTCTGCAGTCAATCTGCCATGAAATGTTTTGTTGGCTGAAGTATATGAAAAAATCTAGCCTCATACGGATATATATTGATAGTTGAAAAAGGATGGACTGTTTTAATAGCCTTTTCAGATAACTGTGGATATTCTTCTTTGATACTATACCAAAAGTTGACAAATGGTAGTTCTTAAAGGTTAGTATAAATGGGGAATTTGAAACCATATCAATAAACTTTTCATGCTGTCAATACTATACAGGCAAAGACCACAAGGAACATACCTATAATTGAACAAAGTTAGGTTTGCTGAATGTTCCAGGCCAGCTAATGGCAGCCACAGCTGATAACACATGGAGCAGAAGAACCACCCAGCTGAGCTCAGTTAATCCACAGAATTGTGAAATATAATAAATAGTTATTGTTGTTTAAAGCCACTAACTTTTGGGATAATTGGTTATCCAGCAATAGATAACCCAAGACATATGACAATCCCAGAAATTAAAGTTTCACCGTGTTAGTCCATGAAGGATAGTGTCAGGAAGGGCTCATACTTCCCAGAAACATTATTTTCTAACAATATACTAACAGTCTTTTCCTATTGTGGGATTTTTGACATATCTTCAAGTTATAAATATTTTGGAGGTCTGTTTTCTAAGCAATTACTACTGCTGCTGGACAGAGAACTCACATGCAGTTATAATTAGGGTTCCATAATCTCTAACAATCGTTGCTTCAAATTTGAATGTTTATTTCTGTAGAACTCAAAACCTCCTTTTACCCATGTTTTAATGATTAAAACAAAGTCATAAATTTCTTAATCTTTGGGTTAGTATCTTGAAATATTTCCCAGGCACAGACTTCAGACACTAAGCATAACCTCAAAACCACTTCTCAGGAGCTTCCCTGGTGGCGCAGTGGTTGAGAATCTGCCTGCCAATGCAGGGGACACAGGTTCGAGCCCTGGTCTGGGAGGATCCCACATGCCGCGGAGCAACTAGGCCAGTGAGCCACAACTACTGAGCCTGCGCGTCTGGAGCCTGTGCTCCACAACGAGAGGCTGCGATAGTGAGAGGCCCGCGCACCGTGATGAAGAGTGGCCCCCGCTTGCCACAACTAGAGAAAGCCCTCACACAGAAATGAAGACCCAACACAGCCACAGATAAATTAATTAATTAATTTAAAAAAACAAAACAAAACACTTCTCAGGCAGGTGTGCGCTGGCCTGCTCCAGGCAGGAGGTCACTGCTCCCAGAGGCAGCTTAGTTCTGTTTTCAGAGAGATGTATGTTTTAGAAAGTTTTCCCTTGTATCAAACATCAGCCTGGTATGAGGGTCTGGAGTCAGAAGACATGGATTTTGATTCCCAGCTATGGGATCTGGGAGGTCATCTGAGCTCCCTGCCGTCCTGCTCTTTAGGAGGCGGGGGCCATAAACACCCACACAGGTGTGTTGATTCTGGGGGCTAATAAACACAAAATCAGAAACAGAATTGTCTTGACAGAACCCTCTTCTTGGTCTGAAACTAAAGGATACATGGCTGAATCTCTATTACTGACCAATTATAAATCATTTTATTTTTTTCCCAGCTGAAGATAATTTTAGGTGTTCATTTTTTGTAAACATTAGATTCATTATTATATTTTAATTTTAACTATTTCAAATGTATTCACTTGGATTTTTTTCTTTTTTTACTAAAGTTTTTTTTACGGTATCTTACATTTATGGCAAAGGATACTGATTTTTCAGTTACAGCACTGAGGTAATGTTTTCTTTTAAAATAAGAGAGTCCAGGGACTTCCCTGGCAGTCCAGCGGTTAAGACTCTGTGCTTCCAATGCAGGGGGCGTGGGTTCCATCCCTGGTCAGAGAACTAAGATCCCACATGCTGTAGGTGTGGTCAAAACATTAAAAAATAATAATAAAAATAAAATAAGAGATCCAGAGTTTGAGAAACATCAGACTTGCAAAGTCCAGACTGTATGATCCAGCCTGTGCCCATCTCTACAGTCTCAAATCTGAGCTTCTTCCAAACACTTTCTAGCCACTTGTGTTTTCCTATGGTTCCCCCAGGTATACCCTACCTTTCACATACTGGTTCCCTGATCCTGAATTGCATGTGTCCCACCCAACTCTCCCCACTTGTTGGCCTAGCCTCATTCTTTAAAACCCAGCTCAAATGCCTTCTCCTGTGTGAGGCCTTCTGGGAACCCATCTTCTCCTCAATCTAGCTTTCCTTGGGTTCCTTCCACTAAATCCCAACTCGCACACTCACAGTGATCCGCTTATGTGCGAGCTCCACCAGCTCCCTAGTAACTGAGGGCAGGTTTCATACCCTATTCACATTGTGTCTCCAGCAACTGGCCAGACACTCCACAAATATCATTTGAGTTAATGAATATTAATAAGGGTCAAAAATTTCCTTGTTTCTAGGTTGGAATCCACCACTAGGATACAAATTCCTACAAGTGTTTCTGGGAAGATTAACAAAACTGTATCACACAGAACCCAACCTAGTCATGGCAACAAAAAAAAATCCTTTTTTTTTTTTAACAAAGATAAAAACAAGCTACACAGATTTTTATGTAAATGATAATATGCTGGTGTTTCGAGCACATGGGGAAAGGTACACTCATACATTGTCGGTAGAGGTGTAAATTGGTGCAAAAAATGCTCATTCTCTTTGACCCAGTATTTCCACTTCTGGATGACTATTTTCAGAAACACTCTCAAGAGTACCAAAATCACATGTACACAGATGTTCTTGGCAGCATTGCTTGTAATAGCAAAAAAAAAAAAATTAGAAGCTACCCCAAAGTCCATTAATGAAGGATGGGGTAAAAAAAAAAAATTTATGAAACACTATGCAGTCATTAAAGAGAATTATCGACCATTAGCTGTGGTTACTCCTGGGGTGTGCACTTATGTGGGACTTTCACTTTCTGTTCATATAGTGCACCATCAGAGTTTTCAGTGAAATTCTGGGAAAAAATCTAATTGGCAAGGCTATTATTATTCAGTATCCTTTAATGTTTTTCTTATGATCATGAGATACTTTTTTTAAAAATACTTAATTTATTTATTTGGCTGTGCCGGGTCTTAGTTGCAGTGCACTGGATCTTCGTTGGAGCATGAAGGATCTAATTCCCTGACCAGGGATCGAACCCGGGCCCTCTGCATTGGGAGCACGAAGCCTTAACCACTGGACCACCAGGGAAGTCCCGTGATCATGAGATACTTTTGTAATTAAAAAAATACAAATAAACCAAATTACAGTTTGATGTTCCTTTAAAAAAGGGCCCCTACACCTCAATAAATGATATTTTTAAAGCCACTAGATGTCACTCTGAGCAAATGCTCTGTGTCATAGCGTGGCTGTTAGAAAATGCTGATCCCTCATCACCAACTAGCTAGTAGAGACATTATCTGGTCTCAGGGAAACGCTGACTTCCGGGGAAGAGTCCCCGCAGAGCCCCAGCCTGTGCCGTGTGGTGTGTCAAGGGGTACAAGTGAGGAAAGGTGAGACGCAGACGCAGGACACCTGAGGGAGGCAGGGCTGGACCTGGACCCTGAGCTGGGAAAGGGATCCTCCCAGCAGAAGTGGGGCCCACCATGGCCATGGTCATGCAGGGTCGCCTTACTTCTGGGCCATGAATTTATGTGTATTAGCTGCCTAGCCTTGACAACTGATTTTGCTTCCAAAATTTCTACCTTCAGGCAAAGCGTTTCCAGCACCTAGGAAGGAGTTGTGGGGAAAAAAAGAAAATCCAGCCCAAATCTGATCAAACTTCTGGATCTACCTAGCAAATGACAGGCACTACAGAGCCCAGAGGAATTTGTGAAATGACAACAGGAGCTCACAGTCAGCAAAACCCAGATTGGGGACTCTACATGACCAATAACCTGGTTTCTTCAACAAATAAATTATAAGGAGACAAATAGAAAGAGATGAAGGGGAAACCCTTAAATTAAACGAGGCTTAAGAGCCCTGTCAACCAACTGCAACATATAGAACTTATTTGGATCCCTAATCAAAGAAACTGTTGGAAAAAAAAAATCAGATGTGTGAATACTGACTGGATATTTGATGATATTTCGGAATTACTGTTAAGTTTTTAGGTATGATAACGATATTAAGGTTTTTTTGTTTTTAAGTCCTTAGAGAAACGTACTGAAATATTTACTGGGATTTGTTTCAAAATAAGGGGCAGTGTGAGGGGCTATAGATGAAATCAGTGGCCCTGAGTTGATCATTGTTGAAGCTGGGTGATTACATGAGTTAATTACACTGTTCTTTTTTACTTCTTTGTTTGAATTTTACTATAAGCATTGTTTAAAATTAGACATCAGCATTGAGATGGGAGGAATAAATGACATACTTGCCAAAGCAAACAATCAGAGAAACTTCCTCAGGACACAACTAGAGCCAGATGAGAACCACAGCAGTCAGTAAATTTCCCAGTGGACAAGAGTTAAATAAACACAGTTCGTTTATCAGTTCTTTGGGATTTGGGAGGGGAAATTAAGCCTCAGTTTCCTTATCTGTAAATGGGCATCACATCAATATTTTCCAGGGGAGTCACGAGACTTAAATGAAAGAAGCATATCAAAGAGGATTTTGAAACCCATGACAAACTACCTGAGTGCTAACAGTAGTTTATGAGGTAACACTAGTTCATTTATTCACACGTATGTTCCATAAACATTCAGGAAGGGCCAGATGCTGTGTTAGGCACTGTGAATACAAAGATGATGGGACCTTAGCCAGCTTTGTCTAATTCCGTGTTTCTCAACCCTGGGCACACATTAAAAATACCAATGCCTGGGCATTCGCCCAGACTAATTAAGTCAGAGTCTCTGGCTATGGGTCTTGGCATAGGGATTTTGTTTGTTTAGAGCTTCACAAGTGATTGATTCCACTGTGCCGCCAGTTGAGAACCATTCTTCTAATCGATTTTGATCAATGAGTAGTTCTGAGCAATCTTTAAGAAGCCTGGGTCTTAAAAAAATGGTACAAATGAACTTATTTACAAAACAGAAATAGAGTCACAGATGTAGAAAAACTTACTGTTACCAGGGGGGAAAGGGGGTGGGGAGGGATGAATTGGGAGATTGGGATTGATGTATACACACTACCATATATATATAATAGATAATAAGGACCTACTGTATAGCACAGGGAACTCTTTTCAATACTCTGCAATGGCCTACATGGGAAAAGAATCTTAAGAAGAGGGGATATATGTATCTGTATAACTGATTCACTTTGCTGTACAGCAGAAACTAACACAACATTGTAAATCAGTTATACTCTAATAAAAATTAAAAAAAAAAAGCCTAGGTCTTGGCTTATGTAATTTTCAAGCAACTTTTAATGACTAGAGCACCCTCTAAGGTGTTTGCTCTCTGAAAGGACAAGGACTTGTCCAGCTGTGCACCGATTGTGGCCATCTGGCCACACCTGACTTCCCAGTGGTTGACAAAAGAGACAGGCAATTTTAGGTATTTCCCATGGAATTTTCCATGGTGTTTTTCTTCCCTATAGGGGATTTATCTTTTCTGATTATAAAAGGTTTGGGGTTTTGTAAAAGTCCCAGTTTCAGATATGAACAAAGGAGACTGGTCAGGGTTCCTGACTCACATTCCAAGTCAGACCTCCCAGAGTTTGCATCCCTGAGTCACGCTGAGCCCTGAAACCACGGGGTGTGAGGGAGGAAAGCAGTGAGCCTGGCCACACCAATCTACTCAGCACAGAATTCCCCACAAACACTTCCTGTTTGACCTTCCAGTTTGTTCCAGAAGGTTCTGAAAAGAGAGACATAGGATCCGTTGAAATGCATAAGAACGGAAAGAAAATCAGGTTGAGAGTAAAGTTTCTGGAGAAACAATGTAAAATAATGCTGTGAAAGCAGCATCCCAGATTCTCCAAGTCTCTTTACTAGATGCATGAGTTGTGTAAAACCATGGAAATAAAGATTTACTTGTGGTGGGATCTTATTTTACTTCTTCCCTCTACATATCCAGGCATCTTTCTTCCTCAGCACATATCCTCAAATGCAAGCACCTGGATGGGATCTTTATGGGTACCAAGGAAGTCCAGAAGAAGGAAAGCATATGCTCTGGAACCACAGATGCTAAGTGATACCCCAGCTCTACCCCTTACCCATGTGTAAGCTTGAGTAAGACGCTGAAATGTTTCCCTATCTGTACAGTGAGGTTCATGATAATATTTCATAATGTTGCTGGGAGGATTAAATGAGATAAAGGGTAAATGAGATTAAGTGAGATAAAGAATGCTTAGCACAGCATCTACTGCATAGTAAACTATGATTAAGTTTAACACAGGATCTACTGCCAGAAATCCCCCAGACCAGTGCTTCTTAAATTTTGTGCATATGAATCACCTGGAGACCTTGCAATTCAGGGTACAAGTTTTAGTATGGGAAGATGAAAAAGTTCTGGAGATGGATGGTAAGGTTGCACAACAATGTAAATTACCTAACGCCACTGAACTGTACTTTTTAAAATGATTAAAATGGCAAATTTTGTTATGTACGTTTTATCACAATTTTTTTAAAAGAACTTTCTTTTTTTAAAGTACTTTTCAGAAGCATTTCTAGTAAGCTCCCAGGTGAGGCTGATGATGTTGGTTTGCAGACCACACTTTGAGTAGCAAGGTCCTCTGGGTAATGAACCACTACCATCAAATCCATATTGCACTTTACAGTTTACATAAGGCATTTATTTCTACATCCCTTGTCTCTGTGATCCCCACAATAACAACACATGATACTGTATTCAGAACAAACACAATTCTTCCTCACCTGCAGACAACCCCTTGATCTTTGGTCATAGCCCTTTACATCACATCAGGACTGTCTCTCTATATAGGCAGATAGGATGTTACTTGAGGGCCTCTTCATTTTTTTCCAGTTTTTGACTGCTTTTTTTAGGCCAAGTCTCCCAAGCAAATGCTTCCCGTATCAACCTAGGCCTTCCTTCCTCATTTATGTTTATGGCTGGGGTAAAGGTAGGTTCTCCAGCCTAAATAGGGAGCATTTGCTTCACGCATTGGATGCTTGACTTCCTCCCAATCTGGTTGGGGGCATTTCAAATATTTCCTCTGTATTTACCATCTTACTGACAGAACACATGGAAAACGGCTTTGTCATGTCTGACGAGTGCGGGACCTGACAGCATTTGTTGGAATTCTAGTTTTTGTTTAGTCATCACTGCTACATATCTGCAAGTGAAAACAGAGCTGGGCGCTCTCAGCTACACTGTGTGCACTACATGATCATCAGCCCAAAACAACAGCTCCCCAAGTGCGCCTATGTAACCTAGTGAGAGTACCCTTCCTCAGAGAGCTATGAACATAGCCCTCATTAGTGCATTTGCTCACAGCTGTTTCTTGTACCAGACGTTCATGCAGGTTCAGACTTTGGGCTGTCACTTGGAGTCATCTGCAGGAATCCTGCAGTAATGTGTCCATTTCCCAAGCCATTGGGAACAAGAACAAGGTCACTGGGCATCCATAACTCCACTTGAAATAGTAGGTTGTCCTGTCAGCTTTCTAATCTAAGAAGAAACTGTGTTGCTGAGGCCAAAGTGCCTGCCGCCGGCCCCTCCAACAGTGGGATTCCCTACAACCACCAGCAAGAATTCTTGGGCGTCTCAAATCTCAAAAAGAAAGGAGGCAGGACAGGCACCCTAGAGTTCAAGTCCCTTAGAACCTGGTTCTCCACATTAGAATCATCTGGGGAGGCAAGCGTTTTAAAAAATATTGACACCTGGGCCCCATTCCGGATCAACAGAATCAGAAAGTCTTGGGGTGGAAACTAGGCATCAACAATTATTTTAAAGTCTAATGTGTGGCCATGTTGAAAACCTGTACCTTAGAGGGCTTCTGTTTTGTTTTGTTTAGACCTTAATCAGAGCAAAAATTATGACTGACAAAGAGGCTGGAGCCTCTCATTACAAAACATACGTTTCAAATGTCTTTAATGACACAATGTGAACACTGAGTCTGAGCAAAGCAGCAGTTTTGGTGAAACTGTAATCATGTTGTGTGTTTACCCCAAGAGTGAGGATAATTCGCTCTTCGGTGACAGCACAGAACCAAGGGCCAGCTGCCACCTTGAGAAGCCCTGGACTGCTGACCCAGCCCCGAGGCAAGAACCGGGAAGAAGGAGGGTTTGGTGTGCCTTGCTCACAGGAATGCCCACCAAATACTGGCTGGACGTGTTGAGTTTTGAAACAAAAAGTGTAACTATAAAAGAATTACAAAAATTAATCTCTTTATCTGAGAGATAAGTTTGGAATTAACTGTTCCAGGAAGTAGACAGCAAACATAGCAGAACTCGGCAAAGTAATAACACACCACAAATTCACTAAAAATCAGTACGTATTAAAACTTAATTTCTGGATTTCTTGGTCACTCTGTCACACACTCTCCTTCATCAGGAGGAGTATTTGGCTGGACATGCTTTAGAAAAATGAGATCTCCAAAAAGTTTTATCTACAAAAAGTTTTAAAGACTTACATTCTTTAAATCCATTCTCCTAAATGGATTTAAAGCATATTCTAAGCAGGGTTCTCCAAACCTGGACAGATATCAGCTTTGTAAAAAATGCTGGATCAGAATCACCTAGGATGGGGTCCCAGAGCTTGAGATGGCATATTTACTTCCCATTGCTGCTATAACAAATTACCAACTTAGTGGCTTAAAACAACATAAATGTATTCTCTTACGGTTCAGTAGGTCAGAAATCCAACAGAGGTCTCGGCGAGGCTGCTTTCCTTTCTGGAGGCTCTAGGAGAGCATCTGTTCCCTGCCTTGTCCAGCTTCTAGGGGCTGCCTACATTCCTCGGCTCATGGCCCCTTTCTCCATCTTCAAAGCCAGCAACAGCACAGTGAGTTCTCACATCACCTCACTCTGACCTCCTCTTCTGCCTCCCTCCTCCTTCTTTAAGGGCCTGTGTAATTACATTGGGCCCACCTGGATAATGCAGGATGCTATCAACATCTCAAGGACCTTAATCACACCTGCAAAGTCCTTTTTGCCATGTAAGGTAACCCATTCACAGGTTCTGGGGATTAGGATCTGGACCTCTTTGGGGAGGGCCATTAGTCAGCCCCGTACAAATGGTTAAATCTCCCCCAGATAAATATGAGGCAGCTTGTCCATGCACCATCACTTGGGAACCACTGTCAAACCAATGTCAAAGCCTCTCTCCATCCCATACCTATCTCCCAGTCCCAGCCTTGATTTCCTTCTAATGAAATTCTAATGAAATTCACATGGTTCTTTCCCCGTGTGCATTGTCATTCCTACCCACAACCTCCATCACAGTGGAGAGTGAGACCTCCAGATGATTTTCATTTATTCTCTCAGAAATGTTACTGAGTGTCTCTATTTTTCACTTTCCTCATTTTATTTTGAGAACAATTGGTTATAAGCCCTTACTAATTATAAATGTCTCCTTCGATATAATTCAGTTGGTTAAGAATGAGTTAATACACTAGTATATTCCCTAGAGTCTCGGTCAGAAAACATCAGTGTCCATATGCTTAAGAACCTAAATAAGTTAAACTAACATTTTTAAAAAATATCTTTTTTACCTGGGGTGTTCTGGTTAAAAAGAACTAGCTCTTGTTAACTCAAGTAAGTGGAGGAAGGGTGGGATTTCTTATAAAGATACAGACAGAGCAATGAGAGCTGGAATCGAAGAGCAGAAAATGTAGTAGTTGGGCATCATTCACCATGAAATTGAGAAGCAGAGGGATATTTCGGGATCCAAAGGCATCCTTAGAATATCAGTGGCAGAATGTTCTAAATCTTTCCTCTGAAGTGGCTTCCTGAATATAACTCAGCAAATTATCCTTACTTTGGGGAATAAACATAGTCTTTTAAAACCCATTAAACTCAATGGCAACTACTAACATACATTTTACTATTTTTTATGAAAATATATATAGTAAAAAATTCAAACAATATAAATAGGTATAAAATGAAAAAATTCTTCTAGAAAGAGACCTTTGTTAACAGTTTGTATATATCCTTCCAGAATCATTTAAAGGTACGCATAAGCATATTGGAATATATCTTTTTAAAAGCACATGTGAAGTTACATGATTTATTCCTTGATTTTTTTCACCAAACAATATATTTGGTGACTTTTTCATATTCTTACACATAAGTTTACTTCATTCTTTTCAGTGGTTTGTTTAATATATTCCATTACATGGCTTACCATAATTTATTTAATTAGTCCCCAACTGAGGAACAGTTAGATGACCAGATTTTTGCAAATATAAACAATAATGGAATAAATAAATCCTCTTGTCCATTTTTCATTGCCCCCTTGTCTAATTATAGAGGCAAGGCAAATTCCTAGAAGTGGAATTGCTGAGTCAAAGGGTATGTGCATTTTAAATCTTATTAATTTGCTATCCATTGTATTTCTTCCATGAACCACTTACTCATGTTCTTATTCTATTTCCTATTGAGTTACTCATTTTTTTCTTATTTATTTTAAAGTGATTTCTATATATGAAGGAACTTAGTCCTCTGACATATGACATTTTGACATTTTTCTTTTGATTTCATTAACTGTTGAAGTTATCTCTTTCCTAAGGAAGAGTGAGAACCTAGAGGTTTTTGCTGATTTGTTTTGGCTTTTGAATCACCCAGCTAGTTAGGATTCCTAGAACACCACTCTATGTGCTGACTTTCCTGCCGATTCAGGCCCTCTCATCTTTCAGCCAGTAAACTACTAAGCATCTATTAAAATTAGTGTTTACCAGGAGTTTGTAGTTGCCATATTATGTAAAAAAAAAAAAAGGCAAGATTTCACTAAGATTTCAGCTACATAAATAATATGTTAAAGAAAGGACTAGAAGGAAATGCATTAAAAAGTTACTAGTGGTCAGCTCTAAGTATTAGGATCATGAGTTGTTCTTATGTCCTTTTTTGTTCATATACATACATTAATAACAAGTTTATTGAAATATAATTCACAATCCATAAAGTTCACTCTTTTAGAGTGTACAGTTCAATGGCTTTAGTATATTCCTGGAGCTGTACATCATCACCATTCTCTAATTCCCGAACATTTTCATCACCCTAAAAGAAACAACATACTCATTAGCATCACTCCCATTCCCCCTCTCCCCAGCTCTTGCGACTATTAATCTGCTTTCTGTCTCTATGTATTTGCCTATTCTGAACATTTCATATAAATGGAATCATACAATATGTGGACATTTGTATCTGGTGCCTTTCTCTCTTTGCATAATGTTTTCAAAGTGCATACATATTGCAGCAGTTATCAATACCTCATTTCTTTTGATTTTTTTAACCTACCAAAAATATTTTTGCAGGTTTCCTCGAAAATGCTAATTCCCTCACTAAATTAAAAATACTATTAGACTTTATTATGACCACTTAGGGATAACTTGAAGTCTCACTCTAAAAAAAATTTTTTTCATTAATGTCATGCTTATTTCTAAGAACAGAGTAAAGTGTTCTGGTGTTATAAAGACTTTTTCCCCCCTCTGTAGCTATCATACATCCTGACTTACTACACTTTTTAACCCTTTGACCCGCCCTCATCCATTTCTTTCATCCCCCCCCACCCCACTTCTGGCAACCACCAATCTGTTTTTTGTTTAATTTGTTTTGTTTTGTTTTAGATTCCACAGATAAGAGAGATCATATGGTATTTGTCTTTGTCTGACTTATTTCACTTAGCATAGTGCCCTCCAGGCCCATCCATGTTGTCACAAATGGCAAGATTTCCTTCTTTTTTATGGCTGAATAATATTCCATTGTTCCATTTTCTTTCTATCTATGTATCTATCTATCTACCTACCTACCTACCTACCTATGCTACATTTTCTTTTATCTATTCATCCATTGATAGACAATTAGGTTGTTTAAGTTATATATCATGGCTATTATAAATAATGCTGCAATGAACATGGGGCTGCATATATCTTTTTGAGTTAGTGTTTTCATTTGCTTTGGATAAATACCCAAATGTGGAATTGCTGGGTCATATGGTAGTTCTATTTTTAGTTTTTTGAGAAGTCTCCTTATTGTTTTCCAAAGTGGCTACACCAATTTACATTCCTACTAAGAGTGTACAAGGGTTACCTTTTCTCCACATCTTCACCAACACTTGTTATTCCTTGCCTTTTTGATAATAGCCATTCTAACAGGTGTGAAGTGATATCTCATTGTCATTTTGGTTTGCATTTCCCTGATGATTAATGACATTAAGCATCTTTTCATGTGCCTCTTGGCCATCTGTACCTCTTCTTTGGGAAAATGTCTATTCAGATCTTCTGCCCATTTTTTAATCAAATTGGGGTTTTTTTTTGTTTTTTTGCTATTGAGTTGTATGAGTTCTTTATATATTTTTGGATATAAATCCCTTATCAGATATATGATTTGCGAATATTTTCTCCCATTCAGTAGGTTGCCTTTTCATTTTGGTGGTGATTTCCTTTGCTGTGCATAAGTATTTTATTTATTTTACTTTATTTTATTTTACGTGTATATGCTAAAGTTTTTTAGTGTGATATAGTCCCACTTTATTTTTGCTTTTCTTTTGCTTTTGGTGCCAGATTAAAAACAATCATCACCAAGACCAATGTCAAGGAGCTTATAACTATGTTTTCTTCTAGGATTTTAATGGTTTCAGGTCTTACATGCAAGTCTTTACTCCACTTAGAGTTAATCTTTGTGTATGGTGTAAGATAGTGGTCAAGTTTCATTCTTTTTCATGTGGCTGTCCAGTTTTCCCAACACCATTTATTGAAGAGACTGTCCTTTCCCCACTGTATATTTTTGACTCCTTTGTTGTAAATTAATTGACCATATATGTATGGGTTTATTTCTGGGCTCTCTATTCTGTCTCATTGATCTATGTGTGTTTTTATGCCAATACAATATTGTTTTAATTACTATGGTTTTGTAATATAGTTTGAAATCAGGGAGGGTGATGCCTCCAGGTTTGTTTGTCCTTCTCATAATTGCTTTAGCTATTTGAGGGTTTTTTGTGGTTCCATATACATTTTAGGATTATTTGCTCTATTTCTTTTAAAAATGTCATTGGCATTTTGATACAGATTGCATTGAATCTGAAGATTGCTTTAGATACTATGGACATTTTAACAATAAAAATTCTTCCAATCCATGAGCATGGAATATCTTTACATTTATTTGTGTCTTCTTCAATTTATTTCATTAATGACTTGTAGTCTTCAATATATAGGTCTTTCACATCCTTGGTTAAATTTATTCTTAGGTATTTTATTCTTTTTGAGGCAATTGTAAATGGAATTGTTTTCATTTCTCTTTCTGATAGTTCATTATTAGTGTACAAAAATGCAACAGATTTTTGTATATTAAATTTGTATCCTGCATCTTTAGTGAATTCGTTTACTAGCTCTAACAATTTTCTTTGATGGAGTCTTTAGGGTTTTCTGTATATAATATCATGTCATCTGCAAATAGTGGCAGTTTTACTCCTCCCTTTCCAATTTGGATGCCTTTTATTTCTTTTTCTTGCCTAATTGCTCTGGCTAGGACTTGCACAAGAGTGGGCATCCTTGTCTTCTTCCTGATCTTAGAGGAAAAGCTTTCAGCTTTTCACCATTGAGTATAATGTTAGCTGTGGGCTTATCATCTATGGCCTTTTTTATGTTGAAGCACATTTCCTCTATAACTACTTTGATTAGAGTTTTTATCATAAATGGATGATGAATGTTTTCAAAGGCTTTTTCTGCATCTATTAATATAATTATATGATTTTTATTCTTCATGTTGTTAAAGTAGTGTATCACACTGATCTGAGAATCTTGAAATAGCCTTGCATCCCTGGAATAAATCCGATTTCATCATGGTGTATGATCCTTTTAATGTATTGTTGATTTTGGTTTGCTAGTACTTTGTTGAGTATTTTTTCATCTTTGTTCATCAGGGATATTGGCCTGTAATTTTCTTTTCTTGTGGCATCCTTTTCTGGTTTTAGTATCAGGGTAATGCTGGCCTCATAAAATGAATTTGGAAGGGTTCCTTCCTCTTCTATTTTTTGGAAGAGTTTGAGAAGGATTCTTTGAATGTTTGGTAGAATTTATCAGTGAAGCTGTCTGGTCCTGGATTTTGTTTGTTGATTACTGATTCAATCTCTTTACTAGTAATTGGTCTCTTCAAATTTTCTACTTCATCATGATTCAGTCTTGGTAGGTTGTATATTTCTAGGAATTTATCCATTTCTTCTAGGTTGTCAATTTTTTTGGTGTATAATTATTCATAGTAGTCTCTTATGATCCTTTGTATTTCTGTAGTATCAGTTGTAATAGCTCCTCTTTCATTTCTGATTTTATTTAATTGAGCCTTCTCTCTTTTTTTTTCTTTTGGTGAGTCTAGCTAAAGGCGTGTCAATTTTGTTCATCTTTTCAAAGAACTAGCTCTTAGTTTCACTGATCTTCTCTATTGTTTCTTCAGTCTCTATTTCATTTATTTTTGCTCTAATCTTTGTTATTTCCTTCCTTCTACTAACTTTGGGCTTTGTTTTTTCTTCTTTTTTTTTCTAGTTCTTTGTGGGGTAAAGTTAGGTTGTTTATTTGAAATATTTCTTGTGTCTTGAGGTTGGTTTTTATCATTATGAACTACCCTTTTAGAACTGCTTTTGCTGCATCCCACAAATTTTGGTATGCTATATTTACATTTTCATTTTTCTCAAAGTATTTTTTTATTTTACTTTTTAATTCTTCTTTGATCCATTGATTTTTCAGTAGAATGTTGTTTAATTTCCAGATATTTGTGAATTTTCCAGTTTTCTTCATGTAATTTCTAGTTTCATATTTTTGTGGTCAGAAGAAATGCTTGCTATGATTTTGATACTCTTAAATTTATTAACTTGTTTTGTGCCCTAACATGTGATCTATCTTGGAGAGTATTCCATGTGCACTTGAGAAGAATGTACATTCTGTTGTTGTTGGATAGAATGTTCTGTGTATATCTATTAAGTCAATCTGATCCATCATGTTACTTAAGGCCAATGTTTCCTTATTGATTTTCTGTCTGGATGATATATCCATTGATATAAGTGAAGTATTAAAATTTCCTACTATTATTGTATTGCTGTCTATTTCTCCCTTTAAATCTGTTAATAGTTGCTCTATATATTGAGGTGCTTCTGTGTTGGGTGCATAAATATTTATAAATGTTATATCCTTTTGTCGGATTGACCCCTTTATCATTATGTAATGCCCATGTTTGTATCTTATTATAATCTCTCTTTCAAAGTCTATTTTGTCTGATATAAGTATGTCTACTCCAGCTTTCTTTTGGTTTCCATTTGCATGGAGTATCTTTTCCCGTCCCTTCACTTACATTCTGTGTGTATCCTACATCTAAAGTGAGTTTCTTGTAGGCAGCATATTGATGGGTCTTATTTTATTTATCCATTCAGCCATTTTATGTCCTTTTTTTTTTTTAATTGGCCACGCCACACAGCTTGCAGGATCTTAGTTCCCCTGACCAGGGATTGAACCTGGGCCATGGCAGTGAAAGCACCAAGTTCTAACCACTGGATCGCCAGGGAACTCCCATGTCCTTCGATTGGAGAATTTAGTTCATTTACATTTTAAAGTAATTATTGATATGTATATACTTATTGCCCTTTTGTTAACCGTTTTCTGCTTTTATAGTTCCTCTCTGTTCCTTTCTTCTCTTGCTCTCTTCCTTTGTAGTTTGATATCTTTCCTTAGTGGTATTATGTTATTCCTTTCTCTTTATCTTTTGCATATTTACTATAGGTTTTTGCTTTGTGGTTACCATAAAGCTTACATTTAACAATTTGTATCTATAACAGCATATTTTAAGTTGATAACAACTTAAGTTTGATTGCATTCTAAAGCTCAACATTTTTACCCTCCCCACTGCTCATTTTATGTTTCTTTTTTGTTTTGTTTTGTTTATTTATTTTTACTTGTTGACAGTTTGCTTTATTTATTTATTTATTTATGGCTGTGTTGGCTCTTCGTTTCTGTATGAGGGCTTTCTCTAGTTGTGGCAAGCGGGGGCTACTCTTCATCGTGGTGCGCGGGCCTCTCACTATCGCGGCCTCTCTTGTTGCGGAGCACAGGTTCCGGATGCGCAAGCTCAGTAGTTGTGGCTCACAGGCCCAGTTGCTCCGTGGCATGTGGGATCCTCCCAGACCAGGGCTCAAACCTGTGTCCCCTGCATTAGCAGGCAGATTCTCAACCACTGCGCCACTAGGGAAGCCCTCATTTTATGTTTCTTGACATCACATTTCCGTCTTTTTATCTTGTGTATCCCTCAACTAATTATTGTAATCATATTTATTTTTACTACTTTTGTCTTTTAACCTTTATACTAGCTTTATAAGTGATTAATCCACTAACTTTATTATATATCTACCTTTCCAATGAGATTTACTGTTTCATATGTTTTCTTGTTACTAACTAAAACCTTTTCTTTTCAGCTTAAAGAAGTCCGTTTAACATTTCTTGTAAAGCTGGTTTAGTGGTGAAGAACTCCTTTATCTTTTGCTTGTCTGGAAACCTCTTTATTCCTCCTTCAATTCTGAATGATAACTCTGCTGTTTAGAGTATTCCTGGTTGGAAGTTTTTTTCTTTCAGTACTTTGAATATATTGTGCCATTCCTTTTTATTGCTAAATAATATTCCATTGTGTGTATATACCACATTTTGTTTACTTATTCATCAGTTGATGGATACCTGGGTTGTTTCCACTTTTTGGTTATTATGAATAATGTTGCTAGGAACACTCATTCACCAGTTTTTGTGTAGATATATGTTTTCAATTTTCTTGGCTAACCATAGGAGTGAAATTGCTGAATTGTAGCTCTTTTCTGTATAGTCCAAATTTTCTGAGGGTCATGAGTTGTTTTTATAAGATAAAATAATCTTTGTTCAAAAGTTAAATGCACCTTGGGACTTCCCTGGTAGCCCATTGGTAAAGAATCCAACTTAGGGCTTCTCTGGTGGCGCAGTGGTTAAGAATCTGCCTGCCAATGCATGGGACACGGGTTCGAGCCCTGGCCTGGGAAGATCCCACATGCCGCGGAGCAACTAAGCCCGTATGCCACAACTACTGATCCTGCGCTCTAGAGCCTGTGAGCCACAACTACTGAAGCCCGCGTACCTAAAGCCCATGCTCCATAACAAGAGAAGCCACTGCAATGAGAAGCCCATGCACTGCAATGAAGAGTAACCCCCACTCGCAGCAACCAGAGAAAGCCTGCACGCAGCAACGAAGAACCAATGCAGCCAAAAATAAAAATAAAAAATAAATAAAATTTTAAAAATAAAATAAAATAAAACCATAAAAAAAAAGAATCCACCTTACAATGCAGGGGATGTGGGTTCGATCCCTGGTCAGGGAACTAAGATCCCACATGCTGTGGGGCAACTAAGCCCACATGCCACAACTACTCAGCTGCGCGCTTCACCTAGAGCCCACGTGCCGCAAACTACAGAGCCCACGTGCTCTGGAGCCTGCATGCCACAACTAGAGAAGAGAAAACCCACACCACAACTAGAGAGAAGCCCACACACCACAATGAAGAGTCTGTGCACTGCAACGAAAGATCCCACATGCCTCAATGAAGATCCCACGTGCCACAACTAAGACCCGATGCAGCCAAAAAAAAAATTCTCTTCTTATTTTGAAGAGAGTATAGATTAGCAATATAGACCACCTTCTTGACTTAGTCATATCTACCAAGAAAACCAACCCTTGTACCAGTCTCAACAAGTAAGCAGCCAGTGGTTTATAACACCAGTCTAAATCCAGTCAAAAACACAGAAAGAAAACATGCCAATGACCTGAATAGTCTGTGCCCCTCTTAATGGATTTTCCAGTGTTGGCAGAACAAGAATTCAACCATCCAACATCTTTCTAAGTTACACTTACTATATCATGCCTGTCTTTCTGTGGGAATAGAGAGAGAGTCTCCTCATGGTTAGGTGGTCCATACAAATTCATCAGAACTCCTGCTCGCACCCTCTGGTTCATTTTGCTTCCATACTTTTAAGGCCTGGCACTAGACATTTTCTCTTGTGCTCAAACCTCTCTTCCCACTTAACTACCCAAGTGGGCTAACCTGTAATGGGCTAACCAGACACTGGTTATTCAAATGGCCCCTTACAATATTTTGTTCTACTTAAACATGCTTCTTTGCACACTAGCTTAGAAGCAATGAGGCTCCGTAAAGACAAAAGACACATGCAGATCATTGCACATATAACAGATAAGAATCTTCCAAAAATGGACAAGAAAAAGATATGTAACAATTTTTAAATGGGCATCAAATACATTCATAGAAAGATAGATACATGTATAGATATGTGATAAAGCAAATAATTCATAGTTAATAGTAGAATCTCAGTGGTGAGTATATGAATGTTCACTGTAAAATTTGTTCAACTATACACTGTTTCAAATTTTTCATAATAAAATATTGAGGGGTGGGGGAATTGGATGAAAGTGGTCAAAAGATACAAACTTCCAGTTATAAGATAAACAAGAACTGGGGATATAATGTACAATATGATGACTATAGTTAAAAATGCTGTAAATATTTGAAATTATTTATTTATTTTCTTTTCTCCTTTAACATCTTTATTGGAGTATAATTGCTTTACAATGTTGTGTTAGTTTCTGTTGTATGATGACGTGAATCAGCTATGTGCATAGGTATAATCCCTTATCCCCTCCCTCTTGCATCTCCCTCCCACCCTCCTTATCCAACACCTCTAGGTGGTCACCCTCCACAGCCAAGGCCTTTTCCCTGTTTTTTTTTTCTTTTTTTTCTCTCTTTTCCCTCCTCCCCTTTTTTTTACTATCATGATACTGTTGTACCTTCCAGTTGTTGACTCATCTATATATTTTTTTTTCTTTTTTTTTTGCGGTACATGGGCCTCTCACTGTTGGGGCCTCTCCCGTTGTGGAGCACAGGCTCCGGACGTGCAGGCTCAGCGGCCACGGTTCATGGGCCCAGCCGCTCCACGGCATGTGGGATCTTCCCAGACTGGGGCATGAACCTGTGTCCCCTGCATCGGCAGGCGGACTCTCAACCACTGTGCCACCAGGGAAGCCCTATATTTTTATTTTTATATTCTTTTTAACATATGTGTTAGTTTCCTAGTCTAACTTTATTTTTTACTTTGTTATTGTACACTCTTTTTTTTTTTTTTTTTTTTTTTGGCCACCCCATGTGGCTTGCAGGATCCCGGTTCACAAGCCAGGGGTAAGGCCACAGCTCCTGTGGTGGTAGCTCCATGTCAGAATGACTGGACTAACAGAGACCCTCATACCCCAGGGAATATTCACTGGAGTGAGGTCTTATGGAGGTCCTTATCTCAGCACCAAAACCCAGCTCTACCTAAGAGCCTACAAACTCCAGTGTTGGAAGCCTCGGGCCAAACAACCAGTAAGACAGGAACACAGTCCCACTCATTTAAAAAAAAAAAAAAAAAGAGAGACTGCAAAAGAATATGTCACATATCAAGGAGCAAGGTAAAAACCTACATGACCAAATAAATGAAGAGAAAATAGGCAATCTACCTGAAAAAGAAATTGGAGTAATGATAGAAAAGATGATCCAGAATCTTGGAAATGGAATCGATGCACAGACTGAGAAAATACAAGAAATGTTTAACAAAGATCTAGAAGAACTAAAGAACAACCAGAGATAAACAACACAATAACTGAAATGAAAAATACATTAGAAGGAATCAATAACATAATAACTGAGGCAGAAGAATGCATAAGTGAGCTGGAAGACAAAAAGGTGGAAATAACTGCCAAGGAGCAGAATACAGGAAAAAGAATGAAAAGAATTTAAGACAATCTCAGAGACTTCTGAGACAACACTAAACGCACAAACATTCAAATTATAGGGGTCCCAGAAGAAGAAAAGAAAAAGAAAGTGTCTGAGAAAATATTTGAAGAGACTATAGTCGAAAACTTCCCTAACATGGGAAAGGAAATAGTCACCCAAGTCCAGGAAGCAAAGAGAGTCCCATACAGGATAAACCCTAGGAAAAACACAACAAGACACATATTAATGAAACTAACAAAAATTAAATTCAAAGAAAAAATATTAAAAGCAGCAAGGGAAAAACAAAAAATAACATACAAAGGAATCCCCATAAGGTTATCAGCTGATTTTTCAGCAGAAACTCTGAAGGCGAGAAGGGAGTGGCAGGATATATTTAAAGTGATGAAAGAGAAAAACCTACAACCAAGACTACTCCACCAAGCAAGGATCTCATTCAGATTTGATGGAGAAATCAAAAGCTTTTCAGACAAGCAAAAGCTAAGAGAATTCAGCACCATCAAACCAGCTTTAAAACAAATGCTAAAGAAACTTCTCTAGGCGGGAAACACAAGAGAAGAAAAAGAGCCACAAAAACAAACCCAAGACAATTAAGAAAAAGTAATAGGAACATACATATCAATAATAACCTTGAATGTAAATGGATTAAATGCCCCAACCAAAAGACACAGCCTGGCTGAATAGATACAAAAACGAGACCCATATATATGCTGTCTACAAGAGACCCACTTCAACCTAGGGACACATACAGACTGAAGGTGAAGGGATGGAAAAAGATATTCCATGCAAATAGAAATCAAAAGAAAGCTGGAGTAGCAATACTAGTATCCGATAAAATAGACTTTAAAATAGACTATCACAAGAGACAAAGAAGGACACTTCATAATGATCAAAGGATCAATCTAAAAAAAAATAACGATTATAAATGTTTATGCACCCAACAAAGGAGCACCTCAATACATAAGGCAAATGCTAACAACCATGAAAGGAGAAATCAACAGTAACACAATAATAGTAGGGGACTTTAACATGCCACTTACACCAGTGGACAGATCATCCAAACAGAAAATAAATAAGGAAACACATGCTTTAAATGACACAATACACCAGATAGATTTAATTGATATTTATAGAACTTTCCACACAAAGTGGCAGAATGCACTTTCTTCTCAAGTGCACATGGAACATTCTCCAGGATAGATCACATCTTGGGTCAAAAATCAGCCTCAGAAAATTTAAGAAAATTGAAATCATATCAAGCATATTTTCTGACCACAACACTATGAGATTGGAAATCAATTACAGGAAAATAACTAAAAAACACAAATACATGGAGGCTAAACAGTGCACTACCAAATAACCAAGAGATCACTGAAGAAATCAAAGAAGAAATAAAAAATACATAGAAACAAATGAAAACGAAAACACAATGACCCAAAACCTATGGGATGCAGCAAAAGCATTTCTAAGAGGGAAGTTTATAGCAATTCAACCTCACCTCAAGAAGCAAGAAAAATCTCAAATAAACAATCTATCCCTACACTTAAAACAACTACAGAAAGAAGAACAAAGAAAACCCAAAGTCAGTAGACGGAAAGAAATCATAAAAATCAGAGCAGAAATAAATGAAATACAAATGAAGAAAAGAGCAAAGATCAATAAAACTAAAAGCTGGTTCTTTGAGAAGATAAACAAAATTGATAAACCCTTAGCCAGACTCATCAAGAAAAAAAGGGGAGAGGATGCAAATCAATAAAATTAGAAATGAAAAAGCAGAAAGCACAACTGACACTGCAGAAATACAAAAGATTATAAGAGACTACTACAAAAAACTATATGCCAATAAAATGGACAACCACGAAGAAATGGACAAATTCTTGGAAAGGTACAATTTTCCAAGACTGAACCAGGAAGAATTAGAAAATATAAACAGACTTATCACAAGTAATGAAATTGAAACCATAATTTAAAAACTTCCAACAAAAGTCCAGGACCAGATGGCTTCACAGGTGAATTCTATCAAACATTTAGAGAACAGCTAACACCGATCCTCCTTAAACTCTTCCCAAAAATTGCAGAAGGAGGAACACCCCCAAATTCATTCTATGAAGCCACCATCACCCTGATACCAAAACCAGAAAAAGATAACACAAAAAAAGAAAATTATAGACCAATGTAACTGATGAACACAGATGCAAAAATCCTGAACAAAATACTAGCAAACAGAATCCAACAACACATTAAAAGGATCATACACCATGATCAAGTGGGATTTATCCCAGGAATGCAAGAATTCTTCAATATATGTAAATCAATCAATGTGATACACTACATTAACAAATTAAGGAATAAAAACCATATGATCAACTCAATAGATGCAGAAAAAGCTTTTGACAAAATTCAACACCGATTTATGATTAAAAAAACCCTCCAGAAAGAAGGCATAGAGGGAACTACCTCAACATAATAAAGGCCATATAGGACAAACCCACAGCAAGCATCATACTCAATGGTGAAAAACTGAAAGCATTTCCATTAAGATCAGGAATAAGACAAGGATATCCACTCTCGCCATTCTTATTCAAGATAGTTTTGGAAGTCCTAGCCATGGCAATCAGAGAAGAAAAAGAAATAAAAGGAATACAAACTAGAAAAGAAGAAGTAAAACTGTCACTGTTTGCAGATGACATGATACTATACATAGAAAATCCTAAAGATGCCACCAGAAAATTTCTAGAACTAATCAGTGAATTTGGTAATGTTGCAGGATACAAAATTAATTAAAAGAAATCTCTGGCATTCCTATACACCAGTGAAAAATCAGAAAGAGAAATTAAGGAAACACTCCCATTTCCCATCACAACAAAAAGAATAAAATACCTAGGAATAAACCTGCCTAAGGAGGCAAAAGACTTGTACTCAGAAAACTATAAAACACTGATGAAAGAAATCAAAGATGACATAAACAGATGGAGAAATATATCACATTCTTGGAATGGAAGAATCAATATTGTGAAAATGACTATACTGCCCAAAGCAATCTACAGATTCAATGCAATCCCTATCAAACTACCAATGGCATTCTTCACAGAAGTAGAACAAAAAATTTTACAATTAGTATGTAAACACAAAAGACCCCAAATAGCCAAATCAATCTTGAGAAAGAAAAACGGAGGTGGAGGGATCAGGCTGCCCGACTTCAAACTATACTGCAGAACTACAGTAATCAAGAGAGTATGGTACTGGCACAAAAACAGAAATATAGATCAATGGTACAGGATAGAATGCCCAGAGATAAACCCACGCACATACAGTCACCTAATTTATGACAAGGGAGGCAAGAACATATAGTGGAGAAAGGACAGCCTCTTCAATAAGTGGTGCTGGGAAAACTGGACAGCTACATGTAAAAGAATGAAATTAGAACACTACCTAACACCATACACAAAAATAAACTCAAAATGGATTCGAGACCTAAATGTAAGACCAGACACTATAAAACTCTTAGAGAAAAACATAGGAAATACACCCTTTGACATAAACCACAGCAAGATCTTTTTTGACACACCTCCTAGAGTAATGGAAATAAGAACAAAAATAAACAAATGAGACTTAATTAAACTTAAAAGTGTTTGCACAGCAAAGGAAACCATAAACAAGACAAAAAGACAACCCTCAGAATGGGAGAAAATATTTGCAAATGAAACAACAGACAAAGGATTAATCTCCAAAATATACAAACAGCTCATGGAGCTCAATATCAAAAAAACAAACAATCCAATTGAAAAATGGGCAGAAGGCCTAAACATACATTTCACCAAGGAAGACATACAGATGGCCAAGAGGCACATGAAAATATGCTCAACATCACTAATTATTAGAGAAATGCAAATCAAATCTACAATGAGGTATCACCTCACGCTGGTCAGAATGGCTATTATCAAAAAATCTAGAAAGAATAAATGCTGGAAAGAGTGTGGTGAAAAGGGAACCCTCTTTCACTGTTAGTGGGAATGTAAATTGATACAACCACTGTGGAAAATAGTATGGAGGTTTTTTAAAAAACTAAAAATAGAACTACCATATGACCCAGCAATCCCACTACTGGGCATATACCCTGAGAAAACCATAATGTTCAAAGAGACATGTATCACAATATTCATTGCAGCACTATTTACAATAGCCAGGACATGGAACCAACCTAAAATGTCCACTGACACATGAATGGATAGAGAAGATGTGGCACATATGTACAATGGAATATTACTCAGCCATAAAAAGAGTCTGTCATACAGAATGAAGTAAGTCAGAAAGAGAAAAAGAAATACCGTATGCTAATGCATATATATGGAATCTAAAAAAAAAAATGGTACTGATGAACCTAGTTGCAAGGCAGGAATAAAGATGTAGACATAGAGAATGGACTTGAGGATATGGGGTGGGAGGGGGAAGCTGGGGTGAAGTGAGAGTAGCATTGACATATATACACTACCAAATGTAAAATAGTTAGCTAGTGGGAAGCAGCAGCATAGCACAGGGAGATCAGCTCTGTGCTCTGCAATGACCTAGAGGGGTGGGATAGGGAGGATGGGAGGGAGGCTCAAGAGGGAGGGGATATGGGGATATATGTATGCATATGGCTGATTCATTTTGGTGTACAACAGAAACTAACAGTATTGTGAAGCAATTATACTCCAATAAAGATCTACTAAAAAAGAAAAGAAAAGAAAAGAAAATACTGTGAAAGGGGGAACATTCCCAAATACATTCTGTGAGGCCACCATTACCCTGATACCCAAATCAGACAAAGATGCTACAAAAAAGGAAAATTACAGGCCAATATCTCTGATAAATACAGATGCCCAAATCCTCAACAAAATATTAGCAAACCAAATTCAACAGTATGTAAAAAGGATCATACACCATGATCAAGTGGAGTTTATTCCAGGGATGTAAGAGTGGTTCAGTATCTGAAAATCAATCAATGTGATACACCACATTAACAAAATGAAGCATAAAAATCACACAATCATCTCTATAGACACAGAAAAAGCATTTGACAAAATCCAACATCCATTCATGGTAAAAACTCTCTTCAAAGCTGGTATAAAGGGAATATATCGCAACATAATACAGGCCACTTATGACAAACCCACAGCTAACATCAGTTGCAATGGTGAAAATCTGAAAGCCCTTCCTTTAAAATCAGGCACAAGACAAGGATGGCCACTCTTGCCACCTCTATTTAACATAATATTTCAAGTCATATCCAGAGCAATTAGGCAAGAAAAAGAAATAAAAGCCATCCAAATTAGAAGGGAAGAAGTAAAACTGTCACTGTCTGCAGATGATATGATACGATATATAGAAAACCCTGGGACTTCCCTGGTGGTGCAGTGGTTAAGAATCTGCGCTCCTTATGCAGGGGGTCTGGGTTTGATCCCTGGTCAGGGAACTAGATCCCACATGCATGCCACAAATAAGAGTTCTCATGCCACAACTAAGGAGCCCACCCTGCACAACAATATAAATAAGTAAATAAATAAATAAATATTTTTAAAAAATCTAAAGTGTCCACCAAGAAACTATTAGAACTAATAACTGAATTCAGTAAAGTTGAAAGATACATGACTAATATGCAGAAACCTGCTGCTTTTCTATACACCTATAATGAACTATCAGAAAAAGAAAGCAAAAAAAAATTCCATTTACAACTGCATCAAAACAATAAAATACCTAGGAATACACTTAACCAAGGAGATTGAAAGACCTATACTCTGAAAACTATAAAACACTGATGAAGAAAATTGAAGATGATACAAAGAAATGGAAAGGTATCCTATGTTCATGGATTGGAAGAATAAATATTGTTTAAATGTCCATACTACCCAAAACAATCTACAGATTTAATGTAGTCCCTATCAAAATACCCATGACATTTTTCAAAGAAATAGATCAAATAATCCTAAAATTTATATGGAACCACAAAAGACCTTAAATAGCCAAAGGAATCTTGAGAAAAAAAGAACAAAGCTAGAGGAATCACACTCCTTGACTTCAGACTATGCTACAAAGCTACAGTAATCAAAACAGTATGATACTGGTGCATAACTGGACATATAGAGCAATAGAACAGAATAGAAAAGCCAGAAATAAACCCATGCTCATATGGTCAATTTAATCTATGACAAAGGAGGCAAAAATATACAATGAGGAAAAGTCTCTTCAATAAGCAGTGCCGGGAAAACTGAAAAACTACATGTAAACAATGAAATGAGAATATTTTCTCACATTATATACAAAAATAAACTCAAAATGGATTAAAAAGCTAAATGTAAGACCCAAAACCATAAAACTCCTAGAAGAAAATACAGCACACTCTTTGACATAAGTCATAGCAATATTTTTTTGGATATGTCTTCTTAGGCAAAGGAAACAAAAATAAACAAATGGGACCTAATTAAACTTAAAACCTTTTGCACAGCAAAGGAAACCATTGACAAAATGAAAAGACAACCTACTGAGTGGGAGAAAATATTTGCAAATGATATGACTGATAAGGGGTTAATATCCAAAATATATAAAGAGCTCATACAACTCAATATCAAAAGAAACCCAAACAACCCAATTAACAAATGGGCAGAAAACCTGAATAGACATTTTTCCAAAGAAGACATACAGATGGCCAACAGGCACATGAAAAGATACTCAACACTGCCAATCAGAGAAATGCAAATCAAAACCACAGTGAGATATCACCTCACACCTGTCCAAATGGCTACCATCAAAAAGACCACAAGTAACAAATGTTTGCGAGGATGTGGAGAAAAGGAAACCCTCCTACACTGTTGGTGGGAATGTAAACTGGTGTAGTCATTATGGAAAACAGTATGGAGGTTCCTCAAAAAACTAAAAATAGAACTACCATATGATCCAGCAATTCTACTCCAAGGTATACATGCAAAGAAAATGAAAACACTAATTTGAAAAGATATATGTACCACAATGTTCACAGCAACTTTATTTACAATATCCAAGATATAGAAGCAACCTAAGTGCCCATCAATAGATGAATGGATAAAGAAGCTGTGTGTGTGTATACATATACACACACACATACATACACACATATATACATACACAGACACACACAATGGAATATTAGCCATAAAAAAGAACAAAATTTTGCCATGTGCAACAACATGGATGGACCTGGAGGGTTTCATGCTTAGTGAAATAAGATGGAGAAAGACAAATACTGTGTGCTATCACTCATAGGTGGAATCTAAAAAATAGAACAAACGAATGAATATAACAAAACAAACAGACACAGATATAGAGAACAAACTAATGGTTACCAGCGGGGAGAGGGAAGGGGCAAGATAGGAGTAGGGGATTAAGTAGTACAAATTACTTTGTATAAAATAAGATACAAGGATTTACTGTACGGCACAGGGAATATAGCCAATATTTTATAATAACTTTAAATGGAGTATAATCTATAAAATACTGAATCACTATGTTGTACACCTGAAACGAATATAATATTGTAAATCAACTACACTTAAAAAAAAAAAAAAAAAGGCGCCATGTTAGGACGAAGGGGAAGGAGGAGAAGTGCTTAAAGCGGGCGGGAGCGGGTGCGGGAGTAGGGTTGGACCCAGGGCTGAGGCAGGCCCCCACCTCCCTCCCGCCTCAGCGGATCACGCCCAGGGCGACAGCCGCGGCGGTTGCGGGCGGGGGTGGGGGGAGTGACTGGGCGGTGCCGGCGCAGGAGACGATGCCGTTTTACAACGCAGGGATCACAGCAAACACAGCTGCCACAGAAGCACTATGGCATTACCTCTCCCATCAGCTTAGCAGCCCCCAAGGAGACTGACTGCCTACTTACCCAGAAACTAATTGAGACTCTGAAGCCTTTTGGCGTTTTTGAAGAGGAAGAGGAACTGCAGCGCAGGATTTTAATTTTGGGAAAATTAAATAACCTGGTTAAAGAGTGGATACGAGAAATCAGTGAAATCAAGAATCTTCCACAATCTGTAATTGAAAATGTTGGTGGAAAAATATTTACATTTGGATCTTATAGGAGTACATACAAAAGGTGCCGATATTGACGCGTTGTGTGTTGCACCAAGACATGTTTGTTGATCAAAGTGACTTTTTCACCTCGTTCTATGATAAGTTGAAATTACAGGAAAAAGTAAAAGATTTAAGAGCTGTTGAAGAGGCATTTGTACCAGTTATCAAACTGTGTTTTGATGGGATAGAGATTGATATTTTGTTTGCAAGATTAGCACTGCAGACTATTCCAGAAGACTTGGACTTAAGAGATGACAGTCTGCGTAAAAATTTAGATGTAAGATGCATAAGAAGTCTTAACGGTTGCAGGGTAACCGATGAAATTTTACATCTAGTACCAAACATTGACAACTTCAGGTTAACCCTGAGAGCTATCAAACTGTGGGCCAAATGCCACAACATCTATTCCAATATATTAGGTTTCCTCGGTGGTGTTTCCTGGGCTATGCTAGTAGCAAGAACTTGCCAGCTTTATCCAAATGCAATAGCATCAACTCTTGTACATAAATTTTTCTTGGTATTTTCTAAATGGTATGTGTTTAGATTATATTAAAATAAAATTGATTGTAGACACTGAAAAAAAAAAAAAAGCAAAAGCCACACTGAGAAAGTGTTACATTCTGCTCTGGATGGTGATCTGTGTTTCTTAGTGCTGAGGGCTTGTGAATCTTCAAAGGGAAAGCACATACTCCTGTGGGATGCCAATTCCGAGAAAGCTGAGAGGTTCACCCACTCAAATTTGTTCCTGAAGAAACAAACTTCTGATCACCACTGTTGAGAAGCCAAGAGTTAGACAGTGCCTCAATTTAGGAGACACAGATAAGTTAACAAACAAGGTTCTGATATGGCTCCCAGACCATCCCGTTTGCTGCTGCTTAGCGTGGTGGCTGGACTCCCATTGTGATGGATCCAGAAGTTTCTTTGATTTTTCCCACTTATCCATTATCTCTGTTCCAGACAAGATGAAAGAGGAGAACAGGTACTGCTTTAAAAGGAATCAATCTGTTTTATCATACTAGAGAAAAAGAGTGAATTCCGGGCTGTGGGCAATTACACTGTTCACATACTTATGTAGCTAGAACTTGGTGGAAGGTCTGTGAGGTGAAGTTGTGAAGTTTGCATTTTATTTCATTTTGCACTGGAGTTTCAAAGCACTAGGTGACACTATTTTGATTAGCCCAATAAAGGAGTGCTCATTAATATATATATATATATATATATATATATATATATATATATATATATATATATATAGTGAAAGGAATTGGGTTTGGCAAAGTGATGCCTTGGCTAAGCTGTTGGTGTCCCACAGGTGATGTTACTTAAGACTGGATAACCTAGATTTTGGTAAAAATGCTGCAGACTGATCTGCCTGGACCATAAAAGTGAAACCTATAGATGTGGAGAGTATAGGACTTCTCTGAAAGGAGCTAAATATTTATCCTGTCAAACATACAGGAGCAAGAGATGAATGGATTTTTGTTGGAGGAGGGAAGAATTTCCTTTCTCTGGTATTGAGTTAGCTGGGACCTGGACTCTGAGATAAGGAGAGCCCTGGGGATTTTTTCTGTGGAAAACCAAACTGACCTTCACCAGGTGTAGCCAACACAGGCAGTGGCTGAGCTCGGACTCGGAGGGCTGACTCTTAGGCTAGTGCTTCCTCCACTTATCCAGCTCATAGCCTCTGTCTCCCCACTGAATGAGATGGCAGAAAAAGACATCCTCTATCAATGCATGATTCACACAAATTTCAATGGATTTATGTTAAGTCTTTTAAGTTGAAATTCTCAGGGTGTATCTCCTAGCCAAACTACTAATACAAGTATGGTACTTTTCTAGTTGTTGCAATTATTTGTCCTGATTGTTCATTAGCAAAACCCTAGGTCTCCTGAATTATTCATGTCTCAAGAATAACCACAAAAATGTATTATGATCAGAGACAAGGGCCTTAGCCCTGCAAAGAATGAGGTATTGTCCTTGCACGGGAAACCCCTGTCCCATTCCTATGTAAATGAGGGTCATGAAGAATCTTTTTTTTTAAAGTGCTGATACTGCACATCATTAGTATCCACATATATAAATATCTTCTGATTATCCAGATCATCTGCAAACGAGGCGTCAAGGAAATCTTAACGATATTGGACATTTCATTTTTCCTGGTGTACAAGGTAATAAATATCCTTTCAATTATAAATTACATTATCTTATAAAAGATATGGACAACTGGAAAGGTTGAGAATTAAAGAATTTAATTTATTTACTATAACATTTTAATTCTCTTTTATAGTTATGGCCTATGCTTTTAATTCTTTAAATATTGTCTCATGTACTCACATGTTTATTTATTTTAAATATGTTACTCTGATGTTTGCTCTGGGTTATGTTAGGCCTTTAAAATAGTGACTGAAAACAAATTATAGAAAAACAGCAGTGACAAAAATCCTACATAATTGGAATATTAAAAGTTATCCTGCAAATGTGCATTCCTGTTTCCCTCCTCCATATTTACAGCAATGTATATAAGGAAAAATAAGGGGAACATCAACAGTTATAACAGGGGAACATGAAGGATGCAAGCCTTCCAGCAGGCAATAATATTTAAATAAATTTGGTCTTCGTATCATCCTCTTGAAGGCTTTCTTCCCATTTCAAATATTGTTTAACCTTGAAGATGGATTTTTAAAGTCAGTCATTGGCAGTTTGGTTCAGGACATATTCTCTTATGGCATTTCACAGATCTAAGGTTATTGGATATGTGTTGTCATTTTGTCTTGATTTGTTTTAAAATTACATTTAGAGCTCTCTTTGTAAAAAGTATTTCAAATGGAAGAATTAAGTTTTATTAAAAACATTTACCAAGAGTGACACCACTTACAAAAATCAATCAATATACTCTTGATAAAAATTACAGTATTCTTATGAAGAAATAAAACAATTATATTTATCTTCAGAATGCCTGATCTCTCTTCTCTTCCCTCAAAACAACAAAAAAGGCATTTTGTATATCATTTAAAAGAGAATGGAATTTTTCTTGTTTTCATGAAAAATAAAAATGATTGAAATAAAAGTTGCCATGATACAGTAGAAAACAGAAAACCCATGAACCTATTAGAATTTACTAACACATCAAATAAATAATCTACATGATAATATAGGAGTATAGACAAGACAAATACCCACTTCTAAGTGGATATTATACAAATGATATCTACCTATCAAAGTCACTGTAAGAATCAAATGAAATAATAATTATTTTAAAAGCTGTGTTTTTACAAGCAGTTAATAGAATAGACCAATATTCTTTTAAACTCACTGGGGGAATATTCCTAATAAGCATGAAATGTTTTATACTGTACTGTACTTGAATGCACGCATGCATGTGTGTGTGTGTGTATGTTGTAGATCTTGAATTAGAGCCACACACAATTCTTAAGGCATGTGAGTCATAATCTATATTCCAATTGTTTAATATCTTCCAGAATCTCTAATCTATACATCCAGTGTCACACTACATAAGCAGGAAAGGGCTCCATATTTTCCAAGTTAAGAATTAATACTCTTGTTTTACTTGTAGATAGAGTCAAAAGATGAAAGTGGTGTTTCTGATCACTTTCCTTTTGGTCACAGCTCACTGCACACCAGTAAGTAAACTCTTAATGTCTATTTCTGCAAATCAGTCTTGGTTCATGCATTCCAAACTTTTATATTCAACACTCAAAAAAAAAAAAAAATCTATCATTGGATTCAAAGCCACAGTCTCCATTTTAAGTTTCTTTGGAGCTAAAAGTAGCTCTTTCAACCTATTTTAAAAGACCCTGTTAGAAAAACAATAGATATGAGTCAAGCACAGCAGGGAAACTCTCCTGGCCTCAGAACAGAGCAGTCATTCTCAATCTTGGCTTTGGAATTGCTTGGGAAACTTTAAAAAGTTCTGATGTCTGGGTCCCACCCCCAAAACCTGACTTAATTGACCTGGGGTGTGATCCAGGCATCAGGATTTTTATATGCTCCTTAGGTGATTATTTCACTGGGCAACGGAGGTTGAGAACCACTGGATGAGGGAGGGGCCGTCAGAGGGAGCTGTGATTGCTCTGGAGAAGCCCTTGATAAACCTTGAGACAAATGGAAGCCGCGTGGTAGCAGGTTAAGGAAAACTACAGCTCAGGTCGTTATTATGAACAAAGCAGAGAGTGAGTAGGCTGAGAGAATTACAGGCTTACCTCGGAGACACTGCAAGCTGGGTTCCAGACCACAACAATAAAGCAAATATTGCAAGAAAGTGGGTCACACGAATTTCTTGGCTTCCCAGTGCATATAAAAGTTATGTTTACACTATACTGTAATCTATTATGTGTGCAGTAGCATTATGTCTACAAAACAGTGTGCACCTTTATTGAAGAATATTTTATTGCTAAAAAACGCTAACCATCATCTGAGCCTTCAGCAGGTCGTAGCAGTAATATTTTTAAAGATCACTGAGCACAGATCACCATGATAAATATGATAATAATCAAAAGTTTGAAATATTGTGAGAATTACCAAAATGTGACACAGAGACATGAAGTGAGCAAGCACTGGTGGAAAAATGAATGATAGACTTGTCACAGGGTTGCCACAAACCTTCAATTTGTAAAAAAAAAAAAAAAAAAAAATTGCAGTATCTGTGAAGTGCAATAAAACTAGGCATGCTTGTAAATATTTTTGGTATTAAAAAGGATTAGTGACCGATGTTAACAGATGCAAAATTCATTCACTTATTCTGTAAACAAATTTTTCTTGAAATGGGCGGATCATGCTAGGTGCCAGGATTACACAGATGACAAAACATAGTCCCTGCCTTCTGGGAACTCAAAGTCTAAATCTCCTAGTTAATTACTATTATTATTATTACATCTATTTCCTCAGTCTCCATACTCTTCCTCTCAATTTTCACAGGTACGAGAATTTCATTCTGGAATTCACCATGATCACTTCTTAAACTGGAAGGTAACTGTTCTTTTTTTTAAAAAAACAAAATTAGGAATATTTGTTGTCTCCTAGGAAGATATGATTTAGGGAGAAAATATGTGGCATTTTCAAGAAGTAATATTTTCAGGAACATAAAGTATGATTACAAGATTTTCTCCAAGAAAAGGGAACCCTCTTACTGTTTTGGTGGGGATGTAAATTAGTGCAGCCACTATGGAGAACAGTATGGAGGTTCCTCAAAAAACTAAAAATAGAGTTGCCATATGATCCAGCAATTCTACTTCTGGGCATATACCCAGACAAAACTATAATTTGAAAAGATATATGCACCCCTATGTTCATAGCAGCACTATTTATAATAGCCAGGACATGGAAGCAACCTAAATGTCCATCGACAGATGAATGGATAAAGAAGATGTGGTATATATACACAATGGAATATTACTCAGCCATAAAAAAGAATGAACTAATGTCATTTGCATCAACCTGGATGCAACTAGAGATTGTCATACTAAGTGAAGTAAGTCAGAAAGAGAAAGACAAATACTGTATGATATTACTTATATGTGGAAACTAAAATACGATACAAATGAACATATCTACAAAACAGAAATAGACCCACAGAGATAGAGAACAGATTTGTGGTTGCCAAGGGGGAGGGGGCTGGAGGAGGGATGGAGTGGGAATTTGGGGATAGCACATGCAAACTATTACATATAGAATGAATATCAACAAGGTCCTACTGTAAAGTACAGGGAACTATATTCAATATCCTGTAATAAACAGTAATGGAAAAGAATATGAAAAAGAATATACATATGTATAACTGAGTCACTTTGCTGTACAGCAGAAATTAACACAACATTGCAAGTCAACTATACTTCAACAAAATTTAAAAAAAAAGAAAAATATTTTCTCCAAGGTTAAAATGAAAAATCTAAGGTGGGAAGCATAGGAACCAGCCTCACTGGCATACCTAGGAATTCTGTGGACAGTTCCTGCCAGTTGGGAGAATCATCTCCAGAGAAATAGACCATCTCCAGGCCTGTGAAAGTTAAAACACCAGCCTTGTGTCACTTCTTGTTTGGGTGAACACCACCCTTCTCAATATACAACTGGTTTAGATCCTTCTCTTTCACAATAAGGGGTAACATAAGTCATTAAACGTCTTTTACAAGTTTAGCATAATCTGACTTAAATAATCTAGAACCCAGAGATCACCAGAATACTTTGTTTTTGCAACTGAATATTATGTTCTTACTTTTCAGAGGATCCATCAAAGAATGAGCCCATGTAGACTATTACTGCATCACCTGGTAAACTCATTAAATACATCCATTATAATATCTAAAATTCCTCATTAACAAATTACATGTATTATTCATCTCAACCGACAAATGTCTACTTTTTTTGCCAAGCAAGCTCAGAGATAAATTTATACTTATTTTCAGTAATTATCTTTAGCATAGATTTTGATCTGTACATTGTGGCCTCTTGGTATATTGCTTGCTGCTTTGCACCTTCCTGAAGATGCCTGGAGCATCTTTGAAAGCTCAGGTTTCTGCTCAGAGAGAACTGCCAAAGCACACAGCTCTCTGTTCCTCACCTTGGCTCTCAACTTCCCTTTCCTTTTATAGTCTGACTAAAAAGGCAGAGATAAATCTTTATGTTTCTATGGACTCTGGTTGTTTTTTAGGGGAGTTAATCTCTGGAAAATTTTTGTACTGATACTCATCTCAGCTAACTCCTAACTCCCTTTTCTTCTATATGATTGTCCAATTTACATTACAACAATTTTCTTTACTACTCACAGACCTTAAAGTAATTTTTGCAATTTCTTCTTGGAAGTATTTCTTTTTTTAAGAACTTAAAAAATTATATGTGAACTGAAACAAAATTTCCTAACAATTAAATGTCAGGTAACTGGGTTTTTTTTCCCCCCTTTGCAGTACCTTCAGAGGTTTTATAAACTCTTCAATACCTGTGTAAGTTTTCATTTTTGATTTTTCTATCATTATCAACACTTGAAAGAAGAATGAAAGTTCAGGAAAATAAAGAGAAAGACAGGAAATGTGAAATCATGTTTGAGGGTTTTGTCATCATAATACTGGCTAATTTCCCATTTATATCTTATTTTTAATAAAACTTTGTCACTGCTTATGAATTAAGAATGTTCCACGTACTAACAAAATTGCTAATTAATGGAAGAACTAAAACTTGTGAATCTGTCTGAAAAGCATTACAATTTCTTGGAAATGTTGAAGATAGTTATTAAGCAAAAGTCCTCTCAAATTTTCATTACATGTATCCTACTAAAAATATCTGAGAGGGAACTTCCATTTAAAAAAAATATACATATATATTTATATATAAAATATGTGAAATTATTTAAGAAATCATAAGTTCTTAAAATTATTCTATTTCCTTCTATTTTTCAGCTCTAAAATGTCCATTTTATGCCAAAGTCACCATCTTATCTTCTAATTCCTTGAGCATTTTAATCACAGTTATTTTAAAGTCAGTGTCTGGTAACTCCACTGTTTGGACCTCCAACTCTTCTAGTTGTTCTTCCCAAAAAGATTGGCTGGAACAACAAGGTTGGAAAGAAAGTACTTGCTTTTCTTTTCAAAGATGAAATGCAAACAATTTGAAATTTCAGTAATTAACTGTCATATACATAGAGAGAAATAGAGGAAGTTAGTAATGTTAATAAAACTAAAAAAAATGGTATTGGTTGAAAATTCTCCCCTCTTATCTATATAAACTTAAAAATATTTTATTACTCAAGTAGTAGCTACGTAATATTTATATGTCGAGGATTTATAAATGCCTTTTTTGTCTTGATTTTTATTTTATCAGCGGAAACCACCAATGAACAGATGGACTACCATAGTCCCCATGCTACCATTCCCACCAATAACAGAAATTACTCCTCCTTTGACTCCTAACCCAACAGACTCCTTTACCCCCGACAGACGGGGAGATTCATGATTCATGAAGTTCTCCAGGAACTTCGTAGCCAAATGCGGCTTCTTTCTCCAGCATTGTTTAACACCGCAACTGATGATCAAAGACTTTATCTCTCTGCTCCTTGTACCACAGTGAACACTTTTCAGTATCCTGGATAAAATGGCAGTGCTTCATTAAAAATGTTTATATCACTATATTATTCCCACGTGGAATGTCATTTTCCATCATTATCGACATTTAAAGAGAGATCAGGAAAACAAGCAAAGGAATCTAGGAAACAGGATCTCTTTTTCTCTGGGAAGTCATATGCCTAGCTAAGAACCAGAGATTCTATGACAAAGGAAGGAAGGAAAAAGAATATCGGGGAGGGGTATGCAGCCTGCAGTCTCTGCCATTCTTGGGGAGGGCTGGGTGACAGGACTGTCCTCAGCCTACATCCAAGCCCTTGAGAGACAACTGGGATGTTTCCGGCAAGAGGAGATGGTGTTTTGACCCTTTTAACTGGGATGGAAATTGATGAAGCCATGCGGAAATGCACTTAAAATTTCCTTTTGTCTTATTTGAGAGGCAAAGTTACAAGTTTCTCCCTAGTCTGTCTCTACAGATGTACAAGGCAAAAAGGAACAAAAAAGATTTTACAGATATTACTCATTCTCCACCTCTACAAATCCGCAGTCCACTTTTCAGGAAAGAGAATGGTAACCATTTTACCTCTTAATTAAGAACAGTAATCACAGTCTATTAGTCCCTTCTGTTCCTTCGTGGTGGAAAAATCACTACATGGCATTCATAGGGGACTTTGGCTTCATTTGGGAAGTTTCCCAAAGGTCTCTCTTTACAACTGGTTCAACAGGGCTACACCTAAAAGTCAAAGGGAATGGAGTCTGCATAGGAGGGGACATGCATCTATTTCATAGAAACCAAAGTCTCAGACTTGGAAAGGACCTTAGAGGCCATTGAGTGGACATCACCTGGGAGCTTGTTAGAAATGCAAAAGAGATCAGGCTCCACTGGGGACCTACTGAAGCAGTATTTGTGTTTAAGCAGGACCCCCCAGTGCTTCTCCAAAACGTCACTGACATATAGACATCTGCCAGAATACCTCAGTCTATGTAAGAGAGACATTCCATAGTCTTTTCTTGGCTAGCTTTGATCTTGTAAAAGTCATTTTTTTGTATGGAGTTAAAATTTGGTTCTAATCCAACTCTTTGGGGTCACATCAGATAAATCCAGCCTGGTTTCTCAATGTTAACCCTTCAAATAAATAAAGATAACTTTCACAGTCCCAAGTTCCTCCAAGAAAACTTCCCCAGTCCTCCAACCATCCTCTGTATGACATGGTATGATTTTTCAATATCCTGGGAGTCTTTGCCAAATATTCTTTAGTTTTTATATTGTTCCCATCCTCGAAGATCGTTTTCAAAACTGCACATAATACCACAGATGTGATCTGGAAAATGATAAAAATGGGGTGATTGTCTCCGACATTCCAGATCCTACATCTGTTAATATGATTTAGGGCTGTGACTGTCTTTTATTTTTCTTAATATTTATTTATGTATTTGGCTGTGCCAGGTCTTAGTTGCGGCACGCGGGATCTTCTTAGCTGCGGCATGCATGCAGGATGCAGGATCTAGCTCCCTGACCAGGGATCAAACCTGGGCCCCCTGCATTGTGAGCGTGGAGTCTTAACCATTGGACCCCAGGGAAGTCCCTGTAACTGTCTTTTTGGGTAACCACTAAGTCCTTTTCCTGCATTGCTAAAAACATGTTAGATGTTTTCTGTACCTGTACCCTTGGACTGAAGGACAGGACTTTACATTTACCTCTGTTACCACTTATGTGATTAGACCCAGCTCAGCATTCTCACACACAGATATTTCTAATCTAGACTCTATCATTAAATATATTTGAGTTCAGTGCTCCAATACATGGTCTTAACTCTCTCTGTTCGTTCACCTATCCATCCAACAAACAATTTTAAGTATTTCCTCGGTTCCAGGCACTGGGGAAACAGATGACAACGGGACAGTCTGGACTTCTGTCCTCATGGGATTCTCACTGCTTTGAAGCAGTATTTGCTCTCCCAGGGAGGGTGCTGTTAAACATAAAATATATTTGACAGTATAGCAGATACTGTAAGGGCTATAAATTAGTTTCATGACCAAAGCACTGAGAACAAATAGAAGACTTAGTAAAGCAAATATTTACATGGCTAATAAATGGGTATGTTACAATGCATCTTGATAGCTGAAGCCTGGACAGAAATGCTTACCCAGAACTTCCCAGCCCTGTCTCCATGTTAGTATCATCTGGGGACCTTAAATACACCTAGGTCCCATCCCAGACCTACGGGATTGACATTCTTGGTTGTGCAAGGAACCAAAGCATCAGCATGTTAAAAATGCCTGGGGTGATCCTAATGCGTAGCTGGGTTTGAGAACCATGGCTCCACACGGGTTCTCAGAAGCACGGTGGTCCCTCTACATTGTGTGGATTGGTTCTGGGACCCCCCACGGATACCAGAACCTGTGGATGCTCAAATCCCTTATATATAGTAAAATGGCCTGGTATTTGCAAACAACATATGCACATCCTCCCTGTATACTTTAAATCATATCTAGCTTACTTATAATACCTAATACAATGTAAATGCTGTGTAGTTTTTACACTGTATTGTTCAGGAAATAATGACAAGGAAAAAAAGTCTGTCAGCCACAACCATCATTGGCCTAACTACCTAGTACACACGTCAGCAATAACGTAACATTTTCTTTCAACACTTGGATTGCTTTTGTTAATGACCTGAAAGAGAACTACACAGAATAAAACACAGAATATTTAAAACACAGGTACAAATAGAAAATAGAAATAGAGAAAATATAAATTCATTCCCTCTTTCTTTCACACACACACTGTGTTAACACTTACCAAAACCCTGGTTCTTCTCTCTTGATATCCCTGGTATGATGACGATGTTGACAACGACAACTGCTATATGGTGCCTACAGTGCCCACGTGGTTGGGCGACACGAGATGTGTGGCACTGAGACCTCAGGCTGAATTGAACCTTTGACAGAACATCAGAAGGACCATCGCAGTGGGAGGAACCGACTTCTGACTGCAAATTGTTGACGCTTTGGAGGAGGCTTAATAATAGTCAGGACCTGCTGTAGAAAAGTGTTTCTTTTTCTTTGCAACATCAGACAAATCTTGCAGTGGCTCTGGGAAGGTGTTGTTAGCCCTCGGGCTATTTCAGGGTTGTACTTGAGAATCAGTTCCTTCAACACGTGGAGCTGTTGAAAAAATCTGCCACAAGTTTTTCAAACGTCCAAACCAACGAACCCCGCTCTTGAAAAACCTACTTCATCATCACTCTGGCCCTGAGCGGTAAGTCCTGCACGCTGCCAAGGCCCCGCCGCCGCCATCTGGAGCACGAAGTGGATCCTGGCACCGCTTACCTTCACACTCCGAACACTCCACACAGACGCTCACTCTATTCCTGCAAGCGCTAGACCATCACTCACAAAAGAAAGAGGTCTCCAAATTGTAAACGCCAGGCAGTAACATCTTGGATCCCAGAATATTTGCAAAAATAGGTACAACATGAACAAGGCCAAAGGACACTGCACACATTTACACACTTCCACCCCCTCGTAGTGGTGTCATTCTCTAGCTCCTGACAAATCTGCAGGCTTTATTGATGTGGTAGGCTGAATAACAGCCCACCAAACCTCCCACGACCCGATCTCTGGAACCTGTGAAAATGTTACTTCGTGGAAAACAGCTCTAGCAAGTGTCATTAAGGATTGGAGGTGGAAAGTATCACGAATTACCCAACTGGCCTTAGAGAAAAAAAAAAGAAAGGCCTATATAAGATGTCAAGAGGAGCAAAACGCTAAACCGTTGACTTCAAAACAAAAGGGTTTGCAGCAAATAATTCATAAAAGCGATATAACAAACACAAAAACATTCCCGAGAAAATAAGAAAGACAGCTCTCTGCCTCGAAGTATTGCGTTTTCATTAACTATAACCCGACCATAACCGCGATCTTACTTTCTTTCTTGTCAAAGTTTTGAACGCTACCGGTTCATTCCTGTTTCAAGAAAGAAGGAATAGATCTACCTAGAAAAACACATAACTCCGAAATAAAAGTAAACCTGATGAAAAAAAAAAACAAAAAACAAAGGCAGTGTTACGAAAGCATTTGACACGCGCTTAGAGCTCACTTTCCTTGTTCTACAACACATACCAGGGAAAAGTACGAACACAGTTCCTTTAACACCACAAATTGTACAAGCAAACTTCCAATACTTGGGAGAATCGCAATGATGACCTCCACGGACGAAAACTAAAACTCGCGCTTTAAAAAAGGCCAACTGCAGGATACCTATACTTTTCCTTTCTAGTAAGCGTGAAATCGTACCATGGCCGGGCACCTCACCCTCAAATTCAAATAACTCTACAGATAGGATCACTTTTCTCATGCAGTCGATAGACCCCCTTACTTCTAGAATAAAGAGTTTCTAAGCTACTATTACCAGCAGCAATATTTTGATACCTAGATATTGCCAAAAATCTTAGAAAAAATATGTGTAGCTTAAGCATGACCAGCAGTCACTGCACTCATCTACATATTCCACACCCCTTTTGTGATCTCATTTAGCACGTCCTTTTCCTAGCATTGTTAGTGGTGCAGTTCCAATAAAACTTAAAGGTAAAGACACTCTACAAATTTAAAGATAAACAACATAAATTAGCTCCTTCCTTCAAGGGTTTGGGCAAATGACGTCGCTGTGATATATGGCGGTTCAGCAAGGCTCTGTACACGTAACTAAAAGAGCTACTCTGAAAAGATGAAATTTGGCAAACCACGTTTGAAACTCCAGTCCTTGTATTGATGAAAATACGTTGTCAGTTTAAAGCTTCAAGCACAAGGACAAAATGTGCTTTCTTTCAAATATGTGGCAAATGATCGCCCTTAACCTGAAAAGTCAGTTGCACAAACACTCATTCTAACTTTGAATTGAGCAAACTAGGGAGAAAGCTCGTGCAGCGCCCCCTCCTACACACACGTATTTGGAGAAGTCGCGGGAGTCTGCACAGCCGGAGTGGTCACACTCCGCCAGTGGGAACCAGCTTCGTGATCAGAGTGTCTCCCCTACCAAGCAAGAAGAAATTGTTTCCATGTATCATTAAACCCTCCTGTCTTCAACTCTACAAGCACAGGGTCCTCCGTTCCCTTTTTCACCGGGCCTTTGAAATCCAGAACAAGACTGCTGGAAAATCCATCCTGCAGGAAACTCCCGAGCCCTCCTAGACTCATATTAGACTTCAAAAAGAGCAAGTCCTGTCTCAGGCAATGGTTAGTAATTCACATTTCCACGTCCACATAATAAATATTATCAATCTCCCCAATCCTCTCCTTCCTTCTTCACTGTGAATTAGAATTGGAGTTTCCAAGTTTACCTGTTCTTCAGTTGTCTCTCTTGGGATTACACTAGAACCAGGACTCTTCTGGTATTCTCCCTTGGCCAAAATAAATTAGCCAGAGTTTTATATCTTTAAAACAGGAAGAAATAATGCTGTTTCAAAAAATCTTATTAAAGATGGACCGGAATAACTGAGAATACAGAGGTGTCTGAGGTGGGGAGAGACACAAATATTGGGGCAAGAGGGGAGGGGACTCTGATGTGAGCTGCAATCTGACCTTTAGACAGTCTACCAGTTTGATTTTTTACAGACTATCTCCCCCAAAGAAAAAAGTATTATGTAATATAGACATACATATTACACATATATACATCTACATAAACATATACATAGATATAATCTATAAGCAAAATATCTACATTTTGTTTTGTGACATAAAAATTAAGATACCTGGAAATCTGGTTGGGAAGCACTCATGTAAGGGAAAAAAGTGATGTCTGTACACTAGACTACTGTTACCATCAAACAAATCTTAAATCTAAAATGCCATTTTCGGATTTGTGACTAGTGGTGCTTTCTTAAACAAATACCAGAGCTGTGAAAGAGCCCATAGTCTTACAAGGCTAGTTTCAATATTTCACAAGAAATTCATTGATATTGGCCTAGTAATCAAAATATTTACCTAAGACAGTCTGCCTCAGGGCAAGAAGGTCCTCCACTCTCTTGTAGCTCAAGCAGGGTAAGAAAAGCATTAGTGCTATAATCCTCACAGAAACCCTGCAGATGTGAATATCCTTTGAGGAGAGCCACAATATGATTAGAAAAATATAAGGAAATATACGTGTGTGATAAATACTAATATAAGTTAGCAGAGAGAAAGCGGAGAAGCTTCCTTCTTAGTCATTTTACAAAGGTTGTAAACCTCTTGGCAAAACCAAAGTAGACATAATAATCTCGAAGATAAATCTCATTTATGAACAAAAATGCAAAACTCAACTAAATCTATAAAATCTTTATGAACTGAAGCTAGTAGTGTATTAAAAGAACATATACAAGAACTAAATAGGTTTCACACCAGGAATATAGAACTGAAGTACATGTAAGTATACTGTACCTGTGGGCAGGATACAAATTTGCTCTCTAGAAAGCTCTCTTGGAGGAACTTCACTTGCAGGATGTGGATGTGTACACTTTCTGGTACATTTCTATTTGCCCACCAAGCATAACATCGGAGCAAAGGCCAGCAAGGAGAAGACATGATGTAACTTAGGTTCACTTAATTAGAATTTGACGTGTGCCTTGTATTTTTCTCTGACAACAATGGTAGTTTTTATCTGGAAAAAAAATAAAACTTACAAAATATTTCAAATGTTACTTGTCTACAGGATTTGGTTCTCTTTCTTTGAGGGGTTCTCTGGTGGTCAGGAATTCACAGTCCGTGTACTGTACTGGCCTCACCCAGGTTCTGAAGTGCATGTTCCCCTCCAGCCTCAGTATAATTACGTATGATCAAGGGCGTGTGGTTGGTTTCAAAGCCAGGGGTGAGCAATTCTCTCAAAAACAAATCCTGAAAACAGACTGTCACTCCCCATCTGACATCATCTTTTGTAAGGCCTCCCGTCTAGAAAACACACAAAGCCACAGGCATTTTGTGGGGTTAAGAGAATATCTGGTGGGTATTGCTCTCTGGTGGAGCCTCCTGCCTGTCTTAGAATGCTCCAGCGGCAGCAGGTGAGTCTTGAGGGGTCTGGAGGGAAATGCCTACGCTCTGATTTATGGATTCAGGGCTTAGTGACCTTCAGGCATCAGCTAGAGCAGGAGCTACTTCCGGCAGATATGGCAACATGAAATAGTCACTGGAGTAGAATGGAATGTTTGTATCCTGGGGGCGGGCAACAAGACCCACAGGGGTAGGAAAAGATTTTAGAATTTTTTAATTTTTAAATTCATACTTTTAAACTTATTTTTAGTGAGTTCTATAATGTACGTAATAAATAGGCAGTAGAACATGCTGAAAATGGGTAAATAATTATATGATATATATATACATACACATTTATATGCATATATATATGGCACACACTCAAAATTGTTTACTGATGAAGCACATGATTAAAAACAAACAAGAAACAGAGACCACGGTGGTAGAAGTCTGTTAGGTGAGCGAGCCTGTTGATTTGCCTGCAAGGTTTCCAGTTCCTTCTTCCTTGTGGTCTTCCCCAGCAGATTCACTGAAGGGAAAAGGCAGAGACAGAATCTGCAAAGTCTGTGGCTGGGAAAGATTTTCCCGTACATTTCTTTGTTGTTCGAACTTGAAATGATAAGACTGTAGTCATTAAATATGTTTTCCCCTTTGCTAAACCTCTAGAGGAGTGAGTAGTTTAAGAGAAGAGATGAAGGAAACAAAACAGCCCCATACTTACAAGATGTTTTAAAAATTAGCATCTCTTGGATAAAAGGGTCTTTTTACTCAGATTGTTTACTATAGCTTTCCTAACATCATTCCAGCAAGCTTTTAAGAAAATTTAACTGAGCAGGTAATTTAAACATGTACTGGTTATTAAAACCTGTTTTGTAGCATTGTTGGGAAGATCAAATAGATAGCACAGTGCTTTGGCTGTAATGAGAGCTTAGAGAGGATTAGTTTTGTTATTTCTGTTTTATTATTATTATTTAAAATTTTTAAATTATTATGACATAGCTCCCCGCTTGGCCTTTCTTGAGGTGGTTCTCTAGATTTCTGGAAGTTTTTTGGGACCCTGGGAAATTTATTCTCTCTGACCCTCTTTCCAGGCTGGGCTGGTTTCACGTCCCATTGTCCCTGACCGAACATGGGTGCTTAATTCTCCTCTGATATGGAGCATTCTTACTGAGCAGTTCCCTTATATGTGGCCAGACTGGTCAGGTTGCTTTCCCTTCGTAAGGGGCCAGTGGAACTGGCAGGACTGACAAGCCTTTAATATAAAAGGTAACAACTTTCATCTCTTTATCCCTGCCACATTGCACAGTGCTCAATAAATGTTTATTGGATTGAACTGAATATTAGGAGAGGCAGTAAATTTAGTCAAAGGAATGACTCTCTAAAGGTGGAATATCAGAAAAAGAGAGGTCATCTTTGGGAGTTAATATTCCTTAGACAATCCCACAGAGTATCAGCATAATCTGCCTACAAAAATCAGTCCAGCTGACTTCATCAATACAGAAGGCTGAGTGGTGGGTGGGGAATGGCCCACTATGGGGAGTGCTGGTCAGGTGTGTGTCAGAGGAAGACCCTAGATTCATGGGAAAATAAAAGTAGACAGTATCATTGTATATGACAGGGAGGTGGCTCCCAGGTACAGAGGTACCCCAACACCTGGAACTGTACCACATATATATAGAACCAAGGGGCCTGAAGAGCAAGTCTTGGGAGCAGTACAGTGGGCCTGTGTCTCAGCTTGGGCTCCTATAACACAACACCATAGACTGGGTGGATTAAGCAGCAGAAATTTATTTCTCACAGTTCTGGAGGCTGAGCATGGTCAGGTGCCAGCATGGTCAGGTTCTGGTGAGGGTTCTCTTCTTAGCTTGCAGACAGCCACCTTCTTGCGGTATCTTCACATGGCAGAAAGACAGAGTATGGGAGCAAGCAATCTCTCTAGTCTCTTCTTTTAAGGGCACTAATCTTATCATTAGGATCTCAGCCTCATGACTTCATCTAAACCTAATTATCTCCCAAAGACCCACCTGTAAATATCATCATACTTGGGGGGGTAGGGCTTCAACATATGAATTTGAGGGGCACTCAATTCAGTCCATAGCAGCCTAAGTACTTGGGTTGGAATCCCAATCTTCATTTCATAGCCAGGGCTTTGGGCAAATTATTCAACCTCACTTTGCCTCAGTCTCCTCATCCATAAGATGGAAATAGAAATACAAGTCCCTGCCTCAGGATGCTGTTGTGAGGCATGAACAAATACAATTAAAGAACCTGGACCAGTGTCTGCAGCATGGCAACTGTGAAATATAGTGTAAGTTATTTTTGTTATTAGCTATAATTATCCAGAGAGGTGAGGGCAAACGAAAACCCTTAATAAATAAAGTGAAAGCTGAGCTTTGCACTTGAACCCAACCAGAACACCCACTTTAGCTAGGTCAACATTTACCAGTGGCCTCGGGAGTTGGCAGCAAATGACCTGGAACCAGCCTATGTGCCGTCACGGGTCTGCCCCGACACACCTAGTCTCCTGTGCAGAGCATCAGGCTTCCTTTGCCACCACCTGGGCCTACCTTGTACTTCCTGTTCTCTCTCAACTGCCACCTTGTCTTAGCATTTCTCTGTGTCTGTCATTTTCTCACTTCTCAGGGGAAATCTTTAAGGGTTCTTGGTAGCCATTCTCTGGTGGCTAAAGAGCCCTATTCCCTCCTCAGGGTGGCTTCCTAGGACTAGCTGCTGCCAAGGGGCTGCCACTCATGCTGGTTCTTCCTGTACTTGGATCCCCAGAGCAGAGGTCAGCAGGGCAGCCACCAGAACAGGAGATGCTTGGGGGAGAGACCCGCAACCAGGGCAGGAAGTCTAGAAAGTACTGCAGTCTTTTTAAGCTCCCAGATTCCATTTAGCTTTGTTCTCCCTCCTTCTTCCAGACCTATCAGACCCAACACCCCCTTTTAAATACAAATATTTTGTAATTCTCAGGTGAGTCTCCAGGAATGAAATGCATAGATAAAACCATCTACCTGTATACTTACCTTCAAAGAACTAATATAATGCTCTAACTGTGCTATAAAGCAGAACTAAGGAGAGTGATTTATAGATATTTCAATATGTAGATGCTCAGGCATGACACTGTTAGAAGACACTGTTTGTCAGCTCCTTGGTTTCCAGGCAGACCCCCATGAATACAACACGCACAAATGCAAGTGGTGGGCCACTGGTGATTTGATTTTCCAAAATGGTGGACATTTCCTGGAAAATTCCAAATAAAGTTCAATTTTGCCTGGATCTGCCTGAGAACCACTGCTCTCAGCTGTTTTGAGAAAAGCTCTGTGTAAATGGTAAAATATTCATGCATGCCCATTTCCCTGTCCAACTCCAAAGGGCCAAGTAAGAAACAGAGGCCTTGGGATCAGAAAGAATCAACTGGAGTCAAGACAGACATTCAAACCCTGCTGTACCACCTCCTTTGATGTGACCTTGGGGCAGTTATTAACCTTTCTAACCTTGGCTTCCTCATCTACAAAATATGCATATAAAATACCCACCTGGGGCTTACCTGGTGGTGCAGTGGTTGAGAGTCCGCCTGCCGATGCAGGGGATGCGGGTTCGTGCCCCGGTCCGGGAGGATCCCACATGCCGTGGAGCGGCTGGGCCCGTGAGCCATGGCCGCTGAGCCTGCGCATCCGGAGCCTGTGCTCCGCAACGGGAGAGGCCACAACAGTGAGAGGCCCGCGTACAGCCAAAAAAAAAAAAAAAAAAAAAAACCTACCTGATGTAGTTACTGCAAGGATTAAATGAAATAATGTGTGAAAAACACACTACACAGGACCTGGAATATAGAAAGCTCTCAGTAAAGGATTTTAGAGTGACAAGTAGGCAGGAAATAGTGTAGGGAAGGAAAAAAACGTCTTTTTCCTCTACCCATCTTAGGTTCTCCAACTGGGGTCCTGTAAGCTGGCAAAGACAGATTAACAAGGGAAAAACGTAAGTTTATTAACATGTGCATCACGCATGTACACAAGGGAGCACCCAGCGATGAGTAACCCAAAGTGGGGGTTAGAACTTGGGCTCATAGCCTAACTTAGGCTAAAACAAAGGAAAGGGGTTTGGGGTTTCTGGGTGTGGGAGACCAGTCATGGGAAGGTGACCAGAGAAAGCACAGTAACAAGGGCAGTTTAGGAAGGCTTGTTATGCAGATTCAAGTCATGCCTTCTCCATTGGTAAGAGTTGTTAAGAGCCCTCCTCTTCCTGGTACCAGAGAGGAAGACATCTGTTCACAAGTGGAAATCTTTACAAAAGGAAAACTTATCCCCTGTTTTTAGAACTTTTCCTGCATCTACTGGGTCTCAGTGGCCCTAGCTCAAAATAACTCAGATGCCAAAGAGGCATAATTTGGGGTGGCATATTCTGGTGCCCTTCAATAGTCAACAAATATTCACATCAGAGCTCTTGGTTCAGATGGTTCCTGCCTCCAAAGGTGTGACTTGCAGTGTCTCCCCGACACCAGGAACTAAGCCCAGGAGAAAGACAAGTCCAGCTGGGGAGCTGTCCCCTGTTTTCTTTGTCCTCGGGGAACCAGGCTCACTGACTCACAGGGCTCAGTGGGTCTCCAGTGGCTCCTGGAGAAGCCTACAGGGTCACCCACCACCCTGTGGGGTCAGGATCCCTGGAAAATACCTCAAGGGCCTCTGTGGCTGAAGAATATTGACCACCTACCATGGAGTTGGGGTGATACGGGTCAAGAAGCAGCCAGGATCTTGGTGGTGTCACGTGCTTAACCAGAGCCTGATTTTCTAGGACACATACGACCATTAGGTACTCCTGCTTTAGGTATTTTTTGCTCTTGAAATGTCCATCTTCTGACCTAGACAGCTGTGCAAGGCGCTGTTCAGGTCAAACTCACCCTGAGTTGCATCCGGTTTATGGATCCTCTCAACAAATATTTAATGAGTAATCACTGTGAGCAAGGGATGAAGCAGTAAGCAGTGCAGGCAGAAATCCACTCTTTTTATTTGATCTCTTAAATAGACTATGCATTCTTCTCTATCTGTGCTCAGCTCAGAGCATGATGGTAATAATAAAAGATAAAAACATATAGAGGGCTGCCGTGTTCCATGCACTATTTTAAGTGCTTCATAAGTGCACTTTTAAGTGCATGTTCTCATTCAAATTTCATAATCACCCTTGAAATAGCTTTTATTTATTTATTTTCAATTTATTTATTTTATTTTTGGCTGCGTTGAGTCTTCGATGCTGTGCGTGGGCTTTCTCTAGTTGCGGCGAGCATGGGCGACTCCTCGATGCGGTGCGCGGGCTTCTCCTTGTGGTGGCTTCTCTTGTTGCAGAGCAGGGGCTCTAGGTGCATGGGCTTCAGTAGTTGTGGTGCGCAGGCTCAGCAGTTGTGGCGCACAGGCTTAGTTGCTCCGTGGCACGTGGGATCTTCCCGGACCAGGCCTCGACCCCGTGTCCCCTGCATTGGCAGGCGGATTCTTAACCACTGTGCTATCAAGGAAGCACGAAATAGCTTTTAATATTATCTCCATTTTATAGATGAGGAAAATGAGGCATGAAGAGGTTAAATAATTTGCCCCAGGTCACACAGCTAGCAAGTATCAAAGTCAGTATTTCAAGTCCCACCTGCTCCAGCACCTCTGTGCCCTACCTCCCATGGTACACAGTGGGTGTTTAATAAATAAGGGAAAGGCTGAATGATCAAGACAGCATCTATGTATACGCATGTACATGTTTATTTATATAAATAAAAAAGTTTCACTTGTGCTTTCAGCACCTCAGCACGGCACAGCGTGTGAGTCTTCTGGTCTTTCTCCATGGAGTTCTCACATCTCAGATGGTGACTAGTCACTGGTGTGTTCCCACTTTTTCCCCTTCCAGGGTATCTAGATTTACCTATAGGAACACAAAGGCACATGACATCTACATTTCCTATACTCTGGAGATAAGATAGATTATGTCAAAAATTTTTCCCCATTCTTATACCCTTTTATATCCATTCCCTCTTTCAAGAAAGGATCTAAATTCATTTATGCTAAAATGAAGGTGACTAAGGGTAACTTAGGAATCAATACATGTTCAGAAGCGATGTTTAAGTTACTGACTCCAAGGCAGGGAGAGACAGAGAGACTAAATTGGATAAGGGGAAGGTCCTTCTGCTCAAGAATAACTCCACACACATTCTACCTAAAAAAATATTTAAGTTTAGGTTTTTGTTTGAAGACGCAGAGAAGAGCCCATGGGTACAGAGGGAGATGGAAAAGGAGAACAACAGAGATCTGACTCAGAGTCTCCAATGTGCTGCTTCTTTCGTCTGAAATATTTTTTCCTTCCACCCCTCACCCAGAGCGGCCCTGCTCCTCCCTCAGTACCTCTTAACTGCTAGTCATCCCTGGGAGTGTAGTTTAAGCAGCACTTCCCTGACCCTCCCCCACCACAACCAGTCAAGTCAGATCATCCCAGATACACTCACATTCCCTGCACTTCTTTGAAGCACTTTTATTTTTCTTTAATATTTATTTACTTACTTATTTGGTTGCACCAGGTCTTAGTTGTGGCAGGCAGGCTCCTTAGTTGTGGCATGTGAACTCTTGGTTGTGGCATGCATGTGGGATCTAGTTTCCTGACCAGGGACTGAACCCAGGCTCCCTGCATTGGGAGCGCAGAGTCTTAACTCACTGCACCACCAGGGAAGTCCTTATAATAATGTTTTTAACATTTATAAAGTCAGAACATTAATATCACCTTCAGCATCTTAAACACGCTTATTTTGGTTTTGTTTTCTAATCGATTCTCTCTCATCAGCCATGTATAAAATGATTTTTCCTTTTCTAGCATTTTGTGGAACATTTTCAAAGTTTTCAATTTATACCGCCAAAGAGTGCCCCATTTTCCAGCTCTTCTAATTACATGTATGGATATGACCAAATTGTCTGGTAATATGGTCTAAAAATATACAGAATTGATTTTCCAAGTCATATTTGCCAATGCCAGATGAATTAGGCCTTTAGGTTATTTTAAGATACTTTTAAAAATATTGAAATACATCTTCTGGCAATCTTCACAATTAAATAAACCACTAGATACTTTTACAAAATGGTACTAGGCAGTAGGTGAGCATCAGGGACGAATGTTCAGCCAAGGCCACTTACGAGGTCAAAATATTTTGAGATACAAATCCAATTTTTATAGGCAAGAATTTTTTCTTGGGATTTATCTGAATTTGTATATTTTTGGTTATGGCCTGCATTTGGTCAAAGACACCTATAATGTTCTTAAGATAAAGATCTACTTTGCAAAGCATCTGTGAGGGTAGTTAGCAGAGCTGTTTGGAGACTGGATTTCAGATTCATTGTAGCTTTGCCCCTTTGCCTGAGATCAGTGGTTAAAATGAACTTCGGACACATGGTCAGAGCAGGGTTCAGATATTGGCGGTATTATCTTTGGAACTGTAATTTTTGTAGTTCTTACGTGTGTTTCCTAGGGCTGCTGTAACAAATTAGCACAAACCTGGTGACTGAAAACGATAGAAGTTTATTCTCAGAGTCCAGAAGTCAGAAGTCACGGTGTCAGCAGGGCCATGCGTTCTCCAAAGGCTTTCAGGGAGAATCCTTCCTTGCCTCCTCCAGCTTCTGTTGGCTCTTGAAGTTCCTTGGCTGGTGGCAACATAATGCCAGTCTTTGCCTCCATCTTCGCAAGGCCTTCTCCCCTGTTTCCCTGTGTCTTAAAACTCTCTTATTGGGTTAAATCCAGGATGAACTCATCTGGAGATCCTCAATTATATCTGCAAAGGCCCTATGTCCAAAGAAGGTCCCAGTCACAGTACTGAGGGTTAGAACTGGTACAGGTCTTTCTAGGGAACACAGTTCAACCTGCCACACTTACCAAAGTCCATTTAGGGCATGTCATGTATCACACCCACCCTTCTCATCTATCACAATGTGCTCCTTCAGAGGACCCGGTGGCGTGTCAGAGGTGGGCCAAGCCACGAGCTCAACATGATACATCTTCGAAGACTGTCAGTTAGTTTCCTGGAAAATTTTTTTTTTTTGAGAAAAATTTAACTGGTGATTGAAAACATGTTAATAGTATAATAAGCATATTGTGGCATATAGTTCAAAATTCATGTAAATATTTAAGATGAAATGGGAGATTCCAGCATATATTTCAGTAGGCAATGGCTTTCCTACTAGGCCTCTAGAAGAATGGCATCCACTCTTTTGCTGGCGGGGTACCTCAGAGTGAAAGTTTGGGCTTTGTCATCACAGTCCCCATTATTCATGAGCAACCTAGAAGTCTATAACATATAATTTGTCATTTTGTGGAAACTTTAATTGTGTGTTGCTGTTGACTGATTTATGGGAACAAAGGACTAACCTAGCAAGTCAGTCTGGCTGGTCACCCAGCATAGGCATCTAGACTCGGCAATATTGTTCCTGGTTCTCACCCGTTCTGTGGGAGATAGAGTAAAATACAGGGTCATGTGTGAATTTTAGAATTTGTACAAGTGATTTATTCAACATATATTTCTTGACCAATCGTATGGGGATACAAGAATGATTCCCCCAAAAAGAAAGAATTCTTGCTCTTTCCAAAAAGGTAGATAGATAGATATAGATATATGTCTACTATATATCTAGAATTAATGGGAAATATGAGCATACATACCATCGCTGCCCATTTGGCTTAATCAGGATGGACATTGCTAATTGATCTTGGTGCTCTTTCCTGCTGAGTCCATGTTTTAGTCTGCTTGGGCTGCTGTACAAAATATCATAGACTGGGTGATTCAAACAATAAGAACTGATTGCCCCCAGTTCTGGAGGCTAGGAAGTCCAAGATCAAGGTGTCGGCCAATCCATTCCTGGTGAAGCCTCTCTTTTTGATTTGCAGACGACCATCTTGTATCCGCACATGGCAGAGAGAGAGGAAGCAAGCTCTCTGGTGTCTTGTCTTATAAAAGCACCAAGCCCAGTCATGAGGACTCCAACCTCACAACCTAATTACGTTCCAAAGGCCCCACCTCCAAACTATCACATTGGGAATTAGGGTTTCAATATATGAATTGTAGGGGGACACAAATACTTAGTTCATAGCAGCCCAGTTATGGCTTCAGGAGCAAAGGACATCTGTGCTTCCTGTATGCCTTCTTCATAGGGCTGGTTTCAGAAATGAGAGCATACTGTTTTAACCACTGATTTTGATAATTTTATATTCAGAGTGATGCTTTCTATTTATACATTTTGTTTCATGAGATACTTTTGGCATTATTATTCACTTAATTCATCCAAGGGATTAAAAACATTTTGGAACATTACAGGATGTCACAAAGGGCCTAATGTGAAGATTTAAGTGGAAATCCTCTGAAGTTAGAAAAAAAAAAAGGTAATTTTAGCCAACATACACACATAGCTGAAAAGGTGTGTGTTTTTGCGGGGAGGAGATAAAAGTCAAAGTTGAAACCTGGCTTGCTCCTGGGGTCTGGCTGAGGGGGCGTGGGGGTGGTGTCAGGGGTAATTTTGCACATGGGCTCGCAGACCAACTTGCACCGTCTCTGAGGTCCCAGCAGAGGAGGAAGCTGGGATGAGAAGGCCAAGGTTGGTTCTGGCTGCAGAGCAGAGACACAGACACAAGGCAAGAGAGTGTGTGAGGCCAGGGCTCTGGTGAGAAGGAGGGATGGGGACAGAGACCGCTTCTGGCCCTTGACTTGCCCTGAGTCTGTTTGCACATTTCCCATTTTATCCAAGACATTATGTATCTTGCCAGAGCCACACTCTTAATATATGTACTTTGAGTAGCTCTTTTCCACATTTTGAGTAATAGGTATCCATTTGGAAAGGAAGCAACAGACCAAAAGAAAAAAGAGGTTCTAAGGCAACTTCATTTTTCTGTTTATAGAAAGTGGTGCTTGGTTTGCCAGAAGAGAGCAGTGACAGCAGTCCTGGGTACAGAAAAAGCTACTATATAGTTCAGATGCTGGTAAGTCAATAATAGCATTTATGTTTCCTAAAAGAATTGTTACTTTAGATCAGAGTTTCTCAATAGCGGCACTATTGACTTTTGGGGCTGGATAATTCTTTGTTGCCGAGTTGCCTTGTGCATTGCAGGATGTTTAGCAGCATCCCTGACCTGTCCCCTCTAGATGCCAATAGCCCCCCTATCCTCCATATGTGACAGCCAACAATGGCTCCAGACATTGTCAAATGTCTCCTGGAGGGCAGAATTTCTCCCAGGTTAGGAACTTTTGTTTTAGATAATTTACAAGAGAAGTCCATACTTGAATTGTTGAAACTTAGCACTCTGGTAATATTTGAGGGACTGGTAAAATATGAGTGTGTCTGAATTTTTCAAACCTCTTGTATACTGAACCCAAATAGAAATGTTTCGGATTCAGCGAGAACAGATTTTTTTTTTTTTCATGTAATATTCTTCTGTCATAGAAAAATTCGGCCCTGGGCTAAGTTTAGAAGATATAAAGCTGAAACTAACCATTTCAATTCTAATATCATCCTGAAGGAAATCCTAAAATAACAACTACACCAACAAAAAATTTAATCATTTAGGACATAATGACTAGGATGTTTGTAGGCTCTGACTCTTGCCTAAAAAGCTCTGTGGCTCCCTTAGCAAGACCAACAGAACTTAGGCTCAAGAAAAACTTTGACCTATTTATAGTTTTTGTTCATGGCACTTTACTACTCTAATGGGAAACTGGTGATGAAAAATAGGTCAATGGAGACAAGAAGGATATAAAAATATTAGACCAAATGAAAGGACACTGATGAGTCATGGGGTTTGTGGAATATAGCTCACTTGTGCCAAAAAGATTTCTTTGTTGAAGATGTCCTACCATTGTGACACATGGTAATAAAGGGAAGAAAAATGAAAGGACAGAAAATATCTAGCCCATTTTAACTGTTTAGTCAAAGCACCAGCATGCAAATGATTCTGGTGGTGGGTGGCAATGACCAGGGTACAGCAGGGATCTAAGGATGCTTTAGGACCTTTCTACTTGGGGACACTGACATGGACCTGTCCCCAGGAATTGCTTCCCCATTCTCTAAGTTTTGTATCTCAGAGGACAGATGGCATTCAAAATGTAGGCAAATCAGGCAAAAGCCAAACCAGTTTCCCAGTTTAGCCCAACTTCAACCACACTTACCCATTGCATGTCACCCCAGCCTCAGATGCTCCCTTTATCTCCTACAGAAGTCATATGTGCACTGCTCCCTCAAAAAAAAAGAGGTTCTTTTAGGCCAAAACTGTCAATTAGCATGGCGCTGCCTGTATACTCCAGCCAGGAAGTGCCTTCTCTAACTTGATCTCTCTGTCATTCTACTTACAGCCAATTCAAAGACTAAAAGAGCGACCAGAGAACACTTAGGACAGGAAGGCAGCACACTTGCTAGCTTTGTGGCCTTCCAGTGTTTTTGGAGCGCCAGATGGAATAAGACCCACTGTCAGCATGGTGGCATGTGTCCAGCTTCCACCAGTGCCCATCATTCCTAGACAGAGTCCGTCCACCCCTGCTCTTCCCCTGTTGGGAAGCACAGCTCTGGGAGGCCCTGTCCTTGCACCCTCTGCCCAGTCCAAGACATCAGAGGGAAATGGAGAGGCCTCTGTACCGGGGAACCTGGGGACCTACTGTGGTGTGTCAGCCAGGTTTCCCCTGACACCCCAAGTTCTGACTGCTCCAGGTCTCCCCACAAAGGGAGTACTTCACAGCAGCAGCTTCCCCACCTCCCCTCCCCCCCCCACTAAGGAGCCCTGAGGAGATACATAAGCTGAAGTGTTCAGTGCTCCCTTCTTGGGAGAAGGCCCAGACCCACATCTGCCTGTGCCACTGTCTGCGTGTGGAAGCAAATTTCAAGGGAAGTGTTCAAAGCTCAGGAGCTCCTGGTCATAGTCAATCACCCCTGGGGATGTATCCTGTGAACCTATTTTTATTACAGGATTCACCTCAATCACCAACTCCCGTAGAAGTGAAGTTCTTCTCTAAGGAAATGCCATAGAACGAGGAAAGCGATGTTGGCACGTACACTTTGAGGCAATTTCTCACTGTTACCTAAAAATAAAACAGCACAACTTCTAAACCATCTCTGAAAAAAAATTTTTTTTTCAGCCAATTGCAGGCAAAAGTGGGAAGCCATAGGAATTTGCCATCTGTTGCCCTGTCCTACCTTTTTATTTTTGCATTTTTTCCCCTTGTCCTAGGGATTGGAATCTCCTGTTCTCAAATTGTCTCTGCCAAATCTGGATTCTTTTTGTTTTTTTAATAGATCAAGTCTTGTTAGTCTTTTTGTAGTTTTAAAAAATTTATTTAATTTATTTTATTATTTATTTATTTTGGCTGTGCCGGGTCTTAGTTGCAGCATGCATGCGGGATCTGGTTCCCAGCCCAGGGTTCGAACCTGGGCCTCCTGCATTGGGAGGCAGGAGTCTTACCCACTGGACCACCAGGGAAGTCCCTGGAAAGATTCTGATGTTGGTCATTTATGCTTTTAATTCCTACAGTACTCTTTAGACTACTGAGATAATTTCAATGTCGTTGGTCTCCAACACTTGAGCTGTGGCCACCAGAGTAAAAGAGAAAGCCCAGATGATAACAGAATAATTCTAAATTGCAAAATTCTTAAAAGAAAAGCCTCAGAAAAGAGCTGTTTTAGCAGGAAATTTAAAAAAATACATCAGTTTTCGGGACTTCCCTGGTGGCACAGTGGTTAAGAATCCGCCTGCCAATGCAGGGGACCTGGGCCGGTAAGATCCCACATGCTGCAGAGCAACTAAGCCCATGCGCCACAACTACTGAAGCCCACGCGCCTAGAGCCCATGCTCTGCAATAAGAGAAGCCACCGCAATGAGAAGCCCACGCACTGCAACGAAGAGTAGCCCCTGCTCACCGCAACTAGAGAAAGCCCGCACTCAGCAATGAAGACGCAACACGGCCAAAAATAAATAAATTAAAATAAATATATTTTAAAAAATAGAATAAAATAAAAATACATCAGTTTTCTTCTCAGTTAAATCAAACAGAGTCTCCTTCAAGTGGAAATAGCTGCACTGACAACATATCTTCAGAGAGTGAATTGGTAGAGATGATAAAGGAGTGAGCATGAATTAGAAACTAAACTATGCCACCTACGCAGACGGCTGGAATTGAAAACCTGCAGCAACTACTCAATTTGATAACGGTACAACTGACAGAGATTCACTCAAAAATTTTAGTGGTGCTTGTCTGCAGCAAATGAAATGAAAAACTTAGAGCTGACTCAAAGGAGGAAGCTAACCTACTCAATAAAACAAAAGTTGATTGTCTGTTAGACAGCTTCTGTTGCAGAAGGTAAAACTATCCTGTTTGGACAAGGTTGAAAGGACAAAGCATATGTCTTGATAGAAACCTTTCTATGAACTGGTTGCACAAATCTTGAAACTGGAAGAAAGAAGAATGATGTTAAATACATCAAAATGAGGATTTGGTTATTAAAACTTAATATATGATCAAGCAGCATTTTATGGGCTTAGAGCAGTGGTGTGCTGCCAAATGTTTAACTGGCTCTCTGGAAGGATAAAGCTCCAATCTGTGGTTTTTGCCATGACATCACTAAATACAGAGTTGTGAAGAGGTGTGCAGCAGCACACCATAGATAGTATTTCCTCCATACAGATAGATAAGAGTCAGCATAAACATCCTCAAGAGCATAGATAATAGTACAGTAATTAGGAAGTGTTGAATTGAGTTTAGAGTACTTATTACCTATGTTTTAATTTTTTTAATTGATTTATTTTTTTACAATTAATTTATTTAATTTATTTATTTTTGGTTGCAATGCGGTGCACAGGCTTCTCATTGCGGTGGCTTCTCTTGTTGCAGAGCCCGGGCTCTAAGCCCGCAGGCTTCAGTAGTTGTGGCTCACAGGGTCTAGAGCGCAGGCTCAGTAGTTGTGGCACACGGGTTTAGTTGCCCCGCGGCATGTGGGATCTTCCTGGACCAGGGCTTGAACCCGTGTTCCCTTCATTGGCAGGCGGATTCTTAACCACTGCGCCACCAGGGAAGCCCTACCTTTGTTTTTAATATAATTTATTTAATTGTAAGTTTATATAATTCAATTTTAAATAATGGCCATGTTTAAAAACCAGCTCACAAAATCCCTAAAAAATTAATGAGCAACTCCAGCACACCACTAGGCACGAAGATTAAATCAAAATGCAAAAAGCAGACACAAGGGAATCTTGCAGTACCAGAATGACTATATTATTGTATTTCTAGACATAACACAGAAACATTAAGAAAAGTTGAAAAATGAAAGTGGAAATAGAAATCCTAGTGCTTACAAATGTAAAGTACCACAGGAACTTTTCTATACTGTACTGCATGTAGGAAAGCATGTGTATTAATAAAGAATCCAGAAGAAGAAAGTAAAAGGAAATACACAGATGGGGCTGTCATCACCAAAGCATGTGTTAGAATGTGATGAAGAAATAGGAGAAAAGGAAGAAAAACATGCAGCTGGGCAAATACAGAGCAACCTGAAAGATTTAATGCAGCCCTTTTGTAATTTGGAATAATTTTTTGTACTTCAGAGTCTTAGACATCACAAAAGCTCTTGGAGTAAGAAACAAAAATTTTAAATGTAAGTTAATTCACTTGCTTTATAGACTTGCTGAGTTTCAAGGGAGATTGAGAGGAGAAAACATTTTCAAAATCCAAGTTAAGGAGCTGGGAAAAAAATTACTTTCACTTTTTTCCTACACTGCAATCTTCCACTCTGAAAAATAGGTTAGCATTTGAAGGGGATCAGGATGTGCCACCCCCAAATATGCCACATTGGCATAGATTATTTTGAGCTGAAGGCAACTGAGAAGAAAAAGCTACAGGAAAGGGCTTCCCTGGTGGCGCAGTGGTTGAGAGTCCGCCTGCCGATGCAGGGGACATGGGTTCGTGCCCCGGTCCGGGAAGATCCCACATGCCACGGAGTGGCTGGGCCCGTGAGCCATGGCCGCTGAGCCTGGGCATCCGGCGCCTGTGCTCCGCAACGGGAGAGGCCACAACAGTGAGAGGCCCGCGTAACGTAAAAAAAGAAAAAAAAAAAAGCTACAGGAAAGTTCTCTGCCTTCCCCTTACCTGCCTGAAAGCAGGCTATAAATTTCCCTTTAGGAAGGTGTGTCCCCACTGTACCAGGAAGAGAAGAACACTCTTATCATCAGAGACTAGGAGTCAACACTGAGATGAGTTTGCCTAAACAAACTTTATTAAAATAACCCTTATCTTCCATTAGTTCTCCAATACATTTTCTAGTCACTTCTCTACAATTTATTGTCCTTTGAACCTCAAATCCCCTTTTCCTTTGTTAAAATGGTAATATATGACCCCAAGTCTAGACACTTATTTAACTTTTCTGTGAACTCCTGTGCACATAAAAAACTAATAAATTTGTATTCCTTCTCTCCTGTTAACTCTGTCTTTTGTCAGTTAAATTCAGACCCCATTCATGAAACAAACCTAAGAGAGTAGAGGAAAAATTTTCCTCCTCCACACAGTAATGGTAACTCAGTGCCTTTCAAAGGTTGTCTAAAGGCTTAACTGTGCTTACTTGATAACAGATGCACAGCCCATCACTAATATCCATTCTCTTTCCATGGCTGACATCACTAATCAAGCAGGGTACCTTTTCCCACTGAGCAAAATGTGGTCTCACGATCTCAACCCAGTAGACCAAGCTGCCATACAAGGTGCAACCTACTAGCCAATTCTGGCTCAGGCACGTCATCAAAAAGACCTTGAATAAATGAAGATCTGCTAAAAAGTAAAAACAACAGAAATTTCATGTGGTTATAAGAAACACACAGAAATAATCTAATCTACTACTGCAGAAACTAATCAACTGCTTAAAGTCAAACTTACAGCTGCAGGGACTTCAAAACCAAAAGCTGCTGTTGCACTAATTGCAAAATTTTCATCTAATACACAAGGGCTTGGAATAGATCCTAATGGTTATTTTATCTCCATTAAAGGCAATTGGATAAGCAGGCCATTAACAGTAGATTCAGCTTCTGTGCTTGTGCCCAACAGGAAACATTTATATTTCAAGGCTTTAAAAAATTTACCATCATTTAGACATAGTCAATAGATAATTGGTGAGGCTGATGCAGTAATAAATGCTTAATAGATAAATCTTCCCCATCTGTAATTCTTTAATAACAGGGATAGATTTCAGTGTACAGATTTCTAAAATACAACAGTCCTCCAAGGTCATTTTCTATTCTAATATCCTTTTGACAATGAATACAATTTTTAATTCATGCAGACTTATAATTCTCTCACAATTTGATTATATTTTATCAGTTTGGGTGACTTCAATTAAACAAAATAGGAAAGATAGAAAATAGAGACCAAAGCCCAAAACTTTCAAAGTTTTTTTTTTAAATGCAAAGAATGATAAAGAATCAGATTTGCTGTAAAATAGATAGCTAGTGGGAAGCAGCCACATAGCACAGGGAGATTAGCTCGGTGCTCTGTGACCACCTAGAGGGGTGGGATAGAGGGCAGGAGGGAGACGCAAGAGAGAGGAGATATGGGGATATATGTATATGTATAGCTGACTCACTTTGTTATAAAGCAGAAACTAACACACCATTGTAAAGCAATTATACTCCAATAAAGATGTTAAAAAAAAAGAATCAGATTTGTTGCACGAGGACTCAATTGTTAGGTAATTAATAAATAGTAAGAAAACTTTCAAGAACAGTGACCAACAATGGGTCTGTTTTCATCCAAGTTCCCACAAATCACTTCTGAGAATGCTTTCAAGTCAATCTGAACAAAAGTAACCTCCTTTCTTAAAGAAGAAAAAGAAAAAAATATTTACAATTATCACAAGAGCATAGGCATTATCACACTAACATAAAGCAAATGAAAGTCAGAAAGAATGAAGAAAAAGTACGGAGAACATGGCTCAAAAGAGTATTCATAAAAGAGGACTTGAAATAAATGTTTCTTTGCCCAAATAAACGTAAATACAGTGGAGCAGATCTGTTGGTTTTGTAGTGAAGACAGGAACAAGCTGTGGTGTCCCAAGCTCTGTTCCTTCTGGAGGCGTCATTATCGGCAGACCCTCTGTAAAGCTAAATATGGGTCAGAAGGGTTAAAATATTGTCAAAGGTTCTGCCACATAGGAATCTAGAAAAATAGTACAGATGAACTTATTTGCAAAGCAGAAATAGAGCCACAGATGTAGAAAACAAACTTACGGTTACCAAGGCGGGTAAGGGGTGTGTGTGGGATGGATGAATTGGGAGATTGGGATTGACATATATATATACTACTATATATAAAATAGATAACTAATAAGAACCTACTGTATATAGCACAGGAAACTCTACCCAGTGCTATGTGGTGACCTAAATGGGAAAGAAATCTAAAAAAGAGTGGATACATGTATATGTATAACTGATTCACTTTGCTGCACAGCAGAAACTAACACAACATTGTAAAGCAACTATACTCCAATAAAAGTTAATAATAATAACTTTTTTTTCTGCTACATAATTTGAAAGTGAGTTCTCTAAAAAAACAATTATTCCCTCCCAAATGGTTAATCTGTTTCCAACACACCACACATGCAACACACACAGACACACAGGAGAGAAAACTTAAAAACTCAAACAGAAGGAAACTCTGAGAACAAATGGACATAATAAACATTTTTGGTTTAAAACCTTAAGGAATGCTTAAGTTTATTAAATGACATTTTACCCCATAGAGAAATTTTGACTCAGAAAGGTAAAGTTAGTGGAAAAGAAACAAAAATGAACCATACAGATCCATATTACTCCTTAACTAAGGTGAGAAATTACTTATCTCTGTATTAACAAAGATAAAATACCTAATCAGAGAAAAACAGTCATTATGATCAAAACAGATTTATCATGAATAAGCACTGGTGGATAATATATGAAAAATTTTAGTCCATTACTATTAATTGCACAAAATGCCCATGTTAATTAGCTACTTATAAAGGGCATTCCTTTAAACATTTTGTAAGAAAAAGGCCTTCTGAAGGGATAATGAATGTTCTATGTAAGTCACACATAAAACCAAGCAATCATATGCCTATGCCCCTAGATTTCATAGTGAAGACAGGAAAAAGACAGCTGCCCTCTCTCATTTTCTTAAGGGCTCATCATTATAACCCCAGGGATGGCTGGGAGAAATCATCCAAGATCATTCTACATGATGACCCACGAACTCTGCCTTCTTGAAGGGATGCTATAATGCAACCCATTCCATGGAATGCAAGTTCTTTATAATTTTTGAAGTCTCAGGCTTCAAAATTAATTACATGCAATTATTATTTGGTCAATGTCCCTAATTCTGTTAAATTTGTAATTACTCAGATATTGACATCTTTGAAACAATGGGACAGAAGTTCTCAGGTTTCTAATTTGAATATGAACAAGTAAATAGAATTCATTTATCTAGTCAGTATTTATGGACTGCCCTCTATATGCCAAGCATTGATCTAGGCACTGGGATTCAGATATGAACAAGACAATTTTCCTGCCCTCACAGGGCTTAATTTCATTCTTGGAGGTGTAGAGACACAAACATTTGTAGACAGTGATTGGTGTTACAAAGTGAATAAAACAGTGTGATAGGATGGAGGTTACTGGTGTATTGGCTGTTAGGGCTGTCCTTCAATCCCTGTCTCATTCCCACCCCACCTTGCTTCTGCTTCATTCCTCTCTGCAGTGAACTTTCTCCACCCCTCTGTTCCATATCTGGTGTAGACGGCTACTCCACAGCCCTCCAGTTCACATCTTCCTGGTTTAAGAAGCTGGAAGAGAATACGAATATAAATTCCTGGAGCAGAGAATTTGGCCCATCTTGGGTCAGGGGTGCAACCCCTAGTCCAATCAACTACTATAGTCAAGACAGGAACATTTAGAAAAGAAAAGATAAAGTTTACTTGCAAAGAGTACAAGGGAACAGCCTTTCCAGATTAAAACAAAAACGAAAACAAAAAAACCCACACAAATATTTAAAGGAAAAGAAACTCAAATTACAAAGATTATGACAGTTACACTTGTCTGCTCATGGTGGGAAAACAGCAACTTTCCCACATGACTATCAGTTTCACAAAGGTCATGATGTATCTTTAGATAGCAGCATGGCAAAAATCAGGGACAAAATTATTTTGGCTAGGGAGTCCAGGTTTACAGGAAATAGTTAAGGCTTTATTATTGTAGATCAGAACCAGTCAGAATGACTCCAATTTTTTTGGTTTATCTCAGGGTGCAAAGCTTTGTCTTGAATTTGATATATAAAGTGCTCAGTTATACTGGAAGCAAGACCAAGTGTCAGCTTTTGTATCTACAATTCACAAGTTACAAACATAGCAGCCAGGGCCCATCCCCAGCTAAAGGAGGCAGTTAAGGGGGTTGCTCTGAGCTGAACAGACTTCCAAAAAAAAATGTTTACTGCTGCCTGGGCATGCTAAGCCAGGTTAAGCCTAATTACATAGCCACAGAAGACTATACTGCAGATTTCTAAGTCTTCACATTTGACTAGTACTTTCTATAAAACACCTTTACATGCCTATTTTTTTAAAATAAGTACTTATTTATTTGGCTGTGCTGGGTCTTAGTTGCGGCATGCCTGCGGGATGTAGTTCCCTGACCAGGGATCGAACCCGGGCACCCCACATTGGGAGTGCAGGGTCTTAACCACTGCACCACCAGGGAAGTCCCTCATGCCTATTCATACAGTCAATCCTCAAAACTCTGTTAAGAAAGAATACTAGTTAAAACTTATTAAGCACTTAAGATATGTGCCATCAGTTCTTGAGCATTTACAAGCATTGTTCTCACACCTTTACATATATTAACTCCTAGTAATTCACTTAATCCCCATAATATTCCTATGAACATAAGGTACGATTACTATCTCATTTTACAGGTAATGAAATTGAGGCACACAGGGGTTAAGTAATTTGCCCACAGTCACACAGCTTAAAAGTGGTGTAGTTGGAATCTGACCCCAAGTAACCCAGCTCTAGAGTCCATGCTTTTACTCACTGTTCTACACCAGGGGTCCCCAACCCCTGGGCCATGGACCGGTACTGGTCCGTGGCCTGTCAGGAACCGGGCCGCACAGCAGAGGGTGATTGGCAGGTGAGCGAGGGAAGCTCCATCGACCACTTCCCGTTGCTCCCCATCGCTCGCATTACCGCCTGAACCTTCCCCCCACTGCCGCCCCCATCTGTGGAAAAACTCTTCCACGAAACCGGTCCCTGGTGCCAAAAATTTGGGGACCGCTATTCTACACAGCCTCTCTAGAAATGAATGTTATTCCAATTTTACAGATGAAGAAATAATCAGTACTCAGAGAGTAAGGTACTTGCTGAAGGTCAGTAATAGGATAAGTGACCTCAAGTCACCTGAGTCTAGTGACCTAGAATAAGCTGAGATTTTAAATCCAGTCCTTTGACTTTAAGCCAGGTTTCTTTCAATACTAACAATAACAGCAGCAGCAACAACAGTTGACAATTATACAGGGCCTACCACGTGCCAGGCAGTGTTCTATATACTTTACATACGTAACTAATTTAACCCACAGCTCTATGACATAGATACTATTATTAGTCTCATTTCACAGAGGAGGAAATTGAGGCGTACAGAGGTTAAATAACTTGCTCAAGGCCATACAGCTGGAAAGTGGCAGAGTCAGGGTTCAAACTCAGGCAGTCTGTCTCCAGAATCTAGACTCCTAACCACGTCTTACACTGCCTCTTCATGCTCTACAACTATCTTCCTCAGCAGGATCAGTAAGGGAAAAGACGGAGGTGAAGGACACTAACATTTACTGGTTATACTTTCACATGCGATTCACTGCCCCTCCCTCTCAGGCCTGTTCCCACTGAAGGATTATACTCTGCATTGACATTAGTTTGGCCATTGAAATGTGAATGAAAGTGATGCCACTTCTAAGCAGAAGTTCTAAGAGCCACCGTGAGGTTCTGCCACCTCTCTCTTCCCTTTGCCAAGAGACCTGCCTGTCCGAGGAAGAACCTGTTTCTTCAGTGTTGGTCTTGGAATGACGATTTGGAGCAGAGTACAGATGACATGTTAAGGACATGAACATGAACAAGAAGTATCCTTGGGAGACTTCTCTGGTGGCACAGTGGTTAAGAATCCGCCTGCCAACGCAGGGGACACGGGTTTGATCCCTTGTCCGGGAAGATCCCACATGCTGCAGAGCAACTAAGCCCATGCGCCACAACTACTGAGTCCATGCACCACAACTACTGAAGTCCATGTGCCCTAGAGGCTGTGCTCCATGACAAGAGAAGCCACCACAACAAGAAACCTGGGCACCACAATGAAGAGTAGCCCCGCTTGCCGCAACTAGAGAAAGCCCGTGTGCAGCAACAAAGACCCAACACAGCCAAAATAAAAATAAAAAAAGAAAAAGAAATATGGTTCAAGAAAACAAAAGTATGCAGCATCCCATGATCTCCACTTCCTGGTATTCATGCCTGTGTGTAATCCCCTCCCAAGAATGGGCAGGACCTGATTTGTTTCTAACCAATTGACTACAGCATGGTGATGAATGTTACTCTTGTGATTATATTACTTTAATTTTATTTATTTTTGGCTACACTGGGTCTTCGTTGATGTGTGCGGCTTTCTCTAGGTGTGGCGAGCGGGGGCTACTCTTCGTTGTGGTGCCCGGGCTTCTCACTGCAGTGGCTTCTCTTGTTGCAGAGCACGGGCTCTAGGCGCATGGGCTTCAGTAGTTGTGGCTTGCAGGATTAGTTGTGACGAGGCATGTGGGATCTTCCCAGACCAGGGATCGAACTATGTCCCCTCACTGGCAGGTAAATCCTTGACCACTGAGCCACCAGGGAAGTCCCTATATTACTTCGTATAAAACACAGTCTTTGCTGGCTGACTGGGGCTAGAGCTTTCCCTTGCTGGCTTGATGAAGTCAGCAAGCATACTGAGGGAGCCCATGAGGCAAGGAACTAGGGGTGACCATTAGTTGCTGAGGGCAGACTTCCGCCAACTGCCAGTAAGAAACTGAAGCCCTCAGTTCTACAACTGTAAGGAAATGAATTCTACCAACAACCTGAATGAGTGTTGGAAGGTGATTCTCCTCCAGTTGAGCCTGCAGATGAGAATACAGCCTGGCTGCCACCTTGATTGCGGCCTTGGGACCAAAAGCAGAGGACCTAGTTAAGCTGTGCTCTGACTCCTGACCCAAAGACTAGGGAGATAATAAATGTGTGTTATTTTAAGCCACTAAACTTGTGGTAATTTGTAGTGCAGTATAGAAACCTAGGTAATACTTAAGCTTTTATTCAGCTCATCCTGCTTTTAAACAGGCTAACCATTTTTGCTGCCAAACAGTTGCCTACATTTTTTTGTTTTACAGGCTTTATTTATGCAACCTCATTTTGGGTCTAGAACACGAGGGTAAAAAAGAATCAGAAAGTTCCACTCCATGTCCACCACAGCAACTGGTTTGCATCTCACCTTCTCCCTGATACTAGGCAACAAGTTATTTCACAGGGTATTAGCATGAAATGTCACAGAGAGGTGACAGAACTTGTTAAGACTCACAAAATGGTGAGTTTTACCCCTTTAGATATCCCACTAGATTCAGAGAATAATACACTTATTTAAATAAATCTAGAATTAAAAGCCAGAGCTGAAAAAAGACTAGCAAAGTAGATACCGGAACTCACTTGTTTACATTCTCACAGTAGAAAAACATAATTACAAAGTGGTCTCATGCTTTTGTAAGGAGCAAAATCAAGAGTAACATATAACTGTAGCAAGGTCAATGTTTAAGCTTTTTCAAACTAAAACAACTAGTCACGGTTGCTTAGAGTGAATATGGAAGAACCTATGTCTAGACAAAATGAGTCAATCCGCAGGAAGGGAAACCACATTTAAGATAGATATGTGACATACCTTAATGTTTTCCTCTCTGGAAACAATTTTTTTTTTTTTTTTTTTGCGGTACACGGGCCTCTCACTGTTGTGGCCTCTCCTGTTGCGGAGCACAGGCTCCGGATGCGCAGGCTCAGCGGCCATGGTTCACGGGCCTAGCCGCTGCGCGGCATGTGGGATCTTCCCGGACCGAGGCACGAACCCGTGTCCCCTGCATTGGCAGGCGGATCTCAACCACTGAGCCACCAGGGAAGCCCTCTCTGGAAACATTTTAATTTTAATTTTGAAAGGTTATAGAAAATCCTAAAGTTTCTGAGTTGTAGACATAGAAAAACTGCAACAATAACTTTAGAGTTTCTGGAAGGGAAGCAAGTCACTAACCCACAAAAGGCACAATTTGATAAAATAACTTGCATTAAAATAAAACCATTCAAAGGATGTAATGTAGTTGTAAACAGATATTTTCTTTAGATAAATATCTTCTATTTGGTTAGCAGGGCAGATTCCTCAAAACAAACAAACAAAACAAAAACCAAACAAACAAAAAACCCCAGTTTGATTAGGTTCACTAGTAAAGAACTAGTCTACGTTAATAGAATAATGTGTTTCATTAAAGCTATTTGAAAAGGATTAAGTTTTCATTTTCCAAAATTGCAGTAGGAAATCAGTTTAAAGGTCAGAGCTTGCTCAGTTTTCCCCTTAATTCCAAGGCTCAAATTTGCTCTGGAGTAAGATTATTTCATTACTCATTTACTATTTCTTAAGATCCATCCCCACCACTGAAGGCTGAATTGCCCAAAGGCTCAGTTCTTGGCTGCCTTCTCTCTACACTCACTGCCCGTAAGAACTTATCCTACTGGGTGGACTTAAATTCCATCTCTATACTATTTTTTCCAACCCTAATGAGCTCCAAACTGTCTACTGAACATCTACCTATTTGTATAAACCCATCTACTTGGGTCTCAGATTTAGCAAGCCTAACACCCAACTCTAGATCTCACCCCACACCTGCTCCTCCCGCCTTCCCCCAGGAGTTAATTCTTGTCGTGCTCTTCTACTCCCCAGACACATTCAAGTCATCAACGAACCCTCTCAGCTCTACCTGTAAAATGTGTCCCAAATGCTACCACTCTAGACACCTCCACCCCTACAGTGTAGTCCCAACTACATCTGCTTTTGCTTAGATGGGGGCAAGAGCTTCCTACCTAGTCCCCTGGCTTTCTTTCTTAGCCTCCTCCCCATAGACAATTCTCGACCTAGTGGAGAAAGTAATCTCATGAATACAAATAAGATCTAATCACTCCTCTGGTTAATGCAAGCTCCTTTCCAGAAGCTACAAAGCATTTGACATTGTCTTATGTACTTGTTTACTGTTTTCTCCTCCAGAACGTAAGTTATATGAGGAAGGGACTTTGTCTCATTCATATCCCCAGTGCCTACAAGCAGTACTCAGCACATTATACACTCAGTAAATATTCATTGAATGAATGAATACATTTTGCTGTAACAGCAAAGATTTTGGTTCTGATGAACATTATGAGGCCCTTACCTGGCTGCAAAAAAAAAAAAAAAAAAAAAAAAAAACTTTCAGGCTTCCCTGGTGGCACAGTGGTTAAGAGTCTGCCTGCTGATGCAGGGGACACGGGTTCGTGCCCCGGTCCGGGAAGATCCCACATGCCGCGGAGCGGCTGGGCCCGTGAGCCATGGCTGCTGAGCCTGCGCGTCCGGAGCCTGTGCTCCGCAACGGGAGAGGCCACAACAGTGAGAGGCCCATGTACCGCAAAACAAACAAACAAAAACAACTTTCAAACAAGGGTTTGATCTTCTCTCAGCATAATTTCAAAGTAGTAACTTAAGACTGTAAAATGTGAGCTGTTACTTTTACCTTTTGTAGTAACCTTGGATGATTATTCTTTTCTTTCCAATGTGCTAGAGGTGTAAACTATGCTTGAATAAAACTTCAAATAAGGACAAATATGTTTTGTGCTTCATGACTGCTCCACTGTTGTAGCTCTCAATACATGGAAATAGCCTTTAATGTGAGGGCTGACAAATGGGCAGAGGAAAGAACATGTGCAAAAGCAAAGTGAGAAATGAAAAAGCAGGATATATGCCATGATAGCAAATATCTTGGTATGGATCTAAAATATACTTGAAGGGAGCTAAACTAGAGAGTGGTAGAGCACAAAGAGTCTTATCCACATGGCTAAGGGCTCCAATCTGCATTTCAGAAAGCTTATTGTGGTGAACATGGAGGATGGCCTGCAGACGCAGCAACCAACTGGAGGCGCAGAGACCAGTTTAGGAGGCTCCAGAAGCAATCCAGGCAAAGACAGACAGACAAACAAACAAAACCCAAAAAAACTAGAGCTATCTTAGGAAGGTGTCCGTTTGGGCTCCAGGCTGGACTGTGCAGCTTCGAGGCCTTCTTGTGTCTTCTCTACTCCAAGCCAGCCTGAGTGACTGCACTTTGGCAAACTATCACTGATTCTGCAGATGTTTCTTTCTGAAGATCTTTGGTATTCCATTATTTCTGGAAGTATTATTCTTACTCCTGACACATTTTTCCTTATCCTTGTAACATTAGCCTGACATGTTCACTACGTGGTGTCAAGTTTGGGAAAACTTCACACGGTCTGAGCTGGTCCAGTAATAATCATGTGGTTCTCTGACGGCAGATGCCATCTCAGGATGGCGTGGCAGCGGTGGGATTAGGCAGGGGCGCGGTGCAGTATTCACGGGTGCTCTGTAACACACAGCCATCTCCCCTTTCAAGACATGTGAAGATACTTCTTTCAAAAGTCTGGGCCCCTTAGCGGACTGCTCAAATTATTCCTGAAGCCAGGAGGCAGATGATATACATAATGCCCCAACTCTTGCTGTCTTGCCTTTAAGAAAGCCTACTTCTTTAAATAGAAATCATTGTGAAGAAAGAACTTCAATGCTCAATTTAGAAACATCCAAACCCTTCTCCAACTTCTGCTTTTGCTCCAATTAGCCCCCTCCGTTCTTATGGAATCCTAATTATTGGCTTTAAATGATAAGATTGCTGTTATCATGCAGTTATAGCAAAGTTCTTTTAGTAAGAGAAGGACTCCTTTCCACACTTCCTTCTGCCTCATCTTGTACAGAGACTACTACTCTCAAAATCTAAAAAAGGGAACCATGACCAGGGATTAAGTGAACATAATATCTATTTTTATTACGAAAACATTAAATTTTGACACACTGCTTCATTGCTTTTTAAAAATCTATTATCTGACTTAAACCTATTCAGCAAAAATGCCAATAAATTATATAAACCATAGTTTGGATCTTTTTAAAACTAGGAACATAACAGGTTTTATAATAATCAAACACTACTAATTCTGAGCTGTATGAGCTGTTAACTTGTAATCTGTTTTAATGTTTAGCTTAAAAATAAAACCAAAACCAAACACATGCTGATACACTGCTGCAGAAGTTTCTCAGAAACACCCTCCTCTTCACTGTGTGCTAATATCCTTCTTCTTCACTGAGGTACAGAATGCAGCCATTATCAAGTGTCAAGGCACTCATTCTAAACTGTCCTATCCTGCTCATCTTAGGAGTCAACACTGGATGGAGGGCTGATGATATATTATCCCCCAGAATAATGCTATCTTGCCTTTAAGTAAATCCATTCCTTTAAAAGGAAATCATTAGCTAAGAACTCCAATACTGAATTTAGAAACAATGATTCCAACACACATTAAATCAATTGTGTTAGTATTTAAAGTCACAAATTCTGAAAAGTAAAAATAGCAGACAAATACAGAACTTATATAAACAACCAATGAGCTAAAGGCAAAGAGCATTGCCACCACATGCCTGAAAATATTATATTTTTGGTGTCTGAAGCTCTTTGCAAATTATATTTTGGGATAGTCCAGTTCAATAAAAGATGTGTGTTCTACATAAAGTTAGAATAACAGGATTATCAACATGGGTGGTGGCTTCATTTTAAAAATACATCAATAGTTGTATTAGTGAATGTCTGCCACTTGGTTTCTAAATCTTTACTTTCTGTGGAGGCAAACCAAAGCACTGTCTTAAGACTCCGTCTTCAAAGTTACAATGTAACTCCTATCATTCCTAGAGACTGTAAAGCTAGATATGACCCTGTTCCTTGCTGTCATCTTCATCTTCATCATCCTCATCATCTTGGTCTCCGGATTCAAGTTCATCCTCTTCTTCAACCTAAAGGGAAAATATACATTTAACATTGAGGATTTGCTCACTTCACATTCAACACATAATGATATCTACTCTGTTGATAAATTCTTTACTCCAGAAATTAAAGTAGATTACAGGCCATCTGATTTCCTTGATTTAATGTTCAAGGCTCCCTGTCATTTTTAGCATGACACGAGATACATAGGTTAACTTGCTGCCACATGGCTACACTTCTCTACACACAAACCTGAATCAACACGGCAAAAGAGGACGACACATTTGGATAGTGAGAGTCTTGTTACCACAGAAGCAATCAAATCAATTCACTTTCTAGGCTCAGAGCCCCAAAGAGAACAGTTAACAAACGCTGGAAACTGCATCTAATCTGTGTCTTAAGTCAATTCACTGAATACCATAAGAGCAGTGCAGATGATACCACGTTCACGTACCTACAGATCTCTGCCTGTAGTATCGATATATAGGCACAACATTCCCATGTCACAGTACAATATTTAAAAATACATCATAAAGAAACACAATATAAATCATTTTTGGAAACACTGCAATCTTACTGGATGACCAAGTTCCTTGAGTTTATTCTTTAATGAAAATATTTTCTGATCCTGATCAGCCAACAGCACCAAGAGATCATCTTGTTCTTTTTTAGAATCTGTAATGTCCACCTCAAGCTTGTTTTTCTCATTTTGTAAAATGGCAATGGTACTGTTAGATGAATCCAGCTGCTCTTTAATAGCAGTTCTTTCCTCAGACAGAGCTTTAATTTCACTCTAGGAAAAGAAAGGTGAAAATCACTAATCTAAAATTAGTATTCACTCTCCTAGGGTTTTAACAAATATGTTCTTTCTTTGATAAAGTGCTGCACTTGTCTAGTCTGAAGAATTTGGGGTTAGGGGTTGGGGGAACAGGAGGTTTAAAACACACACACACACACACACATACACTCATCTAGTAACATGAGAATTTATGTTAGGCTATATATCAAAGATGCTTACTGTGAAAAATAGAGTTTAACAACCAAAAATAGTTTTAATTACCTATTCCTCAAAAAATCCTACGATTTCAGATAATCAGAGGATAAATAAAGACATAAAACGTTTTATAGCAAAAGCCTGGTTAGCATCAACATTAGAATTCAAGTTTAAAAATAAAATTCTATCCAACTTCACACACACAATTAAATGGAAAAGAAAAATAGCTTCAAGTAAAATCAATGGTTTAAAAATAAAATAATTTGACCACAATCCAAAAGGCAAAATCACACATTATCTTCCTTTTTCCATGTTTTAATTCCTACCTTTTTTTAAAATTACTGTTACCTCATTCCTTTCTTCATGTTATCTATTTTGATTTCTCTGTCACACAAAAGGCTGGCAGGATTTAATATGCCTGTGTTCCTCAGTCTATGGAAAACCTACAGGTGGCTTGTGTATTAGCCAAATCTATACTCCTTGTTTCTTACTGTGATTAAAGATTGATAAGCAAACTTAACTATTTTTTACTCTTACTAAAATCTATGTTTTTACTTTCAAAGTACATTCATATACATTCTTATTTTATATATTTAATACCACTATTTGAAATGGCATTTAAAAATCTTCATTTGTGGGACTTCCCTGGTGGCACAGTGGTTAAGAATCTGCCTGCCAATGCAGGGGACATGGGTTTGATCCCTGGTCTGGGAAGATCCCACATGCCGCGGAGCAACTAAGCCGGTGTGCCATAACTACTGAGCCTGAGCTCTATAGCCTACAAGCCACAACTACTGAGCCTGTGTGCTGCAACTACTGAAGCCCACGTGCCTAGAGCCTGTGCTCTGCAACAAGAGAAGCCACCGCAATGAGAAGCCTGTGCACCGCAACAAAGAGTAGCCCCCACTCGCTGCAACTAGAGAAAGCCCGCGCGCAGCAACGAAGACCCAACACAGCCAAAACAAACAAAACAAAACAAAAACCCTTCAGTTGTGCCACCTTTAGTCATCCAAATAGGAATGGACGTATTGTGAGATAAAACATTAACTTTCTTCATAAATCTAAGAATTTGAGAAATTAAGTGAAATAAAATCAAATTTCCTGGAGTTCATTTCATATAACATGCAATGAATAAAACTTTCACCAAAACCAACCTTTAATTCTTTAGTTTCTTGTAATAATGCTGACAGTCTTCCTTCTACATCAGCAGTTTTTGTAGCTATTACAGTTTCACTCTCTCCTGGTACAGGAACTGATTTTGCCTGAAAGTAGAAATTGGAAAAAAAAATGTTTCTTTACAGTTACAATCAAAATGAAATTCCAAAGATGATTTAATTTTCTAGCTATTTTGAAATTTTCTTTCCAATAATGGAAAGTCTAATTCTTTATGTATTTACCCACAATAAAGTGCTCTCCCTACATAGATAAGTTGCCCCTTCAGTGGAGTGGGAGGCTGAGTCAGGAGTGGCGTGGCATCAGCTCTCATCAGAGTAGGAGGAAGGCTGGGTTAAGCAAATACCTTAAACTGTGGAAGGGGCTTTGGAACGGTAGAGGCTAAAAGAATTTTGACGTTCATGTTAGACAAAGCCTAAATTAGCCTGAAGAGACTGTTGATGGAAATATGGACATTAAAGGTAATTCCAGTAAGGGCTCATAAAGCTTTCTATAGAGAAAGCTTCTATGGTCTTAGAGAAAACATATATCACCATGATCAGAATGTTGGTAGAAGTATGGGTGTTAAAGGTTTTGGTGAGCTCTCAGAGATGAGGAACATGTTATTGGAAAGTGGAGGAAAGGTGATCCTTATTATGTAAAATGTGGCAAAGAACTTAGCTGAATTGTGTTCTAGTGTTGTGAAAAGCAGAACTTGTGAGTGATGAACTATTTAGCTGAGGAAACCTCTAACCAAAGCATTAAAGGTGTGGCCTGGTTTCTCCTTGATGCTTATAGTAAAATGTGAGAGGACAGAGATAAACTGAAGGAGGAACTGTTAAGAAAAGGGAATCAGAACTTGAAGATTTAGAAGATTCTCAGCCTATCCCTATTGCAATAAATGACAAAGCATGTTCTAGTGAAACATCAAGGGTGTGGCTGGACAACCATTTGTGAAGCGGTTACTCGTGTGACACATGGACGCAATCAACCATCTCTGTAGAAGCTGGAATAGAAATGTGGTTCCCCAAGAGGGATCCAGGAGGACCTTGCTTGATGGCTTGGAACGCTGTGAATTGCATGGGTCACCAACAAGGTTTTTGACAATTTTATACCAGCAGAAAACCTGCCAGGTTAGACTGAAGGAGACAAAGATGGGGTGAAATATAAAATACCAACAAAATGAACCGTAAATAACTGATTAAACTGACCTGGTGAGTCTGACTATAGTATGGCTGTCCTCATGGCCAAGAAGCCCAAGGGACTGGAACTCTGGCTAATGGATAACCTGAATGGAAGGTGCTATCTGACAAATTTGCTTCTTTTCCATAGTGGCTGAAAAATAACCTTTCAACCTTGTGTTTACTACCTTTGAGAACAAAAAAATAATTAACTTACAAATGCTTCTGTTTTCTGTAACAGCTCCTGCTTTTCTGTCTGTAGTTTGGTGATCTCCAAAGACTGTGAGTTTAACTGAGACTTTAATGCTGCCAGTTCCTAAGAGACAAAAATAGTTAAGTTGTAACACTAAATAGCATTAATTTCATCAAGGAAATGTCTATTTACAGGAAGAAATAAAATATTATTTCCTTTCTTGGCCCTTCTCTCTAAAATCACAACTTCCAAGTTTTAAAATTTAAGTGGAAGAACTATTCCTGAACTTGGTGGGTTCAAGATGGAGAATTAAACGTGTAGATTAAACATGTTCACCTCTGCTTCCTTGTGAGATCCAATGTAAAAAATTATAAAGGGAGGGAGGAAGGGAAAGAGAAAGGAAGGTGGGAAGGAAGTAGGAAGAGAGGGATGGAGGAAGGGTGGGCAGGAGGGAGAAACCCACAAGGACAGAAAGTAATAGAAAAGAGCAATAAATTGGGGAATTTCAGAAAGCAAACGACAGTGGTAACTGACTCAGCACACGTGAGAGGCTGAAACGTAGGCTGACCTTTTAGAAAGCCATGCTGCTACCTGACTTACAATGCGTAACTACCAAAGGGCCTAGGGTGTTTTGGAAAGTGTGAGTAAAAATGGAGTCAAAAACAGCAGGGTTGGTTGAAAGCCGGCTTAGGAATAGACCACCAAATCCCTGTCTTAATCTCATGCATCAGGTAACTTTTCCTTTTCTCCTGGTGGAAGACTAAAGGTATATTATTTGAAAAGGGCAAAACACGACGGTTTTAGACTAGGGGGCCACCAAACATAGACGAAAGCATTAGACTTCCCTAGCGGTCCAGTGGTTAAGACTCCACGCTCCCAATGCAGGGGGCACAGGTTCGAGCCCTGGTTGGGGAACTAAGATCCTGCATGCCACACAGTGCGGCCAAAAAAAAAAAAAAAAAGTACTGTAGTGAAAGTGGCAGAATTAATTGAAAGTTTATATTTTATAGATGTTGAAATTTCCAAACTTCTTGCTCTCCCCCCACCCCCCACCAGAAAAAATACAGGAAAATAAAGCAATTGTAACAGTGGTTCTCCACTAGGGGCTATCTTCCCCAACGATACCTGGCAGTGTCTGGAGATATTGTGGTAAGTAGTGAGATGCTGTCATGTAAAAAGCTTTTTTATTCTCTTAAAACTTTCTATCATGTACATACATGCCTTTTCTTTGCTTTTTTTCAGTTATCAAAATGAGTCATGTAAATATGGAAATTATGAACCTTTTTATACCATATTTTACTACATATTATAAAAAACAAAACTGTCATTTAAAATATATCTTTGGGGCACTTCCCTGCTGGTGCAGTGGGTAAGACTCTGCAATCCCAATGCAGGGGGCCCGGGGTTTGATCCCTGGTCAGGGAACTAGATCCCACATGCATGCCACAACTAAGGAGCCCACCTGCCACAACTAAGGAGCCTGTGTGCCACAACTAAGGAGCACGCGTGACACAACTAAGACCTGGCGCAACCAAATAAATAAATAAATAATATTAAAAATACATCTTTGGGAAACACAAAAAGTAAAAATTTTTACTTGGGATTTACAAACTAAGGGTATATATTAATAAATTAATTCCCTTTAATATTAATATAGTTACAGAATAAAATCAAAATAGATATTACTCTTCCTCACAAGAACAAAACATTATGGACACATATTGGAGAGTTGTAAATCGATAATGACAAATTATTATTATTTTTAAATAATATAATTTAAGTAGACTGTAGAATCTACTCTGGGGTACAAAGACACTATCAAAATAAGACATTTTGTTTCTCTCTGTCTGGTCATTCCCATCAGATCAGACATGTCAGTGGGTGAGGACCAGCTGGCTACTGGACGGAGAAGGAAGTTAGTCCTAGCTTGGCCAGGCTGTTCACTTCTTTCTTTAGTATCACTTTTTTTTTTTTTTAAAGAAACATATATTCCTTTTATAAGAAAGGAAGGAAGGAGGGGAGGATGGAAGGAAGAAAAGGCTTATTTGCTTTTGTAGACAATATAAATTACTACAGCAGAAAAAGTTTATTTTGCTTTTTAGCTAGAGTCATCTAATTGAGATATACACAAGTTTACTTCCTGTTTTTCCCTTTTCCAATTCTAAAAACTAACATTTTTGTGGATAGAATGACTTAAATGCCCAATACATTTCACCAACCAGTTATCATGAAAATTAGGCATAAGACTTTATATCTTCATATTTGTGGCTTATAAATATATTTAAAGTTTCCTTAATTGTTAGTTTACTGATAATCTATAAATAATCTGGGTAAGATGCTGAGATCTGTTAAAAAGAACATCACTGAAAAATAAAAACACAATATAAAGCAAAATACCATTAATGTATAATTAAAACAGCTTCTGGATTTTCAAATGGCTGTCTTCACTATCAAGTTTTGCTTACACCTGACAAAGCAGTTCTAGATTAATGGAACTGCAGTGCTGGTATGCTATTATAATTAAAACAAGACGAAACAGAGCTTGGATCAAGCTGAAAAATGACCTGTTTTAATTCTGCAATTTGTTCAGAATCTCTTGCCGAAGCTGTCGCTGAAGACTGTTCATTTGTGCCAGGTGATGGTTGGGACGATTTCTACAAAGAGCATAGAAATAAACTATGAAATAAATTCAGTTTAAAGAGGCAGAAAAAACCCAAAACTGTACACATATAAGCTATGTCTGGTATATGTTTACCAAAAAATTTCACATTGACATTTTAAATTTTATACCCAAAATAACATTTCAACATAGCACATATTGTCTACAAATTTTCCATAGCTAATAAATTTATATTCATACCAAGTAATTTATTAAATCTAGGCACTTAACTGAGGTCATATGAAGAAAGAACATAAAAGCAGGTATTTATTGAGTGATTTCCATGTATTAAAAGAACCTTATACAGGGCTTCTCTGGTGGCAAAATGGTTAAGAATCTGCCTGCCAATGCAGGGGACATGGGTTCGAGCCCTGGTCTGGGAAGATCCCACATGCCACGGAGCACCTCAGCCCGTGCGTCACAACTACTGATCCTGCACTCTAAAGTCCACGAACCACAACTACTGAGCCCGCATGCCACAACTACTGAAGCCCGTACGCCTAGAGCCCGTGCTCCCTGACAAGAGAAGCCACCGCAATGAGAAGCCCGTGCACTACAACGAAGACTAGCCCCTGCTCGCTGCAACCAGAGAAAGCCCGCACACAGCAATGAAGACCCAACGCAGCCGAAAGTAAAAAAACAAAAATTCTTAAAGAAATGAATAAAATCTATCTTTAAAAAAAAATCAATAAAAGAGCTTTTAACAGAGATTCTCATTTAATTCTCACAGCAATGAGACAGATATCACCACCACCATTTTATAGCTCAGGAAACAAATTTAAAGAGGTTAACTAAGTTGCTCAAATTCAGTTAACTAGGAAGCACTGAAGCTTTAGACAGTCTGACACCAGAGCTCATATTCTAAAACCTTAATATGATACTGTAGCTTAAGGGATCCAGAAAAATAAACAAGTTGGATAATGAGAATTATTCTTGACTTCTTATTTAAAAAATGTCAACATTCACTTACCAAATTTTCAATGAAAGAGTCCTTTTCAGCCAGTTGGCTTTGTAAAAGTTCCTGATTACTTTTTAATTCTTCTATCTCTTCTCGCAACCTACCAATTTCTTCTGGCTGAATACCATTCATCTGAGCCCCATCACTGTAAGAACCTTGATGCTGATTGTCTTTTCCTATTAGGCATAAAATTTGAAAAGCCAGCACGAAACTTTTCATTTTTTGAATTGATGATTCAAGTATAAAATAAATACATACTTTCCTTAATAATTACTTTGGCAGGATTTTTGCAAGCACATTTCATCTTTGCAAAATAGTGTTTTGTTTTGTTTTTTTCCAGCCACGCCGCAGGTGCGGCATGTAGGATTTTAGTTCCCTGACCAGGGATTCCAATGCCCCCTGCATTGGGGGCATGGAGTCTTAACCACTGGACTGCCAGGGAAGTTCTGAAAAACAGTGTATTGATAAAAACAATGATACTTTCAGGGTTTCTGGGAAGAAAAAGAGCATAGTCTTAAGACTAAACTGCATGGTTTAGTGATCTAAGATTAAGAATTACAGTAGTTTACCTCTTGCACTGTTGGTGGGAATGTAAATTGATATAGCCACTATGGAGAACAGTATGGAGGTTCCTTAAAAAACTAAAAATAGAACTACCATACGACCCAGCAATCCCACTACTGGGCATATACCCTGAGAAAACCATAATTCAAAAAGGGTCATGTACCAAAATGTTCACTGCAGCTCTATTTACAATAGCCAGGACATGGAAGCAACCTAAGTGTCCATCAACAGATGAATGGATGAAGAAGATGTGGCACATATATACAATGGAATATTACTCAGCCATAAAAAGAAACGAAATTCAGTTATTCGTAGTGAGGTGGATGGACCTAGAGTCTGTCATACAGAGTGATGTAAGTCAGAAAGAGAAAAAACAAATACCATATGATATGGAATCAAAAAAAAAAAAAAAAAAAGTCATGAAGAACCTAGGGGCAAGACGGGAATAAAGACACAGACCTAACTAGAGAATGGACTTGAGGATACGGGGAGGGGGAAGGGTAAGCTGGGACAAATATATACACTAATATATACAAATATATACACTACCAAACGTAAAACAGATAGCTAGTGGGAAGCAGCCGCATAGCACAGGGAGATCAGCTCGGTGCTTTGTGACCCCCTAGAGGGGTGGGATAGGGAGGGTGGGAGGGAGATGCAAGAGGGAAGAGATATGGGGACATATGTATATGTATAACTGTTTCACTTTATTATAAAGCAGAAACTAACACACCATTGTAAAGCAATTATACTCCAATAAAGATGTTTAAAAAAAAAAGAATTACAGTAGTTGAAATTCCAATTCTATCAATTAATATAAGAGAACATAAAATCCTTTAAAAAATCTTCACAGGGCACTTCCCTGGTGGTCCAGGGGCTAATACCCTGCGCTCCCAATGCAGGGGGCCGAGGTTCGACCCCTGGTCAGGGAACTAGATCCCACATGTCACAACTAAGAGTTCGCATGCCACAGCTAAAGATCCCACATGCAGCAACTAAGACCCAGTGTGGCCAAATAAATAAATAAATATTTCTAAAAAAAACTTCACAAAGGAATAGCTTTCTATATAGACTAAAAGAGCTGACAAATTATTGTCATAAATAGAGGAAGTATAAGATATTTTCTTCTGAAAATTTTGGTCACCTTCATATAAATAAAATTAACTATATTTCTAAGTAGCTAGCATTCCAATCATAAGCAGTGTAGAATGAGACTATTTACAAGCATTTGAGCTCCTAGCATGTGCCAGGCACTGAACTAGAATTTTATATATATTATTTCATTTAATTCTCAGATGACACAGGTGCTACCATCAGCTCCGTTTTGCAGATAAGAAAATGAAAAGGTTAGACCAGTCAACTGGCTGGCTCAACTGGCTAGACATTAGAATCACCTGGGGAGCTTGTAATTAATAATCACTGACGCCTGGACCCAACCCCCAACTAATTAAATTAGAAACCTCAGTGGGGTTTCAGTATTGGTGTTAAAAAAATAAAAATCTCAGGGGATCTTAATGTATAGGTAGCTAAGGTTGAGAATCAAGGGATCAGATAATCAGAGCAGAGAGCTTGGACTTCAAACTCTGACTTGACTTACATGTTTGTCACAGTGATTAATTTAAGGTTACAGAAAGACTAGTCCACAAGAATAATCTGTCTGACTTTGTCCAGCTCCTGGGGACACTACAACAGGAATGGCTAGCTACACTTACCTAGCTGTACTTTAAGAAGATTATACTGATCCTTGTGTTGCTGAATCTGAGATACTTGCTGTGTGACTGCTGTCTGGAGCTGTTCATTTTGACATTTTAACGTAGAAATCTGCTGCCTCAATTCCTCAAGTTGCAGATCCTGTGAACCAAAACATAATTAAAGTGTTTTAAATTCAGACTAGTTAGCATTAAGAGGATGAACAAATTAAAAATTAGAGATTATTTTGGGTGAGGATGTTAAACTACTCAATATTTCCAAAAGCATTCAATAATTAAGCAATAACACATTAATATATGCACCAAGGCCAATTAACATGCAGCAGAACTGTAAGATTTCAAGGCCCCATTATATGGCGCAGTCTGCAATCTCACTGTAATTTTGGTTTGGGGGTGGGGGGAGGTCAATTTTAAAAACTTCATTTTATGGTCCTTCAAACTATTTAAGATATTTATACCAAATTATTTAAGAGCTTAATATATGTATATATATATATGTATATACCTCTGTTACTTTTAACATTAAAAGACAATCATATAATAGAACATTTAGAATTCTGAAAAAAAGAGGTTTAATCTCTTATCACCCTAGTGTAACTAGTTAGAATTTGATCTGTCTTCATTTTCTTCTAATTCTTTTCAACTCAGGTTTTTTAAACTTGTCATAATCCGTCCACATACATTTTGTAACCTTTAATTTGCTTACTATTCAATCAGAATTTCCCAATATTAATCAGTAGATGCAATGTAATTTATACTTAAAAGCAACATTGAGGTTGCTCTCCATTTTTCTAAATGATAATATCATTACAATAAATATTTTAGTCCATACAACTGTTCTCCTGAATTTTGGAGAATTTCCTTAGGATGCATTATCAAATGTAATTCAAAGTTTATATAAATATTTTACAGCTCTCGATGCTTGTTGCCTAATTGTCAAATGGCATTCTAAGTGATGAGAATATTTAAAATTAACATTTCTAAAGAAAAGCGATTATACTAATTGTGTCAAATCACTCTTTTCTTCTTCCAAATCAACCATATTTATCAGCTCCAAGTGCAAGCAAGCTATAATATCACATTCCAAGTATTTATTTCCCATTGCTCTAAAAATTACATTTTACCATCTGGAAATGACTCCAAATTTGTACTGAGACAGATGAAAAATCCTAATAACCATGGGTAGTGTAATGATTCAAATTTGGATCATTCAAAGATGATTCTAATTTACTAATTTGCTTAGAAACTGAAAAGCTCAGACTAAACGCTAAATACACCACTAATATGTTTTTATTCTTTCTGAGAATTTCATTCTCAACAATACAGATTGTGGGGAAGAGAAGAATACATCGGCAGCTCTCAGTTAGAAGGCTCTACACAAAAGCTCTTACTAGCCACACCTGCCTCAAGCTGTCACAATCAGCAGGGGGTGGAGGGCAGTGCAGGAAAGGGGTAGCAGCCTGCCTCACGTGAGATGCCCCCGTGTATTGTTTTCATGACTCTGGAATTTTAACACCATAATACTGCAGCACTTCCTAAGATTCCATTCCAATAAAGGTTTATATACCACAGTGAGGAATTAAATGAGAGAAGAAAACCACGAAACATCCTGAAGGAATGTAATGGAAGGTTTAAGGTGCTCAACACTAGGCAAGTGTGGGGTTCATCGGTATCCTGCAAAGAAAATGTCAGCTGATGATTTTGAAAATGTAGTTTCAACTTAACTCATCACGACGCACTCTAGTAAATCAGCTCCCTCTTGTTCTATCTAATTTAATATCATCTATTCGGGTGCGCAAGACAGAGATTTAAGGATTGTATCTGACCCTTTCTACTCCCTCGTCCCCAGGTCCAATCACTACCAAGTCCTGTCAGTTTTATCTTCTTTGGTTTCCACATTTCTCAGGACCGTCCCCTCTACACCACACACTGTGAGCTTTAGAGTCCCAGTAACACACATGTATTTGAATTCTGTTCCACAAAGCACTGAGTGACCTTGGACAAGTTTAAATTCTCTAAGTCTCAGATTCCTCATTTATTCTGAACTGCAGATGTCAGCTACTTTGAAGGGATGTTGTGAAAAGTAAATGAGATGGTGTTTAACTGTATTCGGTGAGCACCTAGAACACAGTACACAAAACAGCAGCTGCATCATCATCTTCAACCATCAGTTTCCCAATTGCCACCCACCACCACCACCTCCTCCTTGGGCTCCCTCCCTCTAGCCTTGCCTCTCAAATTCTCCTTCATACAGCCAACGAGTGTTCTGTGTCCATGCCAGTAACACCTCCCGTCCCTCTCTCTGCTTGCCTAGCTTACTCACAGTCATCCTTTTAGGACTCAGCTTCTCTGTCTTCTCCAAGCACCTGCTCCTACCTAGCTAAGTTAGGTGCCTCTCAATGCTGTCATATACCTTCGATTATCTTTACCACTAGACTTGCTTAGCACATACTAAGCTCTCAGTGTGTTGAATACTCAGATGCTTTTGAATTATTTAGGAAAACGATGAGTTTTACTTTGTGTATCCTCTTGCATTTGGAAATGCCGAGAGAAATTCCTCCCTAAATTAGAGAAGTATCTATACTTTCAGTATAACAGAGATTGTATACAATTTATCAGTACGTACTTGCTCTCGAATCATATTTTTGTAGTGAGTCACAATACTGTCATGCTGCTCTAGTGTTTTCTTCACCTCTTCTTCTTGTTTATCTTCTTCACTGGACTTGTAAATAGCCTTAGTAATCACACCTGTAAAAGAAGACATTTAAAATACTGTTTTATTATTAAGACTTAGTCAGTAAACACATATGGCCTAACTGCATGAGAAATAAGAAATTATCTTTCCAATCTTACTGAATGCCAAAAGTCCTTAAGTGGGCCACAGACCAAGAGCTAGGAAAAAAAATACTTTCAGGCTTATCATATAATCTGCATGTATCCAGAATATACATATGCAATATAATCCTAGGTACTACTTTCTAATGAATATCAAGATAAACTTTGTTGTCTTACCTTCAAGCTCTTTTACCAGCTTTGTAAACTCATGATCAAATATCATGTATTCTGGACTGGGGAAGTTTGGCTGGGGTTTCTGAGATGCTCTGGAATACAACTCATGTTTGCTAATAAATCCTAGTTTCTCTATGAAATTCTCTTTGCCAATCCTCTTCTCTATCAGCTGTTTCAGTTTCTCTCTACAGAGATAAGCATATTGAGATGCTTAAAAAAAAAGTCATAACAAAACATAAAAGCTTGGTCTACATTATACTTTGGCAGAAAAAAATTATCATTATCGTTTGATGACATTAGCAAGTCATTTTTCCCTGGCATTTTCCCCTTACTTACTTCATATAGCTCTCAAGTGAGTTATCATTGAAGTAAATCGAAATGCCCAACAGAAGAGCACATAAGCCTTGGACCAACTGTTCTTCCTCTCCAAGATTTTCTGCAATTTGTCCTGTAAGCTGAAAACTTTGTTAAGAAAACTAATGGTTCATAATATCCAGAATACTTTGTTTTACAATTTGAATTTGACATGTATTTCATGTAAGAGTTTCTACAAAAAATTCTATACAGTCCGAGCAAACATAAAACAATGGTACATGTGTACACACACACACACACACACACACACACCTTAAGTAAGCATCGTTGTCACCTTAACAGTTTAAAAAGTTGTAACATAGATAAAAAGGATTCAAATATCTGGGGCATGGAGCTAACTCTAGTTGAGAAGAAATAGAAAAGATAAAAAAGGTAAATACTTACATGCATCTTACTAAAACATAAAGGATACAAAGGGAACATTGGCTGAATTGTGAAGAAAATGTGTTACTGCAATGGGGCAGTTGCTAAGCCAGGTACAAAGCAACATCAGTAATCCAACTCTTGTCTGTATTTTGCTTCCCTGCAATAAACAAGGTGGCAGAAATCTTGTTTTATTTTTTTCAAACTTAAAGCTGCCCTAAGATCCCTCCCCATCTGCATAAAAAGGTATTTAACATCTTATGAAAGATATGTCAGGTATCTGGATTTTAAAAATTGAACAAGAGAATGCATTCTTGTATACTCTCTGGGCTGCACTTCCCAAAATAAACAGAGAGCAGAAATTAGACTTGATCCATGCTCGTAAGCATATACCAGGTTATCTAAAATACTATTAATGGAAAATCTGATATGCTAAGGAAGAAATATATGACGTGGATGCTTAAAAAATTTTATCAATCCTAAAACACTTTACAAAAACATAAATTTGCTGGCAAATTTATGATGTTTCAATAGGAATTTTAAAAACAATTTTCTCATAAAAGGACAAATTCTACGTCCTTCAAAAAACATCAAGAAAAATACAAAGAAATAATCTCCTGAATTATTTAGTCAAATTTCACTAACGAATATATTTCTCTAACAAGAAAATAAATAAACCATGTTGCAACCCCCCTGAGAAATGCCAAATAATGAGAAATCACAAACTTAATGAAGGAGAAAAAGATTTATTTAAATTAGCTAAGTGCCTCAAACCACTAACTATACTGCTGCCAAGTATGTTAAACAGTACTGAAAACTAGCATGTCCATCAACATTACAGTTTCCTAAATTTTAATACAACACATTTGTATCTCTTATATGAGATATTCTCTTAGCTCATAATATTGTCATTGCCCACATTATATTACATAACCTGTATTTTTGTTTAAGAAAAACAAAACTTGCGTGAAACAAAATAATGGAAATTAGCACAGTAATGCATCGCTCTGGGAGTAATTTCAGAAAATATCCAAAATGCAATTATTCAAAAATCTAGACAAGGAATGGATTTAAAGTAACCATTACTGTGTTTTGAAAAATTTCTATCACTCAGCCAGACAGTTCTAATTTCATGAACCTTGATGTCAGTATCTTGGACTTTCCATAATCTTTTTTCAAGTATATTTAATATTTAATTAAACAAATTCAAATTAGACCTCTTCAAATGATTTGCCAAGTAAGCATTAATCAGCATGAATTTAGTTTTTACATAAGGCATTATTTTTACTTTTTCCTTGCCTTTATGTCATTACTGTCCACAGTATATTTTCATGTTACCCAAGTACACTGAAGTTTAAAAACATACAGTTATTCTCAACTATGTGCCACAGAGCATTTACAACTAATTACTCAAGTTATAAATGTGAATGTTTTGTTGATTTCCCCTGGTTATACACAAAAAGTTTATTACTGGAATACCATTTGTAGGTACCAAATATACCGACACTGTATACACAAGGGCATTCTATCAAATCACTGGCTGATGTCTGAGTAAACAAAAATGGAATTAGATTCAATTTTGAAAAGTGGGTCCTTTGGGGTCTAACTGAAGGTTAAGAAGAGCACAGTCAAACATAACTAGTTAGAAACAGGTAGAAGATAGAATGGAACACCCTGTTGACTACAGCAACAAAAGAAGATAAAGTACTCAGGAATGAGCCTAATCAAAACTGTATAAAACCTAAATGAGGAAAGTTTAAAAACACTTTTAAGAGCACAGAAGCAGACACAAATCAACAGAAAGACACGTTCTTAGAGAGAATGACTGAAGATCATGAAGATACTGACTCTACATTAATTTGTAAAATTAATGTGATCCAAATAAAAATATCAACAGGTTTTTTTTTTTTTCTGGAACGAAACAACCTGGTTTTCAAGTTCAAATGGAAAAATAAACAAGCAAGAATAGCTAGAGAAACTGTAAAAAAATGAAAGAGAGCAATGAGGTGATACTACCGCATGAACAGACAGAAATCAAGGAGTAGAACGGAAAGTCCAGAAAGGATCCAGCTACAAATGGAAATTTAGTATGTGAAAAAGACAGAATATAACTATCAGTGGTTACAGACAGACTTCAAAGATGTTGGCAAAACTAGAGAGCAGTTTGAAAGAGCAGAGGATCCATACCTCACACAATTCAGAGAAAAAGAGAACAAGGATTTAAATGCAAAAATGAAACCAGAAAGTATGAGATGGAAATACTGGCAAATTCCTTAACATCTTGAAGTGGCGAAAGCCTAAGTATGACTTAAAATGTAGAAGTGATAAAAGTCTGATACCAAAAAAAAAAAAAAAAAAAAAAAAAATCCACAGCAAAACACCAAGATCCTATCAGGAAAAATATATTTGTAACTTATCACAGACAAGGGTTAAGTTCCTTAATATGAGTTCCTATAAAGAAGAAATGATTAACAACCTGATAGAAAAGTGGGCAGATGATAAGAGTTTAATGAAAAAACCTTCAAATGATACATAAATATATAGAAAACTATTCAGCCTTTTAGTAAGAAAAATATAAATTAAAACTCACTAAGATAACATTGTCCACCTATCAGCAGACTGGCAAAAGTACAAGTGTGACAATGCACTGTTGGGAGGCTGTGGGGGAAGAGAGCACCTAGCACACCCTAATCTTACTTTACTTTGCAAGGAGAAGTGCAAGGTTCTATTAAGTGAAACAAAACAAAACAAAACACCAAGGTGCAGATCAGGGCATATGTGGAAAAAACACTTCCAGATGTAGAAGAAAAGAGTAACAGGAGGCAGAGAACTAGGACAGGGTTGGGGCCAAGACTTCGTGTATCATTTTGATTTCTAAACCAAATTTAAAGGACTAAAGTTTTAATTCTAAGAGTGGCGGTATGGTGTCGGTGAAAATGACATTTGGTTTGGAATTAGAAGAACCAAATATTCTACTGCCTTACCTTGGACAAGTTCAATACGCTACATGGGCCTCAACTTCTTCATTTAGTAAACAGAGGTGGTTGGATTAAATGATCTCAAAGAGGTTAAGAGGATAGGCTCTGAAGCCAGGATACCAGGATTCATATCCTGGTTCTAAAACTCAACAACCATGAAACCTCAGGCAACTTACTTAACTTCTCTTCCTCGTCCTTAAACAGGGGTAACAGTTAATACCTGTATCTCATGGATTATAAATGGGTTAATACACGTGAAGAACTTAGAGACCAGCGCATGGGACACAGTGAGTGCTCTACAAATGTCATAAACTATTACCATCATTTCTAACTCTGTGACTCGACAACTCTCTACCAACTAGCATATTAAAAGCATAACTAATGCCCCCAATTTAAAAGAGATGGCGGAAGTTTGAACTGGGAAAAGAAAAAAAATGATACAATTGCTGGGATAATTTTTTTTTAAACATCAGTGAAATGCAGGCAAGTCCTTGCTTTGCTGCGTTAACAGAAATCCATGCATACTGTAAACAGTGCAAAGTGAGGACTTTATAATAATGGTCTTTTGTGCAGACTACGTTATTCTGATGTTCATCAAACCATGATTTACAACAGGGAAAAATGGGAGATAATTAAATGTGCAATTATATTTAATTAAATGATAATTAAATGTGCAATTAACTAACTTAGGGTATATCTACTTGCTGAAATATATACTGTGCAACCATATAAAGTAATGTTGATTTAGTGTTTAATAACACGGAAAATACTTGTAAGAAAAAATGCAGAATACAAAATAGAATCTAATGTATGATCACTGCTATGTAAATAAACAGTATAGGGAAAAAAAAAGCCTGAAATTTTACCAGTAGACCTTTGGGTAGTAGAATGAGGGACATTATTCTCTTTCTACTTTCTATTTTTTGAAATTTTCCAAAATGAAAAGAAAAATAAACTATTAGAGAGTGCAAAAATGTTACAGTATTTGCCCAGTATACTATCATAAAATGTTGATAATAATATAAATCCAACAAAATCCTGACCAAGCTGCTCTATCCCTCCAAACAAGTAAAATTAGAAACTGAGCAATAAAAGCTATCAAAACATTCTATTTCAGTGCTCTCTCATTTTCTGATGGATTCCTTACAATATAAACAGCTAGACCAGCTAAAAGAATGCCACAGTTGGGAATTCCCTGGCGGTCCAGTGGTTAGGACTCCACGCTTCCACTGTAGGGGGCGCAGGTTCGATCCCTGGTTGGGGAACTAAGATCTCACAAGCCATGCAGCGCGGCCAAAAAAAAGGCTAAAACTACTCATTTTGTTTATGTGTTACACAAGCACATTTGTTTGCATGTTTGTTTACAGGTTTAAGTCAAGAAAAAGTACCTATCTCTTCTCAGCCCCTTAGAGTTTGTGAACCGCTGACAAAACCAAAGACTTTATAGGATGGAAGAGAACCACAGACAAAATAAACGATCCTGAATCACCTTTAACATAAGCTACTATATTGCCCCAATTATATTTTCTAAATAAAAATCCCTCATACTCCTACTCTGTGGATTTCAAGTTTAGTATTTTTGCATTGTTCATTTAAAAAATATGAAAAGCTAACAGTTTAAACTTCCAGTGTTTAAGTATTAAAATGAGGTTCTAGAATATTATGATCAGATTCACTTTTTAGTGGTGGCCTCTGAGGACAGAGAATTAACAGGACAGGGACATGATGGAACTTTTTGGGTTTCTGAATACTATGCTCTATATCTTGTTTTGGGTGGTGGTTACAGAAGTATATTCAACCATCAAAAATCATCAGATTGAACACTTAAGGTCTGTGCATTTTATTGTATATAAATTATACCTCCAAAAATTTCCCTTTTAAATGAATGACATGTATACTTATAAAGTACTTTACCTAATATAAAAAATTCTGCCAGCTAAAGCTGTCAAATATGTCTGTGTGTGAGTTATTAACATGTGTTAAATCATGCTCATACACAGATACAATTCCTAATAGGACCTCAGTTATTACTATCCACACTGCATAACTGAACACAAATTATGAACACAAATTCCAAGTATAGAATTAAGGTACATGCCATTTTTGCCAAATACTCCAGAAAACAAATCAAAACCAAACACAAATCACACTCTCCCCAACACGCATCAAAAACTAATCCCCAATGGTAGTGTAGCATATGGGTTACATCCAGAATAATTCAAGATATTTAAACTCTTTGAAATTACAAAATTATACTTACTATTGTATATTTTCAATAACCTAAGTAATATAAAAGTCATCACATTCTTTCATATACTGATTAAAGACAAAATTCTTAATCCTAAATTTTACTACCTTTGAAATGGTTTCATTGGAAATAAAGAAGCAAGCTTGGGTGAAAAATCACACCAAAAACCCAAAACCAAGGAATTCCAGAAAGTGCAAGCATCCCCAGAGGAAGCACAAGTATAGCTTCAGATTCTCATTCCTATAGTCCTTAATAACACCACTACAATACCCCAAGGAGAAAAACTGGAGAGCCACGATAGAGATTAACTTGCTGACACATACAAGTGTGAGTAGAATATAACTTCAAACAAGCAGTTAAAAAAACCAATCAGCAAAACCCAAGACAAAGAAAAAGGCTTGCTGTAGGAGGAAAATGCCTAAGCCCAAACAAGTAATACATACCCGTCGGTTGATCTTATCACCCTGCAAATTATACATGAAAAATTATTCATAAATATTACTGCTTTAGAAAAATGTAAATCTAGAAAAATCCTTCAAATACAGTCTCTAGAAACCCAAGCCAATAATTTGGGACAGGATAGTTCTAATCTTTTATTATATAACAATGTACATATATTTTAGAGGAGAATGGATAATTTTATAGCACTGTCATTACTTAGACTGGTAGCACACCACTATCTTGAGGATTTCTCATTATGCATTAATTGCAATTGCAATGTTAGAGTGAAGTATGTGGTGATGACTGTTGGGTAGTTAATTTCTGTTTGACTCAAGAAAAGCTGTTACACACTACTATATATAAAATAGATAACTAATAAGGACCTACTGTATAGCACAGGGAACTCTACTCAGTACTCTGTAATGACCTATATGGGAAAAGAATCTAATAAAGAATGGATATATGTATAACTGATTCACTTTGCTGTACATGTGAAACTAACACATTATAAATCAACTATACTCCAATAAAAAATTAAGAAAAAAAGAAATGAATAGCTGTTTCCACACACAGCAACAAGAGAATGACAAGTATTAAATAAGTAAGGATATGAATGCTTTGGGGTACTTTTAAAAAATCCCTAAGAGACAAATGATAAAGATAAAATAGGCTCTCAATCAAAGTAAACCTATTCTAAGCAACAAAGGAAGTGTTCAACTCCCATTTCAGTACAGTTAATTTTCAAGGTTTCATTTATAACTTCACATGGATAGCACGGATGTTCTCTAAAAGCTCACAATAAAACAATTCAACCAGTGTGGCAAAATTAAGAACTAAGAAGGACTCCGCATATCAGGGGGAAGGGATAGGATAATACCAGTGGATAGATCAATTTTAGGCTTATGTACATTTTTACTCTCCTTGAGTGAATCTGAATGTCTATGACTTTACAGTTTTGCTAAAGCATGACCCTGAATTGTTTAACAGCAAGGCTGGCACATGTGGGCAAATCATCTAATAATAGTAAGGGACATTCCTAAATGCCTTAGCATCCACATTTCAATGAAGCTTAACTGCTTTCATTAGGAGTCTAAAGGATTGTAAACACTTTAAGTTGTTTACCTACATCTTACTAGGTAAATTATATGTCTTGGCATTTTGAGGATTTGAGAACTCACAAACATCAGGGGGTTTACTGTTTACCTATATAAGCACTGGAATGCTATTTTATTTCTGTTTTCTGAAAGGAAGATCAATTGCTCTGGGAAGAGAAGAGCGAGGTGCACAGCTATGAACCACTCTATTCTATTCCCTCTCATAAATGACCCAAATTCAGCTATTATGCAGAAACAGAAAATGACATGCAAGAATTGTGTGGATGATATAAAAAGAAAACAAATCCAAAAAAAAACACCTTTCTGTCCAGAACATGTGCTCCCATCATGATGCAGACCTCATTCACAATTTGGCAAAACCATTCTTATCAGAATATTTATTGCTTTCTCTCCACAAAGCCGTTTCTGGTGACAACAAGCTAATGAGCAGTCCTTGCCTCTCTCCTTTTTCATCTACATCTACTAAGGACATCCTTAAATCCTTGTATCACTGACATCAAAGTGAAACTTTCTTCCCCTCCCCCCTTAGAGAAGTTTTGCTGGCTACTTTACCTGTGAAAGGATGTTGGTGCACTGTTGCAATAAAGAAACTGGAGGGTTGCCAATACTTGTAGCAAGTTGAACCCTGAGCAATTGTTCTTTCTGGGTAGCATTTTCTTGCAAAGCATGGGCAAGGGCCACAGCAGCACACCAGTTTGAAAGTGAATCAGTAGAAAATAAACCTCCGCATAACAACTGACCAGCTGAGACTGAATTACCTGTTGCTACAAAGATGGCAGGCAGATAATAAGGCAAAAATTAATTATGTTGCTTTCCAAACACAAAAAACAGTATGAAATGCTACTTAAAAATTTGTTAATTAGTAGTATTAAGTAACACTTTCAAAAGTCTGTTTTTTTCAAAAACAAATGGAAAGATGACAAAAAAGTACTTTGGAAGAAAAGTTGCAGAACAAAGAAATATTAGAATACTTTAGGCATCAAACTGATGATGGTAATCTCCAGAAATTATTACCTTAATTAAAAACTACATTTCTAAAACAAATTCAAGGCAATGCAATATTTTAAATATTCTATTACATTCTAATATTCTACATTTAAATATCTACTACACATTTATGATATATTTTATCATTAAAAGCTTAAAAGACACTTACTTACTTTAAAACTGAAATTAGAATTAAATTATTTACAGGACTTCCCTGGTGGCGCAGTGGATAGGACTCTGCGCTCCCAGCGCAGGGGGCCTGGGTTCGATCCCTGATCAGGGAACTAGGTCCCACCTGCATGCTGCAACTAAGGAGCCCACCTGCCGCAACTAAGACCTGGTGCAACCAAATAAATATTAAAAAGAAAAAAAGAACTAAATTATTTACCATCAATAGTGGAAGGCAGAAGTGTTGACACAATTTCTCCTTGTCCTTTCTGATTTTTATATAAGAAACACTGGAAACAGTAGAGAACAGCACAGCGCAATACAAATGGCTGCCTTTCATTAACCATGGACATAAGAAGTACTACAATGGCTGGTCTGTTGTATTTAAAAAGGAAAGAACAAAAAGAAACATTGCAATCCAGGTACACAAATCAATAACTAGTCATTTTTTTGACTGAAAAACCATAGCCAGAACACAAGCGAGTAACTATTTTCATCTCCATTTCACAGAAAAGATAACTGCAGCTGTGAGAAATGAAGTGATCTGTTTGCTTAAGGCACATAGCTAGGAAGTGATACCTGAGCCCAAATACATAAGTTCCAAAGACCACAAACTCTTTAGATACCAACATATTTATCTTGTCAGATAATCTGTTTCAAAACACATGACTGAACTTCTTAAAAGAATAAGCTATGTATATGAGATATCCTAAAATCCCAAAGTAAGCTTTCACTTCCTCTGTGAGATCTCAGTATTTCCCCTTTCTTACCTTGGTGGGTTTGAAGGTGCATTTACAGAAGCAAAGTAGTCTTGGTTTACTTGACAGCCTCGAATAACTTCTGATACAGTATTAATGGTCTGTAATGAATGGGGATGGGGGAGAGAATTTAGAGAAAGTCAGTCAAGGGAAAAACCCTGTTTTCAAAAGAAGAAAATGTTATATTCATTTGCTTTTTGCTTTTAAATGGCAAAACTTAGACACCAAAAAAAATCAGTGACAGCATTATAGACTTGTAACACTTTCTTGAGATAACATTTTAAAACATTAAGCGTAGGTCTCTAACTAAAAATAACACTTGACCACATGCATTTTAAATCTCAAAAAACTAAAATTAATATCTCCTAAGAGATAGAATCCATTTCTATGAAACAAGAAAAGGATGCTTAAAAATAAAATCAGAGAACAAATTTAAAACGTAACAAATTAAAAATTCAATTTAAGGATGAAGTTGAAAAAAAACCTCCAAGAAAACAGAATAAAAAGACAAACTGGATCCAGAAAGTCCAACAATCTATTAATAGAGTTGCAGAAACAGAAAAGAGGAAATGGTCAAGGAATACGTAAAACATCCTCAGAACTGAAGTACTTATGTCTCTGGATTGAAAGGGCCCCAAAATTATTGGGGGTGGGGGTGGGGTGTGTGGTACAGCACATCACCAGTAAATTTCAGAAAACCATAAACAAAGAAAGATTCTAGAGAGAGAAAGCAGGTTACACAAAAAGGATGAAGGGTCAAAATGGGTTCGGATTTCTTAACAGCAACACTGGAATAATGTTCTAAAAGTTGAGTGTTAATGATTTCCAATTCTGAATTCCATACCTAACCAAACATTAGAGTCATACTGCAGGTGGAGGAATGACATGAAAGAGCTAAAAAATTATCTTGCCATTTGCCCTCTCTCAGGAAGTTAAGTAAAATAAGATAATGAACCAAGGGGTGGGAGAAAAAGACACAGAATCCAGATAACCAAGGAATCCCCAAGTTAAGAGAGATGAAAAAGGATCGTTGGAGGATGGTGAATGAAAGTCCCAGGATAAGAGATGTGTGGCAGAAATAGAGAATAAGCAGCCCATATTGGAGTAGGAAGATGGAGGGCTTCCATAAGAAGGTCTGGAATGGGGAACAATGTGTTAAGCGTATGATAGTGTTAATATGTATAGATACATAGAAAATCCGTAAAATGAAAAAAGAACACTATTATAACTCAGGAAAGAAAAAGGGTTATTAAAAAAAAGATATAGGGCTCTATTTGGCTTAGCAGGAAACAGTATTGGAATAGTCATAAAACTATAAACCCTGATTATTGATTTAAATACAAATTACTGGGATGACAAGGAGGAAGTAAAGTGGGAAAGTTATATAGGGGGGAAATGGGGCTTAGGGTAGGGAGGAGGGAGTCCAAAGACAGTTTTTGCTATAAAACTTTTACTATTATCTGTGCTTTTAATATGCATGTGTTAATTTGAGAAAAAAAATTAAATAAACTAAACCTTTCTTTTCTTCAAACTAACTTCTTTTTCTTAATAGGCAGGAAACAGAAAATGCCATGTCAAGGAAAAAGAATTTATTATTCTACGAATAAGACTCAAATCTTACTTGACTAAGTCATACTTTTCTCAAAATTAAAAACATAAATCATACTGTACACTCCTGTTGAATACAATAAAATTAATGAGAAATCTTCTAAGCTTTAACATTATTTATATACTATTAAACTTGAGGAATGAATACACCTTTTGGAATTGATACAGTCATCATATGCTAATGTTTTATAGGGTCAATAAGGAATTTAACATACAAGAATGGTTAACAATTCCTATTTTTCATTCAGCTGATATCTAATTCTTCCTAGGCTTCCTGATTTCAGCTTCCACAGAGTAGCCTCTGCCTTTATTTGGTTTACCTCAGTCAGGATATCAGCAGGAACTCCAGTGGCCATTAGGATAGTGCAAAGCTGCTGCAGTAAGCCACACTGGAACATAGCTTTTTGGCAGCTACTGGTAGCACCGGGAGGGTTATTTGGAGAAACCAGTACACGAACAAGCTGCGAAAGAAAGAAAACACAAAATCTGTCTTTTAAAGATTTGAAAAGTCTTGAGACAAATTTGATCTATATGAACAGAAAACCTAGGTGAAGGATTCCCTCAACTGCTCAGCCCGATCTAGGAGCTCTTTCCTTCACGCTCTCATGGCCATAGTTCTGTTACAGTACATACCACATTATGCTATTTCCTTAATTCTATCTCCTTCAGGTCACTGTGAACTCCCAGAGAGTAGAAACTGCCTCAGTCATTTTTTGTATCTCAAACAATAAGCACAGTATTTGTAACACAGTCCGTATTCAAAAAATGAATAATGAATAAGTAAGAGGATGGTAGATTTCTTATGAAAGTAACGATGAAAGACCTAACCATAAAGCAGGTCTGAAAACAGACATGGCCTGAGGGGTGATAAAATTCCCCCCAAACTGGAAATATTTAAAGAGAGGGTAAAATGAACAACTGGAGACGTGGCTGAAGATTTGTGCATTAGGCAAGGTGTTAGCCTCATTGACTGTTAATGCTAATTAAATCCCTAAGGTTCTATGATGCTATGATTAGTCTAACCTTGAGCATGAAATTTCAGAGACATGAAAAATGTTATCTTAAAGAACTGTTCAGCACAGTTACATCTTCAAAATAAATTTGTATATACCTTACATTTTAAAACTAGAGTTATATGTATATGTGTGTACAAAATCTTATATATATGTATCAAGATCAAATGGTATATTTATAATACTTTATTAATGACAAAGTGCTATACAAATGTTACTCTAAATGTACAGAAGTAATCAATGATGTAACAGAGGAGACTAAAATAATTTTATTGCTATAGTTGGTGCATATGATAGGTAACAACTTCACTAAGAAAGGGGACGTTTTTGTGGGGGGAGATAAAATATAAAAAATAAAATGGGTATGAAAAGTGCTATTTTTTACTGCTGGTGAATAAAAAGGTGACTGGCAATCACTAGAATTTGTGGAAAAACTCAGTCAGTAGTTAAATCAGTAAATTATGAAGCATTGAAATAGTTAACGTTTCCATGTCTGGCCTAGCAGACATTCTCAAAGAGGCTTCATTAATAAATTGACGTCACAGGAGAGAGGCTTTAGAACTACACAGTGGCTCTTGTTCTTGGACCTTTCTAGTTAGACGTCAGTGGTTTTTATTTGTTGGTTTTTGTTTTAAATTTATTACCCTTCTATTCCTGCTTTTTAAAAAATACAGGCATACCTTGGAGATACTGCAGGTTCTCTTCCAGACCACCACAATAAAGCAAATATCGCAATGAAGCAAATCACACAAACTTTCTGGTTTTCTAATTGCAAATAAAAGTCATGTTTACACTATACTGTAGTCCCTTATGTGTGCAATAACATTATGTCTAAAAAAACATGGACAAACCTTAATTTAAAAAATACTTTATTGCTAAAAAATGCTGACCACCATCTGAGCCTTCAGCGAGTCACCATCTCTTTGTTGGTAGAGTTTGATGTTGATGGCTGCTGACTGATCAGGGTGGTGGTTGCTGAAGGTTGGGGTGTCTGTGGCAATTTCTTAAAATAAGACAACAATGAAGTTTAGTGCATCGGCTTTCTTTTCCTTTCACGATTTCTCTGTAGCATGCAATGCTGTTTGATAGCATTTTACCCACATTTCTTTCAAAATTGGTGTTAATCCTCTCAAGCCCTGTCACTGCTTTATCAATTAAGTTTTTGTAATATCCTTTGTTGTCATTTCAACAATCTTCACAGCATATTCACCAAGAGTAGATTCCATTTCAAGAAACCACTTTCTCTGCTCATCCATAAGAAGCAATTCCTCATCCATTCAAGTTTTATCATAAATTGTAGCAATTCAGTCCCATCTCCAGGCTTCACTTCTAATTCGAGTTCTCTTGCTGTTTCCACCACATCTGCAGTTACTTCTTCCACTTAGGTCTTGAATCCCTCAAGGTCATCCATGACGGTTGGAATCAACTTCTTCCAAACTCCTGTTAACGTTGATATTTTGACCTCTTCCCATGAGTCACAAATGTTCTTCATTTTCCAGAAAGTTTTCAATTGCCTAGATCCATCAGAGGAATCACTATCTACGGCAGCTACAGCCTTACAAAATGTATTTCTTAGGGACTTCCCTGGTGGTCCAGTGGTTAAGACCCCACGCTCCCAATGCAGGGGGCCCAGGTTCGATCCCTGGTCAGGGAACTACATCCCGCATGCTGCAACTAAGACCTGGTGCAGCTAAACAAACAAACAAATAAATAAATATTAAAAAACAAAGAACCAAAATGCATTTCTTAAATAATGAGACTTGTAAGTCAAAATCACTCCTTGGTCTATGGGCTGCAGAGTGGACACTGTGTTAGCTGGCATGAAAACAACATTAATTTCCTTGTACACTTCCATCAGAGCTCTTGGGTGACCAAGTGCATTGTCAATGAGCAGTAATATTTTGAAAGGAATCTTTTTTTCCCGAGCAGTAGGTCTCAACCGTAGGTTGAAAATATTCAGTAAACCATATTGTAAACAGATGTGCTGTCATCCAGGCTTTGTTGTTCCATTTAATAGAGCACAGGCAGAAAAGATTTGGCATATAATTCTTTTTTTTTTTTTTTTCTTTTTGCAGTATGCGGGCCTCTCACTGTTGTGGCCTCTCCCGTTGCGGAGCACAGGCTCCGGATGCGCAGGCCCAGCGGCCATGGCTCACGGGCCCAGCCGCTCCGCGGCATATGGGATCCTCCCAGACCGGGGCACGAACCCGTATCCCCTGCATCGGCAGGCGGACTCTTAACCACTGCGCCACCAGGGAGGCCCTGGCATATAATTCTTAAGAGCCATAGGATTTTTGGAATGGTAAATAAACACTGGCTTTAAATTAAAGTCACCAGCTGCATTAGCCCTTAACAAGAGAGTCAGCCTGTCCTTCGAAGCTTTGAAGCCAGGCATTGATTTCTCTCTGGCTTCTCTCTAGCTATGAAAGTCCTAGGTGGCATCTTCTTCCAGTAGAAAGCTGTTTCATTTACATTGAAAATTTGTTTAGTGTAGCCACCATCATTAATTGTCTTAGCTAAATCATCTGGATAACTTGCTGCAGCTTCTACATCAGCACTTGCTGCTTCACCTTGTACATTTATGTTATGAAGACAGTTTCTTTCCTTAAACCTCATGAACCTCTGCTAGCTTCAAACTTTCCTTCTGCAGTTACCTCACCTCTCTCAACCTTCACAGAATTGAAGAGAGTAAGGGCCTTGCTCCAAATTAGGCTCTGGCTTAAGGGAATGTTGTCATTGGTTAGACCATCTATCTAGGCCACTAAAACTTTCTCCATATCATCAATAAGGCTGTTTCATTTTCTTATCGTTCATGTGTTCATTAGGGTAGCACTTATAATTTCCTTCAATAACCCTTCCTCTGCATTCACAACTTGGCTAAGTGGTGCAAGAGGCCTAGCTTTTGGCCTATGAAGGCTTTCAACATGCCTTCCTCACTAAGCTTAATCATTTCCAGCTTTTGATTTAAAGTGAGAGACATGGGACCCTTCCTTTCACTTGAACACTTAGAGGCCACTGTAAAGTTATTAACTGGCCTAATTTCAATATTGTTATGTCTCAGGGAATAGGGAGATGGGGAACAGTCAGTCAGTGGAGCAGTCAAACACACACATTTATCGATTAAGTTCTCCATCTTACACGGGTGTGATTCGTGGTGCCCCAAAACAATTACAATAGTTACATCAAAGATACTGACCGCAGATCACCATAACAAATATAATAATAATGAAAAGGAATCTCTCATAAGGTAATGAGCTTTTGGAGAGTCACTGGCAGTATCTATCCCAAAAATGGTATAGAACGGATTCCTGTAGGTAGAATTAGTCATAAAATTATCATTCCAAGAAAAAATTTAAATGTTTTACAACTAAAAAATTTTTCAATAAGATGCTTCCCCCAAATTTAATTTGCAAAATTTGAATGAACTATCCTCAAGTGGATCAATTTCAATTTTTAGTGGCCTAGAATTCCATCATAATTATAACTGTGATGATGAATAATTCTAAATGGAAATATCTATCCAAAAAGGACTGTTTATCATCAGTTGTAATGCATTTTCATTTGGTGCATAATACAGAACTTGAAATACAAGCAACCTTAAATATAAGCAATAAAGCTATCCAGAAAGAGCCCTCTAATAGGTTGAAAAGCAGAAGATAACCTGTGGCCTGTGAAGCTATGACTACATCAACTACTCAGTCTTTGCGTGGACAATACATTCAAGTGAATTAAACTCAGTTTCTTTATTTTGAAGTTTATGTTCTTCAAGATTAGTATCTAGTTTATTCACTTTCTAAAAGCAAAGAATACTTAAAGAAAGAATTAACTTGGGCCTCCCTGGTGGCGCAGTGGTTGAGAGTCCGCCTGCCGATGCAGGGGATACGGGTTCGTGCCCCGGTCTGGGAGGATCCCATATGCCGTGGAGCGGCTGGGCCCGTGAGCCATGGCCGCTGGGCCTGCGCGTCCGGAGCCTGTGCTCCACAACGGGAGAGGCCACAACAGTGAGAGACCCGCATACCGCAAAAAAAAAAAAAAAAAAAAAAAAAGAAAGAATTAACTTACTATATAACTAGAATACTGTGTTTTTCTGTTTATATGCAGCACTCTTCTAAATTTTTTTAGGGGGTAAAATAGTACTTTTACTTTTTAACAAGTGACACTTTCTTCAAAAATAATTATTTACATAGTACCCTAAGCTATAAAACATGAGTAAGCTGCTCAAGCAGTTTAAATTTTCACTCTGGCAGGAAACATATATGTAATTTGTACATCATCAGATCCCTTCATTTTCTCCAATCACGTTTTGAAAATTACTTTTCTAGATGAATTTCCTTTATTAAGAAAGCAGCGTTGAGCAAAAATATCAAGCTTACCACTGGGACACTATTTCTAAAACATAAAAAACTAATAACCTTGAAATGTGTAATACTGACAAGTAAAAATATAGACAATGAAGATGCGAGTATAAATAGAAAGATTCTGCCCATGTTCTCCTGTAAAATATTTTCCTAACAATTTTTAGGCATATTCTAAATAGGCTAACTATATAATTTATTATCTAAACTGGAACACTTCTGAAGTGAAAGCGGACACTATTAGTAATTACAAAATGAATACTGGCCCGGTGAACTGGGGCATATGGTCACCCTAATTATCAATCAACGCTATGCAGGCAACTCCCAGAGCATGAAACAATATGTGGATTCTAATTACCAGTCTGATTAACCATCTAGTTTTGAGGAACACAACTTCAGAGATGCAGGCACAATTCAGAGACACTCGACCCACAGGAATCACTAGAGAGTCAGTAAGGTGGGAGACCCGTATAAGCTTAAGGGTCTGGAGAAGGGAAATTCAATAAAGGGATAAGGAAGTAAAATATTCTAAAAACTTCGTCATTTTCTCTGATGTAGAATTCATTTGGGATCCTACTGTCTTCACTTTTACTGTCTATCACCACCAAGCTTTCACCATAAAGCTTAAATAAAATTACACGTGATTTGTCAATTTAATTTGCATTAGATTTAAAACTCAAGACTATTAATCTTTGGGGGCAGGGACATTACCATTCATTTCCAAGCATCCAGTGCCTGGCTCTCAGTAAATGTTTACTGAATGAATTTCTTTGAACTTAATATTCTGAATATTAAAATTTATGATATTAGAACCTTAATTGAAGATAGTAGATTTTAAAAATTCAACTCAACAACCTAACCTGTTATTTTCTAGTGCAAAACCTATCAGGAAACTGTATGTTTGGATTTGCTTTAAAATAATCCTGCAGGGCCAGAGAGGGGGATAAAAGATGAAACAAAATTGCCAGATGTTAATAATTATTGAAGCTAACTGATGGGTGTGTGTGTGGGGATCTCCATCTCTGCGTATAACTGCAAATCTCCATATTAAAAGGGTATTTTTTTTTTTTTTAAAGCCCATCTGAAACCAACTCAACATCCTGGATTTATCAAACACAAGCCATTTTCTTTTCTTTGAAAGGATCACTGTCAAAATTCTTATCACATTTATGTCTAAGGACAGTATACCTGTAGCATTAGGTGCAGATTAGTCACTTTCTGTGCGGACCAGCCTGAATTTTCATCTCCAACTTCAAACCAAGGTTTCATACGCTGAATATATGAGCCTTCTTTAAAAAAATTTTGATTGGAATTGTTGTTTTTTAGCAGGTTTTGAAGCAAAATCAGACAATCTTCCACTACTATACCTGGGGAAAGAATGTAGAATGGAATGTTGAGGCTGATAAAACCTGAAGGAAAATTCAATCCTCTAACATTTCAAAAGAAAACTCTCGTGCTCGGCATCTCTTCAGTATGCACAGCAGTGAGCCTGCTCCTTCTCAGGTCCCCCAGTGATCTCCCGACTTCTATTTTCACCTATCCACTCACCTCAGTAACTCACACTTTTTCTTCAAATCCAGCTTACACATCATTTCTTCAGGAATGATTAGCAAGATCCAGTGGGTAGGTTAAGATCACCAGCTATATGCTCTCACAGTAGCCGGCGCCGGCTCCTTTTATTATTATGCAGTATCTGTCTTCACTAGATTATAATTCATGAATACAGGAATTTGGGAATGTCCTACTTACCTCTCTGTATCCTCAGCAGATATAGAGACAAGATCTCACATGCCGCATGGTGCGGCCAAAATAAAAAGAAAATAATAAAATAAGCACCAATGGGAAAGATAAGCAGGAATTAGTCACATGAAGTGGGTGGGATGCAGAAAAGCATTCCAAGAAGAAAGTAAAATGGCTTTTTAAAAAAAGTCTACATTTCGGGACTTCCCTGGTGGTCCAGGGTTAAGACTCTGCGCTCCCACTGCAGGGGGTGCAGGTTTGATGAGATCCCACATGCCACGTGGTGAGGCCAAAAAAAAAAAGAGAGAAAGACAAGATATCAGATGTATACATGGTAGGTCACTACTAAATATTTGTTGAATGAATCAATCGTATATTATTTAATCGCTAAGAAGCACTTGACATTGTTGTCTTTATGCCTCTTCCTTGAAACTTCCTCTTCTTTTGGTTTCTAAAACACTAACGACTCCCTCCTGGTTTTCCTTACAGATATCTGGCCACTACTCAGGCTTCCTAACCAATGAGCTCTGTTTCCTCTGCAAAGCATATGAAAAAAAGAGGCTGGATGCTCACAGAGAGTAGGTTCCTCTGTGTAGTACATGCACACTTTTGCTCCTACTAGTTAAGCTGCACGATTATAAGAATTAATTGCTTTTAAAAAATGAACAGATTTTAGGGAATTCCCTGGCAGTCCAGTGGTTAGGGCTCTGTGCTTTCACTGCTGAGGGCCTGGGTTCAATCCCTGGTTGGGGAACTAAACTAAGATCCCACAAGCCGTGTGGCAGGGTCAAAAACAAAACAAAACAAAACAAAAAAAACAGACTTGATTTTTCAGAGCAGCTTCAGGTTTACGGAAAAACCGAGCAACAAATAAAGGGAATTCCCGTATACTCTCTCCGTCTCAGTTTCCACTGCTATTACCACTTAGCATTAGTGTGGTACATTTGTTAAACTGATGAATGAATATTGATACATTATTAACTCACGGTCATAGTTTACATTAGGGTTCACTCTTTGTGTTGTAAATTCTATAGATTTCAACATATGTATAATTTCATGTACCCACCATTACAGTATCATACAGAATAGTTTCACTGCTCTAAAAATCCTGTGTTCCACCTATTCATTCCTCTTTCTTCCTACCCCCGAATCCCTGGCAACCGCTGGTCCTTTTACTGTCTCTATATGGTTTTGTCTTTTCTGAATGTCATACATACTTGGAATCATAAAGTATGTAGCCTCTCCAGACTGTCTTATTTCACTTAGCAATATGCATTTAAGGTTCCTCCAGGACTTTTCATGGCTTGAAAACTTTTTATCGTAGAATAATATTCCATTGTCTGAATGTACCACAGTTTGTTTATCCATTCACCTACTGGAGGACATCTTGGTTGCTTCCAAGTTTTGGCAATTATGAATAAAGCTGCCATAAATATTCATGTGCAGGATTTGTGTAGAAATAAGTTTTCTACTCATTTGGGTAAATACCAAGCAGTGTGATTGCTGGACTGTATGTTAAACTTGGTAAGAAACCACCAAACTGTCTTCCAAAATGGTTGTATCATTTTGCATTCCCGTCAGCAATACGTGAGAGTTCTACACTCTTGCCTACTTTTGGTGTTGTCAGTGTTCTGGATTTTTGCCTAATAGGTGTATAGTGATGTCTCATTGTTTTAGTTTGCATTTCCCTAATGACATATGATGCTGAGTGTCTTTTCATATGCTATATACCATCTATATATTTTCTTTGGTGATACGTCTGCTCAGATCTTTTGTTCTTTTTTTTTTTTTTTTTTTTTTTTTTTTTGCGGTACGCGGGCCTCTCACTGTTGTGGCCTCTCCCGTTGCGGAGCACAGGCTCCGGATGCACAGGCTCTGGACGCACAGGCTCAGCGGCCATGGCTCACGGGCCTAGCCGCTCCGCGTCATATGGGATCTTCCCGGACCGGGGCACGAACCCGTGTCCCCTGCATCGGCAGGCGGACTCTCAACCACTGCGCCACCAGGGAAGCCCTTTTGTTCATTTTTTAATTGGGTTGTTTCTTTACTTCTTATTGAACTTTAAGAGTACTCTGTACATTCTGGATACAAGTCCTTTTTCAGATGTATTTTGCAAATCTTTTCTTTCAGTCTGTGGCTTATCTTTGCATTCTCTCAGCAGTGTCTTTTGCAGACTAAATTTTCAGTTAAGTGAAGTCCCACTTAACCATTTTCTCTTTCATCTAAGAGTAAATTACTTTTACTCATGAGGCTCAGGCCATCTGGCTGTACCATCTATTACCAGTCCTCACTGCAGTTTTGTAACAAATTCATGGTCACTACTCCTTGTTCACTGCAAACACCAGCACCTCACTCAGAGCCTTCTTCCTATCTCCATGTTCTGCTGTCACTCTTGATTTCAATTTCAGTGACAACCCATCTAATATCTGGACCCCTCAGTTCCTTGGTCTCACCTTCAGAGATAATCCTTACTCTATTACTAAAACCTCCCATCTTTCCAGCTCAAGTATTCTCAATATATCTGTTCTGTGGCTTCCCTGAGACTTTCAACCTATCAACAAGTCTTCTTTCTTCTTTTTAAAGACCCTTTTGTCTTTACTTCCTTCCCTATCTAGCTTAGCACATACAGGTCTTCATTTCTTCCACCCTACAGATAATTTGCTAAGCTCTCTTGTCTCACTATCTTTTCATAGCACCCGCCTGGAAAGGCACTATTGGGTTAAAAACTGCCTGCCTGGCTTTTTTTCTATATCTGTACCTAGACAGCTGAGTACTGGGGGAGACAGGGGATCACATAATCAAGTAGCCTGCACTGCTATGAAATCCATGGTGAACACCCTCAATGGGGCCTTTATCCTTGCCTGGAAATCTTCCTAATTACAATAGTCAACAAGCTCTCCTATCCTCCAAAAGACTATTTTCAGTCTTCTCCATGATTCTCAACTGTGTCCTCCTCTTTCACTCTCAGCATATGCCTCTGCCTTCAACTCAACTCCCTGTCACCAAATGTGAAAAAGGACTTGCATCTTCACCTGCGCTATCCCCCGTTATGATGGAAGATGAGCTCCTTCTTCTCCTATCTTAAACAGCCAGTTCCTACCTCTCCTGTGGATTCTATTAACTTTCTCCTTTTTCAGGTATTATGTACCACTGATTGTTGTCTTTTCTTTCTCTCCCTCTCTCCCTCATACCATATCTCTGTCCCCTCTCTGCTTGCTCACAGTTGTTGTAGTCTCTTCCATTTTAAAGAAAAAGCCCTTTTAGATTAAAGGAGAATAATCTGATAATTTCCATAGATGTAGAAATAAATAAAAACAGTTACTAAAATGCAAGACTCACTCGTGATAAAAATTCTGAGCAAAAATCAAACTTAAAGGTGAAACATCAACATTCTCATTACAGTCAGCAACTATGCAACACTGTACTAAAGATTCTAATCAGTGCAATGAGACAAAGAAAAGAAAAGTGGTATAAGAACTGAAAAGAAAGAAAAAAGATTACACTTATTTGTAGAAAATATCGTATCTACACAGAAAGTCCAAGGAGAACTAATGGTTTAATAAGATGGTTGGATACAAGATCAATATACAAAAATCAAGTAGTAACCAATTTGAAAATGTAATAAAAAAAGATCCCATTCACATGTTACAAAAAGTATAAGATGCCTAGGAATGAATCTAATAAAAAAAATATACAACTCTTGTGCTCAAAATTATAAAACATTACTGAAAGACATAAAAGAAGACCTGAATAGATTAAAAGATATACCTGGGTTCATGGATAGAAAAAGTCAATGACGATTCTCCTTAATCTTTAAACTCAATATATTTCCGGGACTTCCCTGGTGGCGCAGTGGTTAAGAATCCGCCTGCCAATGCAGGGGACATGGATTTGAGCCCTGGTCCGGGAAGATTCCACATGCCGTAGAGCAACTAAGCACTGTGTGCCACAACTACTGAGCCTGTGCTCTAGAGCCCATGAGCCACAATTACTGAGCCCACGTGCTATAACTACTGAAGCCCACACGCCTAGAACCTGTGCTACGCAACAAGAGAAGCCATTGCAATGAGAAGCCTGCGCACTTCAACTAAGAGTAGCCCCTGCTCACCACAACTAGAGAAAGCCTGTGCACAGCAACAAAGACCCAACACAGCCAAAAATAAATAAATAATAACTTAAAAAAAAAAACAACCCAAAACAACTCAATATATTTCCAATCAAAATCCCAACTGGGATTTTCAGATAACTTGACTAGCAAATAAGTTTCATTCATATGAAGAATAAAAGGGAAAGACGCATAAGACAATTCTGAAGAGGGCCAAGATAGGAAATTTTTCCTATATTCTAATAGATAGGATATTATTATGAAGCTTTTCTAATTAAAAGAGTGTGGTTTTAGTGTAGAACTAGACAGACTAATGGAACATAACAGAGAACTCAGAAACAGACCTTCACACATATGGAAATTTGATAACAAATCTTATAACATCATTCAAATGCAAAATCCCTATTAATTAAATGTAAAAGACACATTTTAAAAGGCTTCAGTATATGAAAGTGACGGAAACTCTCTTTATGACCTCGAGGTGGAGACAGATTTCTTAAACAAAACATAAAAGCATAAACTGTAAAAAAAAAAGTTATTATGCTAAAATTTTAAACTTTAATAGAAACACTATAAACAAACTAATAGAAGATAACTGAAACATGTATAATCAACAAATGATTAGTATCCAGAATACATAAAGAACTCCCAGTAATCAACTGGAAAAGGAAAAACGATCTTATACAAAAATGGGCAAGAAGGTAATTCAGAGGGGTAAAAGATAAACAAAAAGAGATGGTGACTACTCCCATGAAAATATGCTTAATCTCATTAATTTAAGAAATGAAATAAAATCTCAATAAGACATTATCTCACACTCATCAAATTGGCAAGGAAGGACTGACAAGGATGTGAAGAAACAGGAACTTGAAAACACTGGTGATGATAGGTTGATAAAACCACTTAAGAGAGCCATTCGACAATATCTGGTAATGGTGAAAAAAGTACAACTCTATTTGTAGGTATATAGAGAAACTTAATACACAAGTAAATACATAAAGACCACTCACTGTAACAGTTTATATTAGCAAAAATATAAACAACCTAATTGTCAACTCAATCAGAAAATAATAGATCATAGTATATTCATAATACAGAATAATATATAGCACTTAAAATAAATGAACTAGAGTAACATGTATCAACATGGATAAATCTCAGAAACACAATGTTAAATAAAAAACAGCAAGTTGTGGGACTTCCCTGGCAGTCTAGTGGTAAAGACTTTGAGCTTCCACTGCAGGGGTTGCGGGTTCAATCCTTTGTTGGGGAACTAAGATCCCACATGCCATGTGGCGAAAAAAAAAATTAATTAAAAAAACCCCAGTAAGTTGTGAGATTATATTCAGAAGGATACTTTACTTAAAAGAACTGGATGGTAGGCGCACAAGTGTTTGTTATGCTATTTTCTATTGTTTTCTGTATGTTTGAAACATTTCATATCTCAAAAAAAAATTTAAGAAAAGAAAAATAGTTCCTTGTCAACCTCCAGTTCTGTTCACCTGGCTCTCCTCTGACTTTACCAAATTTCTGATATGAGTTTTCTCTGCTATTCTATTTTCCCTCTTCTAACTTACTCCTCTGACACTACAATCTGGATTCTGAGGCAACCACTAAACACAAATGCTGTCCCCAAGGTCACCAATGATGTTCATGTTCTAAGTCCTACAGATACATTTCTGTCCTATCTTGATATCTCAGTGACTTCTTACAGTGCTACCAATTCCCCCAACCCTTCTAAGTGTGGTTCTCCTCTTGCCTCGCAGCCTATTTCTTCTCAGTCTCTTTTACCAATCGATACCTCTTCCTCTATGATCTCTTAACAATTTGTATTCCCTAGGGTTTGTCCTAGCACTTCCCTTCTCACTCTTCACTTACTCTAAGAGACTCATCTAATCTTTCTTGTTTATCTAATTTTGTTTTACCTATATTATACAGACTCTCAAATCTTTATCTCCAGCCTGGCCCTGCCTTCCAGATTAGTAAGCCAACTGTCAACTATACTACACTACTTGCTAACCCCAATTCAGTGAATGCAAATAAACTCATTTTTTCCCTCTGACTCTAGTGCTAGGTTTTTTGATCAATTTCTCATTAAAAACAACAAAAATGCTGAATTAAAAAAAAAAGCCTAGGAGCAATGAAGAACTGATAGTACAGCAGGCTAAAACTGACAAAAAAATGGATATCTATACAGATAGTTAAGTATAAAAGTACCTTTTGGCTGGCAGTACATTTCTCAATCTTGATAAATCTAAACTTTTCATTTTGACAGTCTCATGGGACAGAGGGAAAACAAACCAAAGCCAAGGGTATACACAAGGTAGGGAAGGAATCTAACAGAAAACTTTTCACCTAATAAAATGGGACCTCAAAAGGATATATCCTAAGGAAAAAAAAAAAAAAAAGGATATATCCTCAGGGTACAAAAAATGAAAAGTTAACTAGTCCTCATAGGTTTTGTAGCTTGGGTTTGCATTGCCTGAGTAGTCCAGGGAATATCAACCCTTCAATCTGGAATGAGGTGATCCCAGACAAACTGCACCCCCGGGGCTTGGCAGAAACAAGCACATTTTCTCTGAAAGAAATTACTTTCATCCTAGGATTCCAATTCCTATAAGTAATTCTGCTAAGTACGACACAAAACATAGTCAAAGAAAACCATGTACACAGAAAATGTTGTACCATGCGTAAAAACCAGCAGAGCAAAGTACCAGACCCACGAAGACTTAAAATACTGCAATTATCAGACAGAGATCATGAAGTAATTGTTTCTTATATTCAAAGAAATAAAAGATAAGTTGAAAATACATGCAGAGAAAACGAAGTTATAAAAAAATTACCTAGCAAATTTGCCAAAGAAACAAGCAGAACTTCTAGAAAAGAAAAATTTAAAACTCAATGGACACATTCAAAAGCTGATCAAATACAGGTGAAGAGAGAATCGTTTAAATAGAAAACAGGTCAGAAGAAATAATCCAGAAGAAAGCCTGAAAAGATAAAAAGACAGAAAATGCAGACAAGAAAGTAAAATGATAAAGTGAGAATCTAATCATATGACAGAGAACTGAATCTGAGCTCAGAAAGATAGGAAAAAATGTGATGGAGCAGTATTTGAGGAGATATAGCTGAGATTTTCTAGAAATGATGTAAGATATCAATAGATTCTGGAAGTTTAACAAATATTAAGCAGGATAAATAAAAAGAAATCCATATTCAACACACCATAATGGAAGAAAGAAAGAATATAAAGTATCCATCTTCCTCAGGGAAGCCTCTCTCAACATCTAACAAAACAACAAAGAAAATGTACGTCCTCATTTCTCCCTTCAGTTGCATTCCTGAAAAGTTAACAAGTCCGTGAGAACAAAAGGAATCTTTCCAAATCAATCTCTTCATACTATACCTCCATCACTGTTCCCCTCCTCGGTAATAATGTCCAGTAGTCTCTCAAAAGCATTTTCAAAAGCAACAATTTTCTGGATTGCTCCATTGCTTCTTGTTAGTGCCTGTAGTAGTAAGACGCCCTATGGAGAAGAAGGATAATGTTTAGTGAAATACAACTTTTACAAGACATTTAAAAATTACTTTAAAAACCACTGAGTTTTAGAAGTGGCAGGAATTTCACAAGTCCAACTCCTTCACTTTATAGATAGGGCAAACAAGGACAGAGAAGGTGAGCAATTTACCTCCCTAAGCTATATAAATCTCGAAAGACAAATCCTTGACTGGAATTCATGTCTACCAATTCCTAAATCAGTTCTCTTTTCACCGTAAAATATAAATATACAACAATTCTTGCATATTCACCAATTCATCTATCATTCATTACCTGGCTTTCACTGTGGTCTAAGAGAGTGGAACATGATTATATTTGTCTCAGTAATGCCTCTGTACATGCTTCACAATAGTAACAGTAAAAAATTGTGAAATCAATAATATAAATCAATAAACATCACCACAATTTAGCAGGGAAAGTTCAGATATTCTTGTAATTATCTGGCCCAGAAATTCCCAAAACTTGATTCTAAGTTGATAGAAAAAAAGAATGAGAATTCATGCCTCATGAACACCATGTCTAGTATGAGACAATTCTCAGTAGTCTTTGCTTCTGATTTTTAGTTTTCTCACTCCTGTTGAGCTAGATTTAGGTTATATATTTTGCAACCTCTTTATTATTCAAGAAATATTCACTGTTAACCATTTCTTCTTATTTCACTATCAAACGACAACTATTTTATGAGCCCACAGGAGCCCAACAATACCATAATTGTCAAAGAGACAGAAAATATTTAATGAAAAAAACAGATATTTCTTAGAGGAAGAGGAAGAGCAACTAGGTAGTTCAAAAGTTCCAAAGAGTCAAATAAGCTGTTGGCTGTCAGTACTGGGCAAATAAGTATTCATATAAGACAAAAAATACCAACAGCCTTATTGGGCTTTTCCTACTCATTTCCCTTACTGTCCAGTCTCAACATTAAGATGAGAGAGAAAGCAAAAGTGGTTATTTTTACATGTCATATTCTCCTACTTAATGTTAACTTGAGTTTAACTGCTAACAAAGGGAGAAATAAATACAGTGGAAAGAACACTAAGGTTATGAGTTCGATACAGTGGGTTTTTTAAAGGTCTACTTAATAGTTGTGCAACTTGAAGCAAATTACATAAACTCTGTATGTAATTTATGTTATGTAAGTCTTAGTATACCCATGTGTAAAACAAGGATGGTATCTTTGTCATAGGGTTTCTTTTTTTTTTTTCTCTTCTTTGCGGTACGCGGGCCTCTCATTGCTGTGGCCTTTCCCGTTGCAGAGCACAGGCTCCGGACACGCAGGCTCAGCGGCCATGGCTCACGGGCCCAGTCGCTCCGCGGCACGTGGGATCTTCCCGAACCGGGGCACGAACCCGTGTCCCCTGCATCGGCAGGCGGACTCTCAACCACTGCACCACCAGGGAAGCCCTGTCATAGGGTTTTTATGAGGACTAAAGGAGATAAAATAACTCCTACAGAACCTAAGTTCTCAATACATATCAGTTTCTTTTCCCTGACTATTAAGAGACATATTTCTCTAATCAAACACAACCACTAAAATGTTACTAGAAATGAAAGTATACTCATTGGTCATTGAAAGTAAGTGGGCACCAATTCCTTACTTTAAAAACTGGTAATTAAAGGGATTTAGCTATTTATCCTCCCTTTCATCTATGAATTATAATTCAGGGTAACAGAATATACTGGTTGATGAAGTAAAGTTCTTCTTTGAGGAAGATTACAGCTGAATAAATGTGAAAGAATGACAGAATTATAGAAATCATCATTTTGAAACTCTTAACAAAATAACTGATTCAGGCAATGATCATTAATGAATGATCAGATGTAATGGATGAAGGGATCCATGGAGGGATCTAGCTGTCGCCACCTGAATCAAACCCACTGATCACTACAAGTGAGACAGCCAGATATTACATTTCCTGAAGTGTTGCAAAATTAAGTACACTGCATCATCTAGGAAATATCAAAGCAAAGAATGAACCAGAACCTAATCAAGCCATTTAGAAAGTTAACAGACATTAACAATCAAATGTAATGAGAGAGCCTTGTCTGGAAACTGATTTGAAGAAACCAACTATAAAAGACATTTATGAGACAACTGGGAAACTTGAGTACAGAATAGATACCTTATTTAATGAGAGCTAAGACAAAGTTGTTATCTCATTAAATGTGATGGCATTGTAGTTATATAAGGAAACACACACACACAACATGTATACTGAAGTATGTAATAGTGAAATTATACAGATTGTTTGATTCCTTTTAAATACTCTAGTCAAAAATAAAGGAGAGTGGTGAGGGGAGGGGTGGATGAAGCAAGTATAATAAAATCTTGAAAATTAATGGGTTTAGGGGACGGGTTTGTTTGTATTCTCTCTACTTTCATGTGTGTTTACATTTCTCATAAGAAAAAACTAAAAATTAAAGAATGGAATTATAGCCTATCATTTAGAAGTGAGCTGGTAGTTACTTCCTAGAGTTTTCTCAACCTTTCTTGCTAATTTTTAAGCCCTAAGTAACATAAATAAATATGATAGTTCACTGTATCTATGATAACTGACCAACTAATTCTCTAAGATCAAAATCAACGTTTCAAATATAAAACAAACTGAGGCTAAAAATCTTTACCAACAGGCTCCCAGAGAGGTTAGTCAATGTTAAGAACTGTCATTGAATGCAATGAGAAATATTAAAAAGAAGGAAATGAAAAGAGAATTTTAAAAGAAGGATAAAGAAAGAAAAAGATACAAAGGATGGGGGGGAAACAGTGTATTATTCTGGGCAGTAACAGAGTGCCACTAGTAACTGGCACAGGTGCCAGTTAGTTTCCTCTGGTTGCTGGAGTCAACTGTGGTGTATTACACTGTGTTTTACAGCATAATGTTCGATAATAAGTCTCCACAAAGAATCTAAATGAATCTGTGAAGCCAAAGGAAAGATGGCTGTAAAACTCCAAAATCTAAACATCACAGCAAACATATAACTTAATCGCTAATCGTAAAAGTAATGAAAGCCAACATAGAGAATCATTTTATCTGTCTCAAATAAAAACTGAGGAAAAAAGGTTAGGAAAAGAAAAAAAAAGAGTAGAGAGTTAAAGGAAAGAGAAGAGCAGAACACCAAATTCAGGTTTAAGATACATACTAATATTTTAGTCAAGAAAAGACACTCAAAATTCCTAATAGATAGGTACGCAATTCTCAAAAGAATATTAAAGAATAAAAACTGTCCTTTTCATGAGTTATACTACTGTATCATTTCACCACTTATATTACTGCATTGACGTATGTACTACAAAATTTTAAATGCAAAGCTAAAAAAAAACTGTCTATGTGGATTAGAAGCCAAGAGCATTTCAGTTTTGTCTCTGCTTTGTCAGGAAACAGTTGTGAGACTAAAAGCAATCCAAATGGTATTTATTAGCACTTAAGATGAGAAGGGTACAGGGCCAGGTACCACAAACACAAAGAGGAATAAGACATCACTAACAAAGAACAAGTCACTTGGTTTCTGTGAGTCTTGGGCTTCTCAGTGTAAATATGGAGACTGAATTAGCTTGATAAAATCCCTTAGCTCTAAATTTTAATTTTAAAGATTTTTCCAATTGCTATCTAAACTATTATGGTTTTGATCGAGTTGTAGATAACAACAGAAAAGAACGTTCAAGCAACAAAACAACATTCATCAATATAAAATACTCGAATGTATATGCAAATATTAAAATAAATCAGAATGAAAAATTAACTCCAAAGCAAATCACGCTCTATAGTTAAATAGAGATTACAAGGAAAATCCTTTGAAATATGTATTCGATCAACTAAGGGTGATGATTCCAAATGTTACACTTTGTTAAGTTTATGCAGTTCAATGTCTAGGGATATTTCTTCTGCTCTTTCTGGAGGCAGAATTTGGTGTTAGTACAACCTTTCAGAAAAGGATGGAAGAAATCCTAAACTTGTGTAAGGCATAAATTTGAATAGCAAAGTCATTTGTCTAAGCCAAAATACTGAATAGGTTGGAAACAAAGAAATAATGTGGCCTTGTATATAACTTCAAAAGGTCTAAACCATTACCCAACTTTCCAAATCTAGCTTCTATGACTCTGAATAAGGGTCAACAAAGATTTCATTTGCAAAAAGAGAAAAAAAGCTGCATATTCTTAGACTTTTCTTCAAACTTGACTTACATCATTACGTATAACTTCCCTGGAATCCGCTAATAAGTCCATCAACCTTGAAACACCTAGAAACATATAACCATGTGAAAAACACTGGCAGATCAAAAACACAAATAGTGATTCAAATTATAAACAATTTATTAACACATCATTTCAGTCCCCCCCCTTTAGGAATGATCCTCAATTTTATTTTTGTGTTTGTTTTTGTTTTTTATGATCCTCACTTTTAAATCAAAATAATATAAGGAAGATGAGTCACTTACCCATAGGACTGACTAAAATAATTTGCTGCACTTGAGGCCCTAGTTGTTTTAAAAGAGAAGTAAGAAGCTTCACACCAGGCCAGCGGACGTGGAAATCAAACTCCTACAACATAGGAATTTAAAATATTTAACATTTGTAATTCACATTTTCAAGCAAAACTTTTCAACTAGTAGAATGGTCCCAAAAACTATAAACAAACAAAACAAGAGTTCGTCAAACTTTAAAAAATTAATTTAAGAAATAAAAAGCAATAAAAAGAAAAGTTAGTATAAATTGATTAAACTGTTGTTGACTAGATATAACAGTACTTTGTAAAAATGGAAATAAGAAGCAGACAGTATTCTAAGAGACTACATAGCTCTTAAAACACACATGTGAATCTCTTGTAATGATATAAAAAATTTCACTATCTTGAAAAGGTATATAGGGGCTTCCCTGGTGGTGCAGTGGTTAAGAATCCGCCTGCCAATGTAGGGCACACAGGTTCAAGCCCTGGTCCAGGAAGATCCCACATGCCGCGGAACAACTAAGCCCGTGCGCCACAACTACTGAGCCTGTGCTCTAGAGCCCATGAGCCACAACTATGGAAGCCTGCGTGCCTAGAGCCCGTGCTCTGCAGCAAGAAGCCTGTGCATTGCAACAAAGAGTAGCCCCCCGCTCGCCACAACTAGGCTTCCGCGTGCAGCAATGAAGACCCAACGCACCAATAAATAAATTAATTAATTAATTAATTTTTTTAAAAAAAGGTATCTATATGTTGCTTCCTCAATAACACCCAAAAGGGCAACAAAAGAAGCTTATTAAGATGAAAAAAATAGCAAGGTTCTTTACTTACCTCTAATAAAGATAACAGAAGAGTGACATTTTCTTGCTGCTTAATGAAAATTTCTGTAAACTGGCTTCCCAAATCCTCACTCTGTCTTGTGGAGTTTTCTTCTGTAATATTCAAAGATAAAGTATTTGAATATGATGCTTTGTTATTTTAAAGTATCTTTTTTGTTGAAAAAGCTAAGCAGAAATGATAATTTTCTTGGAACAGTGTGCCTGGAAGTGATATCACAATTATGCTAGAAAGACATATCCTTAAAATAACTTTCAAGGTCATTTAAATAAATTTTTATTCTTTAAATGTTTAAATATGATATTCAAAGAAAATATATTTAGATTTTCACATTTTCTCAAGGTCATTTTTCAGTTAAACTTCTAATTAGAGTACAAGGGAATTTATTGGGGTGATGGAAATATTCTATCTCAAATGTGATAGTGCTTATGCTACTGTATACATTTGCCCAACACACAGGACTATACAACTCCAAAGAATAAATTTTAATGTATGTAAGTTATACCTCAAAAGCTCCTCCCCCCCAAACATTACTGAACATATAGTCCTTGCTGACTCTGTTACTATGTTAAATAATTTAATTTTAAAATTAAACCAGTCATCTACAGATTTTTCAGTATCTGTTTCAAGCAAATCAACATATATATCTTATAGTTATTTGGCAATAAAACCAGAATTTGCATTTAAGTTTTCACTTATTCTTTAAAAGATTTTATATTCGTCCTTAACACTTAAAAGTCTTTAAGCTATTTGTTGTTTCAATGTACTTTGTCAAAAAAATGTAAAGGATCACTAAAAACTGAAGCAACAATTGCCAAAGCAAATTATCATTTAAAATTTGCCTACTCTAATAAATGCAATTTAGAGATGGCAAATACACTACTCCCCATCCCCTTACCCATTCCAGACACAGCTAAGCCTTTTCCACATATTGCTCTAGGCAGTGACTATAAACCAAAGGAGTTGGCAGTTAAGATCAAACATACTTATTATCTCTCAAATAGTTCTTTTTTAAATGTGAGATTTTAATATTAATATACTTTAGAAATGGAAAAAACCCAGCAGATGACAAGAAAAGCAGACAATCCAATAGTGACAGTGATAATCTCATCTAATTATTTGTAGAGAAAAGAGAAAAAAGAAGAGACCAAAAGTAGAAAAGAAATATTTTAATATTCTGGGTTATTAATAAAACCTAATTTCTAGCATATTGATTAATATGCTAGGTTTATCCTTCAGAAACCCTAAGAAATATTTCTTTTATCATCTCTTGCATCAGTAAAAGAATTCAGTTTCTGAACCTTAAAACTACATTACTTAAACAAAAAATACTTTACTTTTAAAAGGACTAGTCTGGCTGTGCTAAGATGTCAGGGAAAGAGGGGAATAATAAGGAGAGTGATTAGGAGGCAATAATCAAGGTAAGTGGTGAAAGTGACTTATACACTGGTCATAATTCTTATGAAAATAGAAGGAACAGCATATTCCTTACAGGGGTATGAGAAGGGGGGGAAAAAAAAGGAAAGGTGGTTCTAAGGTTTCAGCCTAAAGAAGTGGAAGGATGACACTGCCACTTACTGAGATTGGAAACACTGGAAGAAGCAAGTTGAGAGTATAGAGAGAATCATAAGTTTAGTTTTGGATGTGTTAAGTTTGAGACATAAAAATTTGAGTGGAGATATCAATCAATTAAGCAGCTGGATAAACACAAGCATAGCTGTCAGTGGATAAGTTTGGGTTGGACATATACATTAGAATGATAAACATAAAAATGATAATTAAAGTCACAAGACTGGATGATACAGGGCATCTACAAAAAACTTATAGCTAACATCAAACTTAATGGTAAAAAATTGAATGCTTTCCACTTAAGATGAGGAAAGAGGCAAGAATATCTACTTTCACCAATTCTAATCAACATTGTACTGGAGATCTTAGTGCCATAGGGTAGGAAAAAGAATAAAAGGCATACAGACTGGAACGGAAGGAGTAAAACTGTATTTACAGATGACATGTCTGTCTATGTAGAAAATCCTATGGAATCTATAAAAAACTTACTAGACTGAATTTAGCAAAGTTAAGTGGAATAAAAGGTCAATATACAAAATTAATTGCATTTCTATATACTGGTGATGAACAATTAGAAATTCAAATTTAAAAAACAGCACCAATTAAAACAGCATCAAAAAGTATTAAAGACTTAAGGATAAATCTGATAAAAGATGTATAAGACCTATTTACTTTGAAAACTCCAAAATGGTGCTGAGAGAAATTAAAGAAGACTTAAATAATATATATACTGCTCTTGTATTAGAAGGCATAGTATTGTTAAAATGTCAGTTTGCCCCAAATCAATCTGTAGATTTAACAGAATCCCAATCAAAATCTCAGTAAGTTTTTTCTGTAGAAATTGACAAATTGATTCTAAAATTGATATGGGAGTGTAAAGGACCAAAAAGAGCCAAAATAATTTTGAAAAAGAACAAAGTTGGAGGACTTACACTACATAATTTCAAGATATAAAGGTGGGGTAACCAACACGTCATGTAGGCAAAACGACAGACATAGAGACCAACAGAATAGGAAGTCCAGAAATAGACCCATTGGCTCACAGACCTAATCATGAGAGTTAAAACTATGAAACTTTTAAAAGAAAACACAGGAGAAAATCTTAGTGACTTTAGGTTTGGCAAAGGTTTCATAAATAGGAAACAAAAGGTCCAAATCATATAAGAAAAAAATTGATAAACTGGAGTTAATCAAAATTAAAAATTTTGCTCTTCAAAAGACAATCTTAGGGGCCTCCCTGGTGGCGCAAGTGGTTGAGAGTCTGCCTGCCGATGCAGGGGATACGGGTTCGTGCCCCGGTCTGGGAGGATCCCATATGCCGCGGAGCGGCTGGGCCCGTGAGCCATGGCCGCTGAGCCTGCGCGTCCGGAGCCTGCGCGTCCGGAGCCTGTGCTCCGCAACGGGGGAGGCCACAACAGTGAGAGGCCCGCATACCGCAAAAAAAAAAAAAACAAAAACAAAAACAAAACAAAACAAAAAAAAGACAATCTTAGGAAAATAAAAAGGCAAGTCACAGACTGGGAGAAAGTATTTGTGAACTATACATCACAAGAACTTATATCTAGAATATATACAGAACTCTTACAACTCAAGTATAAGAAGACAATCCAGTAAAAAATGAACAAAAGATTTGAATAAGCACTTCACCAAAGAATAAAAAGGGGCTTCCCTGGTGGCGCAGTGGTTGAGAGTCCACCTGCCGATGCAGGGGACATGGGTTCGTGCCCCGGTCTGGGAAGATCCCACATGCCATGGAGCGACTGGGCCCGTGAGCCATGGCCGCTAAGCCTGCACGTCCGGAGCCTGTGCTCCACAACAGGGAGAGGCCACAACAGTGAGAGGCCCGCGTACCACAAAAAAAAAAAAAAAAAAAAAAATGTTCAATATAATCATTCATTATGAAAATACAAATTAAAACTACCATGAGATACTATTTCACACTTACTAGAACAGCTAAAATTTAAAAAGACAGACCATATCAAGTATTGGAGAGGATGTGGAAGAACTAAAATTCCCATAAACCACCAGTGGGAATGTAAAATGGTACAACTACTTTGAAAAACAGTCTGGCAGTTTCTTATAAAGTTAAATATATACCAACTATCACTTAGCCATTCTATTCCTAGGTATTTACTCAAGAGAAATGAAAATACATGTCCACAAAAAGACTTGTACATAGTATGAAGCTTCAAATGTAACAGCTAAAAACTTGGAAACAAGCCAAATGCCTACCAACAGGGGAATGGATTAACAAATTGTTATATACTCACACAACAAAATATCAATACTACCCAGCAATAAAAAGGACTAACCTATTGATATACACCATGAATGAAACTCAGAATCATTATGCTGGGTGAAAGAAGCCAGACCAAAAAAACCAAAAAGAGAGTATATACTGTATGATCTCATTTACATAAAATTCTAGAAAAATGCAAAGTAATCTACAGTAATCACAGATCTATGATTGAATGGGGCTAGAAGGAGGAGGAATGGATTACAAACAAGTACAAGGAAACTTGGATATGTTCATTATTTTGGTGGTGGTGGTGATGGTTTCATGGGTTTATACATGTCAAAACTCATGAAATTGTACATTTGTACATTTATTATATTTCAATTACAATTCAATAAAGCTGTGTGTGGGGAAAAGAAATCCAATTGGAGATATCAAGTAAGTATTTGAATATACAATTATGGACATCATTGGAGAGGTCTGGGTTGGACACATATATTTGAGAGGCAAGCATACAGACTATATTTGAAGTCACAAGCCTAGACGAGATCACCAAAGGAAAGAATAGAGAAGGAAAGAAATCCGTGCCCTGGGATGTTCCGATGTTAAGAGGCTGGGGAGACGAAAGAAAACAGCAAAGGAGACAAAGAAGAAGTAGCGCCGTGAGACAGAAAGAAAATCAGGGGACAGTGGAGACTGAGAAATGAGTGAAAAAGTGTTTCAAAGAGAAAGAAAGCAATTAACTGTCAAGTACTATCTCTGAACTTAACATGAAAGAGAAATGAGAAATTGCTAAAAGAGAAAAGAGAAATTGATAACACAGGCAAAAGTAATTGGTTTATGAACAGAATGGCTAGGGTGTGGAGTAGTCAAATACTTTCTTGAGAGGCAATACAGTAAAAAGGAGGAAGCTCACAAAGGTTTTTGAGTCAGACCAATTAAGCCCATATTCATCCATTTAGTCACATTACTTTGGGCAAATAGCCCAGATATATCAAGCTTCAGTTTCCTTAACTGTAAAATGGGAACAATTTTCTTTTACACAGGGTTTTCTTTGAGGATTCAAAATAAGTATTGATAAAACATGTAGCACAGTACTTGGTGAATAATAAGTGCTCAACTAACAACAGCAACATCATCATCTCTAAAGCAGGATTTCTCAACCTCGGCACTATTGACAATGACATTGTTGTGAGAGGCTCCCTATGCATTTTAGGATGTTTAGCAGCATCCCTGGCCTTTACCCACAAGATACCAGTTGCACTCCCTTACGTATCCTCAAGTTGTGACAACCAAAAATATTTCCGGACGTTAACAAATGTCCTCTAGGTGGCAGGAGGGGCCAAACTGCCCTTAAGAACCACAGTCCTAAGATTTATTATACGCTATACATCTACATGTATTATCAAGTTTTGTTTCTTTTGGCTGCGCCACACGGCTTGTGGGATCTTAGTTCCCCGACCAGGGATCAAACCTGGGCCCTTGGCAGTGAAAGTGCAGAGTCCTAACCACTGGACCACCAGGGAATTCCCTCAAGTTTTAAAATTATACAGAACATAACAATCTTCTTTTGATAATTCAAAAAAATTTTGAGATTCTTGTAAGGTTACTATTAATAAGTATTATCACCAAGATGCAAAAGATGTTTAAAAAAACGTATATCCTATGATATTCCCAGAAACATGCTTGTCTGTAAGCAAATCCTGTTATTGATATTTTACCTTATATCTCTTTCTCATAAAAGTTGCATGCAATCTCCCAAAATAAGTAGTTACTTGAGTTTATGGTTGTCTGGATGCCAAATAAAAATAAATTTCCTGCATTTTTAACATTAGTAAACTATTAATTTTTGCCCTTCAAGTTTAATTTTTTAGAATAATGGTGGCTTCAGAAGAATTGTTTAGGGAAGCAGTCATTATGTCCACTGAAATATTTCCATTATTTCAGGAAAAACAGACAGAGGGGGGCATGAAGGGATGAAAAAAGTACACTTGAAAGCTATCTACATGTTACTGCACAATTATTATGTCAAGGGTATTAAGTTAAGGTGGCAAAGGCTTGATGCTACAAAGGTCTAACATTAATCAGAAGGAAGTCTAATACTCAAACATAACTAGCATGGACTCAAGGGATGATATCTATCATTGATCTGCTTAAAAGATTTCCTGTTGTTCCATTGGGAGCAGATAAAATCCTGTGCCCTAATTATTCAAACACCTCTGAATGTAAAATTTTGCATGGTACATTGTGGTTTTCAATGCTCAAATTTGAATTTACCATGGAGTTGGAAAAAAACTCAGACTGGGTAAGTAGCAAGCGTGCACACCCTTCCATTTTACTTGCAAGGTGACATGATAATGGAAAGGGAGATGACAAAGAAATTGGAAAAGATATGGAAATTTGGGAGCTAATAAAATCTCCTGAAAATCTCCCTCTTTGGAATCAGCTATGAATAAGAGCCCTGATTCCCATGGTATGGTAAATGCCCTGTATCCAATAAAACTTCACAAGATTCGCTGGGCTAATGAGCCTATCTTGTTTTTACCTACCCTGGAACCTTAACAAACAATGGCTCTGTGGCGGATGGTAGCAAGAACAAATACCTAGCCAAATTCTAATGAAATTCTATAGATAAAAAAGCAGATAAAGAATACTACAAAAAGTGGCCCAAACATGTGAAGAAAATAGCTCTCCAAATACACGAGAAATCTATGTTGAAAAGGCAAGTAACTTAACTGTCTCCACCTTAGAACTGTTTCCCTCTAGAAACTACTATCATAGCAATGCAATGACCTAATTGCGATGCTCTGTAGGGCTATTTTGCATTTTTTCATATTTATTGCATGAAACAACACTTGGGTATATAATTAATAAAATGCTTTTGAAATATAATTTATTTTACAGTGGTTTTTATTTGAGTGGTGTGAATACAGTAGAGAATATAAACTCAACTACAGGGGCAAGACAGTAATGTATGTAAATGAAGCAGGCCAGGTATAAGACTACAGAAAGGATGGAGAGTACGTGCCCGATCTAAGGAAAGCAGCAGTTACTCAGCTCCAGCTGACTCTGCTGTAGGAGAATGCAGGCCCAGGTGTCATTGGTCTTCAGATTTTTTAAAAAGATAAGTCTAAAATCTAAAAACTGATGCAAAACCTCCAAATTTTTAATATTAGGAACTTATTTATTATTTAAAATACTAAGTGGCCAATCTTGCTTATAAAACAGATAATGCCCTTGGGCCCAAAGATTGTGACTTCTAGAGAAGAGCTCAAAATAAAATTCATTGACATTTGGGGGAATATTCAAAGACTTGTAAGTTAATCTTAAAAGGAAGGGAGGAAGGGCTTCCCCGGTGGTGCAGTGGTTAAGAATCCGCCTGCCAATGCAGAGGACACGGGTTTGAGCCCTGGACCGGGAAGATCCCACATGCCACGGAGCAACTAAGCCCGTGCACCACAACTACTGAGCCTGCGCTCTACAGCCCGTGCTCCGCAACAAGAGAAGCCACCGCAATGAGAAGCCCGCACACAGCAACAAAGACCCAATGCAGCCAAAAATAAAGAAAGAAAGGGAGGAAAACCATATACAGACTTGATGGATTCTTCCCATGAAATATTTTAAAAATGCTGAAATATTTTTATGTGGATAAATACAAACAATTAAGCTGTGGGTTTAAGCCTTGGTTAGTATTTCTCGAAATGCAGGATTGTGTGGCATGTTAACAGGTATCTCATTAAAGCAAGTGCAGGTGTACAAATGTATTTGGAATAAACAAAATTGAACAGGTTTCTTTACTGCAGGATTCTCAGTATTTACTATACTAATGTAAATTTTGTGAAGTTTCAGAGCGGGATATACTATGTTACATTTAACTATAGACACCTTTTAATACAGAGAACTCTAGGTCTTTTGTGCTATACTTTAAGGAACATAGGTTTAACCCAAGAAAAAGCTTAATTCAATGTATGCATTGAGCACACGCTAATAACTTAGCAGGAAGTAGACTTAATACTGTACATTCAATTTATTCTGTAGCTATACTGTATAAAATACTATAGCTCAGCAGTATATAATTAAGATCTATGTTTTGAATTGAACTAGTAAAATATGATCCAGTTCCAGGAATCTACAGCTCCTTCTGGTTTAATATTGTCAACTAAAAAAGTGTTAGTGAGGGCTTCCCTGGAGGTGCAGTGGTTGAGAGTCCGCCTGATGATGCAGGGGACACGGGTTCGTGCCCCGGTCTGGGAAGATCCCGCATGCCACGGAGCGGCTGGGCCCGTGAGCCATGGCTGCTGAGCCTGCGCGTCCCGAGCCCGTGCTCCGCAACGGGAGGGGCCGTGACAGTAAGAGGCCCGCGTACCGCAAAAAAAAAAAGATTGCTTTTTAAAAAGTCCTTATATACCTCTGGAAACATTTCAGGCCTATTTATGTAACTGGCTTTTAAATAAATATTTGTATATACATTTATTCTTCATATGTATTTACAGTTGTATTTTTTCCAGTGGTATAAACAATATTAAAAAACATTCTGGGGCTTCCCTGGTGGCGCAGTGGTTGAGGGTCCACCTGCCGATGCAGGGGACGTGGGTTCATGCCCCAGTCCGGGAAGATCCCACATGCCGTGGAGCAGCTGGGCCTGTGAGCCATGGCTGCTGAGCCTGCACGTCCGGAGCCTATGCTCCACAACGGGAGAGGCCACAACAGTGAGAGGCCCGTGTACCGCAAAAAAAAAAAAAACCAAAAACCAAAAAACAAACAAAAAAACCATTCTGGACCTTCTCTTTGGAACTCCACTCCATATCAAGTTCATAACCCATATTATGGAGGACAAAACTGCTTTATAGAAAGAGATATTCTAATAAAAGTAGTCCTATCTCAGAGTGAGGGAATATCAAGTAACCTTCTTTTACACTGTGGTCCGTTAGTTAAACAAGTATACCTATATTTTTTTAACATTTGTTTGCATCGTATAAACTAGTTATATAAATTACAAGATTTAATAAAGAATCTAGTCAGAAAAATGGCCATAATTTGTTAAATCAGAAGTCTATGGAATACAAAAAAAAGTATCAAAAAATCCTGTTACCCTACTTACTAGACAGTACTGTGTAAGTTACGTGATCACTGGGTTTTCATTTTCTCATCTTTTTTAGAAAAGACAAAAAAATGTCACCTACCTCACAGGTTGCTATGAGGATCAAATAAGATAACTGACATAAAAGCACTGTAAAATTTAAAGCTCTATACAAATATGATGAAATAATAATAGAAACAACAACTACTGATCTGTACTACTCAACATTGTCACAAGAGTCAAGGCATAATGCTCAATATTATCTGCTTTCAAACAAGGGGTTCAAATTTCACAAAAGGTAATGCTATACAGCTTAATAAGTTAGTTTCTTTGTTAGCTTCTTGTTAGGTATAGGCAATTTTGTTATGTACCATTTTAAACCTACTTTAGAAAAGGATTGTTTCTTCCTCATTTTTTTTTTTTTTTTTTTTTTTTTCCGTACGCGGGCCTCTCACTGCTGCGGCCTCTCCCGTTGCGGAGCACAGGCTCCGGACGCACAGGCTCAGCGGCCATGGCTCACGGGCCCAGCCGCTCCGCGGCATATGGGATCCTCCCAGACCGGGGCACGAACCCGTATCCCCTGCATCGGCAGGCGGACTCTCAACCACTGCGCCACCAGGGAGGCCCTCTTCCTCATTTTAAAAAGTTAAGGATCTCACGAAAAATGGTAAAACAAAATAAAATGTGGTTACTTAAATTATGAGGAAAAGAAGTATAATGTTAAAAGTAAATGGAACTTGAAAAGGACCACCAGAAAAAAGAAAGACAGTATTGGTGAGTTTTATAAATTAATATAAAAAATGTCAGTAACCAGACATTATTGTGCATGCATTATTTTAAAGGGACAATATCAACATACAAGTATTCTCTGAACTGGAATACCTTCCAGTTCTTATTGAATATAGGTAAAATTTATATGTATACATATATATGTATACATTTTCAAATATTATTTTTATTTTTAAATAAACTGCCTCAAAAATTTTTCCCCAGGAAGTATATAAAAAGTAATTCGAATAGATTGTCCTACCAGAGAAAAAGCTTAATTTTGTTAAAATATGCACTAGAATATTGGCTGTGCTCTGGACAATAGATTTAGTAGCCATAGAAACAATAAATAGTAATATAAGATTGTCAAATATTCCTCTTTAATGAAGAAATTCGTATATAGTGAAACAAATCTCAAGACTTTTTGTACCAGCCAGAAGAAACTCACTTGACAGTGTCCTTTTATATTATCAGAAATTATGCCTAAAAGCATCATGCATATTAAATGCAATCTTTTACCTTCAACATCATCTGAAAAGGTAGACAGAAATAAATAAAAAGTGGGTGATAAAAAAAATTTCTTATGTAATAGTATTCACAATAAAATAAATAAGAGCTTAAAAACATCAAATAAACAATATAATCTCTTGAAAGAAGAGACTCATACTCATTTTACTCAAATCTGAGATATCCTAATAGAGATACAGCATATGCTATAAATGTAGGATTATGAGACATATTTATCAATAAATTGAAGGGTTATTAAAATATCCTCAAGGTAAAGAACTCTAAAATGAAGTTCATTATGGCAGCTAAGAATTATCTTTTGATGAAGCAGTAAAGAGAGAGTATCAATAACAGAACTGAAGGCCATATTTCTCAATATCTAGATTTTTAAAAATTGACTCTTTCAGGCTATTACCCTAACTTCATATTTTAATCTTTCCTAGAAGAAATGATTCTACTACTGTTTCTCCAAAGAATCGTTTATCCTGTTTCATCCAAAGAATCATTTTTAGGTGTTGAATTAAAAATACAAATACATTAAGAGAAGCAAAAAGTCAGACTTTAAACATTATTAGATTGCAAATTTATAATAAAGGAAAACTACCTAATTGATGCTATATAGTTTTTTAAAACACAAAAATTATCACCACAAACTAGAAAAGAGCTAAAATTTCCATCTGAAACAACTAAGAAGAGTCTTTTTCTTTAATGTTTTCTAACAAGTGTATTGTATCTAATTTTCTCATCTGAGAAATGACTAGGAGAAATAAGTATCTTTATCTTCAAAGTGTGTTCTTGCGTGTACTGTATTTAAGTATTGTCATATGACTGACAGCCTCTTTTTCCATGGGAACCAAATTATGTTTACTAAAGATTTTTTACTAAAGAAATTAATAAAGTTAAATTGTCAGCTAGATATCACAGAGAAATAAAAATTTAAGAAAAAGGATATTCAAGTTTAAGAAATTGTGACTATTCAGCACAACCTACTTTCAAATGTTCCTACTACTGGTATTTTGTGAAGTTAATATCTACATATATTTCTATTCTACTTTTATTTCAATAAAATATTTGCAAACTCAATATTATCTACATTTCCTTATGCCTTGTCTACTCAGATTTTGGAAGACCCTATAACTTCCGTCTAAATTAGACTTATAAAATGCATGAGTATCGCCCTTCTGATTGTCTAGAAAAATGAAAGCCCCACTGTGTCCTACTACAACAGCCAATGTGATATGAGGAAAGCACTCTTCAACAGCAATGTAAAATGTTACTCAGTGCACGTTTTTACAATAAATGGAACAAAATGTATAGACTTCCAGTCAAGTATTTCACATGCTGGGAGTTCCCTGGTGGGCCTAGTGGCCAGGATTCCAGGCTTTCATGGCTGTGGCCTGGGTTCAGTCCCAGGTCTGGGAACTGAGATCCTGGAAGCCGCGTGGCGTGACCAAAACAAAACAAAACAAAACAAAACCTTCTAAATTTAAAAAATTGTTGCTTTTTATAAGTTAATATAAGTCTTATGTGAAAAGTTTAAGCATATACCAGGAAAAACCCTCTAACTTCATACTGCTCACCAGGTAACATATAAATAAAATAGTTTGATTTTTAATCAATAGCCAAAAATGATTATTTAATCTAGAGAATACTAATATTCACTCTGCTCAACTAAAATCAATACAGAGAGAGGGAAAAATATTTTTTAAAAAAGAAGAATCTAATTCCATCTCCAAATCACATACAAAGCAATCATCTTAAAGATATTTTTCTGGAACTAAGCTAATGTCTTCCCTTTACTGATGAAAAACAAAAAACAAAAAAAGAAGAAAAAAAGAAGAAAAAAAGAAAAAATCCTTATAAATAAATTTATAAAATAAACTCAACCTAAAACCAGCAAAATTGGCACAATCCAGTTGATTTTATGTACAGAGAACACAATAAAAGAAACTTACCTACTTCTTCTTCTTCATCATTAGATATTATATTATATAGTGTGTCCAAAGCATAACCTATTATTTCAGAATCCGAACTGGAAGAAAGAAATTATTATACTTATAAACTGCTAGTTAGAGTATAGCTGTTATGACCATTTTATACTCTTATTTAACAAGACTGTAGGAAATATTAATCCCATTTCTGAAAACCTACACTAAGAAAATATCAGAGTGCAAACTGTAAAGATGTATAAAGGTTTACTTTTACTTATAATAGTGAAAAATTAGAAGTAACCTGAATGTCCAATAATTTTTTTTAAAAGTGTGGTAAATCCATACCTATAGCAGCAATTATAAAATGTATTTTTAAAGAATGTTTAATGACATGGTAATTAAAACACCCTTGATTTAGTGCCAGTAGGAAAAAACTGAATATTAACAATTAATGTGCAGAATGATCCAATCTAGCAAAAAATACATATATACATTCATGTGTCTATATATATTTTAAGAAAACCTTATAAATAAATTTGTAAAATAAACCCAACTTTAAAACCAGCAAAATTAGTACAAGCCAGGTAATTTTATAAGTCTGTGTGTATGTTTACATATATGCTTTATTATATATAATCTTTATGTAACACATATAATGTTTATATAAACATAACAGTGTTATCTCTAGTTGGACCTCTAGAATTTGTTTCCCTGATTTATATCTTATTTTCTAAAAAAAAAAAAAAAAAAAGCTTATGGTAAACATGTACTGTTTATAATATCAGGAAGTATAAGATTTTTTTCTTTTTTTCTTTTCTCTTTTGTTTCAGGAAGTATAAGATTTTTTAGTTGTTGATAAACAGACAAATTTTGAAAGCATGATGGAGGATGATGGTATTTAGAGTGAAAAGCAAGAGTGAGATACAGGTCAGAAAGATTCAGTGAATATGAAGAAGTGACTAGGAGTGAAAGCAAAGATGAGGGATAAAAGGGGTCACAACCAGAGGACATAAATCTCAAATAAAGTGGGTCTTTTAAATTATTATTATTTATCATTCTTGTTTTTGAGAAATTTTGAGGGACATCTTTTAAGAGACTATTGAGAAAGTAGGAACAGAAGGGAACTTCCTGAAAATGAAAATCCAACAACTAACATATGTAATGGTGAAAGACTAAATGCTTTACCCCTAAAATGAGGAACAAGATAACGATGTCTCCTCCAGCCACTTCTATCCAACATTGAACTTGAGGTTCTAGCTCGAGCAATTAGGCAAGAAAAGGAAATAAAAGGCATACAGATTGGAAAGGAAGAACTAAAACTACACCTATTCCCATGTGACATGATCTTGTACACAGAAAATCCTAAGGAATCCACTAAAAACCTATTAGAACTAGTAAACAAATTCAGCAAAATTGAAGGACATATGCTCAATATAAAAAAAAATCAGTTATATTTCTGTATACTAGCAATGAACAATCAAAATAAAATTAAAAGAACAATTCCATTTAAATAACATAAAAGAGATTTAAATACTTTGGAATAAATTTTACTAAAGCACAAGACTGAAAACTACAAAACACTGTTGAAAGAAATTACCTAAAACTCAAATAAATGAAAAGATAATCTGTGTTCATGAAGAGGAAGATGTAATGCTGTTAACATGGTAATATACCCCAACTTGATTTATAGATTCACACAATCCCTATAAAAATCCCAGCTGCCAGCTGATCATAAAATCTGTATGGGAATTCAACGTATCCAGAACAGCCAAAATAATCTTCAAAAAGAAAAACAAAGTTGAAGGACTCACATTCTGCTTTCAAAACTTACCGCAAAATTATAGTAATCAAGACTGTGGCACTGGCATAAGAATAGACATAGAGATCAACAGAATAGAGAGTCTAAAAGTAAAGTCTAACATTTATATTTCAATTGATTTTTGGCAAGGATGCAAAGACCATTCAATGAGGAAAGAACAGTCTCTTGAACAAATGGTGTTAGGACAACTAGATATTTTCCACATGTAAAAAAATGAAGCTGGACCCCTACTTCACACTATATACAAAAATTAACTCAAAATGGGATATAAGATCTAAATGTAAGAGCAAAGTTATAAAACTCTTGGAAGAAAACACAGGTACAAATAGTCAAAGCACTGGATTAGGCAATGCTTTCTTAGATTTGACACCAAAAGCATAAGCAAGAAAAGATAAAACAGATAAATTGCATTTTGTCAAAATTAAAAACTTTTGTCCTTCAAAGGACACTATCAAGAAAATGTCCTTTGGGACTTCCCTGGTGGTGCAGTGGTTAAGAATCCGCCTGCCAATGCAGGGGACACGGGTCCGAGCCCTGGTCCAGGAAGATCCCACATGCAGCAGAGCAACTAAGCCTGTGCACAACTACTGAACCCTGCGCGCCTAGAGCCCATGCTCCAAAACAAAGAGAAGCCACCGCAGTGAGAAGACCGTGCACCGTAATGAAGAGCAGCCCCCGCTCGCCACAACTAAAGCCTTCGTGCAGCAACGAAGACCCATCGCAGCCAAAAATAAATACAATAAATACAATAAATAAATTAAAAGAAAAAAAGGTGTCCTTTGACGACCCAAAGAATGGGAGAAAAAATATTTGCAAATCATGTCTGTTAAGGGACTTGTATCCAGAATATATACATACAATTGAATAATAAAAAGACAAGTAACCAAATTAATAGCAGGCAAAAGACTTAAGACATTTCTCTAAAAAAGATATACAAGGGGACTTTCCCGGTGGTCCAGTGGTTAAGACTACACGCTTCTACTGCAGGGGGCCCAGGTTCAATCCCTGGTCAGGGACCTAAGATCCCACATGCCTTGGGGCCAAAAAAAATAAATAAATAAAATAATAATAATAATAATAATAATAAAAGATACACAAATGGTAAATAAGTATGTGAAAAGATACTCAACATCATTAGTCATTAGGTAAATATAAATCAAAACCAAAATAAGATGCCAAGTTCACCCACTAGGATGGCCTTTTAAAAAAGGGACAATAACAAGTGTTGGTGAGGAGAAACTGGACCTTTATACACTTCAGATGAAGATATAAAATGGTACAGCCTCCATGCAAGAGTTTGGCAATTGCTTAAAAAGTTAAACCACATGACCCAACAATTGCATTTCTTTGTGTAAAACATATGTTCACACAAAAACTAGCACACAAATGTTCATAATAGCATTATTCATAACAGCCAATAAACGGAAATATCCCAAATGTCTGTCAACAGAAGATTGGATAAACAAATATGGTATATCCATACAATGGAATATTATTCAGACAAAAAAAGGGATGAAATACTAATACATGTTATAACACTGATGGACCTTGAAATATTATGCTAAGTGAAAGAAGCCAGACACAAAAGCCACACATTGTATGATTCCATTTATATGAAATGTCCAAAACAGTCAAATTTATATAGACACAAGGAGATTGGTGGCTGCTAGGTACTGGGGGGAGGAGGGAATAGGCAATGACAACTAATGTTTACTGGATTTCTTTTGAAGTGATGAAAATGTGCTGGAATTAGATAGCGGTGATAGTTGCACAACTTTGTGAATATACTAAAGCCACTGAAATGTACACTTAAAAAAAAACAACAAAAAACTACTGAGGTGTCATGGTTTGGAAACAGTTTCCATCAGACAACTTTCAGGCCCTGAGTGTGGGACTTGGGAGAATGAGCAGTCTCTCCTCAAGATGGCTATAAGAGAAGCAGACCCATGGACAGATGGAGAGTTTCAAGCCAGGCCAAGAAAGGGAACACAACTCTCTGTGATGTAGCCAGGCGTGAAGGGGATTCAGTTGAAGGATTCTGAGAGTGTTAGTTAGGCCAAGAGCAGAAGCATAAAAGAGTAATGAAGATGAGAAGTGGAAAGAGATGGCTGCAGAACACAGGCCTTTGCCATCAATGAAGTTAAGAAAACACTCACAGAACATTTTGAGAACAGAAGATAAGTATTGGAAGCAAATGGAAAGGGAATTTAGCACAAGAGAAGGAATGAAACACAAGAAGGCTCAGAGAAGTTTGGCTTTGTTTGTTGCCTAAGGGTCCTAATAAAACACCCATCAGCCTCTAACATGATCAATTATTAGTTCACACATTCACCAGGCTATATGAAACACCCTATTTCTAAACATGGTGCCTGGCACATAGTAAATGTGTTATAAATGTTTTAAAAAATATATTTCTTAACCTTTATATCAAGAGTATCTACACATTTATTTTCTACTGTGCACTAAAAATGACAATAAGGGCCACTTTATACACAGAGGTAGATTCTGTTTTCCATATCAAGATGTTAGTCGTTTCATTACCAAATTTATAAGACTCAGTGAGAAAATGTATACATAAAGACAAATGAAATAAAAAAGAAAAATTATATGTACGTATAATAATCACACTGAAGTTTTTTTGACCTAAGGCCCATTTTCTCATAACTTGGAATATTGTTTAAAGCAGGTAACTAACTTGGTTATTTTATTAGTTTTCTACTGATGCTGTAATAAATTACCACAAACTTAGTGGCTTATACAATACAAATATAGTACCTTACTGTTCTGGAAGTCAGAGGTCTGAAATGGGTCTCAATGGACTAAAATCAAGGTCTCAGCAGGGCTGCCTTCCTTTCTGATGGCTTTAAGGGGAGAATCCATTTCCTTGCCTTTTCCAGTTCTAGAGGCCTCCTTTCGTCTTTAAAGCCAGCGAAGACAGGTTGAGGTCTTCTCATATCACCTCATTCTGACCTCCTCTTCTGCATTCCTCTTCTACTTTTAAGAAGCCTCAGGATTATACTGGGCCCACCTGGATAACCCAACATAATCTCCCCTATCTCAAAATCCATAACCTAATCATATCTTCAAAGTCCCTTTGCCATCTAAGGTAACATTCATAGGTTGTGCTGACAGAATATAAATATCTTTGGGGGAACCATTACTCTGCCTACTGCAGTTGCCCACTCTGGTGTTAATAAAACAGACAGTCCTGACATACCCAGTGGATTTATTCAAATACATTAGAATTAGTTGGCTTTGAAAGGTAGCCAATGTGGGTCACACTGAGGAGGATAGAAAAGATTCTAATTGGTATGAACAAGCAGCTGGGCATTGCTGAAATATAATTTAAAAAGGGGTTATGAGGTTAGACAAGCAGCATCTTGATCTTTAAAAAGCTTATATGCTTTGCTTTGTTTGAGGAACTTGGGCTTCACACTGCATGGAGCTGTGAAATACATTAAATAGGTGAGTGACAGAAGATTTACATTTCAGACAGAAATGTAAATGAAATGAAATTCTTGAAATGAATGGAAGGACAAAGAGATCAGAGGCAAAGAATACAGTTTGAGGTAGTGGTGTGTTTTTTTTTGTTTTTTGTTTTTAATTTATTTTTGGCTGTGTTGGGTCTTCGTTTCTGTGCAAGGGCTTTCTCTTGTTGCTGTGAGCGGGGGCCTCTCTTCATCGCGGGGCACAAGCCTCTCACTATCGCGGCCTCTCTTGTTGTGGAGCACAGGCTCCAGACGCGCAGGCTCAGTAGTTGTGGCTCACGGGCCTAGTTGCTCCACGGCATGTGGGATCCACCCAGACCAGGGCTCGAACCCGTGTCCCCTGCATTGGCAGGCAGATTCTTTTTTTTTTTTTTTGCGGTATGCGGGCCTCTCACTGTTGTGGCCTCCCCCGTTGCGGAGCACAGGCTCCGGACGCGCAGGCTCAGCGGCCATGGCTCACGGGCCCAGCCGCTCCGCGGCATATGGGATCCTCCCAGACCGGGGCACGAACCCGTATCCCCTGCATCGGCAGGCGGACTCTCAACCACTTGCGCCACCAGGGAGGCCCGGCAGGCAGATTCTTAACCACTGCGCCACCAGGGAAGCCCGTGGTGGTTTTAAAATATGTCAAAAAAATCTCTTTGATACAGCTCATTTCAAAAGGTGGACCCTAATTCTCCTCTTTTTAAGTGTAGGCTGTATTTATTTACTTGCTTCTAATAAAATAAAATGTGATGGGATTGATGATATGTGACTTCTGAGACTAAGTCCTACAAGGCATTGTGGCTTTGTTCTCTCTCTCTAGGATCACCTGCTCTGTGAGAAGCCAGTTCCCATATCATAGGGATGCTCAAGGAGCCCTACAGAGAGAGCAACAAGGTGAGGTACTGAGGCCTCTTGCCAACAGCAGTGTGAGTGAGCCATCTTGGAATCAGATACTCCAGCCCCAGTCAAGCCTTCAGATGACTGTACTCCTGGCTGACATCTTGCATGCAACCCTGAGCCAGACCACCTAGCTAAGCCACTTCTGAATTCCTGATCCACAGAAACTGTGACATTAATATTTGTTATTTTGAGCCAGTAAGTTTTGAGGTAATGTTATGCAGCAATAGATAACGAATACAGCGGCTATGAAAATGGCTTAAGTGATTAATATTAAGAGCCAGAACTAAGACCAACAATGGAAATCAAGAAAATTCACAGATTCCAGCTTTTTTTTTGTCTGGATGGGCATAATGTGTTAAGGAGAGGGATAAGTTCAGCACAAATCCTCCAGTTTCCTGTTTTAATGGAAAGGTGCTAACTGGGATGAACTTGGGTCAAAAGGCAGTTGAAGTGGATTGGGTGGGTAGGGGGGATGTGTGGAATAGGAGTAGGACAACTAGAGACAAATTAACTTTTGAACATTTATAATTTAAGATACCTCTGAGAGCTCTTGATATGGTAGAAAAGTCTGCTGAACAGCTAAAGCTTTAGGATATATTTATTAACTAGGGGTAAGATTTGAAAGTTATTCATGTATAGTTGTTAATTAAAGCCAAAGATGCAGATACTCTCTTAAAGAAAAATTGAAAGAGCAAAAACTACGCTGAGTGATTATTCCCTTAAGACATCATTCTATTCGTACAGTTTATTTTTCTCCCCCCAAAAAGAAAGTCTGGATAACTGATATACCATAATATTCATATTATATTATAGAACAGTACATTATAGTATATCTGAATGAAAATCAACACATTTATTTGGTCAATTCAAACTCCAAATTTTAAGCCTTTAATTAGCAGTAACTTCATTACATTTTTATATAATGGAAAACTTTCAATCCCTGAAGGTTGAGATTATGTCTGTCCTAATGCTTAATTAGCACAGTGGTTTGCACCTAGTATCCAATAACTGTTTATTGAAATGACAACTGAAAGTAAAAACTTAATAGCCTTAACATGTCAATCATTTCTGGAATAGTGACTCTAACACAAATTAATTAAAATTTCAAGAAAAATTAGGGAGAAAAATCATTAAATAGAGACATACCGATCTGTTTGTAAAACATGGATAAGATGTTCCATAGCTTGAATACCCACTTCCAAGCGATATTTCTGCACAAAAGAAAAATGTTATTTAAGTAACTAGTATCCAACTTAATAAACTTAATAACTGATAAAGTGTTACAGACCTTAGATAATGATTTGAGAGCACGCACAGCATTTCTTCGATCATCCAGTAAAGTAGATGAGGCTACTCTATCACAAAGCTTTTGAATCTGTCAGGGAAAAATGAAATAGCATTAATAGAATAAAAAGAACAAAAAAGAAACATGAAATTTTCCCCAAAATTTATACCATTTGGAAAAAAAAATCAATAAATGGGATGTCATGGAAATAGTCTTTTCACAAATCGAAATAACTAGGTAGTATTATAATCTTGTTACAGAGATCAAATAGATTTTTCACAGAGACTTGAAAAATGTAAGTGGTGTAAGAGAAGTCAAATAAAGTAAGTCATATAAATTGAGGAATTAAGAGAAATTAGTAGAGGGGCCTCCCTGGTGGCGCAAGTGGTTGAGAGTCCGCCTGCCGATGCAGGGGATACGGATTCGTGCCCCGGTCTGGGAGGATCCCATGTGCCGCGGAGCGGCTGGGCCCGTGAGCCATGGCCGCTGAGCCTGCGCGTCCGGAGCCTGCGCGTCCGGAGCCTGTGCTCCGCAGCGGGGGAGGCCACAGCAGTGAGAGGCCCGCATACCGCAAAAAAAAAAAAAAAAGAAATTAGTAGAACCAGAGCTTTCTAAACATACCTATTTCAGCTGTTTGAACCAAGAGGGTTGCATAATCCATTAGTGTTATGGTATATGATGGGAACTTAATAAAAAAATTAAAATAATGATTGTTTACATCATAATTTCACCCTAATGTTTCCACTATATATTTGAATGAGAAAAGTCAGAACTGTTTATCAAAAATTTAAAGTGTGCCTCAAAATCTAGAAGGGTGAAATGTTCCAAGATTTTAATAAATTTGCAGGAATTAAAATTTGAACTGAACTTTAAAATAAACCTTGGAGCATTATTTACAATAGGAAAAAATTGGAAACAAGTGTCTATCAAGAGAAGAAAAACTAAATAAAATTGTGGTACATTCTTCAGTTGAATACTATGCAGCTACTCAAAAAATTAACTGTACTGACATGAAAATACTGTGATTTAATAAATAGTGGGGAAAAAAGAGCAAGTGGTAAAACTATATGTAAATTGTGAGTCCACTGTAGCAAAAGTACCAAACTGTGTGTGTATGTAAAATTGCATTTAAAAAGAATTTGGAAACTTAAAACTATAAAAACTTCTAGAAGAAAGCACTGGAGAAAATCCTCGTGACTTTAAAGTAGGCAAAGTTTTCTCAGACACATACTAAGAGTATAACTGATAAAAGAAAAACATGGTAGTTTGGACTTCATCACTCCTGTTCTTCAAAAGACAGTGTTAAGAGAATGACTAGATAAGCCACAGAATAGATGAAAATACTTGGAAAACATCTGATAAAAAAGTTTTTAAAACCACTATACTCAGGTCCTTTATAGCTCTAACAGTTTGTTACTATTTTATTATTATTTATTCCTTAATGACAGTTCTTAGTAAGATTCTATAAATATGAGTTTAGCATAGCACAAACTTTTGCATCCTATGTATTGAAATTAATGGCTTAAATACATATAGTGTTTTCTAAATTATGTTCTATAGACTTCCGGTGTCCCAGAAGATATCAACACACTTCCTATGATCACAGAACCAGTGGGAAACACAAGGTTATACAAAATTAAATATGTTTCTGCACTGCAGGATTTCTAGAAGTCTTTACTATGCTGATTTGCATTTCTTCATACTGCAAATGCAGTATGTCAACCAAGCTTAGCTTTATGTTTTAATTCATTCTACCTACTCACATTTTGAAATTATTCCTACCTTAAATTGTATTTACTTCATAGTAATTATATTGACTTTCCAAAATGAAAATAATAAAGCTTTCTCTTTATTAAATAATTGGTTGATAGTTTTTCTACTACAATTTTTTTTTTTACCATGAAAAAAACTACATAAATGTCTCCTGAGAAGAGATAAATCTCAGAACTCTCAGCTTAAAAGAATTTCTCAGGCCAAAAAGAGTTTTCCTGAGTATGAGTATAATTTCTTCTACTTGGGTCTGGTACATCTTTTTTTTCCTAATTTTTATTTTTAAAAAAATTTTAAATTTAATTTTATTTATTTATTTTACACAGCAGGCTCTTATTACTCATTTTATACACATCAGTGTATACATGTCAATCCCAATTGCCCAATTCAGCACACCACCATCCCCATCCCCCCCACGGCTTTCCCCCCTTGGTGTCCATACGTTTGTTCTCCACATCTGTGTCTCAACATCTGCCCTGCAACCAGTTCATCTGTACCATTTTTTTAGGTTCCACATACATGCATTAACAGACGATATTTGTTTTTCTCTTTCTTATTTACTTCACTCTGTATGAGTCTCTAGATCCATCCACGTCTCAACAAATGACCCAATTTTGTTCCTTTTTATGGCTGAGTAATATTCCATTGTATATATGCAGCACAACTTCTTTATCCATTCATCTGCGAATGGGCATTTAGGTTGCTTCCATGACCTGGCTATTGTAAATAGTGCTGCAGTGAACATTGGGGTGCATGTGTCTTTCTGAATTATGGTTCTCTGGGTATATGCCCAGTAGTGGGATTGCTGGATCATATGGTAATTTTATTTTTAGTTTTTTTTTTTTTTTTTTTGCGGTATGCGGGCCTCTCACTGTTGTGGCCTCCCCCGTTGCGGAGCACAGGCTCCGGACGCGCAGGCTCCGGACGCGCAGGCTCAGCGGCCATGGCTCACGGGCCCAGCCGCTCCGCGGCATATGGGATCCTCCCAAACCGGGGCACGAACCCGTATCCCCTGCATCGGCAGGCGGACTCTCAACCACTTGCGCCACCAGGGAGGCCCTATTTTTAGTTTTTTAAGGAACCACCATACTGTTCTCCATAGTGGCTGTATCAATTTACATTCCCACCAACAGTGCAAGAGGGTTCCCTTTTCTCCACACCCTCTCCAGGATTTGTTGTTTATAGATTTTCTGATGATGCCCATTCTAACTGGTGTGAGGTGATACCTCATTGTAGTTTTGATTTGTATTTCTCTAATAATTAGTGATGTTGAGCAGCTTTTCATGTGCTTCTTGGCCATCGGTATGTCTTCTTTGGAGAAATGTCTATTTAGGTCTTCTGCCCATTTTTGGATAGGATTGTTTGTTTCTTTAATATTGACCTGCATGAGCTGTTTATATATTTTGGAGATTAATCCTTTGTCCTTTGCTTCATTTGCAAATATTTTCTCCCATTCTGAGGGTTGTCTTTTCGTCTTGTTTATGGTTTCCTTTGCTGTGCAAAAGCTTTGAAGTTTCATCGGGTCCCATTTGTTTATTTTTGTTTTTATTTCCATTACTCTAGAAGGTGGATCAAAAAAGATCTTGCTGTGACTTATGTCAAAGAGTGTTCTTCCTATGTTTTCCTCTAAGAGTTTTATAGTGTCCAGTCTTACACTTAGGTCTCGAATCCATTTTGAGTATATTTTTGTGTATGGTGTTAGGGAGTGTTCTAATTGCATTCTTTTACATGTAGCTGTCCAGTTTTCCCAGCACCATTTGCTGAAGAGACTGTCTTTCCTCCCTTGTATATCCTTGCCTCCTTTGTCATAGATTAGTTGACCATAGGTGCGTGGGTTTATCTCTGGGCTCTCTATCTTGTTCCATTGATCAATGTTTCTGTTTTTGTGCCAGGACCATATTGTCTTGATTACTGTAGCTTTGTAGGATAGTCTGAAGCCAGGGAGCCTGATTCCTCCAGCTCCGTTTTTTTTCCCTCAAGATGGCTTTGGCCATTCAGAGTCTTTTGCATCTCCATACAAATCTTAAGATGTTTTCTTCTAGTTCCGTAAAAAATGCCATTGGTAATTTGATAGGGATTGCATTGAATCTGTAGATGGCTTTGGGTAGTAGAGTCATTTTCACAATATTGATTCTTCCAATCCAAGAATATGACATATCTCTCGATCTATTGGTATCATCTTTAATTTTTTTCATCAGTGTCTTATAATTTTCTGCATACAGGTCTTTTGTCTCCTTAGGTAGGTTTATTCCTAGGTTTTTTATTCTTTTTGTTGCAATGGTAAATGGGAGTGTTTCCTAATTTCTCTTTCAGATTTTTCATCATTAGTGTATAGGAATTCAAGAGATTTCTGTGCACTAATTTTGTATCCTGAAACTTTACCAAATTCATTGATTAGCTCTAGTCGTTTTCTGGTGGCATTTTTAGGATCCTCTATGTATAGTATCATGTCATCTGCAAATAGTGACAGTTTTACTTCTTTTCCAATTTGTATTCCTTTTATTTCTTTTTCTACTCTGATTCCCATGGCTAGGACTTCCAACTGTGTTGAATAATAGTGGTGAGGGGACATCCTTGTCTTGTTCCTGATCTTAGAGGAAATGCTTTCAGATTTTCACCATTGAGAATGATGTTTCCTGTGGGTTTGTCATATATGGCCTTTATTATGTTGAGGTATGTTCCCTCTATGCCCATGTTCTGTAGAGTTTTTTTTTTTTTTTTTTTTCTTTTTGCGGTATGTGGGCCTCTCACTGTTGTGGCCTCTCCCGTTGCGGAGCACAGGCTCCGGATGCGCAGGCCCAGCGGCCATGGCTCACGGGCCCAGCCGCTCCGCGGCATATGGGATCCTCCCAGACCGGGGCACGAACCCGTATCCCCTGCATCGGCAGGCGGACTCTCAACCACTGCGCCACCAGGGAGGCCCTGTAGAGTTTTTATCAAAAATTGGTGTTGAATTTTGTTGAAAGCTTTCTCTGCATCTACTGAGATGATCATATGGTTATTATTCTTCAATTTGTTAATATGGTGTATCACACTGATTGACTTGCGTATATCAAAGAATCCTTGCATCCCTGGGATAAATCCCACTTGATCATGGTGTATGATCCTTTTAACGTGTTGTTGGATTCTGTTTGCTAATAATTTGTTGAGGATTTTTGTATCTATGTTCATCAGGGATATTGGTCCCTAATTTTCTTTTTTTGTAGTATCTTTGTCTGGTGTTGGTATCAGGGTGATGGTGGCTTCATAGAATGAGTTTGGGAGTTTTCCTTCCTCTCCAATTGTTTTCTTTGTTTCTATTTCATTTATTTCTGCTCTGATCTTGATGACTTCTTTCCTTCTGCTAACTTTGGGTTTTCTTTGTTCTTCTTTCTCTAGTTCCTTTAGGGGTAAGGTTAGATGGTTTATTTGAGATTTTTCTTGTTTCTTAAGGTAGGCTTGTATAGCTATAAACTTTCCTCTTAGAACTACTTTTGCTGCATCCCATTCGTTTTGGATTGTCATGTTTTCATTGTCATTTGTCTCTAGGTATTTTTTCATTTCCTCTTTGATTGCTTCAGTGATCTCTTGGTTATTTAGTAACATATTGTTTAGCCTCCATGTGTTTGTGTTATTTATGTTTTTTTCCCTGTAATTCATTTCTAACCTCATAGCGTTGTGGTCAGAAAAGATGCTTGGTATGATTTCAATTTTCTTAAATTTACTGAGGCTTGATTTTTGACCCAAGATGTGATCTATCCTGGAGAATGTTCTGTGCACACTTGAGAAGAAAGTGTAATCTGCTGTTTTTGGATGGAATGTCCTATATATATCAATTAAATCTATCTGGTCTATTGTGTCATTCAAAGCTTCTGTTTCCTTATTTGTTTTCATTTTGGATGATCTGTCCATTGGTGTAAGTGAGGTGTTAAAGTCCCCCACTATTATTGTGTTACTGTCAATTTCCTCTTTTAGAGCTGTTAGTAGTTGCCTTACATGTTGAGGTGCTCCTACGTTGGGTGCATATATATTTATAATTGTTATATCTTCTTCTTGGATTGTTCCCTTGATCATTATGTAGTGTCCTTCCCTGTCTCTTGTAACATTCTTTATTTTAAAGTCTATTTTATCTGATATGAGTATTGCTACTCCAGCTTTCTTTTGATTTCCATTTGCATGGAATATCTTTTTCCATCCCCTCACTTTTAGTCTGTATGTGTCCCTAGGTCTGAAGTGGGTCTCTTGTAGACAGCATATATATGGGTCTTGTTTTTGTATCCATTCAGCAAGCCTGTGTCTTTTGGTTGGAGCAAATAACCCTCTCACGTTTAACGTAATCATCGATATGTATGTTCCTATGACCCTTTTCTTAATTGTTTTGGGTTTGTTTTTGTAGGTCCTTTTCTTCTCTTGTGCTTCCCACTTAGAGAAGTTCCTTTAGCATTTGTTGTAGAGCTGGTTTGGTGGTGCTGAATTACCTTAGCTTTTGCTTCTCTGTAAATATTTTGATTTCTCCATAGAATCTCAATGAGATCCTTGCCGGGTAGAGTAATCTTGATTGTAGGTGCTTCCCTTTCATCACTTTAAGAATATCATGACACTCCCTTTTGCCTTGTAGAGTTTCTGCTGAGAAATCAGCTGTTAACCTTATGGGAGTTCCCTTGTATGTTATTTGTCATTTTTCCCTTGCTGCTTTCAATAATTTTTTTTTGTCTTTAATTTTTGCCAATTTGATTACTATGTGTCTTGGCATGTTTCTCCTTGGGTTTATCCTGTATGGGACTCTCTGAGCTTCTTGGACTTGGGTGACTATTTCCTTTTCCACGTTAGGAAAGTTTTTGCATATAATCTCTTCAAATATTTTCTCGGGTCCTTTCTCTCTCTCTTCTCCTTCTGGGACCCGTATAATGCAAATGTTGTTGTGTTTAATGTTGTCCCAGAGGTCTCTTAGGCTGTCTTCATTTCTTGTCATTCTTTTTTCTTTATTCTGTTCCGCAGCAGTGAATTCCACCATTATGTCTTCCAGGTCACTTATCCTTTCTTCTGCCTCAGTTATTCTGCTATTGATTCCTTCTAGTGTATTTTTTGGGGTTTTTTTGTTTTTCGTTTTGTTTTGTTTTTTGCGGTACGTGGGCCTCTCACTGTTGTGGCCTCTCCCGTTGTGGAGCACAGGCTCCGGACGCGCAGCGGCCATGGCTCACGGGCCCAGCCGCTCCGCGGCATGTGGGATCTTCCCAGACCGGGGCTCGAACCCGTGTCCCCTGCATCGGCAGGCGGACTCTCAAGCACTGTGCCACCAGGGAAGCCCCTTTCTAGTGTATTTTTGATTTCAGTTATTGTATTGTCCATCTCTGTTTGTTTGTTTTTTAATTATTCTTGGTGCTTGTTCTTTAATTCTTCTAGGTCTTTGTTAAACATTTCTTGCATCTTCTCGATCTTTGCCTCCATTCTTTTTCCGAAGTCCTGGATCATCTTCACTATCATTATTCTGAATTCTTTTTCTGGAAGGATGCCTATCTCCACTTCATTTAGTTGTTTTCCTGGGGTTTTATCTTGTTCCTTCATCTGGTACATAGTCTTCTGACTTTTCATCTTGTCTATCTTTCTGTGAATGTGGTTTTTGTTTCACAGGCTGCAGGACTGTAGTTCTTCCTGCTTCTTGGGTCTTGTACATCTTTTGATAATTTTTTTTCTAGGTAGTTTAGAGCTACCTAGAAAATAGGAAGGCATTTCCTGCTTTTTCCTAGCCCTAGACCTCAAGCAGTGGTTCTAAATCTGAGATTCCCATCTTGCTTAGAGTACTTCATCCCTGTACCCTGCAATGCTTGAATTTTAGGATCAGCTCCATCTTTGGTTGGTGTACAGAGAGACTTGTGTCAGAATACAAACTTCCATGTCCAAAAGCTCTTTAATCATTATCTGTTGAAGGTGGCTATTTAATCTGGGGGAGACACTTAGCTTTAGGAATATTGGAGGGAGATGATCATAATCCTAGAGTTTGGGGGTTTGCTTTGTTTTCACTTTCTATCTTTTATTTTGTGTTCTAACATGCTAACATTTAAGCCTTGTTAACTTTTTTGTGGGGGGGCGCGCTGTGAGGCATTGTGGGATCTCATTTCCTGGACCAGGGATCAAACCCACGCCCCCTGTATTGGAAGCATGGAGTCTTAACCACTGGACCGCCAGGGAAGTCCTGAGCCTTGTTAATTTTTTAAAAGGCTTTTAGATATACACAAAGCTAATAATTTCAGCATTATGAAATAAATATTCAATATAAGTTAAAATAGCAATGATGTTATTTTTCATCTATGAGTCTCACAAAAATTAAAATAATACTACCATATATTAATACTATATGATTCCTTTTTTTTTTTTGGCAGTACGTGGGCTTCTCACTGTTGTGGCCTCTCCCGTTGCGGAGCACAGGCTCCGGACGCACAGGCCCAGCAGCCATGGCTCACGGGCCTAGCCGCTCCGCGGCATGTGGTATCTTCCTGGACCAGGGCACAAACCCGTGTCCCCTGCATCGGCAGGTGGACTTTCAACCACCGCGCCACCAGGGAGCCCCTGATTCCATTTTTTATAACTCAGAAAACCAAGCAAAACTAATCTAAGCTATCAGAAGTTAGGATGGGCTTCCCTGGTGGTGCAGTGGTTGGGAGTCCGCCTGCTGATGCAGGGGACACGGGTTCGTGCCCTGGTCCGGGAAGATCCAACATGCCGCGGAGCGGCTGGGCCCGTCAGCCATGGTCGCTGAGCCTGCGCGTCCAGAGCCTGTGCTCCGCAATGGGAGAGGCCACAACAGTGAGAGGCCCGTGTACCACAAATAAAAAAAGAAGTTAGGATGGTGGTTGTTCATGGGGGTGGGCAGTGAGTGGAAGCACAAAAGGGACTTCTAGGGTGCTGGTAATGTCCTGTTCCTTGATCCAGGTGCTGGATACATAGGTGTGTTCAGGTTATGAGGTGTATGTATATGACGTGTACTTTTCTTTATACTTCAATAAAATGATTTTAAAAACAGAACTATACAGGATAGAGAAAGACATCGACTAATGAACTGGCTTATATTCTATCAGATGGAAAGTAACCTAAAAAAGTGTCAATTTGGCAAAAACTATTACAACTTAAAAAGTTCATACCCTTTCCACCAGGCATTCTTATTTCTAGGAACTTACCCTTTAAAAACATGCCCACAGGGGGCTTCCCTGGTGGCGCATGGTTAAGAATCTGCCTGCCAGTGCAGGGGACAAGGTTCAAGTCCTGGTTCAGGAAGATTCCCACATGCCGCAGAACAACTAAGTCCGTGAGTCACAACTACTGAGCCCATGCTCTGCAACAAGAGAAGCCACTGCAATGAGAAGTCCGCGCACCTCAACGAAGAGTGGCCCCCACTTGCTGCAACTAGAGAGAGTCTGCACGCAGCAAAGAAGACCCAACGCAGCCAAAAACAAAGAAGACAAAATGCCCACAAATACACAATGTTACATACTAGAATGTTCTTTGTAGCAATAGTTTTAACAGCTAAAAAATAAATCTAGCTTCCATCACATAAGGATATAATAAATAAGAAGTCTGTAACACTGATGAGGTCCCTTACCAAACCATGCTGGCACCCTGATCTCAGACTTCCAGACTCCAGAACTGTAAGCAATAAATTTATGCTATTTATTGGGGAAAAAAAGAAGGGGGGTATGGAATCTAAAGGTTCATCCACCAATCAGAAAACAGTTAACTAACATATAGTACACATACACTATGCAATTAATCAAATGAGTAAAGCAGATCCATATGCACTGACATGAAAAGATGTCCAAGATACATTAATTGAAAAAAGAAAACAGTTAATAGTATATTTAGCATGAGCTCATTTTGGTTTAAAACTATACCACTAATAAACTATGTGAATACTATAAAATTCTTAGAGGAAAACATAGGCAGACACTCTGACATAAATTGCAGCAAGATCTTTTTTTGATCCACCTCCTAGAGCAATGAAAATAAAAATAAACAATGAAAATATGAAAATAAACTAATTAAACTTAAAACCTTCTGCACAGCAAAGGAAACCATAAACTGAATGAAAAGACAACCCACAGAATGGGAGAAAGTATTTACAAACAGAGCGACCGACAAGAAATTAATCTTTAAAATATACAAACAGCTCATACAGCTCAACAGCAAACAAAACAAAACAACCCCAAATCAAAAAATGGGCAGAAGATCTAAATAGACATTTCTCCAAAGAAGACATCGAGATGCCCAAACAGCACATGAAAAGCTCAACATCACTAATTACTAGAGAAATGCAAATCAAAACTACAATGAGGTATCACCTGACACCAGTCAGAATGGCCATCATCAAAAAATCTAGAAACAATAAATGCTGGAGAGAGTGTGGAGAAAAGGAAATCCTCCTACACTGTTGGTGGGAATGTAAATTGGTCCAACCATTATGGAGAACAGTATGGAAGTTCCTTAAAAAACTAAAAATAGAGCTACCATATGACTCAGCAATCCCACTCCTGGGCATATATCCAGAGAAAACCATAATTTGAAAAGATACATGCACCCCAGTGTTCACTACAGCACTATTTACAATAGTCAAGACATGGAAGCAACCTAAATGTCCATCAACAGAGGAATGGATAAAGAAATGTGGTATATATATATATATATATATATATATATATATATATATATATATATATATATATATATAATGGAATATTATTCAGCCATAAAAAAGAATGAAATAATGTCATTCGCAGCAACACGGATGTACCTAGAGATTGTCATACTGAGTGAAGTAAGTCAGACAAAGACAAATATCATATGATATTGCTTATATGTGCAATTTAAAAAAATGATACAAATGAACTTGTTTACAAAACAGAAATAAAGTCACAGATGTAGAAAACAAACTTATGGTTACCAGGGGGCAGGAAAGAAGGGAGAGGGATAAATTGGGAGATTGGGATTGACATATACACACTACTATATATAAAATAGATAACTAACAAGGACCTACTGTATAGCACAGGGAACTCTTCTCAATGCTCTGCAATGACTTATATGGGAAAAGAATCTAAAAAGAGTGGATATATGTATATGTATAACTGATTAACTCTGCTGTACAGCAGAAACTAATGCAACATTTTAAATCAACTATACTCTAATAAAAATTAAAAAAAAAAGAATTATTAATGTCATTCTACTGCTAGAGTGAAAGTTAGGAACATAGAAATAAATAATTTTTAAAAGGAAAAAAAATACTATCTGAACATGTATAGAAAAAATTAAGACTATGTACCATACTGTCTTTTAGTGGGTTGCTGGAAATGTTCATTTTCTACATTATTTCTGATGTTTGAATCTTGATAATGAACAAGTATTACCTTTATAAGCAGAAAAGAGTAATAATGAAATAAAGTGAACTGGTTTATGTTTTATTGGAATTTCTAGGATATTTTCATGACTGACTGAACTCGTCTTTAAAAGATGCTATCTTTACTCTGCTGATCAAAATAATATGAAATCTGCTCTTAATTGATAAAAATAAACTAACATATTAAAAATATCCTCGGGCCTCCCTGGTGGCGCAAGTGGTTGAGAGTCCGCCTGCCGATGCAGGGGATACGGGTTCATGCCCCGGTCTGGGAGGATCCCATATGCCGCGGAGCGGCTGGGCCCGTGAGCCATGGCCGCTGAGCCTGCGCGTCCGGAGCCTGCGCGTCCGGAGCCTGTGCTCCGCAACGGGGGAGGCCACAACAGTGAGAGGCCCGCATACCGAAAAAAAAAAAAAAAAAAAAAAAATATCCTCAATGGCTCCCTACTGCCTATAAAGTCCATTTTTTTTTAGACTAGAATGCACAGTCATTACTCAGTCAATAAATACACACTGAGCATGTATGTATTTGTTCTTGTGCTAACCAAAATAAGATATGGTCTCTGGCCACAAAGAGCCTGCACAGGAAGACAGTTGTGTAAATAAACTACACTAACAAATTAAAGTTATATAAGTATATGCTTATAAAGCAGGTGCACAAAAGAAAAAGTATTGAATTCTATCTGAAAGTGAAACTGCTATGTTTACTTCCCTGCAAAATGCATGTGTTGAAATCCTAACCCCCAGCATGATGGTATTAGGAGGTAGGGGCCTTTGGAAGGTGATTAGGGTGGGAGGGTGGAGCCCTCATGAATGGGATTAGTGCCCTTATATAAGAGACCCCAAAGAGCTCCTTCATGCCTTCTGCCACATGAAGATACTGGAGAAGATGGCAGTATATGAACCAGGAAGCAGGCCCTCACTAGACAAAGGATCTGCCAGCACCTTGATTTTGGACTTCCCAGCCTCCAGAACTATGAGAAATATATGTTTGTTGCTTAAACCAACAAATCTATTGTATTTTTGTTACAGCAGCCCAAATAGACTAAGACAGATACTATTTAAGAATGGTATATTAAGGATGACACTCTTGAATCAAGAATTAAAGGATGAGTAGTTCATCAGACAATATGAGGAAGGAATGCCAGGCATAGAAAATGATTTCTTACTTTATAATTGTCTATACATATTTTAATGTAGAAAATAGCATTTTATAGTCCAAATAAGAAAATTGGTCTAATTTGAGTTTATAAATTTTATATATCTATGAACAATTTTTATATTATGCACATACATATATATACTTGTTCTATTAAAATAATATAGCAAATGAAATTTCTAAAATATGAAAGCTTTCCTTTTAAATTAATTTTATTTTATTATTATTATTTTTTTGGCCATGCCATGTGGCTTGTGGGATCTTAGTTCCCCAACCAGGGATTGAACCTGGGCCCTTGGAAGTGAAAGTGCTGAGTCCTAACCACAGGACCACCAGGGAATTCCCTACAATCATTTTAAATGCTTCTTATTTCTGGGAATGCTGATCAATCTAAAATAATGTGGGGGGAAAAAGGATTACATAAGATTAAACTGTTAGCTAAAAACAGATTTCTAATGACTTCAAATTATATGTTTCTGCTTCAATTGACTCTGATTAATAAGCAAACCACTAGTGTTTTTTAGAAGGTTGCAAAATGGAACTTAAAAATTAATCACTATTTTAAAGTGTAGTACTTACAATTATAGAAATAAAATCCATTTATTCCTGAGTTTGGGTAAATATGTATCAAGACTATTTTGAAGACTATAAACATGCTGGGAGTCCCCTGGTGGCCTAGTGGTTGGGATTCTGGGCTTTCACTGACGTGGCCTGGGTTCAGTCCCTGGTCAGGGAACTGAGATCCTGCAAGCCACGTGATGCGGCCAAAAAGACTATAAATGTGCTTTTTATCTATTAAACTTGGGTTTTAGTGGCAAGTACATATTCTTCCCGATTGGGGATTTTATTATATTATTTATTTATGTATGTATTTTTTTTCTTACAGTTTTATTGAGATATAATTGACACACTCGATTGGGGATTTTAACTGGAAATTTCTCTCTAGTGACTTAAGGCAATTACCAAACTGCAAACCAATAAGAGTCAAAAATGAATATAAGAACAACTTATTTATCCAGAACCATAATTAAGCTATTTCAGATACTTTCTGTCATGTACCAAAATGGTCTTTTCATTTTAGTGATTTCTGATAGCAATCTAAAACTAATTACAACCTTCCCTGTCTTCTTAAACAAAGAACATAATTATAAGCTTTCTTAGCATTTAAACTTAAGTCCTCTCCAATATCAGATATAGGGATGTCTTAGGTGTTAAATGAAGTAATGAATATAAAAGTTTTTGCAGGGCTTCCCTGGTGGCACAGTGGTTAAGAGTCCACCTGCCGATGCAGGGGACATGGGTTCGTGCCCCTGTCCAGGAAGATCCCACATGCCGCGGAGCGGCTAGGCCCGTGAGCCTTGGCCGTTGAGCCTGCGCGTCCAGAGCCTGTGCTCTGCAACGGGAGAGGCCACAACAGTGAGAGGCCCACATACTGAAGAAAAAAAAAAAAAAAAAAGTTTTTGCAGAGTACCTGGCACCTATAAATGCTCAATAAATGTTTAACAAACTTTATTATTACCAAACTTCTATGACTCCTTTGTATTAATTTTCTATCCTTTTCGTTGTCATTTCCATCATATACGTTTCTAACAGACCATTCAAATTTTGCAGATTTTAATCTGCTACTGAGTGAGAAATCTGATAATTAGGCTAGATAGTAATATGTCTAAAACTCCAAATTACTCAGGCTTGAAATCAAGATTGAGTACATGGACTTTGCAACTTCTCCTTTTACTATGCGAAAGCCATATTACCTCCTGGTAACATTCCATACAGTTGAAGTTTCTGAATAAGTGATCTCTCCATAATAAAGTGCTATGTTGCAGCCTTTTACAGACAATGGAAACCAAATGAAAGGGAAATATTACATATGTTCCAAACCTTACAAAGACTTAGCCATGTTTTAGGCCAAACACAGGTCTTTATTTTTCAGTTGACATTTATCAAGAAAAAATTTTGTAGCACAAGTACACTTAATTTTTCTTCAGAAACTGAAGATTTCAAAGACCATTATTCCATTTATTCCTGACTTAAAAAACCAACACAATGCAATATGACTGTGCTTCATTAACCATTCTTTCCTTCTTTTAGTTATTAGAACCCTCTGTGCTTTAGCTGGGCACAAAGGTTGTCCACCTACACTACTTTCTGAGCTTTCTTTACACCTGGGCATAGAAAGTGACTACACTCTGGCCAATGAGTTCTTTGTACCTTCCAAGTCATGTCCTTAAAAGGAAGCTATTTGTTCTTCATTCCTCTTTCTTCTTCCCTCAGCCTGGAACTTGAACCTGCAGGTAATGAAGCACCTTCAACAATTCAAACAAGGGCACCAACCTAGGGGATGGCAGAACAAGATAAAAAGCAGCACCTGGGCCCCTGGACCACCCTGAGGAACATAACTAACCTATCCTAGGGATTGCCTTCTACTTGGACTTTTATTGGACAAAGAAACAAACTTTTATCTTGGTTAGACCTCTGTTATAGCAGCTGATCCAATACCTAAACTAATAAACTCATTTTACAGGAGAGGAAACTAAGTTTCAGGGATAAAGCAATGCACCCCAAAATACCCTGCCAGTTTGGTGGTAGAGTCCAGATTCTAACTGAGCTACAGGTGTCTCACTTCAAAGCCCACACACTTTCTACTATCCTACATTGCCTCTTATGCAGAGAAATGGGAGCCTGAGCACCTGTTGCAAACTACAGGGACTGCAAGATTGTTTTTCTTTTTTGTAAATAGGGGAACACTGTAATGTAGTTCCTGTGAATAGCTTCCACTTTCACTACAGACCAGTAAGGACCCTCATAAGCCTCAGACTTAACTGCCCAGCCAGGGTAGTCCCTTGTTCTAAGGGAGTTGGAGCTTTACTCTGGGAAAGCTATACTCAGAAGCTACCAAGTATTTACGAAAAAGTTAGCACTATATATAAGTACTTAAGAAATTAATATACTCACTTTTAAAGAATTAATCTGGCTGAGATAATAAGGAAAAACTGGAGCAGGAAGAGATTACAGAAAAAATATGTCAGCTCGTTATAACAGACAAGAAATAGGTAAAAAAAAAAAGGGGCATTAGGGTGGTGGCAATGGGGAAGGGCTGAAGAGATAGATAAGACAAAAGAATATTTGAAAGAAATGAATTTAAGAGGCTTGAGAATAAAGAATAAAATGTCTGAAACAGCTGCTGTTTGGAATTCAACTTCTAGAAATTTGTCCTAAGGCAACATATTGCACATGTACAGTCATAATTACAAGAACAACCACTGCAGCACTGTAATAGAAAAAGAAACAAAACAGAAGGACCTTAAATGCCCATTCATGGAGCACTTTCACTTTTCACTTTATACACTTCTACAGCTTTTCCTCAAGCATGTATTCAAATGTTTCTTTTGTCTTTTAAAAAAAAAGAATCAGAGAATCAAAAAGCATCACTGAATAAGCTAGCTGAAGTTTGATATGAATCTGCAATCACTTTTCTATATCTCAGAATATTCTGGTTTTGGTAAAGTCAAAGGAGTAATAGTGTCTGAAGAATTCCATGCCATAATCTTGAAGTTGGTGATTCATTCATTCATTCATTCAACAAATGTTAGAGTGCTGCTACCCTCGTCGGGGCCATGGTCAGTGCAACCAGAGAGCAGTGGTTTGTGACAAGGTAAGTTCAGAAATTGGACTAAGCAGGGGGGTTAGGGATGAGAAAAATAGGTGAGGGAGATTAAGAGGTACAAACTTTCAGTTATAAAATAAGTCATACAGATGTAATGTACAGCATAGGGAATATAGTCAATAATATTGTAGGGCTTCCCTGGTGGCGCAGTGGTTGAGAGCCCGCCTGCTGAGGCAGGGGACACGGTTTCATGCCCCGGACCGGGAAGATCCCACATGCCGCGGAGTGGCTGGGCCCGTGAGCCATGGCCGCTGAGCCTGCGCGTCCAGAGCCTGTGCCCCGCAATGGGAGAGGCCACAACAGTGAGAGGCCCGCGTACCACAAAAAAAAAAAATAAATATTGTAATAACTTTGCATGGTGACAGATAGTAAGTAGACTTACAGTGGTGATCATTTTGTAATGTACAAAAATACCAAACCACTATGTTGTACACCTGAAACTATTATAAGTCAATTATACTTCAATAAAAATGAAAAAAGAGGACTTCCCTGGTGGCACAGTGGTTAAGAATCTGCCTGCCAATGCAGGGGACATGGGTTCGAGCCCTGGTCCGGGAACATCCCACATGCCGTGGAGCAACTAAGCCCGTGTGCCACAAATACTGAGCCTGTGCTCTAGAGCCCAAGAGCCACAACTACTGAGTCCATGTGCCACAACTACTGAAGCCCACATGCCTAGAGCCCATGCTCCACAACAACAGAAGCCACCGCAATGAGAAGCCCGTGCACGGCAACAGAGTAGCCCCCCCTGGTTCCAACTAGAGAAAGCCCACGCGCAGCAACAAAGACCCAACGCAGCCAAAAAAATAAATAAATAATTTTTTTTAAAAAAAGAAAAAAGAAACTGGGACTAAGCATTAGAAACTTCTATAACAACTGGATACCTTTACGGTTGTTTAATAAAAAGAAAAAAAATTGGGCTTGTATATTGTATGTCCATGAGTATGTATGTATTGTCATTTCATTTTCCTATAAATTCATTTTTATTATATTTTACAAAAGTATTGGTTTGTGATGAATTGGAAATTGGGGGAAAAAAACAATCCAACTGGTTCTTCACCACAGTCAGTTTGAGAAATACTATTAAAGTGCTTAATATCTTGCTGGGCCCTGCAAAATTCTATTTTGGAGAAACAGCAGTGAATCATAACAGAAGGTACCTACTCAAATGAAATTATAATAGCAAGGAGACAACGGAATAAATTAAAAACAAGATAAATACAGAAAATAATAAGTGCACTGAGGGAAATGATTAGGGAAATAAGACAGAGACTGGGTGGAAAGTACTACTTTGGACAGCATAGCTGGTCAGAAGGTCCCAAGTTAAGCAACGATTTGGATATAGGCGGACGTGTGGGTAATTGGTAACAAAAACGAAGCAAGTGGAAAAGTAGGGAAGCAGAGTGAATGAGGATGTTACCATCGGAAGGAAAAAGGACAGTATTTTAGAGTTGAATGATATGTTTATTCAATGTCCCACATGGGATCCTGAGGTGAGAGACTTTGTTGCTAGCAACTCACTCACTCTCTCAGAATCTGACCAAGGAGGCCACTTAGTAGTTTAAAGCAAAATTTATAAATTTACTATTTGTTTGAGGTCACAGACTCTTGCCCTAGTCCTCAACACCCTTACCTACATGATGGGACCGTTAGAAAGGAAGTACAAGTTTAAATCCCACAGATTTCAATGCCATCCTGCTCCTTTTCAGTTAACATTTTGCTGCCATTATTGATCAAAAGAATGAGTTGTAATACAGAAAAAATTAATCCAGTCTACTTTAGGAAAAAATCAGAAATATTTGTCCCTACGCCTTTTACCAAAGTACTCATTATCACAGCATACTACCAAGGCACCACATTTCAGATGACCATTCTGTAGACTTCAAACAAGTAACCTTCCCAGATTTTCTGCCTGAATCAACAGATATAAATACAGTTGACCCTTGAACAACAGTTATGAACTACGCAGGTCCACTTATACTCAGTTTTTTTTCAGTAGCAAATACTGCAGTACTATGTGATCCTCGGTTGGTTGAATCCGAGGATATGAGGACATGGAGGAAACGTGGATATATAGAGTCAACTATAAATTAAATTACAGGAGGATTTTCTACTGTGCAGAACGTTGGTGTTGTTTAAAGGCCAACAGTACAGTCAAGATATGTAAGGTTACAGAATAGAATACTGTTAACAACAGGAAAAGATACTTCTGTCTATTTGCTTGAAACAAAGAAACTTACATTTTTAAAAACTCTCTAAAAAAAACTATGTTCATTGATTAGTAAATAGAAAAATTCTAATACCTACTGTTAAAATTTTAAAAAACCAAATAGCTATGAATATAACTATTTCACTCATAAAGAAACTCATTTGTGTAACAAACATATTGGTAAATGCAAAGAAAACACTCTGGAAGGATGTACAACAAACTTCACTAGAGATTACTCCTGGTAATGGGAAATAAGATCGTGAAAGGAAGAAGAAAGGGGCAACTTTAGACTATATACTGATTTGAATTATTTATAATAAGCATGTTTTCAACTACTGCTTCAATAACACAAACGTTTAAAGAAATTTCCAGAATATGTTAGACTTTGCTTTGATTCTATTACCTGCTCTAACATACCACCTGATTGACTCACTGTTCATCTACTTTCTGAACACTGTTGGTTCTTGTTATTCATAATAGTTATGTTCTATAGTCACCATGAACACTGAATTAGCAGACACTGAACTGCTGTGCCTAAAGGAAATACAGTGCTAGGTTCCTGTGAGTCTCTGGTAACATTTTCATCAATGGATCCAATACATAACCTTGTTTAACGTGTGCTTCTGTTTAAAGACATCTTATTCAATATATACCCTTGATTCATTAACACTGAACTCACAGCTACCAGCACTATTACTCATGCCTGAGTAAGCTTATCTAACACCCATATTTTCTCCACAAGGCACATTACAGCTTTCTTATACAATACTTCGGAACACTAGACAACAGTTCAGCACTACATTTGGGGCCAGTTTTAACAGCAAAAATTTTTTAAAAGCACAGAAATGCAAAACACATGACACTAAACAGACTTTGAAAGGGACACTTGTTTACAGTGTAAGAATTGAAACAAGAACGCAGAATATCTTTTTGTTTGACCTCAGTTGGGAATGCATACATCAGTGACTGATTTTTTGCTACTCTGCATCTGTCTACAAATCAGTGTGAAAGTGCTGCGTGTATTAATTTTGGGGTTACAAACAAATTTTAGCGTGTAGGTGAATTCACAAATATAGAATCTGAATAACAAGGATTGACTGTATCTTAAATACAAGCTTTCTAAGTCAGTTTCATTATCTACAAGATGGAAGAATAAACTAGATAAATTCTAAGGCTACTTAATACTCAAAACTTTGAATATGTTAAAAATACTCAATTTTACCTACTTAGTAATAATGTAGTTATTTGCTATAAGCCTCTGAAAAAATCTATTTGGCCTATACAGTGTTTAAAATAATTTTTAAGCCAACATTTCAAAATCAAAAGACTTCATATAAAACTCCAGATTTCTACCTTTTCTTGAAAAACATCAGCCTGATAGCTAATGGTGGCTAACACTGTATTTCATACAATTTAAGAAGCCAATGATTATAAGATCTACCATTTTTTAAATGTATTGCCAAGAAAAAAGAAATACCACCAATTATAATTACAAGATGCAACCTGATTTCAGAGATGTTTAAATGCTAAAGTGCATTACAGAACTGTTAAAATACGGCATGTATAGCACTTACTATGTGCCAGCTATGTTCTAAAATTCTTTATACTTTTTAAGTTATTTAATCTTCACCAAAATCCTATTGATAGGCACTATTACTATCCACATTTTAGAGATAAGGAAACAGAAGCACAGTGGGGAAGTGACTTGTCCAAGTTCACAGAACTAGTATGTGGTGGGACCGGATTCAAAGCCATTAAATTGGCTCTCTGCAACAACTGGCTGAAGCTGAGCACTAGCTACACTCTCAAGGCAGGATATGCAGGCTCCAGTTTCATCCCAGACCTCTGCTCTCTTCTCTAACCCGACCTGCTTCACTGAACAATGATGTTACCCAACTGACACTGTTGGGATTTGAGTTTGTGATTCTTGCATTAAACAACAGAATACTACATATTAACAAAAAACAGTTCTAAAGAGAAAAAATATGAATGAGTAAAATTTAACCCAGAGTTAACTTTATTTAAAAGGATCAGAAAGGGGTGATAAGAAGGAAAACCTTAAGAGACAGCAGTATTTCAACTAATTCATACTATGCTAACTAGGTATTAGAGTTAATCAGAGATAAATACAATGATGAATTAGATATGGATCCTGTTATCAAGATGCTTTTATAGTCTATTAAAAGAGGATATAGTGTAATTAAGAAAAGCAACTAAAAATCTGATATTTTAAATAATTTCTAATAAAGTAGCTGTATGTTTTAACATGCAAAGATCTCTAAGACATATCAATCAATGAAAAAGGTAAGCTGTAGAACACTATAAACAGTGTATCATTTGTGAAAAACAGAGACAAATATGCTCATACAAATATATAATTCTATACTGCATGATTATTCATAAAGGTCTGGAAAGATTTATACCAAACTAAGAATAGTGGTTATTTCAGGAAAGAGAACTGAAATTGGAGATGGTAGTCAAAGAAGACTTAAACTTTACTAGTATTGTTTGTCATTTTGTGTAATAAAATAAAAAGCTAATTAGTAAACTAATATGTATAACCTCATGCAGGTGACTATGTTTCAGGACTCTTGTTTTCAGTAATTGCCATGTGAGGTTCACAATTCCACTTATTAAGAAAAATATGAAAAGAACAAAAAATTCCATTAATAATTGATAAATTGGGCATAATCAGAATTACAACCTTATAATCCAAATTTAATGTTTGTTTGTTTTGCTTACTAATACTGTCATTTATTTTTATTCAGTAATACACAAAGGAGACCAAAAAAGAAGCAATGGGAATAGGAGTGACTAGGAAAGAAAAACCTGAGATGAGGAATGTGAAACTAAAAAACCCCTGAGAAGTAAAAGGGGAAAAAAAGAAGATGGAATAAAACTAGGTTGGTGAGCCACATTTAAAGGACACTGACATAATGTAGTTTGCAATATTTTCTCACAATTCCTAATAGAAATCCATATTTTTTTTAGTATTCAGTAACTATTTAACTGACATGCAAAAATGAAAGTCAGGAATGTCAATTTAAAAAAATTGAATTCAACCTTTCAATCATTTATTCAACAAATATTTATCAAGCACCTAATACCAACTTATTTGATATAACTTTGCCTCATGAAGCTTAAAACATAGTTATAACTTTTTTGGAGAGAACTTCCCCAACCATGACTATAGGACTAAAATAATTCATGCTAATCAACAGTCAATTCATTTATATTGTTTTAATGGAATAAAAAAATTAGTGTTTTCAAATACAAAAAAGAGCTAGAAATTTGCTTTAACTCAAACTCTACTACTGAGAAGATTTTCCAAAAAGAAAAAAAAGCAAAAGCCAGACTTATCTTCAGATGACCTAAATTATTACAATCTAAACAAAAAAAAGTAGGAACATTACAGTCAAACACAGTCTCTCTGCAGATAAATGCATAAACCTAACACAATCTATTTCCATTACAATTACCAATAAGTCAGCTGACATAATATACTGCATTTATTCTCCATGCTTTCTCTCAGAAATGAACTATGTTTTCCAAAAGCACACCCTTTTAAGCAAGGCATCATAATGAAACTTCTCTACCAAATAACAAATGCTAGCATCTCAACGTCTAACACTACCAAAGTTTTCAAATTAAAGGTGACTAACTTTTTTTTTTTTTTTTGGTGACTAACTTTCTATACAAAGAATGTTTATGGCATTTCTGCCTGAGGTATAAAAATATAAGCATGTCTTTTCTATGATATCTACAACGCAAAAATCAGACAGAACAGTATAAATAATAAGAGATAAATGTGTAAAAAGAGAAACAAATTTATATAAGAAATTCTTACATTCTATCCTAAAAGATAATTCAGAAGTGATTACAATTACTTCTCAAACCATAAAGCATCAGGAATTACTTTGTCTTTTAGGCAGCCAAATGGGCAACACTTCATGAACTCCATAAAACTGATGATAATGAAGGACTTCTAAAATGTAGCATTCCTTTAAAAAAATATATCATTTAGGACAATAGTAACCAAAATGTGCTCCTCAGAACAGTAGACCTACGAGGTTTCCTGGAGGAAAAAATGTATATCATCAATTAGATTTGGCAAACACAACTTACTTTTTATCTCCATCTTGAAAATATTTGAAAATATAACACAGTGCCTGTTTAATAAACCTTGTATAAGTATCAGGTTTTTTGTTTTGTTTTTGACCATCACTCAGTACACACTTCTTTAGTAACAGAACCCTTTTAAGTACATCTACTCACTTTCTTTGGGACATGCTTTGGTATGCAAATTTTAAATGATACAAATAATCTATACATAATAAACCTTCAAAAGAGCCATGTAGGGACTTCCCTGGTGGCGCAGTGGTTAAGAATCCACCTGCCAATGCAGGGGACACGGGTTCCAGCCCGAAGATCCCACATGCCACGGAGCAACTAAGCCTGTGAGCCACAGCTACAGAGCCTGCGTGCCTAGAGCCCGGGAGCCACAACTACTGAGCTCGCGCACCTAGAGCCCATGCTCTGCGACAAGAGAAGCCATCTCAAAGAGAAGCCCACACAGCGCAATGAAGAATAGCCCCCGCTCATTGCAGCTAGAGAAAGCCCACAGGCAGCAACGAAGGCTCAACGCAGCCAAAAATAAATAAATAAATAAATAAATTTATCCAAAAAAAACAAAAACAAAAACAACCAATGTAGTTTTCAATAGACACTACTTAAAAAGGATATAAGAGACATCTTTGGTTGGGTATAGAAGTAATCAAAACACAAATCATTATTAAGGCTTTCTCTGACACTGTTATTGTAAGAGAGCTAAGAGAGAAAACACATACCAGTTACTACACTGACCTGGTTATTAATGTAGAATATGAAACAGGAATCCAGATACAGGAGTTTCAGGCTACACATTTATAGTAACATGGTATCTAATGTGCTTGACTAAACCAAAACCATGTCTAAATTTAAGTGCACATTCCTTAATAACAATTTTTATTAAAAGAAACTACAGCTGTGTCCATATTGTTAGCTCTTTTGCTTTTTAAGCCAGCTGACCAAAGTCTGATCGAAAAAGAGATGCCTTAACAGTAGAGTAATTCTGCATATCTTTTCTGGACTTTTGCAACTTTCATGCCTTGGGACACAATTTGAGAAGAGAACCCCCCCCCCTCCACGATTTATCACCGAATGTAGTTAACACTTTTCGTGGAATTTGCCAAGAAACTCGCTTTTAAAAAAAATATTAGTTGGAAGGTAGATGGAAAATTAAGCACGTCTGACCACTCAAAAGAATGAGTAGGATTTTTACTATAATTAGTGTTTATTTGGACCTAGCAAAGTATGCCAAGGCTAAGGAGGCTTCAATCATCAGAAATCAGTGCCTTTCTCTACTAAAGTAAAAAAGAGAAATCAAATTTAAAAGTATTTGAGGGCTTCCCTGGTGGCGCAGTGGTTGAGAGTCCGCCTGCTGATGCAGGGGACACGGGTTCGTGCCCCAGTCCAGGAAGATCCCACATGCCGCGGAGCGGCTGGGCCCGTGAGCCATGGCCGCTGAGCCTGCGCGTCCGGAGCCTGTGCTCTGCAACGGGAGAGGCCACAACAGTGAGAGGCCCGCGTACCACAAAAAAAAAAAAAAAAAAAAAAAGTATTTGACTCTAAAACAGGAAAGGTTTAATGTGAATGAAATTCTAGACTTAAAATATTCCAAACTTTATAGAATTATTGACTATCATATGATACAAACACAAAATATTTACTATTTTGTTTCTAAAGAACATCTTAATACCAGTCCAAAGTTACTCTTAACTAAGTATGAAAAGCTAGGTACTATGCAAGCAATAATACAACTCACACATTTAGAAGGCACTTTAGTTAAGAAAAAGCAGGAAAGCAGTCAAAGCACGGCAAACCTGAAAAATCCTTTAAGTAAAAAGTTTGACGTAATGAATTTCAATCATTCCAGAACTTTGATTCCTACAGTCTTTAAAAAGTATTGTTTCAGCACCTAGTAATTGGTAAGCTGCTATGATTACAGATCTGTGATTTCTTTCATAACACCATAATTAATTCATTTAACAAATATTTATTTAGTATTACTATGGAAAAACAAAGATTAAAATATCTACAAGGACTTCTCTGGTGGCACAGTGGTTAAGAATTCGCCTGCCAGTGCAGGGGACACGGGCTCAAGCCCTGGTCCGGGAAGATCCCACATGCCGCGGAGCAACTAAGTCCGTGTGCCACAACTACTGAGCCCGCGTGCAACAGCTACTGAAGCCCATGGGCCTAGAGCCCGTGCTCCACAACAAGAGGAGCCACCGCAATGAGAAGCCCGCGCACCACAACGAAGAGTAGCCCCTGCTCACCACAACTAGAGAAAGCCCGCACGAAGCAACGAAGACCCAACGCAGACAAAAATTAATTAATTAATTAAAAATAAAAATAAAATATATATGAACACTGACCAAAAGACGCTTAAGAGTCCAGAAGAGATGGCACAGATTTAAAGGGTAGAAAATGGTAAAGGGCCTAAGAAATGCACAATCTACTTCAATTGTGAAGATTGCTCAGAGGGGAAAGAGATTCTATGCAGTTTGGTGGGGGAAAGAAGTAAGGGGTGCAAATCAGGGAAGGGATCTATGATGGATTTAAAGGAGAAGTAGAATTTAGACAATGAAAAGAGGCTTTCCACTGGAAAGAGATGAGAATAGCAAAAAAGATGGAAAACCACAATGAAAATAATTTAATTTTGCAGGAATGGACAAACCTACAAAATACTAGCTGATAATGCAGAAGTTAGATATTCTAAGCTCTGGCAACTGGAATATCCAGGTCACTTCAAATCACCAATTAAAAGATCTAATATTGTACCAACACACTCTATTGATGCTCTATAAATACTTCTAAATTAGTGACCCATGACCCCTTATACCAATTATTCTTCCTGATGGAATGAGATGGTGAAATAAATTTTATTCATACTGTAACTCAGAATAAACTATTAATTCTCATCAGAAGACATATTAGCTCTCCCATTTTGAGTATACACGTTCAAAGTTAGGCAAGAACAAGGACCCCCCCAACTTTCCTTTCAGTTTATATATACAAGATACACATCTGATACTCAAGTTTCACTTTGAAATCATGATATAAAAGCTATGTTGTTCCATTCACTATGGCAAGATCAAAGTGTTCTAGTCTCAGCTCTGCAATATTGTGCAAGTTGCTTTAGTGCTCTGTGCCTCAGTTTCCTAACTTGTAAAATAAGGGGGTTCCACCTGGATGATCTGCAAAGGGCCTTTCAGCTTTAAAATCCTATACCCAGTTAACTGTACATCACCTTTTCTACAGAAGTCATTGTGCCAAGACTAACTATAACAAAAAGAGTATTCTTTCCCTAAACACATGTAATAAAAATTAGCCTTTATTAAGCACATACTAAGTCTTAGGCTCTTTCTATTCCTTATTTCACTTAACTTCATTACACCCATCGGAGTAGGCATTTTCCTCATTTTACTCATAAGGTTTTAGCCATCTCTTGCCTGTTCAATCCAATTAGGGGTGGAAGGCAAGGATTCAAATAAGGGTCTAACTCCAAAGCAAGCTCTAATAAACCACACTATAAAACTTGGTGCCTCAAAGAAAAATATCAGACAGATAAAATACACAAACAAAAGCTGAAGGGGTGGGCTGTGACTATGGTAACCTGGAGAGAGCGTTGTCTTCTGAGAGCGCAACTCAGCTGCCTTGAAGAGAAGACAAGAGAAGCCAAATATCAGTTCGTGTGTGTCTGTATGTGAAATCTCCTGATTTTCAAATGAAGGAAAATAGATTCACCAGCTTTCAGCTTCTGCTTTAAACAGTTCTAACTCAGATTTTGTGAGGTTAGTGCTAATAATTATATAAATTTCCAAAATTACCAGATAAGTATTAAAATACGGGGCAGCAGCAATAAAGCCTAGGCTTTGAAGTAAGGCAAACTTTGGTTGAATCCCTGCTCCATTACTAGCAGTGTGACCTAGGTCAAGTTACTTCACCTCTCTAAGCCTCATTTCTTCATTTGTAAAGTGAGGATACTATCACCTATCTTTCAGGGTGGTTAGGGATCTAAGGAGAATGTGAACTATAAAGAGCACAGTACCCAGCACAAGGTAAGAGCTTGACAAATGAAAGCTATTATTTACCCTTCAGGATCCCAGTAACACTGAACATGGGATCTATGTTCATAGACAACCCAGTAATGTCTACGAATACTACCCAAAGTTTACCTTTAAAATGTCATACTTTGGACTTCCCTGGTGGCGCAGTGATTAAGAATCCGCCTGCCAATGCAGGGGACACGGGTTCGAGCCCTGGTCCGGGAAGATCCCACATGCCGCAGAGCACCTAAGCCCTTGCACCACAACTACTGAGCCTGCGCTCTAGAGCCCATGCGCCACAACTACTGAGGCCGTGTCCCACAACTACTGAAGCCCGCGCACCTAGAGCCCGTACTCTGCAACGAGAAGCCACCGCAATGAGAAGCCCGTGCACCGCAACGCAGAGTAGCCCCCGCTCGCTGCAGCTAGAGAAAGCCCGCGCGCAGCAATTAAGACCCAACGCAGCCCCCTCCAAAAGTCATAGTCACTTTCTTGTAGATCTAAAATTACTCTCAAATTAAAAGCTTAGTTAAAAAAATATCATATACACTCATTTCTAATAGACAACCAAACTTCGAAGAAAGTTTATCCTAAACCTAAAATCGAACCAACTTATCAAATATTGTTTGTAGTAGCTAACAATTTTTTTAAAGTGACGCTGCAAATCCTGTTACCACGAGTTCAGACTTCTGAATGGGGTGAATGGAAGGGAAATGTGTTTCCAAAGCAGTTTGAGCGCGAAAGATACCTACAACGTCCGAGGGAGTATTTCCCAAATATTTGGGTAAGACTGAAAAACGGGGTCCGAACTAATAACACCTGGCAGAACGAATTGTCTCCAATTGAAGGGACAGGGGCAGGCAGCTTTGTGCCCAAACTATCGTATTATTCTTAGCCAACTGCTCTGGTCAACAGCTGGGTTTTAAACCTTCTTGCAGTCTTCCCCAAAGCCCCATTCCAGACCGCGAGGGAGGGAGCTGGACTTTCCTCACCGCCAGTGTAGACACTGGCGAAGCGAGAGGGACAGGCCCGCGGCCCCGAGGGGCGTGGGAGACAGGTCGGGCCACCCCTGCCCCGGATCAATGACTTCCCGGGCGGTACCACCCGCGGACCACCACCAAGCGGCCTGCGGAGCTGTTGTCAGCAGGGCCGAGCCGCCGCGCTGGGGGTTTCGCTGGGGGCGTGAGGAAACAACTCGGGGGTTTCAGGAGAGGAAGGAAGGCGCGAGGGCAAAGGGGGAGGAGGCATGTGGACTCCCGGCCCATGGTGACGCGCGGGAGGTGACCTCCGGGCCCCCGAGTCCTCCGTCCCAGTTCCTGCCCGGACCCTTCCCAAGTCCCGGACCCGCCGCTCCTCTCACCGTCTCGGCTTCTGTGTGCTGGGGTCCGGCACTCTGACCCCCCATAACCCCGCGGAGGAAATTCATCTTGCCGCTCAGCCACCGGCTCCACCGGCCCCGTCGGGAAAGAAAAGATAACTTCCCTTGTCCTCCGCAGGGCCTGGCCCCCCAAGCCCGCACTCAGCGGTCTCCGGCCGCCGCCAACACCGCCTCTTACTCGGCAGCAGCTCCAGCCCCCTAAGCCCGGAAACAGCCTCCACCACCTGTCGAAATGCGCATGCGCGGGGACGTGGCATTACGTGGCTGCTCGAAGGGCGAAGGCAAGAGGGAAAGCAGGCGAGAGGAGGCCGGCAGCCTGGGTCCGCCCAAGCCCCGCCCACTGCGCAGGCCCCGCCTCCCTCCGCAAGGACACGCCTCCTGCTGGTCGCTCGGGCTGGTCCCACCCACCCACGTGGTCCGAGCCCTGCCCTGCCAGCTGGAGAGGATCCGGATAGTGTACGCATTTTGGCTTGCAGGGTGTTTAATTGTCGCCGAGCGGACTTAGTGCAAGCTGTCAAATCTGGGGTCGTATTTTGTTGAGTCGAAAGTGAAATTTTCCTTCGGCCGACGTGACAGGTAAGGGTTCCCGGCCCCTGGAACCTTTTGGTTTCGCGGTGTAGCAGTACCGGCGTTGTGGCCTTCTTGTCCCCGCAAATTGCATTTCTTTACAGGGCTTTGTTTGGTGGTAAAAAGGGTGCTAGAGCCCCCTCATTCCACTGCCACGGGAGGGCGCATTTCTCAGCTCTTGCTCTTCCAACCTGCTAAAAGGAATTCCTGGATCTAAATACCAGGTACACCGCTATTTTCCTGTGGTGTGGGGAGGAAACCACTCGAACCCTGCATTTAACTTACTAGAGAAAATACATTGATCTGCCGTGTCAGTTCGGCAGCTAGTAGCATGACGTTTTGTTATTAACTCTAAACCCCAACATTTTCAGTGTGGTTTTTTTTTTAGCATGAAAAATGGCATTTTTCAAATCGGTATGCCTTGTTTCTTTCGAAATGAGAGTGCCAGGTACACACGCTTATGGAGTAGTCTTGTAAATAAATATCTTGAACCTAAAAAGCGCAGGGTCTAGTTAGCTAATTGATTAATACACGTCTCCACTTGCATGCCCCACAGGTCTCAGATTCCCCGGCCTCCCTTAAAGAAAACAAAATCAATGTGCTTTTTCTGTGTGACCTGACACGCTCTTTGGTACCACTAGCCAAATAATTGCCTAAGCTAGAAGGAGGAAGCTGGGAGGAATCTGAAACTCTGGATTGCACCCCCATGTGTTCAGTAGTCAATCCTGTCATGTCTATTTATAGAATATTGCTCAAATAGGTCTCTGCTCTCCATGCTCTCTGCTTCTGACATAGTTTATGTTGTCATTTTTCACCAAGATTATGGCAATAGCTTCCTAACTAGTTTGTCTGCATTCACGCCCTGGCTTCCTTCCAGTCATCTGCAGTCCACCCTTGGGTGAGCCTAACAATAACAAAACATCTGTCCGTGTTGATCTTCTTCTGAAAGTCCTCCAGTTGTTGCCCATTCTCTCCATAATAAAATCCAAACTCCTTAGCTTGGTGTACAGGCCTATTATGTTCTGGCTCTTGACTGTCTTTCTAGCTCCTGTCTCCCTCACATACTCTGGATATATGCCTGGATATGCCCTTCCCCTCCCTCCACTTCATCAAGGAAACTCCTGCTAGTTCCTTAAGACTTTTTTTTAAAATTTATTTTTATTTATTTTTGGCTGTGTTGGGTCTTTGTTGCTGCTCACAGGCTTCCTCTAGATGCGGCGAGCGGGGGCTACTCTTCGTTGCAGTGCGCGGGCTTCTCATTGCGGTGGCTTCTCTTGTTGCAGAGCATGGGCTCTAGGCTTGTGGGCTTCAGTAGTTGTGGCGCGTGGGCTCAGTAGATGTGGCTCACAGGCTCTAGAGCACAGGCTCAGTAGTTCTGGCGCATGGGCTTAGTTGCTCCGCAGCATGTGGGATCTTCCCAGACCAGGGCTCGAACCCATGTCCCCTGCATTGGCAGGCAGATTCTTAACCACTGTGCCACCAGGGAAGCCCCATAGTTCCTTAAGACTTAACTCTGGCATCTTCTGAAAGCTCTCCCTGAAATCCAGATACGTATGTATATGCTAGCACTTTGCAGTTGTTGATGTGGGAAGCTCTCAAGAAATGCCTGTTGAGCCGGACTGTTAAGGGCACGACTATGTTATTCATTTTTATGTCTCTGTGGCTTAGCATTGTCCCATAAAAGGTGATATTGATGGATACATGAACAAAACATTAAAGGATATATGAATATAATGCTGAGGAAGAAGGTCCTTTTTTCATCTGTAAGGTGGGATTGCAGATAACACATATCACAAAGGCTCTGGTGCATGTTCCTTTCCTAGTGCCAAGGTTTTAAGCCTGGGTGACTTGGAGAACAGTGGGGATCATACTGCCAAAAATACTGTACACTAAGCATTGTCCTCTGCTTTAAAACTGGACACTTGACATTTTGCTTCAGACATTTTCCATGGGGGCATTTCATTGCAGCCTAAAAAAAGTAACCAATAAATGCTCAGCATTTTTATTACCAGGTAATGTGTGCAAAGAACTTCACCCAGTCCCTAAGCCTTACCCCTCCCTGAGCCTCTCCTCACCTCCTCCCTGTGCCCCACTCTACCCCACTATCATAGATAAAGCGCTGAGGTCAAGTGGGGCTCATGGATGTCTATCACATGTATTATTTGGTAATAAAAAGCAGCGCCTTGACATCTTAGCAGAATTATTTTAAGACACCACCCTTTTCAAAATGCCCTGCTTTGTTTTAAATTTTGGTGAATGTAGTAAGTCACTAACAGCGTACTATGAGTTTTCCCTTCATTTGACCTGTTTTCTTCCCTAACAGCCTCTACTGGCCAGGAAGAACTATGGGCAGGAGGAATGGACAGTTTGGGACAGAGGAAATGAGAGTGGAGCCCCCAGATTTCCCCTTGACCTCACAGTCTTGCCTCTCTCCTGGTGTCTGGGAAGGGGTAAAGCTGCTTGATGCTTCCAGGAAAAAGAGGAGGCAGAGAGGGTACAGTGCCTAATTTTTCCCCCAATCGGGCGTCTGAAAGGGGAGCAGCCATGAAATGGACTGAAAAGAGAAAGGAGATTACAAGCAAATCCAGTTCCACTGATTTTATAGAGAAAAGTCAGAGACCATGTCTCGTTCCTGTTTGTACCCTTTAATGATCTAGCATAATTCCTTTTACATGGCAGATGCTCAAGCACCATTTCTTAAATAAAGGAAGAGAAAACATGAAAAAATTGTGACTGCCTGACTTACGCCCTTATACTTCTCACTTTCTTAAGTCTAAATATTCAGTATAAGAATGTCATGAATCATTAAAATACGTATAATCCAAAATTTTAACTTGGGTAAATTAAAATGATTTTTCTGACAACAGAGCAACTAACAAACTTCATTGGTTTGAAATCCACTTTTAGAATTGCTTCCTTACAATCCCCTAGTTCAGTCGCTCTCCTCAGTGGCCTACTTTCCCCATCCTTTCTTACTTTCTAGTGGCAAACTCAACAATAACAATGAAATATCATTGCACAAGACTGTGTTTTGATTGAGGGTGGTGGTGATAGGGTGGGGTGTTGTCCATACCTACTTAGGAGGACGAGTGGAGGTGATAATTTGTGTTTGAAATATATCACATACAGACAGGTTTTTAAAGACTAGTTACTGGAAAATCAGTGTTCAAAAATATTGTCGATAACATTATATATTAATTTTATTCATTAATCAAACAACACACAGCAAAATAAATTGATAATGATGAAACAGCAATTGAAATTCATAACCAATCAATAGTAACAGTATCAAACACATTTGTCCTCTATCTTTGCTAGACTATCTATTCAAAGGACTTTACATAAAATGATTTACTTAATCCTCACAACAACCTTATGGGTAGTGTCATTAGCCCCATTTTTCAGGTGGCGAAGCAGGCACAGAGAGTAACTTGCCTGATGTCATACCACTAGGAAGTGGTACAGTTGGGACATAAATTGGCAGTCTAACTCCAAAGCCTGTGCTCTTAGGTACTATGCTATCTGACCTCTCTAGACTCAAGGCACTAAGTAGAAAGGTGGTCTACAAGTCCCTGTGTAATCTGGCCCCTCTGTTGTCTCTCTGACCTTACCTCCTGCTTTATTCCTTCTAGTCTAACAACGCTGGCTTGCTTGTGTTTCTGAAATTTGATTTCCCCTCATGGCCTTTGTGCTTGTTTTTTCCTGTGTTTTGGTTGTTTGCTACTCTACCCACATAGAGAAATGCCTCACTCCCTTCACCTTATTTAAGTCTGTTCAAAGGCTACTTGGGTCTCTCCTGACTGTTTTACGTTGCAACCTCCCCATACTCCTTCCTCTGCTCTGCTTATTTTCCTCTGTAGCACTTACCAGTCTGATACCTTATTCTCTTAAGATGCCATCAAGTTCACCTCAGAGAAAGAAAGAAAGGAAAAAAACCAAAAACGCTGCTGACTCTAAGATGCCATCTACCAAAAGACACATCCCAATTTTAGGTTTCATAAAATGTGAAGAAATGTTCATCATAGCATTAATGGAATCTTGTTTATTGTGTATTTCCCCACCATCACCTGAATATAAACCCTTAAGGGTAGGGATTTTAGCCCTTTTGTAAATTGCTATATCTTCAGTGCTTAAGCACAGTATCTGATGCATAGACAGCACATAGACCACTTTAATGGATGAATGAACTCCCCAAATGAGGAAATCCCCACTTTCAGCTTGTATGCATGGAAGCAGAAATTCTGCAGTGTTGCTGCATTGCATGGCAGCCAGACACCCTCAATAGAGTCTGAAACAGGGTCCTCAGATAGTTGTATTAACTAATTTTAGTTTATGAATATTTTGTTGGCTTTCAGTAACCAACTTAGTAATTAACACTTAGTCATATGTAAAGACAAATGTCTGGGGAAGGACTTAAATTTTTAGGATCAGATAGCATCCCACTGGGAGAATCATCTCAACCTCCCAGTGGCAGTCTCACTTTTGTTTGAAATTCGTTACACTAATGCAGTTATTGTCATCATCGTAGACTCCTTCTTCTTCTTTAAGACAGGTAATACCTTCATATGGTTAAAATATAAAGTACAAAAGTGTATTTAGCAAAAAGTCTCCCTACTATTCCTTGGCCACCCAGGCAATTAATATAGACAATTATTGTTTATCCTTCCGGATATACATATATGCATATGGACTCTCTAGCTTTTAATAACACAAATAAATGTAGCACATTGTACACACTGTTTTACACCTTACTTTTTCCCATTTAATACATCTTGGAAATTGTTCCATACAAGAAGAGGTATTCTTCATCCTTTCTTATTGTGTTCCATGAAATGCTTTAAAAATATTTTTTAAAGCCCTAGGAATTCCTTGGAAGAGGAGGGTGCAAGAAAGAGGGTTCTGGGCCCCCATCCTGCTCCATTTGATTGATTTCATTTGTTTATACTTCCTATTTCATTTGAACAAAAAGATTCAGAGGCTAAAATTTTGGACAGCCACCTCTCTTAGGAGATGCGAAACATGACCAAGGCAAGCACTTGGAACAGTCAAGTAGTTTCACATGCTCTAGAGTCCAGGATGCAAATTTCTGCTCTACCTGTTTTGAGAAAAACAATAATAGTATCTTCCTCAGAATTGTTGTTAGAATTTTATTAGATAATAGCTTTAATGTGCCTAGTACTTTAGTACATGAAACAAAATAAGTACTTAATAAAGGTTAGAGTGGAGACTCAGATACCTTTGGTGTATATCATCAATTTCTCAACAACCGAACATTTAAAGATATTACCCTATAATAGTACTCAACTCAAACTTTATTGGCTCGTGTTACTGAAAAGTCTGATACTTCAGATATGACTTGATCTGGGGCATCAAGATAATCTCTCCAGGATCTGGGCTTTCATTATATCTGGACTCTGCTCTTTATATTGGTTTCTTTCTCTGGCTCTGTACAAGGGCAAGTTGGCTGTCAGTTCCTGCAGTCCTATAACCTCCCAGGACCAAGTTCATCAAGGAAGACTCCTCACCTCTCTCCTTAGAATCTCAGCAAAAGTCCTCTTATGACTCACTGGATCTTATTGTGGCATGTGCCTTTGTGTTGGGCCAATTCCTATAGCCCTGTGTGTGAGGTGCTCTGATTGGCCTTGATTCACACGCCCACCTCTAAAACAAGCAGTGGGAATCCTCCCCTCAATTCAAAGCTTATGGCATAAGAACAGGGGAACAGGGGTACAGGGACTTTCTTCAAAGGAGAGCTAGACTACTGTTCCAGGAGAAAGTTTATCAGGATAGGAAAAATAGGATAGATGCTCACTATATCCCCTGATGGACTTGACTGCTTGCCAGGTTTTTTTGAAAAATATTTTCCCAGCAGTGCCACTAGCATTTGCTCGCATCAGTACTGTTGCTGTGTGAAAGGTTCAAGAGATCATGTTGCATTATTTAATAAAAGTAATTTTACATTGCTTTGTATTTATATCTGCAAGCAAAGCCATATCTACACCCTCTTTTATTTTTTTATTTTTTTGCAGTAGGCGGGCCTCTCACTGTTGTGGCCTCTCCCCTTGCGGAGCACAGGCTCCGGACGTGCAGGCTCAGCGGCCATGGCTCACGGGCCCAGCCGCTCTGCGGCATGTGGGATCTTCCCAGACCGGGGCACGAACCCGTGTCCCCTGCATCGGCAGGCGGACTCTCAACCACTGCACCACCAGGGAAGCCCTACACCCTCTTTTAAAAAAGTACAGTCCAGGTGTGTTTCCATTCTTTGGAAAATACAATCAAGAGAATTGCTTACTTAACTACTTAATTGCACCTTAACTAGGAAATCCCATTTTCAGTTCCAACAGACTTTTTATAAGACTGTTTATTAAAGGACAAATTTATCAGCTCCAGGCCCAGGCACTCTTACCTCCTGTAGAGAATTTGACTGTCACCTCTCCACACCCACTGTGTTCCCCCAACCTCTATAACTAGCTGAACAGGCAGGTCCTGAATAGCCAGGATGGGGTTGAAGATTTTACTGCCCCATTGCACAGCTAGACTAAGTCCTCTGAAGTTCGCATTACTAGGTGATGCCAAGATTCCCTGGAAGCTTAAGATGACTTAGTATGGAGTCATTGCCACGTTCATCAGCAGTTCATGACCCAGAGGAAGTTGCAGCTGACTATCTCATTTGCCTGAGTCTGTGGCCCAGGTGAGTACAAGAGCAGGGGACTCTGTAGGCTCTCTCTTGAGATCAGAGTACAGTCGGTCAATGTAGATTGGGCCTTCAGGCCAGCAGGATGGTAACTGACCTGGAACAGAACTTTTCAAAGCCAGCCCACATGTCAAAGATCCCTCCTCGGGGCATCCCTGGTGGCACAGTGGTTGGGAGTCTGCCTGCTGATGCAGGGGACACGGGTTCGTGCCCCGGTCTGGGAAGATCCCACATGCCGCGGAGCAGCCGGGCCCGTGAGCCATGGCCGCTGAGCCTGCGCGTCCGGAGCCTGTGCTCCGCAATGGGAGAGGCCACAGCAGCGAGAGGCCCACGTACCGCAAAAAAGAAAAAAAAAAAAAGATCCCCTCTCTCCCCAGTTCCAGTTCTTTAATGATGTTGACTATGAGCAACCAGTGGCCTGTGATGGCAAATTATTCACTGTATGAATAACTGGGGTAGGCTCAATAACTTGCAGATATTAGGTGGAGGGTCCAGAACTGGCATGCAGTTTGAGGAAAGAAGAGGGAGCTGGGTGTGGACATAATTGTCTGCCCGCAGCTCGGGTGTCCATGGGCAGAGGAATGGAAGATGAGAAGATTATGAGCACAGAGAAGCAGAGGAGAGAAGTCTTCTCTTTAGCTTGACTGTTCCATGGTGCTGCCTTGCCCAGGATCTCAAACACCATAGTAGTCGTGGGTAGTATAAAGAACTAGAAGAGCCCCAGTTTACGCTTCCCACTGCCCTCTCCCTACCTCCAATACCCACGTACACACATGGCCTTTCCAAGGCAGGGCCACAGTTTGTGAGACCCAAAGTGACCCACAACCAAGTCCTTAAACTGCTCCCTCTCTCCCAGGTATGTACATAGTGAGTCCTAAATAGCTCAGAATCCAAGGTCTCAATAGGTCATTGCCACAGCCAATCTCCTTCCTGTGAGGGCACTGCTATCTAGGTCTGGTTCAGGTTTCTGGGTCAGAGCAAAATGACTATACTGGTATTTGGATACTTATTTCATGATATAATAAATATCAAGATCTTTGTCTTTTTTTAAAAGCTCAAAATTCATAACCATTTAAAACAAATCAATAAAACTACACATGTAACACCTTTCATTTTAATAGAATTAGTGATTCTAAGTTCTGCTGTGTCCTTCAACATCAGGAGAGTTGCATATCTGATGGGTTGGTTGGACCTGAGTACAGTGCCTTCCTGTACCTTTCAGTCTTCTGCCTGGAGCTTTTGGAATCTTGGCCTGTAGGTAGCTACTTGGGTCTGGCCAGAGACTTAGGCTCCCTGTTTTTGATTTTTCCTTGCCATTTTAGGAAGGATGGTCCTTCTCGGGGACTAACTCCTGCCTTCCCCGGTGGAATGAACCACTTTGTTCAAAGAGCTTTTCTCCCAAAATTCATACTCAGCCCCTCCCTCTTTTTGAGGGGTGGGATGGGGTAGGAGATGGAGTTGCAGGAGCTGATTGATAATGAGAGGGGGTTAGAAAGGCTTCTGTGAAGGAGAGAAGAGGCAAAGAAGAGGAAGGGGAGAGAGTGGTGAAAGAGATCCAAGAAACTGAATGGAACTGCTGACTAATATCTGCAACTAGAGTATTACACCCACAAAAATACAGGATTTTTTTTTTCTTCTTCAGTACTTAAAAATTGCTCGGTATAGCAGAATACTGAAACCAGATGTGCTTGGTTTCCTGAACTACTGATTCAGCAAACATCTGAGTCTCTCTCCTCTCTGCCAGGCCCTGCTATAAGTTCTCTCCCACTATAGGTTCATTCTAGAGTGCTAAAATTCTTTTTCCCATTTCATAGAGAGCGAAGCCTGGGCTTCAGCATGGTATAGGTCAAAATGGCATGTTTTGTTTGCAAACCTAAACAGAACTGGGTTTTCATTCTAGTCCTGCCACTTTTGAATGGTGTAGTCTTGCGCAAATTAAACTTAATTTTGCTATATCTGTTTTGATTCCCTTCTGCCTTGCAACAGAAAACCAAAGAATGCCTTAAAACAAATTGTCTGTGGGCTTCCCTGGTGGCGCAGTGGTTGAGAGTCCGCCTGCCGATACAGGGGACACGGGTTCGTGCCCCGGTCCGGGAAGATCCCACATGCCATTGAGCGGCCAGGCCCGTGAGCCATGGCTGCTGAGCCTGCGCGTCCGGGGCCTGTGCTCCACTACGGGAGAGGCCACAACAGTGAGAGGCCTGCGTACCACAAAAAAAAAAAAAAGAAAAGAAAAGAAAACAAATTGTCTGGGATCTAAGCTGGAACCTTTCTGCTAAGCAAATACTTGGCTTGAGGCTTTCATCCTTTTTGTTACAAGCTGGTTGTAGTTGCATCCTTATCTGGAAAGAAAGAAGGGCAAAGGTCAAGGTCAAAAGTTATCTATCAACAAGTTATCTGTTCTTCCCCATTCTTTTTACTCTTGTAACTTTTATTCTGAACTAATTTTAGAATTGAAGACAGGTTGCAAAAATTGTACAAAGAATTCCCAAATATTTTTCACCCAGATCAAACGTTAACATTTTTACCCCAATTACTTTATCATTTTTTTTCTCTCTAAATATATACATTTTTCCCCTGAATCATCTGGAGAAGAATTTATAGGCATGATGTCCCTTTACCTCAGTGTCTAATTCCTAACAACAAAAACATTTTCTTAAACAACCCAGGCCTTATTCAAATTTTGCCAGGAGTCCCAATTATTTTCTTTTCTGGCCCAGTATCCAAACCAGGATTACACACTACATTTTGATGTTGTCTCTATAGTCACCTTCAGTCTGGAACAGTTCCTCTTTCTTTGTCTTTTATGATTTCAATATTTGGAATAGTACAGGATAGATCAGTTATTTTGTGCAATGCCCCACAACTGGGGTTTGTCTCATCTTCCCGATTAAGTTCAGATGGTGCATCTTTGGCCTCTTTGCTAGGAATATCGCAGAAGTGCTACCCTTCTCACAGTGCATCGTCTCAGGAGGTACATAACATGTGTCCCACTGTTAGCGATATTAATTTTGATCATCTGTTTAAGGTGTTGTCTGCCAAACTTCTCTACTGTACATTTATCTATTTTTTTTCTCTTTGATGTTAATAAGTGTAATTGGGGGGATATGCTTTAATATTGATAAATATCCTGTTTCTCATCAAACTTTCACCCTTCAGTTTTAGCATCCATTGATAATTCTTACCTGAATCAATAGTACTTGCCAGTCTGCTGTTCGTATAAAAACCTTTCCGGGAAGCTCCATCTTTCACCTTCTACCTATTTTGTTAAGAACTTTGCCCAGCCTTAGTTGCAAGAGATCCTGGGAAATGCATTATTATGTTATTCTGCTTTGGTATAAGCATATTGCTACCCCCAGTAAGATTGGGGTTCTCTTAAGTAAAGAGGGGAGAATAAAAACTTACTACACCTTGCCAACCCAATAGCATCATTCTAAGGATTAAATTAAATGTTCTTTGTAAAAACATCTACCAAGGAGCCTATAACATGGTTGATATTTTAAAATATCCCTCCCCAACCTGTGGGAACAGGGTTTTGTTTATTTGTTTTGTTTTGTTGATCACTTGTGGTCACATAGCTAGTAAATAGCAGACAGGTCTACAAACCCTAGTCTGGTCCCTACACCATAGTTTCCTTTTGCTGGTTTTAGAAATTCTGTATTCTCTTAAATCTTTCAGCTGTATGACTAAAACTACCTCTACAGTATATTAATATATAAAACTCTATATTAACCTGTACAACTATTGTAGAATGGTCCTGTTTACTAGATGAAGATAACATTATATATATATTAAATAAATAAAACCTGACTTAAATTTCTTTATATTTGGGTGTGTTCCTCTCCATGTAGTCCAAGGCAGTTGTTTTCTTTTGGGATAATGTCTATTAATTCCTCCAGGAATCATAATCTGGAAAGACTTCGAGGGGAAAATGGTTAGAGAATAAGGATGTCTGCTCAGCATTATAAATAAATACAACCCCGTGTTTTATTGATTCTTTGCAGTTTTTAAAATATTTAAGAGAAAGAGAGAATTGTAAAACTCCTTTATCTCCTGCCAACGTTAAGAATTGGAATTTTAAAATTCCCTTGTCACAGAATCAGTATGAAAGAACATAAAATTTTAATACCAGTTGGCAGCAGAAAATGTCACTTCATTTAACTCAGAATTTTACACTGAACATCATGGAGAATAATAATATCAGTACATGACAGAAATAAAGAATGATGATAGAAAAGTGACAAATCAGGATACAAAATTGTATATACTGAATGATAATAGCTAAGTTAAAAATATATGGGGAATTCCCTGGCGGTCTGGTGGTTAGGACTCCGCACTTCCACTGCAGGGGCCAGGGTTCGATCCCTGGGGGAACTAAGCTACCGCAAGCTGATCCTGTAAGCTGCGTGGGGTGGCCAGAAAAAAAAAAAAAAGATTAAATAAAATAAATAAATAAAATTGGGTAAGTATTTAAAATATATACATAGGAAGAAGCCTAGAAAGAAATGTAGTAAGATGTGAATTCAGAGTGGTTATATTTCGGTGGAAGGATATGGGTCATGTTTTCTTCTTTCAACTGTTCCATAATTTTTACTGGATAAATTTTTCTTTAAATAAACATGCCCTTTTTTTTTCCTCTAAATAATCACAAATAATAACAAGCTTAGAAAAGATATTAAGTAGAAACAGTTTCAGAAGAGAAACATCTGGAGCCCCTGACAAAACTATTAGTTTGCTTTTGAGGAGAAACCCAAGGAGCCCCATGTTGCAGCTGATGCCTGAACTTGAATTTCATTTCATCCATCTTGGTACCATCTACTTTCCTCTCCTTCCCTTCCATTCTTTCTTTCCTTCTTTTCTCTTTTACTGTAAGGTAGGTGAAGAGATTAATTTTAGAAAGAGATAGAGTTTCATATAGTAGAAAGAACATTACAGTTTAAAGCCAGATAGATATGCATCCTGGCGTCATCATTTATTCATTCCACAAACATTATCTGAGCAATTACTATGCAGTGTACTGTTGTAGGCTTTGGAGATTCAGCAATGATTGAAAACAGATTAAAATGTCTGTTTTCATGAAACTTATGTTCTAATGGGGGTAGACAGTGTGATTTAAAAGGTCCTGGAAGGACCCTTGGATCAAAAAATACCTTCCTAACAGATGTTTACAATGCATAAAAGTATGCCATGAAGGACTTAGCCTTTTGGATCAACAAACATCTTCTTTTAGCCTTTTGGGTCAACAAACATCTTCTTTTAGCCTTTTGGGTCCACAAACATCTTCTCTTTTTTTGCGGTACACGGACCTCTCACTGTTGTGGCCCCTCCCGTTGCGGAGCACAGGCTCCAGACGCGCAGGCTCAGTGGCCATGGCTCATGGGCCCAGCCGCTTCGCGGCATGTGGGATCTTCCTGGACCGGGGCCCGAACCCTTGTCCCCTGAATCGGCAGGCAGACTCTCAACCACTGCGCCACCAGGGAAGCCCAAACATCTTCTTTTAAAATGCAAATATCAATAAAAAGAGTACATCCTCATCATGCTTAACTGTCCTTCATATATTAGTGTGAATTAATTGTCATTTACCTCAGGAGCTAAATGAGAGCCATGCTTTGCTAGAATGAACATTTTAATTGTGAGAGGCCCATTAGGTACTATCCGGGAAGGGTACTCTTGAGTGGGTTTCCGGGTAAGCACTATGAGGGTCCTGTGGCACGAGGAAGGGCAAAGCAGATGAAGAAAGAGCAGTGGTAGGAAATAAATTTCACCCTTAACATGTATGAGTTTGTCTTGGGGATCCAGAAGTCTTCCCAGGTTTAGGTACCTCCCCTGCCTCCTTCCCTTTATAGCCAAGTATTTCTTTTTAAAGAGTACCTTAGGACCAGGACATTCCTGAGATACATATCTGTGACCTTTCTCAATCCCTCACATTATCAAATACTCCTAGGATGTATCATCTCTTTCACAAAATGATTAAGATATAAATGAACGAATGAATGAGTACATTTTTAAAAAAGTAGTAAAGATCAGGGCTTCCCTGGTGGCACAGTGGTTGAGAGTCCGCCTGCCGATGCAGGGACGCAGGTTCGTGCCCCGGTCCGGGAAGATCCCACATGCCGCGGAGCGGCTGGGCCCGTGAGCCATGGCGGCTGAGCCTGCGCGTCCGGAGCCTGTGCTCCGCAACGGGAGAGGCCACAACAGTGAGAGGCCCGCGCACCGCTAAAAAAAAAAAAAAAAAAGTAGTAAAGATCAGTAACAGCCCCATTGAGACGCAAATGCAAGTCCTCTGCTCATTCAGTAGCTTGCCTCTTGCTCACACTTTTAAATGACAGTTCACTGTCAGAGACCTCTGGGTCTCTGAAAATAACAAAACTTAAAACATGTAGATACCAAGGTTTATACTTACATCTCTATCTCTACATCCTCCATCCTCTCTCTGGTTCACTCTTCACCTCAACCATGATGGTGCTTCTATTCCTGTTATTCTGAAATTGCATCACGTAAGGTTGTGAAGAAGTTCTGTGAGAGTCTGGGGTCCATCCTGAGTCTTCAAAAGAACTCAGGTCAAAGAAGAGTCTCTTGTAAGGATATAGGGGAATCTTCAAGGAAATCTTTACGAAGTACTGCCTGGCCTTATGAGAACGGGAGAGTCGACATGCAGGTAGTTGTGTGTGTGTGTGTGTGTGTGTGTGTGTGTGTGTCTAGATATGTCAGGCTTCATAATCTCGTCTGTGCTTTTTTCAATAAGCCTACTCCATTCTCCTGCTTTCTGTGCTGACTCACGGCCTCTCTGCTTCCAGGCTTGCAAGTGGCTTTGGCCACTGCCCAGACCCCAGCCCGTTCTCAATGTAACCTCACAGCTCAGCTCCCAGTAACTGACTCAGGATGACTCTGGGAATCTGACTGGCTCAGCTTGGGTCAGGTGTCCATCCTGGTCCAGTTTGAAGGTGTGCTTAATAAATGTTCCCTCATTATTGCTGCTTATGTTCTCCTTTATCTTGGCTTACAGAGTGTAAGGGAGGTGGGAGGACAGGAGATTTGGTGCATCCTGTTGCAAAGACCCTTTGTACTGTTCAGTTTTACTTGAGTTTAGTGGTAGTTGGTATTATTTCCTAACAACAGTTACTGCCAACAATTTCTTGTGCTGTGCACTTTTCATATATTGTCTTCATTAACTGTCTCAACCTCCTTACTTTCATCCCCTTTATGCAAAAGGAAATGGTTGAAAGAGCGAGGTTAAGTAACTTGCAAAGGTCACAAAGCTCAATTACTGGTATTTGAGCTGAGATTTTTGTGACTGCAGAGCCTGTGCCCTCTTCTGATTTTCCACATCTATCCCTGGGCATGTCATTGGCTGGTCCTGACCACTGCCATAGCTTAACCCCAGTACTTCCCTCAGGTAAGCTCTCCCACTTTGGAGAAGTAGATAATTTGTTAGAAGGAGAACTCTAACCAATGGGTTACAGAGCTCCACCCAGTAACAGTGTTTCCCAGTTGTTTCCAGTCTGAGACAAAGCTGTGATCTTGCCAGAACATATGTAGACAAGAAGAGGTTGCTCTCTTGGTTTCTCATATTGAGTCATCCACCAACCCAAGAAGTGGTCCAAACACACACTACACTTTGGCTTTTATATAAGTTGTAAGTTATCATTACTGTTCACTAATAGCTTAGTGCTTAGTACCTGGTATGTGGTGGTATGTTCAATAAGCTTTTTTTTTTTTCCGTTAAACTGAACTAGCCAACTTTAGCTTATATCCTCTCATAAAATTGAAGCCAAGGGTCATCAGAGCTGGTTTGTTATTATCCAAGGGTCTTACTCCATTTGACCCACTGTAACAGAATACCATAGACTGCGTGGCTTATAAACAACAGAAATTTATTTTCTACCAGTTCTGGTGGCTGGAGGCCCAGGATCGAGGTGCTGGCAGATTCCATGCCTGGTGAGGATCCACTTCCTGGTTCACAGACCTTTGTCTTTTTGTCGTGTCCTCACAAGGCAGAAGGGACAAGGGAGGTTTCTTGGGCCTCATTTATGAGGGCACTAATCCCATTTGGAGCCCTCATGACCTAATCACCTCCCAAAGCCCCCACCTACAGTGCCATCACATTGGGTGCTAGGATTTCAACATAGAATTTGTTGGGGGAAACAAATAATCAGACTTTAGTACCAAGTTGAAGGAATTGAAAGGAATCATGATTAACGGGTTAGCAATGTTTTGAATAGATGATTCTGTAAAAAAAAAAAAAAAAAAAAGACACTTTTCAAGTAAAAATGAGCCACAGACTTTCAAACTTTATACTTGAAGGAGAAGATCCCAGTGGAGAGGGATCAACTGGACCATAATATCATCATTGTGTCCCCAGGATGCACCTCCTCGGGTCTCTCACAAATTACTCCTGCCACCAACATGTTGGCCTCTAGGAGGCACTGTTTCCCTTCCAAGGCTGTGGACCCGTCACTGGCTGTGAATCAAATCTACAGCTGAGCCTAACTAAAGCTGTGTTTTATCTGCTAGGAGATAACCACAGGGAAATAAACACCGAGAGTGAGAGTGAGGCCAATCTTTATAATCTGGTTTATAAGGAGAGTGTATTGATCTTGTCTTCCTGGCTCTTGGACTATTGATGAAGATTGGGCCCTCTTGAATCCCAACATTGAGGAATCACTTACCAGGCTTGGTGCTAGGGGTTGGGCAGAACAAAATGCAAGGTCCCTTCTCACAGTCAAGTCTAGTAGGGGAGACACATGGCAAAGGAGAGGCCCTGACAGCCTTGCTTAGATCCACCCTCACAGTGCCTGGTTTTCTGCTTTGGCACTGAGGATACTTCCCTTCAGACAACACCTATCCCCAGCAGGGTAGCCATTGTAGCACGCAGCACAGTCCTAACTCATTTTGTCAATTCATGTACTTGATAATAGAGGGTCTGTTTGTTGCGTATGCATTTGAATTTACTATGAAATAAATTTCTATTTTATGTATAAATTGGCCAAAAGACAGGTATTGATAGTAATAGCTAAGAAAACCAATTAGCTGATTCATTCAATTGGGATTATGTTTACATCTTTATTCTCAAGATTTCAAGATTTAATATTGAATAATAGGTTCTACCCTCATTAAATCCAGTTCTGCTCTGAATAAATGTCATGAAATTTGAACGATACAAGTTTATTTTAATTTTATAAAATTTATATTTGGCAAGTCTAAGGCCAATCAACATTTTGCTAAATTGATTTGTTAAACCCTAGGATTCTAATAAAACCAGCCAATAATGATCCTTTAGAGAAGAAATGTGAATGGCATCCTCATTCATCAATTTGATGATTGTTTGAAATGTTACAGATATTATCTCAGGTCCATTCCTTCACCCTAACCTGGTTGTGAATGTGCAGGACTGAAGGGCCACATGTCATGCACATATCTGTCTTTTATTATGCTCTTCTCCCATCAAACACATTTCCACATATATACTTGGTTATCGACGCTTTTACATTTCCCTTTTGCTGTTAAGGTTGTTAGCTTTCAGTTCCCACTGCTATGCATGATAGTCCTTTGCACTCTGATTTCCTCCTTGTCATCTAATGTGGACTTTTAGTAGTGGCCAGTTTTTATTGAGTATGTACTGTGTTCCAAGGACTTTGCAGATATTAGCTAACAGAATCCTTGTAACTGCCCTTAGGTGGTCAGTAGGGTACCTACCATTATTATGCCCATTCTGTGATTATTTGGCTAAAGTCACACAGCCAGCAAGAGGCACAGCTTGGGATTCAAACCCAATCGAGCTACAGAGTCTACAACACTATGCAAAAATATACAATACTGCCTCAATATTCAGGTGTATTAGAATAGCTGAAGTTCAAGGGTAAGTAGGATCTTAGTAGAGTTTCCAAAGGACTCACCTGTGAATTATATCTCGATACAAATATAACCTCTCTGAGACTGTTTCCTCAACTATAAAATAGAAATAATAATAGAACTGACCTGATAGGACTGCTTGAGGATTAAATGAGAGTGTGTGTGTGTGTGTGTGGGGGGGGGGTGTTTATGTATATATGTGTGTGTATATGTATGTATGTGTGCATATGTGAAGAACCTTAAACAGGACCTGGCATATAGCAAGTACTTATTATGCTAAGCACTATTCCTGTGCTCAACAAATGATAGCTGCTCTTACAATCATCTGTGAGTTTCAAGAACAGTAAGACTTTCTGATATCCAATGGTCTAGGTACTGAGAAGCCCTCATGCTCATTCCTCCTTCATAGCCCTCTTCCACAGCTCCTTTACCCTCTACCAACTCTTTTTTTTAACCTTTTTTTTTTAAATTGAAGTATAGTTAATCTACAATGTTGTGTTAGTTTCAGGTATACAGCAAAGTGATTCAGATTTATATATATATACACACACACACACACATACATACACACACACACACACACACACACATATACATATATATTCTTTTTTCAGATTCTTTTCCATTATAGGTTATTACATGATATTGAATATAGTTCTCTGTGCTGTATCGTAGGTCCTTGTTCACACTCTGCCAGCTCTTAAGGATCCTGCCGGTGCTAAGGTGGGAGCCCTCATAAGTGGCTGAAGAAGAACATTTCCAGGGTCCCAGGGACTTGCCACTCCTTAGCCTTGGCACCTACTCCGTCCTTTTTTCCCTGGCCGGCCTGCCCCCACTTCCACTCTTTCTCAGGGGACCCCTCTCCCCAGGCCCAGTGTGGGTGGGAAGTGCTCTCCGGCTGTCCTGCTCAGCACAAGGCTTTTGTTTTCTAAATAAGCTTTATAGCTAATCATTGCAGGGGAATGGCCTGGAAACTAGCTGTAGGAAAATCCATAAGAAAGTACGAAGGTGACTTAATTTGGCTCTAGTCTATAATCTTGACTTCTGTTGAAATGGTAAACTAGCATCGCCTTCAGGTTCTGCCTCTGTGCTTTTACTTTTGAGAATAAAACAGATTTACCTTAGGCTTTGGCCTCTTGTTTTCTTTGGGTGGGCCTTTACCTCCTGCTGCCCAGGCAGGTGTAGTGTTCTGTTTCCTCAGGTGGGCCATTTGCATCTTTGAGGAGCTGCAGGTGGGGATTTAAATGTACCATCCCCTCCCTGGGGATTATCCCCTCTGGGCATTTCCTCCCTAAATTGGGCAATGAGTTTAGGTGATCTCTGGGCAGGGCAAGAGGTAAAAAATAAATAAAAAACAAAATTTCATAGAAAAATTACAGAGGGCATTTTGTCTAAGATCCAAAATATATTTATCAAGAGAAGCATTTACTCTGAATAGACAAGAGGCGTTGCCATAAAATGAAATTATATTTAGGTTAAAATTATCTTGTAATCCATAATAAGAAAATGAAATGACCTTAAAAACATTTTATGAGTCAAATGAACAGCGAAAGAGGGGAGAGAATTATGAACGAAAGGTAAGTTATTAGGCCAGCTGCCAAAGATGTTAGTTAAAGGCACCCCTTGCCTTCTGTGTTCCTCCTGCCCCCTCCTTTGTTCTTGCTGGAGCCTGTGTGATATTTTTAAGAAAACCACATGTGGTTTCTCTCTTGGCTAACATACCTCAGTACTTCCCCATTGCCTTCAGGATAAAATTCAAAATGTTTGATTTATGTAAGTCCCTCAGGCTTCAAATTTGCCTTGCCCCAACTTCCTAAACTCCAGCTTCACTAAACAGCTTCAGTTCCTAACTGTCCTTACCTCCAGAAGTTTGCCCCGGCTTACCCTCCACCTAGACCACGGCCCATCCACAAAGTTGGCTCCTACTCATCTTTCCGTTTCAGTTCCCCGCCCTCCAGAATCTGGTGCTCCCATCTGCCTCTCCTATAGATTTTATCCCACTGTGTTAAACTTCCCTGCTGGCTATGTGTGTCCAGTTCAGCAGACCTCAGTCTACAGGAGGCCCTGTTTTGTCTGTTTCACAGGCCTCCATCCAGGTTAGTGTTTGGCTCTTGTAGACACTTAGTAAATAGTTGTTCAATGAAAGGATGGCCAGGGGAGGAAGTTGCATAACTGGTAAGTGCTGTGGATGGAAGGACTAACAGGTGTAGTCTTGTGGGCTGGGACCTGGGGGCTGCGCCCTCGTACTGTGTCAGGTCTCTGAGTGCCTGGTCCTCACAACTGGACCATAAATTGCTTGAAACCCTGGAAAACTGGCTTCTGCTAACTGAACCTTGCACCGACCTTAAGTTTGTTAATTTGTTAATGTGTAGGAAGATGTGTTAACAGGAGGAAGAGACTCCTCCTCAGCACTTTTTGTGCCCACAGCAAGTTACAAGGAAGCCAGATTACAATCAGAAGGTTGCTTGTGGGAGCCTCTTTCCTTCCTTCCTTCTGTAAACAGCATTTACTTATTAAGTGCCTACTGTGTTGGAACCAAAGCATGTGGGTGATTTTAAGGACTGCCCTTCAGCTGAGGAAGTTAGGAGACTGTTCTTCCTGCTATGCAGGCATTACTGTGCCAGTATAGTGGCCCTAGCCCTGGATGCTGCAGGAATCACCCCTTGGGGTGGGCCCTGAGTGCCTTTCTTTTACCCTTTCAAGGTTGACCAACTGACCTTCTCACTGATGCCTTCTATTTATACATTCAGGCTGGTTATGTCCAGATTTACCTCATGGAAACACTTAGAAGTCTCTTCCGGGCCACTGACATACCTCTGCTCTGTCTGATGCCAGCCTTATTTCCAAATTCCAGGGTAGGCCTGGTGGGCAGGGGTGTCCAGGGCAGTAATCACCTTGCTTGTAGTTTCCAAATATACTTCTGCTGATATAACCATAAATAATGCTTATTCTTATAGCAGGGCCTGTGTGGAGATTTAAAATTCAGTATTTGCAATGAAATATTGGACATACTTGATCATCGGGTTGTCAGGGAGAAAGAATTGCTATACACTCTTAGGTTCAGTTGTTGGGGGCCTTTGAATTAAATTGACAAAGAACAGATATGCAAGAGAAAAGACAAAATTTAATCACGTGTTTTTATTAATGTGTGTTCAGGGGTTCACAGAAAATGTGACTCACAGGGGCAGTTAGGATTGGGGGCTTATATACCACCTTAATGGAGGAAAGGGGAGGGGAGGAGGGCATTTACAGGGAAACAAAAGACTTCTTAATAAGGGAAGGGGAGGGGGAGAAAGGGCATGTATGAGAAAACAAGTTTTTGGAAAGGTAAATGGGCCCTGAGGAGTATCCTGGGAGATATGATAGTTTTTGTGACAATGTTTGTTTAGTCGTGGTGTGGTGACTTCTCAAGGTCTCTGGTGATAAGAATGTTCCTTGGTTGGTTTCTGACAATTGGGTGCTTTGAGTTATTTTGGGAGGCTCTGCTTTCAGACAGATAAGAGATTTCAGGAACTCAAATGCCTTCTGCTCAAAATAATTTTTATGCCACAGTGACACATTCTGGATACCTTCACAGTGTTTTTACTCTAGAGTATTTCAGTGGGTAGGAGAGAATTGGATGAAATTGTTCTCCCAAATTATATCAGTATTTGTATTTGAGCCCAGAAACCTTCAAACAAGGGGCTAGAATATAAAACAAATAAAAACAAACATAGTGACTAGGATATTATTTACTGGATCCAGATGACACTGTTGTTTCAAGTGTAAAATATTGCTTACTCAACAAGATTCCTTTTAGCAAATTAAGGGGGATAAGAAAATAATTTTATTCAAACCAAATGATTTAAAATTATTAGGCCAATTTTATTTAATCTTTTCCCAGTTTTAAGGGTGGCATTAATAAACTCTAATAGTATATTTTCTGCACCCTTTTCTCTTTCTCTGACAATAAAAAATAATCTCATTCATTCAAGAAATATTTATCTTACTAGCACTGTTCTATTTGCTGGGAGTTTTATTTTTTACCTGATTTTGTGATGTGCCAAAGATGGACAAGGAAACTAAATACAAGATCAAAAAGACCAAGAGCTTGCTACCCCCAGGGAGATGAAGTGAATGAAAACTTTGAGGAAGTGGCCACCAAAAGAGAAAGGAAAAAAACAGAGGTGTATGCCGAGCAGTCTTAACTCCTGAAAGGTTAGAATTGGTAAGTTATGGCTAAAGCTGGAGAAAAGGTTCAGTACCTACAAAATAATGTAGCAGAACTTATCTTTTGGGGAAATAGGACACAGAAGAATAAATATCCTTGATATCTGTTGCGTTCACAGAATGACCTCATCTCTTTGGAACCTAGAAATCGAAAGAGTAATGAGGCTTTCTAGAATAGTGATGCCAGGTTAGAGAAGTTTGACCTGAACTAGACAGGGCTGAATTAGAGAATATAGGGTTCAGGAGATAAGCTGTTGTACAAATAATATGCTTTCTGATCAGCTGTATTTAATATTTCATATGGTTTCTAAACATTTCCTAATTTAGTTCTTACAACAGTCCCATGAAAGTACTAGTGTTATTTCGATTTTACAGAAGAGGAAACAAATTATGTAAGTATTCTTTTACTGGTGAACATTATTTCCTGTTTTTTTCCATGCTCAATTAAACATTTATATCATATGTCCTTAAGTACTCCTGTTTTTATTTATGTGTATTTCTTTGCATATTTTAATGGATAATACAAGATTACTTTTCCATATTTGCTATGCTTATAACTAGGCAAAAAACGTACATATTTAAACCTGGAAGGAAATAAAAGTGCTAAGCTAACAGTATTTGTATTCGGTGGTGTAATTATGGCTGACCTATTTTTGCTTCCCGTTTTCTACATTTTTGTACTGAGTATGTATTAGTGAAAATGAAAATAATGCGTAAACTTACAAATCAGTGATATGGTGTAGCTTAGGGAAATATTCATGAAATCTTTCCTAAAAGCAGTAACTATAGGTGAAAACATTATCCCAGTGTAAGCCATGACACAGGCAGATAAAATCTGAAATACATTAGTTTCAAAATCAATATAGTATGTTGTGGTTCATAAACTAATTAGAATCAAATCTTATAAACACTTTATAAGGCGTGCAGACAAGGCCAGGGTTATAGGAGGCTGGCTGGGTGGTCCAACTCGCAGGAGAAAATAAAAAAGGACAGTGGGAGAGGCAGGCTGAAGCAGTGAATAGGAATGGCCCAGCCTTCAGAGTCAGCTGTGGACTGACATGTGGTTTTGAACAAGTTCCCTCTTCTGTAAATGGAAATGATTCCCACCGTGCAGATCTGTGCTGAGAATGGAGCCAACTGGAGTGGGCTCAAAAAGGGTAGAAGAGGAATTACAGAGAGCAACTATAGAAAACTCTTTTGAGGAATTGTACTCTAAGAAGCAAAGAAATGGAGGGGTAGCTAGAGGGGAATGTGGTAGGGGAAGTTTGTTGTTTTAAAGCCCATTTATGAGCTGATGGGAATGATCCATTGGAGAGAGAAAAAGTAGTGTTGATGGAGAACTGCAGTAGTGATGCTGCTGAGTAGGTGAGAGGGGAGGATTAGCCTTAGGTGGGAGCACAGTCTATGGAAAGCAGCAGGGGGACAGGGAGTGAGGTGCAGATGCTGGTGCATGGGAGAGTTTGCAAGTGTCTTGGTTGCTCTGACTGTGTTGTGGGATTAAGTCCCTCTAACAAACAGCACCACCAAAGGGAATGCATTGGGAAGGTAAGTGGGGGAAGTTGGCAAATTGAGGAGAGCAGAGAAGCTGTGACATAAGTCGTTTAGGAGAGTAAATTGATAGGAAACGTATAATTGCAGTGGCAGTGGAGGTAGGGTCACTGAGGGCCTGCTGGAAGTCAGTAGGCCAGTGAGATCAGCTGGCACTGTTGTGTGTTCTCCTGCAGGCACAGTGACTGGGCTGAAGTCAAGGTGTCAGCAGGGCTGCTTCCTTTTGTAGGCTCTAGGGGAGAACAGGTTTCTTTGCCTGTGCCAGTTTCTAGAGGCCACTTGCACGTCTTGGCTCATGGTCCCTTCCTCCATCTTCAAGGCCAGCAACATAGGGGCTTCCCTGGTGGCGCAGTAGTTGAGAGTCTGCCTGCTGATGCAGGGGACACAGGTTCGTGCCCCAGTCCGGGAGGATCCCACATGCCGCGGAGCGGCTGGGCCCGTGAGCCACGGCCGCTGAGCCTATGCGTCCGGAGACTGTGCTCCACAACGGGAGAAGCCACAACAGTGAGAGGCCCGCATACCGCAAAAAAAAAAAAAAAAAGCCAGCAACATAGCATTGTTTAATCTTCACTGACTCTGCTTCCTTCCTCACATTGCCTTCTCTCTGACGCGGACCGTCTTGCCTCCCTCTCTTGAGGACCCTGGTGATTACTTTGGGCCCACCCAGATAATCCAGGACAGCCTCCCCATCCTCAAATCCTTAATCACATCTGCAAAGTCCCTTTTTGCCATGTAAAGTAACATATTCACAGGTCTGCGGATTAGGACTCGGACATCCTTGGGGGGGGCCATTATTCTGTCTCACAGAATTAGTGAAGTTGAATATGTTTTCATATGATTATTAGCTTTTTGTATTTCTTCTTTTGTGAATTACCCATTCCTGACATTTTTTTCTATTAGTTGTTAGTCTTTCTCATTCATTTGTAAGAACTCTTTCCCTTAAGGGTATAAACCCTAACAGTGCAGCATTTTGCATATTTCTCCCCAGTTTACTGCTTGCTTTTCAACTTTGTTTACAAGGTATTATCTGACTTAACAAAAGCGTGTTACTTTTTTTTTTCTTTCTTTTTTTTATATATATATATTTTTTATTAGTTTCTGCTTTATAACAAAGTGAATCAGTCACACTACTTTTTAAAACTTTATATTGTGGAAGATGTCAAACAAATAAAAATAGAGAGATTAGTATATTAAATCTCCACATATTTATCACCAAGCTTAAATAATTATCGACTCAAAGCTAACCTTATTTTATCTGTACTCTTACCTACTTCCCCTAAATTATTTGTTGTATTGAATACCAGACATCATATCATTTCATCCACGAATATTTCAGCAAAATACATTAATTTTACGATTTAAATTTTCTTAGATTATTTTCTCTAAGGTTTCTGGGTTTGGTGCCATGTACAAAAACGCTCAATTCACTTGTCTTTTTAAAGGGGGTGAAAATAGAGTCTGAATATATGTTTCTGTACCTTTTAAGGAAGTCATATTCCCTTTTTCTTAACTTGTTTTTATTAGGAATGACGGTTTTCTGACTGCTTAAACAAGTATACTTGAGCATACAGAAAATGCTGTGAATTCAACTTCATGTTACCCTTTGTGTGCATGTGGACAGGGGACCGTGTGAAAGGATTACAGTTATAAAATTAGCAGCCTGCCCATTGGTGCCCGCACTCCTGATTTAGTCCTCTTTCCATGACGACACTGATGATTGGGAACAACTGCTAGAAGACTGGCAATTGTCTGCCACACCTGCATCATTTACACTTTTCAGTGTTTTTTGCCAAGGCTACTGGGAAGTAAAAACAAATACGAAACAGAGGGGAAGATCGAATCCCTTTCTTCATAGTCAGTCTGCTGCTTGGTGACCCCGTTCCTGTTCTCAAAGGGGTGAGCCCCACGGTCCTTTGTTTAACACAGCCCACTCTGGGATGGACTGTTGGCAACCAGAGACGGGATTAGAGAGCCATTGGCTTCCACGTCAAAAAATAAGAAATATAACCAGTACAGTTATTAATTAGGACTGGGTAAGACTAGGTGACCCAGGTGATATATTAGAGTTCCAGACATAAAAGGAGGGGCAGGGTGGCAGTTCAGCGTGTGCTTGTCAGAGTTAGCACCTCCACAGCCAAACGTGACTCAAACCGTACTACCATAAATACCAACTGATTTGTTTGGCAGCCTCTAACTTCCTACTCGATCTGGTTTCCACCCCTTTCTCTGAAAATTCTTCTTTGGAAGGTTACCAGCCAGGTCCTGGACATTCTTTCTTTCTTTCTTTTTTTTTTTTTTTTTGCGGTACGCGGGCCTCTCACCGCTGTGGCCTCTCCCGTTGCGGAGCACAGGCTCCGGACGCACAAGCTCAGCGGCCATGGCTCACGGGCCCAGCCGCTCCGCGGCATGTGGGATCTTCCCGGACCGGGGCACGAACCCGTGTCCCCTGCATCGGCAGGCGGACTCTCAACCACTTGCGCCACCAGGGAAGCCCTGGACATTATTTCATTCTCTGTCCTGTGTGTCCTTTCTTTGGCAAGTGGCTCCCTTCTTTAAACTTCTTGCTCTCTTTTGCGATGCTAAGCGACTCTGAGTGGGGGCTACTCTTCGTTGTGGTGCGAAGGCTTCTCATTGCAGTGGCTTCTCTTGTTGCGGAGCACAGGCTGTAGGCGCGCGGGCCTCAGTAGTTATTCCTCCAACTGTTATTTCTGGATGTGGTACCTCATACTTCAGCTCATCCTACCTTCTAGTGCCATCTTAAATTCTTCCTTGAGGGACTTTCCTGGTGGCACAGTGGTTAAGACTCCACACTCCCAATGCAGGGGGCCCGGGTTCAATCCTTGATCAGGGAACTAGATCCCACATGCATGCCACAACCAAGAGTTCACATGCCACAACTAAGGACCCTGCCTGCTGCAACTAAGACTTGGCACTACCAAATAAATACATAAATATTAAAAAAAAATTGTTCCTAGGAGTTGGTGAGTTATAAAGATATACTTACCTTTAGTTTTTTTTACAATTATTAATTTTATTAGCATTATTCTTATTATTTACTTTCAACTGCATATCATATGAAAGGTTGGAGGGCCTGGCTTTGCTAGTGTCCCATAACGTCAAGCAAGCACTCTTTTGACATATGTGCTTGTTTACTAAAGTTGTACCTAAAATATTTTCAAATACTCGCTTTATCGTGTTGCTGCATGGGAAAATGCCTTCAGTTACCTTTCACCCCAAGCCATATAGTCCACACTTACTGGTATGCTATTGGAGGTCTTCTGCAGATACTCTCTAGTATTTTTTTTCATTCTTTTTTTTTTTCAGTTTTATTGAAATACAATTGACATACAACATTACATACTTTAAGGTGTACAGTGTGAGGATTTGATATAAGTCTTTAGTATTATTCATAGGGGGATTCTGTTTCCTCCTCTTCCTTTTCTTTTTTCTCTTTCCCTCCCATTCTAATACATTCATTGACTAAATAATTATTGATCACCTAGAGAGGCAGGTCAGTATATAAAGAGGAGAAGCCAGGCTTCTCTGGTGGCGCAGTGGTTGAGAGTCCGCCTGCCGATGCAGGGGACAGGGGTTCGTGCCCCGGTCCGGGAAGATCCCACATGCCGCGGAGCGGCTAGGCCTGTGAGTCATGGCCGCTGAGCCTGCGCGTCCGGAGCCTGTGCTCCGCAACGGGAGAGGCCACAACAGTGAGAGACCCGTGTACCGCAAAAAAAAAAAAAAAAAAAAGAGGAGAAGCCGGCGGCAGTGGGGGCTGCAGAAGACTGGAGGGACGATGCCCTGCCACCCCAAGGGAGCAGCAGCAACTCATCTCCCCATTGTTTCCGTGTGGACTGTGGGTCCAATGTTGTCAAATCGTTACCTTTTTCAAGAGAAGCTGGACATTTAAATTTTGGTGTGAAATCTCCCAATTTTATTTTATTTTTTTATTTTTTTGCAGTACGCGGGCCTCTCACTGTTGTGGCCTCTCCCGTTGCGGAGCACAGGCTCCGGACGCGCAGGCTCAGCAGCCATGGCTCACGGGCCCAGCCGCTCCACGGCATGTGGGATCTTCCCGGACCGGGGCACGAACCTGTGTCCCCTGCATCGGCAGGCAGGCTCTCAACCACTGCGCCACCAGGGAAGCCCCCAAAAACCTTTTAAACCCTGTGAAAGCTGAGCAGAACAACTGTGAGCTGGATCTGGCCTGTGGGCTCCTAGTTTGCACCTCTACTCTCCAGAAACTCCTCCAAGCCCCTCCATGTTCCCCGATCCCTGTGTTTTCCTGGCTCTTTCTTTTGTCCTTTGCATCCCATTAGCTGGACTGCCCAACCCCATTCTCTCCATTGATATAAATCCTAACTCCTACCTGACCTTTAAGATCAAACTCAAAGTCTGCTGTGTGGCATGCTTGCCTTTTCAGCAGCGAGTAGGGGAAACCAAAATCAGCAGTGGGTTGACATGTGGTCTAGATACCAAATCCTGGGAGGTTAGCCAAGGCAGGGATCACGTTCTCGATCTACAAGTGCAGGGAACAGAGAGTCAGAGGACAAGAAGTTTGTGACTTGGGTGAAGGAGTCTGAGCAAGTACTAGACGCAGGGCACTGAAGATCAGAATGGCGCTTCAGAATAGTCCCAAGACAACAGCTTTTAAAAATAAGACAAAACTTTTTAGTTTTTGAAGGGAAAGAAAACAGGAAGGGCAGCTAACTTACTCTGTGCTAGGTATGTCTCAAAATCATACCAAAGTTTAGAGAGATCAAACAGCTTACTCATGTCATACAGCTAAAAAATGCCAGAGAATTTAGATTTTCAATTCTTTGTGGAAACCATTATACCAGTGGTTCTTAATTTTGGCTGAATATTAGAATCACTGGGGAGTTTGTGTGTGTGTTTGTGTGTGTGTGTGTGTGCTCGCGCGCGCGCCTCTGTGTCTGTGTGTTTAGGCAATATATCACTGTATCTGGAGTTTGATCCCTGGGGAGCTTTAAAAAATTCAGGTGCCTGGGTGACACCCCATACCAATTAAATAGAATCTCTAGTGGTAGGATTCAGGCATTGGTAGTTTTCAAGGTTCCCCAGGTGATATCAGTGTGCAGCCAAGGTGGAGGACCCCTGAGTCCTTCCCACAATATTGACTCCTGCTGAGCATTGCTCACAGAGAAGGGAAGCAGTGAGTAATAAACAGATAGGGGTCAAGGAGGCCAGTGGAACTCAAGTAGTATTATTTTAATTAGTTCTTCCTTCCAGTGGAAATGTACATCTGTACTCATTGTACAACCAGATATCCAGTCTGGGAGTTGAGGGGGTAAGTAGGAACCAGTCAGTGGAATTGAGCAATGGAAGTATAAAATATTGGTTTTTGTTTTCATTTCTTTTAAGTGTACAATTCAATAGTTTTTAGTATATTCATAGAGTTGTGCTTTACTATCACCACAGTCAATTTTAGAACGTTTTCATCGCCTCAAAAAGAAACTCCATATCCTTTAGCTGTCAACCACCAGCCTTAAGCAATCACTTATCTACTTTCTTCTCTGTAGATTTTCCTTTTCTGGACCCAAATGTTGGTTTTTAACCCAGGTGCTTCATTGCTGCAGGACCCATGCTGATCCTTGTTATTTTTATCTATTTTTTACTTTTTATTATACCGTAACATATGTACAGAAAGAAAGCATAAACCATAAGTCTACAGCTCAATACAGTTTTGCAAACTGAGCTCACCATGTAACCAGTACGAGGTCAAGAACAAACCTTATCAGCATCTCAGAAGCTTCCATTGTGCTCCCCCTCCTTCAAGGGTAACCATTCTCCTGACTTATACAAGCATAGGTTACTTTTGCCCGCTTTTGAACTTTGTACCAATGGACTTACAGAATATGTCCTTTTTTTGTTTCTGGCTTCTTTTACTCAACATTATGTTTGTGAGATCCATACTTGCCAGTAGCCATGGTGATCTTTTGATGTTAAATTCACCTAGTTTCCTGCAGAACAGATTATTCGGAAAGATTCATTGAGACTCTAAAATATTCTTCAGCTGATTTATTGAATAAGCCGCCTCCTTTGGTCAGTATGAAAATAATATAGTCCTGGAGGATTTTTTTTGAAATTTAAATTCAGAAGACTGAAATTGTTGAGGGCAAGTGAAAGCATCTCCGGCTTGCGGAGCTAGTTGGACTAGTCGGTAAACTGGAGCTGAATAAACTTTAATGTTTATAAACATTTAACAAACATAAGAAATTGAATTCCTTATCTAGGTCTTTCTTCCTGGGATCTTTTATTTTGGCATGTCTTTGGGAACTGCTTATGATTTTTCCTCCTATATAATTATTTTTTCTTTCACATCTAATATCCAATACTGTAGACCAACCCCTCTCTTCACTTAGGAATGTTTAAGACCAAACATAGGCTAAGGATGAAGTAGAATTTTTATACCTGCAAGTGTTAGGAAGTGCCATATGATTTACTCCTAGTTTCCTTAGCAATTTCTTCTCTCCTTGCACACTCAAACAAGCTAGTAGAATGCATGCTAAACATGGCGAAGAACTTTGCACAGAAATTTGTTCTCTGTGGAATTTCATTTTATGTACCAAAAAGGTTTGCCCTTCAGTATGAAGCACAAGCAGGTCTTTGTGAATCTGGTCTTTCCTAATGTATTTGAATTTTCAGGTGCCTTAGGGAGGCTCTGAAAGCGGGGGAGGGATGTGGGTCTTGGGCTGTGCTTTCTTATCTAGAATATCACAGAGCAACTGGGGTATAAGGTCGGTGTCTTGATTTGAGACCAACCAGATCAGAAGCATTGAAAATGGAGGCTCTGTGACGTTTAAAATACATACAACAAACATAGCAACCCATAAATGTGCTTCCTTCACTAGATACTACTTCCCTGTATCCATAAAATTGGCAATGATGTTTAGTCCTCAGACCAGAAATTTCCAAAAATGATTTGAAATGTGTATCCCTAAGCCAACTGGCAGAAGCCAATCACTTCTACAGATTTCTATGACTAAGTGTTGCTCCAGCTTACTCTGTGATTCCCTTAAGACCCCACATTTTATAGGAAAGGTCATCACACCCCTGCCTGTTCCAAGGGAAAGAAAAAGGACTGCTCTTAAATGCTTAAAAACTCTATATTTTCTCAGTTTGTAGTGAAAAATAGGGAGGAAACGCAGAGTTCATGGAAACTAAGCCCAACATTTCTGAGACGTCTGTCGTGTCATCTTTGCCCATGACAGAAATAGGTTCTGGGGTAAAAGTGCTTGTGCAAATATTTTTTCTAGGATTTATATACAGTGGGAAAGCTTAAAGAAAATGTTTCTTTAAATGCTATTTACCCTATGCCCATCCTTTCTGAGATATCATGCCCCGGTCTTGATATCATTATTGTGGTAACACCAAACTGCCTAATCTTTCCAGCCCTGTCACCGCTGCTGCACCTCTGTGCTTGCTCTTCCTTCTGCCTGGGCCAGCTGTTGTCAACCACTGCACTTTCTTTTTTTTTTTTTTTTTTTTGCGGTATGCGGGCCTCTCACTGTTGTGGCCTCCCCCGTTGCGGAGCACAGGCTCCGGACGCGCAGGCTCAGCGGCCATGGCTCACGGGCCCAGCCGCTCCGCGGCATATGGGATCCTCCCAGACCGGGGCACGAACCCGTATCCCCTGCATCGGCAGGCGGACTCTCAACCACTTGCGCCACCAGGGAGGCCCAACCACTGCACTTTCTTCACTGGATCATTCTTACTTCACCTTCAAGATTCAGCTCAGTTGTCATCTCCTCCAGGAATTCTGAACCTCCAGTTTGACGTAATTGCCCGTTCTGTTTTTTTTTTTCTTCCACAGTACTTCCCACCCAGCAGCTCTCCAGGGCCCAGGTAATGCCCTGAAAGTTGTGAGCGACACTGTATTTTTTTTTAAGCTTTTTATTTTATATTGGAGTATAGCCAATTAACAGCGTTGTGATACTTTCAGGTGCACAGCAAAGCGACTCAGCCATACATATACATGTATCCATTCTCCCCTCCCATCCAGGCTGCCACATACCATTGAGCAGAGTTCCCCATGCTATATAGTAGGTCCTTGTTGGTTAGGTTATCCTTTTTAAATATAGCAGTGTGTACATGTCAATCCCAAACTCCCTAACTATCCCCCACCCCCCGCCTCACCCCGCCCCGTAACCATAAGTTCATTCTCTAGGTCTGTGAGTCCGTTTCTGTTTTGTAAATACGTTCATTTGCATCATTTCTTTTTAGATTCCATATATAAACGATATCATACGATATTTCTTTCTCTGTCTGACTTACTTCACTCAGTATGACAATGTCTAGGTGCAGCCATGTTGCTGCAAATGTAATTGCCCCTTCTGTTTGTTCTCACTGCACTCTGAGCAAATCTCTGTCTTAAACCTTAGCAGATACACTCCTTGAAAGCAAACTATTAATGACAATTAAAATGATGACTTATATAACTGTCCTTTTAAAAATCGTAATATTGGCCCATTTCCAAACTTTAGGTTTAGTTTAATCCTTAATAGAAAACATGCGGCTTTGTGAAATGCACACTATCATTATTTTGTCTACTATTACTCAGAAACAATTTAGATGAAGATTCTATCTAACTCTAAGGATCCTTAAGCACACCATTGACGCTGAGCAAATATGGACTGGAATACATATTTTTTAAAATTGTCTCATTCCCTGCTTTTGTTTTTTGTGTCTCTGTGTGTCCCTTCCTTTACTAACTCCTTATGTTCTCTGTTACACTAGATTTTCTCTCTTCTAATTTCCAAAAAGCAGTTCCTTATTTATGCTGTTTACTCACCTTATGGATTTGGGTTTCCAAGACTACCCCAAATGACACAGTTTCTTTCCCCTTTCAGAACCATGTCTGAAAGCCACATACCTGTCACCTAGTGAAGGGTGATATCTGGGCTATGACCATATGGCCTAACAGAAATCATGATAGTTTATACCTGTGCTAAGAACTGAATATGCAGCAGTTCTGTGAGATATGAACTGCATTTGTGCCTTTTTACAGACAACAAACAGATTCAGAGAACTTAATAACTTGCCCAGCATCCTACAAGTTTTAAATGCGGAGCTGGGTTTAAGAACCAAACTCCACCAGATTCCAGAACTTATGCTTTAAAATTTTTTTAACTTTTATTCTGAAATAAAATAAGTATAGATTAATAGGGAGTGGCAAAGAAATGTACAGGGAGGCCCTGTGCAACCTTCACCCCATCTCCCCCAATTTGACATCCTGCATCACTGTAGTATACTATCAAAACCAGGAAATAGGGCCTCCCTGGTGGCGCAAGTGGTTGAGAGTCCGCCTGCCGATGCAGGGGATACGGGTTTGTGCCCCGGTCTGGGAGGATCCCATATGCCGCGGAGCGGCTGGGCCCGTGAGCCATGGCCGCTGAGCCTGCGCGTCCGGAGCCTGTGCTCCGCAACGGGGGAGGCCACAACAGTGAGAGGCCCGCATACCGCAAAAAAAAAAAAAAAAAAACAAAACAGGAAATAGTTCAGCATCCACTAGTAGGGTAAGCTGAGGTCATTGATTAGCATAGAATTAGTTAAATATGGCTTTTGAATGAAAATAGCATTCTTTATATTGTAAAGCCTTCATTTTAATAAACAACTCATTATTACCATGATATACATTGAAGAAGAATGTGGTTTAGATCACTGGTTCTTAACCTTTTAGGACATAGATATATTTTAGAAGGCAATGAAATATGGACCTTTCCAGCAAAAAAAGACATATGCACACGTATATACAAAATGTTCATCGTTTCATAAACATCCTTTATCTCCATCCCTCAAAATGTGCATAGACTCAGCTTAAAAACTTCTGGCTTTGAGCGACATTTAAGGAAATTACATTTGAGAATTCCCTGGTGGTCCAGTGGTTAGGACTCGGCACTTTCACCACCAAGGCATGGTGGGGGAAGTAATATCCCACAAGCTGTGCTGCGCGGCCAAAAAAACCCCCCAAGAAACAAAAAAACCCATTACATTTACTTACATCTGAAACAGTCTTTCTTAGTGCTTTTTAAATCTTTTCCCATCTCTGCTTATAGAAAAGCCTCCAGACCCTCTTATTACTCTTTTACTTAAGGGGCTGAAAGTTCCTTGGATTGCCTACAGCTCTTTGTTGCTTAGGAAAAACCTCCGCTTCCAACATTATTGCTCCTATGAACACACTTTATCTGAGTCTGCTTTCTTGTGCGTAAAAGTCCTTTGGTCAATGACTTTTATTTTATTATTTTTTTAAACACCTTTATTGGAGTATAATTGCTTTACAATGGTGTTTTAGTTCCTGCTGTATAACAAAGTGAATCAGCTATACATATACATATATCAACATATCTCCTTCCTCTTGCATCTCCCTCCCACCCTCCCTATCCCACACCTCTAGGTGGTCACAAAGCACCCAGCTGATCTCCCTGTGCTATGTGGCTGCTTCCCACTAGGTATCTATTTTACATTTGGTAGTGTATATAAGTCCATGCTACACTCTCACATCGTCCCAGCTTACCCTTCCCCCTCCCCGTGTCCTCAAGTCCATTCTCTACATCTGCGTCATTATTCCTGTCCTGCCCCTAGGCTCTTCATAACCATTTTTTTTTTTTTTTAGATTCCATATATATGTGTTAGCATACAGTATTTGTTTTTCTATTTCTGACTTACCTCACTCTGTATGACAGACTCTAGGTCCCTCCACCTCACTACAAATAACTCAATTTTGTTTGTTCTAATGGCTGAGTAATATTCCATAGTATATATGTGCCACATTTTCTTTATCCATTCATCTGTCGATGGACGCTTAGGTTGCTTCCATGTCCTGGTTTGTAAATAGAGCTGCAATGAACATTGTGGTACATGACGCTTTTTGAATTATGGTTTTCTCAGGGTATATGCCCAGTAGTGGGATGCTGGGTCGTATGGTAGTTCTATTTTTAGTTTTTTAAGGAAACTCCATACTGTTTTCCATAGTGTTGCATCAATTTACATGCCCACCAGCAGTGCAAGAGGGTTCCCTTTTCTCCACCCCCACTCCAGCATTTATTGTTTGTGGATTTTTTGATGATGGCCATTCTGACTGGTGTGAGGTGATACCTCTATGTAGTTTTGATTTGCATTTCTCTAATGATCAGTGATGCTGAGCATTCTTTCATGTGTTTGTTGGCTATCTGTATATCTTTTTTGGAGAGTGTCTGTTTAGGTCTTCTGTCCCTTTTTGGATTGGGTTGTTTGTTTTTTTGATATTGAGCTGCATGAGCTGCTTGTAAATTTTGGAGATTAGTCCTTTGTCAGTTGCTTCATTTGCAAATATTTTCTCCCATTCTGAGGGTTGTCTCTTCATCTTGTTTATGGTTTCCTTTGCTGTGCAAAAGCTCTTAAGTTTCATTAGGTCCCACTGTTTATTTTTGCTTTTATTTCCGTTTCTTTAGGAGGTGGGTCAAAAAGGATCTTGCTGTGATTTATGTCATAGAGTGTTCTTCCTATGTTTTCCTCTAAGAGTTTTATAGTGTCTGCCCTTACATTTAGGTCTTTAATCCATTTTGAGTTTATTTTTGTGTATGGTGTTAGGGAGGATTCTAATTTCACTCTTTTACATGTACCTGTCCAGTTTTCCCAGCTCCACTTATTGAAGAGGCTGTCTTTTCTCCACTGTATATTCTTGCCTCCTTTATCAAAAATAAGGTGACCATGTGTGCATGGATTTATCTCTGGGCTTTCTATCCTGTTCCATTGATCTATATTTCTGCTTTTGTGCCAGTACCATACTGTCTTGATGACTGTAGCTTTGTAGTATAGTCTGAAGTCAGGGAGCCTGATTCCTCCAGCTCTGTTTTTCTTTCTCAAGATTGCTTTGGCTATTCAGGGTCTTTTGCGTTTCCATACAAATTGTGAAATTTTTGGTTCCAGTTCTGTGAAAAATGCCATTGGTAGTTTGATAAGGATTGCACTAAATCTGTAGATTGCTTTGGGTAGTAGAGTCATTTTCACAATGTTGATTCTTCCTATCCAAGAACATGGTATATCTCTCCATCTGTTTGTATCATCTTTAATTTCTTTCATCAGTGTCCTATAGTTTTCTGCATACAGGTCTTTTATCTCCTTAGGTAGGTTTACTCTTAGGTATTTTATTCTTTTTGTTGCAGTGGTAAATGGGAGTATTTCCTTATTTTCTCTTTCAGAATTTTCATCATTGGTGTATAGAAATGCAAGAGATTTCTGCACATTAATTTTGTATCCTACTACTTTACCAAATTCATTGATTAGCTCTAGTAGTTCTCTGGTAGCGTCTTTAGGATTCTCTGTGTAGTATCATGTCATCTGCAAACAATGACAGCTTTACTTCTCCTTTTCCGATTGGCATTCCTTTTATTTCTTTTTCTTCTCTGATTGCTGTGGCTAAAACTTCCAAAACTATGTTGAATAAGAGTGGTGAGAGTGGGCAACCTTGTCTTGTTCCTGATCTTAGTGGAAATGGTTTCAGTTTATCACCATTGAGGACGATGTTGGCTGTGGGTTTGTCATATATGGCCTTTACTATGTTGAGGTAAGTTCCCTCTATGCCTACTTTCTGGAGAATTTTTATCATAAATGTTGTTGAATTTTGTCAAAAGCTTTTTCTGCATCTATTGAGATGATCATGTGGTTTTTATCCTTCAGTTTGTTAATATGGTGTATCACGTTGATTGATTTGCCTATATTGAAGAATCCTTGCATTCCTGAAATAAACCCCACCTGATCATGGTGTATGATCCTTTTAATGTGCTGTTGGATTCTGTTTGCTAGTATTTTGTTGAGGATTTTTGCATCTATGTTCATCAGTGATATTGGTCTGTAGTTTTCTTTCTTTGTGACATCTTTGTCTGGTTTTGGTATCAGGGTGATGGTGGCCTCGTAGAATGAGTTTGGGAGTGTTCCTCCCTCTGCTATATTTTGGAAGAGTTTGAGAAGGATAGGTGTTACCTCTTCTCTAAATGTTTGATAGTGGTCAATAACTTTTAAGTTGTCCTTCCCTTTTTGGGTCACCACCAAGAACATGGGAATTTGGGGTCATGGCTCTTGAGTTAGGTATCAGGCCTGGGATCTCTGAAGCTCAGCTAAATATGAGAATGTCACTGGAAGCTCGTGTCAGTTTTGAGCCAGCTGCCACGAGCCAGGAAATGTATAATATTTCCACAGCCAGGGCTCACCCAGAGAGTGTGAGTCAACAAGGCATAGGTCAGAGCCACAATCCGGAAGGAGGAGGGTAGAGATATATTAAAAAAAAAAAAAAAAAAGCCAGGCTGATGGTCTGACCAGAAGGGTAGGGCAAATCTTGATTCTGAGGAAGATTCTTGCCTTAGTAATAAACCTATTTTGTGCTTCCTAAGGAGGTAAAGCTTGGAGAAGTGTTCTGCTGCCATGGATCCAGAAGCCTGAGTTTAGCTAGTCAAGAACCTACAAGGAAGTGGTCACACCTGGAAATGTGTGGGTGGAATTAAGGGCTGATGCAGACACTTTGCCTGAGGAATTGGCTGTGTTTTGCTCTCAATTGTTTAAGATAGGAGAAAGCCAGAATGCTTTCACTGTGTATTAGCTACCTAATTTTTTATGATCACCTTTTTCCAATCAGAAGAAGTTTCACAACTGCTCTACCACTTTTAAGTTTTTTGTCTGCTGATGAATGTATTCCATTTTGCATACAGTTGGTTTTTTACTGCTGTGAATAGTTCCATAGCCTGGTTGCTAAAACAGACTAGTGGAACAAATTGCTTTCCAAGGTATGGTATCCATTTCCTCCTCCTGAATTTGTCTACTTAAGACAAAGTCTTTTGCCCTGGTTTCTTTGCACTGTCAAACCAAGTATTTGACCCAGGAGGAGAAATGGAGAGTGGAAGGATGGAGGGTGGTCTTGGGCTAGTGTCTGTTTATGACTTTATGAAGTGCTGTGTTGGGGTCCCCCGTTGTTGAACGTCTGCCTCAGTTCTACAACAGGAATCAGACCATGCCAGGCACTGTGCTAAACAGTGTAAATAATCCTCCCAACAACTCTAAAGTTGGCTAGGTTTTTTGTTTGTTTGTTTGTTTTTGGCTGTGCCACACGGCATACAGGATCTTCGTTTTCCAACCAGGGATTGCACCTGTGCCCGCTGCAGTGGAAGCATGGAGTCTTAACCACTGGACCACCAGGGAAGTTCCCTAAAGTTGGCTGTTCATCCATGAGGAAACTAAAGGTCAAAGAAATGAACTAACCCTACCAGTGTCACAACACTAGTCAGTGAAGAAAATGGGATTTGATCCCATGTGTTTCATTCTATATTTAAGCAGAGGATTTGGTCCTCAGCTGTGCTTTCTCATGGTACAACCTCTCTCTTCCCCTTTCCCCTCCATGAGGAAATCTGGTTCAGGGGTAGGAGTTGGCACTAACTTAATCCGTTGGAGACTGATTAATGACCCCAGAATTCCATTTCACACAGGAAGATATGCCTTGCCAATAAATAGAATATCCGCTGACCAGGGCCCCTCCTCTGGGTCAGAGTGCTTAGTGAGAATTGGAAAACTTCCAGGCATCTCATATCCAGACTGTAAGGCCTGAAGGATTAAACACAAGCTGTAGTCATGGGATGGCTAGATGTCTGCCAAATATAGTCTACCCTGAACAGTGCAAGGTAAACATTGATGAAGCTTCTTTCCAAAGCCATCATTTTCTGGACTCCTGGCAACTCAGGGCAGATGACTTCTCTTTTGTTTGTATTATCTTTAGTTGTTACACTTGCCAGAATTACTGTTATCTCTTAGATCACTGAGCCTGAGGTGATTTTAGCTGTCATCATAACTTTCTGAGCAGTGGATAGAATCCATTAGAATTTACAAACCGTTATTCAGGGTGGGTTACTTTTGTAATCCCAAACCTAATTCTTTGGGTGTTGATTTATGATGAGATTTTTGTCTCTAAATTCTGAAGAAGTCATCTCAGAGTTTGCAATCTTTATTCTCTCAAGCTTGGGAGCTTTTAGAATCTCCCCTACTTGAAGACTTTAATAGATAAGATCAAAACCAGCTACATTGCTAAAATCCACCACGCATAGCAGTTATTCATTTATTTACGTTTTATACTTAACAACAAATAGGCAGGCTGTGCAAGTGTTTTATGTACCTTTCTGGATGTGTGACATTTTCACATAAAACGCCCAAATGAAGAGGAAGAATATCTCTTTAGACCCTACCTGTCCCAGTCTCACAAAGATAATGGATGGAAAGATTTCAGGAGAAATGAACATTTGATTATTTCTTCAGGCCATTATAGTGTTTCTCCCCGCCTGCTCTAAAAGGAATGGGTTCATCCTACTCCTGGGAGTAGGTTTCTCTTTGCATCAAAAACTTTGTAGGGCTTCCCTGGTGGTGCAGTGGTTGAGAGTCTGCCTGCCAATGCAGGGGACACGGGTTCGTGCCCCGGTCCGGGAAGATCCCACATGCCGCAGAGCAGCTGGGCCCGTGAGCCATGGCTGCTGGGCCTGCGCGTCCGGAGCCTGTGCTCCGCAACGGGAGAGGCCGCAACAGTGAGAGGCCCGTGCATCGCAAAAAAAAAAAAAAAAAAAAAAGCTTTGTAAAGAGCCAGCTGTACCAAGACAGCCCTGAAATTCTCGAGTAACAGGTTTTCAATCAGGAATATTTGCTCTAAGGCTAAGGAGGTTCATCATTTAGTGGTGGGATATGGTATAGCGGCACGAGCCACGGGGGACTCTGGGGTCTCTTTCTAAATTGGCCACTTTTAGCCTTGTGCAGCTTACCTACTTTGTGAATTGCTTGTCAAAGTGAAATGAGATAATGTGTTTGAAAGTGTTCTGAAAACTAAAAAATGTTATATACAACTGTAAGTTGTTACTTCCAAGCAAAACAGCAAGCAGTCAGTGAAAAAAGGAATCAGTTGAAAGCAATTGGTGCACATACCTTTTCAAGCACCAAACATGAAGTGCCGTTGTTTATTGAGCATTTACCATGTGCCAGGCATGGTATAAATGTTTTACTTCTATTAACTAATCTAATCTTTACAGTACCCTAATAAGGTAGATATTATTGTCCCCATTTTACAGATGAGAAACACTGACGCACAGAAAAGTTACGCATCCTGCCCAAAGTAATATACCTAGGAAATATACCCAGGTAATACATTTAATAAGTGATGAGATGAAGCTGGAATGCAAATCCAGGCAGCCTGGCTCCAGAGCCCAGACTACACTGCTGGCAGCATAATCCTTACTAACTGAATTGGTAGCAGGTACAGGACATTTGTAATGCATGTCTCAAAAGGTTAAATGTTATGTAAGTCTTGAAAGGTTAAAATTGTGTTGAGTAAAGACACTAAGAAAAATGAGTATGCTTGAAGGATTTGGATTTGACTCCCTTCCAATGCCAGTCTTCATAGTTTTGAGTCCTACCTTACTTATATAGAGCCCGTAGCCCTTAAACATGCATGTAAAGTCATCCCTTAAACACCTACATCATCAGCAAAATGGTGGTAATGGTATTGGTTGATCCTTTAAGATCCAGTAAGGTTGAAAATGGTCAAATGAGAGGGTATAGAGGAAAAGCCTTTTTGTGTGTTTTTTTTTTTTTTTTTTTTTTTGCGGTACGCGGGCCGCCTCTCACTGCTATGGCCTCTCCCGTTGCGGAGCACAGGCTCCGGCCGCGCAGGCCCCGCGGTCAGGGCTCACGGGCCCAGCCGCTCGGCGGCACGTGGGATTTTCCCGAACCGGGGCATGAACCCGTGTCCCCTGCATCGGCAGGCGGACTCTCAACCACTGCGCCACCAGGGAAGCCCCGAGGAAAAGCCTTTTAAAGTAGAATGTCAGAGAAGTATTTTATGCTGAAATCTATAATAATAATCAGGAATCAGTTAACATATTTCTAATGATTTTCTTTTTAAAAATTCACCTGCTAATGGTAATTGGATCTGATTCTTTTCCTTTTTTTTGTAAAAAAACTATCAACCATATTTTTAACTTAAGATTGAATCATAAACATGTTTAAGATTGAAGTATAAATATGTAACATAAAAATATATTCTTAAATATTTAAATCTATAACTTTTGATGTATATGTGTCAAGGATATGTGTCATAGTTTATTTAACCATTCACTATTATTGGATATTTAAGATGCCTCCAGTTTTTAAATGATAATAAATAAATAACATCACAATGAATTTCTTGGGCATGTCTTAAGACAGATAAATACCCAGAAGTAGAATTATTGACTCAAAAAGCACAAACATTTTAAAGCTTTTGATATATCTTGCCAAACTGCTTTTTTCTTTTTTTTTTTTTTTTTTGCGGTATGCGGGCCTCTCACTGTTGTGGCCTCCCCCGTTGCGGAGCACAGGCTCCGGACGCGCAGGCTCCGGACGCGCAGGCTCAGCGGCCATGGCTCACGGGCCCAGCCGCTCCGCGGCATATGGGATCCTCCCGGACCGGGGCACGAACCCGTATCCCCTGCATCGGCAGGCGGACTCTCAACCACTTGCGCCACCAGGGAGGCCCCCAAATTGCTTTTTTAAAAGGATGAATTAATGTTTACTTGCAACAGAAGTCTGCAAAGGAGCTTTTTTTTTTTGCATATTGGATGTTTCATTTTAAAATATTTGCCAGTTTCTTTATGGTTTGCCATTGTTTACATTTAACAGCTCTTCATATATGTTTAATGCTACGTCCTTTTTCTATAAATGGGACATACTTTGCATGTTTATTGATTAGGTTTTCATACTGATTTCTTATCAAGTTTTGCTAGTCCTTTGATTGAAATTTGTGGCAGAAATGTGCAATTACATAGCTTGTATTTATTTTGATTACATTCTCATAACTTTCTTTATAATTTAGTGTATTGCCTCTAAGCTTAGGATGTCATTCCCCACCTATGTAACCATTGGAAAAAACATTAAGTAGACCTACTATGTACTAACATAAAATGATGTCTCTTTTTTAAGAGAAAAAAAAGTAGTGTCCTGCAAAGCAATGTTTAATTATGATCGTATCTCTCTCTCTCTCTGCCCCCCTACACACACACACACACACACACACACACATTTATTTATTCACTAATTGATGTTGATTGTTTTCTTTGTGGCAGAGATATAGCATTGAACAAAACAGACAAAATCTGAGCTCTTATGGAACTTGGTTTATTGGAGAGGCCAGCAATTTAGAAAAACCCATCATGGGATTTCCCTGGTGGTCCAGTGGGTAAGACTCCAAGCTCCCAATGCAGGGGGCCCAGATTCAATCCCTGGTCGGGGAACTAGATCCTACATGCATGCTGCAACTCAGAGTCTGCAGGCTGCAACAATAAATAAATAAACAAACAAACAAACAAACCCATCAACGGATAAATATAATGTCAGGTAGTGCTAAGTGCTATTAACAGACGTAGAGCAGAGTAAGAGATGGAGAGTGACTGGGGCTCCTTTAGATTCAGTGGTCAGAGATCTTTCTAAAGTGGCATTAGATCAGAAAGTATTGGATGAAGTAACTAGTATAATATTTTATACAAGCACATGGATAGAAAAATACCAAAGTTGTGTAGTCCCCTTCTTAGTGAATATTACCAGCGGCTCTTTTGTCACCTAGACAAAACCAGCAAAGCATCCTATCCTAGACTTCTCCCTTACTCCCCATACCTAGTTAATCATCACGCTTTTGCCACCTATATACTTATAAATTTGTTTTCTACTTACCACTGTCTTCTCTTAGGCCCTTGTCACTTTTTGCTCTTTTTCACTGTTTGAAAAGATATCTTAGTTCAATTTTTTGTAATAAACAATGCACAATTAAATTATATAATGCGTGAGAGCTAACTTGGTGGGGCTTCCACGGGCCAAATGGGGACAATGTGAGCATGAAAATAAATGTTGATTTTAATGGATGATCAGGTAGGAATCCATGAGTTCACACGGATATAAATAAAAGATTTTTTAAAAATGAGAAAGGAGAAAAGGTCTTTCTTATAGTAGAATTGCAGCTGGTAAATGTGGAAAGAATGGTGGAATTAGAAAAATCACAGTTAGGCAGCCACCATGACAAAAACTGACTGGGCCAAGAATCGTCAATGGCTGCTAAAACTGGGTGAAACTATCATGATAAATGAGTTATGTACACAGTTTCAAAGTACCAGACTACACAAGATACTTATTAATTACACAGGGAAAAACAGAACTGTATAGTGGAGAATCCCATCAGACACTGCATTAACCATGAAGGGAACAATTACCAGTAATAGGACACATGGACATCACGTGCCTCCATATGATGCACTGAGGACAGAAGAGTACTTCTCTGGTATTTTTCCCAAAAATGCATAATCTAGATCTAAATATCAGGAAACAACAGAGATTACCAAATTCAGGGGCATTCTTTTTTTTTTTTTGCGGTACGCGGGCCTCTCACTGTTGTGGCCTCTCCCATTGCGGAGCACAGGCTCTGGACACGCAGGCTTAGTGGCCATGGCTCACGGGCCCAGCCGCTCCACAGCATGTGGGATCTTCCTGGACCGGGGCATGAACCTGTGTCTCCTGCATCGGCAGGCAGACTCTCAAACACTGCGCCACCACGGAAGCCCTCAGGGGCATTCTTTAAAATAATTGTCCTGTACTCTTTAAAAATATCAAGGTCATGAAAGAAGAAAGACTGAGAAAAAACTTTGGACTACAGAAGACTAAGGTGACATGATAACTAGATTCATTTGTAATCCTGAATTGTATCCTGGACCAGAAAACAGTTTTTCCTTTTGATATTAGTTGGACAGTTGATGAAATTTGAGTGTCTGTAGATTATAGTACTGTAAAAATATTAATTCCTGATTTTGATAATTGTATTGTGGATATAGAAGTAAATGTCCTCGTCTTTTAAGAAATACACACTGAAGTGTTTAGGGGTAAAGGGATATCATGTCCAAAGAAAATTGCAACTAGAGCCTCTTCTAGATGCTTTTTTATGGATAGAGGTCACATGACAATCTACCAGTTGTCTGACAGAGTATCCATAATAACCACTTACTGGTTTCTTGGAAACGCCTGGATTTGTTCATTCAGTAGCCACCACTGAGTGCCAGTGTATCAAACACAGTACTAGGCACAGGATGAGGCAAAAATAGTTGCAATGTGTCCTTGGGGCATTGACAGCCTACAGGAGAAAAGCCAGAGAGAGAGATAATGAATGAGAATGATAAAGCAAATGTAGTAAATATTAACATTTGAGGAATGTAGGCAATGGGAATTCATTTATTATTTCTGCAACTTTTTAGGATCTATGAAATTATTTCAAAATAAAAAGGTAAAAATGTACTGTAAAAACGATTGGAAAGATAAAAAAGAAACTAAAAGACAGTAAAAGAAGATTTCAATAGTCTAGAGTTTTATAGACAACTTACAAAAATTGTACCTATATTAGGCCACTAAGGAAAATCACAACAAATTCCACAAAGCACAGAAATGTACATGCCACACTCAGACTACAAGCACTAAAACAAGTAAAAATACAATGTTTAAATTTAAAAATCCAAACTATTTAGACAATCTCAACTCCCTCTAACCATAACTGAATCAAAGAAGAAATACTATACTTCCAAACTATTTAGAATACAATAGTAGTGAATAAAACCTATGGGATGGGGCCTAAGCTATAGGCAAGGGAAAATCCGCAGTCTAAAAACTATTATTATTCATCAAGAAAGAATAAAAATAAACAAATCATATACTGTTCTAGAAGTTGGGGTAACACTATCAAAAATACTAGAAGCCCATGAAGAAGAATGTGGTGCCCTCCCGCACAGTTGTCCGTCAGCCAATTTATGAAGCAGTTTAGGGAGCACGTTCCGTGAGCCAGGATCAGGGGCTGGATCGGAGAGACAAACAGTATCCCTTTGTGGAACTTTCGGGGTGTGTGTGTGTGTGTGTGTGTGTGTGTACGAGAGGGGAAATATCAGATATTAAATTATAAATTCAGGGCTTCCCTGGTGGTGCAGTGGTTGAGAGTCCGCCTGCCGATGCAGGGGACACGGGTTCGTGCCCCGGTCTGGGAAGATCCCATGTGCCGCGGGGTGGCTGGGCCCGTGAGCCATGGCTGCTGAGCCTGTGCTCCGCAGCGGGAGAGGCTGCAACAGTGGCCCACATACCGCAAAAAAAAAAAAAAAAAAAAAATTATAAATTCAAACATTCAATTAAGGTTGTGAAGGAGAAGCACAAACTTCTATTCAGTTTTGTCATTGCCTCCCTCCTGTCGTTCTCCGACTCTCCTGCTCCCTCTTTTCCCATGTCTCTCTCCCTATCTTTTGGTTTTCTCTTTTCTCCTCTTGCTTTCTTTCTCTCCCTTTCTCCCAATTCCCTGAAGACACTATGTTTTATTCTTGTCTCATCCTGAGCCTAGTGCTCTGCTTGATACTTTGGCAATGGTGGCCACTGAATAAATGAACTGAGGAATAAATGAATGAATGAATGAATCCTGGAAGCTATTATTTTATTTATTTAGTTTAAAGGTGCAGGGTTTTTTTAAATTTTATTTATTTATTTATTTATTTATTTTTATTTTGGGCTGTGTTGGGTCTTCGTTTCTGTGCGAGGGCTTTCTCCAGTTGCGGCAAGCGGGGGCCACTCTTCATCGCGGTGCGTGGGCCTCTCGCTATCGCGGCCTCTCTTGTTGCGGAGCACAGGCTCCAGACGCGCAGGCTCAGTAGTTGTGGCTCACGGGCCTAGTTGCTCCGCGGCATGTGGGATCTTCCCAGACCAGGGCTCGAACCTGCGTCCCCTGCATTGGCAGGCAGATTCTCAACCACTGCGCCACCAGGGAAGCCCTGGAAGCTATTATTGAGTGGACACTCTGCCAGATAACCTGTAGGTTACCATTTGAGTTATACTATTTATAAAAAGCAACCTAGAAGAGAACCTAGTAAATATATAATATAGGGAGATTACAAAGTAACCACAGAATACAGCTTAGACAAGCTAGTAGACTATTTAAGCAGTATAAGGTTAACTGAAATTCTATGAAGGGTAGTTTGTGTAAGGGAAAATCATGCCTAACTCACCTTTAGAATGCCTAAGTGAGATATTTCAGTATGAGTACTTGGGGAAATCAGTAGATGCAGTTTATTTTGATTTTTCACAAACACTTGATAAAGGTTCACATCTAAGACACACATTGGGGTGGGGATGTGAAATGTCAAAGGAAGGGCTGAGGTGTATGAGAGAAAAAGTAGTAGGAAAAGAAGTAATGGTAAGAACTAAATTAGGGTTGGGATGCCTTGCACGGTAAGGACTTGGGATTTTATTGTGTTGCCTTTGGAGGGTTTTGAGAATGTCATCTGATTTATAGCTATAAAGGATCTGGTTGCTGTGGGAATAATAATAATAGCAGTAATAGTGGTAAGTGTTTAATCTAGAATAAATGTTGAAGGTAGAGGGAACAGAAATTTACTGGTGATTTGCTGTGTGGTGTGAGAGTCAAGGGTGACTTAAACGTTTTTGGCTTGAGCCACTGGATGAGTACATTCCTACTTCTCTGCCTGCCTTATTGTCTGTCACGAGAGGAGGTATTTAATGGAGGTTATATTTGTAGGGCAGGAAGATTCCTTAGGTTACTGCAGTCATTCTAGAAAAATAAAAGGGTCCTGAACCTGGGCAGAAGCTATAAGTATGGAGAAGTATTCAGAGGGCACGGACTTAAGAGACATTTAAGAAGTAAAAATAACTACTTAGGAAAACAGTTTAGGGTATTTTAATAAAATTGAAGATAATGAAGTCGTTTTTCCCAATAACTCCACCTATTGATATGTACCCTTGGACAGGGGTTGTCTGAGGCCTGTTTTTATATAGCCCCAGAACTAAGAATATTTATTAATACATTTTTGAAGGATTTAAAAACGGGGATGCGTGGGTTGGATATGTAACAAAGACCATTTATGGCTCTCAAGTCCTAAAATATTTACTGTCTGTCCCTAACAGTATAAGTTTGCCAACCCATGGTGTAGATCAGTGGTTTTTAAAGTGTCGTTCCTAGAGCAGCAGCAGCAGCATCTGGGAACTTGTTAGAAATGCGGACTCTCAGGCCTCCACACAGGCTCGCTGAATCAGAAACCCTGGGAGGGGGCCCAACATTGTGGTTTAACAAGCTCTCCAGGTGATTCTGATGCATGTTAATTTCTGAGAATCACTGCTCTAGAGAAATTTTTGTACTTGGTGAGGAATAACAGCATTGTGCATAAGAGCTTCACACTGGAAACAGTAGAAATGTCAGTCAACAGAAGAGATAAGTAAGTTGTGACAATTAATACAAGGAGAGTATTCCATAGCATGGAGTGTAAAGGCAGACTGCTTGTGTTTGAATCCCAGCTCCAACGGAGTAGTAGCTGTGTGACTGTGGGCAAGTTAACTCGACCTCTCTAAGCCTGTGTAAAATTAGCATAAAAATCCTGACTACTTTATAGGGTTATTGTGAGGATTGAACAATTAAAACAGAAGAGTGGCTGGCACATAAGTATTAGATTTGAAGGGCAGTTTTCATGTAATGTATTATACTTTAAGGAAAAACATGTCAAAGTTCATTTCATAAGAGTGATAGTCTGCCCATATATTTTGCCTATAACAAAATGTGATTAAGCAGCATAAGTTAAAAGGAGTGTCGATTTTGGAGGTTCAAATGTTGCACTGCCCCGTAAACCTCAGTTTTCACACGTGAAAAATACTTTAAAGTTACTCTAAAAGAATTGTTAAGAAAACTGGTGAAATGTATATGCCTGAGTTTTGTTTCTTCTACGGGCATTTCCTTTCCTAATTGCCTTTTATTCCTTTCACCATTTCCTCAGTCCTTCCTTCCAAAATTCCTCAGCTGTCTTGATAGTCTCTGAGAAACATTGCCAGAACTAAGGTGCAAAGTAGCTTCCTTGACTGTAAGGAGATGTGGCTTTTTCCATGAATCAAGGTCATGAGAATCAGTGTCTAGTGTTTTCCCAGCTATGGCCCCTGCGGCCAAGTCTGGGCCTAGATCTAGGACAGGTCTGTAATCCTGGTATCTCCTGGGATTTCAGCTTTTAGCTGCTTTAGCATGTAAAATGCTTTGTATGTATTTAGCAACGCCTAACGATAAACACCACACAAAGAAATAGAACTGTTTTTTCTCTCTGTGGAGGCCACGTCCTATTTTTTCTACATCCCAGTACTTAGCACCCAGTAGGCCCCATAATATAGCGTTGAACGATTTTGAACTTCTCGGTGGAGCTTAAAAACCTCCATTTCCTAGGCTGAGTTTAAGGTGCAAGCAGCTGAAACCACTGGCTGCATTTTTACTCTCGTCTAGAGCAGCAACCTAAAGACACCTAGTTCAGAGAGAAAAAAAAATCACTAAAATTCCCTTCCTCTTAATAACATAAAAGGACCAGAAAAATAAGTCCCCAAAAGACAGCGCAGAAGGCACAGCGCTGCAGCGACCCAGCTCCTGTTCGGGTGCGCTCTCGAAGGGCGAAGAGGCCGGATCCTTGGGGCAGGAGAAAGGCGGCCTCCTTGTGACGTCAAATCACCGGACTCTCGCCCCGGCTTCACGCCGGTTCCGGTTCCCCGGCTTTCCGGGCGCGAGACTACGTGAGCGCGGCGGCGTTCTGCGCGTGCTCCGCAGAGAGACGCGAGAAGGTTGGGTCCAACTCGCGGAGGAGATGCGTGATTGGCTGAAGCCGTGCTGGGGGGTCCCCCAGCCCTTTCGGCAGGGGTAAAACAATAAGAGGGGGCGGTGGCAAAGGGGGCGGGACGTCCGTGTTCCTTGTCGTTCGCCGCAGTGCCTGGCGCCCGGGAAGAGGTGGTTGTGAGGGGAACCAGCTCGTAGCTCTCCGGTTCCGAGGTTTGAGGTTTGTCGGAGGAGGGAGAGGGCGGCGAGCGAGAAGAATCCGCTGCAGCCGGTCCTCGGCGAATTTCCCGCTGACCTCCGCGCGACGTACCCGCCGCCGCTGTTGGTTGGAGGTGTGTATGGGGGCCGGGAAGGGCGGTCGGTCTGGTGGTCGGAAGGGGACATTCCCGTCGCGCGCCGCGGCTCTAGGCAACCGTCCAGTGCATGAGCTCCGGTGTCGGAGGTGTAACTGCAGAGAGAGACATTGTTCTTGCCGGCTGCCTACGCTGCTGTGTGTGCGAGAGAGAAGCCGAGCCTTTTCCTCAGGTGAGGGATGGGAGACCGCATGGGGAGGGAGGTGACCGGCACGCGTTGTGCGGACGGAGGGCTCCGAGGGCACAGGTGGGGCCGGGGTTGGTTGGGGATGAGGTGGCGAGCTGGGAAAGGGGACGCAGTTGCTCCCAAAGGCGCGCTGATGGAGGCTTCGGACGGGACGTGGGGGAGTGGGCTTGCCCGAGAGGATGTTTCGGGTGCGGAGCCCACCAGCCTCGTCCCAGACTCTTGCGGCTCTTATTCCCGGTTCCCTGGCAGTGGGGAGGCCGCCGCCGCCCCGCCCGTGGGGGAGGGGAAAAGAGGCTGTGTCGGCGGAGGCAGAAGCGACGCAGATGCGAAAGTAGCGGCCTCCGGGCACCATTTCGGTGCACGGAAACAGAATCCGGCTCTGAAGGCAGCCTTCGCTTTGCTTACCCAGTACCTGGTGTTCTGCGGTCTCTGACCCCCCCGCGGGTTTATCCCGAAGGAGCTGGGAAACCCGGGCTGTATATAATGTACGCCTTTTCCGTGCCCTTTTTATGTAGGCGATCTCTTGCTGACCCAGGAAAACAAGAGATGTTTGAGTGCTTTGGGGAGTGGGTTTCTTCCTCTTCCCCCATGTCTTCTTGGGGAGGGTGGGAAGGATAGTCAAGGGGAGGAACATAGCGTCCGTAGATTGTGTTAATATTGTTAGCGGAATCTGATCGAATTTTACCTGCCTCTTTAAAGGCAGGTTTCTTAAGATGGCCCTGTGCCGCTTTGGGGAGAGTATAGATATGCATCTACAATTTTCCGCATAGATCAATTTTTTCCCTCCAGTGTATGCCTACTTTCTTAACAGATTTTTTTTTTTTTTTGGAGGGGCAGTATCTTTGCTCTCTTAAAAATCAAGCACAAGCAAAAACCCACAGAACCCACGTGCACCGAAGCTGGAATAATGGCAAAGTTGTGCCCTTTCCCCCCCATATGATTGTTGTGATAATAACTTGTGTTAAAATACTGGTTTTAACACCTGGTGCTAGTCTTCCAAACGTTAGCATTGCATGTACCTGGATCTGTGAATCATTAACTGCGGTTAGGCGACCCCGTGTGCTACAGGGGAAGAAGATGGGAATTCCTTGTCCAGCTCCATATTTGGCAGTTAATATAGCCTTAGGCATGTGAACAGTTTCTAAACAGTTGACCGTATTAGTATCCAGTGGTCCTTTTGATGTCCAAAATTCCTGGTCTCAAAAAATGGTATGATTAATTTCAAATTCTTAGTACTGAATTATGTGTTTCTTTGATGATATTATCTTCCCATTTTCTTAAATATTTAGGATTATTCATGTGTATCCTTGTGTTATGATTTAATCACTAGAGGCTGTTTAATTCTGAAAGGTTGTCCACAAATTGTAGGGAGGATAAGGACCTCAAATGGATTGTTTACTATTTAAGAGCTGTTATGGTTCAGGTTGCTGAATATTCAGGGGTTGAAATGTTTGTCAGTGGTGAACAAGTAGCAAGAGGAAAGAACCAGAATGCTTGTGGGGTGGATGGGGATCAAAAATGGAAGAAGAAAAATAAGTCTTTAATAATTTGATAGTCGTATTGGGTGTGTTTAGTGGGCAGTTGAGTTGTTAGCAGACAGCTCTTGAGTTTGAATAGGATTGGCACTCTTGGTAGTAGGATATATTTATTATCCGTATTTCATTTATGAGAGATCAAAAATGAAAATCTCCATATCAGTTACTGAAAATCTATAAATACTAATAGTGTCTTTAGGTTAACAGTTTCCTTGTCCTGAAGAATTATTGCTGTTAGCCTGTTATGAGGATTTTCTAGGTTGCTTTAAATAAGACTTTTTCCCACATATTTTATACTGAGTGCATATGGAGGTGAGGAATGACCCCTTTTCAAGGCTGGTTTTGATAGTTATAAATTAGGTTGTTTCTGAACTTAAATTCAGTAGAATTTAATTGACAAACTTGACTTAACTCTCCACTGGGAAACATTTAAGGGCTGACAGAACAAACAAGTTCTATCTCCCAGAACTCTGGACTGGCTTCAGACACAATAGAATCAGTTTCTTGACTGATGTTTCTCAGCTTATTTTTAACTTAATTTCCAGATATTTTACCCTATGTTGATACACTATTGTAGTATGCTAGGATGACTGTTTTGGATTTCCTGTTATGTTACTGTTTTCTGCCTTTTGGCTCCTCCCTACAGTATCAAATAAGCTAACAGACTTTAAATTTTTTTGTATTCTTGCATCCCTGATGGTTCTTCATAAGCGGTGGTTCTTAAGCAGGTGTAATGAAAACATCACTAAAGGGAGGAGACCTGATTTCAAATCCTCTCTCTCATAACTATAACTGAAGGACCTTGAACTCCTTTCCTTAGGCTCTCAAAACATCATGGTTTCCTTTTCTGTAAATGAAGCTAATATCCTATCTATTTCACTGAGGTAAAGGAATGTGTAGTTACTTGTTAAACCTTAAAGCATAATATAAACACGCGCTTTAATTTTTGTGGGGCGGCATTTCCATTTCCTTAATGCTTGGTCACTTTTAATAGCTTCTGAACTTGAAAACTTGCCTCCTTACCTTTGGGGCCTGAGGAGAGAAAGCTTAATCCACAGCTACCTTTTATTTCTGTGACTGGTGCTTAGATCTTGTTTGTGATGCTTTCATTCTGTGGTGTGCCACAACAAATTGAAGGTTGCTGTTCTAAATAGATACGCATTGCTCTTTTTTAAAATTAATTTATTTTTGGCTGCATTGGATCTTCGTTGCTGCGCGTGGCCTTTCTCTAGTTGTGGTGAGCGGGGGCTACTCTTCGTTGCGGTGTGCGGGCTTCTCCTTGTGGCTTCTATTGCTGCAGAGCACGGGCTCAGTAGTTGTGGCGCACGGGCTTAGTTGCTCCGGGGCATGTGGGATCTTCCCGGACCAGGGCTCAAACCCGTGTCCCCTGCATTGGCAGGCGGATTCTTTTTTTTTTTTTTTTTTAGTTTTTGGCTGCATCCCATGGCATGTGGGATCTTAGTTCCCGGATCAGGGATCTAACCCACGCCTCCTGCATTGGAAGGCAGTCTTAACCACTGTACCTCCAGGGAAGTCCCAATAGGCGGATTCTTAACCATTGTGCCACCAGGGAAGCCCTTCATTGCTCTTTTGATTGGTAAAGTCATTTTAAACAAAGACCATCTGGAATTTCCAAAGGTTTCAGTTTTAATATGAGGTTAGCTGTCAAAAATGGATCTTAGAGTCCATGGTTCAGTGAGAACGGGCCTGGGCCTGACTAGTGTGAGACCAGCCATGAGTGAGGGGCTCTAGAGAGAAAGGGGTGGGTAAGTATCCAATAGTAGAGACAAGTTGTGTCCTAGCATAAACATAGCCTTTGGTAACATAGTTTCTGGTAAGAGAACTGCATCCTGTTACTAGGATCTTACTCTTTTTATAGAAAGCAAGATAAAGTACTACATCTAACTGTACAGTACTGAAAAATTTTTTTGTAGGGTTTTTTCTGTTTTTCAAAATGTCATTTTCTTTTGGTTTCTTGACTTTTTAAAGACAACATGGTGTCTCAACTTCTCAGCAGTTTTCATTTTGCACGTTTTTTTTCCAGTTATTAACATAGCCACCAAATTGTGACATGAAATTTCATGTAAGTAATTTGCAATAAGTGAAATCCTACCCACCTCCCCCCCAGCTGCTTGAGCCAAAGATACTGCAGTTCTCTTCACTCGTGGCTCCTCGAAGAGTGAATTTTTTTTTTTTTTGAAGAGTGAATTTTTGATTGTGCGATTTGATGCTAATATATAGTGGTGGTGGTTGCAGCCAGGTGTTTAGGGTTAACAGTTTAGTATAACTAGAGTTTATGATCCTATGTAGATATAGCTATTTTATTAGTTAATACAGAATGGAGGTGCCATTTCAGAGATTCCTTAGATTAAAAAGAATTAATGGGATACAAAATGACTTCACTTGGATAACCTTCTCTTTTGTATTGTAATCTGCTCTGATAATTATTTTGCAGTAGTAGATCTAAGGAATTAATTACATTTTCTTGTTCAAGTGCATACATTGCCTTCATATTATTGAAATCATAGTTGCAAATTTTATACTGCTTTTTTTTCTATGGTTTTATAGTCTTTGACAATATTTTAATGATTGCATATGAACTGATGTTTCACAGTTGGGGTTCAGTGTATTGTATTTTTGTTTGTAAGACCATTACCTTTTTGTTTTTAAGACCATTAATTTAATATTAGGTTATCAGAAAAAAATAGTACTATATCAGGTAAGCATATCAAATGTTTTTTAAATTACCTCTTGGAAACAACAAAATTTGAGAGTGCACCTAAGGATCTAGGCAGTAAGTTTTTGTTTCTCTGTGTAGCTGCTGATTTTAAATTCCAGCATGGTATCTTTATCACTGTTCCTCCCATCTCCACCTCCTCAATTTTATCTTCAATTAGTTGGTAGTATTTAAGCACACTCAGACTTTAACCATAAATTGTCACTAATGTTGTAGGCATAAAATATTACTTTTTTGCTTTGCTTGTGGTCTAAATGAATTTTCACACTTTCGACCTTTATTCTAGAGCCATGTTTTCTAACTAATAACATGTATATGTTAGATGGTTATCAGAAAGTAAATGAAAATTTTAAAGTGTTTTTTAAAATTACAAAGTACATATATACTCTTTGTAGTATTCAGAAAGTATAGTAACTAGTTTACCACTGGTGGTTTGAATTGGTATGTAGTTTTTTTTTTTCCCTAGACCCTCAACACATATTATCTTGTATATTTCTTTTTGTATCATGCCTTTTTTCCAAAGATGGGATTTGTAGCATTCTACAATTTCGTTGTTAACTTTTGTGGAGAGTATTTTTTGTCTATTTTTATAACTTTCCTATTTTTGTGCAGTTGTGCACGTATTTCTTTGTAATATGTCTTAGAAGTGGGATTACTGGTTATATGTGTTCATTTTAAATTAATTTGATTAAAACTGCAAAATTACATCTCCAAAAGGTTGTAACTATATTTCCACCAACACTGTATTTGAAAGAGCCTTTTTCCCCCACCCCTTTAACAGTACTGGATATTATCAGTCATTTTTATTTTTGTTAATATAATAGATGAAAGACTGAATAAACTGCGTTTTTTGAACTGTTGAATATTGTCAATTTCAGGGTTACCTTACAAATAAGTGCTTGGTATGTGGTAGACTCTCCATAAATGTTTGTGAAATGATTAATATAATCATTATATATAATCATTTGTATTGCTAAATTTTTTTAATTGAGTAAGTTACAATCAGTAAAAACTGGTCTTTTCATGTGTTCAGTTGTATGATTTTGGATAGACATACACAGTCATGAAACCACCACTACAATCAAGATATATTTCCTTCCCTTCTGTCTCTAGCCTCTGATCTGATTTAGCCCTATAATTTTAATTTTTGTAGACTGACATATCAGTAGAATCATATAGCATTAACTTTATCTTTAGGTAATATTTTGGAAACTCGTTCATATTGTTGCATATATCAATAAGTTCTTTTTATTGCCAAGTATTTGATTATTTGGATATACCACAGTTTGTTCATTCACTTGGCTAATGGTCATTTTGTTGTTTCCAGGTTTTGAGTGTTTATTAATAAAGCTGCTGCAAACAACATACAGGTCTCTGTGTGGACATGCACTTCATTTCTTTTGGATAAATATGTAGGAGTGGGATTGCTGGGTAATATGAGACATGTATGTTTAATTTTATGAGAAACTGCCATACTGTTTTCCAAAGTGACTATACCATTTTTTTGTTCCTGCCAACTTTTCCCATCCTTGCAAGCACTTAGTATTTTTAGATTTTAATGTTAGCCATTAAAGGTATTTAGTGGTATGTCATCATGGTTTTAATTTGTAATTTTGAATGATTATTGACGTTGAGCATCTTTTCATGTTTATTTGCCATATGTATATCTTGATGTGGACTGTATATTCAGATCTTTTGCCCATTTAAAATTGGATTTGTTATTATTAAGTTAGGAGAGGCCTGTCTTCTGGGAATAAATCCTTTATTAGATATGTATTCTACAAATATTTTCTTTCATACTGTGGCTTGTCTTTTCATTTTCTTGATGACTTTGAGCAGACGTTTTACATTTGATGTAAGCCCAATTTGTCAGTTAAAAAAATTTTTTTTGTGTCTTATCTAAAATCTTTACTTAACCTAAGGTTATTAAGGTTTTTTTCCTGTCCTTTTTCCTAGAAGCCTAGAGTTAGGTTTTACATGTAGTTCCATGGTCCATCTCAGCGTAATTTTTGTACATGGTACAAAGTATGAGTCAAACTTCCTTTTGTTTTAACATGTAGACATCAAGTTGTTCCAAAATCATTTTGTTGAAAAGAGAATTACTTTGGTACCTTTGAAAATAAATTGACTACATTGTGTGGGTCTACTGTAATGCTAAATTTTTTAGATTTATCTCTAAAAGTTCTTAGAATTACTTGTGCTAAAGCTGCTTTACTTGTTTTGTTTGGACCTTAGTGAATCTCAAAACTGTTAACTTCATATTGCAGTAGTATGTGTTCACGTAAATGAATGTGTACACGTATATACATTTACATATAAATAAGAACTAGAGTGTAGAAGACTGACTTTAAAAATATTTTGGAATTACACGATTAATGATTTGTTTATTCATTAGCATTCCCCCATATAAGCTTTTTTTCCCTTTCAGTTTTATTGAGATAAAATTGACATAGCACTATATAAGTTTGTGTACAGCATGATGATTTGACATACATCGTGAAATGATTATCACAATAAGTTTTGAACACCATCCTCTCAGATAGATACAAAATTAAAGAAATAGAAAAAATTTTTGTGATGAGAACTCTTTGGATTTACTTTCTTAACAACTTTACATATATAACATACAGCAGTGTTAATTATATTTTATCATGTTGTACATTACATCTTTTGTAGGAGCTTTATTCATTAACCATTGAAATACCTTTGTATTTTGGTACGCTACTTCTCTTAAGAGGTCTTTTTTTTTTTTTTTTAATGGCCCCACCACATGGAATGCTGGATCTTAGTTTCCCAACCAGGGATCGAACCCGTGCCCCCTGCAGTGGAAGTGCAGAGTCTTAATCACTGGATCACCAAGGACTTCCCTTAAGAGGTCTTTAGTATCACAGATTTGTTCAACAAATTTTTTTAATCCTTTTATGTACAAAGTAATGGTAGATGCTGCAAAGACTATCTCTTGAGCATCTCCTGGAAGCATAACACTGCTAGGCTTATGCTCAGCATTAACTTAAAGGAGTCTTCCAAACAGGAGAGAGGTGTGCCTGTGCACAGGCACACATATTACTAGGACTTAAATGAGCCAAAGAAGATATATGTAGTACTGAGAGAAGAAATGATTAATCCTGCCTGAGGAACCTGGCTAAGAAAGCCAGGTAGGGTTGGAATAGGATCTTGAGAAGGTTTTTGAAAAGTGCATGAAGGAGCATTTTGTGGTTTTGAGGAGACAGTCATCTCCTAAAAATTCTTTTCTCTTTTAGCTCTGGCTTGAAATACTTACTTCCTCATCTTCTACATGTCAGATTTCTACCCCTGTTCCAATACAAGTGGTACATTCTTTGTGGTAGGGCTGTAACATTTATCATATTAGATACTTGTGTTTAGGAATTCTATCTCCCAAGCAGCAGATCAAGTCTGACATGTTCACCTTTGTTTTTCCATGCATAGAATCTGGCATATATATAGAAGGTAAATCTTGAATGAGTTTGTGTTGTCCCACCTATTTACCCAGCCTGTGTTGAATGAAGTAAGACAATGGCCTAGAGTAATGATGGTAAGTGGTATAATATTCTTAGAGCGTAGAATTTGTTTAGAGAGGTGAGAAGTGTAATGGAAGATAATTTGAAATGTTGGTTAGGGCCTTGTATGTCAGACTGGATTTCAATGGAAGGCCTTATACTTCAAACTGAATGCAGGTGTTTGGATTTTACTGTATACAGTGTATGCTACACATGATACAGAAGTTTGGGAGACTTTTTTTTTTTTTTTTGCGGTATGCGGGCCTCTCACTGTTGTGGCCTCCCCCGTTGCGGAGCACAGGCTCCGGATGCGCAGGCTCCGGACGCGCAGGCTCAGCGGCCATGGCTCACGGGCCCAGCCGCTCCGCGGCATATGGGATCCTCCCAGACCGGGGCACGAACCCGTATCCCCTGCATCGGCAGGCGGACTCTCAACCACTTGCGCCACCAGGGAGGCCCGAAGTTTGGGAGACTTTTGAGGAAGAACTGAAATGGTCTGAATTCAATGGGAACAGACAGGATGGGACAAATTCCAAGAAATTTTCGAGTTGTCTAGATTTTGCAGTTTGAAACTTAAAGAGGGAAAGTCACTTAGGACTGAGCTTGCAAACAAGATGGTGGCACCATTAACAGAAATAAGGAAACTGCTTTCTCTTTATAGGAGAGGGTGGATATATTGGGTTACCTATGAGTTCATATGTGGGTATTTAGCAAGGGGTTAAAAATGTCAAATTTGAGTTCATGGCAGAGACTACATATAAATTTAGGTATATCTGAGAGGTGAAGCCATTTGACAATCTGAAATTGCCACATTAGAAGACAGACCTTGAGGACTTCTGCATTTCGATGAGAAGGAAAGTTGCCTCATGGTAGAAATCTAGAAACATTAAGAGGAGGTGAGCAACAGTGATAGTGTAGACAGGTAGAAGACTGAGGTCGTTGGATTTTGGGGAATTGTGACTTTTCAGAGAATTACATTCAAGGGAGAACTTAGATTATATAATATTTGAGAGGGGGAATAGAGAAGGGGAAGACTAAGATGCACAGTTAGTAATTTAGGTCAGAATATGATTTTTTTTTTAATTTTAATTTTTGGCTGTGTTGGGTCTTTGTTGCAGTGCACGGGCATCTTGTTGCGGAGCACGGGCTCTAGGCAGGCGGGCTCAGTAGTTACTGCGGCGCACGGGCTTAGTTGCTCTGTGGAATGCTCTTCCCGGCCCAGGGATCGAACCCCTGTCCCCTGCATTGGCAGGCAGATTCTTAACCACTGCTCCACCAGGGAAGTCCCCAGAATATGATTAATAAAGTGCCATGATAAAGGCCCAAAGTACTTTGAGAATTCAGGGGAAAGACGATTGTATTCTATTTGGAAATCAGGAAAGATTTTCAGGAGAACAGTATTTTAGCTGGGCCCAAATGAATGCATTTGTTGGACATATTATTTTACTACATTTCTGCTAAATTGTTTAGTCTCTGGAATAAATACCTGCAATGACTGGCTATTCATGAAGTAGCTCTGTTCTGGTTATTATTGCATTATATTGAAGCTAAATCTACCTTCCTGTAGTTTCCGTTCACTGTTCAATCAGTATTTAATTTATGCGTATTAGAACAGAACTGTCAGTCCATTTTAGACATTACGTCCATATTCATGTAGCCTGAGATTGTTTGTTTTGGGGGGAGCCCCATTATGTTAGTGATTTTTAACTAAAGAACAAACAAAAATCCTAAGTGTTTACCTAAAAGTTGAAGCTTTGGTCAAGGAAAGAAGAGAAAGAGGGCGATAACTTTTTTAAAGGAGATCTTGAAATTGAGGAAATTTGAGCATGTTGCAGGATATGAAGCACACTGTGACTTTCTTTGCTGTCTTGGATTTGTGTTTATAGCGTTACTTTCTCCTCTCCTCCATTCCCCTCTCAATGGACATAAAGAGGTTCAGAAAAGATGGTGACAGTTGATAATAGAGCAGTTTCCCATGAGAGCTGGAGTAGATGTGCTGCAGAAATTAGTCTAGGCAAATGGAGAGGAGGAAACATTTTAAGAGACAGGAATGAGGGGCTTCCCTGGTGACGCAGTGGTTAAGAATCCGCCTGCCAATGCAGGGGACATGGGTTTGAGCCCTGGCCCAGGAAGATCCCACATGACGTGGAGCAACTTAAGTCCGTGCACCACAACTACTGAGCCCACATGCCACAACTACTGAAGCCTGTGCGCCTAGGGCCTGTGCTCCGCATGAAGAGAAGCCACCACAGTGAGAAGCCCGCGCACCGCAACAAAGAGTAGCCCCCGCTCACCGCAATTAGAGAAAGCCTGCGCACAGCAACGAAGACCCAACACAGCCATAAATAAATGAACGAATGAATAAGAGAGAGAGAGAGAGAGAGAGAGAGAGAGACAGGAATAAAAGGATGTTGATTAAGATACACAGGAATTACGGGCAGACTTAGTGAATGACCTCTGAAGTAGTTGAAGCTCTGTAAGTAGTAAGGAAAGTCAGATGTAATCACGTTGGTATCTCGATGAATAAATAGGATTGATACTGCTTTTAACTGACAGGAAAAGAGTACATTTTACATTGTACATCCCAGTATGACAGCAGTCTCCACATATTCAAGTGTTTTGTGGGAAAGCAGGGCTTAATACGTGGAATTTCACTTTCTGTAAAAAGGTGTTAAATGATAATTGCTCTTATCTTTGAAGGTGCTAGAGGCCAATAGTCTCTGAAGATTCTTTTTGTACATAAGTATCCTTAAATCTTGGCTGTCTTTGTTGAACTGTATAGTCTTGTAGGTTTGACCAGAGATCGCTTCTCAATTTGTGAATTAAGAAATAAGATCCAAAAAGGTCATGACTTTTTCATGGCCTTAGATATTTAAAACCTTTCTTACTTTTATGTTCAGAGGGGTGTGTGTGTGTGTGTGTGTTTATATATCTGTGTATATATATATACATACAAACATATATAGAGAAGGACCCAAATCCCAGAAATTGCTTACCTATGATTTGGGTTCTTTGCTGTGAATAAATTTCCCTACTCCAGGGTAGAACACTGGAAGATGGCAATTGTTTCTGTAGAATACATAAATTAACCTGTTGTTAAAAGTAGGTAAGTCAGTGAGGTTGCCTTTTTCCCCTTCTATACTTTTACTTTCTGGTTGATGGAGTTGACTTTCCATCAATCGATTATATTTTAGCCTTCTAAATTGAGTCACTAAATCAGTGAAGCAAGTAACTGATATGTAAGTTACATTTAAGTCAGTGCAATTAACTGAAACACCATCCTCTAAGTAACATCTTCATTTGATTTTATCCTTCCCTCTGAGAGCCTCCCCGTAACTTTAAAAAAGTGTACTCTGCATAGCCTCTTACGTATAGCTATTTGTTAAGCTTTTACCAGATTAGTACTGCCTTATCTTGTTCACCATTTGAAGTTCACTTTTCAGGTTAACCTTTTTTGAATAAATAATAATTTATTGAGTAATCAAGTAAAAGTTACCTCCACTGCCCATCTCCTTTGCCTGTCTCTGATCTAAATTGATATCATGGCCTTATGGCCATCAACTTTAGTGACTGTATAGGTAGTGGGCAATGTGAAGCCTCTCCTGAACTTTGTTACAGTAACTCTAGTGTATTTTGATCTTTCTCTGACATTGATATGTGTAATTGGTACCTTTTTTTTTTCACTTTGGTTATACGTAGGTGACAAAAATGGTAGGTGAATATGTACTTTATAAATGTGATGGGAAATTGGGGTAAATGACAAAGTCTCACTCTAGAAAATCTGGAAATTGGGCAAAAAAAAGAAGGAAACACAAGAATCCCCAAACCCAGAAACAATCCCTAATAGTATTTTTGTCATTAACCATTTGAACAAAATTATTTTGTACATAATTATTTTATTCAGAGGGTAAGTTAGTATCTTCCCACAGCTTAAATCAGTTGTTACAGTATTTAAATGTGTAAACTTTCCACATTTTTGTTATTTTATAAAATTTTACTAGGTGAGTCTACTGTTCTTCAACCTTCCTCATCATTCAAAATAAAAATACTGTTTCTTCATTACTTTTTAAAATTTTTCTTTTTATTTATTTATAAATTTATTTATTTATTTTTGGCTGTGTTGGGTCTTCATTGCTGCGCGTGGGCAGGCTTTCTCTAGTTGCAAAGATCGGGGGCTACTCTTCATTGCGGTGCACGGGCTTCTCATTGCAGTGGCTTCTGTTGCAGAGCACGGGCTCTAGGCGTGCGGGCTTCAGGAGTTGCAGCTCACAGGCTCTAGAGTGCAGGCTAAGTAGTTGTGGCACACGGGCTTAGTTGCTCCGCGGCATGTGGGATCTTCCCAGGCCAGGGCTGGAACCTGTGTCCCCTGCATTGGCAGGCAGATTCTTAACCACTGTGCCACCAGGGAAGTCCCCTGCTTCATTACTTTAATTAATTAATTAATTAATTTGTATATTTATTTTTGGTTGTGTTGGGTTTTGGTTTCTGTGCGAGGGCTTTCTCCAGTTGCGGCGAGCGGGAGCCACTCTTCATCGCGGTGCGCGGGCCTCTCACTGTCGCAGCTTCTCCCGTTGCTAAGCACAGGCTCCAGACGCGCAAGCTCAGTAGTGTGGCTCACGGGCCTAGCCGCTCCGTGGCATGTGGGATCTTCCCGGATCGGGGCTTGAACCCGTATCCCCTGCAATGGCGGGCGGATTCTTAACCACTGCGCCACCAGGGAAGCCCCATTACTTTAAATGTAGCAAATGAGAGTTCTTTTTGTTTTTTAATAATTTATTTATTTTTGGCTGCGTTGGATCTTCGTTGCTGCACACGGGCTTTCTCTAGTTTGCGGCATGTGGACTTGTCAGTGGCTTCTCTTGTTGCGGAGCACAGGCTCTAGGCGCGTGGGCTTCAGTAGTTGTCCTTCGTGGGCTCTAGAGCGCAGGCTCAGTAGTTATGGCGCACGGGCTTAGTTGCTCCGCGGCATGTGGGATCTTCCTGGACCAGGGCTCGAACCCGTGTCCCCTGCATTGGCAGGCAGATTCTTAACCACTGTGCCACCAAGGAAGTCCTGGGAGTCCTTTTATGCATTAGAATTTGTTCATCCTTATTGAAGGTTTTTCGGTTTGGGGGAAACTAATGGCACCTGAAATGACAGTATCTGATTCTACTTTGTGGATTAACTTTTTTTTTTTTTTTTTTTTTTAATGAGTTGGTTTGATTGTGGGTGGTACAGAATTCAAGGTAGAACAAAGGTTGAAGAGCAGACTGGCAGGATTCTGGGATGGGTTTACTTTGACCTCACAGCTAAGGTAGAAGTGGCTAAGGATGAACTGAAGAGATGAGCCACTGTATGAACATTTAAGAAAAAAATGTGCCACAGGCTCCAAGACAACCCTTCATTCTAGCTAGAGGTGGCAACAGATGTTGTGGAAGAGAATTCAGGTGTTTAAACAGCAGTGGAAGTAAGGGTCACCATCACCTGAGGCATAAAGAACAGCTTAGTTTTTGCCAGAGTTCCTAATTCCACCTGTGGCCAGGGGACCCTTCCCCACGGCCTTCACTTTTACCTCCAGCTTCTTCTGCTCCTTTTTTTGTTACTGCTTGAAAGCCTTATCGTCCTCTTCCATCTCCTTGGCCTGCTTCTTGGGCTGCTTCAAGGGCTTCTTGCCACTGTGCCTTCCCCAGACCCTGCCACTGGAAGCAGTTAATTATTTTTGAAAGGAGCTAGGAGTTATATTAAAATGTAAACACATTTTTTAAATATCGAATGAGAGTTGCAAGGCAGCTGAAAAAGAGAAACAGGGAACCTAATAGACCATTATGTAAAAGTTGAGTTGGGAGTCACTAGAATTGTAGAGTTTTATCTGTAGGCTCCATTATGGCTGGTATCTGTTTTTTATTAAAAACAGCATCACAATTGTAATGATTATGGTGGGCTATCTTTGTGAAATATTTTGTTTAAAGGAAACCTACTTTGAGGGAATTCCCTGGCGGTCCAGTGGTTAGGACTCCACACTGTCACTGCCTAGGGTGTGGGTTCGATCTCTGGTCAGGGAACTAAGATCCTGCAAGCCACGTGGTTCAGCCAAAAAGAAAAAGAAAAAGAAACCTACGTTGAAATTTATTTGTTAACAGGAATTTAAACTGCATCCTGATTTACCCAGTAGATACACACACACGTATATAGTGTATATATATGTATTTAAACAAGTAATATTCAAATTTTCTTTTTTTCTCTTCCCTTTTCTCCAATTCCTAATGTTATAATTTTTACTATTTGAGGGGCTATAAACATATAAATCATTTATTTTAGATGATGAAAGGTTGTGTTTCTATTTTTATTTTGTACTTGATTTGCTTGACGTTATCTTTGAGATTTTGGGCTTATATTTTATCATAGCACCTAACCTATTCTGTTCCCTGTTTGCTTGTCTGTATTCCATGACAGACTATATACTCCTGAGGGCTAGAGTCGAGGGCTAGAGTCTTGTTCACTAGGTTATCCCATTTACTGTAAACAGTGCATGGCATGTAGTTAGGTAATTAATAGCAAAAAAGGTTGGAAAGACATACACCAAATGTAAAAAAACATTATCTGAGTGTTGAGGTTATTGCTGATTTTTAATCATAATCATTATCATTTTGAAAACAGTGAAATTAATCCCTAGAAGGAGAGAGTACAAAGAAGACAAAAATCAGTACTGTCTGTGATAAATGTAATCAACAAGTCCTGATTTGTGCCCTCTGCCTAGTTTTCAAAAATAAACTGTTGGAATCCAAGAATGTAGGAGATAATGGTCCCCAAAGGAAAAAGATACTATGAGTGGGAAGACTTTATTATGGTGCCCCTAGTCTGAGACAGTGCTGGACTCTTGGGAATTAGAAAGAGAACTATGCTACTTCCCCCTGTGTTGAAGGATAGGGAGATCAAGAAATAGAGACAAAGGGGAGATGGCAGATGTTGGAGATTATCAGTAGTTGTTTGGAATTTATTATTTTGCTGTTGTAGTTACTTTTTAATAAATGATATTTTCTTTACTTTCATTTGAATGGCTGAGAAGATTTACTTCATGGAATTTAACAAAGATGACTTTTAATGGTTATTATTCTTATGTTTGCTCCCTTAGCATTTGACATTGTGCAGCAAAGAAATGGTTATGGAGAAGCCCAGTCCGCTGCTGGTAGGGCGGGAGTTTGTGAGGCAATATTATACTTTGCTGAATAAAGCTCCAGAATATTTACACAGGTAAATTTTAATTGCATATTTGATATTTTTATTTGGTTTTATTTTCTTGAATATGACTACATATAAATTTTGTCTTTACTGTTTTATATCCTGACAGTACCTTTGCAAAGAACACCCAGTATTTTAACAGTCTGATGGCTTAAAACCAGTCTTTTTCAAGTTTTTTTGGCTCAAATCTACAGTAAGAAAAACACCTCACATTATATCCCATTATATAACACATTCACATCTGTACACATCACACACATATACACAATTACATACTCTTGATATTTTATATTTCATTTTTTTATAAAAACCACAGACTTGACCAACTAATGGGTTCTAGCCTTCATTGAAATCACAGGCTTAAGTTTGTTTTTTTTGTTTGTTTTTGAGTTGTCTGTAGCAATGTTAGGAAATGAATCAGTTAAGTGATCATACTTGTGAAAATTCCTTCTGATTGATCCACAAGGTAGTATTCCTTGGTAAAACAGCAACAGTAGCCTTGTTTACTATTTTGGCAAGAGTTGGACATCTGTAAGGTTCTTTTTTCCCAGAAATTGAAATAAAATTGATTTATATTATGAGTAGTATTTATAATTTTTGTTCTACCTGGTTTTTTTTTTTTTTTTGTGGTACGCGGACCTCTCACTGTTGTGGCCTCTCCCACTGCGGAGCACAGGCTCCGGATGTGAAGGCCCAGCGGCCATGGCTCACGGGCCCAGCCGCTCCGTGGCATGTGGGGTCTTCCCAGACCGGGGCACGAACCCGTGTCCCCTGCATCGGCAGGCGGACTCTCAACCACTGCGCCACCAGGGAAGCCCTACCTGGTTTATTTTTAACAGGTGGAAGATAAGTGAGACCTTTGTAAGTATTAGGCTCTGCAAACATTTGTTGTAGAATACTAGCCAAGTGAGTTAAGGATAAATATACCATTGTCACTACATGTGGGAAAGACTGTTAAAAGGACTTATTCGGGCCTCCCTGGTGGCGCAAGTGGTTGAGAGTCCGCCTGCCGATGCAGGGGATACGGGTTCGTGCCCCGGTCTGGGAGGATCCCATATGCCGCGGAGCGGCTGGGCCCGTGAGCCATGGCCGCTGAGCCTGCGCGTCCGGAGCCTGCGCGTCCGGAGCCTGTGCTCCGCAACGGGGGAGGCCACAACAGTGAGAGGCCCGCATACCGCAAAAAAAAAAAAAAAAAAAAAAGACTTATTCTTTTATCTATAGGTTCTCTTTATAATCATTCTGGGCATTCTAAAGTTTTACTTTGCATTATGCCCCTCCATTGTTAAACCTGTGTGTAATATTCCCTATGTTATCCCAGGGGTGTTTTTATATAACTACCACCTCCTCCCGTCCGCACCCCCCCCCCCAAATCAAAAGGAATACCTGTACATTTTCTATTATAAAAATGAACATTCGTATTGACAGGGTATGTGAATTTGAGGGAGAATGGAATTAATAAGGCCTTTTATTATCTGAAATTTAGTCTTCACAATGTAGGCATTAGCATTTTTAGCTTTTTTTTTTAACAAGGAAAAACAAGACTCTACCATCATTTCAAATAACAGCACAAACTTCTGTTTTATACTTAGCTTATGTAACAGATTTCCCTGTTAATGAACATTTAGTTTGTTTTTAATTTTTCACTTATTAACACTAATGAATATCCTTACACATGCATTTTTGTGCACCTTTCTAGTTATTTTCTTAGACTAAGTTCCTAGAAGTAGAATTGTTAAGTCAAAGGTATGACTATCTCTAAGGCTTTTCTTATACACACTTACAGCCAAATTGTCCTCCAGAAAAATGATAGCTGTTTACATGTTTGCCAGTAGTACATGAGAGAAAATAATATAAACTTAAAAATATGGGTAATGGTTAAAAGCATGGACTCTGGAGCCAGCTGCCCCAACTTGATAGGTGTGTGACCTTTGAGGAGTTAATTGTTCATTTAGATAATAGCACTTACTCCTGAGGTTGTTAGGAGAGTAAAATGAATCAATATGTATGTAGTGCACTGAGAACATTGCTTGGCATGGAGGAAGTCTTACATGTTTTATTACAATAGGAGCTGAGTTCTCTTTACGAAAAAATTAACTTTGCATGTTGATAACCTTAATTTAGGAATATATTAATTCTAATTGCTTCAGGTAATACCAGAGAAACACTAATTTGTCATGTACTTAAGAGCAGTATAAAAATATAATTGAGGAATTAGATGCCGAAATAATGTAGATTTTTTTTTAACTTAGTCTCTGAATTATTTCAGTTAATTTAAACCTAAACTTTTAACCTAAGCCTTTGGAATTAGTAATCATTTGGAACTCTCAGTAGAATGAATGTTAAACAGTATCTGATTCCCAAATTTAGATAACTGAGTTTTTGTATCTGATGGGGGGAAAATGGGTAAATTAACTACAGCATCAGTGTTTAGAATATATTTTGAATATTTCATTTTTCCACTTAATAAAATATATAGATATGGTAAGAATTAGATGAGAATAGCTAATGACTGAGTGTATATTTAGTGTGCCAGGCACACTAAGAATTCTGTGTCATTACTCATTTAATCCTTACAACAACTCTGTGGAGAGAAGTTACTCTTGTTCTGTTTTATAACCAAGGAAACTGAACTTTGAGGACTGTAAATCTCAAGATTACATAGCTAATGAGTGACAGAGCCAGACCTGGAAACTAAGTCTGTTTGACACCAGGACTCTACTGCCTCTTACACTTCTCTTCACAACTGAATGTCAATCATTATCAATGGTTTTACAGGTTTTATGGCAGGAATTCTTCTTATGTTCATGGTGGAGTAGATGCTAGTGGAAAGCCCCAGGAGGCAGTTTATGGCCAAAATGTAAGTATCAATTTCATATGCATTTTAGATTACTTTAGTTTTTTTTGAGGTAAGATAGAGATTTGGAAAATAGCTTCTTGTGCCCATGGATTTCATTTTGAATGTAATCAGCTATACTAGAATTATGTTATAGTAATCATCGAATGTGCTTTGAGTCCTTATGAACATCAATTTTGTACAAAGCACAGGTATTACACTGGCAGGGATACAAAAGAGAAAATGGAGCATTTTAATATCCTTGGTGTATTTTATACATGAAATAGTTGAGACAATGTATAACATTTATAGAAATGTGGGCTAAACCTTATGTTACAGGAGTGCATAGGAGTATATACCCTTATGACTTTGTAGAGGATGTGGGACTTCCAGTAGACTCTGAATGATAGGTTTTGGCCTTACCAAACAAGAGGAAATTGAAAGTAGGAGAAATGGCATCAGCAGACAAGCAGTAAAGTTAGGTGCGAGGTCAAGGAATAGTCAACACAGTTTACGTGAATGACTAATACTTAATACGGAACAGTGGGAGAAAGCTGCACAAAGCCTATAATATGAGACAGTCATTGTGATTTCTTGTATAGAGAGGTGACATGTTGAAACTAGTGGTTCTAGAAACATTAGTCTGTCAGTAACGCATAGCATGGTGGAATGGATTCAAATGAGGCAGTTAAGATGCTAGAGTTGCGAGGAAATCAAAGTCTGTAGTATTGAATAGGTAATGCAATATCATGAATTTGTATTTCCACCCCACCTTCTTCTCCTAATAAAGGATATACACCACAAAGTATTATCTCTGAACTTCAGCGAATGTCATACTAAAATTCGTCATGTGGATGCTCATGCAACCTTGAGTGATGGAGTAGTGGTCCAGGTCATGGGTTTGTTGTCTAATAGTGGACAGCCAGAGAGGAAGTTTATGCAAACCTTTGTTCTGGCTCCTGAAGTAAGTTTTAATTTCAATTAATTTTCACTTACGTGATTTCATTTTACTGTTAATAGTTGCTTGAAGTGGCCAGAGTTTCTTCTTGCAGGTATAAGTATGCATGTAGCGTATTTTGAGAAATATGTATTGGACCTGTTGATTAATTTATTTGAGCTTTGTGTGTGTGCTTTGACTATTTAGAAGTAAAAATGAGATCCTGATACTAATGTGTAAATAGATGATTAAGATTATAGAAATAATATTAAAAGTATGTTATTATTTAATAGGTTACATATTAAACAAAATGGAAAAATTCTGTTTGTTAATTGGTCCTGGTTCTTTTATATTGAGTAGCCATTTCTTGAGTTTCAGTATTCCTTGAGTGATCTTCTGTAATTTACTTTATATTAACATCATAGCATGTTCAACTTAGGAAAATTATCTTCAGTCTATATCATTTCTGTATTATTAAAATAGAAATTGTGTTTATTTGTTCTTTTTATGTAATACCACATTTATGGGTATTTATGGAATATTTGGATGTTGTTTTCCTATAGGGATCTGTTCCAAATAAGTTTTATGTTCACAATGATATGTTTCGTTATGAAGATGAAGTATTTGGTGATTCTGAACCAGAACTTGATGAAGGTGAGGTTACTTTGAAGATACAAGGGTTTTATCAGTATCAGTACTCTTTAAGGACATGGAAAGTGTGAAACTAAAGAAATTTGCCTCTGTCGTAACTGAGTCAAACTCCCTTTTCTCCTTTTTGTTCTTGTTCTTGTTATAAAAGAAATAGTTCATTATATGAAATTATATAAAAGTCATACATAGGAATTGAAAAATTTTCCCTCAATCTCATCCTCTGTAGATAACCAAGAGTTTGGTGCCTATTACAGAATTTTGTTGTATTCCATACTGACCAGTACTTTTATAAAAGTGAAGTACACTGGCTCAATGCTTGCTTTTTTTCACTTAATATATCTTTGTTGGCTGGGTTTTTTTTTTTTTTTTTTTTTTTGCTACACCATAATTATTTAATTGATCTTCCGTTGATATACATCAGCTTGTTTCCTTTTCTTTACCATTCTTCCTCCATTGAATCGATGTGACGAAGGAAACTGAATTATGACTTCCATAACATTTTTTTCCTCCCCTTCCCTGTTACTGATAGACCTTTTTAAAATAGAAATTCCAAAATTCATCTTGCTTGCTCTTCAGTTTAAGAGAACAAGGAATATTGCAATTAAGTGCCTTTGTAAGAAATATCATATGACTTCTTTAAACATTAAAAATATGTATATCAAATTGTGTATTAAAGCCTCTTAAAGCAAGATGTGGTATATTATGTATTTTCAGAATCAGAAGATGAAGTAGAAGAGGAACAAGAAGAAAGGCAACCATCTCCAGAACCTGTGCAAGAAAATGCTAACAGTGGTTACTATGAAGCTCACCCTGTGACGTAAGAATAGTGTCTGCAAGGCCCAATTTGGTCTAAACTATAATGTAGTTGCAAGCTGGTTTTTGTTCCTAGAATTATTGTTGAAAGTAAATTTTGCTAAAGCTATGAAACCAGCATTTGAGAATTTACTGTGTATATGCAAGGTAAATTCTATATGGAAAGCATTGTTTTATTTGATTCAAAAATTGAACTTGGGGCTTCCCTGGTGGCGCAGTGGTTGAGAATCCGCCTGCTGATGCAGGGGACATGGGTTCGTGCCCCGGTCCGGAAAGATTCCACATGCCGCGGAGTGGCTGGGCCCGATGAGCCATGGCCGCTGTGCCTGCGCGTCTGGAGCCTGTGCTCCGCAACGGGAAAGGCCACAACAGTGAGAGGCCGGGGTACTGCAAAAGAAAAAAAAAATTGAACTTGATTTGGCCCAAAACTGATCATTTGCTGATAATGCATTGTGTTTGGGACAACACAGAGTAAGCATTATTTTTTGAATATGCGGTTTGTTTATAGTTAGTATTAAAGTAAACATTTTTAGTAATCTAGTTTTTAAATTATATTAAAGAAATGCTGCTTGAGAGTATTATTCCCTCTGCCTCCTAGTTCTTAATGGACTTTTGCTTCAAAACAGCTTATTACTAGTTATGCCCATTAAATTAGAGAAATGCTGAATTTTCTTTTATTTGAATTGATCGTTTCACTCATACTGAAAAGTGAACAAAATATTTTATTGTAGTAATGGAATAGAGGAGCCATTGGAAGAATCGTCTCATGAACCTGAACCTGAGCCAGAATCTGAAACAAAGACTGAAGAGCAGAAACCGCAAGTGGAGGAGAAGAACTTGGAGGAGTTAGAGGAGAAGTCTGCTTCTCCTCCTCCCGCTGAGCCTGTGTCTCTGCCACAGGAGCCACCAAAGGTTAGAGCAGAGGAGCTCTTCACACCTGTGACGTCACACTTTCTTATTTGGTGCCATTAAGGGAGCATGACCTTTGTTCTGTTATTTAAATTGTTTAATAGTAAGCTATGCTGTTTTTATGTATATGAAAGAAGCTGTGGGGATTTTTTTGGTAATTCTGAGGAAATTTTATTGTATTTTCACCCCCTAAAAAACACCCCTCAGGGTAAAATTTAAGATGAATCCTTGTCTGTGTGCAGTGTTTAGTATCTTCTAGTCCATGTACTAAAACTGAGAGTTGCTCTTCCATTCTGTATTAAGTCCTCTACGCACGGATGCAACAGGAGTCATGCAATTTCCCAACTTAAAACAAGTTGGCCTATTGCTAAGAGAAGTGATACAAGTTATTTCTGGTTTAAATGGGAACAATTTCCTTACTACACCAATTAAACTATCTTGGAAACATGAGTGACACCCATAGTGTATCATTTAAACCTACCTAAAACACCTTTTATCTTTCTGTAAAGTAGAAGGTTAAAGTATATTTGCGTAGTGAGAGAAGGAGATTCCTTGTTCAATTTGTGAATGTCTGTTAAACTTTCCAGCTAGTACTTTCTTCTTTCCTATCCTTCCCCTCTCCCCTTGACACCATCACAACACCTTATCTTCCCCCAAAAGGGGAAAGAAATTGGTTCTATTAGGTTCTTATTTTTCTAGCATGTGTAGTTGTTAGTGGTTTTGTTTGCCACTTGCTCATCTCCTTAGAGCATATAGGAACTTGCTTATGGATTTATTTAGTAGTTCAGACAAAACAGTCAAATAATCTTGCATAATGAGATTTTGAAAGCTGGCACATAGACTGGCATGTGTGTGTGTGCCTTTCTTTTAGGAGTCCTCCAATATAGAACAATAGTTTAGAAATGAAAAGAAAATATATATTTGGAAGTTTCCCTATAGGAATGTTGGTGGTTTTCCATGATTAGTAGTCTAGGTTTGTTGCATTTCCTGCAGGCTTTCTCCTGGGCTTCAGTGACCAGTAAAAACCTGCCTCCTAGTGGTACTGTTTCTTCCTCTGGAATTCCACCCCATGTTAAAGCACCAGTCTCACAGGTAACCAATCTGTGAACACATTGGATTGTATCCTTGTTACATTGCCAATTGCTTATCTTTTTCATACTTTTTAAAATGAGTCAATCAGAAATTATGGATTAAATATACAAAAAAATTGTATTAAATGTCAGTGCACCCACTTTAAATGCCAAATCTCCATTCATCATCTACATAGGTGGTATTTGGGGTTTGGGTGTGTCAAATACAGATTAAGTTAGTTTTACCAATATATATTGTCATTTAAAAGCCTTCTTAAAATAACCAAAAAAATATCCTTTTTAAAAATTTAGAATTTTATTTAGCAGAAATATTTTAGGGAAGAAATTTGGAAAGGCACAAAGTAGTATGGCATTATAAAGAATCATTGTTCTTTAAAAATAGAAAAAACTAAAAAAATACACTGCCTAAGCTTTCAGTCTGTAAGTGGTTCATACCGTTTAATTGAAGCCTGTACCAACTTATGACTGTAGTGTTCACCTTAACTGATCGTTCTAGCATTCTGCTTTTTGTCTGTTTGTCATCTTACCCATTTCAGAGCTTTCAAAAACATTGAAAATAAGACACTGGCTACCTAATAAGTTTATTAGGTGTAGTGTAGAATTAACTAAATGCTAAAGTTAATAGGCACAGTTAAAGGGTGTCCAATACTTTCCCCTACATTTTGAATCAAACTTCGTTCCACTAGAAAATTTACATTTAGAATGGTTAGTGCACATAAAATTGTGTTTATATACCTCTTTATATGCTCTAAACAGTGAAACTGAGATTTCAAAAGTAGCTAGTAATTATTAGACAGCCTTTCTGGTGGTGTATGCATAATCAGCTAACGTAATAGAATACATGATCTCGTGATACCTTTTTTTTTTCAGTAGATATTCAGGAAATATTGAGTAATTACCTCAGATCACGAAGTAGAATTCTGTCTTAATGCAGAAAATTAATTTGCCAGGTATTGACTGCTTTTCTACCCATCTGAAGACTCAATAAATGACTTACGGATTTTTTTTTTGAAATGCTTGATTTCTTACCAGATTTGCATTAGGAATCCTTTGGATTGCTACTTGATTTCAGAGAGTTGGCTACATTTATTTTAAACTCACTGCTAGTTAAAAGTTAGAGTAGCTTATACCTCTTACACCTTTAGTGTGGCACCAGGCATTGTGCAAAGTACTAGCACTTAATATTTATTCTTATCTAATCCTCACAACCACCCTGTGAGTATGGTTACTGTTATTATTCCTGTTTTACAGATAAGTAAATTAAGGGCTAGAGTACTTCACCCAAGTTCAGATAGCTATGTAAATAAAATAGTAGGGCTTCGAATTTATGCAGTTGGACACTCATGGAAGCCTATAGGTTTCTTTAGCCCTTGAAGGGGAATGTATCTCTATTTATATCAAAGAGTGCTATGTCTAAGCCATGTCTAAATTACATTATATTAGATTCTAACCTCTTGTCCAGGGGGGAAAAATTTTTTTAAGTTTTTTAAAAAAATTGTAAGTGTGTTTCCCAACCTACCCCCTTATTAAAACAAAATTTTAAACATTTATAATTTAAACTTTGAAAGAACTTTCTGATCTCCTAAAGCTATGTTAGAATGGATTCATGATTTTTTCCACTTGATTTAATAAACCCTTCGATTTTATTTTGTCACTTCGGTGTAGTATCCATTTCCTTAACACTTTTAGCGTAGATTATTAATAAAAGGAGAATTAAATCTAATTCCAGGGTATTGGTAGGCATTAATTTAGAAGTAGGTAAGTTAATTTCTTTGTAAATTTCTTGGAAGTCGATTAGTTCATTTAAATAGCTTATGTGCGGTTGAAATACATATTAGTTGTGGTTTTACCTGCTGTTCAGTTGATTTGATGGTTTCATGTTTATTTCATATTCTATTTGATTTTCATTTGTGGAATTTGTCATGTGAGCACGCTTTTTGGTTGCATGGAATTAATTGTAAGGCCCTAAAGTAATATGTGGTATCTTATTTATTTTACCTCCTTGGAGCAAATAGTTTTCATGAAATTGAGCGTGAAGAATTGTAAGTGTACAGCTGGCTTAGTTGACATACAGTAATCAGTTACTGAAAGAAATTTTGATAATTTTTTTTTTGGTCTCATTTTTCCTATATTGGCATCATCTAATATCTAAAAGTCAGGTTGCTAAATTAATGTATGGATTATTTGTAAGATGTTGGCACTTACTTAAATTTGTGTTTTTTAATTTTAAATCCTTAAAGGATAATGAAGAACTTTTTTGTTTTGTTACTTGCAGTTATTTTTGTTTTAGTAATCTGTCTTGAAAAGAATCTGAATCAGTCAGCCAGAATTCTTTTTCTTGGTTTGAATGAGTCAAGGTTTTTCTGAGACACTTAAATTAAAAGGTGTACATTTGCTTTTTTTTTTTTTTGCGGTATGCGGGCCTCTCACTGTTGTGGCCTCCCCCGTTGCGGAGCACAGGCTCCGGACGCGCAGGCTCAGCGGCCATGGCTCACGGGCCCAGCCGCTCCGCGGCATATGGGATCCTCCCAGACCAGGGCACGAACCCGTATCCCCTGCATCGGCAGGCGGACTCTCAACCACTTGCGCCACCAGGGAGGCCCCCATTTGCTATTTTTATTAATTAAACATACTAGCTTCATCAGACTTTGTTAGAGAATATGCTTTAATTCTGTTTTACTTTCATACTGAAGTAAGTTGTGCTTTTAGGCCCTGCCCCGCTTAGCTAAAATTTCTAAATAATTACCTTTTTCAGGCATCATATTTTCGGTCAAATTATTATGTAGTCTTAAATTCTAAATACAGATAGAAGTGGTTCAGGGCTGTAACTTAGGTCCCCTGGTCAGGCATAGAATATTCTCCTACATGTTTTGTGTTAGAGAACTAAAAATGTAATTTAATTTTAAATGAACCAATAGTTACTGAACATCTATGTCTAATGGCACTGTGCTTGGTTCTTTATCTGGTGTAGAAATAAATTAAGATACGGTCATTGTAGGAATAAATACATCCTAAAAACCTGGGAAAATTAAACATTAAAAATTTTTTTTTAACTAGCAAAATTCTAGAACATGGAAAGCAACTTCATTTTGAGGGAAATGGAAAATCTATATGGAAGAAAAACAATTGGGGGAGACAGGCAAATCTGTTAAAAACTGCTAGAGTAGGAGATAATATACCTTTTGGTTATAGTGGGTGAAATTATTTATAATAAATGGTTGTTTTTGAAAGAAACATCTCTTTGTATCAAAATGTATCCTTGCAAATTACAATATCCCAGTTATATAAATTATGAAAGAGTTTGAGCCACTGCCTGGGCTGAGGTACTCAGAGACGATCAGCCATAAAGATAGGACTGAAATTACTAGCTTTCTGATTTGAGGATACATTCTTCATATTCCTGCTGAGGGTTTTCAGCATCCTTTGCAGGTGCATGTTTTTTGTCTCTTCCTTGGACCATAAGTAATTTAGGCAATAGACACAGCCTGAAGAGGTTGGGAATACTGAAAATGCCAGTGTATTAAGGAAAAGGAATAGATGCAGATGTCATTTTGTTTTTAGCATAGTTACTTTAAATATATGTGTTTAATTTAGCAGTTAGCAGAAACTTTTGGAGGGTACCTTAAAATGAACTATTACTTCCCCTGCCACCCCCAAGAATTAATTAAGAAACATTGTTGGGGTCAGTCCTTAAATAAATGCACACCTCCCCCATTAGGAGGAACAATAGGGAGCTAAAGGACTTCTTTGACTATTTGAGATGCTATCAACACGTTCCTATCTTGTTTTTTTATGTGCATTTTAACTTCAAGATAGTAATTTTAGATGCTAGAGTACACTAAATTGTATATTTTGAACTATCAAAATATGGATTTTTTTAAAAAAATTATGGGATGGGGTTTAGAAGATATTGCTGAGCACTATTAAATTTGACGGGCAGCATACTAGATAATTAGAAAGGATGTGTCATATATTCTTGTCTTCCTAAGATAAAGATAGCTTTTTATTTTGTATATGTATTTACATGGAGTGGCTCATCTTGCATTTTTGAATTCTGTAGCGATACCTTTTATGCTATCTCAATGTGGATGTAACTTTATTGAAAAAATATGGTTGTAAATAAAAAGCAGCTTATTGTGAGTTATAGCCTTGAGTGAGAAAATAAAATTTACCCTACAGTCCTAGATTGGTACAGAATATCTTTATAAAAATTTATGTTTCACATATATCGGACACTATGTTAAAAATATTCTGAACTTAAAATGACCATTATGCCTTGGTTGTTTCTTTAGTTGTTTTTCTCCTGTGGAATGTGTTTCTTTACAATGTGTTTTTTCCCTTGTATTTTAGCCGAGAGTGGAAGCTAAACCAGAAGTTCAGTCTCAGCCACCACGTGTGCGTGAACAGCGACCTAGAGAACGACCTGGTTTTCCTCCTAGAGGACCAAGACCAGGTGAGTCAGCCCCTTCTGTGGCCTTCAGCACTTAAGCACTTGAAAAGTTGAAGACCGAACTTAAAAAAAAAAAAATTATAATGTGTTTTATATGCAAATCATTTTAGTACCAAACTGCTTAAAGGCTTAAGTAACCTGCTAAATATAGCCTGGGCAAAACAACTTTTAGGGGAAGATTAGTTGACATGCCATAGAGACATGTATTTTGAAGGTGTAAAAGAATTTTGAGACACATTTTATTTGGTTATTGTCACTGGTTCTAAGAATTCAAAACCGAGCTGCCAATAACCTACTCTCTTACTTAGCACTCTTATCTCTTCACAGATAAACAGTAAGCACACCCTGATTCTTCTTATTTTGGTTGTCTTAGGTATTAAGTAACTTGTCATGATTTTTGACTTGTTTCCATTTTTAGCTAATATATGTAGAACTTCTGTTTGAATTCTATAAGTATGTTTAGATTGCTTTTGGGAGGAGGTGGGAGATGTATACATCAAATTTAGAAAATGTAATTTTTTCCCACAAAAGTAAAATAAGTAATGTGCTATTATTAAGAAGTCATGGGAGCTGGGGTTTATCCTAGCTTTGTCAGTGATTGAGTTTATGATCTTGGGTGAGACCCTTAAATCCTGAGCTTCTCTTACACCATTCAGTTACTACACATATTTTTCCTGTGTGATGCCTTTCTTTATATGCCTCATTGTGTTCCTTGTGTCATTGGGAGGATCAAATAAGATTTTATATATATACATATAAGAGCACTCTTATGTGTATAAAAGGCTATATAAATGAGATGTTATTGCTATTAAATTTATGGATTTGGCTGTAATTTCATACAACCAAAGATTTATTTGTGAATTTCAAAATACTAAACAATTATTTAGTACAAGTATACCTCACTATTTGAAATCTATTTGGTTTCTGGGTGATGGCAGGAGTTTGGTTAAGGAGGAATACTTGTACTGCTAGTATTTGGCTTTCATATAATCAGACCAGTAGACCTAGAAGAAGGGACTTCAGCAATCTAGTCAGTGTCATCTTTTTTTCTAACTAACCTACTAATAATAGGCGTTTCCACCTCTGTTCAAGGAGCTCACTATCTTATTAAATAAACAGGAATATCAAGGTTTTTTTTTTTACATTCATTGCTTTGAGCTAGTTTTTGTATGACATTGTAAACTTTAATATCTGCTCTATTCCTTTTCTCAGGCAGAGGAGATATTGAACAGAATGAAGCTGATAACCGTAGAATAATTCGGTATCCAGATAGTCATCAACTCTTTGTTGGTAACTTGCCACATGATATTGATGAAAATGAACTGAAAGAGTTCTTCATGAGTAAGTAGTTTATTTTGCTTTATTGTAAAATTAAACAGGAGGAGAAGAGAACTCTTTTCATAATGTATTGAGGATTTTTAAGAAGAAACATTTACCCCTCTGTACTATGTATATCTCTAGGTACTAATCACCTTGATCAGAAGGGAGTAGAAGGTTATACCAGATGTTTCTCAGTGACTGTACTGAGTGTTGACTGGCCTGGTTCTGTAGAGGTTAGAAGAAAGAGCTGGATGAATCAGTCTTAGATGTGGAAATGGGATTCATTTGGCAAATTGAAGTCAGAAATAGAAAATAACATTGTCTCTCTGAAACTGTGTAGGTAACTTCCCTTTAAAAAGGCGTAATAGAGATGCAGAAGGGTAACAAAACAAGCTAGTTTTTGTTGGCATCTTAAGTGAATGACCTGTAAGAGTGAATGTACCTTAATTGTCACTGGGTATGGCAGCTTGCAACTTTTGTTTTGAAATGGATCAAGGAGATTAAGGCATTTCATCCTGAACAATTAAAGTCACAAAATATTCTGTTAAAATATTTAACCCTTGGTGTACTGTATATTTTCACAGGTTTTGGAAACGTTGTGGAACTTCGCATCAATACCAAGGGTGTTGGGGGAAAGCTTCCAAATTTTGGTTTTGTGGTTTTTGATGACTCTGAACCAGTTCAGAGAATCTTAATTGCAAAAGTAAGTGACTTAAAGGGCATAATTCAATACTTTATTATTCCTGTTGTATTTAGTATTACTTAGAAAGTCTTTTTTAAATGGTAAAGTTAAAAATAGTTTACTATGAAATGGTATTTATGCAAGGAATAAAGAGTTGTTAGTAGTTTTAAAGTCTGAAGTATGGATTGTTTTAAATTTATTTCATTATTTGCTCTGGTAATGAAGGTTGGAATAGATTGCATATTGAGAATTGCATGAGAAGTTTTTTTGTCTCCCTGGATTTTCTTACTTATGTATGATACTACATTACTATTATTGTCTAACCTGCCCATGTAAAATTTTTTCTTCCCTTGTAAAGCCAATTATGTTTCGAGGGGAAGTACGTTTAAATGTGGAAGAGAAAAAGACAAGAGCTGCCAGAGAGCGAGAAACTCGAGGTGGTGGTGATGATCGCAGGGATATTAGGCGCAATGATCGAGGTCCTGGTGGTCCCCGTGGAATAGTGGGCGGTGGAATGCTGCGGGACCGGGATGGAAGAGGACCCCCTCCAAGAGGTGGCATGGCACAGAAACTTGGCTCTGGGAGAGGAACCGGGCAGATGGAAGGCCGCTTCACAGGACAGCGTCGCTGAGGCTCCACTGTTGGCAAAGTCTTGGCAGTGGTACATTATTCATCGTGTTTGCATTCTTGTTAATTTTTTTTGGCTTTGGAATGTGACACAGCCTTTTTGATCATTTCTTTGATGTGAAAAGCATCTTTTGGTTATCAGTTAAATTGAGGTGGACATTATTTCCCCAGTTTTACAACAGGATTCGCATTGTTAATTTATAAATCTAGACTTGGAGAATTAAGGACTGAGAAATGACCATATCTTAAACTGTCTGCAACAAAATGAACTTAAAAGGACATGCCCAACTGAATTCAGGTCCTTTGAGTCAAAAAAAATCCTCTGCTGCACATTTTGTTTAAGTGTTATCGTTTCTGCCTATTAATGTTGGAAACACAAATAGTGCAATTTGTGCAATTGGAGAATCTTGCCTTTTTCCTTGGCTCCCCCCAAAAATACAAACCAACAGAAACTTGTTATGCACTCATCAAAATGCACTAATGGGTACTCTGAACTCATTAACATTGACATCTGCAAAGGAGGCAACAGGGGAAAAAAATCTTTCATCTTTTTTTCCAGTAGCGCATAGTTGTGAAATGATGAGGGCATTTTTACCTGCTTGCTGTGACCAGCGTGTGTATACATAAACCTTAACAAGACTACAAGTATATTCCAGAAGGAAATCATTTAGTTATGAACTAAATAACAAAAATCAGAACTTCAAATGCTATGGTCTTGAATATTAGACCAGATTTAGTAGCTCCATATCTAAGATTTTTCTACCTGCCCCTCTTCAGTACAGGGATGGCTGGCTGCTCAACACACTCCTCCTCCCCCGTTTCCTTTCTTTAAGCTGTGTACAGTGAAAATTGTCTTTACTGTATTTTGTTCTCTGGTAATGTAATGAGCATGATGGTGCCTTCTATTAATACATCATTCCAGTCTTGCTGGTAATTTTGTACAGTATAGTGTATGAATTGCTGTGCTGCAAAGCCAAACAGCTACAAAATGTCGAAAAATCAATTGAAGTGTATAAAAATTGCAGTATCTTTAAAATCAGTAAAATTGACTAGCATATTATTACCTTGTTCTTCAGTTAACAACTTTGTGTTCTCTGTGGGAGGGAGTCTTGTGTGTTTGGGAGGGAGGGGGAAGGAGGAAGTCAGTTATTTGAGTAAGTCTCTTGTTGACTTTTCTGTTAGCCTGAATGTGAACGTTGAAGCGTATCACTTGAGAGGTGCTGGAAAAGTCAATCAACTTGATGTACATTTTTAGTGACATTTTAAAAGCAGTCCGATTCCATAAACGGCAAGTAAACCTGGAGTGAGGATACTGCAATTTTCAGAGAAAAGAACAGCAGCTCTTAAGTGTTTGCATTTTCTATTTGGGGGGCAGGGAACTGTCATTCATTTTGCACAATTCTTGAACTGATGTCAGCACCCGAGTGGCTCTGAATTTAAGTCTGGGACGACATCTTTTATTTTTACATGAATTTCTAAACAATTCTGTGAGCAAAGTTTGTAGCTGCTGGATTATTGTCTGTCTTTATAGCAAGTTCCAGTAAACCACAAGTATGACAAAAGGATATCCAATTTTATGCTTGGAGCATTTAGTACCTACTAGTTTCTGGATGTTACAGGCTAGGAGTGGGGTAAATAAGTGTGACCACTTAAAGCTGCTTGTTAGCATGGAAGACTTCTCCATTCTATCTTAGTAAAAACAAACAAAAAATGCACTTGACATAATAGCAAACTGGTTCTGAATTATGGAACTGTTTGCTGTTTAGTAAACTAGCAAATGATGCACATATTTTGTTTTTCATGTACTGGGCGGTATAAGTAAAATTAAATCTGTCCCTTTTTTTCCCCCTTGAATGAGGTCTTCCATGTTCGAGGAAAAGTCTTGCACTATTGCGTATATTTTGGGGACACAGACTTCTCAGTTTCCATTTTGGGGGTTAAGGATTTTTTTCCTGTTTGAAATACTTTTACACTTTCTGATGTATAGTACTTGAAGTTCTTACCAGAAAATTACTTTTGAGTTTTGAAGCCTGTATTCAAACTGCTTTTAAATGAGTGGTTTCTTGTCAGTGTTTTGTTTTTTATAGCATATTTTCCCTCTTTCATTTCTTTCTCCTTCCCATTTTATATATATATATATATATATATATATATATATATATATATAAAATTTCCAATCCAAGATATTGCCCTGCCACCCATGAAAACTTCTGGCACCAAAAGTAATGACAAATGTTAAGTGTAATAGAAAATTAAAGCAAAGAGCCATTCAGCTTCAGTCTTTACATACCACGAGTAAAACATTAAAACATCACATGGAGAAGTTTACATGGTGATTGTTCACCTGCAGTACTGTGGACTTTTAACATTTTGTCCCCTTTCAGTGAACCAGAGTAAAAGTATTCATCTATCATTACTGTTATTTGCTGTTTTTTGTTTTGTTTGTTTTTTTTTTTTTCTTTTTGGATGGTAATATTCTATTGTATCCTTATGACACTATTGCAACCAAACTGGCTTTACCATCTTGGCTTTAGTAGGTATAGAAGACAATGGATTACCATCTTTATTGCTGTAATGTGTTAAGCATTATATGCTAGTAGTATCTAGTTTAATTGTTTCAGGTGGAAAGTATTCTTTGAGTTTCCATTTTGAATGTGTTTGGACTAAACAAACAATAAACTACTGATGTCTGCAGCATTTATCTATGTCCCTAATTTAATCTGTAGGTTTGTGTTCCAGAATATTTCCTCCCAATTGCATTTCACACAACCTAAGTAAAAATAAGGAATTATTCTAAAGCCAACTATTTTTTGTGAAATTTGATATATAAAATAAATCATTTAAGTAAGACTTGAACATTGTTAGAGACCTATCTCAGCTCAGTTAGATAGCTGGTATACAAGATAAAGAATGTTAGAACAGAATAATAAGTGGTAAGGAAGGTAAGAATGATGTAAAACAGACTAAACATTTATTTTTTATAAAAATCTTGAGTTTTCCAAAGCATTGCTACATCATCTCAGAAGGAGAAGAGAAAGGGGATGGGAAGACTGAGTTAGTTATCTGAAGTTAAGGACATGACCCAGTTCAGCAATTAGAACAGATTTGTCAAGCTCTAAAGGAATATTAAAAAGGAAAGAATAGTCATAGTTATGAATATATACTTTAAATGAGTAGTGAAGTCATAAGGCATATGTAATTTCAGAACTTTGTTAAAAGGGATGATAAAAGTGAATTTTTCCTGATAATATTCATAACACTGTTTATGAAGATTCCTTAAATCAGTCTTCACAGGTCTGTACTGAAGAAAAGCCAGAACAACCATTATTTAAATACTCCTGGGCAGTAAGACTTAAGATTTTTATAAATGTATATTAAATTCCTTTCAATGTTAATTATAATGTATAATAACATCTAATTTTATGGCTGTGGAAAAAATTTTTAGAGGGGGTAAAATGTATATGTGACACTATATTGCAAACAGAACCAGATTTGAAGGAGCAAAATATCATTTGGTCCAGGAAATTTATATGGAACAAAATATTTGAAAGTTTTAGCCATACAAGATGCTACGTTTCAACTGTGTTATATAAGATAGTCTTTGTATCAAGTGAATGAAAATTTAGTGGATATATGTTCATATTTTTCCTTTAAATTAGGACAACTTGCTCATCATTTATATTTAACTACAGATGAAGACTTGATTTTTTTTCATTCTGTGTTCATAAGACTTTCTAGTTATTAAGTCTTGATCAATTTAATGCCAGAATTCTAAGTTATTTTAAATTACTGGATAAGTGAGTTATTTATTATGTCCTGAAAGAGATTTCCCTTCGTGATGGACTTCAGTGGGTTCATATAGAGAGTAATTGTTTTTTAAAAAATTTGCATAATTAAGTCAGAATTCCTAAGTAATGAAGTTTCTGGGTATTTTTGACAAAGACTGAAATCTTCCTATCTATTTATGTAGTATATAAACACCTTATACTTCAGAATTAATAGGAAATGAAGTCTGTTTTTAGCATTACCAAATACTGGGCAAAATACTATAAATGTGGGTTTAGGATTAAACATTCACAGAAAGATAACTACTCTTGTCCTTGATCTCCTAAGTTTTGATAAAGCTGATTGCCTACTTGGAATGCTTTGTTTTGTGACATTAATAATATTCTTTTAACTGTTCCTGTTTTCTGTACTCTTTATCACCCCATAACCACCATTATCCCCCCAACACACACACACACACACACAATCTGTCCTCAGTCTCTTTCCCCACAAATTTTCTCTGAATGGTTTCATTTAAGCCAGGAACTACCTTAGCTTCGGTATATTGTCCATTCAGTAGATTCCATATAGTGTGATGGTCAAGAGAAGGGCTTTGGAGACAGCCTGGCCTTGAATGGCAACTCCACCATTCAGTGGTTACATTTTCTGAGCTCCTGTTTAACTCATTTGTAAAATGAGGTGGATGGTTGTGAGGATTCAGTGAGTTAATACATAAAGCACCTAAAACAATGTATTGGGCACTCAGCAAGTGTTACCTGATACTGTTTTTTACTCAGTTGAATTTCTACTGCCTCCCTATTCTGTGTTTTAAACACTTCTTTTTTAAATCCTTTTTTGCCTTGTCCCCTTCTGAAGTCCTTCAGTAATTCAGAATTCGAAAGTCCAAAATAATGTGTTTTCTCTTGCTAAGTGATATGCATGCCTGGCTCTCTGATAATGAACATCTCTATTTTTCTGACCTATTTAACCTAGAAATGTTTGGAGTCTCATCTGTTCTACTTAATATTTTCTGTTTGTCTCCCTTCTATCCATTTTCAGGCTGCAGGAAGATCTGTTCATGCTCTTCTGATTAACTTTCACTGGCTCATTTAATTCATTAACTCTTGAGCTTCTATGTGCCAGGTGCTGTTCTAGGTACTGTTGATAAATGAACAAGGTTCCCCGCTCTCAGGTTAAAAAGGTCTAAAAGTTATTGTTTGCATATTTAAGAAGGTAGCTAGGGGGCAGACCATAAGAAGGTAGGTCCTTATCCCAAGAGCAATAGGAAGTTGAAGGTTTTGTTGAGTGACGGGAAGGTAATTCTACTTTGAAATCTCGAGTTCAATAAGTTGGGTCTCTGGGTTAATGGAAGGAGTTAAGTAATGAGTAAATGAGGTGAAAGGATGCTGTAGTAGTTCAGTCAAGAGCTGTGAAAGTAGAATGGTTGTAGTAGCTTGGACTAGAGTGGTGATGTTAGAAACCTAAAGAATTTGAAAGACTTAGGGGGTAAAACAGCCAGGTCTTGGTGAGGAAGGTGGTATGTAAGAAATCTGAAGTTGTTCACTTGCATAATTGGAAAAGTAAGGTGATATGTGGAACAAATTACTGATTTAAAAAAAACAGGTTTCATGATGGGGAGGCAGGAGTGCTATTGGAACCCTATTGGCTTTCGGTGTGAAATGGACCTGAAAAGAGGAAGCTGTATAGAAGGGTATGTAATTGTGAGTTGTGCCTTTTAATTTCAAAAACAGTATATAGAGTGGCAAGTTTTATGTGTATTTTATTTTACGACAACACAAAAGCATGGTATGCACATCATAGAAAGTAAAGAGAATCCAAAAGAATGAACATCCACAATTCAGCCTGTAGATCCCTATAAATACCGTGTGTGTGTGTGTGTGTGTGTGTGTTTATACTATTAAACATTGCTTTAATGAAGACAGACCACTTAATGGTGTTTATCAAGTGCTTATTGAGCACCTCTGTGTGCCAGGCACTGTTCTTGATGTTGAGGGTACATGAGCAGGACAAGTCCGTTGGTCTCCCTCTGAGCTTATGTACTTTGCAATGGAGAAAAGTAGTTGTAATTGCGATGTAAAGTAAGATAAAGCAACTGAGTGGCAGCTTTAGATGCCTAGAGTTGACATGAAACATAGGAGCTCTCCACTCAGGGACTAGATAACATGTAAACCTTATAAAATTGGAAAAACTTAGAGGGTAATGAGAAGAAGCTGGGATAGGTGGATTTGGGTCAAGGGGGGCAAAATGCTAACAGGTAAACTAGACTAGATCATGTAATTAGCCTGCGTAAGCAGTTTATTTGGATATCTTTCTAATTGCAGTATGAAGCCATTAAAGAGAATCAAGCATAGGAGTGATATGCCATGTAGAGGCTAGATGGTAGGAGGATAAGAATGGAAATGAAGCTGTTGTGGTAGTTCAAGACTACTATATCTGAGGAAGGGAAATAGATTTATTTAGGTTATTTTTTGGCAGCTGAATTTAGGTGTCTGAAAGGAACTGAGAATGATTCAAGTTCTGAATAGTTAGCATAAATGAACAAGTCAATGAAAATCAGATATTTCCACTTTAAAATAGTGTAACCAGTAAAATAGTTATCTTTACACCCATTTTTATCTCAAATGATTTTCCTCCAATATTTGAGGATATACTGTGAATCATACTGCTGGTAGCTTTACATCTGATTTCATATTTAGGCAAACTAAGGTGTAGTTATCTATTTTACAGTCAGGGAGACAGGCTCAGAAAGTTTATTATGGTTACGCTAGTATGAAATGATTTGAAATACTGGATTAGCTATGAGTTGATCTACTTTAAAAGAGTGATTTTAGGAAAAATGGGTTTTAAGCACTAAAAGTTTAAACTTTGCAACATATTTTTATCCTGGCTTTATTTCAGAAAGTTGGAAAATCACAGCCTCCAGCATTAGCAGGCCTAAAATTAATTCAGGAACTACTACATTTCAGGAACTACAGCGTTAAGCAATGAGGCAGAGTGCAGACTTGGAACAGAAATCAAATAGCTGTTAAATACTGTGAGTCTCTGAGCTGAGAAAAAGGAAGAATTTTTGAGGACTTGTCGTTCTATCTTAATCTGATAACCCTATTAAATTCATCTATTGTTTTTTAAAGAGGTGAACTAAAGCTTGGAGAGGTAAAAACAAAGCTCTGCCTGGCGTATGGTGACGAGGATAGTGACTTGGAATAGAAAACAGATGTGAGACATTTCAGTTGGATGGTGACTTATCAGGAGTAGTGATGTTTCAAAGATAGCACTAAAGTAACCAGTATGTGTGCAGGAAGTGAGAAAGACTTGTATAGCAGTCAGTGAATATTGGCATCTAATATGTGCCAGAAACCTCCCTAGGTGCTGGCTGGCAATACAGCAAATACAGCCTACCCTCAGGAAACTTGTAGTTTTTGAGGGAGGGAAGCAACAAACAAGTAATTTCAGTCCTGATTAGTCCTGGGCATAATACAACTCATTTAGTTCCAACAGCAATCCTGTGAGGAGTACTATTTATTTTACAGAAGGATACATTCAGGCACAATGGGGTTAGTTACTTTTCCAGTAGCACCTGGCTAATGGGGGATAGAACTAGTAGGGAATGTAATAGTAACTGGAGATGGGGCTGTTCCTTAATCACTACCGGGGGTGGTAATGAAAGGCCTCAAGAGGTACATTTGAGATCTGAAATGAAGAGAAAGCAGCTTTGAGAAGGAAGAGCATTCCAAATAGAACAAATGCAGAGGCCCTGTATTTGGAAGGAGTTTGGAGTGTTCAAGGGCATTAACGCCAGTGTGGCCATAATAAGCAGCTGATATCAAGAGATAGGTAACTGCTAAATCGAGAATGGCCTTGTAGTTGGATTTTACTCTTGAACTGGGATTGTAGGGATCTGGGCAAGGAAATGATGTGATCTGAACTAGCAGGGAACCAGTCAGGAAGGGCTGTTGGGTGATGTCGATGGTTGCTTGGATTAGGGTTGGAGCAGTGAATATGGTGATAAATGGTCAGTTAATAAGATAATTTGGGATACAACCTACAACACTTTATTATGAATTGGAGTTTGAATGTGAGGGAAAGATCATTTTCAAGGATGACTCCTAGGATTTTTATGCACCTTGGTGTGGAAGGCAGTACTCTTACTGAGATAGAGAAGCAGGAATGAAATGTGGAGGGAAGATCAACAGTTCTCTTATATCCATGTTAAGTTTCATATGCCAGTTGAATGTCCAAGAAGAAATGTCAGGCGGTATGCTATGATTTTGGAATTCTGAGGAGAGCTCTGTGCTGTGATTGGTCAGCAGAGGTCTTTGCAGCTATTGGGTTAGAGGAGATCATCTAGGAAGAGAGTGTACAGAAGAGAAGAGGCTGAGGACCCAGCCCTCTGACACTCCCAACATGTAGGGTTCTAGAACAGGAGAACCATGCAAAGAAAATAGACAAAATATGGCAAATATTGGTGTCGTGGAAAACTAAGTTTCAAGAATTTGTCTTGGAAAGTATAGAAAGTTGTGTCATGCTGCTGAGAGGTCAAAGAAGGTGGCGAATTAATTAGGGTGGACTAACTGCTAAAATAAATAGACGCCAAAATGTCTAATGGCTCAAACACAGTAGTTTCCCCCCACCATATAACAAAAGGGGGAGTGGTCATGAAGAGGTCAGTAGTCTGTCTCCCCCTCACTTAATCATTTAGGGACCCAGATGAATGAAGCCTCTACTAACTTCACAGTGTGGCTTCAAGATCACATTATAGTCATCTCCATTACAGCTAGCTGGAAGGGAAGAGGAACATGATCTTTTTTTTTTTTTTAATTTTATTTATTTATTTTTGGCTGCGTTGGGTCTTCGTTGCTGCACGCGGACCCTCTCTAGCTGCGGCGAGTGGGGGCTGCTCCTCACCACAGTGCGTGGGCCTCTCACCTCGGCGGCCTCTCACGTGGCGGAGCACGGGCTCCAGGCACGCGGGCTTCAGCAGTTGTGGCACCCGGGCCTAGCTGCTCTGCAGCGCGAGGGATCCTCCCGGACCAGAGCTCCGTGTACCCTGCATTGGCAGGCAGACTCAACCACTGGGCCACCAGGGAAGCCCCAACATGGAGGATCTTGAACGGAGATTTTCATGGGCCAGGTCTGGGAATGGTACACATCTCATATTCCATTGGCTTGAATTCAGTCGCATGATCACCCCTAACTGCAGTGGAGATTACAGAAAATAAGCAAGCTATGCATAGAGAAAAAAGGAACCAGTTTACTTTGAGTAGCTAGTAATCTCTGCCACAGATGGCTTTGTGTCGGTCTTAGTGACTTCTGGGAAGAGCTATTCCAATGAAGTGATAAGGATGAAAGCCCAAGGGAGAACAGGATGTAGGAAATGAACAGACGTTTTTCTGTAGTTTTGCTATGAATATGAACAGGAATGCAGCAGAGGCTAGAGGAGGAGGGAACATCAAGGGAGAGTTTATAAGAGGCTTGTTATCAGTGCAGACAGAATGTATACTATTTTTAACATTTGAAGAATGGATTCCCAGGTTTATACTGTTATGATATAGCTGTGTTGGTGACTAACATCAAATATGGTGTATGCTGAACTTGACCAAATAAGTGGTGTATTGTACTTTAGGTTTCCAAATCTAATTGTCTTTTTTTAAATTATTATTAAAATTTTACTTTTTTTTAATGGGAAAAACTTTCACATGGAATACACTTCAAAAGGTACAGTTTTGTAAGTGAAAAGCCTTCTTCCTCCATCCCCCACCACAAAATTCTACCTAGAGGCAACCATTTTTTATCTAATTTTTTTGTACACCCTTCCAGAGATCTTTCTATATCCAAGAGAATACAAATATACATTTTTTTCTTTTTAGGCATAAGTGGTGGCCCCCTGTACAAAAGCACATTACTTTTATTATTTTGCCATATATCATGGAGGTCATTCCTTATCAGTAAATAAAGTGCCTACTCATTCTTTTTTACAGCTGCATAGTATTCCATGTTTTTTAAAAATTTTTATTGCAGTATAGTTGATTTATAGTGTTGTGTTAGCTTCTGCTGTACAGCAAAGTGTATCAGTTATACATATACATATATCCACTCTTTTTAGATTCTTTTCCCATATAGGCCATTACAGAGTATTGAGAAGAGTTCCCTGTGCTATACAGTAGGTCCTTATTAGTTATCTATTTTATATATAGTAGTGTGTATTTGTCAATCCTAGTCTCCCAGTTTATCCCTCCCCCCTGCCTGCTTTCCCCGCTGGTAACCATGAGTTTCTTTTCTACATCTGTGACTCTATTTCTGTTTGTAAATAAGTTCATTTGTACCATTTTTTAAGGTTCCACATATAAGCAATAGCATATGATATTTGTCTTTGTCTGACCTACTTCACTCAGTGTGACAATCTCTAGGTGCATCCATGTTGCTGCAAATGGCATTATTTCATTCTTTTTTTTTAAATTTATTATTTTTAGCTGTGTTGGATCTTCGTTGCTGTGCACAGGCTTTCTGTAGTGGCGAGCAGGGGCTACTCTTTGTTGTAGTGTGCTGGCTTCTCACTGCGGTGACTTCTCTTGTTGCAGAGCACGGGCTCTAAGGTGCATGGGCTTAGTAACTGCAGCACGCAGGCTCAGTAGTTGTGGCTCGTGGGCTCTAGAGCACAGGCTCAGTTGTGGCGCACAGGCTTAGTTACTCCGCGGCATGTGGGATCATCCCGGACCAGGGCTTGAACCCATGTCCCCTGCATTGGCAGGCAGATTCTTAACCACTGTGCCACCAGGGAAGCCCTATTTCATTCTTTTTTATGGCTGAGTAACATTCCATTGTGTATATGTACCACAACTTTTTTATCCATTCCTCTGTCAATGGACATTTAGGTTGCTTCCTTGTCCAGGCTATTGTAAATTGTGCTGCAATGAACACTGGGGTGCATGTATTGTTTCAAATTATGGTTTTCTCTGGATATATGCCCAGGAGTGGGATTGCAGGGTCATATGGTAGGTCTATTTTTAGCTTTTTTCTTTTTTTGGCTGTGTTGGGTCTTTGTTGCTGCATGCGGGCTTTCTCTAGTTGCGGCGAGCAGGGGCCTCTCTTGTTGTGGAGCACAGGCTCTAGGCACACGGGCTTCAGTAGTTTTGGCACACAGGCTCAGTAGTTGTGGCACGTGGGCTCTAGAGTGCAGGCTCAGTAGTTGTGGCATGTGGGCTTACTTGCTCCGCGGCATGTGGGATCTTCCTGGATCAGGGATCGAACCTGTGTCCCCTGCATTTGCAGGCAGATTCTTACCCACTGCGCCACCAGGGAAGTCCCTATTTTTAGTTTTTTAAGGAACCTCCATACTGTTCTCCATAGTGACTTTACCAATTTACACTCCCACCAACAGTGTAGGAGGGTTCTTTTTTCTTCATACCCCAACTCTCATTGTCTTAATCACTTTTAAATGTAGTAATGAGGTCATTGAATCAATTACTAGTTTGAGAACAGAATTCTATCTTCTAAGGCAAATGTCCTTCCATCAAAGGACAAGAACTTCAAAATGAGTCAGTCCATTTTTTTTGATAATTTAATTTAATTAATTTATTTGGCTGCATTGGGACTTCGTCGCTGCGCGTGGGCTTTCTCTAGTTGTGGCGGGTGGGGGCCACTCTTCGTTGTGGTGCACTGGCCTCTCATTGCAGTGGCTTCTCTTTTTTTTTTTTTTTTTTTTTTTTTTTTTTTTTGCGGTACACGGGTCTCTCACTGCTGTGGCCTCTCCCGCCGCGGAGCACAGGCTCTGGACGCACAGGCTCAGCGGCCATGGCTCACAGGCCCAGCCGCTCCGCGGCACATGGGATCCTGCTGGACCGGGGCACGATCCCACGTCCCCCGCATCGGCAGGCAGCCTCTCAACCACTGCGCCACCAGGGAAGCCTGCAGTGGCTTCTCTTGTTGAAGAGCATGAACTCTAGGTGCTTGGGCTTCAGAAGTTGTGACGTGTGGGCTCAGTAGTTGTGGCTCACTGGCTTCAGAGCGCAGGCTCAGCAGTTGTGGCACACGGGCCTAGTTGCTCCACGGCACGTGGGATCTTCCCGGACCAGGGATCAAACCCGTGTCCCCTGCATTGGTGGCAGATTCGCAACCACTGCACCACCAGGGAAGTCCCCAGTCCATTTTTTTAACAGAATGTCAGAATGTATTCATAGCTGTATGCTCAATAATATACTGAAAATAAAGAACCTTACTTTCTGTAGTCTGAAGATTTTATGGCCCTTCCTTTCACTTGGTAACTCAAATGAAGTGTGCCAAAACCCATGATCAATCAGTATTTCATGAGACCTAAGTGGTGGGGTTTTTTTTTGGTTTTTTTGGCAAGAACCTGACTGAAGCACATTTTGGGGGGATGTCCAGATATGTATAGAATGATTGTTGCCAAGAGTTACTTAACAGAGATGATTGCTAAGGTGAGAAAGAGAATTGGGCTACTCTAAGCTAAAATGTATAAATTTACTGAAAAAAGATTTCTAGGCAGGCTATGTACTTATCTTCTTGTAAGTCTATTGTTTTATATTGCAATGTCATTCACATACATAAAATTCACCCTTTTAAAGTGTACAGTTCAGTGGTTTTTAGTATATTCACAAGGTTGTATAACTCATCACTGTCTAATTCCAGAACATTTTCATTAGCCTAAAAAGAAACCCCAGGGAATTCCCTGGCGGTCCAGTGGTTACGACTCGGCGCTTTCACTGCTGAGGTCAGGTTCAATCCCTGGTCAGGGAACTAAGATCCTGCAAGCCATGCAGTGTGACCAAAAAAAGAAACCCCATACCCATTAGTAGTCACTCCTCATTCCCATATCCCCCTCAGTCCCTGGTAACTACTAATCTACATTCTGTTTGTATGGATTTGTCTATGCTGGACACTTCATATAGGTGGAATCACATAATATGTGATCTTTTGTGTCTGGCATCTTTCATTTAGCGTACTTTAAAAAATATTTATTTATTTATTTATTTGGCTGTGCCAGGTCTTAGTTGTGGCATGTGGGATCTTTAGTTGCAGCATGTGGGCTCCTTTAGTTGTGACATGCAGGCTCTTAGTTGCAGCATGCAGGATCTAGTTCCCTGACCAGGGATCAAACCTGGGCTCCCTGCACTGGGAGCACGGAGTCTTAACCACTGGACCACCAGGGAAGTCCCAGCATACTGTTTTTAAGATTCATCCAGGGCCTCCCTGGTGGCGCAGTGGTTGAGAGTCCGCCTGCCGATGCAGGGGATACGGGTTCGTGCCCCGGTCCGGGAGGATCCCATATGCCGCGGAGCGGCTGGGCCCGTGAGCCATGGCCGCTGGGCCTGCGCATCCGGAGCCTGTGCTCCGCAACGGGAGAGGCCACAACAGTGAGAGGCCCGCATACCGCAAAAAAAAAAAAAAAAAAAAAAAAGATTAATCCATGTTGTAGCATATATGAGTACTTTATTCCTTTTTAAGGGGGAATAATATTCCATTGTATGGATATAGCACAGTTTATCCATTCATCAATTGATGGACATTTGAGTTTCACTTTTTGGCTACTATGAAATCAATTCATATGAATATCAGTACTGCTGTGAACATTCATGTACAAGTTTCTGTATGAACATATGGTTTCATTTTTCTTGGGTCTATACCTAGGAATGGAATTGCTGGGTCATATGGTCCTTAGTCTCTTTTTTGTGGTACGCGGGCCTCTCACTGTTGTGGCCTCTCCCGTTGCGGAGCACAGGCTCCGGACACGCAGGCTCAGCGGCCATGGCTCACGGGCCTAGCCGCTCCGCAGCATGTGGGATCTTCCCGGACTGGGGCACGAACCCGTGTCCCCTGCGTCGGCAGGCGGACTCTCAACCACTGCGCCACCAGGGAAGCCCTCCTTAGTCTCTTTTTAACCTTTGTTTCTTTGCCATCTCTCAGGCTTTCTTCTTGTGGCCAGTCTCATACACTCCCACAGTGTTTTCTTTAGATTTTTAGAACATTTCACTTTCTTTAGTGATTAAAGTGTGCATTTCAACCTCTTTCTGTATTGTCCCACTTGTTCATGTTACGATTTTTTAGGAAAAGTTTATGACTTTTCATACTGTGACCTCAAGTTTCTTTGAATTCAGTTCCAATGACATTTTTCAATAAACTTCAGCTACTCAAAGGAATGGCCAAACATTCCACTCTTTAGAGCTCATCATCATCATCTTGTGCCATTTCCAAAATCTTAAATTCACAACTTGCTTTCTTTGACAGTAACTTTTTCTCCTTTTTCGCTCCCATTAAACCTACTCTTCATGCCTATGATGAGCTCCATTTTCTCAGTGCCCCTGTATTTTCAGCTTATTAGTTAACTTGTCATAATTTGTCTTCTGATCTAGCTGGAACCACGGCAAACCATTTCAATTGTGCTTTCTCCATCACCCTTGATTTCTTAGCTTTTTTGTTTAATCTCCTTGCACTACCACTTCTCTAAGTAGCTTACATACTGTCTATTTTCTCCATTCTTGAACCTGAGGATGCCAAGTCCTATGAAACAGAGTCAGTTGGTTTCACTGTAAATTCATGGTGTCCATGCTCAAGTGGGCACATTTTACTATTTCATATTCCTTTCATATCAAAATGTCTTCTTTCATAACTACCTATTTCAAGGAATTTCTGCTCACATATCCTTGAGCCTCAATCTCACCATTACCTTTTTTCCTGCAGAAATTTTTTTTAGAGAAGATCTAAGCCAGCTAATGTGTCTGTCCTACACTTTTCTGTTTTTCCTCTTTTCTAGAAACTTCTTCAAGGCTAAGTCCTTTTCATACTTTATTACCTTCTCTTCACTACCTGTCCTTGGTTTTTCATTAATTATTCCTTTTCTCGTCTCTAAAGCCCCTCTCTCTCTGTTCCTTTTCCCTACAAAGACTTTCTTGTTTAAAATTTCTTTTTAAAATAAACAATAACCCAATCCCGCTTCTACATAATACTACCTCCTCTTCACCAAATATGTATCAATAGATGACTTTACCTAGGATGTGTAATTCTCTGCCTCCCCACCCCCGCCCCCCTAGAAGATTTGAGTTTTATAGCAAACCATATTGTACAGACCTGGGGCCCAGGGGCTCAACCCGGCTGGGTCCCCCACTTGTCCCCTGCCAGGTTGCCTCCTTGCCATCCCCCCAAGTAGCCCCATCCTCAAGCCTTTCAAGATCCCCATGAACCCTCCCCACCAGCCTTTGATCTGCACAGTCCCTTCCCCCATCCACACACCTCCATTACCTGAGGCATGTGAATAGATCCCCCCTTCCCTACATGGTACAACCTGGTTCCCGGGGGAGGCCTGGGCTGAGGGGCAGGACTGGGCCACCAGGGATGTGTAATTCTTGAATACCCTATGCCTCCTTTACAGTTGGCTTTCAAACTCAATTCTTTTTGAAATTGTTTTCTCAAGCATTATCTAGTCACCAAATCCAGTTTTTTAGTCTTTATCCTTTTGGTTGCCTGTGGGATCTAAACAGGTTATTTTAAACTTCAGGGCCTTTTGCTTAGATGTACCTTTAAAATGTTTATGTTGTTGAATATTTCTGTAAAGTTACAAAAGTAACATTTTTACATTCTTCTTCTCAAGCTTCAGGCCTAACAAACCCAGATTTGCCACTTTATAAAAGGGAATTTGCTTCTCATATAAAAGAAGTTCATCACATTCTATTATAGCCTATAGAGATAACTAAATGGGGCATGGCTCCCTCCAACGTGGTCACACCTAAGGATAGAGCTAATTACATCTTGCATTAACTAAAGAATTATATTCTATCCATATCTAGGTCCCAGGTCTGGTCCTCATTATTACAGTTTCAGGAACTGGATTTTAAGCAATTCGATCAAGGTGATCCGGCACTGCAAGATTAATTCATTCTAAGCAAACTCACAAAAGCTTATTTATAAACCAGTATGTTTATTTCTTTGTATACAAGAAGGAATTAATACCTTAATTTTTTTTTTTTTTTTTTTTTTTTTTTGCGGTATGAGGGCCTCTCACTGTTGTGGCCTCCCCCGTTGCGGAGCACAGGCTCCGGACGCGCAGGCTCCGGACGCGCAGGCTCCGGACGCGCAGGCTCAGCGGCCATGGCTCACGGGCCCAGCCGCTCCGCGGCATATGGGATCCTCCCAGACCGGGGCACGAACCCGTATCCCCTGCATCGGCAGGCGGACTCTCAACCACTTGCGCCACCCGGGAGGCCCAATACCTTAATATTGACTATGGGTATAAATACATGCTATCCAGGACACTCTCCTAACTGGATCATGGTATTATGGATACCAAATAGAAGTACAAAATGGTTAGTTTTTATGATTTAACATGAAAATAACTGAGTGCTTAAGGCTTCCTTACTGCAGAGTATGGCTTAAACCCCAAATTCCTTGAATATGAGGAAAGCCCTGTTTCTTGTGTGACTTCAGCATGTGCATGATTCTGACCCACCAGTCTTGCCTAATCATGGATTGAGTTGGTCTGTGCCTTAAACATAGCATTCCCAGCTGCACCCTATTTGGCTGTCTGTCATATGCCAGTATTGCTCATGTCTTTTAGTTCTCCAACCGTCTTAGCCCTTTTCCTCTTATTCCATTCATGTCCTCTCTTCCCCGTCCGTTATCTCCAAGTATTTCCCTCACTTTCATTGCCCAGGCTGTCCTCCCCAGGGTCCCTTCAAACGCCAGTTCTGTCATCATTTACCTACTTTCACCTTGCCTCGCCTACTTATCACCTCCTAGACTGTCACCCTCATCTCCTACCTGGCAGACTGACCCCACTGCCCAGACCGGAAAGGAAGCGTCGAATCGCCGTCAAGCCCGAACCTTCCCGGTTGAGGGGCTTCAGAGCCCACTCCCCGGCCCAGCCGAGGAGCCTGAAGAACCCTTCATCGCGCTCTTTGCACGGTCACCCCCTTCCATTTTCACCCAATCCTACAAAACCACCACCACTTTTAGCCTCCCCGTGAGCACCAGAATCGCCTGTTGTCCTCAGTCGCGAAAAGCGGTCTCCCGGTGAAGGCAGAAAGGTGCTTCCTTACTTGAGAAGGTAGGTGTGTGCTGATGCTGGCGTCTGCACGTCAGTGATCAGAGCCTGAGCCAAGCCCCAGGTGAACTGGATGGGTGGTTGGAGCTAAGCCAATCAGAGATCTCGACGACAGAACCCAGCCAATCAGAACACGGGAGGCTCGGCGCACTCGGGGGCGGGCCCGGACTGGTGAGGATCTGCCCCTTGGAGCTTGGTGGCCAACGCCTTGGCCCAGGGCTAGCTAGAGCCGAGCAGGTTCACAGACTCCAGGGACCGGGCGCCTTACGAGCTGGGAGGCGGTGCCCTAGCACCCCAGCTAACTTCCCTACAGGCCTTGGCCTTAACAGGTATTGGCGCCTGCCGTGGACGCATTTAGACCCCGGCCTTTCCTCTCTGGAGACTTTGTGCCTATGGTTGGGGACTGAGTGAGGTCGTTGCCTTGACGACGACAGTTTGCGTCCCGCGGTCCTCCTGAGTGTGAACTTGCGGTGGGTTGAGGCCAGTCTGCCTCCCTACCTGCTTCACCTGGGATCCCTGACTGTGTCTGCGGAAGAAATCGCGACAGCAGTAGAATTGCTAGTTTGCTAGTCAGCATCTTTTAGACCTGAGAACGAGATGCATTTCACCTCAATTTTGTTTCCAAGTTGAAAACCTTTGGGTATTTCCACGCCAAAGGATTTAAAAGAAGCAGTAAGTATAATACTTTTGAAAGCTTCTATTATCTCGTTCTTTTATCTATAAGAGATTTCAACCTGTCTTTAACAAAATAAAAAATAGAATTTTTTTATTATCTAAATTATTAGTATGAGAACCATATGCTTCCATGGCACATGTCCAGAACTACCACATTGCCAATTGGCCAGGTTTCCTTTTAGTTTGTATAACCCTTAACATTCCCAAGTAGAAGGCATGAGAAGTTATGGTTTATGAGTAACTGTTTCAGGAAACAAGAGGCTTTTTAAGCCTTGATACTTTTAAAGTATTTGTGGGAAGTGCCACTTGAAAAAACAGGTGTGTTCAGTGTGCTGTGACCAAATGTGCAGTTGGTGGGAGAATACACTTGGAGTAGTCAACTTGCAGAATGTTAGCTTGTGACATGCTTCAGAACCTCTTAGACATGCTTAAGGTAATTTTAACTGTGTTCACTTTGCATTTCCAAATATTGAGAACACTAACTGCAAATGTTTTAAAATGATCCAGGTTATAGATTCCAGCTATTTTTGTCCTTGGTATGATAAGCCTAAAGTCTAGTCCTTAATAAAATATGCTGTTTTAGTGGAAGGAAAAAAAAATTAAAGGAGAGAGAGAATTACATTGAGAATATTTTTTCAAACACTGTCATTTTATTTAAAAATAGTTAATAGAGGTTAAATGGAAGTTAAAATGTCAAATGTATAGACAGTTAGTGTCAGAGACACTGTTCTGTAAACAGTTTATAGTAGAACCTACTATCAAAGCTGGTAGTAAAATAATGAAATAATTGGGTTGGTGTTGACTGGGATTTATTTATTTTCTCCCTTCCGAAGATCAGTCTTCTGACTTTCCATGTATATATACTATATAATATATAATATATATATATCCCCTAAATTGTCAAATGTAAACTGTTGAAAATGTATTGTATACATCGGATTATCACAGTTTGCTAGAACAAAGAGGATATTTGTTCTGTCTTTGTCATCAGTGTACCAATAGGGAAGAAGGAAAACATCATAATTCACAATCTGGGTAAATTAATTTTAGATTGCTGTAGGTACACTACTAATGTTATAGGTAAGAATTTTTTTTCTTTCCAAGTTTTATGAATGAGTGTTTTTATATTGTCAGGTTAAAAAAAATTCAACTATGAATCATCATTTGAATATATAGTTACCAGTAGACTATTCTTTTCCCCCCCAAACTTTTAAACCATGTTGGGATTAACAGAAATATTTTTTATTCTTTGCTTCTGGAATTTAATTTCAAAATCAGATTGTAAAAATAAATTTAACTTTGAAGTTGTAGTTTATTAGCTTTTGTATTTCATGGCGATCAAAACTTATGAAGTAAAATCTAACTGTATCTGGCCTGAAAAGTTTCTTGCTATACCAAAATATGTAGTGGAATGATTGCTGGTCCTTCACCAATTATTAGTAAAGTAAGAAAGATTTTGTTAGGACTGCCTTCATCCAGAAAATGTCATGTAATGGAATGTTAAAGAATTCTAAACACAAAATTCAAATAATCATACTTATAGTGATTAATCATTAAAAAGATTTTTGAAATACTGTATTTGGTAAACTAACATTTAATTATTAAAAATCTGCTTACATACTGTGATATCATTGCTGTTATTTTATATGTTCAATATAGGAATTTAATTACTATGGTAATAAAAGTAAAGAAAAATAGTTGATCAGAAGTTGTTAGTGTTAACTTGGTAATATTTTTCCCAATAGACTAGAAAGCGCATAAAGATCCTCAACTTTGATCTTTTAAACCTGATGTAAAAAAATAAATTTTATCTTCACTGTAACCAAATTCACCTGTGCCTTTTTCACCTTAAAGTGAAAAGGAATTGTGTTTTTCTAAAGTAAACTGTTATTGTTTTGTATAATAGTTCAAGTATTGCTTTATCTTAATTATAAATATATTGAAATTTCATTAACATGACATTTAGTAATTTAAATTTGAAGTCAATGGCTTCAATTCCATTTGCCTTGTCTATTATGAAATGTATGTGAATATTTTGACATAACTTAGATGCAGAAACATTACACAGGACAACCATCGATGCAGTGTCTGCTCTAATATGGAAAACAGGTGTGGAAGAATTAATTTGGGAGGGTGAAGGAAATTAATATACTCAACATAATTAACTCTATGTTTTGGTTTCCACAGCAAGAAAAATTCCTACTGGTTTTTAATTAAAATGGAAAAATATGAGTACCTAGGATTGGTTGGAGAAGGGAGCTATGGAATGGTGATGAAGTGTAGGAATAAAGATAGTGGAAGAATTGTGGCCATCAAGAAGTTCTTAGAAAGTGATGATGACCAAATGGTTAAAAAAATTGCTATGCGAGAAATCAAGTTACTAAAGGTAAGTTATCACATATATTGAATTGAAAAAAAATGAGTTGTTTCTTGAGTGACAGTAATTTTTTTTAAATGCTGTTTTTATATTTGTTTTATTTCCATAACTTGGTTTAAAGTATAAATTTCTTCTTTTTTGGCAGTAAACAACAAGATTACATATACATATTCATTTATCTCATGAATATAAACATGATTTTAAAATTATTTGTTGCTTCTCTCTTATCTGCCTATCTATCTATCTATTTGCCAACAACTGTGTTGGAGGTCTCTAAGACCAACCCAAGGTTTGATGATTCACTAGAACTCACAGCACGCAGCAAACAGTTGTACTCTTGGCTGTGATTTATTACAGAGAAAAGATATAAAGGAAAATCAGCACAGGGAAAGGGCACATGGGGTGAATTCCAGAGGAAACCTGTCACTTTTCTTCCAGTGGATTAACACAGGATGCACTTATTTCCTCCAGCAATCAGTTATGACAACATGTGTGAAATATTGTCTACCAAGGAATTCATTAGAGACTCAGTGCCCAGAATTTTCCTGGGCCCTTGTCACAGAGGTACCCCCTGCCTGGCTCATAACAAAATCCCAGACTCTCAGAAGAAATGCAGGTATTCAGCATAAACCATATTGTTTACACAGTGAGCCACTTTATCAGTTCTGGAAATGAAGGAACACTTCTGAAATCCCAGTACCCAGGTAGCGAACAAGGGCTCACTTTGCAAGCCAACTTTCTAGGGATAAAAGTCTCAGACCTGCTATGTTAACTACCTCCCGCCACCAACCCCCCGTCAGTCTAACCTGAAGTTTATCAATTTTATTTATCTTTAGAAAGAACCAATGTTTGGCTTTGTTGATCTTCCCTGTTGTGTATTTCTTTTCTATTTCATTAATTTTTGTTCTTTAGTATTTCATACCTTCTACTTATTTTGGGTTTATTTTACAGTTTTTTTCCTAAACTTCTGAGTTATATGCTTACTTCTTTAATTTCTAGGTTTTATTTTTCTCATATATGCATTTAAGGTTATAACTTTCCTTCTAAGAACAACTTGGTATGTATCCTAGAAATTTTGATTAGCAGTTCAGAATATTTTCTCATTTTCCTTAATTGCCAAACATGTGGAAAATTTCTAGGTTTTTCTCCTTGGTTATTTACTTTTGACCCAATTGCCCTGTGATCTGAATATATGCTATGTAAGATTTTATCCCTTCGAATAAATACCTAATATTTATCTTTTCCACTATTTATCAATTATTCCCGAGTTTCTTTTTAAAAAAAAAAAAAATATATATATATATATTTATTTATTTATTTATTTTTGGCTGCGTTGGGTCTTTGTTGCTGCGCATGGGCTTTTCTCTAGTTGCGGCGAGCGGGGGCTACTCTTTGTTGCGGTGCGCGGGCCTCTCATTGTGGTGGCTTCTCTTGTTGCAGAGCATGGGCTCTAGGCACACGGGCTTCAGTAGTTGTGGCTTGCGGGCTCTAGAGCGCAGGCTCAGTAGTTGTGGCACGTGGGTTCAGTAGTTGTGGCTCCTGGGCTCTAGAGCGCAGGCTCAGTAGTTGTGGCGCACGGGCTTAGTTGCTCCATGGCATGTGAGATCTTCCCGAACCAGGGCTTGAACCCGTGTCCACTGCATTGGTAGGCGGATTCTTAACCACTGTGCCACCAGGGAAGCCCCTGCTATATTTTTACATATCCCTTGGATTCCTCTTACCCCTCTTAGGGATTAACTACCTTTACTAGTTAACACTGATCTACATTAAATTTTCCCTGTCCTGGCACAGGCACACTACCAGCCCAGGGCCTCCTCAGTAAGTTCAAAGTACTTGCTTAGAGTGTCTTGTTTTCTGTATTCTCCATTACTGTTTATATTGAATATTGTTTTTGGAAATTTATTTGTAGAAATGTTTTGAGGCTAAGATAGATAAAAGTTATCTTCTTCCAGAGAGGATATTCATTTGCTTCTGCCAGGTGCATGGGGATGCTCCCAGTCTAGTATGTTAATCCAAATTCAAGGTACAGGTGATGTGAAGCCTGGACTGGTTCATTTCTGTTCATTTTCACTGGGGAAGGTTTAGTCCTTAGGGTCCCAGCTCAAACTGGAGGTGTTTTCTGAAAGACCCCGCCTTTGCAAGGCATTTAGACTTGACTCTTCCTTCCCTCTTAGTCCCAAGAGGACACAAAAATCTAACCTCAGTTCCATATCTGTTACTTCATAGCAAAATCAGCTTTGAGTCCTGAGATTAATTCTCTGAGTTCTCCTGTTATTGATTTTGACCCAGTAATTCCTCGCTATCATCTTTGGTCTATTTCTATATGCTTAAGAAGATTTTCAGTCCTTGTTCTCTTCCCTTTTTGGTTTTTGAGCGTTCTACTCAGATATCCTCTAGCTCAGAGATTCTTTCATCAGTTGTGTCCAGTCTACCAATAAGCCAATCAAAGGCATTCTTATTTTGTTAGAGTGCTTTTGTTTCTTAAAATTTCCTTATTTTTAAATTTTTATTTATTTATTTGGCTGCGCCGGGTCTTAGTTGAGGCACGAGAGCTCTTAGTTGCCGCATGCGGGCTCCTTAGTTGCGGCATGCAGGATCTAGTTCCCTGACCAGAGATCAAACCCGGGCTGCCTGCACTGGGAGCGCAGAGTCTTAACCACTGGACCGCCAGGGAAGTCCCTGTTTTTTGTTTTTTTAACCTCCAGCATTTCTTTTGATTCTTTTTTAGGATTTCCATCTCTCTGCTTACATTGCCCGTCTGTTCATGCATGCTGTCTACTTTACCCATTAGAGCCCTAAGCATATTAATCATAGTTGTTTTAAATTCTTGGTCTGATAATTCCTACATCCCTGCCATGTCTGCTTTTGATGATTTTTCTGTGTCTTCAAATAGTGGTTTTTGTCTTTTGGTATGCCTTGTAATTTTTTTCTTCAAGCTGGGCATGATGTACCAGGTAAAAGGAAGTGTGTAAATAGGCTTTTAGTAATGTGGGGGTGAGGTTGGAGGAAGGGAAGTGTTCTGTTGTGCCATGATTAGGTCTCAGTCTTTCAGTGAGCCTATGCCGCTAGCCTGTGAACTTTACAAGTGTTCTTCAGGTTTTTTCTCCCCTCCTTAGGTGGGATAGGATGGCTACAGTAGGCTGGAGTTGGCTGTCTCCCTTCCTCAGCTGGTTAGGCTCTGCTTAACTAGTTCCCCCCAAGGGCAGACCTTGTTAAGGACAGAGTGCTGTGGCATTTTTCCAAATGTTTCCTTTTTTCCTCTCCCTGTGAAAGCTGAAGGAGATTCTTCTCTGAAATTTACTATGGGAACTTGGCTGAGCTCCTAGAAATAACATCTTACAGTGTTGTTTGGATGCCCCTGTGACAGCGTTTCCCTGAAGTTTTTAACTCTCGGGCTTGGCCACATTGAGCTTCCGGTAACTTATCCATTGCAGTTCAGGTTTTCCTACCTTGGCATTGGTTCCCACAGAGCTTTGCCCTCGTGAGTCTCTGTTCCAGGAAGCAGAGACTCCCTGTGTTTGCTGGTTTGTCTCTCCAGTCTTGGAGCCGGTGGTTTGAGATGTCCTCATAAGAGATGAGATGTCCTCTCATCTCTTATGAATCCAAAAAGAGTTGTTGATTTTTTAGTCTACTCAGTTTTTTACTTGTTAGGATGGAGTGGAGACTTCCAAACTCCTTACATGTGGAACAGGAAACTGGAAGTCTGCATACCTTTTATTATTTTATTATGTTTTAATTTTTTGGCCGCGAGGCTTGCAGAATCTTAGTTCCTCGACCAGGGATTGAACCTGGGCCCCCAGCAGTGAAAGTGTGGAGTCCTAACCACTGGACTGCCAGGGAATTCTCTACATACCTATTAAAATTTAAGTTTACTAGAAGTTTGTGTGTGTGTGTGTGTGTGTGTGTACTTATAATAAAAATCCAAGTGAAACAATAGGCCATTAGACTAAGGTGGCTCTAATGCCTTGGCGCCCTATGTAAACAAATCAAAGGAAACCTAAGTCAGACTCAATTCCTGTAAATGCTCAAGGTTAAGACATTGTAAGTTAAGCACAACCAGTCACAAACAGTTGACTAGGCTTTCCCAAGTAAAGCAACCACTTAAGCTGGAACCAATCAAATAATTTACTTGCTTTGCTTCCATGTCTGCTCTATAAAAGCCTTTCCCTTAGCTTCTTTTTTTTCTTTTTAAAATAAATTTATTTATTTATTTATTTATGGCTGCGTTGGGTCTTCGTTGCTGCGCGTGGCCTTTCTCTAGTTGTGGCAAGCGGGGGCTACTCTTCGTTGTGGCAGGCAGGCTTCTCATTGCGGTGGCTTCTCTTGTTGCAGAGCACAGGCTCTACGTATGCGGGCTTCAGTTGTTGTGGCGCGAGGGCTCAGTAGTTGTGGCTTACAGGCTCTAGAGTGCAGGCTCAGTAGTGGTGACACAGGGGCTTAGTTGCTCTGCAGCATGTGGGATCTTCCTGGACCAGGGCTCGAACCCGTGTCCCCTGCATTGGCAGGCGGATTCTTAACCACTGTACCACCAGGCAAACCCTTTCCCTTAGCTTCTACCAGTAGAATGTTCCTAACCTCTTTCAGTATCATGCTGCCCAGTTCAAATCAATGTTTGCTCAGATAAACTCTTGTCAATTTTAACGTGTTTATCTTTTAACACACTGATACAAATTTTATTTATCTACTTATTTTAATTTTTGAAAAGGTAACATATGAATATGCTATAAAGTTAAAATGTATTTCCCTGCCACCTTTGTGTACCAGCTATTTAGTTATACCTTCCATAAGCAACTGTATCCATCAGAGGAATTCTGGTGTGTGTACATATATCAAATGGCAGCATATTCTACACACTGACCTGCATCTTGCCTTTTTTCCACTTAATGTAGCTTAGTGATTATTGCATACCCGTGGACATAAAACTGCCTTGTTCTTTTTGTTTTGTTTTGTTTTGTTTGCTGTATGTGGGCCTCTCACTGTTGTGGCCTCTCCCGTTGCGGAGCACAGGCTCCGGACGCGCAGGCTCAGTGGCCATGGCTCACAGGCCTAGCCGCTCCACGGCATGTGGGATTGTCCCGGACTGGGGCACGAACCCGTGTCCCCTGCATCAGCAGGCAGACTCTCAACCACTGCGCCACCAGGGAAGCCCGCCTTGTTCTTTTTAACTGCTGCATTTTATTTCATTGTATGGATATGCCTTAATTCACTTAATATATTTGGAAAGCGCTTTGTGATCCAACCTGGAATCTTTTGTTTTAATAGCTAAGTTTAGCCCGTTTATAGTTATGATGTAACATAAGTTTGGTCTTAGTTTTCCTTTTTTTCCCCTCTAGAGTCAGGATGGCTTACTGGTTAAGAATAAGAAATCTAAATATTTTGTATGCAAGTCAGCTGCAGGTCTGGGTGTGTTTATAAGGCAGATGTTCTGGACATGAAGGAGGAACTGAACAAAACTGAAATCTTTTCAGGAAAAGACAGAGGCTACAATTCCTGGGTTCTAATCCTCCTCTACCAGTTATTGCTGTGTGACCTTGAACAAGTTACTTAACCTCTATGTGCTTTAGTTTCCTCATCTGTAAAACAGGATAATAATTGCAACTATTTTATAGGGTTTTTGTGCTTAAGGTAATGGAACGTAGTAAGCACTATGTAGGGGTTAGTTATTATTATTTATAATATTATGTATTTTATTACTACTTTAAAAATATTTTTCTATGTAGTCTACTTTTAAAAAAATTTATTTTTGGCTGTGTTAGGTCTTTGTTGCTGAGCGCAGGCTTTTTCTAGTTGTGGTGAGCGGGGGCTACTCTTTGTTGCCGTGCGCAGGCTTCTCATTGTGGTGGCTTCTCTTGTTGTGGTGCACGGGCTCTAGGCACACGGGCTTCAGTAGTTGTGGCACAAGGGGTCAGTAGTTGTGCCTCGTGGGCTCTAGAGCGCAGACACAGTAGTTGTGGCGCATGGGCTTAGTTGTTCTGTGGCATGTGGGATCTTCCCGGACCAGGGCTCGATCCTATGTCCCCTGCATTGGCAGGTGGATTCTTAACCACTCTGCCACCAGGGAAGTCCCTAATTACTTTTTAAACATTGGACGTGTTTCCTTTGTTTTTTTTTTTTCTTATAAATGAAAATCTTTATTTCTTATTTTAATCTACAATGATTTCCCTGAGTCTTCAGAAGATTAACTTTTACATAAAATATTAAATAACAATTATAAATTATACTTTGTTGGAAAGGTTTTATTTTGTACTTTTTGTTACCTTTATAACTATAGAGTTATATAATATAGTTAATCCTTTGTAAAGTAATTATTATATTTCTGTTTCCTCCTCTCTCCCGTTCATCCACCATCTGATTTTAGAAGCTATCTTCTTTACCTTAGTGCTTACCATTAAACCTGTAAATATAATTAAACCTTATAATTAAAATTTTCAGGTCAAAAATATAATTCTGTCCCATTGACAAGGAAATCCACATACATACTCTCTTTTTTTTTTCATACTCTCTTATTTTGTTTGCATCTTCTCTTCATTCTCCTAAGTTTGTTGCTAGTATCATTTGTACATTGTTAGGTTTTAAATATTCACTTTCTATTTTGTAACTGTGATACCCACATTTGTATAACACTTAGTCCTGCACTAATGGATTTACTACTCATGTTCAGAAAATTTTCTCTGCTGGCTTTTTCTTTTTTTCTTTCTTTCTTTTTTTTTTTTTTGCGATACGCGGGCCTCTCACTGTTGTGGCCTCTCCCGTTGCGGAGCACAGGCTCCGGATGGGCAGGCTCAGCGGCCATGGCTCACAGGCCCAGCCGCTCCGCGGCACGAACCCGTGTCCCCTGCATCGGCAGGCAGACTCTCAACCACTGCGCCACCAGGGAAGCCCCTGTCTTTTTCTTGAATGACAATTTTTTGGGGTATAAATTTTCTTTCTTTCCTTGAGGATTTTGAGGACTGTATTCTAGTAGTTTCCTCCTCTTTAAAAAAGAGGCAACAGTGCATTTCCTGGCGATCTGGTGGTTAGGATTCTGTGGTTTCACTGCCGAGGGCTCGGGTTCGATCCCTGCTCGGGTAACTAAGATCCCGCAAGCTGCGTGGAGTGGCCAAAAAAAAAAAAAAGAAGCAACATTTCCTGGTGAGTGTTCATCTGCCATTTGTGTTTCCTTCTCTTTTCTTATAGTATCTTTGAATAGAGACTGGATCAGTTCCTTTTTGATTGTTTCTTATCTTGTAACAAAGTGAGCCCCTCCTGGACCAGCTATTTGTAGGAGGTTCATTTTCAGGAAAACCTGTGGTCTTGTTCCAGGCTAGCAGGAATCCACCATGGTTCACAATGATTTTCCTTACAACACAAGCCTGAGTGTGGGATTGACTTATGTTATCCTTAATTTCTCTGAAACTTGTAGTTGCAGATGTGTTCATAATGAATTGTTTTGCCTTCCACTTGGCTTCACTGACAGATTGTTTCCAGCAAATGAGTTCCTATGTGATTATTCAGACGCCCTCCCCTCCTGTTCCCTGGTGCCATTCAGTTCTAGGGATGTTTTCACTGACAGTCTATGAAAGCTGTTCTCATTATACCAAAGAAGGTTTTTTGTTTTTGTTGTTGTTGTTTTTCTTTTCAGGGTATGTCACCAACTTTTGAAAACTCTGCTCTGCCAGCTTTGTAGCCACAGATGATCTCTTGGTATCTTCCTAGACTCCTGTTTGACCTTCACAGTGCCACCTCGTTTGCTGTGGGTAGGGGTCATAAATCATTCTTAGTTTCATCCAAGATGGAGCTACATTTCTTTTTCTCATTGGCTTTGTTGTATTCTCTGAGAGGAGAATAAAGCAGTATGGTCTTTTTGACTCTAATTTAAAAACCAGGGCTTCCCTGGTGGCGCATTGGTTGAAGGTCCGCCTGCTGACGCAGGGGACACGGGTTCGTGCCCCGGTCCGGGAAGATCCCACATGCTGCAGAGTGGCTGGGCCCGTGAGCCATGGCCGCTGGGCCTGTGCATCTGGAGCCTGTGCTCCGCAATGGGAGAGGCCACAGCGATGAGAGGCCCGTGTACCGCAAAAAAATAAATAAATAAAATAAAAACCAAAATATATTTTCACAATTTATACCGTTTATGCATTTTATTTATGTTTTTCTTATGCTAAGATCTCTTTTAGACTGCGACTAATTACTAGTAATTTGATCTTGTAAAAACTGTTTTGTATTTTTCTTTTTATAACAGCAACTGAGGCATGAAAATCTCGTGAATCTGTTGGAAGTGTGTAAGAAAAGAAAGCAATGGTACCTAGTCTTTGAATTTGTTGACCATACAGTTCTTGATGACTTGGAGCTCTATCCAAATGGACTAGACTACCAACTAGCTCAAAAGTATTTGTTTCAGATTATCAATGGAATTGGATTTTGTCACAGTCACAATGTAAGTGTTTAGTTTAAACAATTATTTAAAAAGTTGAAAATTTAGAAGAGTGTACAATGGACACCCATATACCTACCACTGAATTCTATACTTGTTAACACTTTCCTATATTTGTTTTATGACATATTTATTTATCTGTTCATCCATTTATCTACTTATTAATCTGTCTTATTTATGCATTTTTTTAAAGTAAGTTTCAGACTTCAACTCTAAATACTTCAGCTCTGCATGTCATTAACTAGAGTTTGCAGATTTTTTTTTGAGGTAACATTTACTGAGTGAAATGCACAAACTTTAAGTAATGAGTTTTGGCAGATACATACATGTAAGAATCTACTTATTTGTTCGTTCAGATTCTCTTGCCTAGATGTGAAATATGAAAATCCCTGCTATTACTCTGTTGCCTATCACAACAATTTTATATCCTTTGAGAATCATATAAAAGCAATTCTAGGGCCTCCCTGGTGGCGCAGTGGTTGAGAGTCCGCCTGCCGATGCAGGGGATACGGGTTCGTGCCCCGATCTGGGAGGATCCCATATGCCGCGGAGCGGCTGGGCCCGTGAGCCATGGCCGATGGGCCTGCGCGTCCGGAGCCTGTGCTCCGCAACGGGAGAGGCCACAACAGTGAGAGGCCCGCATACCGCAAAAAGAAAAAAAAAAAAAAAAAAAAAAAAAGCAATTCTAGGGGACTTCCCTGGTGACGCAGTGGTTAAGAATCCACCTGCCAATGCAGGGGACACAGGTTCGAGCCCTGGTCCGGGAAGATCCCACATGCCATGAAGCAACTAAGCCCACGCGCCACAGCTACTGAGCCTGTGCTCTAGAGCCCATGAGCTACAACTACTGAAGCCTGTGCTCTAGAGCCCATGCTCTGCAACAAGAGAAGCTACCACAATGAGAAGCCCACGTACCACAACGAAGAGTAGCCCCCGCTCACCGCATCTAGAGAAAGCCTGTGTGCAGCAACGAAGACCCAACGCAGCCAAAACTAACTAACTAAATTAATTAATTAATTAAAAAAACAGAAGAGCAGTTCTAGGTAAAATGACACAAAGTATAAAATAACTAACACAGTGATTCTGCCAGTTTTACAAAATATTTTAAATGACGTTTTTTGTGTGATTATAAAAATAACAAATGCTAATGATAGATGCGGGGCTGGCCCTGTGACCTTTACCATGGATGTCTAGGATGTAATAGAAATTGGCAGCTTATGCAAAATGCTCAGCAATGCCAATTAGGATGCTGGTCCTCTGAGTTTACAATAAATATATTTTTTAAAATTTCAAAATACAGTTTACTTATATTAGAGAACTAGGCCTAATAATTTGTTTTGCCCAGCTTTAGAATTTTTAACATTGTCTGCCAGTGTCCTGTTTTTTCCTTCCATAGTCTCTCTCTTAGAAATCATAACCAACTGACCTTGTTTTAGCCTCTTTACATTTATAATTGCTTGATGAGTGCCTCCACTTGGGTACTCAGAAATCCACTTAAAAGCCTATATGGCTAAAACTAAACTACTAATTATTCTTAATCAAACCTAAGTTTTTCCAGACTTTTCTATTTTTGGTAATGGACCCACTGTTCTTTTAGATTCCCAGGTTTAAGTAAAATATCTGAGATTACTTCCTAAATTCTGTTGATTCTGGATTTACAATATTTCTACACTGCACCTCTTCCTTTCCATTCCTTTGAGCACCAGACCAGTTTAGGCCCTTATCACCTCCTAGTTGTCCCACTGCTCTTCTCCCCACTTCTAGTCCCCCTCTCTGCCTTACCTTGTTCATGGCCAACATCTTCTTTAAACACCTTGTTGGTCATGTCACTTCCATGGGTTCCCATGGCCCTGACACAAGCTCAGACTTCCCAGAGTGGCAGTTGAGGCAAAACCTAGTACATAACCTCTACTCCAGAAAAAACATTTCCCCAGCATCTCCTGATCTATTCCTATCTTCACTCTTTTGCTCTTTTTGTGACCCTCACTTGGATTGCCCTTTCATTTCCACATTTATCCAGGTCATTCTAGTGTTAAAGACCTGACTTAGAGCCCACCCTTTTCCACAGAAATTTTCCCTGACCAGCCCAGTCTTCAATGACAGCTTTACTCTCTTAGTCTTGAGAGCAGTCCTTATCAGAGCAATTGATTTGGTAATTAATAATATATATTTCATCCAATATCTTTGATCGTTTAAATAAAATTTTAAGCATAAATGTTCTTTTTTTCCCAACTAGGTCCCAGGTTCTTTAAAGCCAGGAACAGTTTTATAGGCTTTTATTTGTACTTATTATAGGGACAAAAACAGTGCCTTGCGTATGACAGGTGCTCAAAAATAATTAGTTTGCTTAACTTGATGTGCCAATATATGTCATAGTCTGCTTTTTGTCTTAGATCATACACAGAGATATAAAGCCAGAGAATATATTAGTCTCCCAGTCTGGTGTTGTCAAGTTATGTGATTTTGGATTTGCACGGACACTGGCAGCTCCTGGGGAGGTTTATACTGATTATGTGGCAACCCGATGGTACAGAGCTCCAGAACTATTGGTTGGTGATGTCAAGTATGGCAAGTAAGACATCAGCAAGGTGGGCGGTGGGTAGGGCAGATTTAACTCTCTTCCTTGATAAAATGGAGCATGTTTTTAATATGATGAAAGATCCCTCTAACACTGAAAGGAAGTTTTCAGTTTAGAGAAATTTATAAAGTTATTTGTAAACATTTTTGGTGCTTCCCCTTTGAACATTCTTGTGAAAAAAGTTGGCGTGAGTATAATTATTTTAAAGGTAGGGAAATCAAGGTAAGTGGTCTGTTTTTAATAGTAAGTTAGAAATAGGTATATTTATCACTTGTAAAGAGAGGTAACATTGACCGGGTAAGTCTGACACTTGCAATGAGGCAAAGTAGCATGGGCAAGGGTGAGGGTAGAAATGGAACTGAGTGAATAGTTTTAAAAACATAAATCATCTTCATAAATGAATTCTTCAAAGAAGAAGGGATTGGAAGTTTTACTGATTTTGATAGAAATCATTCTAAAATATTTTTTGCAATTTCTCTGTTTTCAGAGTACATGTCATTTAATATTTTCTTAATTACTCTGAGCTCTCATTTTACCGCCATACTGTCACTTTTGTACCATGTTATAATTCCACTATGACGTTAAGCAATTTCAAGGTAGTTGTCCCTATGGTAATGATGCCGGAATATTCTTTAAGTTTTTGTGACCAATTTTTAAGACAGTTTTTCTATTTCCCCCTATTAGCTTTCAGTTCTCCTTGTTGTTTGTGTTCGCAACATCCATCTCCTTCTGGTATGCTGTTTTCAGCATATAGTGGGATAGACTGAGGAACCTTGTCAAAATTATGTGTGAACAAAAAATGAATAGCCACTGAATGGAAACCCAAAAGGCTTATTTTCAGAATAAAGTATACTTAACAACAAACTGTTTTGACTCTTCAGAAGTCTTTTCCCTCATGTCACATGATTGAAGTTTCTGGAAATTTGATTTATGTAAAATTGGAAATTAATACTTTAAGTTTATAGGGAAATGTATTTTGTAGAGTAATCTAAGGCTTACTACTACTTTTTTCAGTACCAAGAATACCAAATAGTAATATGCAGAACAGATTCAGTCATAGTAAGCATATTAGGATGCCAGGTTTTATACCACATTGCTTTTCTTTCAGGGCTGTTGATGTGTGGGCCATTGGCTGTCTGGTAACTGAAATGCTCATGGGGGAACCCCTTTTTCCTGGAGATTCTGATATCGATCAGCTATATCGTATTATGGTGTGTTTGGGTAAGATTATATGTCTGCATTTTAAATTTCAGTGATTTTTTCCCTATGTTTTTGTTTGTTTATATTTATTTTACAAGCTGTTGGTACGTGTTTTCAGTGGGTGTAGGGAGCAAGTAGGAAAAGCTCATCTATCTCTCTCTTTATATATATTCAGTCATTCTCAGTCTGGCTTTTGTCTATCTGACATATTGTCCTAATCATGCTCTCACCTGCCCTCCTGCCAACTCCCCCGCTAAAGCAAAGAGCAAACATTGTACATTCTCTCTGCACTTTTGCATTCAATAAATCACTCTACAAATCATCATTTGTAGAGAGAATACAAATGATCATCTTATCTTTGGGTCAGCAAGCATTTGGTGTTATATGACTATTACGCTCTTTCTCATCTTCAAACTGAGAGACACAGGGACTTCCAAAGTAATTTTTTTTTTGAAGTATGCGGGCCTCTCACTGCTGTGGCCTCTCCCGTTGCGGAGCACAGGCTCCGGACGCGCAGGCTCAGCAGCCATGGCTCACGGGCCCAGCCGCTCTGCGGCATGTGGGATCTTCCCGGACCGGGGCACGAACCCGTGTCCCCTGGATCGGCAGGCGGACTCTCAACCACTGCGCCACCAGGGAAGCCCCTTCCAAAGTAATTTAATCTTGCTGCAGTTCTGACTTTTGTTGCTAGTGCTTTGGACAGAATTTCAAAACTAGACTATCAAAGTCATCTTACATTTGTTGAAATATCAACTTTCTGTTGGGTGATGGAGTTTGTAAAATGGAAATAATGGGTAATTACTTGAGGGTTATTTAACTCTTAGATTTTAGTTTCCAGGTTAGAAGTTCAATAAACAATACGATGGTTTCTTATAGCAGAATTTTCATATATTTTTTATATTAGGTTAGGTATTACAGTTGAGAGAAAAGATAAAAGTGATCAAATCAGCCCTTAGATACAGATACACTGGGCAAAAATTAAATTCTTAAAGAGTGGAACTTATTTATCTAGATTAGATTCTGACCATATGACTATTAATATTTTCATCTTTGGCCAGCACTTTATGCTTTGTAGTTAGAAATGCAGTGCTGGTACTTATATCTAAGAAATTATGCAATGTTCTTTACCTGTGCTTTTCCTATGCTCCCTTTGTCTTCAGTTCTATGTATAGTAGCGTGTGAACTTTCCTGAATGAGTATGTTGAAATAAGAATGTTAATTTCTTTTGCGTTGACTTATGTCAAAGCCACCTAAAGACTGCCAGGCGCCACCACAATAAGAGCACTGTTGTGTTCAGTTATTTTTGCATGCGGAGAGAGTCCCCGCTCTACAAGCTGTGTTACACTCATCTCTACTCCACACCGTCTGTCCCATGATGCGTAATGACAGAGATGTGTGCCATTCTCACTGCCAGGTAATCTCATTCCAAGACATCAGGAGCTGTTTTATAAAAATCCTGTGTTTGCTGGAGTAAAGTTGGCTGAAATCAAAGAAACGGTTCCTCTTGAAAGACGCTATCCCAGGCTCCCTGAAGTTGTGATAGATTTAGCAAAGGTAATCGTACTTTTTCTTTGCACTTTCTGACAGGGAATTTACATTATGGAGATTTGATTTTCGCTTCTTTTTTTCTTGTCCAGTTGATCTTTTAGGACAGCAGTTTCCTCTGATGATTTAAATTTTTGTACATTTTAAGAGTTTTATTTGGTGGGCGTGGGGATGGAGGGACTTCAGAGATAAAGACCTGAAAATTTTTCTTGTTTTAAGAAACGATTTCATATTATCTGGCAAGTCTTAAGTGTGAAAACATTCTCATAATGACATGTTTTTAATGTTTAACATTTAAAATGTAAGCCTTGTGTAAGTGGAAAAGAGAAGAAAAATAGGTTAAGAAAATAAAAAGAAGGGTAGAAAAGCAGGAAAATATTAGAGTCTAAGGCATAGGATCATGGCCTGTAGTGTATTGTTAAAAAGGGGCTTTTGCTTAACCACTAGATTCACTGAAGCTAATTTTTAAATGATCATCACCTTTGCCTTGTATTTGATTGAGGAAGACATTAGGGAGATTCTCACTGGATCAAATTGTCTTTAAAAGTGGACCTTTTGGAATTATTAGCTCAAAAATTTCTTATTAGTTAGGATTGTCCAAAAGTGTTGATAAACTAAGTATCTCTAAAAGAGCAGGGTCACATAACATTTACCCAAGATATTTTTTGCTTTTTTACTTCTTTAAATAACTCATTTAAAAAAAGCTTAGTAAGCTTATAACTAATTATAACAAGTTCTTAGAATAATACATTGTTATTTTTCTACATAATCTAACAGATACAAATATTTTTCATTGAGACAAGCTTTATGATCTGTCTGTGAAGAGATTTAAAGGGAATAAAGGTAAAACAATATTGTCCAACTTTATTCCCTTATGGTAGAATTATATAACTTTTTAAACATTTTATTATAAGAAATCTCAAACATAGAAAAGAAAGTAGAAAAAGCAGTGGTGTAATGAACCCTCACGAGCTAGTCATTAGCTACAACAATTAACAATATTTGGAAAATATTTCATCTATCCTGTCCACATACTCAGCAACTTTTTTTTTTTGGAGTATTTTGAAGCAAATTCCAGATATTATATTATTTCACTTATAAATGCCTTAATTATTTGTAGAATTTTCTTGTTCATTTAAAGCTATTTATTGATAAGTCCCTTCTATTCTTACTGGCAGTGAGTGGTTCCAGTGAATCAGAACAAGATATAGTAAAATCTATAATAAAATGAAAGAACATAGATAAAATAAAATCATCTATGTCAAGTATGTAGCACAGTAATAAGACAGAGTAGGTTCTTTCCCTTCCATTCTGTAAGTACTTTAAATTTTAAAAATCCACAAAAATTCTTTAATACCATAAAATATCTAATCAGTGCTCAAAATTTCATTAATTTTCTTAAAATTTCTTTTTATAGTTTGAATTAGGATCCACATGAAGACTAGAGTTCGCAATTGGTTGATATGTCTTTTAAGATTCCTAATCTACGAGCTCTTCTTCATCTCTGTTTTTTGTTTAAACCTTGCCATTTATCTGTTAAAGAAAATAGGTTGTTTGTCCCTTAGAATTTTCCACATAGTGTACTTTAATATGTTCCTTTGTGTCCTGTATTTTGTATAAACTCACAGCAGAGCTAGAGCTTGATCAGAATCGGGTTGATTTTTTGGCAGGACTACTTCATAAGAGGTTTGTATATTTCTGTCCAGAGACACTGAAATGTCTGGTGTTCTTTCTTTTTGTGATATTAGCAATCATTGGTAGTCATTGTCTAGATTTGTGCTTTATTCTTTATCATTTATTATAGATGTTTAAAATTCATTGACTGTGAAAAGGAATTTTCTATACTTAGAAATATAAATGTAGGCAGCTTTTCTTTGATATGAACTGTATGTATTCCTTGGTTTCCCAGAAATGCTTACATATTGACCCAGACAAAAGGCCCTTCTGTGCTGAGCTCCTGCACCATGATTTCTTTCATATGGATGGATTTTCTGAGAGGTATATTACTGTGTTTTCTAGGTCATACCAACCTAGAGTTAAAGTAAGACCCTCATAACAGTATATAACAGTAGCAAACAGTATTTCTCTTATTACTCTACCCACCTACTATTACAGGAGCTCAAATATTTACCATCCTACTTCCATTCACCCTTAGCAATAATGCATTCCTAAGAGTGGTCCCCTGCATTCAGTAAATTAGGGCTCTTGGCTTTCACGAAGCAGTCCCTTCATGCTTTCTTTCTGTCTCCCCCTGGTGACATCTACCACTCAGGTCACTGATTTCTGTGTTGCTACCAGCTGTGTGATGACATCATCTTGGGTGCTGATGCATTTGCAATGGTGCCATCTCCTGTTGCTGCTGAACTCATACCACACCCAGTCCTATGACACTGCTGATGTGCTGGAGACCTTCATGTGCCAAACCTGTAGGTGCCAGAGCGGCTGACATGGTCTCCTGTGCTGTTCCAGCTGCTGGCATCAGTGCAGCTGACAAAACAGAAAGTAGTGAGATGAGTGGCAATGACATTGCTTTATATTTTTGCAAATCTATTTACTATCTAGCTGAATAAAAGATAGCTGGGTTCTCATATTTGTTTCTGCATTCGATTAGTTGTGATATGTTGTTTTGGTTGAAATAAGTGGAGAAACTCTGGCCTTATACAAATATGTAGTTGGAAAATGAAAGAGTATTTTAATAGGTCTTTTAGATTACTGTGGGTATTCTTCTTTGATTCTATACCAAAACTGACAGTGGTAGTTTCTTTAACGTTGCTTGCATTGTGGAATCTGAAACCATACCAATGAACTTCTTATCCCGTTACATTAAAATCCACTTGTCTAACTTGCACTTTGAATTGACATTTTACCCATGCGTGCTTTTCTAGCATGATGCATTAGTCATTTGGAAAATATTGTTTTGCTAAGTTATGCAGAGCTTTAAAATGTTGACATTTCATTATACAATATCAAAAAGTCATATTCTCTCTCATCAGAAAAGTCTTTAGTATTAGGAATCTGCTAAGTTCATGGTAGTGGAGACAAGTTGAATAGAATTCTAATTTTGCATAAAAAATTGAATTTTATCATTGATGCAAATATTATCAGTTGTTTTCCTTGAAGTAACAATCTCCTTTGTTCATTTTTTAAAAGAAAATATCTGCTGAATACCCCAAGTCTGAATAATAATAATAATTTTTTTTCTGTCAGTCTTTCAAGTAATAATGTTGTCCCATGAAAAAAGTGGCTAGTTTAGCTTGTATCTCAACCAGTTACACAAGTGCTTTTCTTCAGACAACCATTGCACTTTGATTTGTAGCAGAGGTACTTTATGCATATTCCTATTTTGTCACAAAGAATGTGGAAAAAGATATGTTCAGGGGTTTCGATTTAATTAAATAAATATATATATTTTTTACTGCTCCATCAGGGACATTCTTAAACAAAACTGCCCCCCACCCCTTTTAACCTGAGAATGTGTGGCTAGGAAGGATACAATAACTGCTAGTAAAGTTTGGTGCCACTGCTTCAATTCTTGGTAAGGCACCTGCAATTTTACCCCCCACTGCTTTTTATACCATCAGTGCAAATGTCAACATGGTGAAAAAGAAGTCGCCTTCGTAATAGGATAAGAGCTTTGACCTCGTGAACCTCCTGAAATGTTCTCAGGGATTCCCAGTTCTGCAGACTACCTCATTTCTTGTTTTGAATAACACAGTTGAGTTTAATACTCAATTTTTAAAGATAAATATCTTGAAAACCATTTTTTTTCTAGATTTATCTGTCTCATACAATCTTATTTTATTGACAAATGTATTTTTATGTAGGTTTTCTCAGGCACTGCAGTTAAAAGTACAGAAAGATGCCAGAAACATTTCTTTATCTAAAAAACCCCAAAACAGAAAGAAGGAAAAGGAAAAAGATGATTCCTTGGGTGAAGAGAGAAAAACACTTGTGGTACAGGTAAATTTCCATGTTTTAATGTGTATTAAGTTTTAAATTTAATATATCCTTAAATTTGGGGGGTGGAGGGCAGGAAATAATGAAGATCTTAAAAGTTTCCTGAGTGGCTAACAAGTTAACTTTTAGCTTACTTGTAAAAATATATCTTTCCTGTAGACATTACCTGTTTAAAAAAAATCTTAGCATATCATGTACTGAATGCCAGTCTGTGCAATAGGGCTTGTCAGGAGATCACACTCATCCAAGAGCATTTAGACACACGTGTGCACACCCACATGCAAACACATGGACACAAACCCATGCACACACCACTTTTTTGCCTTAAATGATAGGAAAGAAAAATATAATTTTTAGAATTTTATATAAAGCAGAGCATCTAAAAATTGAGATTTGGGTACTCAATTTATTTGAAGTTTACTTTTCTTGGTAATTTATCCAGAATCTGTTCTTGGTAAGATAATTCAAATCTACCACCAACCCACTCCCATTTTCTCAAGTGAACCCAAAGAAGAAAGAGTCCTCAATTCTGTGCTCCCTGACTCTAAATATATGAGAACAAAAGCAAGCATGTTTGAGTCCTCTTCCATTGTTTTCCACTGAAATATAAATGTGATATGTGTGTATATCATTAAATCTGATATCTCTATATATATAGAGATATATATATAGATAGATAGATAGATAGATAGATAGATATCTCAGAGCTAATGTGAGTTTCATTTTCATTTAAAATAGATATCTCACTGAGAATCCCGGGTTTAATTATAATTCCATAGGTAGAATAAGAAAAACTGGAGCACAAGAAGGTGATATCTCGGACTTCCCTGTCAGTCTAGTGGTTAAGACTTCCAATGCAGGGGGCCCTGGTTTGATCTCTGGTCAGGGAACTAAGATCTCACATGCTGCACAGCGCAGCCAAAAATTTTTTTTAAAAAGGGTGATATCTCTGGAATTCTGCTTTCGTTGATAAAGTACTTTATAGGAAAAGGTGATTTTTCATTCTCCTCAGATCATTAATGTTATTAACATTTTTGTAACAGGATACAAATGCTGATCCCAAAATTAAGGATTCTAAAGCATTTAAAATAAAAGGATCAAAAATGGATGGAGAAAAAGTTGAAAAAGTCAGTCGAGCTTCAAATGCCAGCTGTCTCAATGACAATGGGATGAGCCACATCAAAACAGTGCCTTCAACAAGCCTCCGAGATTGCAGCAATGGCAGCGTGGGCCACACAAGAAATCCAGGCATGTCAATTCCTCCACTTACGTACAACCTTCCTGCAGTGGCTCCCATTTCATACAGGTATGAAAATAAGAACAAAATGTTGTTTAAGGAAAGGACATCTTTACAAATTGCAAATATTTATCAATTCAGCCACATGTATTATTACTCTCAGGTTTCTGAATCCTATTCATTCTTGTCAGGTTACTGTTTCAAAAGACTTCTTGGCTAATGTGATAAAAATGATTAGCATTTGATAAAAAAATATACCTGAGTCCTAAGAAAATAAGGTTGTATTATTTAAGGTGAAGGAATCTATAGCTATTTAGTCTAAGAACACAAAAGGAGTTTGTCATTATAAAAGAGATAATTGGTTTTGAGCGTCTGCTGCTTCATGGCATGGCTGTGGGCATGTAATTGTACAAAGGAGCTCCTGTTGGAAATTTCGCAGAAAGGAAGGTAATTTATTGGCATTGAAGGCTGGGTGGGAGGCATATGAGGGTAGTGGTAAAGGACAGAGTGTTTCACCGGATCTGTGAGCATCGTATGTTTAAGAATAGGCATTAAATTCTGATTAAACTGCATGTCACTTGGTGCTGGGTCTTTTGATTTTGTGCTTGAAAAAAATAATTACTGCTGGGTCTAACGCAAATTTTTTTGTTGCTTTTGTTACAGAGTGGATGAGAAAACCAAGAAGTATTGTATTCCATTTGCTAAACCAAATAAACATTCTCCAGCAGGAGTTTATAATATTAATGTGACCACATCGGTAAGTGAACTGTTTCAGAGGCAGAAGAGCAAACATTAGTCATTTCTAGACTTTTATTAACAGGAAATATGATAGTGAAGAACTGAGAGTTTTATTGAGAGACGTGTCATAAAGTGGAAAGTTAATTATGTATATATCAGCCCAGCGTGTCAAAATCATAAATGTGAGAGACAAGTTTAAGTTTCATAAGTCTGGAAATTTAAATATAAGATGTTATTATTATATAGAATGGATAAACAACAAGATCCTACTGTGTAGCACAGGGAACTATATTCAATATCCTGAGATAATGGGAAAGAATATAAAAAAGATATATATATGTATAACTGAATCACCTTGCTGTGCAGCAGAAATTAACCCAATATTGTAAATCAACTATACTTCAATAAAAAAAAGATGTTATTGTTAAAATGACATCTGTTTTCATTTCTTCAGTAATGGTACATTTTCTTAACCTAATGCTTGGTGATCAGTTCTGATGAGAAGATAAGTTGTCTTATCTCACCCACACCAGGTTTCTGGTGGAAATATTCTATTTATTCATTTAATAAATATTGATTATCTATTATGTTTAAGTCACTGAAGAAGAATAAGTCAGTCTTTCTCTTCAGGAATCTCATGGTTTAGTAGAGAATCAACACATTAAAACAGTGTCAGATTGCAGTAGTAGAAGCATGTCAAGATTCAGAGGTCTTCTGAAGGTTCAGAGGAGCATTATTATGCTGACCACAGCTGCCAGAATGCTTCTTTTTAAAGTTAAGTTGAATCATCATCGTTCTTCCACTCAAAACCCTCCATTGGCTTCTCATCTCTGAGTAAAGACCAAAATGCTTTTAGGGCCTATTAGTCCCTGAGTGACTCACTCCCTCATCCCTCTATCCCACTCCTGGCTACTCTCTTTTTTTTTTTTTTTTTTTTTTTTGCGGCCCGCGGGCCTCTCACTGTTGTGGCCTCTTCCATTGCGGAGCACAGGCTCCGGACGTGCAGGCTCAGCGGCCATGGCTCACGGGCCCAGCTGCTCCGCGGCATGTGGGATCTTCCCGGACCGGGGCACGAACCCGTGTCCCCTGCATCGTCAGGCGGACTCTCAACCACTGCCCCACCAGGGAAGCCCTACTCTCATTTTTGATCACTCCATTACAACCACATTGATTTCCTTGTTATTCCTGGAACATGGCAAGATATACTCCCACATATGGGTTTTTGCACTTGCTATTTCCTCTGTTTTAGAACACTCTTTCTCCAGATAATCCAAAGAATTTGCTTTTTCTCCTCCTTGGCTTACATGAAACCTTATTGTGAGGTCTTCCCAAATATTTTAACTCATTTTGTCTCCTATTATTCTCTCCCCTCCCTTTGCTTAATTGTTTTTTTCCGTTGCCTTACCTGACATCCTCTAGTCTCTTATTTATATATGGTCTGTCTCTCCCTCACCCTGCCCACCACCCCGAATGTAAACTTCCAAGGAAGGATTTGTGCTTTGTTTGTTTTCCCCACTGCTCTGCCCCACACCTAGAACAGTGTCTAACGCATTGAAGCTGCTTAAGAAATGTGGTGAATAGATTTTTCTGCCAGGGAAGGGGAGGTATGGATGTATTCCCCAAAGAGGATTTTTCTCACAAATTTCCCTTCTCTACCTCTCCCATTATCCTCAGAGCTGAAAAATATAGCCTTCTTTTCATCTCTCATGATTGCAATTGTTTTTCTTTTAACTATCCTTAGCCTATAATTTCTGTACCCATAATACTTTCCTTTTTGATATATCCTACTCATTTATTTGTGGAGATTTTTGTGTTTTACATTCCTGGTCTGCTTTGGAAGATTATTTTGATCAGCAATTCTTTTCAAAGTAGCTGGCTCAATACCATTTTGCTGGAATTGATATTAGCCTTCTTTCAGGCATTGCATAATCAATGCTGGCTGATAATCTTAGATCTCATTTCTGTTTATCCTTCTTTGGAATAGGCAATCAAGAAAGGAGGTAAAGATTAGTAGGGAGAAGACCCACTGGAGTCTTTTCTTTTTTTTTTTTTTTAAATCATAAAGGTTTATTACCCAAGAGAGCAAACGTTAGGTTTTAAACCAAGACAAAAAAAGCATGTCCAAATACTTAACTACATAGCCCAGAAAACATGATCAATAACAAACTGAGAAAATGCTAAAGCAGAATCCCTATTAATTTTTTTTTAATTTTTTTTATTAGTTTCTGCTTTATAACAAAGTGAATCAGTCATACATATACATCTGTTCCCACATCCCTTCCCTCATGCATCTCCCTCCCTCTCACCCTCCCCATCCCACCCCTCCAGGCGGTCACAAAGCACCGAGCTGATCTCCCTGTGCTCTGCAGCTGCTTCCCACTATCTATCTACCTTACGTTTGGTAGTGTATATATGTCCATGCCTCTCTTTCGCTTTGTCACAGCTTACCCTTCCCCCTCCCCATATCCTCAAGTCCATTCTCAAGTAGGTCTGTGTCTTTATTCCCGTTTTACCCCTAGGTTCTTCATGACATTTTTTTTTTAAATTCCGTATATATGTGTTAGCATACGGTATTTGTCTTTCTCTTTCTGACTTACTTCACTCTGTATGACAGACTCTAGGTCTATCCACCTCATTACAAATAGCTCAGTTTCGTTTCTTTTTATGGCTGAGTAATATTCCATTGTATATATGTGCCACATCTTCTTTATCCATTCATCCGATGATGGACACTTAGGTTGTTTCCATCTCCGGGCTATTGTGAATAGAGCTGCAATGAACATTTTGGTACATGTCTCTTTTTGAATTATGGTTTTCTCAGGGTATATGCCCAGTCCCACTGGAGTCTTTTCTTAATGAAAATTAACCCAGGCAGAACTAAGGCTAAACTTTCTTCAACTTCTAGGTTGAACATCAATAGCCTTCTCCCATGCTTTATGCCCTGATTCTGAGATGTGAATACATATATTATTATAAACATCTCTTATGTATTTTATGTGTCACTTTAAAAAAAATTTATTTATTTTTGGCTGCATTGGGTCTTCATTGCTATGTGTGGGCTTCTCATCGCGGTGGCTCCTCTTGTTGCGGAGCATGGGCTCTAGGCGCGTGGGCTTCAGTAGCTGTGGCTTTCAGGCTCTAGAACGCAGGATCAGTAGCTGTGGCGCACAGGCTTAGTTGCTCCGCAGCATGTGGGATCTTCCCAGACCAGGGCTCGAACCCGTGTCCCCTGCATTGGCAGCCAGATTCTTAACAACTGTACCACCAGGGAAGTCCATGTGTTATGTTTTGAGTATGTAAATCTAGTAGTTTGGACTCATTATTTTATTTTATTGTTTTATACTTGCAGATAGTTTTTTTTAAACTAATTATTTTATTTTACAGCTGACTTGAACCTTGAGCCTTAGCACTCATTCTATTAAAAGGGCAAATAGAGGGGGCTTCCCTGGTGGCAAGGTGGTTGAGAATCCACCTGCCAATGCAGGGGACACGGGTTCGAGCCCTGGTCCAGGAAGATCCCACATGCCATGGAGTAACTAAGCCCTTGTGCCACACTGCTGAGCCTGTGCTCTACAGCCCGTGAGCCACAACTACTGAACCCTTGTGCCACAACTGCTGAAGCCCACTTGCCTAGAGCCCGTGCTCCGCATCAAGAGAAGCCACTGCAATGAGAAGCCCACGCACTGCAACGAAGAGTAGCCCCCGCTCTCTGCAACTAGAGAAAGCCCATGTGCAGCAACGAAGACCCAACGCAGCCATAAATAAATAAATAAATAAATAAATAAATAAATAAATTTATTTTAAAAAAAGAGAGAGCAAATAGAAACAGCCAAAAGAAAGACACTCAAAAGCTCACTACAGGACTTCTGAAGACTTTCTGGGAGGCAGAGTAGCATAATTCACAGAACATTAAACTCGAGGTATCTGGAATCTCAGTGGCTTAACACTGTATTATACTCTGTGTGTATATTTCAGTATACATACATATATCTGGATATACATGGACATACATAGGATTTCGTTATCTATATGTGGTTTCTTTCCTTTTAGTAAATCATATAATCTCTCTATGTGTCCTCTGTTTTGAAAATGTGGAAAAGAATGTAGAGTTTCTATGATTCTCAAATGAAACAGATTGGGAAAATGTCAAATTCATAAAGGTGCAGAATTGAAGTGCTGCTGTGCTGTTCTTCTCTTTATTATTTTTCCAGACTTTATCAAATATGAAGTAATAGTGCTTAGAAAGATGAGGTATATGATTGAAGTTATAATTTTATACTTAATAAACTGTATTTCTAGGAAAATAGTATTTGCTCACAGTGAGGAGTAAGACAAGGACAGATGTAAAAAAATGAGTCACGAGATTATTATTGGGAAAAGCGAAAAATGTGCTGGGAGATGTGACATACATGACAAGATGAGCTATTCAGAATTCATGTGGCAACAGCAACTATGCTGAAAAGCCCAGCAAGTGTCATAAGACCTGACCTTGCTGGCCTGAAAGACCAGGACACTGATGCCCATCTATTAACCTTGTACTGCTTGCCAGGACTTACATTGAAGTTTGGTGGAGGGAGAAGGAGAAACTCATAGCAACCAACCAATCTGCTTGTTAGTAATTTTAATAGATTTAAAGAGGAAGAGGTTTGAAATAACTAGATGAAATTGTTTTGTATGTTATTAGTGGTTTTTTTGTTTGTTTGTTTTTGGGGTTTTTGGGGGGGTTTTTTGGTTTTTTTTACATCTTTATTGGAGTATAATTGCTTTACAATGGTGTGTTAGTTTCTGCTTTATTACAAAGTGAATCAGTTATACATATACATATGTTCCCATATCTCTTCCCTCTTGCGTCTCCCTCCCTCCCACCCTCCCTATCCCACCCCTCTAGGTGGTCACAAAGCACCGAGCTGATCTCCCTGTGCTATGTGGCTGCTTTCCACTAGCTATCTATTTTACGTTTGGTAGTGTATATATGTCCATGCCACTCTCTCACTTTGTCACAGCTTACCCTTCCCCCTCCCAATATCCTCAAGTCCGTTCTCTAGTAGGTCTGTGTCTTTATTCCTGTCTTACCCCTAGGTTCTTCATGACATTTTTTCCCCCCCTAGATTCCATATATATGTGTTAGCATATGGTATTTGTCTTTCTCTTTCTGACTTACTTCACACTGTATGACAGACTCTAGGTCCATCCACCTCACTACAAGTAACTCAATTTTGTTTCTTTTTATTAGTGGTCTTCAAATTTTGTCTTATTCTAGCTTTTCAATTCTGTAAATTTTAGGATATGAACACAGTGATTATGAAAGGGGGCAAGCTTACCTGGAAGCTAATTCATTTGTGTTAAACATTCTGATGATATTAGGTTGCTAGTGAAAGGAGTCTACTTCAGGCAAATAAGAAAAGAAGGGAATACTCAAAGAGAGATGTCCGTTTGCCTGAACTCAACTATAATCATCTCCCTGAACTAAACGCCTTGGAAGGCATCGGTATGTTTGTAACGCTTTTACTTTTTCAGCCCTTTTGTTTACATTATTTAAAATGTATGTTAAATAAACTAATAGAATATTAAAAATTTATAGTAACTTTACATATTTAAGTATGTGAAAATGTACAGACTTATGTACAATAAGTACATACCAAGGGACAGATACTGAATGTGAAGAACTAACAAAAACGTCTGATTTTCTCACTGTGTTTATGGTTATTTTTATCTAGCTCGAAATTCCAGGCTAATAAAGAAGGAGAACAAAAATCTTTCAGAATCTCGACTTCCTTCTCTGGTCGCTATTGACTTGCACACCTTCAATACTGCATTACCTCAGGTATAGAAATACTCTCTGTAGGACGCATGGAACTCGGGTCTCTCTCATATTTCCTTTTAAAGTGTCCTATGGAGAGTTTGCTCTTAAGAATTGGGCAGGTTTATTAGTGGGATCTATAAAATTTTGCTTGTTAAATTTTGTTTTATGGTTCATTGCATTAAGTACCCTTATTACATATATATTTACATAAACATTTCCCAGCTTACAGTGATCAATTTTTTATAGATTAAAAAATTGTGTGTGTGTGTGTGTGCGTGTGTGTAGCCTAGCTATGGCTTTAATATAACTATAGGCTTTATGGTAGTTTATGATATTTCACTGCATTAATACCAAAGTTATTACCTTTCAAAGAGTGAAACTCTGAAATAGTTTTTATTATCTTAAAATGTATTCTCCATTTGACACTTTTCCCCGGGACAATCCATTCCATCCAATGTAAAGATTTTCTATTCCATATAGTCTTTTGCTATAATTCCTCTTATCTCTTCAGAGTATTTACGTTTCTGCTACTTTTATATCAACAACAGTCATATCACTAAGAAAACTGGCAACCTTTTAAATCTCCTAAGCCATCCATAACTAACTACAAACTTGAGATATGAATCATTGAACTTTCCCTTTACTTCTTCAAACAGATTTTCACCTTTGCTTGTTGCTAGGCAACTCTTGTTTTGGAATTCTCCATCCTCATTGTTTAAGGATTTCCATTTCATACACAGCCCCTGTATGTAGCCTCCTTCTCTATGCCGATGCTTTTTCCTACTGTTACTCTTTAAATTATTTTGTAGAGCTCTGCAAACAAGGGGAATGACATTGTCGAGGATAACAAATTGCAGAGGCAGTTACCCAGTGATTCTGAAAAAAACATTTACAGACTGCTGCTGCTTTTGCCTTATCTCTTGCCAGCCGTTTCGGGAGCAACATCATCAAAGCTAAACAAATTCCTGTTGTGTGAAGATGAATCACTGCCACAGATTTTACATTTAGGGACTACAGAGTCTCAGGAAATTCCTGTATACTTCTAAACTTAAATATGGATTTTAAAGCTGCAGAATTTTCCACTTGCTCTTTGTGAGCACACTATTGTCCAAATCACTTTTCAGGGTTGACATAGCTCAATCTAGTTTCATGCAATGGAAGAAAGGCTTTGGCTGCCTTCCCACTTCTTCAATATTTTTATTTCTTGTTCAGAACTAATCCTTTTATATTTATAAACAGGTTCTGCATTTTTACTCTCAGTTTATTTGTTAAATTTCCATTTGCATTTAAAATAAAGAAGAAAGTAGGTGTAGGGAAAAATACAAATTAACACCAAAGTAACATGAGCTTATGTCTGGAAAATCTGAGTGGAAAGAGAACAGGAGACTGAAAGGAAAAGGCCTGCTGGCAGAGGCTGTGACCTGCCTTGCAGTCTTACTTTATGGTATTCATCTCTACACTGAACTACATTTTGTTTCTGTACATAACACAAACATTTTCACATTTATGAAACTCTATTATGTACCTCTGGAACAATCTGTAAGATAGATTTTGTAAGTAAAATATTATTTAATCCGTGGAATCTGTCTCCACTCCCTCACCCCCTACATGCTTACATGTCTTATGTACTTATATACATAGCTTCAGATTTTTTCCTCTAAGCACTGTTTTCTTCATCCCACAAATTTCAAAATAATGTATTTTCATTATCATTCCATTCAAACATTAAAACATTTTTCCTTGTAATTTCTTCTTTAACCCAGTAATTATTTAGAAATGTGTTGTTTAATAGTTAGATATTTGGACGTTCCTTAGATATTTTATTATTAATTTGTAATTTAATTCCATATGGTCAGAGGATATACTCTGTATGATTTTGATTTTTTTAGATTCACTGAGATGTGTTTTATGGCCCAGCATGTGGTCTATCTTGGTGAATGAACCTTGTTCTCTTGAAAATAATGTATATTCTTTAGTTGTTGGATATAGTATTCTATAAATGTGAAATCCAATTAAGGTTGATAGTGTTGTTTAGACATTCTATATCCTTGATGATTTTTTTGTTTAGTTCCGTCAGTTCCTGAAAGAGTGCTGTCAAAATCTTTTACTATGATTGTGGAATTGTCTATTTTTCTCTTACATCTGTCTGTTTTTGCTTCATGTATTTTAAATCTGTCTTATTAGGTAATACACATTTATACTTGCTTTGTCTTCCTGATACATTGTCCCTTTTATCATTATGAAATGTCTCTTTCTCTCATGGTGCTCTGTGCCTTGAAGTCTATTTTATCTGAGATTAAAGTAGTCACTCCAGCCTACTTCCACTTATTCGTTTCCATAGTATATCTTTCTACTTTCATTTACTTTCAACCTATCTGGTTTTGTATTTAAAGTGTTTCTTTTGCCAACAGCATACAAATTAGGGTCTTCCCTTGGTAGTTATTCTCTCAATTCTGATTCTTTTAATTGGAATGTCTGTTTGTTTTCTATTTCTGCTAACAAATTACTACCAATTTAAAACAATCTCCATTTATTATAGGTTCCATAGGTCAGAAGTCCAGGCACAGCTGCTGCTTTCCTTAAGAGTCTCATGGGCTGAAACCAAGATGTCAGCAGGGCTGCATTTCTTTCTGGAGGCTCGCGCGGGTATCCATTTCCAGGCTCATTCAAGTTATTGGCAGCATCTAGTTCCATGTGGTTGTGGGACTGAGGTCCCTGTTTCCCTGCTGGCTGGCTCCTGGGAGTTGTTCTCGTTCTCAGCTTCTTGAGGCCACTCACATTCCTTGGCTCATGGCCTAATTCCATGATCCTCAAAGCCAGCAACAGTGGTTGAACCTTTCTTACTCCTTGACTCTCTCTTACGTCCCCTTCTGCCTCATCTTTCTGACATTCTTACCATTTTAAGGGCACATATGATTTCTTGGGTCCACCAGGATAATCTCCCTATCTTAGGGTCAGCTGATTAATAGCATTAATTCCATGTGCAAAGTCCCTTCACAGCAATAGCTAAATTAGTTTGATTGACTAGCCAGAACAGGAATCTTAGTGAAATATCTTTAGAATCCTGCCTACCACTAAATATTTAGGCCATTAACATTAATGTGATTATTGATATGTTTGAATCTAGCTCTATCTTTTTATTAGTTGTTTTTTGTTCCTCTGTTTTCCCTTTGCAGCCTTCTTTTGTATTTGAATATTTTTAGTATTGGCTTTTTGGAGATACCTCTTTGCATTATTTTTTAGTGACTTCTCTAGGGATTACAGTATACATACCTAATCTTTCATAGTCTACTTAGAGTAAATATTGTACCACTTATAAAATGTAGAAACCTTGCAAATGTATTTCCGTTCCTCCCACCTGAACTTTATGTTACAGTCTGCATTTGTATTTTGTTCACATACATTGAAAACCTCACTATACTATGTTATACTTTTTGCTTTCAATAGTCATAAGTATTTTATGGGAAGAAAGTAGTTTTCTATGTTTACCTAGCTACTTACTGTTTCTGTTGTTTTTCGTTCTTAAAGATTACAGTATTATTTTCCTTCAATCTGAAAGACCTCCTTTAGTGTTTCTTGCAGAGCAGGTTGGATGGTGACAAACTCTTTTAGTTTTCTTTCATTTGGGAATGACATTATTTTGCCTTCTTTCCTGAAATATATTTTCACTGGATATAGAATTTGAGTTGGTAGTTTTAAAAAATTTCTTTTTCTCTCAGGACTATAAAGGTATTATTTCTCTGTCTTCTGATCTCTACGATTTCTGGTGGGAAATTCTCAGGTATTTGAATTGTTACCCTGTAAGTAATGTTTCATTTTTCTCTAGCTGCTTTCAAGATCTAATCTTTACCTTTCGTGTTTATTAGTTTGAATATGATATGTCTAGGCATAGTTTTCTCTGAGTGGATCCTTTTGGAGTTTGCTAAGCTTCTTGAATCTGTAAATTTATCTCTATTACCAAATTTGGGAAGTTTTTGGTCACTATTTCTTCAAACATATTTTTCCTGCCTAATTTCTTTCTCTTCTCCTTCTGAAGTTCTAATGAATGACATATATGTTAGACCTTTCGGTAGGTATTTTCTCACAGGTTCCTGAGACTGTTCACTTTCTTCAATCTTTTTTCTCTCTATTTTTCAGACTGAGTAATTTCTATTGATCTTTCCTCAAGTTCTTTGACTACTTTGTCACTTCCATTCTGCTATCAATTTTAAAATTTCAGATAATGTATTTTTTAGTTCTAAAATATCCACTTAGTTCTTTTTTAGAAATTCTATTTCTCTACTAAGAATTCCTGTCCCTTCATTCATTTCAAGTATGTATAAATTTCCAGCATCTGGGCCACCTCAGGATTGCCTTTACCTTTTGACTGCCTTTTCCCTTGAGAATGAATCACACTTTCCTGGATCTTTTTATGTCCACTAATTTGGAATTGTATCTCAGATATTGTAAACATTGTATTGTATAGTCTCTGGGTCTTGTTATAATCTTCAGGAGAATGTTGAAATTTTTATTTTAGTAAGCAGTCACCCAAGTTTTGTTTACACTGTAAATTCTGCCTTACCTTCTGTGAGAGGTGGTTTAAATCTCAGTTCTCTAAGTCTTTGTCATCCTAGTTTGCATCTATCCTGCACTTGTGTAGTTCAGGGCTTAGTTGGAGACTTGTACAAGTGATTATAATCTCATTCACTTCTCTAAATTGAATTTAGACAATTGCTATGCTGTTGGGAGCTATCCCATGCATGCATACCTCAGGAACTGGACTGAGACTTCTGTGGGTTTATACATAGAATTAGAGGGTCCCCTTCTCTAGTTCTCTTCCCTCCGGAGTCCCCCCCCAATACTTTTTGCCCTGCAGGGACCCCTTTTTCTGGTTTCTCTGACTATAAAGATGGGGTTCCTTTCAGACTTTCAGCTTCTTGCACTTCTTTACGACTCTGAGACTAGGACTTGCCCTTTGGGCAAAGTCACAGAAGTGAAAAACAAACAAAATTGGAAACCTACCCCCTTGTGAAGGGATACATCTCCAAGTTTTGACTCTTTTCCTTAATCTTCAGTTGTTTTTCTATTTTTTCTAAAGGGTTTTGTTTTGTTTGTTCATTTATTTTGGTGATAGGTAGACATGGGTTATAGTGGGTTTACATTGCCCTGGCACATCAGAAGTATCTTTTAACGTATGTATCAACAAAGAGGTCAAAGAATAAGATGAAACCCTTACTTCATCTTCTTCTGTGTAAGCAACTTGAGCTATGACTAGTTCTCAAATTCTAATCATCTGATATTTGACCAAGAATTGGGATTTTGAGGAAGTAGGACTTTTACAATTACTGAGACTCTATAATGCTCAATTATTAACTTGTAGGTATCAGGATCTCCCCTGTCAGATGATTCAGAGGCCGATTTGCCACGAGTGGAACACCAGCACTGACTGTCATTTTGGTTCTGAGCTGGGTAGGTCTGATTTCTCACCCTTGAAGCTGTGTAACCTTTCATGGGAAATATTTTGTAGTTTGCTGAAGCAATAAACTCTACAGCTGAAACATTCTCCAATGATTGACTCTATGAGAACTCTTTTTTTGTTTGTTTGTTTCTTTGTTTGTTTTTTTGCAGTACGTGGGCCTCTCACTGTTGTGGCCTCTCCCGTTGTGGAGCACAGGCTCCGGACGCGCAGGCTCAGCGGCCATGGCTCACGGGCCCAGCCACTCCACGGCATGTGGGATCCTCCCGGACCGGGGCACGAACCTGTGTCCCCTGCATTGGCAGGCGGACTCTCAACCACTGCGCCACCAGGGAAGCCCCTATGAGAACTCCTGATAGACAAAGAGTTGTACTACTTAAAAAAAGGGAGTAGCTTTTGTCTCTGTGATGAAATCCCTTTTCATAGCGCTTGAATCTCTTGCTTTTAAACTAATCTTCTGTATTTTATTGGATACAGTAATGTGAAATTAGGGTGACAAGTGCTCCAGAGGATGTATACTTATCTCCCGTATCAGTCATTTGCCCTTTGGGTTTGTAAAGCAAGAAAGAGTAAATGATTGCTTGGTAATCTTTTTCCTAATAAAGAGGGATCAGCACCATATCAAGTGATTGCCTTCCTTTTAAATATAACTTTTTAGTACTGAAAAACCAAAACCAAAAAAAAAAAAGAGAAAAAATCAGACCTTTTTGGGTGATAATTTGCTATGTGAGCTCACCCAAGTCATTCAAAAATAAAATCCTGCATTCTTATAACTGTGTTGTTGGAATTAACCTGTTAACCTCCACAAAACATTTTGAATGTCTGTGACATCAAATGTGAATTTACTGTGATGTGCACAAATCTTAAGTTTTAATTTCTCATTTTTACAGGTCCCTTCCAAGGGCCTAGTAGAAGTCATTGCAATGCATTTGCTATACATACTGCATAAACTGCAAGCTCTATAAAACTTATATCTATTTTGTCAAAATTAGTCATTATTTACACAAAAGGAGATGTTGTGCTACACATGGTAGTTTTGGTGGATAATTATCCTGAAGACTGTCTTTAAAATCTTGTTTTTTATACATATGGTCTAAGGTTTTCTTAGACCATGTAATACCTACCAATACTGTCAATATATACAATATGAGAAAGCAAGTGGGGTAGAAATCAATTTCTAGAAAGAATATATGTAAACTATTTGGTGGTATATATCCCCCTTTGCTTTTATTTATTTGTTTTTTTGTGGTACGCGGGCCTCTCACTGTTGTGGCCTCTCCCGTTGTGGAGCACAGGCTCCGGACGCGCAGGCTCAGCGGCCATGGCTCACGGGCCCAGCCACTCCACGGCATGTGGGATCTTCCTGGACTGGGGCACGAACCCGTGTCCCCTGCATTGGCAAGCGGACTCTCAACCACTGCGCCACCAGGGAAGCACCCCCCCTTTGCTTTTATATGCTGCCCTAGTACTTGAGATGACATCCTTGTGCAACAAAAGTGCTGATATCCTAGAAGCAGAGATTTGTGGTTTTGAGCCTTGACTTCTGAACTGACTACATTTTCTGAGAAAGGCCTTGCAGCAGAAGAAAAGACAAAGACATCCATGTGTTTCAAAGGAAAATTGAACAACTGTCCCTTCCCAACTGTTATCCCATCACTTTTCAAGTCCACTGATGGTATTTCAAGATGTATCCAATGAAAGAATAGTGATAGGGTTCTTGTGACATGAATGTGTATTTAATATTAGTAGATCATGTATTTAAAGTGAGTAAAAAAAAAGGGGAGAAAGAGAGAAGCATTTAAAAGGTCATGTTATCTATGCATTGAATCTTGTGTGTTATTTCTATAAATGTGTGCATTTATTTGGGAGTGGGTTTGGTGGCGGTAGGTGATAAAAACTAGGATCAGTTGAAGAAAATGAAAAAAAACCTAGGATCAGTAGGAGAAAATGTTTCCTTTACCCTAACTTAACTATAAAACACATTTAAAAATCTTGCTTGTTTCTAGGCTTTAAGGAGAAATGTAACTGCTCTCTATGGATAGATGTATATCTTTGGTTTCTGTGATTATTGTTGATGTCAGATCAGTGTTATTGTGGGAATCTGGCCTCTCTGCTGATCTTCTAAGAACCACACTAAAGCAAACGTTGCAAAGAAACCTTTTATTTCTAATGACCTAGTATGACTCTGGCATTGGATAGTCCTCTGTTTTATAAGATTCTGGTGCTAATGTTCTTGTGTGTAGGAACGTGATTGGAACAAGAGTGGTGAAAGAGAATTTTGTACGTTTTACTTGGAGCTGTGTACTGTGCTTCTCGTTAAAAAAAAAGAGGTAGACATACAAAATTTGGGGATGGAAGCTGGGTTACCAATTGACTAGGGCTGATTACTCTTTTCTGGGCCAGTTGCTATGGAACTCCCCAGCCTGAGACGTTTTGGGGAGGGAATATCCACTGTTAGGACTTCACTTTTGTCCCACTGATAGTTTGAAGGTGATATCAGACAGAACCTAGAAATGTTTCTGTCTCCTTGGGTCCTCCAAGGCCTCCCCCAAAGCTTTTCACAAGATGCAAAATCATTTACCTACAGCCCACGAATCTTTTCTAATGCACTCGTCCACAACTTTTAGGTGGGAGAGTGAAACCAACTGGACTGCAGGTTTTGGTTTCTGGGTTGTAAGTCGTGCTCTGCATTCATTATCTTAGAGGATGGTTGTTAAGGGGACCAGAACTTGTGTGGACTTTTTTTTTTTTTTGCCTTAACCAATGAGCAATATGTTGTTTTTCTAAAAGGCACTGGCTAGAACTTAGCCCAAACATTTAACTAGCACTTTTCTCTATTACTCTAAAGAGCTTAATATTGAAATTCTGACCTTAAACACTTGGGCTTTCAAAAGAGTAGGACATTCCAGAGGCAAAATAAGGGGCTCCAATGTAGAGTCTATAGGTGGTTCAACTGAAATTTGGTCTTGGTTTTGAAGCTCTATCTTTAAACTCTGACCAGGTGTTTGACTAGATTGGTGTGGCTAACATGCTGAACAAAATTAGTGTATAAGTATTTGTAGGCTTCACATTAAAATATTATTATTTTATTGTTACTCTGAAAAATATTGTCAACAGACTCTAGCATGGAAAGCAGATAATACTTAAAAGCCAAGTGTTTCTCTAGCTTATTTCAATGTTATTTTTATTTAAAGATCAGTGTGAAAATATCACCCCAGTGTCTGAGGGTCCAAGGTCAATTACCTTCTCATTTGCTTTTGGTATTTTTTGTTTATGAAAACATTTTGTGAACTTTAGAATTAAAGAACTAAAAGTTATTCACTATAAGTCCAACTTGAGACTTGAGGATCATATCTGGTTAGAACCGTGGCAGAACTTGAAAAAGAAGATTTTGCAAACTGGGGCCATAGACACTGAACCAAAATAATCCCTTTTTTCAGTTTAAGATTACTTTGTCTCACCTACAAGGATATGATTAAGCCACTTACTAATAGAAAATATGTGTATGTACTGGTGGGGGGAAGTGGGCTTGCTGTGTATATGTATGTTTTAAAATTAATAAATATTATATCTTACTGAGCTCCATACATGGTTTTTACTTGAATTTATTTAAGAGACCATGAATAATGTATACAACACAATACAGTTTTAACAAATAAGTTTGAAATAATCTGTTAATTCTCTTTTTGAAATTTTGTATATAGGGGTGGTAAATTAATTTTCTTGTACAGCCAATGATACAAGCAACCTGGTCCTAAAGTAGCATGTCTTGTAAAGATGACTTGGTAAAAGTTGTGACAGACTTACGCTTAGAACCTGGTTCTCCTGATTGAGAATCCTTGCTTGGTTAGAATAGCTGACTTCCTATAGAAATGGGGACACAGAAGATGTGTTTTCTTATGTGGCTCTCTCATTATTGGTTCCTTTATTTTAGTTGTGCTACAATATAAGGCTGGATCTGTACTAAATTATGAGTCAGACTAGACGGAAAAATGTGCTTCACTTGTTTTCTAAATACTCTATGTAACCGAACCACTGGCAGGAATTAGAAGCACCAGCATCACTGCTTGTAAGGTTTTAAGGCTAGTCCTAGAGAATTGGACTAAATGGATTTTCCTCTATTGTTTTGTGTTGTGTTTTAGAATTAGAAATGGGTCCTTAACACTCCTCTATGTGAATGAAAAAGTATGTTCTCACATTGCTTTTTAAAGGGTCTTATTTTCTCTCTTTATAGCTTCAGACATGAAGTAACTTGAAAATGTAATTACCATAAAGCTTATCTATTTCTTAACATGTATTTCCGAGAAGTGCCTTCCCACAAATCACTCATCATCACTTGTAAGTAACTTGTGATTTAGAGCTTTGTGTTTGTAGATGTTTGTGGATATCTGATATCGACTCTATTATATGCTGAGAAACAGAAAACAAAACAAAAACCCATCCACCAAATGTCATTTTCCTTTGCTTTCAGTGAAATTTTATTTCCCCCCGTTGCGTAGCCTTATTTAATCTCTACTTGTTGTACTTTGGCATGCCAGATCATCTCCTGTAGAAGTGAGGAAGGTTCTAGCAAAATTTTGAAAACTGTATTGTTGGTTAATGTGAATTAAATGAGTCGGGCTTTCCTGGTGGTGCAGTGGTTAAGAATCCGCCTGCCAATGCAGGGGACATGGGTTCGAGCCCTGGTCTGGGAAGATCCCACATGCCATGGAGCAACGAAGCCCGTGAGCCACAACTACTGAGCCTGCGTGCCGCAGCTACTGAAGCCCACGCACCTAGAGCCCGTGCTCCGCAACAAGAGAAGCCACCGCACGCAATAAGAAGCCCGCGCACCGAAGAGTAGCCCCTGCTTGCTGCAACTGGAGAAAGCCCGCGTGCAGCAGCAAAGACCCAACACAGCCAAAGATAAATTTAAAAAAATTAAATTAAATTAAAAAAAAAGAGTCAGGGAAATGAAACCAAAATATTTCAATTCAGCATGTCTTCCTGTCCCTACACTAGGGTAGTCTCTCTTATCAGTCAAGAGAACAGGTTTTTAATGTCAGTTTATCTCCATTTAGCTATCTCCATGCCTCTAGTTCTGGAAAGCGATCTCCATTAACATTGCCACTAGAATTTAAAACAATCCTTCCATCCCACAGCAATGTTCCCATTGGTTATTTCCCTCCTGAACGTGCATTTAATCTTCTTCCTTAGATCATCACTCCTTTTGCTTACATGTATACCTACCTGTCTGTCTCCTCCACTGTATATTTTTTAAGTAGAAAAGCTGTTTATTAAATTGCTCCTAGACCCTCCAGAAGAGTCAGGGCCAGATTCTGAAGGCACACGGGCAAGTACAATACCCAGTGTCACTGCCCCCACCAAAATTTCTGTGTCTCTAAAGATTGGGAACTACATCTTATTTGTCTATTTCTGTTCCACACCATCTAGCTCTGTGATTTCTACGTGACGATAATAACAGTAACCCTGTGAAGGTAGGAATGTTAGTCATGGTTTAGAGGCAAAGTGCAGTAAGTCCTCTACCTTTAATTTTTGAACTTTCAAAGTTGTAAACGTGCGTTCATGTGTCCAGTCACGTAAGTTAGTTCACGTGTCTGGCGTACATTGTCATGTGCGTGCATCCTCTACAAGTGGTTGTGCTTTTGTGTACTTCATTGTACAGTACTGTATAGAGTACAGTAGTACAGTATCTTTATTTTAAGCCCAGGATGCCTGGAAGCAAGCATAAAAGCAGCAGTGATGTAGCTGGTACTACTGTACTTTTCAAGGTACTGGACTGTAAGATTAAAAATGTTTTCTTTATTTTTTGTGTTTGTTTTTTATGTGTTATTTGTGTGAAAAGTATTATAAACCTATTACAGTACAGTACTATATAGCCGATTGTGTTAGTTGGGCACCTAGGCTAACCCTGTTGGCTTTATGAACAAACAGGACTTAACGAACGCGCTCTTGGAACGGAACTCGTTCGTATGTAGGGGACTTACTGCATAGGCTTTGAAAGTTAAGAAGGTGTCACTCAATAAATGATAGAGCCATAGGTGTTTGTTGAAATAGATATATGGTCATGATTACTTAGATCTGGAATCAATTAAAAATTTTTTTGTTTAGATAATAAAAACTTTGGGAGCTTAGGCTCCTGGAGCTAAATGCATCCTCATCCACTTACAGAGGAGGAAGCATGTTTCTCCAGCCGTAAACAAAACTTCACTTTACTCTTATTAAGCCAGATTTGGATACCGCTCACCTTGACTCAAGCATTGTAGCCAGGGGAATGGTGTGCACTGATCGGCTTGGGGCTCTGTTAAATTCCTTTGCCTGAATTAATAACAAGAGCAAAAGGAAACAGGATTATACTGATTGGGTTAGGCTAATGACAGCCTACCCATTGGAACCACCAGGCTTCCGCATAGCTGGGGAGGCATACAAGACATGGATGCTGGAGAAACAGTCACAGTGCTCACCAGATAAGGATGTTTTGAAGCTGCAAATGTATGCTTCCTTTTAGATTTTCACCCATTCTGCCAAGTTGTCCTCCAAAAATGCCGTACCAATTTCCATTCTCACCAACAGTGTCTGGGAAAGTACCTCCCCACGCCTGGACTATGTTAGATAATACTACTAATAATTTCCATGTGGACCAATCTGCTGAGTGAAAATTGTCTTGCTTTAGTTTACATTTTCTTGATTACTACTGAGGTTACACATAATTTCATATATTTTTTCTTTTTACATATTTATTGGTCATTTGGGTTCCTTCTTTGAATAAAGGATACTAAAGGTCTTAAAAAGTGAGGCAGATTTTAGCTTGAGTATTGGAGATTTTCCTTTGTAGATGTGTTTCATACTTCCTGAAAACAAAGGTAAACATCAGATTCAGATAATATAGTTTGGCTCAAAGTATATTGTAGATCAAAAATTATTTTAAACTGGGAAATGCAGCCCAGCCAGAAGAATGTATTTTAAATTATACTTGTCATCCTAAGTAAGGTGGTCAGATCCCCTTTCTTCTGCTGGGTCTTGGGAGGAAATAAGTTAATGCGAGAGAAGCACTTTTTCCCTTCTAGGGCAGAGGAATGAAGACGTCAGCTCTGTTCGGATGGACAGGAATTATTTAAGGAGGGTTGTGTAAGGTCTGAGCTCGCGGGTTGCTGCAGCTGGCCTTACATCCATTTCACTACGACGACACTTTACTCCTTTGGCTCCACCCAGGACTGCCCAGGGCTGCCAAGCGTGATCCAAGAGGGGGCGGTAGAGCCCCATTCACTGTAAGTGATTTCCTTCCCAAGGAGAGAAGCGCTAAAACCTGCGATGAATTTCACCTGAGGGGTATTATTTGCTCTTTTGTCCATGCAATAAGCCGTCTTCTTTCCCCGTTTTTAAGGGCCCAGTGTTAAGGATTGCGTAATCTATTTGAACCGCAGGGGTGGCAAGGAAGAACTGTAATAGACGGGCCATCAGGTGGTGCCGGCCGTTGAGTGGCGCGCCCTGGTGGACATTGATAGTTAAACTCTCTGTTAGTCCGGTCTTAAAGGTTTAGGAAGCATAGTGGGAGCACAGGAGACCCAACGCACGTGGCCTTTGTCTCTCTGATTGGATCAGGGCTCCCCTACTGTCAGCAGGTGGCTGGTGACTCAGAGGTCAGCAAGGTAGAACCAGTGGCTGGAGGAGAGCTAGGCTGGTGGGAGCGTGGGGGCAATGAGGAACTGTGGACTTCACTGAGAATCCTGAGTAAAAGAAAAAGAACCTGAAGAGTTATGAAAGTAAATTTGCCTCACAACGATGAAATGGGAGCAGGTGGGCAAATGCAGAGTGGCAGGAAGGCTGATCAGACTACTTCCAAGAGAGCTAATCCAAAAAAAGGGCGCTGAACATCTTTGGAATGAATTGGAAATATGGTTGTTGTTGTTTTTTTGCGGTATGCGCAGGCTCAGCGGCCATGGCTGACGGGCCCAGTCACTCAGTGGCATGTAGGATCCTCCCGGACCGGGGCACGAACCCGTGTCCCCTGCATCGGCAGGCGGACTCTCAACCACTGCGCCACCAGGGAAGCCCAGAAATATGGTTTTCAAGTGTGATTTACAAGCAGCAAAATGTAAGTTGATGCTCACAATGAATGGAAATTGAAAAATTAGTCCACACTGGCTCTGGCAATTTTTCTTGATTATATTGGAATGCAACATAGGGAGTCTGCATGGTACAGCCTGAGGCACATTTCCAACCTTGGTATCAGTCAGCTGACATGTATGTTAAGTCAGCAGTCAGTCCACTGGAGTTCTGAATTTACAAAAGTGTAGGGCATGTTGTTTAGGGGAAACAAGTTATCTATTATGTGTGTAAAAATAAAGTCCTCAATATACCTCTCAACATGTTGATTTGAAAAAAAAATCACCAATGAAAACTGAAAAGAGGCTATAGAAAAAGGGAAATACTTTGCCAGCATGGAAACAGAAACTTAAAACACATTTTATGCACAATTCTATGACTATATGAAATCCACCTCTATTCTGAGTGATGGTGTGCATCTAATTCCCCAAGTGAAGGAAAATGGTGAAAGATATTTCCAAAAAAAGGTAGTGTTTACTATGTGCAGAACATGTAATAAATCTCCTATTTAGAACATAAGCCAAGATATCTATAAATTTTGTTGTCAGAAAATCAGTTTCTCCTTGCTTGTTGAACAGATATTTAAAGAATAACAAGTTGAAGAGGCATCTCAAATAATAGCTTTCCCAGGAAATCTGTATGTCTTGACCTAGCCTGGAGAGATTTTACAAAGAGGATTGGACTCAGATTTTGAAAAAAGTGATAGATTCTACTAATAAAAGCCTGAAAAAATTACAGAATTAAGTGAGCAATTAAATTGGAGAATTCTCTGTCTCTGGTTACCAGTCTGACCTATTTTCTAATGAACTACTAGAAGGGAAAAAATTTATCAGCACTGAAAAGGGAAAGACTCATGTTAAAATTCTTCAAAGAAGTTTGAAAGCATGCACCAGTGGCCAGTAACTGTTTTATTTGAGAGAGATGTTTATACCTTATCTTTCTCTCCTCAATAGAAGTTCTTTTTTTGCTGGAGAAGATTTTAAAATCCTAAGACTTCCTCTGACATGTGGGAATTGATTTGGAAGCAAATAGGGTTAAAATACCAGGAGCCTTAAAAGTTCATTTATTTAACAAGTATTTATTGAATCCCTACTATATGCAAGGATTGTTTTAAGTCCTGGAGATAAAGGAATGAACACAATAGATACAAATCACTGCTTTTAAAGAGCTTACTTTCTGATGTGAAAGACAAATAATAAAAGAGGTAACTATGAATACATATAGAATGATTGAATGTGATTCATGCTAAGGATAAAAATAAAGCCAAGAATGGGAAGAGGAAGTAGGTCTGTGCATGCACATTTAATTAGGGTGGCCAGGAACTGAGAGGTGGCATTTTATGAAGGTCCTGAAAGGAGTGAGGGGAGGACCCCTATGGATAACCTGGATTATCTGGGTCAAAGGCACCATAGCCAGAGGGACCACCAGGGCACAGGTCCTCAGGAGGGAGTGCGTTTGGTGTGAGGACCAGCAAGGAGGGCAGTGTGTCTGGAGTGGAGTGAGAAGGGAAAAGAGTAGTGTGAGATGAGGTCAGAGAGGAAGAGGCTGGGGATGAGGCTTGGGGAGGCCGAGTCATGCAGGCCACTGTTAAGGACCTGGACGTCTGTGTCAAGAGGTTTCAGATGTATTAGTATAGATGGCCCCTTCTACACAAATCATTGAACTGCTACTGTCCAATTCATGCTTATCGTAAATTTCCAATGTCAACATTGTGGGAGATATCTTCTGTTCAGAACGTGTGTTTCTCTCTTTTTATGGTTCTTTTGATAGCCAACTATAGGGTTATATTTGAGGCTGTTAAAAAATTTCTGGTTTAAATTTGCCTTAGTTGGGAAAGACAAATACATATTGCTTCGTGCTAAAAAATATGCAAAGTCTTCTGCTTACTGTTTTTTTTTTTTTAGTATTTATTTATTTGGTTGTGCTGGGTCTTAGTTGTGGTGCACAGGTTCCTTAGTTGCGGTGCACAGGTTCCTTAGTTGTGGCATGTGAACTCTTAGTCGCAGCATGTGGGATCTAATTCCCTGACCATGGATCAGAACCTGGGCCCCCTGCATTGGAAGCATGGAGTCTTATCCACTGCGCCACCAGGGAAGTCCCTTCTGCTTACTGTTATGAGGTAATATTTCAGTGAAATAGTGCCTCCCCCCCACACCACTTTATTGAGATGTAATTGACATATTACATTGTGTAAGTTTAAGGCGTACAACATATTAATTTTGTAACACTTACCTGTTGCAAAACGGTCACCACCAAAGCATTAGCTACCACCTCCATCCCGTTACACAATTACCATTTCTTTTTTGTGATGAGAACATTTAGGATCTACTCTTTTAGCAACTTTCAAATATATAATACAGTATTATTAGCTATAATCACCACACTGTACATTAGATCCCCAGGACTTGTTAATCTTGTAAGTGGAAGTTTGTGCCTTTTGACCAATATCTCCCCATTTCTCCACCTCTCCCAGTCACTCTACTCTCTGTGAATTTGGCTTTTTTAGATTCCACATATAGGTGATATTATACAGTATTTGTCTTTCTATGTCTGACTTATCAGTGAAATATTACTTAATATAACCTTGCTAACTACCAATGAAATATTTGAAAGCTTGTTTAACAAATTAAATCTACAGTTATAATTAGCATACCTTTACTGATTTCCTCTGCACTGCAGCATTTAAAACATTTTCAATTGATATATAATTTACATATTGTAAAATACATAAATCTTAAACATACAGCTTGATGAACTTTTAGAAATGTGTACACCTTGTGTAACCATCACCCAGATTAAGAAATGGAATATTTTCAGCTCCCAGCAGGCTCCCTCTTGCCCTTACTCAGCCAATATCCCCTCAAAAGTCATCACTATTCTGACCTCTATCACCATGGGTTGGTTTTGCTTGTTCCTGAATTTCATATAAATGGAATCTTATTGTATGTATTCTTTTGTGTTTGGCTTCTTTCACTCAACACGAAATTGTGAGATTCATTTATGTTGTTGTATGAAGCAGCAATCTGCTGTTTTTCATTGCTGTGTTGTATTCTAGGATATGATATGATAATTATTTACCCTTTCTACTGTTGGTGGACATTCATGCTGTTTCCAGTTTAGAGCTGGTTTGTTTTTTTTTTTTTTTTTTGCATTACATGGGCCTCTCACTGCTGTGGCCTCTCCCGTTGCGGAGCACAGGCTCTGGACGCGCAGGCCCAGCAGCCATGGCTCACGGGCCCAGCTGCTCCGTGGCATGCGGGATCCTCCTGGACCGGGGCACGAACCTGCATCCCCTGCATAGGCAGGCGGACTCTCAACCACTGCACCACCAGGGAAGCCCTAGAGCTGTTTTATGATGACTCAGTGGTTTTACCTGGTGATAACTCTAGGAGTTGCTCAGAATTTATTGCCCCAAATACATTGTTCCAGTTGTGTCTGCTTGTTTGTACCTCCCACTCCTCAATTCTTTGGTCCTTCTGCTGTTTAGAACAAGGAAGTTCCTATTGGAACCTGATATTTACTTACATTTTATTATAAAAATTAGTCAAATATGCTCTGTGCTTGAAAAAGGAAAGAAGTGGTTTTCTTTATTTTTTTCTTATGTATAAAAGTACCTGAGCATTCATACAGTTCAACATCAAAAAAACAAACAACTTGATTAAAAAATGGGCAGAACTGAATAGACATTTTTCCAAAGGAGACATGCAGATGGACAACAGGCACATGAAAAGATGCTCAACATCACTAATCATCAGGGAAATGCAAATCAAAACCACGATGAGATATCACCTCACACCTGTCAGAATAGCTATCATCAAAAAGAACACTAATAACAAATGTTGATGAGGATGTGGAGAAAAGGGAACCCTCCTACACTGTTGGTGGGAATGTAAATTGGTACAGCTGCTGTGGAAAACAGTATGGAGGTTCCTTAAAAAACTAAAAAATAAGCTACCAGATGTTCCAGCAATCCAACTCCTGGGTATATACCTGAAAAAAACAAAAACACTAATTTGAAAAGATACATGTACCCCAATGTTCATAGCAGCATTATTTACAATTGCCAAGATATGGAAGCAGCCTAAGTGTCCATCAACAGATGAATGGAGAAAGAAGATGTGTTGGGCCTTCCCTGGTGGCACAGTGATTAAGAGTCTGCCTGCCGATACAGGGGACATGGGTTCGAGCCCTGGTCCGGGAAGATCCCACATGCTGCGGAGCAACTAAGTCCGTGAGCCACAACTACTGAGCCCGCATGCCACAACTACTGAAGCCCATGTGCCCTAGAGCCTGTGCTCCACAACAAGAGAAGCCACCGCAATGAGAAGCCCACTCACCGCAATGAAGAGTAGTACCCCTTCACTGCAACTAGAGAAAAGGCCGCGCACAGCGATGAAGACCCAACACAGACAAAAATTAATAAATAAAATAAATAAATAAATAAAAAAGATGTGGTATACATATATACAATGGAATACTATTCAGCCATAAAAAAGAATGAAATTTTGCCATTTGCAGTAACATGGATGGACTTGGAGAGCATTTTGCTAAGTGAAATAAGTCAGACAGGAAAGACAAATACTGTATGATATTACTTATATGTGGAATCTAAAAAATACAGCAAACTGTGACTATAACAAAAATGAAGCAGACACACAGATATAGAGAATGAACTAGTGGTTACCAGTGGGGAGAGGGAGCGGGGGAGGGGCAATATAGGGGGAGGGGAATAAGAGGTCCAAACTATTAGGTATAAAATAAGCTACAAGGATATATTGTACAACACGGGGAATATAGCCAATGTTTTATAATAACTATAAATGGAGTATAACCTTTAAAAATTGTGAATCACTGTATCATACACCTGTAATTTATATAATATTGTACAACAACTATATTTCAATAAAAAATACCTGAGCATTGTAACCCCTGTTTTCTTTAGAATCAGAGGCAGCTCTCTCTAGATTATGCAGCTCTTCTGGGAGTTTGTAATTACTATTATCAAAATTGGATACCTGCTGTTATGGGCTGAATTTATCCCCTTCAAATTCACATGCTGAAACCCTAACCACCAGTACTTCAGGATGTGATATATTTGGAGATAGTACCTTTGGAAAGATGATTCAGGCCCATTATGGTGGGCCCTAATCCAATCTGACTGATGTCCTTATTGAGAAGAGAATATTTGGACACACAAGATAGACACCAGGGGCACACAGGCACAGAGAAAAGGCCATGTGAAGAGGCAGCAAGAGGGTGGCCATCTGCAAGCCAAGGAGAGAGGCCTCAGAGGAAACTCATCCTGCTGATGTCTGGATCTTAGACTTTCAGCCTTCAGAACTGTGAGAAAATAAATTTCTATTGCTTAAGCCAACCCGTCTGTGGTATTTTGTAAAAGCAGTCCAAGCAAACTAACACACCTCCTCAAATAATTTTCCAAACACCATAGGGTAACATTTACAAAATAAGATGGCTCTTTCTTAATTTTTCATTTTTAATCAGGAACTTAGCAAACCCCAGTGTGTGAATGTGCCACAAACCAATCATTCAGTAGCAGATCCATGCAGCCTGCGTAGCCTTCCTTTCGGATTTGGCTGTCCCTCGTCGACACCTGCTGCCCACAGAGCCCCAGAAGGCGCTTCATCACTGCTGAGGTTTACAGCACACCACCCTACCCCCAACCGTGATGAAACCACCACCTAGTGCGAGAATGCTACTGTCTCCTGACTTCCCAAAAGTAGCGGCTATCTTCCAGAGAAGGAGTGAGTTCTGTGCAGAGGTGGGGAGAAGGGCCCTCTTCTCAAATCTGTGTGACACTTTGTCACGTTGGCCCCAAAGCAGCTCTGCTATGTTCAGAGGCTCCTAAAGTATCTTTTAAAGACATTTTTTTTTTTTTTTCAATACGCGGGCCTCTCACTGTTGTGGCCTCTCCCGTTGCGGAGCACAGGCTCCGGACGCGCAGGCTCAGTGGCCATGGCTCACGGGCCCAGCCGCTCCGCGGCATGTGGGATCTTCCCGGACCGGGGCATGAACCCGTGTCCCCTGCATCGGCAGGCAGACTCTCAACCACTGCGCCACCAGGGAAGCCCTTAAAGACATTTTGATCAGCTTCTGCTGCTGACTCTGACTATGCTCCAGTTCAATCCAAGTGGTGATTGTGGAAGTACGTGCCATCTTATACCTTTGATTTCTCCCATGGAGACCCAAACTTCCAAACAAACTCCCCCTCCTTCCCCAATTAAAATCTACCCTCCACAAATATCAGGGAACATGAGTCCCAGCTCAACCAGTCTACATGCCCTGTGACTCTTGTAACCAATGTGTGAATCATTACAAGGTTGGTGGTATTGTGGGCTGTAGGAATAGAATTATGCTTTTTAAATTTTATTTATTTATTTATTTATTGGCTGCATGGGGTCTTAGTTGCAGCACGCGGGATCTTTCATTGCGGTGCACGGGGCTCTTCCTTGCGGTGTGGGCTTCTCTCCAGTTGTGGCGTGCGGGCTCAGTAGTTGCGGCGCACGGGCTTAGTTGCCCTGAGGCATGTGGGATCTTAGTTCCCCGACCAGGGATTGAACCGGCGTCCCCTGCATTGCAAGATGGGTTCTTAACCACTGGACCACCAGGGAAGTCCCGTAGAATTTTATTTTTAACTTATCTTTAAGACATGGATAAATTCAAGATTAATTTTTTGTGTTTTATTCTGGGGGTGCTTTAGAACTCAAACGTTTATTTATTCTGTCAAAGGGAAGAAAATGATTAGTAATTACGTTGAAAGAAGCACTTTCAACGCAGCTTTTCCCAGGATATTTCTTCCAAGATCTAGTCTTCTTTTTAACCTTCCTTCTCTTTGCCCCCCCCCCCAAGTCTCTTCTAACTCTGTCACCTCCCCATCTGTCCCCTGAGGTCCTGAACTGGCCACTCACCTCCTCCTCCACAACTAAACCCCTGTGGCTAAATCCTGTATTGTTTTTAATAATGTCTTTTTACTTTCATTTTGAAATAATTTCAAACTACAGAAGAGTTGCAAGAATGGTACAAAGAAAGGCCATATGCCTTTCACCCAAATACATCAATTGTAAAAACATCTTGCCACTTTCTTTACTTTCCCTCCCTCCCTCCCTCCCTCCCTCTCTCTCTCTCTCTCTCTCTCTCTCTCTCACACACACACACACACACACACACAGGTTTTTTTTCCTGAATAATTTAAGACAGTTGCAGAAATCATATTCCTTTACCTCCAAATACTACAGATTTTTATATAAGGATCTTCTCTTACATAATTATCAAAAAATTTAACACTGATATAAGACTATTACCTAAAACATGGTTCACATAAAAAATTTGCTAGTTGTCCCAATTTGCTAGTTGTCCCTTTCCTCCTTACCTCCAGGACCATGTTACATTTAGTTGTCACGTCTCTTTAATCACCTTTAAAACTTTGTCTACCATGAAATCTACATTGTTTGGAGATTACAGGGCAGTTGTTTTATAAATGTTTTCAATTTGGGTTTGCTGGATGATTCTATTCAGGTTATGCCTTTTTAGCATAATTAGAACTTTAGACTTACATACGCTATTTCTTCCACAAAGCAAAAGATGCATTTAAGCGTGTATAAAAGATCATAAAAGATGCATAAAAAAATCACACACTCTCAACAGGCTGCCATTGCTTCAAAAGCAGACAATCCCACCTATATGCTAAGAGGAACACATGTGATAAACTAGTTCACTTTGACATATTAGTGCTTGAAAACTATCCCCCCAAGTCAATAAACCTTCTAGGTACCACTGTATTTTAAAAGAAAAATTTACTAACCCAAAGTCACAAAGGCATATGCTTTTCATTGCAGTTGTGGGCTGCTTTTCATGTAGGAAACTCTCTGCATGTTCAAGGGCAGGAATGATGTAATTTTACCTGGAGTTTTTTTTTTTTTTTGCGGTATGCGGGCCTCTCACTGTTGTGGCCTCCCCCGTTGCGGAGCACAGGCTCCGGACGCGCAGGCCCAGTGGCCATGGCTCACGGGCCCAGCCGCTCCGCGGCATATGGGATCCTCCCAGACCGGGGCACGAACCCGTATCCCCTGCATCGGCAGGCGGACTCTCAACCACTTGCGCCACCAGGGAGGCCCTACCTGGAGTTATTTTGAAAAAGGCCCTCACTAGGAAACGCGCCAGGAGTAGCCCACTTTCTATAATAGTTGCACCGAAGCTGTTACTCCCTCTTTGGTTTGTCTTGGTTTTCCTGAGGTTTATATATCACCTAGCAAGGTCTTTAGGGACTGGACTGCAGAGCAGTTAAATTTTGGGTTGCAAAAGTTCAAATGTTTGGGGAGAGAAAGCCCAATCAGAGCCGGGCTGGTTTGGGGCAGTGTAGAGCCATGAACTCACTGAACAGCTGTGAGAGGCGAGCGTGTCGTAATGAAGGAGGGGTCCAGGGAGGGAGGTGAGGTTCAAACACACCACTGAGCTGTCTTCAAGTTTGCCCAAGGTTGGCCCTTTTCTGATTATGCCCCACGAACCAAAAAGAAAGCAAAAGAGAAAGCAAGTTTATTACAAAATATAGAATTTTATACTTAGTGAGGATTTCAAATACAGGTTTTATTTAAGCCTGGCTGTTCTTAGAATGAAAATTTGCTATGAAGTGAGTAAAGCAAATATTGTTTTTCTTTTTATCTTTTAATATAGTGAAGAAACAGAGCATGACGGTTTTCTCTCTCTCCATTTCCCAGGTAACATTCCCAGTGTCTTCATGTCTTTATGTCCCCTCCCTCCCTTTTTTTTTCCTTTGTAGAAGCAGCAGCAGCAACTTTGCACACAGATTTTGAGAGCAACAGGTGTAAGCCACTGATTGCATATGAGAAACTAAAGTTCCTATGTTACAGGCAAGGTGAGTAGCACGAACAGGAGGCAGTATTGTACAGAATGGCTAAAGAAATAACCAGTGAATGCAGCCTGTGGGATTTTTTACTTATATTGTATCCTCAGAACACAAGGTTCCTATAGCTGAGTGAACTGAGTGTCTGTGGAGTTCTAGAGTTAGAGGAACATCCCTGTAAACTTTTAATTGGAATTTTGAGCCTGGAATCATGTTGAAAGTTTTAGGGGAAGTACATCATTTAAACTAGTATCTATATGATGATAATGGGAGAAACAGTGAGATACTTATCAAACTAATTTTCATTGGTTGCTGAAACAGTTAACATTGAAGTACATATTACAGTTAAAAAATAGTTTTTTGGTTAGGTAATTTAGCTTATAATACCTTTAAAGTATTACTTATAGTCAGACTCCACATAACTTTGTTTTGTTTTAATCTTTATAATTTCTTTTGTTGTTGTTGTTGTTAGAAAGCTGAGTGGATTTTGAAAGTTCTCATCAAAAGAAAACAGTTTTGGGGCTTCCCTGGTGGCGCAGTGGTTCAGAGTCCGCCTGCCGATGCAGGGGACACAGGTTCGTGCCCCGGTCCGGGAAGATCCCACATGCCGCAGAGTGGCTGGGCCCGTGAGCCATGGCCGCTGAGCCTGCGCATCCGGAGCCTGTGCTCCGCGATGGGAGAGGCCACAACAGTGAGAGGCCCGCGTACTGCAAAAAAAAAAAGAAGGAAAAAAAAAAAAGAAAAAAGGTTTTGTAACTATGTGTGGTGATGGATGTTAACTGAACTTACTGTGGTGATCATTTTGCAATATATACAAATATCGAGTCATTATGTTATATAACCTGAAACTAATATAGTATGTCAATTATATCTCCATTAAAAATGAATAAATAACCATTGCCAGAGAATAAAATAAAGCTTTCAGTTTTTTATAATTTCTTTCAAAGTTCACTTTGTAAATACGCCTTGCTTTGTAAGTTTTCCAGTGAGTATAAAAGGGTGTCATTAATGTATCCATTTGGTTTATAACAATCTCAATTTATTTAAATGCTCTTCGTTGTAATTTAGAAGATGGAGCTGATTCTTCTGGTATTGCAGGATGATAGGTATTATTGGAACCACCTGTTTTAGAACTTTTCTTGCGTAAGTATCCTGTGATCATAAAAACTAAGAGGTAAGCATAATGTAGTTATTGCTTCTATTTTGCAAACATGAATAACCTATAAACCAATATGTTCACTGCTGACAAGGAGAACAATTTCTAGTCGGTGGAGTTTAAGATGCTTAATTTTCCAGTCCAATAGGTTTAGGTTAGTAACTGAAAACAGAAATCTTTTTCAGCACGTTTGGGGCTTCTCTCTTTTCTCTGCTTTCCTCAGAGGAGCTTCCTCTCCAGAGTCTTCTTCTGGGGAAATAATAATAAGGAGGAAGGCGACTATGCGGCCGAAAAAGTGGATGGAACTGAAAAGGGTGGTAGCACATCGGAGGGAGGAAAGGTCTGTATGGGAACCTAATGTGGACTCTGGGCCTTTGTGGCGGGAAAAAATGGAAGGGACAACTAGGTGTCCTGGTGATGGGCTGGATCCTCGTCACTGGGTTCCTTGTGGTGGGAGGAGGGGTAAGTGTAAAGATCTGGCAGTCTGTAGGCTCTGCATTATTTTGTGAGTCTCCAGGAGGGGTGAATACCTCTTCCTGTCCTGTGGGGAGAAAAGCGCAAGTCAGGAAACAGGCCTGATGACAGGAGCAGAGGGGAAAGTCTTCAGGTGGAGGCAGGGGAGAAAGAGGGGAAGAGAGAATTCTAGAGTCTCAAAACATGTTTGAGAGAACTGCCCAGGCCAATAAAATGAGACACGGACACTCCTTATGACCCAGGAATTCCACTCGGGGGAATTTACCCAAGAGAAATGAGTGCTTATATCTACAAAAGACTAGTTCAATAACGTTCACAACAGTCTTATTCATATTAACCCAAACCTGCAAACAATGCCAGTGTCCATCAATAGGAGAATGGATAAACAAACTGTGTATTCATACAATGAAAGAATACTCAGCATGGAAAGGAAGAATTACTAATACAACAACATGGATGTATCCTATGATGTTATGTCGAGCAAAGAAGTTAGACACAAAAGAGTACATACTGTGAGATTCCATTTTTATGAAGTTCAAGAACAAGCAAAACTAATCTATGGTAAAAAAAAAGTCAAAAATAGCTTAGGGTTAGCGTAGGTGTTATTTAGTGGAAAAAGTAACTAGTGAATTCTTTAGATCTCGATCTGGGTGGTTGTTACATGAATATGGAGATAGATATACACACACATTTACATTTGCACATACATACATATATACACAAAAATACAAATGTACACATATATGTATACACACACACATATCTAAAATGTGATCAATATATACCTTTAAGATTTGTGCATTTTATTGTGTATAAATTATAAATAAATAAAGAAAATTTGATGGAAAAAAAGTAATGTAAAGAAAAGGCCTGCTTCACTTCCCCAGCAGTGAAATCATTCCCTGAAGAGGAAGGGAGGGAACATCTACTTGCTCCAGGGGAATGAGCACTGAGGACCAGGATGACATTAATTTCTGAGAAGAAATTTGGATCAACCTCCAGTGTCAAGGTCTTCCCTCTAGCTGTATCATACAATCAAACTGGCTACGAAAAAGCAAGCTTTCCTTTAGGAAATTATTTCTTCACTCCCTTAGAGACTTACCAAAACAGGCCTGGAAAGGGTTGCTGAGTGTGAATGATGGAAAAATGAATTCCTCACAGTAAGTTAAGAGCTAGATTCCCCTCACCTTTAAAACAGTTGAATTCAGGTTTCTTGGTTGTACTGGGTATGCTTATTCATAGCCCCTTCTAGAGATTCTGTTTCACCCATAATACCTGGAAAGGTCAGTACTACACTCCTTTGGCTATGGCTGATTGGACTGTTGTTAGACACTCAACTCATTCATTGGCTGGCCAGTGACTAATCAGCTTCTCACTCAAGAATTTCAACAAAGAGGCACAGCTAGTGGAAAATGTTAGTGGAAGTGGTAGGGCAGGGGCTGGGGTGTCAGATATTAGCCAGTTGAATGTTGAATAAACAGAGAAACCAATATTTCCATAGCTGTAAAATGGGGAAAGCCTCTCAAAGAGAAAAAGAGGCAAGTGCCTATGTGGTAACAGAGTGATGATGAGAGTAACCTTGGCTCTTGACTTTCTCAGGGCTGGTCTTTTTGAGGGCTGGCTGTACTTAAGGTCCTTGGAAATATCTTTATAATAATCACCCCACCTCCAGCTCTATTCTTTTTCTTTTTTTTTTTTTTTTTTTTTGCGGTACGTGGGCCTCTCACCGTTGTGGCCTCTCCTGTTGCGGAGCACAGGCTCCGGACGCACAGGCTCAGTGGCCACGGCTCACGGGCCCAGCCGCTCTGTGGCATGTGGGATCTTCCCGGACTGGGGCACGAACCCGTGTCCCCTGCATCGGCAGGCAGACTCTCAACCACTGCGCCACCAGGGAAGCCCTATTCTTTTTCTTTTAAGCCAGCTTGAATGGGTGTCTGTTTATTGAATTAAATACTGACTCTTTCTCCCATACCCACCCAGGCTACTGAGTATTGAAATCTTATGGCTGAAACTAGATTAAGACATTTCAAACTACAGAAGGTGATTAAATCCCATATTACTCATTCTTTCTTCTACTCAATCAGATCAATTCTGAACCTTTATAACATGAAAACTTTCTGCTGAGAATCCAGTCACTAGGGGAGAAGCTAGCCTTATTCTTAAATTTAAAAAATTTTTTTATATATTATTAGCTGCGTTGGGTCTTCGTTGCTGTGCACAGGCTTTCTCTAGTTACAGCGAGCAGGGGCTACTCTTCGTTGTGGTGCGTGGGTTTCTCATCGCGGTGGCTTCTTTTGTTGCAGAGCATGGGCTCTAGGCATGCAGGCTTCAGTAGTTGTGGCTCGCGGGCTCTAGAGCGCAGGCTCAGTAGTTGTGGCGCACGGGCTTAGTTGCTCCGCGGAATGTGGGATCTTCCTGGACCAGGGCTTGAACCCGTATCCCCTGCAATGGCAGGCGGATTCTTAACCACTGTGCCACCAGGGAAATCTGAAGCTAGCCTTATTCTTAAGCTCCATCTTGACATTTTGCTATCAGAGCAGGCTTAGCTAGGTCTTGGGCTCTGCCATTCAGTAAGCTGGACTCCGGTTTTTAAAAACACCCACCCCTTGTGCTTTTTCTATTTCTTAAAACTGAGGCTACTCTCCAAATCCTCCTGACAATGGTGCTCTAGGCATCTGGAACCAGCTTTTTAAAAGCCCAGGGCCATGAATGATTTTTTTGAAGTAGTTTTTGTGGAATGGAGGAAACCGAGTCAGATTCCAGTGGATTAAATAGGTGGGGAAAAAAGACTCAGAAGTGTGTACAGTTCTCTTTGAAGTGAGAGAAGTAGATCCAAAGAAGTTTATGGTAGATCATGTCTCATTTCCTCAGGGAGGCCTTCCCTCCCTTGAGGCTGGCTTAAGGCCCCTGGCAATATGCTTCCCTCACACCCCGTGAGTCCACTTTCATCATATTCATCAGTCATGTGATTACTTTTCAGCGGTTATATTCCTCCTCCACGGAAGTATCTGCCTGATCATTCTCTATACCTGGTCTCATTGCTAGCCCAGTGCCTACAGTGGACCTGAACAGACTGAGAGAAATCTCAGTTTCCATAATTTTCAAAAGTTACCACATTCCTACCTCTCAGGGATAATGTGATCATTAATAAGCAAATATTTCTCATTATGTAACATACTGACATGACACCGAAGATACTGAATATCAAACACAAAGAGCTCTTTTGCAGCCCTAATTAGACCAAAGTAGGTCAAATATTTAAGTGCAGATTGGAAACTTTTTTTTTTTTAATTTTATTTATTTATGGCTGTGTTGGGTCTTTGGTTCTGTGGGAGGGCTTTCTCTAGTTGTGGCAAGTGGGGTCCACTCTTCATCGCGGTGCACGGGCCTCTCACCATCGCGGCCTCTCTTGTTGCAGAGCACAGGCTCCAGACGCGCAGGCTCAGTAATTGTGGCTCACGGGCTTAGTTGCTCCACGGCATGTGGGATCTTCCCAGACCAGGGCTCGAACCCGTGTCCCCTGCATTGGCAGGCAGATTCTCAACCACTGCGCCACCAGGGAAGCCCTGGAAACATTTTGAGAGGTAGAACGGCATAGGATCCCTGAGCTCTGCTGTTTAATAATTGTGTGACCATTGACAGCTTCCTTAACTTCTCCCAGTCTTCTTTTCCTTATTTGTAAAATGGAGAAAATAATACTACCTATCTCACTGGCTTGTTGTAGTGTCTAAAATAAGATATGTAAAGTGCTGAGAACATGCCTGACATATGCATTTGGTAGGTCTTAGCTGCTGTTATTGGGCCTCCATCAAGACAAGGCCTGTTGACTCTGTTGGTCATTGCTATGTCCCTAGTACCCAGAACAGTCCCTGACATAGCTTCGTGCCCAGTACATAGCTGATTAATTGAATGAGGCAGATGTTGAGTGTAGATGCTGAGTTCCTCTCTGTAGATTTTTGTGAAGCTCAGTATTTCATTCCAGTCCCAGAAAAAAATTAAAAAAAATTTTTTTTGGCCTCGCTGCCTAGCATGCAGGATCTTAGTTCCCCCACCAGGGGGCGAACCTGTGCCCCCTGAAGTGGAAGTGCAGGGTCTTACCCACTGGACCACTAGGGAAGTCCTTCCAGTCCCAGGAAAATTGCAATAACTTACATTCAAAATTAGAGGATAGGGCTTCCCTGGTGGCGCAGTGGTTAAGAATCCACCTGCTAATGCAGGGGACACGGGTTCCAGCCCTGATCAGGGAAGATCCCACATGCCGCGGAACAACTAAGCCCATGTGCCACAACTCCTGAGCCTGTGCTCTAGAGCCCGCGAGCCACAATTACTGAAGCCCGTGCACCTAGAGCCTGTGCTCCCCAACAAGAGAAGCCACTGCAAAGAGAAGCCTACGCACCGCAACGAAGAGTAGCCCCCGCTTGCTGCAACTAGAGAAAGCCCTCACTCAGCAACGAAGACCCAGTGCAGCCAAAAATAAAATAAATAAAATAAATTTAAAAAATTAAAGGATAATAAAATAATCAAGACCCAAAATATTGCTTGGAGTTTGGACATCAATTTTAAGTGGGTTTACTATAGTCTAGACATGAAATTCATCGTATGCTAACAACTAGTACTTTAAAAAAAAAAAGTAAGGGTGAGATGACCTTTTTAAAAAAAATATAATTATCTGTAGTCTATGGTTATTTGGGCAGACAATAGCTGGTTTGTAGTGAACTACCCTGATTTCTAAGAGAAGTAAGTTTTATACTTGATGTATAAGTATGCAGTTCTTCTTTTACACTTGGAGTATCACAAAAATTCTCAGGTGCCTTTAGAGTCGAACCAAAAAGAAATATGTCCTGTGATTAATTTGCTCACAGTAACTGCGACTTAATTCATTTTGTAGACTCACAGAATAACTGGCTATTTTAGCCAACTCTCTAATTTTACAGGTAAAGATATTGGAGTCCAGTTCATACAAGTTTACACAGGCCTCTTTCAATCCTATGCTATAAGTCTAGTAGTTTCAACAGTGTGCAGGTTACTTTGTTTCGTGCTGTGACAAATGCAGAGATGATAAAGACATGGGGCCTGCCCTTGAGAGGTGGGGAGACGCTACAAATACATGGATCTATAATGCAGAGAAGAATGCAGTATGGACCATGGGTGATATACAAATTGCTATAAGAACTCAAAGATGTCAGAGGAGGAAGATTGCAATTTTAAAGCTATGTGTCTTAAGAAAGCCTTATGTGAAGGTAATACTATAGTGACATTAAACGTCACCATGTGAAGCAGAATTTCAATAAACAGAGGTGACATCAGGAGGGGGGGCAGCCATAGCTGCTGCTGTGGAGGAGAGAGAGAACAGGGTGGGTTTGGAGACCCACACATGACCCCGTCTGGCAGAGCCAGGGCATGTGTAAGTGGGTGATGGCCTGGAGCCAGGGCTGCCTGGAGAGAGTGAAGCTGCATTTGAAGATCTTTGAGGCTAGTCTGAGGGATAGTGGGGAAGAGTGAGCCTAAATCAGAAATCACATTTTAATGGTTTTTTTTTTTTTAAATGTGAATAAACGTCTAATCTCATTATAACTTATTTAGCTACGTATTTACAAGGTTTCCTCAAGAGTGGTTGACTTTCTGGAAAGGTGTCCGGTGTCAGGTTTTGTTTTATGGTGCCACTTTCAGATGTCACTTTTAGTGGGTGATGTTTGCAGGTCTTGTCTTGGGAATCGGGCAGGTGTTCTTTGCAGTCTGTCTCCTTGCCCTCTGATCTCCTGAGTTCATGCAGAGATTGGACAAGGTGATCTCTGGTGGCCTCACCACCACCTCTGATGTCCCTGCCCCTTTCTGTTCTGTTGTGAGCTTTGGTGGATGGGCGCAGGGAACTTGCTAGGGGATGACTAGGGTCTGACTGAGCCCCTGCAAAGCCCCAGGCCACGTGAAAGTGGTGGAGGACTCAGTTTGACTGCTGGGGCTCTCCCCCTTTTCTTTCCTGTCCCCAGGGTTTGCAAACCAATGCTCTGGCTCAGGCCATCTGGAAATTTTGTAGTGGGGGAAAAGGAAAGAGAAAGGAGTAGGGGAGAAATTGAATCTAATAGAATCTTAAAGAAAGAAGTCTAGGCTAACCTCCGCAGCACCAAGACACAACTGACTAGGTGTGATGAACTAAAGCAATTAATAAACAGAGACGGAACACCCACCATGGGCAAAATACCGTGCTGTTGAGCATATAAGAGGTGGACACTGCTGTAATTCAGGGTGGAAATTGTTAGCTCTATATCAATAATAACTAGTATTCATATAGTGCTTGAAGGATGAAGAGCTTTTCTTGCATGATAGCTCATTTGGTCCCCACGACCCCATAATAGACATCATTGATGCTGTCACTTCCTACTTGAGGAAATGGATATCAGAGCAGTTAAGTGTGTCTAAAGTCACATAGCTAGGGCTGAGACTAGGACCTTCCGATGGTCTTCCTATGATAAAATTCAGCCTCTTTCTTTTTAACCACACAGGCTGATGAAAGCTGACATAAATATTTCCAATTCATGATATGTATAATCATGGAGCCAAATTTTGTCTTTTCACACAACTTATTAATTACTGGACCCACAGTAGAATAAAAACAAAACCCTTACCTTCTGCCACAGTTACCACCAACCAGCAGACCAGCAGCCAGTAGGAGAAGCAGAGTCTGTGAGCCATGGCTTCTACCCCAAGCAGTTGCTGCCTTGAACCCAACGTGGCTTAAAAGGGGTTGGTGAGTCACCGGCCGCCTGATTCAGGGAGTTTTCATTTGCATAGTGGACCACAGGGATTAGGGCCTGCGGTGTGAGGGTAAGAAATCAGCAAGGAAATACCAGACAGTATTTGTCAACGAGAGCTTCTTGTAATGACAGCCAAACACCATTCATCTGTCCTTGGTTGGAGTTGGGATTGTGGACAACCACGCCCTCACTATCCGTTTAATTCCTTCACATCTTTCCCTCTTAGTGCCTTCTCATTACTTGTGTATATAGGTCTCCCTCAGCAAGAGAAAGAATCTGTCCAGGAAATATTCAGCACCGCTTCCCTCTGTGTAGCTTACTTACTTAACAAAACCAAACAGGACAGGGAGGACATTATCTAAAGGCCTTGTGACCCCGGCAGTTTGAAGAGGCTGTTCACAGATCTCGGATCAGGGATTAAGGCTTCTTCTCTGCTTTTGTCAAGGAGCCAAGAGCAGCAGAGTCAGAAAACGGTCTTCTCTAGTAACCATCATGGTCACTGTCTAAACAAACATGAAAATTTTGGGAGATTAACTTAGTGATTTGTCCTTCCAAGTCCCCCTCTGATTCATCAAATTGCCCTAAGATGCCTGGTTTGTTTCCTGTCAGCTGCTGGAGGAATGGGAGTGGGCAGTCACAAGTGCTTAAAAGCACGGACGTTGGAGTTAGAGATGATCATACTAAGTGAAGTAGATCAGAAAGAGAAAGACACGGGCTTCCCTGGTGGCACAGTGGTTAGGAGTCCGCCTGCCAATGCAGGGGACACGGGTTCGTGCCCCGGTCCGGGAGGATCCCACATGCTGCGGAGCGGCTGGGCCCGTGAGCCATGGCCGCTGAGCTTGCGCGTCCAGAGCCTGTTTTCCGCAACGGGAGAGGCCACAACAGTGAGAGGCCCGTGTACCGCAAAAAAAAAAAAAAAAAAAAAGAGAAAGACAAACACCATATGACATCACTTATATGTGGAATCTAAAATACGACACAACTGAACTTATCTATGAAACAGAAACAGACTCAAAGACACAGAGAACAGACTTGTGACTGCCAGAGGGGAGGGGGATTGGGGGAGGGATGAATTGGGAGTTTGAGATTAGCAGATGCAAACTTATATATAGAATGGATAAACAACAAAGTCCTACTGTATAGCACAGGGAACTATATTCAGCATCCTGTGATAAACCATAATGGAAAAGAATATGGGGCCTCCCTGGTGGCACAGTGGTTAAGAATCCGCCTGCAAATGCAGGGGACACGGGTTCGATCCCTGGTCCGGGAAGATCTCACATGCCACAGAGCAACTAAGCCCGTGGGCCACAACTACTAGAGCCCACGCAACTAGAGCCTGTGCTCCGCAACAAGAGAAGCCACCGCAATGAGAAGCCTGCGTACCACAACGAAGAGTAGCCCCCACTCTCTGCAACTAGAAAAAGACCGCAAGCAGCAACGAAGACCCAATGTAGCCAAAAATAAATAAATAATTTAAAAAAAAGAATATGAAAAAGAATGTATATATAAATGAATCACGTTGCTGTACAGTAGAAATTAATGCAACATTGTAAGTCAACTATACCTCAATAAAATAAATTTAAAAAGAAAAAAGAGCATGGACCTTGGAATTAGGACAAACTGGTTCCAACCTTGGTTCCTTTTCAACTAGCTGGGTGACTTGAAGCCTCAGGTACCTCATCTGTAAAATGTGGCTTGTATTTCCCTCAGAGGAGTGTTGTGATGAATAAAAGAGGTAATTGACATAAAGCTGAAACCACAGTGCCTGGCACATGAAAGGGAGTTGTTGTGGCAGTTAAATCACAGTGACTCCAATTCTTTGTTCTCTTAGGAGGCTATACTTGCCAACTCATTCGATCACTCAAAGGCCTTTACATCGAGCAGCCCTTCAAAGCCAGGACCTGCGTTCTCTTTTGTTCCTTCTGCAACAGCCAGGAAAATATTCTGCTCAACGTGGCATGGCAATGTGATTCCAATGCAGAGGGCAAAGTAGTATATGTAATACACCCCAATTGACATAAAATTAATTATGTTTCTCTGCTTCGTAGCCCCCAGTACTTCCTTTATTGTAACACTCAAACCCTTTCCTGTTATTCCTTAGTTAATATTTAATGTCCCTGCCAGACTGAAAGCTCCATGACAGCAGGAACCCTATCTTTAGCCCCAGCACCTACACCAGAGCTAGATGTGGCACAGGACACGACGTCAACAGAGCCACTGAATCTAAGGAACTGAGCTTGCTCCCTACTTCCTTTCCAAACTGCTGACCAATCGTCCATTTAATCATCTGTTTCTAGAATTTTGCCTAGGATTATCATCAAGCCTGTGGAATTTACCATTTCCTAGTTGGTGAGTGTTTGCATCCTTACATTGCCATGCCAATAAAATTAGATCCACATACTCTCTTTACTACCCAGTGTTCTGTTTTATGGATTTATTGCAAATTATTTAACCAAACTTTTTGTTGATGGACATTTGTATTATTTCTTCTGATCCTCTTTCTTTTCTGTATTGGATTTCTGATGACCTTTCACTTGAAATGCTGATGAAAATAAATAAGAAAAGCAAAATTGTATATATATTTTTTCTGTTCGCATCTATTGTCCTGAAATTTATAAAGGAATAAAACTTCAAAGGGAACGAAATTTTTTAAAGTTTCATCGAATTCTTTTTCTTTTTTCCTAATTTTTTTTTTTTTGGCCGTGTGGCATGCGGGATCTTATTTCCCCAACCAGGGATTGAACCTGTGCCCCCTGCAATGGAAGCGCAAAGTTTCACCACTGGACCGCCAGGGAAGTCCCTCATTGAATTCTTATTTGACAGAAAATTCTAACATATATTTACTGTTGGTGTATATAGTAAGTCTTGACAGTCTTATTTATTTGTATATTGCAGTTTAGCCCAGTGATGTTGAGAAAGGCTGGACTGCTCTGTCCATCTGCAGCTTTGAGGGCCGCTCTGCAGAACTGCCTCTCACATGCTCAGGGACCCCCAGGTTATCCGCTTGAGGGATGATCAGCTGCACCTTGCCTCGTTCATCTCTGCAGTCCTATTGGGATGAAGTCCCCGTTTTGCTTCCAAGCCTTAGAGAACCAAAGGCAAGCTACAGTTATGTCCAGTGAGGCTGGTCTCCTGCTGCAGAAACCGCTGAAGCTGTCTGGAGGAGGCGTTCCCCTTACATGGCCGTGTGAATAATCTGGGAAGCTGCCATCACGACTCCCGCGAATCAGGATTACAGGTAGCATGGGGAGTGATTGGTATCGGGCCTGCACCCTGAGTCAGGCTGAGAGTGTAGCGGCTGGCGCTGCGAGGCTTATTTCCCGGTGGCCTGGGGGTGGCGTTCTCTGTCAGAAGGAATGGGGCACATACTCCTTCAGGGAATCTATAAGTTCTGTGGTTGGCGCCGATTTGAAGGTGCCGCTTCTGGAATGGCCTGTATGACTCTCCTGCTAGGCTTGCTAGGGCGTCTTCTGCTGGGATTTCTCCTAAAAGGGATTTCAGGCACCTGAGACATATTTCCAACTCCACCATTTTGCAGATCAGAGACTGAGGCCTGGAGAAGGTTCCTAACATCATCCTAGTGATTTAACAACAGAAAGGCAATAACATCCTGCTCAGGATCAGAGTGATGCCCAAGACATGAGAGGCCTCATTTATCAATGGTTTGAAACAGTATTAAAACAGTGGGATAAATCAGTGTTCTAGTCTCTGTCTTGCCACCCATTAACTGTGAGACCTTGGACCAGTCGGCCTCACTGACCCTCAATTTCCTCATCTGTATAATATATCATTTGCTGTATTCTAAGCATCACTGTTCTAATTATTGTACATACATTAAGCCATTTAATTCTCAACATAACCCAATGGGGTAGGTACTATTGTCATCCCCACTTACAGATGAGAAAATTGAGGCACAGAGAGGTTAAGTCACGTGGCTGGTACATGGCAGAGCCATGATATGGACACAGGCAATACGGCTCTAGAATTCTTGCTCTAATCACTGTGCTAGGTGGGCTCTGATCCCCTGGGCATCAACTTGCTGCTGTAAAAGCTCTGTGAAACTATCCTGAAAATTCACCAATGTACTGTAGGGCAAAAGACTTGGTTTGTTAAAACAGTTTTTTTTCCAAGGCAAAATAAATAAAGAAAAAAAGGTAGAGGGACAATTTACACATTAAAAGAGATTTAAGAGACATATCAAATAATTACAACGTTTGAACCTTATTTGTATTTCTTTTTTTTCTTTTCTGCCATACACGGGCCTCTCACTGTTGTGGCCTCTCCCGTTGCGGAGCACAGGCTCCGGACACGCAGGCTCAGCGGCCATGGCTCATGGGCCCAGCCGCTCCGCGGCATGTGGGATCTTCCTGGACCAGGGCATGAACCCGTGTCCCCTGCATCGGCAGGTGGACTCCCAACCACTGCGCCACCAGGGAAGCCCTGGACCTTATTTGGATCCTGCTTCAAATAAACAAATCATTAAAGAAAATACAATTGGGGAAATGTAAACACATACTGGATATCTGATGATATTAAGTGATTATTGTAAGTGTGATAAAGATAAATGACTGTCAAAAAAAAAAAGTAGAGTCCTTACCTTTCAGAGATGGATGCTGAAATATTGACAGATTATAAGTTGTCTGGGATTTAGTTCAAAATAATCAGAGGATGGGGAGTGAGTGGGGGCATTAGATAAAACAAGATTGTCCATGTTTAATAATTGTTTAAGCTGGGTGATGGGTGCGTGTGAGCTTATTACACTCTCTACTTTTGTTTGGAACTTTCCATTATAAAAAGTTAAAAAAAAAATCACTGTGTATAAGTTTTTGTTTTATTCTCTCAGAAATGTCAAAGCCCCATGGACCTACTTCTCAGGGCTGGTGGGAAGAATGACAGCCCATAGGGAGACAGGGGGTGGGACACTGTTTCAGAGGTTTGCCTTCCAGGGGGTCATTGATTTGATTTGAGGGTGACCCCCAGTGCTTCCCACATGGCAGACTCTTAGTGGATTCTTTATGGATTATGTGAATGCATGAGCATATGGGTGAATGAATGGGAATGAATCCTATTCACAATGAGTTGGAGAAATATTCTGTCACAAGATCAGGAAATAGAATCTAATTTCTGGGCCAGATATAATGATGAATGATTCTGTATGTTTCTCAGTTAACCAAATTGTGCATTTAAAGGCATCTTTATCTATCACCATCATACCAAGGACCAAAATACTCCTATACCTTATCCTGGTGGACAAATGTACATGAAGAGATTTACTGACACAGAAACCTTCACTCTGAAGCTATGTCCCCACCACCACACCTCTCAGAGACAACACTGCTCTGAGCTCCATTGCCACTGTTTTTGCTTGCCCAGCCAGCCCAGGATACTTCCCAGTTCTCCTGATTACCCTGAGTTCCTTCTGGGGAACCATCATTTCCCTACTTTCCCTGGCTTCAGGATTGTCTGTAACGTACATTTGCCAGTCACAGAGTAGCTTTCCTATGGTCACAGCGACTGGGTTAGGGATGGGTGTTTGACTCAAGCCAAGTCAATCAGGCCCAGTCAAAACTAGTCCTGGGGGGCTTCCCTGGTGGTGCAGTGGTTGAGAGCCTGCCTGCCGATGCAGGGGACACGGGTTCATGCCCCGGTCCGGGAAGATCCCACATGCCGTGGAGCAGCTGGGCCCATGAGCCATGGCTGCTGAGCCTGCGCGTCCGGAGCCTGTGCTCTGCAACGGGAGAGGCCACAACAGTGAGAGGCCTGTGTATGGCAGAAAAGAAAAAAAAAAAAAAAGGAAAAAAAAACTAGTCCTGGGGCCTCCCTGGTGGCGCAGTGGTTGAGAGTCCGCCTGCCGATGCAGGGGATACGGGTTCGTGTCCCGGTCTGGGAGGATCCCATATGCCGCGGAGCGGCTGGGCCCGTGAGCCATGGCCGCTGAGCCTGTGCTCCACAACGGGAGAGGCCACAACAGTGAGAGGCCCGCATACCGCAAAAAAAGAAAAAAAAAAAAAAAAAAAAAAAAAAAAAAAAAAAAAAAAAAAAAACTAGTCCTGGGTCTTTTGTATAAGTGACTGGAAAAGAGGCACACATTTTGCCTTTGGACTTGAAGTTGGGAAGAGACATGAAGAGAGAGTCTGCTCAATAAAACAGAGTGGAGAGATATCAGATTCTGACAACATCATTTGAACCTCTGAATCCAGCTATACCTGAAGCCATACACAGTGCACGGCATGTGGTATGCTAAAATGGATTTTAAAGTATTCCCAACATAGACTTATAGAAACAAATCACATAGAGAATAAAGATTCTAAGTCTACTGCTGCTTACTAAATGGAAAGAAGAGCTATTAACTTTTATATTCTTGTATTTGATTACCAACTATAGAAGTAGACAGGGAGTAGAAAATTATGTCAGTTCCAGTGGCTGGGTAAGGCATTTGCAGAGATCAAGACTGATCTTTTTCTCATTCCATGCATTCTTCCTGAGAGCTGAGAGAAACCCGGTGACTAGACAGACTCTCAAGCAGGTGGAAGCTGTGGATACCTGAATGTCTTGGCTATATATGCGGTGAGGTGACTTCACCCTGCGTGCTCAGCCACCCTGTTTATGCTTGGCGGTAGCATCAGACAGATCCAGATTGTGGTGATGAGTCACTATGGGCTTTCCCCAGCTTCAGACATAGGGTGAGTTCACATTTTATCCTTTAGCCTCTAACTGCCCCAGTAGGAGCTCCTGAATGGAATGATTTAAGTCTGGCCTTCAGGTGTTTGAATATTCAATAGTAATTCAGCATTCAGTGAATCGAAATCTCTGGGTCTGGCGTTGTAGATCAGGGTCAACAACGTGTCTCTGTATAATAGCAAGAAAATGTGTCATTATACCAGCTGTGAGACCATGAGCAAGTTATCTGACTTTTCTAATTTCCTCATCTATAAAATGAGAATAATAAGAGTACATATCTCATAGGTTTGTTGGGAGATTAAATGAGTTAATACCATTTAAGCACTTTCAGTGGAGATTGGTGCCATGTAAATGTTAGCTATCATTACTACTGAAAAATAATAACTTTCTGTCTTGGACAAACATCTCCTCTAGAACCTGGATATCTGAAACAAAACAAAGAAAAGGCAGAATGTTAGGATTTATGAAAATTGTGAAAAGTTCTATGAGAGTGTGCAATACTTCTCAGGTAGCAGTACTTTGAAGTCCAGTTTTTTAGTTTTTTGAGGTATTGAGTCAGTTGGCAAGCTGAATGGGAAATTTCTCAACAGGAAATGAAGGGGGTTTTCTTTGGGCTTCTGCTAGGTGATCAGTCACAGGCAAGCTAACTAAAATCTTGTCATCATACCTTCCCAGACAGTGGTTTCTGTAACTAGCAATAGTAAAGCTGGCAGGGGGTTGAGAGAGTTCTTTGAAATATCCAGGAGTTACAGGAAATGGTAGTAATTTAAGACTTGGATCCAACTTTAGCCAATGTCTCCAGGAGATGATGAGGGTAATGGTAACAAGCAACTACTAGTTTGTCAGAAATGGCATAGTTTTGATTTAAATTTGTAGAATGCTGTTAACATTTTATTTTCTCTCTCCCCCACCGCCTGCCTTTTTCCTTCCTCTCCTCTCTCTCTCTCTCACACCACCCCCCGCCCCCACAGGAAGTATATGCTCTCTTCTCTAGAACTAAGCACTTTTAACAGTTTGCCATATATCCTTCCATTCCTTTTTCTATATATTTACATACATGCACACTCAGAAACGGTTCTGTAGGTGGCTTTAAAAAATTTTTATATAAATGGGATATTTTGTGTTGCCTTCTAAATTATTTCTTTTTCACTTAAAATGTCTTTTCTTTCCATGCCAATCCATAAAGATTGATCTCTTTCTTTCGAATTGTTGCTTGTTATTGCCTTGTATGGGTGCACCATAGTTTTATTTATTGATTCACCACTTGGTGGAATTTGGGTTGCTTTCCATTTTCTGCTCTTACAAACAATCCTCCCATAGCCCTCTCTGGGCACATGGAGAGTGCCTTTGCTATAAGGTACATTTAAAAATAACCTGCTGAAACTGTTTTTAGATTTAAATTATAGAATACGTTTTCATTTCACTCTAAAATTTTCCAGTCCCTATGGGCCTTGGTGAGTTTGATCCTTTGGATAGCCACATTTCATTGCTGGCTAAAACCATTTCCTATCTTTTCAACAAAATATGTCCAGGTAATGGTGACAGCCATAGAAAGGTGAAATGTACATCTCAATAAGGCATTCCCTACTTTTAAGACCCACCCACAAGTCATAGTCACTCATAGAGTGGCAGCCAAAACATTTTTTTAAATCCTCAGGATTTCAGAGGTCATTCCCTTCAGCTGTAAAGCCTGGCAGCACTTTGTACCATTATAAAGTCTACCTCTTTTATAAGCACCAGTCCCTTCATTTCTAATTAAATTCTATGTTGAGTACACTTTGCTGGCAAGTCTGCCACTGACGCCCATCTCCACAAGGTGCTCACCTCTAGTATTTGTGGTTAGCATTCTGCACAGCCTGTATGCTTCATTACCTTTGTTTGATAAAACACTTCTCTTTTTAAAAGCATGAGGCCAGATTTGCTGAGTCATGTGTGATGTTATTTTTTAACTGCACAAGCTCTACCACAAGGATTTGGGAAATTTATTATCTGACACAAATCTGTCGGGGACTCCTCAGCTAAGGTTAGTTCAAAGACTGTCTATTTAGTAAGTGACTGGGTACTCTGAGACAGTGCTACTCGAAGTAGCTAGTCCAGAATGAGATAAGGTGCTCGTCATTCTACAATGTAAATCAACATGTTGTTTCATTCAGGGAGAAAATCTTGCTGTGAAAAATATGTTGACTAAATAGTGGGCTTGGTGATGTAGTTGATTTGCTTTCTGGTACCAGCTCCTTCACTTGGACACTGGTTTCTGAACCACATGATGAGTAGCACTGTTTAAAGTGCTTTATGAAATCGAATGAATAAATGAATGAATGAGACATATCTAAGATAGATTAAATGACTTTTCAGGGTTGATGTGGGAGGATATGATTAAATAAAATTTTCCCTTTCAGTGGGACAATGTTCCTTGCCTGCTTTTGAGCTGCCACAGAGAGGGAAAGTTTATTTAAGGCACAAATAGCTCAACTGGCCACTGTTGCCTGTACTACTACTATTCCCTATCTCCCTATCAAGTTCATTTTCCCTTCTTGTGTTTTGCCCTTCTTACTGTTCTTATCTCCTTTTCCCATGCTCCTGCCATGGAATTTAAAGAGAGAAAAATAATGTATGGAAAGCTCATTGTATGGTCTATGTTTTACAACCAGTTAAATATAATTCTCACTACAACAGGGTGAGGAAGGTATTACTGTCCACTTTGTAAATACTCAAGAGAAGCTCAGTAACTTGGCCCAGGTCCCATATGTAATAAACTGACTGGCTTGAGAATTGAACCCAGGTTTGTTTGGTTCTCCCCAGGTGGTTGGGTCTCCTACTCTCACATCTGAGGAGGGTGCTAACAGAATCCAGGCCCTGGACAGAACCTTTTAAGGTGCCCACACTGACACACTTAAGTTCCATTTTGGAACTTGGAGGCTCCATTAATTTCATAGTCACCTACTTTAATTGCCACGGTCCTACCACGTTGCCCACTTCTCTGTGTTTGTGTTACATACACGTGCGTCCCTGTAGGCTGTGAATTCCTTCATCTAATCATCTTTGTATCCCTCGCAACAGTGTATGGAGCTTTGAAAGTGGCACACTCGATGGGTTATGATATTAAATATGTTAGTCTATAAACTTCTTTATATGCCTAAGATAAATATTAAATGAATGAGACTGAGACTGAAGCGCTTATACTTTAAGATGTTGCGGTATGAATTCTATGGCGCATGTGTGTCTACTAATAAAGCAGGGCACAGTGAGGAGAAAGGCATCAGGCAGCCCATCCTCCTAAAATGCACTCCTTGGTGTCCCTGGATTATGACTTTTGGAACGTCTTACTAGTCTCTAGCTTCCTTGAGGGTAGGAACTGGTCTTTTCTTTATAGGTTCTCTAGTGCCTACATTTTCTGGCATACAGTTCCTAAAACTTGAAAAATACTTGTGAAATTGTTGAATGTGCTAAGTTCTCAGCACTTCCTCTTAAACTGTTGTTACTGGTGCTCACTATGGACCCCCATGCAGTTCTTAGATGACAGATGGTATCTGGCTTCTGCTTCTGAGGTTTCCCTGTACTGGTCCGACATTTTCTTCTCCCAACTCCATCTCTTCCAGCTCCTGCTTTGCATCAGGCACAATTCTATAAGCAGAAGTACAGCTGGGAGGAAGGTGAGGGATGTGGGAGCGTGGGCACCATGGTTTCTCCTGAGCAAATCTCCAAACGGGAGATGTGACAGTTCTTAGAAGTATGGTGAAATGCAGTCTGAGGAATCAAAGTCTGAAGGTAATCAGGTGTAAGCTTCCAAGAGTCCTCTCTCAGTGCAGTACTTAATGCCTGTAGCATGGAATTGTGACAACACATAGGAAACGCTGCCTACCAGGGAAGCTCATGAACGATTCAGTGTCCAAACTTCCCTGGGGCTGCTCACGTAGGTACTCTTTGCCTAAGATATTCCCCAATATCAGCACATTATCAAATGTGCTCGGCATAAACCACATTGTTTCTACAAACTGTTGAGGCACAGAGAGCCCCTCTTATCAGCTAGGGAATGGTGGAAACCCTTCTGAAATCCAAATTCCCAGATGCCAGCCAAGAGCCAACCTTGCAATCAGGTCTTTCTATGGACAGCAGTCTCAGGCCTGCTATGCTGATTCCTTTTTTTCAGACCCCTCAGCTTCAGATTTGTGTGTGGGGTGTGCCACCTTTACAGATCTTATAGGATGTCGGAGCAGTGGCCCCCATCATATCTCCATTTAACTCACCACTCTGGCTCCTGCATATTTAGATAGATGCTGCAGGATGACAGCAGACGAAAGCAAATTCAGCCAAGCAGTAGCCCTGACTACGGCTATGTGCCAGATGTGACATCTTGCCAGACTCAATTAACATGGCTCTGGGTACGTGGTATGTGATCAGTGATCGGTTGGGTGCATGCTTTCCCATCCCTATTAAAAAACAAGATCAGAAACAGTTCACATTCACATGGAATTAATAAAAAGTGATGTTAACAGCCTACGTTATAACTCTCCTGCTTCTGTTATAATTGAAAGAGACCTAATCCAGGTAGATATTCTACAGAAAATCACTTAGTTCACTATATTGATGGATTATGTTAATCAAATGGGATGAGCAAGATGTGACCAGTAAATTTGAGGCCTTGATAAAGTACATATGCTCTAGAGGGTGAGATAAAACTCATGAAATTCAGGGGCCTACTTACCACATGAGTAAAATTTTGGGGGAGGAGTGTCCAGTGACCAGGGACAGGCTAGGACATGCCCTCTGAAGTAAAAGACAAATTAGTAAAAGTTGCATCTCCCACTACGAATAAGGAAGCACAATGCCTAATAAGCCTCTCTGGGTTCTGGCGGCAGTGTATTACAAATCTAAGAATACTGCTCTCAGTTATATACTGGTGACATGAGGCTGCCAGTTTCGAGCGAGGCTGAAAGGAAAGAGGTCTATGGCAGATTCATATTGTGGTGGAAGCAGGCCTGCTACTTGGGTCACCTAGCCTAGCAGACTCTAAGATATTACAGTTATTGGTGGAGGAAAAAATGTAGCAGAAGTTAAAGCAAAACCACTGTATACATACTCTCGATTTTTCTCTGCTCATTTTATTGAATAACTGAATGTATAAAAACCACGTAGAGAACATTACTGGAAAAAAATTTTATTCTTCAAATATATAATGGACTCTTCACCACTCAAATTATTTCTATAATAATTTTATCTTTTTATTAAAACTAAATATATATTTTTAATACATTTCATCTTTTCTCAAATGAATGACTATGGTATAATTGTGATCATCTTTAGCAACCAAAATCCATTTCAAGAAATTTAAACTTGATATGGAGAAAAATGCCATATCAAGTCCTTTGTACCTGATTTGGTGCTGAGGTTGAACCGGTGTATTGGTTTGTTCCAGGATCCAGAGGCTATTCCAAGCTTGAAAGCAAAGTGATATCCTTAGGTTGGCCTTGGCTGCTTAAGGAACCTCTGGATGGGGGATGACTGGCTCTGCTCTGCATAGGACAGTTCCTTCTCAGGCTAAGCTGGAATCTCTGGGAACAGTGGACTGAGGTATGTACCGTGTTCAGGCATTTGTTTGGGTGGCAGGTAGGGAGGACCTTATCTCTTATGTCAGATTTCTATCTATTGGTAATCATTTCTCCATAAAAATAAATGGCAAGTGGGCAGCTCTGGGTTCTTGATGATACCAATACTTTGCCCACAGTTCTCTCTCTCTTGATGATACTAAGACCAATGAAAAAGAACACAAAAGCTGAGTTCACTGTGAACACTAGTAGTAGAAGTGACTGCGGCAACTGTAACGATAGTGGCAGAAACTGGGAACAGATTCTTGGAAAGGTCTTCTGGGCTTGATTTATTCTAAGCAGCCAGTAGAGATCTAGGATTTGGACATACTGTGCTTGGATCTATCCTCTTAGTTTTCTCCACTGTCGACTGACTTTAATTTTTTTTTTATTCAAAAACAGGTTGAGGGAAAGAGTCTCCATCTCTATCACAGAATCTCCATAAAACTTAAGGTCATACCCAAACTTCCCATTAGAGTGTCCACTATGAATTCAAAATTAAATAACTCAAATAAATATGGGTAGGTAATGAGTTTTTTTTAAGGTAGTAAAAAGATAGGGCCCCCATGATTTCTTCTTAGCATAATGCTAATCTTTCAAATGTGGGTAAAATCTCATTTAGAGGGAAGGTTTGGAATCCTATATGAAAATGTAACATGTGTTAAAACAGAACATTCTTAAATATAAAAAAATTCAAGTGACCATATCCTTACTGATATTAATATAACACAAGTAAAATTACAATGAACATTAGCAAAAAATGCAGCTCATTTCTAGTTAACACATTGAAATAACTGATATTCAAATTGTAACTATTATAGCATGGACGTGTGAATGAAGTTCATGAATGTACATGTTTCAAAGGAGAATTTGGCTTTGGCCTAGTAATTTTGTTCTGATCCACAGTGTTTATGACTCTTCATTTCAGTTGTTTTTACTAAGAAATTAGGAGATGAACCTAAATTTCTGACCCTTGGATTAATCAGAAAATAACTAAGAGTTATTCCTTTGTAAATTCAGTAAGAAGTTATTCTAAAATTGCTGTTTACTTATCTATTTCTCTAAATAAAAGCTCTTGGATAGTAATCTACTCTCCTAATTAAAGGAAAATATTATAACTCTCTCCAATTCCTATTTTAACTAGAAGAGCCACATCATTATTTTTAATGGTTTCTTCTGCATTTCATATTTTAAAAAACGTTAGTAACACTACTTTCTGTAAAATACAAAACAGCACTGAAAGTATCCAGTTACTACTGGCATTCAGATTTTGAAGATATACCTTTATGATCAAATAACAGTCATGAAACAAACTGTTCAGAACTGTCAGAGTAACCATTTGAAAATCAGATTTATGACCCTCTTTAAAAATTTGTTAAAGCTATGCTGGTTTACATCAAAGTACTCCTAGTGAGGAGAAATGATGTACTGTACCGAAAAAACAAGACCTCATCAGGGGTCTTCTTAACTTGGCTCTGAACAACTTTAAAAGCCAAAAGATCTGCACCATATGTTGTTCTCAAGGTCAGTACCATGGGATGCCCTGTAAAAAGATCTTTTGGTATTACTGATAACAAAAGCACCTTGGATTGGATCCACGATGGACATGTGTTATAAATGAATTCTGCTTTGTGGTAAAATACAGTTAAAGTACAATTCAACGTACTTACCATAAAGCCTACATAAGCAAAGGTACTCCTTTGAAGCCAAAAATCTGATGCTGCTAAAGTGTCCAGTTTCTACTATTACAGCTTAATGTGGCTGATTTGAAATCATTTCCTTAGTCCTACAGAATCTTCTTGATTTTTAACATCTGACAATAGTGACCTGGCACTAGTTTAGGTCTATAAAAACATAATTGTCCCAAGTCACCCAAAAACATGACAACCAGCACAAATTTCTGCACATCTTAAAAAAAAAAAAAGCCTTTGGGTAATAACACTAATGCGTAACGCTGCGGAGGATCCAAAGAAGCACTCTAAATGATGGATATTATTTAATGATGGTAATCATTTTCTGAAAAGCTGTACCAATAACAATTTCAGGTAGAACATAACATGAAATTATTTCAGGAAATATAGTCTTGTTCTATGCTCTCCTGACACCACTCCCAACAGAAAGCTTCCAGTCTATTTGCTGTTTCTTGGCTGATGAGACATTCATCCTTTAATTCCCTGATTGTCTTTCTCAATGATTTTTGTAAACGTCTTTCTCGGCCTAATACATTCCGCAGACTTTTCTTGGTATCCTCTAGCTCGCTGATCACTTGATCTAATTTATGCTTAAGTTTCTTTGGACTGTCCATCACACTGTAGCTATGTTCCTAAAAACATGAACACCAAGTTATTAAACCAGACAGACAAGCAGTGAGATAAAAAACTATAACTAGGCCTCAGCTATTTCTCCACTTACTATACTTAGAGAAGATCTTTAAGTTGGTGATACTAAGAGGTTTAAAGAACACAGGAAGAGGATGGGGGTAGAACAGTATTTCAGGCGCCTAGGGCCTCCCTCTTTGTCTAAGGCCAGGCATACACGAGGAGTACAGAATCCTGTGGATGGGAAGTACTTCTCACCTGGAGGTAGGTATCTGCTTATGAACAGCATGACATTCACAATGACTATACAGCTTTTGGTCCCTAAGTGTGCAGCTGCTAAGTTTAAGTTTTACTTATCACAAAAACTTAAATTTTTAAACTTTTAACTGAATTGCTTTATTTTGATGAATATTTCACTTTATAAGGTATGACAGGAAAGGAGCACTGAAGCAGGTCCTCAGGCTGGGTGTTATGGATTTAGAGAGGACTCTGGTCTTGGGGTTTTAAAGAGATAATTTAAGTTCTCAGTATTTATTGTGGTTACGTTTATGTCTGCTGGGTAGACTTTTCTTCATCCAAAAACAACACTGGCATATCTTATAAATGTAACATAAAATAATTTTGAAAAGCTGTTACTTAATATTAAAATTAGTGAAGAGGACTTTGCTTTCAGCCAAGATGAGATAACAGACTGGATTGACTCCTATCTAAAAAAACCCCAACACACGGCCAAAAGATATAAAACTGTTTGAAGATAAACAGACATCAGGCAACGAAGACAGATACTGCAGAGAGCTGGGAAACAAAGAGGTGAGTCCTATGACTGCCCAGCTTACTGCCTTGAGAGAGTTCTAGGCCTCAGTGCAAGGGGAGGAAACCCAGGTAGAGTTTGGTAGATAGAGTTGAGGAGATAGTGCAAAGTATCCAGGGAGACCAAGGTGGCTACAGTTCATAGGGCAAAGTATTAGAGAGGAAAGAGCTACACACAGAGAGAAACTTGGAGATCTTCAGAGGCTCCCGCTCCAGTATTTCCTTGTAGGAAACTGCTCGAGGTTGAGGAAAGAGTGACCAGAAAAGATCAGGAGTGCCCTGAGCTCACAGGGCATAGACACTACTCCCACCAGGCAGACCAGATTCATGGGGCACTGAGCAGAGTATACAAAAGTCTTGCCTCAGTGGTGGAGAACAAATAGCCTGAGACTGAGCACTGTTCTAGTCCTGCCTAACAAAGCAAAACCTGAAAGGATCAAATTGTTTTCAAATAACCAAACTCCATAACCAAGCTCAAGAAAACAGGACAGAAAACTATCCAACATCCAGCAAAGTAAAATCCGGCACTCAAAATCTACCAGGCACACAAAGCAGCAGGAAAATACAAGCCATAATAAGAGATAAACCAATCAGTAGAAACCAACCCAGAACTCACAAATGTTAGAATTAGCAGACAAGGGAATTAACAAAGTTATTAAAACTGTATTATATATGTTTAAAAGTTAAGCAGGGACAAGAAAGATATTAAAAAAGAATCAAATAGGATACCCGGACATAAAACTTACAATTTAAACTTATTTATAATAAAGTTAATAGATTTATTATCATAATAAATAATATATATTTAAATATTATATTATTTAAATATCTTTAAGAGATAATTTATTGTTTAAACAAAAATAATAAAATGTAGTGTGGGGTTCATAGCATATGTAAAGTGAAATGTATGATAGCAGTAGCAAAAAAGGTTGGAGAGGAGAAATAAAGTATATTATGATAAGATTCATATACTATATGCTAAGTGGAATAATATCACTTATCATGTAGTCTGTGGTAAATTAAAGATGGATGCTATAAACTCAAAAGCAACTATCAAAGAGTTATGGCTGATGAGTGAAAAAAAGGAGATAAAATGGAATTGTAAAAAAAATTCAGTTAATCCAAAAGAAGGCAAAAAAAGAAGAAAATGAGAACAAAGAACAAATGGAACAGGAAATAAGTAAGATGACAGATTTAAACCAAACCATATCACATTAAGTAATGTGATATAAAAAATTTAAAGTAATGTAATAATAATCACATTAAGTATAGAGTTTAAATAATCCAATTAAAAGGCAGAAATGATGAGGTTATATTAAAAAAATCAAGACCCAAGAGTACATGCTGCCCAGAAAAAAAGCACTTTAAAGATAAAAAGACACAAACAGGTTGAAAGTAAAGGAGTTGAAAAAGATATACTACAACAACACTAATAAACAAAGAACTAGAGTGGATATGTTACTATCAAAGTAGACTTCAGAGCAATGAATATTACCAGGGATAAAGAAGGCCATTTCTTAAAAATAAAGGGGTTAATTTATCAAGACATAAGAATACTAAATATTTAGTACCTAATAACAGCTGCAAAATGTAACAAGCAAAAACTGACAATTTAAGGAGAATTACACAAATCCACAGGTATACTAGATTAACAGCTCTCTCTCAATAAAAGATAGAACAAGTAGACAAAAATTAATTAAGAATGCAGATTTGAACATTATCAATTTGACCTAATTGACATTTATAGAACATTCTGGCTAATATCAGCAAACTATACATTCTTTGCAAACGCATGCAGAACGTTTACCAAGACAGACCATACTGTAGGCTATAAGTCTCAAAAAAAAGAATTAAAAGCATTCAAGTCACACAATGTATATTCTCTGACCACAACAGAATTAAGTTAGAAATTAATAATAGAAAGATATCAGGGAAATTCCCCAATATTTGAAAACTATATAGCACACTTCCAAACAACCCATGGATCAAAGAACAAATCAAAATGGAATTTGGAAGTATTTTTTTTTTTTTTTTTTGCGGTATGCGGGCCTCTCACTGTTGTGGCCTCCCCCGTTGCGGAGCACAGGCTCAGCGGCCATGGCTCACGGGCCCAGCCGCTCCGCGGCATATGGGATCCTCCCAGACCGGGGCACGAACCCGTATCCCCTGCATCGGCAGGCAGACTCTCAACCACTTGCGCCACCAGGGAGGCCCTGGAAGTATTTTGAACTAAATGAAAATAAAAACACATTTAATTTGTGGAATGCCGCTAAAGCAATACTTAAGGAGAAATTAATATCACTAAATGCCAACGTTAGAAAGGAAGAAGCCTCAAATCTATGACCTCAGCTTCCATCTTAAGAAACTAGAAAGATGAGGGCTTCCCTGGTAGCGCAGTGGTTGAGAGTCCGCCTGCTGATGCAGGGGACACGGATTCGTGCCCTGGTCCAGGAGGATCCCACATGCCGTGGAGCATCTGGGCCCATGAGCCATGGCCGCTGAGCCTGTGCATCCGGAGCCTGCGCTCTGCAACGGGAGAGGCCACGGCAGTGAGAGGCCCGCGTACCGCAAAAAAAAAAAAAAAAAAAAAGAAAAAAGAAACTAGAAAGATGAGCACATTTTACTGAAATAAGTAAAAGGAAATAATAAAGATGAGTGGAAATCAGTGAAGTAGAAAATAAAAACAACAAAAAAGAAAAATGAGAAAAATCAGTGAAAGCTAGTTCTTGACAAGATCAATAAAACTGACAAATCTCTAGGCAGACGGATCAGCAATAAAAGAAAACAAACAAATTACTGATATCAGAAATGAGACAGATGGTATCACTACAGATTCTATAGATATTGAAAAGATAATAAGGAAATGTTTTGAATAATTTTAAGCTAATAAACTTGACAACTGAAATAAAATGGAAAAATCCCTTGGAAGATAACATGCTCCTTAAAAAACTTTCCCACAAAGAAAATTACAGTCCCAGATAGTTTTACTGGGGAATTCTACCAAATATTTGTAGAAGAAATAACTGCAAATCTATACAAACTTTTCTAGAAAATTGAAAAATAAGGCAACATTTTCTAACTCGTTCTTTGAGGTTAGCATTATTCTGATACTGAAACCAGACAAAGACATTCAAAGGAAAGGAAACTACAGGCCAATATTCTTTGTGAACATACAAGGAAAGATTCTAAACAAAATTTTAAATCTAATCCAACAATATATAAAAGGGATAACATCATGAAGAAGTAGGGTTTATTCCAGAATGCAAGGCTGGTTTAACATTAAGAAATTAACTGGGGAATTCCCTGGTGGTCCAGTGGTTGGGACTCTGCTTTCACTGCCAAGGGCCCAGGTTCAAATTCCTGGTGGGGTAACTAAGATCCCACAAGCCAGGTGGTGTGGCCAAAAAAAAATAAAAACAAATCAATCAATGTAATTAATCATACTAACAAACTAAAAAATAAAACCCAAATGATCTCTCAACAGACACAGAAAAAGCATCTGACAAAACTAACATTCCTTTCTGATAAAAATTCTCAGCAAAGTAGGAACAGAAAGGCACTTCCTATGTAACAGTATGGATGGACCTAGAGGGTATTATGCTAAGTGAATTTAAGTCAGACAGAGAAGGACAAATACTGTATGATTTCACTTATACGTGGAATCTAAAAAACAAAACAAATGAACAAACATGAAGCAGAAACAAAGTTGTAGATACAGAGAATAAACAGGTGATTGCTAGAAGGGGTGGGGAGGAAAGAAACAGGTGATGAAGTAGGAGGAACAAAGTTCCAGTTACAAAGTAAATGAGTCAAAGGTATGAAATGTACAAGTGTTGGGAATACAGTCAATAACTATGTAATATCTTCGTATGGTGACATATTGTAACTATACTTATTGCGATCAGTTTGAAATGTATAGAAATATGGAATCACTATGTTGCATAACAGGAAATAACATAATGTTGTAGGTCAATTATACTTCAAAAACAGACAAACAAACTCAGAAAAAGAGTTCAGATTTCTGGTTATCAGAAGCAGGGGTTAGGAGGAGGGAGAATTGGATGAAGGCAGTCAAAAGGTAAGAACTTCCAGTTACAAGAGAAATAAGTACTAGGGATATAATGTACAACATGACAAATATAATTAACACTGCTGTGTTATATATGAAAGTTGTTAAGAGAGTATATCCTAAGACTTCTCATCACAGGAAAAAATTTTTTTTTCTATTTCTTTAACTTTGTTTATATGAGATGAGATGATGGATGTTCACTAAACTCAACTGTGATAATCACTTCCTGATATGTATAAATCAAACCATTACTGTACACTTTAAACTTATACAGAGCTATATGTCAATTATATCTCAGTAAAACTGAAAGAAAAAAATTGAAAGGTACTTCTTCAATCTGATAAAGGGCAGTTATGAAAAACCTACAGTTAACATCATATTTAATATCATATGAATATCTTTAATAGTGAAAGACTGAACAACTTCCTCCTAAGATCAGGAGCAAAGCATAAAGATCATTTCTCAGTACTTCTCTTCAGCATAACCTTGGAGGTTCAAGGTAGTGCAATAAAGCAAGAAAAAGAAATGAAAGGCACTCATATTGGAAAGGAAGAATTAACACTGTTCTTGTTTTTTGTCCACGCCACGTGGCTTGTGGGATCATAGTTCCCCAACCAGGAACTGAACCTGGGCCCTCAGCAATGCAAGCATGGAGTCCTAACCACTGGACTGCCAGGGATACCATAAAACTGTTTTTAATGACAGACACCATGATTGTCTATGTAGAAAATCTGATAACCTCTTTAAAAAAGCTTTGATAATTAATATGTGAGTTTAGCAAGTTTGACAGATACAAGATTGATATACAAAAGTCAATTTATTTAACAGAGAGCAGACAGCAGAAGCAAGAACTACAATCCTGCAGCCTGTGGAACAAAAACCACATTCACAGAAAGATAAGACAAGATGAAAAGGCAGCGGGATATGTACCAGATGAAGGAACAAGATAAAACCCCATAGAAACAACAAAATGAAGTGGAGATAGGCAACCTTCCAGAAAAAGAATTCAGAATAATGACAGTGATGATGATCCAGGACTGTGGAAAAAGAATGAAGGCAAAGATCAAGAAGATGCAAGAAATGTTTAACAAAGACCTAGAAGAATTAAAGAACAAACACCTAGAAGAATTAAAAAACAAACAAACAGAGATGGACAATACAATAACTGAAATCAAAAATACACTAGAAGGAATCAATAGCAGAATAACTGAGGCAGAAGAACAGATAAGTTACTTAGAAGACAAAATGGTGGAATTCACCGCCATGGAACAGAATAAAGAAAAAAGAATGAAAAGAAATGAAGACAGCCTTAGAGACCTCTGGGACAACATTAAATGCAACAACATTCACATTATAGGGGTCCCAGAAGGAGAAGCGAGAGAGAAAGGACCCGAGAAAATATTTGAAGAGATTATAGTAGAAAACTTCCCTAACATGGGAAAGGAAAGAGACACCCAAGTTCAGGAAACACAGAGAGTCCCATACAGGAAAAACCCAAGGAGAAACACACTGAGACACACAGTAATCAACTGGCAAAAATTAAAGACAAAGAAAAGTTACTGAAAGCAGCAAGGGAAAAAGGAAAAATAATGTACAAGGGAACTCTCATAAGGTTAACAGCTGATTTCTCAGCAGAAACTCTACAAGTCAGAAGGGAGTGGCATAATATACTTAAAGTGATGAAAGGGAAGAACCTACAACCAAGATTACTCTACCTGGCAAGGACCTAATTCAGATTCTATGGAGAAATCAAAAGCTTTACAGACAAGCAAAAGCTAAGAGAATTAAGCACCACCAAACCAGCTCTACAACAAATGCTAAAGGAACTTCTTTAAGTGGGAGACACAAGAGAAGAAAAGGACCTACAAAAACAAACTCAAAACAATTAAGAAAATGGTCATAGGAACATACATATCGATAATTACCTTAAATGTGAATGGATTAAGTGCCCCAACCAAAAGACACAGGCTTGCTGAATGGATACAAAAACAAAACCCATATATATGCTGTCTACAGGAGACCCACTTCAGACCTAGGGACACATACAGACTCAAAGTGAGGGGATGGAAAAAGATATTCCATGCAAATGGAAATCAAAGAAAGCCGGAGTAGCAATACTCATATCAGATAAAATAGACTCTAAAATAAAGAATGTTACAAGAGACAAGGAAGGACACTACATAATGATCAAGGGATCAATCTAAGAAGAAGATATAACAATTATTAATATATATGCACCCAACATAGAAGCACCTAAATACATAAGGCAACTACTAACAGCTCTAAAAGAGGAAATCGGGGCTTCCCTGGTGGTGCAGTGGTTGAGAGTCCGCCTGCCGATGCAGGAGACACAGGTTCGTGCCCCGATCTGGGAAGATCCCACATGCCGCGGAGCGGCTGGGCCCGTGAGCCGTGGCCTCTGAGCCTGCGCGTCCGGAGCCTGTGCTCCGCAACGGGAGAGGCCACAACAGTGAGAGGCCCGCATACCGCAAAAAAAAAAAAGAGGAAATCGACAGTAACACAGTAATAGTGGGGGACTTCAACACCTCACTTACATCAATAGATCATCCAAACAGAAAATTAATAAGGAAGAGAAGCTTTAAATGACACAATAGACCAGATAGATTTAATTGATATTTAGAGGACATTCCATCCAAAAACAACAGATTACACTTTCTTCTCAAGTGTGCACAGAACATTCTCCAGGATAGATCACATCTTGGGTCACAAATCGAGCCTCAGTAAATTTAAGAAAACTGAAATCACATCAAGCATCTTTTCTGACCACAACGCTATGAGATTAGAAATGAATTACACAGAAAAAAACATAAAAAACACAAACACATGGAGGCTAAACAATATGTTACTAAATAACCAAGAGATCACTAAAGAAATAAAAGAGGAAACCACAAATTACCTAGAGACAAATGACAACGCAAACACGACGATCCAAAACCTATGGGATGCAGCAAAAGCAGTTCTAAGAGGGAAGTTTATAGCTATACAAGCCTACCTCAAGAAACAAGAAAAATCTCTAACAATCTAACCTTACACCTAAAGGAACTAGAGAAAGAAGAAAAAACAAAACCCAAAGTTAGCAGAAGGAAAGGAATCATAAAGATCAGAGCAGAAAAAAATGAAATAGAAACAAAGACAACAATAGCAAAGATCAATAACACTAAAAGCTGGTTCTGTGAGAAGATAAACAAAATTGATAAACCATTAGCCAGACTCATCAAGAAAAGGAGGATGAGGACTCAATAAAATTAGAAATGAAAAAGGAGAAGAGACTAAGAGACTACTACAAGCAACTCTATGCCAATAAAATGGACAACCTGGAAGAAATGGACAAATTCTTAGAAAGGTATAACCTTCCAAGACTGAACCAGGAGGAAATAGAGAATATGAACAGACCACTCACAAGTAATGAAATTGAAACTGTGATAAAAAATCTTCCAACAAACAAAAGTCCAAGACCAGATGGCTTCACAGGTGAATTCTTTCAAACATTTAGAGAAGAGCTAACACCCATCCTTCTCAAACTCTTCCAAAAAATTGCAGAGGAAGGAACACTCCCAAACTCATTCTATGAGGTCACCATCACCCTGATACCAAAACCAGACAAAGATACTACAAAAAAAGATAATTACAGACCAATATCACTGATGAATATAGATGCAGAAATCCTCAACAAAATACTAGCAAACAGAATCCAACAGCACATTAAAAGGATCATACACCATGATCAAGTGGGATTTATCCCAGGGATGCAAGGATTCTTCAATATATGCAAATCAATCAACGTGATACACCATATTAACAAATTGAAGAATAAAAACCATATGATCATCTCAATAAATGCAGAAAAAGCTTGTGACAAAATTCAACACCCATTTATGATAAAAACTCTCCAGAAAGTGGGCAGAGAGGGAACCTACCTCAACATAATACAGGCCATATATGACAAACCCACAGCAAACATCATTCTCAATGGTGAAAAAGTGAAGCATTTCCTCTAAGATCAGGAACAAGACAAGGATGTCCACTCTCACCACTATTATTCAACACAGTTTTGGAAGTCCTAGCCATAGCAATCAGAGAGGAAAAAGAAATAAAAGGAATACAAATAAGAAAAGAAGAAGTAAAACCGTCACTGTTTGCAGATGACATGATAGTATACATTGAGAATCCTAAAGATGCCACCAGAAAACTACTAGAGCTAATCAATGAATTTGGTAAAGTTGCAGGACACAAAATTAATGCACAGAAATCTCTTGCATTCCTACACACTAATGATGAAAAATCTGAAAGAGAAATTAAGGAAACACTCCCATTTACCACTGCACGAAAAAGAATAAAATACCTAGGAATAAACCTACCTAAGGAGACAAAAGACCTGTATGCAGAAAAGTATAAAACAATGATGAAAGAAATTAAAGATGATACCAACAGATGGAGAGATATAACACGTTCTTGGATTGCAAGAATCAATATGGTGAAAATGACTATACTACCGAAAGCCATCTACAGATTCAATGCAATCCCTATCAAACTACCAATGGCATTTTTTATGGAACTAGAACAAAAAATCTTAAAATCTGTATGGAGACACAAAAGACACCGAATAGCCAAAGCAGTCTTGAGGGAAAAAAACGGAGCTGGAGGAATCAGACTCCCTGACTTCAGACTATACTACAAAGGCTACAGTAATCAAGACAATATGGTACTGGCACCAACACAGAAACATAAATCAATGGAACAAGACAGAAAGCCCAGAGATAAACCCACGCACCTATGGTCAACTAATCTATGACAAAAGAGGCAAGGATATACAATGGAGAAAAGACAGTCTCTTCAATAAATGGTGCTGGGAAAACTGGACAGCTACACGTAAAAGACTGTAATTAGAACACTCCTTAACACCATACACAAAAATAAACTCAAAATGGATTAGAGACCTAAATGTAAGACCAGACACTATAAAACACTTAGAGGAAAACATAGGAAGAACACACTTTGACATAAATCACAGCAAGATCATTTTTGATCCACCTCCTAGCGTAATGGAAATAAAAACAAAAATAAACAAATGGGACCTAATGAAACTTCAAAGGTTTTGCACAGTACAGGAAACTATAAACAAGACGAAAAGACAACCCTCAGAATGGCAGAAAATATTTGCAAACGAATCAACGGACACAGGAGTAATCTCCAAAATATATAAACAGCTCATGCAGCTCAATATTAGAAACAAACAACCCAATCCAAAAATGGGCAGAAGACCTAAATAGACATTTTTCCAAAGAAGATATACAGATGGGCAAGAAGCACATGAAAAGCTGCTCAACATCACTAATTATTAGAGAAATGCAAATCAAAACTACAATTAAGTATCACCTCACACCAGTCAGAATAGGCATCATCAGAAAATCTACAAACAACAAATGCTGGAGAGGGTGTGGAGAAAAGGGAACCCTCTTGCACTGTTGTTGGGAATGTAAATTGATACAGCCACTATGGAGAACAGTATGGGGGTCCTTAAAAAACTAAAAATAGAATTACAATATGAAACAGCAATCCCACTAGGCATATACCCAGAGGAGACCATAATTCAAGAAGACACATGCACCCCAATGTTCACTGAAACACTATTTACAATGGCCAGGTCATGGAAGCAATCTAAATGCCCATCGAAAGACGAATGGATAAAGATGTGGTACGTATACAGAATGGAACATTACTCAGCCAAAAAAAGGAACGAAATTTGGTCATTTGTTGAGATGTGGATGGTTCTAGAGACTGTCATACAGAGTGAAGGAAGTCAGAAAGAGAAAAACAAATATCATATATTAACGCAAATATGTGGAACCTAGAAAAATGGTACAGATGAACCGGTTTTCAGGGCAGAAATTGAGACACAGATGTAGAGAAGAAACGTATGGACACCAAGGGGGGAAAGTGTAGGGGGGGTGGTGGTGTGATGAATTGGGAATTTGGGATTGACATGTATACACTGATGTGTATAAAATTGATGAGTAATAAGAACCTGCTGTATAAAAAAAAGTAAAAAAAAAAAGTCAATTTATTTCCCCACATTAACAGTAAATAAAATAACACTGTCTATAATAGCATCCAAATATATAAAATATTTAGGGATAAATCTGATAAGAGGAGTGAAAGACCTGTACACTGAAAACTACAAAACACTGCTGAGAGAATTTAAAGGTCTAAATAAATGATGTGATACAATGAATTCATGGGTTGGAAGACATAAAATAGTCTTATTAAGATGTCAATTCTTCCCAAATAGATCTGTAGGTTCAACATAATCCCAGTCAAAACTCCAGCAGGATTTTTGTAGAAATTTATAAAGTAATTCTAAAATTCATATGAACATGCAAAGGACCCAGAATATCCAAAACAACTTTGAAAACGAACAAAGTTGGAAGATTAACACTGTCTGATTTCAAGAATTATTATAAAGCTATAGTAATCAAGACAGTAAAACAGATCTGGATTCCAGGCCTGGTTCTAACATCAACAGGCAATGAGATGAATAAAGCTTCAATAATGTGTGTGTACGACTGTCCTTTAAGAAAACCTAAAGACATAACTATTTTTAAAATTAGATATTTCCATATAGAAACTATAATACCCATAGGGAAGAATTAATTATTGTATTTTATTGGTTGAAATATCCTAGTGAAAGCACTCTTTGAACCATGTAACAAAAGATTAACTACCTGTGGATCGTTATTGCAAATATATAAATTATAATGCCCCTGGGAAGAAGTATTTCTGGATATTACATATTGAAAAAAAATCTCGAACACCTAAACTCCTAGTTTTTCAATAAGATTTTGAAAACTTAATCCTAATAGAGAGGACATGGTCATCTTAATAATATTAACATTAGCCCAGTAGGTAATTTTACTTACAAAAATGAACTGGGACTGGAATTCTTCGATACACGAGGAAGCACCAACAAGCTGGTGATTGTGGTTTGTGACTGGAAGGGGTTTGAGGGTGAAGTTTTTCCTACAATGAAGCTTTTCTCTTTTCCCCTGTTAAGAACAGTTAATAACAATCATTGTAGATTTTCTGTCCTTTTGAAAAATTTTAACCTTCTTAACTGTATGTAGTAAAATTAATATATTTCTTTTTATGGAAATTGCTTTTAAAAGTCAGTAAAATTTAGGGGCTTCCCTGGTGGTGCAGTGGTTGGGAGTCCACCTGCCGATGCAGGGGACACGGGTTCGAGCCCCGGTCCGGGAAGATCCCACATGCCGCGGAGCGGCTGGGCCCATGAGCCATGGCCGCTGAGCCTGCGCGTCCGGAGCCTGTGCTCCGCAACGGGAGAGGCCACAACAGTGAGAGGCCCGTGTACTGCCAAAAAAAAAAAAAAAAAAAGTCAGTAAAATTTAAATTTACTGAGAGTACTTTAAAGGAACTTCCCCAAAGTAACTCTAAAGTTGATCTGGAAACATGAATTTTTCTGGAAAAAAAAAAAGAGTGATAATGAGGGAAGATATACCCTACAAAGTATTAAAAATACCCTACTCAGTAACAATAGTTTAAAAAGTGTACTACTCTCTTAGAAAAATCTGAATAGATCATGTAGATAAGAGCCTTTAGGATAAAAAGTGTCATTCTAAATAAGTGGAGAAAGGCTATAAATCATGAAAAAATGAACTAATTATGAAAAGTTATATCCTTTACGTATAATAAGTCAAAATGAAATTCTATATACTGAAAATTTATGTAAGAATGAAAACAATGAGGAAGTAGAAAAATACATGGGAAATATTTACATAATCTTAAAGGGGAAGGCTAAAGTCAGATAGCACAAGAGAAAATATAGGACTACTCAAAAAAAAGTCTGAATTTCAAACAAAACAAAACAAAACAAAACAACCCTATAATGTGAGCTAAAGACAAATAACAAAAAGTAACTGCAACATAGATGGCAGTTGAATGATCCATAGCTTCAATATCTAGTGTTGTTCCAAAACAGCTTAGAAAAAGACGAAAATAGAAGAGGACCTGAATAAGTAATTCACATAAGAAGAAATAAAAACGTCTAATAAACATATGAAAAATGCAGAAACACATTTTCTAATAGTCATATTAGAAATATTCATATTCTAATATTTTCTAATATTCAGAGATAAATTAAAACAATAAGATGCCATTTTTGCCTATCAATTTTACCAAAGGTTAAAATCACAACTTACACTGAGGATTAGGGGGGAACAGACACTTTTATGCATAACTAGTAGGTAGTAGGTAAGCAGATTGGTATAAGTTTTATGGTGGGCCTTTATATATGTTGACTTCACTATAAAGTTTAGTTAAAAAATTGATATTCCATATAGGTTTCTCTTAAAAACGTGATCCCTTGAGCTGCAACACAATCATGCATGGTGCTTGTTAAAAAGTGCAGATTCCTAGACTCCAAACCAAACTTGCTGAATCAAATTCTTTGGGAGAGGGGCACAGGATTCTGCATTTTAAGCAAGCTCCCTGGATAATACTTATGTAGACTAAAGTTTGAAAGTCATTGTTGTGGAAAAAAAATATTTTTAAGAGGACATTTGTCACACTGTCCTTGTGTCTTTTTTTTTTTTTTCTTTTGGCCATGCCACATGGCTTGCAGGATCTGATCAGGGATCGAACCACTGCCCCCTGCAGTGGAAGCGTGGAGTCTTAACCAGTGGACCACCAGGGAAGTCTCCTTGTGGAAAAATATTTAACATCATGGAAAACAGTAGTTAAGAGTGAACTTTGAAGCCAAAATGCCTGGGTTCAAATCCAGCCTCTACCATTTAACAGCAGTGCGACTTGGGGAATGTATTCCAGCTTTCTGAGCCTAAGTTTTCTCAAGTGGTTAAATGAGAATAATAATAGTATTTAACACTTATGGCTGTTTTGAGGACTAAAAGAGTTAATATATATGTAAAGTGCTTAGAATAGTGCCTGGCACACAGCCAGCACTATATGAATGTTGAAAGAACGAAAGAGTGAAGCAAAAAATAAAAAGGATATACAGTATAATTCTATTTTGTAAGAATATATAGAGATGGATTTATATAGAATTTATATAGAAACATACACATACAAATGACTGGAAAGATACACATCAGAGTGTTAACAGTATTATTTCTGGATTACGTGATTATTGTTAATTTTAATTTTCTTTTTGATTGTATCATCTAATTTCCTATAATAAAAAATTTACTTGTTATTAGGAAATAGTTTTTGAAAGTTAGTAATTTATCGTTTATTTGATTTAGTATGTCCATATTTCTTAAGGTCTTCCTAACATTACAGATGACTCCCTGCTATAGGAAACAAACCCTTGAGAGCAAATTGCACAAGATACTGTACACTTATTAATATGGAAGAAGGTGAGGCAGCCTCCACTGGATAGCTCAGGTACTGCAATATGAACACCCGCGAACGTGACCCAGACCACCTGGGAGCAGGCACTCTTCTAGACTACTTCCCTCGTTTCCAGCTGTCAGGAAGGAGACACCTTTCAATGGAGGTTCACGACTATTGTTGTGGGAACCCACAGGCTCTCCCTGAATTCTCCACATTGGAATCAGTCAGTCTCTATAGTTCCTGGACGCGAATACACTTCTAGGTATACGAAGTCAAGTGAGATACTGAGGGTGAAGCAGCCCACCCACGGCACTAATATCACTGAGGAAAAAACACAGAATTCAACCAGAGTTTACTTCAACAATCCTTTAATTGTCTTTTTCTGACCTCTCTTCTCCTTTCCTAATCCTGTTTTGGTTTGCTACCTTCTAGTCCTACCTAGGCTTTAAGCTTGAATGTATCAGGCTCTAAAAGTATACTTTGGGGCTGTCAGAGGCTCTGCTCTTGACTTCTGCTGCAGTGTGAGGAGCACTGCCAGCTTGGAACTTCAGTTCAACCCTCTCATGTTCCTCCAGTTTTCAGATACGAATCTTGAGCTATACCAACTCCTAAGGTAGGCCGCTTCACCAAACCCTAGTAATAGACAGATATTTCTGAGTGGATACTGGTAAAATTCTCCTACTACTCATTACAAGAGCTTAAGCAGCAGTTTACAAACCTAAAAACGTCAAGAATGGGCTTCAAATTAATAAGCAAACAATAAAAATGGTAGCAAGTGTGGTGAAGTTTCTTAAATAGTACCATAAAAAGTGGGTAATGGGGCTTCCCTGGTGGCGCAGTGGTTGAGAGTCCGCCTGCCGATGCAGGGGACACGGGTTCATGCCCCGGTCTGGGAGGATCCCACATGCCGCGGAGCGGCTGGGTCCGTGAGCTATGGCCACTGAGCCTGCGCATCCGGAGCCTGTGCTCCGCAACGGGAGAGGCCACAACAGTGAGAGGCCCGTGTACTGCAAAAAAAAAAAAAAAGTGGGTAATGATGGTAAGCAGAATCTCATAAACAAACCTGTGAGTGAGATGGGGAATCAAAGATAGAAGGTATGACTCCAGGTTTCAGTTTAATATTTGGAGCACTTCTGTCAAAATCTGTCTTCTTAAAGTGCCTTGAACACAACACATCTCCTTTTTTAGGCTCCCAAATGTCTACAGTATTCGCATCAAGTCTTTTCATTGCTAATACCCATTTTCTTTTGACGTTTTCATCTGTGGGGAATCTAGAAAAACATACAAGAAGTATTTTAAAATTAAACACTACAGATATATACTTGAATTAAGGCTGTGCCTAAATTGATTCTTGGTATTACTCTTGGGAACTGGAATATTGAGGAAACCATCATGACTCATGCTTTCTTATCTTAACTTTCAGTTTTCATAGTCAGATTTTTCTACCAAACATGCTGCAGGAATATGGCCCTCATTTACATCTTTTTCATATTATAAAGAAGAAAAGTTTCAAACGACATTTAACACCTTTTAGTAAGATCCACAATTGAAGGTTTTTCTTCATCTGTAGATGATAAAGAATATCACTTGGGCCTTTTCCTATCTGAGGAATTTATCCCAGATGAACAGAGATACTTGTACTTTCATTCTTCTGTAGGCATCAAAAAAGTTGCTTAGTACAGCATTTAATACAAAAGAGGGGTATAAATGTTTAGTGAATGAATGCAGAGAACACCTGCAGAGTTTGGAATTCTGGAGATCAGAATTATTTTGAGATCTGGAAGCCAATAACCATATCTTTTCCAATTTTTCCAGCTGGTTCAAATCCTTTTTGGAATACAGTAGGGTACACATACTCATTTTTGATTTCCTTATACCTAGCAAAGTAGTTAGCAGGTCTTTCTCTGGCACACAGCACAGTGCCTGGCCCAAAAGCAGCAAAATAAACCTTTAGCAAATGCATAATTATGAAATCTTATTGCTCCTTCTTTCCTATTCTGTCAGAAGAATGACTAAAATTTTAAATTAGGACCATCTTGGTTGTAATTTGGTTCAGGACCATCCTGAACTTGTAATTTATATTTTTTCTCTACAACATAGGCTTGATCTATTTCTAAAGGACAGAATATATTTAAGCAAAGATCCTTCAGATTGTAAACTATACGTAAACAACACTGAACTTCTTAGAAGCTATGTTAAAATACAAAGTAATAATATTAGCAAAAATGAGGTTGATGATATTTTTGTTAATCAGCCTGTGATACCTTTGCAGGTATCTTAAGCTTCTAAACGAAATGATAAAAGTGTAAAAGTATCACTGTCATTTCAAATTCAACTCAAAAGGCTATTTAAAAAGAACCTGAGCACTAAAGTTCAAAATTGAACGTCTAGGGCGTATAGCTCAGGGGTAGAGCATTTGGCTGCAAAACTGATGATTTAAGTAGAACTATCTTTTGCTTTTTCTAACAGTCAGAAGTACTTGGCTTAACGACAGCAGAATCTTACACGTGAAATGTCAGTCCTTTTAGCTTGGAATTTGGTAAACAGCGAGAAGCACATCCAATGGCCGAGCAACATTTCACCATGGTTTTAGCAACTCATACCAGAACTGAAAGAAAATTAAAAGGGTAAGCGTTAGTTAACTCCAAAGCTAAGGGTAACATAGTTACCTTTCCCGGTACCTTACAGTATGTTTTAGGTAACATGAAATCATGTTAGAAAGCCAAAGGGAAATATTTTCTTCCAAAACCTGCAGCTCTGCTCATACAATTTTCTAGGGGTTTGGCTCTTTAATAAGGCAAGTCATATTTAGCGATGCACTGAGGCGCCCGATTTCCATTTAGGAGGCCGGTACTTGTCCCTTCCACCGCTTCGTACAGGCACCATGTTCCCTCGCCACCACACCTTGGCACACTGACTCCTCCTGGTACCCTAACCTAGGCTGAGCTCCCAGCCCAAGCGTTGCTTCCCCAGGGAAACCTTCCCTGACAGCCAGATTAAGTCAGATCCCTTCTAGGATTAGCTCTCGGGGAACACACACGTCTCCTTCCTAGCACTTCTCAAAACTGTAATCCTCCATTTATTTCAGAGTCCCCGATGAACGTCTTTCTCGACACCAGTCTGTGAGCTCCCTGAGGGCACGGTGGGGAGTGCGTTTTTTCTCACTTTTGTCCCCACGGCGTAGCTGCTGACTGGCACAAAGTAAATGTTAGGATATATACTGAAGGAATGAAGAGGAAGTAAAGGAGAAGAGGACGTAAGAAAGGAGCTCTAGACGCTGAGAAGCGACTGGGTGCCTACCTGCCGGCTGTGCACGCTCCGGACCAGCTCAGAGCCAGGAGGCCGGGCCGAGCTCCGCCCCTTTCTCGAGGCTCCGGCCGCCGCCGGGAGAGGGAGGGGCCGCCCTGTCACAGGTGCGGATGCGGCCGGAGAGCGGCCCTTCCTCTGGGGCCTTCCTCCTCGCCCCGAACCACGCCCAGGGTGTGGGCGGGTAGCTAAGGGGGGAAAAGGGGAGGCAACCTAAGAGTCATTGCCTTTAGAGGCGAACACAGAGACTAAGGCAGACAACAGAGATTGCGCTTTCCCTCGCTTCCGTCTCGTCAGCTCGGGAACCGGAAGTCCGACTGCCCCGGGTCACGTGCCTAGCCGCCATCTTGGCTCCGGTGGGAGCTGTACTCGGGAGGGGGTAGGGTAGAGCTGCTATGCTCCTCAGGGCGTAGCTTTCGTCCGGGGAGAAGGGTCCGTGGAATTTGAGGGGAGGTGGAGGAGATGGCAGCCTCGGCGCGGGAAGACGGCGCCCGCGGGCAAGCGCAAGTGCGGCGGGGCTGCGAACACTATGACAGAGGATGTCTCCTGAAGGTGAGGATTTCAGTGGGCTCTTCCCCTACGAGCTTCCGCCGGGCTGGGCTGAGGGCGGGGTGGGCAGGCAGGGCGGTTTTAGGCTTTGGGGCTCAAGTTTGAGGTTAAGCTGTTGTCAGGATACCTTCCCCTCTCACTGGGTTCCTGCTGTAGAGAACGTTTTTGGCAAGGCGACCACAGGCCCCACTTATTCTCTTGTGTTGTGCTTTGCGAGCAAAGCTCGTCTTGCTTGGGAAGAGCCTGGCCTTGCACATTGGTTAGTTTATCGGTAGGTTCATTTATTTAGTCTTTCGCTGCTGGAAGTAGACTGAGGCAGCCTCAGGCCTGTGCCGGCTTTTCTCCAGGATCACTTTCAGGTGTGTGATGAAATAAGCGAAGAGCGGTAAGCAGGTGTAGAATCAATACGATTTCATCTCCTGTCGTAAGTAAGTTTTACAGCTTGCCAGCTTCGTTTTAGAGTCAGTGAGTATGCCTAAGCCTGCCAAGGAGGAAACGTATGTGTAATAGGAAGACAGTCATGTAATTGCCACTAATTAGGGAATCATGTGTAGGAGAGTGGCTAGTATGCATATACTGTTACTTTAGCTGTTTGAGAAAAATTCCTAGTCGAATTTTAAAAATTCGCATCCATCCAATTAAAGTTCATTAATTTTTTCTTGCAAGAAGCGGTTTAAAGATTTTGCTTAGAAAGCTTAAGCTTTGGAGTCTCACAACCCTACCCCCCAAATTTTAGCTCTGCTCTTTGCTAACTCAGTACTTTTTTTTTTTTTTTTTTTTGCGGTACGCGGGCCTCTCACTGTTGTGGCCTCTCCCGTTGCGGAAAACAGGCTCCGGACGCGCAGGCTCAGCGGCCGTGGCTCACGGGCCCAGCCGCTCCGCGGCATGTGGGATCTTCCTGGACCGGGGCACGAACCCGTGTCCCCTGCATCGGCGGGCGGACTCTCAACCACTGCGCCACCAGGGAAGCCCGATAACTCAGTACTTTTGAGAAAACTACTGGTTAATGCCCCACATATAAAATATGGGTGATAGAAGTTCCTGTTTCATAAAAAAGTATGAGGCGTGTAAGGATAACCTAAAGCCTTTTTTGTAGGCGGTGGTTTGGTGACCATTCCTCCACTGCACTGGATAAAGCTGTTTCAAAGGTGGTCATTCACCAGGTGTTGTTTAAGGAGAGTGAGTGCTATCCGTATGATTCCATTTCCATCGAGATGTGTTAAGAGTTTCAAACTTCAGGTCTAAAACTGAATTCAACATCCTCGTCCTCCTCCTCTCCCCCCAAGAAATCACACAAATACCTCTGTGTTTCATAGCACTCAGGTAGTTGACCCTGAGTATCAAATGCTTTTTTGCCCCCCGCCTCCCTTCCCTTAAATACCAGAGACCAAGTGAAGAGTTTTAAGGAGGAAGTAATCAGCTAAATTAAAAGCTGCTGTTTGCCTTTAAATTTGGCAAGGAGGAGGTCACTGGTGATCTTGACGAGAAAAGTTTCTGTGGAGAGGTTGGGACAGAGTGTGATTGGAGTGGATTCAAGAGAGAATGGGATTAGTGGAAATGGACATAGCCTTTATAGACAATTGTTGGAGTTGTGCTGTAAAAGAGAGAAAAAAAAATTGAGGCTGTGGTTGTTGGGAGATGTGGGATCATGGGATTTTATTTTTTCCCATGGGAGGGAAGGATGTAAGGTGTTGCAGCATGTATGTATATTCTTTGAAGTGACCCCCCAAAATGAGAACATTTATCATGCAGGAGGGAGGGGGAAACTGTAGGAGCCCTGTCTTTGAGTAGCCAAACTGAAGATGGGATCCAGTGTACAAGGAGAGGAGTTGGCCTTAGATAAAAACATGGGCTGTAGGCTGTAACAGAAGGACAGTGTGAGGTACATTTGCAAGTAGGTTGACAGAGTTTGTGGGAGAATGTTCTCTTTTGATTATTTCTGTTTTCATAGGGGAAGAAGAGGTTTTTGAGGTTTGAAGAGAGAGGAGAAGATATGAAATAATCATCTAAGTGTTCAGTCCTAGATGGTGGAAGAATAAAGGAATTGACTAGGGAAACATGGTAGTAAGAGCCCACTTTTTATTAGGGGTTATGACTTAAACGTGAGAACAGCCACTGTGGTGGTGCTTTTGCTTGGAGAGAATTGGATTTAACCAGAGTTGGGGTTCTGGGTAGGTGAGTATGTAAATAGAGAAGGAAGGAACTAGGGTGTGTGCAAGGGAAGAAGCGGAATTAGTTGGAAAAGGAGGAGGTAGTGGTTAGAGAATTTAATGCTTGAAATTAAGATAAAAACAGGATTCAGTTCTTGTTCTTAAAGTGTGGGTGATTGGACCCCTGGGAATTCCTGAGGCCCATTAGAAGACTACTTTGTACTGCTAAGACATTATTGTCTTTTTTAGCATGTGTGAAACTAATGACTAAAACTGCTAGCACCTTAACATGAATCAAGGCAGTGGCACTGAACTGTACTAAACCTATAGTTTAAAAAAAAAAAAAAAAGCCAGTTTCACTTAATAATGTTATTGATAGAATTAAAGCAGTAAAATTATTAATTGTATAAAATGCCAACCATTGAACACATGTCTTTTTGTACGTTTGAAATGGGATGTTTTCATCAGGCACTTTTGCAGACTTATATTAGGTGCTTGTTATGAGGAAAAGCTCTGTGCAATTGGATTATGAACTGAATGAGTTTCTTTTTTAATGGGCCTTTTTTTACTTGAACTATGATTATCAGACTTGAGTATTTGCTGGACATTTTCTCGACTAGGAGGGAAGTGAGACTGTCATTGCAAGGAAAACAATCAGCAGTGATAAAATTCAAGCTTTCATGTAAAAATTAGAGTTTTGGAAAACCTGTGTTAGCTTCTGTGAGCTTGAAAGCTTCACAATACTTAGTTTTCTGATAAGATGGTTAGTGATGTTAACAAATGTGATTTTTTGATATTGCATGTCAAATGTGGGAACATTGGGAAGAGCTACATAATTCAGTGAACTGATATTTTCCAAATGACCAGTGGGTGGATAAAAGGTCCATTCACAATGCAAGATAGATCAATGGAAGGGAGAAAAGTTCACTGATTAGTTTCAGATTTCATGTTGCAACTACCTGTTCTTAAGATTTGTTGAGTTTTGGTGTAGTATCAGAAGAATATCCATAATTTTCTAAGAAGGTTATTAAAATACCCCTCCCTTTTCCAACTACATATTTGTGTGAGCCCAAAATTTCTTCATATACTTCAGCCAAAACTGAGTGGATACAGAAGCACATATGAGAATCTACCTATTTGGGGGGGAAATATAGCTGTTTTTCATTAAAATATGTTATTTATGTTAACATGTAATTCATTTGTTGCTATTATTTTAAAAATAAGTAATATTTTAAAAACCTGTAAGTTTTAATTTATAATATGGTAGGTGTCAATAGATAATAATTTCACAGAAACAAAAGCTCTTTGGGATCCTCCATAATTTTTAAGACTATATGTAAAGGGGTTGAGACCAAAATATTTGAGAACCACTGTTTTGCGGCATGACTGAGAATGTGGCTGAGGAGGGTTGGAGGACAAGGCCATTGGAAGTGAGAAAGGGAACTGAGAGTTCAGGGTATTGGAGGGATTATCACTGTTGGATGTGCAGTTAACTAAGATTTAGGACAAGAGTAATATTGGAAAGAAGAGGAGCCAGTTGAGTGTTAAAATAAGAAAGGAATGAGCTATGTTATGGGAAGTCATGGCATAGGAAGTCTTCAGAAATGAGAGGATCTGAAAGGTCACAGTGTACTGCAAAGTATCAGGTTAGCTTACTGGCCTGCAGACTTCTCCATGTACTGGTTAGGGTAAGGTCTGCAAAAAGACCCAGTAGTAATGTGAGTTAAAGAATAAAGAGTTTATTTCTTCTCACCTATCAATTCAAGGTGAATGATCCAGTTTGGTAATGAGGCTCTGTTTCACATGATCATCCTAGGGACAAGTTTTTTCCATTGTATTATTTTGCCATGGAGGAAGAGGCATGCCCTGTTTCTTAATACGCAGGCCCAGGAGTGGCACTGATTTCTTCCGTGTGTATTCTGTTTGTAAGAACTTAGTCATTTGGTCACAGGTAACAGCAAGGAAACTGTAGTGTAGCTGGGCAGTCATGTGCCCGGGAAGAAGGAGACAGTAGATTTTGTTGGACAACTGGCAGTCTTTGCTGCTCTTGAAAACAAGGACTGTTTTTTACGTTTATTGCATCTTCTAAAGTATCAGATACATAGTTGATGGTTAGTAAACTTAAGAGGACTAAAATATAATCTTTATAGTATTTAATGCTTCGGGTTTGAAGTTGGTAAATGAATTTATCTGGAATGTCTAGGTAGAAATTGCCTGCCTGCCATTTAGGCTGAGAATGAGTTTAGGGTGTTGTGGGATTAGTTTTGCAATCTAGGGAACTGCATCCTTCACAGTTCTTCTGTCTTTAACTACAAGGTTGTGTTCAGCTTGATACAGAAATTTAGATGTTGAAGGAAAAACAGTGAAATGTCATGTTCAGTGTCAGTTTACCAAATGATCTATTGGTTGTAATCTTTTGACCTTGTTCCAAGGAGGAGGAGGAAGGAAATTTCTTTTTGCATTGCAAACTTGTCTACTCTTGCTTCTTATAACTGTTTTTCTCCCTTGGGGATTAGGCACCATGCTGTGACAAGCTTTATTCTTGCCGGTTGTGTCATGATAACAATGAAGATCATCTGCTAGATCGCTTTAAAGTAAAGGAAGTGCAGTGCATAAACTGTGAAAAAATCCAACGTGTAAGATTTTATCACAAATTTCTACTTTCTTTCTTTTTAAAAAAATTATCCTAAGGTGGTTTTAAAATTTTAATCAAGAGTATTGCCAGTATGGCTTCTTTAGCTCTTAAAGTAAGCGTTATCTTGGATTTCAGTATATAAAAACTTGTCAAGATAAAACTGCATGTACATTAATAAAAATTCTGGATATTTAAATAGTAATTCAGAATGTTTTGGTAAACTCTAATTTTTTAGTTACATGTGTGTTTTTTTTTTTTAGGCACAACAGACTTGTGAAGAATGTAGCACATTGTTTGGAGAATATTATTGCAGTTTGTGCCATCTGTTTGACAAAGACAAGAAACAGTATCATTGTGAAAACTGTGGAATTTGTAGGTACTGTATGCATTCTTTTCTAATTGCTTTTGATATATCTGAGGAATAGTAGTTTTTAAAATAAACTTAGTTGGAATATAATTATTGATACATCTTATAAAATACATTCATTTTAAGTATCCAGTTCAGTAACTTTTTTTTTTTTTTTTTTTTTTTTTTTTGCGGTACGCGGGCCTCTCACTGTCGCGGCCTCCCCCGTTGCGGAGCACAGGCTCCGGACGCGCAGGTTCTGGACGCGCAGGCTCAGCGGCCATGGCTCATGGGCCCAGCCGCTCCGCGGCATATGGGATCCTCCCAGACCGGGGCACGAACCCGTATCCCCTGCATCGGCAGGCGGACTCTCAACCACTTGCACCACCAGGGAGGCCCCCAGTTCAGTAACTTTTGACAAATATATATACTGTGTTACTACCAACACAAATCAAGATAAAAAAAATTTCCATTCTAAAAAGTTTCTTCATGCCTTCATCATTTAGGCCATCAACAGTTGTGTGCCTATTTAAATTTTGACTTTGGGGTAGAAAATACGCTTTTATATGAAGTGTTTTGTAGGCAACGAAGGTAAAAAATGAGGGTAGATTTTTTTCCTTTTTGAAGATTAATTTAAAAAAAGTTGTCAAAAGTTTTGATAAAATCACTACAGACTTAAAAATTGGAAAATACAGAAAAGTAGAAAGAATGAAAGTATTGATAAAACAGCCTGAAATCCAATCACCCACTGACAAGGTACTATTGACATGTTGGTATATAGGACTTTTTTTCTTTCTAAAAATCCTGAAGTGTTAGATGTATACATAAGCATATATGTAACATGTGTACGTTTTAAAGTATACTAATACAACAAGCCACTCATTTTAAGAAATAGAACGTTACCAATACTGCTGGAGCTCTTAAGTATTCTCTGTTAATCCTTTCTCCTTGATCCCACTGGAGAATTTTAAATCGCTTTCTTTTCTTTTATGTAGTTGTTTTTATACCAAAAGATGTACCAATCATAAGCAAACAACCTTTTCTAGTTTTTAACTCTAGAAGTTTGATTTGGGTCTTTTTTATATCTTTCACGTCTATACTATTTGAACGTATGGAATATAGTAATAATAATTGGTTTAATGTTCTCTGCTAATTCTAACGTCTGTGTCAGTTCTGGATTGATTCTGATTGATGGATTATTCTTTTTTGGTTGGGTTTTCCTGCTGCTTTGTGTCACTGATCATTGTTGGATACCAGACATTGTGATTTTTACCTTGTTGGGATATTTTCATATTCCTACAAATCTTCGTGAGCTTTATTTTGAGATGCAGTTAAGTTACTTGGAAACAGTTTGGTACTTCTGGGACTTGCTTTTATAATTTGTTAGATGGATCTGGAGGTGTGCTTATTCTAGGAATAATTATTCCTCACTACTGAGGTATTACTCAGTACCTTCCTGAGTACTCTGCCCAGTATCCCATGAGTTCTAAGGTTTTCCAATCTGGCTGATGGGAGTAAGCACTGATCCTGGCCATGTCTGAATGCTGAGCACTGTTCCTTCTAGTTCTCTTGGATGGTTCTCTCTCTGGCCTTGGGTAGTTTCCTCACATGCACGCACTGATGTGTATCCTGCTAAATACCTGAGGGGCTCCCCTGTGCAGCTCTGTCCTCTCTGGTACTCTGTCCTGTGAACTCCAGCCATCTTCTCAGTCAGGAAGTCTTTTTGACTCTGCCTTACTTCCTTCAACTTGTTTGGCCTGGAGGTGCTCTAAGCAGTAAACTGGGGCAATTGTAGGGCTCACTTAATTTGCTTCCTGTATCTCACAGATCACTGTCCTTCATTGCCTGATGTTCAGTGAAACTTGTTTCATATATTTTGTTTGGGTTTTGTGGTGGTTGTTTTAGGCAGGAGGGTAGATCCAGTCTCTCTTATTCTGTCTTGGGCAGTAGTGGAAGCCTCCCTGCAGGGTTTTACCTGTGGAATTTGACAGGCTGATTCTAAATTTCACCTGGAAGAGAAAATTCACATAGCTAAGCAGATTTTGAAAAGGAAGAATAACAAGGAGGGGGTGCCTTTCCACATAATCAAAACATGATAAAGTTAGAGTAATTCAAATGGTGTGTTCTTTGTACAGGAATAGACAAATAGATCAAGGGAAGAACAGTGTGTTTGTGAGTGTGTGTGTGTACATTCACATATTTATACATATGAATTTATAACAAAAGTGGCATTTCAGATCAGGGGAAAGGGCATTAGGAAAATTGATTATCCATTTGGGAACAAAAAATTGATTACTAAAACTGTGCATTCATTAGAATATGGTTTTAGCATGTTGTGACAGAAACTCTGAATAACAAGTGCTTCAAAAAAGGTAGACATTTATGTTTCTTATGGAAAAGTCTGAACCATGTAGTTAATTAAACAGAAGTCCAGGTTCCTCTTATTTTTTTGCCATCCATAAGGTATTTTCTTGCCTACATAGTTTAGAAGAGTCCATATTCTGGTCAGTGGAAAGGGGGAAATAGGTGAAGGGAAGGTATACCCTTTTCTCCTAAGGGCATGAGACAGAATTTTCATTTGTCTCTTCTGTTCATACCTTCAGAGAAGTTAGAAAATAGTTTTTATTCTGGACAGCCCTGTGCCTAGCTAAATGTTCTGTTGTTGTGCAAGAAGAGGTATGAGAGAAATGTGGGGACAACTAGCAATCTCACCTTTACCATACCTAATACATTTCAAATGGATGAAAGAAAAATATAAAAATTATAAGCCATAGTTACCATACCTAATACATTTCAAATGGATGAAAGAAAAATATAAAAATTATAAGCCATAGTATCAGAAGTATATAGAGGAATATGTTCATGACCTATAGGTTTCAAAAGTCTTTTCAAGACCAGAGGCAGAAGCATAAGGCATAAAGGGAAATACGTCTTTTTATTACATAAGAATTAAAATGACTGTATGACAAAAGATGACATACCAGAAAAATAATTGTAACATGCAAGTGAAAACGATTAATACCCAAGATATGTGAAGAGCTCCTTTAAATAATGTTCCTCAAAAAAACTAAAAGTAGAACTACTATATGATACTATATGCAATTCCACTCTTGGGTACATATTCGAAAAAAATGAAAACACTAATTTGAAAAGGTACATGCACCCCAAGTGGTACTGTTCATAACAGTATCACTTACACACACACACACACACACACACACACACACACACACACACACACACACACACACACACACACACACACACACACACACACACACACACACACACACACACACACATATATTACTCAGCCACAGGAAAAGAATGAAATTCTGCCATTTGCAATGCCATGGGTGGACCTAAAGAGTATTATGCTTAGTGAAAAGCCAGACAAAGACAAATGCTGTATGTTATCACTTATATGTAGAATCTAAAAAAAAAAACCAATGAATGTATATAACAAGACAGAAACAGACTCACAGATATAGAAAACAAACTAGTGGATACCAGTGGGAAGAGAGAGGGGAGGGAGGGGCAAGATACAGGGGTAAGGGATTAAGAGATGCAAACTACTATGTATAAAATAGATAAGGAACAAGGATATATTGTACAGCACAGGGAAATAATAGCCATTATTTTGCAATAACTTTTTTTTTTTTCTTTTTGCGGTATGCGGGCCTCTCACTGTTGTGGCCTCTCCCGTTGTGGAGCACAGGCTCCGGACGTGTAGGCTCAGCGGCCATGGCTCACGGGCCCACTCCGCGGCATGTGGGATCTTCCTGGACTGGGGCACGAACCTGTGTCCCCTGCATTGGCAGGCAGACTCTCAACCACTGCGCCACCGGGGAAGCCCTATAATAACTTTAAATGGAGTATAATCTATGAAATGTTTTTTTTAATTTTAATTTATTTTTGGCTGCTTTGGGTCTTCGTTGCTGCACACGGGCTTTCTCTAGTTGCAGTGAGCGGGGGCTACTCTTCGCTGCGGTGCACGGGCTTCTCATTGCGGTGGCTTCTCTTGTTGCGGAGCATGGGCTCTAGGTGTGCAGGCTTCAGTACTTGCAGCATGCGGACTCAGTAGTTGTGGCTTGCAAGCTCTAGAGCTCAGGCTCAGTAGTTGTGGCGCACGTGCTTAGTTGCTCCACAGCATGTGGGATCTTCCCGGACCAGGGATCGAACCCGTGTCCCCTGCGTTGGCTGGCAGATTCTCAACCACTGTGCCACCAGGGGAGTCCTCTATGAAAATATTGAATCACTATGCTGTATATTTGAAACTAATATAATATTGTAAATCAAGTATATACTTCAGTTTTAAAAAAGAGCTTTTAAAAAAATATTTATGTATTTGCTGTGCTGGGCCTTAGTTGCGGCACACAGGATCTTTGTTGCCGCGTGTGGGATCTTTGTTGTGTCATGCGGGATCTAGTTCCCTGACCAGGGATCGAACCTGGTCCTCCTGCATTGGGAGCATGGAGCCTTAACCACTGGACCACCATGGGAGTCCCAAAAAGACCTCTTTTAAATTGATGAAAGACAAATACCCTAGTAGAAAAATGAACCAAGCACATGAACAGGCAATCCATGGGAGAAATCCAAATGGTTCATAAACATTAAAATATGCTCCCTGTCTCATCATTTGAGAAATGCAAATTAAAAAGACTTTTCAAATTCGTCTGTCATATAGGTAACCAGTGTTGGCTAGGTTGTGGGGAACATGGGTGCTGTCACACATTGTTGGTGGGAGTATAAACTGTACTGTCTTTGGAGGTCAGTTTGGCAGCATCAGAACTGATGATGCAATGCCCTCTGACCCCATAGTTTCACTTTTAGGAATCTTACAAAAAGTCATCAACATGTAGGTTGAGTGATGTCTGTATACAGATATTTACTGTATCATTGTATTAACTAAAGATAGTAAATTATATCAATAGAAGAATATTTAAAAAATTATGATCTATCCATACCATGTAATATTATGAAACTGTGGAGAGGAATAAAGTGGTTCTATGTATTCATACATAGAATACTCTTCAGGAAATAATTGTTTTCTTCAGAAAGTTGCAGAACAGGATATATAGAAAGAATCCATCTATGTAAAAAACAAAACCCAAAGTGTGTGTGTCTGTATATATATATGGGCAATTTTATAGGAAAAAAAGACATGGAAGGGTAGGTACCATTCTGCTTATAGTGCTTTTACATTTGGGGAACGCTGTTGGGGAGGTAGGGGTTTACCTCATTTATTCAGTGTGGTTTGAACTTTCTTTGCAATGAAACTAAACTCATATATGATGAACAGATTTTCACTGTAGTAAAAAACGTGTTTGTTTTTCATACTTTTTTTAGGATTGGTCCAAAGGAAGATTTTTTCCACTGTCTGAAATGTAACTTATGCCTCACAATAAATCTCCAAGGAAAGCACAAGGTATATAATTCAGTTTGCATGATTTAAAAAGTATTACAGTGTTTTTGAAAACAGCTCAAATCCTAATTTGTTTAAAAGCATGCTCATTTTCAGATATTACCGAGTACAGTCATGTCGCTTTTTATCTTTCAGCAGTATTAAGTAGATATTCTAAAGTATACACCTTAGAATATCTGATCTATAAGAATACTTCCATCAGTTATTAGTATAATGTAGACAACTTCTAAATTGGCTTATGGATTCTTATCATTGATATTGGTTTTAAGAATAGCTTTTAAAAAGTGTGGTACAGGAGAAATACAGAGCAGTGTAACCTTTTGTTAACACAGCATTCCAGGAAAATTCAGTATTCCTTTCATAATTAGACAAATATTTTTCATTTGGATGTAGAAATTTTATGTCATGATCCTAGGCCTGTTAAAAATTATTTTTCATTACTTAGGAGAAAATCTAATAAACTATCATTTATAGTACTGTTTCTATCCAGGAATTTAGAGAATGGAGAGACTAACGAGGGTGTTTTAAAAATAGATACTAGATAATAACTGGTCTAAAATACTGAGGTGGTGAGATGAATAATGAACATAGGGGATATTGTGATGAGTATAAGGGAGAAACAATGGGGCTGAATAAAGATGACACCCAAGGTTTTTAGTGCTGGCTTAAAGTACTTGATTAATAGATTGTGAATTTCTAGGAGATGAAAGATTGGGTTTGGTTTTACCGTCTTGAGTTTAGGGTGATAGCAAGATATGCTTGCTGTGTTGTCTTTAGAAAACTGTATACTCATTTTCTCTTGTGGTATTTTTATTTTGTTTCTCAGTTATTTTTTATTGTTTATATTAGTAAATGGTCGTATCATCTACTCAGGTGCTTAGTTAAAAAACCTGGGCATCATCCATGGCTTGGTGCTTTTTCTCTTACCTCCTCACACCTAATCAGACACTGTCTTGTCCAGTTAAGAACTCAGGCCTTGTGGGCACCGTGTTGGAGCTCAAATATATTTCCACCTCTTGCTACCGTATAATTTTGGGAGTTCTTTAGCTTCTCTAGGCCTCAAATACATCATCTGTAAAATGGGGTAATAATTGTACCTGTTTCATTTAGTGTTGTGGGAATTAATTGAGGTAATACAGGTAATGAACTTGGCATATGGCATGTAGTACAATCTTTATAATATGAACTGTTATTATTTATTTAAAAAATGAAGATAATTTGAATAATTAAGACATATTAAGCAATTTCATTGTTTCAGGTAACGTGCAAAGCCATAGTTGTGAGAGTTAACTTCAATTTTTGTCTGACATATAAGAAATGTGTATTAATGTTCATTATTATCTTTAATAAGTTGGTATTGTTTCCTTAGTTTTTATTATTAATACTATGGTTATATCATTTCCATCTAGTTAAGCTTTGATAATTTTAGTTTTGCTTTTAAACAGTGTATTGAAAATGTTTCCCGGCAGAATTGTCCAATATGTTTGGAGGTAAGCTTAAAATATTTTTTGTTTTGGAGATATCCCCTCTTGAATTTAAAATACTGGGTATTTATACTGTCTTCATGTAATTAAGCACTAACATTTATTTTCTTTTACAGGACATTCACACATCCCGTATTGTTGCTCATGTCTTGCCATGTGGACACCTTTTACACAGGTAAAGTAACTTTGTTTTTTTTCCTAAAAAATGTTTGGAAATAGTGGAGGTACTTTTTGCTTTATTAAAATAATGTTATATTTTTCAGAACGTGTTATGAAGAAATGTTGAAAGAGTGAGTGTTTCATGGGATTTAAAAAACTGTAATTGTAAGACCTCTGTTTTCTTTTCTTTTCTTTCCTTTTTTTCTTGTTTTTTTGAGGAAAGGGGGAAATGGGCAAACCTTGCAGTTACTTGCACCATATTGGACATGGTAGATATTTCTCTCGAGATGGGTTGGGTAGATGGGTAGTGTTAAATTGAGCAAAAAGCATGGTGGGGGCATAGGACTACACCTTTGTCCTCATGTTTCTGCTATGCCTTATCTCATCCCGCAACTTGAGACAGATAACTCTCATTTTCTGGCTCTACTTATTGGGGAGCTCAGTCTCTGCCAGAGGCAGTCATAGCGTTGGAAAAAATAAAAATGCTGAGGCATGTTGTTCAAAATTCTTAGTTGTTTTATTGGCTCAGTATAATGACCTGCTAAAAAAAGCTGATAACAAGATTTATCTAATGCTGATTTTGTTGTGGGGAAAGGATGCTAAAGTGGGATGCAAATAGTTAGGAAAGAGGAGACTGTGTAAATGTATTTTGGTCTTGCAAACTAATGAGTAGAAACTTTAAGAGCCAGATAGAAGGGAACTTTTTCAGAATTTTTAGAAAGGAAATAATCTGATCTGAATAAGTTTTAAGGAATACAACCTCCTTTGCTTGAATAGATTAAGAAATGGAGGCTGTTTAGCTAAAAAGCAGTTTAATTGGTTTTTAAAATATATTGAGTATATTCTACAGAGAATATTGAGTAATTCCTCTTCATTTTAGAGAACTGAGGAAAAAGAAGTAGGTTTAAAAAATACCCTATGACACAGGATTTAATTGAAAACTTTTATATTTATGAAAGTTTCCAGATTTGTAAGATGATCTTGAAATATAAAATAATACCTATCTTGGATGGTTTATGTACCAGTTAGCATGCATCTTCTTGTATACCTGAGTTGATATACTCCCCGTTTAATGTTTGGGAAATAACTTTTATCTCTCCTAGAGGCTACAGATGTCCATTATGTATGCACTCTGCTTTAGATATGACTAGGTACTGGAGACAGCTGGATGATGAGGTAGCACAGACTCCTATGCCATCAGAATATCAGAACATGACTGTGGATGTGAGTAGAATCAATGCTTAAAAAAACTTTTCAGGTTCCTTGTTGATGTTCTTGTTTATTTTTGCCCTTTTGCTCAGATCTGTCTAAAAAATACTATTTGGGCGTAGATGCCAATGTGATGATTAATGGGAAGGACAGAATAATCTTTAAATTTTAGTTACTCTGAACTCAAAAGACCAGGAAAAAAAAATCCAAGAATATCTTTGTGAAATTCTTCCCAACACTAGATGGCAGGCAAAAACTTTATTCTGAATAATTTACATATTACTTAACAGAATCACTTGGTAACGTAACTGAGTAGAGGTGGATTACTGGTTTGATGTTTTATTTTAGTTATGTTTTAATTTTAATTATTTTAAATTTTATTTCAGGCAAACATGTTTACTGATTTTTTTTTTTAAAGATTACTTCTTGGTTTTTAATGTTTATTACCCTTTTTAGTCTAAGACTTTATTTGGTCTTAGCCTGTAATCTAAAATATAAGAGGTATTTCTGTGCCTTTTGCCTTGTGGAGAATGATCATCTTTTCTCCATTAATTGAGATGTGCTGCTATCTAGTCTCAGCATAGTACATTCAGTTACAGGTTAGAATTGGAAAGTAGATAGCTTTCTGGTGCTTTAATAATTTTTTGACATATGAATTTTCAAAACATCTTCATTTCAAATACTTCTACACAAGAAGATAAAAACCACTTAACAAAGCCAGATAAAAATTATTTTCGGTTTTATTCACACTGGTGCATTTCATAATTCATGTGGATAATTGAATTGTTAGTAACATCAATGAAAGATCACTTTTGTAATACTGATAGTTGTGTCATGTTTTAATAGAGGCTGTAGTGTGCTATGTCCTATTTAGATCATTTTTTAAAATAACAGCCTTATTGAGATATAATTCACATATCATACAACTCATCCATTTAAAATATCCAGTTCAGTGCTTTTTAGTGTATTCTTGGAGTTGTGCAAACATAACCACCATCAATTTTAGAATATTTTCATCACCCCAAAAGGAAAACCCCATAGCCATTAGCAGTCATTTCTTAATCCTCTAGCTCTAGGCAATGAGTAATCTACTTTCTACATTTAGATCATATTCTTAAAAGAATTACTTTCCAAATTACAATTTAGAGAAAATTTGGATGTTTTCTACTTATTATGGTGTGGCTCTTCTAAAGCTAATGCTTTTCTCACATAGTAATTTATTGATCTTTTTTCAGGTTAACACCTTTTTTATTTTTCAGGATCTCAGTACTAGAAGAGATTAATTCCTAAGTGGCATCTTATTGTCATTTTAGGGACGAGCCAAAAGCTTTTTATTTGTTCAACTTTAGAAAGTATTCTTTTGGACTTTAATTCATTTTTGAGGCATGGAAGGCTAGGAACTTAGTATATTAAAGAATAAGCAAAAATATTATAAGTATGTAAAAATTTGTTTTGTTAACTAAGATAATATTCTAAGTGTCAACAAAAAATAATGAAATTGTGTGTTGTTTTGAATTAGTATAGGTGTTGATCTGATTATGATGCCTATGTTAATTTTTGTGCTACTACTATTTATACTATTTGGGAACTATTTTAAAATAAGACTTCTTAGCTCAAATCAACATTTTCATTTTCTAAATTCAAAGCTATTCTCTTATTAAGAGTTTTTAGTGAACAAATAAAAGGTATTTCTATTTATGGAAACTTTAGACTTAACATATGTATGTTTTCATATCTTCAGTATGATTTTCGAGGAATTGCTTTGAGCAGACAGTGCCACTTTCTATCTATAAGGTTTAGTATACTTAATTTTAATTCATCTCTTTTCAGATTCTCTGCAATGATTGCAATGGAAAATCTACAGTCCAGTTCCATATATTAGGCATGAAATGTAATATTTGTGAGTCCTACAATACTGCTCAGTCTGGAGGCCGTAGAATTTCAGTAGATCAGCAATGACCAGCCTATACTGCACTGGACAACTCAGCATTTTCTAGTATAGAAAAAGGTTATCTTTTTATCATGATGCGTCAGAATCTGTGCATTAGAGTTGATGTGTTTTGTATTAGTGTCACAGGGTAAAATCTTATTACAGGACTTAAAGGATTCAGGGTTTCTTTATAGAATTATCACAGCTCTACATTGAGTGAAAGCCACCATGCTTGTGTTTTAATTGGAAATTCCTTTGGTGTCTGTTGTTTGGAAGTTAATGTTTGCCACTGAAATTCACATCCATAGGTGTATTATACTTACATGGAACTTTGTTTTAAGTGACACTATGCACACAGAATTCATTTCTAGTTCTTGATAGAACTGTACTTACTTCTCAGTATTATTCTTGACTTTTTAAGGGGTGTGCTATGAGAATATGTTCTATCTTACTGTTAAAATCTAATTACATATACTTTAGAATTTTCTAAGATGGTCCTTTGGATCCTGTAAATGTGAATTTTGATGAAATAACTGCTAATAAAACTATATTGAAACAGTATTTTATAGAAAGTTTTTTTCCCAAGGCTATCTATTTTTGGCTCAGAGCAATCCTCTTTTCTTTATCTTGAAGTATTCTTCTAAAAGAGTAATTGGGAAAAAGGTAAAATAATAGAACTACTCTAAGCCTTAAGAAAGCCATCAACATTGAAAATAATCGTTTTGGTTGTCTGAAATTATTTTTTCAAAGAATAATTTATTCGGTCAGCAGTTATTTAGTGAGCAACTGTTATGTGCTGGCTATGGTTCTAGATGCTATAGAGATAACAGTGAACAATACAGACCAAAGTCCCTGCCTACATGGTGTTACATTCTAGTGTTCTTCACACTTGACTAGCTTTTTCCTTGTTTTTCTTTATGTATGCAGTGGTTGTCTTTGTTGTGAATGGGGTGGATTCTTTCTTCTCTAAATGCTTGAAAGTAGGTATGGATGAGTAGAAGGGACATGAAATGTAACTTTTTCAGGGACTCGTGATGGAATTAAATATACCTCTTAATTCAGGAACATGGTACACAAAAATGTTTGATGACCTGAACTTTTTTACAGCAGTGTCCCAGTATCCAACTTAGTCTGTTTATAAAAAGCTTTAGGTTAGGAAGTAAAATGTGTACATATCAGTCGACAGGTATTTATTAAACACCAATTATGTTTCCAGCTTTGAGCTAGTTGAATCTCCTGTGAGTAAGGAAGATAGCCTTTTAACTAAAAATCCTAACATTTCTGGTACATTTATTTCTTTGTTGAAATCTCTACCTGGACAAAGGTAGCAGTATTTGTTTGTCTGTTTGTTTGTTTTGGCCACTCTGTGTGGCCTGCGGGAATCTTAGTTTCCTGACTAGGGATCGAACCTGCACGCCCTGCAGTGGAAGCACAGAATCTTGACCACTGGGCTGGCAAGGAAGTCAGGGCAGCAGTATTGATTTCCAGTTTGGGGCCCAGATCTTCTTTATTGTATCCTGTCTTGCTGTCTTCCATGTTCTGCTCTTGTGTTCTCTCCCTTTGTCCGTTTCTGCCGCCTGGGCGGAGCACTCGTGCTGATCTTGATTTGGGGAAGGTATGGGATAGTTTGGTAGGTATCACCAGTCAGTATACAGATAAGGAAGACTAGTTTTCCAGTTGTATTACTTTTTATTTCTGTTATCTAATCCTGCTAAACTGATCTAAATCATACTGATGCTTTAATCATAGAATCATTGGCTCTTTGAGTAGGAGTGAGTATTGTAATAGTAACAAAGTTCTGATTTGAGCATCTGCTGTTTGCCAGGCTTAGTGATTAGCATTAATCACTACCATAATTATGTAGGGTAGGTGCTATCATTTCATAGATGAGAAGGCTGAAGTTCAGAGGTTAAATGACATGCTTGAGTTAGTGACAGACACTCAGTATTGGAGCTGGGAATCAGATCCAGGTCTATGACCCCAAACCCACTATTCCATGCTGCCTTTAACTCAAACTTTCACTTTGCTAAACTACCCTTGATAGCTAAGTCATCTGTCATGGAGGAGCTTGTGATTTGATAGACCTTCCATTTTCAGTTGTCTTCTTTTAACTCTAAATCTGATTAGTTATGTCTTCAACTCAGGATGCAAATCTGTCCAAAATAATGCCGATTTGGTAATGTAAAAGCTTGTTTATGATATCCAGTCATGTGCTTGAAGTAGTTTTCAAATGCCCTTGAAGTTTATGTACCAAGGGTTCCTTCAAGGGTTTGTCCATGGCATGTCAATTCAATGCTTAAAATCCTTTAACAGTTCTCATTCACAGTCAGAAGTTCCTTAGCATTCAATACATAATACTTAAAATGGAAAAATCTTAAAAAATTTTTTGGCTTGTCCTAATTCAAAAATATCTTTATTGTAGGAAAGAGATAGGAAAAGAAGGTTAAAAAAAAAACTTACCTTTCAGAGATGACTACTGTTAATATTTTTTAATGGATAACTTCGTTCTTTTCTTGTTCATAGAGACTTTAAAAAAAGCTTAGGAATGTTAAATGCTTAGTCTGATCTTTAGTATGGTGGTATGGTAGAATTGTCTGTCCCTGAAATAAGGTAGAGCAGAATTGTCTGTCCCTAAAATAAGTCAGATTGCCTTGCCATAGGATTTGTATGTACAGTATACTTACTGTAAAAACCAGTAACTCAATATGTTTATGAATTTCTTGATGCATGGAAGCCTGTTGGTCCCTTTTATCATTAATGAAGTGTGTATATCAAGTTCACTTTTTACCTCTTGTAGTTTCTAGAGTCTTCTTAACCAGTTTGTGGAGTTGTGTATGATATTGACTTTAGCTCATGTTTGAAGTAGTAGTGTGTTTATGGTGTCATAGATTTTTAAACTCATTTTTGTTTTTTTTCCACTAAAACCTATTTTCATATTGTACCCATATTTAATTTTCTTTTAATTAAAAACATTTTGGTCATGAATCACAACAAATGTGAGTAGTAAGGAGCCAACATCCTATCTTATAGGATGCTTGACACCTAATAGGTGTTCAGTAGTGAATACATTAATTTGAAGTGAATTAATTAACTTGAAATGGATGTTCAAAAGTCTGTGTCATTTCTTTAATCATCTCTAAGTTCTCTTACAGTTTTTGCCATTTGTATTATTTCACTGAATTTATTTCTTACTAAGTGGACTTATTTCTTGTCATTTTCATGTTGATTTTTTTCCCTTGTGCTTGTCCAGTTAATCCTTTGTATTACATGCCACCTTTAGGCAGGTCTGCTTTTGTAATTTGTTCTTACATATCTGTTTTCATTCCCATAATAGTTTCATACCTACTTGGTTGTCTTCCATCTGATTTCACTTTCTGTCTCCCTCATGTCCAGATTACTTAATCTTGCCAGATTACTTTTCCTAAACTTACTTGTTATAATTTTAGTCAAAATGATGTACAGGTTCCCTACCGTATATTTGATTAAGCCCAGATTCCACACATTGATGTCTTTATAGTATTGTTCCAGTTTTTTTTTTGATAATCTTTATTAATTCAGTTAGCATTTTTTTCATTTATTTCATTTATTTTTTTATACAGCAGGTTCTTATTAATAATCAATTTTATACACATCAGTGTACACATGTCAATCCCAATCGCCCAATTCCTCACACCACCATCCCCACCCCCCGTGGCTTCCCCCCTCGGTGTCCATACATTTGTTCTCTACGTCTGTGTCTCAATTTCTGCCCTGCAAACTGGTTCATCTCTACCATTTTCTAGGTTCCACATATATGCGTTAATATGATATTTGTTTTCCTCTTTCTGACTTACTTCACTCTGTATGACAGTCTCTAGATCCATCCACGTCTCAACAAATGACCCAGTTTCGTTCGCTTTTATGGCTGAGTAATATTCCATTGTATATATGCAGCACAAGTTCTTTATCCATTCATCTGCGAATGGGCATTTAGGTTGCTTCCATGACCTGGCCATTGTAAATAGTGTTGCAATGATCATTGGGGTGCATGTGTCCTCTTGAATTATGGTTTTCTCTGGATATATGCCCAGTAGGGGGATTGCTGGATCATATGGTAGTTCTATTTTTAGTTTTTTAAGGAGCCTCCATACTGTTCTCCATAGTGGCTGTATCAATTTACATGCCCACCAACAGTGCAAGAGGGTCCCCTTTTCTCCCTCCCGCTCCAGCATTTGTTGTTTGTAGATTTTAGGATGATGCCCATTCTGACTGGTGTGAGGTGATACCTCATTGTAGATTTGATTTGCATTTTTCTAATAGTGATGTTGAGTAGCTTTTCATGTGCTTCTTGGCCATCTGTCTTCTTTGGAGAAATGTCTATTTAGGTCCTGCCCATTTTTGGATTGGGTTGTTTGTTTTTTTAATATTGAACTGCATGAGCTGTTTATATATTTTGGAGATTAATCCTTTGTTGATTCGTTAGCAAATATTTTCTCCCATTCTGAGGGTTGTCTTTTCGTCTTGTTTATGGTTTCCTTTGCTGTGCAAAAGCTTTGAAGTTTCATTAGGTCCCGTTTGTTTATTTTTGTTTTTATTTCCATTACTCTAGGAGGTGGATCAAAAAAGATCTTGCTGTGATTTATATCCAAGAGTGTTCTTCCTATGTTTTCCTCTAAGAGTTTTATAGTGTCTGGTCTTACATTTAGGTCTCTAATCCATTTTGAGTTTATTTTTGTGTATGGTGTTAAGGAGTGTTCTAATTACAGTCTTTTACGTGTAGCTGTCCAGTTTTCCCAGCACCATTTATTGAAGAGACTTTCTTTTCTCCATTGTATAACCTTGCCTCCTTTGTCATAGATTAGTTGACCATAGGTGCGTGGGTTTATCTCTGGACTTTCTATCTTGTTCCATTGATCTATGTTTCTATGTTGGTGCCAGTACCATATTGTCTTGATTACTGTAGCTTTGTAGTATAGTCTGAAGTCAGGGAGTCTGATTCCTCCAGCTCCGTTTTTTTCCCTCAAGACTGCTTTGGCTATTCGGGGTCTTTTGTGTCTCCATACAAATTTTAAGATTTTTTGTGCTAGTTCCGTAAAAAATGCCATTGGTAATTTGATAGGGATTGCATTGAATCTGTAGATTGCTTTGGGTAGTTTAGTCATTTTCACAATGTTGATTCTTCCAATCCAAGAACATGGTATATCTCTCCATCTGTTGATATCATCTTTAATTTCTTTCATCAGTGTCTTATAGTTTTCTGCATACAGCTCTTCTGTCTCCCTAGGTAGGTTTATTCCTAGGTATTTTATTCTTTTTGTTGCAGTGGTAAATGTGAGTGTTTCCTTAATTTCTCTTTCAGATTTTTCATCATTAGTGTATAAGAATGCAAGAGATTTCTGTGCATTAATTTTGTGTCCTGCAACTTTACCAGATTCATTGAGTAGCTCTAGTAGTTTTCTGGTGGCATCTTTAGGATTCTCTATGTATAGTATCATGTCATCTGCAACAGTGACGGTTTTACATCTTCTTTTCCAATTTGTATTCCTTTTATTTCTTTTTCCTCTCTGATTGCTATGGCTAGGACTTCCAAAACTGTGTTGAGTAATAGTGGTGAGAGTGGACATCCTTGTCTTGTTCCTGATCTTAGAGGACATGCTTTCACTTTTTCACCATTGAGAATGATGTTTGCTGAGAGTTTGCCATATATGCCCTTTATTATGTTGAGGTAGGTTCCCTCTCTGCCCACTTTCTGGAGAGTTTTTATCATAAATGGGTGTTGAATTTTGTCAAAAGCTTTTCCTGCATCTATTGAGATGATCATATGGTTTTTATTCTTCAGTTTGTTAATATGGTGTATCACATTGACTGATTTACTTATATTGAAGAATCCTTGCATCCCTGGGATAAATCCCACTTGATCATGGTGTGTGATCCTTTTAATGTGTTGTTGGATTCTCTTTGCTAGTACTTTGTTGAGGGTTTCTGCATCTGTGTTCATCAGTGATATTGGTCTGTAATTATCTTTTTTTGTAGTATCTTTGTCTGGTTTTGGTATCAGGGTGATGATGGCCTCATAGAATGAGTTTGGGAGTGTTCCTTCCTCCACAGTTTTTTGGAAGAGTTTGAGAAGGACGGGTGTTTGCTCTTTTGTAAATGTTTGATAGAATTCACCTGTGAAGCCATCTGGTCCTGGACTTTGGTTTGTTGGAAGATTTCTTTTTTTTTTTTTTTGCGGAACGTGGGCCTCTCAGTGTTGTGGCCTCTCCCATTGCAGAGCACAGGCTCCGGATGCGCAGGCTCAGTGGCCATGGCTCACAGGCCCAGCTGCTCCGCGGAATGTGGGATCTTCCCAGACCAGGGCACCAGCCTGTGTCCCCTGCATCGGCAGGTGGACTCTCAACCACTGGGCCACAAGGGAAACCCTGTTGGAAGATTTTAAATCACAGTTTCAATTTCTTTACTTGTGATTGGTCTGTTCATATTTTTTATTGCTTCCTGGTTCAGTCTTGGAAGGTTATACCTTTCTAAGAATTTGTCCATTTCTTCCAGGTTGTCCATTTTATTGTCATAGAGTTGCTTGTAGTAGTCTCATAGGATGCTTTGTATTTCTTGAGTGTCTATTGTAATTTCTCCCTTTTCATTTCTAATATTACTGATTTGAGTCCTCTCCCTCTTTTTCTTGATGATCTGGCTAATGGTTTATCAATTTTGTTTATCTTCTCAAAGAACCAGCTTTTAGTTTTATTCATCTTTGCTATTGTTTTCTTTGTCTCTATTTCACTTATTTCTTCTCTGATCTTTATAATTTCTTTCCTTCTGTTAACTTTGGGTTTTGTTTGTTCTTCTTTCTCTAGTTCCTTTAGATATAAGGTTAGATTGTATAATTGAGATTTTTCTTGTTTCTTGAGGTAGGCTTATATACTATAAACTTCCCTCTTAGAACTGGTTTTGCTGCATCCCATAGATTTTGGATCGTCATGTTTGCATTGTCATTTGTCTCTAGGTATTTTTTGATTTCCTCTTCTATTTCTTTAGTGATCTCTTGGTTATTTAGTAACGTATTGTTTAGCCTCCATGTATTTGTGTTTTTTATGTTTTTTTTCTGTGTAATTCATTTCTAATCTCATAGCGTTGTGGTCAGAAAAGATGCTTGATATGATTTCAGTCTTCTTAAATTTACTGAGGCTTGATTTGTGACCCAAGATGTGATCTATCCTGGTGAATGTTCTATGCGCACTTGAGAAGAAAGTGTAATCTGCTGTTCTGCTGTTTTTTGGATGGAATGTCCTATAAATATCAATTAAATCTATCTGGTCTATTGTGTCATTTAAAGCTTCTGTTTCCTTATTTATTTTCATTTTGGATGATCTGTCCATTGGTGTAAGTGAGGTGTTAAAGTCCCCCACTATTATTGTGTTACTGTCAATTTCCTCTTTTAGAGCTGTTAGCATTTGCCTTATGTGTTGAGGTGCTCCTATGTTGGGTGCATATATATTTATAATTGTTGTATCTTCTTCTTGGATTGATCCCTTGATCATTATGTAGTGTCCTTTCTTGTCTCTTGTAACATTCTTTATTTTAGAGTGTGTTGTATCTGATATGATTATTGCTACTCCAGCTTTCTTTTGATTTCCATTTGCATGGAATATCTTTTTCCATCCCCGCACTTTCAGTCTGTATGTGTCCCTAGGTCTGAAGTGGGTCTCTTGTAGACAGCATATGTATGGGTGTTGTTTTTGTATCCATTCAGCAAGCCTGTGCCTTTTGGTTGGAGCATTTAATCCATTTACGTCTAAGGTAATTATCGATATGTATGTTCCTATGACCATTTTCTTAATTGTTTTGGGTTTGTTTTTGTAGGTCCTTTTCTTCTCTTGTGTTTCCCATTTAGAGAAGTTCCTTTTGCATTTGTTGTAGAGCTGGTTTGGTGGTGCTGAATTCTCTTAGCTTTTGCTTGTCTGTAAAGCTTTTGATTTCTCCATCGAATTTGAATGACATCCTTGCTGGGTAGAGTAATCTTGGTTGTAGGTTCTTCCCTTTCATCACTTTAAGCATATCATGCCACTCCCTTCTGGCTTGTAGAGTTTCTGCTGAGAAATCAGCTGTTAACCTTATGGGAGTTCCCTTGTATATTATTTGTCCTTTTTCCCTTGCTGCTTTCAATAATTTTTCTTTGTCTTTAATTTTTGCCAATTTGATTACTGTGTGGCTCGGCATGTTTCTCCTTGGTTTTATCCTGTATGGGACTCGATGTGCCTCCTGTGGCTATTTCCTTTCCCATTTTAGGGAAGTTTTCGTCTATAATCTCTTCAAATATTTTCTCTGGCCCTTCTTTCTCTCTTCTTCTGGGACATCTATTATGTGAATGTTGTTGCGTTTATTGTTTTCGCAGAGGTCTCTTAGGCTGTCTTCATTTCTTTTCATTCTTTTTTCTTTATTCTGTTTTTCACTATCATTCTGAATTCTTTTTCTGGAATGTTGCCTATCTCCCCTTCATGTATTTGTTTTTCTGGGGTTTTATCTTGTTCCTTCATCTGGTACATAGCCTTCTGCCTTTTCATCTTGTCTATCTTTCTGTGTGGTTTTTGTTTCACAGGCTGCAGGATTGTAGTTCTTGCTTCTGCTATCTGCCCTCTCTATTTTTCTAGTTTTATCTTTTCAGTTTTATTGTTCATTTTCATTTACATATATTTCTTAAAGAAACCTTTGCATTTTTGCTCTTTGCCTTTGCACAAGTGGTTCCTTCAGGAATGATCATTCTCAGAAAAATGTAGTTGTCAAAGGCCTGCCTCTTGCTAGTCCAGCTCAAAGTTTGCCTTCTCCATGACTGCTGATTAGCATCCAAAGCTCTTTTTTTTTTCTTTGCAGTACGCGGGCCTCTGACTGTTGTGGCCTCTCCCATTGCGGAGCACAGGCTCCGGACGCACAGGCTCAGTGGCCATGGCTCACGGGCCCAGCTGCTCCGCGGCATGTGGGATCCTCCTGGACCGGGCACGAACCCGTGTCCCCTGCATCGGCAGGTTGACTCTCAACCACTGCACCACCAGGGAAGCCCCCAAAACTCTTTTTTAACTTCTCCTTTTTCTAAACTATAGCACACTGTATGAGCCTTAAAAGGACTTAGCATTTCCTTTATTATCGTTCAATTTTTGTCTTTCCCCTTCTCATTTCAGTGTTGTATATGAGAAGGTATGGATATTAAAGCTTCTCAAGGACAAAGCTGGGGTAGCGGTACAGCTAAAGCTACTGAAAGCCCAGCTGCATTGCAGAGGGCAAGCGAGGTGGAGGTAAGGAAGGTGGGCTGTGGCAGACACTAACCCCGTGGGCTTGGGGGTGAGAAAAGCCTGTATTGGTTTCTGAGGATAGTGACGGAGCTTTTTATCTATTCAAACACCTTGTTCATAAGAATTTGTTGAATTTCTATTGACATTTTAAAAAAAAGTGTTACTGCATATAAGAATTTGATACAAGTTTGTGTGTGTACATGTATGTGCAAAAATTCTTTGAGAAGACAAAAGTGGTTAGTACTAGGATATATTGATTGAAGTATGATGGTATCATATCTTTCTCAAACTAGAAGACAGGAATTCAGTCATGCTGGAATCTGATTGATAGGTTCATCTACTCATTTATCACATGTACTACGCATTTACTTTGCATCAAGTGTGTGCCAGGCACAATATGTAGAGCTGGATTATTAAAAAAAAAATGAGTAACACAGTAAATGGCCTCAAGTTGTTTCTGGCATAGGAGAGGTGGGTATGTGGCTGGTAGTGTTACAGGAGTGCTTTTGCTGATTTCTAACAGACTCAAGTGGCTCAGTAAGTTGTGAGCCCTTTAGAAATAGCCTCTTGAGGACAGTTTTTTGGCTTGGTTCTGCCACACAGGGACCACAAAATTATAGTCTTTGGGAGGTTTGTAAGCCTGTGACTTACGTGTTCTCTATTTTAGAATAAGCAGTTAAGCTTAAATTCATAGGGATGGAAACTAACAGGCCCACTCTGTGATAGGTGACACACAGGGTCCCTGGTGTAATGCTTGCCATTCCCCAGTTCATTAAGGATTGTCCTTGTCCAGATTTTGTTGCTTGGGCATGCCAAACATCTACTCTTGTAAACCTCTGAACAGGATCAAAGCATCATGCTGGTGGCACTCCCCGCCCCCCCCCCCCAGAGGCAAACAATGTGATGCTCAAATTGGAGTCAAAACTTGCCTTAATCACCCACCTGCTTTCAACTATTCTGTCCAGTTTTCACTCTGTCCTTACTACCATGTTGCATATTCTACTTTTCTAGAGTCAGAATTCAGAATGAGCTAAGTAGGATAAACATTCCTTTAGCCTCTTTAGGGGCCGCTGTAATTTCAGCCATTGCTTCTCATCCTCTTACGTGCTGGGGACCCCGAGGAACTGAGCCTGCCTGAGCCTGGAGAACCTTGAAAAGACAGTTCTGGACATTCTCCCCCGCTCTGGTCATAATACCAAAAAGATTTCTTTTGGAGACCCATCCACAATTGCCCTGGACTGTTGTCCCCTGCCTCCTTCTCACCGCCTCCCACTGGGCATCAGAACAGCATTTACTTGAAATCTCTGACTGGCATTTGTTCCAGTCTGCATTGCTTAGATTATTTACACTTTAATCTCCTTGTTGAATTCTAATTTCCTTTAGAGCAAATTGTACATTGCCTGATGTTGAACTTAATATGATCTGTGCCTTCTCTTAAAGTATTCCTTTAAAGTATTAGAGAGTTACATTCCTCCAGAGTTCTGAATCAAGTTCTGAATCAATTGGGAAGTAAATATGGGAGTGAGATATTGCTGCTAAAGCTGGAAAGGAGATTGAGGCTTGGAACCAAGGCCAAATTGAGTTTTCTCTTCCTTATTCTAAGTTGAATTTACCCACACAGTCACTAATGGCAGGCTTTACTCTACAGGGGGGTCCTCTGCCCTGAGGAGGGGACCAGTGAGTCCTAAACACTGCAGCTGCTGGGGGCAAGGTTAGAGCCAAGAAAGGGCTTAGACCACCCCTGTGCAGTGGCTTTTCCCCAAATCTCACCATGCATGTGCAGTGACTCCCAAATCTCACCACTATCAAGTAACTCCCTCTGATGGGGTAGGGTGAATGGGGAAGCCATGGGGAGAAGTATGGAGGCTTTCTTAATACTTCCAAAGGGGGCAGGATTGATTACCTGAGGAAAGAATATGGAGAAGCCCTGTTGTCCTGGCATCCATTGGATGGAAGGTAATCTGAATCTGGTCAGACCCTGTGGGCCAAATGGAACTTATAGAGGATAAGATAAATAACCTCTTCCTGTTATAGACTCTAAATTTGGCCTGACCTCCAGGGATCATGGGCTGTGACACCAGGCAAAGCCTACCTTCCAGTCTGTTACCTTGAGGGTGAAGCAGTGCTGGCTGGAGTAAGTCTGGGCACTTTTTTGAAAAATTAAATCATGTTGATATTCTAGGCAAAGAGCAGTATTTGTTAGAATTAATCTATCTCCTTTTGACGTTTTTCTTTGTGAGTTGATGTATTTCTTTGGGGCTATTTCATTGTGAAGATTAACAGATTAAAAAAAAAATGGAATCATAGACTTTAGACCTGGAAAACCATATAGTGCAGCCCACTCTGGTTTTGCTTGATCAAACTGAAGCCCAGCAAACTTCAATTTACTTGCCCAGCTTTCTATGAAGCCCTGCAAAGGGAAAGTTTCTTGTTATTTTCTGCACCATTGTCTCCTCTGAGGCTCTGTATAATGCACATGCATTGGAGACCGGAATAAATAGTGTTGTCCCCTTTGATAGACACCAACCCAAGACATATAGACCAAGAGAGATGATCTGGGTTGGGAGAAGGGAGACATGAGGAATATGGGAGAAAGATGGGAAACATGGAGGAGTAGATAAAGAAGTATCTTCTAAGCTGTACTTCCCAATGTCATAGCGAGCATTGCAATCTAGGTGTATTTGTATATCCAAACATTTGGGCTCTTAGGCTAGTCTAAAATTTTGGGGGAAGGGCCAGAAACAACTCTGAGTTGCCCAATGTCATGAATTGTATGTTGTTGTGAGCAGCCTGATATAATAGAAATGACTTTGAAAGCAGAGAGACAGAAGTTCAAATTCTGTCAATCTAATCTAACACATACTGGCATGTGACCTTGGTCAGTTCTTAACTTCCCAGACATATTACTCTTTGTGAAATAAGGGTGGTAGTGACAGCCTCATAGGGTTTGTGTGGTGAGGTTTAAATAAGATAAAGTCTAAAGCACTAAAAATAGTGCCCGTGTGTACTGAGCCCTCAGTAGACATCAAGGCTCATATCCTTCTTGTTTGCAGTATTGAGGTGATCTCTAGCATGTGCTCCCAGGGAACTGTAGCAGTATCCCCAAGTCTCCAGTGACTGGAACTGAGTCTGGGCCCTACCATTATCACCTGAGTTCTGGCTGTGGAGGGCTTGGGAGTCTGCCCAGGGACAAATGGCCTCAAGTGGGTTGGGCCTTGCTCCTTGCTCTGCCTAGAGGGCCTCACAGCCATGAGGTTCTTCTAGCACCAGGAATGTGGTCCTTTCCATTCAGCCTGCAGCCCAGAGCTCTCTAAGCCCTTGGACATCCCTCTGACTCTGCCCCAGACCCGTTAGACTCATTTTTCCACTGAGGAGGACAGGAACTGGTTGCCTTGTCCTTTATGAGGAAAGGTATTTTTCTTCTCTCTCTTGGCAAGTGAACCAGTCTTTGGATTTGGAACTCTCCGAGTGACTCTGCTCAGCTGATTGGTTGGTTGGTGGATGAATCAGTCTGGTTGTGTAGACCTTGAACTTGTCATAGGGGGAATCCATTCTCTTTGTAAAAGCAGCTGATGGATTTTAGTGAGGTTGTGATGAGAGACATTACTTTTGGGGTCATTGTAATACATTTTGATTTCTCAAAAGAACAAAATTGTTGCTAAATTTAGGAGGGAAAGAATCTTCTAAACTTCAGAATGGTTTTATTGTGGATAGGGGACTTGGATTACTTCCTAATTTCTCTGCTTAGCTTGGGGCAAGTAATTTTCCTGACAATCAGTTTTCTTTTAGATAAGAGCAATAATATCTAATAATAATTGTTGTTACATTTAAAGGAGTAACTCTCCCCGTACCCCCTACCTCCAGTAGTCATATTTATTTCTTAGGCAGTAGAGCAGAGTGGTTAAGGACACAGACTCTGGAGACAGATGGCTGGGATTTGTATCCTGGCTCTGCCGTTTACTTGCTATGTGACCCTGGGCAACTTGTTTAACCTTTCTGTGTTTCATGGGTTATTTGTGGAGATTAACCTTACTTACGTAAAGAGTTTAGACAGATTGCTATATTATGATGTCTTTGATATCTGCTACCTCTTGAGATTTTCTACCTGGATCCCTTTTCCCTTTCCTACTTATTACCATTCAGCTACATACGCTGATTGGATTTTCATTCTTTACCTTTAACTACCTTGCCCAAATTAAGCCCCATGATTTTCCTCCCCTTTCTGATTTATGCTTTTGCATCTGGATAAGATGATTGGCAGCATATGGTACGAGGATGCTCTAGAATCCTGCAGGGAAAATGAACCCAGAGTACCTTAAACTTTGTTTCCTGACAGCAGAGGGTGCCACAACATTTCTGGTAACATGAATGTTCTGTACAGAATGATTTTTTTTTTTTTTCTACCTGGTACTTATAAAAGTAAGAACTTTCCCAGGATACTGACATTGAGAACTTTTATTGTCTATTGTATAATAATGACACAAGCCAACATCAAGAATGCACAGTCTTTGAACAGTTGTAAAATTTAATTAAGCATGTCTGTTACCACAATATTTCATATCTGCCTATTTGTATTCCTTGGGCCAGGTTTGTAAAGGTAGAGTATTTTCAAGAGTATATGGCCAGTGTAATCTGCTGCTATGTCCTTATACATTTTGGAATGGGCAAGAGAGGAGGGAGGAAGAATGGTGAGCAGTCGGGTGGAGGTAGAAGTCTGGGTAGCCGGCAGCACCAGTGCTGGAATGTAAATTTGGTGCCAAGGAGAACCTGCAAGCTGAGAAGGGCCAGATGGATGATAGCTCTAAGCGGAAAAGTGCTGTTTGGTTTGCTGATAATTGGGAACTGGTCAGAGCCAGAGAAACTAATGTGCATGCCAAGGGGGACCCAAGTATGACAGATTGAGTATTCTAAGATGGCTGCAACAAAATCTTCATTCCACATGCTCATCTTTCAATGTGACATTGACACTCCTCTCATCAAGACGTGGGACCTACTTTTCTCCCATTGAATGTGTGTGGCTAGTGACTGTGGTTGAAGTGATGTTTCCTAAACTAGGTTATAAAGGTGATAGATTTGCTACCTGGGATATTACTGGGATGCTAGCTCTTGGTACCTCACCACCATGCTATGTGGAAGCCCAGGTCACATGGAGAGCCCACCGGTAGGTGTTCTGGCTGACAGCCTCAGCTGACATCCCAACCAGCAGCCAGCATTGACTGCCAAATTTAAGAGTGAGGAAACCTTCTGATTGTAACTATGTGACAGACTGTGAGTGAGAACAGCACAGCTCAACCTAGTCAACCCCCAGAACCATGAGAGATAAGAAAATGATAGTTGTTGTTTCAGCCCACCAAGTTTTGGGATGATTTGTTACCCAGCAATGGTAACTGAAGTATGAAGTTAAGGTCTATCAGCCAGAGGGTCTGGTATGAGAGAGTTAAGTCAAGGCTGAATTTCCAAAGTAAAAGCTAAACAACGGAAGGAGCATGAGCCTAGAAGAAGGATGGAGAAGGGAGGATGGGGTAGGTGATAAGGGAGTCTGTAATGAAGTGTAACTGGTCAGGGTTCTATGACGTGGCAGACTACTTACTATCCTACTCTTCTTAACAGTAAGCCTGGTTGTAGCCTCCTCCACCCTCTGTCTAACTTTTTATCATTGAAAATATAAAACATGCAAAAGTGTAGCAACTAATACAGTGAACCCCATATTCATTGCCCAGTTTCAACATGAGCAACACATGGCCAACTTTATTTACACCCTTACTTACTCACTTTCCCTCTTCACATTATCTTGAAGCAAATCTCAGTCATAATATCATATTATCCCTACATATTTCAGATTACCTCTAAAAAATAAAAAACATAACCACAATATTATCATACCTAAAGCAATGAAATAAACAATTATATCTATATCTCTCTATATATATCAACTTCTGTGTTTAAATCAGGATCTGAATAATATCAATAATATCAGTACTGCCATAGAAATATAATGCAATCTACATATGAATTTTAAATTCTGATTAAAAAGGTAAAAATAAAATTTCCTTTAATAGGCTTTATATAGTCTGTTTTATTTAATCTAGAAGCTTGATCAGATTTAAATTAAATTTTTGTCAAAACTATTTGTACGTTGTGTTTTTCCATTAGGATACACATAGTGACTGACAGTCAATGACGAACATTGTCTTATATCCAGTACTTTATTAGGGGTTGAAGATTATTCTATTATTCAGCTTTTGTTTGTTAGCCTGAACATTACTATAAAGAGAAAACATTACTATAAGGAGAAAACTCCCCTCATCCGTTTGGTAATGTAAATAACAACTCTGGCTTGATTTTTTTCATTTTGTAAACTATTGCTTCAAATTCATATAAAAATCAGTAAAAATGCCTCCTTTTTTTATGGTGAGATTTCTATGCAGATTATAGCTTTTCTTAAAGTTATTTTTGTTTCTTATCATGAGTAACACATGTTCATGATAGAAAATATGCAAAAGTAGAAAGAGGAAGAGAGAAAAACAGTAGCCTTGAATTATATCACCCAAAGAAAATGCTGCAAACATTTTGGTTTATTTCCTCACAATCTCATCTCTAAGCATGAAAAAAGAGCCCTATTTATAATCATAGTGTCATACATATTTGTATCCTGCTCTTTTTCATGTAATAGAGCAAACATGCTTGTAGTAGTACAATCTTTCTGTAAACATCATTTAAAAGTCTTGCACAGTATTTCAAGTTATAGATACTAAGCATTTAGAGTGTTGCTGATATCTTTCTTTTTGTAAATGTGTGACGAAGATGTATTTCACTCTTATGTATTTCAGAGACCATCCTTAGGAAATCCAGTTTATTTCAAAAAACTATGAAAGGTAATGTGCAATGTAGCATAACAAAATCAAATAAGAACTCCACAATCTGACTATTCACTCAATCACCAAATATCTATTGAATTTCTGCTATGTCTCTATTCTAGGCACTGGGATACAGTGGTAAACAAATAGACAGTCTCTTCCTCTTATGGGGCTAATACAGTCTGCCCTGTGTATCCATGGGTTCCGCATCTGTGGATTCAACCAACCACAGATCAAAAATATTTGGGAAAAAATTCCAGAAAGTCCCAAAAAGCAAAGTTGAATTTGCTGCACACTGGCAACTATTTACAGAGCATTTACATTGTATTTATGGCTATTTATGTAGCATTTGCATTGCATTAGTTATTACAGATAATCTAGAGATAATTTGAAGTATATGAGAGGATGTGTGTAGGTTATATGCAAATACTATGCCATGTTATATAAAGGACTTGAGTACCCATGAATTTTGGTATCCATGGGACCGGAATGGGGGTGGTGGTGGTCCTGGAACCAACCCCTGTGGATGCCAAGGGATGACTGTGTTTCAGAGAGTGTATGGGAAGACAGACAATAAACAAGTAAATACGATTATTTTAGACAGGGATAAATACTGTGAAGGAAATAAAACATGGAGGACTACTTTAGAAAGAGTAGCTCTTTATGGAGTCTCTAGCTAGAGACTTAAGTTTGGAATAGCTGGAAGTGTGGGGAACAGGGATGAAAGAAGCAGAAAATAGGATACCAAACTGTATGAACATTCTCTTGATAGAAGAGAGAACAAACATTTTAGAATTAAAAGATGTGTTCCAAAAAGAATCCTAAAGTGAGAATCTGCTGGTTTCAATCTGCCAGCCATATAAGATTCTCAACATCATAAGCCATCAGGGAAATGAGAATCAAAACCACAATGAGGAACTACTTCACACCCGCTAGGATGGCTATGATCAAAAAGACAGATAACAAGTGTTGGTGAGTATGTGAAGAAATTGGAATCCTCATACATTGATGGTGGGAATGTGATATGGTGCCATGGCTTTGGAAAATAGACTGGCAGTTCCTGAAAAGGTTAAACTAAGAGCCACCATACTACCCAGCAATTTCACTCCTAGATGTGTACCTAAGAGAACTGAAAACATATGTTCACACAAAAACTTTTACATGAATGTTCATAGTAGCTTTACACATATTAGCCAAAAAGTGGAAACAGCCTAAATATCTATCAACTGATTAATGGATAAACAAATGTGGTATATCCATATAATGGAATATTATGCAACCATGAAGGGTAATGAAGTACTGATACATGCTACAACATGGATGAACTTTGAAAACATTAAGCTAGGTGGAAGAAGCCAATCACAAAGGACCACATATAGTATGATTCCATTAATATGAAATGTCCAGAATAGACAAATCCATAGAGATAGAAAGTAGATAGGTGATTGCCAGGGGCTGGGGAAGTGAGGGATGTGCAGTGACTATTAGTGGTTATGGAACTTCTTTTTGGAGTGATAAAAATGTTCTAAAATTGATTGTGGTAATAATTGTGCAACTTTGTAAATCTACTAAAAACCATTGAAATGTACATTTAAATGGGTAAATTTTATGATTATGTGAGTTATATCTCAAAACTGTTATTAAAAAAATCTGCCAGCACTGCACTCCAATATGCTTCCAGATGATATGATGCCTGGGATTTCCTTCAAAATAATCCATTATTGGGGGCTAAGGCTCTAGATAAAACAAGATTGGCCATGATTTGATAATTGTTGGAGCTAAGCTGTGGGTTATGAGGGCGTTCATTATACTATTTTCTCTGATTTTCTATATATTCGATATTTTCCATAATGAATATTAACAATGTAGTTTTTATTTAAAGACCTTTGGTTCTGGGGCAGTTATTTGCAGGTCATAACCAAGAGAGTCAGAATGGCTTGGTTAATAGCCAGGTCTCTGGAGGCAGTCTTCGTATTTTATTTTATTTATTTTGTTTTTAAGTTTTATTTTATATTAGAGTATAATTAATTTACAATGTTGTGTTAGTTTCAGGGGTACAGCAAAACGATTCATTTATACATATACATATATCCATTCTTTTTCAGATTTTCCCATATAGGCTATTACTGAATATTGAGTAGAGTTCTCCGTGTAATACAGTAGGTCCTTGTTGATTACCTATTTTATATATAGTAGTGTGTATTTGTTAATCCCAAACTCCTAATTTATCCCTCCCCCTCAAGTTTCCCCTTTGGTAACCATAAACTTGTTTTCAAAGTCTGTCAGTCTGTTTCTGTTTTGTAAATAAGTTCGTTTGTATCATTTTTTTTTTTTTAGATTCCACATATAAGTGATATTATACGATATTTGTCTTTCTCGGTCTGACTTACTTCACGTAGTATGATAATCTCTAGGTCCATCCATGTCACTGGAAATGGCATTATTTTGTTTTTTTTTTAATGGCTGAGTAATATTCCATTGTATATATACCACATCTTCTTTACCCATTCATCTGTTGATGGACATTTAGGTTGCTTCCATGTCTTGACTATTGTAAATAGTGCTGCCATGAACATTGGGGTGCGTGTATCTTTTCAAACTATGGTTTTCTCTGGATATATGCCCAGGAGTGTGATTGCTGGATCCTATGGTAGGTCTATTTTTAGTTTTTTAAGGAACCTCCATACTTCTCCATAGTGGTTGTACCAATTTACATTCCCACCAACAGTGTAGGAGGGTTCCCTTTTCTTCACACACTCTTCAGCATTTATTGTTTGTAGACTTTTTGATGTTTGTAGACTGATGATGGCCATTCTAACTGGTGTGAGGTGATACCTCATTGTGGTTTTGATTTGCATTTCTCTAATGATTAGTGATGTTGAGCATCTTTTCATGTGCTTTTTGCCCATCTGTATGTCTTCTTTGGGGAAATGTCTATTTAGATTTTCTGCCCATTTTTTGACTGGGTTGTTTGTTTTTTTGATATAGAGCTGCATGAGCTGTTTGCATGTTTTGGAGGTTAATCCCTTGTCAGTTGCTTCATTTGCAAATATTTTATCCCAGTCTTTGTATTTTAAATCCTGGTTTTGCTGCGTGACTCTGGGCAAGCCATGTAGCTTCTTTCTGCCTCAGTTTCATCATCTATAAAATGGAGGCATAAAGTACTCACCTAGGGATGGTACAAGGATTAAATGAGTTAATATTCACAAAGTGCTTCAAACACTGTCTGATACTTAGTAAGCATTATGTATGTTTACCTTATCATTAAAAAGAAGAAGGAAGGGATACTGGTTGCAACCCATTAAATTGATTTTATGACAAAGAATTCAGTTTTGGCAACATCACTGCCATCTTGGAACATGGCTATTTCCTTCTCAAAATCCATATCATTTTATATCATTTTATATATCTTGTGCGTAGGCATGGTGTTAGCACCTGCACCTCCATCCTCTTGCTACCCTGAGTGTGGGTGTCCTCAGTGAAATGAAATGTTGGTTTGGGGACAGGACCATCTCTCTCAAGGGAAACCCTTTAGACTGACCACACATAGTTGATCACAAACAGAATGAGTTCTTCCCTATTTTTAAAGAAAGAACTTTATCTTTCCTCCCCTCTCACTTTAAAACTGAGAATATGCTTTTGCTTTTGAAACATCCATACTTGCTACTCATCTATAGGGAGACAAGTGCTGTTGATGTGCCCAAAAGAAAGTGCTGCTCAGATGCTAAAGCAGATCAGGAACTGATGGGCAGCCTCTCCTCTTCAGCCTGCTGTTCCCAGACACTTAGCATCATTTGTCAGATGCTCTGGAAATGCTTCTCCATAGACTGTGTTGAAACAGGCAGGTCCCCTCCAGCTGCTGTTCAGGGCCACCTTACACTTACACTTGACCCTGGTAGCCATTTTCCTGCCTGCAGTGGAGTAGGAGGGGAGAGGAGATAATTGTACTCAGACCATCATTATGTTAAGTGTTTTCTGCTCTCGTGCTTGAAAATTCTCTCTCTGCCCTGAAAGCATGCAGTGGCTCCAGTTAGAGGGCCAGATACAGGTTTCCTTTTCTCTACAAGGATAAGTACTTTGGGTGTCATATTTGTTCTTATCAGGAAGGATTTTCCACTGCCTTTTCCTCTGTGGCTGAAGCGTGACTCTTGGTTCTGACTCTGGCCTTGGGTTGGGTCCATGGACGACCTCCATGGAAATACTCTTGACTTTGCAGAAGGAGGCATCAACTTTTCCTTGCCATCCACTAACCCACCTCTCACCCACTTTCAACCCCATGAACCGTAGACCTGCATCCATTCCTTTAACTGTTCAGTAAGCATTTATTGATTTTCCACTACATGTGGAATGCTGCACTCAAGGCTTCGGGGTCTCCACCAAAATGAAGGAAGGAAGAAAGGAGAAAAGGTGGTTCTTGTCTTTGGGAAAAACCAAATTTCTAGTTGGAGAACTAAAATGTATATATAAAGTTCTCAGAGCAAATCATCAGTGTCTATGGACACTTTTCTTGCTTACTTGTAACACAACATCATCTGTCAGGCATCATAATTTTCCATGTGCCATAGAAGCTTACCCTGTCCTTTATTCTATTTCTCTTTATTTGAATTCTCCTCTGTAAGAAGCAAAGCTCTTTACTTTGTTGCTTTTGTATCCTTCACCCACCCTGACACATGCCCACCACATGGCAACTGTGTTTCCTTCCCCCCTTTTCTTCCTTCCTTCCTCTTCCTGTTCTCTCTCTCTTCCTTCCTTCCTTCTGCTTTCCCTTCTTCCTTTCTTCTGTCCTTCCTGGTATTTGGATTGTGGTAAAGATTTTATGTGAAGCTTTGATATATTTAGAGTTACTTAGAATTACTCTTTTAAGTTTATCAGACCAGCACTACTTCATAGTGAAGAAGCAAGAGATGAGTCTGAAGACATTAGCCAGGTCACATGATGTAGCACTCGATTTCCATACTAAGTTTGGATTTTATCCAGAAAGTAATAGGTGGTTAGTCACATATTTATTGAATATTTACTATGGGCAAGCACTGTTCTAGGCACTAAGGATATAGCAGTCAAATGGGGTCCCTGCCTTGAGGGTGCTTATATTCCAGTGGGGGAACACAGATAATAAACACAGAAATAGGTAGTGATAAGTGTTACGAAGAAGATAAAAGAGAATATTGTCAAAGAGAGTGCCTGGGTTTGGGGATGGTTGTTCTAGCTAGGGAGGTCAGATCAGGCCTTTCTGAGGTGGTAACATTTGAGGTAAGAACTGACAAATAGAAAGGAGGAAATGTATTCCAAGCACGAGCAACAGCAGATGCAAAGGACCTGAGAAGGAAGCAAGTTTGGCATCTTCAAGGAGAGAGAAAAAGGACAGAGCGGTTGGACCTTGGTGGCTGGGGTATGAGTAGAGTGAGATGTATATGAAGAATTTGAAGGGTGGCCAGTTCATGTAGGGATTTCAGTGCTGTATTAAGAAGTGCAGATATTTTTTCTGGTTCAGTGGGAAACTTTGGAAAGTTTTAAGTATGATAGTTCATCTAATTTATACTATTAAAGTATTCTAATGGTTGTCTGGAGGATAGACAGTAGTGGAGCAAGTCTCAGGGGACCAGTTAAGAGGCTGTTACAGTCCAGAGATGAGATTAGAGTGCCTTGATCTGATGTCATAACAGAGGGTCACATGGCCAGTAAGTGGCTGAGAGAAACTTGCTTATGTCTGAGCAGCAACTGAAGGCTGTGTAGGAACTCAGATTGATGATGGAGAGGAACAGTCTTTACAACTAAGAGAGAAGCTGCTGGGTTTCTGAGACTGGCTCTCATTTTATTTCTCTGTTTTAACTCATGATCATGCAGTTTTATTATGACAAATTTGAAAAACTAGAGGGAATGTTTATTTCCTAGAAAAATATCAACAATCAAAATTGAAAAAAGAAGAAATGGAAACTACTGATGAGAATGAAAAGATGATTCAAGAACTATTGAAAAGACCCAGGCACAGATGGTTTCAGAGCAATTATCTAATCTTTAAAGAATGAAGAACTCCATTGTTTTTCAAGTGATTCCAGGCCACCTAAAAAGACAGGTATCTCTCCAAATGATTTCATGAAATCATCATAACTATAATACTGAAACCTGAGAAAGTAGGAAAAAATATAGACAAATATAGACATCTCTTTTATGAATATAGATGCAAAAATTACAAATAAAATATTAGCAAAAATAATCTGGTAATGAATCAAAAGAATAATACATTTTGATCAAAAATATTTTTATTTTAGGAATTTAAGGCTAATCAATAGTAAGAAATCTGACAACATACTTTATTATATCAGCAAATCATACAATCATTTTAATAGATATGGAAGTTTTCAATAAAAGTTAACTTTCATTCCCAATTAAACTAGAAATAAAATGAAAAGAAGGGAATTCTTTGGGGTAGTACATTTTAGCTGACAACGATTATTTAAAAAATTAAGCTTTCTCGGGGCTTCCCTGGTGGCGCAGTGGTTGAGAGTCCGCCTGCCGATGCAGGGGATATGGGTTTGTGCCCCGGTCTGGGAAGATCCTACATACTGCGGAGCAGCTGGGCCCGTGAGCCGTGGCCGCTGAGCCTGCGCGTTCGGAGCCTGTGCTCCACAGCAGGGGAGGCCACAGCAGTGAGAGGCCTGCGTACCACAAAAACAACAACAACAACAACAAAAAAACAAAAAATTAAGCTTTCTTACCTTTATGATAAAATACAAATATTCTGAACTTGCTAACCAGCTGATTGCAAGCAGCTGGCCACATAAATTTCCAGAGAACTAGTTAGCCAGACAAGTTATCCTTTTTTAGCTAACCACCAGACTCTTTTATGTTACAAAATGCTCATGACATTCTGCTAATTACTGTGATATGAGATGCTATGAGACCTTAGTTTTGCCTAACAGTAGGGAACTGTATACAGTGTCTAGACTGAAGGTCAAGAGGATGAATGCAGCCTAACCTGATGATTGACTCGAACCTGTAGTCCTATGTCTTTGTTTACACACTAATTACCATTGTAACTGCTTATTTCCAGTTTTACTACAGAATTAATTAAAATAAAAACAATGCACCAAAACCTGACAATCCTAAAATCAAATTATAACAACTATTTCTATTAAAATTTGGAACCAGTTGGGGATGTCCTCTCTCACCATTATAATTGAAACTGATTGGGAGGTACTAGTGATGTAGTGAGACAGTAAAATACAGTAATTGATATAAATATTAGAAAACGAGTGAAAACAATCACGTTTTGCTGATGATATGATTTTATCTTTAGAAAACCCAAGACAACAGTAAATAAAACCACACAAGAATTAATAAGAAAATTTGGTTAGGTGATTGCTACAAGATTCTTATACAAGAATTGGTCATTTCCTCTATTTTAACAATAAGCACTGAGTAAGGGAAATACAAAAAATAGCATTTATACATAAGTTACAAAGACTACAAAGTACTTAGAAATAAGTTGTAAAGGAAAAGCACAGGAATACTATGAAGAAAATTATAAAATCTCCTTGTATGACCTAAAACAGGATTTGAACAAATTGTTAAGACAATGTTTTTAAATGAGAAGAAAATGTAATAAAAATGTCAGTTTTCCCTAAATTAATATAAACTGATGAAATTTAGATTGGAATACCAACGACATTTAAAAAAAACTCTTTGGGACTGGGTAAAATTATCTTAAAATTTAGGAGTAAGACTAGGTGCCTAATAATAATCAAGAAAAGTTTGAAAACATAGACTAGCAAAGGAGGGACTCTCTTATCAGATGTTAGAATGTACTGTGAAGCCACTCAAGTAAAAACATATGGCACTGGCATAGGAATAGACAAATAGATAAATGGGTCAAATAGAGAATACAGAAATAGATCCTAGTGTATAAGAGAATTTAAAATGCAAGAAACTGGTATTTTATTATGTTGGGATAAGTTAGAATTATTTAATAAATATTAAACTAGAAGAAATTTAGAGGAAAGTAAGACTTGACCCTTATATACAAATATAATTTTAAGATTATCTAATATTGTAAATGAAGAAAAAATAGTGTAATAAAATTTTGGGAATTTAGAAGTTTGTGTGTGTATGCACTTGTGTATGTATTTTTTTCCCTTAAACATTTTTGACTACATTTACACATTTAATGTAACTGCCTATTTTAAAATCATCTTTTGTTGATGGTTTCCTTTGCTGTGCAAAACTTTTAAGTTTAATTAGGTCCCATTTGTTTATTTTTATTTTTATTTCCATCACTCTAGGAGACAGATCCAAAAAAATATTGCTGCAATTTATGTCAAAGAATGTTCTGCCTGTGTTTTCCTCTAGGAATTTTATAGTATCTGGTCTTACATTTAGGTCTTTAATCCATTTTGAGTTTATTTTTGTATGTGATGTGAGAAAATGTTCTACTTTCATTCTTTTGCATGTGGCTGTCCAGCTTTCCCAGCACCACTTATTGAAGAGACTTGTCTGTTCATCATTGTATATTCTTGTCTCCTTTGTTGTAGATTAATTGACCATATGTGCATGGGTTTATTTCTGGGCTCTCTATTCTGTTCCATTGATCTATGTGTCTGTTTTTGTGTCAGTACCATGCTGTTTTGCTTACTGTAGCTTTGTAGTATAGTCTGAAGTCATGGCGCATGATACCTCTAGCTTTATTCTTTTTTCTCAAGATTGCTTTGGAAATTCTGGGTCTTTTATGGTTCCATATAAATTATTTATTCTAGCTTTCTAGGATTATTTGTTATAGATCTTTGAAAAATGTCATGAGTATTTTGATAGGGATTGCATTAAATCTGTAGATTACTTTGGGTAGTATGGTCATTTTAACAATATTAAGTCTTCCTGTCCATGAACACGGAATATCTTTCTAACACATCTATTAATTTCTTTTTTTATAAATTGAAGACCATGATTTTGCACCAATATCTTCATTTCCAGTCCAACATCACAGATATAATCTAGTTTTTTTCCTTTACATCCTCATTTGAAAGTTTAATTGTTTAAATTTCTTTTACACATATTTTTGGTGTGAATTTTGAATAATATATTTTATTTTTATCCCATTTTGGTTATTTGCCATCTTCAATCAGACTGAAAAGAAAATTAAATATTTATTGTTCAAAATATACAAACTTAAATAAGCATAGAAGAATTTAAAATACTTAAACATTCAAATTAATTTTTTATAAGTTTGTAGAATTTATGGTTCTGAAGTTATTAAAGCTTAAAATTGCATGAAGACCTCAGGGACATCCTTTATTTACTTATTTGATTAATTCTCCTTATGCAATCAATTTCTCATCTCTGCCATCATGCCCACCTCTGTGTGATGCCCTCCTCACTGTACCCATTATTCCAATCTCCTGTGTAAGGCTGCTCTTCCATGGGGATGCCCTGCTCACCCTGCTGGGGCTCTGACTCCCTGTGCCTCAAGGTGGAGGTGACCTCTTATCCTGCCTGGCTAAGAAGCTTCTTGTCCTTCTTATCTTCCTAAGATACCAACTCCATGCTCTGGGCTGCCATGGCTCACCCTCTCCTCATTCCTGAGGTGTGGATGCCTACATCTCTTAGAAGTGGACTCATCTAATACGTTTAGGACTGAATTGTTCAGGAAAGGAAAGCAGGAAAAAAAAAAGGAAAAGAAGAGGAAGAAGAAGAGAAATAGTTAATTTGTTTTTAACCTTCCATCAATATATTCAAAGACATTAATTTCTCTCTAAGTATTATTTAGGTGCATCTCACAGATTTTAATATATGGTACTTTCATTGTCATTTAGTTCTAAGTAGCTTCTAATTTTCTGTTTAACCCAAGTGTTAGTCATTTATTTAAATAACATGAGACTTTCAATCAAATTCTGCATAAAATGGAAACGTAAGAGTCATGTTCCTTGTTTTCTCTTTTCTCTAGGCATGTTAAGTGCCAATGATCCCTTTCTGGCTTAACAAAGAAAGTCAACAAGTATTTATATCTTTAAGTTGCCATTTTAAATATTATCACCAGGGCAACACATTATAAAACAACCAATCAGCATTATAAGCCTCTTAGAGATGAGGAACTATTTCCTCAGGATACAACAACAGTTTCTGAAGTCTGGATGTCTTACAAATCTTTGTTATAATTAAAGTTGTCAGGTCAGTTTTTATGATGCAGAATATTCTATGCTTTTCTGGCAGCTTCTGCGGGAATTGGAAATATTTGCTTCTTCTTTTGCAAAGACTTTTCGCCAGAGTTAGAAGAGTCTTTAGTTTTTCAAGGCTAAATGTTGAAATGTATGAAAAGAAAAAGAGACAGTTCTGAAGAGCCCCAAATTCAGTTGGAATGGGTTATATAAAATTTGCATCTATTTTAGTAACTTCTAAAGTTTTAACCTGAGAATTAAGTGTTCTATATCTTTGCTCTTTTGTTTTCTACTTAAGCTATTAATTTCTGAAAATAATGACTTAAAAATTTCCAAGTAGAAGGTTAATTTATTTCATTGTTCTATCAGTTCTTGTTCCGTATATTTTTAGCTGTATTACTAAGTACATATATGTTCATGATCATTGCATCTTCTTGGTCCTTTGTTCCTGATGCTAATATATACTACTCCTATATATCCCATATGATGTTTTTCATATTATATGTTCTTTTTTTGTCTAGTGTTAAAATTGCTATACTGGATTTCTTCTAGTTTATATCTAACTTGTTTAGCTTTTCTCATCCCTTTTAAAAATTAGAGTAAAATAATTTTAACTAACCACTTGACTCAAGAACTAAAACAGTAACAATTAAATCTACCTAGTGTTTCTCTTCCCCTTCCTCCTATTCCACTCACCTATTTCCCTCAATGGTAATAGCTATGCTAAATTTTGTGTATATCGTTACCTTGTTTTAAAAAACTACTTTATGAAATATATGTATACTTACATCATACGTACATATATGTACTCTAGGTAAACAAAATATTGTTTTTTATTATCTGATTTTGAACTTTAAAAAGAGTGTGCACATTGTGTGTAGTCTTCTGGGACCTGCTTTTATCACTCAACATTATGCTACTCGTATTCATCCATACTCTGTGTTACTGCATCTCATTAATTTCTACTGCTGTAAAGTATTTCACCATTTGAAAATATCATCCTATCAAAGGATTTTAACTTTTTGCTATTACAAACAGAGCTGTCATGAACTCTTCCTGTACATGAGTTTCCTTTGGGCACACACTTAGGAGTGGTATTGCTAAAGCATAAGTTATGCAAATATTCAACTTGACAAGCTGATTTTATTTTGTCCTTTATTATCTATCTATCTATCATCTATCTGTGCTGTGTGCAAAATACTGTATGCAATCTCACTTTATTTTCAATCTTTCCACATCGTTTTGTTTTCAGTATGGCTGTTGTAAGTAACAGTTGTTGGATTTTTTCCTACCATATAAACCAAGAGTTCAATTTATATTTGTAATAACTGCTGTTATTTAGAACTTATTCTTGCTATTTTATTTTATGCATTCAGCATTTTGTATTTTAGGCTTTCTGATAAGTATGTAGTAATATCTCATTGTGGTTTTAGTTTGTATTTTCCTAATGGCTAATGATATTAAACATCTTTTCATCTGTTTATTTGCCATCTGTATGTCTTCTTTGGTGATATGTCTCTTCATGTATTTTGCCCATGTTCTAACTGGATAGTTTTTTTATTTTTGAATTTTGTGTGTTTCTTATATATCACAGACACCCATGCTTTGTCAGATATGTGGTTTTCAATATTTTCTCCAAATTTGTAGCTTAGCTTTTCATCTTCTTAACTGGGTGTTTCACAGAGCAGAAGTTTTAAACTTTAATGATGTACAATTTATCTTTTTTTTTTTTTTTTTTTTTTTTTTTTGCCTCACCTGCTTCAGGTCTCTGCTCAAAGTTTACTTACCCAGCAAATTTTTTCTTTTATGGATTTTGCTTCTTGTTTCAAGTCTAAGAACTTGTTGCTAGTTCTAGATTTCAAGGATTTCTTCTATCTTTTTTTCTAAAAGTGTTTATAGTTTTATATCTTACATTTAAGTCCATGATTTATTTTGCTTAATTTTTGTATAAGGTGTGAAACTTACATCATGGTTTATTTTTTGCCTATGAATGTCTAATTGTTCTTGCACCATTTGGTGAAAGGGCTATCCTTCCTCCATTGAACTGCTTTTGCATCTTTATCAAAAATCATTAGACATATTTGTCTGAGTCTATTGCTGGATTCTGTGTTCTGTTCCATTAGTCTATAAATCTATCCTTCTGCCATTGCCATACAGTCTTGATTATTGTAGCTATATAATAAGTCATGAAATTGGGTAGACTGATCCTTCCACTTTCTTCTTTTTCAAAATTGTTTTAGCTGTTCCAATTCCTCTACATTTACATATAAATTTTTAAATAATCTTGTCTATATATGCAATAGATCTCACTGGGATTTTAATAGGAATTGCATTAAATTTGTATATCTATTTGGGGAAAATTGACATCTTTACTATGTTGAGTTTTCTGGACCATGAACATGGTGTGTCTCTATATTTCTTGAGATTTTCTTTGACTTTTTTTCATTAGTGTTGTGTAGTTTTCAGCATACAAGTTCCAGGCATGGTTTGCTAGATTTATACCTGAATGTTTAATTATTCAAACGATTGTCAGTGGTATTGTGTTTTTAAATTTTGGTGTCTATGTATTCATGTTAGTGTATAGAAATAAAACTGATTTTCAATATTTATCCTGTACTCTGTGATCTTGCTGAATAACATATTAGTTCAAGAGATTTTTGTTTGTTTGTTTTTTAGTTTTGTAGATTCCTACAAAGTTCCTTCTCTTGAGTTCCTTTTCTTGCCTTATTTCATTTGTTAGAACTTCCAGCACTATGTTGAATAAAAATGGTGAGAGTGGACATTTTTGTCTTGTTTCTGATTTTGGGTGAAAGCATTTAATCTATTACCTTTAAGTATGATGTTAGCTGTGGGGTTTTGTTAGATGTTCTTTATTAAGTTGAGGAGGTTCCCCTCTATTTCTATTTGTCTGAGAGTTTTTTAAATCATGAATGAGTGTTGAATTTTGACAAATATCTTTTATGCATTGATATGATCATATGATTTTTCCTCTTAGCCTTTTAATCTGCTGGTCTACACTGATTGATTTTTGAATATTGAACCAGCCTTGTATACCTGGAATAAAATCTACTTAAACATGGTGGATAATTCTTTTTGCACATTGTTTAATTCTAAATGCTAATATTTTGTTAAGGAATTTCATGGCTATATTCATGAGCAAAATTGGTGTGTAGTATCTTCTTCTTCTTCTTCTTTTTTTTTCTTTTGTGCTGACTCTGTCTGCTTTTTGATATTAGGATAATACTTGCTTCCTAAAACGAATTGGAGTGTTTTCTCTTCTATGTTCCAGAAGAGATTGTATAGATTTGGGGTTAAATTTTCTTTAAAAATTTGGTAGAATCCTTCAGAAAACCCACCTGTTTTTAAAAATAGACTTGATTTATTTTAAAGTAGACTTTATTATTAAGAGCAGGTTTAAGTTCATAGCAATATTGTGCAGAAAGTACAGAGTTTCCCACATACCCCCTGCCCCTTACATATATAGCCTCCCCCATTATTAACAACCTTCACCAAAATGGTCCATATGTTACAATTGATAAAGTTACATTGATACATCATCATCACTCAGAGCCCATAATTTACATTGGTGTCCACTCGTGTGTTGTACACTCTATGGGTTTGGACAAATTTATAATGACATATATCCAGAATTATAGTATCATTGCCCTAAAATTTATATGCTCCACCTATTCATCCTTTCCTCCCCCTTAACTCCTGGCAATCCGTGATCTTTTTATTGTCTCCATAGTTTTGCTTTTTCCAGGATGTCATATAGTTGAACTCATATAAGTATGTAGAATTTTCAGGTTGGCTTATTTCACTTAGTAATATGCATTTAAATTTCCTTCAAGTCTTCTCATGGCTTGAAAGCTAATTTCCTTTTTAGCACTGAAAAATAATCAATGGTCTGGATGTATCACAGTTTATTCATTCACTTACTGACAGATATCTTGATTTCTTCAAAGTTTTGGCAGTTATGAATAAAGCTGCCACAAATATCTGTGTACAGATTTTTATGTGGACATAAGTTTTCAATTCCTTTGGATAAATACCAAAGAGTGTGATTGTTGGGTCATATGGTTAGAGTGTGGTTAGTTTTATAAGGAACCACCAAACTATTTTCCAAAGTAATGATATTTCTTTTTTGGAAGTTTTAAAATTATGAATTCTATTTCCTTAATAGTTGTAGGGATATTTAAATTATTTAACTAATATTGGATGAGTTGTGTTTTCTTCTTTGTCCTGTCCATTCTGCTATGAACCATCCACTGAGCTTTTTATTTTGGTTTTCGTATTTTATAATTCTAAAATTTTCATTTGTTTTTTCTTTATATCTTCTAATTTTTTGCTGAGGCATATTTTGCATTTGTTTTAAGCATGTTAGTAACTCTTTGATGAAGCATTTTTATGATGGCTGCTTTAAAATCTAGCATTTCTGTCACCTCATTTTTGGCATCTGCTCATTGACGTTTTTCATTCAGTTTAAGATCTTCTTGGTTCTTGACGTCATGTGTGATTTTCAACTGTAACTTAGACATTTTTGTATCATGTTATATGACCTTGGATCATATTCAAATCTTCTGTTTTAGCTAGACTTTCTTGACACTGCTCTGAGGATGCCACTACACTGCTTCTAAGTGGAGATAGGAGTCCAGGTTCTCCATCTGGTTTCCATTGACACCCAAGATGGGGAAGGAGCTCCTCTTTACCCCTGGATTGGGGTGGGTGGGAGTAATATCTCCCCACATGGTCTCCACCGACACAATAGTGTTATCAGTGGGTGATGAGGAAAGTTCTGACTCTCCACTAGGAGATACATCTGATACCACCCCTGAGGGGAAGATGGGGATAGCTCATTACTGCCAAGTGGAGATGGAAGTTCTGACTCATCCCATGGTCCCCACTGACACTTTGGGGGAGAGGGCTTGTTATTGCCTAGCTCTCTAGTTGGATTTCTGCCCCTGGTGGTTGTGTTGGGGTGCCTCATTACATCCTTGCAAGAGTGGAAAACTAGACTTCCCACTTTACTTTTTCTATCATGGATAGTGCTGGGACCACAGTATTTTTGGCGTTTGGCTGGACTAGAGTGGTCATTGTCTGAAAGTTTTCTGCCTTACTGGATTACCCCTTTCCTGGTCCTTTGGCTAGAGTGAGCAAGCTTTTATTTTAATTTTATTTATTGATTCATTTGTCAGGGCTTGGTATTTTCAGGTTGCCATCTTCTTCAGCTCCGAGTCTGGAGCTGAAGAAAACCCATGGAATTCACCACTGTGTCATTCTTTAGGTCATGAGTTCCCTAGCTGGTCTGCCTTTTCTCTACATTTCAGAGTTTTCTTATATTAGTTTTATATCTAATATCTAGAATTTTTAGTCATAGTTAGTGGGAAGAATAGAGAAAATCCAGAAGTGGAGGACCAGGGTGGGTTTTAACATTTCCATTTTACAGAAGAAAGAGCTGATGTTAAAAGATGTTAATGAATATGTTTAAGGTCACACAGAAAGTGAGAGATAAAGCAGGATCAAACCTAGGCTGTGAAGTCCTGAATGTCAGAGTTGAGGAGCCATCCTTTTCTAGTACCTTTTCCAATGCTTGAATCCTCTCTCTAATGTCCCTATCAAGTGGTCAACATTGAAGCCATGCAAGAAAGTTCTGTGACTCCTAATTTCCTGCTGCTTGCACCAAAACATGGTCCCTCACTGAGTAGCATAAATCTCAGTTTATTGTATGGGATAACACGTCCTGTTATTTGATGTTTCCATAATTCCTACTCCTGTGCAAGGCACAATGTTGACCAGTAGCTACCAAGGCTTGACCTTGGTATTAAAGCTCAGCCTGGATAACTCTAGGCAAACACTGTCTGAGATGTATGAGAAAGAAAGTATGGTCAACTTCACGTTTTCTTTTATATCCATCTCTCCACGATTCACTAGTCTTCTCCAGTGTAGAGGATAATGGTGATGCTCTGCTCAGATCCCCTTGGATACCATTTTACTATTTTTGTGCACCACCTGGGTTTTCTGTGCTTTCCAAAGACAGTATTTATAGCCTTTCTCTGGACTCCCTGGCTCCCGGAGCCTGGTTTTCCTAAAAGGCAGAAAGCTGAAAGTACATGGGAATTATGTCCTCTGGGGTGACCCATTTGGAAGCAGGCAACTATACGGTGTAACTTATATTCTGACTTCCTCCCTGAGAACAGGCTGAAGCTACTCTCTGGGGGGACTGTACCTGGGGTGACATTGCTGCTTGGCTTCCCCCCCTTTTCGCATCCCACCCCTGCTTCCTTCCTCATTTCCCTTTGTAGCACTTCTTTAATAAATCACACAAATCCTCTTTTCAGAGTCTGCATCTGGGGAACCTGACCAAAACAACCATCAAAGAAGTTTCATTGTGGATGCTTGTTTATCTGTAATGTGAGGGTGTGTAGCATAGTTACTGTGGTCACTACTGAGGAGGAATAGGGAGGAGTCAATGGCCAAGTTGCCTTGATCTTGTCGTTATGGAGACAGATGTGCCGGGCTTCATCACAGGGCTGCTTTCCTCCAGGTATGATGTTGCTGTGGAAACACAAGAGCCTGAAGCCTCAAAGAACACTCTGTTCCAATCCCAGCTGCTTTATCCATCTGCTTTGTGTCTCATTAGCAGACGGAGCCTAGCGAGACAGGAGGCTTTGACCACATCTCTGTTCAACCCAGTTCTCTAGAAAAGGCCCCACCCCTGGACTTTCTCCTGGGTGAGTGGGAATCTTGGGGTATTTTTGGGTAATATTTGCTAAATTAGATGGAGACAAAATCTTGTGCTGCATGGTTTTCAAAATGACTGCTGGGAATCTCACTTACTGCATATTTATTTCAATCTAAGTTCACGTGGATCCATCTTAGACTCAGTCTTATTTTCAGCCTGTAGATTCTTTCAGCATTAACCTTCCTGTTCCCAGAAATGAGAATAATTATGCTAACTCATGGTTAATGTTTCCTGTGGTCAAGAAACCAAATTTTAAGCAGAGTAGTTACGGGATGAGTTATCTTTCCATGGTGATGGCACTGATGCTGCAGTCTGACCACAGGTACCAATATGGCCCAAGGCTATCTCCCCAATGGTTGACAGTGGTTCTCAATTACACTGCAATGTGGAGATACAACCTCATGGCTAAGAGCATGGGCTTTGGTGTTAGATGGTGTCTTAGTGTGAGCAGCAGCTATAACAAAATAACATAGACTGGGTGGCTTATATTACAAACATTTATTTCTCATAGTCTGGAGGCTGGGAAGTCCAAGATCAAGGTGTTAGCAGATTTAGTGTCTGATTAGAGCCTTAGTTCTGGTTTGCAGATGGCTGCCTTCTTGCTGTGTTCTCACATGGGGGAGAGAGAGGGGACTCTGGGCTCTTCCTCTTCTTATGAGGGCACTAATCCCATCATGAGTACTCTACCCTCATGACCTCATCTAAACCTGATTATCCCCCAAAGGTCCCACCTCCAAATACCATCATATTGGGGATTAGGGCTTCAATATATGAATTTTATGGGGGACACAGCATTCAGTTTGTAGCAGATGGTTTTTGTTGACTCGAGTTAAGGAGAGAGTCATGAAAAAGAGATCTCTTATTGTAAAAAGTTATTTGTCATTTAGAAATGGCAATGACTGCTACTTTTCATTGTTTTTGTTACTATTGTTGAAATCAAACTTTGCCAGCTAATTAAAATTTTTAAATTTAATTCCTGACATTTTATTGCCTGCATCTCTTAAAGGCATCAGCTAGATCTGAGAGTCAAGATTAATTTTCAGAGAAAAACATCAATATCAGTTAGGGTTCAGGCAGGTAAACAAATGATTCCAGGTATTTCAAACAGAACAAGACTTAGTATGGGGAATAAGCTACCTACAGAAATCATTGAGAAGAAGCCAAAGTCAAGAGGACAACCACAGCTATAGTCTATCCAAGGGGCCAGAGAGATTCTGATGCCTCCCAGAGGCCCGGAACTGATAGGAAACTACTGCTAGCCTCATAGCTTCTGTGCAGCCCTAAGGGGGTGAATTTCAAGGGAACATGGAAGCTATTATTAAAACCACCCATTTATGAAGCCCACATGTCTGCTAAAGCTAGCAGAAGGAGAAGAGTAATTCTATCCCCTTTCTGCCTTCTATGTCTTGCATGAGTGTATCTCACTGTTGTGGACTAAACCATAAACCTGCTGGCAACTGAGTTTGTGACATTTAGTTCTCAGGCTTTCTGTCCTTGTGATATAAGGGAGAACAGAGAAGGAAATGGATGCGTGTGCAGGTCCAATAGGCAATATCTGGTTATTGTTCATTTTATATGCCTAGTCCCCAGCATCCTAATTTTATTTCTCAGCACTTATAATTGTGAATGGGATTGTGATGTTTGTGAACTGGATGTTTCTAACTAGGCTGCTGTAATTATGCTTTTGCCCTTGTGTGGCTCTTTATATCCAATAGAGAAAATTCATGATTATAATCACAGTGGATTGTTTGATTTTAGGTCAACTAAAAGTCAGCCTGTATTTAGTTAAAGCCAAGGACCTGAGACTCAACAATTACACTACCATTAACTATCTGGGATGGTAGGATAACAACAGCAATAGTGATAATGATGATAATGATAGCTACTGCTTGTCTTTACTTTTGGCCCCTGTTCTAAGTGCTTTACATCTACTAACTCATCTCTCCTCACCAGTCATATGTGGCACTATTCCCATTTTACAGATGGAAGCACTGAAATATCAAGAGGTTAAATAAATTTCCCAGTTTCATACAGCAGAACCAGAATTTGAATCTCAAACTAGCTCTTAAACACTACAAAACACAGAAATTCTAACAGTCATACACGATTTTTTTATACATGATTTTTATTCATTTGTTACTTTATTCTAAATTATTTTATTGGGTTCCACCAAAGTGTAAGTTTTCTCTGACTCTCCCTTCTGTTTACTCTTGTATTTTGTGATAAAATTAGTGGTTAAAGTTTATCGAGAGCTTTCTATGCTAAAGGAATTGCAGGTAATATATCATTTAATATGCAAAACAGCGTTATGAGGCCTGGACAGGTTAAGCAATCATTTCAGCATCACACAGCAAGGAAATGGCAGAGGTTGGATTCAACCTCTAACTCTGCACTGACTGGCCAATTAAGTAGCTACCAGCTAAATGCCACGACTGAGCACTTGAAGTGTGGTTAGCCTGAATTATGATGTGCTGGAAGTGTAAAATGCATACCAGATTTCAAAGACTTCACACTGTGGTGCATCTGGGAGATGCTGTGGTGTGAAATAAGACTTAAAACCTCATTTCCAGCCTCAATCTCTTCTTAGGAGTTCATCTAAAAGTTATTGAGCCATGTTGGCTACTGTGATTGGAGAAGACTTTATTGAGTGCCAGGGACTTGAGTTGGAGGTGGGGTGGGTTTGGGGGGTGGGACTCAAAGGATAGGATACATTGCATTTGTTAGAAATGCCAGCAGCATTTTGGGGTTTAGGAAGCAGATCAATCTTGCTGGAGTGATGTGTTGTAGCTGAATCTTATTTGCTACAAATCACTCACCCTTATTTTTGCCAAAATGGGGTGTTTATTGGATGGATGCAAGGTTGTCTCCTACAACACAGGAAGGTAGTACTGCTGGGTCTTAGGTGGGACTGACACCAGGGTTTTGAAACCTGCCAGGAACAAAGGAAGCCATTCTTTCTTTTTTCCTGGAGTTGCCTAGTCTAGCAACTCAGCTTCTCTCTCTGCCTTGTTGCCCCTTTTCTATGTTGACCTGCTTTTTCTGCTTCCCAGCATATGATGGAGAAAGCTTGACTGACTGGAGTTGCTGGGTCCCTGTTCAAAATTAGTTGAGGGTGGCTTCCCTGGTGGCGCAATGGTTAAGAATCTGCCTGCCGAGGCAAGGAACACGGGTTTGAGCCCTGGTCTGGGAAGATCCCACATGCCTTGGAGCAACTAACTAAGCCTGTGTGCCAGAACTACTAAGCCTGCGCTCTAGAGCCTGCGAGCCACAACAATCGAAGCCCGTGCTCCTGGAGCTCGTGCTTTGCAACAAGAGAAGCCACCGCCATGAGAAGCCTGCGTACCGCAACGAAGAGTAGCCCCCACTCGCCGCAACTAGAGAAAGCCCGCGCAAAGCAACAAAGACCCAACGCAGCCAAAAATAAATAAATTAAATTAATTAATTTAAAAAAATTAGTTGAGGGGGAACCTGATTGGCTGGGCTTTGCTCAAATATTCTTCCTAGGGCTTCCCTGGTGGTGCAGTGGTTGAGAGTCTGCCTGCCGATGCAGGGGACACAGGTTCGTGCCCCGGTCCGGGAAGATCCCACATGCCGCGGAGTGACTAGGCCCGTGAGCCGTGGCCGCTGAGCCTGCGCGTCTGGAGCCTGTGCTCCGCAACGGGAGAGGCCACAGCAGTGAGAGGCCCGCGTACAGCTAAAAAAAAAAAAAAAAAAAAAAATATTCTTCCTAGTCCAAATAATGAGTCAAAATAAATAATATGACTGCTACGGAAATAACTGCCTCTGTATTTTTTTACCTGCTCTTCTATCATACATGGGTAACTTCCTCAACTTTTCTACCTCTCACAATACTTTAAAAAATACTTTTACTGCTGCATAATCATGTCACAACTCTTAACCAAGAAAAGCAATATAGTTACCTATTTTATTTAAGGATGTTCCCAATCCAGGTTTCCTGAGAAGTCCTTTCGGGTTTGGTCAATGTAAGTACTGTTTATTTTTCCCGTTTTTTTTTTTTTTTGAATGTTCTTTATTTTTTTATACAGCAGGTTCTTATTAGTCATCCATTTAATACATATCAGTGTATACATGTCAATCCCAATCACCCAATTCAGCACACTCCCCCCCACCCCGCGGATTTACCCCCTTGCTGTTCATACGTTTGTTCTCTACATCTGTGTCTCTATTTCAGCCTGAAAACCGGTTCATCTGTACCATTTTTGTAGATTCCACATATGTGGAATATGTGGAAATATACAAATATATATATACGATATTTGTTTTTCTCTTTCTGACTTACTTCACTGTGTATGACAGTCTCTAGATCCATCCACGTCTCTACAAATGACCCGATTTCGTTCCTTTTTATGGCTGAGTAATATTCCATTGTATATATGTACCACATCTTCTTTATCCATTCGTCTGTCGATGGGCATTTAGGTTGCTTCCATGACCTGGCTATTGTAAATAGAGCTGCAATGGACATTGGGATGCATGTGTCTTTTTGAATTATGGTTTTCTCTGGGTATATGCCCAGCAGTGGGATTGCTGAATGATATGGTAATTCTATTTTTAGTTTTTTAGGGACCCGCCATACTGTTCTCCGTAGTGGCTGTATCAATTTACGTTCCCACCAACAGTGCAAGAGGGTTCCCTTTTCTCCACATCCTCTCCAGCATTTGTTGTTTGTAGATTTTCTGATGATGCCTATTCTGACTGGTGTGAGGTGATACCTCATTGTAGTTTAGATTTGCACTTCTCTAATAATTAGTGATATTGAGCAGATTTCATGTGATTCTTGGCCATCAGTATATCTTCTTTGGAGAAATGTCTATTTAGGTCTTCTGCCCATTTTTGGATTGGGTTGTTTGTTTTTTTAATATTGAGCTGCATAAGCTGTTTATATATTATGGAGATTAATCCTTTGTCCATTGATTCGTTTGCAAATATTTTCTCCCATTCTGAGGGTTGTCTTTTTCATCTGGTGTGTAGTTTCCTTTGCTGTGCAAAAACTTTTAAGTTTCATTAGATCCCATTTGTTTATTTTTGTTTTTATTTCCATTACTCTAGGAGGTGGATCAAAAAAGAACTTGCTGTGATTTATGTCAAAGAGTGTTCTTCTGTGTTTTCCTCTAAGAGTTTTATAGTGTCTGGTCTTACGTTTAGGTCTTGAATCCATTTTGAGTTTATCTCTGTGTATGGTGTTAGGGAGTGTTCTAATTTCATTCTTTTACATGTAGCTGTCCGGTTTTCCCAGCACCACTTATTGAAGAGTCTGTCTTTCCTCCATTGTATAACCTTGCCTCCTTTGTCATAGATTAGTTGACCATAGGTGCATGGGTTTATCTCTAGGCTTTCCATCCTGTTCCATTTATCTATATTTCTGTTTTTGTGCCAGTACTATATTGTCTTGATTACTGTAGCTTTGTAGTATAGTCTGAAGTCTGGGAACCTGATTTCTCCAGCTCCTTTTTTTCCCCTCAAGACTGCACTGGCTATTCGGGGTCTTTTGTGTTTCCATAAAAATTTAAAGATTATTTGTTCTAGTCCTGTAAAAAAAAGCCATTGGTAATTTGATAGGGATTGCACTGAATCTGTAGATTGCTTTGGGTAGTATAGTCATTTTCACAATATTGATGCTTCCAATCCAAGAACATGGTATCTCTCTCCATGTGTTGGTATCATCTTTAATTTCTTTCATCAGTGTCTTATAGTTTTCTGCATACATGTCTTTTGTCTCCCTAGGTAGGTTTATTCCTAAGTATTTTATTCTTTTTGTTGTAATGGTAAATGGGAGTGTTTCCTTAATTTCTCTTTCAAATTTTTCATTATTAGTGTATAGGAATGCAAGAGATTTCTGTGCATTAATTTTGTATCCTGCAATTTTACCATATTCATTCATTAGCTCTAGTAGTTTTCTGGTGGCAACTTTAGGATTCTCTATGTATAGTATCATGTCCTCTGCCAACAGTGACAGCTTTACTTCTTTTCCAATTAGTATTCCTTTTATTTCTTTTTCTTCTCTGATTGCCATGGCTAGAACTTCCATATCTATGTTGAATAATAGTGGTGAGAGAGGACATCCTTGTCTTGTTCCTGATTTTAGAGAAAATGCTTTCAGTTTTTCAGCATTGAGAATGATGTTTGCTGTGGGTTTGTCATATATGGCCTTTATTATGTTGAGGTAGGTTCCGTCTCTGCCCACTTTCTGGAGAGTTTTTACCATAAATGGGTGTTGAATTTTCTGCATCTATTGAGTTGATCATAGGGTTTTTCTTCTTCAATTCGTTAATATGGTGTATGACATTGATTGATTTGCGTATATTGAAGAATCCTTGCATCCCTGGGATAAATCTCACTTGATCACGGTGTATGATCCTTTTAATATGTTGTTGGATTCTGTTTGCTAGTATTTTGTTGAGGATATTTGCATCTATGTTCATCAGTGATATTGGTCTGTAATTTTCTTTTTTATAGTATCTTTGCCTGGTTTTGGTATCGGGTGATGGTTGCCTCATAGAATGAGTTTGGGAGTGTTCCTTCCTCTGCAATTTTTTGGAAGAATTTGAGAAGGACGGGTGTTAGCTCTTCTCTAAATGTTTGAAAGAATTCACCTCTGAAGCCATCTGGTTCTGGACTTTTGTTTGTTGGAAGATTTTTAATCACAGTTTCAATTTCATTACTTGTGAGTGGTCTGTTCATATTCTCTATTTCCTCCTGGTTCAGTCTTGGAAGGTTATACCTTTCTAAGAATTTGTCCATTTCTTCCAGGTTACCCATTTTATTGTCATAGATTTGCTTGTCATAGTCTCTTAGAATGCTTTGTATTTCTGTGGTGTCTGTTGTAATTTCTCCTTTTTCATTTCTAATTTTAATGATTTGAGTCCTCTTTTTCTTGATGAGTGTGGCTCATGGTTTATCAATTTTGTTTATCTTCCCAAAAAAACAGCTTTTAGTGTTATTGATCTTTGCTATTGTTTTCTTTGTTTCTATTTCATTTGTTTCTGCTCTGATCTTTATGATTTCTTTCCTTCTACTATTTGGGTTTTGTTTGTTCTTCTTTCTCTAGTTCCTTTAGATATAAGGTTAGATTGTTTAATTGAGATTTTTCTTGTTTCTTGAGGTAGGCTTATATACTATAAACTTCCCTCTTAGAGCTGCTTTTGCTGCATCCCATAGATCTTGGATCATCGTGTTTGCATTGTCATTTGTCTCTAGGCATTTTTTGATTTCCTCTTTGATTTCTTCAGTGATCTCTACTTAGTAACATATTGTTTAGCCTCCATGTGTTTGTGTTTTTTATGTTTTTTTCTGTGTAATTCATTTCTAATCTCATAGCGTTGTGGTCAGAAAAGATGCTTGATATGATTTCAGTTTTCTTAAATTTACTGAGGCTTGATTTGTGACCGAAGATGTGATCTATCCTGGAGAATGTTCCATGAACACTTTAGAAGAAAGTATAATCCACTGTTTTTGGATGGAATGTCCTATAAATATCAATTTAATCTATCTGGTCTGTTGTGTCATTTAAAGCTTCTGTTTTCTTTTTAATTTTCTCTTTAGATGATCTGTCCACTGGTGTAAGTTAGGTGTTAAAGTCCCCCACTATTATTGTGTTACTGTCGATTTCCTCTTTTAGAGCTGTTAGTAGTTTCTTTATGTATTCAGGTGCTCCTATGTTGGGTACATATATATTTATGATTGTTACATCTTCTTCTTGGATTGATCCCTTGATCATTATGTAGTGTCCTTCCTTGTCTCTTGTAACAATCTTTATTTTACAGTCTATTTTATCTGATATGAGTATTGCTACTCCAGCTTTCTTTTGATTTCCATTTGCATGGAATATCTTTTTCCATCCCCTCACTTTCAGTCTGTATGTGTCCCTAGGTCTGAATGGGTCTCTTGTACACAGCATATATATGGATCTTGGTTTTGTATCCATTCAGCGAGTGTGTGTCTTTTTAGTTGGAACATTTAGTCCATTCATGTTTAAGGTAATTATCGATATGTATGTTCCTATGACAATTTTCTTAATTGTTTTGGGTTTGTTTTTGTAGGTCCTTTTCTTCTCTTGTGTTTCTCACTTAGTGAAGTTCCTTTGGCATTTGTTGTAGAGCTGGTTTGGTGGTGCTGAATTCTCTTAACTTTTGCTTGTCTGTAAATCTTTTGACTTCTCCATCGAATCTGAATGAGATCCTTGCCGGTTAGAGTAATCTTGGTTGTAGATTCTTCCCTTTCATCACTTTAAATATGTCATGCCACTCCCTCTGGCTTGTAGAGTTTCTGCTGAGAAATCAGCTGTTAACCTTATGGGAGTTCCCTTGTATGTTATTTGTCATTTTTCTCTTGCTGTTTTCAATAATTTTTCTTTGTCTTTAATTTTTGTCACTTTGATTACTATGTGTCTCGGCGTGTTTCTCCTTAGGTTTATCCTTTATGGGACTCTCTGTGCTTCCTGGACGTGGGTGGCTATTGCCTTTCCCATGTTAGGGAAGTTTTCGACTATAATCTGTTCAAATATTTTCTCGGGTCCTTCCTCTCTCTCTTTTCCTTCTGGGACCCCTATAATCAAATGTTGTTGCATTTAATTTTGTCCCAGTGTTCTCTTAGGCTGTCTTCATTTCTTTTCATTCTTTTTTCTTTATTCTGTTCTGCAGCAGTGAATTCCACCATTCTGTCTTCCAGGTCACTTATCCGTTCTTCTGCCTCAGTTATTCTCAGTTATTCTGCTATTGATTCCTTCTAGTGTAGTTTTCATTTCAGTTATTGTATTGTTCATCTCTGTTTGTTTGTTCTTTAATTCTTCTAGGTCTTTGTTAAACATTTCTTGCATCTTCTCGATCTTTGCCTCCATTGTTTTTCCGAGGTCCTGGATCATCTTCACTATTATTATTATGAATTCTTTTTCTGGAAGGTTGCCTATCTCCACTTCATTTAGTTGTTATTCTGTGGTTTTATCTTGTTCCTTCATCTGGTACATAGCCCTCTGCCTTTTCATCTTGTCTATCTTTCTGTGAATGTGGTTTTTGTTTCACAGGCTGCAGGATTGTAGTTCTTGCTTTTGCTGTCTGCCTTCTGTTGGATTAGGTTATCTAAGAGGCTTGTGTAAGTTTCCTGATGGGAGGGACTGGTGGTGGGTAGAGCTGGCTGTTGCTCTGGTGGGCAGAGCTCAGTAAAACTTTAATCTGCTTGTCTGCTGATGGGTGGGGCTTGGTTCCCTCCCTGTTCATTGTTTGGCCTGAGGCGACCCAACACTGGAGCCTACCTGGGCTCTTTGGTGGGGCTAATGGCAGACTCTGGGAGGGCTCACACCAAGGATTGCTTCCCACAACTTCTGCTGCCAGTGTCATTGTCCTCACGGTGAGACACGACCACCCCCTGCCTCTGCAGGAGACCCTCCAACACTAGCAGGTAGGTCTGGTTCAGTCTCCTGTGGGGTCACTGCTCCTTCCCCTGGATCCTGATGCACACAGTACTTAGTGTGTTCCGTCCAAGAGTGGAGTGTCTGATTCCCCCAGTCCTGTTAAAGTCCTGTAATCAAATCCCGCTAGCCTTCGAAGTCTGATTCTCTAGGAATTCCTCCTCCCGTTGCTGGACCTCCAGGTTGGGAAGCTCAGAACCTGATGTGGGGCTCAGAACCTTCACTCCAGTGGGTGGACTTCTGTGGCATAAGTGTTCCCCAGTTTGTGAGTCACCCGCCCAGCAGTTGTGGGATTTGATTGTATTGTGATTGCACCCTTCCTACCATCTCATTGTGGCTTCTTTGTCTTTCGATGTGGGGTATCTTTTTTGGTGAGTTCCAGTGTCTTCCTGTCGATGATTGTTCAGCATTTATTTCCGTGCTCTCACAAGAGGGAGTTAGAGCACGTCTTTCTACTCCGCCATCTTTTTAAAAAATTTTATTTATTTTATTTATTTATTTTTGGCTGTGTTGGGTCTTCGTTGCTGGGTACAGGCTTTCTCTAGTTACGGCAAGCAGGGGCTACTCTCCTTTGCAGTGCACGGGCTTCTCATTGCGGTGGCTTCTCTTGTTGCGGAGCATGGGCTCTAGGCACGTGGGCTTCAATAGTTGTGGCACGTGGGCTCAGTAGTTGTGGCTCACGGGCTCTAGAGTGCAGGCTCAGTAGTTGTGGTGCACAGGCTTAGTTGCTCTGCGGCATGTGGGATCTTCCTGGACCAGGGCTTGAACCCATGTCCCCTGAATTGGCAGGCGGATTCTTAAGCGCTGCGCCACCAAGGAAGCTGTACTCCACCATCTTCTGTTCCAATCTTTTATGTATAAAACTCAGTCACACTCAATAACTTTGTTCTCTCTTTCTATTTTCCCAGTATGCTTACATTCTGTTTATATATAAAGATGGTTTCATGATATTTTTTTTTTTCTTTTTTTTTGCGGTATGCGGGCCTCTCACTGTCGTGGCCTCTCCCGTTGCGGAGCACAGGCTCCGGATGCGCAGGCCCAGCGGCCATGGCTCACGGGCCCAGCCGCTTCGCGGCATATGGGATCCTCCCAGATCGGGGCACGAACCCGTATCCCCTGCATCGGCAGGCGGACTCTCAACCACTGCGCCACCAGGGAGGCCCGGTTTCATGATATTTTATTAGTTTGTCTTTAAATAGAGTGCACTGTGCAGTTCTGGAAGGCAAGAACTAGGTTTTAATTGTTTTTACCTTCCTAATGCTGGTGCATTATACACTTTCCATAATCATGTGTTGAATGAAAGGAAGAGTGAATGATACTACATTTTCTTTCCAAAAAAAAAAAGGGGTTGCATTTTTATAATCCCATCTTTATCACCTGTTCTGTGATCCTTTTCTAACCTACCAGTATTGCTTGTTTTAATTGAAGTATAGTTAGTTTACAATGTTGTATTAGTTTCAGGTGTACAGCAAAGTGATTCAGTTATACATACATATGTATATATTTCCAGATTCCTTTCCCTTATAGGTTATTGCAAAATATTGAGTGTAGTTCCCTGTGCTGTACAGTAGGTACTTGTTGGTTATCTATTTTATATATAGTAGTGTGTCAGTATTGCTTTTTAAATAAGTTGTGCTTTGGACTGTCTTTCTTAGATGGAGAAAATATTCACCTAAGATAATTTTTAAATACTCAAAACTCATTCATGTAAATGATGAGACTTGGCAGTTGAATTGCACATTCCCTCTGGAAGGACTTTTCTCAGCAGGGATCACCACTTTAGAAATTCTCTACAAATGGTTTCTCTGAAGGGAGCCTGTAAACTAGAGAACACTGATTCAATCCCTTGTCAATCTCTGTCTCGTGAAAGGTTTCTGAACTGAATTGTGCAACCATCTCTTACTGTTTGGTTTGGCTACTCTAAACCTTCTTCTCAGCTGTGTTCCTGGGCATGATTATTGCCCAGAAAAATTCAGGATGGAGTGGCCAATTCAAAGTCTGCTGCCATAGGTTTAGCTACCGAAGTGGATGTTTTCACTTATTTTCTGACTACAGGATCAGATTCCCCGGACAGTAGCCAAATATCTGCTCCACGTTATGCTATGGCACTAAAACTGGAGTAAGATAACACTCTTGCCAATTTTGGAGCTTTGAAACCTTGACAGTAATTATTAAAAACTACTAACAGTCCAAATTCTTCAGCAGTTTAATGCAATAAAAGTTAAGCTGAACCTCAGTGAAAGGTTTCTAATATAATCTCTTGCTATATTTATTGTTAAAGAATTAGTTAACTGCTTCACATGTTATATGTAAATTAACCAGATTGGAATTGCTATATTATTATTATGAGAAATTGGCTTATTTTATGCTCAAAGTAAGGAAATTTCCATCTAGACCAGTAAATTGAATTATTTTCCTGGTTTATACCACATATACAATATTGATAATTGTCAGTGCTTATTTACTGTTGAAAGATATGGCTCAATATTTTAAATAGTGAAAAAAATGAATACAGATAACATGTTTTGAATGCTTTCTATGAGCTAGAAGCTTTACATACTTTATTCTGTTTAACAACCCAACAGCTCACAGCAAGATTTGCCCCATTTTACAGATGAAGAAACTGATATCCTCAAGGCGAACAGTCAGTAAGAAGCATAGACACTGTTTGAAACTTCATCTGCATGGTTTTAAAGCCTTTGCTCTTTCTGATTTCCTAAGTTACCTCCTGTGCCAGTTCTCCACCCCCCTTTTGCTTTAAACTCCTTAAAAATTAAAATATAGAGATTATATATATATATATATATATATATATACACACACATACATACATATACATATAAAATGAAATCTAAGGCTATTTTTTTGGAGACGATGAAGATAATGGTATAATTAAAAAATATAATTCAAACTACAGTGATAGGAGACTCCACTGGCATTATGGCCAAAGTCATAACGTTCCCAAGCTAGTTATGCATGTCCTGGGAACAGAGAATGGCCCCGGGTCCTTCTGCCCCCAACCCCTGCCGTGTCTCCACACTGAGTCTCTTCAATGTCTCCAGGTCTCCCTCTCTTCACGTCAGGCCCTGAATTTGGATAGGAGACCTGCTGAGGCTGTGCATTCAGTTTTCTTTGCAGCTCTGCTGCCCTTACAGTTAAATACTATACCTGAATTTCAGCACAGACTGCAGGATTTAAGGGTCTCTTTAAACTCTACATGGAGATTTTATGACTTTTTCAGTGTACTTTGAATTGCTAGTTAGCTAACCCAAAGCTATCATTTTCTTTTGTCAAGGTCTCTAAATCTATTAAATAAAACCAGACAGCTTCAGAATCATGATAATTATCCTGGGCCCCATGCTGTCTGCCACTGCTAGCACATACTCCAATGCTTCCCTTCCTTTGGCTACTTTCCTCAGTCCCCCACTGAGACCTGTCAGTGGTTGTGATGCCACTGCATGCCAGAGTCATTACCTCCTCACCAACAGCTGTGTGGTCCTTCTCTCTGACCACAAGAGACTCAGATCCAGAATCCCATCTCGAGTGTCTGCTTTGTAGGGCCACTTTTGGTAACAGCTATTGGTCTGGGTTCTTCCTGAAACCAGTGCCCAAAACAAGGTCTTGCATTCAGGATATTTATATTGGGAAGCATGAAAGTGGGAAGGGGAAAAAGTCAATCTAAGTGTGCTTTGTGGTCTCCAGTATGGGCCCCAGGGCTTGATCCCTTCAGGAGCCCTCGAGGAGCTGTGTGAAATGTACCCCAGGATTATTTCCCTGAGGGACAGACAAGGGGAGAATTTGTTTTCTGCCTCTCATCCCCAGTTGGCCAAGGGTTGCTTTCTGGTGTTAACTCCCTCTCACTTCCAGACATCTGTGGGATCAGAAGGGCTGCTCTGCAGCATCTCACATGGCCTGACAGTAACAAAGAAGCCTGGGGGCAGAAAGTGGGCAGTGTAATTGAGGCAGCTGACATAATGTGCGGTCAGGTTACCTCTGAGCACAGTTGATTGTGTCAGGAATGACTGGAGTAAAAAGATGGGCTGAGAGCATGTGACGTGGAACACAACTGGTGTCAGATTCAGATATGATCTTGTTCTATGGCTCCAACAAATCATCATACAGTAGTCATATAACAGAACATTTCCTAAAGTCTGGATTAGTCGGCTTCAAATCACACCACGTATAGGGCATTCGTGACGCCATGCTGGTCGGACTTCCCTAGCTCCTCCTTAGCTCCTGCCCTGGAGCATTCACAAATGTGGTACAGACTCAAGTTCACGTTGAATACACAAATATTTGGTGCTTTATCTAAACTAAGGCTGATGTACATTCCCGTGGCTAGTGCCATGCACATGTTTTTGGCATAACATTTATGGGGTTGCTGATGCTTTTCTGAGTAGTGGTGTAGAATGTGCTCCTCTCTGCGTCAGAGAAGGTAGACATCGACTTAATTGAACTCCAAGTTTTGAGAGAGCCCAGAACAAAGATCTATGGCTCCAGTGATGGGGGAGATTTCAGTCAGATCCACTTGGGAAGCTTTTCTTACAATGTCATGCTCTTGGCAGGGGGAAATGGAAGGGGATCGAAGGACGAGAGTATGTGTTGCTCGAAGTTGCTTAATAGGTGATTCTGCAACACCCCACCCATTTTCCATTGAGAATACTGAAGTGAGTTAATTTGCCCAGTAGCTAGATGGTGTTTCACAGGATGGTTGGCATTCCTCTCACTGCTCCATCAGATTCCTGCAGCAGTATCCAAGGCTAGGAGAGGCCGTGTGGAATGAGGGCAGCTGTAGACAAAGCTCCTGGAACACAGAAGTGATGGGTTTTGATGAGGAAGCAAGCAGAATACTTGCACAGACTTATACATTAGTCAGCTTTAAAAACCCTGGACTGCCTTCTTGGCCTCTTGGCCACGTGTACTAAAGGTCGCCTCAGTCCTCACCACTAAAGGACCTGAACCTGATGCTTTCCTAAAACTGATCTTGAGGCTGGCAGCAGGCCACCTCTACACTGCAGACCATCTGCATGCACCGGGAGCCCTGCCTGCCACCTACCCAGCCGGGGTGGCCTCCCGGGATGTTTCCCTTGGCAGGAGTGTCTTACAGCTGGGCCGATTATTAGTGAGTTTCTGAATTATTTATGTCAATGTTCCCTTTCATTACTGTGAATTGTCATGAATTGGATGTAATCAGAATGATTGAGGTTTGAGGAACAAAGAATGAGGTGCATTTTTTAGTTTAATGTAATAACTTGTTGGGCTTTGTTATTGCCCTTAAAGCTCCTACCAAAACTACTAAGAGAAGCCATTTGGTGTGTTGGAAGGGCCCTAGACTTGGAGTCTGGAGACCATGGTTCCTGCACCTGCTCTCCTGCCCTGGACTCGGTCTTACAGTACTTGGTGATCACCTGTTTAATGTCCTGATACGTCAGTTGTGGGTATTTATTTAACTTGTCATGTTGCAAGCTAGAAGGCAGCTGTCTGCAAACTGGAAGAGAGTAGTCACCAGAAACCGACCATGCTGACACCCTGATCTCAAATTTCCAGCCTCTAAAACTGGGAGAAAATCAGTTTCTGTTGTTTAAGCCTATGGTATAATACCAGTCTATGATATTTTGTTATGGCAGCCCGAACAGACTAATATAAGGGGCTAGACGAGAGAAGATAGACTATCAGAAGTGGAAGGCAACTTGTCTTAGTTTGAATTCTTCCAAAAGCAGATCCTGAGACAAGGATTAGAATGAAAGCAATTTGTTTGGGAGGTGAGTCCAGGAAGCAATGCTGAGGGTGTGGGGAAGTGAGACTGAGGAAGATAGGAAAGCCAACGTGGATTATCTCTATGGGCAACTGGAGCTTAGTATCCCTGAGGACCCTCTGAAAAACAATGTGGAATATGCCTTGGAATTTTCCTATTTAAGGCCAGGAAAACTGTGATGCTCATATATCAACTCACTATCCCCATGAAGGCATTAAGTTCCCAGCACTTCTGGTCTGCCTGGCACATATCAGTCTAGCAGCAGTTTTCCTGGGTCAGAGAGCCACCAGAGAGAGATGTGTAGCAAGGCATGCATGGGAACTGTCTCAGGTCACCTCCAGGGTGGACTGAAGGGACAAGAATGCAGCACAGATGACATCTGCTACAGACAGCAGAACTCTCACACTTTAAGGTGGACACTGAACTCTTGTGAAAGTACAGTCTGTTTCGTAGGTCTGGAGTGGGGCCTGAGAGTCTGCATTTGTAACAAGTTCCCCATGATGAAGATGTCGCTCATTCATGGACCAGACTCTGAGTAGAAAGAGTTTCACACTCCTTCATGAATTCAGCTCAGTTCAACATGTATTTATTGGTCACTTGCTGAGCTAGATCCTGGGGCTACCAGTGCTTGCCACAGGGACTAGAGAGATCAGAACATGATACTGAGCAGGGCCCTGTGGGGCTCCTGGGCACAAAAGCCTTTCTATGTCCCCCATTTCTTGATTACAGGAAGTAGGCTTTATTTAGCCTCCATGACGTTCCCTGAGTTCCAAAGGGCAGGTTCAAACAGTTGCTAATTAGGGAAGGGAGGGGATGCAGAGACAAGGGAGGAACAGTCAAGAGAAACAATAGTCCAACCTTAGGGCACGGTCCTGGTTCCCCATAAAGGGATACACATAACAACATCTTTGAGCTATTTTGCAGATACAGAAACCCCCAGCATGTGGGAGAAGTTAACAGTATGCCACCCACAAGTTCGTAGACCCCAGACTGGTTGGAACCAGAAGGTTGATGATGTTGACTCCCACTTACCTCACCACCAACCAGTCAGAAGAATGTCCAAGAGCTGATCACACCCTCCTTGAACCGTTACTATAAAACTCCTCACTACCCCCTCCAGGTTGGGACACATAGTTTTGAGGACATTAGCTCACTTTGGCCCTCTTTGACTGCAAAACAATAAAGCTATTCTTTTCTACTTCACCCAAAACTCTGTCTCCACGATTTAATTTAGTATTGGGTACAGAGGCCGGATTTGGCTTCAAACAGATGGATCAGGTGTTGCATCCCTTTTACAGATGATCTAAGGGTTTATTCTGCTTCAGTTGTCCAGGGTTGGAAGTGCTTACTACATATTTGTCTTAAGAAACAGAAGAAGGTGCAATTCCTGAACTGTTTCTGTCTCTTGGATAGAATTTTAGCCTATAAAAATGGTAAAATCATTAGCACAGATTTACCTCTAGATATGCTCCCAATGTCTTAGTAGCAGCCTCTCTGGAGCCATGGGAGGGTTTTCATAAAGCCATTACTTACTTTAGTATTTTAAAATAACAAAAAAACAATCTAGAGTTGTAATAAAAAGAGCGACATTTTTGTAGCACTTCACAGCTTACAAAGTGCTTTCCATCACATTATCTCATGTCTTTTGCAGGCTTGAGAGAAATCATCTACAAATGGCGTTTAAAAATAAATGTTTTGCACATTAGGGCAGGTACATTACACACCTGGGTATGTGATATTCCATATCCAAGATAATGAAAAATGGCCATGAAGAAGACTGCATATAAACATCCACTGTGTCCTGGGGCACTCGGGTAAACTCTGCATTAGCTGGGAAAAGCAGTTCAGCCTCACTGTTGTTGGTTTCTCACTTTTAAACTTTCCACAAGGATCTTATCTTTGCTCTCTGTGCTGATCTTCCAGTTTGACCACTTTGCTTTTCATCCTGTTGAGATGCTTTGGGCCATCTGTACGCCCACACTGAAGTCAAGCACCAAGAGCGTGACTCATACGCAATGGACACACCACCTGGCTGTCAGCCTCTTTGGCTGGACAGTCATTGGATTCAGCCAGTCAGATAAGAAAATGAAAATAAGATGGTAAAGACTTTCTTTAGGCATTGTAAGATGACCTGGCTGTGATAACCTTTGTAAAGATTTAGCTTTATATACCCAGGAACTCTAATTATACCTATCAAATGTTATCAGTAGAGATTATGAATTATATCTAATTATACCTAAATAAAAGTGAAGATTCTATTTATAATAAAATTCAATGATTTCATTTATAATAACTTCAATAACCTTGAAATATTGAGTGAAAGAGAAGCAGATGGATGTCATTCATGAATATTTTATGAGATGGAATGCTTTTTGCTATATGAAATGGAATATTTAATCAAACCTAAAAATAAGTTAACTGTTTACATAACCTAAATCTGGAAATAATGGTTCTGAGTTTTGTTAATTCAGCAGCACAATTGTGTGAGTTCTGGGTCAGCTTCTCTGCAATTCTTTTAATTTTAATTTCATGGTCACAAAATGGCTGCCACAGCTCTAAGCATCATGTCCTCACACCACTGAATCCAAACAGGAAGGAGAGTGCTTCCTTTATGCCCCCCTCCTTTTTCTAATTATGGAGAACAATCATTCTGAGAATTCCCTCGTAAGTTCTCCTCTGGCCCTTTTGACCAGAAGTCGGTCATAGGCCCAATTGCATAACAATCACTGGTAAAGGAAATGAGATGAGCATGACTGACCAGACTAATTATGTTTAATGTTCTAGGACTGAGGTGGGGTCCAAACTTCCTGGAGCACATTGCTTCCTCAAATCTGAACAAAATAAGTGTTATAAGGAAAAAAAGAAAATGGTTTTTGGGGAGGGAAGCAATATTGTCTGATGCACATATTTTCTATTGTTTCTTTAGAGGTTCTTTGGTTGCCTATTTGAAACGGAGACACATTCAGGGGTTAGAATCAAAGATTAAGATTGAAAACATTACCTCTTACTGAATTCTACAGAAGTATATAAAAATGTTTTGTAGTACAAATTGTGTTTCTTCCTAGTTTTGTTTTGGGAACCACTGACTGAAACCACCCGCCCTGGCCAGGCACAGCAGTAACCACTTGCATGAGTTATCTTACATCAGGAGGCCCTGGTAAGGAACGCGGAACTAACAAACTACTGCCAACCGGAAAATTTGGGAAAGGTCAAAAGGAGACGGGAGATGCCAGTCCATATGTCCTACCAACCTCCTAGAATACGTCTTGCTGGAATCCATCTTGGCTGAGTGATGCGTGCACCACCAGGAAGCACCCTGAGTCAGAAAGATTGGCCAGAGACAACACAGAAACTAACCCCATTACCATAAAACCCGAGACTGCCAGCCACCTGGCAGAGCAGTTCTCCTGCTTTCCCTTACCCTGCTGCTCTCCACCTGGGCGCCCCTTCCCAGTAAAGTCTTGCTTTGTCAGCAAGTGTGTCTCCTTGGACACTTCATTTCTGAGTGTTAGACAAGAGCCCACTCTCGGGCCCTGGAAGGGGTCCCCCTTCCTGCAACAGTTTGGGTTTCTTATGGAACGGAAACCTTCCTGTGCAGATCTTAGCCCATATAAGGTGACATGTGTCCCCATCACACTGCTGCCTCCCTGGGGTCTTGAGAAGGATAGAAGGAGAAATGACACAAGGGCTAAAGCTACTGACAAAGCTTTATATTTTCTTTTAAATATATCTTCACTGAAGTATAATTCCTTTACAGTACCGTTTTAGTTTCTGTTGCACAACAAAGCGAAACAGCCATATGTATACACATGTCCCCATATCCCCTCCCTCTTGAGCCTCCCTCCCATCCTCCCTATCCCACCCCTCTAGGTCATCACAAAGCACCGAGCCGATCTCCCTGTGCTATGCTGCTGCTTCCCACCAGCCAACTATTTTACATTCGGTAGTGTATATATGTCGATGCTACTCTCACTTCGCCCCAGCTTTGCGCTCCCACCCCATGTCATTAAGTCCATTCTCTATGTCTACCTCTTTATTCCTACCCTGCAACTAGGTTCATCAGTACTTTTTTTTTTTTTTTTTAGATCCCATATATATACGTTAGCATATGGTATTTGTTTTTCTCTTTCTGACTTACTTCACTCTGTATGACAGACTCTAGGTCCATCCACCTCACGACAAATAACTCAATTTCATTTCCTTTTATGGCTGAGTAATATTCCATTGTATGTATGTGCCGCATCTTCTTTATCCATTCATCTGTTGATGGACATTTAGGTTGGTTCCATGTCCTGGCTATTGTAAATAGTGCTGCAGTGAACATTGGGGTGCATGTCTCTCTTTGAATTACGGTTTTCTCAGGGTATATGCCTAGTAGTGGGATGGCTGGGTCATATGGTAGTTCTATTTTCAGTTTTTTAAGGAAACTCCATACTGTTTTCCACAGTGGTTGTATCAATTTACATTCCCACAACAATTCCCGCTGTGGTTTATATCAATTAACATTCCCCTTTTCACCACACCCTTCCCAGCATTTATTGTTTCTAGCTGTTTTGATAATGGCCATTCTGAATGGTGTGAGGTGATACCTCATTGTAGTTTTGATTTACATTTCTCTAATTAGTGATGTTGACTATCTTTTCATATGCCTCTTGGCCATCTGTATGTCTTCCTTGGTGAAATGTCTATTTAGGTCTTCTGCCCATTTTTTAACTGGATTGTTTGCTTTTTGATATTGAGCTCCATGGGCTGTTTGTATATTTTGGAGATTAATCCTTTGTCTGTTGTTTCATTTGCAAATATTTTCTCCGATTCTGAGGGTTGTCTTTTTGTCTTGTTTATGGTTTCCTTTGCTGTACAAAAGCTTTTAAGTTTAATTAAGTCCCATTTGTTTATTTTTGTTTTTATTTCTGTTACTCTAGGAAATGGGTCAAAAAATATCTTGCTGTGGTTTATGTCAAAGAGTGCTTTTCTTATGTTTTCCTCTAAAAGTTTTATGGTGTCTGGTCTTACATTTAGGTCTTTAATCCATCTGGAGTTTATTTCTGTGTATAGTGTTAGGTAGTATTCTAATTTCATTCTTTTACATGTAGCTGTCCAGTTTTCCCAGCAACACTTATTGAAGAGGCTGTCTTTTCTCCATTGTATGTTCTTGCCTCCTTTGTTGTAAATTAAGTGACCATATGTGTGTGGGTTTATCTCTGGGCATTCTGTCCTGTACCATTGATCTATATTTCTGTTTTGTGCCAATACCATACTGTCTTGATTACTGTAGCTTTGTGGTATAGTTTGAAGTTCAGGAGCCTGATTCTTCCAACTTCGTTTTTCTTTCTCAAGATTGCTATGGCTATTTGGGGTCTTTTCTGTTTCCATATGAATTGTTCTAATTTTTTATTCTAGTTCTGTGAAGAATGCCATTGGTAGTTTGATAGGGATTGCATTGAATCTGTAGATTGCTGTGGGCAGTATAGTCATTTTCACAATATTGATTCTTCCAGTTCAAGAACTGTTACTCTATCTGTTTATGTCATCTTTGATTTCTTTCATCAGTGTTTTATAGTTTTCTGAGTACAAGTCTTTTGCGTCCTTAGGCAGGTTTATTCCTAGGTATTTTATTCTTTTTGTTGCAGTGGTAAATGGGAGTGTTTCCTTAATTTCTCTTTCTGATTTTTCACTGCTGGTATATAAGAATGCCAGAGATTTCTGTGCGCTGATTTTTTATCCTGCAAGTTTACCAAATTCACTGATTAGTTCTAGTAGTTTTCTGGTGGCATCTTTAGGATTTTCTATGTATAGTATCATGTCATCAGCAAATAGTGACAGTTTTACATCTTCTTTTCCAATTTGTATTCCTATCATTTCTTTTTCTTCTCTGATGGCCGTGGCTAGGACTTCCAAAACTATGTTGAATAAGAATGGTGAGAGTAAACATCCTTGTCTTGTTCCTGATCTTAGTGCAAATGCTTTCAGCTTTTCACCATTGAATATGGTGCTTGCTGTGGGTTTGTCATATATGGCCTTTATTATGTTGAGGTATGTTCCCTCTATGTCCATTTTCTGGAGAGCATTTATCATACATGGGTGTTGAATTTTGTCAAAAGCTTTTTCTGCATCTATTGAGATGATCATATGGTTTTTATTCTTCAGTTTGTTAATATGGTGTATCACATTGATTGATTTGCATATATTGAAGAATCCTTGCATCCCTGGGATAAATCCCACTTGATCATGGTGTGTGATCCTTTTAATGTGTTGTTGGATTCTGTTTGCTAGTATTTTGTTCAGGATTTTTACATCTATGTTCATCAGTGATATTGGTCTATAATTTTCTTTTTTTTTGTGATATCTTTTTCTGGTTTTTGTATCAGGGTGATGGTGGCTTTGTAGAATGAATTTGGGAGGGTTTCTCCCACTGCAATTTTTTGGAAGAGTTTGAGAAGGATGGGTGTTAGCTCTTCTCTAAATATTTGATAGAATTCACCTGTGAAGCTATCTGGTCCTGGACTTTTGTTTGTTGGAAGATTTTTAATTACAGTTTCAATTTCATTACTTGTGATAGGTCTGTTTATATTTTCTAATTCTTCCTGGTTCAGTCTTGGAAAATTGTACCTTTCCAAGAATTTGTCCATTTCTTTGTGGTTGTCCATTTTGTTGCCATATAGTTGTTTGTAGTAGTCTCTTATAATCCTTTGTATTTCTGCGGTGTCAGTTGTGCTTTCTCCTTTTTCATTTCTAATTTTATTGATTTGCATCCTCTCCCTTTTTTTCTTGATGAGTCTAAGGGTTTATCAATTTTGTTTATCTTCTCAAAGAACCAGCTTTTAGTTTTATTGATCTTTACAATTGTTTTCTTCATTTCTATTTCATTTATTCTTGCTATGATCTTTATGATTTCTTTCCTTCTACTGACTTTGCATTTTCTTTGTTCTTCTTTCTCTAGTTGTTTTAAGTGTAGGGTTAGAAAGTTTATTTGAGATTTTTCTTGTTTCTTGAGGTGAGATTTAATTGCCATAAACTTCCCTCTTAGAACTGATTTGGCTGCATCCTGTAGGTTTTGGGTTGTTGTGTTTTCATTGTCATTTGTTTCTATGGATTTTTTAATTTCTTCTTTGATTTCTTCAGTGATCTCTTGGTTATTTAGTAGTGCACTCTTTAGCCTCCATGTATTTGTGTTTTTTACAGTATTTTTCCTGTAATTGATTTCCAATCTCAAAGCATTGTGGTCAGAAAAGATGCTTGATATGATTTCAATTTTCTTAAATTTTCCAAGGCTTGATTTGTGACCCAAGATGTTATCTATCCTGGAGACTTCCTGCACTTGAGAAGTGCACTTGAGAAGAAAGCGTATGCTACCACTTTGGAGTGGAGTGTTCTAGAAATATCAATTAGATCTATCTGATCTATTTTGTCATTTAAAGCTTGTGTTTCCTTATTTATTTTCTGTTTGGATGATCTGTCCATTGGTGTAAGTGGGATGTTAAAGTCCCCTACTATTATTGTGTTACTCTCGATTTCTCCTTTCATGGTTGTTAGCATTTGCCTTATGTATTGAGGTACTCCTATGTTGGGTGCATAAACATTTATAATTGTTATATCTTCTTCTTGGATTGATCGTTTGATCATTATGTAGTGTCCCTCCTTATCTCTTGTAACATTCTTTATTTTAAAGTCTATTTTATCTCATAAGAGTATTGCTACTTCAGCTTTCTTTTGATTTCCATTCGCATGGAATATCTTTTTCCATCCCCTCACATTCAGTCTGTATGTGTCCCTAGGTCTGAAGTGGGCCTCTTGTAGGCAGCATATGTATAGGTCTTGTTTTTGCATCCATTCAGCCAGTCTGTGTCTTTTGGTTGGGGCCTTTAATCCATTTACATTCAAGGCTATTATCAATATATATGTTCCTATTACCATTTTCTTAATTGTTTTAGGTTTGCTTTTGTGGGTCTTTTTCTTCTCTTGTGTTTCCTGCCTAGGGAAGTTTCTTTAGCATTTGTTGTAGAGCTGGTTTGGTGCTGTTGAATTCTCTTAGCTTTTGTTTGTCTGAAAAGCTTTTGACTTCTCCATCGAATCTGAATGAGATCCTTGCTGGGTAGAGTAATCTTGGTTGTAGGTTTTTCTCTTTCATCACTTTAAGTATATCCTGCCACTCCCTTCTGGCTTGCAGAGTTTCCACTGAAAAATCAGCTGATAACCTTATGAGGATTCCTTTATATGTTATTCTTTTGTTTTTCCCTTGCTGCTTTTAATATTTTTTCTTTGAATTTAATTTTTGTTAGTTTGATTAATATGTGTCTTTGTGTTTTTTTTCCTAGGATTTATCCTGTATGGGACTCTGTGTGCTTCCTGGACTTGGGTGACTATTTCCTTTCCATTGTCAGGGAAGTTTTCCACTATAATCTATTCAAATATTTTCTCAGATTCTTTCTGTTTCTATCTTTTTCTGGGACTCCTATAATTTGAATGTTAGTGCATTTAGTGTTGTCCCAGAGTTCTCTGAGATTGTCTTCAATTCTTTTCATTCTTTTTTCTTTATTCTGCTCCTCGGCAGTTATTTCCACCATTTTGTCTTCCAGCTCACTTATTCGTTCTCTGCCTACGTTATTCTGTTATTGATTCCTTCTAGTGTATTTTTCATTTCAGTGATTGTGTTGTTCATCTGTGTTTGTTTGTTCTTTAGTTCTTCTAGATCTTTGTTAAACATTTCTTGTATTTTCTCAATCTGTGCTTGCATTCTATTTCCGAGATTCTGGATCATCCTTACTATCATTACTCTGAATTCTTTTTAAGGTAGATTGCCTATTTCCTCTTCATTTATTTGGTCTTGTAGGTTTTTACCTTGCTCCTTCATCTGTGATGTATTTATTTACTCTCTCATGTTTTTTTTTTTTTAATGAGTGGTTGTCTTACTGGTTGTTTGACCTGAGGCTTCCAACACTGGAGTCTGTAGGCTATTGGGCAGAGCTGGGTGTTGGTGCTGAGATGAGGAACTCTGTGAGACCTCACCCTGATGAATATTCCTGGGGGTCTGAGATTCTCTCTTAGTCCAGTGGGTCGGACTTGGAGTGCTCACCACAGGAGCTTCCTCCCAACCCTGGGCTCGTGAATTAAGATCCTGCAAGCTGCGTGGGGCAGCAAAAAAAAAAAAAAAGAACAATAACAAAGTAAAAAATAAAATTAGACTAGGAAACTAACAGATATGTTAGAAAGAATGTAAAAATAAAAATATAGATGAATCAACACAAGAAGGTACATCAGTACCACAATAGTACAGAAGAGGAGGAGGGAACAGGAAAAAAAAAAAGGGCAGTGTAGGGGGGTAAGGCCTTGGCTGTGGATAGTGCATCCTAAGCAAGGGTGAGGTTGGGGTGGTGGGTGGGGCCTATGCTCAGGACCCACAGGGCTGGAAAAGGCCCTGGGGTCTGTTGGGGGTGGGACTTAGGCTCAGGGAACAGAAGGGGCCCAGGTGTGGCCCACCGCTGGTCTCAGAGGGCAGGGGGGCTCACCTGGGAGCCCAGCAGGCTTCCTGGGCTTGAGTGGATGGGGCAATCTCCCTCCACTCCTCTCCAGGAGGCCCCCTCCTGCCTGCCTCTCCTGATCTCCCCAGCCTCCCTCCCATGACCCCAGGACCCACGTGGCCTTGAGGGTGGGGGATCGGCCTGGGAGCTCAGCAGGCTCCCTGGGCCCAAGTGGGCAGGACAATCGCCCTCTGCTCCTTTCTCGCTCGTCCCGGAGGGCCCCTCCCGCCTGCCTCTCCTGATCTCCCCACCTCAGGGGCGCCGATCTTGTCTGGCTTGCACTTCTCCTGCCCCCTTGGTCCCCCTACATCCTACTGGTTTACTCTGGGGTTTCTTCTGTCTCCTTGGGGGTCAGAGTCTCCCACCAGTGGCCAGCAGGCAGCTGAGCTGTGGGGAGACACTAACGCCACGTCTTTCCACACCACCATCTTGACTCCTCCCCAATTGGAAAAGCTTTTAAGAGAGAATTTTCAGGGGAATTTGGAAATTGAGGGAGAATAGAGCTGTGGGGAGGAAAGTAGATATGAGGGGAAGGAGGATTTGAACCTGTGTTACTATGAGCAGGTATCCACTCCCTTCATATTTCAAAAAACACAGCTAAGAATGTGGACTAACCTAGGATTGATGTCTGCTTGGTAGCCTGTGTCTCTTTTCAACATTGCTGTGAGGGTTTTGGCTTCAGTAGGGCACATTCTCATCATTGATAATAAGGGATAGGCATAGTATTTTCCCCATGCCATTTCTGACTGAAAAGGCAATCTAGATCCGTGGGAAGTCTCTATGGAAATTCTAAGATGTTGGTACCTCTGTGCCTCAGGTCATCTCAAGTTCCAAGATGGCATCTCAAGTTTCAGACACTACATCCACTTTCCAGCATGCAGGAAGGAAGAAAAGGGAAGATGTAGAGGAGACCAAAGGCAGTGCTAATTGGTTTCTTAAGGATGATTCTCAGTAGGCCTCATGATACATCTACGCACATTCCACTAATCAGAATTTAGTCTCGTGGTCCATCTAGCTATTTGGGAGTCTGGAAATGTAGTCTTTAGTTTGGTTGGCCATGTACTTAGCTAAAGATTCTATTACTATGGAAGAAAGGAAAAATGGATATTGGGGGAACGAGAAAAAGTAGCCTCTTCTACACCCATACCCCTCTCTATGAATGGCAGATAGACTAGCATTTTTATGTCTGTTTACTTTTGTCATTTGTTTAGCATGGAATGTCCTTTCCCCCCTCTTGCATCTCACCTATCTCCCTAATTCCTTTGTTGTCTACTGAATTTTTTTGTCACTGTTAAGCTTAATTCAATGTCACTTCCTCAAAGGAGTCTTCTCGGACTCTACCAGTTAGAACTAACTTCTTCTGTGTTCTCTAGCCCCCTTTTCCTACTTTCATTATAGCAAAGTGTTCATTCTGTTTCCCATTATCAGGAGTTGTTTAGTTTTTCCTTTAGATTGCAAATTTCCTGAGAGCTGGATCCTGGATTTAGTCATCACCAAATCCATAGAGTGCCTACATGAAAGAGAAGTAAATTCATGTCTTGTTTAAGCCAATGTAATTTTGTACTTTTAATCACTCATGGCCAAGTATAGTCCTAACTAATGTAAGATCTTTCTCCTTTTCCCTTACAGAGTTGAACACCACTCTATTTCTGAACTGACGATTATACAGATACCACGTAAGAAGGGCTAACATATTAAAATAAGTTAATGAATGGAAGAAGATTGGGAAATAGTCTTATATTAGTGCTGTGTTCTCAGTTTTCAGTGTTAGAGGGGTTCGTAGGGTGTGGAGGAAGGAAGAAGGCTTTGTAATCTGACATATCTGATTTAAAATCTTGATTGAGTGTCTTATAGATGTGTGACCTCAGGTAACGAAATTATTCTCCCTAAGCCAGAGTTTCCAGATCTGTAAAATGGAAATGAAAGTACTTACTTTGCAGGGTTGTTTTAAGAATTAGGTAAAATGTCTGCAATGAGCCTGATACTTAGGGGATACTTGTTCCTGGGCATTATTATAATCATCATACTGCAGATTTGGAATGGTTAAGGGAAAAGCTCTATGTTGCCCTACCCCAGAGCCACAAAGCTGATTACACATGGGTCAGGGGTTCTTGGAAAGAGATTTGCTACAGAAGGCAAGGAATGTTATTACTGATAACAGAAATTGAGAGCATATCATTTATACCCCTGTAATTGAGAGGAAATTTGGCATATTGACATCAACAATATTCATCTAACATCCATTTTAAAAGTCTCCAGATGAAAAACTTAGACACAAAGTACAAGCATTCACTGATGCTCTTAACAGTTATAGCAACATGTAAGGTAATAGTAAAAATGATGAAAGTGGCAATTCCACTGAAATGTGGGCTGAAGCATACTGTTAAATTGAATCCATAGTTAAAATAGCCTGGGTTTTTCATAGCTCTCTAAGGAGGAGCAGTTAAACCCCAGATTTTGTCTTTATTGACAGCAATATAGAAGTTATGTCTATCACAGACCAACAGCAATCAGTGACACAGCTGTCAGAACTTCAAGGTCAGAATAAAAGAGTAGATGCTGTAATTTTAAGGAAAATTGGAGAAGTTTATGTGAAGACTTAGTTTAAAAATGGCTTGTGGATTCCCCAAAGCATATGAGTAACTTTTTTGACTTTGTACCCTGTGAAGTCTCCATGAAGTTTTTAGTATACACTGAGGCTAATACCTAACATGTATTTAGCACTTTCCAGTTTATTATATGATTTGACCTATCTTAACTAATTTAGTTGTTGCATTCATTTTCCATTACTGCATAACAAAATACTACAAACTTGAGTGTTTAAAATAGCACACGTTTATTCTCTCAGTCTCTATGGGTCAGAAGTCTGGGCACAACTTAGCTGAGTTCTCTGCTGAGGGCCTCACAAGAGTGTAACTAAGGTGTCAGCTAGGCTGCATTCCCATCTGGAGGATCAACTGGGAAAAAACCTGGTTTCAACTCATCCAGGTTATTGGCAGAATTAATTTCCTGTTGTTATAGGACTGAGAGCCCTGGTTTCTTGCTGAGCCCTGAGCTACCAGACACTCAGCTCCTGGAGGCACATGGGCTTTCTCAACTGGCCCATTGACTTCACCAAGCTGGCAAAGAGAGTTTCTAGAGTCTACTAGCAAGGTGGAGTCTTATATAACATAATATAATCACAGAGTGACCTGTAATTTTCATCATATTCAATTGGTTAGAGGTAAATCACATGTCCTGCTCACACTCAAGGGGAGAGGATTAAACAAAGGCATGGACACCAGGAAGAAGGGATCATTGTGGGCCACCTGGAGTGTGTCAGTCACAATTATCAAGACAGTCCTTTGAGAAGGCTGGGTAGATGTTCTTACTTTTGTTATACGGATGAAGACACTGATATTCAAATAGAGAGGATACTGCAGATTACACAGTTAATAGAAGGTAAGATTAAACCCAGGATCCCTAAGTTCTAGTTCTATGCCCTAACCATCAGTGTCTGTCTTATATATCTATGTATCTACCTATCCATCCAGTCATGTGTTCAATCATCCTAGCCCAATGTTCTTTTCACTACATCATGACACTTCTTGGATAAATGTGAGTAATATTCAGCAAACTCATATCTTTGAACCCAGCAGAATCTCTTTGTCACGATACTAGGCTAGGTTAGAGTCTCCTGTGGTAACAAATACCTTCAAAATCTCAATTACTTAACACAACAAAGTTTTATTTCTTGCTCATATTATACATCCATTGCAGGTCAGTTGGGTACTTCACTCCACATTTTCTTACTTGAGGACCCAGGCTGATATAGTCACCATCGTGAATGTTGCCAATCCCCTCATTCCAGAGGAAAAAGAGAGCTCTGGTGAGTTTTGCAATGGCAATGAGATGCACTGACCTGGAAGGGAAACATAGTATTTGCTTAAAACTCAGTTCAGAACTAGTCAAATGGCTTTACCCAATCATAACAGGGCCAGAAATTTCAATTCAATGCTATCCCCAGGAGTGAGGAGACTCAGAAATAATTGGCAGATAACTGGTGAAATAATTATCATCATAGCCGTGAAAGTAGCCCACCACAAAATGATGCCCTGTCACCTTTGCATTGTTCATGGCTTTAGTCCCAAGTCCCTCACCTGACCTACCACTCTGCTTCTAGACCTGTTCCTGATAGCCTCAGCTTTTAACTCTTGACTTACTTATACCTTCAGAGCTGTATCTCTTCTAAAACCTAAGGTTTGTAACTGCTTCTCTTTACTGAACAAACCTTGGGTCTGCTCACCTGGCTGCAGTGAAGCCAATCTACTGACACTAGGTTGTGGTGAAGGAAAGTGCGGCATTTATTGCAGAGCACTAAACAAGGAGTCCAGGCAGCTAATGCTCAAAAGACCTGAGCCCTCCTGCCCCATGGCTTTCAGGGAAAGCTTTTTAAAGACAGAGTGAGGGAGGCTGGTTGTGGGGTATGTGATCAGCTCGTGGACATTCTTCTGATTGGTTGGTGGTGAGGTAATCGGGAGTCAACATCATCAACCTCCTGGTTCCGGCCAGTCTGGGGTCTATGGGCTTGGGGACAGCATACAGTTAGCTTCTTCCACCTAGCAGGGGTTTCAGTGTCTGAAAAACAGCTCAAAGGACATGGCTCAGAATATTACCTATAGCCCTTGAGGAGGAACTTGATGGCCAAACAATTAGTATTTTGTTTTGCTTGACTGTTTCCCTTTGTTTCTGCATTTTCTCCCTTCCCTGATTAAATTAATTCTTTGGAACTAGGGGAAGGCATAAGAGGCTAAAGTATTTCTACAAACAAGAGGCAGGTGGAGGAGATGGTGGGGGCTGGTCTCTCCCAGGAACGCCCCATAGGGTCCTGCTCAGTTACTCTTCTCCTTGTCTGGTTTCTACTTTTCTTCTTGATTACACTTTTTACTTTGTATTCTTAAGTGACATTGTTTTCAGCCATTCTAGGTAAACAATTCACCAAATCTTGCTGCACTCCTGGGACCCTAAACCCAGACCCAGACCTTACAAACTAATGCCTCTGTGAAATTGAGCAGGTTATTGATAATACCATGATGAATGCCACGTGGGGAGAAAAATATGATTATATACTTAAGTATTCCCTTGAGTGTCTTTCTTCAGAGATACTGTAGGCACTGATCTAAATTCAATTAGCAAGTGTCACAAGAAAAGGAAACATCAATGGAAAAAATGGATCAAAGTATTAGACATGACTAAACCCAGAAGAAAAGCAGAGCTGACCATTCTCAAAGTGAATAATTATCTGAAGAAAGGTGAACAACAACAATACAACCTGTCAGTTGCATACCCATTTTGGCTCCATGTGATAGCTGCAAGAAGTGAGCTAAAATATGAATGCCACAGCAAACCATCTCAGAAGAATATTGTATTAGTACAACATTCTCAGTGGGGGCCTGCACTGCTGGAACAAGGTATTAAAGAATAAAGAAGCAGTTGGATGTTCACAGCAGAAGGAGTATTTTTCATCCCACAACTGTATTTCATCATTTTAAGTATTTCTGTCAATTTATGGACTAAATTTTACTCAGCTTTGTTGTGTGTAAAATTTCATCGCCACCATAGCACAGTAAAGAAAGTTGCTTGAAAACAAGGAAAGTGGTGGATTAGGAGAGGCAAATTCTGGGAAATATCTTCTTTATTAGTAAAACCCACAACCTCTCAGATTTAACCCCAAACAGAGTATTTGTTGGTCAGGAGGTGACTGGATCAAGTAAGCCTCCTTCTGTCTCTGGGAAGCTCCCATTTTGATTCTTGTGACCATAGTCAGGTCATGCGGCCCTTCAGTTTCTGCAGCTCTTGGTTCAGCTTTTAGGCTCTGATTCATACCTAAGCAAAAGCCCCTTCCCTTGGTTTCCTCCAGCATAGCCAAAGTAGTCTGGAGCTTATTAAAAGCTTTAAAAGAGCAAAGAGATACATAAACCTTTATAAGTTATCTCACATGCAGAGGTTTCTGATCTTTTCCACAGTTTGCTCATTGCTAGGGCTTGTCAGCCCTGTCACATTGCACTCTCTGTCTTGCTGTTTTCTTCTGAGTTTCCCCCAAAACAGACCCTGAAACATGGCTTGATTTGGGAGGTTATCCCAGGAAGCACAATGAGGGAGTGAAGAAGTGAGGCTGACAAGAGAGGGAAGCCAAGAGAGTTAATGAATGGGTTGCTGTACGGGGACCCTCTGAGACAGCATAGAGCACACCCCAGAAATGTCCTACTGAGGGGAGCAGAAGATGGGATATTGATCCACCAGCTCCCATCCCTCGCTGTTGAGAGTTGGTCCTGGGGGTGTTAACTCTCCAGCATTTCCAGCCTCCCCTGCGTGTGTGCTAGACACACTCCCAGAGAAAGCCTTCAGCAGACAGGTGGAGGTGTTTGATTGAAGAAAGCCATCAGGAGAGTGAACTCTCCACCGAAGCTGCAGGTGACCTCCAGCATGGGCCCAGGGAATATGGGCGGGGCATCAACAGCATCAGCTTCAAGGAGCCCTGGGTGTGAGCACAACTTCACAGGCTCCTCAAGGTTGCTCACTGCCCTGCTCCTGGTTTCTCTCTGAGCCGTCTTACTTCTCTATCTCAAAAGAACTATCCTCTTGCAATTGTAGTTCTCAATGAATGGTGTGTATACCCCCCCCCACACACACCCCTCACATTTTGTAGAAGTAGTTTATACGACACTCAAGGTTTTTTTTTAAATTTATTTAATTTATTTTTATTTTTGGCTGCTTTGGGTCTTCGTTCCTGCGTGCAGGCTTTCTCTAGTTGCGGCGAGCGGGGGCTACTCTTCGTTGTGGTGTGCAGGCTTCTCATTGTGGTGGCTTCCCTTGCTGTGGAGCATGGGCTCTAGGCGCATGGGCTTCAGTAGTTGCGGCACACGGGCTCAGTAGTTGTGGCTCTCGGGCTCTAGAGCTCAGGCTCAGTAGTTTTGGCGCACAGGCTTAGTTGCTCTGTGGCATGTGGGATCTTCCCAGACCAGGGCTCGAAAACACGTCGCCTGCATTGGCAGGCGGATTCTTAACCACTGTGCCACCAGGGAAGCCCAACACTCAAGATTTTAGTTTCTCATAATTTCCCATTTCCCCTACTGCTAGAAAGCGTCTTTGATATGCTATAGTGAGGAAATTTACTCCTGCAAATACTGCTACAGCCGGTTACATTCTCAAAAATTCACTATAAATGAAACTGTAATGATGAAGTGTCTATAACAGAGAAGCTTTTTCCTTGTAATGTGGTTGCCAATTTTCTCACACTATGGGCGTGTGTATAAAGTAAACATAAACTGATCTGATGGCTCTTGTCAGTCCTCTGCCCTATTGGGTAATGGGTGAGAACTTAATTTTAGGTCTGTATGATACACTCAGGCTGATTCTATAATTTAAACAGTCTCTTTAGATTAGCTCAGTCTCTATGGATGATTTAGGATTATGGATTTTTTTCATCAATCTGTTCCTCTCCAAGATGAGACCGCTAAGGTGACTTCATAGTGTTGGTGGTTCAGGGCAGTCCTGGTGTGCTCTGGCTGGCAGCCGATGAGAAGTGGTTGGTCTGATCCCATCTCTGTGCATCCTGTTAGTTTCTACTTCTGATGTCATCCATTTTTTTTATTAGCTTTGTTGGGTCCTTCCAGCTCTGAGTCCTAGCCAGTACCTGGCCCAGACCATTTGCCCTGTAGCCTTCAGACCAGGATCACTGTTTCTTTGTCATAGTGATCTCCTTGGAAGGCTGGCCAGTGGAAACCACCAGTACTACCCTCCATGGAGCATATGGGAACCTCTGGGCACCTTCCATGCCACCTGGAAGCTGGAAGAGAGCTGCAGGAGACAGGCCCTCCCTTTGTATATCACACCTTCCTGCCTGTTTTATACTCTTCAATACTCACCTGAGATGTCTCTATGGAGGATAATAGACAAGCAAAAATAGAATCTCCAAGAAGATAAAACCAGGGGCATGGAGGACAGTAGGCAAGAAAATTCTTTTCAGAGAGTAGAACAAGGAGGCTGCTAGACTAGCTAAATGTTGAGTCAAGGCTCTCCTGAGAAACAGAATCAATAGAATATATACTGATATATAGAAAGAGACTTATTATGAAGGATTGGCCCACGTGATTATGGAGACTGAGAAGACCCACAGTATGCCATCTGCAAGCTGGGGTGTAGTTCCTTTCCAAAACCAAAAGCCTGAGAACTAGGGGAGCCAATAGGGTTAAGTCCCAGTCTGAGTCCAAAAGCCTAAGAACCAGGGAGGCTGATGTTTAAAGAATTCATCCAAGTCCGAAGTTCTGAGAACTATAGGAGAACCAATGTCCGAGGACAGGAGAAGATGGATGTCCAAGCCCAAGCAGGGAGCAAAGTCACCCTTCCTCCACCTTTTTGTTCTGTTCAGGCCCCCAACAGATTGGGTGATGCCCACTTGCTTTGGTGAGGGTGACCTTCTTTGCTTTGTCTACTGATTCAAATGCTAATCTCTTCCAGAAGCATCCTCACAGACACATCCAAAAATTATATTTTCCTAGCTATCTGGGAATCTCTTAGTCCAGTCAAGTTGACATAAAATTAACCATCACACTAACCAAAAAATTACTCCACTGCCAGGGCAGGGTTTACAGTTGCTATCTTACTCTATGACACTGTGCACTGGGTATGTTGGGGGCAGCTAACTTGATTCTTAGTTTGGAGGCTGCCAGCCTATGAGAGGCTGCATTTAGACCTGATTGAGAAGACTGCATGGCACTCAGAGATCCTGGAGTCTGAGCTGGATGCTAACTTGATCAGATTTTGTGGTTACTGTATCTCCCTTGGGTACTCAGGTACTCAAGGATCTTTGGATAGTCAAGGGCAGTCTGACAGATATTGCTAATTTCCTCCCATTGTTACTGTGCCTATATAATTTATGGTCTAAAATGAGACCCTTCTGAGGATGAAAGGGGGCTCTCAAAACAATTAACATTATGCAATTCTAATTAATTGAAATTATTACCAATCAAATCAACAGTTGTAGATTTATCCCAAACATTAAATGCCTGTAGCAAGAGAATTCAGACCACTCCCTGCACACGCCACGTCAAGACTAAGTCTCCACTTCTGCACATTTATTTCATGTGCATCCACCCGATCATTTCCCACTGGCTCCATTAACCGATGACCTAGAGGCTTTGTATACCTCATGGCCTGTGGCGCAGGTCGCAACACAACTGGCTGATCCATCAAGTGGCTGGCGGGGACAGTAGCACCGACTACTTTGCCCACTGTTACTGGAGCTCAGGAGGAGTTGGCTGTTGAACCTTCTTTTGTCTGAACACACTGTTTTATCAATGGGTTCCCTGCATCTGGGCTCTTGCAGGGAGGTGTTAGCTCTGTTGCACCTGCAAAGGATGAAGAAGAGGGAAATGGGTTATTGCTAGCTGTTTTCTGGATCTCACCATGTGTTTATGTGAGACTTCACATGCATCTCACATACTACTGGACAGGTCCCTGGTACAGAAATGAAAAATGGAACTCTTCCAAACCCTTCCTGGCTTATTTTAATACAATGTTTGATAATAATTAAATTTCATAAAAAAAGGAAAATTCCAGGACAAATAGTAAGCTGTTAGGGACATAGGGATAGTGGGCAATGGACGACATCTGGAACACTCCCAGGCCAACCAGGATATATGGTCAGACTACCTGAAAGCCATTCTCTCCTCATTCTTTAGCAATAGGTTCCTCGCTTTTTAGCTGAATACATGGCCACCCAGGAAGAACTCTTTCTAGTGGGGCAGCAGCTGAGCCATCTACTTTCCAGGTGTAGAGTGTCAGTGGCAACAGTGGTGTCATCCGGGGTCCAAGGCACAGGTACCAGCTGCGGCATCCAGTATTCGACAATGGATTTCCAGCATGATTTTAGCTGTGGTGTTGGTGTCCCTCCTGTTTTCTGAGCCTTATTCTCTAGTTTTCCCGGTAATTCTGTTAGCTTTCTAATATTATTTCAATAAAGGTCTTTCTCCTCAAATCACTTTCTGTTCTGTTCAAATAAGAGCATTGACTAATTTAGGAAGCAGATCCATCCTAAACAACATTTTTTTTTTTGGTGGATTAAAAATTTCCCCTAACCTTCTTTTAAGTCCAGTATATGAACATTTGCTGTTTTGGTCCCTTTAGCATCCACGCCCCTTTGGCATGTAACCCAGTCTTGGCCAGTCACGCATAGCACTCCATTCTCTGGCCAAGGAGGTTTGCAGACGTCAGACACCTGTCAGGCCAACTAAAGCCTTTCCCAAGAATTAAGAATTTCACCCATGAAACTGGGAGTGATGAACTCATGCTCTCTCTCTCGCTTCATGGACCATGAGCTGCATGGAGTCTAGAGTGTTGGCCACAATGTCTCCGCCGGACTGATAAAGCCTGTCTATAGAGTAAGGCTCTTTTAGTGTTTTTTTTTTTTTTTAACATCTTTATTGGAGTATAATTGTTTTACAATGGTGTGTTAGTTTCTGCTGTATAACAAAGTGAATCAGCTATATGTATACATATATCCCCTTATCTCCTTCCTCTTGTGTCTCCCCCACACCCTCCCTATCCTACCCCTCTAGGTGGTCACAAGGAACCCAGCTGATCTCCCTGTGCTATGCGGCTGCTTCCCACTATCTATTTTACATTTGGTAGTGTATATATGTCAGTGCTGCTCTCTCATTTCGTCCCAGCTTACACTTCCCCCTCCCCTTGTCTTCAAGCCCATTCTCTTCATCTGCATCTTTATTGCTGTCCTGCCCCTAGGTTCTTCAGAACCACTATTTTTTTTTTAGATTCCTTATATATGTGTTAGCATACGGTATTTGTTTTTCTCTTTCTGACTTACTTCACTCTGTATGGCAGTTTCTAGACCCATCCACGTCTCTACAAATGACCTAATTTCGTATCTTTTTATGGCTGAGTAATATTCCATTGTATATATGTGTCACATCTTCTTTATCCATTCATCCGTTGATGGACACTTAGGTTGATTCCATGTCCTGGCTATTGTAAATAGAGCTGCAGTGAACATTGTGGTACATGACTCTTTTTGAATTATGGTTTTCTCAGGGTATATGCCCAGTAGTGGGATTCCTGGGTCATATGGTAGTTCTATTTTTAGTTTTTTAAGGAACCTCCATACTGTTCTCCATAGTGGCTGTATCAATTTACATTCCCACCAGCAGTGCAAGAGGGTTCCCTTTTCTCCGCACCCTCTCCAGCATTTATTGTTTGTAGATTTTTTGATGATGACCATTCTGACTGGTGTGAGCTGATACCTCATTGTAGTTTTGATTTGCATTTCTCTAACGATTAGTGATGTTGAGCAGCCTTTCATATGGTTCTTGGCAATCTGTGTATCTTCTTTGGAGAAATGTCTATTTACGTCTTCTGCCCATTTTTGGATTGTGTTGATTGCTTTTTTGATATTGAGCTACATGAGCTGCTTGTATATTTTGGAGATTAATCCTTTGTCACTTGCTTCATTTTCAAATATTTTCTCCCATTCTGAGGGTTGTCTTTTCGTCTTGCTTATGGTTTCCTTTGCTGTGCAAAAGCTTTTAAGTTTCATGAGGTCCCATTTGTTTATTTTTGTGTTTATTTCCATTTCTCTAAGAAGGGGGTCAAAACGGATCTTGCTGTGATTTATGTCATAGAATGTTCTGTCTATGTTTTCCTCTAAGAGTTTGGTGGTGTCTGGCCTTACATTTAGGTCTTTAATCCATTTTGAGTTTATTTCTATGTATGGTGTTAGGGAGTGTTCTAATTTCATTCTTTTACATGTAGCTGTCCAGTTTTCCCAGCACCACTTATTGAAGAGGCTGTCTTTTCTCCATTGTATATTGTTGCCTCCTTTATCAAAGATAAGGTGACCATATGTGCTTGGGTTTATCTCTGGGCTTTCTATCCTGTTCCGCTGACCTATATTTCTGTTTTTGTGCCAGTACCATACTGTCTTGATTATTGTAGCTTTGTAGGGTAGTCTGAAGTCAGGGAGCCTGATTCCTCCATCTCCGTTTTTCTTTCTCAAGATTGCTTTGGCTATTTGGGGGTCTTTTGTGTTTCCATAGAAATTGTGAAATTTTTGGTTCTAGTTCTGTGAAAAATGCCATTGGTAGTTTCACAGGGATTGCATTGCATCTCTACAGAGATGGCTTTGGGTAGTATAGTCCTTTTCACAGTGTTGATTCTTCCAGTCCAAGAACATGGTATATCTCTCCATCTGTTTGTATCATCTTTAATTTCTTTCATCAGTGTCTTATAGTTTTCTGCCTACAGGTCTTTTGCCTCCTTAGTCAGGTTTATTCCTAGGTATTTTATTCTTTTTGTGGTGATGGTAAATGGGAGCATTTCCTTAATTTCTCTTTCAGATTTTTCATTATTAGTGTATAGGAATGCAAGAGATTTCTGTGCATTAATTTTGTGTCCTGCAACTTTACCAAATTCATTGATTAGCTCTAGTGGTTTTCTGGTAGCATCTGTAGGATTCTCTGTGTATAGTATCATGTCATCTGCAAACATGGAGTAAGGCTCTTGATGGAGAGAGAGAGATAGAGAGATAGAAGGAGGAGGGGGAAGAAAGTAAAGAGGGGAGAAAAGAAAGGAAGCATTTTGGCGATCTTATTTGAATCCCTGGGCCTAGTTGAGTCTGAAGCCCAGATCCAATCCTGTATTTCCTGGTTATGTGAACCACTATTTCCCCTTTTGTATTAAGTCGTTTGAGTTGTGTCTATAATTCACAATGGAAAGAATTCTGATCATTGTAGCTGGGTTTGTCTGAGTTCCTGACTACACAAGATCCTCTCAGGCTGTGAAGCAGCAGGTGGGGGCGTTAGTAATGAACTAATTTTTTCTTTCTACCTAATTAATGCATCTGTTTAACAATCCTTATTTATTAAGGATTATGTTTTTTTGTTTTCCAGTTCTATTAATGTTATTAAGACGAGGAAGTCTCCCCCCCTTTTAAACCAGCTTTATTGAGATATAATTCACATACCATATGATTCACCCATGTAAAATGTAAATGGTTTTTAGTATATTCACAGATATGTGCAACCATCTCCATAATCAATTTTAGAACATATTAATCATCTCAAAAAAACCCAGAAAACAAACCAAAACCCTGTACCCTTTAAATGTCATCCCTTATCCCTAATCCTCCTTGCCAGCTCTAAGCAACCACTAATCTACTTTCTGTCTATAGATTTCCCCATTCTGAATATGCCATTTCTTTTTTTTTTTTATTTTACAAATTTAATCAGTTATACATATACATATGTTCCCATATCCCCTCCCTTTTGCGTCTCCCTCCCACCCTCCCTATCCCACCCCTCCAGGCGGTCACAAAGAACCGAGCTGATCTCCCTGTGCTATGCGGCTGCTTCCCACTAGCTATCTACCTTACGTTTGGTAGTGTATATATGTCCATGCCGCTCTTTCACTTTGTCACAGCTTACCCTTCCCCCTCCCCATATCCTCAAGTCCATGCTCTAGTAGGTCTGTGTCTTTATTCCTGTCTTACCCCTATGTTCTTCATGACATTTTTTTTTCTTAAATTCCATATATATGTGTCAGCATACAGTATTTGTCTTTCTCTTTCTGACTTACTTCACTCTGTATGACAGACTCTAGGTCCATCCACCTCATTACAAATAGCTCAATTTTGTTTCTTTTTATGGCTGAGTAATATTCCATTGTATATATGTGCCACATCTTCTTTACCCATTCATCCGATGATGGACACTTAGGTTGTTTCCATCTCCGGGCTATTGTAAATAGGGCTGCTATGAACATTTTGGTACATGTCTCTTTTTGAATTATGGTTTTCTCAGGGTATATGCCCAGTAGTGGGATTGCTGGGTCATATGGTAGTTCTATTTGTAGTTTTTTAAGGAACCTCCATACCGTTCTCCATAGTGGCTGTACCAATTCACATTCCCACCAGCAGTGCAAGAGTGTTCCCTTTTTTCCACACCCTCTCCAGCATTTATTGTTTCTAGATTTTTTGATGATGGCCATTCTGACTGGTGTGAGATGATATATCATTGTAGTTTTGATTTGCATTTCTCTAATGAGTAAAGATGTTGAGCATCCTTTCATGTGTTTGTTGGCTGTCTGTATATCTTCTGTGGAGAAATGTCTATTTAGGTCTTCTGCCCATTTTTGGATTGGGTTGTTTGTTTTTTTGCTATTGAGCTGCATGAGCTGCTTATAAATTTTGGAGATTAATCCTTTGTCAGTTGCTTCATTTGCAAATATTTTCTCCCATTCTGAGGGTTGTCTTTTCGTCTTGTTTATGGTTTCCTTTGCTGTGCAAAAGCTTTGAAGTTTCATTAGGTCCCATGTGTTTATTTTTGTCTTTATTTCCATTTCTCTAGGAGGTGGGTCAAAAAGGATCTTGCTGTGATTTATGTCATAGAGTGTTCTGCCTATGTTTTCCTCTAGGAGTTTGATAGTGTCTGGCCTTACATTTAGGTCTTTAATCCATTTTGAGCTAATTTTTGTGTATGGTGTTAGGGAGTGATCTAATCTCATACTTTTACATGTCCCTGTCCAGTTTTCCCAGCACCACTTATTGAAGAGACTGTCCTTTCTCCACTGTACATTCCTGCCTCCTTTATCAAAGATAAGGTGACCATATGTCCGTGGGTTTATCTCTGGGCTTTCTATCCTGTTCCATTGATCTATCTTTCTGTTTTTGTGCCAGTACCATACTGTCTTGATTACTGTAGCTTTGTAGTATAGTCTGAAGTCAGGGAGCCTGATTCCTCCAACTCCATTTTTCGTTCTCAAGATTGCTTTGGCTATTCGGGGTCTTTTGTGTTTCCATACAAATTGTGAAATTTTTTGTTCTAGTTCTGTGAAAAATGCCATTGGTAGTTTGATAGGGATTGCATTGAATCTGTAGATTGCTTTGGGTAGTAGAGTCATTTTCACAATGTTGATTCTTCCAATCCAAGAACATGGTACATCTCTCCATCTATTTGTATTGTCTTTAATTTCTTTCATCAGTGTCTTATAATTTTCTGCATACAGGTCTTTTGTCTCCTTAGGTAGGTTTATTCCTAGATATTTTATTCTTTTTGTTGCAATGGTAAATGGGAGTGTTTCCTTGATTTCACTTTCAGATTTTTCATCATTAGTATATAGGAATGCCAGAGATTTCTGTGCATTAATTTTGTATCCTGCAACTTTACCAAATTCATTGATTAGCTCTAGTAGTTTTCTGGTAGCATCTTTAGGATTCTCTATGTATAGTATCATGTCATCTGCAAACAGTGACAGCTTTACTTCTTCTTTTCCCATTTGGATTCCTTTTATTTCCTTTTCTTCTCTGATTGCTGTGGCTAAAACTTCCAAAACTATGTTGAATAAGAGTGGTGAGAGTGGGCAACCTTGTCTTGTTCCTGATCTTAGTGGAAATGGTTTCAGTTTTTCACCATTGAGGACGATGCTGGCTGTGGGTTTGTCATATATGGCCTTTATTATGTTGAGGAAAGTTCCCTCTATGCCTACTTTCTGCAGAGTTTTTATCATAAATGGGTGTTGAATTTTGTCAAAAGCTTTCTCTGCATCTATTGAGATGATCATATGGTTTTTCTCCTTCAGTTTGTTAATATGGTGTATCACATTGATTGATTTGCGTATATTGAAGAATCCTTGCATTCCTGGAATAAACCCCACTTGATCATGGTGTATGATCCTTTTAATGTGCTGTTGGATTCTGTTTGCTAGTATTTTGTTGAGGATTTTTGCATCTATGTTCATCAGTGATATTGGCCTGTAGTTTTCTTTCTTTGTGACATCCTTGTCTGGTTTTGGTATCAAGGTGATGGTGGCCTCGTAGAATGAGTTTGGGAGTGTTCCTCCCTCTGCTATATTTTGGAAGAGTTTGAGAAGGATAGGTGTTAGCTCTTCTCTAAATGCTTGATAGAATTCGCCTGTGAAGCCATCTGGTCCTGGGCTTTTGTTTGTTGGAAGATTTTTAATCACAGTTTCAATTTCAGTGCTTGTGATTGGTCTGTTCATATTTTCTATTTCTTCCTGATTCAGTCTTGGCAGGTTGTGCATTTCTAAGAATTTGTCCATTTCTTCCAGGTTGTGCATTTTATTGGCATAGAGTTGCTTATAGTAATCTCTCATGATCTTTTGTATTTCTGCAGTGTCAGTTGTTACTTCTCCTTTTTCATTTCTAATTCTATTGATTTGAGTCTTCTCCCTTTTTTTCTTGATGAGTCTGGCTAATGGTTTATCAATTTTGTTTATCTTCTCAAAGAACCAGCTTTTAGTTTTATTGATCTTTGCTATCGTTTCCTTCATTTCTTTTTCATTTATTTCTGATCTGATTTTTATGATTTCTTTCCTTCTGCTAACTTTGGGATGTTTTTGTTCTTCTTTCTCTAATTGCTTTAGGTGCAAGGTTAGGTTGTTTATTCGAGATATTTCCTGTTTCTTAAGGTGGGATTGTATTGCCATAAACTTCCCTCTTAGAACTGCTTTTGCTGCATCCCATAGGTTTTGGGTTGTCGTGTCTCCATTGTCATTTGTTTCTAGGTATTTTTTAATTTCCTCTTTGATTTCTTCAGTGATCACTTCGTTATTAAGTAGTGTATTGTTTAGCCTCCATGTGTTTGTATGTTTTACAGCTCTTTTCCTGTAATTGATATCTAGTCTCATAGCATTGTGGTCGGAAAAGATACTTGATACAATTTCAATTTTCTTAAATTTACCAAGGCTTGATTTGTGACCCAAGATATGATCTATCCTGGAGAATGTTCCATGAGCACTTGAGAAAGATGTGTATTCTGTTGTTTTTGGATGGAATGTCCTATAAATATCAATTAAGTCCATCTTGTTTAATGTATCATTTAAAGCTTGTGTTTCCTTATTTATTTTCATTTTGGATGACCTGTCTATTGGTGAAAGTGGGGTGTTAAAGTCCCCTACTATGATTGTGTTACTGTCGATTTCTCCTTTTATGGCTGTTAATATTTCCCTTATGTATTGAGGTGCTCCTATGTTTGGTGCATAAATATTTACAATTGTTATATCTTCTTCTTGGATTGATCCCTTGATCATTATGTAGTGTCCTTCTTTGTCTCTTCTAGTAGTCTTTATTTTAAAGTCTATTTTGTCTGATATGAGAATTGCTACTCCAGCTTTCTTTTGGTTTCCATTTGCATGGAATATCGTTTTCCATCCCCTTACTTTCAGTCTGTATGTGTCTCTAGGTCTGAAGTGGGTCTCTTGTAGACAGCATATATATGGGTCTTGTTTTTGTATCCATTCAGCCAGTCTGTGTCTTTTGGTGGGAGCATTTAGTCCATTTACATTTAAGGTAATTATTGATATGTATGTTCCTATTCCCATTTTCTTAATTGTTTTGGGTTCGTTATTGTAGTTCTTTTCCTTCTGTTGTGTTTCTTGCCTAGAGAAGTTCCTTTAGCATTTGTTGTAAAGCTGGTTTGGTGGTGCTGAACTCTCTCAGCTTTTGCTTGTCTGTAAAGGTTTTAATTTCTCCATCAAATCTGAATGAGATCCTTGCTGGGTAGAGTAATCTTGGTTGCAGGTTTTTCTCCTTCATCACTTTAAGTATGTCCTGCCACTCCCTTCTGGCTTGTAGAGTTTCTGCTGAGAGATCAGCTGTTATCCTGATGGGGATTCCCTTGTGTGTTATTTGTTGTTTTTGCCTTGCTGCTTTTAATATGATTTCTTTGTGTTTAATTTTTGACAGTTTGATTAATATGTGTCTTGGTGTATTTCTCCTTGGATTTATTCTGTATGGGACTCTCTGTGCCTCCTGGACTTGATTAACTATTTCCTTTCCCATATTAGGGAAGTTTTCAACTATAATCTCTTCAAATATTTTCTCAGTCCCTTTCTTTTTCTCTTCTTCTTCTGGAACCCCTATAATTCGAATGTTGGTGCGTTTAATGTTGTCCCAGAGGTCTCTGAGACTGTCCTCTGTTCTTTTCATTCTTTTTTCTTTATTTTGCTGTGCAGCAGTTATTTCCACTATTTTATCTTCCACCTCACTTATCCGTTCTTCTGCCTCAGTTATTCTGCTATTGATCCCATCTAGAGTATTTTTTATTTCATTTATTGTGTTTTTAATCGATGCTTGATTCGTCTTTAGTTCTTCTAGGTCCTTGTTAACTGTTTCTTGCATTTTGTCTATTCTATTTCCAAGATTTTGGATCATCTTTACCATCATTATTCTGAATTCTTTTTCAGATAGACTGCCTATTACCTCTTCATTTGTTAGGTCTGGTGGGTTTTTATCTTGCTCCTTCTCCTGCTGTGTGTTTTTCTGTCTTCTCATTTTGCTTATCTTACTGTGTTTGGGGTCTCCTCTTTGCAGGCTGCAGGTTCGTAGTTCCCGTTGTTTTTGGTGTCTGTCCCCAGTGGCTAAGGTTGGTTTAGTGGGTTGTGTAGGCTTCTTGGTGGAGGGGACTACTGCCTGTGTTCTGGTGGATGAGGCTGGATCTTGTCTTTCTGGTGGGCAGGTCCACGTCTGGTGGTGTGTTTTGGGGTGTTTGCGGACTTTTTATGATTTGAGGCAGCCTCTCTGCTAATGGGTGGCGTTGTGTTCCTGTCTTGCTAGTTGTTTGGCATAGGGTGTCCAGCACTGTAGCTTGCTGGTCGTTGAGTGAAGCTGGGTGCTGGTGTTGAGATGGAGATCTCTGGAAGATTTTCGCCGTTTGATATTATGTGGAGCTGGGAGGTCTCTTGTGGACCAGTGTCCTGAAGTTCGCTCTCCCACCTCAGAGGCACAGCACTGACTCCTGGCTACTCAATTTGGGATGATTTGTTGTCTATTCATGTATTCCACAGATGCAGGGTACATGGAGTTGATTGTGGAGCTTTAATCCGCTGCTTCTGAGGCTGCTGGGAGAGGTTTCCCTTTCTCTTCTTTGTTCTCACAGCTCCTGGGTCTCAGCTTTGGATTTGGCCCCGCCTCTGCGTGTAGGTCGCCGGAGGGCGTCTGTTCTTCGCTCAGACAGGACAGGGTTAAAGGAGCAGCCTCTTCGGGGACTCTGGCTCACTCAGGCCGGGCGGGAGGGAGGGGCACGGAGTGCGGGGCGAGCCTGCAGCGGCAGAGGTCGGCGTGACGTTGCACCAGCCCGAGGCGCTCCGTGCGTTCTCCCAGGGAAGCCGCCCCTGGATCCCGGGACCCCGGCAGTGGCGGGCTGCACAGGCTCCCGGAAGGGCGGTGTGGACAGTGACCTGCGCTCGCACACAGGCTTCTTGGCGGCGGCAGCAGCAGCAGCAGCCCCAGCGTCCCACGCCCGTCTCTGGGCTCCGCGCTTTCAGCCGCGACTCGCGCCCGTCTCTGGAGCTCCTTTACGCGGCGCTCTTAATCCCCTCTCCTCGCGCACCAGGAAACCAAGAGGGAAGAAAAAGTCTCCTGCCTCTTCGGCAGCTCCACAGTTTTCCCGGACTCCCTCCCGGCTAGCTGTGGCACATTAGCCCCCTTCAGGCTGAGTTCTCGCCGCCAGCCCCAGTCCTCTCCCTGCGCTCTGATCGAAGCCCGAGCCTCAGCTCCAGCGCCGCCCGCCCCGGCGGGGGAGCAGACAAGCCTCTCGGGCTGGTGAGTGCCGCTCGGCACCGCTCCTCTGTGCGGGAATCTCTCTGCTTTGCCCTACCCAGGTATGTGGGGAGTTTCTTGCCTTTTGGGAGGTCTGGGGTCTTCTGCCAGCGTTCAGTAGGTGTTCTGTAGGAGTTGTTCCACGTGTAGCTGTATTTCTGGTGTATCTGTGGGGAGGAAGGTGATCTCCGCGTCTTACTCTTCCGCCATCTTGATTTCCCCATTCTGGACTTTCATATAAATGGAATCATATAGTATGTGGTCTTTTGTGACTCCCTCCTCTCACTCAGCATAATCTTTTCAAGGTTCATCCATGTTGCAGCATGTATCAGTATCATGTATTCCTCTATAAGGCTGAATAATATTCCACGGTATGGAAAGACCACATCTGGTTTATCCATTCTAGTGTAGATGGACATTTGGGTTGTTCTCACCTTTTGGCTACTATGAATACTGCTGCTGTAAATATTCATGCACAAGCCTTTGTGTGGACATATATTTCCATTTCTCATGGGTATACAACCAGGAGTGGAATTGCTGGCTCACATGGTAACTCTATGTTGAATCATTTGAGGAACAGCCAGCCAGTATTTTTTCCCAATGGCTGCATCATATTTACTTTCCCACCTGCAGTGCATGGGGGTCCCAGTTTCTCCATATCGTCACTAATACTGCATCATATTTACTTTCCCACCTGCAGTGCATGGGGGTCCCAGTTTCTCCATGTCATCACCAATACTCATTATTATCTGCCATTTTTGATTCCAGCCATGCTAGTGGGTCTGAAGTTGTATCTCATTGTGGTTTTGATTTGTATTTTCCTAACGACTAGTGGTGTTGAGCATATTTTTTTGTGCTTACTGGCTATTTGTATAACTTCGTTAGAGAAACATCTATTGAGATCCTTTGTCCATTTGAAAACTGGGATATGTATTTTTTATTATTATTGAGTTGTAAGAGTCCTTTATATATTCTATTACAAGTCACTTATCAGATATATGATTTACAAATATTTTCTCCCATTCTGTGGGTTGACCTTTTGCTTTTGGTGCTTTTTTGCTGCTTTTTGTTTTCCAGTTCTGATTAGCATAATTAAGCAGAAGAGGTCCTAATATCTTTTGTTTCATCTCTTTTTATGTATTTCTCTACCTTTGGAGTTTAGAGTCAAGCAGAGGCCTTTTGATCAAAAAGTGCTTAATCATTTTTCTAATCCAAGAAAAATGTGAAACCTATAGAGCAAATTTTGGAATAAAAAGAACCTCATTCTAGCCTGGTGCTTTGCATAGGCCTTCTAGGCTGGGAAGGGACACAATAGTGGGAAAAAAAAGCCATTTCTCAGTGTCCTTCACATTTTATCTTCACAACATGAATACAGATTTGTTTGGAAATTCCCAGGATATTCAAACCACTTGTATATTAAGTGATAGTTGTGAAACATCTGGATTGTTACCGGATTAGGTTGGACAATCACTACTTGATAGCATGAGGGACAAGGAAGAGGAAATTAACAGACTTCTGGATAAAACCCCAGGATAAAGGAGTATCTCCAACAGCTTTGTCAAGTATATCTACCTAATTCAACAATTTATAATGCAATTCAGTAAACAGATTTTGAGCACTGGGAAGTGAGAGGTTCTGGTGTCTGATTTTGAGGTAGTGGTGGGTGTGGAACTGGGGCTGAGCATGCAGGAAAGTCTGCTTTGGAGTCCACAGTTTATGACAAAGGAAGTGAGAAGAGAATGTAGGCAGCTACAGAGGAGGGGAGAATGTGATGAGGGCAATTAAAGAGACACAAGACACAGAGTCATATCAATCGGAGAAATCCTACCCAGGTAGGGAATCCAGAGAAAGCTCAGGAAGTTCTGAAACGCTTCAGCATTCTGGCTGAGTCTTGAGGTGGTGTTGGGGTTTCTAGAGATGGAGATGGAGAGGGAGAGCACTGCCAGCGTTTGTAGAGTCTGAAGGAGAGGATTGGGGGTTGGTTTGGCTAGAGTCCTGGGTGCCTACACAGGAGAGGCTGGAGGTGAGGTTGGGAAGCTGCCTGTCCCAGAACAAAAAAGGCTGTAAATATTAAATGAGAACCCTTGCCCATAATTATTGAGACAACGAGGAACCACTGAGTGGTTAGCAAGATGCATTTGGCAACAGGCTGCAGGGTGAGTGGAGAAAGCTTGGATATAGGGTGGCAGTGAAGACTTCATCAGGGACAGTATGAGAGACCAGTGTGAAATCAGACTTTGGTTTAAAGGACAGCCCTTGTGGAATGACAGGCTGCCAAAACCCAGCACCAATGACTAGGATGTACTCCCTGGCTGAAGTTGCCACCCCTGTTATCAGCGAGGTGGCAGGTATAGAAGAAAAGATGACAGCAGATGGAAGATAGGCAGCATCCATTGTCCCTGAGCTCAAAACCAATCAAACGTATTAAGTCACACGGGAGCTTTACAATCAGGGACGGGGCTTTGAAAGTGCTAGTTGGCAGACACAACAGGTGATAGAATAAAAGACTGCCTGCAGCTAACTGTGCCGAAACAGTCACCTCCTGGGAGGACCTATCCAGGGCAACAGGTTGGGGGGTTGTGGTGGGGAGAGGCAGGAGTGCCAGCTGAGCTGCCTACACATCACATCAGAACTGCCGGAGTGAAACCCGGCAGCTCCAGCAAATGGGATCTCTGTGAGAGGGCCGCAGGGCCAAGCCTTAACTTCTTCACCTGTAAAATGGCAGGCATTTTGAGGATTAAATTAAATAATTCACGTGCAGACTTGACAGAGGGCCTTGGAATGTAGCAAGCTGTTGCTGTTCCCTAGGGCTGCTCCCGGGACCGTGTGTCTGTGGAGCTTGGGAGGACCCTTCATTTCAGAGCCCTGGGCTTCTGTCCCTGGAAGGTGTTGGGACACCTGGTTGTTTTGCGTTTGAGGTTGGAGCGCAGAGGCAGCCATGTGAATTGACTTGATGCCTCTACTTCCTGGTTCTGGCACTACAATTTCATGCAAGTTGCTTTATCTATTGTGTGACTTCCCCCTCCCTTCCTCAGTCTGGCCTGACTCTTGTGTCTGCCCTATTTCCTGGCTTCCCTCTCTCTGCCATCAAGAAACTGATGGCCCCTTGCTGAAGGCTCAGGGATCTGGCAACCTAATCTGGGACCCTGTCTGCTTTTGGTTGCTAATTAGGGGGGAAGGAGAAAGTAGAAAACATAACTGCATCACATTTTGGAAAGGCATGGAAAGTCTAGGGAGGCAGGAAAACAGGAACTAAGTTTGTCAGGGGACTACTCAGGGCATTTGGGCTGCTTAGGTGCCAGGGTACTAGCTAGAGTCCTTTCTTTCTCTTGCTCCCCTCCCTTCTACCTGCCATGGGATAAAGAATAAGACAGACCCGTGTCTTGCAGCAAACTCTAAGAGGGAGAAAGGCATGCACACATGACCCCAATGGGGAAGGATGAGTATCCTAGAAGAGACTTGGAGGACGTGAGTTCAGAGTGGGAGCAATGCTGATTGGAAGGGTTTCCAAAGGCTTCAAGGAGCAAGTGACAATGAACTGGGTTCTGAAGGATTTGTAAGATTTAGACATTTCAAATAAAGGAGGAAGGCAACAGCTCAAAAAAGGTACAGAAAGGAAAAAATGATGGTTGTATAAAGGAATGGTCAGATTTCCAAGAGTGTGAATAGAAAAGGGGGCCAGATTAGGGAGAGGTTTGGAAACTAAGGTGGGGATCTGGGACTTTAGTCCATAGCAGTTGGGAGCTGGGGGTGATACCATCAGAACTGTTGAATTGTAGGAGAATTAATCCATCAGCGTCGGGTAGCATGGATGGGTAAGGGCAAGGGAGAAGGGAGATGGCTTGAAAGTATGCAATGGTCTGGGAAGAACTATTGCTATGAGTTCAGTACTGTCAGGGAAATGAAGAGGACCTAGAGATGAATGGGGTGTATGCTGTGCAGTTAGAATTAGTAGAAAGTGGTAACTGATTGAATATAGGGCCTAAGCAGAAAAGAGGAATCAAGAATGACTTTTCTGCCTTTTCTCCCCTGAGGTTGTCCAACTCCACTTGTTTCTTAAGGATACTGATGCCTCTTGGACGAACAAATAATCTTATAAGCTTCCCTTTCTGAGGGCTCCACCCTATTTCCCTTCTCCATCCCTACTCACCACCTGTTCTGATGATGGTGTGAAAAATCTTTCCCATTTATCATCATAGCCATATACAAAGAGGTATTCTGGTTTGATAATGGACCAGGGCACTTTTACTGTCACTGTTCCTGAGGATTTTGCATCCAGAAAGGATTTCACAATACACTTCCACTGTGGGAAAAGACTCAGGTTTTCATCAATCTTGATGCTGGTACATGGATTATTAGGCTGAAATTTTATTTTTGGTGGGGTGGGAAGGGGAGGGAAGAGGTTGCTTGGGGGTGTAGCTGACAAAAGTCTTTGTGAGTGTGGTGGTTTTTCACTTGTTCACTGTGATGTCTCCCTCAGAACCATAAACAATTAGGCCTCGGGCAGCAGCTGCTTGTCTGAGTTGACCTACCCACCCAGTTTCCATTGGAATGCTCCCATTTTCTCACCCCATCTATCATCCAGGTCTTGTCTGCATCCATTTGGTGACAGACAATAGGCCAACCATCTCTCTTCCTTTGAAGTTTCTTGTCATTGATATTCTAAACATTTTCTTCCTCTCATCCTCTCTCTGTCTCCCTTCTTCCCCCCTTTTCTCCCACAGATATGAAGATGTGTAAATGTGTCAATTCAGACTTTTGATGGGGGGATGCTTAAAACCACAAAGGTGCATTCCTCAGTCCGTGTCACAGCTATGCTCTGTGGTTGGCTCTCGTGTCTTCTTCATTTTGGGATCCAGGCTGAGAAGCTGCTCCAATCTTGGTCTCATAGTGGAGGAAAGAAAAGCAATGATGGGTGGACCCATGCAATGGCTTTCAAGTTCCTGCTCAGAGACAGCACATGTCACTTCAAAAACGTTTCTTACCGCTTGTCACCTGGTCCAAAAGACAATGTCACATAGCTTAAGTTTGTGTTTGTCTTTGTAGCAGCACCCATTTCTGTATGTGTCAGCCTTTTCTAGGTTATACTGCAGTGGAAACAACCCCCGTATCTTAGTGGATCACAACGGCAAAGCTCTAATTCTTGCTACATGCTATGCCAGTCTGCCAACTCTGGGTCAAAGTCAGTTCTTAGCTTGTGACTCTGTGCAAGTGTTTTCTTCATTCAGGCATCTGGGCTGAAGGAATAGCCCTCTCTTGGAATAAAACTCTTCGTGTATAGTGTGGTAGGGCATGTTTTTTTTTTTTTTTTTTTCCTTCCTGCCTTCTTTCTCCATCTTGGAACACTGGTCCATACCAGTCTGGGATAGTGGAAAAGGGTATTTGCACAGAAAAGGACCTCTGTTGGCATGATAATGCCTTTAATTTTGCTACAAAAATGAGTGATGTTAGGAGAGCAAGGTTTTTCTTGTGGACATTTCACTTTGAGTCTGGAAGCAGAAAGTTCTTTCCTCTCATCCTCTCTACCTCCAGAAGGACTGAATGTGGGGTGTCTCCTCCTCTTCCCCCCCACCCTGCCCCAATTTTCCCAGAAGTGAGGGGAAGAAGAAGAATTCTAGGGGGAGGGAAGTAAGTTGAAGAGATGGAGGGGACAGTGAGGGCAGAAGACGATGAGCGAGGGAGACCAGAGAGACTGGCTTCTCTGACATCCCCCTCTGATGGACTTAGGACCCAGGGGAATAACTAAAGAACTCTTTTGCCCAACTTGCATCTGTGTGTGTGTGTCTTTATATAATAGTACGGGTTCTGTTTGGAAAAGGTTGTATCTTGCTACCTTAGTTAAGGGCATAGGTACGTAACCCTAGTGCATTACACAGGTAAAATAGGGCTTCTCTGGTGGCAGGATGGAAGACCCTACCATCCCCCCACCCAACCACTCTGCAGAATTCTGGGACTCTGAAAAATGTAGACTGACCAGCTGAAGGGTAAAGTCATAACCCTTTGGTCCAAGATCACTGAACCATCAAAAATGACTTCTAGGGCCTCCCTGGTGGCGCAGTGGTTGAGAGTCCGCCTGCCGATGCAGGGGATACGGGTTCGTGCCCCGGTCTGGGAGGATCCCATATGCCGCGGAGCGGCTGGGCCCGTGAGCCATGGCCGCTGGGCCTGCGCATCCGGAGCCTGTGCTCCGCAACGGGAGAGGCCACAACAGTGAGAGGCCCACATAACGCAAAAAGGAAAAAAAAAAAAAAAATGACTTCTAGGGGAAAAAATGCTAGGGTTTTTTGTTGTGGTGGCTGGAAAATGAGGTGCAATTATAACACCATCCCTTGAAGAATTCCAGAAGAGGGAAGACATGTGCTAGAAGGCAAAGATTCTCTTCTATATAATTTATACTTTGATAAGGATAAGTAATCTACCATGAGAAGATTTTGTAGTTTTGGCCTCATCAGAAGGAACTCTGGCCACTAAAGGGGTCTAATACACTCAGTGTGCTCGGAAAAGCAGCTGTCTGTAGATGTGGTGGGTTTGGAAAAGAACCAGGAAGAGAGCAGTTAGGAAACTGGAAGGAGAGGAGAGAAACCACTCTTCCCAGGCCGAGGAAGCCTTCATGCCTGGCTTCAGTGAAGGAAGCCAGAACTGCTGGCTCAAGTTGTTTTTGTGGACTTGTAGGTAGTGAGGACATGTCCTGTTTTTTTGCAAGTGAGTAAATCTGGATCATGATGAACTGTGGACCCACGAGAGGGAACCAACATGAAACGGTGTGGACTTGTAATCCTTTACATCACACTGGCCTGTGACGAGGTGTGTGGTCTGGCAAAAACGGAACCGTGGCAAGGCAGCCCAGAGGGTTGAAGAATTTCTTTTTCTTCCTGCCAGCTGTCAATTCTTGGAAAACAAGGCTTGTTCTTTCCCACTGAGTCTTCTTCAGAGAAACGTTTATTTCGTGTCTGCAGAGGGAAAAAAAAGAACCTTCGTTTCTATCTCTTACTTCCGTGGAGATGTGCTAACTTTCAAGGAGGAGGAGGTGGCATCTTTTTATGAGGATTATGCTGCCAGCTCAGGACAGCACATAATGAAGGGGATTTGCAGATTTGCTGTTGAAAGCTGTGGATATCGATGCATACCGTTCCCAGCTGAGAGAAAGCTAGGGCTGGCTGCTAAAAAGGTCAATGTCAGATTTAAATGCATCTTTTTTTTTTTAAGATCATTTCCATAGCATTTTATTCACAAACGTTGAATGACTTTCTGTTTCTTGGGAAAAATAGTCATTAACATTTTTATTTCTCTCTCATGGGTTATAATTATGTTGTTATAAATATAGACACTTTAAAGAGATCTTGCTGAGGAAAAAATGGGCATTTTTTTCGTGATAATGAGGAGAAAACTGGAATGACTGATCCCACTCAGCCATGATTTCAAACAACTGGCTTCGCACTTGAGGTGGGTAGAAGAGTCTACATCCACTTAGTAGGAGTTTTGGGCTATTAAAAAAGAAAGAGTAATGGTAGAGTTAAAAAATTGAAGAGAAGTGTCATAATTCAAATTGATTATAATTATTTGCATGAAGAAGTTTATGCAGTAGCTTGGACACAAAAACATAGAGCTATTCCTTCAATAAAGTCATAGAGGAATAGTAAACATGCAAGGCAAATCAGAGAGAGCTGGTCTGGGTGAAGGGAGGCTAGATGCTTAGAGCCCATCTTGTTTGTCACCCTTCCTTGACCCTGGGGTGACCACTGGGACAACTTTGTGGGATCCCTGGAGTTCTCAGGATTCCAGTGCGAGCACACTGGGGTGAAAAGCAGGTTTTCTTTGAATCCCAAGCTCGCGGCATTTGGCCGATAGCCTGCAGGTCCCGAGAGGGTGACAAGAGCCATTTTGTATTTGGGCACAGCGAGCGTGAGCCCTCCTGTCCGGCATGCAGGGAGTCCCAGGGTTTCAGCACAGACTCAAATTCCAGAGCTGAATGTGGGTGTGGAGTGGGACCCATCCACAGCGGCAGTCCTGGAGTGAAGGGGAATGGAGACGACGTCCTGTGTGAAGGACAGTCCAAGGTCCACAGGAACTGTCCAAAGTATCAAGTCCAGAGGGGGTTGGCAATGAATCAAGGACAGAGTCTGAAACAAAGGGTCTGCATCTGAAGTCGGTTAAGACTGGGCTAGGGTCTGACAGTGGGGACAGGAGGCAGATTTTGGAATATAGGGAGAACGCCTTTATGCGGTCCTGTGTTCTTGTAGGGAAGGAGCTGCAAGGGCCCCAGGGGGTCTGGAGAGGGTCCTGGCTGTGGAGCGATGGAGGTGGAGCCTCCTTATCCTATAGTCACTAGGGATCTTGAACACATTGTGAGCCAGCACCCTTGGATGCCTGTCTCATGTGCCTGGCCCGCCTTCTTCTTCCATCTCACTGACTGAGGATGGGATCTGATGACAGATGGGCTTCAGAACTTACCTTTGACAAGGATTCAAAATAATCCCCCTACCCTAAAATTTAATGTAATTTAACAATCCTGAATAGATCAAACACGAGTTCTGTCCATTTCTATACCATAGATGTCTGTGTCATTGGGATTTTAGTGTTTTGGCAGTTTTCTTGTATTGTCCTGATGGGGCTGTAAGGCAGCACCCACCTCATAGCCTAAAGTCATGTACAGGCAAAGACTTTCCCAAGGCTGAGGGGGAGGGGCACCTGCTGTGAAGCATGAAAGTGGGCACCGTCCACCCCGTTGTGTGCATTGGATGGTCATCACCCAGGACAGCCAGAGAGGGGAGAGATAGCTGAATGGGGAGAAACAGAGGCTTATGAATCTGAATTTTCTTTCTACTTTGGGTTTATGAATCATTTCCTTTCATTAATGTCTTTAAAAAGCAGGATCCTCCACTGAGGCTCAACATGACAGACACTGGGGTAGGTGAAAGCATTAGTCTCTGGAATACAACCTCATGCCACGGTGATGAGCTCAAGCTTCTCTTTTTTTTTTTTTTTTTTTTTCTTTTTGCGGTATGTGGGCCTCTCACTGTTGTGGCCTCTCCCGTTGCGGAGCACAGGCTCCGGATGCGCAGGCCCAGCGGCCATGGCTCACGGGCCCAGCCGCTCCGCGGCATATGGGATTCTCCCAGACCGGGGCACGAACCCGTATCCCCTGCATCGGCAGGCGGACTCTTAACCACTTGCGCCACCAGGGAGGCCCTCAAGCTTCTCTTAATGAGTTCTTTATCCTTCCTGCTGCCTGTGGCTTACGTAAAACTGTGGAGAGAACCCTAAAAACTGATAAGTCATTTTAACCTAAGACTAGAAATTACTAAATAGAATTTTAAGTTTAAAGGGAAATTATAGACCTGTTGGCAGTTTAGAGAATGAGGTCTCAAAGCCTGGAGCCTGATATTTCCTGTTTTTCAAGTCTGGGGTCATTTGTAGTGGCTATTTGCGGCTTCTGGGGCTATTTTTCCAGAACCCCCTGGTATACTAGGAGGACAGAGGAGTATCTGAATAAGGAACAGATTCCTTGGACAGGGAACTGGGTAGGAGGTTTGGCTGGCCTTTGACAAGTTGGGGGTCACATTTCTAAGACCCAAGTGCTGTAGCAAGGCTTGAGTAGAGGCCCCAAGTCTCAGGGACCCTCTGGAGTTGATTGACAGAGATCTGTCCAGAAGGAACCAAGCATAATCTAAAATCAGCTAAGTTCCAGGAAACTCAGAAGGGACAGGAGTGTCCAGATAACCCTGATGAAATCTGGATTCCATTTCTCAGACCATGAAGCTACAGAGAGATTTTGGACAGAATGTCTCAAATTCATGTGGCAAATTGGTGGCAGAGTCAGGTTTAGAACTCCTGGCTCTTGATTGATTCCTGGTTCAGTAATTTGTTTTATCTCTACAATGCTACCTCTATTTCCACCTGGCTAGTATGTGCCCCAAATTTGCCTTTGTAGGAACCAATCTCCCTTCCCCCCCTCCTTCCTTTCCTTCCCCTCTCTCCTCCTTCCTTCCCTCCTTCCTTTCTTCTACCTTCAAACATTTGGTTCTCACCATGTGTCTGGATCTATGTCATTTTTGGAAAGACAAAAATGAGTATACTCAGTTTTGCTATCTTAAAACCATAACTTAAAAAAATTGTCCATTAATAAAGTGGAGAAAGCTTCACCTAAGGACTTATGAGATTAAGGATCTTTCTAGCCATACATTCTATGATCATTTACCAAAGGTCATACCCAGGAGTGTAGAATCAAATGTAGAACCAAGCACATATGTTTTTGCCTATGGGATGGTGCTGCTGATAGGTTTGGGCAAGTCTAATTTCAGCCGATTGAAATGTTTTGACAGGAATGCTTTCCAGCCATGGGGTTGTGTGAACTACTCCCTCACCCACTTATCATCATGGCCCCAGCAAGTAAATGACGGGTAGTGGCAAGGGACAGTTGGTTGTTGGAAGGAGGGAGGTAAGGGTGAGAGGGATGTGGGTAAAGGCCTGGGTAGCCTTAGGTCAGAGGAGACAAGGCTGGACGCGGATGGAGCATGTCATGGCAGACACTGAGGACCCAAGGCAGAGCATTCTGGTAAGGGCTTAGTGAGAATTCAGAGAACCATGAAAAGTGAGTGGGAGCCATAGTCAGGAGCAGAAACTGATTGGCAAAGACAAAGCTGGGTCAGAGTCAAGTGTGCAGCAGCCATGGCAGTCCCTGAGCCAGAGCTGCCATGTTGAGGAAAGACTGGCCTCAGGAAAGGTTTGTATTCTCACCTGTGGCTCACTCAGATGCAGGGGCCTGAATTCTCTGGCTGGAAGTCCATGGAGCAAATAAGACAGCTCAATTGGGCTGCCTCTGAGCTTTCCCTGGCTCTCTGGAGGTTGTCATGGCTACTGACATTACGAAGGACATGTAGATGGGGGTCCCTGGAAGGGCATCAATCTCATAAAGTTGCTTTTGCCTCCCCTATAACCTGCCTCATGACTGCAAAGAGAAAACTCTTCGTGGGCATTTCATCAGAGAAGTAATTTCAACCGACTTACACAAGGTGACAGAAGAGCGAATGTATAGCACGGTGACATGCCCGCAATTTGAGAGCTTTGTTATATATATATAAAAAAAGATTCTACAGCATTCTCCTTGTTTACTAAACTAAAATGTGTACAGGTGGATGTGGTGATGGAAACAGCCTGTCAGAAGAAAAGGCATTTTCTTAGAAAAGGCATTTCCTTAGGTTTGTAACCATTATTTGGGAAAAAGAAAGAGACAAGTATGACCCCCAAGTTTCTGGCTAAAGTAATGATGATGCTGTTACTTAGGGAGGAACAATTAAATCAGTTTGATATTATGGGACTAAAAGAACTAATTGGTGCATTCAGTGATTTTAGAAGATCTCCATCGTTTCTTTAGGTGTTGGGTAGACTTGCTTTTAAGTTTGACCTCTTTTCACATCTGTAGGCACCATCTTCTCCATTGATAAGAAATAGCAGCTGTCTGATTCTCTGAGGAGACCTATTGGCTCCCACACAAAATCCATCATACTGATTATGGATAATGACCCTGTCCTTTAGTTGTGTCCTTGAGTTGTGTGGTCAGACAGACACAATCAGATAAACAAAAGTTATGCCGGGAAGTTGCATGGTTAGATCAGGAAAGGGCAGGGGGAATTTTCTCTTCCTCTTAGAGTTGACCTACGTGCCTGCCATTTACCTGTTTTCTCTCAGATCCAATTCCCACCCTTCCCTTGCTCTGCTCTGTATCACAGTGAATTATATCTCCAGATAGTTTTGGCCAGTGGGAGATGCTAGCAGAAGATCATAGGTCAAGAGGAGGGGAGAAGTAGCTTATCTCTTCTCTTGCCCTGTCCTGAGTGAGGCTCATCTCCCATGAAACATCCTCCTTCACGATGCCCAGCTTCTGTGTATGGCAGCCCACACCCTGGCCCTATCTCTTCCAGTAGCCTGTGTTTCTGGGCTCTGATGATGCCACATCTTTGTACAATTTCTCCTGCCCCAGGGTGATAGTGGAGTCCTGCTGTGGCCTTGCTTTTTCTTCTTTGCTTCTTGGGCTCTTCTATTACCTGTTTAATCAATCCCCTGAATTCAATTTCCTCTATTTCTAAGATCCAGAGTAGTTTCTGGTTTCTTAAGAGGCACCTATCTGATGATATATATTTTGTCTGATGGATACTGAATGTAGATGTTAGGCCATCAGCTTATAAAGCCCTGCATTTTCTAGCTGTACTCTAGTGCTCTGACTTCCTCACCTGTAACTTTCCTTCTTGCTCTCTCCTTGTCTAAACATTAATCTCCTTTTTGCTTGATGGCAAGTCAAACTCATTCCCTGCTCAGGGCATTTGCATCATTGTCTTCTCTGCCTAGAAAGCTTTGCCCAGATCTACATGAAAGGCCTCATTCCGAAATCAACTAGGTGTCTAGTTTCACAGTTTTAACAGGTCTACTCTGAGGCTCTTCTCCATTGGATTGGGTAATCAAGACTTCCCCAGGGACTTCCCTGGTGGCACAGTGGTTAAGAATCCACCTGCCAATGCAGGACACATCGGTTCGAACCCTGGTCCTGGAAGATCCCACATGCCGTGGAGCAGTTAAGCCCGTGAGCCACAACTACTGAGCCCGCCTGCCACAACTACTGAAGCCCGCGGGCCTAGAGCCTGTGCTCCACAACAAGAGAAGCCACCGCAATAAGAAGCATGCGCAGAAAAAAAAAAAAAAAAAAGGGCCTCCCTGGTGGCGCAGTGGTTGGGAGTCCGCCTGCCGATGCAGGGGATACGGGTTCGTGCCCCGGTCTGGGAGGATCCCATATGCCGCGGAGCGGCTGGGCCCGTGAGCCATGGCCGCTGGGCCTGCGCATCCGGAGCCTGTGCTCCGCAACGGGAGAGGCCACAACAGTGAGAGGCCCACATACCGCAAAAAGAAAAAAAAAAAAAAAAAAAAAAGAAGCATGCGCACCGCAACAAAGAGTAGCCCCCGCTCGCCGCAGCTAGAGAAAGCCCTGCGCTCAGCAGCGAAGACCCAGCACAGCCAAAAATAAATAAATAAATAAATAAATAAAATAAATTTATTAAAAAAAAAGACTTCCCCAAATTAGCTTCTTTGCACATCCTGTTTCCAGAAACAACCACACAAGCACGTATTTTGGAGAATCTATTAGATGTATTTAGGGTTCCGTTTAGTTTTATGACTCTTTAATAACATGAGCCTTTGAAGTTTACACACCAGAAGGAGCTGTCAAATTTTATGCATTAACTGACCTTGTTCAGCAGTTGAAGAGAAAAAAAAATCTCTCTTTTGTTTTCAGCTTATAATATTTTCTGGATGTATTGTGCAATGTCTTTGTTTTGGTTAAAATGCCTTAGTTGGAGAACAGTAAAAACATCTGAAAAAGCTTTTTTTTTTTTTTTTTTTTTAAATAAGTAGAGAAAGGTGTGATTAGAGGAGACTAGAAAGGCTTTTCTGATAGAGCACACTTTGCCCAAGGGGTCTACTGTTAGATTTCCATATATGTGGAATAAGTCATGCTTTTAAAATGCAACTGCTCTTTGGAGAGGTGCTATCAATCCTTCTCCTGCTGGTGGAAATTGTACAATTAACTTTCTTTCTGACTTCTGGGTAGATCAGATTCTGAGGACACAAAGAGTTTAGAGGGAGTGGTAAAGGAAAGTAGGGTTGATTTTTCAGGAACAGGGGTTTATCCAAAGAAGGCTTACCAGGGCATGCTAGGGTGTGTATGTACGTGTGTGTGTGTTTGCATGCCCTTTGAGTGAGCAGGTGCCAAAAAGGGTCATGGGCAGAAATCAGAGCTTTTCTTTGACCATTTTGTTTAGGTCCATATCTAGAGGATGGTGTCCTCTCTAGAGGACAAAACATTCTGGTCTATGGAGGATGTGTTTTATTTTACTGCCTCTTGCCCTCCTCCCATAAACAGAAATTCTACTTTGGAAATCCTTGATTTTGATAAAGAGAACAACAACTTCTTGGAATGAATGGAGTTAGGTTTCTCACCCTGTTTATACATTCCAATGAACATTTATGTACATTAATACAGTAATTTCCTCAAGTGGTGGAATGTTAACGGATCATTAATAATAAATATGCAAAGTTCATTCCTGAATTTACAGGTGCTGGTGGAAAATAGTCAAGGGCTAACCTAGTTGTCTATGAAAAAGCCTCTATTCTCATATGTGTGATATGCATAAATAAAGTTATGTGTACTGCCTTCCATCTGGGGAATCAAGATGCTATGCTATCAGCAAGCCCAGACTAGATGGCTAGTTCAATATCCAGCCTGTTTACTTTGGGGAAGAAACAGCTGTTCATAAAGCAATTTATATTAAACAGGTGCACCGTGGCTCTATCTAATGGACGTGAAAGGTACAGTGGAGATAATCTGTAGACTGCCATTCTGCCATTTCCTCTTGGAAAGAAAATGGGTTTCTAAAGAAAATGCCATTTGCAAACTATTTCTTAGATTTTTACATGTTTAATGGCTGTTTTTAAAAATTTTTATTTTATTTAATTTATTTATTGTTTTTGGCTGCGTTGGGTCTTCGCTGTTGCGTGCAGGCTTTCCCCTGTTGCGGTGAGTGGGGGCTACTTTTGTTGTGGTGAGCAGAATTCTCATTGTGGTGGCTTCTCTTGTTGTGGAGCACAGGCTCTAGGCGTGCAGGCTGTAGAGCACAGGCTCAGTAGTTGTGGCGCATGGACTTAGTTGCTCCGCGGCATGTGGGATCCTCCTGGACCAGGGCTCGAACCCGTGTCCCCTGCATTGGCAGGTGGATTCCCAACCACTGCGCCACCAGGGAAGCCCTTAATGGCTGTTGCTTGATTTTTTGGAACTAGGAGATGATTTACATCTAGCTAGCAATCAAGACTGTATTTTTATTTTTCTTGCCACCTGTATAATAACTGGATAGAGAGAGAAGAGGCTTATACACTTTTGGTACTTATCCTCCTTGTTGAATTAATGCATTTCATATAATTGTTGATTTTTGATATATTGGAGTTTAGGAGACTCATTTTAGTGATAAAATTGGGATGGCAAATGGCAGTTTAGTCGAATAACTGACATATACCCTGCAATTTATAACATGAGGTGACAAGCATGAGGACAAAATGCCAACGTGACAAGACTGGTGGAATAAAGCATAGACTGAGCCTGCATCCTTGATATTGTTGAACCACTGTGCTGACCTGGCCTGCATTTATCCAGATTTCATATTGTGGTAGTTAAATGTCTGTTGCTTGAACTCTGCTATTTGAGATTGTTTCTTGCAGCCAAACGCATTCCTAAGTGATCTGATGTCTCAAACCAAATTCCTCCCTTCCCATCTCCTCTCCTATCCTGCTCCTCTTCTTATATCCCCTGAGTTAATGGCATCCACCAATTGCCCAAGTCAGAATCTCAGGCATCTTTCTCAACTTCTTTCTCTATTTACCTACCTCCTTGAATATTGGCACTATTTCTTGTTCATCCTTTTTATCTCTGATCCCTAATACAATGCCTGGTACACAGAAGACACTCAGAATATGTTTGTTGAACTAAATTAAAGTGACTAGATATTTTAGTTCATGGATTAGTACACAGATACCAAGTAAAGTGAAGAGGATAATCTCGGGAGATATTTTATTTAATAGGCTATGGTGAGTTTTGATAAGCCAACCTTGCCTCTTATCACAGAATATTTTTCTACTGACTAAAAGTTTTTGCTCTTTTGATTATGTTTTTCACATAGACAATGTTGGACGAATACTGTCCTATTTTTCTTCTTGGACCCTTGTTTTAAAATTTTCCATGTTGAAATTGCCCTCTCATGACATTTCTGCTTCATAAATCAATACTATTGATTGTTACAGTTAGTGTTGCTCTTCCTATGTTTACCCTGACAGGCATTGTGCATCTTTATAATGGCTTCTGCTAATGTCTGCTCTCTTCTCTTATATTGGTTGATTCTATTAATCTTGTTCTCAGTATCTTGGGTAAGTTCTCTGCCTTTCTGTATACAGGGTGAGGATATAATGACAAGTGAAGGGGTTCAAGGTCTGGTAGGGAAATGGAGAGAATACCAGACTTGAAGTGGAAAAAAACTCCAGGGTTTGTGTAGCTGCAGCTCCTGTATGTATGATTTTAATCAAGTGAAGAAACACAATCAATTTTTAAATTTTTATTTTATTCAATTATTTATTTTTAATTAAAAAAAATTGAAGTATAGTTGATTTACAATGTTGTGTTAGTTTTAGGTGTACAGCAAAGTGATTCAGTTATATATATCTATTTTTTTTCAGATTCTTTTCCCTTATAGGTTATTACAAAATATTGAGTATAGTTCCCTGTGCTATACAGGAGGTCCTTGTTGGTTATCTATTTTATATATAGTAGTGTGTATATGTTAATCTCCAACTCCTGGTTTATCCCTCCCCTCTGGGGATTTATCTATTTCTTTTCCTGTTTGGTAAACATAAGTTTGTTTTCTATGTTTTTGAGTCTATTTCTGTTTTGAAAATAAGTTCATGTGTATCATTTTTTTAGACTCTACATATAAGCAGTATCATATTTGTCTTTCTCTGTCTGTCTTACTTAACTTAAATGTTAATCTCTATGTCCATCCAAGTTGCTGCAAACCTGGCATTATTTCAGTTTTTTATGGCTAAATTATACTCCATTGTGTATGTATACCACATCTTCTTTATCCATTCATCTATTTTTTTTTTATTATTGCCCAACTTCTACACCATTATTCTTTTTTTAAAACATCTTTATTGGAGTATAATTGCTTTACAATGGTGTGTTAGTTTTTGCTTTATAACAAAGTGAATCAGTTATACATATACATATGTTCTCATATCTCTTCCCTCTTGCATCTCCCTCCCTCCCATCCTCCTTATCCCACCCCTCTAGGTGGTCACAAAGCACCAAGCTGATCTCCCTGTGCTCTGCGGCTCTTTCCCACTAGCTAGCTATTTTACGTTTGGTAGTGTATATATGTCCATGCCACTCTCTCATTTTGTCACAGCTTACCCTTCCCCCTCCCCATATCCTCAAGTCCATTCTCTAGTAGGTCTGTGTCTTTATTCCCGTCTTACCCCTAGGTTCTTCATGACTGTTTTTATTTGTTTTGTTTTGTTTTCTTAAATTCCATATATATGTGTTAACATACAGTATTTGTTTTTCTCTTTCTGACATACTTCACTCTGTATGACAGACTCTAGGTCCATCCACTTTGCTACAAATAACTCAATTTCATTTCTTTTTATGGCTGAATAATATTCCATTGTATATATGTGCCATATCTTCTTTATCCATTCATCCGACGATGGACACTTAGGTTGCTTCCATCTCCTGGCTATTGCAAATAGAGCTGCAATGAACATTTTGGTACATGACTCTTTTTGAATTATGGTTTTCTCAGGGTATATGCCCAGTAGTGGGCTTGATGTGTTGTATGGTAGTTCTATTTTTAGTTTTTTTTTTTTTTTCTTTTTGCGGTATGCGGGCCTCTCACTGTTGTGGCCTCTCCCGTTGCGGAGCACAGGCTCCGGATGCGCAGGCCCAGCGGCCATGGCTCACGGGCCCAGCCGCTCCGCGGCATATGGGATCCTCCCAGATCGGGGCACGAACCCGTATCCCCTGCATCGGCAGGTGGACTCTCAACCACTGCGCCACCAGGGAGGCCCTATTTTTAGTTTTTAAAGGAACCTCCATACTGTTCTCCATAGTGGCTGTATCAATTTACATTCCCACCAGCAGTGCAAGAGTGTTCCCTTTTCTCCACACCATCTCCAGCATTTATTGTTTCTAGATTTTTTGATGATGGCCATTCTGACCGGTGTATCCATTCATCTATTGATAGACATATAGGTTGTTTCCATGTCTTGGCTACTGTAAATAGTGCTGTAATGAACATTGGGGTGCATATAGCTTTTTGGGTTACAGTTTTCCCCAGATACATGCCCAGGAGTAGAATTGCTGGATCATATGGTAACTCTATTTTTAGTTTTTTAAGGAACCTCCATAATCTTCTCCATAGTGGCTGCACCAATTTATATTCCCACAAACAGTGTAGGAGAAACCCAATCAAATTTTTTTCTTACATTTACAACAGGAAGCAGAGCTACACCTATCCTGTCCACCTCACAAAACTGTTGTGAGAATCAAGAGTGCTTCAAGTGTAAGGCTTATGTCATGTGTCTATTCCAGGGTGCAGTGACTTGCACTTGAACCACAGGACTGAGCAAGATTATTATAGAAGGGGAGAAGATGGATCCCCAATGGGAGGAAGGTTGGGCAAACAATAAATAAATTTCCCAAAGAGCTAGCTTATAGTACCCAGGTATACTATGAGATCTCTTGTGCTTGAGAAAAGTTGCCAATTTACTCTTTTCTATATGATGTAGGAGAAGTTACTAAAAGAAGGGATGGGAGAATAAATGTTTTCAGAGATATAAAACTCCTTGATAAGCTCCAAGTCCTGTTTAGATTTTCCTGGGATGGCCACACTTAGCTCCTAACGTCAGAATCCAAGGAGGGCTCTAAACTGGACCTCAGGTAGAGTAATTAGAACTGAAGTGGGACCCTTGTCCAAACTTCTCATGTTACAATAAAGAAACTGAGATTCAATGAAGGGAAATGACTTGCTTTAGTTCATAGGGCTAATCAGTATAGGAGCAGGACCTAGAACCCAGGTCTTTTAGCTGTTGTACTGAGAGATCCAACGATGTTACAATCATTTGTGCTGTATTTCCAAATAATTCATACTAGTTTAAGCACCAAGAATTTTTGAAAGACTTACTTTTTTATTTTTTCAAGGTTATCCCTACAGTCATGCTCATATCCCTTATTTATAATCCATCATTTTGTGAAGAGGAGAGAAAGTGGTGGGGATTACATTCCACCTTGGATACATCCATGAGAGTGTTTTGCCTGTGTGAGCATCCGTTGTGTCCAAATAAAAGAAGTTTAAATACTACAATGCCAGATCGTATGATGCTCAAGAGAGCCTCTGAGCATCCACCTTTTTGTGATTTCTTTTTCCTTTAAATGGAAAAATGTGACTCAATTTACCCTGGACACAATGTTGAATGGAAGAGGATGCTATGCGCCTGAACACCCACTACTCAAGAGGCCTCAGCTAATTTTTTTTTTGTGTGTGTGTGTGTGTGTGGTATGAGGGCCTCTCACTGCTGTGGCCTCTCCCGTTGTGGAGCACAGGCTCCGGACGCGCAGGCTCAGCAGCCATGGCTCACGGGCCCAGCCGCTCTGCGGCATGTGGGATCTTCCCGAACTGGGGCACGAACCTGTGTCCCCTGCATCGGCAGGCGCACTCTTAACCACTGCGCCACCAGGGAAGCCCCATCAGCTAATTTTTAATCTCCTTTTTTTCATCTGGAACCTCACATCTCATTGGGTATTTTTGCTACAAACTTTTGCATATTTGTTTATTAATTTCATTCATACTTTCATTTCTTAGCAAATATTTAGAGAGCCTAAATGTGTCTGACACCAAAAAATATAGATTACCAAATAAAGAGATAATTTGCTGGTGTTTATACTTCTATAATTTTAGGTTCCAAAACTGAGTAAAAATGATTATTATTTTTTTAAAAGTACTGGAACAGTATTAAGACTCTAGTGTGCCATTTTCATGATTATCCTTCTTTGGCAAACTCTGCTGTAGGACACATTACAACACATAGTGAAATAGAGTACACTTAAGTGGACATTTAATAACTGTCGATAATGATGATGGTGATGATGATGACGGTGATCACAGTGACAAGGATGACATAATGATGGCACCTTGCAATTTGTGGTAAACAATGGCAAATACATAGAAACTTCTGTTTTTGTTGTCTTCCAGACAAGTGCCTGAAAACATTAATTAACTGGAGAGATTGCTGCAGAGTCTCTTGGTAACAGGCAGCCTTTAATCCAGGCAAATAGTAGAATCAGTATTAGCTGGATGTCTGGAATAAACCATAAATTGTATGAATTACAGTTTTTCATGGTAATTATCATCTCCAAAGAGGGACCTCTTGGGAGATGATAAATACCTTTGGGGAATTTCAGGGCGAGGTCAATGTGGTAATGAGAACTGGACAGGGTCAATGTGGACTCTAGAGTTTGATTCATCAGCCATTAAGCAGTATCTTTGATGAATCATCATGGCATTGGATCCCCGTGGTCCCATGGCATTTGCTGTTGTTAGCTACTCTGAGGCCATGGGTAATTGGTAACAGGACTTTGAGTCAAGTGCAAAGGAAGAGTAGCTGCTCTAATTGCATTACCGAAGAACCTGGATCTGTTGCAAAATCTGGGTCTTGTCTGTTCCCATCTCATATAATTATTTGTTGGAGGGATAGATGAATGCTTGCTTCTCAGACCACTAGGGTAATAGAATCCTTTGCCAGCCTAACAGACTCAGATTTTGTACACAAGTCTATAAAATCTTATATAATGTGTCCTGACATGGCATTTTGGCTAACACATTTTCTTTATACTTTAAATTATTTCACAGAGGGGGCTACTTTAAATCATATGTCAAACAAAACAAGGGCACTTGATATGAATCTGTCCTCCCAAGTCTTGGGCAAGAACTCATCTTCCTCAAATTTGGGCCTTTGGAGTATTTATTTCAAATTAGGACTAATAAAGAAGTGAAATATTATCAATATTATTTTGTTGCTTACCGTATCTGCCTTCTGCAGGGGCAGCCAGGGCTAATGAAAGTGAGGGGTGGAGATTGAAAAAACAGGAAATGCTCAACTTTGTTGGGCATCGGAGGAGACACGGGTTGAAGTCTGTGTTGACACAGCATCAACTCACTGGCCTGGGAAGACAATGTAAAGGGGTCCAGGCATCTAATCAGTAGGGAAGGGAAAAATGACTAGACATAAATTATAACACGATACATTTTTTTCCCAGAAAAGAAATTAGTTTACAGTTATGCCATGTGTTACCACAGCTCAGGTGCCTGCCCCTCACCCGATCAGCTCCAACAGCTGCCTGGAGAAGGCAGTGAATCTTCATAATCACCATTTCAGGCAGGGAGTTTTTACCCCTTTTCAGAGATGAAAATAATAGCTAAGAGACTTTACAAGTGGTTTGCATGAGTGATGATGTCATTTGATCCTCCAAACACACCTGAGACGCCAGTAGCATTACTAACTTCATTTTACACATGAGGAAACTGAGGCTTAGAGATGTTACATCAGTTGCCCAAGGTTTCAGAGGCACCCCAATCAGTCTTCCCTGAAAGCCAGTCATACTGATCCTTTGTTGATTCAGATGGGGAAACGAGGCTCAGAGAGGTTCAGTGAATCACTCAAGATCACACAGTACATAGCAGAATTAGGATCAGATTTAGGTCAAATATTTTTAAGTTTAATGCAGTGGTGTTCTATTTTTCTTATCCTTACAAACTTGAGGGACAGGACTTAGCAAGGTGGTATCAATGGTGCCATCCTCATCATTTGAAACAGCCCCCTGAGTCTGATAACTTTTTCAACCCATATTCCCTAGAAAACAGAAAATTAGGCAAAGCTTCAGAGGCTAAAGTTTTACTGGGAAGTGTAATTGAAGGATACTAAGAGGGAAAAGGGATGTGAGGCACGGAGGGACTGGAGGCAGATATAACGTGGTGATTATCGGTTTGGCCACAGCTTCATGAGAAAACACAGTCAGGTACTCACTTCCGTGGCATGCTTCCAGCCAAACCATAGAGGACAGCACCTCAGAGAAAGGAAGGGAGAAGAATTCTTCTGACAGCTCTTTCCCATTTTCCGTCTCTTACTGTTTACTCTTTGCCCCACGAGGCATGAACTAACTCCCACACAGTTCTGGGTTTGCTACCTGGCTTCTGTGGGTGGCTGCTGGAGAAGTTAGAGGTTTTGTGGGTTTGGTTGGGTTAGATCCAGGGACCTGAGCTGTTGCTTCTAGCAGAGTCTGGCCTTCACCCGGAGAGAGACCAAGACAGCCAACAAAGCTGGACGGTGAAGTGGTCAGGGACCCAGGAGGCAGATGAGGCTGAACAGATCCGGGGAGACACATAGCTGTGTGTAAGACACTGTCAGACCATCCTCTGTGCTCTGGCTCTCATGCCATAGCAGTGAGCCTTCTCAGAAGACCGTTTGCCTCTCATTTTGTCCCTGACATGCTCTCATTTTGTCCCTGAGAGGGGAGGTACAAACTCAGTTGGTCACAGAATCCACGTCACTTGCAATCTCCTAAAAACACTAAAAGCGGGTGAGTGAACTAAGCTACTAACTATAGCTGATCCCAAGGACATAATTGATACCCATCACCAGCCTCTTTAACCACCCGTTTTAGATTTCCTTCTTCCTAGGCAAACACATTGGCTGGTCTTTGTTGCTAGTCTGGTAGGAGTTCCAGACCTTTCTCCCTAAGTGGTCTGAGTGCTTGGTTGCTTTGTCTTTGTGGTCTGTAGGAGTTACTGTAACTGTCTGTGAATAGCTATTACTGAGCAATGTGAGTATTAAGAAATGACCTGCTGGGGCTTCCCTGGTGGCGCAGTGCTTGAGAGTCTGCCTGCCGATGCAGGGGACACGGGTTCATGCCCCGGTCCGGGAAGATCCCACATGCTGCGGAGCAGCTGGGCCCGTGAGCCATGACCACTGAGCCTGCGCGTCCGGAGCCTGTGCTCCGCAACGGGAGAGGCCACAACAGTGAGAGGCCTGCGTAACGAAAAAAAAAAAAAAGAAAAAGAAATGACCTGCTGAATCCCCTGGGTTCAACAAATAATCCTTTCATCTTATTGTGTAGTAGCAACCTGAATGCCTCATGGTAATCACTGTTGATTACGTCAGCAGGAAGTACCTTTTTCTCTGCCTGCTGGTCCATGGTCATAAGGAGCCCAAAGTGGCCAGGTGCTAATAATCACAGCTTCCAAGTCAATGGGATCCTTCTCGCGTCACTTGGTGGAAGTGTTTGCCACCTCCCCCAATCCCAACCCCAAAGAGAAATAGAAACTCTAACTTCACAGAGCTTGACTTTTTAGCACAAGGAATAAAAATTCTTCTAGGGAGAGTAAGAGTGGGAGGAACAACTCCTGCCACCACCTCTTGGTTCCTTAGATCCATGGGGTTGGGATATTGGAGACAGAGCACCATATATTATATTGCCCTTTGATCCTGTGAATAGATTTAACCGTGGAGAACAGTGCCCCAACTGTGTATCCCAAGCAGGCTCTTTATCTGCGTCTTCCATAGGCTCTGCCATTGTTCTTTCAGGTCTTCTGCTTCTGGTCATGGGGGACATAGTAGGACTAGTGAACCCTGTGGCCACGGGCCCATTGTCACACCTCCTTTATGTTAAAATGGACCCCTTTGTCTGAGGTGTTATAGTATGGAATAACAAGTTGATGCATTAGGAATCCTGTAAACCTCCAGTTGCTGGAGCTGACAGAGGCAATGCAGGCAGGGAATATGATCTGGAGTAAATATTGATTCTGATAGAGATAAACCACTGTCCCCTTAAGGTGGAAGGTGTCTAATGTTGAATGGTGCCATATTGAGGGCTCAGCATTGGTCTTTGCATCTGGGGGTTGAGTACTCAGCTGTGGCAGTAGCTAGATTCGTCTTGGTGGGAGGGAACCTATGTTTTTGAGCCCATGCAGAGCTGCCATCCCTGCCACCACAGACACTTGGTTCATTCACTCCGTTCATATTGAGGTGTCCTTCAGAGCTTGGCTGACACCCATAGGATGTATCATCTTGTCCATCGCTCTCTGAGCTCCTCCTCTGCAGTAGATAATTTCTGGTGAACAATCCCAGGAGACACAAACATTCATTTTTGTGCCCACTCTCATCCATCCTTCCATAGCCCTTCTCACCAGACCTCACTGTAACTGATCTTTCAGACCTGCTGGCATCAAGGCCCTGAACAATTAGCCAAACCATTTGTTAATGTCCAAGTCCCTGTTTACATCCATACCTCAGGCCAACTCTCCAACCAACTATAGTTCTTGGAAATCTGCCCACTGGCGGATTTGCCCTCACCAGTGTTTTCTGAGGCGTCCCCAAGTGAAGCTGTAATGTGGCAACCAAACATTTCCAACTAACACCATCATATCATGCTGACTCCCCTGTGAACTAAGTCTTTCCTTCCTCTGATGTTTGTTCACAGAGAGCTTCTCAAGAAGCCATGCATGTGGAGAGGGAGAGGCATCAGTCCAACAGTAGTAGGAATCTGGGTCTCCTGTTCACGTGAGTTACACCTTGTGGACCAGCCTAAGCCTGGTCTCCAAGTAGCACAGACACTGTGACCCAATGAATCAGACATTGCCCAGCTTGTCATGGGCAGCTCAAGTTGTGTTGTCCCATGTGGATGCTCACTCAGCCTCTAGCCAGTAGAATGTCAAGAGATGTATTTCAAACTGAGAGCAGTTCTCTGCCATAGGTCATAGGTTTGCTCCAGGGCTGTAGGGATCTGTGCTGTTTTGCCTGGAAATGTAATCCTGCTTTCTCTCATCCTTCTTTGGATTATCTTAATTGTGTTTGCTTAACTGGTTTGCTTCTCTGAACGTAATGTCATCGTTGTATATGACATTACTATAAATTATTGGAAAAGTCTAAGACCCTTTACTGGTGACCATTTATAGAGTATTGGTACTTTATTTTAGAACTATTTTGTCATCCATCAAATAAATTAGCATATGAATTTCATTTGGAGGGAACGATTGTTTGCATGTCAATACAAACAGTAAAGGGGAGAGGGGACTGGGAAAGAGAGAAGGTGAAAGAGACATTTTGCAGTTTATCAAGGTACGATAACTCTCCTTATGCTCTTAATCTTGGAAGGGTGGGGTGGTAGAGAACATTACTGGGGGAAAGTTTTATTTTAGCAGATCCAGGTGATATGCAGGCAGATCTTTACTGCAGGCTGAAGTCAGTGGTCATCCATCCAAGTTAAGTCCCTCCTTGGGGAGGGAAAGTGTGAGTGGTTCATTTACTTCACTCAGCTCATTCCACCATCCTGAATGGGTGTGGTGCTCCTTCACTAGATACTGTGTGGTCCCTAATGCTGCCACCTCTTCCAATCTAGTCCAGGAGCAAGCATCTCCCTTATGGGTTCCTTCTCTTCACCTTGATCCACCTTGTCTCCCCAAAGACCTCTTCCCATGACCACAGCTCTAAACCTCAATCCCTACTCTATTTTTGGCCCTGAGTATCAGTCATTCAGCTGCATGTGATTTTCCCCAGGATGAAACTGGAATAAAAAAGGATGAATGGAAATGTCACTCATTGGTCTAGCCTCAGGATCAAGTATCTATACTATCTTTGGATCTTTCATAATTTCGGCTTTTTTCCTGGGTGTTTTTATGGAGATCATGTGATGATTAAATTGATGAGCTCTGGAACAAGATTGCCTGGGTCTAAAACCCAGCTCTGCCAATTAGCTGTGTGACCTGGGGCAAGGCTTTAACCTCTGTTCCTCAGTTTTCTCTTCTATAAAATGAGGAAAATAAATATGTCCATAATGTAGGATTTTGTGAGGATTAATAAATTAATGTGTGTAAATTACTTAGAAGAGTGTCTGGCATGTCTTAAGTGACTTAAAAGTGTTTGCTATCATGTCATCTTTTCCTCTTCTTCTTCTTCTGCTAAAAGCAATATGTTTCTTCTTTTTTCCAGTTGTATTTCAAAAGATTCTCTTCTACTATCCCACATAATATGGAACCAGGCCTTAGAAAGAGGGTGGATATATACCATGCCAAATTTGGGAATGGAGGAGAGAAAACAAATCCTATTAGTAGAAAAACATTGGCAAGTCAATGTGTAAAGTAATAGGGAAGACTATAACACTTTGTTAGGCCCTGGAATGTGTAGACATTAATTTGCTTAAAAGCACTAATGAATCTAGATAGTCAAGGGTGGAATTATAAATGATTTATTCTGGTAAGTTTGATCATGAATGTATTAATCATTTGAATAATGATTTATACATTTGGAGAAAGAGAAACTGGGAGCCAGAACACTGTTAGATTCTTTTCCAATTTTCATTATTACTTATTGTTTCTATTGTCAAGTAGAGGGAAAAAAAGTCAAGCTACTCTTTTACTTTTGAAGGTGATGTGATTGGTATATTGCAAAGTTGGGTTTAGTACATTGTGAAGATGTTCATGACAAGTTGAAAAAATCAGGAGATAAAATTTCCTTTTACTTTACACACTTAAAACGAAACTAGAAGTTTATTTTTTAGTTTTATTTAGAGAGGAATTAAAATTCAAGAATAAGTTCAGCATGTTGCCATAGATGGAAAAGACTGAGGATCAATGAGCTGAATTTGATGGTTTGTTATTACATGTGTTCAGACGTTCTCCCACAAACACACAATTACTAAGAACAAAAGAATTAATTTCTTTCTAAAAGGCTTCTTTTCAAATAAAGTTTTGAATTTCAAAAGGAAAGAAAAAAGCAAAGCCATTTTGTATAGTGTTGGCATTTAATAAGTACTTAATTATTTGTTTGATACTTAGATTTAAGTTAAGATATATTAACTTAATGTTGTAAATTGTTTATATAAATGACTGCAATTCTTCTTCTTCCCTGGATGCATGCTGTTTCGCAAAGTGTCTCTTGATTCTCTCATCAGGAAGTGAAGTCTATGTCCCCACTCTTTGAATATGAACTGGCCTTGTGATTTGTTCCAATAAAATACACTGGACACGATGCTGTTCCAACTCCAAGCCTAGACATTAAGAAGACTTCAGTCTCTTTGGAAACCTCTAACCACCATGTGAAAAGCTAAGCTAGCCTGGTGGGGAATAAGAGGCTTACTAAATGCCACATGACCCATGGCCATGGTGACAGGTAGTCAGTCACCGGATATATCAATGGGACCATCCTGGATCAGGCAACCTGCAGAAGCAAAATTACCTAAATTTGACTGCAGCTGTTTGCAGCTGCAAGAGCAAGTCTGGGCAATATCAGACGAACCACCCTACTGAGCTCAGGCTAAATTGTCTACCTGTAGAATAGTGTGTTAAGTAAAGGTAGTTGGTATCAGGTTTGGAGCAAGAGCTAAGATTCACTGAGAACTTACTATGTGCCAGGCACCTTTCTAAGTGCTTTACAGTTATTGGCTCACTTTATCCTCATAACAACCCTGTGTTGAAGTTACAGAAGAAAGAAGTAGCCTGAGGCTACTTAGATTGGTATGATTCATCTATAACCCAAGGAATACCAAAGGTTGCCAGTAAACCAACAGAAGCTAGAAGAGAGGTATAGAACAGATTCTTCCTCATAGCTCTCAGAAGGAGTAATCTTGTTGATACCTTGATCTTGGACTTCTAGCTTCCAGCACTGAGAATAAGTTTTTGTTGTTTAAGCCACCCAGACTGTGGTACTTTATTACTATACCCTAGAAAAATAATACAACTGTGTTCATATGCTCCATTTCTTTGGCTGTTTCACTGTGATACAGAATTCCTCAACCTGCTCTCAGAGCTCATTAATTTGTTCTACAGCAGTGTCCATTCAGTCTGTTATTTGGCCATTTACATTTTCAAGACTGATTACAGTTCATTTTCATAACAGCCTGTTCTTATTTCATGGATACAACAAACAATTTTTTTCGAAGTTCTTTTCCTTTGAGATGTATTAGATAGGATGGTATTCAGTTTTAAGTAACAGAAACCACAATAAACTGTAACTTGAACAAGTAATAGGTGTATTTTTCTCATGAATTAAAAAGTCCATAAATGAGCATCCAGGGCTGTCATCTGAGGATTAGGCTCCTTCCATCTTTTTAGCCTACAATTCTGAGTATGTGGACTTCATTCTCATGGATGTAAGGTGGCTCTTGCACTTCACAGCATTGGGTATGCATTTCAGGCCAGAATAGAAAAGATAGAATACAAAGGAAGGTTTGGTGTCTATATTAGAAGAAAAAAATCATGACAAAATTCCCAAATTATAGTGAGTTAAAGAAAAAACTTACCTATCTTGTGTATTAATGAAATCCGGAGGTAGGTGGTCCAGAGGTGACATTCCATCACATAGTGCCGGAACCTAGGTTCCTTTAATCTTTTTGTTCTTCCATCCAAAATATGTGGTTTTAAAAATTTGATCCAACATGGCTGCTCAAGATCCAGCCATCATTTCTTTATTCCAGCTACCAAGAAAGTGGGAAAGCAAGGAGGATATGAACTTACATCCACTGGCCAGAACTTAGTCCCCTCTCCCCTAATGCTGTCATTGGCTTGGCTAAAATTAGGGGTTCTGAAATAAATTAAAGAAGAGAAAAATGAATATTAGGAGACAACTGGTCAGCTCTGTTACAATTAGGGAAGCAAATCGTACCCAGAAATATCCAGCAGACTTTCATCTTACTGGCTAGATCTATGTCCTCTGACATGGTTGAGAAATAGAGTTCTGTTAAATCATTCAATCAATCAATCAAGATTCTGGTAGTAAGGAAAAGGGGAGAATGGATATTGGTCAGGCAACTAGTAAGTCAGTCACATTTGTGTATAAGTTTCTCAATTTATGAAGTGATGCTTCTTTCATGGTATTTGCCTTTCTTATATTATTAGTGATTCCTGGTTATATGACCCCTCCTCTTATAATTGGTGTGCTAATTTATGAATGTGGGAGTTCCTGTTATCATGCCTCTGAATGTTGCATCAGTTTATCACAGATTGACTGCCTCCAGTGATTTCAGGGGAGGATTCCCTGCACTCAGAATATTCTGGTCTTTTGGGGGTGGAGACATCACCATCCAACCTGGGTCCTTGCCAAGAGCCCACATTCACTGCTGCTACCTGGGGACTAACGACTTCACTAGTTCACTACCTGCCCACGGGGAGAATGACTGACCTCCCGAATGGACCTTTGGTGGAACCTCAACAAATCACCTCAAGAATTCATCTTCAGGCTCCTGTAGGCTCTCCTTATCCACCACTTCAGAATTGAGTGTCCCCAGAGTAGCTGCTGTCTTTTGCAGAAGTTCTCTGATGTACAGGTTTGGGTCATTTTTTGAAATTAATTAGTTTTCCCCCCAGCTTTATTGAGATATAATTGACATATAATATTGTGTAAATTTAAAGTATACAACGTGTTGATTTGATCCATTTATCCATTTCAAAATGATTACCACTATAGCTTTACCTAACACCTCCATCCTGTCATATAATTACAATTTCTTTTTTGTGATGAGAACACTTAAGATCTACTCTGTTAGTAAATTTCAAATATAATACAGTATTATTAGCTATAATTATAATGATGTATATTAGGTCCCCAGAACTTGTTAATATTGTAGCTGGAAGTTTGCACCCTTTGACCAACATCTCCCCATTTCCCCCACCCCCAGCCCCTGGTAACTACCACTCTACTCTCTGTTTCTATGAGTCTGGCTTTTTTAGATTCCGCATGTAAGTGACATCATAACAGTATGTCTCTCTCTGACTTATTTCATTTAGCATAATGCTCCCAAATTTCATCCATGTGGTTGCAAATGGCAGGATTTCCTTCTTTCTCATGGCCAAATAATATTCCATTATATATATGTATCACATCTTCTTTATCTATTCATCCATTCATTGACACTTAGGTTGTTTCCATATCTTGGCTATTCTGAACAATGCTGCCATGAACACAGGGACCAGGGCAGGCAGCAGTGATGGCCGGAGCAGGTGGGATGCGCATCCTTGGCTGTGGGTGACTGTGCAGTGGCAGGGGCCGGATGCAGACACACATGTTGTGATGGGGGCCAAGGCAGGCAGCAAGGGCCGTGGCCAACTACAGGCTCACGGGCAACTGTGGAATCTTGGCTGTCGGTGTGCTTTCCTGTGGCTGCAGTCTCCTGGAGGTGCGGGGAGGCGGCTTCAGGTACAGATGGAGTACCTAGCCCTGAGCGTGTGCGTGGCGATGGGGCTCAGCTGCAGGGGTCTAGGCTGGTGTCTTGTACTCATGGAGACACAGAGGCCTGGGCAATGCAAATCCTACACTCCAGTGGTGTTGCAGGGCTGGGGGCATCAGCGAACATGAATACTTGTAGGGCAAAGGCTGATGGAATCTGCAGGGGGTCCGTGGTGGCTGTGCTGGCCGTTAGTCTCTTCATTGGTGAAATCTGCTGGGTCTGTCTGCAGGTCACTGAGAACCACAATCACTCCAGCTCTGTGACTGCTCTTGGCAGCCCTCACTTTTCTTCCGTGTTCTTAGCCATCTCTGTACCTTTCAGCGTTGCCCATCTGGGTGGAGTGAAGCTAAAGCAGGACCTTTGTGCCTGTCCCAGAGGCTGGGGAATCTAGTCACTCGCCCTGCTCTTCGTTTCCTCTTTCTAACTGGGAAGTTCCCTCTTGGCACTAAGCAATGGGATGGATGTTGAAGGCAAAATGAAGCAGTCTTCGTTCTTTTTCTTTTTTTTTTTTTTTTTTTTTTTTTTTTTTTTTTTTTTTTTTTTTTTTTTGCTGTACGCGGGCCTCTCACTGCTGTGGCCTCTCCCGTTGCGGAGCACAGGCTCCGGACACACAGGCCCCGCGGCCATGGCTCGCGGGCCCAGCCGCTCCGCGGCATGTGGGATCCTCCGGGATCGGGGCACGAACCCGCGTCCCCTGCATCGGCAGGCGGACTCCCAACCACTGCGCCACCAGGGAGGCCCCGTTCTTTTTCTTATGTGGTTATTCTCAGGTTTTTTGTTCCACTGTTCTGCTGAAGTTTTTTAAGTGGACTCCCGGGTCCTCCCAGAGCTGTTTTCGTTTGTGGATAGCTGTCTAATTGTTGATTTTTGTTAGGGGACAGAAGCTAAGGTCTTGTATGTTGGTGTTGTCATTTTGGTGACATCACTCCTCCTGGGGCTTTGGTTTTTATTTGAAATCCAATCTCATTTTACTTTTATATATAGGCAATATATAAAAGTAATTTATGGGGCTTCCCTGGTGGCGCAGTGGTTGAGAGTCCGCCTGCGGATTCAGAGAGCACGGGTTCGTGCCCGGGTCCGGGAAGATCCCGTGTGCCGCGGAGCGGCTGGGCCCGTGAGCCATGGCCGCTGAGCCTGCGCGTCCGGAGCCTGTGCTCCGCAGCGGGAGAGGCCACAACAGTGAGAGGCCCGCATACCGCAAAAAAAAAAAAAAAAAAAAAAAAAAAGTATGGGCTTCCCTGGTGGCGCAGTGGTTGAGAGTCCGCCTGCCGATGCAGGGGACGCGGGTTCGTGCCCCGATCCCGGAAGATCCCACATGCCGCGGAGCGGCTGGGCCCGCGAGCCATGGCCGCGGAGCCTGTGTGTCCGGAGCCTGTGCTCCGCAACGGGAGAGGCCACAGCAGTGAGAGGCCCGCGTACAGCAAAAAAAATAAATAAATAAATAATAAAAAAAAAGTAATTTATGGCTCCCTGAGAGTACCTCTATGGTAGATAAAATAAACACAGAAGTTTTTCTGTCATTTCTAGGGATTTGGGGCAGACCTGTGTATATACTCAGCCCACCCACCCTGTTAATCCAATCCTCCATTGTCATTCTCTACTATGTATTGATCAATAATAGGTTGAATATAATGTTGATGTCATAATGGGTGTTAATTTCCTTTGGCTAATGTAACAAATTGCTATAAACTTGGTAGCTTGAAACAGCGGAAACCATGTTATCACTGTTCCGGAGGTCAGAGCTCTGAAATCAAGGTCGTGCTCCCTCCAAAGGCTCTAGAATCCTTCCTTGCCTATTCCAGCTTCTGATGGCTGTAGGTACTCCTTGGCTTGTGGCTGCATCACTACAGTCTCTGCCTCCGTCTTCACATGGGCTTCTGCTCTTTGTCTTTGTGTGTCTGTATCATCTCTTCTATCTCTTATAAAGATACTTGTCATTAGATTCAGCGCCTTCCTGGATAATCCAGGGGGATCTCATGTAAATATCCTTAACTTAGTTACATCTGCAAACACCCCTTTTCCAAATAATTTCACATTCAGAGTCTGGGTATTAGGATGTGGACATATCTTTTGGGGGGCCACCATTCAACCAAGTTGAACATTTGGAAAGCAAAGTTAGAGATACTCTAGTGTAACACATTGCAGCATGGAGCCGCAAACATTAACATTATATGTCACACAATGAATATCAGCTCCCATAGACTCATTTAAACTTTTCTCCAACTTCTCTTACATTGTTACCTTATCTGCAGAGATATCTTATAAAAAAGCAAAAGAAGAGTATGCTCACTCACTTACCAGAGACCTTTAACTGCCAGTTTGCTGTACCCTTATGTCCTGAGAGGAATAGATAATAGTAATCAAACAACTCATTCTTTTCCTTACATCGTACTAAATCTTATATCAGCATTTGCTCAGTAACTAAACCCTATATCAGCATCTGCTCAATAATCACACGTGATTTTCTCTTGTGAGGTTAGGGGGAGAGCTGTGAAAGGAACTGAATTATAGTGAACCAGAGTGGAGCCTTTGCCTTGCAGGTGACTCAGTTACAAGTAAGGCTTTTCAAATTCTTGAAGCAAGATCACTTTGGATAATGCCAAGCTACCATTCTACCCCAGCAGCTGATCATCTCAGCAGCAGGTTCTCTGGGGCTTTGGTTTAACCCAGCTTGGGGGTCATTTCTTCCTTTTGTAAGAGGCAGTCAGCATCCTGCTGTGAGAATTTCTTTTGAATGGTCTGGATTCTCTGTGGCCCTACACAGCATCCCATGAGGTGCTCTTTTTCCTGGGGGTAATTTGCAGGTAGAAGGATTGAGGTGATGGGATAAGGTGTGAAAGGACTTTACTGGTAAGAAAACTTCTGGGAAATGTGAGGCCCCTTAGGGAACTGGAGAGTTGGGTTTGGTGTGGTCAGACTACCTGCCAGGGTCTGGTTTTCTTCCCAGTGACTAAATAGTCATTAATTTATCCTTGACTTAAAACCCCAGGAGGTTTAGATAACTTATTGGATGGAACCTGGCATTTCTGGCCCAACAGTGTGGCTGGTTACATTATAGCCAGTGCTCCAAAGTGGTAACCATGTGATAGGACCGGAAGATGGGACCATTTATGATTAAAGAGCCTGTTTCAGCAAGAGTTCATGGTGCTTCCCTCTCTCCTCTCTCAGGGATACCACCAGGCAGAGGCAAGGGGTACAGGGACTGTGAAGGTTGACAGGAGACAAGCCAGGTCCATTTCATTGCTCAGGGTTCACTGAGACTTGAACTAGGGGATAGAATCAAAGAGTGAACTCACTGTTTAGGTAGATGATGTAGGACTCATGGAGAAATCATTATGTGTTTGTAATAGGATGCTGAATGGGACTTTTCACCTCGGTTTAGAATTTTGGCCAAAGCACAAATCAGCGAACATTATAACAAGGGCCATCTCTGAGCAGGATGTTCTAAGATACGGCAGAACTGGTATAACCACCAACCACCAGTCCACTGCCCCACCTCAGCTGGTATAACAAGAGGATTGGGAAAGGGAGTGAGTCATTTGAGAGTCGGGTCTCTTGGAGGATGCATATTTGTGATGAGAGGTTTACCATCTTCTGGAAGCTCAGGGTGGGGACAGTGAGAAGAGACTCATTTTTAAAGATTAGGAGGTGCCCATGAATGGAGGAGGCTAGCTCCTCCTTCCCTGTTTGGACATCTGCTTGGGCAGTGGAACTGACAGTCTACACGTGTCCCTACCTGAGCGGAGGATAAGCAAATTGGAAAGCAATGTCAGGGCCAGGTGGTGGGTGGGGTGATCGGAGAGGGCTGCGCTCACAGCAGTTGGCACGGCTGACTAATGAGGTACCCATGGGTCATCTGGACCTTGCCGAGGGTGCTTGAGCCATTCGCTGGGCTTCACTCTCCCAAGAGTTTGCCAGCTGGACCTTCTGGAACTCTGGCAACAGAAGCTGTAGGTGGTTTGCTGGTGATGGAATCAAGGAGAAGGGTGAGTGAAAGATTTCTAGGGAACTTGCTCTCCCACAGCGGGGAACCAGGCTGGGCAGAGAGGCCTTAATCAGCATTTGGATGTTTGCTTTCCGAGGGCACAGTGGGTCAGAGGGATTGTGACAATGAACAAGAAAGAAAAGTGACCTTTCCCAGTCAGGGAACCAGACAGTCTGAGACAGGTGCTCTTTCTTTCCTCTGCACTGGAAAAGCTAGAAGCTTTAGAAAGGTAAACAGGAGGAGTGTAAAGAAGAGACCGTGTCCCTTCTCTGTTTCAAGTCCCTGGAGCCACAAGCACGGTGTGCTTTGGGGAAAGGGAAAACCTGAATTATATATGAAATTGATGATTGCATTTGGACTGGACTAAGTTTTCACAGATGAAAATACTTGGAAACAAATGGAATCTGACCACGATGTCCTTCAGCACCCCACAGGGATACAAGCGGTGACTTGTAAGTGCAGGTTAAATTGAACAGCTTAGTACTTCTGTCCACTTCCAAGTTAATAGTGGATTTGAGGCCGGATGGAGGCTCACACTCAAAGCTCTTTTTATTTTTTTTAATTTTTTTGAATTTTATTTAATTTATTTTTTTATACAGCAGGTCCTTATTAGTCATCAATTTTATACACATCAGTGTATACATGTCAGTCCCAATTGCCCAATGTAGCAGTTAATAAGAGACTTCATCTACCTTATGACTGGGTGGGATGAATAGTAGTGTTGATGCAGGGGCTAGGATTATTTTTTCAATCGAAACCTGATGTTTAGAAATAGCATAGTATTTTCCGAACTCTTCCATGAATTTTTTGTCATTTTTTAAGGAATTTAAAACGTGGAGCCCTGGAAACATCTTCACATGTAGCACCTGAAAATATTGTTTTGTTTTCTATGGTATTTGTATTTTCAAAGAAATTGCTCTTGATCAATTCCACTATTTTACTAATTTGTTAATTTCTACTTTTACGAATTTCTTTCTTTCTTAGGTTGATTTTTTTTTTACATTGATTTTGCTTTTTCTTTGCTTCTTTAGTTCAGTACTTTATTGTGAGCCACTTTCCTCTGTACAAACATTTAGTGATATAAATTTTCTTCAGATAACAGCTAGGGTCGTTTTCATACATTTTAGGATGTAGTGTTATTATTATTACTTAGTAGTAAACATTATGTAAGAGTTGATTTTCTTCTTTGAACTAAGAATTACTTAGGAGAATGGTCTTTAATTAATTTCTAAGTGGTTAAATTTTGTTTCTGTCAGCTTCAAAACTTTACCAAGTTTTTTTTTGCATTGTGAACAAAGAAGTTGACAATTTCTGCTCTTTGAAATTTATAAAAACTTTCTTTGTAGTATAGTATGTGACAAATTTTTATGTTTTTTTTCATGGGTGTTGAAAAGTAAGTTGTTTTGTCTATAGAATTGAGGGTTAGTTACCAGCACTTAAATCAGTCTTACTAATGACAGAATTTAAATCATATTTATCATTATTTTGCCCAGTTGGTCTGTTGAAAATCAGAATGGTAAGTGAAATCCTTCTACTGTTATTAAATTTATGTGACTTTATTCTTGCCTTATTAAATGTTTTTGCTTTATGTAAAGAAAGTTCATGGAAATAATATCCCTATTTTGAGTTGTACTCTTCGTCAATATAAAATCATTTGATTTCCCTTGAGGTATTTAAAAACACTTATGCAGCAGCAATTTTATTATGATAAATGTTTGTTGTAAAATTTTAAAGTAATATAGACTTGTGTAAGTGGAAGCCAAGATCTTCTTGTTGCTCCCAAGAATTTTATTCCCCTGATGTTCCATTATTAAAAGTCTGTTGTATAATCTTCCAGACTTTAAAAATCCATATATAAATAATTATTTTTTTCATATTATATTATGTAATCTACTTTTGAAATTCAATAATATGATATGGATAGCTGTGTCATTTGTTAATGGCCACCCATTACTTAATTTTTTAAATTTACCATAGTTATTTAACAATTCTCCTTTTAATAAATCTTTAAGTTAGCATTTTTTTTTTTGCTATTATAAACAACTTTAGATCTTGGATTCTGTTTTTGTCTGATAATAATTTTATGAAACTCTATTCTCTATTTTCATGAGCCTGATGTACCTTTGCACATTCATTTAAAAAAATACTGCTTTTGAAAGCTTACAAGTACAGTATGTTTTTATTACTTTCTCTATTCAAATGTCACCTTATCCATGAGGACTTCCCTAAGCATGCTTTAAGAAATAGCGCTTCCGGGCTTCTGTGGTGGCGCAGTGGTTGAGAGTCCGCCTGCCGTTGCAGGGGACACGGGTTCATGCCCCGGTCCGGGGTGATCCCACATGCCGCAGAGCGGCTGGGTCCGTGAGCCATGGCTGCTGAGCGGGCGCGTCTGGAGCCTGTGCTCCACAACGGGAGAGGCCACAACAGTGAGAGGCCCAGCGTACCGCAAAAAAAAAAAAAAAAAAAAAAAGAAAGAAAGAAAGAAATAGCACTCCCCTCCTCCACCTACTTGTGATTCTTTTTCCTTGCTTAATTTTCCACATGATATTTATCAACACGTGACACTTGTTTGTATATTGTTAATTTTTGTCCGTTACCCCCTCTAAACTAAAAGGTAAGCTCCATGAGGTGAGGAACTTTGATCTGTTTGGTTCATTACCTTACTCTCAGCGCCTGACACAATGTCTGGCATGCAGCAATTCCTCAATAAAAAATTGTTGAAGGAATACATGAATCCCTTTGGTTTTAAACTTTATCTCTTTATTTTTGTAATTATTGTATTAAAAATTATTAAGGTTCTAAAGTTTAGCTTTGTTCTCATTATTCGGCTCAAAATATGCCATTTAAGCTGTGGCTTTGGTGTTCGGTTTTAGAAGACAAATCACCAAATGCCCACTCCAGTGTCATTTCTGGAATTTCTGAACTGACCACTTCTGACTTACTAGCTTGTTGAGAGATGCCTGGATCTCAAATAGTAGACAACATAGCAAATCTGATAGAAGAAATATTCTTAGAAAGGAAATTCAATGCAACATCATGTGTTGTCATTGACATTGCAAAAAACACCATGAAGGGTATGAATGATTTAAGACTTAGAAGATCAGATGCTATGTTCACATCCTTAACTTGTGTGTTCAGAAAGGAATTACAGTACAAGGTACCATCATAAGATTACTGGCGGTAAGGTGGTGGGCCACTTACTATCCTTCCTCAGCAGACAGACACCATGACATCCAAGAGGGTTTGGAATTGCCTTGCCAAATACTCATACAAAATATTCAAATAGAATGGAAGAAATGCTACATGTTTAAAAGTCTACCTGAACACATAACAATACCAACAAGCAGGACTTAGAATCAATGGGTTTCTTTTTTTTTTTTTTTTAGATGTTGGGGGTAGGAGTTTATTAATTAATTTATTTATGCTTGCTGTGTTGGGTCTTCGTTTCTGTGCGAGGGCTTTCTCTAGTTGTGGCAAGTGGGGGCCACTCTTCATCACGGTGCACGGGCCTCTCACTATCGCGGCCTCTCTTGTTGCAGAGCACAGGCTCCAGAAGCGCAGGCTCATTAGTTGTGGCTCACCGGCCTAGTTGCTCCGCGGCATGTGGGATCCTCCCAGATCAGGGCTCGAACCCGTGTCCCCTGCATTAGCAGGCAGATTCTCAACCACTGCTCCACCAGGGAAGCCCCAATGGGTTTCTTGAAGATAAAGCAGTTCATTTGCCGATGAACTGCATGCCGCTGAAGAAGTAACCTAACAGATGAGCTTGAGAGTGCAGGTATTTCTGCATGATACTTGCTATAAGCATTCAGTTCTTAGGCTTCTCCAGGGAAGATGCTGAAATTGCTGTGCATCCAGCGAAAGCTAAGGTTGTGAATAGAAATTCAGAGACTATTTTGTTATCTTGAAAGTCAGTTATGGTGCTCTCTTGCCACATTTTTAGAACCAAGGTTTAAGGGCAAATTAAAGTAGTACGTTCATGCATAATATTAAAAATAAAAAAGTATAAGTGAGAGCAAAAAAATTCCTTTGCTTCTGAAAATGTTCAGAAAACATCTTCTTCAAGCAATGCACAGAGATTCTGTTTGTGAGGTAGCTTCAAGGAGATTGCATAATTACTATTGCCCAGAGCTTTAAGGCCAGAAGGTGCAGAGGAGACAAGATGACTTGAATCCAGTTGCTCCTAGAGTGGGAGGGCAACATTACTACTGGCAGTAGCCTATTCTGACTCGAGTTGGCAAAAAATATCTTCCCCTTTTGCTAACCTATTTGATATTGTCAGTTTGTGGTACGTTGACCACACATAGGAGCAATCTGGAAGTCAACAGAGCTAGGAAATGATTATTTCTGCACTATAATGCCAGTGTTAAACACGTGAGAAGTAATGTTTTAAGCAATAAGTTTGAAGGGATGATTCAATTTATTTTGTGGAAAAATTTTCAGATGTGTTCTTGTCTCAAGAATTTCATTCTGTGATGGTGATCCCAGTTTTGGTTTTGGCTTCATCTGAATATTGAGTTAACACTTGGCCCTTTGGTATTGGGCCAATGTGTATATTTGTTACATTTCTATTAACTTGTGAATGTGTACAAAAGAATAATCAGAATACAAGGACTATCTAGCACCTACCACCTGATTTAAGAAAAAGAAAAACATGCTATTATTGTCAGTGCCTTTCTGCATCCCGTCCTTCTCCAGAGGTATCCACTCTTCTGAATTTTGCATTTATCAGTTCCTTACTTTTCTATAGTTTTATGATATATGTTTACATCTTTGAAAAGTATATTTTTAGTTTTGCACGTTTTTTGTATAAGCAGAATCATATTTTTGTTTTTCTGTAACCAAATTTTTTAACATTATGTTTGAGATTAATCCACGTTGTAACATTCATTTTCATGGCACTATAGTATTTCACTGGCTAAACATTCCACATTTTATCTCTTCATTCTATCCTTTATGGACTTGTGTTGTTTTGATTTTTAAAAATTGTACTCTTACACACAGTATTTCTATGAACATTCTTATGTCATGCGTCCAAAGGTACAAATGCAAGAAATTTTCTAATGTGTGTGTGTAGCATGTAGGTAATGCCAGAGTATGAGGTTGGAAGTCAAGCTTCATTTTCCTCATACGGATATGAAATTGTGTCAGCCATCCTTTCCCCACTCCCATGAGTGCCACATCTATAATATACCAAATGTCATTTATGAATGAGCCCATGTCTAGTCTCTATTCTGTTACATAGGTTTATTTGTGTCTTGGGGCATTGATACAATATTGTGTCTTTCAATCCGTGAACATGATACACCTCTCCATTAATTTAGGTCTCCCCTTCTGTCTCTCAATGAAGCTTTATAAGTTTCCCTATCAGAAGTACTTACTGCACATTTTGTCCCTGTGAAGATGCCAAAACTACTGCCTCTCCTAGATTGGACAACATGCTTTTGGCAAAATGCCAGACTCATACCTTTGGATTTCTGTTTTCTTGTAGATTTCGGCTTGATAATTCCACACTCTCTTTTTAGCTTTTTGATACTTTAAAGATCATGATTTTTATATTTTGCCAAGATATTTTAGTTTCCTCCAGCAAGAGAGTTGGCCCAAATTACCCAGTCTGCCACCACTGGGAGGAAGTCCCTAAATCTTCTTGTACTTTCATCCGCTAGATCTTTCCATTTTATCTCCTCTTCTTTTCCCCTCATTCATGGCTTATCTCTTCTGCACCAAACTTCACTTTATCCTTCACTTCTTTCTTCCTGTTTGCTTTAATTTCTTTCAGCTTCTCTGATGGCCTTTCCTTTCCCCCTTTCTTTGTATTTTAATAAAAATATAGCATATTTCATGATCAAGAGAAACAGAAATGAGCTTGGTGGAAGCTAATTACATTAGCACCTCCCTCAAAACAAAACAACAAACCCCAATGTTCATTGCAGCACTATTTACAATAGCCAGGACATGGAAACAACCTAAATCCCATCGACTGCTGAATGGATAAAGAAGATGTGGTACATATATTCAATGCAATATTACTCAGCCATAAAAAGGAATGAAATTGGGTCATTTGTAGAGATGTGGATGGACCTAGAGTCTGTCATAGAGAGTGAAGTAAGCCAGAAAGAGAAAAACAAATATCATATGTTAATGCATACATGTGGAATCTAGAAAAATGGTACAGATGAACCTATTTGCAGGGCAGGAATAGAGACATAGACGTAGAGGACGGACATGTGGACACAGCAGGGGAAGAGGAGGGTGGGACGAATTGGGAGATTAGGATTGACATATGTACACTACTATGTGTAAAATAGATAGCTAGTGGGAACATGCTATAAAGCACAGGAAGCTCAGCTTGGTGCTCTGTGATGACCTAGATGGGTGGGATGGGGGGGATGGGAGGGAGGTCCAAGAGGGAGGGGATATAGGTATACATATAGCTGATTCACCTCATTGTATAGCAGGAACTAACACAACATTGTAAAGCAATTATACTCCGATAAAACAAAAACAAAACACAACAAAAAAACAACACAACAACAGTCCCACCAGGATTTAGCCGTAAAGCACATTTACTTACCATGTTCATGATTCAGATGAAAACTCTAGAAGGAAATGGGGAGGAAGTGTGGCTGTGTTGAGAGAGCTCGGCTTCAGACTAGGATAGGCTTGGACTTCTGTCTCTCTCCACAGTTTGTAGCTGTGGAAACATGGGCAGATCTAAGGTCTGTGATTAATTAATATAAGTTGACCTCTTTCCCTCTTATTGGTTGGCTAATAGATTTATATTTATTCCATCTAGGCTGCGTAACTGCCCTCATGATCTTTATATTCCACAGTGGACAGAAGAGTTCAATTTTTTTAAAAAAAGAAAGATCACTGCATATACTTTATCTGAAGTTCCAAAAGGTAAATATTGGCTGTCAGATGTTTCAGGACCTTTATTTTGAAGTTTGAAATGTCCAGTTCACTGGATTGGCTGATGGCACCACATTACCTAATTAAGTAAATGTCTGTCCTTTGGTATTTCTTTGGTTGGCACTAGGAAAAAGGGTTGTGGTTTTTTTTTTTGTTTTGTTTTGTTTTTTGTGGTATGCGGGCCTCTCCCGTTGTGGAGCACAGGCTCTGGACGCGCCCGCTCAGCGGCTATGGCTCACGGGCCCAGCCGCTCTGCGGCATGTGGGATCCCCCCAGACCGGGGCACGAACCCGTGTCCCCCGCATCGGCAGGCTGAGGTTGAGGCACACTCTCAACCACTGTGACACCAGGGAAGCCCTGAATTAACTTTTGATAAGTGTAAGCATGTTAGAATTCCCAAAGGGTCTTAGTACATAATGAAACCTGGTTGTGAATCTTTTTGTAAAGTGAAAAAGGTTCTTCTTTTCTTATTTTTAAAATATCAAATTCTATTAAAAACAAATGTTGTATGGACTTGAAATGTTACCTATTAAAAATATACTTGAAATATAAACATTTTATTCATTTACCGAGGAGCAGATTTTTCTGAAATAGACCAGGATAAAAAGTAGCATATTGTTACCTGCTTGAATTCTGGCATATGCATTTTTTCTAAGGAATATATTTTCAGTTTAAATTTTAGCAGATCAAGTATTTAGGTTTTCTTCTCCCTCTCTCCCTCTTTCTCTTTTTCCTTAATTTAGCAGTTAATTTTCAAAGCTGAGAACTCCTAGATTTTGCCTCTTCCACTTGTACAGCTTGTACATGTAGTACCATGTACAGATAGCTATACAAGAAACATAGAGGACATCATAGTCTTATATAATACCTTATCTTTTTTCTAATAATTTAATTACTTCTGTCTTCCAGTTCCCTAAGATCCCTGGGGAAATTGTATAATCTTGTGTAAGTAAACTACAGGGACTTAAAGTATAGTTTTGTTATTTTAGGAAGCTTTATTCCAAATTCTAACTTGGCATCCAGTGTCCTCTTTGGATGGTGTGTGCCAGTCCAGCACACTAGCACCTTTTGTTCAGAGCTAAATTGACAGAGATATGCTTAAATAAATTACCACTCTCATTTCAATGGATACCTCAGCAGGGATATGAGATTATAAACTAGTGGAAATATGAAAGGGGGAATCGGTGTGGGTGAAAGGATGGGGTAGAAGGAATATTTTAAATCTTATTAAGACAGGAGTATTGACACTTCAGACTGAATGGAACCTTGCCTTTGAAGCTGCCCTTGGAAATTTAAAGCTCTCTGGGAAAGAAAATATAAGCTCTAGAATCCAACTGTGGTGAAATTAACAGATAAATGTTTGATCTACCCTGGTGTTTACAAAGAACAGATATTCACGGCTAATGGCAACTCTCTTTCAGGAGGTCACTTCTGACCTCTTCTGCCTCCTGGAAAGTGATGTTTATCTTAGAGAAGTTTCATCTCTATAATACCCTGCCTGTGTTGTCAATCTGCCAAATTAGGAGTTTCCATTACAGAGATTTGTCAAGAGAAAAAGACAAGGATGATAATGCAGCCAGAATAGTGTTCATTTACTTATTCTCTCCAGATCCCCAAAGTGCTACATAAATAGGACCAATTAGAGAAAGAATGCTGATGATTCCTATATTAACTGTGCTTGGTTGTAGATGACAGTTTTCTTTGGAGCCCCTTCAAAGCCAACGTATGCAGATTTATCACATCTGGTTGCATTATTTACATCAAATAGTATCATATAATTTTATAGGCATTGTAAGCTCATTTTTGGTATGGCCTAATGCAGCCCGTTTCTTTGAAGGCAGCATGAAATGCCAGGGAAGACATTTCAACTCATAATGATGATCAGGACACACAGGAAGAATACAGTTCCTGCCTTGTGATTAGTGAGGCTAACCTCTGAAGTCCTCACTCTCCCAGAAGTAAGTGCTCCTCTTGGATTTGATTCATAGCAGGGGATGTTTGGGTCTGGGGGATGATGCCTTTGATTCTCCCAGTGACTGGAGAGCACAACTAAGATTTAGCAGGTAAGGACCAGTGATGCGGAATGTCCTGCAAAACACGAGGCAGCCCCACAAATGAGGCATTGTTCTGCCCGAAGTGCAAATTACATTCCTCTTGAGGAAAAGACAGAAAGAACCACAAAAACACTCTGTCTACACGTTGTCTCAGTTACCAATTCTGTGTTATAAGCTACTGCAGAACTTAGTAAATTAAAACGACAACGTTGTATTTTTCTCATGAGTCTGTGGGTTGATTGGGCTCAGCTGGGCTGTTCTTCTGCTCCAGGTGGTGCAGCTGAGGATATTTGTGCAGCTGCATTCATCTGGGAGCTCACCTGGCCTTGGAACCTTCAAGATGGCCTCCCACTCTCCAGAGTCTTTCTCTTAAGTGACTTCTCCTTATTCTGTAGTCTAGCCTGAGCTTCTTTATGGCATGATGGCTGGCTTCCAAGAGATTTTCCAGAAGTGCAAATACGGATGCTACAAGGTCTCTTGTAGGTTAAGCTTGGAAACCACACATCACTCTGTCTCATTCTACTGGACAAAGCAATTCCTGGGGCCAGCCCAGGTTCAAAGGGATGGTAAATAGAAGAGAGGAGCAGCAGTCTCATTGCAACAGCCATGTGGATGGGAGGGTTTGTCGTAGCGTCTTAAGAAATGATCCTTGCACATATGATCACATTTAATTCTCTGTGAGGTAGGAATTATTATCAATCCCATTTTACAGAAGGTAGAGCTGAGGCTTTCAGAGGTTAAGTGACATGCCCAAGACCATACCACTGGTAAGAAGTGGGGCTCAAAGCCAGGTTGCCTCACCCAAGTTTCTTTTGTCTTCTTATTTTATTTTCTATTTTCTTAATTCAGAAGTCACTTCAGGGTTAGGCAAAATGAATGAGGCTTGTGAATTTGGTGAGTGCTTCCCTATCAGTGGCTGTTGAGTATCTTCTGGACTTTCATCCTAAAATGTCATGCAAATTGCCCATGGCCCCTATGCTGTGGTGTCTCCTCTAAGTCCCACTTCCTTGGACTGTAGTTGAAACTTTGAACACTCTCCTCTATTCAAATGATATTATTTCCCCTGTCCTGCTTTCAGCTAATACTGAATCAGAAAACAGCTAATAATCTGACTTGAGTGTCACCCAGGTATAGTGATTGCCTGATATTTCCTCCCTACCCAGGATCTGTTTTCCCTCCTGGTAACAGAATCCCAATTTTCCTTGGGGAATCCATTTCTCCCTTCCTTTTATTTCATGTGGTTCGAATGGCACTGAATGCAATCCCTACTCTAGGAGTTGGCAGGTGCTGAGGGCTGGCTAATCAGAGGTTTGAATTTCTTTTGTTATGATCATTGGTTCACAGGTGAGCACACGACTTGAGCTAGGTCAATGATAAGCCACTAAAATTAAATTCAGTCCAGGACTTTTGGAAGGAGATATAGAGAAGAAGCATTTTCTTTTCTACTGGGGTTTCTGGGAGGATGAGAGGTAAGCCTAGAGCTGCTGGGAGCCATCTTGTCCCTGCAAGGCTAGAGCATACAGGAGAATAAAGTCAACCAGGAGAGAGAGGGGAGGTGGTAATGAGGGTGAGACAGTCCAACAGCATCATTTGAGGATTCTGGAAAGGGCCAGAGCCAGATTTACCCCTGGATTTTTCAGGATGTTAGCCAATAAATCCCCCTTTTTTTGCTTCAACTAGTTGCAAAAGAGTTTCCTATCAACTGCTGTGGAAAGAGTCCTGATTGATAGATCATTTCTGGTGACCAAAAGGACTCTTAGAAAAACACTCCACAATAAATATGCCTATGAAAAAGAAATAACAATTCAGGAATTCCACTGTGATTCAAGTGATGGAGATTCTAAGGTAGTATAATGATAAAACTCCAGGTAAATACAGGCAAGTGTGATCAGAAATTCTATTCATAAGAAGCAAAATAGCAATAAGTGCTATATGTTGTATTCCATAGCCAGCTAAGATTATGAATTGTACATTTTGTTTCTAAATGCAAGGTTTCTAGTTCATTGCCTTGTACATAGTCATTTCTAAAGCAATAACAACAACAATGCTAAACCCCAATGCATGGAACAGAGAGCCTTTCCTGAAGAGATGGCAGACAGGTTTTTCCGTCATTTGCCAACTCTGATCTTTGCTAGTGCCTCCCTGGGGCACAGGCTGGAGAAGACTTCTGAAGCCTGGTACAGGTGTGGGAAAGGGTGAAGGAGTATAGTGTCTGCTATGGGAGAGGAAGGGTACAAGGAAGCAGCATCTAGTTTCTAGTATATGGTGGTGACAAAAGGAAAGAGAGGAGAACTGCATTTTAATTTAAAAAATTTAGGTGATTTCTTTGTCTAGTTATCTAAGCTTTAGGTCCCAAAGTATGTTTGGGGGTTACTGTTCACTTGGGTCATTTAGTAGTGCATATCAAGAGGTTAAATCTACCCAACAGGAAAATATCTTCTGCCATTTTATTTGGTTGGTTTGGGTTAGAGACTGAGTCTCAAGTAACCCTTGGAGGCCTGATATCCTCTTGCCAATTCCTTATCCTCTCCCCTGTGATAGTTAGAGAAGGCAAAGTCACACACCAACTTGAACTTGTGGGATGTACTGGTGATATTTGTCAGAACGTCACTGAGATAGTCAGAATAATGCCCTCTTCCTCCCCCGACTCCAAGTCATTCATGTCCTAATCCCTGGGATCTCTGAATATGTTATGTTACATAGAAAAGGGGAATTAAGGTTACAAATGGAATTATAATTGATAATCAAGACCTTTACATAGAGACACTATCCTGGATCATCTGGCTGGGACCAATGTGATCGCAAAGGTCCTTAAGAATGGAGGAGAGGCAGACGAGGAGGTTGGAGTGATGTGATATGAGAGACTTGGCCTGCCTTTGCAGCTCTGAAGTTGGAGGAAGGGGGCCATGAGCCAAGAAGCTGGCAAAGACAAGGAAATGGATTCTCCCTAGAGTCTACAGAAAGGAAGGCAGTCCTGCTGAAACCTTGATTTTCACCCCATAAGACCCCTGTCAGACTTCTAATCTACAGAATGGTAAGATAATAAATTTGTATTGTTTTAAGCCACTAAATTTGTGGTAATTTGTTACGGCAAACAGGAAACCAATACAAATTTCCTTGCAATGAGAGAAAACTCTATTACATGCAGTTAGAGTCATAGAATCAGAGTTGAATGAGATCTTGGAAGTCTTTAGCCTGCTCTTAATGTCTCATCCACAAATCTCCTCTATCATGTACTTGATAAATGGTCTTCCAGGCTGTGTGAACATATCAACAATGGGAATTGCCAATGTCCAGAGGTGGTTTCTTCCATTTTTGGATGGTTTGAACTGTCAAAGTTCTTCCACACAGCAAAAGCAGAAATGAGCTTTCCTGTAACATTGCTTCTTTAGTTTTGGCTTTGTTTTCTAGAGTTACACAGCAATTTTTCAAGTATCTTGTTCATAAAAGATAAACTTTTAAGTATTCAAAGATTTAACCATGATTCCTTAAAGGGTTCTCTTTTCCTGACTGAATATCCTCATGCTCCTCTGTGGATTCCACAGCACACATTCCCCAGTGACTAAAACTACAGCCAACACTACAGATGTGGTTTGATCAATAGAGAGTCTGCAGAGGCTTAATTATCTTCTTTGTTCTGGATATCACACCTCCATGTGGCATTTGCTCTAGCAGGAGCATCTCTACCACATGCCCGCCCCATGCTGGGTAATTAGCTCTTTCTCCTGCCATAATGTACACTCCCCTTTCCCTTCTCCAAAGCTCTGAATGCTCTGCTTTACACCTAATAGATCCCTGATACATTTATTCTTGAAACATGCCATGATTTCCATATCCTTCATCTTCCTGGGCTCATTCCTTGTATGACCTGTGCTTGGGTGTGAAGTGGAAGAAGAACTAAAACTGATTCCATAATGTAGAGGAAAGAGCAAAGACTGTGTAGTCAGAAACTTGGGTTCAAATCCTGACTTTTTTTTTTTGCTGGCTCTGAGCTGTGGGCAAGTTTCTTAGCCTCTCATGAGCCTCAGTCTTCTCATCTGGAAAAAGGTGAAGGATAATTCTTACCTGAGGGCTGTGACAAGGTTAAACGAGAGTGTCGTGAAATGTGCCAAATACAGTCCTTGGCATGATTTACTGGCTCTTTTCTCCAGCTTCTCCCACTACCTCCCACTTTGTTCCTCCTTTACCTTATACAATTAGAGAATAGTAAAACATTGAGCCACATGGGCTCAGCCAAGAGAGTTCAGGATGATCATTATTGTGGGCTAGACCAATAGCAGACTTATGGATGGCAGGGCCTGGACTCAACCTTGTAGGTTGGGTGGGAGTGGGCTGAATACAGGGATGAGTAGGAAGGTTTGTTCTCTGACTTTGAAAGTGCTGTTCATTTTTAAGCCCTCTGGAGATGAAGACAAAGCTGCTAGCATTCTATGTAGGAAGGAACATTTTGTTTCTAACTCATTAGTTTTGAAATCTAGCTTAAAGGAGTTGGGACATGATTTGACTGCTGTGATGAGACAAACATGAAACAATGAAAAAAACAAATAAACAGACTAAGTTTGGAATTGCCTAGGTTCTGAGCAGGGACTCCACTGAGTATTTGCAAGCTAGAAGAGTTCATTTTCTGTTTCCTTAGGGCAACTTTTTTTTTTTTTTTTTTTTAAACTTAGCAGTCCTGGTTTGGGTAATGAAGACCAGACCACTGATGCTACCATGTCACCAGGATGATGGGAAATCAGATTCAGGATGGAGCACTCAGAATGGCCAGGAAAAATGGAAACGTTTTACGCTATTGAGAGGAGCTAGACTCTATAGGCCTATCAATGTTTAGTTTCTAAGTTTTCCCAGAATTCATCCTTTTTATATGGCTTGGCAAGCAATTATTTTATCTTTTTTATGAAATCGTAATCTGGGACATCATTTTGGAAGGCTTGCCAGTAGCTATTCTTTGGTCTGCTCTGCCTCCGCTAGTTTTATTTTTAACCCTCTCGATTATTTCTAAACCCCTTAATCATAAAAGCTCATTTTCTTTTATTAGGAGAGATTTATTCACAAGGCTAACTCAGACGTACATGGCATCTTTTAATATACATTGCTGAGTGCTGACATGGTCCTGCAAGCATTCAGAAATGCTTCTGATACAAGATACACAAACTATATGGAAAAATAAAGAAGCTCATACCTAAGCTCATAACTTGAATCAGTTCAGTTTTCTATATGCTGAAGAAATTATTTTGACAATAATAATGAACTCAGCAGCAATGGGACTGACAACAATGACCTCTTACTAGGTGCCAGGTGACAGGTTAGGTGTTAAAGATGAAACAAGAAGCATCTCTGATCTAGCAGGGATCCCTGGCCTCAGAAAATTATGTTACAGTATGGAAGGTCCCTCCACCACCACCAGTAAATAGAAAATAAATGAAGTAATTGCAAAGTGTATAAATATTATGATGAGAGCAAAAATGAAGAAGAGATTGAAATGAATGAATTGTGCTATGGACTGAATGTTTGTGTCCCCCGACAAACTCATAGGTTGAAACCTAATCACCAGTGTAATGGTAATGGTATTTGGAATGGGGCCTTTGCAGGTGATTAGGCCATGAGGGCAGAGCTCTCACAAATGGGGTTAGTGCCCTGATAAAAGAGACCCTGGTGAGCTCACTCACCCCTCCCAACATGTGAGGGCACAGCCAGAAGACAACCATCTAAGAACCAGGAAGTGGGTTTGCATCAGATGCCAAAGCTGGCACCTTGATCTTGGACTTCCCAGCCTCCAGAAGTGCGAGAAATAAATTTCTGTTGTTCGTAAGTCACCCAGTCTATGGTACTTTGTTATAGCAGGCCAAACAGACTAAAATAGGCTGTGATGGGGGCACTTACTTGTAACAAGATGGATAAGAAAAGCTTCACTGAAGATTAACATTTAAGCTAAAACCTACAGAGAACAAGGAGTTTATCTTTCAAAGTGTGAGTAGAAGAATACTCAGGATAGAGAAAATAGCATGTCCAAAGGTCTTGAGGCAGGAAAGAACTTGGCATATTCAACAAACTGAGAGAAGGCCTAGGGGCCTGGAGCACATTGAGTGAGGAAGGAAAAAAATTAGGTTGGAGAGATTTCATCAGATCAATGATATTTGAACTGATCCTACCCCAATAACAAATGCCACTTCACTTTCCTCCCATCCATCTGGCGCTTCCAAATTTTCCCCAACCCTGGCCAAACCACGGGAGTAAAAGAATCAGCCCATTGCAAATACTGTCAGTTTGCCTGGCTTCTGTCTCTGCTACCCAGCCTTGAGGCTGTGGAACATTTATAAACTCAATTTCATCTCAAAACCTTAGACAAACCTTGACTTCCCGTAGCAGCATTTTAAGGAGTAATTGCCCAGGACTCTGGCACTCAGCCTCATATGTCTATCGATGGTCTAGCTCTGGTTTTGTGCTCTTTCTGGTAAATAGCTTCTGCCTCTTCTTGAAGATCTGGTCCCAAACAATTCTTGTCCGTGAATTCATTCATTCAAGTCATTTATTCGGTGTTTATTGAGGGGCCTACTTTAGGCAAGGCACTGCCTTCGGCCCTGGGGATATAAAGATAAATCGGACGGCTCCCTCCTCTGGGTCCTGGCAGGGTAGCAGAGAGGCAGGCGATGTGGTGAGTGCAGGGGCAGGGAGCACAGTCTGTGGGGTTCAGGGAGGGCCTCCTAGAAGAGGGGCAAAGATAAGCAAACTTAGCCAAGCACAGGGACAGGGTGCGAGGAGCAGAGTAGACAGTGGGGTAGAGCCTTCCAGCAGAAGAGATGGCAGGCACTGCGCAGACCAGAAACAGTGAGGTGCGATGAACTCTCAGCAGCAAGCAGACCCCTGCCACGTGTCTGTGAGGCCAGGGTTGGGACTTACGTGGCCCCCCACCAAGGTCCGAGGTGTGCACCGGAACTCAGATCCACTGACCTGTGCAGACTTCCCTCGTGCAGACTTGGTGCCCTTCAGAACCTGCTCTGGGATCCCCCTTTGTTGTCTTCTGCCCATTTCTTGGGGCACAGTGGCCTGTCATCTGCTGTGCTCTGATACTGCACTGATCTCCCTCCCTGCACTCATGCGGAAACTTCTGGGGTGTTCTAGCCTCTTCTTGCTATTATGAGGTCATCTGGGAGTTGAGTCAGAGGGGTTGTGACTCTGATTGCACCCAAGAAGACATTTTTCTTGGCTTCTTTGGGTGGGAAGAGGGTTCTTGGCTTCCTGTTTACAGAGGGTTTCCACTGGCCTCCTCTGGTCTCTGCTCTGGGGCAGGGTAGTCATCCTTTTAGAGTGACAAGGACAAGAGGAAAGAAAGGTAAGGAGAACATAGGCAGTTTGGCAGTGACAGAGATCACCTCTGCCTTTAGAACAAGAAAGAGTTATTGTGAGTACCTCAGAAAGGAAACCAAAAGGCCAGGATTAAACTAACAGTGCCGCTTACCCCTGGGTGTGCTCCACTCAAAACAAGCAAACAAAATAACCACTGGGGCATGCCCAGCAGAGGATGGAAAACTTGGGGACAACTCTGTAGCAATTGACTCGCACATTTTTCTTCCCAGAAATGCCCAGGCAAGAGATCCTGGAGAGAAAGTTCTGGAAAAATCACTCTGAAGGCAACACAGCAGCGAGAAGGGAGTAGGACCTCTTGAACAAAGTAGACTTTCAGGCAGATTTGAGTGACAACAGATGCTTTTGCCTTCCTCATCCATTCATTTGTTCCTTCATTAGTCTATTTAACAAGATGCATTCATTAACTTTTGTGCTGGGCACTGTACTAGGTTTGGGGAATATATCTGTTAGGATAAGAATAAGTTTCTTTTTTAAAAAACTTTTTACTTATTTTTTATTGAAGTATAGTTGCTGTACAATATTGTATGTTACAGGTGTACAAATAGTGATCCACAATTTTTAAAGGTTATATTCCATTTACAGTTGTAAAATATTGGCTATATTCCCCATGTTGTACAATATATCCCTGTAGCTTATTTTATACCTAATAGTTTGTACCTCTTATTCCCCTTTCCCTATATTGCCCCTCCCCCTTCCCTCTCCCCAGGGGTTATATCTATGAGGCTGTAAGAGCAAGTTTTTTGACCTCATAGCACTGATAGATTGAATGGTGTGTGTGTGCACGCGCGCATGTGTGCACGTGATTAGAGAAATGCATATTTACAAATATATATATATATATATATGTGTATAAAATGTGACAAATAGCACAAACGAGCCATACAGTGTTCCTTGGGTGCACATATCTTGGGCAGCCGATCTCCCTTAGGGGTCCAGGAAAGCTTCCTGGAACACATAATTTTTAAGCTGAGTCCAGATAGCAAGGTAGGTTGGGGAAGAACGGGCAGGGAGAGTGTTCTAAACATCAGCAGCAGTGTGTGCAAAGGTCTGCACGTGAAGGGATGTGATTCTTCAAGGTCATCCAGGCATTATGATTTCTAATAAGGGAAGTGATGCTCAGGTGTTGTTTACCACCTCTGAGGATTGGATGAACAAGGGAATGCTGTTAGAGAGCCTCAGGTTGGGGTAGGAAGCACCCTGGTGCCCCCACTGAAGCCCCTCAGACGCCCCTGATCTTAGCCTCAGCTGTGGAAGCTGGTTCCACGGAGTGCACATCACTGGATGGTGTGTGTGTGTGTGTGTGTGTGTGTGCGCGCCTAGAATCCCGCCTGGAGCTCTCACCCTGGGTTTCTCCTCATCCCACCCAGATCCTCTCCAGCTGCAGCAGGCTCTTGCTAGAGTAAGTGCCCCCGGGCCAAACTTCAGCCAGTGGGGACTGGAGTGATGGATAAATTGCTCTGCCATCTTTCAGGTGAGCCCTTCTGGGAGGCATTCTGTACTCTTTTCAGGGATCCTGATGCAATTGAGCCCCAGTCGCTCACAGCAGTGACCTTGGTAATGAACCTTTGCGTTGGCTTCCCCTCCTTTCCTGACTCTCCCAATCCCTCTCTCTTGCTCCCTGGGATCACATGCCAAATAAGCCACCTGTGCGCCAGTCCCCATCTCAGGGGTGCCCAAATTTAGAGAGTTTGCCACCTAAAGTCAAGAGAAACTTTCCTTAACTTTTAATTGGGTCCTTCTTTATCAAGTGCTGCATCTTAATTGTGTTCCTCAAACACCTGTGTTGCCACCTTCTCTAAGGAATGCTCTGCCCATCCCCCCCATTTTTGCAAGTGGGTGAAGCTAAGGCTCAGCCCACTTCAAGTAAAGCCCAGGGTTAAAGCTCAGGATTTCTGATTTCAAATGAAACACCTTCTGGACTGCTCTATTTTGGGACATCCTACTTCTTCTCAGGGGAGTGACCATTCTGTATACCTGCTCCCTGAGTTTTATTCTACCTCTTTCGTCAGAATTCATCCCCTCAAAGGAATAATCCAGTCAAATGTGAAGCGTTTGAAAATGCTACCTGGCCCTCATTCATGATGTTTTGGAATTACTGATGCACAAAAAACCACGCCACTATGTTTTAGGGAACTCAAAACAAGAAAATCCAGAAATCATTTTGTTTCAGAGATGCCAGCTTCCATCCCCAATTCCATGTCCTGAGACACAAGGTCATTGACTGCCATCTCATACTAGGACTCAGCAGTGCGGTGACACATTTAATACACCAGATCCAGATTAGAAGGATGCTCTAGGTTTCAGATGGGGTCTTTCCGTTCATATTTTTCAGGGGAACTGCCGTAGTTTCCACAATGAATGTCAAAAACATGCTAACCTTTCTGGGCTGATTGAAGTTTGACTGGTCTGAGTGGTCCAGCTTCTTGTAAATTCTCATCAGCAGCATTACAATGAGATACTCCGGGTCTGCTCTCTCCTTTCTCAAGTCTGCTTTAAATGCTTGGTTTATACTGAAGGCAAAGAAAATCCCCTGACCTAACTCGGATATCAGAAAGAAGAAGAAAATAGAATTTTTGGCTCTTGGGCCATTCCAGTTTGTCATTTTGTGAAATTAGTGACAGATGGGTGCTGTCTGTGTGTTGTGGGAAATTCTGTCCTACATTCCAGCCGATGCTGGAAGTTTTGGAAGAGGACAGAGAGGGGAAGGAGAAAGCTATTTGGATGAGGCACAATATATGCTAATTCTGGGACAAAAATAGCAACAAATCTGCAAACATTCATTTTCGGCAAGTCTCATTCTCAGCCTGTGTTCTTTCCCTTTTCCAGATTTCACAGTAGAAAATGAATTTAAACTGGTTGTTAATGGAAGAGGATTCAGAGGTCATCTGGCTTGTTTCTTACTGCAGCATATCAGCTTATTATAAGTTCTAGGAGGTAGAAAGGACCACTGACGGTCAAATAATCAACCAATATTTAAGGCAGACCCTAACTAATCTGATCAGATTGTTGTTCCAAAGACTCAAGTAGGTGGCAGTGTGTGGGAAAGGGGCTGTTGTGTGGCAAGGGTTGGGGTCTGGAGAAGAATAGGGTCTATACTGCAGGGTTTCCATAACATAGTGGATCTCTCTACAAATAATCCCATCCCTTCTTATGGGCATCCTGAGACTTCTGGGATCATGTTCTGGGGCTGAGGTGAAAGGGATCAGGTGGATCCATATGTTGGACTGAGGAAAGATACAGATAGTGAGGTGTTGTAGGGGAACTGGCAAGGTATTGACGAGGCTCGAGGAGCATGGGTTTAGGTAGAAGCAAATAAAAAGGACCCAAGTACGAAATGCTGAGGATTCAGGAGCCTTGAAGTCACCAAGGCAGGGTCTGGGATGGCCCTGGTGTGGTCCCTGCCAGGTACAAGGCAGTTAGATGTCTGGTTTACAGAGCAAGGAAAGGGGATAAAAACAAATCAAGGTCTGAGGAGTCTCTGCCAGTATTGCCTGAAAGAAAGTGAAGGGAAATCTTCACAGGAAAAGACAGAGAGTCAGTATAAGGTCAAATTACAGAGAGAATGAGTCCGTCTCCATGGAAGGGAAGTGGAAAGTGGCTATGTGTCCTTGGTCCAACTTTTTTTGAGCCTCAGTTCCTCATTTGTGAAATAGACACACAAATTCTTCCTACATCCCATATTGGGAATGAAAATCAAATGCGATCATTTTTGTAAGCAATAAAAAAAAGATGGTTATACGAAGTTCGACGATGTTCTATCATAGGGCTAACAGGCAGGGGGAAAGGAGGCATTCCTATGGTGAACCACACACTTTATTGGCTAGGGGATGGACTCCCCACCCCACAATAGATCCTAAAGGGGGCTTCTCATCTATTCTGTAGTTCTGAACATAGAATTCTTTTTAATATTGAAATTTTTGCTAATTCACATTAATTTTCATAAATATCCTATTATAAAGTTAAAAAAAGAACTTTCTAAGGATGGAACTTTCAGAATGTGGTTAAAAGCTATTGGCCCTTTGCCCAGGAAAATATCTGGACAGGATAGTCTCTTCTTCCATCACTGATGCTTAGATTGGGCAAAATTAGGCAAGCAGACTCCTTTGCAGAATTCTGTCTGACTGCCCCGAGCACGGTGTGTGCTGAGCAGGCCAAGAAGTGAACAATCTGGGGTAGGCAGGGTTTGCTTGGATCCAGCACACTACCCTTACAGGAAGGGAATAAAATGGAAGACAAGTGAATTCTTAGTAATTGTTGTGAAACTCCTGCTTCCCTCCTAGGCTACTTGGGAAGGGCCTGACCACTAGTGGGGAACCACCATAATAAACCACACAGCCTTGAATGATTTGGTAGTTCTTTGAAAAAGACTACTTATATGTGAAAAGAAGTCTTCCTCAGTGGGCTGATTGGAAATAATAGCAGCATGTCATTCTTTTATGATGTCTCCCTTGAAATATTTCCCTACTGTTTAATTGAAGGATTCCCAGTAGAAAGCAGTTAAGATAAAGGGTTTGGTTTTGATCTATAATTCAAGCTCAAAAGGGATCCTAATGGTACCTGAGAAGCCATGTAAGTAGCTGGGTCATATCTGCACTTCCCAATTTCATCTAGTCTCTATAAAATAATAGGCTTTCTGGAAACTGGTCATTAGGAATCAAAAAGGTTCAGATACAACATCGCTCCTGTCATAGATCTGTTTTTTAGTCACAGCTCTTCTGACACAAAATGTATGGGTTTTTCCACAACATGCAATTCTCCAGTTCTCTGCAGATACCAACTAGGTACCCTAAAATTTACTAATTCCGACATTAAATACCTGGAGTTAGCACAGACCCCATAGATTAAGGGCTCAGTCACACGAGACTGCACCCCACTTCAGATTCCAATCGTAGGTCCCCAGTTTACCCAGACTTCTGTCTAACTTGGCTAAAAATTGGGGGTTTCCATGACCCCCACCTCAGATTTGGTAATTTGCTATAATGGCTCATAAAACTCAGGGAAACACTTTCCTTACCATTACTGGTCTATTATAAAGGGTATTATAAAGACACAGATGAACAGCCAGATGAAGAGGTACACAGAGAGAGGTCCAGAGGTGTCCCGAGTTCAGGAGCTTCTATCCCTTTGGAGTTTGGGATGCACCACCCTCCCAGCACGTGGATGTGTTCACCAACTCGAAAACTCTCTGAACCCTGCTGTTTAGGATTTTTACGGAGGTTTCATTATGTAGGCACGAATCATCAAATCATCGTCCATTGGTGGTTAAGTCAATCTCCAGCCCCTCTCCCCTCCCCAGACGTTGGGGAGTTGGGCTGAAAGTTCCAACCCTCTAACCACATGGTTCGTTCATCTGGCAACCAGCCCCCATCCTGAAGCCATATAGGGATCCATCAAGAATCACCTCATTAGCATAAACTCAGGTATGGTTGGGAGGAGCTTATTATAAATAACAACAGACACTCCTCTCATCCCTCAGGAAATTACAGAGGTTTTAAGAGCTCTGTGTCTGGAATCGGGGATGAAGATCAAATATATATTTCTTATTATATAACATCATGTTTCCCTACTTAAAAAGTAATTTGTTAGTATATAATTGTTAGTAAAGATATTGAAAATCTATGCTAAAATTTAATATATATTTTAAAAGGTAATTTACCACTAGTCATTTAGATCTTATTAAGAATTATTTAGTTATATTGTCTTGGAAGGAAAAGAAACCTGAGAATATGATGAGGCAGACTTGTGAGGAAAGGTTCTGAAGTTAGCAGGAGACTTCACTGGATCTCCTGCTAAGTGAATTGGTGGAGAGACTTCATTGATCACTGGTTGATCAATATGCTAGTCACGGAGTGGGTGAGAGTTTGAGGGTAGGAGGGTAAGATGCATGGGTATTAAGACGAATATGATATGGTTTCTGACTTTAACATGCTCGCCATCCAGTAGGAGAGCTAGACATATAAAACTATACTTAGCAATTTAATTTTATTTTAAGCAGATAGTTTCAATATAATGTGACACAACAGGGAAACAGATAGACACTGGGTGCTATAGGAAATAAAGGGAAGTTGCTCAACCCAGTCTGTGAGTTGGATGGAGTCATGGAAAGCTTCCTGTATAGATGAGCCTGACCTGAGTTTTTACTTGTTTCTTTTTTAAAGCAGAGTTTATCGAGATAGCATTTACACACAGTCAAAGTTATCCTTTTTAGGTGTACAATTTTATGAATTTTAACAATTGCACATCGTTGCATAGCCACCACCCCAATGAAGAGATAGGATATTTCCATCCCCTTAAAATGTTCCCGTAAGCCCTTTTGTAGTCAACCCCTTTCCTCCATACTGAGCCCCTGGCAATCCCTGATCCGATTTCTAAACCTGTAGTTTTGCCTTTTCCAGAATGTCCTATAAAGGGAATCATAGAATATGTAGCCTTTTGTGTCTAGCCTCTTTTATTCACCATAAGTGCTTTTGAGATTTATCCATGTTGTTGCACGTGTCATGTTTATTGCTGAGTAATGTTCCATTGTATGCATGTACCCCAGTTTGTTTATCCATTCATCAGTTGAGGGACATTTGGATTGTTTCTGGTTTTTGGCAATTATAAATAAAGCTGCTAGAAACATTTGTGGCCAGGTCTTTGGGTGGACACATGCTTTCATTTCTCTTGGGTAAATGCTTAGGAGTGAGATTACTGGGTCATATATTAAGTATATGTTTATAAGAAACTCCTTGTTTCCACCAGCAATGCATGAGAGCCCCAGTGTATAACAAGAGGGCCTTTATTGTGGTACAAAGAGGAGAGGTAGGGAAGACATCTTTGGCCTCGTGCCATTCAGGCTGAGACGTGAAAGAGACTGAGATGTGAAAGAGACTGAGGAGTTTTTCAGGCAAACAGCCTGGGGGACAGCATTCCTGGCAGCAAAAAGTCAGCAAAGAGGCTTTTAAAAATAAGGATACAAAATGTCCATTGTACCTGACATGAGGAAGATTCTGAGTGATATTTGCAAGAGCAGTTTCAGTGGAGTGCCCTGGGTGGAAGCAAATTTGCCAGTGTTTAAGACTGAATAGGAAGTAGAGGGAGGGGTCTAGAGCCTCCTAAAAAATGTTAGCTCTGAGTGAGAGGAGAAAGAGAAGGTGGGAGCTAGAGGTGGTCCACAGGGTCCAGGAAGGTTGTTAAGGCTGGGAGGGACCAGAGCAGGATGAGGAAGAGGGTAGAGATGCAGACAAGGAAGGTGGCAAAGAAGGGACTTGGCTTAGAGGAGAGTGGAGGAACGAAAATCAGGCAGCCTTTGACCTGGTTGTCTGCCGTTGCCTTCTTGGCATTGCAGGGAAGACAGGCAGGTGTGGAGACAGTGGGAAGCTGAAGTAGTCATGTCTGACCTACCTCCTACGTCATTATAACAACTGAAGACACCATAGAAAAGAAAGTGGATTCCAGATAAATAATTTAGAAGTTCAGTCTAGGCTTCCCCCCAAAAGGCAGATTCATAGAACTATATAATAGGTTTATATTAAAAAATTAGTACAGGTTTGGGTAAATATTATATAAATACAATAAAGTATATAAAAATCACTCACAATCCTAAAATACATTATTATATTTTGTTGGATTTCCTTCCAATCATTTACTTATCCGTACACTTTTCATGTAATTGAGATGATACTGTGTGAGGTGCCATATGGAAATATCTCATTCAGGATATTACTTTTTTTCAGTGAATGTGCCAGTCCTTACTGTGTGCACACTAGAATAGAGCTCCACGAGGCCAGTGACCATGCTGTCTTGCTGACCAATCAGAGCCTCAAGTTAAGACTCTGACTTGCACATGTTAAATGCTTCATGTATATTTATTAAATTAGCATGTGTTTGTTAACATTACCCCATAAGCATTTTTCCCATGTTACTAATATTATTTAAAGGCACTTTTAATGATGTCACAGTGTTTCTTGGCGTATACATGCTGTCGTTTATTTAATAATTCCTTGTTTGTTAGAGGCATGATTAGCTTTTACAGTTGGTCTAATGATGTTAGTTATGGTAGTGATGGCTATTGTTTATTGAATGCTTGCTGTTATGAGCGAGCATTCATTACTGTGCTTTATACACATTATTTCATTTTATCTTCCAAACATCCCAATTAGGTGAGAAGTATTATTAACCCCATTTTACAGCTGAGGAAAATGAAGCTAAGAGAGGCTTAGTAACTTGCCTAAAATCTTAAAGAAAATGAGTGGTATAAATGGACCTGATCCAAGGGCTGTTGACCCCGAGCCTGTGCTTCATGATTCTTCTCTGTGGCCTCTGGGCAGAGGCTAGCTCCTGTCACTCAATCACTGAACATTTACCAAGCACCTATAATGCGTGAAGCAGTGTGTGGGCACGAGAGAGGTAAAGATAGAAGAGACCGGTGACAGTCCTAGACCACCTTCTGGATACAGATGGACATGGATGTAAGGTGTGCGCCAGAAACAGAGAAAACAAAAACTTCACTCCTGCTCCCCAGGAGGTTCAAAAATCCGATTCGATTTAATTATGAAAAGTTTACTGGCCATCATTTTATGTGCCAGGCTTTGTACTAGGCACTGGGGACATTGAGATAGACTGGTGCCCTGAACTCATGAATTTCACAGACTAGTGGAGAAGAGGGCCTTAAATCAACAAATCCAAGTGCAGGGAATATTAGGGAAGGGCACACACCATGGACTGAGGGAGCAGGCAGCAAAAATAATGCACCTCATCTCCGGGGTTGGGGAGGGTCTCAGGGAAGCAGTGTTATCTCAGTTGAGATCTGAAGTAAGTAGGAGTTGGCTGGATGGAAGAGGAGAGGAAGCATGGTGGGAGCATATTGAGGGAAGGCTGGAACCAAAGAGGATCAGAGCAGACAGACTGAGGGACACAAAGCAGTCCAGCGTCGCTGGGGCAGAGAGAAGGGGGTGAGCAGGGTGCAGGGAGTGGAAGGAAAGGAGAGTTGGAAGTAGGAGTGGTCAGGTGGTGCTGAGCCGGGAAAGCCATACCCGAGTTTGTCCCTTCATCCTAAGAAGCAATGGGAACCCATAAGAGGGGGTGAAGTGGGGTAGGATGTGGTCAGATTTGTAGAGAGAGCGGCGAGTTGATTGGAGGGCACAAGTGAGGGGCTGTGGGAGGAGCCCAGGGGATGCAGAGGCACGATCGGGTGGGCTGAGGTAGGATATGGGCTAGACTGGATTGAGTGATTGCCTGGAGAAAGGAATATGGGGAGAGAGGGCTCATCCCTGACTCCTTGAGTGACTGAGTGGATCTGGGGTCATTTACTGACGTGGGGAGGAAGGGTGGCTTTGGAGGGATGAGTAGGAATTCAGTCCTGAATGTTTTAAATTTGACTTGCCAAAAGACCATGCAAATGGGATGTCTAGGAGGCTGTTGGATGTCTAGGTTTTAGACAAAAATATCTGGGCAAAGAAAAATACTTGGGAGTTATTGATCTATTGATAGTAGTTGAATCTCTGAAGTAGAGCGAGGGTGCTGAATGAAGGAAGCAAAGGGTTTAGGAGAGAGAAGGGCCAATAGTTTAAGAGACTGGAGGAGTAGAAACAGCAGAGACTGAAATGAAAACCTGATACAGGGGGAAATGTTTTGGAGCCCAACTGATGAGTATTTTTCTCGTAGAAGGGACTAATCTAATGTTACATCCTCCTTCGAGGTCAGAAAAAATACAGGTGAAAGTTGCCTGTTGGATTCTACAGCTTCTAGGTCACTGGTGACTTTGGCAGGGGCAGGGCTGGGGGCGGCGAGGGCAGAAACAGCCTGAGTCGGTGGCGTCCGGGAGCCCGCACCCCGCAGCGAGGGGAGGTGGGTGGTCAACGCGTGGGCGTGAGTTGTGGCAGCTGCGATCCTGGAGGAGGGGCTGCCATGAATGTTCCTGTCGGCCATTATAATTTTACGGGGGTAATTTTTTTGCTTTGTGACTTTTTAAGAACTGGCACTAAGAGAAAAATGAGAGGCTTTCCAGGGACAGCTGTTTTGACAGCTCAGTGGCCCCACGCACACCCTGAGAAAGTTAAGGCTTAAAGGGAATGAGAAAAACTTACAGGCAATTTATTAGTTGTGTTTCAAGCTGTGCACAGCGCAACAGACTAACGGTATAGTAGTGCCTTCCTGGGAGGCTGCCATTCACCTAGTCGTAGAAATATGGGGATAAAAATGGTCTGTGAAGTGAGAAACTCACTCAGGATATACAGTGGGGCTCCTTGAAGAAATGACCCTCACACTCATGACAAGCTTCTGGCTTTTTATTGAGAATCATTCTTCAGAGAGGCTAGCTTTATTTTTTTTTTTTTAATTGCTGGGAGTAATGCAGTGGGGCTGTGCATTAGACTCACTGGGACCCTGTCTTGTCTCAACAAATGGGGATTGCTGACCTGGGAAGGTGTATGTATATAGTTGCTCCTAAAATTAGGAGAACTGAAAATCTCAGATTAATTTTTTCTTGACTTTAGTATGCACCATGATTTTTTCTCTTGCATATTAATTTTTCTAATTATGTTCCCTTCAGCCTAATATTGAAATGAACTTGCTTTGTCTAAACACACCTTTTTGGACTGAGAAAAAGGCAGCCCAGGAGCTCCCTGGGTGATGAGGGCAAGTCAAATTGGCTGAAGTTTTAATTTTGCTGTGGAGATTCCACACGTGGAAAATCCATAGGCAGATGATCTAAATTTAGCAGTGGGTGGGACAATCCAGGGGAGACCACAGAGTGTGTAGGGGAGGTAACATAGATCTCAAACCAGGAACTGAGCTGATAGCTAGGGTACAAGGGTGTGCCCAGACTATGGTCCAACCAAGTCAATCATTTTGAATGTCTTACTATCAATGAAGATGGCAGGTGATTAGTCTCTAAATTTCTACACAAGTTCTTTAGGCTCATTCATTGCCATGGGCTGCAAGTGGTTCATTTAACTATAGGTCTTCATATTATTTTAGCATCTGGGAGTATGAATTAATTCAAGACCCACCAGATAGGGAAAACAGAGGCATCTCTTGAGGTTGGCTAAGTAATTGGGTGGGCATGGGGGAGAGTGAGCCTTCAGGCCCTGATTATTAGCAGTCTTAGCTGTGAGGACAAGGACCAACTCCTTAAAATCTCTAAAATACTCTATAGCTATGGAATTGAGAGACAGGAGTGAACTGGGTACATTTTCTTAAATGTGAGTGGTCACTCCTGAGTCTCAAAGTGAAAAACTCCTGACTTTATTCTAAAAGACTATCTTCTTAAATAATTGTTTATGATTATCTTTTTTAGAATTCTCTTGAGCCCAGATATTTTGTTGTGCTCAAAATAAGCTCCATGATGGAATTAGTTTCAGAACGCAAATTTGAAATTGAGTCCTAGATTTCAAATGGGAAGAGGTTTAGCAGCCTAAGCTATAATAGGAAACTTCACCCCACTTTTAACACTTTTCCTTCATAGTCTTTCCTTTAAAGCCAAACTCTTTAAGAAAAGGAATTTTCATACATTGTCAAATCCCTTCAAATTGAAAATCTCACCAGATTCCAAATGTATGCGAAAATAACACCAATTTTCAGGTTAAGCAGCTATCCCAAACTCTTAGCTATAGTTTTCATTGCTAGGAAATGATCTGATGCTCACAACTCAAAAGCTTTAGGAAACTAATAAAAATCAAATGATACTACTGCTATGTAGTCTGACTAACTGAAATTTGTCTTAAAATTGGATGATGAGATATATCTGTTATATATTTAGTTGCATAAAAACGTAATCCTAAAGAAGATTTATTCATTAAGAAACTTATTCTGACACACTTCAAAATTGAATATCTTAGACATGGCAATTGGGTTAAGCAAGAAGACGATAAAAATTCTAAAATGCCTTTTATTTAAAAATTTTTAAAAAAAGCTTTTTGTGTACTCATACAAACATACATGTGGATACATGGTGGGGGGGGAGGGAGGGAGACAGGACATGCAGATTAGAAAAGAAGTGAGTAAAACAGCACTACAGGTAGAGTGAATTTACAGGTGCACACTTAATTGCCAGCTTTCTGAACTGTGTTCTTCATTCTATCAATCAGATCATTCCCTCAAACGTTCCTTTAGTCCTCCTGGGTTCAGTGACATTAGGATGCATCTTGAAAATTTGCAGATTTGCCTTGTCCCCAGTGGTCTCTGGGATAATTACTTTGGATGATTTTCCTTAATCCTTCTCCGTGGTGATTCTGGAAGGTGCCACATTATGCCTCTTTGCTGACATTCTGCCTGCTCTTTGTAATTGCTTCCTGTTCTATGCTCTTTTGTCAGAGACCCTGAAGGCGAATGAGGAATAGTAATTGTCACTAATCTTCTAACTTGTCCTCAGAGAAGCAACGTTATAAACAGACCTCATATTCCAAATACTGCATTATGTATTTCTGGTGCCAAGTAAGGTACTCAGGGTTTAAATATAATGCATGCCTTTCCAAATTGTGGGAATTAAGGGAGAGTTTGATATATTCAACAAGCACATAGGCATTTGAAAAGTTGGGCCAATCAGGGGTAAGGCAGATGTTGCTCAAATAGGAAGAAATACAAGGGAAAAGAGAGCTGTCAAAATTTTTGCTGTATTAAAAGCGTCATTTTCTACTCGAGAATTGTAGAATTTGAGGGTCAAAGGGGGTACTTTTGAGAACACCTCTAAACTCATATTCAGTGCGTTAGCCCCCTGTTTTTAAAAGAACAAGAATACTCCTTAGAACCAAAGGCTTAAAAAACAAAGACAAAATGCCATATCTAAAAATCAGAAGTGACAATTAAAAAAAAAGAAACTGAGAATCTGGTTTCCTGCAAAGATTGATCAGGAGAGTTATTTCAGATTGATTTTGCAGGTCACTCTTGAACAGAGAGAGTTCCTTTTCCTGTGGACAATTCAGTCATAAGCCATTGGATTTCTTTATTTTACCCCAGAATCTGGATAACTTGAGAAAAATAAAGTTTAGCTATTTACACAGTCCTGATCTAGACCTATTGCTGTTTATTATCACTTAACGATAATGTTTTACCTCCTAAATCGGGCATTAGAAACATTGGTGTCTTGCTTTTATTGGCTTGAAATGCCTCTTTGTCTCCATGAACTCTTTTTCTTTGACTTGTTTTTAAAGTTCAATGTTTTTATTTAAGAAGTCAGTTGCTTCCTGAAAAATGTGAATGTAGCTAGATTTCCACTCCCCAGTAGGAGTTAAATCTTTTGGTTACTGAGATCAGATTGTGGATATGATTGTAGATGGGGTTTAAGAAGGCCAGAGTAGGAAACATGCCTGGATTGTCTAATTAGGTTTGCACATTCCATCCTGCTCTTCCTCTAGCTGCCGATTACACCTATGCATAATGGTAACCTTGCACCATTGGGCACAGTCCTCTGCTCACAGGTTAATTTTTGCTTTACTCCCCATCACTTCCAACTGCTTTAAATTTTTCGATTTATTTATAACTATGCCACTTAGCATCCCAAGGGAGAAAATGCTGTTCATGGCCACTGGTCTACTGGAAACTCATCTCATTATATTACAATATATACACTGATTGTAAAGGAAAAGGGTAAACAGGGTTTTTCAAGCACTATTGACATTTTGGGCTGGATATTTGTTTGTAGGGGCTCATCCTGTGCACTGGAAGATGTTTAGCAGCATCCCAGACCTCTATCCACTAGATGCTAGTAACAGACCCCAGTCACACTGACGAAAAATGTCTCTAGATAGTGCCAGATGTCCCCTGGAGGGCAAAATCAAACTCTAGTTGAAAAACACTGGGCTAAGAAAATATGAATGATTTTTAAGGAGTACATCATCCTCTTCACCACAACATCCCCACCATGTAGAGCAGTTCCTGGTAGATGATAGGGTTCAGGGATACTTACGGGCCTTACTATACAGAGGACAGGATATGGTGTATCATGTGAGAGTGATAGAACCTGTTAGCTTCTACTTTTCTGGCTTACAGTAGGTACTCAATTAATATATATATTTTTCAATGACTACATAATGGATGAATGAATTAGTGAGTGAGTGACTTTCCCACTTGGGACTTTAGATCTTGAGAGAAGGGTAGATCTAAGCTGGGTGTTACTATAATTCAGTGATTATTCAAGTTGGGGGTCACCCTCCTACTCTCTTTAGAAATCTGTGAATGCCATGGTGGGATGTTGTTTACTCTGTCACAGATATGGCTGCAGTGAACAGGTTCTCAGTGGTCCTTAATCCCCTCTAGCTCCGTACCTCTTTTCTTATGACCAGATATTCACCCTCAGAATATCTTTCTCCCTCCCATGTTATTCCTCATGCACAGATGAAGGCAGTTTTCATCAACCTGAGGTCTGTGACCCATTATTGAATTCTGAAATTCTGATTGCGTGGGTCTTGGCCAGCATTAAAGAAAAAAAAAACAGGAATAGGGTAAAACAGAAGAGAAAATATTAGAGTACATGATATGTCTGGGTAAGTATTGTCTCTTAAAATTTTTATTTCAGTCATTTTGTGTTTGTTTAGTTCCTGGGTTGTGCGGTGAAAATATTGTTTCTGTGGGCCCCTTTCAGAAAAGTTTGAAAGTCACTTGCTGGTGGAGTAGCCCAGGTACATGGTAACCAGAACAGAAAACTCTCTCTCCCAATAGGTGGGTTGGTAAATTAAGGATAAGAGAATGATAAGGGGTGTGTAGAGCAATACGGCAGAGACTCTGGGCTTTGTGGGCAGTGTCTGCCCTTATGACACCACAAGAAGACATGGCTGTCTTTTGGAGTGAAGCGGTGGGACCTGATGGGAAGTAAGGTCAGATAACCCCAGGTTTAAGCCTAGATTTCTAGTGAAAGTAGTGTCTGTTCTCTTTGTGTGTTCTTTTTTAAAGTATAAAAAGAATATAGCTGTTCCGTCTGCAGAATTCCTTTTCTTGGCCCCATGAAAAATGATATCAGAGCATTTCACTGATCTTCTATTTACCCAGGCTGAAGGAGTTCAGTGTTTCATTAGTCTGATCAAACATCCCTTGCAACAATTTTGACTCAGATGATGGCAAATGAAGATATTTCCTCTAAAATAAAAACCTGTCACTCGTGACATTTAGAACAAGTATGGGCTAGCTGGAAATGCCTCTTTTAACATTGCTGACATGAAGAACAAATGGATTTGAAAAACATATGTGCTCTTGGTAGATCTTTTTCCTATGTAAAAGACAATTTATTTTAAATTCAGAAAGTGATTGATTTTATAGACAATAATGCTATGATTAAATTACATAAAACCAAGTACTGATATTTTACTCATAAAAAAGATGATAACCACATTTCCCTTTTTACTTTACTTTAAAAGCCAGAAGGAAAAGGACTACCAAAAAACATATAGAATTAACAGCCAGGAACATTATAAAGCAAAAGATACTAAAGCAAAAGGTACTAAAGACTACATAAATTCAGTTTTCCTTTTAAAAATGTGCACAGGGACTTCCCTGGTGGCTCAGGGGTTAAGAATCCACCTGCTAATGCAGGGGACATTGGTTCGAACCCTGGTCTGGGAAGATCCCACATGCCACGGAGCAACTAAGCCCGAGCGCCACAACTACTGAGCCTGCGCTCTAGAGCCTGTGAGCCACAACTACTGAAGCCCACGTAACTAGAGCCTATGCTTCACAACAAGAGAAGCCACCACAATGAGAAGCCCATGCGCTGCAACGAAGAGTAGCCCCCGCTTGCTGCAACTAGAGAAATGAAGACCCAACGTAGCCAAAAATAAAATAAATAAATAAAAATGTGCACAATGCTTCCAAGACTCACTGGATACTTGATTTTGCACAGGTTTCCAACAGCATCATCAGTACCAGATAGACTTAGGCCTTGGGCATGCCTAAGACTTGCAGGACCACAGCTTAGTCCTGAGAAAACTTTCTCTGACCTATTTTTGGTTCCCCATCCTAACCTGCTCCCAGACCCTCTGTTTTCTTACTTTGTTACCAGTCCTTTTCAATGCTGTGTCATCTGAGTCCTGATCTACAGCACTTTCCCGTAACTATGATCCTAATTGTATTTTTCCATTGCCTCTTTTGGATTATATATTTTTCCAGATCTAGCGTATCTCCAGGGGCTTTTTGCATTTAAACAGTCTTGTGGATGACATTTCTGTAGGGCTCCTTCTTTTCTCTTGGGTACAACTTAAACAGTGTAGGGGAGGAAGAGTTTTTCCTTCTTCCCTTCTAGATTCTTCGCCTGGTCCTACAGTAGAAATGATGTAAGGCAGATTAACAGGAGAAAAACATTTAATTTTGTATGTACAGGAGCGCCACAAAGACAATGAGACTCAGAGGCAAGTCGGGCAGTTGAGGCTTATATGCTGTCCTGAGCTAAGGAATAGGATGGGATCTGGGGCTTCAGAGGGGAGGAGGGTCATTCATATGATGATAAGAAGAGCAGATGTTTTCCCTGCCATGTAGATAGGTCTTTCAGATAAAAACGTTATCTCTGGTAATAACCTTCTTTCTGGGCCAGGCCCCTGGTCTAAAGTTTTAGGCAGTTAAGGGAGAGGTAAAAGGTTTTCCTGAGTCTCCTTGGTCTTGATTACCTTTAGCTCAAAATAATCCACACACCAAAGTGAAATATATAGGGGTGGCATATTCTGCACCCCTTCAATAAATAAAAATAAGTACATTTACAGCAAGTTTTAGAGCACTAAGAAAAAGAAAATATTGAGGGTGTTAAAGGATAGGTTGTCAGGTGATGTAAGTGCTTATATATATAAAAGAAATCATGTGGACTCTTGGTTTGTTTCTACTCTGAAAGCACTCTGGGGCCAGAGAAAGATCAAACCAATGTGAAATCAGATGGACTATTAAAAATAATGAGAATTTCATAAGGCATTTGTATACAAGATAAAGATGTAAAAATCAAAGGTCTTTTTGTATTCTAGCAAAAATCACCCCAAAATGGAAATGTGAAAAAATGTCCCATGTTTGACATAGCGGCAAGATCTAAAAAGTGCTTAGCAATCAAAATAACAAAATAAAAGACCTATATAAAGAAAATCATAAAATTGTTATTGAACGACATAAAGCAAGAGTTGAACAAATGGAAAGATATACCATGTTCTAAGACAGAAGGGGCTTAAATAACAAATATCAATTTAATCAAATTTAATAGATAAATCTACAATGCTCAGTAAAATTCCAAAAGGGATTTTCTTTTTAGAGTTGGATAAAGTGAACTTAAAGTTTATATGAAAGGATAAATACTCATGAATAGAGCAGAAATTTTGAAAAAGAAAACTAACCAAAAGTTGCTGTCTTCTCAAACAGCAGATCATACTATAACGCCACAGTAAGGAAATCAATGGTCTTGGCAAAGGAATAGACTAATACTGCAGAAGAGCTGAATAGAGAATAAAGAGGTAGAACTGAGTACATATAAAAATATGCCATACTCATCTAAAGTATGTTTATTGCATGCCTATTCTATAGCAAGTTTTATTCTAGGCATGGAAAAGTTAAGTATTGCTATTTAGAGAGAAGGATAGATTATTTAGAGCTGGCACAACGATCATTCATGTAGAGGAAAAGAAAATTAAACCTCTCTCACATCGTATACAAAAATACATTCCAGTTTCGAAGCATAAAAAGTTAAAACATGACACTCATATGACTATAAATTGAGCACAAATCAAAGATTTATGTAACGTATAAATGAGGGAGCCAGCAGGATGGTAAAGCTGGTTCAAAAAGCATTTGGAGGGCTTCCCTGGTGGCGCAGTGGTTGAGAGTCCGCCTGCCGATGCAGGGGACACGGGTTCGTGCCCCGGTCTGGGAAGATCCCACATGCCGCGGAGCGGCTGGGCCCGTGAGCCATGGCCGCTGAGCCTGCGCTTCCGGAGCCTGTGCTCCGCAACGGGGGAGGCCACAACAGTGAGAGGCCCGCGTACCACAAAAAAAAAAAAAAAAAAAAGCATTTGGAGAGCAGAGATTTAAACAATTAGTTGAGAAAGGCAGGCTGGAACAAGCTTACTAAGTTAGAGACAAGAGTGGTTAATGTCCTATAGGGAAATAAAACTGACTTATTTTCTCTCTTGGACAGAAATAATTTGCACCTCTATTGGAGAAAAACCTGCAAGTTAACATGAAAAGTCATAGAGTCTGGGTCTTAATCAATAGTAAATCACAGATCAGGAATGGCACATCTCCTTATCTCTAGGACCTAGAGAATTAAATAATCATTGAATGGGGCTGCTAGCGCTCTCATATAACAATGAAGGGACATGCAGTCATTCTTTTGCTGTATTTCCAAGTTTTAGACAATTTTTCTTAATACCATATAGATTGAAATTTTAAATGTAGGTAATAAAGCAAATTTTAAAAGTACCTGCAAGAAAAGCTAAGAGATACCAACATGCACATTTTGGACATGAGAAGATTTTAAACAAGACTGAACATTCTGAAGTTATAAAAAAAGACAAACTATATAAAAGTGAAAAAGAAAAATGCTTCTGCATGGAAACAGCTACCATAAACAAAGTCGATAAATAAAAAATAGATTTGGAAAACTACATGTAATGTAAAGGATGAACAAAGGGGTAACGCAAAAAGAACTCTTACAGATTGACAAGGAGATAAACACTACATGGAAAAACGGACAAAGGATATTCAGAGGCAATTCGTGAAAGAATGAAGATGCTCGAACTCACTAGAGCCTGAGGAAATGCAAATTAAAGCAACAAGGTCATAGACAGCCTTACACCTAACAGAATGTCAGAACTTTATGAGTGACATCCACTCCTGCCGGCATGTGGGGAAAAGAATATTCTTATACTTTGCTGATGGAAATGTGGATTGTTATAGGTTTTTTTTGAAAATAAACTAGAAATGTCTATTAAAAATTAAAAATACATATATCGCTTGACCTAGCAAATCTTACTTCTGAGACTGTTCAAAGAAAAGCACCAGGATTTAAGATTTATGCTCAAGGATATTTCTGACAGCATAAAACTGGGTAAAAGCTGGAAGAAAATGAATGTGTGTCAATAGGGCAATGGTGAATAAATTATGGAACATTCATCCCATGTAATATAATGTTTCCATTAAACAAAAAAGAATTAGGGGGCCTCCCTGGTGGCGCAAGTGGTTGAGAGTCCGCCTGCCGATGCAGGGGATACGGGTTCGTGCCCCGGTCTGGGAGGATCCCATATGCCGCGGAGCGGCTGGGCCCGTGAGCCATGGCCGCTGAGCCTGCGCGTCCGGAGCCTGCGCGTCCGGAGCCTGTGCTCCGCGACGGGGGAGGCCACAACAGTGAGAGGCCCGCATACCGCAAAAAAAAAAAAAAAAAAAAAAAAAAAAAAAAAAAAAAAAAAAAAGAATTAGGCCCATATCAGTTGCTTAGAAGGGATTTCCATGAGTTATTGTTGCATGAGAAGAGCAATGTTCAGAAAAGTTTGTAAAATATGATCTTATCCTTATAAAACAAAAAGACATTCCTGCCACATATTTATATAGAGAGAGATGTTTACAGATAATTGTATGAGCATGAAGAGAAATGGAGAAAGATAAATATTCTAGGTAGTTAACATGGATAACGATGAAAGAAGGAGGGAAAAAGAGAAAACCAAGCAATATAGAGAAAGAAAAATTGAAAACACTGTACTAGAAACAACTCTAGTATGATCACATCGATGCATTTATAGAAAACCATATTTGTGTATATGTAATAGAAAAATTTAAAAAAAGTCTTCTGACTTTCATGAGAGAGAAAGATATTTGCACAATAAATATCCTTTTTTTCTTTTTCTTATTGAAATATAGTTGATTTACAATGTTGTGTTAATTTCAGGTGCACAATAAAGTGATTCAGTTATATATATATGTGTGTATATATATATCTATTCTATTTTAGATTATTTTCCATTATAGCTTACACAATAAATATCCTTAAAGGAAGAGTAAGGGCTGGGTGAGAGAAGAAGAGATGAATAACTGTTACTGGGGCTGGATGCTTTACAGACACGTTCTAGGTCTCCTCAGAGACAGTGGGGAGAAAGACAACTCTTGGTTAACAAGTGTGTTAAGCCCTTGCAGGCTGTGGTTCAAAGCTGTGGCATGCTCCCAGATGTGTAAACTGTCTGCTCCTCCCCAGTAAGCATTTAGACCACAGAGATGGAGGAGAGATGAATTCCTCTGCATGAAGAAAGAGGTGGAAAGTTGGGGGTGGAAAGTGGGTAAGGATTCTGAAAGGGAGGGGTCCCAGAGGAAGGCAGAGCTGTGAGAGAGGATGGCTAAGCGACAGGCAGAGCAGCAAAGGACTCAAATACAGGATGCCTCGAGCTGATTCTAAATTCTTTTGCTACAATGCCCTCCTCCCCCTGACACACATACATCTATAAAGATAGCTGTGCAGCACCAGAAACAAAATGATAGAAGGGGTTGGATGGATAACAAGGTGGGGAGGTGGAGTAGATGTGGTAGGCTGGTATTACTCGTCCTTATATTGACTGGGAAGTGTCTTAGAAGGTCAGGAACAGGGCATAAAGCAACATGAGTTCAAATTTCTTTGGGTGGTAAGGTCTTTTCTTGAGATCACTGTGCATGTACCCAACTTCCTTCCTCCCTTCCTCAGTTCCTCCCTCCCTTCCTTCCCTCCTTTCTTTTCTTTGCCAGATACTATGATATCACATCATGATAAGACATCATCATGGGATACAACAAATAGTAAGACACTGGGATTCCTGTCCTGGAGTGTATACCCCGTCAGAGGAGACAAGTATATAAACAGTGGTTTGTAATTGTGGTGAGTACTATGAGGAAGTACATGGGTCTTTGAGAGTTTATGATGGGGAAACTGGGTGGAGGACAGGGGCAGTGCTTCTCATCAGTCCCACTTGCCAGCCATTCTACAGAGACCTTAAGAAAATAGGACAGGGCTTCCCTGGTGGCGCAGTGGTTGAGAATCTGCCTGCCAATGCAGGGGACATGGGTTCAAGCCCTGGTCTGGGAAGATCCCACATGCCGCAGAGTGGCTAGGCCCGTGAGCCACAATTACTGAGCCTGCGCGTCTGGAGCCTGTGCTCTGCAACAAGAGAGGCCGCGATAGTGAGAGGCCCGCGCACCGCGATGAGGAGTGGCCCCCACTTGCGCAACTAGAGAAAGCCCTCGCACAGAAACGAAGAGCCAACACAGCCATAAATAAATAAATAAACAAATAAAATTTTTTTAAAAAAGACAGGTTTGCTAAAAAAAAAAAAGAATGTAAGTAGGAAACTAATAAAAATATGTATTTGTTAAAAAAAAAAAAGAAAATAGGACAAAAGACTGGGAAGATGGGAAGGGGCCAGGGAGAAAATAAACAGATACAGAGGGAGCCGCAAGGTGTTTGGATGTAAGAATGCTAACATGAAGTTGCAGTTTTGTCTAGGGCCTCTCCCTAAGGGAAATAGAAGTGCTCAGAGGGCCGCCAACGTTCAGTTGTTTTTCTGTAGTTGAACTGACTGGCCAAACGTCCTGTGCCTAGAGAAGAAGGAAGGAAAGCACCGTTATTGTGCATCCGCAGTGTGCCAAGCGCTTCACTTAGGTTACCTTGTTTATTTGTCTGTGAGAAATACTCGGTGAAGTAGGTATCGTTAGCACCTCTTACATGTGTGAAAGATAAAAGAAAAACCCAATAAATTATGCATGTTTAAAATCCTTTTTTGGGTTTTGTTTTGTGCTGATTGCCTGGTCAGCAGCTGGCCCTTTGTTGTGCTGATGGGTGAGAAGGGGAGGGAGGGTCAGAAGAGGCCAAGTTGAGTTGAGTTGCACAATAAAGCATGCAGATCCCTGGGGAAAATATCTCAGAGCAGGAGGAAAAGCTAGCCAGGGTGGAGGAAAGCCAGCTGGGGTGGGAATTTTAGGTGGACAACTGCAACAAAAGCAGTCAGGCACAGGGCTTCAAGGAGGGAGATGTGAAAGAGTTTTTTAGGGCAACTGTCCAGGTGCTCTGCCAGTGGAATACCCCTCCCCCTTTGCTCTCTACCACACAAGATCGACATCATTCTTCAAGGCCTTTGGACTTGTGTCTCTTTAGGATGCTGAGATGAACCTTCAGTGGGGTACACTAAGGCCAATCTGTTTCGGTTCCAGACGGATAAAGAAAGAAGGTTCAGATGGTTTAAATAACATTCCAAAAGTCACTTCACCCCTCTGCCCTTCAGTTTCTTCCTGGAAAATGAGGCATGCACTAGGCGATCGCCACGAGGTCTTTGGGGGGAGAACAAGCTGACTTCTTTTCATACAGGTTAGGCCGGCAGCGGCACATCAGTTAGTCCTTATGCCTTTCAGTTCCTCTCTTTCTTGGCTGCGGCCACTGGAGGAGCTGGAGATAGCCCTGAGATGCTGGGTTGGGAGGTGTTCCCAGACAGTGGGCCTGGGAGCCCCAGTCCTGCCTCTGTTCTCTTCATATCAGGGGAGAACAGCTTTGAACAAGCTTTTTCTTCCCAGGAGCTGCTGCCCACTCCAGGTGACCTGATTTAGGCTGGAGGAGGTGACACTGCACTTCACCACCCCCAGGGCCTCTCAGGGAAAAACTGCTGATTGCTGTCAAGGGAACTTGACAACAGCCCGATTTTTCTTTCCATCAAAACACAAAATACTCATTTTCTCATGAAGCGTCTTTAAAAGTAACATTGCTTTTCTGACTTTAAAAGTAACACAGGTTTACGGTAGAATATTTTAAAATTCAGAAAAATATATTGAGGAAAAAATTAAAAATTTCTGCAATCTCACATTGAGAGATGATTGCCTTTAGTATTTGGTGTATATAGTTTCTGTTAACACGTGTTATCACGTTATGTGTAAAGCATAGATTCATTCATAACTAAATGTACAGTTTCAGTTAACAAGGATTTGTTGAGCACCTGTGTTGTGCTAAGCACTGGGCTCAGATAAAACCATGAATAAGGTGAAGCTTCTGCCCTAATCAAGTATACACCAAGCTTACATTTTTTATAACATGATTACTATACAATAGATATATTTAGTATCCTATTTTATTTTATTTTATTTTATTTATTTATTTATTTTTTTGCGGTACACGGGCCTCTCACTGTTGTGGCCTTTCCCGCTGTGGAGCACAGGCTCCAGACACGCAGGCTCAGCGGCCATGGCTCACGGGCCCAGCCGCTCCGCGGCACGTGGGATCCTCCCGGATCGGGGCACGAACCTGTGTCCCCTGCATCGGCAGGCGGACTCTCAACCACTGCGCCACCAGGGAAGCCCTAGTATCCTATTTTAAATGAACATGATTGTCAGATTGCTCCAGAATCTCTAACTAGTGGTTTTGAACATCAGTTGTAAAGCCTACACATATGGCCTCTTATGGACACTCCTTCCCCTTTCTAACCCCTTTGGTTGAATGGGCGGTTCCATCTTCTTCCAGATCCACTTATTGCCTACTGTTGCTTTTTCCAGGGATGTTGTCAGAGCCAAGCTGGACCAAACAATGCCTTTCTCCAGGGGTTTTGAACACTGGACCAGGGAGAGTAACTAGTATTTCTAGTCTGGGAATGGAGATAGGAGACTTTGGAGAATTCAGCATTTAGGTCTCTTGCCAAGCTGGAGTAAGAGAAAATGAGACTGAAAGATAGATATTAGCAGAAATGTGTGTGTGTGCATGCGTGTGTGTGTGCATGCGTGTGTGTGTGAGAGAGAGAGAGAGAGAGAGAGAAGGAAAGAGAGACCAAGAGTTATGGACTTAATGTTTGTGTCCCCCAAAAGTCATATTTGAAGCCCTGACTCCCAGCGTGATAGTATTCGGGGTGGGACCTTTGGGAGATTAGGTTTAGATGAGGGTATAACGATGGAGCCCTCATCATGGGATTAGTGCCCTTATAAGGAGAGGAGGAGGAGAGAGCTATCTCCCTCTCTCCAAGTGCACATACCAGGAGAGCCACATGAATATACAGTGAGAAAGTGGCCATCTGCAAGCCAGGAAGATATTTCTCACCAGAACCCACTCATGCTAGCACCCTGATCTTGGACTTCCAGCCTCCAGAGCCATGAGAGAGTAAATGTTTCAGCCACCCAGTCTATGGCGTCTCTGTGCCTGTTTACCAGTTGTTTGCTCAGCCCTCAGCCTGGCTTCCTGGTTGCCCAGCCTGTGAATACCTGAACTAGCCAAGATATTCTGCTTTTGTCTCAGCTAGTTAGACTTCAGTTTCTGTCACTGACCATCGTGAGACTTGGCTTAGAATAGAGAAGTAAATACTTGTTTATTTATATTTGGACGTGTTTTGAGTTTCATTTAGTAGAGTTTTTGTGTGTTTAGGAGGAATGTGGGAAGTAAAGGGGTAAGAGGAAAGCCAGTAATGAAGTGAATAGACAGAGGCCACATCTTTTAGGCAGAATTTGTTCTACTTCATAAGGATCACCCTGAAGTCAGAAGTCATAGGACTGAGAAAATACCTTGATGTAGCCACAGTCAAAATTTAAAAACGACAGAATTCTTTGAGAGAATATTTAATCCCATATAACACAACTCATGTTAAAAAAAGAATAGCAATTTGCTGAAACCCTTGCCTAATTATTTCCCTAAAATCTTAGTTCATTAAAAAATGAGAAAAGAGAAAGAAGGAGTTATTATTACCCTCAAACGAAATACTGCTGGTGGTAAGAAATAATCAGTTAATCTTCATGGAGCCTCAGTGGACTCTTGCTAGACCCACAATTGAGAGAAGAGAGGTTGAAGAACACGATTTGAAATCCATAGCGCTCCTGGATTTGGCCCTGATCAGAAATCAGCAGTTGTTGATTTCAAGGACTTAATTCTTCCCCTGCTTTGCTCCCCCCTCTGCCTATATACAGAAAGAAATTGGAAAGGAATGTATTTTTATATTTGTCAAGAGTGTGCTTTATATGTGCAAAGCCCCAGTGCTCAGATCCTTGTCTCTGTCACAAATTCTGGCTCTAACCAATGTGCAGCAACCATTCTGTCCCAGGTGTTCCCTGGAAAGTTGTCAGCAACCACATAGCCATAAGGGGATCCAGGAAGGGTCATTTTCTTTGTGCTCACCCCAGTACTTTGAATGTAAAATGAGGTTAAGACTATCAAATTACTTAATAAGTCATGCAATACGTCGCTGCTGTTTGAAATCCCTTAACCATGTGGAGTTTTATGATGCTGTGGAAATGGAAGGGGGAGAGATGTGAATGGAAAAAAAACATGACAAGTCTGAAGATTCTGGGCAGCCTGGGGAGAATTAGGCATTTCTAACGTGTAATGGCTTGTGGAAGAGGATTAGGTGTCTGATCTTACTTTCTGAGCAAACACGCCGGAGCAGCTGTATCACACCAACAACAAAGGCACACAGGCAGCCCTGTGACCAGTCTACACCGGGAATGTCGTGGTCCTAATTAGTTCCATACACTCCTACAAACACACATCAGCTTCTTCCTGAAGCAGAAGGAGTTGATCCTCTTCCCCCATCATCAGCAGCAGACTGGGTTGTGTCCCGTGGGAAGGGCATGTTGATTCCTACACCAAATGATGGGACTGGGGAAGTTAGTTTTCAGTGTCCTCTGCATTTCCCACTTCCTGTCTTTTTGGTGTCCTTCAAGCCCCTGTCCTCTTGGTCTGTTGTTCCAGGCTTCTCAGAGCAACAGGGCCAGTGACCTGCCCATGTCCCTGGCCCTCAGATTAATGGACTCAATCTTAATTCCCACTTGGGGGCAGAAGAGAAAAAGTCCACCCCTCGTGACCTCCCCAAATTCTATATTTTAGGTGCTTAACCGGCAATACCCCATTGCCAGGAACCAGTATTTCTATACGTTGGAATTGTTTCCTTCGAAAGTTCCAAACCTAGTTCAAACTGTTTTAACCAAAAAAGGGAATTTGTTGTTTTATTTTAGTGAAAGGTCTATGGGTGGACTCTCAGTCAAGGCTAAATCCAAGGGTAAAAATTACATCACTAAGGAGAGATCACAAGAACGATTGGATGTAGGCCAGGCAACAATAATAGATGTATATTAGTGTCTCCTATACGCTACAAAGCACAATGAACAAGACAGGCAGGAATTTAGAACATAGGGGAGAGCTACATAAATGTGCAATTGAAATATGGCATGACAAATGTCGAGATGGAGAATTACAGCATGCTATGAGCACGTAGGAGGGGTACCCGGCCCAGCTGGGAACAGACTAGGATCAGGGAAACCTCTACAGAGTAAAGGATATTTAATAAATTATGTATGAGTTAGATGAGAGGGGATTCAGGGAGATGGTGATGAATATCTTCTTTCTCATCTGAAATGGCCAGGTCATCCATCTAAGAATGACGGTGTTTTCTAAATAAGAACGCCTTGTGTGATAGGCACGCTTAGTAAGAGAAGGACTGTGCCAGAAAATTCGGGATGTATAATCACCATCTCTCTTCCCTCTCTTCTGCTATTAAGAAAATAAACAGCCAATCCCATGGGTGGGCCCCAGTGCCAGTGGTGAAAGGAGACTAACATAAATTGAGCACCAATCAGGTCACAGGTGTTGTTCTTACATTTGCTCGTTTGATCCTCACTACCATTCCAGGAGATAAGTACTATTTCCAAGTTATAGAGGTAAATGAAACAAAATGACAACAACCAAAATAACCTAGCAAACAAAACCCATGAGGATTCAGAAATTTAAGCAACTTACCTGTAAGTGTTGGAGCCAAGATTCAAACCTAGTTGTGCCTGGTTCTGGCACACATTCCATTATTCTGCCTCCCAGCATATATTCTAAGTTTTATTGGAGTCTTCCAGAAATGATTCTCTAATCTTGGTTGTTTAACCAACACGAGATTCTACTAGTGAAAATTTAAATTCCAGTAGGCAGAGTGTCCTTTTGATGTTTTAGGAAAAACTAATCTGGAAGGTATCCACCTACCCAGTCCAAGTATGGTAAATAATGTTGTTTGTCGTAGTCTCCAGTCTCTTACAGCAGGGATTCTCAACCTATGTGCCCCTACATTTTTCTTAGTGTGGTAGATTGAATTCTTTACTTCTCACTAACAGAAGTATACATCAATCTTCTTGCCGTGGTTTCATAATGGAGGGAGGATACTTCTTTCCTTTCGCCTTGATTTTTGGGATTGACCATATGACTTGTTCTGACCATTGAGATGTAGTCAGATGTGACATAGACAGATGCTTGAAATGTGCTTGTGTGGTTGGGCTTCCTCCTCTTTTTTTTTTTTTTTTGCGGTGCGCGGGCCTCTCACTGTCGTGGCCTCTCCCGTTGCGGAGCACAGGCTCCGGACGCGCAGGCTCAGCGGCCATGGCTCACGGGCCCAGCCGCTCCACGGCATGTGGGATCCTCCCGGACCGGGGCACGAACCCGTGTCCCCTGCATCGGCAGGTGGACTCTCAACCATTGCGCCACCAGGGAAGCCCGGGCTTGCTCCTCTTGCATTCTGGTCATCTGTTACAAGAAAACATGTCCCTTTTACCTGAGTGCCACAATATGACATGTAGAATAGTTCTGCAACTCACAGCCTGAAGCCATGCCTAGCTGACCTGGAACATGAAGTAGAACTGCTCAGCTGAACCCTGCCTAGATTAGTCAAACTGTAGCTGCCCTGCCATCCCAGAGCAAGAGAAGAAATGCTTGTTATTGTAAAATGCTGAGTTTGGGGATGTATTTTTTCATAGCATTATTATAGATGCAGCAGGCTAATGCAACCAGTGAATAATATTTCCTTTTGCTACAACTGAGTTTACTTATTGTCTTGAAGGCATCTATCAGATGTAACCTTGAACAGCATGTATAGCAGGGATACATATAGCAGGGAGTACAATTTGCTATTAGTAAGAGGTAAAAATGGCATTGAAAATCCATTGAATGCTTATTGGAATGTGTGAGAACTTTGTCTCATGAGTTTATAAGAGAGGAAATTACAGGCAATCAAGAATTCTTCTAGAACAGTGACACTCTGCTATAAGACTGAATAAATGATTGGATAACCAAGTGAATTTTTATAAATCTGTGAGATAATTTTCAGTCATAATAATGATTATATTATAATTGTTTCTGGCTTATTTGTTCTTGCTTTGAAGCTTTTAATTCCATCTTGAATGTGGACAAAGAGTCTTGTGTTCATAAGTATGTTTTGAAGACAAAAAAGTTGAGCACCACTCCTCTAGTGTAAGGTGTTTAGAAGTTGTTGCACAAACTGTTCTTAGTTGCTTTACTGATTAAAGAGAATTATCTACTTCATATTTTACCCAAAATAATACAAGGATGACTGCAAAGGCACATCATTTTGTTGCTTGGAAATTAGATATGGAAGCTTTGGGGTACTCAACTTTCTGTCCAGACACTGGACTTTTCTTGGCTCATAAATACTCCAAGTATTGGTATTTGTTGTTAATTTACCTTGGAATATGTTGAGCAGATAGAGCTTGTTTTATTCATTCTTTCAACATATATACTGAATGCCTTCCTTATACTCAGAACTGGGGTAGGTCCTGGGTATGCAGTGGCGAACAAAATAGACACAAGCCCTTGCTTACCAAATGCTTTAAGTGCATTTTTTTTTAAAAGGGCTTCAAATACTTGGCTATTTATTTATTTATTTATTTATGGCTGTGTTGGGTCTTCATTTCTGTGCGATGGCTTTCTCTAGTCGTGGCAAGCGGGGGCCACTCTTCATCGCGGTGTGTGAGCCTCTCACTATCGCGGCCTCTCTTGTTGCGGAGCACAGGCTCCAGATGCACAGGCTCAGTAGTTGTGGCTCACGGGGCTAGTTGCGCCGCAGCATGTGGGATCTTCCCAGACCAGCGCTCGAACCCGTGTCCCCTGCATTAGCAGGCAGACTCTCAACCACTGCGCCACCAGGGAAGCCCTTTAAGTGCATTTTAATCCTGATAGCACGTGACAATAACCAAGAGAACATTAAAAATGTAGGTGCCTATGCCCCACCCCAAGAGATTCCAATTCCATTGGAATGGGAAGGGGCCTGGGTATCGGTATTTGTAAAAGCTACCCAGGTTCTAATATGTAGCAAGATTGAGAGCTGGGGTTTAGCAGGCAGTTAATATTTCTCAAATGTTATTCTGGACAAGGCGCTGTACTGGGCATTTACGTGCAGGAGTTATACTTTATCCTCACTGAGTCTAGAAGGGCTGAGTATGACGATGCCTTCTTTACTGATGAGTGGTTAGATAACTTTTGTAGAGTATGGACAGAGCCAGAATTCTAACACAGATCTGTCTTAACCACCATGCTGCACCATCTTTGAAATATAGTTTATGTGGAGCATTCACAAAAAATTAAAATAAAAGTTCATGTAATAAGAGCTTTTAGACATTTAAAACTAAGTAGAAACCCAATAAAGCATTTCTGAATAATGCTATAAATCTGTGGAGAAATATGAAGTGATTTCCTAAAATTTGGTTTGATTTGTACTTAATTTTTCAGGAATTTTATCTACTTTGGAAGTTTACGTTTTCATGTGCAAACCTCTTCTTTCATCTTTCCCTTCTGCCTCCCTCCCTCCCTTTCCCCTTCTTTTTTTTTCTTTCTGACAGAGAGCCTGTACTGGAGAGAACTAATTAGTCTAGGGTTGACATTGAGTGACTCTGTGAGTGCGCACGCGTGTGTATTTGTGTGTGTGCACTCATTCACTCATCAAACCTAGTCATTGAAAAGCTCCTCCATTTCAACCTTGATCTGAAAAACTTTTTTTTTTTTTTTTTTGCAATACGCGGGCCTCTCACTGTTGTGGTCTCTCCCATTGCGGAGCACAGGCTCCGGACGCACAGGCTCAGCGGCCATGGCTCACGGGCCCAGCCGCTCTGCGGCATGTGGGATCCTCCCAGACCGGGGCACGAACCCGTGTCCCCTGCATCGGCAGGCGGACTCTCAATCACTGCGCCACCAGGGAAGACCCTGAGAAATTTTTAAGTCACTTTTAAATCATATAAATTCTCAGTCGGGAATTTGTAAAGGTACTAAGTCAAATTTAATATTACCTAATCTGGTGGTTTCAGGCAAGAACACCAAGGGTCCAAATTCCCTTCCTTATATACTCCTGTGTTCAAGAAATTGAGAATTGACAGCCTACTTCAAAACCAAAGAGCCTTCAACCAAATGCAAAACATCAAAATGCTCTGATCAACGAGTGTTAAAACTTTTTCAAAGATGTGATTGTGGGACAGATAATGTGAGTCATGATCATTCTTTGGTTCTCAGCCCTACACCCTGCCCCATCTGTTGAGTAGGATACGTCACTAGTACTGAAGGAGACAAATGGACATATGCTTACATGGTTACACTGAGCCCAAATCAAATTTTCACTCATACTCTTGTCACTAAGCCTGCCAGATCTACATTTGTAGACAAGAGTGTCAAAAGTCCATCAAGCATGTCATCCAAGATAGAATTCTCAAAACACTGCCGACAAATGTTTTTCCATCAGCTGTTGGCTAAAAATTTTGTACCCACATGTATATGCACGATCATGGGTATACCATGCCTCACATGCCGGATAAACCACATTGCAGACAATCTGTTGCCATTGTGACCACGTAAGAGAGAGACTAAGTAGCTTTAAATTTAATAGATCTGAATTATTGGCTGCCTTCATGTTTCCTCTCATGGAGTGGTAGATAATTTGTAGTTGCACCTTCTTTCTTAAACTGTGCAATTTCATTTGAGAAGAACAAATCGTTGCCTCTTGCAAGAATTATTTTCCTTTTTACCCTCTCAGCAAAAACCATATCTAATTTTTCTTGTCTCTAATTTATGCAACAATGTGGTTGTTTTTCTTCTCTGTTCTTTTTTTTCCCCTTCTCTGTTCTTTTTATGAGGATGGAATTGAATGGGAGCCATAGCAGTGGAACAGTTTCCCAGTAGACGTCAACATCAAAAGCTTTCTACTCTGATTCCTTTTTTTACAGGGAAATGCTATAATACCAAGTTTGACCCTGGATAGGTCGAAGTTACCACTTGTTTCTGGAGAATCTTTTTAAGTAGACACACATGTTCCTAGTGCTGTATGTATGCTGGTGGTTAAGATTTTCATAAGAGTTCTCTGGGAACAGTAGTTGTTCCTTTTTAATCTTTGTTCCAGTTCATCAGTTTATAGCATTTACCAAAATACAGTCTCTCCCTCACCATTAATTTTTTCCCTTTCTATATGCCCACCTCTATGCCGTAAACATTTCTTTTATGGCTGAGCTTACTTTGACTTTTCATTAATAGTGTCTAGAACTTTTGGCATAACAAGGCAAAAACAGGAGCATCTAGCAAATACCTGGCAAAAAGTGAGTAACCAATACATTAAAAATCAATCAATTCATTCATTAAGTTGAGGCAGGAGATAGGTGTGAAAAGTACATCTGGTCTGTGGTGTCATAATTTGTCAGCAAGTGTCACTACCAAATGCGTGATCATACTCTCCTAAGTTCTTTTGATGCTGCAGTTTATGTGAATTTAATTTTCTCAACTTAATTCTGGAAGTTCATTATTAAGTTTATTGAACATGCTTATATTTACGGTTTCCTGTACCTCACCCTCGGATAAGAGGAGAGCATCATTTTGGTTCTACTTTTTCACATGCTTTTGCGGTCCCTTCATTACCATCATCAATACCACCATCAATAATTTTGTGATTGCCACTGCTTATTGAGCAACTAGTATGTCCCAGGCATTACAAAAGCACTTAATAGTATTTAATTTAATTTTCACTATAAGCCTCTGAGGTAGAGAATATTATTTCCATCCTACAAGTGAGAAAATGGAATCTTTATAAAGGCTAAGCCATATATTACAAGAAAACATCTAATAAATGGCAGAGCTGGAATTTGAACAACATCAAAACATCCACATGGCCAAACAGCTGCATTACAGGGGCAAAGTCATGATGGTTGGTCAAAATCACTCTATCAAACTACCATGATAGCTGAGATATGTGAGATGTGGGCAGGTGTTTCCCATAAGTGCAAGGAAAATATTTGTGATGCTAATTAATTAAAAATTACATTTGCCACTTGAGAAATGACTTTTTAGAAGGAATTTGAATATGTTACTTGACATATAAGCTCAAAGAAAGCTCTGAAAGATGAATGTGCTATTTATGTGGATGTTTTTGCAAACTGGAGCACTGAATACACTAAATCCTTTTAATGCTACAGCATTATTCACAACAGTGTATAGAAGGAACGATTTATACCTGTAATAGTCAAAGTAAACCTGGGTATGCATGCAAAGCTAATGGCATATTGTTTCAAATGCTGGGCTGGAAATTAATTTCACCAAACATTACACTTCAGCCAAATACTATGTAGCTTCACATTTCCTGATATATAAACTTGATGAATTAACTTTAAATTGACACTATTCCAAACTATTTCTTTTTCCTATTATTTTTGTTTATCAGTTGGCATTGGCTACTTTCTAATAGTTCAATTTGCTTTCCAAAATAGTTTGACCTTTAATGTTAAGCACAGTAATTTTTCTTGTATTTTTGTAAGTATTGCAATGAAAGAAAGAGCTATAAAAAAACTTTGAAAAAGTATGTATATACATTGTTATAGAACTGTTTAAAGAAATATACACCAAACTATTAACATGAATGGTAATTATTTCAGAGTAGTATCGCTTACATTTTTTTAGTCTTTACTAATTAGTATTTTCTATTTTCCTACAGTAATTTAAATTTCCTTGAAAATAAGAAAACTCACTCCATAAAGATCTTTGGAAATAGTTGTTACTAAAGAGGTAACAATGGATTGGGGAGAGAAATTGGAGCTAATGTAAGTGTCAGAGCAAGGGTAGACATGATCTCAAAGTCTAGATATGTGCCCTTTCAGCTTGAACTTACAGCCTTATCTAAGGGGCTCAGCACCATTTTCTCCACTTCTTGTCTCTCACTGATGTAGGTAGCTAGTTCTTTGCTGGAAGTGCCTACTTATCACTATTGAGGTTGAAAATTCCAGTGCTTGTTTCCCTTGCCTTCTTGCAGCTTGAGCTTGGCCATGAGAGCTATCCTTGTCAGTAGTCCCTGAGGGGACATTCTGGGAAAATTTCCAGGGAGGGACGTCTGGGAAAGATTATTCTCCTGGTAAAAAGAGATGGGCAAGTGGAAGCTGCCTTCTTTTGTCTTCGGATGTGACTGTGATATTGTGGTCTTCTTGAACCATGAAGCTGGTTGGCTTTTGATGTCCCTTCTGCCATAGATTTTTCAGGGCCTGGTCCCAGGTGACATTTGGCTGGTAGTGAAGGCTGTCTAATCTAGGGTTTGGTTTAGGAGAACCTTTATCTTTATCTACCTTTCTACTCTCAGCTTTATCAGCAATAAGTATAATGTCAGCAATAAATAAATAAATAAATCAGCAATAAATAAAAATGTCTTGCTCTGTGTCTTATTCCTTGACTTTCTCCTAATTAGTTCAGAACTCAACTGGGGAAGAAGGGTGTATTAGTTTCCTATTGCTGCTGTAACATATTACTACAAGCTTAGTGGCTTAAGACAATACAAATTTATTATGTTATATAATTCTGGAGATCAGAAGCAGAAAATCATCTTATTGGGCTAAAAGCAAGGAGTTATTGACTGCATTCCTTCTGGAGGCTCTGGAAGATTTGAGAGCCTTTTCCTTGTCTATTTCAACTTCTAGAGACTACCTGCATTCCTTGGTTCATGGCCCCTTCCTCTATTTTCAAATCCAGCAGTGTAGCATCTTCAAATCTCTTAACTCTGACCTTCTTCCTTCTTGTTCTATCTTTTAAGGACTCTTGTGGTTAAATAGGGCCCACCTGGATATTCCAGGATAATCTGCCCACCTCAAGATCTTTAACAAAGTCTCTCTTGCCATGTAAGGTAACAGGTTCTGGGAAGTAGGAACTGGATGTCTTTGCTATGGGCCTTATTCTACCTACCACAAAGGGTATTACTGATTAATTACTCCTCAACCTCCTGATTGTATTTACTTATTAAAATTCTTCCACCAATAAATGGACTCACATTATTAATGATTGTTTTATATTTCACTGAAGCTCAGTGTAATCTAGACCCAAGGCTGAGACCAGACCTCTGTTTCCTGGTCATTATCTTGCTTGTAATTTTTTGTCTGAAGGTTCTCACTGCCGTGGCACTGGGCCTGGTTATATGTACCAAATGAGGTAGAAAATTCACAATGACTCAGCAAAGTCATTGCTACTTGGTGGAGCTGTCACTTGTGTATGCTGCAATTCAGACCATTGACTTACCTCTTTTAATTAATTAATTAATTAATTAATTAATTAATTATATTTTTGGCTGCATTCATTCTTCATTGCTGAGTGCGGGCTTTCCCTAATTGTGGCGAGCGAGGGCTACTTTTCCTTGCAGTGCGTGGGCTTCTCATTGCGGTGGCTTCTCTTGTTGAGGAGCACGGGCTCTAGGTGTGCAGGTTTCAGTAGTTGTGGCATGTGGGCTCAGTAGTTGTGGTTCATGGGTTCTAGAGAGCAGGCTCAGTAGTTGTGGTACGTGGGCTTAATTGCTCCACGGCATGTGGGATCCTCCCGGACCAGGGCTCAAACCTATGTCCCCTGCATTGGCAGGTGGATTCTTAACCACTGTGCCACCAGGAAATTCCTTATCTTTTTAATGGCAATTTTTACTCACTTCTCTCCTCTAGATTCTATAGGTAGAGTAACATAAATAGAAAGTATGTGTGTGCGCACATGTGTGTGTGAATGTGTATGATATTTGAAGTAAGGGTTGACTCCACATATTTATCATGTGTTTATTTCCTGGGAGGGATAATATTTCTCATTTCCCTCCTCCTGGAAGCTGGAATGTTCTGACTCATATTTGCAATTATGACTCAACAGCCCCTCCTATCATGCAAAGAGTCATATGAGCTGGGTTGGTCACAGTGGAAACTTTAACAGTCAGTTTGTAAGAAGTGGGTTCAGTGCAGCAGGTTGACAGCTTTTCCACAGAGAAAGCTGTGAACAAGCGACGGGGGGATAAGAGAGGTGGCCATAAGGAGCAGATAGCCAAAAGAATAGTGCTGCTAAGAGTCTTATTCTGATGCTGGGGTGAGCTAGGAGGGATGGCCACCTGGGATTGGCAGTAGGGACAGGAGGGCATTAGTGAAGATATGCAAGGATGGGTTGCCAAGGTGAGGAGGCAGGAAGGTGGTTGAAAGGATATACATAGGTAAGATGAATGAGTCAAAGAGAAAAAGGATGCTATCCACTGGGGAACTTCAAAACTGTTGAGTGACTCTAGACTTAGCCCTTGAATGAAGTGTTTTGCTGCAGTCACTCCATTTGCATGGTCCTGGTGTTTGTCTTAGAGGTGGAGATGATGCTGAAAGGAGCTATGGTAGACTGAATAGGGAGAATGAAAGCGATGAGAAACCCAGGAAGAGAGCTCAGAGAAGAGTCCTAGAGCAATGATATCTGAAGTGGAATATTAAGTTTCTTCCTATTTGATGTTTTGATAACTCTATATTTTCAGCTAAGCCTTGAGAAATGAAGAAGGTGCTGAATCCATGGATGGGAAAAATATGGCAACATGCACAAGAGCCATTGGATTGGCTGGGGAATTGGGTTGGCTGTGAAAGGAGATAAGTAATCAGAGGAGACTATTTCTCCTTCTCACAGCCCCAAACCTTTGAAAATATTGGGGATGTTGCTGGATTTCCTACAATATTGTGGGATGGGAACATGCATTATTTTATTTGAAAAATAAGGAAAAGAAGGATTCTGGAAGGTGGAGTGCTTGGGGTGGGGGGAACATTTGGGTCATATTACTAATTTCCAACTGATTAGGGACTGGAGGTTAAAAACAGTATTTTAACACAGCGTGGCTGCTTAGTTGTAATGAATTATAATATGTAAAAGTGTAGTAAAATTATAAATTTTACTAGCTTTAAGCTGTTTCCTCTGACTGCATTTGTAAGAATACAAGCATCACAATAATAGATTGTAACATACTGAATTTTCAAATAATTAAGTTCCGTAGTGATTTTTAAAAATAGTCGTGGTGGTGGGGTGCAGTAAAAGCTCTTCTTTATAAAAGAATGGCAACTAGTCCATGCGGAAAGGGTGACTGCATTAGGAAATCATCAGTTTGCCACCAACATTATAACAGTCGAAGCAGGAAGATGTACTCCTCTGTATTTATCCAAAGGAGTTGAAAACTTATGTTCACACAAAACCCTGTACACATATTTTATAACAGCTTTATTCATAATGGCCAAAACATGGTGTCCTTCAGTAAGTGAATGGATAAATAAACCGTAAAATATTCAGATGATGGAATATCATTCAGCATTAAAATGAAATGAGCTATGCAACCTAAGTGTCCATCGACAGGTGAGTGGATAAAGAAGATGTGGTATATATATATACAATGGAATATTACTCAGCCATAAAAAAGAATGAAATCTTGCCACTGCAACAACACAGATGGACCTAGAGGGTATTATCAGAAGTGAAATAAGACAGAGAAAGACAACTATGGTATGATTTCACTTGTATGTGGAATCTAAAAAACAAAACAAATGAACAAATATAACAAAACAGAAATAGACTCACAGATACAGAGAACAAGTTAGTGGTTGCCAGAGGGGAGAGGGGTAGGGAGAAGGGCAAAATAGATGAAGGGGATTAAGAGGTACAAATTGCCAGTTATAAAAATAGATAAGTCACAGGAATGTAACGTATAGCACAGGAAATATAGTCAATAATACTGTAATAACTTTGTGTGGTGTGTAATCTATAAAAACATCAAATCGCTATGTTACACACCTCAAACTAAAATAATATTGTAAGTCAACTATACTCCAATTAAAAAAAGAAAGACAGGGCCTCCCTGGTGGCGCAAGTGGTTGGGAGTCCGCCTGCCGATGCAGGGGATACGGGTTCGTGCCCCGGTCTGGGAGGATCCCATGTGCCGCGGAGCGGCTGGGCCCGTGAGCCATGGCCGCTGAGCCTGCGCGTCCGGAGCCTGTGCTCCGCAACGGGGGAGGCCACAACAGTGAGAGGCCCGCATACCGCAAAAAAAAAAAAAAAAAAGAAAGACAGGGAGGAATTTTAAATGCATATTACTAAGGGAAATAAGCCAATCTGGAAAAGCTACATACTGTATGATTTCAGCTATCATACAGTATGTAGCTTTCTGGAAAGCTACATACTTTCTGGAAAGCTACATACATTCTGGAAAAGGTAAAACTATGGAGACGGTAAAAAATCAGGGGTTGCCAAGGTTAGTGGAGAGGGAAAGATGAGCACAGAGGATTTTTAGGGCAGTGAAACTACTCTGTATGGTGCTATAATGGTGGATCCATGTCATTATATATTTCTCCAAACCCATAGAATGTAAGCTGTGCTTTAGGTGATAATGATGTGTCAATGTAGGATCATCAATTGTAATAAATGGACCCCTCTGGTGGGAGACGTTGATAATGGGGGAGGTGATGCGTGTGTGGGGGGAGGGGTTATATGGGAAACCTCTGTATCTTCTACTTAGTGTTGCTGTGAACCTCAAACTGCTCTAAAAAATGTCATATATATGTGAATATGCACATCATCTCAAAGTGTCATTTATTATTTTATTTATTACAAAGGATAAAAGTACCTTTCCGATGAAAATATATGGCAGTCTCTTTAACCAGGCGATCAGACTTAGTATCATGGATAATGAGACATTTTATGTCTTCTAGTGTGATGTAATGGGGATGCACAACAGCACTTATATAATGTTGCCAAAATCTTGCCAAAAATGTTCAACCTGAATTGAATCATAGGGAAACGATCAGGCAAATCCAGACTGTGGAACATTTTACAAAACAACTGACCTGGACTCTTCAAAAATACTAATGTGATAAAAGACCCCCCCCCCCAAAAAAAAAGTTGGGGGAGAAGAAGAAGTGTTTCACATGAAAGGAAACTAGAAAGACATGGTAACAAAATGCAATGCGTCATCCTTGATTGGATCCTGGATTTAAAAGAAGCAAAACAGCTTTAAGTACTTTATCAGGTCAATTGGAAAAGTTTGAACATGGACTGTATATTTGATGATACTGTGTCAAGGTTAAACACTTTGAATACAATAATGATATTGTGCTTATGTAGGAGAATGTTCTTATTGAGAGATAAGTAATGAAATACTTAGGGTTGAAGTATCATGTGTCTGCAATTTATTTTAAAATGGCATTATACACACACACACACACCCGAGAGAAAGTGAGATAAAGCAAATGTGACAAAATGTTTAAAATTAGTGAATCTAGAAGAAAGGTATATGGATGATCCTTATACTATTCCCTCACTTTTTTTGTAGGTTTGAAAATTTTCAAAATAACACATTTAGGTATTATCCAGAGTTGGATATCTGAAACCAGGTGGTTTTATAAATTATCAAGACCCAATAATAGTATCCTGTCAAAACTCTTCCTGACATCTGCAAGAATGTCCTGGCAGGTATTGTATTACATGCCAGTACCCGCAAAGGGGAAAGTGTAGCAAATGAATTAGTTAATGTCTGCTGAATGCTCAGCAGACACTCTGTTATGGCTCGTTTGCAAATGCCTGGATTAAAGCGTTTAGGCAAGAAAAAACTGCAAAAATGAAACCTCATGAGCTTGACCTAATGAAGTAATGTTATTGACAGGCCCAGCTGCCAAAAGCCTAACCCTAATGAGACATTAGGGAGGCTGTGCTTGTGACAGTAGCTAGTGTACAAGGTCCTATTTGTGTGAGAGAGACAGTTTCATTTGAGGGAGCCACATGAAACGTACTTATGATAGAAAGGTAGAAAGAGAGAAATAAATAGAAAGTTAATCAGTTGGAATGATCTCATTATAATAGACAAATTATTTTATACTTAGCTGAAATCTGAATTCTTTCTGTGATCTAGACTCTGAGTAAAGGAAGTTCAAACAGGTAGGTTGTTTTGCTTCTGCATTGGGAAAGACTACTTTGAATTGCAATTTTACATACACCATGAGATACAGTAAAAAAACCAAGGAAGGAATGTAAAATAAGTAAGTGCTTTCCATGTGGACTGTTACAATCTTATGTAATCAACTGTCATATACAAAAGTTCCATGAGATCTGATGTAATCCAGATAAGTATCACTTACTGTGTTCTCTATGATTCATCGTGGGAAATCTGGCTGGGCCTGTGAGCAAGACCAGCTGTGCATGACGGCCAGACGCTGGCTCTGGATTAGGAGGGAAAAGAGATGGTCCATGTGCTTCTTCTGGCCTCTCAAGTTTGTCCTTATAAATTTCTCTCTGCAGGTCCTGGGCTGTCCTTGTTCTTAGGGGACTCTGGTGGTACAATGTGTTTGGTGCAGGTTGACAAAACCCTGTTCATCTGCAGATTTGGCCTCAGCTCCAGGGCTCCCAAGTGCCCTACCCTCTGTGGGTGGCCTTTTGAGGCCCACTAGTCGTGGGGCTCTAGTGTACCTGGAGAGAGAGTCCTGGTGAAGCAGAATGTTTTGACATGGCTCTCTTCAGAGTCATTTGACATGAAAAACGTTATGCTACTTTTATTTTTTTTAATTACCCAGTGGTGTGTGCTGTGGCACTCCCAATTCTCACCTCTCACCACTCTTGACTGTCACCTTGGTCTTAAGCCTCACTCATCCAGGCTCTGTGAGGGAACGAGGTAGTCTATTGCACAAATTATTTTGTCATTTTTTAAGACTAATTTTTTTAATTATGGAAAATATTTGATTTAGAATGGATGATAATGGTATGTGTGCATCACAGAAAAATGATAGGACTCTAGGCAGCAATTCTATATTTCATTTTTTTGGAAAAATAGCTTTATTGACATATAATTGACATACAATAAACAGCACATAATTGAGTGTATAACATGATGCTTTTTAAATTCATTCTTTTTTTTTTTTTTTTTTTTTTGATAGGTAGATTAGCCAAACACGTGCAGGGTACTAAGACCTTCATCGCACTTAACTCTTTTTTTTTTAGATGTTGGGGGTAGGAGTTTATTAATTAATTTATTTATTTTTGGCTGTGTTGGGTCTTCGTTTCTGTGCCAGGGCTTTCTCTAGTTGTGGCAAGCGGGGGCCACTCTTCATCGCGGTGCGCGGGCCTCTCACTGTCGTGGCCTCTCTTGTTGCGGAGCACAGGCTCCAGATGCGCAGGCTCAGTAGTTGTGGCTCACGGGCCCAGTTGCTCTGTGGCATGTGGGATCCTCCCAGACCAGGGCTCGAACCCGTGTCCCCTGCATTAGCAGGCAGATTCTCAACCACTGCACCACCAGGGAAGCCCTAAATTCATTCTTTTAAAAAAATTTTTGTTGTAGTAGAACACAACATGAGACCTACCCTCTTAATTTTTAAGTGTACAGTATAGTATTTTTGACTATAGGTACAATGTTGTGCAGCAGCTCTCTAGAACTTATTCACCTTATTAACTGGAACTTTATGCTCGTTGATTAGTAACTCTCTATTTCTCCCTCTCCTCAGCCCCTGGCAACCACCATTCTACTCTTTGATTCTATGAATTAACTATTTTAGATAATATCTCAGATGAGTGGAATCATGCAGTATTTGTCTTTCTGAGATTGGCTTACTTCGCTTATTACAATGTCCTCAAGATAATCCATGTTGTTACATATTGCACAATTTCCTTCCTTTTTAAGGTTGAATAATATTCTCTCGTATGTATATACCACATTTTCTCTATCTGTTCATCTATCGAAGGACGTTTACATTTCCACTTCTTGGATATTGTGAATAGTGCTGCGATGAACATGGAGTGCTAATATCTCTTTGAGGTCCTGATTTCATTTCTGCATCCTGGGCACAGAATCCTTTCAATTAATTTCTGGATTTCTCATGGAGGGAATTTGTGGATGGGGGCTGAATCAGTGTATTTGTGGAGGAAGGAGGGTCCAGGGCTTCCTACTCTGCCCTCTTGCTGATGTCACCTTAAAGACTAAAATTTTAATCGTTTGTTTTATAGGCCATGTTTAAAATGACATTTCATCAGAAGATCATATCAAAATGTGGGTCCAGTTTTAGGTTTCCATGTAGCTCTTGACAGCATTTCTTTTTCTTATAAATTTGTCCTGGGCTGGAGGACGTTTTTCTTTTACTCCTCATTCAACAGTTCTTTTCTATTTACATAAATAATGTGGCACCATTACTGAATAATGGTTCTGTGGCACCATTACTCAACCCTGAACACCGTATTAGCACCCCCTGGTCTTTCTTGGTGTTTGTTCCCATATCCTACATTTATCCCAGCCCATGTCCTCTGATGGGACCCTGCCATGTCTGGGCAGGTTTGCTGGGGCCTCCCTGTAATAAACAATATTGTACCTGGATAGATTTTCTGGTGCTGAATTCTGTCTGCTGTTTTGAACCTGTCAGTAATGTCCATTGCTTGCTCTCTGATGGGGTCTTTTCAATCTGCTTGGTTGGAGTTGATCTCTGAGGCCGGGAGAATTCCCTCTGGCCCTGTCTCTTCAGCATGGATTCCTCCTATAGTCCTGATTTCCTCCGAGTTGAGACATTGACTTGGAGGAATCTGCATGCCAGTGTCAGATTAAATATCAAGACTGTAGAAGCCTTTGAAATCCATTGGGAGAAACAATGTATGTAAAGGAGAATTGAGGAAAATTGTGATGGTTTGATCAACTCCACTCACCCCCTCAACGTCTAATGATTGACATCCTCAGGAATAACAAAAGGTAGAAAATAAAAGAAATGCAGGAAGAGAAGAAAGCAAAGAGGAAGAAGATATAAGAATGTAACATCTACGGATCTTTTGTAGTTATTGAACCATGAAGTGGAATTAGAACTTGAAAAAAATGGTATAGCAACAGGTTACCAAATTGCTTATTCCCAACTCAAGCACTTAACAGCAAAACCTGGTAAAGCCTGGGAAGCTGGAGCCCATGCTGGAAGTAGAGGACATGTACAATCACTTTTGATTCCTTTTCCTTTATCTCTAGAAGGATGGATACTTTAGGTAAAATCCAGCTCTTCCACGTTGGTCCTTCAAGGACCATATATAAAAACACATGCATGAGGAAACACTGTGGCTTCCAGGAGAAAGAGGTTTTTTTTGGATCAAAAGTGTTTATTTTTTGATGATGGCCATTCTGACCAGTGTGAGGTGATACCTCATTGTAGTTTTGTTGTTGTTTAACATCTTTATTGGAGTATAATTGCTTTACAATGTTGTTAGTTTCTCCTGTATAACAAAGTGAATCAGCTATATGTGTACATATATCCCCATATCTCCTCCCTCTTGCGTGTCCCTCCCACCCTCCCTATCCCACCCCTCTAGGTGGTCACAAAGCACCGAGCTGATCTCCCTGTGTGATGCAGCTGCTTTCCACTAGCTATCTACTTTACATTTGGTAGTGTATATATGTCAAGGCTACTCTCTGAGTTCATCCCAGCTTACCCTTCTCCCTCCCCGTGTCCTCAAGTCCGTTCTCTACGTCTGCATCTTTATTCCTGTGTCCTGCCCCTAGGTTCATCAGAACCATCTTTTTTTTTTTTTTTTTTTAGATTCCATGTATATGTGTTAGCATACGGTATTTGTTTTTCTCTTTCTGACGTACTTCACTCTGTATGACAGACTCACTCTAGGTCTATCCACCTCACTACAAATAACTCAATTTCATTCCTTTTTATGGCTGAGTAATATTCCATTGTATATATGTGCCACATCTTCTTTATCCATTCATCTGTTGATGGATACTTAGATTGCTTCCATGTCCTGGCTATGGTAAATAGTGCTGCAGTGAACATTGTGGTACATGACTCTTTTTGAATTATGGTTTGGAGAAAGAGGTTTTAAACAGTGTCACAGTCTATAGCAATAGAAACCAGCTTTAGTTAATTCTAGAGGAAAGAGGAGTTTTTGTTAGGAAATGCAGATGGCCTTACACAAATGAGAAGGTGATAAACCTCCCTCATAATAAGATAAATGAAATTTAAGACTACATTAAGATATAATTTTTTACCTATCAGAATGGCAAAAGTCCAAAATTGGACACCATACTCTGTTGGCAAGGCTGGTAGGGGTGCAAAATGATAAACCTCTATGGAGGGCAATTTGGCAATATTTATCAAAATTACAAATGCTCTTATACTTTGAGCCAGCAATCCTGTTTCTGGGAATTTCTTCTAAAGGCATATCTACATACATAAGAAACGACATATGCAGTGCTGTTTACAATAGCAAAAAATTGGGAATAAGCCAAATAAACATCAATAGATACTGGTTAAAATAAACTGGGGTACATTCACACCATGGAAGTTTGTGCCACTGTACAAAAGAATGGGAGGAGGGCCTCCCTGGTGGCGCAAGTGGTTGAGAGTCCGCCTGCCGATGCAGGGGATACGGGTTCGTGCCCCGGTCTGGGAGGATCCCATCTGCCGCGGAGCGGCTGGGCCCGTGAGCCATGGCCGCTGAGCCTGCGCGTCCGGAGCCTGCGCGTCCGGAGCCTGTGCTCCGCAACGGGGGAGGCCACAACAGTGAGAGGCCCGCATACCGAAAAAAAAAAAAAAAAAAAAGAATGGGAGGACACTGTGTACGCATGTGGATATTTTGGTAAGCAAAAAAAAGTAAGGTGCAAAAGAATGCACATAGACACACACGGTGTGTGGATAGTATTCTACTATTTGTGTAAGAAAAGTGATAAAAATATTTGTGTTCATTATGTCTGCAAAAAGAAAATCTGGGAGGATACATAAACTTTAAGAGTGGTTACCTAAAGGTTTGAGGGCCAGTGGGGTGCAAAGGGAAAGGGAAACTTCTTTGCATCCCTTGTTGTTTTGTTTTGAATTTAAAACGTACGAATGAATTTGGAACATTAAATAAAAATGTTATTTATAATGCTATACTTTGCTAGCTTCACGAAATAAACCACACACAGTCCATTCTGAAATGGCAGCAGTGGTGGCCACAATGACATCCAGTTTCCAGAGGCACGAAGGCTGTGCTTCCAGCAGCAGCCTCCTGGGTCCACTGTTCAGTGCCCGTGTCAGGGAAGTGGACAGTACACGCCACAGTCTATGCCAGGGTCTATTTCCAGCACTGGTGTCTTCACTGAGCCACACAAATGGATGCCCTGTGCCAAGATATCGCTCCCCTTTAATACTACAGATGATCCTGGGATGGAGCCCCCAAGCTGGTTGTCCATAGCAACCAACAGCCTCAACTATTTGTTCTGCTGTGTACTATACATAGTCTATTTTTCACTTACGCTTTCTTTTGAAAAAATTTGGGAAGCAACGGATTAGAGAACAAGATTTAGAAGAAAAGACTATCCCCTCACCCCTCAGCTTGCCTCCAGTGAGGATAATAAGTCACAAGGATCAAAGGCACTCAGATTTGTTAAATAAAAGACATTCGTTTGTTCTGTTGTGCTTAGAGTGGATTTGCTGCTATTGATGTTCAAGTACTCAATGCTCTGCACTGGCGGCTGGTTTCCAAGGAAGAGAAGGCTTCATTAAAGCTGCTTTCCATCAAAGCATTAGAGTGCTTACTATTAGTGAATTAGAGAATTCACCATTAGTGAAAGTCTCCACCAGATGCACAGGGGAACTTTGGGAAGGGTGATATTTACTTCTATATTCTCTCACTTAAAGGGCATTCAGAACAAAATATGTTTTGAAGCAGGAGAAGGGAGAAAGCCAGGGAGAGGGATAACGTGCCTCAGAGTGCCCTAGCTCAAGTGTTCTTTAAGTCCCTTGATGTTGTCCATATAGGTCAGCCTCCTGGGGTACCAAGTGGGTTAGAGATGGGTGGGTATTTGATCTGGAGGGGCAAGTGGAAAATACCCAGTACAACCCCTAAAAATACAGGACAGTGTTAGTCGCACACAGTTGTGTTGGCTTATTGAGTGAGGAATGCTATCATTAACAAAATCTTCATTTGACAGTTTTGACTGTTATTCTCTGCTCTCTCACCAATAGTGTCAAAGGATAGAGAACGAGCAGGAAGTGGAGTCCTCTGTCCTGACTCCAAGCCCATTTTCATGTTCCTGGTAAATCTTTTCTGGATTTCACTCATCTGTCCATCCATCCACCCATCTTTCCAAACATTCATATAACAAGTATATTTTTCAAATTAGTTTGTACTAGGGTCTATGCTAAGAACTGAGAATAAAGAGAGGAATATCATTACTTTCATGAATCTTACAGTCTTACAGGAAGACAGATATTCAGATAAACTAATACAATGTGATAAGTGTTAATTACAGACATGTGAATAAAAATCATGGAGAGAGGGAAGCCTAAACCTTCATGGTGTAAGTAAGGTAAAGGTGGAGTTTAGACTTATACTAGAGTAGAAGTTCCCATATGGTCCCTTTTAATGAAATAGAAAAAGGCACTCTGAGCAGAACAGTAGACAAAGGTGCCCCGTCCAGCTGGATACAATCTTGAGCTAGACACGTGATTGGTGAGTGGCACTTAGGCCAGATTTCACCTTGCTGGCTAGGAGCCTCTGTGCATCTCTCAGACTGTCTAGCCTTATGGGGCAGCCCTGTCCCTCAGATGTGATTTTCCAAAGGCTACTACATCAGGGTCAGAGCTTCTCTTTCATCGGGACCTACCCAGAGAAGGGAAGGGGTGTCTGGATGGGGGTGATCTAATTGTTATCAGCTCAACTTCCACCCCACCTTGCTTAAGAAGAAAAATTTTAACCAAAACCAGGATTCAAAACATTTTTGGAGCCAGGCAGTACAGATCACTGCTATATTATTGTCCTTACAGTTATATATATGTATTTTTTTCAGATCCTTTTTCACTGTAGGTTATTACAAGATATTGTATATAGTTCCCTGTGCCCGCAGACTATAAATAGCTGAACTCACTCTCTTTTCCTTGTCTTCCCACTACTGATAATACAGTAAAGTACATTTGCAAATTTCCTATATAGTAACTATATGAGTGAATTCACTTCTCAATATTTCTGGTGTTTCTTCTCATTTGCCCTTTGAAGATTTGGAGTAATAGCTTCTCTAGCATGAAGCAAATTTGTGGTCTTCATTGTCAATAAACCACCAAAAGGATATAGTCTAAGGGAACTTATTGACAGGGCCTTGTTGGAAATTTGTGCTATAGATTTAAAAAGAATCCCAGGGGCTTCCCTGGTGGAGCAGTTGTTAAGAACCTGCCTGCCAATGCAGGGGACACGGGTTCAAGCCCTGGTCCAGGAAGATTGCACATGCTGCAGAGCAACTAAACCCGTGCACCGCAACTACTGAGCCTGTGCTCTAGAGCCCGTGAGCCACAACTACTGAGCCCACACACCACAACTACTGAATCCCGTGCGCCTAGAGCCCGTGCTCCACAACAAGAGAAGCCACTGCAATGAGAAGCCCGTGCACTGCAATGAAGAGTAGCCCCCGCTTGCCACAACTAGAGAAAGCCCACACAGTAATGAGGACCCTATGAAGCCAAAAATAAAAATTAAAAAAAAAAAGAATCCCAAACCCAAAAACAACCCCTGTAGCTGTTTGTGAGTGACTGCAGTGAGATGCAGTTTTCCATTATTTTATTTTTCAGGACGTTGGTGTTTGAATATTTGAGAAGTGCTCAGCTTACATAAATTAATAGTACCCTTTGTGGTGGACTGGCCAGGGAACCAAAACACCATTTGGAATTGTTTGAGTCATTCTTACACATTTCACCATCCTTGCAGCAGTGAGAAACTGGGATCTATTTTTAAAACTTATTTTTGGCATTATTAAATACATTTCTGATATGTTTTAATTCAGATACCTGGCTTCTCTCTACACAATGCCAATAATCATTGTTTTAAATTTTTATTTCTATCTCATTTTTCTCCTCAAGAGCTCGAAGGAATCCAAATCAGTTTTCCAGCCTAAAGAGTAGGAATGGGTTGGCAAAGTGAGAACTACAGGAAAGTGGGAGGGGCAGGGAGGCCAAGGGGCCAGAGATGTGAAGATTGTTACTATGGGCTGCAGTGACAACAAACAGCTTCCTTATATGGGCAAGTCACACAGACTCTTGAGACTTAGCTCTCTGTAAAATTTCCCAAATTATGCTAGAATTCATTGCTTTCTCACCATCACTGGCTTGATGCCAGTGTCATGCATGCTAAAGAAATATGTTTGGGGAAAGCAAGACAATAGTCAGCAAACAAATGGATTCAAAGCTGGAACAACAAGATTCTTATTTTAGAAGGTATAATTTCATATGGCAGCCCTGGTGTGATTGGTGTTCTTTCATAAATTTTGATGATCTATTAAATCAATGCTTCTTGTTTTTTCCTTAGGGAGAAGTTCCCTCCATGCTTTACAACTCTCTCCACCTGTACAAGGCACAAGTTGGTCATTTACTGGTCAATTTGCTCATTAATAACAAACACCCCACGTGAGAAGTTCCCATTGACTAAGTGTACAGCAAAGTGATTCAGTTATATATATGTATTTTTTCAGATCCTTTTTCACTGTAGGTTATTACAAGATATTGTATATAGTTCCCTGTGCTATAAAGTTAATCCTTATTGTTTACTTACTTTATGTATAGTAGTGTGTATCTGTTAATCCCATACTCCTAATTTATCCTCCTGCCTTTCTCCTTGGGGAACCACAAGTTTGTTTTCTATGTCTGTGAGTCTGTTTCTGTTTTGTAAATGAATTCATTTGTATTATTGTTTTAGATTCCACATATAAGTGATATTATACAATATTTGTCTTTCTCTGTCTGACTTACTTCACTTGGTATGATATTCTCTAAGTCCACCCAAGTTGCTGCAAATGGCAATACTGTACTCTTTTTCGTGGCTGAATAATATTCTTTATCCATCTTTTTTATCCATCCATCTGTTGATGGACATTTAGGTTGTTTCCATGTCTTGGCTATTGTGAATAGTGCTGCTATGAACATAGGGGTGTATTTTTTTTTTTAATTTTCATAATTTTTGGCTGCATTGGGTCTTCGTTGCTGTGCATGGGCTTTCTCTTGTTGCGGCGAGTGGGGGCTACTCTTTGTTGCAGTGCGTGGGCTTCTCATTGCAGTGGCTTCTCTTGTTGTGGAGCACAGGCTCTAGGTGCGTGGGCTTCAGTAGTTGTGGCTCATGGGCTCTAGAGCGCAGGCTCAGTAATTGTGGTGCACAGGCTTAGTTGCTCCGCGGCATGTGGGATCTTCCTGGACCAGGGCTCAAACCTGTGTCACCTGCATTGGCAGGCGGATTCTTAACACTGTACCACCAGGGAAGCCCCATATCTTTTTGAATTATAGTTTTGTCTGGATATATGCCCAGGAGTGGGATGGCTGGATCATATGGTAGTTCTATTTTTAGTTTTTTAAGGAACCTCCATACTCTTCTCCGTAGCTGTTGCAACAATTTACATTCCCACCAACAGTGTAAGTGGGTTCCCTTTTCTCCACACCCTCTCCAGCATTTAATATTTGTAGACTTTTTGATAATAACCATTCTGACTGGTGTGAGGTACACCTCATTTTAGTTTTGACTGGCATTTCTCTAATAATTAGCAATGTTGAGCATTTGTGAAAGTAGGAGGATGGAATAAATTTTATTTAACAAGTTAGTAGCTTGATCTATCAATTTAAGCATTTAAATAAACAGTATGTGGCTTCCATTTGTCCCTCTGCCCAGGCCTTGCAAATATAAGGAGTAGTCCTTCAGGGATATGACATCATCTGATTCATGTTTTTAAAGGATGAGAAAAAGCAGCAAATCTATACTCATTTCTAAAACTGATTTATGTTTTAAAAAATATTTTAAAAAACCAGTGAAGCTATATTCCTTTCTGAAACACAAAACTTTTAAAAAAGGATTTTTCATTCATTGGTTGTTTTCTTAAATGTTTAGCTTACAGGAAAGTTAGATATTTTAGTATGGGAAAGAATACACAATTTTCTTGGGTTAATCTTTGTCCCACAGCATGTCAGTTATGGATTCTTGGATGCTGAAAAGTCATCAACCCTCTTATGTTTCCTAGAACAGTGGTTCTCTGTGCTGCACATTGGAAATACTGTACTTGTAGAGTTTTTAAAGCATCCATTTGCCTGGGTCCCCATGGCAGAGATACGCATTAACTGGCATGGGTGGGGCTCTTTAGCCTATAAGAGCTCTTGGTGACTCTACTGAGAGGTAAAGGTTGAGAACTGTTGTTTCAGAGGGTCTTTGCTGTCTTCTACTTTATTGGTAAGTTTAGTGATTTCCCCCACCTTTTCTTTTATAGGCTTTCCTGGTAGGTACCATCTCTTTATTTCCCTGGCAATTTTCCTCCTTTAACTGGTTACAAAGAAAATTATTATCACTTTATCGGACTGTGATTGCCTGGAAAAATAAAGCCACATGTGTGTTAAAAATATAGTTGACTTAACTGGGAGGCAACCTCAGTGGGACTTGAGCCCATTAACCTTTTGTACCAGCTTCAGGGAGATGGCATATGATATGATTTAAAGCATCATTGGACAGTATAAATATAGTGTATATATATAAATCCACAAATCTGATTTACATTACTCATGAGAGGCTGTTCACAGAACAGCCTAAAATGTGGCCATCCATGCCAAGGTTTCTCTGAATATATTTCATGTTGGACTCAGGACCAAGTTCATTCCCGAGCCTTATAGCAGACTGAGTGGTGATGCTATAATGAAGGACAGAGCACCTGAGCCCATAAACAAGGTGAAACATAATGGATATGGGGCAGGTTGGGAAGGACTTTCATGAGAGAGAATCATAAAACTGCTTGTGAGAGGTCTTTGTTAAAAAATATGCCTGTTGTTAGAATGGTCGTTGAACAGATTTCAGGCGGAGCAGTGGCCTTTATGATCTGAGGCAGTAAATTCCCTTTATTAACATAAACAAGTCTGAAAGGACAGAGTCAAGGAAGCTTCAAAATACAAGAAGTCCTCTGGGTGAAGGGTTCTCCCCCGGACCCCAGATCATTATTTCTGGAGTTATGCTGACTTTTTGTTTATAGACCCATCCTAGCAATTTACATTCTCCTTTTTAGTATATTTTTTTCATTTCATTGAACCCTTTCATTGTGTGTTGGCTCTTCATATATGTTAATTTTCTTCTTTCTTTCCATCCCTACCACCACTACTGCAGTCCAAGCTACCAGCCTCTCCTGCCTGAATTGCTGTAACAGCCTCCAACTGTTCTCCCTGACTCCTGTCTTTGACCCCATTAGTCCATTCTCTACATTCCACCTTCCTTGTCCTCCTAAAGTCTAAATCTATTAGGTAACTTCTCTGCTTAAAAGCTCAGTTATTCCTCACTACTCTTAGGATAAAATTTATACCGCCAAGAGAGCTTACAAAACACTTCATACCCATCTTCACCTGCCTCTGCCACTTCCTCTTCTCTCACCTGATCCCTTCCCTCCACCCTCTCCCTACCAGTTAAGGGTGATCCACCAACATCCTACATCATAATTACCTTAAGATGCTTGCTAAGAAAACCAAATCTCTGCATTCCAACCAGTACTGATTGGACCAGAACCCCAGGGAGTTCCCAAGGTGAGTCTTCTAAGTGCCATTTGGAGAACCATTTGCTACGTCATTGAAATTGCTGAAAGAGATAAAATGCAAGGCACCTGGATTGCAGTGGATGAACTTGGCTTCATTACCCAGAGCATCCACAAGAGGATGATTTCAAAGGTCAAAGGGGTCTGGCTGGACAGAGATATTGCTTGCTCTCTATAGCTATTTATCTGATATTACCACAATTAGAAATCTGAGAATCCTTTGAATACCCTTGAAAGTTTCCTTTTAAAATACAAGCTGTCCGGTGCTTTGTGACCACCTGGAGGGGTGGGATAGGGAGGGTGGGAGGGAGACGCAAAAGGGAGGGGATATGGGAACATATGTATATGTATAACTGATTAAATTTGTTATAAAGCAAAAAATAAAAATAAAAAATAAAATACAAGCTGTCAGTCCCTGCAGTGAACCACAACTGTCCCCCACCTCTGCGGGAGACCCTCCAACATTAGCAGGGACTGTGAGAATTCACACAAGAGGAAATACAATGAAAGAGAGCTGAAATGACCAGATGTCTTCATGGAAGATTTGGACTAAGTTGTTTTAATGAAAAACAGTTAGAAAAGAGCCATGTGGCTGAAAATGTCTTGGTGCTTTAGGTGGGTGTCAGGCTTGACCCTCTGAGGTTGGAGAGCCAAGTTCAGGACATTGGACCATCAGAGACATCCCAGCCCCACGTAATATCAATCGGCGAGTGCTCTCCCAGAGATCTCCATCTCAACACTAAGACCGAGCTCCACTCAATGAGCAGCAAGCTACAGTGCTGGGCCCCCATGCCAAACAACTAGCAAGACAGGAACACAACCCCACCCATTAGCAGAGAGGCTGCCTAAAATCATAATAGGTTCACAGACACCCCAAAACACACCATGGGATGTGGTCCTGCCCACCAGAAAGACAAGATCCAGACTCATCCACAAGAACACAGGCACCAGTCCCCTCCAACAGGAAGCCTACAAAACTCACTGAACCAACCTTACCCACTGGGGGCAGACACCAAAAACAACAAAACTATGAATGTGCAGCCTGTGAAAAGGAGACCCCAAACACAGTAAGTTAAACAAAATGAGAAGACAGAGAAACACGCAGCAGATAAATGAGCAAGGTAAAAACCCTCCAGACCAAACAAATGAAGAGGAAATAGGCAGTCTACCTGAAAAAAAATTCAGAGTAATGAGAGTAAAGATGATCCAAAATCTTGGAAATAGAATGGAGAAAATACAAGAAACGTTTAACAAGGACCTAGAAGAACTGAAGAGCAAACAATGATGAACAACACAATAAATGAAATTTAAAATTCTCCAGAAGGAATCGATACCAGATAACTGAGGAAGAAGAACGGATAAGTGACCTGGAAGATAAAATAGTGGAAATAACTCCAGAATAAAGAAAAAAGACTGAAGAAAATTGAGGACAGTCTCAGAGACCTCTGGGACAACATTAAACACACCAACATTCAAATTATAGGGGCCCCAGAAGAAGAAGAGAAAAAGAAATTGACAGAGAAAATATTTGAAGAGATTATAGTTGAAAACTTCCCTAATAAGGGAAAGGAAACAGTCAGTCAAGTCCAGGAAGTGCAGAGAGTCCAATACAGGATAAATCCAAGGAGAAACATGCCAAGACACATATTAATCAAACTAGCAAAAATTACATACAAGGAAAAAATTATTAAAAGCAACAAGGGAAAAGCAACGAATAACATACAAGGGAATACCCATAAGGTTAACAGCTGATCTTTTGGCAGAAACCCTGCAAGCCAGAAGGGAGTGGCAGGATATATTTAAAGTGATGAAAGGGAAAAACCTACAACCAAGATTACTCTACCCAGCAATGACCTCATTCAGATTAATGGAGAAATTAAACTTTTACAGACAAGCAAAAGTTAAGAGAATTCAGCACCACCAAATCAGCTCTACAACAAATGCTAAAGGAACTTCTCTAGGTAGGAAAAACAAGAAAAGGAAAAGACCTACAATAACAAACCCAAAACAATTAAGAAAATGATAATAGGAACATACATATCGATAATTACCTTAAACGTAAATGGATTAAATGCTCCAACCAAAAGACACAGACTGGCTGAATGGATACAAAAACAAGACCTATATATATGCTGTCTACAAGAGACCCACTTCAGACCTAGGGACACATACAGACTGAAAGTGAGGGGATGGAAAAAGATATTCCATGCAAATGGAAATCAAAAGAAAGCTGAAGTAGAAATTCTCATATCAGATAAAATAGACTTTAAAATAAAAACTATTACAAGAGACAAAGAAGGACACTACATAATAATCAAGGGATCAGCCCAAGGAGAAGATATAACAATTGTACATATTTATGCACCCAACATAGGAGCACCTCAATACATAAGGCAAATGCTAAAGCCATAAAAGGGGAAATCGACAGTAACACCATCATAGTAGGGGACTTTAACACCCCACTTTCACCAATGGACAGATCATCCAAAATGAAAATAAATAAGGAAATACAAGCTTTAAATGATTTAGACAAGATAGACTTAATTGATATTTATAGGACATTCCATTCAAAAACCACAGAATACATTTTCTTCTCAAGTGCACATGGAACATTCTCCAGGATAGATCATATCTTGGGTCACAAATCAAGCCTTGGTAAATTTAAGAAAATTGAAATCTTATCAAGTATCTTTTCTGACCACAATTTTATGAGACTAGATAACAATTACAGAAAAAATGTGTAAAAAATACAAAGACATGGAGGCTAAACAATATGCTACTAAATAACCAAGAGATCACTGAAGAAATCAAAGAGGAAATCAAAAAATCCCTAGAAACAAATGACAATGAAAACACGATGACCCAAAACCTATGGGATGCAGCAAAAGCAGTTCTAAAAGGGAAATTTATAGCAATACAATCCTACCTCAAGAAACAAGAAACATCTCAAATAAACAACTTAACCTTACACCTAAAGCAACTAGAGAAAGAAGAGCAAAAAAACCCCAAAGTTAACAGAAGGAGAGAAATCATAAAGGACAGATCAGAAATATATGAAAAAGAAATGAAGGAAACGGTAGCAAAGATCAATAAAACTAAAAGCTTGTTCTCTGAGAAGATAAACAAAATGATAAACCATTAGCCAGACTCATCAAGAAAGAAAGGGAGAAGACTCAATTAAATAGAATTAGAAATGAAAAAGAAGTAACAACTGACACTGCACAAATACAAAGGATCATGAGAGATTACTACAAGCAACTATATGCCAATAAAATGGACAACCTGGCAGAAATGGACAAATTCTTAGAAAAGCACAACCTTCCAAGACTGAACCAGGAAGAAAGAGAAAATATAAACAGACAAATCATAAGCACTGAAATTGAAACTGTAATTAAAAATCTTCCAACAAACAAAAGCCCAGGACCAGATGGCTTCACAGGCGAATTCTATCAAACATTTAGAGAAGAGCTAACACCTATCCTTCTCAAAATCTTCCAAAGTATACCACAGGGAGAGACACTCCCAAACTCATTCTACAAGGCTGCCATCACCCTGTTGGCAAAAGACCTGTATGTAGAAAACTAATAAGACACTGATGAAAGAAATTAAAGATGATATAAACAGATGGAGAGATATACCATGTTCTTGGATTGGAAGAATCAGCATTGTGAAAATGACTATACTACCCCCAAAATTCTACAGATTCAGTGCAATCGCTATCAAACTCCTGATGGCATTTTTCACAGAACTAGAACCAAAAATTTCACAATTTGTATGGAAAACACAAAAGACCCCAAATAGCCACAGCAATCTTGAGAAAGAAAAACGGAGCTGGAGGAATCAGGCTCCCAGACCTCAGACTGTACTACAAAGCTAGAGTAATCAAGACAGTATGGTACTGGCACAAAAACAGAAATATAGATTAATGGGTCAGGATAGAAAACCCAGAGATAAACCCATGCACATATGGTCACTTATCTTTGATAAAGGAGGCAAGAATATACAATTGAAAAGATAGCCTCTTCAATAACTGGTGCTGGGAAAACTGGACAGCTACATGTAAAAGAATGAAATTAGAGCACTCCCTAACACCATACAAAAAATAAACTCAAAGGAGATTAAAGACCTAAATATCAGGCCAGGTACTATAAAACTCTTAGAGGAAAACATAAGCAGAACACTCTATGGCATAAATCACAGCAAGATCCTTTTTGACCCACCTCCTAGAGAAATGGAAATAAAACCAAAAATAAACAAATGGGACCTAATGAAACTTAAAAGCTTTGCACAGCAAAGGAAAATGTAAACAAGATGAAAAGGCAACCCTCAGAATGGGAGAAATTATTTGCAAACGAATCAATGGAGAAATGATTAATCTCCAAAATATACAAGCAGCTCATGCAGCTCAATATCAAAAAAACAAACAACCCAATCCAAAAATGGATGGAATACCTAAATAGACATTTCTCCAAAGAAGATATACAGATTGCCAACAAATACATGAAAGGATGCTCAACATCTCTAATCATTAGAGAAATGCAAATCAAAAGTACAATGAGGTTTCACCTCACATCAGACAGAATGGCCATCATCAAAAAATCTACAACAATAAATGCTGGAGAGGGTGTGGAGAAAAGGGAACCCTCTTGCATCATTGGTGGGAATGTAAATTGATATAGCCACTATGGAGAACAGTATGGAAGTTCCTTAAAAAACAAAAAATAGAATTACTGTATGACCCATCAGTCCCACTATTGGGCATATACCCTGAGAAAATCATAATTCAAAAAGAGTCATGTACCAAAATGTTCATTGCAGCTCTATTTACAATAGCCAAGACATGAATGCAACCTAAGTGTCCATCGACAGATGAATGGGTAAAGAAGATATGGCACATATGTACAATGGAATATTACTCAGCCATAAAAGGAAATGAAACTGAGTTATTTGTAGTGAGGTGGCTGGACCTAGAGACTGTCACACAGAGTGAAGTAAGTCTGAAAGAGAAAAACAAATACAGTATTCTAACACATATATATGGAATCTAAAAAAGAAAAATGGTTCTGATGAACCTAGTTGCAGGGCAGGAATAAAGAGGTAGACATAGAGAATGGAGTTGAGGACACAGGGAGGGGGAAGAGTAAGCTGGGGCAAAGTGAGAGAGTAGCACTGACATGTATACACTACCAAGTGTAAAATAGATGGCTAGTGGGAAGCAGCTGCATAGCACAGGGAGATCAGCTGGGTGCTTTGTGACCACCTAGAGGGGTGGGATGGGGAGGGTGGGAGGGAGATGCAATAGGGAGGGTATATGGGGATATATGTATACATATAGCTGATTCACTTTGTTATACAGCAGAAACTAACACAACATTGTAAAGTAATTATACTCCAGTAAAGATGGTGAAAAATCAATCAATCAATAAATAAAAGATAACTAATAAGGACCTATTGTATAGGCCAGGGAACTCTACTCAGTACTCTGTAATGACCTCTATGGGAAAAGAATCTAAAAAAGAGTGGATATATGTATATGTATAACTGTTTCACTTTTCTGTACAGGAGAAACTAACACAACATTGTAAATCAACTATACTCCAGTAAAAATTAATTTAAAAAAATGCAAGCTGTCTTAGACACATAACTTGCAAAAAGATTTTAACTTAGATCTTTTGATATCTAGTTAGAGTACAATGACAAGAGAATGGAATTTAGAGTCAGATAACCTGAATAAGGCTTGAATCTGTCTTCACTGATATTTCAACCTTGGGCAACCTTGGGCAAATTTAATCTCTTGATTAAATTATAGTTTCTTCATCTGTGAAATGGAACTAATGGCATTGTGAGGTTTAAATGAAGTGAAGAAATGTTTTGTAAATTGTTGATTGTCATCACTCATGTTTGCAGTTATTGTTTCTCTGGCTTTGTTTAAGAAGGAGGCCAGTAATGGACCCACAAATGGGATACTTAGGATTCAGAAACTATTTTGAAGTGGATTTCAATGACATTATGATATAGCAAATTTTGTGGGATACAGCTTAGAGAGAAATTTACAGCACTAAAATTGAAAACATTTGCTCTTCAAAAGGAAACACTTATGAAAATGAAAATGCAAGGCACAGAATGGGAGATAATATCTGTAAAACATATATCTGACAAAGGGCTTGTATCTAGAATATATAAATTACTCCTAAAACTGAATAATAGTATGGCAAATGACTTAGTAAAAATGGGGAAAAGATTTGAACAAACACTTAACCAAAGAAAATATACAGATGACTAGTAACCACATGAAAAGATGCTCAGCACATTAGTTATTATGGAGATGCAGACTGAAACCACAACGTGATACTACTATATACTTAGCCACTAGAATGGCAAAATTAAAGTTTGACCATATCAAGTGTTGGCAAGGATGTGGGGCAACCAGACCTCTTATCCACTGATGGTGGGAATGCAAAATAGTACAACCACTTAGGAAAAGAGCTTGGCAGTATAGGAACCCACTTGGAACCCCAGAGTTGGTATACAGATTATTTTAAGCTGAAAATATTTGGGATTCAACAGATGCAGAAAGAAGCCTTCTCGGAGCTTTCTTTATTTAACTAAAAGCAGACCCTTCTGAGAAATGAGGATTGCCATAAATTTCCTCTTCCGGGCAGCTTCTATTCCCAGGAGGGAGACCAAGAATAAACCTGTTATAAATCTCTCTCTGGAGTACAATTATGATAGCAACTGGGAACAAGTAATGATAGCAAAATTTATAATCCACTGAATAAAATAGGAATCCATAAGTCCACACTGGTATAAATAAGTAAATAAATATATATAAATGGAAAGTTTGATTTAAATAGGATAGTTATGTAGTTTCAAAGTAGCTCCCCACAAAATGCTTATTAATTACAGGGAAAAAGGGGATAAACTCAGGGTGGAAAAGCCTGCACACAACCTTCATCAAATGATCTAAGTGAACATCACCAGCATGAGGACAAAAGTATGGGGCACTTGATAGGATGTGATGGAAAGTATTTCTGTGATTTTCCTGCCAAAGGTGAGTAATCTGAATCTAATCATGTGGAAACATCAGACAAAGCATAAAGGGACACTTTTTGAAAAATAAAGCAAAACAAAAACTGGTTTATAACCTTCAAAAGTATCAAGATCATGAAAATTAAAGAAAGACTGAGGAATCATGCCTGATTGTTAGAAACTAAAGGGACATGAAAAATAAATGCAACATAAAATGGCAGGCCATGAACAGGTTTGGTAACTTTTAGCTTTGTAACACACCTCTGACTTGGGGAGAACAGCACTTTCATACAGGGACTCTGTGAGGTTTTGATGAAAGGCAATGAGATCATATCTGTGCTTTGCATTTCTTAGAAGTGGTACAGGGTATTCATGCATAAGTACTGCACAGTTTTAGTTTTTTACAAGACTATAATGAAAATGGAATAAAGTGAGGCATGAATTTCTAAAGGAAAAAATAAATAAATAAATAAATAAAGCAGCACATAATTTTGGATTGGATCTTTTCCTATAAATGACTTACTGGGAAAAATGGTGAAACTTGAATGGGGTCTGTAGATTAGGTGGCAGCAATGTATCAGTGTTAATTTCCTGGTTTTGATAGGTGTATTTTGATTATATAGGTTAATTCTCTTTGTAAGAAATTTACATTAAAGTATTCAGGGGTGATAAGCATCATACTTACTCTAAAATGGTTCAGAAAAGAAAAGTTCTCCCTACTACATTTGCAACTTCTTTTTAATGAATTTGAGATTGTTCAAAATAAAAATTTGAAAAAATTTATACAAAAGAAATCATCTTTTTGATGGATTGATGTAGGGCAAGAGAAATCAGGCCACCAGGCAAGATGCTTTTGCAGTAAACTGTATACAAAAGACAGTTGTTTCAAATAGAATAGTAGTAATAGAAATGGAAAGAGGTAAAGAAATTTTTCATATGTTTAGGAGAAGCAACTGATGGCAAGTGGAGCTTGAGAGAAAGAGATAATTTAAGGATGATGTCTAGGTTTGGGGACCAGACACCAAGGTGGTTAGTGATGCCATTTTCTGAGATGGGGAAGAGTGGTTTGGGAATTCAACTAAGAGTTCTGATCTAGACATGTTAAGTCAGAGACGTCAGTGAGATATCCAAGTGAAGATGCTGAATAAGCAGTTGGAAATATGAGTCTGGTACTTAGGGGAGAGGTATAAACTTTGGAGTCACCAACACATACATGATTTCAGCCATAGGACTGAATAAGATCACTCTTTCAAGCAAGGTTCTTGGCTGAAAACATCTGGATCTCCCCTAGGATAAAGATCAGGTAGAGTAGTGTCAACCCTGCAACTTTGTTCTTCTTCAGCATTGTGTTGGCTATTCTGGGTAATTCTTCTTCTTCTTCTTCTCCTTCTCCTTCTTCTTCTTTTTGTCTTTAGAGCAGTAGGATTTCCCTCAATGAAATCCTTAACCTCAACATTTGGGATTTACTTTTTCAAACAGAAATCTTTGCATTTTGACAGAAGAGAATGGGGGAGGCTCTTTGATCCTTTGATGTTATTATTAAATCCACAGATATGAATTTCCTGTGGCCTGTGATCCTGAGAACTTAGGACACTTGGAAGGTCACCATGAAAAATTTGTTCTGTTGGTGACATTCTCACCCTTCTCTTATTACTTAGAGGCTTCAGTATGGGAAGTATATTTTAGAAATTCACCTGGAAAATAATTTTTTTTTAACTTTGCTATTTTGCTTTCAGGTGAAGCTATAGTTCTCCTGGGCTGACATCATAGCCATTTCCTCACCCTTGGTTGTAAAGGCCTCCAGGAGAAAATTATGTGATTGTATGTGTAAATCAGGCAACGGGAACAGATCGACTCTTTAGATTAAAAAACAATGTTTGCCTGATGGCTATATCTGCCTGTCCTTCATTCTAAAGGGCTCTTAAGAAAAGTGACTTAGATTTTTCCTATGTTGTATTTGCCTTTACTTATGTTACCTGGGTTTGACTTTTTGAATAAGAACTTCACCAATCTATCTCTACCTAAAATACTGTCAGTTCACTGTTGCAGTAAGGAAATGGTGAGAAACCCATTCTTACCTCCTTTTTTCAGAAGAATCAACACCTCAAATTTCAGGTATAAGTGCCAGCTCTGGAGTCAGATTGTTAGGGTTTAAACTGTGTGCAAACCCTGTTAAAAACCTGTGTGATCTTGGTAATTCACCTGATCTAAGTCCCAGTTTCCTCATTTGTTAAAAGGGGATATTATGAGGATCAAATAAAATAGCTCTTGGAAAGTTCTTAGTATAGAGCTGGCCCACGGTAGGTACTAAATATGGAAATTTGTCATTACAACAAGTCCCTTACATACAAACCTTCAAGCTGCCAACTTTCAAAGACGCAACATCAGGTGTGAATGAAATTGCAGTTTGCCCTCCATCTCCTATTGCTGACAATCCTTCAGCTCTCCTGTCTCCCACCTCCTCTCCCTCCTCTGGTCAGTAACTCTCCTTGCCTGTTCACTCGATGCCAGCTGCTGTATGCCAGCTGTTGTACTGCACTACTGTACTTTTCAAGGTACTGTACTGTAAGATTAAAAGTGTTTATTTTTTGTTTGTTTTTTATATATTATTTCTGTGAAAAGCATTATAAACCTGCTACAGTACAGTACTATATAGTCAATTGTGTTAGTTGGATACCTAGGCTAACTTTGTTAGACTTACAAACAAATTGGAGTTACGAACTCGCTCTCAGAATGGAACCCGTTCGTATGTAGGGGACTTACTGGATCTTTATTATTATTCACCTTACTGTTCTAAAACCATCCTTCTTGAAGGGACAGAATTATGACCATGTCGTAGCTTGAGCTTTTTCTAAGCTTCCATAGCATCTTCTAGAGACCTTGGTTACCATTCTTATCACATGGTAGTAGAGGCAGAGCTGGCCTGCAGCCAGGATGCCCACGTGCACTGGCCAACATCCCTCTGACTGGCTGGTGTCCATAGTATGAAGTTAGTTATATATTTTGAGTATCTCCCTGATTATAAATGTTACATGGCTGTCTCCCCTGTTGGATTGAGAGCTTCCAAGGGCAGGGTTTGTGCCTTATTGATTCCCAGTGCCTGAGACCATGCTTGGCACGTAGTAGATTCTATATAACTCTTTGTCGAAACAAAAGAACTTGTGGGACTTTGAGTTACCATAGTGGACTTGAGATATTACAGGAAAGCTAGCTACCCTTTGGGTGGAACTGTGAAAACAAATAATAGGGAGGAGCTGTATGTAGGGAAGAAGGTGGCCCTGAGCCCTGTCTCAAGTCAGATCTGTAGGAGTGCCTCCAGCCTGTAGCATTTTCCCATCAGCTTTAACCACTTAGACATTTGCTCTCAGAGGACTGAAGGTTCACTTTGGGAGGCATTTATTACTTGTCTCCTTTGAGGTGTCGAGCTGTGCAAACTGGCCACCAGCTGCTGCTTAACGACCTGTGCCCTGTTGTCACGTATGCCCTTCTTGTCTCTATTCCCACCTCCCCGCCTCCCAACCCTCTCCCACCCATGATTAATGTAAGGGCTGCAGACAGCATGTGGGTTCCTTATCTTCCACCACCTCAGTATCGCCAGAGGAGAGGAGAGATTCTAAGATATTTTCAAAACATATATGAGGAAGGAATAAAAAACTCCCATCTACTTCAACTGGCTGAAAAAAGCCTACATACAGACGTCATACCAAGAGGACTTACGTGTATAATAAAATAATCCTTTCCATTCCATGGTCCTGTGGTTGGGATTGTGTTGGGTAGTTTCTAGGCCAGAAACTTCTCAGAGCAGTGCTTTTCATTTTGGGGGTGTGGAGGTGGAGTCTAAATCCAAATCTAATCAAATGTATGATAAGGGTGGCTGTGACTAGTGCCAAGAAGGCATAGTAAAAGCTAATTCATGTCTGAAATGAAATTGTAGACTCCACTGACCATAACAAGTAATAATAGGAGCCTGAAGGCAGGCAGAGTGCTGGGATGAGCTTTGTGAGACAACTCTGAACCTCAGGACCCACTTTAGAAACAATTATCATAATGATAATGAGACCACCTAATGCCACATGAATAGGGTGCAAAGCAAGGCAAAATGTGTGTGTGTGTGTGTGTGTAAAAGGAACAGAGAAATGGAAAGAGAAAGAGACAAAGAGAAAAACTGAAATATAATTCCTTAAGGTAATTTCTTCTTTTTGGGGAAGGAGACTGAATGAATGGAAAGAAGTTTAGGCCAGGAATCAGGAGACTTGGGTTTAGGCCTGGAGCTTGGTCCCCCTGAGGCTACTGCTTACTTTCCTGAACTTAGGCTGCATCAGTTGGGAAAGACCTCATGGAGTTACTGTGAAGCGATAACAGAGGTACAGCTGCCTTCAGAGTAAACTGGATAAGTAATGCGAGCCACTGTTGCTATTTTTACAGAGGTGTAATACCACGATTAATAATTAACAAAGGGTGATGTGGTAGACCTGCATATACTATCTTAGGCAGGCTGTCTGCTCAAAGCTATTTCTATCATGACTGAATCACGCGCCAAGTCTCATGGCTGCTGGCTCATAACAAAAAGGTATAATCATGTTGCTAAGATTATACACCAGCAATTATCTCTCAAAAGGAGACAGATAAGAGAATTAACTCAGCACTCTAAGAACAACCTGGGAGCCTTTTAGGAAATAAACACTATAAGATGCCCTGGGGTAAAAATTTAATAGCAGAAGTTGTATTTTCCACTTTCTCCCTCCCTCCCTTTTTCCCTTCCTTTCTCTTTCTCCCTCCCCTCCCCTCCTTCCTTCCTTCCATCTCATTCCACACTGTTTTTTTTTTTTACCAACATTATTATTTTTATCTTTCCCTTTTTTATGTAATAAAACTACATGTCTTGCAAAAAGAAGTAGTACAAAATAACTTTTAAAAAGGTAAACTCTGATGGTATGCTCTGCTATGCACAGATTAAAAAAATTGGAATGTGTCTCCTATTTGCTAAGTAGGTGTCATTGTAATTTAACAAAGACCTGGGAGAAAATGTATTAACATTGGTGTTGGGGATGGAAATGACTGAATGTCAACTAGAGCCATTTCCCAAGAAAAATTTTACTGTATTATGCAAGTAAAATATCACTTCACACTCTCTAACTCACTTCTTTAAACAACAATCAAACACCATCTCTGTAAGACTGTGCTGGGTTCTGGGAGGATTACCAAATAAACAGAGCATGATCCCTGCCCTCAAGAAGCATCTTGTCTACTCTGGGAAGCATTAGAGGTGTCCCACTGCAGTGTACTGGTAAGATCAAATCAGGGCCAGGGCTCAACATAATCATGCCTTTGTCTATATGACTTTTTTCACTGTAAATGCCATGCCCTTTCCTTATTAGATGGTGGACTCCTTATAGATCAGGTTAAGCAGTGGCTCCTCTGAAATGTCTTCACTGCTCGCCCAGACAGAGTTAGTTAGCAACCTCCTCCTATTTATTTCCACAGTACTTGGGGTCACAAAGACCCGGATTCAGATGTGGGCTCTGCCCCTTATTTACCCATGTCTGTGGGTAAGTTACTTGACCTCTTTGATCATTAGTTACGTCTTTAAAACGAGTGTAATAATACTCCCCTCCAGGTGGTGGCTCTGTGAAGGCTACATGAACTAATATAATGTAGATGCCTAGAACTGTTGGTGATCCTCAAAACATGGGTTCAATGAATAAATGATAATGTTTATAATTCTCTGTTAAAAATATTTGTAAACCTTGACTTCCACACTAGCTTACTGTCATGCTACCTACCTGCATCTCTGAAGCTTTACCCATAGAAAGCTCTTCATAAATATTTGATGACTAAACTAATGAAAGAATGGATGAAAAGTGATCGTAGTGGGTAAGTAAAAAAGAAGACAGTTAATTTACCACTATGCTCATGATTAAATTATAATTTTGTGAACTCATTAACAAAGTGGGAACAATCAATTGAGTTTTTTAGAAAATGTAAAGCAAATATCGACAACCCAGCAAGGCTGCTGAGTGTGGCCTGACAGTCTTGACAGCTGGAGCAAATTAGTTTTGGGCTGGATATCTTGTTTTCTCTCCTAATGACAGATTATTTTGATGTTTTGGTGTAAAAGTACTCCTCCTGTTATCAGTTTATAATAGATTAAAATGAGCTACACAAATGTGATCATCATAATTACAGTGACTCTGAGTTTATGATTTCCTCTATTAATTATTCTTTGGTGGTTTAGCAGTACAAGAGTTGGAGATATCAAAGGTGGCTCTGGTTTTATGTAGTATCACCCTGTCGTTTTACTTCCTAGGAGTAAACATTTATTAAATGGATATATACTACCGTGAAAATATCCTCATCTTCAGCGCTAGCATTGTCATTTCTCATATGGAGGGAACTATCTTTGATTAGGAAAAAATATATATATATATCTTAGAGCTTTTTAATTAATTAATTAATTAATTAATTTTTGGCTGCGTTGCGTCTTTGTTGCTGCACGCAGGCTTTCTCTAATTTCAGCTAGTGGGGGTTACTCTTCGTTGCAGTGCTTCTCATCGTGGTGGCTTCTCTTGTTGTGGAGCACAGGCTCTACGCACATGGGCTTCAATAGTTGTGGCACACGGGCTCAGTAGTTGTGGCTCACGGGCTCAGTAGTTGTGGCTCACTGGCTCTAGAGCACACGCTCAGTAGTTGTGGCACACCAGCTTAGTTGCTCCGCAGTAGGAAAATATCTTGATAAATCACTTGGGGGCAAAGTAAGATCCTGTGAGTATGGGATGGAAGGAACTAACGAAACAAAAAAGACAGCAGGATTGGGCAGGAATTTGAGGATGAGACAAGAGATGGGGTGGGGAAGGATGGAGAGAGGAGGGCTGAGCAAGAGGGCAGGAGGCAAGAGCCCAAGCTGTGGAAACTGCCCAGGGACTCATGGAAACAGAATTGTTTAAAACTAAATTGCAAGTTGTTTCCACTACTGGGTTGTACTGCAAATTGTATCTCTGGAAACCTTCAAATCTTTGGGTGGAAATTATGGGCAGCCTGAGTCCACTTGTGGGTTGATATAGTCCCAGACAGGGAGATCATGAGCAGAAGATAAGAGCCAGAGGGAACCTTGAGTGGAGAAATGACCCTTGTACCCCCTGCCCTGTCCCACCCCTGGGATTTTACAGGAATCCTGGGGAGGGGTTCAGACTTTCCACATTTCTCTGAAAAGATGAAATCTTTTCTGGATCTTAAAAGAGGGGAGAGTAAAGAAGTGGCTAAGAGTGTTAGTTCAAAGCTCTGTATTACTTGGGGCAAGCTACTTAGCTTTTAAAAGTCTCATCTGTAAAATGAAGCAAATCATGATAATAGCACCTACTTTGCAGGGAGGATTAAATTAGATAAAACTAGTAAAGTGCTTGGAACAGCCCCTGGCACATAGCAAGTATTTCATAAATGTTAGGTATTAGTGTAGTTATTATATATGTGAAAAAAATCTATTTAGGTTGTGTTTCTGATCAAAATTATTCTTTTGCTTAGAAGATTCAGGCAGTGAAAGCTGCCAGGACTTAACATCTTCCAGAGCAATGATGAGGGCAAGTCTCAGTTCTTGGCAGAGTCTTTTTACTTGACTATGTTTTCAGGGTGGCAACACCCATGCGTTATATGCAGAAAATATCTTCCTTCCTTAGGCCAGTGGCTTTGACTCTGGCTCACCAACCCATAGTTCCAAACTTTTTGACAGTGGTGATAGTGTTTTGGAAATGTGCCTGGATCAACATACTAATGGTCCCTTATATTTATGTAATAGCCTTTTAGAGGTTACAAAGGGCTACATACACCACCTCTGTGAATAAAGGTACCCTTATCTTCATTTTGCAAATGAGAAAAGCTGGTTATCCACATCAACAGATTCAAGGGGACTGCAAATTAGAGCCCAGGTTTTTGGACTCCTTTTTCATTGATTTTTTGAAATATGAAGGGATGTTCTTTATCATCTGAAGTGGCTCTAATATGTGCAAACTCCTGCCCAGAAAGAGAAAAGCAGAGGAGGATAGTTTTGAGCTATTTTGCATATCAAAGGAGTTAGTTCTGATTGTTTAAGATCAGAAGTTTATGCCCAAATTAAATGCAAACTTCCAGTGCTAATCTTATATATTTCCTTCATGTGAATCACTTTGGAATTTGTGATTTGCTTTAGTCAGTCAACTAATTTAATAAAAAGAAAATCATAGATCCATTCTTGGAGCAGTTCTAGTGAGGTCTCCTTCATGTACCAAAAGACACTATTCCCTTGAACTTTCCATCTCCCCTCTTCTCATAGTTCAAAATATCACCCCAACCCTGGTGCCAGGGTGCATGTCCTTTCCAAATTAAAAGGGAGATGCCAGTGGCTGCATCAGTTACTCTATGTCCTCTGCCCTCTATTTTTATCTTTTTTATGTGATCACGAGTTAACAAGGCTAAGATCCTTAATGCCTTAGAAGACAAAGCATTTGGAGAGGAAGGGGTGGTGTATGGTGGAAAAAGAGGGCAGACAAGGGAGAAGAGGGGCCCCAATGAGGACAATAACTTTAACTGGTGAAGAAGCCTGATTGGAAGAGAAACTAGAAATTTGCTTTGTAAAATATTACTTTAAGTATCTGTTAAGGAAACTGAACTTGAAACTTTGAAAACTCAAGTGGGGACTTCCCTGGTGGTCCAGCGGTTAAGACTCCATGCTCCCAATACAAGGGTCAGGATTAGATCCCTGGTCAGGGAACTAGATCCTGCATGCCACAATTAAGATCCCATGTACCACAACTAAGACTTGGCACAGCACCCGCCCCCCAAAATCTATCTCATAAAAAAAAATGAGAGCTTAAAAACAAATAAGAATAAAAACTCAAGTGGAGCTAGAAACCCAGGGCTAAATTAGGTGTCTCTTGGAATTATTGTCTAACATTTGGAAAGTGTAGAGTGAGAATACTATGCTAGGGAGGATGGCTGTTCAGTAATTGTAACACCTTTACTCTGGTGACCTGAACAGGTTAGGACAACTTTGTTTGATATGCATATTGCTACCCCCAGCTATATGTTTTTTGTTTACATTTGTATGGAATTTTTTCCATCAGTTCACTTTCAATCTGCATGTGTCTTTAGATCTGACATGAGTCTTTTGTAGGCAGCATATAGATGAGTCATTTTTTTTGTCCTTTTAGCCACTCTGTCTTTTGATTGTAGCATTTAGTTTATTTACATTAAAAATGATTATTGATAGGCATTGCTTGGGTGATTTCCACTATTTTGTCTTCCAAATTGCTTACCTATTCTTCTGTATCATCTAATCAGCTGTTGATTCCCTCTAGGGTTCAGGTGATCTTAACAGGTTCTTAAGGTGTCATTTCCACATACTGGAGAATCTGGCTACTTAAAGACTTAAAGATAGTGAGGGGTGTGTGTGTGTGTGTGTGTGTGTGTGTGTGTGTGTGTGTGTGTGTGGTGGGCTGGTTCACGTTGAAAGAGGGAGTAGAGGTGGGAAAAGGTCAGAGAGCCCTGGTCAAGGGGAAGTTCTGGAAAGTTGACAGGTCCCAGAGAGCATTTAACTTCTATAAAGGACAGGTTCCTTTTAAAAAATGCATGTGTAGGGGCTTCCCTGGTGGCGCAGTGGTTGAGAGTCTGCCTGCCGATGCAGGGGACACGGGTTCGTGCCCCGGTCTGGGAAGATCCCACATGCCGCGGAGCTGCTGGGCCCGTGAGCCATGGCCGCTGAGCCTGTGCATCCGGAGCCTGTGCTCCACAACGCAAGAGGCCACAACAGTGAGAGACCCGCGTACTGCCAAAAAAAAAAAAGCATGTGTAAATTCACTTTGTGTTCTCAGCTAACACCTTCTCTGGGTTTCTCTCTTTAGGGATGTGCTAATATGTGGAGAATGAGAAACCAGACACTAATGGATAGGGTTTCATGTTGTTGTTGTTGTTCTGTAGCTATAAAAGGTATATCTTCTACCTTTGGCATTGCAAACTGATTTGTATCACTCTGCTTTACTATCCCAACTGAAGGAGAGACAAGAAAGAAGAATGACCCCAGAACAGAATGCAGTTCTGCCATCTCTCGATTTCAGCAGTACAGAAATGGTTTAATGAATTAGGATTTTTAGAATAAATTAAATCTATTCCCATCACTCTGAATATGTAATTAATGACAGCACAGCCTTTTGAACAAAGAAAGATGGCAATACCTAGCAATGTTAATTAACAATATATAGATTTGAAATGTGCTCTTCCAAAGCTCTCAAATCAATTGCTAAATGATGCTAAGGGTCTTCAAAAGCAATTAGGGGAAAAACATATCAAGTTGACCTTCATTTCATCATCTTCACTAATGAATATTTATTAAGTGTCCAGATATCTTGCTTTGTGTTGAAAAAGGAAAAGAATCTGGAATTTTATGATAGTTGTTGAAATACTTATGAGTTTAGTGACAAGGTAAAAAAGGGAATAAATGAACTATTTGAGCATGATATGAACTATTTGAAGAATCTTGGAATTTATTGAGGAGGTCTCATTAGCAGGATCCTGAAAATATCTTCCCAGAACTAATGGATTATGCTTCTGAAGTATCAGTTTATTCCTTTAAGGAGAAATACAGTTAAACCATGGCAGAATCTTTGGCTAGTGTTTGAATGTCAGCAACTATCCCTGTCTCTACTCTCTATAACTCAGTTCAATTCAGTTCACCTTTATTATGTGTATCATGGACCAAAGTCCAGTGCTAGACTTTGCTGGGAGATAGAAATTAATAAAATAAGGTCATTTACTCAAATAAAGGATCTAGTGGTTAAGAGACTTGGGTCCTGAGGAGTCTGGCTCCTGGCCAAAAAAATCAATGTGTGTTTTTTGTTCCCAACCACAAGGCAATTACAAAGGTTCTACCTGACAGGTCTCACATGTGCATAGCCCGTGCAAAACAGTTTCACTGAAGGGAGATGCAGTCAAAGACTAGCCCCTCTGGCTGGCCACACTCTTTGCATCTGTGCATTCCTGGCCCAGGCACCTTCAATCCTAGGTTTCTTTATTTTGGGACTCAGTCTGAGATCTTCTTCAGATGCTTCTGCCAAGGCCTCCTTATGGGTGGGGGTAGGAGGAGGGGGAAACCTTGAAGACACTTTTCCCCACTCTGACTCAGTACTTTCATACTCCTAGCTCTTCCCACCTCTGCCCTGGCCCCAGGGTCCATAAAACTGCAGGAGCCTTTTGTTTGGGGCCCCTCAACAGTGAGGCAACCCCATCTTCATGAGTTCACCTGACTCTTGACAAGTGTGCCATTTCAAAGGGAAAAAAGGAATAGGGGGCACTTGGTGCTTTCTCTTGTTTGAGCCTCTTGTACTGTGGTAGTGAGTGATTAAAGGTTCACTGCTACTTCCTTTTTTGCTTGTTGGTTTAATTGGCCACTTTGATACCTGATAGCTTTGCTGAGCTCCTAACAGGTACTATTCCAGGTTCCATCACTTCCTAGCTGTATAAGATTGGGCAAGTTAGTGAACTTTCACAACCTTCATTATCCTACTATAAAATGAATGCAACACTGTAATTGTATCTATTCCGGAGGGTTGTTGGGAAGATTGCATGAGATTATGCATGGTTGGCATACAGTGAAGTTTTAAATAAATATTCTTATAATATATACTATTATATAAATATTTTAGCATTGATAGAAATCTTACAACATTTTGAGGAGACCGACACATGAACAATCATTCATTCAGCATGCCTTGCATACCTATCAGGCCCTGGTTCTAAAGAGATAAGATGCACTGCGTTCTCTTGGCTCTCAAAGAGCTTTGGAGTCTAGAGCGAAGATAAATGTGCAACCAACAACAACTGAAAACCAGACACATATAAAATGATACAGGATCTCGGGGATAAAGGTAGTTCATTGGTGAGGATGTTTTTGTCTGAAAGAAATAGAAAGTCAACTCAAACTGTCAAGTAATTTGAAAATTTATTACTGCACATGACTATGTTGAGAGACTCTCCTGACCAAGGATGCCATCAAGGACCCAGATTCTTTCCACCTTTCTGTTCTAACAGTGTTGGCTTCATTCTCAGACTGTTAGTAAGGAGACACAATATCCTAGCACATCCAAACATGATAATGTGTAGAAGAAGAAGAAGAAGAAAAACCCCATTTCTTTCTGTATCTCTTTTTAGGAGCAAAGAAACTTTTTCTGGAAGTTCACTAGCCAACTTCTCTCATCTCATTGGCCAGACATGGGTTATGTGCCTATCCGGTACAAATCGCTGCCAAGAAGAATGAAATTACCCTTAAAATCTGGAGCAGGGATGAGATTAGCCTCTTTTGAAGTACATGGATGCATGGGGAAGGGTTATATTAGAATGAAGTTTATATTAGAAGTGGGGACAGGATGCGTATTTGCAGGAACCAACCATGCCCACTATAGGCACCCAAACGTACATGAGAGAGTCAAGAAAAACTTACATATGAGTGAGTGCCCTGAATTGAGACTTGAAAGATGTAAAATTTGACAGGTGGATGGTAAGAATGGGGCTGTTTTTGGTGGTAGAGTGTATACTAAACAGAGGAAAGAGAAAGTGCAAAGTCAAGGAACCATAAAGCAGCATGGGACTTTTACTCCCTTCCAAGATGGAATAACAGGAACTAGATTGACTCTCCCACCTGGACCAACCAATAAAACTAGAGAAAATATATAGAACAACAGTTTTCAAGACACAGAACATCATGCAACAAAGGATAGTGATCCCTGAGAGATGGGAAACTAACAAATCATACAAATGTTTCAGCTTACTGTTTTAAGAGTTTCCAGGTCATGGCATAGGGAGGATGTGGGATTACAAAGAAAATATGTTTATGTTTCTACACAGTTAGGGATTTCTGAACAAGTTTTACTGAAACTTGGAATGTGATCTGAGAGCTAGTCTTAGAAGTTAATTTAAAACTGTATAGAGCGTGAGACCTCCAGAGAGATTTACCTAATGCCAGAAATATGTGTTTACATTTCAAGAGGGGATGAAACCTGGAACTTGGAAACATCTCTGAGTTGTAAATCTGGAGACATAGGAATTATTTCTTCCCTGGAGAGATTTATTTACATTCCAAAGGGTTAGAGAAGACATTTCGAAGGAGGCTCTCAGATGTGGAAGGGGAGGCAGCTGCCTCTTTCTCCTGTATGCAAGAATAGGCAACTTATTTTTCTGTGTTCCTCACCTATGGGGTGAGCTTGCCATCCATATAGGACAGATTTTTATATCTGGTTCTCATCATGTTACTTTGGAGATATGGGGGAGTGACACTGCAATATTACTCTCTTGATCTGGCTGTGAGTATAATGAGAAATCTGTCTCTCATCCAAAAACTTCAGTATGCATTAAGGACAAAATTAATAAAGGTGAGTATTAAAAACATAACAGAGGGGGAACCCAGGTAGAGATTGGCAGACTTCCTAAGTTGAGGAGTTGGAAATATGAGTCTGGGGAAACCAAGGTAGCTAGAGTTTGAAAGACAAAGTAACAAAGAGGAATTAGCGGCACAGAGGGAGAACCCTGGAGAGTTGCAAAAGCTTTTCTTTGAATAATCAATAGATTACTTACCAGTGCATGTGTGTAAGAAAACTACTCAAGGGAGTTAGAGGGGGTAACAATTCAAAAGGATTAGAAAACAGTCCCTGGCACTAACACAGTTCCAGGAATATTGTTTATTCCCATAAGCTAGACTGGAAAAATTTATAGTTTATGGGCAATTGTGTTGAAAACTCAGTAGCAGGGATTAATTAATCCTAGATGGGAGTACCACTTGGGACCTGCATAGCAAATCATAAAAACAAGACCCAATAAAGATCAAACTGTTTCTGAGTAACTAACTGCATCCCAGGCATAGTTCTTGAATATTTATATGAGTACAAAAATACTCAGCACCCAGAAGTTAAAATTCACAATGTCTGTCATTCAAACAAAGATTACAAGTCATACAAAGAAGCAGGAAAATGTGACCTATAAGGAGGAAAATAGTTAATCAATCAAAACCAACCTGGAACTGACAGAGATGTCAGAATTAGCAAACAAGTACATTTAAACAGTTATGGCTATTCCATATGTTCAAACAGTTAAGTAGAGAAATAGAAGATATAAGAAAGACCCAAATTGAACTTCTAGAGATGAAAACTATAAGGCTTGAGATAAAAAACATAATGTATTTAATGGGAGATTATACATAAGAAAAAAAGATAAGTAACTTGAAGACACTGAAATAGAAACTATCCAAAATGAAACCAGAGAGAAAAAATTGTTTTAAATGAAAAGAGCATCAGTAGCTGTGGGAGAACTTCAAGTAGCTAATATACATGGAATTGGAGTCTCATAGGAGAGAAAGGATTGGGGATGGGGACAAAAATATTTGAAGACATAATTGCTGAAAAATTTCCAAATTTAATAAAAACTTTAAATGAAATCTGAAGACAAGAAATATGAAGAAAGCTACATGAAGGCACATAATAATCAAATTGCTCAAACCAATAATAAAGACAAAATCTTAAAAACAGAGAAAAAAGACATGTTAAATATAGGACAAAGATAAGAGTGGCAACAGATTACTCGTCAGAAAAAATGAAGGGATATGGTATTAGTATGTTTAGCAGATTAGAAGCAATTTGTGTTGGTAATACTTAAGGCATGGGGAGGGCATGAGGAAATGGGCAGGGGGCAATTACAAGAGGTATGTCTGCTTTGATTTGCTGAGATCAGATGATAAAAAGTGTTAAGTGCCCTATTACAGTTACTAGGATGTATCCTGGAGGTAATAGGGAGCCATTAAAGGATTTTGGGCAGGAAAATGTCATCAGATTTGCATGTTAGATCACTCTTATGGCATTGATGGCATGAACGTATTAATAAATGGACGAATGAATGAATGGAAGAGGATAGTTCGGAAGACTGAAAGCCTGGAGGAAGCAAGTGCAACCATATAGAAGCTACTGTAGTCAATTCATTTCATTAATTCATTTGTTCAAAATGTATTTGATAAGTCCTCCCATATCCCACACTTTAAGCCAGTTCCTTAAGATACTATAGCTAGCATAAAAAAAAAAGCTACTATAGCTAGTAAAGTAACTATCTATATAAAAGGCATACTGCTCTGTAAGTATGTTGTAGACATCTTTTTGGGTCAATATAAGTACAGTTGTGGTTTCACTTTCCAAAATTTCTGTTACCCTCTGCCAACTGCAGTTCAAAAATATTAAATGGAAAATTGCAGAAATAAACAATGCATAAGTTTTAATTTGTGCACTGTTCTGAGTAGTGTGATGAAATCTCTTGCTATCTTGTTTTGTCCCACCTGGGACATGAATCATCCCTTTGTCCAGTGTATGCCACCCAGTAGTCATTTATAAGCTGTCTGGGTTATCAGGTCGACTGTTGCAGTATCACAGTGCCTGTGCTCAAGTCACCCTTATTTTATGTAATAAAGGCCCTAAAGTGCAAGAGTAGTGATGTTGGCAATTCATATATGCCAAAGAAAAGCTGTTAAGTGTTTCCTGTAAGTGAAAAGTTGAAAGTTGTTGACTTAAAAAGAAAAGAAAGAAAAAAACCTTATGCTGAGTTTGCTAAGATCTACTGTAAGAATGCATCTTCTATCTTTGAAATTGTGAAGAAGGAAAAAGAAATTAGTGCTAGTTTTGCTGTCACACCTCAAACTGCAAAAGTTAAGCCACAGTGCAGGATAAGTGCCTAGTTAGGATAGAAAAGGCATTAAATTTGTAAAATAAGATATTTTGAGAGAGAGTGAGTGAGAGAGGGGTCACATTCACATAACTTTTTTTTTTTTAAAGAAGATGTTGGGGGTAGGAGTTTATTAATTAATTAATTTTTGCTGTGTTGCGTCTTCATTTCTGTGCGAGGGCTTTCTCTAGTTGTGGCAAGCGGGGGCCACTCTTCATCACGGTGCGCGGACCTCTCACTATCGCGGCCTCTCTTGTTGCGCAGCACAGGCTCCAGACGCACAGGCTCAGTAGTCGTGGCTCATGGGCCTAGTTGCTCTGCGGCATGTGGGATCCTCCCAGACCAGGGCTCGAACCTTTGTCCCCTGCATTAGCAGGCAGATTCTCAACCACTGTGCCACCAGGGAAGCCCCTGACATAACTTTTATTACAGTATATCATTAAAATTATTCTACTTTATTATTGTGGTTAATCTGTTACTGTGTCTAATGTATAAATTAAATTTTGTCATAGGTATTATGTATAGGAAAATACATAGTACATATATATATAGGGTTTGGTACTATCTATGGTTTCAGGCATTGACTGTGGGGGTCTTAGAATGTATTCCCTGTGGATAAGGAGGAACTATCACAGATAGTTTTATTCTTTATAACAGCTGCATACTATTCATTCATTCACTTGTCAAATATTTTAAAATCTTTTTTTATTTTTTTATTTTTATTTTTATTTTTTTAATTTTTTTTTTTTAAATCTTTTTTGACTTTTATTTTATTATTATTTTTTTTATACAGCAGCTTCTTATTAGTTACCTGTTTTATACATATTCGTGTATATATGTCAACCCCAATCTCCCAGTTGATCCCCTCCCACCGACTTTCCCCCCTTGGTGTCCATACATTTGTTCTCTACATCTGTGTATCTATTTCTGCCTTGCAAACCAGTTCATCTATACCATTTTTTGAGATTCCACATATATGTGTTTCTAGATTCCACATATATGTGTTAACAAATATGTTAAAAAACATATTTGTTTTTCTCTTTCTGACTTACTTCACTCTGTATAGCAGTTTCTAGACCCATCCACGTCTCTACAAATGACCTAATTTCATTCCTTTTTATGACTGAGTAATATTCCATTGTGTGTATATACCACATCTTCTTTATTCATTCATCTCTTGATGGGCATTTAGGTTGCTTCCATGTCCTGGCTATTGTAAATAGTGCTGCAATGAATATTGGGGTGCATGTGTCTTTTTAAATTATGGTTTTCTCTGGGTATACGCCCAGTAGTGGGACTGATGGGTCTTATGGTAATTCTATTTTTAGTTTTTTAAGGAACTTCCATACTGTTCTCCATACTGGCTGTATCAATTTACATTCCCACCAACAGTGCAAGAGGGTTCCCTTTTCTCCACACCCTCTCCAGCTTTTGTTTGTAGATTTTCTGATGATGCCCATTCTAAACTGTGTGAGGTGATACCTCATTGTACTTTTGATTTGCATTTCTCTAATGATTAGTGATGTTGAGAATCCTTTCATGTGTTTGTTGGCAATCTGTATATCTTCTTTGGAGAAGTGTCTATTTAGGTCTTCTGCCCATTTTTGGATTGGGTTTTTTGTTTTTTTAATGTTGAGCTGCATGATCTGTTTATATATTTTGGAGATTAATCCTTTGTCCGTTGATTCGTTTGCAAATATTTTCTCTCATTCTGAGGGTTGTTTTTTCATCTTCTTTTGTAGTTTCCTTTGCTGTGCAAAACGTTTTAAGTTTCATTAGGTCCCACTTGTTTATTTTTGTTTTTATTTCCATTTCTCTAGGAAGTGGGTCAAAAAGGATCTTGCTATGATTTATGTCATAGAGTGTTCTGCCTATGTTTTCCTCCAAGAGTTTTATAGTGTCTGGCCTTACATTTAGGTCTTTAATCCATTTTGAGTTTATTTTTGTGTATGGTGTTAGGGAGTGTTCTAATTTCATTCTTTCATATGTAGCTGTTCAGTTTTCCCAGCACCACTTATTGAACAGGCTGTCCTTTCTCCATTGAATGTTCTTGCCTCCTTTATCAAACGTAAGGTGACCATATATACATGGGTTTATCTCTGGGCTTTCTATCCTGTTCCATTGATCTATGTTTCTGTTTTTGTGACAGTACCATAATGTCTTGATTACTGTAGCTTTGTAATATAGTCTGAAGTCAGAGAGTCTGATTCCTCCAGCTCCGCTTTTTCCTTCAAGATTGCTTTGGCTATTCAGGGTCTTTTGTGTCTCCATACAAATTTTAAGATTTTTTGTTCTAGTTCTGTAAAAAATGCCATTGGTAATTTGATAGGGATTGCATTGAATCTGTAGATTGCTTTGGGTAGTAGACTCATTTTCACAATGTTGATTCTTTCAGTCCAAGAACATGGTATATCACTCCATCTGTTTGTGTTATCTTTAATTTCTTTCATCAGTGTCTTATACTTTTCTGACTACAGTTCTTTTACCTCCTTAGGTAGCTTTATTCCTATGTATTTTATTCTTTTTGTTGCAATGGTGAATGGGATTGTTTCCTGAATTTCTCCTTCTGATCTTTTGTTGTTAGTCTATAGGAATGCAAGAGATTTCTGTGCATTACTTTTGTATCCTGCAACATTACCAAATTCATTGATTAGCTTTAGTAGTTTTCTGGTGGCATCTTTAGGATCCGCTATGCATAATATCATGTCATCTGCAAACAGTGACAGTTTTACTTCTTCTTTTCCAATTTGTATTCCTTTTTCTTCTTTGATTGCCGTGGCTAGGACTTCCAAAACGATGTTGAATAATAGTGGTGAGAATGGACATCCTTGTCTTGTTCCTGATCTTAGAGGAAATGCTTTCAGTTTTTCACAATTGAGAAGGATGTTTGTTGTGGGTTTGCCGTATATGGCCTTTATTATGTTGAGGGAGTTTCCCTCTATGTCCACTTTATGGAGAGTTTTTATCATAAATGGGTGTTGAATTTTGTCAAAAGCTTTTTCTGCATCTATTGAGATGATCATATGGTTTTTATTCTTCAATTTGTTAATATGGTGTATCACATTGATTGATTTGCTTATATTGAAGAATCCTTGCATCCCTGGGATAAATCCCACTTGATCATGGTATATGATCATTTTAATGTGTTGTTGGATGCTGTTTGCTAGTATTTTGTTGAGGATATTTGCATCTATAATCATCAGTGATATTGGTCAGTAATTTTCTTTTTTTGTAGTATCTTTGTCTGGTTTTGGTATCAGGGTGATAGTGGCCTCTTAGAATGAGTTTGGGAGTGTTACTTCCTCCGCAATTTTTTGAAAGAGTTTGAGAAGGATGGGTTTTAGCTCGTATCAAAATGTTTGATAGAATTCATCTGTGAAGCCATCTGGTCCTGGACTTCTCTTTGTTGGAAGATTTTTAATCACAGTTTCAATTTCAGTGCTTGTGATTGGTCTGTTCATATTTTCTATTTCTTCCTGGTTTAGTCTTGGAGGGTTATACTTTTCTAAAAATTTGTCAATTTCTTCCAGGTTGTTCATTTTATTGGTATAGAGTTGCTTGTTGCAGTCTCTTATGATGCTTTGTATTTCTGCGGTGTCTGTTGTAACTTCTCCTTTTTCATTTCTAATTTTATTGATTTGAGTTCTCTCCCTCTTGATGAGTCTGGCTAAAGGTTTATCAATTTAGTTTATCTTCTCAAAGAACCAGCTTTTAGTTTTATTGATCTTTGCTATTGTTTTATTTGTTCCTATTTCATTTCTGCTCTGATCTTTATGATTTCTTTCCTGCTACTAATTTTGGGTTTTGTTCGTTCTTCTTTCTATTTTTCCTTTAAGTGTGAGGTTAGACTGTTTATTTGAGATTTTTCTTGTTTCTTGAGGTAGAATAGTATTGTTATAAACTTCCCTATTAGAACTGCTTTTGCTGCTCCTATAGGTTTTAGATCGTTGTGTTTTTGTCGTCATTTGTCTTTAGGTATTTTTTTATTTCCTCTTTGATTTTTTCAGTGATCTCTTGGTTATTTAGTAACGTATTGCTTAGGCTCCATGTGTTTGTGTTTTTCACGTTTTTTTTCCCCAGCAATTTATTTCTAATCTCTTAGCATTGTGGTCAGAAAAGATGCTTGATATGATTTCAGTTTTCTTAAATTTACTGAGGCTTGATTTGTGACCCAAGATGTGATCTATCCTGGAGAATGTTCCATGTGCACTTGAGAAGAAAGTGTGATCTACTGTTTTGGGATGGAATGTCCTATAAATATCAATTAAATCTATCTGGTCTATTGTGTCATTTAAAGCTTGTGTTTCCTTATTAACTTTCTCTCTGGATGATCTGTCCATTGGTGTAAGTGAGGTGTTAAAGTTCCCCACTATTATTGTGTTACTGTCGATTTCCTCTTTTAGAGCTGTTAGCAGTTGCCTTACGTGTTGAGGTGCTCCTATGTTGGGTGCATATATATTTATAATTGTTATATCTTCTTCTTGGATTGTTCCCTTGATCATTATGTAGTGTCCTTCCTTGTCTCTTGTAACATTCTTTATTTTAAAGTCTATTTTATCTGATATGAGTATTGCTACTCCAGCTTTCTTTTGATTTCCATTTGCATGGAATATCTTTTTCCATCCCCTCACTTTCAGTGTGTATGTGTCCCTCGGTCTGAAGTGGGTCTCTTGTAGACAGCATATAGATGGGTCTTGTTTTTGTATCCATTCAACAAGCCTGTGTCTTTTGGTTGGAGCAATTAACCCTCTCACTTTTAAGGTAATCATCGATATGTATGTTCCTAGGACCATTTTCTTAATTGTTTTGGGTTTGTTTTTGTACGTCCTTTTCTTCTCTTGTGTTTCCCACTTAGAGAAGTTCCTTTAACATTTGTTGTAGAGCTAGTTTGGTGATGCTGAATTCTCTTAGCTTTTGCTTGTCTGTAAAGTTTTTTATTTCTCTGTCGAATCTGAATGAGATCCTTTCCAGGTAGAATAATCTTGGCTGTAAGTTCTTACCTTTCATCACTTTAAGTATATTGTGCCACTCCCTTCTGGTTGTAGAGTTTCTGTTGAGAAATCAGCTGTTAACCTTACGGGAGTTCCCCTGTATCTTATTTGTCATTTTTCCCTTGTTGCTTTTAATAATTTTTCTTTGTCTTTAATTTTTTTCAATTTGATTACTATGTTTCTTGGCATGTTTCCCCTTGGGTCTATCCTGCCTGGGAGTCTCTGCACTTCCTGGACTTGGGTGGCTATTTCCTTTTCCATGTTAGGGAAATTTTCGATTATAATCTCTTCAAATACTTTCTCGGGTCCTTTCTCTCTCTCTTCTCCTTCTGGGACCCCTATAATGTGAATGTTGGTGTGTTTAATGTTGTCCCAGAGGTCTCTTAGTCTGTCTTCATTTCTTTGCATTCTTTTTTCTTTATTCTGTTCCACGGCAGTGAATTCCACCTTCTGTCCTCCAGGTCACTTATCCGGTCTTTTGCCACAGTTTTTCTGCTATTGATTCCTTGTAGTGAATTTTTCATTTCAGTTATTGTATTGTTCATCTCTGCTTATTTGTTCTTTAATTCTTTTAGGTGTTTGTTCTTTAATTCTTCTAGGTCTTTGTTAAACATTTCTTGCATCTTGTTGATCTTTCCCTCCATTCTTTTTCTGAGGTCCCGGATCATGTTCACTATCATTATTCTGAATCTTTTTCTGGAAGGTTGCCTATCTCCACTTCATTTAATTGTTTTTTTGGGGTTTTATCTTGTTCCTTCATCTCGTGCATAGTCCTATACCTTTTCATTTTGTCTCTCTTTCTGTGATAAAGAGAGAGATACAAAATAATGTGTGAAATTATTTTGCTTAATGTTATGAATACTAGCATATAAACTACAAGAATTATAATAATGATATATCCTAAGCATCCTCACCATGATTTACCTTACTACAATTCAACTATTATTAGCAGTTTAATAATATTCAATATTTTTATAAACATTTGTTAGTACAAAGATATGTATAATATTCTTCCTAAAATTATATAGATAACACACTCTCATAATTTGTATTAACTGTCAATCTTTTTCCCTATTAAACCATTTGAAAATAGGTTGTTTTTTTACATAAAATTAGAACTTTGACCACCATCACTAATTATTTCACTCTTATAATAGTACAAGTACATTTATACTTCAATCAACTTATAAAATTTCAGCATATAAAACACATACTGAAATTTTCCCTCCAAAAAAGTACTATGGATATTTAATAGTGATTTTATATATTAACAATAAGTCTGAAATTCATACTTCCTTGAATTATTTAGTTTTCCTGACTATGCATGATGGTAACACATATCATCCTGAGATTATTGATCACACAATGTTCAGAGATGCCAGGAATGAAGGTGAAGCAAGTCCAACTCTCTCTGGCCTTGAAGGCAGAGTCCAAGATGAAGAGGGGATCCTGACTGCACACCAAAGGATGATCTCTGGGGCACTCCCATACATATATATATATATGTATATATATATATATGTATATGTATGTATTCTCACCCCTAAGTAGGATATAAGCTTCATGAAGGCAAGGAGTTTTTTTTTATTCACTGCTGTATCTTTGGTATCTTGCCCAAAGCCAAACACATAAAAGATACTCAGTAAAAATTTGACAGAGAGGACAGACAGCAGAAGCAAGAAGAACTACCATTCTGCAGCCTGTGGAACAAAAACCACATTCACAGAAAGAGAGACAAAATGAAGGGGCAGAGAACTATGTACCAGATGAACAAACAAGATAAAACCCCAGAAAAAAACCCAACTAAATGTAGTGGAGATAGGCAACTTTCCAGAAAAAGAATTCAGAATAATGATAGTGAACATGATCTAGGACCTCGGGAAAAAAATGGAGGCAAAGATCAAGAAGATGCAAGAAATGTTTAACAAAGACTTAGAAGAATTAAAGAACAAACAAGCAGAGATGAACAATACAATAACTGAAATGAAAAATTCACTAGAAGGAATCAATAGCAGAATAACTGAGGCAGAAGAACAGATAAGTGACCTGGAAGACAAAAGGGTGGAATTCACTGCCGCGGAACAGAATAAAGAAAAAAGAATGCAAAGAAATGAAGACAGACTAAGAGACCTCTGGGAGAACATTAAATGCACCAACATTCACATTATGTGTGTCCCAGAAGGAGAAGAGAGAGAGAAAGGACCCGAGAAAATATTTGAAGTCATTATAGTAAAAAACTTATAGGCTAATTCTATCAAACATTTAGAGAAGAGCTAACACCTTTCCTTCTCAAACTCTTCCAAAATATAGCAGAGGGAGGAACACTCTCAAACTCATTCTATGAGGCCACCATCACCCTGATTCCAAAACCAGACAAAGATGTCATAAAGAAAGAATACTACAGGCCAATATCACTGATGAACATAGATGTAAAAATCCTCAACAAAATACTAGCAAGCAGAATCCAACAGGACGTTAAAAGGGTCATACACCATGATCAAGTAGGGTTTATCCCAGGTATGTGAGGATTCTTCATTATACGCAAATCAATCAATGTGATAAACCATATTAATAAATTGAAGGAGAAAAACCATATGATCATCACAGTAGATGTAGAAAAAGCTTTTGACAAAATTCATAACCTATTTATGATAAAAACCCTCCAGAAAGTATGCATAGAGGGAACTTACCTCAACATAATAAAGGCCATATATGACAAACCCACAGCCAACATCATTCTCAATGGTGAAAAACTGAAACCATTTCCACTAAGATCAAGAACAATACAAGGTTGTCCACTCTCACCACTAGTATTCAACATAGTTTTGGAAGTTTTAACCACAGCAATCAGAGAAGAAAAAGAAATAAAAGGAATCCAAATTGGAAAAGAAGAAGTAAAGCTCTCACTGTTTGCAGACGACATGCTACTATACATAGAGAATCCTAAATATGCTACCAGAAAACTACTAGAGGTAATAAACGAATTTGGTAAAGTAGCAGGATACAAAATGAATGCACAGAAATCTCTTGCATTCCTATACAATAATGATAAAAAATCTGAAAGAGAAATGAAGGAAACACTCCTTCATTTACTGCTGCAACAAAAAGAATAAAATACCTAGGAATAAACTTACCTAAGGCGACAAAAGACCTGTATGCAGAAAACTTTAAGACACTGATGAAAGAAATTAAAGATAATACAAACAGATGGAGAGATATACTATGTTCTCGGACTGGAAGAATCAACATTGTGAAAATGAATCTACTACCCAAAGCAATCTACAGATTCAATGCAATCCCTATCAAACTACCAGTGGCATTTTTCACAGAACTAGAACAAAAAATTTCACAATTTGTATGGAAACACAAAAGACCCCAAATAGCTAAAGCAATCTTGAGAAAGAAAAATGGAGCTGGAGCAATCAGGCTCCCAGACTTCAGACTACCCTACAAAGCTTCAGTAATCAAGACAGCATGGTATTGGCACAAAAACAGAAATATAGATTAATGGGACAACATAGAAAACCCAGAGATAAACCCATGCACATATGGTCACCTTAGTTTTGATAAAGGAGGCAATAATATACAATGGAGAAAATACAGCCTCTTCAATAAGTGGTGCTGGGAAAACTGGACAGCTACATCATTAAAAGAAGGAAATTAGAACACTCCTTAACACTATACACAAAAATAAACTCAAAATGGATTAAAGACCTAAATGTAAGGCCAGACACTATAAAACTCTTGGAGAAAAACATAGGCAGAACACTCTATGACATAAATCACAGCAAGATCCTTTTTGACCCACCTCCTAGAGAAATGGAAATAAAAACAAAAATAAACAAGTGGGACCTAATGAAACTTAAAACCTTTTGCACAGCAAAGGAAACCATAAACAAGATGAAAAGACAACCCTCAGAATGGGAGGAAATATTTGCAAATGAAGCAACTGACAAAGGATTAACCTCTAAAATTTACAAGCAGCTCATGTAGCTCAATATCAAAAAAGCAATCAACACAATCCAAAAATGGGCAGAAGACCTAAATAGACATTTCTCCAAAGAAGATATACAGATTGCCAACAAGCACAAGAAAGGGTGCTCAACATCACTAATCGTTAGAGAAATGCAAATCAAAAGTACAATGAGGTATCACCTCACACAGTTTAGAATGGGCATCATCAGAAAATCTATAAACAATAAATGCTGGAGAGGGTGTGAAGAAAAGGGAACCCTCTTGCACTGTTTGTGGGAAAGTAAATTGATACAGCAACTATGGAGAACCTATGGAATTTCCATAAAAAACTAAAAATGGAACTACCATATGACCCAGCAATGCCACTACTGGGCATATACCTTGAGAATTCTGTAATTCAAAAAGAGTCATGTACCACAATGTTCATTGCAGCTCTATTTACAATAGTCAGGACATCAAAGCAACCTAAGTGTCCATCAACAGATGAATGGATAAAGAAGATGTGGTGCATATATACAATGGAATATTACTCAGCCATAAAAAGAAACGAAATTGAGTTATTTTTGGTGAGGTTGATGGACCTAGAGTCTGTCATACAGAGTGAAGTAAGTCAGAAAGATAAAAACAAATACCGTATACTAACACAAATATATGGAATCTAAAAAAAAAAATGGCTCTGATGAACCTAGGGGCAGGACAAGAATAAAGACACAGACAGAGAGAATGGACTTGAGGACACAGGGAGGGGGAAGGGTAAGCTGGGACGAAGTGAGAGAGTGTCATGGACAAATATACACTACCAAATGTAAAATAGCTAGTGGGAAACAGCCACATAGCACAGGGAGATCAGCTTGGTGCTTTGTGACCACATGGTGGGGGGGGATAGGGAGGCTGGTAGGGAGTTGCAAAAGGGAGGAGATATGGGGTATATGTATATGTATAGCTGGTTCACTTTGTTATAAAGCAGAAACTAACACACCATTGTAAAGCAATTATAGTCCAATAAAGATGTTTAAAAAAAAGTGAGATCCATTTGGAATTGCAAATGTGCCCTAAAGTGACAAGAAATTATAGTTGTTATATATAATGTCAAACTTTAAATATTTGACTACTAAATTTTTAAATAATAGAAAAAATAATTTTTGAGATCAAGTTTAATATTTACGTTTAACCCAGGAGTTCATTTTATGTGGATTTTAGCCATTAATTTTATTAGAAAAAAAATAGTGATTTGGATAGAGATAGTGGCATTGAACAGAGTGAGAAATGATCACATTCTGAGTGCATTTTGAGTAAAATTGATAATGTCTGTTGATAATTAGGTGTGGGATGTGACAGAAAGAAGGAGTTCAGGATGACTTGAAGGTTTTTGGCTTGAGCAACTAATTGAATAGAATTTATATACCCTGACAAATAGAAGACTGCCAAGAGATACTTTGGATGGAGGGTGAGAGATGATGCATGCAGGAGTGTGGTTCTGGATATGTTAAGTTTGAGACTTTGAGCTGAGCTCAGCATCTTTCCCTGACCATCTTCACAGTTCCAATCAAAATGTGCCAAATGGAATGATTCATTTTCTTAAACTTGCCTACCCTGATGTCTTCTCTGTGTATCAGTTGATGGCAACTCTATCCTTCCAGCTGGCTCAGACCACACACCTTAGAGTCAGCCTTGAATTCTTCCCTTCTCCATTCCCTCCCTCCCTCCTCCTTTCCTCCCTTCCTACTCTTTTCCCTTCTTTCTTTCTCTCTTTTCCTCCCTCCCTCCCTCCCTCCCTTCTTCCTCCCTCCCTTCCTTCCTCCCTCCCCATCCCTCCCTCCCTCCCTTCTTCCTCCCTTCCTTCCTTCCTTCCTCCCTTCCTTCCTTCCTTCCTTCCTTCTTTCCTCCCTCCCTCCCTTCTTCCTCCCTCCCTTCCTTCCTTCCTCCCTCCCTCCCTCCCTTCTTCCTCCCTCCCTTCCTTGCTTCCTTCCTTCCTCCTTTCCTTCCTTCCTTCCTTCCTTCCTCCCTCCCTCCCTCCCTCCCTTCCTTCTTCCTTCCTTCCTCCCTCCCCCATCCTTCCCTCCCTCCCTCCCTTCTTCCTCCCTTCCTTTCTTCCTTCCTTCCTTCCTCCCTCCCTCCCTCCCTTCTTCCTTCCTTCCTCCCTCCCCCATCCCTCCCTCCCTCCCTCCCTTCTTTCTTTTTCACATTCAATCTATCAAGAAATCTTGTGGTCTTTACCCTTAGGATTACATCCATAACTTGATAAATTCTCACCACCTCAATTGCCAAAACCCTGCTTCCAAGCCACCAGCATCTCCCTCCGGAATGTTGCAAAGGACTCCTAACTTGTTTCCTTGCTTTTCCCTACGTCTTCTAGAGCTTATTTTCAACATGACTGGAGAATTATATTTTTAAAACATAAAGCAACCAGATCATATCATTCATGTGCTTAAAATCCTCTAAGACCTCCCTATTTTACAGTATTCAAAATAAAATCAAAATCCTGTGCTTGTCTACAAGACCCTATGTAGTCTGGCTCCTTGATGCCCCTGCCCCTGCCTCTCTGACTTCATCCCCTCTTCTTGCCCTCTTCCTCCTTGCTCTTCCTCTAAGGTGCTGGGCATTTTCCCACCATGGGGCCCACCTTGCTGTTTCCTCTGCCAGGAAAATTCTTCTTCCATCTATGGTCAGGCTTATTCTTCACCTCTTTGAAGACTTTGTTCAGGTGGCAGCTTCTCAGGGAGGTCGACACTGATGGTCCCATGGAAAGTGCAGCCTTGCACACATACTTTTGCCTGCCACACCCCCCCATCCTCCTTGTTCTATTTTTACTGTTGATGTAGCACTTTTCTTCATAACATACTTTATATATATATATATATATATATATATATTTTTTTTTTTTTTTTTTTTTCGGTACGCGGGCCTCTCACTGTTGTGGCCTCTCCCGTTGTGGAGCACAGGCTCCGGACGCGCAGGCTCAGCGGCCATGACTCACGGGCCCAGCTGCTCCACGGCATGTGGGATCTTCCTGGACCAGGGCATGAACCCGTGTCCCCTGCATTGGCAGGCAGACTCTCAACCACTGTGCCACCAGGAAAGCCCCATACTTTATAATTTATTTTAACATATTTTAAATTTATTCTGTGTCTCCTTCTGCCAAACTTTAATTCCCAAGGGCAAGGACTTTCACCTGTTTGTTCAGTGATGTATTCCCTGTACCTGGAATAGTGCCTGGCATACAGTAGATGGTCTATAAACACTCACTGAATATTGAACATTGGGCCTGACTCTCCCGAAGCCCTAATGTCTTTAATCACGATGATACCAAGACATGTGAGAAGCCCAAACTGATGATTAATTTGGTTCTCCTTCAAATGGATATTAAAAAATATTTGTTTGTTGAGAAGTGATGCTGAGTACTGCTGGGCTGTATGTGGGAAGGACCAAAAACAGGAGTGGTGCTCAAACTTTCTTTTCTTATCGCAGGCAATTCAGCTCTGACCCTGAATGTATCTAAAACAACTAAAAAACAGAGCCCTGCAGTGACCCTCACCCTCCTGACACAGGTCAGTCACACAAGCACACCCTTTGGGGGTCTCACTGCGCCCACTCCAGGCTGCAACCATATTCAGTACCCTCCCTGAGAGGCCATCTGGCAGGTAGAGATTTTCCCATTTTGGAATATTCTCAGGGATGTTTAAATTGGTGGCCCTGGTAGCTGGCTGTGTCTCTGAACTTAGCCACAGGAGATCTCCTCTTGCAGTGCATGCTGTTCAGTCTGATCATTTGAAAAGTCCTAATTTGCTTTTTCAGCATCCTGCTCTGAGACCTCCTGCTTCTTTTCTCTACAGGTCTCAGCAGAAAAGTAATAATAGCTGCGAAGGGTGTCACTGTGCTTGAGAAAGACAGACACTCCCTACACCCTAGGTTTCCTCAGTGGCAGAAAGCTCCTGTCAGTTTAACTCACCTTTTTGGAAATATAGATTCTCATTTTTCCTCTCCCACAGGTGCCCAATCTGATAACTTCTTTTTCACAACTTTACATCAAATCTACTTTACTTCTTCAATAACTTGCTGCTCCAAGCAAGGTTTGAGTAAAATCTAATGTTAACTAGAAGAAATTCTTTATTGTTTTTCCTTGTAGAAATGGAGCATTGTGAATAAAATTAATGTTTGAACAATGAAGCTGGTTTCCTGGTTTATTTCATTGGTAAAAGAGGGTGAAATCTCGTTTCTTACAGCTCAGAATTATTTTGAAGCTCACGTGAGATAAAATAGTAAATGGGTCTAAAATCTTTTCCATTTTATTGAGGAGATTCATACTGAGCTGGAAAGAAATCAGTATACGGAATAGAATTACTTATTCTAAACTGAGGAGTTGAGGAGAGAAAGGGGGCGTGGTTTAAACTCCTTTGTTTCTAGGGAAACTCCCGTGTTTCTTTTCATTGAATGTGAAATAGGGGTGGATGGGATGGGAAATGTGTGTGAGATAGGGGCTGGAAGGGGTCACTTGGACACCCTGGGGCTCCCATGGAAACTCCACCCTACTGCTCCCGGCCAACCGCAGGCTGAGAAAGAGGGAAGTGGGTCAAGGGGAGGCCAAGAAGGGAAAGCTCACAGCTTCCGAAGGAGTTTGAAAATCATTGTTGTCAGCAGGAGAAAAGAGATTCTTAACCACGAATTATTTCTTCTCTCACCCTTCATATATCTCTAACCTTTTTTTCCTCACCAATCTTAAATCTTGTGTGACTCTTACTAGCCCCTTTCTCCACATGAACCTTTCGTCACACACAATAAATTGAAAGTATTGAGGCTTGAGGCTGGTTAAAGTATTTCCAGTTACTTGTCTCTCAGGAGGTGTCCTCCAGGGAAGATTCTAGTAAACTCCTGTTTATCACCATTTTTCTGTGAATAATCACCCCACCTCCAATTACTGGATTCTTTTTAGAATCCACAATTCACTGGCCCTGGCTTCCAACTGTTTCTGCAGATCATCAACCCCTGTGAAGTACAAGAATCACATCCTCTCTTGAACTATAATCACCTGCAGCCCATTGTCCACTATCTCTTTCCTCTTCCTTTTTGAAACTTTAGAGTTTAAGAACGCTATTCTTAAGGGTTCACCTAGAGGACAGAATCTAGAATACCCTGTTTGGATGAGAACCATAGCTACCCCATGGGAAGAACCTGAGAGAAAGTCAGGACATGAGTCAGGGAAGAGAGAAAAGAAAGAGAAATTTAGACTTTCGAGTTATCAGAAGTAGGGTTTATGATATGGGGAGGTATGTGTGTGAGTGAGTGTGTGTGTGTGTGTGTGTGTGTGTGTGTATGTGAGAAATGAGTATCATCCACTGGACTTAAGAAGGTATAAGAGGACAAACAAAAAGAAAAAAGAGAGGAGACTCTCCTCCCCCGATCACTGAGGGTGGGTAGCCTGTGAGGACGCAACAAGAGAAACATGGAAAATTTTCCTGGAACTCCATCTGGGCCTGCTTTGGGAGTACAAAGACCATGTGTCTTTCTTTTCCATGTTTCAGAATTGCTGTGTAAGAAGTGGTGTGCTTTGTTATCTCTACCCCCCTAATCTGGGTGAGTCTTCCTCAAATGAGCTGAGGGTGTTGCACTAAACCTGAGATTTGGTTCTGAAAAGTTATTCTCCATTTTCTTCTTTACTTTAAATTGAGATAATCAGATTGTGGGTTTTGCATCTTTTACTTCCTCACTTCTCTCTCTCTTTCTCTTTGGGAAGTCGTCACTGATCCCACCCCAGGGCAGAGGAGTAAGCAACAGAGCCATCTTGAAAACCAGATGCTTGAGAATAAGACCAAGTAAAACATCTGCTGGATGAAATTATGGAAAGGATTATATGATGCTAACCGTTGCATTTGGGAATGGTGGAATTAGCACATCACCCACATTCTTCATAAAATTTATTTATTTAATAAGCAACAAATAAATGATTAGGGCAATTAATATTCCAAAAGTACGAAGGTGTTTCCAATGGAAGTCAGGTATCCCTCCCACTCCTGTCCTTGCAACCACCTAGTTTTCCTTTCCGATGCAACCATAGTTACCATTAAAAGCAGTTTAAAAATCTAAATAAGACAAAATTATTCACTTTACAATATCCAAGACATGGAAGCAACCTAAATGTTCATCGACAGAAGAGTGGATAAAGAAGATGTGGTACATATATACAATGGAATATTACTCAGCCATAAAAAATGAAATAATACCACTTGCAGCAACATGGATGCACCTAGAGATTGTCATACTGAGTGAAGTAAGTCAGAGAGAGAAAGACAAATATCATATGATATTGCTTATATGTGGACTCTAAAAAAATGGTACAAATGAACTTCTTTAAAAAAAATGAAATAGAGTCACAGATGGAGAAAATAAACTTATGGTTACTAGCGGGGAAAGGGTGGGAGAGGGATAAATTGGGATATTGGGATTGACATATACACACTACTATATGTAAAACAGATAACAAATAAGGGCCTACTGTATAGCACAGTGAACTCTACCCAATACTCTGTAATGACCTATATGGGAAAAGAATCTAAAAAAGAGTGGATATATGTGATGTGCATGTATAAGTGTTTCACTTTGCTGTACACCTGAAACTAACAAACATTGATTGTAAATCAACTGTACTATAATAAAAATTACTAGAAAAAAAGAGAAAATTATTCACAACTTTAGTTATTTGATTTAAAATTGGAAATAGCCTCTTCCCTCCTGAATGACAGTTGCAGAAAGGGTTTCTAGTTTGATTTAATAGTTCCTTGGTGTTTGATATTCTCCACCCTCTTTAATATATAATGTCCCTCGAATTCAGAATTACCCTTATTCTGGGATAATCCCTAGAAATACCTTAAGGGTATTGAAAGTATCTCCTACTCAAAACGAATCACGAGATTTTCTTTCAGACTTCAGACTCATGGACAAAATCTTAAACTTCCTAATTCAGCCCGAGTACAAAGCAGTTAAGGGCTTCAAAAGGATTAGAATTTTGAAAATCACAGGAACCCAGTTCAACTCTTGCTCTTAGCTAAAAATGTTTGATGTAGCCTCTTTCATTCTAATAACAGTTTGTAGGAATGTTTTCCCTCAGGTTAATTGGATGTCTTACCATCTCTTTTCTTCTAGGGATTCTAGGGAAAAAGAGCATGGTTGGCAGTATTTTGTGAAGGGTTTTTTTATCAACAATATTGATGTTTCTTAAGGTACCATGGGTCAGACTTCCCAGTCTACTCCCTGTGTCTCTTGTACTGAGGCTGCTAGGGAGGAAGTGATTGCACTGAAGAGAGGAGACTAGATTGGCTGTTCTGGGACCTCTGTCTAATTTGTGCCCAGGCCTGCTGCCAGGGCACTGGAGCAGAGGGTTAATATCCCTAAAAGAGTGTGAGTATGAGACAATGAAAAGTTTATAAAATTGGACTTCTGATTTCCAGCCCAGCATCAGGCATATGCAAGGAACTTGGAAGTTGTCACTCCCATCTTCATAACAACAACAGAAAACTGCTGGACCAACTAAAAGTCAACAACTCTTCTTATAGTCCTCAGAAAATCATGGTCACAGGACAAAGTGCTACCCCCCAAATTGGAAAGACAGACAGGTGGATACAGAGGATCACAATTTACCAGAGCAGCAATTCCATGGGCAGAAACCTCTGCAGGAACTAGCATAGGGTAGAGAACCTGAAAGTAGAATCAGTGAATTGCTGGAGGCTCAGTGTGGACAGGTTTGAGGGTTAAAAACTCCAGAAGGGTCTAAGCTTAGTGGGGGGTCCCACATTGTTGTGAGTTTTACCTTCAGGAGCTCCACCACCTTCTCACAATCAATGTTGGAGTAGCCATGCTGAAATATGCCTCAAGTATTCTGTTCTTAACAATGCCTGCATCAGGGGAGATTACTTTACAAGAACCTCACAGACTGTCGTTTTACCACAGCCTAACCCACCCGGAGGAAAGGAAATAGCCAATCCCGCCCTTTGTAACCTTGTTGTCTCACCCAAGGGAGGAAAAAAACAAAACCGAGAAGCCCTTGTGAGGGTCTTAGCCCTGGGACACAAACTCACCAAAAGGCTAAGACCTATAGCCACAGGACTCCAGAACGCAATCTCTCCCCCCATACTTCACCACTATTTCAATAGGACTCCTGTAAAATCACAGGGGATTTCAGCGTAAAGAACTGCATATGTCAGACCTTATTTAAGAAGGAGTCTTTAGGGAAGGAAACTCAAAGACAACAAAGGCTACAAAAACAAGGACACCAGAGGAAATTTTAGCCTCTGATACCTACAGCTTCAGCAAACAAGAAACACAGCCTAATTCCTAGCCAGATAAACAAAACACACAAAAGGCCTATTTATTACATTTGCTTTTACTCAATCAAAGCTTTCAATGAAAAATTACAAGGGATACTGACGGAAACACACACACAAGCACACACACACAGAGTTTGACCAGATGGAGCAAGCGTCAGAATCAGCCTCCGATATGGCAGAGGTTTTGGAATGATCATACCTGGGATTTAAACCACCTATGCTTACTATACTAAGGGCTCTAATGGAGGAAATGGACAACATGCAAGAACAGATGGGTATTAATAATGTCCAGGGCTCTTAGCTGTACTTAGGAGAAGGGATAAGGAAAAGTATGTCTGTTCCATCTTCCTGAAAGTGGAACTCTTAACTCTAAAAAGAAAGTTTATCCTGTTTTTCTTCATTGTTTGTTTCCTCTGAGTTCCTGTTTCTGTGTATTTATTTCTATTTTTTTAATAGAAATTTTTATTTCTATTTTTTTAACATTAAGTCTTTAATGTTAAAGACTTTCCTCAGAGGTTGGTGATCACTGGCTATCCACCCATATTTAAGACTGAGTACTATAAAACTGATAAGAAGTTACATCAGGAAGAGGGGTGGGACCTGCCCCTCATTGTTAGGTTATTGGACAGGGATCCAGCCATTTCTTGAGAGAAGGTGTAAATTTATCAAATGTCAATTTCTAAAGGTCTTTCTCTTAGGATTGTCCATTTTTTTTCAGATAGTCATCCTCAAATATCCTGCCTGTGGCTGAGTATGACACTGTTGAAGGAGGAAGAGAGCTGAATATCCCACTGTACAGTATTCAGACTTTCATTTAATCTCTCTGCTTTCAGCACAGCCACTTTTCTCTCCTCTCCAGGGTAATGCTATAGTTCTCCTGTCTTATGGAGCGCAAATGTGTTGGGGATAGGAGACTGTTTTCTGGTCCTTGATCATCAGACCACATAGGTCACCACTGAGACATCCATTGTCCCTGTCTACACAGTGTTGGGAAACAATTCTCTACCAATCGTGGTTTCATGTATCCTACTGTCTTACGAGCAGAGGCATAGATAGTCTATACTGGATGATCTTTGCAAGGATGTTCATATAGCAAGTAACCTTGGAAGACAGAGATAGTGTCTCTCTCTGGGGTAGAGAGAAGATTTGTTTGCTTCCCAGTATAATAAAGATAATGCCAAGATGAGGGCTGGGAAGGTTTTCTTGTAGCCTTTTTAACATATCGAGGTTTCCTAAAATTGAGCATCTTCAGCTGTGATGCAAACCTATCACATTCAACATCCATTTGTGCTGTTCCATGCAGTCCCTGTGGGACTGAGAAACAAGGTGAACAAACATGTACATGAAGATAATGCTGCCTACTGTGCCTGGAGTAATAACATCCTTAGCCTTTGTCTCAGGTGACTCGTATTTTCTGCCAGCATGAGTGGTACTGTGGCCATTTAACTCGTAAGCTTGCAAGGAGAGTAGAAGCTCAGCTGCTCAGTTCTGTGGGTTTCCAGAGCTACAATACCAGGTATGGGGCTCAGGAGTCTTTACGAGCCTGCCTCTGTTCTGTCTTCCTTGACACCCCACGCAGCTGTTGCAATTCTGGCCTTACTGCCTCCTCAGTCTATAACTAGAAGACTGGGTTGACTCCTGCTGCTCTGGGACCCACAATCTGTCTGTTTCCCTCCCCCAGCTTGGGAATCTCTCTTTTAAATATGAGAGAAATCCTTCTCTTTTCATGTTTCTTCAAGCTGCTCCTTCAACTCCCACAGATTCCCATATCCTAAAGATTTAGGTTTTGCAAAATAAAAGCCAAAAAACATCTTCTAGGACTCTTCTGCTTCCAACCCTACCATCAGCTGTTCTGAGACAAAGAACAATGATGTTTGAGTGTGGGACAAGAAGGGGAAATACAGGGAGTAAAAGGCTCCTGTGTATTACCATTTCAAAATGTCACTGAGTCACATTTTTTCTGTGTTTGACAAGTGTCTCCAGTTCTCATGAACACTCTCTCTCACAGTACCAGAATCGAAGGCACCCACCATCCTGCCAACTTTTCCATGGGGTTTTAGTACATCTCTAACTTTCCAAAGCCTGGAGTCGGGACGGAGCCAGGAGCAGTGCTGAATGCTTTGCCACGCTCCCAGATTTCCACAGCTGCACCCTTCCTGCTTTATTCCCATCAATCTTTGTACCAAGGGATGGGACCCTGTAGAGGTCCACAGAGAGTCCAAACTTCATATATCCTGTCACAGAGTCATCAGGCCCCTTGCAGGGAGAGCAGAGTCCTCTGAGGATAAGACAAAGCTAGGAGCAGGAGGCAGGGGAAAGGCACTATGTTTTTCTGGGAAAACAAAGAATGAAATGAGGACTAGATGGTGTGGAGACTTTTAGGTTCATTTGGCAGACTGAGGAGGGGAAAGACGGGGACGGGTTTGAGCAGTGTGGGACCAGGAAGGTTAAAGAGAAAAGAATCGCCAGTCTTTCATCTGCCCCTTGGGGAGGTGGCCTTTGACCCCAATTCAGGGAGAAAAGGGCAGGAGGGAGGTCACGCTTATAATTCAGCTAGAGCTGGAAAAACAAGTATGTAAATGAGAGTTGGGAGGAGGATGTTAAAAGGCTTATAATTATGTCATTTTTGTGTCCCCCGACTGGCTCTGTGACTTACTTGAAGGAATTGTCCTGAGTTACCCTCTTTGACATTAGGTTTCAAAAAATAAGTTAATGTTTTCCCGATTATACGTCAAATTGAGACATTTAGTAAATTCACTAAATTTAGATATTTAGTGAAGAATTTTCTTTGGTCTGTGTTTTGAGAAAAGTTATCATCTCAATATTTTGACATTTAAAATGAACACTTAATTCATCCTGAGCCATTTAACCTGAGTTTTAATTTCCGGATTGTCCTCAGATCATCTTCCCTTAGGGACTTCTGCATGTGGGGTGATCAGATTTCACCATCTTGAGATGTATGCACCTCTGACCTCTAACCCATGGACAGAAAATTGGGCTCCTTAACTGAACTTGCCTACAGAGAAATGAAAGTGCTAATACTGGTATATGATTAAGAAGGTAAAATGAAATTCTTCAGGAGTCTAATCTCAATACCTCTTTTTGACTAAAATATTTGATTACTTCTCATCTTTTTGATTGATTGTGGGAATATTTTCCATGGTTGGTTGATGTCTAGCTGGTCTTTTCTCAGTATGGGGCATAGAGAGGAAAGAAGATGTAATTATAATAGTAATTTGATTTCAGTTCTCATCACTAATATAAGGCTTCCTCGTGGTCCCCAAGCCTCTGCGTCTCCTTGTTCCCCCTCTTTACTCTCTGGGTGCTGAGTGTCCTGCTTTGTACCCAGGTCTCTGGCTCCTCTGTTATAGCATAATTCTCATACATTTTTATGTCAACAAAATATCTCCTTTCACTCTGTCTTAAAGAATTCCCACTAGGAATACAGAAGAAGAAAGGAAATAAGTGATTGGGGAAGAAAAATCCTGTTCTGCCTCTCTAGAATATCTGGATTTTGTTTATTTCCTCCTGAGCCAGATCCAGACAACCTAAGGGAGAACCACATGTGAGCAGGTGGGAGAGGTTGCGGCAGAGGCAGAAAAAGGCAGAAAAACATCTTGTTCTTAGGGGGCTGTATTCATTTGCTGGGCTTCATGACAAAATACCACAGAGTGGGTGGTTTAAAGAACAAAATTGTAGCTCTTCACAGTTCTGGAGGCTAGAGGTCCAAGATCAAGGTGTTGACGGGTTTCATTCTGAGGGCTCTCCTTGGCTTGTGGATGCCTATATTCTGTCTCTATCTTCACCTGCTCTTTTCTCTGCGCGTCCACATGTCTGTGTCTTAATCTCTCCTCTTAGAAGGACACCAGTCGTATTAGATTGGACCCCACCCAAATGACCTCATTTTCCCTTGATTACTTCTTTAAAGGCCCTCTTTCCAAATACAGTCACATTTTGAGGTGCTAAGAGTTAGGACTTCAATATATATTTTGGGGAGAATACTACTCAGCCCGTAACAAGGACCTGGGGGTGGGGGAGGATGAAAAGCTGGGAAGGCCATGCAGCTTCCTTTGTTTGTTGGTTGGAGGAGGGACATTCACCTATCTGGGACCTGGGGACATTTTATAACCTTAAGTTTTATAGTCTCAGCCCTTCTATCAGTACAGTTTAAGAACTTGGGGTTACAAATATGCTACATATGCCTTAAAAACTTACCAAAAAAGGTGGGGAGAAGTAAATATATATCCATCAGAATGGCTCCCCCTTAGAAGGAAAAGGGCTGAGTTGATAGGTCAGGTAGGATGATTTGGGGTGAATTTTTTCTTACAGTGCTTCAAATATCTTTTTCTCTCCTGTCTTTTAAAATGGAGATGTTATTGGAGAGCACAGTGACTTTTATATTTTGGAAGTGAGGGGAACTGACATTTCAATTGTTTTAAAACCAGTGGTTCTTTCTGCCTCTAAGGACTTCTTATTTAATTCCCTTGGGAATCCCTAGCATTGGTATTTTAAAAAACTGCCTCCCCTGGTGATTCTCATGTGTAACTGGACTGGAGGAGTGACAAGTCATTGTCCCTTTGATTTTCTACCTTCATCGCAGTAGAGAGCAGCATGAAGACTTCCAGAATCTGGAATGGGAGCAAATCTCTCTATTAGAACACCTACGGGGAAGGAGATCCATATATGCCCAGAGACAATCCATGTTTTCTTTCCTTTGTGATGCACCCAAGGCCAACCTTGGACTCAAGAGACACAAATTCGGTCTTCTTCAGGTTGACTGAACAAAAATCATGGTGAGGTTGCTTGAGATTTACAAACATAAATGTGTTTTCTGTTACTCCTATTAAATATGCAAAATGGCCCCTTTCCCACTCAGTACAGGTTTATAGACATGTTTCTGAGGTTATTTTGCTCATCCCTTTGAGGTGGACGTTCTCTCCTATTTCACGTTTCCAGGCTGACCCCACCTTAGAGGAGAGAGGGATGAGTGTGAGTGCCCCAGACCTGCAGGGAGGGAGACAAGAGGAAGCTCCGGCAACCCAAGCATCACCCCCATTTCTAGCCAGGGTATATGTTGTATGCCTTCCTCCCAGGGATAGCACAAAAGACAGCTGGTGTCTTCATCTTTTCTCTAGAATAGGAACTTCCTTAAACGCAGAGTCAAATAACCTTCTCTTTGGATGCCCTGCCCACCACCCCCTTTTCTGGCTTTTAAAAATAATTTTACTTTGGCCCCCACTTGCTTTCCTCCCTAGTGTTTTTCAAGGCCAAGATGTCCTTTAGAACTTGTTTAGTTTGAAAAGGCAGTTGTTTATAATTCTGGGAATAAATTTGCACTTTGAAATGAAAAGGCCTGGTGTGTTGATCTTGACACATCCTTGAGGATCTCCACCTAAGGCTCTGAAGAGCCCCTCCCAGAACAGCCTGGAGCAGGAAAAGGTGGGAATGGGGGGTGGGAGGGTGGAGGGCTTTGTCCAGGTGTCCATGAGGTCTTTTCTGCCTGGAGGCCCAGAGAATTGAAGAATTGAGATACCTGAGAGAGTTCGAGTGTAAAATGGTGAGGACACGAATGTAACTTTGAAATTTTAAAACGTTCTGTGAGAATCCAACTTCCATTCAAAAATATTTGAAATGGTCCCTTTATCTCTGAATATGAATTTTGGGGTGTTTCCTAGGTAAACTTGTTGTTTATTTTGGGTTTGATGTTCTCTCCTGTTTCTGCTGTTTCTGTCTGAAATGTTCTTAGGGGTCAGGTTACCCACTTCCATTCCACTGGGGCCTGAATAGTAGTATTGCCCCCTCACAGGGATTGGTCCCAAGATTTTTCCTCTAGGTTTATGATAGGGAAAATGCAATGAAATTGTCCTGATGCTGCCTGTCCCCTAATCTACAAAAGTAATTAATCTATTGTTTATGTGGCCATTTGACAAAGCTATCATAACCCATGAGACATTTTAGTTTGGCCTAAAACCAAGCTGTTAAAAATTTAGCCATTTTTTACCCCATCTGTCAATCCAAATCCTAGGCCTTTTATAAACCCTTCCTTTACTCTATCCTATTACCTGTGGGTATCACGAAGAAAAGTTTGCATACAATACTGGTTAATTCAAAAAAGAAGTGTTTTAACAATTTGACTTTTAGCTAGTTGGATAATGCTAAATTATCTGCACTAAGTGTCCTGTCTTAAGTAATTTGCTAAAGAACGTCAGGAGCAAGAAGTGGACGAGAGGAATCTTGATTTCGGGAAGATTGAGAATGGAGTTTGTTAGTGGGGGTGGTGGGAAAGATGGGGTGATGACAGAGGAGTTTGGATGATTTCCTTTCTCCATCCTCACCATTCCTATGGATTTTGGTGAAATGATGTATACTATGGGATAGAAAGCATTCCTTATTTCCTCACTGGAGAATCACCTCAGTTCTTGGACAGAAAAGGGATCACAAGAAGTGGACCATTTATAGACCATGTTTATGTTATGGATCTGTTTTTGAAAGACATTCACAGTATTGTAAACCTTCCCTTGCTGTTTTGGGGGGAGAATAGGGAAGAAAGGATTGAAGGAAATCTCCACTTTCTCTAGCTGGTGGGAGCTCCGGGGAGGGTGGAGGCTGGGCTGTGACATTTTGACCTCAAAAAGTCAGGACTTGTTTTTTTGTTTGTTTCTTCTTCAGATGAGGACAGTAAATGAGTAAAAACAGATCAACAAAAGTGCCTTTGGTTTTCACTGGGAGGAAATTTATTATTTCAAATGTTTTATAATGAAAAATCCAGTTTAAATCTCCTTGTATTATCGGTCCTAAAGCTCTCCTTTCCAGACTTTCCAAGTGAAGAGTACAGCTTTAATCCTTTCATCAGCAGCCTTGGAAGAGAATCCTCCCTCAGGGACATCATTCCTGTGGGAAGGAGAATGAGTGACAGACAAGAGCTTCTGTACCCAGAATAAATCCCATCTGTAACATTTCCAAGCCTGACCCCTGACCCTTGGACAGAGAAATGGGCTTTTCATAGAGCCCACACATAGAATAATGAAAGGGCTAATGTAAGTTCAAGATCAGTGAAAGAAAATAAAAATTTAGCTAACCTAAGTTCTTCCCACTGTCTAAAACTTAAAAAAAAAAAAGCTTTTCCTCATTTTGAAGAGTAGAACAAAGTTGACACCTTGCCTTTATGGATCACAGACAGGAGCTCTCAGGTTATAAAACAGTAATTTATAGTCAGAACTTAACGAGATATATTCATGTACAACATTTCTATCTTTTAGCTTTACCCTTAAATGGGAGCAGTAGGATTCCCCCCTCCATGTAGGGATTCTAATTAGGGTGAGGTTTAATATTAGACTAGTGGTGTATGCACAGAGGAACTTCAAGGTCAAGAATCAAGTGTGCTCTAGTCCTTTATTCTGGATTTTCATAGTGAGACATTTCTTTTTCTTAAAACAACACTTATCATGGTTTATAAAATTAAAGGACTGAAACGTGCTCATCAACAACAACAACCATTACATCTGAAAAAATGGAAGGGCACAAAGAAAAACATCTCTCCAGGGACATCTTCCTGACAACTCATCTTGGATATAAGACTGTGTTACAGCCCCAGGTACCTACAGAGTGTAGAGCACAGAGTGGAGGGTAGAGCGCAGTGTGGGGGCAGATACAGCAGTGGGAGGGATGAATTCTGTTCTTGACTCTGGGCTTGGGGAGGGGAGACCCTAGGGTTTTTCTTGTCTTTGAAGAGAAGAGATGGAATATCATTTCCACGGTCTAGGAAGAGTTGTGACTTAGGGAAGAAGAGGGAATATATTCTATTCTATTTCTCACTTTCCTTCTCTCTTGGAAGAGTAGCAAGAATTTCAGCTTGGGTAAAAGTTCAGGAGCACACTGGGTTTCTGAAGGTGAAATTCATGTGGAACATTGGGCTGAACTCCTGTCTGGAAAACTAGTAAAAGGTTAAAAGATATCTTTTATATTATATATTATTTGTATATCCTCATAGAGGATATAGACTTATTTCTGAAGTTATTACATAAATATACAAATAATATATAATATAAAAGATATCTTTTAACCTAAAAGTGCAACATATACATTCATTTATTTCTCTGTTATCTCTCTCTCTCTCTCTCTTTTTTTTTTTTTTTGGCTGCACCACACAACATGTGGGATCTTAGTTCCCTGACCAGGGGTCAAAACTGTGCCCCCTGCAGTGGAAGCACAGAAGCTTAACCACTGGACTGCCAGGGAAGTCCCATATCTTTCTAAAGTGAAATGCTTTTCTGTGGCAAAGATAGTTTTATATATGTGTATATATATATATATATATAAATTTATTTCTATACATATAGAGAGAGGAGAAATGTTTTACCAATGAGATATTTAGTAATGTCCAAGTTAACTCACCATGTAGTGTTCCTTCTAATTTCCTTAGTTTCTCTACTTCCAGATCCACAAGATACCTCATGGTTACATAGAAATCCTTTCACTACCATTCTTCCCTCCCCATTCTCAGAATGATTCCCTAAAGTCTTCTTCTGTGATGGACCAAAGCCTGACCTCTGACCTATGAAGAGAAAATTGAACTCCTTAATGTGATCTCTGCATACATTATTCATTGGGCAACCCTCAACCTTAAATATTCTCTGTGTAGGAGGCCCACTTACATCCCTTCTTATGTTTAGTACATTTTAAATAGTCTCCTTTCTTCATTTTATTTTGTTTTTTTATTATATAGTCAATTTTACATCATTTTCTTTTGCAATTACTCTCTGCTTTAAGTGATATAACTCAAATGGTCTTAAGACTTTTAAGCCTTACAATCTTCAGGGTCTGATGAGTTTCTCTCTACTTTCCCAGTTCCCTGGGATATGCATGATGCATTTTAAGGATGGAGAAGAGGAGAGAAAGTTGATGTCTGTGTTTTTTTCTCCAGTTTCAAATTCCAGAATCTATAAAAAGAGTCCAAGAAGCAAGTTCTGTGCAGAGTCACTTCTAAGAATTCTAGGATAAAAATCCAGTGAAAGAAATTTGTATGAAGAAGGGTTTGAGTGAGAGGAGGGGAGGAAGTATTGTACAAAATTTCAAGGCAGGGAGGGAGTAGATATTCTAGTTTGGGGATGTGGTGGAGAGATGGGAGTCTCCCCCATTGTATCTTGACCTTAGGGTTGGGAAAAATGACACAATCCAGGAGGGAATGGTCCTTAGGGAGCCCAGTGACTGAGAAAAACCCTGCTGCCCACCAATGGGACAGATTGGTGTGAAGGAGATGCAGTTATTGCTGTGTGGTTAAAGCCTTTGGTGAGATTGTTGTGTGATTAACTTGTGGACTTTCCAAAGGCATCTGTCAGCTGAAATAGTTGTTGTTAGGCATGCTCGAAAAGGCTTCAGAGAACACTTTAGTAGCCATGAGTGCATGCAGGACCCAGGTCTTGGCTTCTAAATATCATTCTCCACTGAAAGAATCCAGGGCTCCTTTGAGAAGTGGCTAACTCCAGGTCTGGAGCAGGAAAGGTACAATGTAAACTTGGAAAATTTCTTGTGCCAAAATACAAGGAAGTGTTCAAAAGATGGGGGCTTGTGCAAAGGACATAGGAGGCAGCTTGAAGGGGCTTCCACTGGCCAAATCTGGGACAATTCAAGCATTGTAAGGACTTTTGACAGTAATGGAGTATAACCCAAAGAATAAAACAAAAATTCTTGAGTCCATACTGATATAAGTCAATAAATAAGTAAATAAAGTGGGGAGAAGAAAATGCTCTTCCTTACAGTAGAATTCCAATGAATAAAGTCAAAAAGATTGATGGAGTTAGAAAATCACTTTTTGGCAGCCACTACAATAATAATTTTTTCAGGCAAAAATCACCAATGACTCCTAAACGCAGAGGGTGAACGTTGGATGAAAAACAAAATATTTACAGAGTTTCAAAGTATCTCCTCACGATATACTTATTAATTTCAAAGAAAGTAATTGTCTCTTCACAGTGGAGAAACCTGACAGGAATCATCGTAACCATGTGATCAAAGTTAACCTCATTAGAAATGGGACACATGGACATCGGCTGCCTCGTGAGGACATAAAAACATGTATATGATATTCCTGACAAAAATGCGTAACCTGAATCTAATCATGAGGGAAATCAGACAAATCCAAATTAAGGAACAGTCTACAAAATAACTAGCTTGAACTCTTCAAACTATCAAAGTTATGAAAGACAAAAAAGAATGAACTGTTCTAGATTAAAGAAGACCAAAGAGACATAACAACCAACTGTAACTGATGATCCTGGATTTACTCCTGGACCATTTAAAGCATATTAGTGGGATAATTGGCAAACTTTGCTCAAGATCTGTTTATAATCAGATAACGATATTGGTATTAGTAATGGTAATGGTATTGCATCAATGTTAATTTCTTGATTTTGGTAATTGCACTAAGATTATGTGTGAGAATGTCCTTATTTTTAGGAAATACAACTGAGGTATTTAAAGGTATAGGGACATCCCATCTAAAGCTTACTTGTAAGTGTTTCAGCAGATAAATTTATATCAATGGATACAAGAAAATGACAAAGCAAATGTGATAAAATGATAATATTCAAGGAACCTTGGTGTTGTACGTGGGAAGTCTTTGTATTATTTTACAAACTTCCCTGGAAGTCTGAAATTATTTTAAAATGAAGTTACCCTATAAAGGTCTTAGAGAGGCAGTTTTAAGAGTGTCAGCTCTGAAGCCATAGGTAATGCAGTTTTATAGGATGCTGGGCTAGAGATTCCAAGGGTAAAAGGAGACAAGTTTAGGCTTTAAAGACAGGGGTTTCCTGCCTCTGGGGAAGATTATATTGCTTTTATAATAAAAAACCAAATGATTAAAAAAATAGGACAAAATGTACTCTTCAAGTTTAAAAACAACAAAAATATCAGGTTTAACAATGTGAATTGTGGATGAAAATGATTTAAAAATGTAAAAATTTGAAAGCATATATTTGTTACAAATGAGCTCTAACTAATAATAATGTTCAGAGGCACCCATCACCTTACTGTCATTAGTATGATGCCTAGGGTCTGTCAAGTCAGGGATGAGAAAGATGCAGAATTCAATCAGAGGCTATTTAAATATCTATAAGATTTGTGCTGGGAGCCCACAGCAAAATATAAAAGTGTTCAGAATGAAACCAGGCAGTAAATGGATTGGTTAAATCTAATCAAGTGCTGAAACAATCTTGGTGGGGATTTGCAGACTCAAATCATACTGAAGAAATAGAAAATGTGTTACTTGTTCAGGGGGCCATGAAGCTGACCTACTTGGAGGCATGGGCTTGGAATCCCTCTCGGCAGAGAGGCTCTATGAAAGGGTTCCCCTTGTTCACCAGTGGCTTGGAAAGTCAGTCCTGGCCAAAGCCTTTGGCCAAAAAGCAACCTCATTACACCAAGATAGTCACTGAAATTCACTTGAGATGACAAACTCTATTTCTTTAGTGTGTATACAAAATTCATTTCACCCAAGGGAAGCATAGAGTAACCTTAGAGATAATGACTTAATTCAAAATCATAATATTAGTATTTTTTCTGTTAAGTGCTAGAATAGGTGCACATTTGGATTTAAAGAAAATTGAATATATTATAAACACATAAGCCTTGTGATTCTCATTTAAAAAATGTAATTCGGTAGCTGATTTAGACATGATTTTAAAGTTAAATGCATAAAATATTTTACTAAGTTTGTAAATATTACTATTTAAGAGAGCTTAGAATTCACTACATTTTAAATTTATTATATTGAATTTAGTTGAATTTTTAAGTGCTTGGGAAGGTTTTCCTTATGGTGGCATACAAAAGGTGCTTTTAAAATATACGGTTATATAAAATATGTAAATGTAGTAAAAAAATGTTTAAGGGATCTTAAGTTTATAACAGAAACCAAACAAACTGAGCTGATCAAAGATTAATCAAATATTTGATTTGACTCCTTGGGAGTAATTGTTGAAATTATTTTATTTTTTATTTTATTTTATTTATTTTTTAATTATTATTATTATTTTTTTTGTGGTATGCGGGCCTCTCACTGTTGTGGCCTCCCCCGTTGCGGAGCACAGGCTCCGGATGCGCAGGCTCCGGATGCGCAGGCCCAGCGGCCACGGCTCACGGGCCCAGCCGCTCCGCGGCATATGGGATCCTCCCAGACCGGGGCACGAACCCGTATCCCCTGCATCGGCAGGCGGACTCTCAACCACTGCGCCACCAGGGAGGCCCAAATTATTTTATTTTTTAATTTATTTTTTCTAGTTTTATCAAGATATAATTGACATATAACATTATATTAGTTTAAGATCTACAACGTAATGATTTGATACATGTATGTATTGCAAAATAGTTACCACAACCTGTTTAGTTAGCATCCATCAACTCACATAGCTACATTTTTTTTTTCTTGTAATGAGAACGTTTAAGATCTATTTTCTTGGCAACTTTCAAATATACAATATTGTTGGCTATAGTCACTCATGCTGTTCATTACATCCCCGGACTTTATTTTTCGTATAAGTGGGAGTTTATACCTTTTGACCACCTTCACCCATTTGCCCACCCTTCACCCCTGCCTCTGACAACTACCAATCTGTTCTCTGTTCCTATGAGTTCAGGCTTTTTAGATTCCACATGTAAATGAGATCATAGCATATTTGTCTTTCTTTGACTTATTTCACTGAGCATAATATCCTTAAGATCCATCCATTTATAAATGGAATAAAACTTATAAATTGAAATTAAAAGCTTCAGGAAAACTATGTTTTTTATTTGGCTACTTTAATAAACTGAATGATAATTAGGAAAAAAAAAAACACCTTGAATTGTTGAAGTAGCAACTCAAAAAACCCACATTGATACCTACAGTAAATCTCATATAGATATATTTGAGGAAATTTATCTCTTAAAGGGAAATTATAAATAAAACATTAACAATAGTGAACTAAAATGCCCACTAGGATATTTAAAGATGTATAGTGTATACCAAATGTTCAAATGAAATTTGTTATTGGTGAAATAAACTATACAACACATGGAAAATGTACATAAATACCTCTTTGCTTCTCCAAACCTAGATTTTATCCCTAAGTAGTCATGTCATTTAAAATAAGGAAGGAATAAATAAGGTTAGAAAGCAGACATAATATGCATCATGATCATTCAGAAATGTGGGATTCTGGCATAGATAAGCTATATGGAAATCAAGAAAATGGATGCCAGGTAAGTCCAAAGTCCTACATCAAATTAATATGGAACATCTGGGGAAAAATTATTTTTTGGCGATGAGGTCACTACTTTTATACAAAGTAACAAAATATAGCCTTAAGGTGAAACTTATTTACAAGTGAGCGTGCAGTTTATTTATTTATTTATTTGGCCGTGTGGCTTTCGGGATCTCAGTTCCCCGACCGGGCCGCAGCAGTGAAAGCCCAGAAACCTAACCACTAGGCCACCAGGGAATTCCTGAGCTTACGCTTTAAAAAGGAAAACAAAAAAGGATTAGAATAGAAGGATTTTAACAACTCTTGCCTAAGGCTAAATCTAAAATCAGGACAGAAGTAAATTCCTTTAAAAAGAATGCAAAATAGATGAGTGTATTAGTTAGGAGGTGGATTAAGCTTATGTAAAGGAGACCCCAAATTACAGTGGATTAAACCATTTATGTTATTCGTGATTGACGTACAGTCCCAAGGGAGGGGGATCAGGGCTGCTACAGTATCTATGCTTTGTTAAATTCTCCAGAGACCCAGACTCCTTCTATTTGTTGCTCCTCTATCTCTGGATATTGCTCTCATCCACACAGTCCAAGTTATCTTGCCACCAAATCTGCATTCTAAGCCACAGGTCAGAGGAGGGCAAAAAAAGAGATTCCTTTAAGGACACAATCTAGAAGCAGTGTGGTGCACATTACTTATGCTCACATCCCATTGGCCAGAACTCAGTGACATGGTGCCACCAAACTGAACGAGAGGCTGGGAAATGTCACCTCTATTCTAGTGGCCACCTGAGCCCAGCTAAAATTCTACTGCAATGGAAGAAGGAAAGAATGGCTATTGAGGAGCAATTAGCCATGACTGTGATAGTGAGCAACCTGAGATTGAAAAAGGAAGAAAAAACACACTTGAAGAGAAGTCCCTTGTACTTTGTCATCAACACCAACTGGACTTTGATGTCCATGTTGTCACATTTCCCAGATAGTGCCTCCGATTGGGGGTGGGGATGAAAAGGGGATTTCTGAGGAATTTTTGATCAGGCACAGGCTCTTAAAGACAGATTTGGGGACTTCCCTGGTGGCCCAGTGGTTAAGGATCTGTCTGCCAATGCAGGGGACGGACACGGGTTCGAACCCTGGTCCGGGAAGATCCCACATGTCGTGAAGCCACTAACTAGTTGTGTGCGCCACAACTACTGAGCCTGCGTTCTAGAGCCCACAAGCCACAACTACTGAAGCCCGTTTGCCTAGAGCCTGTGCTCCGCAACAAGAGAAGCCACTGCAATGAAAACCCGGTGCACTGCAACGAAGAGTTGCTGTAGCCCCCGCTCACCACAAACTAGAGAAAGCCCGTGAACAGCAAAGAAGACCCAACTCAGCCAAAAGTAAATAAATGAAAAAAAAAAAAAAGACAGATTTGGCTTGTGATTTGACTAGCCAGCGTTACCTATTATGAGGGTTATTTCTAGAAATATAGAACTATTTCTGTCTAGAGGAAGGTCTGACTTTTTAAGAGAAAAACTGCTACAACCACAGCCTGCGTAAGGGACTAAGATAGGGTCTGACATCAGGCTGTCAGATATGAGTGTTGTTCCGAGGAGGAGAGGAGAGGAAGAAGTACTGGATGATGAGTTTTATTTGATTAGAACCTTCTGAAGGAGACTGATAGGGAATAAGAATGTCTCAGCATAAAAGAGTCATTCCTCTGAGATCGAGGGAGGAGGATTGTTTGGAATAGTAAAAACAGCAAACATTTAATGTGTTTTAGGAACCGTTTAGAGGCCTCACTTGAATTCAATTAATTTTAGCAATGACTATGAATTAGGTACCATTATTATTTGCATTTTGTAGATAGGATAAGTGGGGCACCAAGTTATTAATCAATTTACTCAAGGACACACACATGCTTGAAACTGGAATTTGAACCTAAGCACTTTGCCTCCAGTATTATGCGTGTATCTGCTTTACTGCACTACTCAGCAAACTTTTTTAAAGAAGGGAAATGACCTCATGTTTATCCCAGACAATCCCGTGCACAGTTCAATGCTTGGAAAAATGGTTACTGCACTGAAAGCCTAGGCTAGAAGAAAAACTGGATTGTGAGTTAACTGGGAGAGTGCAAGAGTGAAGGAGTTTAGGGAGAAACAATTAAACATTCAAGGCTATAAACTGTCTGCCCTGCAGCAAGGAGCATCGAACCAGAGTTCAGAGACCTGGGCAGCATACCTGGATGTTCCAGTCATTTTCTATTTCATTAATTCCAGCAGTGTACTTAGCCAAGTGCTAGAAAATTTTAGTTTTGTAACTTTTCTGTGCCTCAGTCTTTGCATCCATAAAATGGAAATACCTCTTCTCCCCACAGGCGTATTGTAATAGAAATAAATGCTGGAAAGTCTTTGGAGATTTTAATCATAGCATTTAAAGCAGTTACTCTAAGTAGTCACATTAGTTTGGTAAAAAAACAATTACCCAAACAAGCACACTCGTGTTTGATAAATTCCAGAGGTCCTGGCAAAAGCATGGGACAATGAAGAGGAGAACTATAGAAAGGTATACTTCTAAATACAGGGCCAGCTAGTTGTTCAGTGATGGGTGGAGAGGGCTCAGAATGTGAGTGCTGGCTTCAAACTTTCCAAGCATATAATCATGGTGGTTGATAATTTACTGGCCTTCATACTTAAGAGGGCAAACATGAAGATATCACTACTCCTTCCCAGGAGGACTCTGAGTGTGATAGTGCCAAGTTCTCCAAATTTCTTGATTCTGTTGGCACAGAAACATTTGAAAGGTAGTTGGTGTGGGGTTGAGGCAGTCGTCCATGATTTAGAAGAGTTTTCTTCTGTGCATAGGTATTTAACTATGTATGGAAGATGAGCAGGGATCATTCAGCTTCACCTTGATTTCTAGTCCCTCCCATCAGCCAAGTGACCTTGAATAAATGACTCATCCTCTCTAAGCTTCAGTTTCCCTGACTATAAAATGAAAATAAGAGACCCTAGCTCTTAAGATTGGTGGGAGGGTTACAGGAGCATATAAAGTGCTTAGCACTGCGATGGAGTCATACTAAATGCTAAAATCATGGTAGCTGTTATTTTAAATATTATCATTCTTAGGAGACCAAGGGCCAATTCAAGTGGCACTAGATTTTAGCCAACTCTATTATCACTTTGGAATAAGACTAACCTACGTGTGAAGAGTACGGCCCAGGATTTTTGGATGCCTCCCACTCACTCAGCAAGGGGCTACAAGCAGCTTGTGGTAATACCAGCTACCCATGTGTCTTCCATGAGCATTTGCAAAAGTATGATAAATTACCCAAACTCTGGCAAAGTCTTTGTACCTACTGCAAGACCTAGGGATAGGAAGGTGAGTTAGCCAAAGAAATCTCTAACAATTTTGAAGTTCCTGGCACATGTTGGAGCAATAGAGTATCTTGATCCTTCTGAGAACATTTTGCAAGTGTTCTGCTATAATTATATGTAAATCTGAGACTTGGCACCAGCATATTTCCGTTCAGCAAATGTGTCTAAATAAATCGATCCACCTTGTCTAAGACAGAATGGGTATCTCCAACCATTAGTATTTTCCTGCCACTGGGCTGACTTTTTTCTAGCCTGGTGTAATTCCAGGCAGCAAGCCATTGTCCCAAATGCATTTCTAATTGATTTTCTGCCTAACAACTGACAAGTTAACTTTTCGGAAGGAGGTCTGAGCTCAGGCCTCCTTTTTAATGCTGCGGAATGTAAAATGATCCTGATGGATGGTTCTGAAGAACAACTGGCTTTTGTGATGGAAAAGAAAGTGTAGGACTTGGTTCCCAAACACACACCAACTTCTTCCATATGGACTACATTGCTGTAAATTAGAGAAGGATGGGGGCGAGGAAGAGGATGGTTGCTTTTATGGAAAAGGTCAGGATTTAATTCTATTATTATCTTCTTGCTTATAATTTAAAGAATTCTGCTCCCACTTGAATTCACTGATTTATGAAAGTGCTTGGTGAGGGTTGTTGCATAATCTACTTGATTCCTTATGTAACTTTGCAACAGGCGTTTAAAATCCCGTTTTGAAACCTGATTCTAACCAGGTATCAAGAGTCACAAATTACTTAGTGGTTAGTTTCGGTGCTTAATGATACAACTTGTAGTTTGTTTGAAATAGATTTGAGTCTAGATATTTCATTCTAATTAAACAGCCTACTACTGGCTCCTGAGGATTTTTCCAAGGAGCAGTTGCATTTGATATTTGCATCTGAGTCATTCCTGAAGGATGGAAACTTCTTGGACAAAACTCCAAGTCAATCAATAGGATTATCAGGGTATTAATACCAAATATCAAATCCCCAGCTGTTGGTAGAAATGTATGAGCTATGCTTCTAAATGATCACAGTTGAGTGACCCTTGAGTTTAAAGCTCCTTTTAAGTGGCAGCTGGAATCCCAAGTGGCTTAACTATTTATAAATTCACAGGAGTCTGGGTTCTACTTAGGTGGCCAACCTAGGAGAATCTAATGGCAAACTCATATTAATTGGTACCAGTGGATATACATACCAAAATCTAATGTTCCATTTCCATGCCTTTGTTCATGCTGCTTCTCAATCTGGACAGTTTTTCCCCATTCTCTTCCCATATCTAAATCCTTCCAAATCCACTTAATAATCTGCTGTGAAGTCCTGGTTACTTTGACCTCATGACCTTTTCTATTTTTCACCTCCTAATGCATTTCTGGTCTGCACCATCCAACTCAGTTTATAATTATATTATGTTTCATGTGTTTCTCTTATTAATATTTGTAAATTGGCTCTTCCTCTCTCAACTACAGTTTCTTGAAGGTAGGGATATTATTTCATACCACCTTTCTCTCCTTGGGTATCCAGCTCAGAGCCAAACATCCACAAATCAACTAAACATTTATATACAATTTAAAGCATAACTATTGGGACTTCCCTGGCTGTCTAGTGGTTAGGACTCCATGTTTCCACTGCAGAGGGCACAGGTCCCATCCCAGGTCAGGGAACTAAGATCCTGCATACCATGCAGTGCAGCCAAAAAAAAAAAAAAACAAAAAAACCCCCCAAAAAACCCCAACACCACCACCCAAAAAACCCACAAAAAAACCCCCAAACCCATAACTATTGAAAGCCTTTGAAAAAAGTAAAAAACTTGAGAGTTTTACATTGTAAGCCATTATCAATTGTTACCTTAATTGGAAATTAACACTTTTGCTGGGAGAAAAGATGGCATAGATAGGGCTATGGAGAAGGACAGAATGGATTATTTCACTTAGTTCATATTGTTGCCTCCATTTTCTCAAATCTTTTATAGCAGACAAAGTAGATCAATCAGAGAAAGCACCTCAGTAGATATTTCAACAGAGAGAATTTAACACAAGAAAATGGTTAAATAACTGTTGGAAACTGGAAAAGCAAAACGGGGACACTAGGGTATTACAGAGATAGTAATGGCAGGAAGCACTCCCACCCCCAGCGCTGGGTGAAACAAGGGAAGAGATTATGGTGATGAGAACCTAGAAACTGGGAGAAGAGGTCCCATGAAACTGCTGAGGTGGGGGACAAGGTGAGATGGTTCTGAGGAAGCCAATAAAAGACACTGGACCTCCCTCCCACCCCTGTTCCTCATCCCACCCATCTAGGTCATCACAGAGCACTGAGCTGAGCTCCCTGTGCTATACAGCTCGCTCCCACTAGCTAGCTATTGTACACATGGTAGTGTGTCCAAGAGGGAGGGGATATATGTATCTATATAGTTGACTCACTTCGTTGTACAGCAGAAACTAATACAACATTGTAAAGCAATTATACTCCAAAAAAAAAAAAAGATGCTGGAGCCTGGGACCGACTGCCTTTCCGGGGCAAAAGGCCGTTGCTGAGGGTGCTGACCAATAGCAAGCAAACCGGGGAGGAACAAGATTGGCCCTTGTTCCCTAGACTTCCAGCCTCCCTCTAGTGCCTCCTGTTGGTAAGAACCTATAGGAACAGCAAGCAAAGGAAGAAAATTGTTTTCAGAATTCCGGCCACAGTAGTGGAGCAGAGAGCAAAATGAATTTGGAGTTGAGAGTTAATAGCTTTATAACTGGAACAAATAGTAATATTACATATTCCCTTCCTACCTCATGGGAGGTTGAGGAGGATGATAAAGAGAACACGCCTGAAGCACAGGCAGGAGAGAGACAGGCTCTTCTGTGTTTGCCAGGACTGAAAGGTGAGGAGTGAGGGCAGCAGTCACATGGCCCTTCGCTGAGGGCCCAGCCGGGCCACACCGGTCTTCAGAGGGAGCCCTGAGCCCCTTTCTTTCTATTAGTCTGATGAAAATGGCCTTCCTTGGCTAATTTGGGGGGCTCTCATTGGCTTTAAAGAGTACATGCCCTGTCATCTCATCAACCTCCACGTTTGTGGAGCCTCCCCCATCTTCCCTGGAGAGAATGTGATGGAAATGCAAAGGTGACACTTTTGGCATCTTATACTAATCTGGAGGAGCTCTGGCTGATTAAATCAAACGTTAGCGTTCCCTGAAATTCAGCTCTTAAAGAGCCCTATTAATAGCCACTCAGGATTGATTCCAACAGGGAAACACACTCAGAGAAGTGTGATTATTCCTTCGTTATGATTTACCTACCTCATATAAAGCTGGCACCTTTATTAGAGGAAGGAGCTCATTTTACATTAAATTCACAGTAAAGAAAACATCTATCGTGAATATATAAATAAGATCAAACACGCTACAAGAGTCTCTGGGTGGGAATTCTCCAAATAATGAGGAGTCAGGATCTGCGATACCGTTACAAGGTCTGGCACATAGTGGGCTCTAAAATTAATCCACTTTCATGGATGAATTACATCTGTGCTGATCACACTGCTGCCACTGCAGGCCTTTTCCAGTCAATGAGCTGTAATTTCTGAAGGAATCTTCATAGAAATTCCTTCATAGTGGAAGTGGACTCCTCCATTGTGAAAAACCAATCTGAATTTCTCTGTTTCCTGGGGCTGAAATCTTAGTATAATGGCCTTACCTTCAATTGAATGGTTGCTGTGTATAAAGCGCTGTTTTAAATTCCTTCCTGGATTAGGTCATTTAATTCTCACAACCTCAAGAGAAAATGTTTTTATTAACCTCCATCCTTCAGCTAAGGAAACTTAAGCAGAGAAGGATTAAGCAACATTTCCAAGGTCAGGCAGCCGGTGGGTGGTAGAGACAGGATTCAAACCCAGTAGGATGGCCTGAGAGCCCACAGCCTTCCACATTGTGCCCCATGCCACACTGCTTCCTGGGGCCACCAAATTCCTGTTGTTGGTAAGGAGGGAGCTATACCAACAGACAGCAGTTAGACAGGCAAAATTTACCCTTTACTCCTGGAGGAATGTTCAATGTGTTCACATTTCAGAACACACTGGTACTCTCCAAGGTTCTTCTCATCTCCAAGAAGGAAGGGGCAGGAGAGGAGAGATGGAACAATCGAGCACCTACTATGCAAGCAAGTCTGTATTCAGCATTTTCACATATCCTACAGGTCAGCTATTATTAGACCTACCCATTTTTCAGATAATAGACTTGGAGATGCAAAGACAGTAAGTAACTTGGCCGAATCATTGAACCAGTAAGTGACAGAGCTGATATTTGAATCCATAGATCTTGAACACTCATGTTCTAGCCGCTCTTAACACTTTGAGTTTCTTTCAAGAATTATTTAAACCTTCGACAACACCCATACTTCAGGTAATTAAGGTCTTAAAGAATAAGCAAGAGAAGGATGCTTTGCTTCTATTCAGTTTTTAATTTTGCTTTTTATTCATGACATGCTTTATAACTACCACCCACATCAATCTATGGCCTGAGCCCCCATGTCTCCTCCTTGATATGCTTCTTCTAATTGGAATCCACAGAGGTCATTCTTTTGCTGTACCTATTAACTTCTGTTTCATTTACAACATTGCCCTATTAGACTTGTGGAGATTACTAACTTGGATTTTCATATCAGATTTCCTGCAACTCTGCTCAAGGCAACCTTATTTTCCCAGTAGAAGAATCATGTATTTTCAGTGAGTGGTCATAAATATTGAAGAGTTAGTTCCTAGCTAATTTAAAAGAATAAAAGATGGAACATCCTTCAAATTTCCTTCTGATCTAATTTTGGTTGAGTAAGCTGTTTGCGAAGGTCACATCTGAAAACAATGTCATAAAGAGCTCTAAGGGGTGTATTTACAGGTTTGGCTTGTGTGTGTGTGTGTGTGTGTGTGTGTGTGTGTGTGTGAATGTGTTTCTACATTTGTAAAAGAAAGGATACATTACAAAATGAGAGCATTAAAACAACCTGAGAGAATAAAATGTCCGATTCTTTTTTCGTGGTACTATATGGCAATTGTTGATTACCCCACCAATCACATGAGCCTCTGGAAGCTCCTGAGGGTTTCTGAATTACCAAAGAAGGAATAAAGTTTCTCTCCACTTTTTTTTTTCCCACTTGGTTTTATGGTCAGCTATGTTTTCTTATGTTTACAAGCTCTGCAAGTTAGAGATGATAGAAATTTTATAGATTCAGTAATATTATTAAGAATATTTTAAAACCTAGATGACTTTTTTTGAATTAAATGGAGTTTTTAAAAATTAAATGAAGTTTATTAAACCATGATTGAGATAGTGTCATCTATCTTATATTTTAATATTTTAATTTATATGTCTTTACCGTATACTATGGAACAGTTGTTATTAATGCCGATTTAAGTGTTTCTCCTATTTATCTTTTTCCCATCCCACTGCTACCTACCTGGTGCAAACACTTCTCTGTGTGTGTATGTTTGTGTGTGTGTGTTTGTGTTTTAATTGAAAACAAGTTTCTTGCTGGCACATACAGTTTCTTTGCTGGAATTAGAAAAAGGCACCCACTCTGGGTGGACAATTTAGAAACAGTTGTTTTCCTTCACTCCTTCTCTCAACTGGGTCCCTTTGTGTTATACCTGTGCAACTATATACATTTGATTATAAATTGTGACGTATTTATAAGCCTTTAAAATTTAAGCCTGAATTAGTAAATGACCTCATTATTGGTCTCCTTGCCTTCAGCCTTTTGACTTTCCAATTTGTTTCACATCTGCTTCATTAACCTTCATCTTCAAACAGCTTTTGCCATCTCATCTCCTTATGCAATGCCTTCAGTGTCCTCTTACGCCTCGCCTGATGCTCAGAACCCTCCAGAATCTGGCTCTGTGACCTCCTTTTGTAGCCTTAACTCTCACTCCTCCTCAGTGTGGACCCTACCTTCTTGTCAGACTGGTTTAGTTAGCATTTACCAAGCACGTCTTGTCATACCTACCCCTAAGATGCCATTCCTCTCATCTGGAACCCTCCCCTCCATTTCGTATGTGTAGCTAATTTAAAGAATAACTTATGGGGTCATCCTTCAAACTTAAGCAGTGCCATGCATTCTGTCACCAAGTTTTTATCAATGTACAAAATTAATTTTCATTACAACTAAGTATACGTGTGATTTCCACAGCATGAAATATTCTGCTGAAGCACAGTACATTCCTAAGTCAATATCAAAGAAAGAGGACAGATTTAGCAGAATGTTCAAGAACTTTGCTTCCTGAGAACATGGTCAAGATAGTAAACAAGTCTCTTGGAGGCATACCATGCTGAGGGGTGAATGAGGAATAAGGGGATAATTGTGGAAGAGCATTTTAATTTAGTAAAACTTGCTTTAAATAGAAAATGGTGTTAACATTTTAAGACCTTCAAGTGTGTTGGTGAAAAATGCCAGTATTAGAAAGGGAACCATGAAGACAAAAGAGGTTCACTACTTCTAATCTCTCTCAGACGTTTGCATCCTTAAAGAACCAGATGAAAGCTTGCCTTGATTTCTTTTGCCCATGACAATGTGTCCCTCTCCTAAGCACCAACATCATGGATCTTCTGCATCACTCTGGAGGGGATGATGTCAGCGCTCTGCCCACACCCCTTCACCTAGCCCAGAAGTCACCTCTCTTATGCACTGATGGCTTCCTGCATCTCTCTGCCTGATGGTATCCTCTCACCTGGGTGCATCTCTGGTCCATGTGCAGCGTGGGTCAGAGTGTTGGGGAATTAACATCCCAGGAGCTACCCTCAAAAAGCGGGGGATGGGAATTGACAAATACTGCATTTGCTCACCCTGCGGTGGGATACTCTTCAAACGTGTCCCTCACGGTCTCTCAGAAGGTCTCCAGTAGCACTGAACCTGTTACTCACAGTGGTCACCTGCTCAATCGCACACTCTACTGGCTTTCCTTCCCCATCTTGCTGCCCCACTTGCTCCCAGCCCTTCCTGGAACCATCTTCTAAATACTAAGTCGTTTGCACCCAGATCCTTGTTCCCAATACCTTCATTAGTATTATGCCTCCTTTCCTTCCTCTTTCCTCCTTACATGTTTTGTGCCCTTGAGGATTAATCCACTCCCAGCCACAACACACACACTTCATATAGCATCGTGGTCATAGTAGCTAATGAGGATGTCTTTATTGATCAAATCAACCCTGGAACAAAGAAAGCCCTGGTGGATTTTTCTGGGAATTGATTCCAGTGGAATTTTGAATATAAGGGAATGTTATTTCTAAAGTACAGGATTTCTTCTCGTACTACTTTCTAAGAAAGGTTTTTAGATATCAAATGATTTGATAGATTCCTTTTTTCATACCTGACTGCATCCTCCACAGCTTGTTATCCATATCAGTCGGATTCAAGTGTTGTTATTAATTCTCTTGCTGTTTTTGCATTTCATCCTGCCTCCTGCCTCAGGCAGAAGTTGACAGAATTAGTGGGACCAAAGCGTGGAGGGGAATCCAGGTGTCCTCAGCTCTGTGGGCTACCAGCTGGCTGACATCCTGGCAGGCCCTCGGGCAGGGGACGAGCATGCCCCCTCTTCTAGAACAGCATTATGCATAATACAATTTCCTGGCAACATCTAGAAAATCTGATTAGAAACCCACCCAAAGCAGGTATTTTTCCACTGCATTTCATGTCCATCTCTTTTGTCATGGCAGAGATTTGACTAGAAGAGCGGCAGGGAGGACAGTCGCTTAATTGCCACTTTAGAGTGCAGATGTGCACAGTATTGAGGAAAAAAAAGACTGCCTTGGGGCTATTTTCAGTTTGTTCTCTTATGACTATTAGATCTTAGGCCAATTTTAAAATTAGCATTTATTTACATTGTGTTCTTGTCATGGGAACCCTGGTTAAGGTGTGAAATACATAGGATTCTGTTATTACTCCTTGGTTGAGGCAGTGCCTATCAGTCCTAATCAGTCTCCCTGAGGCAATCCAGTAGTGAATGTTTAGTTTCAAATCTTGCATGAGTTTAGTCCTGCGTACATTACAGTGTCGTGTGGCCATCTACCATCTGTAGCGTGCTGACTGATCAGAGTTCTCAAATGTGATGTTGTACAAAGAACAGTGTTCACCTGAACATGGATTTTCCTTTTCTCTCCCCTCCACTCCCCTCCTTCATCATTCCTTCCTCTCCCCCTCCTTTTTATTTTTATCTTTATTTTTTAGCTTCTTTAAGGTTCAGCTCATTTTACAGGAGGATGGGCATCTTACTCCTAGGAATAAAACTCGAAATGTTTCTCATTATTTTTGATTAGATTCTTTCAAATAACCAGCACAATGATACTTGCACATAGTTGGCTCTCAACAAATATCTGTTGAATAAATTAATCACATGAAGAATGGATCTTGGCAACCAAAGGTGAGATAAATACCTGCATGTACATAACTGTGCCTTCCATGCCTGCCTATCTCTTGGAGGCCATTGCTACCATTGCATTTACCAGCAGAAATTGTGAAGGTTATATCTGAATTTAGAAATCTGAGATGTCCCATCTGAGTTTATGATCAGATGTGAAGGACCTAGAGCAACTGTTTGCTTTCAGAGATGCCCTAAGGAAAAAAGAAACCATGCCTTAAATAGAAGTCAAGAAAGCTATGTTCTAGTTCTGGATCTGTCACTAAAAATCTATGATTGCTTTTGCTTCAGGGATCTTATTTGTAAAATGAGGATATTAGCATCAATTACCTGTACTGTCTTCCATCAAAGAATCAATGACTTTATGACTTTCTGTAAAGAACAAGAAGAGACAGCCTTTAAAAATTCGTCTTCATTAAAATGTACAGTCTTCTGAAAATGAGAAGGAAGTTATTAACACACAGTAACCAGGATAGATCTCAGTTGTTCCTCCACTTGACAAATGGGTCTTTCTAGTTACCTTCACTGAAAGAATGTGGTTCCTCCCCTTGCACTGTTTGCTAATTGTATTGAAAACCTGGAAAGGAGAAAAGAACGGAAATCCTGTTTCCTGAAATATTTCTTAAGGAGAAAGAGGAAATTAACTGGTTCTGATGTTTTGTTGTCAGGAAAACATTTACTTGATCCCTTCATCACACAGTCTGATAACTCTTTTTCTTTTTCAACTCCATAGTTCTGCTTCAGATACTCAAATGGAATTTCCAGATGGTTGCCTTCTCTAAGGTATGATGCTTCTTTCCATAAGCAATCTTTACCCTCCTTCCCTCCCACATGCAATATGTTTCCTACATACTTGACCCTTAAACTGTTTTCTTTTATGTTTTAAAAATAATAGCTGATGGTTTTGATTTGTTCTTTAACTAATACTTGACACTTGTGAGGGGTATTTTGTTTCTATATCCTAAGTGATGCCACAGTCTTGGTAGAAATCTGCTTTAGGGTTGATAGGGAGTTCTTCCATCAGTCAATGTTAGGTCAGTGACAGTGATAAATCCATCATACTTGTCTTTCACTTTGATTTAGTTAAGACTCCACAGCATCATTTGGTCCCTCTTGTATAACCTGGGATGGAGGGAACAGAGACAACTGTGGCTTCATCTGTAAACTGGAAAATGGGCACATATCATTGTGCTGACTGATGCTGCCTACAGCTCCGAAGCCAGCATATACCATCTTTTTTTTTTTTTTAAAGGTTTAAGGGGGTGGGGTTGATGGCAGACTCTGGGAGGGCTCATGCCAAGGAATACTTCCCAGAACTTCTGCTGCAAGTGTCCTTGTCCCCGCAGTGAGCCTAAGCCACCCCCCGCCTCTGCAGGAGACCCTCCAACACTAGTAGCTCCAATGGGGAGTTTAACAGTGCTGTTGATCCACATCAGAGAGAAAAGTTCTTCAAGATTGTTGGCCCCTGTCTCTCCCATGGCCTGCCCTCACCTCAGCACTTACCCTTCCAAGTCAAGCTCTTTGCACCCTAATCTGAGGGAATGGCAGCATCTTGGAAATCTTCCCAACAAGTCCTCTGAGTAAGGCCGTGTGACTGACAGGGTCTCTGTGCTCAAGCCGGGAGTCAGGACTGTGCCTGTGAGGTGGGAAAGCCGAATTCAGGACATTGGTCCACCAGAGACCTCCCAGCTCCACATAATATCAAATGGTGAAAAGTCTCCCAGAGATCTCTATCTCAATGCTAAGACCCAGCTCCACTCAACGACCAGCAAGCTACAGTGCTGGACACCCCAGGCCAAACAACGAGCAAGACAGGAACACAACCCCACCCATCAACAGAGAGGCTGCCTAAAATCATAATAAGGTCACAGACACCTCAAAACATACCACGGGACGCGGTCCTGCCCCCCAGAAAGACAAGATCAGCCTCATCCACCAGAACACAGGAACCAGTCTCGTACACCAGGAATCAACCTTAGCCACTGGGGGCAGACACCAAAAACAATGGGAACTATGAACTTGCAGCCTGCAAAAAGGAGACACCTAATACAGTAAGTTAAGCAAAATGAGAAGACAGAAAAACACACAGCAGATGAAGGAGCAAGGTAAATACCCACCAGACCAAACAAGTGAAGAGGAAATAGGCAGTCTACCTGAAAAAGAATTCAGAGTAATAATAGTAAAGATGATCCAAAATATTGGAAATAGAATGGAGAAAATACAAGAAACGTTTAACAAGGACCTAGAAGAACTAAAGAGCAAACAAACAATGATGAACAACACAATAAATGAAATTAAAAATTCTCTAGAAGGGATCAATAGCAGAATAACTGAGGTAGAAGAACGGATAAATGACCTGGAAGATAAAATAGTGGAAATAACTACTGCAGAGCAGAATAAAGAAAAAAGAATGAAAAGAATTGAGGACAGTCTCAGAGACCTCTGGGACAACATTAAACACACCAACATTCGAATTATAGGGGTCCCAGAAGAAGAAGAGAAAAAGAAAGGGACTGAGAAAATATTTGAAGAGATTATAGTTCAGAATTTCCCTAAAATGGGAAAGGAAATAGTCAATCAATTCCAGGAAGTGCAGAGAGTCCAATACAGGATAAATGCAAAGAGAAACACCCTGAGACACGTATTAATCAAACTATCAAAAATTAAATACAAAGAAAAAATATTAAAAGCAGCAAGGGAAAAATGACAAATAACATACAAGGGAATCCCCATAAGGTTAAAAGCTGATCCTTCAGCAGAAACTCTGCAAGCCAGAAGGGAGTGACAGGACATATTTAAAGTGATGGAAGGGAAAAACCTACAACCAAGAACTCTACCCAGGAGGGATCTCATTCAGATTTGATGGAAAAATTAAAATTTTAGAGACAAGCAAAAGCTAAGAGAATTCAGCAACACCAAACCAGCTTTACAACAAATGCTAAAGGAACTTCTCTAGGCAGGAAACACAAGAGAAGGAAAAGACCTAAATTAACAAACCCAAAACAATTAAGAAAATGGTAATAGGAACATACATACCGATAATTACCTTAACTGTAAATAGATTAAATGCTCCAACCAAAAGAAATAGACTGGCTAAATGGGTACAAAAACAAGACCTGTATATATGCCGTATACAAGAGACCCACTTCAGGCCTAGGGACACATACTGACTGAAAGTGAGGGGATGAAAAAAGCTATGGAAACCAAAAGAAAGCTGGAGTAGAAATTCTTATATCAGACAAAATAGACTTTAAAATAAAGACTATTACAAGAGACAAAGAAGGACACTACATAATGATCAAGGGATCAATCCAAGAAGAAGATATAACAATTGTAAGTATTTATGCATCCAACATAGGAGCACCTCAATACATATGGCAAATGCTAACAGCTATAAAAGGGGAAATCAACAGTAACACAATCATACTAGGGGACTTTAACACCCCACTTTCACCAATGAACAGATCATCCAAAATGAAAATAAATAAGGAAACACAAGCTTTAAGTGATACATTAAACAAGATGGATTTAATTGATATTTATAGGACATTCCATCCAAGAACAACTGAATACACTTTCTTCTCCAGTGCTCATGGAACATTCTCCAGGATAGATAATATCTTGGGACACAAATCAAGCTTTGGTAAACTTAAGAAAATTGAAATTGTAACATCTTTTCCAACCACAATGCTGTTAGATAAGATATCACTTACAGGAAAAGATGTGTAAAAAATAAAAAGACATGGAGGCTAAACAATACACTTCTAAATAACCAAGAGATCACTGAAGAAATCAAAGAGGAAATCAAAAATCACCTAGAAACAAATGACAATGAAAACACGACTACCCAAAACCTATGGGATGTAGCAAAAGCAGTTCTAAGAGGGAAGTTTAGAACAATACAATCCTACCTCAAGAAATAAGAAACATCTCAAATAAACAACTTAACCTTACACCTAATGCAACCAGAGAAAGAGGAACAAAAACCCCCAAAGTTAGCAGAAGGAAAGAAATCATAAAGATCAGATCAGAAATAAATGAAAAAGTAATGAAGGAAACAATAGCAAAGATCAATAAAACTAAAAGCTGGTTCTTTGAGAAGATAAATTGATAAAGATTCATCAGGAAAAAAAGGGAGAAGACTCAAATCAATAGAATTAGAAATGAAAAAGAGAAGTAACAACTAACACTGAAGAAATACAAAGGATCATGAGATTACTGCAAACAACTATATGCCAATAAAATGGACAACCTGGAAGAAATGGACAAATTCTTAGAAAAGCACAACATTCTGAGACTGATCCAGGAAGTTACAGAAAATATAAACAGACAAATCACAAGCACAAATTGAGACTGTGATTAAAAACCTTCCAACAAACAAAAGCCCAGGACTAGGTGGTTTCACAGGCAAATTCTATCAAACATTTAGAGAAGAGCTAACACCTATCCTTCTCAAACTCTTCAAAAATATAGCAGAGGGAGGAACACTCCCAAACACATTCTACGAGGCCACAATCACCCTGATAGCAAAACCAGACAAAGATGTCACGAAGAAAAGAAAACTACAGGCCAATATCATTGATGAACATAGTTGCAAAAATCCTCAACAAAATACTAGCAAACAGAGTCCAACAGCACATTAAAAGGATCATACACCATGATCAAGTGGGGTTTATCCGAGGTATGCGAGGATTCTTCAATATACGCAAATCAATCAATGTGATACACCATATTAACAAATTTAAGGAGAAAAAGGATATGATCATTTCAATAGATGCAGAAAAAGCTTTTGACAAAATTCAACACCAATTTATGATAAAAACCTTCCAGAAAGTATGCATAGAGGGAACTCACCTCAACATAATATAGTCCATATATGACAAACCCACAGCAAACATCGTTCTCAATGGTGAAAAACTGAAAACATTTCTGCTAAGATCAGGAATGAGACAAAGTTGTCCAGTCTTGCTACTATTTTTCAACATAGTTTTGGAAGTTTTAGCCACAGCAATCAGAGAAGAAAAAGAAATAAAAGGAATGCCAATCAGAAAAAAACTAAAGCTGTCACTGTTTGCAGATAACATGATACTATACATAGAGAATCCTAAAGATGCTACCAGAAAACTACTAGAGCTAATCAATGAATTTGGTAAAGTACAGGACACAAAATTAATGCACAGAAATCCCTTGCATTCCTATACACTAATGATGAAAAATCTGAAAGAGAAATTAAGGAAACACTCCCATTTACCATGGCAACAAAAAGAATAAAATACCTAGGAATAAACCTACCTAAGGAGACAAAAGACCTGTATGCAGAAAACTATGAGTATGAGACACTGATGAAAGAAATTAAAGATACCAACAGATGGAGAGATATACCATGTTCTTGGATTAGAAGAATCAACATTGTGAAAATGACTCTACTACCCAAAGCAATCTACAGATTCATTGCATTCCCTATCAAACTACCAATGGCATTTTTCACAGAACTAGAACAAAAAATTTCACACTTTGTATGGAAACACAAAAGACCTCGAATAGCCAAAGCAATCTTGAGAGAGAAAAACGGAGCTGGAGGAATCAGGCTCCCTGACTTCAGACTATACTACAAAGCTACAGTCATCAAGACAGTATGGTACTGGCACAAAAACAGAAATATAGACCAATGGAACAGGATAGAAAGCCCAGAGATAAACCCACACACATATGGTCACCTTATTTTTGATAAAGGAGGCAAGAATATACAATGGAGAAAAGACAGCCTCTTCAATAAGTGGTGTTGGGAAAACTGGACAGCTACATGTAAAAGAATGAAATTAGAACACTCCCTAACACCATACACAAAAATAACCTCAAAATGGATTAAAGACCTAAATGTAAGGCCAGACACTATAAAACTCTTAGAGGAAAACACAGGCAGAACACTCTATGACATAAATCACAGCAAGATCAATTCTGACCCTCCTCCTAGAGAAATGGAAATAAAACCGAAAATAAACAAATGGGACTTAATGAAACCTAAAAGCTTTTGAACAGCAAAGGAACCATAAACAAGATGAAAAGACCACCCTCAGAATGGGAGAAAATATTTGCAAATGAAGCAAGTGACAAAGGATTAATCTCCAAAATTTATAAGCAGCTCATGCAGCTCAATAGCAAAAAAACAAACAACCCAATCCAAAAATGGGCAGAAGACCTAAATAGACATTTCTCCACAGAAGATATACAGACAGCCAACAAACACATGAAAGGATGCTCAACATCTTTACTCATTAGAGAAATGCAAATCAAAACTACAATGAGATATCATCTCACACCAGTCAGAATGGCCATCATCAAAAAATCTAGAAACAATAAATGCTGGAGAGGGTGTGGAAAAAAGGGAACACTCTTGCACTGCTGGTGGGAATGTGAATTGGTACAGCCACTATGGAGAACGGTATGGAGGTTTCTTAAAAAACTACAAATAGAACTACCATATGACCCAGCAATCCCACTACTGGGCATATACCCTGAGAAAACCATAATTCAAAAAGAGACATGTACCAAAATGTTCATAGCAGCCCTATTTACAATAGCCCGGAGATGGAAACAACCTAAGTGTCCATCATCGGATGAATGGATAAAGAAGATGTGGCACATATATACAATGGAATATTACTCAGCCATAAAAAGAAATGAAATTGAGCTATTTGTAATGAGGTGGATGGACCTAGAGTCTGTCATACAGAGTGAAGTAAGTCAGAAAGAGAAAGACAAATACTGTATGCTGACACATATATATGGAATTTAAGAAAAAAAAATGTCATCAAGAACCTAGGAGTAAGACAGGAATAAAGACACAGACCTACTAGAGCATGGACTTGAGGATATGGGGAGGGGGAAGGGTAAGCTGTGACAAAGTGAAAGAGCGGCATGGACATATATACACTACCAAACGTAAGGTAGATAGCTAGTGGGAAGCAGCCGCATAGCACAGGGAGATCAGCTCGGTTCTTTGTGACTGCCTGGAGGGGTGGGATAGGGAGGGTGGGAGGGAGACGCAAAAAGGAGGGGATATGGGAACATATGTATATGTATAACTGATTAAATTTGTAAAAAAAAAAAAAAAAAAAAGAATGCTCAACATCACTAATCATTAGTGAAATGCAAATCAAAACTACAATGAGGTATCACCTCACACCAGTCAGAATGGCCATGATCAAAAAATCTACAAACAATAAATGCTGGAGAAGGTGTGGAGAAAAGGGCACCCTCTTGCACTGTTGGTGGGAATGTAAATTGATACAGCCACTATGGAGAACACTATGGAGGTTCCATAAAAACCTAAAAATAGAACTACCATATGACCCAGCAATCCCACTACTGGGCATATACCCGGAGAAAACCATAATTCAAAAAGAGTCATGTACCACAATGTTCATTGCAGCTCTATTTACAAACCAGGACATGGAAGCAACCTAAGTGTCCATCCTCGGATGAATGGATAAAGAAGATGTGGCACATATATACAATGGAATATTACTCAGCCATAAAGGAAACAAAATTGAGTTATTTCTACCGAGGTGGATGGACCTAGAGACTGTCATACAGAGTAAAGTAAATCATAAGGAGGAAAAACAAATATCGTATGCTAACACATATATATGGAATCTAAAAAAAAAAGTTCTGAAGAACTGAGGGGCAGGACAGGAATAAAGACACAGATGTAGATAATGGACTTGAGGACATGGAGAGGGGGAAGGGTAAGCTGGGACGAAGTGAGAGAATGGCATGGACATATATACACTACCACATGTAAAATAGATAGGTAGTGGGAAGCAGCTGCGTAGCACAGGGAGATCAGCTGGGTGCTTTGTGACCACCTAGAGGGGTGGGATAGGGAGGGTGGGAGGGAGGGAGATGCAAGAGGGAGGAGATATGGGGATCTATGTATACGTATAGCTGATTCACTTTGTTATATAGCAGAAACTAACACACCAGTGTAAAGCAATTATACTCCAATAAATATGTTAAAAAATTAAAAAATAAATAAAAATAAAAAGTAAAGGTTTAAGGGAAGGGATTTGCTGGGTGATGTTTATCACAGTCTTTCAAAGAGCATCTGTATTTGAAACAAAGGTAGGAAAATGGAGATGAGAATACCTGGCCTTGCACTATGAGTCAGTTTCTCAGCAAGATTTATGCTGGCAGACTTTGATTTTGCAACCCGTTGACTCTTCTATAGACCCATAGCACACCACCCTCACAATCACAGCCACCCCTACCAGTTCCAGAATCTCCACCGTTTTCAATCTGACAACCATTATTTTGGCTACAGCATCGTCACCATCTGCTCTTCACCCCACAATCCTGATATCACTTTAATTCAATTTTATTAAGAGCCTCATGGCCAAAATTTTATGATGAAACTCTCTAAAATAATAATATTATTGATTGTGTCCATTTTGCTTTATATAATTTAACCCATTTAATCCTCACAACAGCTTTTGATCTGAGTAATATTATTAGCTGCATATTGTAGATATAGAAATTGAGGCTCCTGTAGTTAGGTAAGCTATGCAAAGTCATAGAGCTAGTATGTGATGGAACCTGGATTTTTAACCCAGGCCCAGAATCAGAATTTTTAGCCACTAATCTAAACAAAGATTTGTTCACTGAGAATACTTGGATTTGAAGTTTCAATAGCTTTGTCACACACAAACACGCAAAAGCACTACTTTGGACAATAGCTAGTAAACTCATAAAGCTCATTTCCCTTTGAATTTGTCAAGCTAGAGTAAACTATGTAACAGGTACAAATGAACCCTGAACTGTCAGTGGCTAAACATTACAAAGGTTTGTTTCTTGCTCCCAGAAAGTCCAATGCCAAGTGCCCGGCACTCCAGGGCACTGCACCGCCCAAGAGCAGCGCAGGAATACCAGCTCTCTGCAGGGTTGCTGGTGCAAGGGGAGAGAGCATGGAAAACCCACCTACTTTTAAGGACCTCAAATGGAGAGTGACACACTTCCCATCTGTTCACAGGCATTAGCCAGAACCAGGCACATGGTCCCAGCCTAACCACGGCGGCTGGGATGTGTAGGAAGAGAAAGCACATGGAATGTTCGAGAGCACTACCATGTCATATTGCTTGACAAACATAATCCGTTCAAGTAAATAGTTGAGTCATACTTAATATATCCATAATTGGAATGCCAGGAGACCCGGAACAATTCTGCTTTAGGAATCCAAGTCTCTTACTCATTTGTGACAATCCTTTTTTCATCTGAAAAGTGTATGGACTTGATAAACTCTTGTGGGATATTATAGTGTCCCAAGCCTTTGGCTGCTGCATTCCTAAGTGATGATTTATATAATTAACCATAAGGGGGAGGAAAGAAGGCATGAAATCTTCAAAATCCTTCTATCTTGCTCTGTCATGTCACTTGCTACTCTTTGATATTTCTAGACGTTGGAGAATAGAGGAAGTCCCACCTCTCAGAGCTCCACATGAGAAAAGAAGACTTATAACTGGATCTCATCATTGTCGTTTCTTTTTGGTATAAAAGAGGGAGACATGGGCTTCCCTGGTGGCGCAGTGGTTGAGAGTCCGCCTGCCGATGCAGGGGACACGGGTTCGTGCCCCGGTCCGGGAAGATCCCACATGCCGCGGAGCGCCTGGGCCCGTGAGCCATGGATGCTGAGCCTGCGCGTCTGGAGCCTGTGCTCCGCAACGGGAGGGGCCACAACAGTGAGAGGCCCGCGTACCGCAAAAAAAAAAAAAAAAAAAAAAGGGAGATATATCATCTAGCCTACAGGGAAGAAGAAACCAGGTTATGTCCACACAGCTTGCTGAAGGGAAGACCTCTCTTTGTCCAACTTTCCTGATTTGGTGGAGTGGTCTTCACTGTTTAGCCTTTGGGAATAAATCAAGGAAAGAAATTTCACCAGCAGAAAGCTGAAAAGCTAGAACTGGAGATATTTGATTGTTATTTAATATTATTTTGAGTAGAGAATAAAAAGTACTATGCTATAAATCTCTCTAATAGCCTAAGTCTTTCATTCACGGCCTTAAACTAGAGAGAAAGGAGTTGACTCTAATCTTTGGGTAAATAAAAGGCACTGGAAGTTCTCAGGGTGCTTCCCAGTCTTTGTGGACAGTACTATGGAGGGCAGAGCTGCTGCGCTTACACTCAAGCCGTCTCAAGGTCAGGCTGCATTGGTTTCTGATCTGACTTCTGAGAAACCACCCATGTTCTTATGTCCCACACCTCAGTCCTGGGTGCTGTGCTAAATGAAGAAGGCATGAGCCTCCAAGCTTTGCCCCAGGGCTAGAACCACATCTCTTGGCTCAAATTTAGCAACTTTAAATACTGGCATACCTCCAAAAAAAGATACAGTGTAATCTAGACTAAATGCGCCCTGCTTATCCCTCAAATAGATGGGTGACTGGTTGCAGTGCTTGTCGTTTTTCTGCTGTGGTTGCTACCTCTCAAATTTTCTTTCCTGGAGATGGAGATTTGGAGAATGCATAGTTCCTCATCATCCCTGTTCCTTGTGATCATTCCCATTTGGTTGGCTGGCTAAAGCACATAACTACCTTCTGTGCTGTGAAAACATCTCACGGTACAAACTATTTTCAGGAAGATAAGTTACCCATGCATGGTCATGTACTTAAACTAGCTCACTGTCTTTATCTTCAGGCTCTTCTCTCTAGCCATCACATATTGCCTTTTCCAGTTACCCTGTAATAGCTTTATTTTATCTTTCACCATCAACCCCTTCTTCCAGAATTGCACAAAAGAGTCTCCAGTCCTCTCTCTTGTTTACTCCTGGCCCATCAAGTCAGGTTTATTCTCAAGAGAAGTGCTCTCACTATGGCAATCTCTTCTCTATGAAGTGCCTTAAACACACTCACATTTATTTACAATATATAAACATTATATTGTTAAATAATAAACTTATTTCATCTATCTTTGTTGTGAGTCAGTCTTAGGTTATGTCTGTACCTATGCTAGAACTACTTGAACCCTTTAAACACTGTAAATGGAATCAGAGAGAATAGAAATAAACTCTGTACTTGGCAGGGTGGAGGTCCCTGGAAATAAGAAACTGGGTAAATATTATTACGTAGAGATGAACAGCCTAAGCTTGAAAGGAAGGTCCAGGAACTGAAATAGACAGAGGAAACATCCTTCCTTAATGTCCAATGAAGCTGAAAGAGAAAAAATTTCTTTTTCTCTTTCAGCTTCATTGAGGTATAATTCACAAACAAAATCATAAGATAAAGTATACAAGGTGATGACTTGATAAATGAACTCATGGAAACAGAGAGCATTAAAAATGGCTGCCAGGGTCTGGGGGGTGGGGGAGATAGGGAGAGCTTAGTAAAAGGGTGAAAACTTTCAGTAAATAAATAAATCTTTTTATTTATAAGATGAATAAAATCTGAGGATCTAATGTATAACATTAGACTGCAGTTGATAACACTGTTGTATAATAGAAATAGTTTTAATTCGGTTTCAGAATAGGAATGTGGGAAGACTAGTGATGGAAATTGGGGATATGTAAGGAGCTGAGCTAAGAAAAATACAAGTATAATTAAGATTGAGAAATAAAATAATAAACTAGGAAAGCTGATTTAAAAGGTTTAGCTATGTCCAGCTAGTTTAAGCACCAGACTGGATACTCAATAGTAGTATTTTTGCAAGTAAGTTAAATGTTTTATTCTGTCAGTTTCTATCACTCTGTTTGCCTAATATGAAGCCCCAGGAGCAAATGAAAACAAAGCCCCTCATTATAAACTTTAAATTGGGCTTAAGAAGAAGTATCAAACTTGTCTCTCACACATGACTAGGGCTGACCAAGGGCAGATAAGACCATGGCCATGTGTGCAATCAGCTTGTGAACCAACCCCTCTACAGCATGACTGAAGTCATGGACATTCCTGGGATTGAGCCAGTAACAAAGCCAAGTACTTAAACAGTACGGGTCCATTTGTGAGAAAATCCCAGTTGGAGGAATTCTTTAGTGACTACTTTGCCACCATGTATGTGAATATATCATAAGTACTGTGAAATAGTTATTTCATTAAAGTTATTATTGCCTTTACTGTAGGTCTTTTCACTGGATCTGGTTCTGTATTCCTGTTGGTTATGGGGTAGTTCTAAGCTTCAAAAATTACTCTGGAAGAGAAGAATGTTCTCCCTCTCCCCTTGTCATTTCATTTCCCTAAAACCAGGATCTTTTAGTTTACTGACGAGGGATTCTTTTTCTGCAACAGGAAGATTAGTTAACTGACTCAGTCATATTTTCCCATAAATGGCAACATGAGCTGTCCTGAGATTTATTTTTAGATACTGGATTAGTCTTAGAATGTGAGTTCTGCACTGTGGGAAAGAATGACATGACCCTGCTAAGATGTGAACCCTGCTTTCTGTTGCCACGGTTACCATTTGATCATCCTAACTTACATACTCAGAGTCCAAATGAATAAATCTAAATAACAGCCTCTATAGAAGACAGGAGTCAAACTACAAAATACGTCGTCCTTTATACGAGCAAATATGAACCATGCATAGACTGTAGGACAAAAATGCCTGCAGAACAAAAAGGAGCAGGGATACGTTTTGCCAGAAAATGCAAAATTTGGATTGGTCTTTACAATTTATCGTCTAGGAAATGTAGGTTTCAGAACTGCTTAGTAAAAGTAAAAATATGATAATAAATGCAGCAGACCAAATGTTTTAAGAATGGGCCATATGGAGCACTTTTACCTGTATCTTGCTGCATTTTAAGCATCTAGCCCAATATCTTGTTATCTGAATGACTGCACTGGCATCCTGTTTCCTTTGCATTCCTTATTAAAAACATCAAACTGAAAATGGAATTAAAATAGACTTTATTAAAAGCTATAAACATGATCTTAAAATATGTTAATTCTAAAACATTTGAAGCATGACCACCATTTCATGATCATTCATTCAGTCCTTATCTTTTGTGAGCATGACTCTGTGACATCAATGGCAAGATTCTTATTCTCTCAAAGCTAGTTTTCATGGAAAAGAATTGGAAAAAAAGGATATAGATATACACATATTTATACGTATAACTAAATCACTTTGCTATACACCTGAACCTAGCACAATAGTGTAAATCAACTATACTTCAATTTAAAAAAAATGAAAGAGAAAGGGAACTGCAAAAAAAGTGCCTAGAAAAGTGTATAGTGCATAGTAGATATTCAATAAATAATGGTTATGAAAAACCCCTACTTTTTAGTGATTAAATTTCAGGAAAAGAAAATAATCATGAATGCAACTCATCCCCTTCCCCCAATAAATAGCTACTTATAAGGAAGCAGTCAAATTTTTACCCACACAATTTGTAATGTTGAAGAGATCATCACTTAATAGTCACCGTGCCCCTTGAAGTGGAAGCGTGGAGTCTTAACAACTGGACCACCAGGGAAATCCCCCTAAAATCCCCCTAACATTATTATTTTACAAAGCAAACCTTACCTCTTAGTGGCAATCATAACAAAGTTTCATATTTGAATATATTTTACAGTTTAGGTTCTTCTTTGAACCTAGTGCTCACTAGGCAAGAAGATAAGTTGAGAGTACAAATTCTGCTTTTCTGAGATGACAAACTTTTGAACTCCCCTCTGTTTCAGGGATTATGGAAGTGCTTGTTGGCAAACATTTTGAGTAGACTGGCCCCATTCTGCATGACTTGTTTTCTATGACATTAGCATGAATTCATGCACGTCAGGCTGTGCTCACGATTGAGTTTAGATGAGTAAGGGCCTTGGTTTCTCTTGAAGGGAGGGGTTCAGTCCTAGAACACAGGTTGGAGGCTGATCCACAATTTCCTTTCACTGGGTTTAATGGCTTTCATTCAGGAAGCAGTGGTGCTGGACAGTTCCCTTCCAAACAAGCAATGAGAGGCCAGGACCAGGTCCAGGATTTGGGGTCATAATAATAAAAAAGGTGGTGTTATTGTGGTCTTGGACAATAACTTTCTCCTTCGATTCATCATCCATTTCAAGTTGAAATGATATTTTAAAATTTTTATCTGACATCGATCTATTTTTGCAGTCCTGTTGAATAATAAAACATTTGAATGTTGGAGCTAGAACTTTTGAAACAGTGCTAGTTGTTTCCAGAGTGGTCAGGAAATGAGATTTCTCAGTTCAAGCTCAGGTTGCCCTAATGTCCAGAGCACTCAACCCACATACACCACCAGCCTTCTCCAGGGCAGTGATTCCACCATTCCTTTGGGTTTGGTAGAGTTGTTCCAGGACCATTGTGTGTGTGTGTGTGTGTGTGTGTGTGCACGTGCATGTGTGTGTCTAGAAATCTGAATTTTAACAAGCATATCAGGTGTTTCCAAGGCAGACGGTAACTGAGAAACTGTGACATTTGAAGAACGAGCTTCTATTTTGCATTTGTCTATTCTGTCAAGGAGATTGTTTGAGTTACTATTGCTGTGCAACACACCACCCCAAAATGTACTGGCATAATACAGCTATTTTATTACAATCCTGGATTCTGGGATTCAGAAATTCAAATGGGCACAACAGAGACAACCTTTCTCCGTTCCATGATATCTGGGCCTCCACCAGTGAGATGTGAAGGCTGAAGGTGACTCTATTGCTTTGGGCTGGAATCATTTGAAGTCTTCTTCATTTACATTCCTGGTAGTTGATGAAGGCTGTTGGCTAAGACCTCAACAGGGCTGTTGGCTGAAACACCTTCATATGGCCTCTCCATGTATCTCTTCATAGGATAGTTTGGGTTTCCTCACAGTATGTCAGGTGAATTCTAAGAGTGAATATCCCAAGAGAGAACAAAGTGGGAGTATGTGTTATTTTTACAACCTAGCTTGGAAGTCACATAATATCACTTTTATCATACGCCATCAGGTTGAGGGAGTTACAAGATCTGTCCAGGTTTGTGGACTGCCAAGAGGACATTATAAGAAACCATGAGGGATGGGAGTATTGTGGCTATCTTTGGAATATAAAATCTGCCATTGAGACTAATCATTTAATGGAAAACTATTGAAAAATTAGTAGAGACAAATGGAAGCTCAATATAGTTGAAAACATTATAATAGAACACTTTTCTTGCTGTGAATAAGTTAAAAACTCTTCACCCAGATGAATTACATCCTATGGTACTAAGAAAATTCACAAATCATATTACTGAGACATATGAAAAGCAAGAGACATTAGCAAACTGGGAAGTTGGTACATATCATTCTGTCCACAGGAGGAAAAATATGGACTCAATAAATGGCAGGACAAATAAGATTCTAGAGTCTAGTAAATTAAGGGCTAGAGTTTCAAAATCCAGGCCAAGGATGACATATAAATCTGCTGCAAGTGTGCTACCACTTTCTTACCTTGTATATCCATGGAAGATATTGCAAAATAATCAGATCATGGCATCCCTGACTGCTGTGTTTGGACCAGACCTAGAATCATTGTCAAAATTATGCTCTAAAAAAAAAAATTAAGCTCTAGGCAGCCACAGCCAATTAATTGTTATTGATACATGAGTTAAAACCTACTTCTTATTTAGAAGCAAAAAGTGGGGGTTCCTAGATCCCAGTATCATTTCAGTAAAAGTAAATCATGTTGTACCAATTTTATTTATTTTTTCTTTATAAAAATTATCAGACAAAGTTACTATGATAGACATGGTGTTCTTTGGCCTGTATGAAGGAATTTGACACATTCTTGCTCATGATAGTCTTGTAGAAAAAATGGGAAACCACTAGTTGAATGTAACGACAATGGAAGAGACCAGTTATTGGTATGACAACCCCTGACAAGATGTGATGACTCCAACTTGGTTGGAACATTCTTGTGTGTTCAACATTTTGTAAAATCAAAGACTTGAAAAATTTAAGGGTATACTAATCACATTTAGCGATGATACGAAGGTGGAGGAGACCAAATAGGTTGCATGACAGAATAAGAATTCAAAAATATCTCGATATGTTGCATCCAACAAGATGAAATTCAACAGGATATATAGTCTTTCATCTGTTTCTCCCCCCAAAATGCAGAACATATAAACTTGACTTTGCAACAGCATGTATAAGGAATACTTCTGTATTTTAATTGAGTAAGATCAAATCAACCATGTGAAATGATCTCCAAAAATGTTTGTTGAAGTTCTTTCTAGAAGAAAGATGGTAATAATTCTATTCTCTAATTCCTTACTCAGATCACAATTGGGAGAGTTCATTCAGTGGTGAACACTCCAGTTTAAAGGGGTATAGAAAAATCAGAGTATTAGCCAGGATTTGTGTTCCCTGGAGAAGAGAAAACTCAGGATATTTCATATAAATTTAAGACATAATATATGCAAATCATTGTGCTAAGAATTTTACTTTTAAAACCTAAATTTTTATATTATTTATTTATTTTAAGTTAATTTATTTAATTTAATTTTTTTTTTTTTTTTTGGCTGCATTGGGTCTTCGTTGCTGTGCATGGGCTTTCTCTATTTGTGGCGAGCGGGGGCTACTCTTTATTCTGGCACACGGGCTTCTCCTTGTGGTGGCTTCTCTTGTTGTGGAGTGTGGGCTCTAGGCACATGGGCTTCAGTAGCTGTGGCATGCAGGCTCAGTAGTTGTGGCTCACGGGTCTAGAGTGCAGGCTCAGTAGTTGTGGCGTACAGGCTTCGTTGCTCTGTGGCATGTGGGATCTTCCCGGACCAGGGCTTGAACCCATGTCCCCTGCATTGGCAGGCGGATTCTTAACCACTGCGCCACCAGGGAAATCCCAGGGAAGAGTTAGTGTAAATTCACTCTTACACTAATCCTGTAAGGTAGGTATTATTCTGACCATTGTATAGATGAGGAAACGGAATCACAGTGTTTAAATAAAGTATAATAGCTTTAAATAGCTATAAAGTGGAAGAGCCAGGATTGTAACACAAGTCTGTGCTACCCCAAGTCATCAGAACATCTGTGACAGTGGTTCATAAAATTCTAGCACACATATGCACCTTATGAGGATCTTGTATAAAAATGAAGATTTTCAGGCCCAGATGTTCTGAGTCAGTAGGTCTTGGATAATTTTCTTTAAAATATTTCAGCATATTTTCTTTAAAATATTTCAACATAGACTGTGTGATATGAACATGTATGTATGATTTAGTTTTAATCTAGACCCTTGTTGTGGTTAGTTGTCTTAATCAGAAATATATACTCTAGGGTCATTAGCTAACATTTAATCAAAGGTCCACAAACCAGAGGAATTAAATTATATTCATCTCCAGTGAATACCAGAAATTCTGTTATTTGACTAATGAATATCAGAACTGTGTATTTCTTGATGAAATTATTAGTTTTCATTATATGTGGATTTTCTGGCAGTATTGTAGAGACCCTCACAACCTTGCATACATGGGCCATAAAAATATAGCAGGCCCAGCAGTCTTCATCCTCAGAAATGGCACCCAGAGCTTGATTCCTCAATGGCCTGTTTCAGCTACTAATTTGGAGACTTCCTGGTCTCCTCACTCTGACTAGATAGTTGGCTGAATCCTGCTTCCTTTGCCTCCAGTGAACTGTCCATGAAATGTTTTGTCGGAGCTCTTAGAGGAAGGAATTGAGAGCTGGAACTCCATTGGGCTTTGCCAAATTGGTGGTGTGATTGTCACATGTTTGCTGAGAAGTGTGTGTGTCAGGATTCAGTCTGAAACTTGCTTTCAGGGGGCTGTGGAGATGAAACCCATAAATTTCACCTATAACTAAGTGTTAGTGTTTACCAAAAACCCCGTGAAAAATGTGTGCATAACTAAGTTGATCAGGATCTGAATTATTAGAAGCAAGTTAGATGATTCTGATTTGAGAAGCACTGAGTTATACCTCTTTCCTAGTTTAAATGGAGGACCAATGAATATTTGGTAATGGGACATGGGAGTGTTTCAAACATTGGATGAAGACCAGATCTTTCTTTTTTAAAAAGTCCTTTATAATCTTGAGATTTAATCAATTAAAAAAAGAGAGATTTAATAAAAAGTATTTGTTTGGGTTGGTGAAAAGAAAAAAGCTTTGTGATCCTCAACATCTGCTTAAAGCCCCATAGCCAGATAAAGTTTTCTGAGTGCTTCAGACTGAACCATTGCCCCTATCTATGATCCAATGAACTTTGCAAAGTCCCTGTAATTTCAAAAGCAAACACAATTAAGTGAATCATATGCTTTGTTTTTTTGGAAAATTACTTTCCTATCTTAAAGTGATATCAGGAAACTAGATATATCTGGTGAAAAATAATGTGTTTCATTAAAATGCTGTGCTTATGATTCTATCATGATTGTTTGTGCTTGAAATGCTAAGTATGATATTTCAAGACTAGTCTAGAAAAAAAACATGACCTATCATTATTTTTGCAAATTTCTCATGATGAAAGGGCATTGGTATTCTTTTTGGAATAAATCTTATAGGAACAGATAACATCGATTTTTGAAATATTTAAGCCTATTGCTTCATACTCAGACAATAAATGCAATGAAAATAATACACCTTACATATAACCGGAACTGTATTAATGTTTGTGGACAAGCTTTTTGATATAGAGCAAGTGAAGGAAGTATCAAATGTGGCAAAAGTTGAACAGGAACATAGCAATGATATTACAAAACTAGTGTGTGGAGCTTCTGAATACAAAAGAATATAGAAGCTTCTGAATCTTGAGATATTAATGACTAGGAAGAGATTTTAGTGTAGAAAACAAAATCATTAGGGAAGACACCCCTTCAACCTAGATGGAAAAGTGACAGTAGCTGAAAGCCAAGGAGGCCATTTTCTGCCTGGGAATTTGTATTGAAGAGAGAAAGGGAATCATTAAACCAATAGCGAGGGTTCTTCAAATTTTAAAGTGGTGCCCTTTGTTTTCACAAGATCACATCAAGCTTGCTTGTATCTCAGCATTTTTCAGTAGCAAATGAGGTCATGTTTATCAGAGACAGTGCAGAGTTTTATGGTGGCCACTAAGCAATCAAAAGAGGATAAATTACATTGCATATAGTTTTAGTAGGTGTAATGATAAATTGAGTTATTTGGCTATCAAAATCTAACATGGAATATAGTTCTGTCATGATTGATGAACCTGAACACTCCATGGACTTCTCAAATCCTACAGATGATGGTAACTACATACTGTTTTGTAACTGTTTCTTCCATGTGGCTTTCTTTAATAATATTTACTGCTCCTAGAAAAAATGTACATTGAAAAAGACATCCTTTCTTTTCAGGAAAGAGTAAAGGCTGCTAATTTGATATAATAGATTACCCAGCTTGTTGATATTTGTTAAATATACAAATATTATATCTGATTATACATTTGATGCCAAATAAACTACTCAATTTAAAGCATGTCGGTTATTTGGTGACATGAAAATCAAACAACAATTTGAATAAAATTTTCATTTCTTAATAAGTTGCTTGGGTTTTTCCCTTCTAAAATTGTAAGTTGTATTAAAGAACTTCCTGTTTTGTGTGTTGCAGTTTCCCCAGAGAGCAGAACATTAAGAACAAGAATAGTTTAACAAGAAAAGAGACCGGAAAATGAGTGGGTGTTGTATGTGTACTATGTCAAGAAGAGAGCAGAAATGCTGGTTAGCTTTCTTGACTATAGTGAACAAAATATACTACTTAATCACACTATTGTATAGAATATTTCTTTAACCCATCATGACTTTAATGATGAGCATACTATTTGCCTTAAATTTTTTGTCTTTCAAATTGTTTCTTTGTTCATCTCATAGCATGTTATGTTTAATAGATGCTAGGTTTGTGTTTTATTTCTTATTAGTCATCAATTTTATACACATCAGTGTATAGATGTCAATTCCAATCGCCCAACTCATCACAGCACCATCCCCACCCCACCCCCCGCAGCTCTCCCTCCTTAGTGTACATACGTTTGTTCTCTATATCTGTGTCTCAACTTCTGCCCTGAAAACTGGTTCATCTGTACCATTTTTCTAGGTTCCACATACATGTGTTAATATATGATATTTGTTTTTCTCTTTCTGACTTACTTCACTCTGTATGACAGTCTCTAGATCGATCCGCGTCTCAACAAATGACCCAATTTCGTTCCTTTTTATGGCTGAGTAATATTCCATTGTGTATACGTACCACAACTGCTTTATCCATTCATCTGTCAATGGGCATTTAGGTTGCTTCCATGACCTGGCTATCGTAAATAGTGCTGCAATGAACATTGGGGTGCATGTGTCTTTTATAATTATGGTTTTCTCTGGGTATATGCCCAGTAGTGGGATTGCTGGGTCATATGATAATTCTATTTTTAGTTTTTTAAGGAACCTCCATACTGTTCTCCATAGTGGCTGTATCAATTTACATTCCCACTGACAGTGCAAGAGGGTTCCCTTTTCTCCACACCCTCTCCAGCATTTGTTGTTTATAGATTTTCTGATGATGCCCATTCTAACTGGTGTGAGGTGATACCTCTTGTAGTTTTGATTTGCATTTCTCTAATAATTAGTGATGTTGAACAGCTTTTCATGTGCTTCTTAGCCATCTGTATGTCTTCTTTGGAGAAATGTCTATTTAGGTCTTCTGCCCATTTATAGATTGGGTTGTTTTTTTCTTTAATATTGAGCCTCATGAACTGTTTATATATTTTGGAGATTAATCCTTTGTCTGTTGATTCATTTGCAAATATTTTCTCCCATTCTGAGGGTTGTCTTTTTGTCTTGTTTATGGTTTCCTTTCCTATGCAAAAGCTTTTAAGTTTCATTAGGTCCCATTTTTTAATTTTTGTTTTTATTTCCATTACTCTAAGAGGTGGATCAAAAAAGATCTTGCTGTGCTGTGATTTATGTCAAAGAGTGTTCTTCCTATGTTTTCCTCTAAGAGTTTTAGAGTGTTTGGTCTTACATTTAGGTCTTGAATCCATTTTGAATTTATTTTTGTGTACAGTGTTAGGGAGTGTTCTAATTTCATTCTTTTATGGGTAGCTGTCCAGTTTTCCCAGCACCATTTATTGAAGAGACTGTCTTTTCTCCATTGTATATCCTTGCCTCCTTTGTCATAGATTAGTTGACCATAGGTGCATGGGTTTACCTCTGGGCTTTCTATCTTGTTCCATTGATCTATGTTTCTGTTGTTGTGCCAGTACCATATTGTCTTGATTACTGTAGCTTTGTAGTATAGTCTGAAGTCAGGGAGCCTGATTCCTCCAGCTCTGTTTCTTTCCCTCGAGACTGCTTTGGCTATTTGAGGTCCTTTTTGTCTCCATACACATTTTAAGATTTTTTGTTCTAGTTCCATAAAAAATGCCATTGGTAATTTGATAGGGATTGCATTGAATCTGTAGATTGCTTTGGGTAATATACTCATTTTCACACTATTGATTCTTCCAATCCAAGAACATAGTATATCTCTCCATCTGTTGGTATCATCTTTAATGTCTTTCATCAGTGTCTTATAGTTTTCTGCATACAGGTCTTTTGTCTCCCTAGGTAGGTTTATTCCTAGGTATTTTATTATTTTTGTTGCAATGGTAAAAGTGAGTGTTTCCTTAATTTCTCTTTCAGATTTTTCATCACTAGTGTATAGGAATTCAAGAGATTTCTGTGCATTAATTTTGTATCCTACAACTTTACCATATTCATTGATTAGCTCTAGTAGTTTTCTGGTGGCATCTTTAGGATTCTCTATGTATAATATCATGACATCTGCAAACAGTGACAGTTTAACTTCTTCTTTTCCAATTTGTATTCCTTTTACTGTTTTTCTTCTCTGATTGCCATGGCTAGGACTTCCAAAACTATGTTGAATAATAGTGGTGAGAGTGAACATCCTTGTCTTGTTCCTGATCTTAGAGGAAATGCTTTCAGTTTTTCACCATTGAGAATGATGTTTGCTGTGTGTTTGTCATATATGGCCTGTATTATGTTGAGGTAGGTTCCCTCTATGCCCACTTTCTGGAGAGTTTTAAATCGGTGTTAAATTTTGTCAAAAAATTTTTCTGCATCTATTGAGATGATCATATGGTTTTTCTTCTTCAATTTGTTAATATGGTGTATCGCATTGATTGATTTGTGTATATTGAAGAATCCTTGCGTCCCTGGGATAAATCCCACTTGATCATGGTATGTGATCCTTTTAATGTGTTGTAGGATTCTGTTTGCTAGTATTTTGTTGAGGATTTTTGCATCTATATTCATCAATGATATTGGTCTGTAATTTTCTTTTTTTGTAGTATCTTTGTCTGGTTTTGGTATCAGAGTGATGGTGGCCTCATAGTATGAGTTTGGGAGTTTTCCTTCCTCCGCAATTTTTTGGAAGAGTTTGAGAAGGATGGATGTTAGCTCTTCTGTAAATGTTTGATAGAAGTCACCTGTGAACCCATCTGGTCCTGAACTTTTGTTTGTTGGAAGATTTTTGATCACAGTTTCAATTTCATTACTTGTGATTTGTCTGTTCATATTTTCTATTTCTTCCTGGTTCAGTCTTGGAAGGTTATACCTTTCTAAGAATTTGTCGATTTCTTCCAGGTTGTCCATTTTATTGGCATAGAGTTGCTTGTAGTAGTCTCTTAGGATGCTTTGTATTTCTGCGGTGTCTGCTGTAACTTCTCCCTTTTCATTTCTAATTTTATTGATTTGAGTCCTCTCCCTCTTTTTCTCAATGAGTCTGGCTAAAGGTTTATCAATTTTGCTTATCTTCTCAAAGAACAAGCTTTTAGTTTTATTGATCTTTGCTATTGTTTTCTTTATTTCTATTTCATTTATCTCTGCTCTGATCTTTATGATTTCTTTCCTTCTTCTAACTTTGGGTTTTGTTTGTTCTTCTTTCTCTAGTTCCTTTAGGTGTAAGGTTAGATTGTTTGTTTGAGATTTTTCTTGTTTTGAGGTAGGCTTGTATAGCTATAAACTTCCCTCTTAGAACGGCTTTTGCTGCATACCATAGGTTTTGGATCATCGTGTTTTCATTGTCATTTGTCTCTAGGGTTTTTTGATTTCCTCAGTGATCTCTTGGATATTTAGTAACGTATTGTTTAGCCTCCATGTGTTTGGTTTTTTTACGTTTTTTTCCCTGTAATTAATTTCTTATCTCATACCGTTGTGGTCAGAAAAGTTGCTTTATATGGTTTCAATTTTCTTAAATTTACTGAGGCTTGATTTGTGACCCAAGATGTGATCTATCCTGGAGAACGTTCCATGACACTTGAGAAGAGAGTGTAATCTGCTGTTTTTGGATGGAATGTCCTATAAATATCAATTAAATCTATCTGGTCTTTTGTGTCATTTAAAGCTTCTGTTTCCTTATTTATTTTCATTTTGGATGATCTGTCCATTGGTGTAAGTGAGGTGTTAAAGTCCCCCACTATTATTGTGTTACTGTCGATTTCCTCTTTTAGAGCTGTTGGCAGTTACCTTATGTATTGAGGTGCTCCTATGTTGGGTGCATAAATATTTATAATTGTTGTATCTTCTTCTTGGATTCATCACTTGATCATTATGTAGTGTCCTTCCTTGTCTCTTGTAACATTCTTTATTTTAGAGTCTATTTTATTAAATATGAGTATTGCTACTCCAGCTTTCTTTTGGTTTCCATTTGCATGGAATATCTTTTTCCATCCCCTCACTTTCAGTCTGTATGTGTCCCTAGGTCTGAAGTGGGTGTCTTGTAGACAGCATATATATGGGTCTTGTTTTTTTTTTTTTTTTTTTTTTTTGCGGTACGCGGGCCTCTCACTGTTGTGGCCTCTCCCGTTGCGGAGCGCAGGCCCAGCGGCCATGGCTCACGGACCCAACCGCTCCGCAGCATGTGGGATCTTCCTGGACCAGGGCACAAACCCATGTTCCCTGCATTGGCAGGTGAACTCTCAACCACTGTGCCACCAGGGAAGCTCTGGGTCTTGTTTTTGTATCCATTCAGCAAGCCTGTGTCTTTTGGTTGGAGCATTTAAATCCATTAACATTTAAGGTAATTATCAATATGTATGTTCTATGACCATTTTCTTAATTGTTTTGGGTTTGTTTTTGTAGGTCCTTTTCTTCTCTTGTGTTTTCCACTTAGAGAAGTTCCTTTAGCATTTGTTGTAGAGCTGGTTTGGTCGTGCTAAATTCTCTTAGCTTTTGCTTGTCTGTAAAGCTTTTGATTTCTCCTTTGAATCTGAATGAGATCCTTGCTGGGTACAGTAATCTTGGTTGTAAGTGCTTCCCTTTCATCACTTTAAGTATATCATGCCACTCCCTTCTGACTTGTAGAGTTTCTGCTGAGAAATCAGATGTTAACCTTATGGGAGTTCCCTTGTATATTATTTGTCATTTTCCCCTTGCTGCTTTCAATAATTTTTCTTTGTCTTTAATTTTTGTGAATTTGATTACTATGTGTCTCAGCATGTTTCTCCTTGGGTTTATCCTGTATGGGACTCACTGTGCTTCGTGGACTTGGGTGACTATTTCCTATCCCATGTTAGGGAAGTTTTCGACTATAATCTCTTCAAATATTTTCTCGGGTCCTTTCTCTCTCTCTTTTCTCCTTCTGGGACCCCTAAAATGCAAATGCTGTAGCATTTAATGTTTTCCCAGAGGTCTCTTAGGCTGTCTTCATTTCTTTTCATTCTTTTTTCTTTATTCTGTTCTGCAGCAGTGAATTCCACCATTCTGTCTTCCAGGTCACTTATCCGTTCTTCTGCCTCAGTTATTCTGCTATTGATTCCTTCTAGCATAGTTTTCATTTCAGTTATTGTATTGTTTATCTCTGTTTGTTTGTTCTTTAATTCTTCTAGGTCTTTGTTACACATTTCTTGCATCTTCTTGATCTTTGCCTCCATTCTTTTTTGAGGTCCTGGATCATTGTCACTATCATTATTCTGAATTCTTTTTCTGGAAGTTTGCCTTTCTCCACTTCATTTAGTTGTTTTTCTGGGGTTTTATATTTTCCTTCATCTGGTACATAGCCCTCTGCCTTTTCATCTCGTCTATCTTTCTGTGAATGTGGTTTTTGATCCAGAGGCTGCAGGACTATCGTTCTTCTTGCTTCCAGTTTGTGTTTTTTTTAATGGTATTTACAGAGACTATTTATGTAAATTCCCCTCTGCTATGGTAGCCTGATTCTTCACATGGTCCCTGCTGTTTCAATAGCTATGTAGACCAGGAGCAGCTCTGGAATCACTCGGCTGTTGAACTCACAGGGACTTTGGAGATGATCTTGTCCAACCCCATTTAATAGTTGTTGAAACAAAATGAAAGAGGTTGAATGACTTGGCTCGTGATTTTTATTGGCAGACCTTGAGCTAGAGCCTTGTTTTGTCAGTCTCAATCCAATGATTTCCTTTTTTTCCCCTCTTAAATCAAGCTTTTATTTTGAGATTGTTTTATATTTGCATGCAGTCATAAGAAATAGTAGAGATCCCTTGTATCCTTCACCCAGTTTCCCCCAGTGGTAACATCTTGCAAAACTATAGTACAATAATACTATAATAGTGCTACAATAGTACTATAATAGTACTACAATAGTACAATAGTGCAATGTTGCAACCAGGATATTGACCTTGATGCAGTCAAGATGTAGAATAGTTCTATCACAAGAATCCCTCATGCTGCTATTTTACAGCTACACCCACTTTCTCCCCCTGCTGCCCCCCCTGCCAACCCACTCATTAACTGTTGGCATTCACTCTAACCTCTTCTCCATTCATATAATTTTGTCATTTCAAGAATGTTATATAACTGGAAACATACAGTATGTAATCTTTTGTGATTGACTTTTTTCCACTCAGCATAATACTCTGGGGATTCATCGAGAGTGTTGTGTGTATCAGTTTTTTTTTTATTGCTGAAGAGTAGGGAAGGACCACATCAATGCTTTTCTCACTGATGATTTCTCTTCCAGTCTTGTGGAATTCTCAGCCATTTCCACTTTCAAGGTTAAAAAACATATTTTTAAAGAAATAGCTCAATTTTGACAACCCTCCTTTTATACTTTGAGAGCCTTAGGAAAAGTAACTGTAAAGACAGCAGAGAGTACAAAGTGCCCCAGCTTCCTTGTTTTGTGGTAAGAGTGGGGAGGACTTCACAGAGAGCCTCCAAACTTCAGAAGACGCTTCCTGATGGTATGATGAGAAGAGACCATGTCCACTGAGGCAATCTCCTCAGGGACCAACACCTCAGCTATTAAACAGGGCAATACAATTGCAGATCTCATTCCCATGTCACAAAGGGGACTTGCGGGTGCCAATCATCATTACTGAAAGTGGAGTGTGGCCAGAAGACATGATTTAGCACCTGTCCATTCTCCAAATGTGCTGTGGGTTTTAATGACCTGAAATAGTTGAGATTTGGCTCCTGCCTTAAACTCTAAAGATAAGTTCATTAGAAAGGCAAGATGCTTGTAGATGAAGAATGTGTTTTAATTCTTGACTTAAATTTTAGTTCAACTCACAGTGAGCTGCATGGCCTGTGTCCTGTGAACATTTGGAGGCATACTCAGAGGTCAGAAAAACTTCCAGAATTTCAGAACTGTCAATTAAGAGATGGTAGGTCACAAAGCCATACCCCAACCTTTCTTCCCTCAGTGTTTTTATCTGTTCTAACCATCTGTGGATGACTTGAAGAAACAGTAGTGGAGGGAGGAAGAAGTGGTCTAGAGAATATTGGAATTAAAGTATGGTGTTGGGGGAGCACAGTTATTTGAAGAACTATTTAGGTAAAAAGACAAAGACTTTGGAAACATAAAACAAGTAAAGGGGGGATATAACATAGCTTACAAAAATCTGATAGACAATTTTTAAGAAACTGTTTCTTAATGTAAAGTGAGGTACCCATTTGGTGTGAACCCAAGAAAGTTTGGGAATGAAAGGGTGGGGACTTAGGGAGCATGGGAGAGAGCCTTGTGCAGGGCATGAGGGACTCTTCTGGCTAAGTTGGGTAAATCTCAGGCACTAGAAAGGACTAGAAAGAACCAGAAGGAAAATACTGATTCATTTGGATTTTAATTTTCACATCAGCAGTTTTAATTTGAAGTTGCCTGTCTGAGAGAGGCCGATAGATTTTCCTGCCAGTGCTGTGAAATCCATTGTGAAGCTGAAGGGGTAATCTGAAAGGTACTAAAAAATGAACAGCTCGGAGAATCATTTCTGTAACTTCTGTAACTTCAGAAATAATTTATCGTCCTTGTAAGCTTAGGATAAAGTTGAGTAAAATTTTCCTTGGCACTATGCAGCATGTCTCTGAGGTTGAATGCACCCGAAGACAATCACCTCATGGACATCCTGGGAAGCGTTTGTTTGACTTTGGGGTGACCCTCATCTGAACCTGAATCTCAAAGGCAAATGGATTAGATAGCTTAGTCATGGGAACCCCAGTCCAAAGGCAGAGCTTTAGTGCTTTTGTTGAAAGCAAATGAAACAGAGGAAACAGCTTCTTATGGGCCATCTGCTTCTTTACAGACCAAATAGCACCAACAACAAGGCTTGGCCCCAGGGCAGTGTTGACAGACTGAAGCAGCTTTCTCCAGATGTGTGTGGAACCTCCAGGACTCCTTTACATTTTCTTAATATAATACCTGCCAACTTAAAACAAAAAGTTAAACAGTAGCCTTGTTCCTTTTCTTTGCAGAGTAAGGAATCTATATGACTGAAACAGAAAAGTAAAGCAACTAAAAACTTTAGAGTGGCCCTAAAAATATTCAACTGTGAAAATCACCAGGAAGGCTTGCACTGTCTCTGTAGATAAGCATTCATCTATGTGTACATTTACCTAAGGTTTTTGTCACTTATGTATAGCTCTTCTAAAGATCCTCATGGGGATTCTGGGATTAAATTAAGTACCTGTTAAAATTTTGGTAGTAACTCAGTAGTTCATTGTTAAGTCCTTGTGGATAGATTTCATTGGCTCGATGTTGATATGTAGGGAGTGAGTAAGAGCAAACAGCACAGACCTCCAGATTAGAGTCTCCCATTGGCTTGTTCCATCTGCTGGTGGCCTCAAAAGTCATCCTGGGAAGAACTGCCTTTCTGTAGACAGGCTGAGGGAGAAATGAGAGAATCGGAGGAGGTTATGGGTAGGTGAACGATTCTAATTGACTCATGCTCAAAGAGCAGAGGCCAACCAAGGATGAAGGGGGAATAAAGAATAGGAATTAAAAACGAATAAGAGAGTTTACTGTATGAGATGGCATTGCCATCTGCAGACTCATAACATCTGATTATTGTTCTGGGCTGAAATTTCAGGCTGAAATTCTTATCCCAAACAAAACCAAAGGTTAATGTGTAATATTTTTGTAGCATCTGTGTCTTGGTTTGATTTCACCCAAAACAACACTGAGATAAAGACTTGGGTGCAAGTAGTTTATTTGAGAGGCAGTAAGCCCAAGTGAGGGAGTAAGGGAAAAGCAATAAGAAGCATGTTAATGAGCTGTGGGCATCTAGATCTCAATCCTCCAGCGGACACTTTGAGGAGCCATGTATAGCACATCTCAGAATTGTCCCACATAGAGATAAAAATCTGGGACATTTAGTCTTTGTTTCCAGTCTCTATTGGTTGAGGTTTGCCCCTGAGTATATTAAATGTCCATCTTCCTCCCTCCCTTTTTCCCTCCCTCCCTTTCTTTCTTTCTTTCTTTCCATCCATACATATACTTTAGGCTTGTGTGTTAATTGACTAGACTCTAGTGATAATATGAAAACCATACCCAGTTAGTTTGATTGAATATATCCAGATAGATAAATAAATAAAGATTAATGGAACTATTCAGAAAAGCATAGGTGGCCTGTCCACACTTTATCTTATGCAACAGTTTTACCTCATCTATCTGGAAGAAAGGAAGAAGATATTTTACCTTTTCACCCTCTGGTCTCTGGACAAAATCTCCAGTTTATTTGAAAAGATAACTGGCCATTCATTCCCCTACTCCATGGATTTTACTTTTGAAAGAGCCAATGTGTTATACCTTCCCAAATTCACAATGCTTCTTCTGGACCCATTCAGAAGGTGAAACTTTTAGAAAAGAACAAAGCAGAAGGCATTCAGGGACTGAGATAGGGCATTGAATCTTGAGAGATTTGGGTCCCTTGAATAAGACTAGGGAACTAGGGGAAGAGACTGGGCAGCGTTATATCCTGGGTATTGCTATTTTTAGCATACTCCAGTAATTTAGAGTATCAAAGAATGAAGTAATGGGGTTAGAAGGTCATTTTAATTCAGTGTAGTAAAGCTGCATATGATGAAGGCATGGTCAACACAAGAAATGAGAAAGAGGGCTTTGCTTATCATGTTGCTTTCCAGATGTTGATCTAAAGAACCAGCACTCAGGAGGACAGGCAAACACTGAGGACTCTTTCCTCATTTGATGTTGAATAACAAAAGAGAAAAAACAAGAACAACAATATAGAATCTATGGGAAGGCGAGGGAAGGGAAATATTCTGAATTCTCAGAGAAGGTATATAGTTTCAAGAATGAAGACAGTGTCTACCTAAGGATATATAAGGATACTTATGAATAGGGAACCAGAAGAAGTTTAAAAAAAATTGGGAATTCTCAATATAATTCAAGAAGACTCAGACTCCATGAAATAGAAATAGGAAATCTAAGGAGTGAAAAGACTGAGATAGGAAGAAAACGTGTTTATGGAAAAACAATATAAGCCCCTTCTTACAGGGGAAAGTATGAAATCTGAAATACATGTCTTCTTTTAAAAAGAGAGTCTGTTTAAGGAATACTAAAAGTCAAATCTTTTGAAACTAAAAATGCTATGTTTATTTAGTTGCTCTGCTACAAATTCCCTGCCCTGTTTTATATGGACACTGAGTTTATGAATTAATAAACTATAAAGAGCCTTTGTTAATTCACTAATTAGCTGGAGGAAATGTTCTCTACTACTTAAATTTGATTAGTCCCTCTTATTTATCATAAGTGACAAAGTCCTCTACTGTGTTTTCCTATCATTCAAAGAAAAGCAAAATGGATGCCCTTGTCAAATTATTTTGTTAAAGAGTTAGTATTCATCAGTCTGAAATTTAAACATTACTGTTTTTATAAATATTAAAATTGGTGAGACAAATTTTAGAGAATTGAAAAAAGATGTGGAACTTGGCTAGTGTAACAGTAACAGTAACAGTTACTTCACGATGACTATGTAATTTATTTCATATGTAAGAAACTTATATTGAACTTACTGGATTTTTTCTCCTTTCTTCTATCATGCTTCTTTCTGTTTTATTTTTTTTCCCTCAATATAGATATACAGGGTAATTTCTGAAATTTGAGACAATAGACCAGTCTTATCTTTTCTCCCCAATGGTTTAAAAATAAAAGTGCTTCCAGAATTGCCTACACCAAAAATATAATAATGGGACACTGGAAGTTAACGGAGAAACGAAGAATACAATGGCAGTGAAAGCAGAATTTATACTGCAGAAACCTGTTCAAACATGAGAGATTTTCCCAGGTTCATGGGAAAAAAATTAAATTCAAAGAAAAAACCCCAACATTATGAAAGTGAACATTATTGGCATGGAAATAGAGAATCAGTGATTTATCTTTAGAATCATAGGTGTTCCATGGAGGGAAGAAACAAAAACAATGAGGACAAAATCTGTGATCAAAGAAAAGCTATATGGAACTTGAGAAAGAATGAGAGAGACCGTTTTTGTTTTTGTTTTTCTTAGATTCCATATATATGTGTTAGCATACGGTATTTGTCTTTCTCTTTCTGACTTACTTCACTCTGTATGACAGACTCTAGGTCCATCCACCTCGCTACAAATAACTCAATTTCATTTCTTTTTATGGCTGAATAATATTCCATTGTATATATGTGCCACATCTTCTTTATCCATTCATCTGATGATGGACACTTAGGTTGCTTCCATCTCCTGGCTATTGTAAATAGAGCTGCAATGAACATTTTGGTACATGACTCTTTTTGAATTATGGTTTTCTCAGGGTATATGCCCAGTAGTGGGATTGCTGGGTCGTATGTTCGTTCTATTTGTAGTTTTTAAAGGAACCTCCATACTGTTCTCCATAGGGGCTGCATCAATTTACATTCCCATCAGCAGTGCAAGAGTGCTCCCTTTTCTCCACACCCTCTCCAGCATTTATTGTTTGTAGATTTTTTGATGATGGCCATTCTGACCAGTGTGAGATGATATCTCATTGTAGTTTTGATTTGCCTTTCTCTAATGATTGGTGATGTTGAGCATTCTTTCATGTGTTTGTTGGCAATCTGTATATCTTCTTTGGAAAAATGTCTATTTAGGTCTTCTGCCCATTTTTGAATTGGGTTGTTTGTTTTATTGTTATTGAGCTGCATGTGCTGCTTGTAAAAAAAAAAAAAACGATCATTAAGAACCTAGGGGTAAGACGGGAATAAAGACACAGACCTACCAGAGAATGGACTTGAGGATATGGGAGGGGGGGGAAGTGTAAGCTGTGATAAAGTGAAAGAGAGGCATGGACATATATACGCTACCAAACGTAAAATAGATAGCTAGTGGGAAGCAGCCGCATAGCACAGGGAGATCAGCTCGGTGTTTTGTGACTAACTAGAGGGGTGGGATAGGGAGGGTGGGAGGGAGGGAGACGCAAGAGGGAAGAGATATGGGAACATATGTATATGTATAACGGATTCACTTTGTTATAAAGCAGAAACTAACACACCATTGTAAAGCAATTATACTCCCATAAAGATGTAAAAAATTTTTTTATTGAAGTATAGTTGATTTACAATGTTGTGTTAATTTCTGCTGTACAGCAAAGTGACTCAGTTAAACATATATATATTCTTTTTCATATTCTTTTCCATTATGGTTTATCACAGGATATTGTGCTGTACAGTAGGACTTTGTTGTTTATCCATCTTATATATAATAGTTTGCATCTGCGAATCTCAAACTCCTAATGCTTCCTTCCCCCACCCCCTGTCCCCCTTGGCAACCACAAATCTGTTCTCTGTGTCTGTGAGTCTGTTTCTGTTTTGTGGATATGTTCATTTGTGTCATATTTTAGATTCCACATGTAAGTGATATCATATGGTAAATTATGGAGAAAAAAACTCATCCTTTAGAAATTTTAATCTCTTTGGGTGCAATAGTCATCACATATCTCTATCTCTATCTATATCTATATCTACTGGTTGAATGATACTTGGCCTCTGAGTCATCAATATTTTAAATACAAACCCACCATAGCCAAGAATGATGTGCAGCACACAGGACCCAGACATTTTTGCAGGAACTCTTAAATATATTTGTAGTTACAACACCCACTCCTCCTGGTGTTCTAACTTTATGCAATTTCTATCTATGAGACAGCGCTAAATCTTTCCATTCCCAGAGGAAGCCTGCCATCTGTTCATCAAACTTAAGAGTAGTCGGAGGGAGCAGCTGCAGTTTCTATCTGGATTTGAGTGTGTATGTGTTAGTCATTAAGAAAAAAATTTATGCTCATTTATGTTTTGAGTCATAACTATGCCATCAGTTGACTCCAACAAAACTGTCAGTGCCGTCTCAAGGGAGCAAGATCTGAGTTCTGTTCCCAGCAATACTTTTCTGGTGGATTTTGGGCAACTCATATCAAATTCTTTCTCATTGTCTCCATTTAAAAATGGAGAATGTTATTTAAAAATTTTCACCTTTTCCTCTTGTCAAGAATAAAGAGGTAGCTCTTTGATTTCCTTCCTTATTTTTTTTGAATAGAGTAGCTTAAGTTCAGCTCTGGGAGCCAAGTTCTCTTTGAAGAGAGAGTCTAAGGAACTATCGTGGCTGAGAGTTAGGAAGAGCCTTGGAGATCCAGTGGTCCAGTACTCCTCAAGCTTCAGAGCTGCACTTTTTCTTGCTAATTTTTGCAGTATCTTTATATCACCTATTATATACTGAATATATATTTAAATAGATTTCAGACTGACTTATTTTTAACACTCATCTTTGTCCTATGTAAGAATATCTGTAAATAATAGTTTAGATGTGCTATTAAACTTATATTACAAGCTAAAAAATATAGAATTTATAAATATACATATTCCCCAAATTACATTAAAATAAATACGTGATTCTTTTTTAAAGTTATTTAAAAATTTTCTGATATGTAATTGACATATATTATCAGGTTCAAGTGTACAACATAATAATTTGTTATGTGTGTATACTGTAAAATGATCAGACAATATGTCCAGTTAACATCCATCACTACACATAGTTACAATTTTTTTCCTTTTGATGAGAACTTTTAAGATCTATTCTCTCAACAACTTTCAAATATACAATACAGTACTGATAACTATAGTCACCACACTGTACATCACATCCCCACGACTTACTTATTTTATAACTGCAAGTTTGTATCTTTTGACTCATTTCACCCACCCCTCTGCCTCTGGCAGCCACCAATCTGTTCTCTGCAAACACAAAATTTTATTCTTAAAATAAAAAGTAATGCATTGTGTGCCACCTAAAATCAGTGGCTCACATGTCATATTTTGGGAAACACTGATCTAAACCAGCTCTGTCAATTTGTACACATGGAAACTGAGCTTCAGAAAGTATAAATGACTTCATAAAGTCCTTTAGCTAATTAGAATCCAGGGTTTCTGACTTCAGTTTTCTCAGACATGGAAAAGTAAATGGGAAAAGCATTCTGGGTGACAAATCTATTTGGAATTTAGGTAGGAGAATTTGGGGAGATGAGATAGCTGGGAAACAGTTTGGGAAAATTGCAGAGGATGTTGGATGCTAGGTATAGGAGTAGAAACTTCTCCCTGGACTACAAAGTCTTAACCCTGGGATCCAAGGAACATCTAAAATTATACGTGAAGTTTAATGGATTTATGCACATGAATATTTGGGTGGGACGAGAGCAGTCCTCCATAAAAAGTTAATAACCATTGCTCTTGGCAATGGAAGCTATTTTGGTTCTCATATAGGGGAATACATGTGTTTTGGAAAGATCACTCTGGTACAAAATGAGAAATGGAACAGAGTGAGGATTGCCTGAAAGAGAGACAGCAGCAGATGACTGAAGCCATTCCAGCAAAGGTACCTGAACAGGGTTTAGGGAGTCATCCCTTTAGGGTGGACTCAGGAACACAGATGTAGATAACAGTGAACCAGAAAGGACTCACACTGGTTTTCTTCCTCTATTTTCTGAGGATCACCCAAGGAACCAAACTGAGTGAGAAAATTACATAATGCAAATATTATCAAAACAACTCTTGGTTTTTGTGTGTGCCTGGAGGTGGGGGTAGGGCAAAGGAGGAAGAGGAAAAGATGGTAAAAGGAGAAGCTTCTGCATCATTGGAGTGCTGCTTATTTTGCAACTAATAGGGGCACACGGGGAGGGATGTTTTCTGTTACTTTTGCTTGAGGGTTAATCTTTTTAAAGCAACTGTTAGCACCTACCTCTTTGAGAGTGTTGTAGTTCCCCAAGCATGAAAAACATATTTAACAAACAAGGTAGCCCCATGAGTCCCCTGCTGTTCTGGGTGCTTCTGCAGGTTATTTTACTTGGAAAGCTCAACTGAAGAAAATTGTTTCTATTGAACATTGAGCAATGCAGAATGAGGATTTATTCACTCATTTACCAAATGTTTATTGAGTGCCTATTATGCTCATGGCACTGATGGACACTAGAGCCACAGAGAAGGAGAAGTCAGAGTCCTTATCTTTAAGAAGTTTACAACATATTAGGAGTAGCAAAACAAACGAATGCATTTATCTACACACGTGGACACATTGCATAGCAAGTTAAATTAAGAAATAAAAACAATCATACACCTGATGACTAATTATATATCATCTTGTGATAGCTTTTCTTAGGAGGAGCACCAGTGCTTTTATTCTCCCCAGAAATCATCATCCTATTTTTCATTGCAGTTTTATTGAAAAACTGAAAAAAATAGACTATACAAGGGATGACAAAGAAGAGTAAAAGTAGAAAGAGACAGTTACTTCGGGACTTATTGATTAACAACATAGCCTTCACTTTGAATGAATAGCTTTGCATCTACCTCAGGTTGCTACCGAAGGAAAGCCACCACAATTATTATTTAATACTTTGGAGGTGACAGCTCTGTTCAAGAGACTGCTTCATAAATAACAGGCTCCCATAAATAATGAAGACCTAGTCTGCTTTAGAAAATTGCAACTGAAAGTCATAAGTGGCTCAGAGTAAGAGAAAATAAAAGATGGAGCATTCAGTAAAGTCATTTGTGGCTGGGCTGACTGGACTCAGGAAATGCTGATGGAGGAGGTCACAGTGGGTAACAGAAAGCTAAGATTGAAGTTGGGGAAATTAAGGTGAAAGTTCAGTTTAGGAAAATCAGGAATAGATTTTCTCCGGCTCATATATTTCAAATATTCCAATGAGCCTTTCTGACTTCCCAGCAATACCTTTAAGAACTTTCTCAAAGATGGCAAGCTGATCTTCTGTGTTACCACCCTCATGACTGCAGAAGCAAGTTTTTTTTAATGAGAGTAATATGAACAATGTCAAGCTCAATCTGTTGATAGCATGTGCATCGGTCAGCTATAGCTGCAAAACAAACGAACCCAAAACTAAGTGGCTAGCAATGACACTCATTTAATATTATAGCTTTTATTTCTGCAGATTAGCTCTGGTTTTGGTGGGTGGCTAGGCTTGGCTGGGGTGGCTCTACTCCATGTGACTCTCCTCCTCTTGGGAAATACCTGGACGTGTACTTTTCATGGCGGTGGCAGAGGTCCAACAAGGCAAGTAGAAAGCATGCAGGGACTCTGAGGACTGTGGCACCTCATTACTTTCCCCTCATTCTATTGGCCACAACAAGTGAAGGGGTGGGAGGATATACTTCATCTACATAATGGGAGAAAGTAGGAAGTTATATGCAAAGGGTGTGGATATAAGGAAGTAGATATAGGGTGGTGAAGAATCGGGGGATAGTAATTCCATCTCCCTATTGTGTCAAGATGGGAAAGACTTGGATACAAATTTCAGCTCTATTGTTTATAATTAAATGTCTCAGAGAGGTTGCTTAATCTTTCTGAGTCTTCATTTACTCATCTTTAAAACTAAATAATAAAATGTTCAGATTTTGTTTGTAAAACTACTGGGACTTAAACTAAATTATCATTTTTTCCTTTTCCTATTTTGTGTGTATGGCCATATGTTTGCTATTATCAAATTCTTGTAATTATGCTGACATCCACTCTTTTACGCTGCTCAGGACTGACTCTATCACCTTTCAAAGATCTGTTACTGACAAAAAGAAAATGGAAAAAAGGAGAAAGTGGAATTTTTCTCCAGGAACGTAGTGTCTAATAATGCAAAGCTAGTTAGGTGAAGGCGTTCTCTTTTGGTTTTCAGAGTGACTATCAACATCATATAATAGCTCATGCTCCTACTCAGAAATCTGAAGGATTTACTTTCCTGAATAATTAGTATGTTTCCAATATAACCTCCAGTGATTAATATCAGACCACTATTTGATATCGGCAATGACAATAATGTAAGCCCTACTTCCTTGTCTAGTCCAAAGGAAGGTCTCCAAGGGAATGTATAACTTCTGCATGGAGGATCATTTTATTCAGAGGTTAGGAACATCAATTAAGTAGCTGGGTCTGTCATATATTGTATCTCATTTAATCCTTAAAACAGCTCTGGGAGGTACTTATTTTACAGATGCAGACTTTCAAGCTTAGAGAGGCTGGGTAACTAGCTCAAGGTTGTATAATTAGTAAGTTGTAGTAGCTAGCCTCAAATACAGATCTAATTCTAAAATCTGTTATTAAGCACTTTTTAAAAAATAATCTGGAGTTGAATTCCCGATTTAAAATTTAGAATTAAATAAACAATAGATATCATCTTTGATGTCAAAAGAAAAAATACAACCTATCACCAAACACTAACCATAATGACTGTCACTTAAACATTCAAGTCACAATAATTTTGCTTGTCTTTGAAAAAATTTAAGGACTGTTTGGAAATGATTTGAATGAGCCAATTCTCTTTTTAAAGCAGGGGGAATCCCAAACTGATAATTTCCCCTTTTTTTGTAAATTTCCCTGAGGCAAGTAGAGGCCTTCTAAATTATTTGATTGATCTTAGGCCAAATTGAGATCATTCTTTTCCATAATAGCCATTCAGCATGTACAGATTTGAAAGGCCTGGCTAAAGATTTTAATAATGAGAGTCTGGTAAAAGAGACATCTCTCTAAAGTAATTCTCTCTCTCTCTCCTTCTCTTCGTCTTTTATTCTTTGCTTTCCAACATCTCTCTTTTAGTTCCTCTCCTGCACCAACTCCTCACTCAAGGAAGTTTCAAAGTTAAATTTGGGGGTAGGGAAGTGATTTGAAGCTATGAGCTTTGTCTTAGACCAACTGGTAGTCCCTAAGGTCTTATCTTCTTTGTTTTCTTGAGCAAATGCCCAACAAAACTTGTGTTGTCTGCAACCCAGCTGGGGCATGAGCAGGCAAAGTTAGTGAAATGTGAAGATTTATAGGATAGCAGAGAGTGGAGAAGTATTAGTACCCAGAATATGCCAAATGTGGGGTGAGTTAGCTCCCACCGCTGAGAACCAGATCTATTTCCTAAAAGCAAATAGGGAGCAAATTGGTTTTTTCTTGGATTTCATGGCACCCTGGTCCTACTCTTCCTCTCCTTCTTAGGCCACCACTCCTCATTGTCTTTCGCATTCTCTCTCTCTCTCTCTCTCTGTCTCCTCTGTCTCTAAATGTAGACATTCTTAGGATTCAGGCCTGGACTTTTTTTCAGTTCAGTTTACACTTATTTTGTTGGGTAATCTTATCTGCTAACAAAATTTTACATATAATTTATAATCCAACAATTTAAAGTCGTTTTCTATCTCTAGCTTGGATCTTTCTTCTAAACTCCAAATACACATATACAATGGCCAAATTGATGCCCCACCCAGGTACCTCACAGGAATTTTAAATGCTACATGTTTGAAGCTTGCTTATCCTCTTTCATCCGCCCCCTTTGGACCATGCTGTCTTAATAAATGCTAGCTCCATCTACCTGGATGCTCATGCCAGAAACCCAGGAGTCATTCTTTTCCTTTATTTTCTCTTTTAAAACAGTAATTTAAAGTTTATTCCAGCTATACTACCGGTTTCTCTGGCATGTTTTAGAGCCCATTACCAAGACATTCTGTTGTACTTGTCTGTCTGATTTACGGATCTGTTCAATTTCTGGCACTAGGGCATCATCTGAGTTTCGACCAGACAGCACTGATAAAATGGGTGGAATAACTTTAGAAATAGTTAAAGCAAGAGACCATTGTGTTTCTAAGACAAATGCTCTCATTATTACTTCATGTTTGGGTAATAAAATAGAATCATTACCATTTAAATTGCTAAATATTATTTAAAATTTAATATTATGTTAATATTTGGATGATGAATTCTTGTTGAAGTGCAATTGTCAAAAAGAGTATACATTGATAAGGGCTGTCATTAGGGCCTGTAATTGTGGCTTGCCAATCAGTCACAGGCCAAATGGCTATGTTCCTTATTAGTGGTTTTAGTGCCCGGTGTGTAATTTTCTCTTTAGTTTTCCACTCTCTCAGTGTGGATGTCCAAACTCTAGGGTGGTGGACAGAGGCTGTCCTTTTACCTCATGCTATCTTTGCTGAGCTCAAGTGATAAATGGATGGTAGGTTGGAGGGGTGATGGGTTGGGAAGTGGATCAGGAATGAGTGCAAGGAAGGGAAAGTGGAAACCTTTATATAGTAGAAGTCATACGCAACACCTCCTCCCCTCAGCCCACTCTCCACATCCAATCCATCACTTGACTTGGCAAAATAAAGCTCACACTCCCAGTCTTCCCCATCCCACCAACCACCATGATCTCCCTGGACCATTGTAATAGCTTGGTAGCTATCTGAAGCATCTTCCCTCTTTCATTCTCAACCACCTTGATCCATTCCTTAAACTGTAGCCAAAGTGAGCATTTAAAAAACATAAATCAGGGCTTCCCTGGTGGCACAGTGGTTGAGAATCTGCCTGCCAATGCAGGGGACATGGGTTCGAGCCCTGGTCTGGGAAGATCCCACATGCCATGGAGCAACTGGGCCCATGAGCCACAACTACTGAGCCTGCGCGTCTGGAGCCTGTGCTCCGCAACAAGAGAGGCCACGACAGTGAGAGGCCCGCGCACCGCGATGAAGAGTGGGCCCCGCTAGCCGCAACTAGAGAAAGCCCTTGCACAGAAACGAAGACCCAACACAACCAAAAAAATATAAATTAATTAATTTTTTAAAAAAAGTAAATCAAACTGTCTTTTTCTTTCTTCAAATCGTTTCATGGTTCCCCACTAAACTTATGATATAATCTAAAATTCTTAGAGTGTCCCCCAAAGCCCTTCTCAACCTGACTGCTTCCCAGACTCCTTTACCAGAGCCCTCCCTTTTCCTCTTTACACTCCAGTCACGTTTTCTTCAACACACACAAGGCTTCCCACCTCCAGAGGGGGGCGTGCTGCTCTCTCTGCCAGGATGAGCTTCTGTTCTCTGCAGAGCTAATTAACTCCCACTCCTCCTCCAGGGCTAGGCTTAAATGTCACTTTCTCAGAGGGACAGTTCCTAAATTTATTGATCTAAATTATCATCCTCTGTTATATCCTCACACAATGCTTTTCCTTATAATCCTTATCAAAATTTGTAATTTCATATTTATTTATTCAATTACTATCTCCCCTACCAGCCAGTGGCTCCAGAGAGCAGAAGCAGTATCCACTTTGTTATCATTAGCACATGTCTAGCATGTGGTAGATTGGCAATAAATATTAGTTGGAATAAAGGTAATATAATTTTTATTATAAATTAAAAAATATATTCTTTTTCCTGAAAAATCTAACTTTTAGGGGGATCTTTGAAGAATTTATCATGTAAGTCTTCATATAAAAGACATTATTAGATAGTACAACAGATAATGTATGCAGTTTGGATTTATAAGAAATATGGAAATATTCATTAAATTGATATTAAAATTAAATATTGGCTATGTTTTAATCATAGAAAGAGATACTTGTGTAATTGGCACCTTGAAGAGCAGGACTCTTGGGATATATTCAAAAAGTATATTTATTTTTTATTTGTCTGTTTAAAATATATTCAGTGGAGGAAGTGTTTCCCTGCCCTGGTTTACTTTTACATACTAACAATAAAAAATAATTGTTTTTATTTATAATCACAGTCTCAGTTTCAATTCAGAAATTAAGACATCCAGTTCCAAGTAATGATCTAAACTTTGAACTCGATTTAAAGATAAAGTATTTCCACTTCCCTGGCTGGTAGTTTTCTTCAGGCAGGAAGGCAGGGAAGGGGAGGTTTCACCCTTCTCTCTCCTTTCCCAAGTTGGGCTTCCATCCTTCCTTTTTCCATCCATCTCTCTTCCCTTTTTGAGAATTCTTGGATGCATGTCCTGTGAGGTGGGCAATACACATGTATGTATGGAGAGGGAGAGGAAGAGAGGGAGGGAAGGAGAGGAAAAGAGAGAGAGAGAGTTATTTTAAGGAATTGGCTCACGTGATCATGGGGGCTGGCAAGTCCTTACTACTTGCTATCTCTTGTCATTTTGATGATAGTCATTCTAATGGGTGTGAGGTAATATCTCACTGTTGTTTTTATTTACATTTCCCTGATGATTACTAATGTTTAACCCCTTTTTATGTACCTGTATGACTTCTTTGGAAAAATATCTATTCAGTTCCACTGTCCTTTTTAAAAAAAAATAAATTTATTTATTTATTTTTGGCTGTATTGGGTCTTCATTGCTGAGCACAGGCTTTCTCTAGTTGTGGCAAGTGGGGGCTACTCTTTTTTGTGGTGCGCGGGCTTCTCATTGAGGTGGCTTCTCTTGTTGCAGAGCATGGGCTCTAGACACATGGACTTCAGTAGTTGTGGCATGCAGGCTCAGTAGTTGTGGCCCATGGGCTTAGTTGTTCCACTGCATGTGGGATCTTCCAAGACCAGGGCTTGAACCTGAGTTCCCTGCATTGGCAGGTGGATTCTTAACCACTGTGCCACCCGGGAAGCCCCCATTGCCCATTTTTTTTTTTTTTTTTTTTTTTTTTTTTGCGGTATGCGGGCCTCTCACTGTTGTGGCCTCCCCCGTTGCGGAGCACAGGCTCCGGACGCGCAGGCTCCGGACGCACAGGCTCAGCGGCCATGGCTCACGGGCCCAGCCGCTCCGCGGCATATGGGATCCTCCCAGACCGGGGCACGAACCCATATCCCCTGCATCGGCAGGCGGACTCTCAACCACTTGCGCCACCAGGGAGGCCCCATTGCCCATTTTTTAATCAGATTGTTTGAGTTTTGCTATTGAGTTGTAAGAGTTCTTTATATATTTTGGATATTAACCCCTTACCAGATATGTGATTTGCAAATATTTTTTCCCATTTCATAGGCTGCCTTTTTATTTTGTTGATTTTTTTTTTCTTTTCCTGTGCAGAAACTTTTTAGTTTGATGTAGTCCCTCCTGTTTATTTTTGCTTTTGTTGCTTTTGCTTTGGGTGTCCAAAAAAGTCATTGAAAAGACCAATGTCAAGGAGCTGACCCCCTATGTTTTCTTCTAGGAGTTTTATAGTTTTAGATCTTAAATTTAAGCCCTTAGTCCATTTTGAGTTGATTTTTGTGTATGGTGTAAGATTGTAGTCCAGTTTCATTCTTTTGCATGTGGCTATCCAGTTTCCCCAATATCATTTATTGAAAAGAGTGTCTTTTTCTCATTGTATATTCTAGGCTCTTTTGTCATGAATTAATTGACTATATATCCATGGGCTTATTTGTGTGCTCTCTATTATGTTCCACTGATCTATGTGTCTGGTTTTATTCCAATACCATACCGTTTTGATTACCATAGTTTTGTAATATAGTTTGAAATCAGGATGTGTGATGTCTCCAGCTTTCTTCTTCTTTCTCAAGGTTGTTTTGGCTGTTGGGGGTCTTTTGTGGTTCCATATGAATTTTAGAATTGTTTGTTCTATTTCTATGAAAAACACAATTAAAATTTTGATAGAGATTGCATTGAATCTGTAGATTGCTTTGGGTAGTATGGACATTTTAACAATATTTGTTCTTTCAAATCATGAGCACAGGCTATCTTTCCATTTATTTGTGCCTTTTTCAATTTCTTTCATCAGCATCTCATAGTTTTCAGTGTATAGAACTTTCACCTCCTTGGTTAATTTATTCCTAAGTATTTTACTCTTTTTGATGCAATTGTAGATGGAATTTTAAAAAAATTTCTCTTTCTGATTATTTGTTATTATTTACATATGTCAAAATCCAATCAAAGACTGAAGTCATCTGGATGGGGGCTATAGACTCTAAACTAACTTGAAGATTAATAATAATATGAGCAAATTTAGGGGATGTAGGTTATGTGGCCTTCTTTTAAAATTTTGGCACCATTAAAGCATTTACTATAAATAGAACCCTTTCTATCAGTATAAGACAAAGATTTAGTCCTATTTAAGGCTGATGTCCTCTGGTTATTAGGAAACTTCAGCAAATTAGGAAGATAATCAATGCTCCTTCCCCCCAGTTATTTGGAATGAAACATTTGTTTCATTACTGGATATGCTGGCATATTCTCTCATTCCCTGTTCACTCTTGAGGTTCATGTTTCTCTTCTATTCACTTTACTTTGTGTTCTAGGAGGTTGAGATCTATCAACTGGACCAACCAGGCTCCTTTCCTTTCTGAAGTGCAGAGGGTGCCAGAGGAGATAGAGGCAAAGTTTTTTTTTTTTTTTTCCCCATATCTCCCTCCCTGCCAGGCTTTAGGTTGGTAGTGGTCGAGTTCCCTACCAAGGCCACAGTTCCTGTCAGGTGACTGTCCAATAACTACAGGTCTTACTGCACTCTGCTAACTTCTCCATTTCTTTATACCTAGGTATGATAGTCAACCTCTTGTTGCTAGCCCTGTGGTTCTTCACCATTCTTGTGCGTTACTACCACACTTTTGTCAATAGTGTCTTAACTAAACTCTTCTCCATTACCGTGTTTGAATGTGCCATCTGTATCCTGACAGCACCCTAAATAGATTACATAATTGGTACCAGGAGGGGCCCCTGTAATGAGCTTTTAAAATGGGTTTCTGGAATTGAGAGTCTGACATATTTGATGAATATATGAATAAACTTTTTCCTTGCTGGGGGGGAGAATGGGACATTGGTAATCCATAGTATGTGGTGCCATCATGATTACTCAAAGTATCACCAGTAGCAGCATATGATGGAGTACAGATGGAGGGCAAGGTACTGGGAGACCAAGTTATCCAATTCTCCCAACACCATTTATTGAATAACCTATCTTTCTTACTGATTGAAATCGTCTTCTTTACCATAAACTAAATTCTTTTGTGTACTGAGGACTGTTCCTGGGCTGTCTATTTTGTTCCATTTATTTGAGTAAGTCTCACATGATCACTTTATTTTATTGACCCTCTATGTGAGTCAAGGACAGAACACTGATTCGTAATAATAATACCTTCCACTTCGATAGTGCTTGTACCAGCACTGTTCTAAGTGCTTTAGGTATATTAACTCATTTCATCTTCAGAACAACTCTATGAATAGAAGCTGTTATTATCTATGTTTTGCAGATGGAAAATGAGATACAGAAAAGTTAAGTGACTGGCACCAGATCCCACAGCCTGAAAGCCGAGGAGCTGAGATTTGAGACTAGGAAGTCTGGACTCAGAGCCTGCACTCTTAACAACTACCCTACACTACCTCTAACCATGAGTGAGGGCATCTCTTTTGGGGACTACAAAGATACAGTCCAGGTGCCCTGCTCCTGGTGATTTAAATTAATCAGATAGAACTTAGATAACCTAGAAAAATTGGTAGTTATGATATCTCCTAGACTGTCTCTTTCAATTATCTGTTTCTCAAGTAACCTTCTAGTTACTGTCAGACTTCATCTGCATCAGACTAGCAAATCAAGTCTAAAACATTTTACACTTGCCCATCTTCCCTGCTGTTCATATCACTGAGTTAGCCAAATAAATTCAATTTTTTTCTACGGCAGGTTTCTCACAAATTGTGACTGGCATCTGTATATTTATGAAGTTTCTATTGCATTGTTAGTTTCTCATTGTATTATTATAATAGATCACAGATTGCATCGATAAATGCCAGGATGAGACAGTCCATTTTTGATGGGGTAAAGTTCTCTTTAATTTTCCTGGTCTATAAAACAAGGATTAGAACAACTGACTCATAGTGTTGGGCTGCATATTAGAAGATCATGTACGTGAGTGCAATTAATAGTGCCTGGTGTATGGTAGGTATTCAAGTAATGTTGGTAGAGTCTGAATCGTCAGAGGCTACAGTTATTATAGGGCTCAAGCTAAAAGCAGAGAGGAGACGTGGAGTGAATCATACTTATTGAGCATTTCCCATAGTCCAGGCACTATGCTTGGTGGTTTATATGCATATAGTCTGATATGGTGGAATTGGTAGGTGCTTTTATAAGATGACATCCCCACGTAGTACAAAATTATGGTCCAAATATTATGTGCTACTTTGACATCTGGTGAAAGAAGAATGCAAGGGGGGCCCTCAAATATCCTAACCACAAGTTCCCTTCCAACTCTACTCCTCAGGGAAGCTTCCCAAGCCAAACAACCCTCTTTAATAGCAAATAGACCAAGTACAGTTCCCATTTATCCCCAAGTAGCAGGTTTCAGTTCCTGGTCAGCCCACAGAATTGTTCAAACAAGCCAATTGCATCTTTCAATGGGAAACAGAGGGTGCATCACTCTCTTGATACTAAAAGCTTATCTCCCAGAGCCCCTGGTTATTCATTCTGTCACTGAGTACAACCCCCATGTGGTCTGTGAGGCATGTGATGTCTTCCTGCATCTGAGGTCTGAGTATATGTGACTAACAAACTGCTGTGATTCATCTGTCCAGTGTTGGGTGTTGGCCATCCCCATAGCCTTAGGACCAGAATTCCTCTTTCACCAACAGAGTGAATAGGAGGTGGTCAAAAACACTAGAAGAAACTAAACTGAATGAGTTCTACTGATTGCCCTAGATCATTGCTTCTCAAACTTTAGTGTGGAAACAATGACCTGGAGATCTTTTTAAAATATCCATTCTGACTTAGTAGGTCTAGAGAAGGTCTTACATGGGGCCTGAGATTTTGCCTTTCTAAAAATCTCCCAGGTGATGCAGCTGCCCCTTAGACCACATAGTAAATAATAAAGCCCCAAGGGAAAGAGAATCCAGGCCAGGGAGACCTGGAATGTTCACTGCATCGCTCATCAATGACCTTGCAATCATCTGGGAATCTGGCACATCAAGGAATGATGGATAGTACCTTCTAGGAATTGGGATATTCAGCCTGAGGGATTGGAAACTGGCTAAGATCTGTGTAAGATGGAACAATCCACTGGAACCAGAAGAAAGAAACTTCTTAGAGGTCACATGGCCAGGAGACCCACATGTAGCTGCGAGAAAGGGACTTATCAGTCTCTGCCTTGCTCTGGCCACTCTGTGATCCAATACTACTGCTATTTTAAAGATGGAAATACTGGTCTCCATAAAGCTTATCACTGGACTTTTTAGTTCTTTAGGATTAAAGAACTTTGCTTATTTCTATTAGTTTTTTTTTTTTTTTTTTTTTTTAGTAAGTTTCATTGGGAAAATGTCTGATGCAACAAAAGGGGGAAAGGAGACAAAGGATTTGTTGCAAAGGGCCCTACTAACAAGCAAGACAGATACTTGTCATTGAGAAGGACAGGAGGAGAAGGAGAGAAGCAGAAGATGAAGGGCTGGATGAAATCAAGTCATGTTTTCTCCAGGAAGCCTGACCTCAGTGAAAATCCAAAAACAGGCTCCCAAGGAGTCCTTCTGCTCCCAGGAGACAGTGCAGATTAGATTGGTTTTATGCTTAGCAGACAGGCCTTGATGCTAATTTCTCTTGACCTTCTCATGTGATTCTTGTCAGCCTGGCCCTCATTTGTTAAGCTTGCTTTAATTATGTGCATAATGGCTCATTATTTTTTATAAAGGAAACAGCAAAGGGAACAATTATGCAAATGAATGAGGTTTGTTGTTTATCGTAAAGTTGTGGGCTAATTGGGCACTGGTACAAAAACACCATTGTCAAACACAGTGCCAGAAATAATCCCACTAATCTCTACCTCTGAGATCTCTTCCAGCACATCAGTACCTACAAGATAAAATTAATGTCCAAGAACAAATATGAAATGCCAGAAGAACTCATCTAGTGTAGTCAGATAGGTTAGGGGGGTCCCCAGAAAAAGAGAACGAGACATGGCTTTCTTGACATAAGAGAAGCCATTTTGGCCTAGGCCATTTTGGGATCTAAGCCTGGCCACAACACCTTCCCTTGAACAGGTCTCAGTAATTAATAACCTTGGGGAACAAAAGAATGCAGGAACAGAGAAAAGGCAGTCAAACAGGAGCGCAGTGATAAAGCAGAGTCCTAGTTCCTCCTCAAGGAGGAGCACATATATATAATAACGGAATGATGATATTGACCCTCCTGACTTCAGTCAACTAAAGCTTGGACTCTGTTGACCTTTGTCCTAATTCCATGCTGAATTCTCCTCTGCTCAAGCCCCTTCATGAATATGCATGTTCCCTTAGCTTGAAACGTCCCCAGTTTTGCTGTTTGGGGAGACACTGCTTCGGGAAAGATCCCTGGTGTTCTTCTTACTTGCTGCAAATAATAAATCCTTCCTTCTTCTGATCTTCGGCTTCATTGTGTCTATTGGCCTGACACCCACCAAGAGGCAAACCCAGTTCTGGGGTAACACTAGGGCAGGGGCTTTAATCAGAACAGCTACCCTTCCTTGCTAAGGCTGAAGGCTTACCAAGCTGTCCAAGATCACGCTTCTTCAACTAGCACCTCCTTTTTGGTTTGGTCTTTGATTGTTGTCAAACAGAAAAGATTTGTGTATTTGGATCTAGTATTCTTTCTTCTGGTCTCTGCTTTGGAATGTCTCATTCATTCACTCATTCATTCATTCATTTTGCCTGTTTTAGTTCCACCTAGTTAAATCTTTACCTGAAGACCCCTGCATTTGGCTTCTTCTTGTCTTATCCAATGTCACTTCTTTTTGACACAGCTCACTCATTACAGGTGGCCTTCTTTCAGCCTTAAATATTCCAACCTTCTTTGATCTTTGGTCTTTTACCTATAATGGATTAATTTCCCTCCACCCTCATGTAACCCCTAATTCTGATTTATTAGATTAGATCGGGAATACATGTCATATGTTCCATGCTACCCTGTATTTCTCCCTTAGAGCATTTATAACATTTGAAATTAATTGCTATTGTAAAATGACTTGGGCTGACTTGGTCATTTACAATTATTATATCTTCTCCAGAACTCACAACCAGCAGGGATAGTACACTGAAGGCAAGTCCTCAAATGGATTCTGCATAACAAATATCATCGAGCAGGCACAAAACACATCACACAGCCTGTTCTGTAAGCTCAATGAAATCTTAGCACTCTGTCTTTTCATGCACCCAGACAAGCTCTTAATTAAAAGGTTCATTTGAGGCAAATGTGAAAATATTCTAGCAGCAGGACTCAGCTAAATTTCTACTCAGTATCAAATACTGCCTAAATGGTAGGATATGGAACCAGAAGAAATACCAAGGCCTAGGGCATCATTTCAAAAGATATAAGGCTACTAGATTTGCTAGATTCCTAGATTTTTTAATGTAATGGTGGTAGAGTCTATACAATATTCTTAGCCATTTCCTAAAACTGGAAGATCATTTATTTCACCAAAGAAAAATTATCTCCAACATCCGTTATACCAAGTAACATTTTCCGCTGTTGATAAAATATTAAGGTAACTGTAGTTTTATAGTAGCTGTCCTCGGAGGGTGGATTTTGATTAGAGTCTTTCAAATACCACCCCTGGAATGTGTATTTCTGATTAGAGTTGTTCAGATATTAACCAACTACCCCCAGAATATAAATTAAAATGTCCATCTATATATCACACAGTATAAGTAATACAAAGTAAATTGCAGACAATATAGCAGTTGTTAAATTTGCAGGTTCAGGGCTTCCCTGGTGGCACAGTGGTTGAGAGTCTGCCTGCCGATGCAGGGGACGCGGGTTCGTGCCCCGGTCCGGGAGGATCCCACATGCCGCGGAGCGGCTGGGCCCGTGAGCCATGGCCGCTGAGCCTGTGCGTCCGGAGCCTGTGCTCCGCAACGGGAGAGGCCACGGCAGTGACAGGTCGGCATACCCCACCCCCCCAAAATTTTCAGGTTCATGTCTGGTTTGCTTACTGGAATATAAGTTCCATGGGGGAGGGGGGTGACATTCATATCATATACCCAGAGTCTGTGCACTTCTAGACCCAGAGCAGGCGACCAAGAAATGTAGTTGGAATAAATGGAGCTCATTTGCCAAACTTTCCCCCTTCCCTCCCAATTCTGCCTTTTTACTTCTCATTTTCTTCTATCATTCTCCCTCCCTCCCTCCCTCCATCCTTCCTTCCTTCCTTCCTCCTTTCCTTCCTTCCTTCCTTCCTTTCTTCCTTCCCTCCCTTCCTCCTTCCCTCATTTCCTTATCTCTCTCCCTTTCTTTCTTCTTCTCTCTCTTTTTTCTCCCTTTGGGTCTCTCTCATCATCTTCCCCTCTCCCTTTCTCTTTTTATTTGCGTGGGAAAGTCACGTGGCTTCTTCAGAATTCTGACTGAATATTCTGCCATTGAAGAACTAGTGTTTGAAGACTGGCTTTAGCTTGATTTAGTTGCTTTGAGGCTTTGTACTTTCTTTGTTTCCTAATCTGTAAAAGGAGAATAGCAGTGATGCCTCAGTCAGGATGTTGTTTTGAGAATTGGTGGAGTATTGCCAGCACACTTAATTCTCTCCCGCCACCCGCCTCTAATTTAGACTTAGCCCCCCCCTCCTCATTAATGATTAGATTACTTTAATTTCCTTATCCATGATGTCATTCACTTCTTTCTCCAACTGGCCTTGAAAAGGTGAAAGTGTACCATCTTTGCTGGCTGTGTTCATGCGTGTGAGGTGTGTGGGGCGGGGCTGGCAGTCAAGGAGAAATGTTTTGCTCCACTCTTCTTTCTTTCCAAGCTGAGTTCTCTTAGATGCGTCAGTTAATCCCTTTCAGCTTTTGTTCTCCTATCTGTGAGAGGGAGTTATGATGCCCATCTCACATAGATGTCATGAGGTTAGAATGAGATTAGTACACGTGAAGACAGCTGGTCCAGATAGATGCTCAGCAAAGGCGAATAGAACTGAAACAATCCTTTCTAACCAATTGTAGTATCAGGGTTCAACCAGGAAGCTGACTTCTCTGAGCTATGGGTAAGGAATAATTACAAGAAGCAGACCCTATAAGTTGTGGGAGGCTGGGGAAGTGAAGGTGTACAGGGTGAGTTGGAGGATCACAGGAGACATCAGTCAGTCAATCTGAGAGCTAGGCATATCCAGCTGCCAAAGTGAGACTGAAAGGGGAGCTGATGGGAGGGCTGTAGGGAACTATTCTCTCTGGATCCACAACCACGCACCTTTTGAGGAACCTGAGATCTCTGTTAAACAGAGGTGAGCAGTCAGGTGGAAGAGCTTGACCTTGAGCGGAGGAGAGTGACAATAATGTGGAGCCCACTGGTACCTGCCTCTGTCTGTCACTCATGTCTAAACTTGATGACCTTAGAGATAATGGCTGATGCTCTATTTCCATCTTCCAAATCTCATGTAAATCCCAATTTTGACCAACTCTAACTCTGTATAATACCCAGAATTCTGGGAAATATAGTTTCAGCTTTACCAAGTTGACCTGGAAAAACCACCATACCAGTGTTTTCCATTTTACAGCTAACTCCTTTTGGCTTTGATGTAAATTACTTTTTTTTGTGGGGGGGAAATGCTAAAAATACTCCTTAACCATGATCTTAAGTTTATGGAGATACATAAAGTAATATTCTAATTGGGTCAGGCCTTCTACTTTGCACTTGAAATGCAATGTCACATAGGAGAAGGATTTTTAATGTAACCTGTATTAGTTTCCTTACAGGTGGGAAAGAAGGGTTTTTAATGTAACCTATATTAGTTTCCTTACAGATGGGAAAGGGAGATTTTTATTGAGTATAATTTGGGTTTAAATTTCAAATATACACTAGTAATGACCATATTTAGGGTCTGTAAATTTTATTCATTTGTTTGTTATTTGACAAATTTAAGTTTTAAGTTAAATTTAATTTAAAACTTAAGATTTTAAGTTTCATTGTCTTAAGATTTTAAGTTTCATTGTCTATCTTGCCATCTCTTCTCTGAGCCTCTTGGGACTGTGACATGAGAAACCTGGACTCTTTCAAACCTGTTCTTTTATATCTCCAGTGGGCCCAGAACACTGGTATGTAAAGACTAAAATAATAAATACCACCTCTAATTTGTTGAAGAGAAATAATTGTTAAGGCTCTTAAGTACTTAAGGTTAGGTCCTTAAAATTTTCTTAATATAATTTTCTTCCCTTTCTCGAGGCTAATAGCACACCTGTGAGGCTACTTAGTTCAATGTAGTTTAAAGCATTTATCATCTTCCTTGTTAAGCAATGGAGACTGGAAAGAGGAATAAGATGCTGGCACTGTCTCAAGGGATTTAAACTCTGGTGTGTTTGGAGGGAGGGGGAACAAAAATGATAAGAAAACTTTATGAGTGAGGTACTCTGGAGGAACACATGGCCAATTCTTAGGGAGGAGGGGGCAGAAATCAGGGGAAGCAAACCAGTTGTCATTCCTCTAAGATTTCATTAAGCATTAAGCACATTAAAGAAAGTAGGCAGGGTGTTTATTTCCAGTAGAGGAAACTTAAGGAGAGCTGAACATTTAATTAACCTTTTAACAGCCCTGGTTGAGTGAACTGAGACGTTTCATTCTTATTTTAACAACTTAAAGTCTGACAAGCATGGATATGGTAAAAGAGAGAGAGAAAGCAAAATAGAATGAGTAAATGGTTAAGGGAATGAAGTTTATTTCTAGCATCACCATTTATCTTCTGGGGCCCCCAACCCCCTTTGCACTGGGGTCTCAGTGACCTTCTGCTATCTCTGGTCACTCCCCCTGCTTTGATGACATTCCTTTGACTAACCAGGACCCTTTCCACCATTAAACCTTACTTTACCTTGTCAATTGCATTATTATGAACTTTCATCAAATCTTTAACCGTGGTCATTTTTAAGTCTTTTGTCATTTACAGACAGTTCTGGGTGTACTCTGATGCTTATGCAAAAATGTTCCTACAAAAGGGTTTCATCTTCAAGGAATTCATGGAAAAGACTCTGATAAGTACAGGTTTCTGGTAACTGACTATACTGCTGAACTGAATGAAGCATTTTCAGAACTCTAATGGAAAACTGATGAATTCATAAAAGTGCTAACAAAAGATCAAGATAAAAAAAATTAATTACATGGGACTGAGTGAACTGATGAGGATGATTATAATTTTTGTGACTTTCTGTTTGAATAAAAAAAAATCCCACAAGGACTCAGAGGCAAAAAATACACAAATCAATTTTCACTGCAAAGTAAAGGAGCTGTTACAGTGGAGGATTACTGGACTGACTGTCAATATTATGACATAGTATGAGTGTGTTTTGTGTTTGGTAATTGCAGTCATTGCTGCTTTTGTTGTGGTCATCCATTTACAATGCTTGGTGTCAGTTTATTTATCTCTTGTAAAAATAAAATACAGTATGTGTTTGTGAAAAAAAACAAAAAACAAAAACAAAAACCAAAATAAAAAACCTTACTTTACCTGTCTTCATCTTATTCTTTTGAAGCTCTGTTTATTAGAGTACCTCTTTACCAGGCACTCACTATCATCATTCAAATACCTTACATTCGTAGAGTTCCTTAAAGTATTCTAAGTGTTTTTAAGTATATTACATCATTTAATCAACTTATTTGAATGGATTAATATATTAACAAATAGGTCTCCCTAGGTAACATATTGATATGTTAACACGGGACTACTGGAAAGAGTACCATACTCTCCCAGGTCCCTTAGATTTGCATAGTTTTTTATACTTTGTAAAGTGTTTTCCATCTGTTTTTGATAAGGCTCCGGGGTAGTGGGAATGGGGCACTGGGGAGATTGGAAGAGAGGGTTCTTAAGGCAGAGGATCCTTTGGGGCCAGAGCCACCGCATTGCACAACCCCAGGGCATGCCATTGATGCTGTTGACCCTGGGATGGCACCCTTACAGCTGTGCAGGGCACTACCTGTGAGTAGCCAGACATAGCAGCTCTGTTTGTGGTCTTCAATTCACTCCCCTGGTGCCTCTGCCCGTGCCCCAAAATGTTGGCTTACACCTACCAGCCGGTAATGACTAGGAAGGGGCTGGATGGAGGGAATCCTAACCCTATACTTCCCAGGATGGAATAACTAAAGCCCCCATAGTACGCCCTTCTTCCAGGGACAGTCATAAAACTATGCTTGGCAGAGACATTTTTCTCTCAATGCTCATAGTAAACCTTCCTGGAGTTACAATTAGAGCAGAGGCCAGACATATAAATCCATAAAAAGCACAACATGATTTTTTCCTTTTAAAATACAATCCCATCTCTTAGGCAGCTGTTGTTTACAGCCCAGCTACTACGCTCATGTTGCCAAGGACCTGCACACAGGCTGCTGCGATATTCAGTTTTCCTGATGAATTCAGAAGGTACCTGCACTTTAGAACTAGTTTGTTTGAGTGCTATGTACTGGCTGTCAGAGTCCCTTCTTATCAATCTTTCACACCAAAGTAGTATTTTCAGGGCTTCTTGGTTCTTCTGCTATAAACTTTCTCACTGTAACATTTCTGCTTCATAGGGTGGGGAGGTCTGAATGGGCTCCCCAGACCACTGGTTGGCCCAGCAGTTTATCAAGAAGTCTTCAGAAAGTGTGAAACCTTTACAGGAAAAAGCAATAAACACTTTGTCCATATCTATTTCACATATTTGCAATGTAAGATTAATTATAGGCTTCAGAGAGATCCTGTTATATTCCTAGCAAACCAAAATATTCTAAAAGCATTGCTTGTGTCAAAAGGTCATGTGAGTCAGCTGTCCCTGCTAACATTTGGTTCATCTTCATTACTGTGTTTGTGCTGGGTGTGAATTTCAAAAAGTTTGCAAGCACTACTTCACACACAGACAGATCTTGCCCCAGACCACAAAAGGACCAAAAATAAATGGCAGAAGCAAGAGTTCTTTAAACATTTAGGCATCCCCTCCTTCCCACACCTCTCTTTGCCAGGGTAGAGGATATAGAGGCATGTGACCTTTTCTTAATCTAGGCTGGAAGCATGGAGACCCACGGAGATAATGTGATAGAGCTATGAGGGGCTTATAACAAGTGGATACAGCAGATGCTCCTCACGTATACTTAAGTGGAAAGTATCCATAATGCCACTTGATTTGAGGGTGGTTTTGAGAGTTTGAAGGGAGGAGGGTCTGTGGTTGTAGGAGCCTGACCTGTAGTCCCAGGTGCCATAGCCTTGGCCAGAATGGAGATTCCATCCTCCTCTATCTGTTCTCAACTGTTTTCTTTGAACTGTACTCTAACATTCAATTCCTGTGAACACTTAAATGGTTTTTACTTAATATTACAGATTGAAAAGTATGTCGATATTATCTTAGTCATCAACTTCTGATCAACATTCTAATTACTGTCATTCTTTGTCATCATCTTAGGTAGTTTACAGAGGTGAGCTTATATTACACACGTGCATACCTTTGTGCACTCACACCAAGAACTTCTTACTTTACGCTTGTCACACTCACAAGCTCTCTATCCACCTTAAACCTAAACTGGACGGGAGACCATTACAAACTATTATGCATAGAAAACATGGCAAGTTGAATGTTTTTCCCCAACCCCTCTTCACAATTGCATTTTATTTGGTGTTATTGATCATGTTTGTTATTTTTGATTTTCCAATCTCTCTTTACAATTGCATTTTATTTGGTGTTATCATCCATGTTTGTTATTTTTGATTTTGGCTGTTGCGTGATATCTTGATTTGACCAAAATAGTGCAAAGGCTTAAAAAGACTTATCAAAGTATAAATATGATGATAACAATAGCCACATCGATGCTGTAACTCAGAATATATGAACAGAACTTCTCAACAGAGACAGTGAATATCATGAACATACACTGTGAACTTCTATCAACCAGGACAAGAAAATCCATGGGAACAATGAATTTTCACACACACAAAAATGTATTGTTAGAAAGCATAACAATAATTATCTGAAATTGGAGTGCTACTGGCCTGACAATTTCCTCTAGTACTTAGTGTATTATATACTGAAAAACATCAAATAGAGACATGAAGACATAGGAGCCTTTGCATCTTTTTAAAACAAAGTATTATAATATATCCACTAGGAATAATTTCAGCTGGATTTAAGAAATTAACCCCCAAATAACAGTAGCTTGAATGGAAGGATATTAATTCCTTTTTCTCAAAGAAGTCAGCGGGCAAGCAGTCTAGGGTTTATATAGCACTCACATGAGCCCCAGGATCTTTTCTCTTTATTCTACCATCTGAGTGCCTAGCTCCTGTTCTTATTGTTACTTCATGGTCAAAGATAGCTGCTGTAGTTCTAGACATCACAATCCTACTCTAGCCAGCAAAAAGAAGTAAGGATAGGCACACCTGTTCTCTTTCAAGGAGACTTCCCAAAAGTCCTACACAAACACACCTATTTATATTTCACTGAGTGGAACTTAGTCACATGACCATCCTAGCTGCAAGGGAAGTGGGCAGGTAGTCCTCCATCTGAGCAGCATAGCGTCCATCTAAAATGTGAGGTTCTGATACTAAGGAGGAAGGGGAAAATTGGCATCGTATAGCAGTTTCTTCCACAAATGATCTCCACAGCAAACTAATACATTTTCCAAGGATAAGCACACAATGATGCTTTCTAGTATAATATCAACAAATTTTGTTGCTAAAGGCAAAGAAGAGACCCAAAAGGAAGAAGAATATTTAAAGTAGTACTACTCATGACAAAAATGAGCATTTATTGTACAAATCACAGGAATTTGTAAAACTAGTCACAAAGTTAATAAGTATTATGTTTGAGGGTTATTAGTAAAATTCCTTTATGACATGGTTCTGATGTGTATTGCTCAATATCAATAAAATGTAATGTGAAGGGGCAATTACTATCACAAGTGCACAATAATAATAAATATCTTGCTTTGCAGCTCTATAAAACCACTGATTTCAGAGTTTTAAAAAGCCCCTGACATTTGTCACATTAAGGGACAAGTGAGGGAAAATTGCTTGACAAGTTTTTGTTCTCTTTATTCCTGAAAACCTATGATGTGGGGAGGATTCTGTTCCTTTAATTAGTAATAACTTTGTAAGTCATGATGTAGGTAGGAAAATATACATTGAGATTAGTTCTGAAGGAGGACTAGTCATGTTTATAGCTAGTAAAAGGGATGCCATTGAAACATGAAAACACTTCCTGTTTTATTCACCTGGAATAGTTGGCCGTGAAGTAGGCCACAGGTTCTAATTTTAAAAAGTAGAGTGAAAGTCGTAAATACAAATAGTGGCTACTTAGTGCATTAAGTTCGGTGTATTACGCAAAAAATTGGGCAGCAAGTAAAACCTACTGATGGTAGGCAGAACACAGAGAGCCTGTTGCCTGTGGTGGCAGTAGAATTGTTCAATGTGTTAACAGTGGTGATATGGGATGCTACGTAGCTGACACCGTGACTTTGGCCCCCAAGCAGAGAATCCAACTGGGTCTGCCTGTCTTCTGACCTATAGAACTGGGTGTTGTTTTAAGCTGTTAAATTTATGGTAATTTTTTTACAACAATAGAAAATGAATACAAATGAATACAATTTGTTCCAGAGGGTTGGAGATAAACCCTAAGGAGATTCAGGGGCCCACAGCATCAATGTAATTTTTAGTCTAATGGTCTGAAACACTCTGGAACATTCCCTCTAGTTGTGGGCAGATTATTGCCTCTTGCACTTCCCACCACCAGGAAAGAAGACAATGCCTGATAGGTGTCTCTGATATCTGGGTGCAGCACACTGGGAATGCTGATTCAATCCATTTATGGGGTGACATGGAAGATGGCCAGCTCTGTGTGGGTCTCAGAGCAGACAAGGGATCTGCAGTTGGTCCAGGCTCACGGGCCCTTTCACACTGGGTTTGGCACCTATTCCAAACATGGGTTTGCCTTTTCTGCTGGCAAGGCCTCGGCCAGCACCACTGACGGAGGCTTATGAAGTGCTTGATCCATAAACGTGGGGTCCCACATAAAATTACATTGGCTCAAGAGACCAACACTATGCAGCAAAGGAGGTGAATGGTGGGCATGTGACCATGGTGTCTACAGTCCTATCACATACCCCACCCCCACACAGGCTGCTGGACCGACAGCACACCGGCACAGTCTGTTGGAGGTCCAGCTGAGGTGCCATCTTGGAGAGAACACTCTGTGCATATGGGATGCTATCCTCTAAGATGGAGCAGATGCCTCAAGTCATTACATATTATATGGTGCTGTGTTTGCAAGATGTGGAATGTATGGATCCTGGAAGCAAAAGGTGAAAGTAGTAGTGACTTTGCTAACATCAGCCCCAGTGGCCCCTTTGGGGGGTTTGTGCTTCCCTTCTCCACAACTTTGGATTCTAACGTTTCATTGTCTTCATTCTTAAAGGGATAATGGGTCCATCAAGGAACACAGCAAGACCATATTAAGGTCCTTAACAGGATTAAGCTCCTGCTCAGTTACTTTAAAGATCTTTCTCCAAGAGACCAGCAGGCAAAGACAGTAGTCACCATACTGGCAGGAGTAATTGACCCTGACTATCAGGCAGAGGTAGGGCAGCTAGTGGCAGGAAGAATATATCTGACACTCAGGTGATCCACTTGGGATGCTCTTGGTAACTGTTTGCCCAATTTTGATGGTAAATGTAGCAGCAAACACAGCCTGGGAAGGTCATGGTGACCAGTGGCCCATGGCCACTCTCTTTTTAAAAAATGTATTTTATTGAAATATAGTTGAATTACAATGTTGTGTTAATTTCTGCTGTATAGCAAAGTGATTCAGTTATATATATATACATTCTTTTTCATAGTCTTTTCCATTATGGTTTATCACAGGATATTGAATGTAGTTCCCTGTGCTATACAGTAGGACTTTGTTGTTTATTCACCCTATATTTAATAGTTTGAATCTGCTAATCCCAAACTCTCAATCCATCTCTTCTCCCCGTCCCTCCTCGGCAACCACAAATCTGGTCTCTATGTCTGTGAGTCTGTTTCCGTTTTGTAGATAAGTTCACTTGTGTTGTATTTTAGATTCCACATATAAGTCATATCATATGGTATTAGTCTTTCTCTTTCTGACTTCAATTAGTATGATAATCTCTAGGTCCATCCATGTTGTGCAAATGGCATTATTTCATTCTTTTTTATGGCTGGGTAGTACTCCATTGTATATATGTACCATGTCTTCTTTATCCATTCATCTTTCGATGGACATTTGGGTTGTTTCCATGTCTTGGTTATTGTGAATAGTGCTGCTATGAATATAGGGGTGCATGTATCTCTTTGAATTGTAGTTTTGTACAGATATATGCCAAAGAGTGGGATTTTTTGGATCATATGGCAACTCTATTTTTAGTTTTTTGAGGAACCTCCATACTGTTTTTCATAGTACTGTAGCTGCACCAATTTATATTTCCACCAACAGTGTAGGAAGACTCCCTTTTCTCCACACCCTCTCCAGCATTTGTTATTTGTAGATTTTTTAACGGTGGCCATTCTGACTGGTATGAAGTGATACCTCACTGTAGTTTTGATTTGCATTTCTCTAATAATTAGTGATGTTGAGCATATTTTCATGTGCCTGTTGGTCATGGCCACTCTTATCCAGAGATAGGTGTCTGTGTCATCTCTGTAATCTAGCCACCTAGACCAGCAGAGGTGCTAGTTGAGGGCAGAGAGATTCTAGAATAGGTGGTGGAGGACAGGCAGAATGAGTATCTGTTACTGCCTGTTCAATGGCAGGGATGGCAGTTTTTCTTACTAACCTTCCTCTTGTAAGATTCTCCTAGGAAAAGAAGCCAAACAGAATACTGGAAGATTTTCTTCCAGAATTTATTATATGAAGCAAGTGGATCCAAGGGGAGCAAGGAGTTGTCTACACAGGATGCCACGGTGTGTGCCACCCAGATCCCCCTCCAGCTTGTTTCATTCATTCCTCCAGCTGGTAAGAGTGTTGGTGGCAGGTAACCCTCAGAGAGTTCCCTTTCTGGGACTTTCTATAGGATGGAGAGAGCTGCCTTGTGCAAAGTTATGCAGAGGAGAGCCTGTAATTAATACCTCAATTTGAGACAACTTTGGAGGATCACCTCAGCCCCAGAGCTTCCTGTGGGATTGACTGAGACCTTTGTTGCCATGGTATTGCAATTCCAATTCACCTCTCCCCATCCCCAATAAGCCTCCTGCACACAAATCTCTATCTGGGAGTATGATTCTTGGATTCCTGACCTGTGACAGAAGGATTGTGCCAAATTATATCCTACTAGAAATACATGAAATAATAGTTTCATCGCAGAATTTCTGGTGTTGGATACCTTGGTTTTTAAAGTTGAGGATTTTTTTATTGTGTTTATCTAAACTTATGATGCAATATGGTGCACTAGTTTTATTTAGAATTTAAAAAATTATTAGCAAGGTTGAAAATATTCTTACACGTTCATTTGTAAAATGTTTGTAGGCATGACTACTATTGGACCTGGTCTTTATACGTCATCTGGGTCAATGGCCATTTCTTTGTCACTTTCCTACTTCTTTCACATGGCATACAGCAGAAGATTTTGACACATACTGGTCTTGTTTACCATCAAATAAGACACTACTTTGTCCTCCAACTTCGCAAATTCCTAGAAGGGCAAATCCATGAAATTGGCTTGGGAATATGCTCAATATAAATAAGTTATTTATTAAAGGGCTGTAAACATACCTCATGGCTTCTCTTTGTTTAAGCTTTTCAAGCTTGTGACTTCAACTCTTCCAAGGCTAGGCTATTTTCTCTGGATTCAGGGCTACGTATTTTAGGGCTAAATGTGCAGACATGTCACTCAGCATCCATGGCTCTGTACTGGGATCCCCTTCAGACTGACAAAAACTTCAGCTTTTATCTAATTTCATTAGGAAAGATTAAACAATATTAGGATATTTAGAAGCCTTTTCAAAAGTAAGAAATACTTTAATAACCCTCCAAACCGTACTGACATTTAAAAACCTGATTATGCAAAGAACTTCGTCTCTGGGACATGGGATTACTGACTGCCAAAAATAATTCAGTTGAGACCTGGAATCTTTTTTCTAGCTCCAAGAGAAGCGCTGCTAGTAGGATTAGTTAACAGACCTGAATCCCCATTTTGAGCAAAGACATCATATGTGATTAATGTAATATTTGGAAACAGATACCCCATAACTTAGGGTGGCTTAACTTGAGAAGTTCAAATCTTTACAGGCTTATCATAAATAGCACTTTAACCATAATGAACAAACTTTGTATTTATGAATACCTAATAGCTGAAGCTGATGTGCTTTTCGAATAGACTTAAGTCAATGCAAATAATCAGTGACAACACAATGTGGCGTGTTGATTTTTTTTTTTTTTTTTTTTTTGCGGTACGCGGGCCTCTCACTGTTGTGGCCTCTCCCGTTGCGGAGCACAGGCTCCGGACGCGCAGGCTCAGCGGCCATGGCTCACGGGCCCAGCCGCTCCGCGGCATGTGGGATCCTCCTGGACTGGGGCACGAACCCATGTCCCCTGCATCGGCAGGCGGACTCTCAACCACTGCGCCACCAGGGAAGCCCGTGGCGTGTTGATTTGAAAGGTGAAAACAACTTTTGATTATATGAATTCATGATTGGCTAAAGAGCATGCATGCTCTGAACTAAGCTATAAATTCTTAGCTTATCAATAAGGCATTGGTTGTCACTTTAAAAAAATCTTAGAACAGAGCTTGGGAAACCAACAGGAAAAGGTGGTAAGTGGAGTAAAGGATGGGTTAGTCATTCAGAAAGATACCTGGCTGGCAAATTTCAGATTTCAGGGGAAGCTGAATGGGCTCATATAAAGACAGGGAAGGCTTCTCTGGAGAAGTGAGCTGATGTCTTCAAAGATGAAGGGTACTGTTAAGATAGGTGCTTCATGCTTTTGAAAAAGGAGCAGGATGATCTCTGTAAGAGAAGTCACCTTTGAAACTCCTCCCTTGGAGTTGACCATTCACACTCATTCACTCATCAGTGGAAAATTTTTCCCCAAGAGAACCAAATATTGAACACTTCCAGGGTCCCTAGAGCAGTGAAAACTGGTGATTCTGATTACTAAGAAAATTACCAGGAAAAGATAACATCTTCAGTCCAATTTTCAGGAACCAAACAGCCTATGCCCACCCTCACTCACCCTCAAGATATTTTAAAATATAGATTTATATTCTGTGTTTGTTTTTACATATTAAATATGTTTGTCAAAGTGTGTATCCAAAGCGAGGGTTTTTCCCCATGATTATTTTATATTTTAATGATATGGAATGGATTTTATGGAGTGAAAGTCCAATTCAAGAGTCAACTCTGGGACTCTTCTAGCTGTCATCCACAAACTTTATTGTATATCATGGGTCAATAATATTTGCATTTCTAATTCCAGTTTGTCATACCTTCTGAGGCACGGAGAAAGGAAAAGAAGAAATGAGGGTTAACAGCCATTGAGCAGTGCTCAGTTTGCAGACAATATGCATAAAGGATCTTACTTAGTTTTTATAAGCACCATTGCCAAGTAAGTAATATCATCTACGTTTTTTTAGGTGAGGAATCTGAGGCTCAGGGAGATTAAGCAGTGTTTCCAGGGTCATCAAAGTTAGTAATTGCAGAACTGAGACCTAACTGCAGGTTTATTTTTGGAGGCTGCTTTTACCAATAATCTATCCTATAAGAAGATAAAGATATGGCATTACATTATTAATTTGAAAGTGACCTTTGTGACTTTTACTTCTTTTTATCCAAAATATGCCTAGCTCCGTGCTGGGTACACAGTAGAAGACCAACGGGGGTAGGTGAAGAAATGGATAAAGTATGACATTTGGAACTGTAGCTCTCAGGCTCCAGAGCCAACCCCCGGGCTCAATTCCTGGATTCACCACTAAACAAATACGTACCCTGTGGCAAGTCTGTTTATTCATATGGCAAAATGGGGATAATAATACTTATCTTTCAGGGTGGTTGTAAGGATTAATTGAGTTGATGCTACTAAATTACTTAAAATAGTGTCTGGTACATAATCAGTCCTCAGTGAATATTAGTTTTTATTATGATTGATCAGATAGATTCTGTCAGATTGTAGGTACGTGAACTTGGGTAAGCCTCAGTTTCCTCATTTGTAAAATATGGAAAAATAATTTGTCTTGCATGGCTATTTTATTCAGCAAGCATAGCTTTTGTCTGCATTCAGCAGGTATTAATTCACTTAACTTTTATAGCAGCCTAAAGAGGCAGGTACCCTTCTGATCCCCATTTCACAGATGAAGAAACTGAGGCACTGAGAGGGTAAATGTTTTTTTAAGGTAATACAACTGGTAATTAGTTGAATTGAGATTCAAACCCAGACACTCCAGCTCAGAGTTTGAGTTTGTAATGATGACTCAATGCTACAGATGCAATGAAATAATATTTGTAAAGCACCTGTCCAGTTCCTGACACATAGCAGAAGCTTAGTAGGTATCAGCTCTTCTCCCATCTTCTCAATAAATACCTTTTGAAATTCTCATGGAATGCAAAATGATGTGAATTTATCAGCTGGTCTACTTGCTCTCCTAACATGTCCAGGCTTGTGTGATAGCAACATCTCTGTGCTCTTTGGGGGCACCCAGAAATATGTGAACATATTTCTTTCAGATTAGGCCCATCTTAGATCATCTATTCTCTTAACGCGTTGGAGTTCCAGGAAGAAAGACATCAACGTGCACTCATGCGTGTGCAGTGATATCCTGGAGAGCAGCTGTCAGCGATGACTGTTTGCAGCAGAACAGCTGGAGGGCAGAGCTGATGTTTCTAATGACTGAGAACAAGTAATGGAAGTAAGGCAGCCAAAGAGATGGTGCCCGCAGCAGTGCACACCGCCCCACGCTACTGTTGAGAGTTCCCTGATGAGGAAGCCGTAAGAATTCCAGGTGGGACAGTTCTGTGCCATGCAGGACTGTCCTTAGAAAATCAACCTGGATTATTTCACACGTTGTCGGATTTGTAGCATTCTTCACTCTCAGCTACGAAATGCCAGTAACTCCACTGTCATACCAACGACTAAAAATCAAAACTAATCTATGCTTCCACACATTGCTTCCCTGCCGTTAAGAGGTGGTGTATCACCTCTGTTGAGAACTGCTTCTGGTCAGGCCCATGGGGTTCACCTGGGATTATGAGTAGAAGGCTTCATTTTATATTGCCTTGCAGCTTACAGTCAGGGGGCAGCCTGGAAAACCTTAGCATCAGCGCCCCCTGGGAGCTTATTACAAATGCAGCATTTATGCCCCACCCCCAAACTATGACTCAAAATCTGCATTTTAACAAGATCCCCTGTGATTTGCATGCACATTAAAGTTTGAGAAGCATTATCATACTAAATAGAAGATGGGCTTTGGCGTAAGAAGGACGGGATTGAAATCGAGACTGCCTCTTACTAGCTCTGTGACCATGGGAGGGTCACTTAACCTTTCTGGGCCTCAGTTTCTCCATTCTGGAAAAGAAGAGGCTGGCTAACAGCCAGGTGACGCTGGGAACCCTTGAAAGGCAACGGAAGTCTCAAAACTGTGCCCCCATGAGGAGGGCTGCTCGGTGAGCTTGACTGCTTTTCAGAAATGGGTGTTCAGGAGGAGACAGCAAAACCGCTCAAATAGCCTCTGGGCCTCAGGACCTGAGATTTAATCACCGTTGGGGGTTACTTATCCCGTATTTCACTGATCACTTATCAGCTCCAGAGCTTGTTTTCGTGGCTCAGTAAACCCATCTGCAGCCTGGAGTTTCCTCATCGGTGGGAGGTCGATTGGAGGGATGCGGAGGGCAGTGTGGCTGTTGGAACTTCCACGGTGAAAGTGAATAAATTAAAGGAAACCCTGCTCATCCCAGCAGGTCTCTTTATCATGCTCCAGCTTTCGGAAATCTGCATCCTTCTCCTCACAAGACCCCAAGCAGAGGCAGGGAGCTGGGAGCCATCGGTGGGTGGTTGGGGGCAGGGATGGCCATGTCTCTGCCTGCAGCAAGCAAAATGCTGAGGGGGGTTTTGAACCCTTTGTCTATCTCCTCCCCCCACCTTTTTTTTTTTTTTTTTTTTTTTTTTGGCGGTACGCGGGCCTCTCACCGCTGTGGCCTCTCCCGCTGCGGAGCACAGGCTCCGGATGCGCAGGCCCAGCGGTCATGGCTCACGGGCCCAGCCGCTCCCCCCACCTTTTTTTTCTATTTGTTGGGAGTGGATGAGTGGGCTGGAGGGCTAGTGGGAGGGGAGAGGGAAGGGCAATGAAAGTAGGGGAGAGGATCTGGTACATTATATGCAATGTGAGCTGTTCTCTCTCTTCCGTGTTCATTTAAAATTTAGGTCAAAATAAAAATATATGCATTTTGTGGGTTCATAAAACTTCATTTACTGTATCTTTAAAGAAAACAGAAGTAACAGCAATGTATATAAAAGTAATGACTTAATGACTATAAGCAAGACAAAGCAATAGCATTATAAAAACAGCGTCCAGTTCAGTAGCTCCCTTTCTTTTCTCCAGTCCCCAAGTTGTACTCACATTTTGACAGAACATTTGCGTTGCCACGTAAAGAACCACGATCAGAGGAGATGGTGGCTGAGGATAAAAGGAGCCTGCGAGTGGGAGAAGAAAGCTATGGACAGCAACGTGTCACGTGACTAGCTGCAGAAAGGAAGTTATTTGTACCTATGCATATTCTCCTCCTTGCTTTGATAGGGATATAGGTATATATATTAATCAGTTCCTTTTCTCTGCTTTCTCATGCCCCCTCTAGCCAATATAAAGCAGCTAACCCTATACTTTGGCATTTAAGTCACAGGAAAGCAAAGGAATATTGCATCTGAACTAGGAATGAATATTCTCGGAGATAAGGTGACATATGGGAGGCAGTGTCTTTCTTTTTCAGGAGCAGGTGAGTGCATCCTCAGTTGTGTAAGGGACAGTTGTATCACATTAGGGATAACATGATGTTATGTCTTCTGGGGGAAGTTCTAATCTGGGGAAAGACGAATGGACTGTACTGTCTGTGTTCAGCTCAGCATCGTTACCACCCTGTGCTCTGCAATACAGAGGAGCGGGCAGGAACCACGCTTCTTGCAATTCCCTTTCCTGAAAGGTTCTGGCTAGAACTCGTCCGTAAGAGGTTCTCAGGTACAATACGGAAAAGGCAAGGCCGTTCTCCAGAAACTGTCGCCAGCAGGTGTGTGGGCAGCTGCGGGTCTCCCGTGAGCTCCTGAGAATGACCTGCTTCACTGCTGCGGCCGGAGACATTGCAGCCTCCCAGAGACCCAAGAATGTCAGCAGTTATCTGGCACGGCTTCCCTCACCTCTTCTCTTCCCGCTCTCGCAAAGCCTGTGTAAGACTCTCATTTCTATCTGAAATCCTTAACTTCCTATTAAGATCTTAATATACATCCCAGAAATTCAAGGAAAAGTGTTTTTTGTTTTGTTTTGTTTTTTCCCCTGGTGAACCCTAGTTACAGGGCTGAATGTCCTGGCACAGGGGTTGAGCTGTGGGCGTTTGTGTCTCACACCACCCGACAACATCTGGCTTCTGACTGACTGGAACTTTTCAACACTCTGCCCAGCAGTGTTTGTTGCGGTGGTTTCTGTCCAAGTGTCAAGGGAGACATGGTCAGTGGGAGGATAGGAGGGCGGTCTGGACCATCTCACCATAGCTGCTGTGTGGTCTGGGGCCTGGGAAGGGTCAGCCTGGAGTCCCCTGCTGTTGATTACAGTGGTTGTCAGGTGAGTGACCTTGGCTGGCAGTGCCAGAATCTACACAGAGGCAGCTTAGAGTCTGGTCGGCTGGGTGCCCTATGAGTGGCCCCCTGGCTACTCTAGAAACCTTCCTACAGGTAGGGATCTTGCTTCTGCAGTGGGTACCCAGCCTTGGCCTTGGGTGGTCCCACTGGGTTCACTGGGATGGCTGGCCCAGTGTACGTGCCAGGAACCTCTGGCACAGAGTGAGGGCTCTGTGGAAGTGGTCAAGAGCATGGACTCTGGAGGTCCACCGGTGACATTTGAATGCTGCCCCACCACTTACCAGCTGTACGACCTGGGGCAAGCTTCTAAACCTTTCGGCCCTTAGTCTTCTCATCTGTACCGATGGGGATATTCACAATAGCTCCTTCACAGGGATGTTAATCCATGTAAAATGCTTAGTATCTTTGACACAGTTAGTCTATGTGAGAATAAGCATTATTATGACGACACCAAGGAAAAGACGAGTTAGCGCAAAGATGGAACCTTCGGACAAGAGGAGGCAGTTGACATCAAAGGCAGCGTCCCTAGTCCTGGCTGCTGTGGACTCATGTCCGACTCCTGGGGAGAGCAGGGAGGCTGCAAGGGGACAATAAGAGAGAGGTTTTCACGAAAACGCTGGGTGACAGCGGGGGCCTGTGTTCTTGCAGAACTGGGGGGAGGGGAGGCAGTCTCCCCCTTGGCAGAGAACACAGCCCAGCAGGGCAGCGGGAGTCAGCAGAAAGGTGACAGTGCCTGGCCGGGGGTATGTGCTCAGGAGCTGACTGGGCTTGCTGTGGGCTGCATACCAGGCACCCTCGGGATGGCCCAAAATAGCTGAGGGGGACTTTGCAAGGGATCTGAGAGTCTTAAGACCTGGCTTATATTTACATCAGATACCAACCAGTCCCGTGGGTGGAAAGGGCTCTGCTGACAGACAGACCTGGTTTGAACCCCACCTCTGCCACTTACTGAACTGTAAATGCTTGGGTAGCACGGGGCGTCGCATTCACTGTGGAGCACACAGAAGGATTCAGTCCGTGCGTGAATGCATTTAATACCCTGGAACCTCAGGTTCCCCATCTGTAAGATGGCAAGAGTGTAATGACCCCTAAAGCTGATGCAAGGGTTACATTAGACAATTGCCCACAGGCACCTAACGTTCCTAGTGAGTATACATTGCTTCTTTTTTTTTAGCAGTAGGCGGGCCTCTCACTGTTGTGGCCTCTCCCGTTGTGGAGCACAGGCTCTGGACGCGCAGGCTCAGCGGCCATGGCTCACGGGCCCGGCCGCTTCCGCGGCACGTGGGATCTTCCCGGACCGGGGCACGAACCCGTGTCCCCTGCATCAGCAGGCGGACTCTCAACCACTGCGCCACCAGGGAAGCCCACATTGCTTCTTTTGTTTTTAGTAAATATTCGGTGTCTTGCTTAAATTGAAACACAATACATTTGTTGACTGGAACGGATTAATGCTATCTTAGTGAAGAAAATGTAGTCCATTCTACACTTGCCAAAGACTACATCCTTTAAGAGAAGAGGTCATACCTCTTACAGGTGTTTTCCCAATTTGATCAGTGTTTTTCAGAGTCATTCATGACTCAGTCCTTTCTGACAAAAATCAAAATATAGCTACTAGCTATTGATGCATACTATTGACTATTAGGAGAGTAGAAGATTGAAGATAGGTTACTCAGTGATTGACACAGATTATGACCTGACTTGGAAAAGCTATAATACAGGGAAAAAATGGATCTGGAACCAATAATTCATAATATGTAAACACTATACATTATTATTAGGCTTTTTCTTTCTATACACACTTAATGTGCTTTCCAACCAATCCTGTTCAGGCAAGCTTGCAATAATGGAGCTGTTACTTGCTTTCGTGCCCATGGCAGGTCTTCGAGAAATGACCGAATGGTCAACGGGGAAGGGTCTGTTTCACGTCTGGTTCTCTTTGTTCATCTTGAGTCTTCCCCAGCAATCCTCCATGCTGTGCCACTGGAAGCCAGGTACCTAAACATATTAAATCTGACCTCAATTTTAAATCCATCATCAAATCAACTTGCTCTAGTTTGCAGGTGGATCCACTGCTCTCCTATGTTGCAAGATACATGGGCTTTGTTATTGCTGCCTTCTTCACAATCAGCATAGTCTTTGGTTGGCTTCTGGGGGTGGAAATTATATTCTGGATGATTGAAATTGCTTGCTGTTTAACTGTCAGATGGATGGGTATGCCGAATTTTTTGAAGGAGAACAAAGCAAGTATCAAATGTACTGCTACTGCCTTAATGTGACTTATCATGGATCACTACCTGTTTATTGAATCAAAGTGTTTATTTTTATAACTATTTTATAAGGCATGGTATATGGTTTTTTTTTTTTTTTTTTTTTTTTTTTTTTTTTTTTTTTTTTTTCTTGCTGTACGCGGGCCTCTCACTGCTGTGGCCTCTCCCGTTGCGGAGCACAGGCTCCGGACACACAGGCTCCGCGGCCATGGCTCGCGGGCCCAGCCGCTCCGCGGCATATGGGATCCTCCGGGATCGGGGCACGAACCCGTGTCCCCTGCATCGGCAGGCGGACTCTCAACCACTGCGCCACCAGGGAGGCCCAGGTATATGGTTAAGAGTAAAGTCATTGCTTGGAAAGTTTCTTCATTTCTGACATCCTTCAATTCTGTTTCAAGATCAGAGAGAACTTCCCACTCTGCAGAAAGTATTATTTATTGATGTGGGGTAAATTTTCTCTAAGAACAAGCCAGGACTACTTAATCTGAGCAGTACTGAGCATAGGAACCGAATGGCTTGAAGAACAAAACATATCAAAATGTGAATCAACACTGTCAGATGCAAGCTTTTAAGAACTTTAATTGATATAATTATCATTAATATGCAATACGTCTTACAACAAATGTAGATACAATGAGATCAAATATCAAAGAAGTTGCAAGTTTTTCCATCTTGAAATGATGTTGGCTAACTCACCCCCAAAAAGCAATCTGGCATTGGTCTCTTGGTTAGCACTATTACCAATATCAACTAGCACTTTAAAATCAAAGTTGAAATGGTACATTCATTTGCCAAAAAGAGATAAAAGGCAAAGAAGGTGAATCAACGTGCAAATTAGCATCTGGCCCAGTTGCAAAATTCATTTCCCAGATGCGAGGGATTGAACCATGCACCCTTGCAAGCAAGATAAAGGGCAAACAGATGACAGTAAACCAAAATCAACTCCACAAGGAACTCAGAAAACTTTGGGATGGTAAAGGCCAGGTCTACTGCTGTTAGCGTTCAGGTATCCATATGTGTTACCCTAACTCAATAGTCTGTGAGACCTATGTCCTGGGCCATCCTTTCATTCAGGGATGGAAACCATCCTTCATGGTCCCAGGAGTCAGGAAGCGGCATTGGGGGTTAGCTTGGAATTGTAACAGCTGTCTGCATCTAGTTACTATACAGCTGTCATTTCATAGATTTAAGTAAAAACAACACATCAGTCAAACAAGAAACTGAGATTACTTATACATTTATGTAATACTTAAAACGTCTATAAATATTTTTCTCCAGAAATTGAAAACACTGTAGACATGATTTCATTAATCCTCACAACACATTTGTGAGGTAGCATGGGGTGAGGTCCATAGGAAAGCATCACGCCCGACCAAGAAATGAAGACACAGACGTCCAGGGAGGGCAGGAGACTTCATTGGGGCCACGGTAAAAGAAAACAAACTTGAACCCCACTCTGTCATTTGCAATCTGTGACCTAGAAGAGGCTGCTGGCCTCTCTCATGCTCTGACATTCTCTCTAATGCATTATAACTAGTCCGGTCCCTGGAGAGTATATGGTTGTTTTAGATCCACCGGAGCCATTTCCCTTAAGTAGGCCTGAACAGACTCGCTCCCTGAGGTAAAGGACGTCAGTTATTGGCATATATTTCAGGGGTGTGTGTGTGTGTGTGTGAGTGTGAGTGTGTTAAGCAATATTTGTTGAATGCAGTTGTTAACATTTTTGGCCAACTCAAAAATAGAAAAATGCCCTTGGCAAAATAAGGTTCAACCCACTGGTATTTTACACTAACACAACAAGGAGCGTTAGAGCGTTTATGGGAAGCTGTCACCTTGCTGAATGCATCTGCTGATCCCTCTCTTTACCCTAAGGATCTGGAAATTAATAAGAGCAACCAACCCATCAAGTGCTCTTGTACATCAGCAGCCTTGGTAGGGAAAGATGCTAGTTGAGTCAGGATTCCCTGGGAAAAGGCTGGTCCCTCTCACCCAGTATTTATGACTGAAGCAACACCCAGAAGACCACCTCTCCAAAGGTGCTTCATGGACATTTTGTCAACACATCTGTGGCCGAGGGAGTAAAAAAATATATGGAATATCCTGTCATTATCGAATTGTCCTTTGCCGAACCGAAAGCCTATAAAGAGGGTGAGGGTAGGAAAGAGGGATAATTATTCAGGCCAAGCATGGTCAGAAGGGGTACCCTTGGTCATTCCTGGCCATTTTTCTGAGAATGTCCACTTTCTTTGTCCAATTTCTTTCAGAGCGGGGGATTGGCACATCATGGAAAGTGTCACCAGCCCTAATGTCTCTGCCACCAGAGAAGTTTAGCCCAGCATGGTAGCGGCTGTTTTCATGTCAGTACTTTTGCTGGGCCACAGTGAGTGACAGGAGGAGTTGAGGGTCAAGTTTCTGGAAACTAAACAGAGTCATGGCAGCAGGTCCAAGTTTAGAAATAAAATATGATGCAGTTTCAAGTTCTTTATGATAGCATAGGACACTATGACACATTCTGAAACAGAACCCAGTCTATATTTTCTATGCTATGAAATCAGGACATAAAATGCCAGCTGCTAATACACAGGTGTTTCAGAAGGACAGGGTTAGAGCCATGAAATAAAACCATCTAGAAAACACACAGAAATAAAAAGGCAACCATGCATAGCAAAAACAACCCATCCGCCAACAAACTAAATACTTTTAAGATTAAAATTGAACGAACCATTTCATTTAGGTAAAAGTAAAAACCATCACTAACCTGGGGCATCTTGTTTTGTCACAACAAGCATCACCATAAATTAGGGTTTCTCACACTCGGCACTATTGACCTTTGGGGCCAGATAACTCTTAGTTGGGGTAGGCTATTCTGTACATCGTGGGATGTTTAGTGCCTCCATGGCCTCTACCCAGTGGTAGCACCCCCAGATTGTGACACTCAGAAAATATCACCAGGCATTTTCAAATGTTCCCTGGATGGGGGAGGGGAAGCAAAATTACCTGCTGCTGAGAAGCACTGCTGGAAATGGATGCCCACAAAGATGATCAGTTCTTTCTCAAAATTCGTGATGCAGGATTTTAAAACTATGTACCCAGGGGTGTCCATTTATCAAACAGCAGAATTAGTAAGATAAATGTTTGGGAAAAATAAACGGATTAATCACCGTGTCTGTACGGAAAAGCCTCACTGAGCAACTGCAGACAAACTAGTGCCTTTAAAAAATTAACAGCAACAAGAACACCACCGAGAACAACCAGTTTACAGCCTTTATCCAACAGACAGTAAGGCAGTGAACCAGTTGCTTTGTGGGTAGAAAGCAAGGAGTCTACAGGCTCCTTCAGGCAGTGGATGTCTCTGGCAGTTACTGAGGGCTGATCTTACCTTCCCTAATGAGGTACGCGGTGTATGTTACACGCCCCTTCCCTCCCACCCTCCTCAACGCCCCCATTGCACACTCACTTCACACGTCTCTCCCTTTCTTTTCTACAGCTAAACTCATCTCACAGCCTTCTCCTGTGGAACCGCTGAAAGCTTGTGGGCTGGGGTCCCAGCTGCGGTTGACCAGAACAGGCATCCTCAGCAGAGACAGGTGTCCTGGAGGGGAGGCCAGGTAGCAGGCAGGCTGAGATCTGACAGCAGCCTGCTACTCTGCCCCTCGGCCAGCTGGCCTCCCCCAGGGCACCTTCTAGGTTCCTCTTTCCTTAATTAGGCAGCTAAGAAACTGGCATCCAGCTAGCAGAGCCAAGCAGGTGTCCTGTGGGACACAACCAGATAAATTGAGATTAAAAAGGAATCTGAGAAACCCCTGCTTCCTTACCTGCAAACTCCTCCCAGCGCTCATTGCCTTTCCCCTCATTGAGACTTAATGTAATCTAAGAAAAGTTTAAGAAATACCACACACTGAAAGTTCCCCTAAAAGTAACCCTTGACAACACAACTTGATCCCTCTTCCTGTTTCTTCTCGCAGTGGGACCTGCGCTGGGTACAGGCACCTCCACCGTGGCGTCCGGCCTGGATGGCTTAGGGTTGGCCCATGTCAGCTGCATGTCAGACTCCACTCACTTTTAAATAATTTTCTTTCTTTCTTTCTTTTTTTTTTTTTGGTACCAGAAAGGGGAAGTTGTAGCAGCCAGAGGAGAGGGAGGAAAACAAAACAACCAAACCAACAAAACAGGGCTTAGGATTGTCGCTCAATGCACATCAGGTACTTGTTTTAATTCTACTGGATAAGCACTGATAAATAAAGACAGTTATTCCTCATCCCAGGCCACCTTCCTTTGTTAGGAGTCGTCGTACAGAGGATTGTTGTAGTTTCCCCAGGACCCGTAGTCGTGGTCATCCAAGAGCCTTCCATAGGAGGAATGCCTGGTGGGAAGGAGAAGAGGGGTGTGGTTATTTGGAGAAGTTGCCCATCTGCGGACAGCCCCGTGCCCTGGGGCCTGAACTGGGGAGAGGAGACACAATTCTTCACTAGGACACCCCTCGGTAGCAGACGCACCAAGCCGGGAGGCCCCAGTCCGCAAACACCTTGTAAGTTATGACTCATCCACTGGGAGCCCAACTGGCGCCTTCTCTTGAGATCAGCTGGGTCCTTGTCTCTCTCCTTGACCTCCAGTGCTGGAGGAAGAGGCCCCTTTTCCATGGCTATTTAATAAGAAGTAATGGGAAAGGGAAGGTTGCATTCCTGGCATTTTGGCTTAGGTCCTGGACTTCATTTTCCCTGAAATGATAACGACACAACCAGAACCGCTGTTGCTCTCACCACCCCCTCCTGACCTTTATATAATGTTTTATAATCTACAAAGTTCTTCTATGTTCTGTGTTCACTTGATCCTCAGAATAAAACCATGGGCCAGGTATTGTTCATCCTTATTTCTCCGATTAGGAAAATGGGACTCAGAGATGTTAACTGGCATGCCCAAAGTCACCCAACTGAGCTATGAGTCGAACCCCCACCTCCGGGATCGGAACCCAGTTCTCTGAGCTCAGCTCCCTGGAGTCTGTTTAGCACCTTAGCTCAATGGCAATATGGGTTTATCCGGCTTTGCTGGCTCATTCTGGCAACCTGTTCCACAATTAATATTATGTCAAAAAGAAACTGAAATCAGATGCTTATCGCTCTTCGTGTGAAGCCTTTAAGTGGCCCGTCATCCCAGAGTCAAAGCCAAAGTCACTATGATGGTTTGCAAAGCCCTGCAGGGTCTGGCTCCTGTTACTTTTCTGAGCAAATCAGCTACTATGCCAGTGCCTTTTGCTCGGTTCCAACCACACTGGCCTCTTTGCTCTTTCCTCTCGTGACTGACACACTCTTGCCTCAGGGTCTTTGCACTTACTGTTCCCTCAGCTTGGAGCAATTGTCCTCCAGATCTCCACATAGCTCATTCCCTCATTTCCTTACATCTGCCCAAATGTCACCTTCTCAGGGAGGCCTTCCTTAGGAGCTCTATTTAAACTTGTAACTCCCCACCCAAAGCACTCCCTGCTTAATTTTTCTCATAGTACTCACCACCTTCTAACATGCGATACAATTTACGTATTTATTTTGTGACTGCCTCTCTCCTCGAATTAGACTATACATATGGATTATTTGCCTGTTTTGTTTGTTCTTGCCTCTATCTCCAGCACCTAGAGGAGTAAGTCCTAGATAAATGTTTGTGGCAGAAACAGTGATAGGAAAAAATACATCCTGAATATCCAATCTGTTCACAAGGTGGGAGCTTCCTGGAAAGGATTATGGCATTTTAAGAATAAAACCAATGAAAGGATTTGGAGAACACCACAAAATGAGCATCTGGTGCCTCTGAGGTTCAGGCTAGCTTGTGAATTTTGACACCTTGCCACTGGAAATCAGGTAGGCTATCTATAGTACAGATGAACATACCCACTTCCCCTAACTTTTTTCTCAGCTAGATATGAAAATTAAACAAAATGAAAATACAACCCGAGAGGCACAAAAAGCATTTGCTATATACTTCTATCTGTTGCTAAAATAAGTGCTGTCACTCTTCTAAGCTTATTTACATCTGTCAGGTAGTTGAAAAGAGATGCTTGATGTGCTGGCTTCAGACTCTTAGCTTTCAAAATTCTGATTTCAGTCCCGAGGGCTGGCTCAGTTGACCCAGTCTATACACCTGGAAACTTCCACAATATAGTTTGTTTTCCCTGAAGACCCACACTCATTTCTGTGGGTGTGAGAATGAAAGAGGTCACAAATAACACACCACTGATCTACTAATCCGCAGGAATAGGGGAGGGCAGTGTTGGTAAATGAGGTCCCACCCATCCATCGCCAACGCTTCCCCCACACCTAAAACCTCCAATTCCAATCAAATTCTTTAATAGGAGGGTTGAGAAATGGAAGTTATAGACTGAACAAGTAGAAACCTAGGGATTACAAGACTGGAGCTGGGCCTAAGTTTCAGCATGACTTACTGTGACAAGTCTGGCCAAAAGGGACCCAATAAGCACCTTCTTTTACTGATAGGATACTCTGTCTCACCTTTGTATGCTTTCTCACAGCATTTTTATATCTATCATATAATTTGATTCTCATGAAATGTCAGTTGAGCCTACAGATGTATGTCCTTGAATATATGTTTAACTCCCTGTTTCTTCATCTATAAAACGGAGAAACAAAAAAATTGCGTTAGGATTGGTGGGTGGGTTAAATGAGGTAATGCACATAAAAGACCTGGCACATAGTAAATGCACAATAAATGTTGCCCAATATTGCTTTTTAATTTTTATTATAATGAAACTTACACAAGTGCATGACTGATCTGCAAATAAAAAAGGATACTGAGTGAAAAGTGCGCCTCCCTCACTATCTCCAGGAACTCCTGAAACTAGGCCCCAGGCATAGTTATAAAACCAGCTTCTTATATTATAACTTAAAAAAAATGTTATCATGCTAGAGTGGGGTTAAAGGATTAAAAATCTTCTGGGCATCAGGTCTTACTGCTTGTGGTTATTGTAGGCAAGACTATTTGATCAGAGCTATACCTGAATCTGCTGTATTATAAGAGATGTCTACTACACACACACTAGTCAAATAAAGGAAAAAGATGGAGCTTTCATTTTTCTTTGTCTTCTCATTTGAATGAACTCTGAGTTGAGCAAAATACTGGGAAATGAGGGAAGCAAAGCAAGAAATAGAGATAAACCATGTTTGGGAGTGTACTGAACCCGTAGGGCATGTTTTAATGTAATAATGAGCCTAAACAAGAAGAATTGGGTGTGCTGGGATTCAAGCCAGGTTTGGATAAATCCTGTAATACTGTGGAAAGAGGAAGACAAACACATTTTGTGTGTGAGTGTGTGTGTGTGAGATAAGAAGAGAATCATTAATGATCACTTTAAACTATCTCTCTTGGTCAGAACCTCTTAAATCATGGCATGTTTTAGATGGAAATGGTGGAATTTTTCAGATTGGCATTTGTCAGGTCTAAAGTAGGGAAAAAACTCCCACTCTCAGGGCTTCCCTGGTGGCACAGTAGTTAAGAATCTGCCTGCCAATGCAAGGGACACAGGTTCGAGCCCTGGCCTGGGAAGATCCCACATGCCGCAGAGCGACTAAGCCCGTGTGCCACAACTACTGAGCCTGAGCTCTAGAGCCCGCAAGCCACAACTACTGAGCCCACGTGCCACAACTACTGAAGCCCACGCACCTAGAGCCCGTGCTCTGCAACAAAGAGTAACCCCCGCTCACCGCAACTAGAGAAAAGCCCGCACACAGCAACGAAGACCGAACACAGCCAAAAATAAATAAATAAACAAATAAACAAAAAACCCTCCCACTCTCAAGATTAAGAAGGTGGGGCTTGGCCCAAGGGATCTGGAAGACTGTCACTGTGACATACTGGGAGAGGTGGTACTAAAACTAAGGCCTGTTGGCTCTGCACTGCAATGCTGCTGCATTTCATTTCCATCTGAAGAGCATTCTGTATGAATGACATCCTCGTCATGTCAAGGCAGTTTCATTTACTCCGTTTCTTCATAAAGACCGGCACCCAGCAAGCCAGCATAGATAAGTTTTCCATTTGCTGTAGGTTGGCTTCCTTAGACAGTAAACCTTCCGGGGGCAGACTACATCTTACTTAGCTTCTCATTTTCTGAATGTCTGATATGTTGCTCTTAATGCAATGGTACTTTTGTAAATACTTGATAATAACTGCTTACATCCAGTAGCATATAAACAGTACACGGAGTAAATACACAGAGTTTACTTTGTCAGTACCAGCGGGGATTAATATGGCCTGTGGCAATGTGATGACATGGCTTTGAAGCACTCAGTATAGGCTCACAGTCCTTGTAAATCAATGACACTGTGCTTATTGTCACTATTAGCTAAAAGCAGAACCTGAGGGGACAAACTAGGGAATGATTTCTGTGAAGCCCTTGCCTCATTGCTTCCTTCTCAAGTGGTTTTGCTCTAACAAAGCAACACTCCCCACTCCCCACAGTCACAGTTGGTGATGCTTTGTTGGTGACAACTGGTAAGTGTGGTAGTGACATTTGTGGTTTGAGGCCTTCTCCACAACTGTGACAAGGTACCTGTTTTAAGGTAGCTCTAGTATCAATACTTAACGGAACTCAATGCTCTTTGAAAATGAATGAGGTGTTTAACTTTTTTCTGTGCTGAGACAAACATATTTTATTTTTTTATTTTTTATTTTTTTTGCGGTACGTGGGCCTCTCACTGCTGTGGCCTCTCCCGTTGCGGAGCACAGGCTCCGGACACACAGGCTCCGCGGCCATGGCTCGCGGGCCCAGCCGCTCCGCGGCATGTGGGATCTTCCGGGATCAGGGCACGAACCCGTGTCCCCTGCATCGGCAGGTGGACTCTCAACCACTGCGCCACCAGGGAAGCCCGACAAACATATTTTAGAAAACACCTTCTCCTTTATAAGGGTCAACCCCAGCAGGTCTCCAACTTTGTTTATTACTACTCCTTCCAAAGTCCTCTCTTCTCTAGTAAAGTGAGTCTTGCCATTCAATCATTGGTGCTTATTATGTGCTAAGAAGGGGAGTTACAAAGATGAATAAATATGGCTTAGTGCTGGGAAAACACAACTGAACTTGCAGCTCCTTGGTCATTAGCCATTAGGCCTTAGACTCTTAATCACCCATTAGCAAAGCTACTTTGGTGCAGCTGTCACTGTCTCCTTTGTTTTCGTTGGTGGCTTTCTTTTTCTGATTGTCATTTCCCTGCCTGGCTTCTTTCATTTATTCATTGAAAAGTTATCATCGATCAGTCCTTATTTTGGGATTTGGGGAATACTTCAGTGCAGTAAGAGACAGAAATCCCTGTCCTAAGGGGGCTTACATTCTAATGGGGGAAGACACAATAAATAAGACATGAAAAGTAATACGGCAGATGGTAATAAGTACAATAGAGGAAAATAAAGCAAGGAAGGGGAATGAGGGGTTCCATATGGGAAGTGGGGGCTGTAATTTTGAATATGGTGGTCGGGAAAGTCTCACGAAGATGTCATTTGAGCAGACACATAAAGGAGATGTGGATGAGCCATGGGGATGCCTGAGGCAGACCCTACAGACAGAGAGAACAGCATGTGCAAAGGCTCTGGGGCAGAAGCAAACAACACATCTGTGTGGTAGCACTGAACTGTAATTAAAAAAAACTTTCTATATTGGGATGGTTTTAGATTTATAGAAAAATTGCAAAGATAGTACAAAGAATTCCCATGAGCCCTTCACCCAACTTCCCTTGACGTTAACATCTGACATAACCATGGCCCATTAGTCAAAACTAAGAAATTAACATTGTGAACTACCAATTTGAAGCTAAGAAATCTGTGACCATTAGTGGTGAATTTATTTGCCCACAGTTAACCACTGCAAGTTACTGGCAACAGTTAGAGTATCATAATTCAGTATCTTTAAATAATCACCTTTACTTTGAAGGGGCAGGTAAAATTTTATATTTTAAAATCATCTGCCAGTATCATACTGGCAGACACTCATCACAGAAAAGGCCTGCACGTCGGAACACCTGCCTATTTGTCAACAAGTTCAGAGTCACGAGATAACTAGGGGAAGTCTATGGTTTAACAGATTCCCATCGCTTCCCCTTCTCTAAACCTAGTTTCTCCTGATCTGGAATAAACCAACACTGCTGCCGCACCCCAAACTTTCTTACCCAGAATCATTCACTCAGCCAGCAAGTATCTATAAAGCAACTCTTATATGTCAGGTATTGCCAGGGGCTCTCTGTCCTTCTAGTGGAGGAGACTGGCAGTGGACGCAATGATTCCAGTACAGGGAAGTGAATGGTACGAAGGAGGCACGGGCAGCATGAAACTCACCGTGGAGAGGGTGAGGGTGGGAGCTTCCCAGAGAAGATCTCTTTTGAGCTAGACAACTTGGAATTAGCTAGATAAAAAAGAGGTGAACCAAACACCTCTGGCCAGGGATCAGCATGTTCAAAAGAAACAAAGGCACGGAACAGCAGAGCATTATACCTGGGAAACTTTAGAGCCAAGTGCGTTTGAAGTGTTGGAGGAAAGGGTAGAGTAGGGTTACTCAAAGTCTGGTCCTTGGACCAGCAGCACTGGCATCACCCATGAGCTGGTGAGAGCTGCCAGTGCATGGGCCCCACCCTGACACACTGAGTCAGAACCTATGGGGCTGAGACCCAGGAAACTGTGTTTTTAACGAGCTCGTCCACTGGTTGTTTTTTTTTTTTTTTTTTTAAATAAATTTATTTATTTATTTTTGGCTGCTCTGGTTCTTTTTTGCTGTGCGGGGCTTTCTCTAGTTGTGGCGAGCAGGGGCTACTCTTTGGTGTGGTGCGTGGGCTTCTTATTGCGATGGCTTCTATTGTTGTGCAGCACAGGCTCTAGGCACGTAGGCTCAGTAGTTGTGACTCATGGGCTCTAGAGCACAGGCTCAGTAGTTGTGGCGCACAGGCTTAGTTGCTCTGTGGCATGTAGGATCTTCCTGGACCAGGGCTCGAACCCGTGTCCCCTGCATTGGCAGGTGGATTTCTTAAACCACCACGCCACCAGGGAAGCCCTCGCCCATTGGTTCTTATGCACATGGAAGTCTTGAGAATCACTGAGGTAGAGAATCAAGTCAACTAGACCTACAGAACGCCAGAAGCTGACCGGAAAAAGTCAACCTGTAGCTAACAAACACTGGAAGATCTTAGACTTCATGGCTGGCTCTTTATGGGCCTAGTTTTTCAACCTAACAACAACCAGGAAGAATCCAGTTGTAGAAAGTGTCATCACTAGAAAGACTTAAAGCAAAACAGGTGACTTCTACAAAGATGTCCTAAGGGCCAGGCCCTGTTGTGTCTACAAATCAAGATCACATTTATTTTTGTGAAGGGAACAGCCGTGTTGTCTGTCTGGGTTACCAGCACACCTAATTATAGCAGCATCCACGTTGCTGGCGATAGCAGATATGGTCTCCTGCCCAGGAGATTATCTCGTGACTGAACAGTTTTGAGCCAACTTAAACAAAACAGAACTGACTTACTTCACTCTTCAATCATCACTAATTAAAGACAACCTTCTGCTAGAGGCAGGCAGGGCTTTTGCTTTCTTTGAAAGTTGCCCTGGAATAAAGATTTCTCAGAGATAGCTTCTATTAATGAATGTATAATGTGGATGCCACTTCACAGGTGTTTAGAAAAAGCACAATGAAATTGCCAAGATGGAACATGGAAGTCTGCACGTCAACACGTAATTAGAAAACTGAGCTTCTGTGCTGTCTTCCTCCTCCTCCACCTCTCCTCTCTCCTTTGAATCCCTGATGCCTATGGAACGGGGCTGCTGGTGGCTACAGTTTACTGAGCACCTAAGTAGGAAGCGCATGATGACAATTACAACGAGGACAGCAGTTGGCCCTTCCATGGCTCTCACTTCAACCCCGGAACTGCGTGTTTATCTGTATCATAGTTTAATCCTCATAACAAGCCTGAGTTAGGTATTAGTATTCTAGTCCTATTTTACAAACAAGGAAACTGAGCGCAGAGTGATTAATGAACTTGCCCTAGAGTCCATATTCTTTACCACCATGTTATACGGTCTTTCCAGGTCATCTACATTCATTACTCCCCTTCATCTTCAAGACAACCTTGAAAGATAGGTGTTATCAGCTCTATTTTTGCAGGTGAAGAAATGAAGGATCAGGGAGATTATAATTTGCCCAAAGCCACCTAAATAGTAAGTAGAAGGGTCAGTATCGAACCTGACTGCAAAGCCCACGTTCCTCCCTCCACCCTACATTGTTGCCGGCTACAATGCGGGGGTGGATAGTAGAAAAGAGCCTTGGAAGGTTCTGGGCAGTTCATTTTTATAAATTGCATCCAAAAGTGGCTTAGGGGGCTTCCCTGGTGGCGCAGTGGTTGAGAGTCCGCCTGCCGATGCAGGGGACACGGGTTCGTGCCCCGGTCCGGGAAGATCCCACATGCCGCGGAGCGGCTGGGCCCGTGAGCCATGGCCAATGAGCCTGCGTGTCTGGAGCCTGTGCTCCGCGACGGGAGAGGCCACAGCAGTGAGAGGCCCGCGTACCACAAAAAAAGAAAAAAAAAAAAGTGGCTTAGGTTACAGAGAGATGAGGTCCTCCAGGCAGGAGATACCGTGACAAAACTAGGGGTCACGGATCCCTGAAGAGTAGGCGTGTGAAAACGGATGGCTGATCGGTTTTCTGACGCCTTCAGAGGGAGCTAGAATTTAGGAAAGTGGTGAAACTCCTGAGCCACTGTTTAGCAGAGCTCACAAGGAGTGCCCTTTTTCTGGCGGTGAGGCTGCCCTTTCAAGTGGATCTTCTTTTGCCTTTGCCAGGACATCGGCTGGGCCTGGGGTGATAGGGCGTGGTTGCAGGCCAGAAGCTAATGGTTCCCTCATGGGCTGTGATTTCAGTCACTTGCTGCTCCAGCCAAGTGAGCTAAAAAAACCACAGACAACATACTTCTGTCATGCTATTGTTCTCAGAAATGTGGGACAATAGGAATGGAGGAAATTTTCAGCCAAGGCAAAACTCAACCTTAGGTACACACACACACCCATGCATGCACATTTGTCAATTGAGCCAAGTGTGTATTTTTGATGAATGATTAGTGGGGCTTTCCAAGAATCTGGCAAAATAACACGTGAAGGGGTTTTAGCACAGCCTTGAGATTCATGAGAGCTATTAACCTCCTTATGTTATCATTTTTCCAAAATAATTACCAGAGCAGCAGAAAGAGGTTTTCCTTAGGGGGTTTCTAAACAGGGGTCTGATCACTTTATCCATCCTTAAGTTTGTAGTGCCAAAGATAAATAACAATCTTATACTTATACCATGGGGGCCTTTCTACATTAAGAGGGAGGAACTACATTACAGGGGAGAGAAACAATGACTAGTTCAATTTAATCATTCACTGAATTTATCTAGTGTTGAGAATGCTTGGAGAAAAAATATAATTAAAAAAAATTTTTAAATCTAAATTTAAAAAATTTATTTAACTTTAAATAAATTTAAAATTTAAATAATTTTTTTATTTTAAAATTAAATTTTATTAAATTTTTAAAAATTTAAATTTAAAAGTTTAAAAAAATTTTAAAGTAAAATGTTATACAATTTTAATCAGCACTCATTAGAACCAATTTTAATGGTATGTTAACAAAATTTTCCAAATCCAGTAAGTTCTGAGATGGCAGAACTGTGTCTTATGACTGATGTGACCCCATTGCTTGGAAGAGTTCCTGGCACATGGCTAATGCTCAGTAACTATCTATTGATCAGCTGTCCTACTGGCGTTCCTTCCAGCTGACCACTTTGATGATGATGATGATGATGATGATGGCAGTGCTATGTACTTGGGAAGCAGCATCCATTAATCCTTCCAACGATGCTACCAGGTAGTTAAAATTACGGCCCTCATCTTACAGAGGAGGGAAGTGAGGGATCTTGAAGCTCTGTTACATGTCCAGGTGATGGTAGAACCTGCTAGAAAGTGGTAGGGCTAAGATTGGAACTGAGATCTCCCTGCTCCTGGAGTCTGAATTCTTAGTCACTGTTCTAGTCTGCCTGTCTTATCATCAGTGGTAGGCTTCAGGTGGTAAAATTGAATTCTTGCCTGGAGTCAAGAAGAAGAGTCCTGAGGTTATTTTAACATCATTTCTGGCAAGTGTGTGGCGAGAGGGAAGTGTTTCTATTTTGTTCCATACTCTAAGAAGGCATTTTTGGTGACATAGCCCTTTGGAACTCACCACTGGTGATTCCAGAATGTCTCTAAAATTTCTCTGTAAGTTCCTTTCTTTGAGCCCCACCCCAAATCTCCCAAACACAAAGAGAAACTCTGTTACAAAGTGGGAATGAGGTACCCAGACTAGTTCATAAAAGCCAATTTAACTAATAATTAAAATACAGTGTATCTACCATGATAAACTAGTAATTAAGCCAGATGGAAAAGGGTAGCATTCAGTAAGCTATAATTCATAAAACTGTTTGATGCTCAAGGAAATATAGACTTAATGAAGAGAAAGATTGTTTTTTTAATTTGAAGACCTCTGGATCCTTTCATAAAGGCTTTTAGACACAGGTAATGCTGGCACTTTAATTCCGATTTCTCTTTGAAACCTGGCTTTCTTGTTCTTTGTACCTTAGATAGGGGTGATATTACAAGGCACTCTCATACTTGACACCAGTCATTAGATTGATTTTGTTCATTTGTAGAACAAAAGATGGAGGGAGATAAAAGGGAAGGGGGAGGGGAGGGTTCCCCAGTGGGCGCTGGTCTGGGCTGGGATGACAGGAGGAGATGAGAGGGGGCAGCAGAGGAGATGAGAAACTAAATACATGAGCTCCACGTGGGGAACCAGGACACACCTCTTAAGGGAGAAGCACAGCTGTGATGAGAAAAAGTCAAGAGTGTGCATGTGTGCACAACCGTGCGTGTGTGATTGTGTGTTGTTACGTTCAGTTGTGCATTTATTCAATTTATCGAGCATCTTCTTTATGCCAGCCCTGTGCTCACAGATAAAGTCTGGGTCCTCAGGCAGTTTACATTTTTGTGGGGAAAAGAGACAATAGACAAGCAAACAAACATATTAAAAAAACAAATAAAATCACATACAGTGAAAACAGCCAGGATGAAACTAATTGAGGCACTAGGAGAATAAATAACAAAGGCACCAAACTGAAGGGAAATCTCCTGGAGAATGTGACTTGAAAGCCATGTATGAGGAAGAACTAGAAGAAAAACATTTCAGGGAGAGGGACCAACAAGAACCAAGGGCCTGGAGAGACAAAGTACCTGGTGTGTTCTAAGAACTGGATGGAAAGCGTGTGACTGCAGCTCAGTGGTTAACAGGGAGAGAAATGTGTGATAAGCAAGAAGACGTGGCAGGGTGGGTCCATGAAGGAACTCACGCCAAGCTGAAGGGTCAGTTTAATTCTAAGGGCAGGGGGAAAGCCACTGGGGGCGTTTGAGGGAGGGAGTGACAGGTCGAAGTGAAGGAGCTTCCACAGAGATGGGCCTGGCTGTTGGGAGGAGAACGCATTGGGGGGTCAGGGACCAGTTGTGCTCATCATGGTGGCATGCGTCCTCCTGTCCCTGTTATAGGCACTGGGCAGACTGGGGAACCAGACAGCCACTTGCCTTTTGGCATTTTATAGCTGGAAGCACAATCAGTGTGAGTAACGTGGTTCTTGAGAGTTTTGATTTTACAGACGGTAGACGACAAAAGTGGAGGACTCACAGAGTACTGCAACTTTCTCTTTGGCTAAAGAAAGTAAAAACTCAACTACCATCTGTGACCACATTCTTTTCATAAGAGAAAGGATATTTTAAAACCCAAACTATAAGGATATAATCTCTGGGGGAAAAACCCAATTTTGTAGAAAACACTACACTTTCCTTGTATTTTCAACATTTTGCTTTAGAAGCGGTGAGAACCTCCTTCCAGGCTGGGTACACACTCCCACATCAGTGTTCAGAACATCAGTGTTTTGGAACCATTGAGCCTGCCTATCTCGCCCATTTCACAGGTGAGACAAGGTGAGGCTCAGGATGCATGTGGCTTTCTCAGGGTGATGATGTGAGTTAAGGGCAGAGGGCCAAGGCCCCAGTCCCCTCACTCCAGGTTCATTCTCCTTCCATTACATCATCACGCTGTATAGTCCGGATGATTTCTTCTGCTTTGCCAACTTTCAGATACTGCCCCATCTATTCCTGTCCAGGGTGCAGTATGCTGGCCATTTTCACTGCCCTGCCAAGATTTCTGAGAGCTGAGATACTTATCAAGAAACAAGAACTCAGCAAAACAGCTCACAGCCCAGAGCCTGATAAAAAGGAATTCCATTCTTTATAAAGAAGAGGAAGGTGCTGTCTTACCTGATCTTTAGATAGGCTGCAACTCCAAACACCAGCAATACCACAGCAATGACTGTCACCGTAATGGCGGCGATGCTGCCTGGGAAGGAGAAAAGGCACAGACAGAAGATGAAGGAAAGGTGTTCATTCCAGATCATTCTGCAATGCGAAACCCAGGAGCTTAATTCTGTTATCAAAATGTTTCTCAGGGGCTTCCCTGGTGGTGCAGTGGTTGAGAGTCCGCCTGCCGATGCAGGGGACGTGGGTTTGTGCCCAGGTCTGGGAAGATCCCACATGCCGCGGAGCGGCTGGGCCCGTGAGCCATGGCTGCTGAGCCTGGGGACCGGAGCCTGTGCTCCGCAACGGGAGAGGCCACAACAGTGAGAGGCCCGCGTACCGCAAAAAAATAAAAAAATAAAAAATGCTTCTCAGGCTAGGCTAAGTTCGGTAAATGGTCAATATTTATTAAGACCGTTTGGCTGGACTTGAGTCCAGAAAACAGTTCACAGTAATATTTGATAATTTTTTTAAGAATGCCACCAATCTGTTGCTGCTGCTGCTGCCGTCTGCAGGGGTAGTGGATTTAAAATCTCCTGAAGTATTATTTTCTTCTTTCATGTGCTTTAGCTTGTCTTTCTAGCATTTGCAAAATATTGGAAGACCTAGGATGCTTAGTCAAGGGTCATGACAAAATAATGCTGTTGATTTTTTAATAAAGCAGAACCACAGCGTTATATCAGTAGTGTCCACTTCAAAAGGGTCATCTTGGTAGGAGATGCACTAATTTTAATGATGCCATCAAATCAAAGCATTTTAAAAAAACACCTCTTTGGGTCATGTGTCCAGTTTTCAGCCCTGAAAGGTGAATCTGATTTTGTAGAGGATAAAGTCAACTTTGGTGTAGAAAATAAGGTCAAGTCTGGTAGGTAACGCTATGTTTTGTTTGTAGAAATAACCAGGTACAATTATAAAGTAACATGAATGTTTTATTGTGTAGTTTAAAATCTGTTTCCAAAGGCAACTATTAATGGGCAGTTAAAAAAAAAACAAACAAAAAACCCTTTGAGCACATAGCCTTGTAAGAATAACCATACTGCTTCCAGAGATTACTACTTTGGGGCACAATGCTCTTTTTGTGTGAGTTGGTGGCTAATAATGTATATATTTCAGTTTTATTTCACCTCAGAAATACCAAGAATCAATTGGGCTTTTGTCTCCTCATTGTTAAAGTGACTTTTTGGCATTAAAGTTGGTACTAGGGACCCCATTTGCTCGTTCAGGCCACTGAGAAATTATTTTCTACTTCAACAAATGAATGGGACTCTTAAACACATTGGAAAGAGCATCAGATCTGGAGTCTGAATATGCGGATTCAAGTGTGGTTCTCTCATTAGCTGTCTGACTATGGGCTAACTACTAAACCCTGTGGACCCATACACCACTCACCTGCTGTGACAGAGAAGGAAGAGCTGTTCTACCCACCCACATAAGTTGAAGAAAATTAAATGAGGTGCCCTGTGCACCAAGCCAAAGTCCAATCCAGATATACCTTCCTGGACCAGTGCCCATCTTTCATGAACTACATCGCAAAGGTGATGGATCTGTCCCACGTGTTTGGAAATTTACTATTTGTGGATGATTTTGCCACTTCTCCTTTATTTTTTCCCCCTCTCTTATGAATGGCTTTTGTATATTGTCCTTCTCATTAGCCCTTCCACCACAGGAATTAAAGCAGAGCTAAGAAGCAAATGAGTATTAACTCATTAACTCGTTAACTCTTCAGTAACTCCCCCAAAGGTCTGGGTGAAAGAAGGCTACAGGAGACATGCATGCCCCCGCCGGTTATAATTTCTAAAAGGCCAAGGAGGTATTGCTAACATTGAGACTAAGACCACAGTTTGATGTGTCTACACAGACCGACCATAATGTACCATTTTAGAGCTTCCACACTTCTGGACACTCACACGCCCATCTCTTTGCTCCTAGAGTCCTTTAGGGCCAGATTGGTATAATTATCAGTACAGTTCTCTTTCGCTTTTTACTATTGTCAAGGTAGAATTAAGGCACCGAACACTCAAATATGCAGACTGGATCAAGTAGAGAAAGTTTGAGGTCAGTCCCCTTACGGATAACCTCTACTCTGCACTTAGCTTCTCAGCCTCCAAACTGCGCTGAAACTATAACAATTCAAAGTTCACTGAAGCCTCTTAACAGCTCTTTTAAGAGCTTGTGAAATGAGGATTATTACTGCAAGGTAAGGTGATGGGGGTATTTCAAGATTCAAAAAGATACACTGATTGCAATTAGGAGCTTTGAAAACTGACCTTTAAATTTAATTTCCTCCTTTCAAAAAAATGGGAGGAGAGAAAAAATATAGTTGATTTCTCTGTAAGACCCTTCTTTCTTGCCCCAGGATACATTTAATTTAGGAAATCATAGGTTTGTCCTTCAAAGTTTCTTCCCTAACTCTAGGCAGTTGGATCTCCTCCAACTCTGCGATTTACTGGATATATTTAAATACCACCTCTACTGAAGATAAAACAGGCAGTTCCCCAACTCCAGTGCTGTTTTTTTTTTTTTTGAAACAGCAAGTAGTAGAATGACCGTCTTCCTCTCCATGTGACTGGTGGCTGTCTGGCTCTCGGTGTAGACCAGTCTTCAAACAGGGCTGTTCAAGGCCACCCTTCTTGTTCACAAAAGACAGCCGTGCAACAAGAGCTGGAATTAGCGGGTGATTCCCCCCATGGGCCCTTGAGGGCAGCTGAGCAAAGGGGCGTTTCTGAGGGTTCATATTGCCCAAAAGGAGGCCAAAACGTGTGAGGTGAAATAGATGGTACTTAAATATTCGGGCCACCTCCTTAACTATTCTGCCACCTACCAGCTCTTCTCAGAGGGTGCCATCATGGGGGCAAGGGTCTTCTGGAACTAGATGGGCTTCATCAGGCCCCCAGCCTGGGAGGGCTTGTGTCCTAAGCTCGCTTTCACCTCCACGTCAGCTGCCCCTCTCCGAAGCAGCCGGGAAGTTCATGCTGGGAAGTTCCACGCCTCAGGCCATCGCGGTTTGAGCATCTGAGGGGTTTGCTGAGCTGACAGTAGCCGAGGGTAGCAGGACTTTATGCAGGAACCGAAAAGGCCTGATTTCCTCCTTGTGAAAACAAATGCCATTTCCCCCTGAGTTCTGTTTAAACTAAACTGGATACTTTATGAGCTTTTTTTTTTTTCCTCTTAGATTCCATATATATGTGTTAGCATACGGTATTTGTTTTTCTCTGGGATAAGGAGGGTGGGAGGGAGGGGGACGCAAGAGGGAAGAGATATGGGAACATATGTATATGTATAACTGATTCACTTTGTTATAAAGCAGAAACTAACACACCATTGTAAAGCAATTATACTCCAATAAAGATGTTAAAAAAAACCAACAACACGGTATTGCTTTTATCTGTATTTTCATTAGCATTCAGTCAACTCAAAAAATGTATTAATTAATGACTACATTTTGTATGTGTCAGTCATAGGATGGGTTATTACTATAATAGCAGAAATTAAAATACCACTTATAAGGAAAAAAAATAAAGTAAACTGGAATTCCCCTTCTTGTACTTCTTCTTTTGAGGCAAGGCAGGGAGAGGAAAGATGAGGAAGGTGTGGCCAGGGCAGGGAAGCTCTGCCCTATGAGGAAGGTGTGTACACTGGGTGGGCAGTGCCCGGGGGATGGGGGATGGGGAGGTGGCTGGCATTTCTGTCTTCCTCATCTTCCCTGTTGGCACGTGTGAGTTTCAGAATGGGTGTGATTCACGCTGTGAAGCCCTGGAACCAGAAGAAATTAAGAGAGAACAGGAGGAAATTTATATATTTTCTAAGCCGAGATGCCAGAATATTCCACTGTGCCAACACGTTCTGCCTGACCAGAGGGCTGTTGAAGAGCCACGAGCCAAAGCCTCCTTGAAGTCTGGGTCTCTCTGATGGGGTTTCTCAGGGGGTCATTTCCCCCACTTTCATAACAACTCAGAACCAAAAAACAGAACAGGCTAAAGAATGATCTGTTCTACACTTGTGGGTGGTTACTTCGGTCTGGTGCTGGGCCAAGAACGTTACAGCTCCCATCTCATTGAATTCTCTTTATGAGATGAAGAGAATGATTCCCATGTGATGGATGAGCAAGTTAAGAGAGATTTAAGAACTTGATTCAGGTTTTATAAGCTGGTAAATGATTAAGCTATCATTTGAACCCAGGACTATTTCTTAGGCTTTGCATGTTTAATCATTAATATACTGGTGACATCCCTGGCCCTTTTCTCAGCTTGGCCAGCTCCTACACTTTCTTTATGACAACTAAATATCAACCCTTCTGGGAAGCTTTCCTGACACCCCCAAGCAAGTTGTAGTGTTGTTGTGTGTTCTCAGCTCTTTGTGCCTGCTTCTCTTAAACACTCTGTGTTGTATTTATGAGCTTCCCCAGACAGATTCTAATCATATTCATCTTGCATCTTATTCCCCTTCTCCCTGAACTCTCTGCACTGGGCACAGTCTCTAGCCCATAGTGGGTATTTAAATTATTTTTTAAAATGTTGAATGATTAAATGTAATACTTGTAAAAAAAATAAAAAAGATAACTGGCAGTTTTTGAGACCAGTCACTGTGCTAAGAAGGTCCCCAAGCAGCAGTCTCTCCACCTGTCCATCGTAGAACCCCTGCTGCAGGTCTTACCTCAGCATCTATTCCAGTGACTCTACAGCTATGGTCCAACCACCCCAGTGTGGGCTTGCGAGTCCCCATGGACGACTGAGCTGGAGGAGAGTTATTATAGGACTCTCTGTCTGAATAAAGTCAGAAAATATCCTTGAAGTAACCAGAACAAAATCCCAGAAGCTCACGCTTCTGGTTGGACCTGGTCAGACTACCCGAGGGAGAGGGTTTCCCTGGAGGGTATCACTTGCCCTGCTTTGACTCTGTTCTGTGCCCGTGCAGTCCTGGAATAAACTATGACATCATTTACAGGCTCTCTCCGCCGCCCCCAACACCTGCCTCTGTTTACTACGCTTCGGCTAGTCCTTCGCAGACACAGGGCGTCCTCCACACTCAGAGGGGACCCTGCTCCTGTGCAGACTGCCTCCCCATCACTTGTCCTAAAGGTGCCCTCCTGTCTTCCTGGGCTTAGCAATGTTCCCAAACCTCAAATGTTCCCCTGGGGACTCTTCTCATTGAGGGATTTTCCCCCCAGTTTAAACATCTGACCTCTTTGGCAGGATACTTGTCAATCATATCCCAAAATGAGAATGTTAGGATGTGATAGGATGAACCCGAACGACCTCCGAAAGAAAGAGCTCTCTTAGGCTCTTTAAAAAAGCTGTTATCGGGCTTCCCTGGTGGCGCAGTGGTTGCGCGTCTGCCTGTCGATGCAGGGGACACGGGTTCGTGCCCCGGTCCGGGAAGATCCCACATGCCGCGGAGCAGCTAGGCCCGTGAGCCATAGCCGCTGAGCCTGCGCGTCCGGAGCCTGTGCTCCGCAACGGGAGAGGCCACAACAGTGAGAGGCCCGCGTACCGCAAAAAAAAAAAAAAAAAAAAAAAAAAGCATGTGTCTGCGCATGTGCCAGAGGACGGAAGTGGGTGACTGGTGAGGAAAGGGGCTAGAGGGTTGACACCTGTATGTGCCCCAAATCAAATCCCTCTTTATTACACTAAGGAAAGGCTCTCTTCCGTCGTTACAGCAATAGTCTCACATCACAACTCCTTTCTCCAAACAACAATGTAATAAACAACAACAAGAATAAAAATGATAGCAACCGACACTTTACTTGCTCTGTGCCAGGGACTGTTCTATGAACTTCACCTATTTCAATTCAAGTAATCCTCATGAGAGCTCTGTTAGGTGGGTCCTCTTATTATGTCCATTTTACAGATGAGGAAACTGAGGCACAGAGAAACTAAGGACCCAGAGCCCATGCTATTACCTGCTGGGCTCTCCGGCCGCCTGGACCCTAGTGTTAGAACCGAGTCCACTTGCAGATAAAACCCGCCACTCTGGCACATCCCGTCTGCCTTCTGCTGACTGTCCAGGAATCAGGGCCCAACTTGGGGCCATGTGGGGTTTTGGGTCCTCATATGGGTGCTGGTGAAGGTGGGTCAAAGCTCAATGATTCTGGTTAACTGGGAGAAGGACTAGTTAGGAGCAGAAAACAGTCAGTACAGCCACCTAAGAAGGGCCATGTCATTGGTTTCTAGCGTGTGTTGTGGTCCAAAACACTGCTGGGAGTGTCACCTAAAGCTTACCTCGCAGCATATGTAATAGCACAGGATACATGGGGACTGTGATTTGCTTTGGGGCATGTGTCTGTTGGCGTGTGCACGCATGCATGTGCATGTAGGCTGTGATATGGGGGAGAAAAAGTGAAAATGAAAGTCTCCATTTTTGAATACTGTCACCTAAGTGGATCCTAATTTTACCATTATGGAAGGTCGCTTTGACTTCTGGCCTTGAGTGCTGCTTTGATTTTACTCCTGTTTTTCCTCCCACTCTATCCCACACCAGAGGAAACTAAGCTTATCTCCCTTTGACCTCAAATCAATATCACAAGCCTCTCCTGACTGAGCTCCCCGGGCTCCTTTTGAGCTAGGATGGTGCAGGTGGAGAGAAGCAACAGGCAGGGCTCTGAGGTTTCACTACCCAGTGGCGGAGACAAGAGTTAGGCCTGGGGACCACACAGGGGAGTGTAGCATTGAATGGACAGATAGGTGGGTACTTAAGGTGGGAGGTGGGTGGTACCAAACTCTGTATTTCTGCCTCTAACTTGGGGGAGGATGTGTGTCTATAAAAGCCAGAGTAGGGGGCTTCCCTGGTGGCGCAGTGGTTGAGAGTCCGCCTGCCGATGCAGGGGACACGGGTTCGTGCCCCGGTCCGGGAAGATCCCACATGCCGTGGAGCGGCTGGGCCCGTGAGCCATGGCCGCTGAGCCTGCACGTCCGGAGCCTGTGCTCCGCAATGGGAGCGGCCACAGCAGTGAGAGGCCCGTGTACCACACACACAAAAAAAAAGCCAGAGTAGGGAAGAGGTGGGAATGAAGATGTTCTCTAAAGGATGGGCTGAACTTGGACAGACAGCAATGAAATTTTTAGGCAAGAACCAGCTAGATGGAGGTACATATATACAATGGAATATTACTCAGCCATAAAAAGAATGAAATTGGGCCATTTGTAGAGACCTGGATGGACCTAGAGACTGTCATACAGAGTGAAGTAAGTCAGAAAGAGAAAAACAAATGCCATATCCTAACACATGTATATGGAATCTAAAAAAGAAAAAAAAGGTTATGAAGAACCTAGGGACAGGGCAGGAATAATAAAGACACAGATGTAGAGAATGGACTTGAGGACACGGGTTGGGGGGAAGGGTAAGCTGGGACGAAGTGAGAGAGTGACATGGATATATATATACACTACCAAATGTAAAATAGATAGCTAGTGGGAAGTAGCTGCATAGCACAGGGAGATCAGCTGGGTGCTTTGTGACCACCTAGAGGGCTGGGATAGGGAGGGTGGGAGGGAGATGCAAGAGGCAGGGGATATGGGGATATATGTATATGTATAGCTGATTCACTTTGTTATACTGGAAAAACTAACACACCATTGTAAAGCAATTATACTCCAGTAAAGGTGTTAAAAGAAATTAAAAAATAAAGGACATTAAAAAGAAAAAAAAATAAAATAACTGATTCTTCTGAAAGTGTAGCTATTGTTAAATTGAACTTTATAAGTAGTTATGATGCAAAATTGAAACTCCTTTATAAGGCATACAGCTTGCATGCAAATATGATACAGAACTGTTTTTTCTTTTTTTTTGCGGTACACGGGCTTCTCAATGGTGTGGCCTCTCCCGTGGTGGAGCACAGGCTCTGGACGCACAGGCTCAGCGGCCATGGCTCACGGGCCCAGCCGCTCCACGGCATGTGGGATCTTCCCGGACTGGGGCATGAACCTGCGTCCCCTGCATCAGCAGGCGGACTCTCAACCACTGCGCCACCAGGGAAGTCCCCAGAACTGTTTTTAATCAGCACAATCCAAGTTTGTCTCCATGTTAGTCCTCCTCTCTGCTGCCCCATCCCCTCAAATCTTTAAATCATTAAAGTACTGCTTAATCATTTCTTCACACAGTGGCAGAGGTAAACTTTATTAAAATTAGTCAAATATGACCACAATTGGAATCTTTTACTTCATGTTTATACTATTTTTTAAAAGCTAGTTAGTTTGCAGGATTGGTCAGTGGGCAGACTTGGGATTTAAACTTTGGGCAGGATCCCTAACATCTATACTTTTCCACTTCCTGTCATCAGAAGCCCTGGTTTGGGGACTGGCTTTACTTTTATCTAAAAGCATTTTACCTACTTGGGTAGCATATAGTTAAAAATGTATACTAGAAACACAAATCTCTGTTGAGATAATAAAAGATTTGCATTCACCCAAGCAAGTGTGTGTTTCTTTTCTCTTCATTTCTCTCTCCTGCAGGCACATCAGCTGTACTTTAAGGATGCAGGGAGCACAGGTTTGTAACCAATGCCAAACGGGGCACACAAGTCGGCACAGTTCCTGGTTACCATGGTTTTAAAATTTCCTTACTTCACTTACAATCACAATCTTTCCCAACACAAATGAAGCCTCGTTCCCACCTGGAATTTTTTTTTTTTTTTTTTTGCGGTACGCAGGCCTCTCACTGTTGTGGCCTCTCCCATTGCGGAGCACAGACTCCGGACGCGCAGGCTCAGCAGCCATGGCTCACGGGCCCAGCCGCTCCACAGCATGTGGGATCCACCCCAACCGGGGCACGAACCCGTGTCCCCTGCATCGGCAGGCGGACTCTCAACCACTGCGCCACCAGGGAAGCCCCCACCTGGGATTTTTTATAACTACCTGTTTAGGTCGCCCAACCCCAGCTCTCCTTTGACACCTGTAATATAAACTAGGCTGGGTTTCTAAGAATAGCAAACAGTGCCCCTCATCCCCTTTCCCTATAGCATCCTGACAAGCTGATGGCCACACAGCAGCTTCCCATCAACATCACGTCAGGGAGCATTCCTCTCATTCAGTGCTCTCCAGACCAAAAGGAGCCCACGGGGAGTAAGAATTCTTCCCGAAACAGGGGTGACCCCTACATCTGTATGCTATTAACAGACTCTCCTTAAAGACTGAATTCAGTCTTGGCTCAACAACATTTCTCAGGGGACATCTCTAGTATTGTGCCAAGAACAGTAATAAAAGCATTAAGAAAAACAATCGTGGTCATAGAAGTCTCAGTAGCCGTCCTTTACTGCAGTTCCCTGTGCCAGGCACTGAGCTAGGCAGAGTCAGGTAGGTATCTCCACTTAGGAGTTTAGCAAAAGCAGTTAACAAAAATCTATTCAACTGGTTAGTATGCAGAAATGGGATTCAACCTCTGAGGCTGGATTCCCCAAACATATGCTTCTCTACTTTCTGTGACCAGAAGACCTGGCGTGAAGACTGGCTTTATACATGCACTAGCTGAATAGTCTTGGGCAAGTCGCTTTACTCCTTCGCGCCTCTATGGCCTCATTTGTGTCCCTATCTCTACCTGTAAAGTGAGAATTCGTTCAATCATTCACACAACTGATGTTTATTGTTTACTACGTGCCCAACTTTGATGAATCACTTGCTTCCTCTCAGAGTGCTTTTACAAATTAAGCAGTGTATTTAAAATGCTTTGTCCATCATGAAGTGCATTACAAAAGTCTCAGTCTCTGGGCATCTCTTACCCATAAAAACTCCGAAGCCAGGAAGAAACTTGAATCCAGAAAAGATCTGAGCCAACCCTAGTATTCGAAATGATTGCAGATCTCAAGCTCAAGTTTTGCTTCCAGCCTGATCATGACCAATGGAATAATGTAATTTTACTGTTGAAAGGAAATTAAGAAGGTTGATTGCCTCTAACCCCTTCATTTTACAGATGATAACAAAGAAATTAAGAGATTTGGTTGAGATCAGACTGCATCAGTGGCAGAGCTGGGACTAGATACCTTTGAATTCCTGGTTTGCCTTCTTTTATATTTTCTACCTCTTGGTCTTATCCCAAGTAAAAGCCTTAAGGCACTGATAGCTGAGGCAATAAACAAAGACAAGACCTCATCCTCTATGTCACGACAATGTTTTCAAAATTCAAACATCTCTATATCACTCTCATGATTTTTGCCATGTCCACATCACTGATACTATTATTTTCTTAATATCTGTCTTTAAATTATTTTCTTTAGATACTGACTACATATAGCCACACCCTAAGCAATGATAGCTGTGAAATCATGAGTTTGATGTGCTATTTTAGTTTTTTTAAAAATTCATATTGAAACAAAAGCATAGATTTATTAGAATGAAAAAAGGTTCATCCTCTTGCATACTACCTGTGTAGGGACTTAAATCATACTTTTGGGAACACTGCTCCCACGAACCAAATATTCACAAAGAAACTCGGGGTGAGATGCTGGATTGGGGGTAGATCACAGCCCTCAGATCCCCTGGAGGAGGCCACGAAGAATGGAGGGCAGAGAGTCGGGGTCATCAGGGCCAGTGTCAACACCTGTCACTACTTTAGGGAATGTGGAAGCTTCATGAATACTGCTTCTTGGTGGAGGCCAAAACAGGGGAAATGTGGCACAGAAGGGACAGCTGTCCTGACTTACCCAACCCCCGGGGTAGCAGTGCAATGAACAGAGACTGTATTTCTAAGACCATGACGCTAACTAAGCCCTGATGATTGTCCCTAAACATGCTTCGTGTCAGTCTCTGCTGCTCATTCTTTCCTGCAGGGCAGATTCACAGTGCCTGGCTTTATAAGCCTATAATAACTCTTTCAAAATTACCTTATATAATAAATGTAATTCAGCCTGGGATGAATTATAACCTGTTCTGGGCTGAAAGAACCACACCTTGGCATGAGTGGGGATCTCAGCTCTGAGTCAGACCTACCCTAGACCTCTTGAGGGATGGAGGGACAGTGTTGGAGAGATTTCTGGGGAATAATTAAAAAAAAAGGTTAGAGAATCCCCTCTACTGTTTGTCCTGGATGAGGAGAAGTCTCCTCCTCTTGTGAAAATTCTGATCTATAGTGTGAGTGGGTGAGCAGTATCATGTTAGGTCATCAAATCCTTTGACTGAAGGACAAAGATATTTCTATTCAGGAGTCAAATCAGAAAGAGGAAAAGAAATCCTGACATCTCTCTGCTATCGGAGTATCTTTAATGCAATTAGCCTTGAGAGTATCAAAAAGATACTGGAAACCCTGAAAACCTGGGGGTTTTCCAGTTGGGGACAACTAGCTGTATGGCAGTGGGAAGGAGGAGGTATGTGTAGGCTGAGAAGTCAGCCTTTTGTAGCCTCTGACTTTCAACTTAAGGGGCCAAGTTGGGGATCTCAACTCTGAAGTCATCCCTTTGCAAATTTCCCCACAGAGAGGGGAGAATTATGTATCGCAGGTGCCATTTACCTCCACGAAGACAGAAAAAGAAGGTGTTTTGGTTGTTCTCTTTAGTATTTCCTCTATCTCTTCAGTATTCCAGTGATGAAAATGAGACATGACCACAGATAAAACAATACTGAAGGGGAAAATAAACCAGAAAAATTCGTATATGCCCTTTTTGAGACTCATCTAGCCTGCAGGTGAAGGCTCAGGCCCCTTTGAGGCTTATCAGCCTTGGCAAGTAAGGCCTTCCATGCTGGCATTTTCTTGGTTCCAAGGACACGGCAAGAAGGAAGGGAGGAACTTCTTAGGGCCCAAGACAGAGTCCTAACCCTGTTTGCAATGATAAACTTGCAGTGTGCAAGTTTATCATTTTTTTGTCATGGAAAAATGACTCTCGCTGGGGAGCAGAGAGTCAGTTTCAGGTCACCTGTCTCAACATCTTGACAAAGGGCAGTGACACTATAATTCCTGCAGCCCAAGGACTCGGGGATCTCTGCAGAACCATTAGTTAATTTAGCTTTGCCTCCATGTAATTAATCACCTAGGCAAGGTAGGAACCTGCTTTTGGAGACTGTATTTTACCAAGCTTTAATCCCAGACTCAGGATCCCAAGGTTTTAGAGTTAAAAACTTTGGAAAGAAAATAATTTCCAAACTTTGATGCCAGTTAGGGGAAGAAGGCAAAACTTCCAGCTCTTAATCCCCCACCCTCAGGTGCAAGTGGAGCCTCGGCAAAATCCTGTAAGCTCAGCTTTTGTATCCTCCCTCCTCCATGATTTATTTTCTCCCAGCTAGAAATCTCTAGTTGTATGCACTCTTTAACCCGTATCTTTGGATTTTCCAAGTTTCATGAAAGTGCTACTATTTCCAATGTGAACATAGTTACTTTTCTCTTTCACACTTTTTGTATTATCCTTTTCTGTATTGTGTTATAGGCAGGTGCTAAAATGGATCTTGATTACCTAATACTTACAGTAATAATCCTTTTGGGAGTCTTGAAGTGTTGTCACCAACATTTTATTTTTTCAAGTTAAAAAAACCCAAAGTCTAGAAGAGTCAAATTCTTGTTGGTAACCACACTGAGAATTAGGGACCCAACTGTAATAATAAGAGCAGCCAACATTTATTTAGTGCTAACTATGTAAGGGACTCTTTATATACTTGTCTCATTTAATTCTAAAAAGAATCCTATAAGGCAATTATAGTACTATTATTACCCTCATTTTACAGATGACGAAAATGTGACACTCACTGATGAATAAACTTGCCAGGTCATCCATCTAGTAAATGGCATTGGTGAGATCTGAACCAGGCAGTCTGATGCCAAAGTTCGTACTACAAGTAACATTCTTACCCTCCTAGAGCCTGGCTTTGAAATGACCCCATAATTCCACCAAACAGAAATATGGCAAAGTGTTTTTGATGGCCCACTTCATGGACTTACTGAGATTTTATGACTTTAACCTAAGTTCACCTTGAATTTTGAGCCTGTGTTCTATCCCTGAAGGCCTGTGGGTCTGATGATAAAAGCAAGATACTGTTAAATAAAACTCTGTCTCTTACTGGCCGATAATTTTCTTTCCCAGGGCCGGAGGACAAGGCATACTGAGGACAATATCAACTTAGTATCCATTATGTGTTCTCCTCATGCAATACTCCTGACTCAACCCACTTAAGGGGGGAAGTTCTAGAACTTTTTCTGAGGAAGACAATGGGTTAGTGCTGATCTGGTCTCACTTTCCTGTTATTGTTTTGAACAAAAAAGACATGCTCTTCTGAGTCAGAAGATTACAGTAAGTTCAGTCTGGATATGGAATCGGGAATATTCCAACCAGTTTTCCCAGTGAGCCAAAAAGCCATAGATTCATTTATGATATCAGCAGCTGTGCTTACAAGCTAAATTCCACTTCTCAGTGAAGTATTTCCAAAATCACTTTAGTCATATGTGACTAGTGAAAATATTTGAAGCAGGAAAAAAAGAAAGTGTTCCATGGAGACAAACTCTCTAAATGTAATGAAAGGTGAGACAAAGTATCTGATGGAGTTGCATTGCTACTAGATAACAATACCAGTGGTAACTAGCTGATTTTATTACCTTGCCATATATTTTTCAAAGGATATTTTGGAAATATTTTAAAACCAGATTAAGATTTAGGCAGTAAAAGTAAACCAAAGGAGAAATAAAAGTAGTAGAGACAAGAAGTTAGAATTATTTTTTACCTGAAATATTATCTGACCGTTGGAGCTCCTCATGGGAGTTTAGTTGGTGTAAGCAAGCTTAGAGGTTTAGTTTAAGTTTAAAGAATTGGGCACAAAAGAAAAAATGTGAGTGAGGATTTATAATCCATACGCTTATCAGCCTTGCAGTCCATGTGGACCAAAGACAGGAGCCAGCACGAGGGGAAAAGAGAGATGTGGTGGGATATGGGAGCTTTGACATGAGAACAAGAGTGAAGAGAAGTGGGTGAATTTGGGACCTACTAAGAGTGCAAACCAACAGCTCTCAGTGATGGAAAAAACACAGAGAGGGAAGGAGGATTGGACTAAAAGATGTTGGAACCATTCACTGTTAGAGGCCACGCCTGGGCATGTCATGATTTAATATTTGTAAAACTGAGTCTAGGATAGATACAATATTTTTTAGGATTATTGCTTTCGGATATATTTTGGGCAATCTGGAAGAATATGATCAATAAACGTTTAATGTTCTTTTACGTTTTTTTGTTAAATCCTCATTTCCCCCTTTAATATATTTTGAATATATCATCAAAATATAATGGTCATTAACTTACTATTGTATTACTTACAATACATATATATATTTTTTATTCCTAAAATCTTTCTATGTATACTTTAAAAATGATTCTTCCCCCTTTTCTAGGAGTTAATTCATTTTTCAAATCTATATCTATCCTAAGAGTTGGTCTGGAATAAGGAGGTGTTTTGACAGCTGAAAGTCCCTTGCAGGTATGGATGCAGAGAGGATTAGATATCTGTGCCTGCCTGGTGTCCTTTCTTTCAGGGTATTTATTAGCACACTTCATACTGAATAAATCTGGAGTCAGACTAGCAAATTAAAGTTCAAAGGCCTTCACCCATTTTCACAATTATGAGTCCTCCTCTTTGTAATGGAAAGCATAGGACAGTATAAGACCAGGGGCCACTTGGATTTTACAGACAAAAGAGAATACCCGGTCTGCAACAAGCCGAGTGACTATAATTTTAAAGTTTGCATATGTAGGAATTGGGGACGGTTCGAGTATAATTTGGTGTGCAGTATCAGTTCATCCTTTAAGCATTCACACGGCACCATTCAGTTCAGTTCAGGACGTCACAAACATACTGTAGTCATAGCTTCTGCCCTTGAAGAGCGCTGATTTAATAACCCAGACGATCCATATTTAACTCATCACATCTCTCTCTCTTTTCCTTTAAAAGCAAAACAAAAACTGAAAAATGAAAATGAAAACTCGTCTCTTCTGCACAGCTGCTCTTGGATGGCTGTGGCTACCACCTGCTTCTCGTCGCATCGGGAAGCTCCACCCCTCAGGCCCAGCTGGCAGCCCTGGGCGTTTGACAACATCCCATGTGGCTCATGTCCACAGCAGGTCTGGAGGCCGTAGGTCCTTCCCAACTTTTCATTTCTACGAATTCAGCTATAACGGGTACAGTGGAAGGAAGACCTGACTTAGGGTCACTCAGGAGAACTGAATTTGAATCCTGGCCTGGTCACTCAAGGGAGGACTTAAGTCACTAAACCTCTCTGTGCCTGTTTTGTCACCTACAGCAGAGATACGCCATCCAGCTCACCTTGCTGGAATATTCTGAAGATTAGATGGAGGGCTACCTGTGTGAGTCACGAGCCCAGTTCTTAGAACATGTATATTCTCAGTAAGCCTCATATGAATGTGAATCTCATTCCTTCTGCCTTGGATAATTCTAATAAACAATTTTTGTGGTATGATAAGCCAACAACAACAACAAAACCCCTGGAAGATTGTCTCTCTTGTGTTCAGTTTATAGTGAAGAGAGCTTAAAGTCAGAGTAGCTAAATGACATGGTCTGTCAGTGACAATGGCCAACTGGAAACCAGGTATAAACCGGTCTACGTGTTACCAGTCCTGAACTCCCTGCAGTTTACGTCCATGTATTCCTGCCAGTTGAATATTCTTAAGTATAATTCTGAACACGTTCTGCCTCTGATCAGAAGCCTTTGGTGACTATCAATGGCTTGTCAAGTAAAGTAAGTTGTCTCATCCTATTACTCAGGGTCCTCTAACACTTGTCCTGAAATCTTCCTTCTGGCTTCTTCTGCAATGTCCTCTTCCACACATCCTGGGATCCAGCCTGGGATCCACAGGCTACTTGCCATGCTGTGTACACACGACACTGTAAACTCCACAAGGGTGGTGACTGTCTCATTCATGGCCAAATCCCCACTGTCTAGCCAGATACCTGACTCACAGTGAAAGCTCAGTAAGAGTTTGTTGAAGATGATGGGCAGTCTTCATTATGATAAACACAGTAACAATGATAACAGCAATCACAATAGCAAAATAATAACAATAATGATGATGCCGATGATAGCGGTAAATAATAGTAAAATAACAAGCATAGACATCAACAGAGTCATTGCTCAACAGCCATTATGCTGTACATAGACCCTCACCGGGTCTCTCCGGTGAGGGTGTGGTGAGTGGTGAGATCAGTTACAGGGATATTTAGTTTCTTATCTCAACTAAACTTTTTAATAACCCCATCATTTGGAGACTACCCTTATCCCACTTTATTGGTGAGAAGACCAAGGCCCAGAGAGATTAAATAGCTTCCCTGGTACTGGCTGATTGCCTCTTTCATACATTTATCCAGCAAGTGTTCTTTCAAGTCTACCGTGTGTCGGGCTCTGTCTCAGGGGTTGGGGATGTAACCTACATCTTCCCGTTCGTGAGCAACGTCCTTGCTTTCATGGAGCTGACAGTCTAGTGGCAGAAAGCAGACACCGACTCACCAAATAAATGAGAGAATGTCAGAAAGGTTTAAGTGATTACAACGAAAGTAAAGCAGGATAAAGGGATCCATGGTGATGCGATTACTGTTTCAGAGAGGGGTATGAGGAAAGGCTCCTGAGGAGATGACAGCTGAACAAAGTCCTTCCTGATGAAAAGGAGCGAGCCACTGAAGACCCAGCAGGAAAGTGTTTCAGGCAGAGGGAATGGTAAGTGTAAAGGCCCTGGGGCAAGAGTGTCTGCGGTCTGTTCAAGAAGCGGTAAGATTGCAATGTGTTTGCTGGTGAAAGTGGAAGCAGGTGAGAGCATTGCGGCAGGGCGGGTTCCGAGGGTGCTGAGCACCGCAGGCATGACACAGACTTGAGCTTTTGCTCTGATTCAGAAGGGCAAGCAAATGGAGTGTTAGAGCTGAGGAGGGACAGGATCTGTCCTGGGTTTTGAAAAGGGTCTCTCCGGCAAGGGTGCGGTGAGTAGTGAGATCAGTTACAGGGGTATTAAAGTCCCACATGTGAGAGAGGACCGAGGGGTGAGAGGAAATTGGGTTCTGAGGGACCAGATGCAGTGTATATGAGAGATGAAAGGAGTCTAGGATTATCCCACAGTTTCTGAGGGAGGACTGGACGGAGGTGTGAGGAAATCAGTAATTCATCTGACCCCTATGACATCTGAAATGCCTAAGAGCCACCCAAGTGGAGACCATGAGTTAGCTGACAGCTGGGTGTCGACATGTCTTTAGTTCAATGAAACAAAACAGGGATAGAATTTTACATCTCCGGGCTATCAGCATGTGGATGGCATTTTAAGTCACGAGACGTGATGAGGTCATCTCAGGAGTGAGTGTGGGGAGAAGAGGAGAGCGTGCGTGTGGAGAGCTGGGGGAGAGGAAGACAGTGTGGGCCCTGGGGTGCTCCAGTGTAGGAAGGTGAGGGGGTGAAGTAAGGCGACAGACACTGAGAAGGAGCAGTGTGACGAACCAAGAGAGACTGTCCTGGAGGTCAAGTGGAAACAGTGCTTCAAAATGAGGGCAGGGCTTCCCTGGTGGTGCAGTGGTTGAGAATCTGCCTACTAATGCAGGGGACACGGGTTCGAGCCCTGGTCTGGGAGGATCCCACATGCCACGGAGCGACTGGGCCCGTGAGCCACAACTACTGAGCCTGTGCGTCCGGAGCCTGTGCTCCATAACAAGAGAGGCCGTGATAGTGAGAGGCCCGCCCACTGCGATGAAGAGTGGCCTCCACTTGCCACAACTAGAGAAAGCCCTTGCACAGAAACGAAGAGCCAACACAGCCAAAAAAAAAAAAATAAATAAATAAACAAATGTGGGGTTTAAAAAAAAAAAAAAAAAAGAAAAGAAGAACAAAATGAGGGCAGTGACCATCCGTGTCAAATGCTGCTGCTAGGTCGGGTATGCCAGGACTAAGAATTAACCCTCAGAGCTGGCAGTGTGGAGGGTACCAGATACCCCGACCAGAGCAATTTCCGTGCTTGCAACTGCGGGCTGGATTCTGCACCCAGGTATGTGCAGCACACAGGTGCCTGAATCTCCCCTGTCCTGTCTTCTCCTCGGGCCGCAATTCCCTTCATCTCCTACAACTCAGTTCATGTGCTCCCTCTATCATGAAACCTTCCCTAATCTCGCCAGTCAAATCTAACTCCCGTAACATTTACCTTGTTTTTGAATTATTTATTGGTGACTACGTCTGGATATTTGCTGAATGGATAAGTCCTTGGATTATAGAAATATGCTATGTGAACTCATACAGAATAAGACAATATGCTCAACAAAAGTGCAGTATGATTACTGCCACTATTAAGGCAGCACAAGAGTCTCTAAAACAAAAACATCTGCAGATAGTCACCTATGAGCACAGTGTCACAGGGTGCTGCCTAGTCTGCTGGGCTGATGGTGGAGCAGTGTGGCAATGCCGGTGCTTAAAGAAGACCCAATGGTGGTTTAAAGGATTTGGGCTCTGGGCCCAGCTTTACCACTGACTGGGCAGTGTAACCTTGGGTGAGTCACTCCAAACTTCTGGGATGCAATTTCTTCACCCTTGAAATGAATAGATTGTATCACATCTGCTCAAAGATCCTCCCACCCACTTTGGTTCATTCTCAGATCAGAAACTGAGTGGTGTTAAGAGTTACTTGTGTCCTTTCTTTTTACTTAAACTGTAAAATCTCAGAGGACAGGTCTTACGCTTATTAATACTTCTTTGCATCAAACACTGGGACCTGGTGGATGCACAATAAATATTCTTCGATTTAATAGATCATAAGGGATGAATCCCCTTGGGTCTATGAAATGTACACTGGCCATACTCAGTGATCTCCCTCTGACCTGTCACATCTTCCTCTCAAGTCAATCAACCTTTCCTTCATTCATTTACCCTGGAGTTCTTACTGGGGGCCATATTCCCTAGAACTATAAAGTTCTGGTTCATGACCCAGCTCTGTCACTAATTTTGTGTCTCTTAGCCCTGCTGGCTTTGAGTTGAGGAAATCAAGACACATGGTCTAAAACACAAGCCAGAACAGTGGAACAGGGCTGTCTTGGATAATCTAGCCCATGAAACTGAGGGACTTGGAAAGAGTAGTAGGTTATGCCATATTAGGGAGTCTCTTGCATGCCAAGCTCAGAATTTGTGCTCAGTATATTGATCCACCATGTCTACGGTAACCTGGAGGGGGCAGAGGCTGGAGGAAGGGAAACCAGTTAGAAAACTGAAAAAAGTAGTGCAGGTGGTGGTGAGGTCTGAACTAGGAAAGGGAAGAGATGGGGCCACTGCCTCAAGCCTGTTCTTGGATGGCACCTTTGTTAGGGACAGACCTGAGGACACTGAGTCAACACTTAACTCTCCTCCAGGTACCGCGTCCATTCTTGAGATATTCCCTGCATGCTGGCAGCATGGAAAGTATCAGACAGAAAGTGGGGATGTGGCAGAAAGTAAAGACAGAAAGTACACATCTAAACACAGCGTGCTAAGTACTGGCCGGAGGCGCAAAACAGGGCGCTAATTGGGGACGGGGCTACGCAGAGAAAGCTATGTTTGGACTGCGAGTGCCCGATTCCCTCCTTTTGCCTCCCCAGATCCACTCTCCACCTTTCTCCACTTTGCTCTCTGACTTGCCCTCCAGGAGGCTGAACTGTATGCACCACAACGGGCTTCCTTGTCCTTGGCTTCAGGCTGCATATCAGAGTAGGGGGGGAGAGGGAGGGCAGAGTATAGATTCCCTTCACTTCCAGAGGTTAACCTTGAGTTAGTTGTGTCCCTCCCCCAAGAGTCCCTACTCCTCCCAAGGTGGTCTATTCTACAAGACCCTCCTTCTGGGTTCTGGTTACTGTTCTCTCCTCCTAGGTCTGACTCATGACAGCTCTGCAATTATGATCCCCTGTGGTTTTCTTATACACCAGCTGTACCTTTGTAATTCATTCCTTTATCCCAGTTTGATTGCATCTGTCTCTCTTGTTGGGACTCTCACTGATACACACTGGGCCTTTGAAATAAGAATTTGCAATTCTTTGGGACCTTCTCCCTTAGTAAACTGTGAGCTCTTCCACGAGGAGTTATGTCTTGTTAATCTGAGCTCTGTTTCTCCCCACCTCCACTGCTTACCAGAGTTTCCGTTCATAATGGTTGTTTATCAATTATTTGTTAACAGATGTTAATTTCTCCTCAGTCACAGCCATTTCTTTGACCCCAGCTGGTGCTGTGTGGCTCAGTCCCAAATGCTCCCCTCTGAGTCCATGGCCCCTGGCAAGATGACTCAGGCGAGGGCCTAAAGCTCCATTTTCCCCTTCACCTGCTGGCTGCTCTCACTGTTTCTTTCTTTCTTTTTTTTTTTTTGCGGTACGCGGGCCTCTCACTGTTGTGGCCTCTCCCATTGCGGAGCACAGGCTCTGGACGCGCAGGCTCAGCGGCCATGGCTCACGGGCCCAGCCGCTCCACAGCATGTGGGATCCTCCCCAACCGGGGCACGAACCCATGTCCCCTGCATCGGCAGGCGGACTCGCAACCATTGCGCCACCAGGGAAGCCCTCACCTCACTGTTTCTTAATCAAGAGGCCAAATGTTCCTACTAAGGCCTTTTCCTGCCCAATGCCCTAAAGTTTCCAGACTTCACCTCAATGTCAGATGGATGTGACCTCAGAAAAGACCCTAAATCTCTCTCTATCATAATTTCCAAGACTGCAAAATCAAGATAAAAATAATACTAACTTTACAGGGCTTCTGGGAGAATAAAAACAAACGTGACATTCCACAAAAGTTGTTGTCTTTCCCATGATATATATCAGTGACTCTAAAGAATAAGCACATTCTCTCCACCCCCCGCCCTACTTTCTTTGACTGTTTCCATGAGGTAAACACGCATTAATACATCGAGCAAAATCATAATAACAACTGACATTTCCTGAGTACTTACTCTCTGCCAGGAACTACTCTAAGCACTTTATATGTCATTTCATTTAATCTCCACAAGAACCATGTATGATACAGCTTTCTTTATCCCTATTTTACAGATGAGGAAAAATAAGGACACCCTGATGAAGTAATTTGCCCAAGGTCAGAAGCCAGAACTGAAACCTAGGAAGCTCAACCCAAAGCCTTTGTTTAACCAGTCTCGTTGGTTTACATACATGAAGACGTACGTGAAGACAAATTATAAAGATTGGCCACAATTAATGAACTATCATGGGGAAATTATTAAGAGACTAAAAGTAAAGTCTGCACTTGTGGAAATTCTTAGGAATTACAATTCAGCTAGGTGTTGCACTCCAAAATTCAAACTTAATCCACTGTGTTTGGTTAACTGAAGGGCATTCTTAGCACCCCAGTGTCATCAAGACCACGTGCTCTAGCCAGAGACTCACCTGAACTTAGCGCATGCTCCACTTCCTGCATGACCACCCCGGCGGGGGCAGTGGTGGTCTCTGTGTCTATCAGCATACAGGTCACTCTGGGGGGCACAGTTGCTTGGGCCGTGGTCTCGGTGGGCACTGGCTCGGCGGGGGCATGTGAAGTGGCTATGTGGCCAGAGCTGTGCTCCTCTGCTGGGGGCTCTGATGTGGTTAGAGCTCCTGTGGGCTTGGCGCTGGTCTCAGCGGAGTTATGGCTGGTGCTCACAGAGGCAGAGGGAACCTCCTCTGGTGGTGAGGTTGAAGGGGGTGAAGGTGATGAGGCTGGCGCTTGAGGGGAGGTGAGTGTGGGAGACTCAACGGGGGGCTGCGACCCTGTAGCTGGCACCCTGGCCTCGGGAGTGTCTGAAGTGTGTTCCTCGAGCGTGGGTGTTAAGTGGATCCCACCGCTTGTTGGTGAGGCGTCTGTGTCTGTGCCCTCCCAGTTGGAGGCTGGGCTGGCGGGTTCCTCTTCTCTGGGCTCTGTGGAGACGTTCTTGGCGGATGGAGATGTCCGGGCCGATGCTGTATCTGGGAGGACCGAGTTGCTGGGTGTTCCACCGGTAGGGGAAGCGGAAGGGCTTTGCGGAGAGCTGGTCCAGAAGGCTGTAGGTGGGCTGCTCTTTGCCGGAAGAGAAACAGGGGAGAGGGTTGATGCAGACGCGCTCTGTAGCCTCAGTCCTGTAGAAGAGCCAGTACAAAGGTGGTTAATGTGTGAAAACCTGCGCGGCGAGGCCGTTTTACAGTATTTTCACGTCTCTCTCATTTTACACTGTGCCTCTGTAATTGTGAAGGTGACTTTAAAAATATTTTCTTCCCACTGTTGCTCTCTCCTCCCTTGGTGACTATCAGTAGGAACCAGCCTGAGGCTCTGCAGGAGCAATTAGTGGATCAGTCAACACAAGTCCAGCCAGTACACAGCATGAACTAACCTTGTCTTCTGCTTGCTGAAAACCATGCCCTTAAAAACCGAGACACTCTGCGGAACTGATTTTATGAGAAATGGTCTGGACGGTCGAGGGAGCTGCTGCACAACGCTTGCGGGGATGCCCAGCCTATGTGATGGGTGTGGGGATGGCATGGTTGGTGAGTGCAAAGCCAACCACTCACTGATTGGCTCGTCCCTGTCAGAGGAGCTCATTGATTGGCTGTTCCTTGCCGTAGGAGCTCACTGATTGGTTGCTCCCTGTTACGGTTGTGAGCTCCGCGACCTTGCACAGGGATGCAAGGGTTATGGGCTTGTCCACCGTGGTGAATAAAGCTGTGAGCAGATTTCCTGTGGAGGAGTAAAGGGGGAGGTCCCAAATGAAAAGCTGAGAGGAAGAAGGAATCTGAAGTTTGGAAATACTTTCTTAGACTCGAACCTAGTTCTCCCAAATTCTAGACCGGTGTCTTTACCATCATGTCATTTCGCCAAATATTCTCTTTCATATTTTGTAAAATTTAGAGTTAGTTTCCTTTCTTCATTCCTCCTTACCTCCGTTTACCCATTCAGTTTCATTCATTCATTTTTTCATCCATTTATTCATTCAAGTATTTAATATAATAAATGGCTTCTATGTACTAGCACTCTGCTAGACCCTGAGTTTATGATTTCACTTTTTATGTAACACATCTCTTGATTGCCTCTCCACAGCGCTTGCCATTCCCCAACTAGCTTTTCCTCTAGTCATTTCCATCTCAGTGGATGGCAAGACCTATCAGTTACTCAGTTAAAAGCCCAGATATCATCCTTAATGCATCTCTTTCCCTCACTGCCCCTCCTCCATCCAATCCATCAGCAAATCATGATGACTCTACCTTAAAAAGGTCCAATCTCTGCTCATCACCTCCCTTATTGTCTCAACATCACCTGAGCCACCAGTCACTTGTCTAGACAACTGCCACAGTCTCTTAATTGGTCTTCTAGCTTCCAGATTTCTTCCTTTCAGTCTACTTTTCACATGGCAGCCGGTATAATATTTTAAAGTGGCAAATCAGATTCACTGACCGAAACCTTCCCAAGGTTGTGCTTAGAACAAAATCCAAAACTACTCCCCTATGTCATCATCCCATGTTCTCCTCATCATTCTAGTTGACCTCTACTCAAATGTCAGCTCCTCCTCAGAGGAGCCTTCCCCAGACAGTCCTAACCAAAGTCACTCCTACTCCTTCCCCTTGCTTATTTTTTAAAAGATTTTTTGATTTTTTATTGTTAAAATATACATAACATTTTAACCATTTTTAAGTGTACAGTTCATTGGCCCTAAGTACATTTTCACTATTGTTCAACCATCACCACCATCCATCTCCAGAACTTTTTCATCTTCCCAAACTGAAATCCTGTACCCATTAAACAATAACTCTCTATTCTTCCCTTTCCCCAGCTCCTGGAAACCACTATTCTACTTTATATCTCTACGAATTTGACTGCTTTAGGTACCTCATATAAATAGAATCATACAATATTTGTCCTTTTGTTTCTGACTTATTTCACTTATTAGCAAAATATTGTCAAGGTTCATCCATGTTATAGCACATGCCAGAATTTCCTTCCTTTCTAAGGTGAAATAATATTCCATTGTATGTATACACCACATTTTGTTTATCCATTCATCCACTGATGGCCACTTGGGTTTCTTCCACCTTTTGGCTATTGTGAATTATGCTGCTCTGAATATGAGTGCACAAATATCTGTTTGAGACCATGCTTTCAATTGTTTGGGGTCTATATACTCAAAAGTGGAATTGGTGGTTCATATAGTAATTTTATGTTTAATTTTTTGAGGAACTGTCGCACCCTTTGCTCATTTTTATTTTTCATAAAATAAATAAAATAGTTTCTTCTTGAAACTACATATTATTTATTTGCCTATTTTACCTCTCTTCTACCAGAATGTAAGCTCCATGAGGGTACAGGGACCTGGTCTTATTCATTGCTGTTTCCTCCAAGCCTAGAAGCGTGCCTAGGTCATCATAATTGCTCAATAAGTACTTGAGGAAAGGAGGAAGGAAGGGGGGAAGGAAGGAAGGAAGAGAGGGAGGGAGGGAGGAAGGAAGGAGAGAGGAAAGGAGAGAGTAAGGGAGATAAGGAGGGAGGTAAAGAGGGAGGGTGGAAAAATGAATTAACCTAAGAACTTTATTTAAAACAATACCCCAGTATTTCTCTACTCCCTTCTACACATCACTTAGTATGGCCACATCCATCATAGCTGCCTGGGGGCTGGCTGCCTACCTGGTGTTATTTGAAGGCAGGAAACTTGCTTAAAGTGTCAACCTCTGTCCTTCCACCACAACATGCACTGATGCCTGATGTCTTGTTAGGTCTTCAACTATTTAACTCTCCAAACTCTGAGGAGATTTCCTGGGGGGTAGCATATAGGTAACAGCCAAACATGATCAAGATTCATAAGGGAAAAAAAATGGGCCAGATTTTAGCACAGAGGAAGGGAGAAAAGAGGACTGCAGAGGGATGTAAGCATTTGGGATAAGATCTGCTCACTTCTTCATTCAGCTGCATGACACACTCAGTAGCTGATGGAAAATTGTGCTATAGAATTTAACCTGAAAACAGAGTTTTCTCAATATTTAACTGAATTTAACGCTTGGATTGTTATCAAAATGATTGGTTTAATTTTTTTTTTTCTGAGAGGAAGTTACATTTTAATCAGTAAGTATCACGACAGAGGGACTTTTGTTAGCTAATTCATGATATCTGTGTATAAAGCAACAGTTTCCATCCACCCATGGGATCCTGAAAAGTTCTCTGTGTACTGACTGTATTTTCCAGTGGCTTATCATTTTAGCAATGTTGCGTGTTCATTTCTGATGGGCTTTCACCTGACCCCTGCCAAACTTACTGGTTTAATTTTATTTAAAGGTGTTGGTCAAGACCGTAAACTACAGGAAAGTTACTCTCCTAGTAAACTGGGGGCACACCTCCCAAATTAGGCCACATAATAGTCCATGTTTCTGTGGTTGACTTTTGGCAGCTGTGAAGTGTCAACAATTTCAGGATGAATACAGGTCAAGAGGTCTTTGAAATATGGACAAAACAATAGTTGGGACAAATATTATGAAAACATCAAATCTTCATATGTGACCTTAGAGCATACTGGCTTTGCATCCTGGTAGCTCTCATAACTCATTAAAGATTCTGAGGCCAAAAAAAAAAAAAAAAAAGACAATGTTTAACTACTGTTTATAGTACCATATAATAGGTGGGCAGATGGAGGTAGAGAGAGCCTTAGTCTGGCAGCTGAGTCAGAGTCTTTGGAATTCTGGGATGAATGAAGAATGAGTCATATGCAAAGGAGCAAGACTTCATTTATTCATTCAAGCTTTTATTGAGTAACTTCTATGTCCATGGCCTTACCCTCAAAGAGTTCACCATCTAACAGGACAGAAAGGACACACAACTTTCTGTAATATGATGTGATAAGCACCTTATGGAATTACAAGCAAGTTGTAATGGGAGCCCCAAGGAAAGATGAATAAATATTGTATGGGGACTGTGGAATGCAAAAATATACAAAGTCATTTTCAAATGACATTTAGAAAAGTCACAGAAGAGATGACATTTGAGTTGGTTCTGAAAGGATGAGACTACACAAGATGCCATTAAAGTGTATGATATTCAGGGCGACACCTGTCTTGTCATTTCCAGTGGAGCTAAAAGCTGTACTATGGAAATCATTATAGTGCTGAAAATGACATGCTGTAAGAATTAGTTTTGTGGCTGGAGACATCCATTTTCTTGTTTAATTCTGACTTGTATACTTTTATAACTCCTACCCTTCCTGCTTCCAAAGAGGACTGAGGTGGTCATTCCCGTAGCTACCTATTTAGTACTTGTTTAAAGTACTTTGCAGTCTCGTTCAGATAATTCCGACTCCTAACAAACAACAATGCATAGAAATTGTGGGACAACGCTGCTCATCTTCCCTTGAACAAGGCATTAAAAGCCTCTGCTTTGCCTGTTTGATGATACATTCCATATTGCTCTGAGTACATGAGGGTTGGTCTTCATGAAGATATCCAAGGCTCAGGCGCCATGAAGATATCCAAGGCTCAGGCACCATGACTTTCTTCATGAAGATATCCAAAGCTCAGGCACCATGAAGATATCCAAGGCTCAGGAGCCATGACTATACTAGAGAATGCTTGCTGTTCTAGTTGGCTCAGGCTGCCAGAACAAAGTACCACAGACTAGTTGGCTTTAACAATAGAAATTTGCTTCTCACAGTCTGGAGGCTGAGAAGTCCGATCAAGGTGTGGGCCAATTCAGGTTCTTGTGAGAGCTCTCTGTTCCTGGCTTGTAAGTGGCAACCTTCTAGCTGTGACCTCACATGGCCTTTCCTTGGTATGTGTTGGGGGAGGGGGTGATGAAGAAAGCCCTCTGGTGCCTCTTCTAATAAGAACACTAATCTCATGATGTGGGCCCCGCCCTCATCTAACCCTAATTACTTCCCAAAAGCTCCATCTCCAAATGCCATCCCATTGGCTTCAACATTGAGAATCACTGAGATAGCCTGAGGAAATATCATTTCTGCTTTATCATAGCTAGGACCTGTGTTTCCATAGGACTACCAAATTGATTAAGTCAAACAGCTAAGGATGTATCCCAGGATTTCAAAAAATTTTTTAGAGCTAGAGAGGGTCTAAGTGATGCATGATTACAGCCCCTCATTTGATAAATGAGGGAACAGACACGGGGAGGGGAAGTGGTATAACTGACCTTACACATCTAAGAGAAGAAGCTGGGCAGTGTTGCCTGGAACGAATCATGTAGAGACAAGGTCAGAGTTAGAATTCCCCACCAGCACACTGTGCCCAGCCTCAAAAAGGCCGGTAGAACGTACTTTAGCAACCACCATTATAGAATAAGAAAGGAGGAGCCCATGTGAGACTTCACAGCTAAAGAAGTTGAAATAATGCACCACCAAGGACCTACTGTATAGCACAGGGAACTATACTCAACATTTTGTAATAACCTATAAGGGAAACGCATCTGAAAAAGAATAGGTATATGTATAACTGAATCACTTAGCTGTACACCTGAAACTAACACAATATTGTAAATCAACTATACTTCAAAAAAGTCATTAAAAGTAAAAATAAACAACCCCCCCCAAAATAATGTAGTGCCCCATACACCTTCCCACCCGAAGTAGAGCTACTTTCTGAAGAAAAGAATTAGTTCTAATATTTCCTTGAGAAAATGGCAGAGTAAATAGAATAAAGAAATTGAACCCATTAACCCCTAAATTAGAGGTGACTTTACCAGACATGGTGTCCCTGCCCAGGCAGTGACAGGCTCATGTGCCTGAAATGGAGTGACTCAAAGAAGGAAATCTCTCAGACTTGGCCCAAATGAGAGATCTAGGGTTATAAGGGCCAACTTAATCTGAAATTCCTCCTTGTAAATTTACAAATAGAAGTCTTTCCTGAAGTTTGGTCAAGTTAAAGCTTTTATGTTGCAAGAATGGCTGACAGATTGTTGCTCAGAAGAAAAGCAGATTCTTAGGTGGATAGAAAACTATTTGTTTCCATGTGTACTATCCTTTGATATGTGAAAAAAACCAGGTCTGGCTTGAGCCCGGGTTTCTTGCCTTGTTAGGAAGAGAAATTTGGGGGCTGATGGCTGGGACAGGTAGGCGAGTTCTCCCAGTGCTGAGGGGAGTTACAGGATATTCCAGGGTGGAGAGTCTGCGTTCTGTGCATGTGCTCCTGCCTCCTGCCCAACTGGGTGTCAGGAAGATAGGTCTGCAACATTGGCAGCCGGTGGACAATGAGTGCCCCGAACTGTCACTTCTTCCTGGGTTTTGTGAGCAGCAAACTGGGTCAGTGCCAGAGTCCCAGATGGCCTGATTACCTGTGTTGCTCACCTGTTCTCTCCCCCTAATCCCCCACAGCATGTCCTCTCCTGCCCTTGGCTTGTCAAGTGCCTGGGAAAACATGTGACAAAGCTTTGGCAAATTCGGTGAAATTCGATCAAAACACAGTCAAGCGCTCTCCTGGGCGGCCAAGTCAGCCCGAGTGGTGCCTTGGCCTGCGGTCTCGGGGGATCATGCCAGGCCTGCGTCGCAGAGGCCCGACAGCTGCTGAAGGTCTGCACGCTAAGGAACTGCTAACAGTCAAGGCCAACTGGACCATGTCACTCCCCTTTGAGGGTGGAGGGGAGGAAAGGAAGCCTGCACAGAGGATAAAACTTCACTCCCCACGGAGGCCTAGAAGGCTCTTTGTGATCCAAGCCTAGTGTTGCCTCTTCAGCCTTGCTCCCCACCAGATCCCAGAACAAACCAGCTTTTTATTGTACTCTAGTCCTTCTGCCTCAACAGCTCTCCCTCTTACGCCTGCCTGAGTTACTCCTATTCATCTTTCCAGTGTTAGCTTAAGGGCCTTTGCTGATTCTTTTGCTAAATCCACCCCTTTCCTCCAGCCTCAACCCTTTATGTGCTCAGAGCACCTTGTATCTTAACTTCATAGCACTGAAATTGGCACGTAGCTAGGTAATCGCCTGTGGGAAGCTTTGTTTAATGCATGCCTCCCCCTGTAGACTCTAAGATTCACATGGAGCGGGGACTGTAGTGGATTTGCTCACCACATATCCTCATTGTCTGATCCATAGTTGGGATGCAAATATATACCTATATATGAATGAGAGAATGAGCTGAGGACTCTATGAAGGGCACGGTGCTGACCACTTTCTATGCATCATCTCATTCAATAGTAATATCTATTGTTATCTTGGTTTCACAGATGACAAAACAGAAGATCAGAAAAGTTAAGTAACTTCCCTAAGGTCACACAGCTAGTACCTTGAACAGCTGAAGCTTGAACCTGAAACTGTGGGGCTCCAGGCTAACCTTACAACCATTCCACTGTATTGTACTGGGAAATGCAAGGGTGTTTTGGAAGTCTGGGCCCCATGTTTGTAAAGTAATCAAGCACCAGTTTTCCTCTGTCTCCGATAATACATTCTCTAGTGTGGGCCAATAGAGTGGGCTTTAAAAAAATTACCCAACCATGTGAACGCTTTTATTCCCATTTATCCTGCTGCAGGCTCCATAATGGCCTCAGGATAAATTCTGAACTCCTTGGTTCAGCACATAGCACCTTTTATGACTTCCCAACCCCATCCTTCATGAGTCTTGCGGTTCTAGCAACCTGAATCAGCATGCATTCCTGAGCTATCTGTTGTCTCCCTCCCTGCATTTGCATCTGCTGTTTTTCCCACCCTGGCTCCCCTCTCCCCAGCCCAGTTCTGAGAACTCTGGAACCTCACCTCCCCTGTGAAGATTCACCAACTTGAAAGAGCCCTTCTTCTCTGTGTGGCCACAGCACTAATCGTAGCACACATTATCCTGAGCCATTTCTCCCCATGCTTGTCTCCTATCAGGCTGAGAGCCCTAATAACAGGGACTGCAGCTTATTGTTTGTGTCTTAGTGCCTGGCACAGAGAAAGTGCTCCCTAAATATTCATTCAGTAAAAACATGGATTTTTCTACCCTTTGAAAAACAGAAATATTCTCTGGCTTATATGCTGGGTCATGATGGCAGAAATGCATCTTCCCTTTGATATGTCTGTACGTTCCATAAAAACTACCAGCTAATAGGATATTTTGGACCAGTCTCTACACACACTTCTGCTCTTTTTGCTCACTTGTTTCCACTTTGGAGACTGCAGGGATTTCTTCTCTCTGTGCATGATATAGACTAGAGTCACCAGCTATTGAAATGCTGGCCATCAATCAATCGGCCTAAACACAGGCGGGCCTTACCATCCCTGCACTGAATGGACTAAACTTCAGCAAGTATTTAAGAGAGGGAGAGAGTACAAAATAATCTTAAAATGATATGTATACTTGAACATAAAAGCTAGGTCTTAATGTTGTTTAGGTTGAGTGAAGCCACTGTTTGGGACCCTCACACTTACCAAAATTCCCCATGTTGCATTTGGTTGGGCTGCTAAGGGCACTCCAGAAGGTTCATCTAACATCTGCAAACCCATTACTAATCAGAGTCTGGTCCAACCATATGGCATTTGAAAGCCCTCATAGGTCTAGACAGAATGTGCATGCCCCGAAGCCATCAAACTGTGTTTAAGAAGACACTTGTTCAAAGCAGAAAAGCCACATCCTCCGGAGTGTTTTGTTGATGGAAATGAGATCTAATTCTAGTCCAAAAAGAGGAAAAGGCCTTCTGTTTTCCAGCCATCGAATCAGAACGGGCAGAACTGGTGTACGGCTCAATTTCTCTATGGGTGAAATCAGGACTCATGATATCATCAGGCTCCCTGTGGAGGCTGTGAGTGCTAATGAGAAAATAACATTTGTGAAGAATGTTGTGCTTCCTGGGGAAAGGAAATACACCATTTTTTTTCTTTTCGCCAGAAGCAGCATCTGTCTTTGTCAGTCAGATGCCCCCCCCCCCACCCAAACTCATTATCTTTAAGTTGGAGGCTGACTGTGGTGGCCGGCCTCCGGAGGAGGCTTTGCTGAGCAAGGATGCCAGCAGATACCCGAAATTCTGGAGGAACCACACTGGGGCTTCTCTGGGTGGGGCAGCGAAGAGAAAGAGGACGTAGGGAGGGTGAGTACCTTCTCTTCGGCTGCTTTGAGGTTAAGGTGGATATGGGCATAAGCCATAGGTAGTGAGATGGGAGAAGAAGATGACCTAACGCCTCCTTCAGGTTGTAGGGGATCTTCTGAGCCAGTGTTAGGTTTTGCAGTGGGCCCAGTCCTAACGTGTATGGGATCCAGGGCAAGAGTGTACACAAAGGCCCACAATGAGGATGTGTAACTGTTACAGATTCACAGCCTGTGCTCCATCTAGAGGCCTGCAGCCTTCGGAAGAGGGGGATCCCTCTGGTGACTGGAGACTAAGGGGACCAGGGCAGTGCTGGGGCAGCGCAGGCCAAAGCCGGGCCTGGGACCACCTGAACCCAGGATGGAGACTGATCCGGTTGAAAAGGAGAAAAAAAAGGCTTTGTGTTCGGGTGTCATAAAATGCAGCAGTCTCTTGCCTGGTCGAAGGTCACACCCCTTCCTTACGCTCCACCTCCCACAGGCCCAAATCACAATCAAGTCATTTCTTATACTCTGAAGCCCTGGAAAGTACCAGAACTTAAGAAAGTCCATAGTATCAGTCTGCTTTGATTCTGAACCGTTTCCTTCAGAGGATCTTTTTGAAGCTGAGAATTGCCCAAAGGGCTGAGGCAACCCTGGTGCCTTCTCAGCCCCACTGCCTTGTCAGCCTAAATGCCCTTGTCCATTTCTTGCCTCACTTTGTCTCCAGCTTAGTGGGTGCACCATCCATGCCTTCTTGTTCCATGAAGAGCCGGAGCTCTTTAGGTGGTCAGCTCCATAGAAATCTGCCTTTGGCAGGACAGTTCTTGGGGGCATTCCCAGCCTGATGCATCCTGGCATTCTGACTGGTGAATCTGTAGGCAATTTGACTACAAACAGGATAACACCCATGAAATGCAGAGAGATGTTGTATTCCTGTTTGCCTCACCACCAAGTCTACCACTGATCACCTAGGAGTCAGGCAAGAGGGCAGGGATGGCTCCAGTGCAAACACATCTCCAAGACTGGGAATATGATACAGAGGAGATTTCCTGCGCTGCAGGAGAGGGCCGCGGGGGCTTTCTGAGAGAAGAGGAATGACGCATGATATTCGTGGGCCTCCTTTCCCTTCCTGCCAACATTTTCTTCTGAGGGTTTTCTGCAAAGGTGTCAGTCAGCATGAATGGTTATGGTTATGCTTCCTAGCTTCTTTTTTAAATTTTTGTGTCCTTTTAAGATAGAAGTATAACTTATATACAATAAAATGCATACATCGGGCTTCCCTGGTGGTGCAGTGGTTGAGAATCTGCCTACTAATGCAGGGGACGCGGGTTCGCGCCCTGGTCTGGGAGGATCCCGCATGCCACGGAGCAACTAGGCCCGTGAGCCACACTACTGAGCCTGCGCGTCTGGAGCCTGTGCTCCGCAACAAGAGAGGCCGTGATAGTGAGAGGCCCGCGGACCGCGATGAAGAGTGGCCCCCACTTGCCACAACTAGAGATAGCCCTCGCACAGAAACGAAGACCCAACACAGCAAAAATAAATAAAATAAAATTAATAAACTCCTACCCCCACATCTTCTAAAAAAAAAAAGTTCAAATGTCCATTGAATCGAGCTACTAACATCTTTAAAAAAAATGCATACATCTTACGTGCACAAATCAATGAATCAATGAATTTTTACATGTGTATATACCTGCATAACCACGACTCAGATCAAGATAGAGAACTTTGAGGATTGACATGTATACACTGATGTGTATAAAATGGGTGACTAATAAGAACCTGCTGTATAAAAAAATAAAGAAAAAAAAAGATATAGAACTTTTCCAGCACCCCGGAAAGTTCCCTCGTACCTTCTCACAGACATAATCCTCTGAAGGAAACTCATTCTGACTTTCATCACTACAGATTAGCTTTGCCTGTTTTTGAACTTCAAATCAATGGAGTCATATGGTGTGTACTCTTTCATGTCTGGATTATGAGACTCACTCACTGTGAGACTCTCTTATGTTGTTGTGTATTTTAATAACTCATCATTTCTCATTGCTGGATAGCATTCAATTGCATGAATATACCACAATTTATTAATCCATTTTACCAATGGTGCACAGGTAGGCTATTTCCACTTTAGGGTTATTATAAATGAAGCTGCTTGCTTCATAGCTTCTTAGTTAACACTTTTCCAATGCTTATTAAAAGCCAAATCCTGTAATACTTTTCAAGAATTAGGTCACTTAATCTTTACAATAAACCTAGGATAATTATTATTATTATCCCCATTTGACAAGTGAGCAAACTGAGGCAGAACGAGGTTAAATAACTTCCCAGGATATATAACTAGAAAGTAGTACAACTTGGATTCAAACTCTAGAAGGTAGTCTATCTCAATAACCTGTCTTCTTAACCATCTTGCTAGATAGCTGCCTGTTATAGTTAAAGCTATTAGCCAGACCACTTATTTGCTGCATGACCTTGGGCAAGTCTCTTAATTATTATCTCCTCATTGGCCAACTTAGGATAACAACAGTACTTCCATTCATAGAGTTATTGAGACGATTAAATACATAATCCATATAAGGCCGACACTGTTGCTTGACTAACCCAATAGTCATTCCCAATCCCCTCTTGCTAGTCTACCTACAGAAGCTATAAAAGCTAAATGCTCCTTTTCTAGCCTCCTTTGCACTTAGAGGTGTCTATGTGCCCCAGTTCTGCAAAATGAGGTTGATGGGCTAAGGGGTTTCTGGAAAAATTTTGCTTCCCTATAAAAATAATATATAAGGAAGAGAAATTCTCTTAGTGCCTACTTGTCCCTCCTCCTTCCTACCTTTAATGTAGATGTGATGTCTGGCACAGTGGCAGCCATCTCGTGAAGCTAAGGATGAAAGTCAACCCACTAGGGGTGATGGAAGTGAAAGGGAGAAAGAACCTTTCTCCTTGATGATACTGTTGATCTTGCCAAGCCAGGACTAGAATGCCTGACTTCAGACTTCCTATTAAAGCAACAACAAATGCCTTTGGGGATTAAGGTATTGTTCAGGTTTTCCATTACTTGCAGTATAGATGACAGACCATGTAGAATGCTTATCACAATGCCTGGTACAAAGTAAGAGCTCAGTAAATACTAGGCTATTATGTGGATCTCTGTCTAATTGGAACCTGGGCCCAAATGCCTTCACCTTCTTTAATTTGCTAATGATTTGTAAAAGGCACTTTTCAGGCATCATTAAAGAGGAACTATTCCTCCTCCCGGCGTCAGCTGTGAGCCTCCGGGATGGAGCGCTCTCCACATCCTTCGACAAAGCCATAGGCAGCTGGACCCGTCAGTGTTCCTGGCGGTATATTCTCTAGGCTGATGCCTACGAAAGCTGAGCCTCCTCCCACACCCACAGAATGCATCAGAAAGGAAAAAAAAAAACACCACACAGCTAAATAGGATTTGTATTTCTCCACCTTATTAAAAAAATGTTCAGAAACATCGTGGGGCAGTTTTCACCACAAGTCTTGTTAAGAACATGCGTGGGGCTAGGTGGCTGCAGCAGGCTGAGGGAGGAGAGCAAAGAGCCCTCAACAACAATCAGGGACCAAGGCCTTGGTACTGTTAGACAAGCTGGCCTGCCGTCAGAGCCATGAGGTGTAAGTCATGAGACACACTCACTAGAATGGCATCCTACTCTCCTTTTTAAACTTTAAGCATCACTTAGCAGCTTACTTTTAAAATATTTGATTAGACTTTTGTTTGTCTAGATCCAGTTCAACAAATACGTATTGAGTGCCTGCTCTGACCAAGGCACCCAGGTATCTAAGTGATTATGGAGGAAGGCGGACTGGAAGAGAAAGAAATTTGTTTTATATTTCACATAGCCTTTCCGTGGACAGCTGCAATTTGACTCTGTTTTCCCCTCGTGTATGTTGATGCTTAGGGCCTTTTGCACCTGACCTTTCCAGATAAAGACTTCTGATATTGGCACTGTCATGTTCCTCCTCTACCACCTCTTCTCCACGCAGATTGTCTGTTTTGTCAAGTATGCTGAAAGGCGGGTGCTGTGGTCTGAATGTTTATGTCTCCCGCCTAACTTCATATGTTGAAATCCTAATGCCCAGTGTGTTGGTATTAGGAGGTGAGGCCTTTGGGAGGTGCTTACCTCATAAGTGTGGAGCCCCCAGGAATGGGATTAGTGGCCTTATGAAAGGCACCCCACAGGACTCCTAGCCTCTTCTACCATGTGAGGACACAGAGAGAGGTTGTCGGCTAGGAAACAGGAAAAAGACCTTCTCTGGAATGCGACCGTGCTAGTGCCTTCGTTTTTGGACTTCTAGCCTCCAGAACTGTGAAAAGTAAATTTCTGTTGTTTATAAGCCACCCAGTTTGTGGAATTTTGTTACAGCAGCCCCAATGGACTAAAGACAGAAGGGAATAAACAATTAGGTGAAAGGGATTAGTAGGCTATTAAGTAAGACTCTAAAGTAACATACTCATTAATTATCATTTCTCCCCTTTAATCCTCTTTCTGCATTTTTTTTTTTTTTTTTTTTTTTTTTTTGCGGTACGCAGGCCTCTCACTGTTGTGGCCTCTCCTGTTGCGGAGCACAGGCTCCGGACGTGCAGGCTCAGCCGCCATGGCTCACGGGCCCAGCCGCTCCGTGGCATGTGGGATCCTTCTGGACCAGGGCACGAGCGCATGTCCCCTGCATTGGCAGGTGGACCCACAACCACTGAGCCACCAGGGAAACCTCCTCTTTCTGCTTTTTAAGCTATCTCCTAAACAACAAAAACTACACTAAAATTGTAAGTTTACAAACTCATGTGTCAGGGCAAAATTCCTAGAATCTGAAGATCATTGTCCCCTAAGACGTGGAAATGAGAATGAAGTTGTTACTCACTTGAGTCAAGTTCTAGGCTGGAAGTGCAGAGGTAGAATCTGCAGCCCTGAAGCTATCTGGTTTTGTGGGTGTCGAGGCCTTCGTTCCTTGGACAAGCTGCTTCTCTTTAAGACTCAGTTTCCCTGATTATTAACCCACTTCCCCATAAGGGACCCTCAGTGCTGTGCTTGGCCTCTCTGCCGAGAGGGGTCGTTTTCAGAACTAGAACTGGGTGGAAGATGACAGCTGTGGATGGAACCATGCACAGCAAGACCCGACTCATCACCAGAGACTCCAGGAGGGACCTTGTGTTTTACTGTCTCCCGGAATGTGGTCCAAGTCCTGATATGCGGTCAAAGATAGATGGACCATCCCTGGAGACTGGGAACCAGGTGCCCATTTGTTCCCGAATAAAGAGAAGGGGCCAGGAGAACAGGAATCAGTCATTAGGAAGTTCCAGGTATACGTGCAAGCTAAGAGCTCACATGAAGATACGAAGAGCACAAGCTAAGGGCAGACAAATCTTGTTTCCAGTTTATGTGTGATAAGGGTAATCTATTAACTTTGTAGGAGGGAATTTTCTCTACAGAAATGTTCCTCATAATGAACAGAATCCATTGAAATCAATACGAGGAACCATGCTTTATGTCAGAGATGTTGTGGGTAATGAATTGTAATCAAGTACGTTAAGTGACGAGGGGATCTGGCTGTTTGAAGGAATTCCATGGTGAATCCTCATTTAATGTGATTAATTACCACCTGATTTGTCACCTGTGTAAAGCATTCTGTTGCCTAAAAGTCCGGACCCTATTATGCTCTTGTTCCCTAAGGCATTCACGACTCCAGAAGGCAGCAGCTCGCTCTCCTTTTTCACAGAATTTGCATCTCAGCTTAAAATAACATAACTCACTACTCTACATACAGCCACATACACATCACCTTCAGGGTTTCACTTGTTAACCAACCTCCAATTGCTGGACCCTCAGTGTCTCTTAAATGCCTGCAGGGCAGCCTCCTCTGCTAGGAAAAGTGTCAGCAATGCCAACTGGGGAACTGCCACTGGCGTTGTTATTGGTGTACAGCAGCTCTTGATGAAAATCTTTGGGACCCATTAAAACACTACTCCATAGCCACTGCTGACAGATGCTATTAAACACATCAATCTGGAAGGACAGACTCTGGTGACGCAAGCTGAGTTGGGTGAATTGCAGAAGCTGGATAAAAATTGGCTCTGCTGGTAGCTCAGCTTGAAGAATGATTTTGCTTTGGGTCTACTTATTTAGAATAAATTTATAAGTGTTGCTGCTTAGAAAAGAATTATTCAGAAAGTAAAGGTGCCCAACCTATACCTCATGAACCACATCTTCCATCGACTCCTAGGTTCCCTCTGGCCATGTTGGGATTAGACAGGGACCCTCTAAATGTACACATGCTGAAGTTGAGGTAGAGGCAGCTCTACCTCATGGCTTTATTTCAAAAGTAATTCCCGGGTCTAAATAACCAGCCTGGCGTTCCCTCCTGTGTTCCAGTCCTCTGACTCCAAATGCCTTTTGGGTTTTGCCCTCAAAGTCAGTAAGTCTACCAACTGGTTTTTCTTTCCCCATCCAACCAGTTCCTCTGGGTTTATTTCTGTCATCACTCTTCCCCTTATCCAAGTTCTTTTTATTTTTAAAATAAAACTTGCATATAGTTAAGGTGTACAACATGATGATTTGATAGACATATACACAATGACATGATTAGTACAGTTAAGCTAATTAACAGGTCATCTCCTCACATAGTTACCATATTTTGTGTGTGATGAGAACACCTGAAATCTACTCAGATTTTAGCAAATCTCTCTTAGCAAATTTCCAAGATTCAATACAGTATTACTAACTATAGTCATCATGCTGTACATGAGCTGTCTAGACTTATTCGTCCTATAGAATGGATCCTATAGAACTTTGTACCCGTTGATCAATATCTCCCCATTTCCCCCACCTCCCCACCCCAGTAACCACCATTCTACTCTCTACTTCTACTTTTTTAGATTCCACATATAAGTGAGATCATGTAATTTTTTTCTTTTTATGTCTGGCTTTTTTCACTTAGCATAATGTCCTCGAGGTTCATCCAGGTTGCTGTAAACAGCAACATTTTCTTTATCCATTCATCCAAAGCCACACAAAGCAAACCTGGTGTTTGGGCCTGGGTATGTCTTTCCAGTAATCCTTCGGGTCCTTTTGTAAGGAGGATCTTATTCCTGTAGATATGGAGGCTACTAAGGGAAGTACTTTGTTTGCATTGTGGTGAAACATTAAGCTACACGTTAACACATACAGACACACACACACAGACCCCTGCACCACTACCACACCCTTCTAAATGACCCATCAGAAAGGAAGAATTTTTTTCTGCCTAGCCAAACATACAAACTCCTCACATATCTAACCAAAAGAAAATGGGTGGGCCGTTCCTTAGTCCATAGGGCAGATGCCCTCATGTCCTTCGGCAGGGGCTATCTGCCAGCCGGACTATGGGGACACCTCTCTCTAGCTCAGAGGCTGCTTTTAGCAAACAGATTCACATCTCACCCTAAAAGCACTTATCAACTGTTAGTCAGGTCTCTGAAGGCTGGAGCAGAAGCACTTCGCCTTGGTAAGATTATGGGGCTGTAACTGCATTCACAAGTCTTCATCCAGAAAATTTACTTTTTATTAAGTCCTTCTCAAATAGTATATAGAAAAGCCAAACTTATTCTTCATAGGATCAGGAATATCATTTCTATTTGCTGTGTAATTAAATCCAGAGCATTTCAGCTTTAGCTTCTCTCTCTGAAATCTACCCTTTCATTCACAACCTAAGCAAGCAACAGCAGAATAAAAAAGATACAAGCAAACTTTCTCAACAGTAGAGAGAAAAATAATTATCCTTTCTATGTTATGACTGTATACACAACCTAGAAAGGAATACGCCAGGTATTAATTTTGATTTCTGGTTTCGCCAGAATAAAGCCACAATCAGTCTAGCTAAATGCTACTGAGTAAAGTGAGGAAAGCAAAATTCTCTTTAAAAAAGTGGTAAAATTAGCAAGTCTGAATCTTCCAGCCTCACAAATGAGCCCCGATTCCATCATTCCAGCTGCACACAGGTTGTTTCTTCTTCGATAATATTTTATCACCAAATTCAACAGGTCCCAATCTAAACTGAGCAACTCCAAAATAATTCTCTTAAATGCTCCCTTGATGCTTCCAATGGCACTAGTTACGTTTAATGTATTAAAAGAAAGTTTGACATAGATACAGTGGGTACAGAGTAGTGGTTACCAGAGGCAAAGGGATGGGGGTGGAGGGCTCGGTGAAATGGGTAAAGGGGAACAACTGTGTGGAGAGAGACGGAAACTAAGTTTTTGGTGGTGACCATGTTGTGTGGTATACAGAAGTAGCAATATGATGTTGTACACATGAAACTTATATAATGATATAAATCTATGTGACCTCAATAAAAAATTGTCTTTTCCAAAAAAAAAGTTTGATTTTTAACATCCTATCAAACACATTCCTTGTTTATCCTTCAATTAAAAAAATTATCTGGAGTCCACTATGTATTTGATACCATGCTAAGTGTTGGGGAGAAAAGAATGAACAAGGTCATTGACTTCACGGAACTTACTATTCAGTGGAGTAAGCCAATGAGTGATGGTACAGGGCAAGGTCCAAGCACGTCAGAGAGGGCCTAAGGCACATGTGGTTCAGGGTGTTAGAGCACTTCTGAGCGAAGTGATCTCTCAGGTTGGATGCGAGGGGTGAGCAGAAGTTAGTCCATGAAGAACAGGGAGGAAGGTGGAAAGGATGGGAAACATTTTATTATTATTATTTTTATTTTTTTTATATTTATTTTTTTTTGCGGTACGCGGGCCTCTCACTGTTGCAGCCTCTCCCGTTGCGGAGCACAGGCTCCGGACACGCAGGCTCAGCGGCCATGACTCACGGGCCCAGCTGCTCCGCGGCATGTGGGATCTTCCCGGACCGGGGCACAAACCCGTGTCCCCTGCATCGGCAGGCGGACTCTCAACCACTGCGCCACCAGGGAAGCCCGGGAAAAGGGAAAGAGCATCATCTACAAAATCCCAGAATGAGAGAGTATGAAGTCTTATGTCTGGAACCTGGAATGCAAAATGATCCGGAACCAGATTATGTTGGGCCTCAGAAGGCACGTAGTACTTCTGGACTTTATCCCAGTGATTTTGAACAGAAGGGTGATGGGATCAGCTCTGGGCTCTTGGTAGATCACCCAGGTGAGGGTACAGCATTGATTGGAGACTGGCAAGTGTGGAGCCAGGGAAAGCAGCCAGAGGCTGTTTCAGAGAAGAGGAGTCGCTGTCCTGGACTCGGGTAGTGGCCACGGAGACGAAGAGAAAGGAGGGACTTGGAATGTGTCTTGGACTGGGCTCCTGTAATGTCACTCTCAGTACCATCATGTGGCCTGCACAGAGTCACTGCTTGAGGATCTGCAGAGCATACAGAGAAATCTGGGGCCAGATGGCTCTGTTCAAACCCTGACTCTGTTCCTCATTAGCTTTGTGACCATGGGTAAATTATTTAACTTCTTGGGGCCTCAAATGTAAAATAGGGATAATAATAGGGTATATTCCATAGTAAATAAACATTAAATGCATAGTTAATACATGTACCCATTTAGAATGGTGCCAGGAACATATGAAGCACTCAACAAATATTAATTATTATTATTATTAGTGTGTTTGGTATTGTCATTTCCTTTATTCACAATCTCATCAAACTTTACCCATGGCATCTAAAATAGCCTTCTCACCTTATTCTTCCCTTACCTAATTCTACTCTGTACATGACTTCTAGATTAATCTTCAAGACATCTTTCACCATGTCATTCCCTTTTCCAGATTTTATAAGCCTCCCAGATAAGTCCAAAATCCTTAATCTAATGATTAAAACTCTTTCTTATCCTGGTTTTATTTATTCTTTTCTAAGCTTATTTCCCATTATAGTGATACTCCAGGGTATGCCATTTTGGCTTACGAGAATCTAAATTTGCAAGGGATTTCATGTAATATCTGCTCTGGCTTATGATGATGCATTCATTTATGTTTATGAGAACTGCTTTGGATGATGTGCACCTCCCAAGAAGCTGAGAGCCAGGAAACAAGAGCCCCTATGAGGTCATCTTTCCAGCAGTGAAATATTTCCAGTATTTTTGGTTTGCAAGTCTATAGCAGTGACAATCTTATGCACCATTTGCATTGCTTTTATTGATTTATTTTGTCTTTTGTGGGCTAAAAAAGACAGTAAAGGTTTAAGGGTATGGTATAGAATAGTTATAAATGAACTGGATAAAGGCATTCAGCCTTATCACAGGGTAATTAATGAAGGGAAATTGCCTTGGAAGGCCATGCCATGACAACAAATGTCATCTACTGAAGTGAGAGTGTTCATCTTAAGGGGATTTGGTGTTGTTTTAATATAAGTGGCTTAATTTCAGGGCTCAGGAAGTATCAACATCTCTTGAAATTAACAGTAATTATGTTTTAGACTTTATAGGAATTTGCCTTATGGAGGTTTTCTGGAAGAAATTACCCTGGAAAGATAGAGGAAGACTGTTTTCTTCAAAAGTCACACTCTGCTTAATGTTGGGCATTGACTTCTTCTCCTCCACACACATTACCAATTCCTGCTTCCTGGCCCTGCTGGTATCTCCCCTCTGCCTCAGGTCCTCCCCATCTTTCTTCTACCATTTTACCAAAGCCTGATTATTGCTAGGTCCTCTGTCCTCTGTGAAGTCTCTTGTAACAATTACAACTCACATTGATGTTTCTCTTCTCTAAACTTCTATTGTCTGTTCTTTACACCTTTATTTATATCTTTTTTGAGTATATACTGCATAATTAATGTGCAATAAACAGTTTATATTTAGAGTGTACAAAACTGAGATGTGACATACATATACTCCTCTGAAACCATCACTACAAATTAAGATAATGAACATATCCATCACCCCCCAAAGTTTCCTTTGTACCCTTCTGTAAGCCCACTCTTCTTCATACCCTGCCTTGTCCCCAGTCCACTAAAAATATAAAATTGCCATATAGTTCATTTTTTTATCTGTTATAAAGTCAAAATCCATTGTTGATATTCTTGCCTTAAACACTCAATTATCTTGTAAGGACATGTAAAAAAAATAAGGGGAAAAGTATTTTATATTTATCCCCATATATATTCCACTTCCTGTCTCCTGATGTATCAGCTACACATCGTGGCATAACAAACTACCCCCAAACCGAGTAGCTTAAAACAGCATGTATTATTTCACAGTTTCTGGGGGTCAGAAATTAGGGTGCAGCTTAGTCAGGTGCTCTGTGTCACCTCACAAAGCTACAAACAAAGTGTCCAGAGCTTCAGTCAAAACAAGGCTCAAGTGGGGAAGGCTCTGCTTCTACATTCATGCATTTGCTGGTTGGCATGATTCTGGTGAGCTTTTGGACTGAAGACCTCAATGTCTTCACGGCTGTTGGCCAGAGGCCAGCCTCAGTTCTTTACCACATGGGCCTCTCTATAGTGTAGCACACAGCATGGTAGACTACACAATCTGAGGGAGCAAGAAGAAACAGAGGAAGAGTGTGAGCAAGAGAGAAGTCACAGTCTTTTACAGTCTCCTTGGAAGTGATGTCCTAGCACCCTTGTTGCATTGCATTTGTTAGAAGCAAGTCTCTAGGTCCATCTCATACACAGGGAAGGGAGATTATACCAGATAGTGGGGATCATTGGGAACTACTATAGAAGCTTCCTATTACATTTGGGGAAGGTATATATTATACAGGGCACAACATACTGCTATAATTTTTGTTTCAAAAAGACAATTCCTGGAGCTCTTCACTCCTTTGTTTAGATCCAGTTTCCATCTGGCATTATTTTCCTTCTGCCTGAAGGAGTTCCTTTAACATTTCTTGCATTGCTTGTCTCTTGACAGCACATTCTTTAAGCTTTTGTGTCTGAAAAAATCTTTACTTTGGCTTTGTTTTTGAAAGTTATTTTTGCTGGGTACAGAATTCTAGATTGATCATTTTTTTCTTTCAGTGGTTTAAAGCTGTTGCTTCAAAGCTGTTGCTTCACTTTCTTCTCATTTGTGTTGTTTCCAATGATAAGTCTGCTGTAATTTTTATCTTTGTTTTTTTTATTAATTGTGTCTTTTTTTCTGGCTGCTTTAAATTCATTCTCCTTTTCATTAATCTTAAACATTTCATTATGATGTGGCTTGATACAGTTTTCTTCATTTTTCTTTTGTGTGGGGTTTGTTAAACCTCTTGGATTTCTAAGTGTATAGTTTTAATCAAATTTGGCAAAATTTCAGTCATTAGGTTTTCAAGTTTTTTTTCTGTACTCCTCATTTCCTTCAAGGACATGTATATTAGGCCACCTGAACTTGTCCCACAACTCATTACTGCTTTGTTCATTTATTTTTAAAGTCTTTTTTTCTCACTCTGTCATTTTGGAGAATTTCTATTTCTTTGTCTTCAAATTTACTAATTTTTCTTAGGCTGTGTCTAGGTTCTGTTAGTCCCATTCAGTGTATTTTTCATACTAGACATTGCAATCTTTTTTTTTTTTTTTTGCGTTATGCAGGCTTCTCACTGTTGTGGCTTCTCCTGCTGTGGAGCACAGGCTCCGGACGTGCAGGCTCAGCGGCCATGGCTCACGGGCCCAGCCGCTCCGTGGCACTCGGGATCCTCCCGGACCGGGGCACGAACCCACATCCCCTGAATCGGCAGGCGGACTCTCAACCACTGCGCCACGAGGGAAGCCCTGCAATCTTTTTCTATAGGTTTGATTTGGCTCTTTTAAAAAATCTTGCACATCTCTCCTTAAAATGCTCATTTTTCCTCTATGTTGAACATACCAAGTATATTTATTATAATTATTTTAATGTTATTTTCCATTAATTCTATCACCTGTATCATTTCTAGGTCTGGATCTATTGATCACATTTTCTCCTCATTATGAGTAGTATTTTATTGCTTCTGTATATGCCTGATAAGTTTTGATTAGATGACAGACACTGTGTCTTTTTTTGGGGCTGGCCAAGAAGTTCCTTTGTTTTTTTAAGTAAAAATAAAAGACACATTTTTCCTTTTCACCAAGAACTTTATTGAACAATGTATTCACCCTTTTGTTCCATTACCTTCTGCCATTTTTCAGGCAACTTCATAATTCCACCTTCCCAAAACTTTTTATCTTTTTGAGCAGAGAACTGCTCCAGGTGCCTTTTACAGTCTTCCATGGAATTGAAATTTTTTCCATTAAGAGATTTTTGTAAAGACTGAAATAAATGGAAATCCTAAGGTGCAATGTCTGGTGAATACAGTGGATGAATCAGAACTTCCCAGCCAAACTATAACAGTTTTTGCTTGGTCATCAAGGAAACATGCAGTCTTGAGTTATTCTGATGGAAGATTATGCGTTTTTTTGACTAATTCCAGGCGCTTTTCATCGAGTGCTGCTTTCAGTTGGTCTAACTGGGAACAGTACTTACTGGAATTAATCGTTTGGTTTTCTGGAAGGAGCTCATAATAGAGGACTCCCTTCCAATCCCACCACATACACAATATCACCTTCTTTGGATGAAGACCGGCCTTTGGTGTGGTTGGTGTTGGTTCATTTCACTTGCCCCACGATCTCTTCCATTTCACATTACTGTACAGTATCCACTTTTCATCACCTGTCACAATTTGTTTTAAAAAAGGAATGTTTTTGTTACGCTTAAGTAGAGAATTTCATGCGAAATATGGTCAAGAAGGTATTTTTTCCCTGCTTAATTTATGTGGAACCCAAACATCAAAGCGATTAACATAACCAAGCTGGTGCAAATGATTTTCAATGCTTGATTTGGATATTTTGAATATGTCGGCTATCTCCTGCATGGTATAACGTTGATTGTTCTCAATTAATGTCTCGATTTGATTGCTATCAACTTCAACTGGTCTACCCGACCGTGGAGCATCGTCCAGCGAGAAATCTCCAGTATTAAACTTTTCAAACCACTTTTGACATGTTCAGTCAGTCACAGCACCTTCTCCATACATTGCACAAATCTTTTTTTGCATTTCAGTTGCGTTTTACCTTTCTTGAAATAATAAAGCATAATATGCTGGAAATGTTGTTTTTCTTCCATCTTCAATATTAAAATGGCTACACAAAAATTCACCAATTTTGATAAGTTTTTTAAAAAAAATCAACGCTGATATGACAGTTGTCACAATACAATCTAACAAGATTGTTTAGATGAAGTTAAAGACAACTAAGCACTACTAGAGCCAGCATAAGGAAAAAACGAATGAACTTTTTGGCCAGGCCAAAAAATCTGGTCTCTGTTCCTTCATCATGTTCAGAAGTAGAAATCTGTTTCATATCCTTTAGTAACCTATAACACAGGTTACCCTCCCAGCCCCAATTTTCATATATCCCTTGTGCTCATAAAAAACGTGCTCCTGGAGGGCAGAATCCATATCACCTGACTTCTTTTGCACCATGAACAGTGCTGTGCACGTGTTGGAAATATATATTTCTCTTTACATAGTCTCTTGGAAGGATGGCTGTGAAGTATCTTCCCTTTGATTTTATAATAGTGCATCCTTGTGGTCCTTCTCTTATTTCTGTCTTCTCCATATTTAGTCCTCTTTCCACTCTGTAAATACAGGAGCTCTCCTTCACAACGTCACCCCATCTGATGGCTTCAGCTATTATCTTTGTCAAATACTTAGTGGCAACTTTACAACACCAGAAGGTTTTAAACTGGAATTTATGTGCCAAATATTTTAAAGGTGAACAGAGGTGAAAAACTGCCATCTGGCAAAATTAGTCTGATTATTCTAATTACTATGCTTGGTTGACCCCCATTATTTAGGCCAACTCCCCACCTTCTGATCCTAAGCTCACACTCTCTACTGTGATTTTCAGTGTCTGCCCAACTCAGCTGGTAGTAACCTGTGACTTTCCAAGACTTTCCCTGGATGGCCCTAAGTCCCTGTCTCTTGCATCACAGACAGAGCCTGAGGTCCATTTGCTGTTTCTAGTACTGTTCCTGCATAGCTAAGTCTCATCTCTGGCTAGATCTGTATTGTGCTGAGGCCACCATTATTCCCGAGGCACTCACTAATCCCTATTTATGCTGCAGTTGCAAAATTCTTCCTCCTTCCAGCAGGAAAAACTGGTTTTGTAGATGAAGATATCAATGAAATTACTACCTTATAGGTGAAAGTCACTCCCTTAAGGACCTATTGCAGTGACTTCCAGACCTTACATGCTTGTATTAAAAACCCTACCAGTGGATGTGCTACACATTTCCATGTGGATACTCTGCTCTCACCTCAAGTCTAGTATATCCACCCCTCCCTGCTAATCTGATCCTTCCACTGTGGTTTCCATTGTCATTAATGGTGCCTCCAACCTGCTAAGCTCAGGAGTCATCTTTGACATCTTGGTCTCTTAATATTTTTACTTGACCTGTTTTCTAGTTCCAACAGTTTTACACTTATGATGTCTCCTGTATGTTCGTTTCTCTTATTCATTTGTTTTCTATACATCCCCATTTTCACTCATCCCTGACGCCTCCACCTCTAGCATCACCAATCCATCCAAAACAGCATTTCCAGGTAAATCCCCTTCAAGGACAGCTTGCTTATGTGAATTTCCTTTTCAACTTTCAACAGCTCTTCACTGTCTACAAAGTAAAGCCCAAACTACTCCTCCAGCACTGAAGGCCCTTTCCTCAGTGATTTTGGCTTATATTACCTTTGTAATCTTGGCCATTGTGCCTTCCCCCACCCAATGCTGTCAACTCCAGTTTAATTGGACTTGTAGCTTCTCTTGGAATTCTCTCAGGCCCATTGATGCCTGTTGAAACCCATGAATGTGAGCTTCAAGGTTCAGTACACATGCCAACTCCTTCATGTCATTTTCTCAAAGTTTCTATCCAGAAGTAATAGCAATGTGCTTATGCTCAGAATAGTGCCTGGCACACAGTGGGCACACAAGAAGTATTTATTTGATTAGTGAACCACTCTTTCTCTTTTATACTTTCATAACATTTTGTACTTGTTCAATAGCACTTTTATCATGCTGCCTTGATGCACTGACTAGTTCATTCATTCAAAAAGAAATGACTGAGCACCTGGGATGTGCAAGGTTCCATGCTACAGAGCTAACTGAATAATGGCTGTCTCTTTCACAGCAGTGTGAACTTGCCCACTGTACACACGAGCATCTCTCTCAAGGTGGTGTGAGTGTGTCCACTGTACACACGGCCGTCTCTCCCACACTGACATCCCCAAAGGAACAGACCACATCCTACTCCTCTTGGCTTCAGGCATGCACCCTAGCGCTGGGCCTTGTATGACACACAGTAAATGCTGAATTGAAAAGAAATGCATTCTCTTCTGAATTAATAAAAAAACCACAGCTCATACAAGAGTCGGGATGCTGACATTCTGTTTATGTCTTAAATAATTGAAAGGAGGACAAAGATGATTTAATATCCCAGGAGGCAGTAGGTGCTGACTTGCTTCTTTGTATTTGACTTTATTCCTTTCAAAACAGAACAGTCTGTCCTTATTGATCAGTCATAAGAGAAAACCACAAACAACACAAAATCTGTCAAGTTCAGTTTCTTCAAAAGGTGATCAAGCTAATTGAATGGCAAACTTTAAAACTTTACCATCTCCTGACCTTGATGTAACCTGGTTAGATAACACCTCAAATATTTTAATTTTTAATATACAAAATGAATATTCTTGTAGCTATTATTTCAAATTTAAAAATAGTCTTTACAAATAACTTTAGTGCATGATATTCTTATGTACTATTTAAGATAAGGCTTGATTTACACACCTTTCCTTAATATAATTACTGTTTTTAGATAGGACTACTAGAACATTCATTGTCTTTCAATGATAACTATCAGTATTTATAGTGGATGTGAAAGTGTTATGAAAATGCTATGTCTCTTCTCTTCTAAGAATGAATGCCCCCACCTAACAAAGGAGGGGTCCCTGCAGTCTCACCCAAACACCGTGGTCCTGTTTTCCAATCACAGCTGACCCAATGGGGTTGCAACTTGACTCAAGTTAGACCAAGCAGATTCCATCCTCCAGGAAATTGTATTTGAGACGGACACATTAGGTAGTCTGCCAGAACTACTGTTTAAATTGGGAGGGCATCTTCCCATGTGCATAAAGAAGAAGGGGAAGCCAAGCTGCAGATGAAAAATAATGTAGCAAACATGAAAGAGAAGCACAAATGACACTGAGCATTTAGTATGTGTCAGGTACTCTCTTATTTAATTCTTACAGAACTTAACTAAACTCAAGTGTTTGCAGTTGAGGAAACTGAGGCAAAGAGGGATGAATGGAAGTGGCAGACCTGGGATGTGAATCGAAGAGTCTGACTTCAGAGCACAGCTGGTTAGCGTGACATTCTCCTGCCTTGGAGCAGCAGAGTAAGATGAATGACCTCGAGACTCCGGAGAGCAGAGCCAGCTGGCTTCCTTATCGAGAGGTTTACTGGTCTGGCCTGCGACTTGTCTGAATTGTCTGCCTTTGGCTATAAGGAAGACCAATTTCTTTCATTAAGTTCTCCCCCTTTGCTTGAACAATTTCAGAGGTTTTAGTTACCTACAATCCCAAAGTCACATACTAGAGCTCTGCCCCCTTCATTTACACTCATTGTCAGACCCAGCGTTGCCACTGTCATTGAAGTTCACGTGCACATGCTCACATTCCCATTTCCAGCAACCTCCTCTGCTGTTTGTGTTCCTTTTCCACACACAGGCACACATGCGCAGCACGTCTCTGCACCTGCTTCTATGTTGTACATACAAATCAGTTACTTGCTTGTGGAAATGTAGGGAGGATAATGCAAAGGGTGAGGAAGATATCTGGCACTTTGTTTAATTGATGGGCCTGGTGAAATTATGAGGGACTATTTTATTGTGAGTCGCTGTTCGTAATATCTGCAATTAATGCTTTTAGGTAATTAAGCAGTTTGAACATTAGGGAGAGAAAGGTAATTAAATCTGTGTTTGTCTTTCATAGTGCAAAGGAAACCTTTCAAAACAACTGGGAAAAGTAAAACCTAGCCAAATCCATTTTTTACCAGGAAAGTTTCTGGCAAACTTTTGCTGGCATCTAAACATATGTAATCTTCAAATGGGTTGTGTATTGCAGGTCCCATGCATTGTAAAAATGCCAACTTTCAGCATTATTGTTATTAAGGGAAGAATTCAGGTATGTAATTTCAGTCTAGTCCTTGTGGTTCTTGGCTTTTTGCCGAATAAAATGAGGCAATTTTATGTCATTTGGGCTCTGCATTCAGACAGATCAGGGTTAAATCATTGGGTTAAATCAGATCAGGCTTAAATCAGATCAGGGTTCTGTCACTGCTTACCACCTATGAGCTATGCAACCTGGGGCAAGTCACTTTTGAACTTGGGCAAGTTACTTTTGACCTTGGGCAAGTTAATTTGCTACTTTCTGTCCTCTGAACCTCAGTTTCTTCATCTGTAAAATGGGATAAGAGTTGTGTCTCCTTCACAGGATTGCGGTGAGGATGAAAGGGACAATCCATTGTTGGGAAAGCAGCCTGCCAAGGGCCCAAACACCTGTGCATTTCTTTGCTGAGTGTGCCGAACTACAAGCCATCATGGCCATCTGACACTGAGCCATTTCTGTAGCTAGTCACCTGGCCAATTAAGTAGGTCAAAGTGACACAGAGTGACTACCATCTGACTACTGGCTCCTTGGCTCGTTCACTACTTGCTATAAAAGGTGAGCCCTAGGTCCTGGATTCCTCAGCTGCAGCACAATTGCCTGCATTGGCGCCATCTGGGCCCACTGTGCCACGTGGGATTTAGTGGCAGAGGAACGGGCCCAGCCATGAGATGCTCCTGCTATTTGCTGTGCCGTAAATAAAAACTGTCTTGCTCTTATTCACTGAGTCTCATTGTCGACTCTCAGCCACTTGGAGTTTTGGCGAGCCAGTCTTCTTGCTTGCTGACTCATGTCCTTTGGATCTTTTTTGGAGGCTTGTTACCCCTTGCCATCCTCTCTGACAGAAGTTGGCAAGCTTTCTGTAAGGACCAGATAGTAAATATTTTAGGCTTCGGGGCCACAGATCATCTCTATTGTGTATTTTCCTTTGTGTACTTCTGTCTTTAACAACCTTTTAAAAATGTAAAAAACTGTTTGTAATTCACAGGTTAAACAAAAATAGGCTGAGGGCAGGATATAATTCCACTCTCACGAGGCTGGTCTTCTTCCCTGATAACCACACAAAGCACTTAACACAGCATGTTCTAGATTAGTGAAAAGTCAAGAAATGTTAGCTATTCTTACACTAATACTTTCTATTTGTTAATCTCTAAACCTGAGGCAATCCTGTTAGTACTCAAAATAATGTTCCCAGATAGTAGAGAAATTTGTTACGCATACAATGCACAATTACTAGTTCTTTCCATTCTTACAAGTGAGTTCTGCTTCTCTGGTAACAGGACAATTCTTTATATCAGGCTTCCCAATGTGGTACCAAGAACAGGTTACAGGTGTATATGTAGACACTGAGCCCCTTAAACTTCAGAGCATCTGGGCAACTGGTCCTGGGCACTCTCCTCTGTTTACCCTAATGTGCTGTGCAAATGTTATCATTTTCTATATGTTCCAAGGCCTGCCAAAGGTTGTTAAGCCCTGCTACAAGTCATTAAGTTATTGTTTCACAAAGTACGGCTTTGGTGTATAATATAAGGAGGTTTTACATTTTGCGAGCACTCTTTCAACCAGAGTGTAAGAGGCATGGCACTCGGAGAGGCTCACGGGTCCTTTTACCAATTCCAGGTGACTGCAGAATGGTCTCTCCAACTGGCAAGGTGATAAAAATAAGTCACACTAACTGGTTAACTCTTAATGGTCCAGACAGCCTCTGAGGAGAAAGATGAACAAAAACCAGCCAGGAAGACATCAGTGACATCACGAAAAAAGACAACGAGATAGGTCTTGAAGGCTTGCTGGACTGAAAGGTGAATGGTTAAGGGGAAAGGGTAACCAAAGGGAACTAATAGTTCACCGTTTCCACAAATTTCCAGGCACTAGTTCTGGTTAAAAAGGCAAACTCTCTAGACAACAAACCTAAGGAAAAATGAAGACAGGAAAAGTAGTGGAAGAAAGAAGGAACAGGAGGGGAGGAGGGAAGGAAGCTGAAGGTAAGGGGCTATGGGCTGCAGAGGCTGCACAGGGGACTGGAGACATTCACAGGGTGACATAGATCAGGGCCAGGCATGGCACCCAGCAGAGCCAGGCTTCAGGACAGGGTGATAAATTCCTACTGGTGTCTAATGGCTGGACCACACCAGCATCCCATGGCATCACTGCGTCACGGAAGTTCTGTAACAGTGACCTTGAGTACCCCGGGGATGCAAGGATAATGCACAGTCCGCTTTGCTTTCTGAGTCAGGAAAGCATACATTTCAGGAAGATTTCCCTCAACAAATAGTCATGAGTCAAGACTTCAAAAACTCCCTCCGTAAAAAGATAGAGATATTAGTTTTCTGTAAAACCTCATCCCCAGACCATATTTGGGAAGGAAAATCACACTCTACTACGAATCTCATAGTGTGTGAGGGGCGGGGTGCAGGTCAGCGGTTTTTTTTGTTTTTTTTTTTTCCTACGATACGCGGGCCTCTCACTGTTGCGGCCTCTCCCGTTGCGGAGCACAGGCTCCGGACGCGCAGGCTCAGCGGCCATGGCTCACGGGCCCAGCCGCTCCACGGCCTGTGGGATCTTCCCAGACCGGGGCACGAACCCGTGTCCCCTGCATCGGCAGGCGGACTCTCAACCACTGCGCCACCAGGGAAGCCCCAGGTCAGCGTTCTTAATGAGCCTTTCCTGGTCCTGAACGTAGTCAATTCCTCTAGTTTTCCCTCTGACTTGAGTGTAAGATTCTGAGTTATCCTTGCACATACATGACAGTATCTGATGCCTGGAACAATTTTGTGTGTGTGTGTGATGTTGAGGGTGAGAGGGTGGTGAAAATCTGATTTTTTTCTGTTACAGTGTTAATGGAAAAGTAGGGGAAGGTTCATAAGGCTAACAAGCATGTTTTACAGGGTCAGAGACCAGAATCTGCTGAATAGTGAGCTGATGGACCCGGGGTGATAACGACTGCCTGCATAAAAAGAGTTAGAATGAAAACTCTATGTGTCTTCGAATAATGGCAACTTAGTTCAGGCACATCATTGGGGAAACTGCTTTAGAATTTTTTTTCTCTTAAAGCTTGACTGAACTTCTCAGAAAATGACCCTGAAGGAAGTGTTTTTGAAAGTTGTCCCGGAAATGGAAGGCCATTGTCTCTGGAGTAGGTCCACATTCACCAACAGTGGCCATGTTTCTAGTCTTACTCCGAGGCATCAGCAACTTTATTTGAAAATTACACTCATGCACTAAGGGTGACCAGCGGTGATCTTTGGATGGCTGGAAGAGGAAGCTGTTATTTTTTTTTTAAGTTTGCTTGCTGGAAGTTTCTAATTTTCTACAGTACATATATATCACAACTGTAATAATGCAAAGCTCGTAAAAAAAAAAAAAGAACTATATCCAAGCCATTGTGGGAGGGTCCATTACATAGAGGTTGGTGTACAAGTTGCTTGCTTTCTCTGAGCGTATTAATCTAATTAATACAATGAATGGAGTCAAAGGTGATGCAATACCAGTGCGTTACCAACTTCTCTGGTATGTAGGTGGCTGTAAAACGTCTGGGAAATGTCAAAACCTAGTAAGGAATATCCCTTCCCTTATTCCCAGACACACTACTGTCTTTCAACTATCCCAAAGTTCATAAAGTGGATCAAGGAAACAGAGATCACTAAACTACTGCTGGTTGGAGCTTTATGTCCCATGTTTTTTGTTTTATTTTGTTTTGTTTTCCAGAAACAAAACCAAAATCACAACCTAACATGACTGGGAAATCCAAAACGCTCATTAACTATGCTGTCTGGTTATGTCTAAGAAGAGCTCATTTATCGCTAAAGCTAGGTAAAAGGTGGTTTTTAAAACAATGATATATCAGAATTTAACGCATCTAATAGGGGCTGCAATCTTTCAAAAATTGGATGCCATGATTTACCTGTCTTAATGCTCAGAGACTGTACTGACATTTAAAGCCTGGGGTGGCGGGGAGGGAGGAGAAATGTGCAAACTGTCTCTTGAGGAACATGCAATGGTAGCTTCAGCTTTCAGAGCGGGGCAGGGCTGGGCATAGTCTGACTGGCACAGTAGAGTGGGGTGGCAGGGCAGCGACAGTGTCCAATGTTGCCCCTGAAAGTCGTCCCCTCAAATTGTAAGTGGTCACAATAATGTTTGTCTCCACATTCACCTTTCTCTACTGTGGTTGCGACCACTTCCGCATTCTATGCTAATAAACCAGAATGAGGAATGCAAATATTCTGGCAGGCAGGTATGGCCAATAAAAGACCTACATGTCTCCATGTCTCCTGACCTTGAATGGGCAGAGCCAGATTGAAAGAACTCCTCTGGAAACCAGTGCATCACGTGTGACGGTCTTCTGTGGTCCCCTATCCTAGGGGCAGCTACTGCAGAGAGCTTATTTATGGTCAACTTAGGAAAAGTTAAAGCAGGAGTCAGATGCTTTTCCTGTGATCTCTTTCAAGCTTCAACTTAACTACATTTCTCTGTATGATGTTATCTCTTCTACAGGCTCCTAGAGCACCAAAGATGAATCATAAATCTGTATATGTGAGAGCTGCTAATTAAAGTATCTTTATTAAAGTTATCTTTTTGTAAGAATGTTGTTATTGCTAAAATAAATGCCATTTAAAAATGCACACACACACAAAAGACTAAGGACATTTGTAAATACTGGTATCGAGTCACTTTTGACCCCATTCATTGTATTAATTAGATTAATCTGGTTAGGAGAGACAAGCAAATTGTACACCAAACTCTGTGTAATGAACCCTCCCACAATGACTTGCGTATAGTTTTTTCTTTTTTCTTATAGCTTTGCATTATTACAGTTGCTATATTTATATGCATACATGGTAGAAAATTAGAAAATTCAGACAAGAAAACTTAGAAAAAAATAACAACTTCCTCTTAAATAAATATGGAAGTCTAAAAATCCGGACAAGTCCTCTTGGTGTGATTCAACAATTTCCAGTAGCCCATCCTCCAGCGTCATATCTTTGCTATGTCAGGAGGGAGCCGTGGGTCCAAGTGTCCTGAAATCTGAGGGAGGTGGCCTGAGTTCCCTTGGTCAACACCTCAGGAACTTGTGTCAGGAAGGAAGAGACAGCCAGAATCTACAAAGTATGGACAGTATAGGTCTTTTACACCTGAGAAATGTATATTTAACTTAATGGCCAGCTAGAGGCTTGTGCCACTGTAAGAGGGTTCAGGGGGAGAATCTGAGGTTACCCAGACCTTCAGGGCAGGATTTGGTCTTCAACTTGTACTCCCTTCCAAGACTCAGATGCAGATAAGGAGAACTGACTCTCCAGTGGTCCAGAAGAGATCATGTCCCCAGCTCTACCCTGGGATGATGATTTAACACTGGGGAAGTGCCCAGTGTTAAAGTTTCCAAGATGCTGAGATCTTTAGGGGGAAATAGAAGTATTTTATATGCTGAGGTCATTTATTCTTTTAAACTCTTTAAAATCTGTTCATAGTTATTGGAAAAAAAATGTTACTCTCTTCCACATATATTTTTCCAGCATCATCTAATTGGTAGGTTTTGCTAATTTTTCTCTTTCAAGTTTAAGCTGCATACAACGTGTACCACCCTGAAAAGACCCGGGTTTTACACTTTGCTGACTGAAAAACAAAAACAAAAATCAAAATTCAAACCAGCAAAATCATAAACAAGGCTTCTAAAAGCAATGGGGAAGTGGGAGGAAGAGGTAAGTTTAAATACTACTGCGTAATGGGGATTGTAGAAGGTACATTCGTATATTATTTTGTTTAATCTTCAGAATAACACTGTGGGGTATTATTGTCTCCTCATTTACAAATGAGAAAATGAGGCTCAGAGAAATAAACTTCACATAGCAGAAAAGGGTCAGAGCCGATGGTTTCAACTGCCACCTGCCTGAAACAAAACCCATGCGTTCCCCTCTGTACTGGACCAGCTTCCAGACGCCCTCAACCCTCCTATGCCCAAACTGTAAATTTCATTTCATCTCGCTGCCTGGAAACATCAAGATGACATCATTAAGGACTTCCCACTGGAAATAAAATAATCTAGAGAACACAGAGAGTCAGCAGTTAATAGGCTCAGATCGATCTGTTACTTTCCTAGGGTCTCTGCCCATCAGAATAAGAAATCATGGAGTACTACTTTGTGTATTTACCAGAAGAGTTTTCACAAGGATGTGAAAGTAAAAGACAAGTCCCCTAAATGGAACTATTGATTCTAGAACCTATTTACAGCAGAATGTCAGAAGTCACACGATGCAACTAGAAAGCTGCGCTACAAACATGTTGAGAACATTCAGATTCAGCTGGGATGTTTACAAAGGCAGAGATTTCAGAAAGGTTTTAACTTAGATTTGTGTTTCTCTCTGAAGTTATCTTGTTGTTATGAAACAGACACACACACACAACTTGATACTAAACGGACTAAATGGAGCTTTCTGAAAGAAACACACAGAGAGGTTTCAAAACCAAGTAAGCAAATGTGGTTGAAAGGAAGTGTCACAGGCTTTAAAAATAATCTTTTTTAAACTGTAAAAAACAAAACAAAACAAATCCAATGTTTAGGGCAAAAAAGCAGGGATCCCTAATGGTGGAATGAGGTCTTGCATAGGATGGGGAGGTTCCAGGGCCACGCAGCCCTGCCTCTAGCTCAACCTCCCTCCATCTCTGGAGATGCTCAGGGAGCTGGTGCAGACAGCGCTGCTCCTCCAGGCGTGATTTGGGATCTTCAGGGTTTTCACCCCATTTCCCACTCAGAGCCAGGGACACGCATGTTATCAGTACCCTGGCTCACCTGTGCACAGCCCCAGCCAGACCCCCACTGCCGGTCACCTCGAGGAACTGTATGTGAATAAAGAAGCATCCCTGATATCAAATCCTGGTGCTCGTGGCTGTCTTCTGGTCCTGGTGGGGACTGGCACCATCCTGCTAATCGGCGCTGCAGAAAGAATGTGTCCCTATACCTTGGACGTCTCAGAAACCTTTAGGACTTTCTCCTGGAAAGAGTAGACTAGACCAGGCTGGGAGAAGGTGGGATAAGGTCATTAAAAAGTTAAGCCAGGGCCTCATTAACCTCACTGGTGGAGAAAGGCCCCGGAAGGGACAATTCAGGAAAGCAGCACTTGGAACCTCAGAGCTCACCTTGCCCAGCTGCTACATTGTCAGATGAGCAAGCCCAGCACAGAAACACGACCTCAAAGGTAGTAATTCTCAGCCGCACTGTTATTTCATGCACCATTAAGAGAGATGAAATGCTGCCGATAAACTAAGATAGGCCGTCGGCCGTGAGATGCATCCCAGTTTCAGAGGTGGTAAATGTAAAGGAAAACAAGTGGGTGTCTTAGAATGGTTGAGATGTACTAAGCCGCTTGCCCCCAAATGCTCAGAGCTCAGTCCTTAGGGTTTTTTTTTTTTTCCTCTGCTACACTCTGTAGCTGCATTCACGGACAAAACCCCCAAAGCTCAGAGCTTAAGTGACTTAGGCAAAGTCAGTGAGCTAATAAGGAGAGAGGCAGGACTCGAACTAGACCCGGAACTCCTTCAAGATGGCTCCCATGACTCTATGTGGCCTTTGCTCCAAGGTATTGATCTCTGGCTCTGGAAAACTAAACTGAATTCCTCGGCAGAACATTCGTCTCCTAATTAGGTTTTGCATATGATAATATAAAAATTAATAAACTGCTTCCGTGAACACATGCAGACAGGTTGAGAGCAACCAGAGTAGGCATTTGCCAGTGGGGAGGACATCGCCTCTGGATTTACAATGTGCGCAGGAAAATCTATGAAGTAGATAATCCGCAGGCCTGGCAATGAAAGAGCTACTTGTGGCAGTTAGAGTTGATGTTTCATTAGGTCTTACTGGAATACAGGAGAGGGGTGAGAACAATTTTATTTTCCATAGGCCTAGCCCTTCCCTTCACCCCAAAGCTCGTGCTAAGATTCCTCCACAACTCCTGTGCCCACGAGTAAATGACGAAAGTTTACCCTGCTTGTCACTAAATGCTCCAGGGGCTGACGTATGAACTCCCCAGCCCCAGGTGACCCAGAGCCCCCTCAGACTTGAGAAGAGGGGCGAGGCCACACAAGAGGACAGCTCCCTCTGCAGTGTCATCTCTGGCCAGGCTGGCATCAAGGCACGAATTAGGCTTGGAAGAGAATGATGTGGAATGTCTCACCTGGCTGGCTCCCCAGGAACCCCGGATACCGTGTACCTCCTGTACACACACTGTCACTTCGAAGTTTAGCTTAGGGAGGCATGGCCTCTGATTCCTCGTATGGGGAAAAGCTTCCTTTAACTCAGAGTGTTCCATCATCTGGATTACAGGGGAACCTAGTCCCTGGGCTGGTGTGAACTGCCTTGATTTTGATTCTTATTTATTTATTTTTTTAACATCTTTATTGGATGGTGTGTTAGTTTCTCCTTACAATGGTGTGTTTGTTAGTTTACAATGGTGTGTTAGTTTCTGCTTTATAACAAAGTGAATCAGTTATACATATACATATGTTCCCATATCTCTTCCCTCTTGCGTCTCCCTCCCTCCCACAATTTTGATTCTTATTGATATTGGATCTTGAGTACTCCAATGACTTGGACAATAAAAAAGGGTGCATCCGGACTCACTTGGCCACTGTAAGGTGCCCTGCCAGCTCGGCCCACAGATTATCTCAAGATGAGGGTGCAGTGCACTGTGATCTCAAAAACAGTGGGAAACCAAACCCCGAGGCTCCCTGGCCACTCTTGCTGCCGGCCTGGTAGCAAGGTGTTGGGGAGTGCCCCAAAGAGAAGGAGCTGGGGAAGGAACAAAGGTATGGCCTTCTCAGGAGGTGTTTGGTTCCACTGCCCCACCGCCCAGGCTTTTGGCCTTTATCTTCTTTGCTTTCCCTGCCTTGTGAAGAAACGCAACACTCTCAGAACTGCACCTTCAAACAAGCGGCTTGAGAAAATGTATCACTGCTCTCGAGACACTGTTTGCACCAGCAAGATGGGCACTTTAGCTCTTGTGATGAAATGGGAGCCCGCCTGCCCTCTCTGTCCTCTTCTGGCTCTGGAGGACCACTGTGTGGGTCTGGAAGGCAACACCTGGGTGCTGGCGCTGGAGAAGATGTGGTGGCCGCTGCACGCAGATCTGGTGTCTGCTTGCTAGCAACCTGGACGATACAGCCTTCTGGGTGCCGGGCTGTACGCCCTGCCTCTGAGTGCCTTCTTGTATGTATGTTAAGCAAGAGTTATGGTTTGTGCCTTCCCTCTGAATGCCTGCAAATGCTCTTTAAGTGACCTAACACAGCCAGGAAGGCGCCCTGGACCCTCCAGCACGACCACCAGGGCCCGTGAGCTTGGTTTCTCTGGGCACTCCTGAAAGTGAGACGGAGCAGCCGGAGAATGTCAGCTGCCCCTCCTCACGCCCTTCCTTGTCGTCAGGAGAAGCCCTATGTACACACACCGTGGCGACCTTGACAACATCAACCTGCGAGGAGAGACGGGCAGCCAAAACACAGTTTACTGCCTATGCGTACACAGTCGAGTCTGGGTCTCTGGGAGGTTATTTCTAGTTGTGAACATGAACAGCTTTGAAGACCAGCTCATCCTAGGCTATTATTGTCTTCCACAGCCTTTCTTTCTTTCTCCCTTTCTTTCTTTCTTTCTTTCTTTCTTTTCCTTTCTCTTCCTCCTTCCTTCCTCTCTCTCTTTCTTTCTTTTTCTATCTTTCTCTCTCTCCTCCCTCCCTCCCTTCCCTCCTTTTTTCCTTTCTTTCTCTTTCTTTCCTTTTACAAAGAAATATTTTTTACAACTGTGGTTTTCACTCCTGAGCTGTACATTACAGTGATGTTACAAAATTACCAGCGTTCAAGCTCATCCCCAGTTTCAGGTTAAATGCTCTGGTGTGGGGCAGTGACACTGGAATGGCACAGTGTCAAACCTCAAGACACGAATCGTGCAGTTGGAGACATTCTCGATTCCTCACAGCCTTTCTTAAACATAGGAAAGCACCACGACTCTTGGAATGAGCAGAAACCAAAAATCCTACAGAACTGCCTGTATTTCTAGGATACGATTTTAACCTTCCCAAACTTAAGCTTGGTTTCATTCTCTCCAATGAAATTACACCATGTACTTTGCTGCCTTTGAGTAAGGAGGAGACAGAAGTACGTGATCAAAAGGAAAAGTTCTTTCTCTTGTTCTGGGAAAAAAATTGGATGCAAAATTGGCAAAAGAAAACACAGCAGACAACTGATCCTAAAGTACCTTTTCTCTCTGTGGTCAGCAGGACCGTGGCAGGGGGTGGAGGCTGGTTCCACAATTAATTAGTTTCAGTTAATTTAAGTGCCAGTATTATTCCCCCCTCCTTTTCTTCTTCCATATACACTGATGAATAATCAGGGTATGACATGTAAAAATTTCAAAACTCATTTGAAGTTGAGGTATAGGAAGCACAGAAGTCTAATTACAGAATACAGTACCCACACAAAGGATGAGGCATAAAACCAGAATAAATCGAATTTCTTATTTCCTGACCTGTACAAACGAAATTATCCAGACCTGATATTTTAGTAATCTGATTTCCAAACGATGCAATGTTTTTTTCCTTAATTTTTCTTGAGACAAATGCTCTAATTTTATATGTAGTATTTGGGGGAAAGTAAAGTTCAGTGTCTAATTTTTTCTGATCTATTTAGAGCTATTTTCCTTTGCTTTCTAGGAGGCAAAATAGAGAGACAGAAATGGGATCAAATTCTATAAATAAATTATGGTTGGCTTGTCCTTAAATATTATAAACTGCTGAAAAGCAATGAAGTCATAGACATATATTAATTTTATTTTGAAAGCTGGCTAAGAGATGGCATTAAAATTAAAGAGCTTTGCAAGAAGGAAAATGAAAGGAGGGTGAAAAAAACCCTGCGAAGACTTCAGAAATAATGAAACAGTTACATTTCCTTGCCAGCCTTTTCCAAGACATCAGGATCCTATGTTTGCTGCTTTATCCACTGTGCTGGTGTGATACTTAAGTAACCACCAAAGTTGGGGTAAAACCTGACAACCTGTCAGTGTGTTGCTTAATAATGGTTACATTTTGCCCAATATTCTAGCCACTATTTCACCTTCTCCATAGATTAAAATATCCGCTAAGGAAAAAACCACAAGTTCAATAACAGCAGAACAAGAGGACCTACAGGTAGACATGGATTTGCTTGGATTTTATGAACTTCTTTCATCTCCTTTCAGAATTTAAGAGTTAGGAGAGTCAGAATGTGTTAGCTTATGAAATTTATTTTGGAACTGAAACCAAAAAAAAAAAAAAAAAAAGAACAACTTTAAACTTAAGTTTTCACCAGCTCAGCCCATGTGCCAGTGTCAGCCTCCATCAGCCCTCCCCACAAGCTCTCCCCATGACACAGTCTATCTCTCTGCAGACCGAGCTCTAAGCTGCCCCGCAGCCAAAGCCAGGTGGAGAAATGGGGCTATGTGAAGATAATTTTACGTCAGAATACAGGCCAAAAACCAAAACTGGTTCTGCTTGATATTGCCTGGCTGTCCTCATTTCATTACTTGGCTTTACATGGAAACACAGTGCTCCCAAACTTACCCAAATTACAAACCACCATGACATTTTACACCAAGAGTAATGCAAAGGGGGACTGAGCTTATCAATTTTTGCAGACCTGGATATGTTAATGCGAATGAATGTGCTGGACCAGCCCAGAGGGAAAGAAAGCCCTCCTATAGTTCATCCCTTGACCTCAACTGGCAGATGTATGGGATTTGCGTTTGCACTATAAGTAAAGTTCTTACATCTGCATAAGGATATTTTGACTGGAAAAATGACTTCTGCTCTGGGAAAGAACTGCCCAGTGGATTCTAGGTACCAAACCATCTGTAAAATTAGATGCCAAATCCTCAAAGTTTGCTGTCTCCAGACACACAAACCAATCAATTTCGGAGGAAACTGGCTCATATAGCATTAACCCGGTAATGCCAGTGGCCAAGATCCAAATGCTGAATGTGAAATCACAGGTGGAATCTGCTCCCAGGCTGCACCATGTCAAGACTATGGATGCAACCAAATCATCTGGATAGGAGTCAAGCAGGGTGAACGCTTGTAGTATAGGCGCCACTCAAATGGGAATCAGATGATATTGGCATGACTGATGATGACAAAGCCTCTCTCCACTTCAGTCAAGTTCCTCTGAGCCCTCTTGTCTGGACCTCAACCTTGGGGCCCCCTCATGCCCCTCCCCATCCTGTCTTTGGCCTGCCTAGCCCAGTCTGAGCAAGAATCCTGCTAAGTCAGTTTAGTGAGAATCCCCCCACCTTTGATTTCTGATCACCTTTGATATCTGACCAAGTTCCTCATCCCTCACCTTTGATGTAAAAGTCCTTGGCCTGCTTTGAGCAAGATTCCTGCTAAGTTGGTTTACCCAGAATCACCCACCCCTTGATATCTCCTCTTAGTGATTTTCCATCCACTGACCCTTTCACCCTGCTCCTTGGGGGATGCCCACTTGAAATTGTCGTGTTCAGAGGTGAGCTCCATCTCTCTCCTCTATTGCGATAGCCTTGACTCCTATTTCAATAGTCTCAAATAAGTCTTCCTCACCATTTTAACAAGTGTCAGAATATTTTTTTTTTCTTTAACAGTGATGACTGTACTGCGTTAGGGGCCGAAAGCTTGACCTTTGGCGACAGTGACAGTGAAAACAAATGTCACGGTCTGCTTAGCAGGGAGTTTTCCTTTTTGTGATTACTTTGTTTAAATAAACTTCTTTTTAAAACTTCAGTCATTTATTTTACTGCCTTCCCCTACTAGTTTAACAAAGAGCCAATACTGACTATTTTAGTTTTGAGGCTTTATCTTTAAATAAACTGCTTATTTTGGAATAATTTTAGATTTACAGAAAACAGTGGCTATTTTAGTTATGAGGCTTTACCTTTAAATAAACTGTTCATTTTGGAGTAATTTTAGCTTCACAGAAAAGTTGCAGAAATGTTACAGAGAATTGCCATTTACCCTTCACCCAGTTTCCCCACTGTTAATATCCTACTAAGAAATTGTCATTGATACAGTACTATTAATTAAACGTTTAAATTTAATTAAAACCAATATTAATTAGACTTTATTTGGATTTCATCCATTTTTCCATTCATGTCCTCTTTCTGTTCCAGGATCCAATCCAGGTACCACATTGCGTTCAGTTTTCCTGTCACCCTAGTCTCATCTGGTCTGTGACAGTTTCTCAGTCTTTGTTTTCATCACCTTGACAGTCCTGAGGAATACTGATCAGGTGTCCAGAAGAATATTTCCCAATTTGTGTTGGTCTGATGTTTTTCTCATTAGACTGGGGCTATGAGTTTTTGGAAAGAATATCACAGAAGTGTCCTTTTCATCACATGATCAGGTTTTTGTGACTGTTTTGCTTGTTCAGAGTATTGCAAATGTGGCCCCTTTTGCTGGTTGACCTTAAAGCAAGACTGTTCGCATTCCACAGCTATCCAAAGGGAAATCCACTATTCAAGGTATCAGTGAGGAATTTTACTGAAGATTTTTCATGGTGGAAGGTGGGGGAAGGTAAGGAGAAAGTAGCATGGCGTATAACATAGCACAAGTTAATGAAAATCCCCACTAATACCAACGGTTCCCCTTTTTGCACAGGAAGTTCAGCCCATGTGGCCTCTACTTGCCTGGAAGCCCCACAGCTCCAGCCCATCCACACCCCAGATCCCTCCAGCTCCCATCTCATGCATCTTTACACCCATCATCTTGTTCAGCAAAGGCCCTACTGAAGACCCATCTGCACAGAAGGCACCTGGAGATAGTAAATAAGAAAAAAAAAATTTCAGTCACAAATAGCTTTTTTTTCTTTTACATAAAAGAAAGTTTTAGGGCTTCCCTAATGGCGCAGTGGTTGAGAGTCCACCTGCCGATGCAGGGGATGCGGGTTCGTGCCCCGGTCCGGGAGGATCCCACATGCCGCGGAGCGGCTGGGCCCATGAGCCATGGCCGCTGGGCCTGCGCGTCCGGAACCTGTGCTCCGCAACGGGAGAGGCCGCAACAGTGAGAGGCCCGCGTACCACCAAAAAAAAAAAAAAAAGTTAAAAAACAAACTTTTCTACCTACTCTCTATCAGACAAGAAATGACTTCAACACAATGTCCCCTCATGCAAGATGAACTGGAGAATTGAGCAAATTGTCTTGGTCCTGGTATCTGTGGGATGGGATGAGTGCGTAGGAGCTGATTTTGCCTAAATGTTCAATATTGCCTTTCTTCAAAGTCACATTTACAAGGCGACCGCAAATTCACTCATTACTTTGCTTTCATTGTCACTCACTCTCGGCTATGTCCCAACTAGTTTTGAGGCAAGACTACCCCTAAACCTTCCAGGGAACGAGAAACTAACAGACAATTATTCTTTGTGGTAGTTGCTAATTCAGCTAGTGCCTACCTGTAATGCAATTTTTCTTTCATTTATTTATTTTTTAATTAATTTTTATTGGAGTATGGTTACTTTACAATGTTCTTTCATTTATTTATGTTTTAATTCAACAGATATTTTCTAAGCTCCTACATAGTATCTAGGACTGGGCTAGAGCCTAGGAGTGGGTAGTAAGTAAAACAGACACAATCCCTACCCTCATGGAATCTATAGTCTAAGAAGATACATACTAAACAAAAAATCATAAACATGATGTGTCATTTCAAGCTATGAATGAATCATAGCTTGGCTGTGCACAGTCTGGCTGTGCGGCCCCCACCTGCTCCTGCTACTCGGGTGCTGCCTTCACCTGCCAGGTTCTTCGACCCTAGCTTGGGGCGAGCAGAGCTGCACCCAGTAGAACTAAAGCCGTTCCACGGTTATCGAAAACTGAACAGCAACCTTGGGGGACCTGGGTCATCATGTACTCCTCCAGCTGGAAGCTCTTTCTCTGGCCTCAACTCCCGTCTCAAGGCCCCACCTTCCACCTACAACGGTGTCTTCCGCATCCACCGTATCGACCTCTACCAGCAGGCCTCCTCACCAGATGCCCTGCGCTGGATGCCGAAGCCTTGGGAGCGGACGGGGTCACCTTCTCAAGAAGGGCCGTCCCGAAGGGCAGAGGAGCCTGGGTCCCGAGGGGACAAGGAGCCTAGATTGCCCCCACCCCGCTGAGGGAGTGCCCTTTGTCCCCCCCGGGGGGGCTTGTATGTAGATTATAAATATATAAGGGGGAAAGGGGCGGGTGGGGAGGAGTTGCAGGGCTGGGGCCTCGCTTCCCCTCCTCCCCCCTCCCCTGGTCTCCTATCCCTGGGGCCGTTTGTTAAAAAAGAATAATAAAAGGATTAAAAAAAATCATAAAGAAAACATCAAGGAAGGATGCAATGAGACCTACTTTGAGTATGTGTGTGTGTGTGTGTGTGCGTGCGCGCATTGTGTGTGTGTGTGTGAGAGAGAGAGGGAGATTTGCAGGGTGTGGGGAGGAGCTGACTTGTTTTTTTGAGAGTGGGGTGTCAGGGAATGCTCATCTGAGGACTAGCTTTTGCAGGAGGCCTAAGGGATGAGTAAGAATGAGCTAAGCTGACTGAAAAGCACAGTTCAGGCTGAAAGGAGAGCCTGCAGGAATGTTCTAGGAATTGCAGGTGACAGTGTGTCTGGAGCACAGAGATGCGTATGACCTCAGCACTCACCCCAGGCCAGGTTAAGACCACGTTCAAGATGGTGAACACCGTCCTCCACGCAGGGCACGAAGGCGAGTGCTCAGGAGGGCAAGAGTTAAGTACCTTGCTTACTTCACAGAAGAGAATAGTGACAACTGAGAATAAATAAATGCTGGCTGACCTGCCCATGCCTCCCTCAGTTATGCCCCCTGCCCCTCCCACGCCCCACCCACTGCTCAGGAAGGAGGAGAATGAGGCAGCAAACACGCAGGTCAGCTCCCCGACACCATGTGCCATTCCTACCCAGGGTCTGCTACAGAGAAGGGCTAACGTTTCTCTTTGCAGAGGAAGGAAAGAGCTATTGTAGACCGGGTAGCACAACAGTCTCCCGCAGATCTGCCTCTGAGGTCAAGGATAACTAACTACACGGGCTGTTGCAAAGACTTGTGTCTTCATCTGACCATCCCTACTTAATGAATGATTCAGCTAAGTGAGTCATTCAATCACCTCATAGTCCAAGGATAAAGAATTTGGGCTCATACTTTGTGAACAGTAAAAGAAGGTCTGTATTTTTGTTGACACTTTGGTTTAACCACCAGGCAAAGTAACAAAAACAACAACAAAAATACTCCAGTATACCGACAACAAAAAAGTACTAGCTATGAAAACAGTGTTCTGGGCATTTTGTATTCAATGAGCTGTTGCCAATACATAATGTTTTCCATTAGCATTTGTCAAAATCAGGGACTAAAATATCTGTCCGTGAGTTATGGATTATTGGGGATTTACTGGGTGCAGTATTTATATTCGAAAAAAAGGACCAGAAATGTACATGGTAGGGAAAAGAGAGGTGGCTGACAGTGACAACAGAAACCATGAAGCTTAGGCAAGATGCTTTCTAAAGTAGAGAGGATAATCCAACCAAACTTCAGGATAATAAGAGCCCAGGCCAGGAAGCCAAAAGACCTGCTGGGTTCTAGTGTTACGTCTATCATATCCGTGTGGCCCTAGGAAAGTCAGTTTCCCTCTCTGAGCCTCCATTTCCACAACTGTAAAATGGTAGTGCATGGGGGGAGGGGAGAATGAGGAAAGTTTATATCAATCTCTAAGGTCCCTTGTATTCTAAACATTTTGTGATTCCACGACTCTACACCTCCACTGTCTAATAGAGTAGCCATTAGGTACGTGTAGTCATTTAAATTTAATAAAATTAAATAGGATAAAAGTGCAGTTTCTCAGTTGCACTGGTCACATTTCAAATACTCAATAGCCAGATACAGCTAACGGATAGTGAACTGGCTGGTGCAGAAAGAGAACATTTCCGTTATCACAGAAAGTTTTATTGGAGAACCCTGTCTTTCTTTATAAAAGACACTTGAGAAGCCTAATAGGAACACTGTTCATGTTTTCAGTTCTTGATTTTATTGTAAAATTAATGATTGCTATGACGAATACCACTACTAAGAGTTGACATTTATTGAGCACTACTATTGCTGGAATTGTAGCAATTAGTCTATTTTGATTTAATCCTCACAACAACCCTCTGATAGGTACCATTATTTTCTGCATTTTATAAATGAAGAGAACAAGATTCAGAGTGACAATGTGCGTTGTTCAGAGCCACATCTGAGAAGTGCCAGAGGTAGGCCTTGAGCCCTTTGACTGTTTGTAATCCATACCCCCAGTGTTTCACCCTGGCCCCAAGTTTGGTCTCTGGTCTTGTTGTCTCATGGCCAAGCCTCATGGATTCCTCACAATCCCCCTATTGTGGACACTGGGTCTTTGTACCTGCTTTGTCTATGATGCCTTCTCTTTCCTCCTTTCCTTTGTTTGGGAACTTCCTATTTATCTTCTTAAAATATCTAAATATTACTTCTCCATCTGGCAAAATAGTTACCCTGTCTGCTTTAGGTTTCTATAACACTCCATTCATACCTCAAACATGGAGCCCACCAGGCTGCATTATAGTATCTGTTTGCAAGTCTGGTCTTCCACTAGACTTAGTGCATTCAAGATGAAGTGTGTGCCCAGTACTTACAGTTTAAAAAGGTGCTGAGTCAATGTTTGCTAAATGAAAATGTCAAAATCTCCTTCTAAGATTAGGTCACCACTTTTTCCAACCATTCCAGCTTATCTAGATGCTTTCCACTTTCCCTGGAATTTGCAGTTTAGATGCATTCATTATCTGCAAGCAGAGGGCTCTAGGGCCTTCAGGCAGGGAGCAAAGTTAAATACATACATACATACATAATCATTTTGCAGACATGTAATTCTTCCCGAGTCTTTCTGCAAGCAGGCTGTCATCTACAAGCAAGGAAATCTGACACTTCCTACCAATTCTGGTGACGTTTTGCCCACATTTTCTACCACGTACCAGGCCTCGGCAGTGCACTGGGCTACCTGCTTATAGCGACAGAGGCCATTCAGAAATATTGCAGGCCAACAGGGTGTAGCTTGGCTGCTGTCTTGCTTCAACCCTTCCCCAAAGCAACAGGACCGCAGCAGCTTTATAAAATGATGTTAAAATTACTCACAAGGGTCTTGATGCACAGTTAAAAAGACACCTGGTCACTTCACACATTCTCTCTGGGACCAGACGGCACCAGCCCACTCCCTGCCCTGTAGCTATTCACCCCAGACAGAAGATGGAAGAAAAAAAAAGTTATTCCTGCCTTTCCTGTCCTCTAAAATCATACAGGTACCTCTAGAGTCATCTTTTTGCTTCTGCATTTTAAAAACAGCTCAGGTAGGTCAAAACCTAAAGTAAAAAAAAAAAAAAGGAAAAGAAAAGAAAAGCCTAATTAACTGACCAAACAAAGTCAGAATTATTACCAGAACAAAGTGTGGGAAGAGAAATACTATTTATCGAAGACCTTCTGTATATCAGGATTGTTCTGGGTAAATTAATCTCTTAAAATGCAACAACCCTAAAAGATATCTTTAATGATCACATTTTACAGATGGAGACATGGAAGCCCAGAAAAGAGGTGCTGAATCATTGAAAGAGCACGGGTTTAATGGCTGAGAGATCTGGGTTCAAATTTGGAATCCATTAGCTCTGTGGCTTTGGAAGAATTACTGGACCTCCTCAAGCCTCTGTTTTCTCATTCAGAAGTAGAAACCAATAGCACCAACCTTCCAGGGCTGTTGTAGAGTCGGAAAAGAAAATGCCTATAACGTGCCTAAACACGATGGCGGGCATCTTACTAGGTTTCATGTTAATTTCCCTTCCCCCCTGCTTGTCTGCTAAATGGCAGAGCTGGAATTCAAAAGCAGGATCATGGGCACCAAACCAAGGTCTTTGCAAATCTGTAATGAGAACTATTTTGAGCTGCTCCTCTACCACTGTGGTGACAGAATCAAACTAGCTGAAGCTGAGCCATTCTTACCTTTGTCCTGGCAAAACACTCTCTATTGTTTTATATATCTATGCCCAGATGTAAATCTTTCAGAAGTTAAAATCAAAACAAATAAATCATGTATCTCCCAGTGCATTATAATGCCCTTTCAGCACAGCCTGATCACAAAAATATCTCTTCCAGCCACTTAATGTCATATAACTACTTAGGAAAAAGGTTTAACGTTGGCAAAAGATAATAGAATAATTATTGGGTTTCAGTTCCTATGGAATTTGCAAAAAGCCAGTAAGACATAGGGAGAAATAATAGCCTTTTTTCTCCTCAATCTTCCTCATAGTCCCCCAACTTTGAAGTAGGCTATGTATGCTTCTGGAAAAAAAAAAAAGTAAGTCCACAGAAAAAGTTCTTGTAAAAAGGTGTAGGCTGCATTTAGAACTGGGAGGAGTTCCGTCTTGGTATTTTCTTGCTCGTCAGAGATATATTTGTCCTTTGCTTGGTATGGAGAAAGATTCTGAACTTGTAGAAAATTCTTCAAATCTACACTCCAGGGAACGCACTGTTTATGTTACCGCAGAATTTATTTTGCAGACAGCTTTCTCGCCAATGCACAAGTCTATGAAAATCGTCTGACCTGACAACGTATGTCCCAGTCTGTGCACCCCTCGCCTACCCCCAATGCCCTGAGAACACTGTAGAGACAGCTGTGCTGCCATGAACAGGTGCAAAGTTGGAGTCGTGAGATCAGCCTGGAGTCTGACTCTGCCCCTTTCTCTGTGGCTTTGGGTTGTGTCACCTCACTTCTATGAGTCTCGGTTTTTCTCATCTACATAATGGGCGTGCTGGCTGGCTGCCAAGAGCTTGTGAGTACTGAGTGTCAGTTTGCGCCTGAAAGCTCTGTGGAAACCATAAGATGCTATGTGGATGTTTTTATTAGAATTTAAGGATCAGGAGCCTAAAGAACTGTAGGCTCAGGGCAGTATTTTCCATTTTTAGATTGAAATTCATACTCGCCACTAGTCCAATTAATCTTGGATCATTTTGGGGGGGGCCTAGAGTTTGGAGGCCTTAAGTAATAAAAGTGGCTTCCAAAATACTGAGCTGCGTGCAGGAATATGTAGCTTTTATGACATTCTATATAACACACTGTAATGGAAAGAAAACCAGTCCGGGAAGTCAAAACACCCATGGCTGACTCCCCAGGCTCTCACTGACTGCCCCAGTGACACATCTCTGAGCCACTTTGCTATTCCCCTCCCCACTTCTATAGCCTTAATTTGAAAGGACAATCTCCGCCTTTGTGGGTGACCCAAGGCGAGGTGAATGCATGTAATAATAATCTGTACTTTGAAAGCCACAGCCCAAATAAACATAAGCCAGCACTACTGCAGTGTAAGGGTGCCCTCAAGCACCACACCACCCCTAGGTACCTTATGAATTGTCAAAGAAAGAGTAAATCCTTTAAGGGTTAAATGAATCACAGAATGAATATTAGATGCTCTTAAATTTATTGGAGAGCCAGAGTTCAAGTACTGGATACAATCTATGGAACGTCTCCCAAGAAAAAGAAGGCACAGAAGTTCATTCATGCAATGTTGGATACGATGTTCTGTGAACTTCCTGGAACTCATTTATGGATCGCTAAATTTGGTAGGTCTCAGGTTAAGAATCTGTTTTAGATCATACAGAGTAGATGCTAAAGCTCATCTCATTTAAACCTCTTATTTAACAGATGACAAATGGAGGCACGGAACTTATCAGTGACCTTACCATAAATGTTAGATATGGTTTTAAATATGCTGTTTTTTTCCAATTAAAAAAATCAGCAACCCACATAAGAGTACAGAGAAAGCTCAGTTATTTGGACTATTTCATTTACCAGAATATTTACTTCATCATCTCTGTTAAATCAAGACCAACTTATGCATATCTTATCCATTTTCCATACCGTAAATTGAATTTATACCTTGAAATGATGCCGTGTAGCAAGGAAGCACAGACTGAATTAATCCAGTGTCCCACTGAAAGCCAAACTGCTAATGCTTTTAGAAGGATACTTTATCCACTAGGGCTTAAACCTAAATTCTTAGATGAATTCGGATCTAACTGCTAATCAGGTTTCCTGAATTTACACAGCTTCTGGCTAATTGCCTATGTTCTGCCAGATTCCTCATCAAAAATAAAAATCGGGCTTCTCTGGTGGCGCAGTGGTTGAGAGTCCGCCTGCCGATGCAGGGGACATGGGTTCGTGCCCCGGTCCGGGAAGATCCCACATGCCTCGGAGCGGCTGGGCCCGTGAGCCATGACCGTTGAGCCTGCGCGACCGGAGCCTGTGCTCCGCAACGGGAGAGGCCACAGCAGTGAGAGGCCCACGTACTGCAAAAAAAAAAAATAAATAAATAAGAAAAAATAAAATAAATAAAAATAAAAATCAAGTGTTACTTAAGTCTGATGCTAAGAAAAGTTCATTTTTATAAAAATAAAATCAAGAAAATGCGTGAACAATATAATTTGCACATTTAGGAATCTGGGTAATGAGGGCCAACATTCCCTTTGCAGATTGGGATTTGGTGCCTATTTTTTATTCACTGTCAGCACAACCAGTGGGAATGGCTCTTTTGCAGGTACAGCAGGGTTGGCTGTGTCTTCTGAACACAATGTTGGGACAGGCCATCAGCATCACCAGTGAAAAGAAAATGGGCAGGTAGGACCCTTGCGTTTACAGCAAGGTCCGATCGCCACATTGTGCATTGTAATTGCAACACTGCAGCATTTCTTTTGTTGGACATTTTGAGTCAAACAAGGTCATATTTGGGTTGTTAAACACCCAGCAGTAAGTGCTCGGCAAAGAACACAGGTGCCTTTTCACATCCAGCAGTAAAGTTTCATCAGTACGGCTTGGCACAGCTGTATGGAAGACAAATGATGTCACTTTGGCTACAGAAGACCTGTCAAAGTACAACTGGCACACACCAATGAACCCGTCTCTCTAATTCAAGTTTTATGTGCCTTCCTAGAAAGCCAACCCTGATTAAGTCAAAGGGAAATTGAGTCTTTTCCCTAGAATTCCTGTCCCTTCATACATCATCTCAGAAGGCTTTGCGTTTTTCCTGGGTAGTTCTTGTTTTTATTATTTTTTTTTACTGAGGTATACTTGATATACAATGTTGTGTTAATTACTGTTGTACAGCAAAGTGATTCAGTTATACATCTAAATATATATTTTCTTTTTTTAATGTATTCTTTTCCATTATGGTTTATCATAGGATACTGAATATAGTTCCCTGAGCTGTACAGTAGGACCTTGTTGTTCATCCATATATAATGGCTTACATCTGCTAACCCCAGCCTCCCACTCCATCCCCCCCCCCAAATCCCCTTCCCCTTGGCAACCACCAGTCTGTTCTCTATGTCCGTGAATCTGTTTCTGTTTCATAGATAGGTTCACTTCATATTTTAGATTCCACATATAAGTGATATCGCATGGTATTTGTCTTTCTGACTTACTTCACTTAGTATGATAATCTCCAGTTGCATCCATGTTGCTGCAAATGGCATGATTTCATTCTTTTTTTATGGCTGAGTAGTATTCCCGGGTAGTTCTTGATTAAATAGTGAATGATCTCTTCTCCGTGATTTTGAGAAGAATTTATTGTGGGTATTGAGCCTTAGCGCTTCACAAGGTATATTCCAGATCTACGCCTAGTTTCTGCCTCAAGTGCCATGGACTCTCAAGCAGCAGCCATGCTACCCTCAGAGAGGAGGTTTCTAGGTGGCCAGGCCAGCTACCATACAATTGGTGGCCCCCAAATCGGCCAGCTTGACTTGTCAAGGGAAACAAGCTGTTTCACCAGACGTGACCCACTTTCCTTCTTCCTCCTGTCAGGTCCCTTTGGGGTTCGAGCCCCAGCTGGCTCATCTGCTTTCCTCAGTCAAATGTCTCTGGAGAGGCCAGGATGCTCTCAGATGTCAGTAACGGTGGGGATCACTTTTCAGACTTTCATGTTTCTTGTCACTTCTTTCATTCTGGAAGAATTATCCTAAAGTCCAATCTCCCATGGAAAAGTTTGGTCATTCCAAGCATGTGCCCCAAACCAGATACATGAGCTGGTTGACCTGCTCACCATTATATAACCTCAGATTTCCTGATTAACTCCTTTAATCTTAATTGTTTTAGAAAAAAATTCAAAGCTTCTAAAGCTCTTTACTCCTAGTCTCTTGGGCACTGACATTGGGTCCCAGGCTGTCTTACCACATTGCTTTGGCGAAACAATGGCTCTCCCTGGGATTTTAAAAATATAATGAGGCTGTTCTCTTGCTTTGTAACTTTTTATCTCAGCATGAACTCAGCTCTCATCAAGGAGCTGTGTTTATAGTGTCAGAGCTTAAAACTTTTTTTTTTTATTCTTTTAAGAATAACCCAAATCAATAAAGGCTTCAGTAGACCTCTCAGTTTTCTTAGAATATTTCTCTTGCCTATATAGGCAAAACTATCTGAATAATTAAATCTCCTATAAGTGAAATTATATTTCTTCCAAGGGAAAGACTTGCCAGTGTTGATTTTCACTCTGATTTATAAGGAAAGCTATGATTCCAAAAACCCATTGAATAGGCAGCTACAGAACAAAATAAATGCCCATGTTCTACCTAATTAATATCCTAGTTACTAATCAGAAGACATGGATGCACATGATTATGGCTGTTCCACGTGTAGGATAACCTGTTATTTTATGGGGAGGAAGTGTTGAATTTTACATATTACAGAAAAAGCATGAATCCACTGAATATCAATTTTCCCAGAAAAAGACATTCTTTCTATGCTACTTGGTCTCCTCCTTTAAAAGTTCTTCTAAATATTTTAGTAAGGAAGGAAGCAGGTAAGAAAGGAGGGAAACACACATCCTACCCACAAATACACACACAAACACACACTGCCACACACTTTTCATGTTGGCAGACAGAAATCCACTGTTCTACAATGTCACAATTTCTACATTTTTCCACGAAAGATTCCTGTGACCTCCTGTGTCCCACATCCAATAATACATTACTCACAACTGAGGAAAAGAGACTTTTTAGGGAGTCGATCATGCCCTCTCTGCACAGAGGGGAAAGGTATGGTATCTGTAAGCAATGAGCTCCACCGCCGAGGAGCAGAAACTATTTTCATCTCCTGGCACTTTTTGCTTTTTCTATTCTCTTCCTGAGTCTACCTCATCCCCAAGGCTTCACACAATATAGTATTAAGCATGGCAGAGGAAAAAGTGACACAGTGTCCTCCAAATAGTACACATGCTACTAGCCATGTCCAAATCAGAATGTTCCTGAATCATCTAGAGGCCTCTCACAGTTGGCAGACTGGCTGAGTAACTTCTGAGTAGGAGAACTGCTATTGCTTAGGACAACCCATTCTGTGTGGGTCTCTAAGGAGGGCCATTAAAAATCTCATTAATGTAGACCTTTGGTTTTCAGTGAGCCTGATAAGTTTAGAAACGTGTGAAGGCATTTCCTCCCTCCTTCCTTCCTTTCTTTTTTTTTTTTTTCCTACCAGGGAAGCCCCTCATTGTGGTTTTTTTTTTTTTTAATTTTAATTTTTTTTTAATTTTACAAATTTAATCAGTTATACATATACATATGTTCCCATATCCCCTCCCTTTTGCGTCTCCCTCCCACCCTCCCTATCCCACCCCTCCAGGCGGTCACAAAGAACCGAGCTGATCTCCCTGTGCTATGCGGCTGCTTCCCACTAGCTATCTACCTTACGTTTGGTAGTGTATATATGTCCATGCCGCTCTTTCACTTTGTCACAGCTTACCCTTCCCCCTCCATATACTCAAGTCCATGCTCTAGTAGGTCTGTGTCTTTATTCCTGTCTTACCCCTATGTTCTTGATGACATTTTTTTCTTAAATTCCATATATATGTGTCAGCATACAGTATTTGTCTTTCTCTTTCTGACTTACTTCACTCTGTATGACAGACTCTAGGTCCATCCACCTCATTACAAATAGCTCAATTTCATTTCTTTTTATGGCTGAGTAATATTCCATTGTATATATGTGCCACATCTTCTTTATCCATTCATCCGATGATGGACACTTAGGTTGTTTCCATCTCCGGGCTATTGTAAATAGGGCTGCTATGAACATTTTGGTACATGTCTCTTTTTGAATTATGGTTTTCTCAGGGTATATGCCCAGTAGTGGGATTGCTGGGTCATATGGTAGTTCTATTTGTAGTTTTTTAAGGAACCTCCATACCGTTCTCCATAGTGGCTGTACCAATTCACATTCCCACCAGCAGTGCAAGAGTGTTCCCTTTTTTCCACACCCTCTCCAGCATTTATTGTTTCTAGATTTTTTGATGATGGCCATTCTGACTGGTGTGAGATGATATCTCATTGTAGTTTTGATTTGCATTTCTCTAATGAGTAAAGATGTTGAGCATCCTTTCATGTGTTTGTTGGCTGTCTGTATATCTTCTGTGGAGAAATGTCTATTTAGGTCTTCTGCCCATTTTTGGATTGGGTTGTTTGTTTTTTTGCTATCGAGCTGCATGAGCTGCTTATAAATTTTGGAGATTAATCCTTTGTCAGTTGCTTCATTTGCAAATATTTTCTCCCACTCTGAGGGTTGTCTTTTCGTCTTGTTTATGGTTTCCTTTGCTGTGCAAAAGCTTTGAAGTTTCATTAGGTCCCATGTGTTTATTTTTGTCTTTATTTCCATTTCTCTAGGAGGTGGGTCAAAAAGGATCTTGCTGTGATTTATGTCATAGAGTGTTCTGCCTACGTTTTCCTCTAGGAGTTTGATAGTGTCTGGCCTTACATTTAGGTCTTTAATCCATTTTGAGCTAATTTTCGTGTATGGTGTTAGGGAGTGATCTATTCTCATACTTTTACATGTCCCTGTCCAGTTTTCCCAGCACCACTTATTGAAGAGACTGTCCTTTCTCCACTGTACATTCCTGCCTCCTTTATCAAAGATAAGGTGACCATATGTCCGTGGGTTTATCTCTGGGCTTTCTATCCTGTTCCATTGATCTATCTTTCTGTTTTTGTGCCAGTACCATACTGTCTTGATTACTGTAGCTTTGTAATATAGTCTGAAGTCAGGGAGCCTGATTCCTCCAGCTCCGTTTTTCGTTCTCAAGATTGCTTTGGCTATTCGGGGTCTTTTGTGTTTCCATACAAATTGTGAAATTTTTTGTTCTAGTTCTGTGAAAAATGCCATTGGTAGTTTGATAGGTATTGCATTGAATCTGTAGATTGCTTTGGGTAGTAGAGTCATTTTCACAATGTTGATTCTTCCAATCCAAGAACATGGTACATCTCTCCATCTATTTGTATCATCTTTAATTTCTTTCATCAGTGTCTTATAATTTTCTGCATACAGGTCTTTTGTCTCCTTAGGTAGGTTTATTCCTAGATATTTTATTCTTTTTGTTGCAATGGTAAATGGGAGTGTTTCCTTGATTTCACTTTCAGATTTTTCATCATTAGTATATAGGAATGCCAGAGATTTCTGTGCATTAATTTTGTATCCTGCAACTTTACCAAATTCATTGATTAGCTCTATTAGTTTTCTGGTAGCATCTTTAGGATTCTCTATGTATAGTATCATGTCATCTGCAAACAGTGACAGCTTTACTTCTTCTTTTCCCATTTGGATTCCTTTTATTTCCTTTTCTTCTCTGATTGCTGTGGCTAAAACTTCCAAAACTATGTTGAATAAGAGTGGTGAGAGTGGGCAACCTTGTCTTGTTCCTGATCTTAGTGGAAATGGTTTCAGTTTTTCACCATTGAGGACGATGCTGGCTGTGGGTTTGTCATATATGGCCTTTATTATGTTGAGGAAAGTTCCCTCTATGCCTACTTTCTGCAGGGTTTTTATCATAAATGGGTGTTGAATTTTGTCAAAAGCTTTCTCTGCATCTATTGAGATGATCATATGGTTTTTCTCCTTCAGTTTGTTAATATGGTGTATCACGTTGATTGATTTGCGTATATTGAAGAATCCTTGCATTCCTGGAATAAACCCCACTTGATCATGGTGTATGATCCTTTTAATGTGCTGTTGGATTCTGTTTGCTAGTATTTTGTTGAGGATTTTTGCATCTATGTTCATCAGTGATATTGGCCTGTAGTTTTCTTTCTTTGTGACATCCTTGTCTGGTTTTGGTATCAAGGTGATGGTGGCCTCGTAGAATGAGTTTGGGAGTGTTCCTCCCTCTGCTATATTTTGGAAGAGTTTGAGAAGGATAGGTGTTAGCTCTTCTCTAAATGCTTGATAGAATTCGCCTGTGAAGCCATCTGGTCCTGGGCTTTTGTTTGTTGGAAGATTTTTAATCACAGTTTCAATTTCAGTGCTTGTGATTGGTCTGTTCATATTTTCTATTTCTTCCTGATTCAGTCTTGGCACGTTGTGCATTTCTAAGAATTTGTCCATTTCTTCCAGGTTGTCCATTTTATTGGCATAGAGTTGCTTATAGTAATCTCTCATGATCTTTTGTATTTCTGCAGTGTCAGTTGTTACTTCTCCTTTTTCATTTCTAATTCTATTGATTTGAGTCTTCTCCCTTTTTTTCTTGATGAGTCTGGCTAATGGTTTATCAATTTTGTTTATCTTCTCAAAGAACCAGCTTTTAGTTTTATTGATCTTTGCTATCGTTTCCTTCATTTCTTTTTCATTTATTTCTGATCTGATTTTTATGATTTCTTTCCTTCTGCTAACTTTGGGATGTTTTTGTTCTTCTTTCTCTAATTGCTTTAGGTGCAAGGTTAGGTTGTTTATTCGAGATATTTCCTGTTTCTTAAGGTGGGATTGTATTGCCATAAACTTCCCTCTTAGAACTGCTTTTGCTGCATGCCATAGGTTTTGGGTCGTCGTGTCTCCATTGTCATTTGTTTCTAGGTATTTTTTAATTTCCTCTTTGATTTCTTCAGTGATCACTTCGTTATTAAGTAGTGTATTGTTTAGCCTCCATGTGTTTGTATGTTTTACAGCTCTTTTCCTATAATTGATATCTAGTCTCATAGCATTGTGGTCGGAAAAGATACTTGATACAATTTCAATTTTCTTAAATTTACCAAGGCTTGATTTGTGACCCAAGATATGATCTATCCTGGAGAATGTTCCATGAGCACTTGAGAAAAATGTGTATTCTGTTGTTTTTGGATGGAATGTCCTATAAATATTAATTAAGTCCATCTTGTTTAATGTATCATTTAAAGCTTGTGTTTCCTTATTTATTTTCATTTTGGATGACCTGTCCATTGGTGAAAGTGGGGTGTTAAAGTCCCCTACTATGATTGTGTTACTGTCGATTTCTCCTTTTATGGCTGTTAATATTTCCCTTATGTATTGAGGTGCTCCTATGTTTGGTGCATAAATATTTACAATTGTTATATCTTCTTCTTGGATTGATCCCTTGATCATTATGTAGTGTCCTTCTTTGTCTCTTCTAGTAGTCTTTATTTTAAAGTCTATTTTGTCTGATATGAGAATTGCTACTCCAGCTTTCTTTTGGTTTCCATTTGCATGGAATATCTTTTTCCATCCCCTTACTTTCAGTCTGTATGTGTCTCTAGGTCTGAAGTGGGTCTCTTGTAGACAGCATATATATGGGTCTTGTTTTCGTATCCATTCAGCCAGTCTGTGTCTTTTGGTGGGAGCATTTAGTCCATTTACATTTAAGGTAATTATTGATATGTATGTTCCTATTCCCATTTTCTTAATTGTTTTGGGTTCATTATTGTAGTTCTTTTCCTTCTGTTGTGTTTCTTGCCTAGAGAAGTTCCTTTAGCATTTGTTGTAAAGCTAGTTTGGTGGTGCTGAACTCTCTCAGCTTTTGCTTGTCTGTAAAGGTTTTAATTTCTCCATCAAATCTGAATGAGATCCTTGCTGGGTAGAGTAATCTTGGTTGCAGGTTTTTCTCCTTCATCACTTTAAGTATGTCCTGCCACTCCCTTCTGGCTTGTAGAGTTTCTGCTGAGAGATCAGCTGTTATCCTGATGGGGATTCCCTTGTGTGTTATTTGTTGTTTTTGCCTTGCTGCTTTTAATATGATTTCTTTGTGTTTAATTTTTGACAGTTTGATTAATATGTGTCTTGGTGTATTTCTCCTTGGATTTATTCTGTATGGGACTCTCTGTGCCTCCTGGACTTGATTAACTATTTCCTTTCCCATATTAGGGACGTTTTCAACTATAATCTCTTCAAATATTTTCTCAGTCCCTTTCTTTTTCTCTTCTTCTTCTGGAACCCCTATAATTCGAATGTTGGTGCGTTTAATGTTGTCCCAGAGGTCTCTGAGACTGTCCTCTGTTCTTTTCATTCTTTTTTCTTTATTTTGCTGTGCAGCAGTTATTTCCACTATTTTATCTTCCACCTCACTTATCCGTTCTTCTGCCTCAGTTATTCTGCTATTGATCCCATCTAGAGTATTTTTTATTTCATTTATTGTGTTTTTAATCGATGCTTGATTCATCTTTAGTTCTTCTAGGTCCTTGTTAACTGTTTCTTGCATTTTGTCTATTCTATTTCCAAGATTTTGGATCATCTTTACCATCATTATTCTGAATTCTTTTTCAGATAGACTGCCTATTACCTCTTCATTTGTTAGGTCTGGTGGGTTTTTATCTTGCTCCTTCTCCTGCTGTGTGTTTTTCTGTCTTCTCATTTTGCTTATGTTACTGTGTTTGGGGTCTCCTTTTTGCAGGCTGCAGGTTCGTAGTTCCCGTTGTTTTTGGTGTCTGTCCCCAGTGGCTAAGGTTGGTTTAGTGGGTTGTGTAGGCTTCTTGGTGGAGGGGACTACTGCCTGTGTTCTGGTGGATGAGGCTGGATCTTGTCTTTCTGGTGGGCAGGTCCACGTCTGGTGGTGTGTTTTGGGGTGTTTGCGGACTTTTTATGATTTGAGGCAGCCTCTCTGCTAATGGGTGGCGTTGTGTTCCTGTCTTGCTAGTTGTTTGGCATAGGGTGTCCAGCACTGTAGCTTGCTGGTTGTTGAGTGAAGCTGGGTGCTGGTGTTGAGATGGAGATCTCTGGAAGATTTTCGCCGTTTGATATTATGCGGAGCTGGGAGGTCTCTTGTGGACCAGTGTCCTGAAGTTCGCTCTCCCACCTCAGAGGCACAGCACTGACTCCTGGCTCCTCAATTTGGGATGATTTGTTGTCTATTCATGTATTCCACAGATGCAGGGTACATCAAGTTGATTGTGGAGCTTTAATCCGCTGCTTCTGAGGCTGCTGGGAGAGGTTTCCCTTTCTCTTCTTTGTTCTCACAGCTCCTGGGTCTCAGCTTTGGATTTGGCCCCGCCTCTGCGTGTAGGTCGCCGGAGGGCGTCTGTTCTTCGCTCAGACAGGACAGGGTTAAAGGAGCAGCCTCTTCGTTACTGTGGCTCACTCAGGCCGGGCGGGAGGGAGGGGCACGGAGTGCGGGGCGAGCCTGCAGCGGCAGAGGTCGGCGTGACGTTGCACCAGCCCGAGGCGCGCCGTGCATTCTCCCAGGGAAGCCGACCCTGGATCCCGGGACCCCGGTAGTGGCAGGCTGCACAGGCTCCCGGAAGGGCGTTGTGGACAGTGACCTGCGCTCGCACACAGGCTTCTTGGCGGCGGCAGCAGCAGCCCCAGCGTCCCACGCCCGTCTCTGGGCTCCGCGCTTTCAGCCGCGACTCGCGCCCGTCTCTGGAGCTCCTTTACGTGGTGCTCTTAATCCCCTCTCCTCGCGCACCAGGAAACCAAGAGGGAAGAAAAAGTCTCCTGCCTCTTCGGCAGCTCCAGAGTTTTCCCAGACTCCCTCCCGGCTAGCTGTGGCACATTAGCCCCCTTCAGGCTGAGTTCTCGCCGCCAGCCCCAGTCCTCTCCCTGCGCTCTGACCGAAGCCCGAGCCTCAGCTCCAGCGCCGCCCGCCCTGGCTGGGGAGCAGACAAGCCTCTCGGGCTGGTGAGTGCCGCTCGGCACCGCTCCTCTGTGCGGGAATCTCTCTGCTTTGCCCTACCCAGGTATGTGGGGAGTTTCTTGCCTTTTGGGAGGCCTGGGGTCTTCTGCCAGCGTTCAGTAGGTGTTCTGTAGGAGTTGTTCCACGTGTAGCTGTATTTCTGGTGTATCTGTGGGGAGGAAGGTGATCTCCGCGTCTTACTCTTCCTCCATCTTACCCGGAACTCCCCTCCTTCCTTTCTTACTTTCTTTTTTTTTCTCTATTTTTCTCTTATTTTGCTTGTCAATTCCTGTAAGGTACTACTGTGATTTAGCATTCAAGGGCCAAGGGATGCTATCCACGTGTTATATCCCCTCCAAATGCCCAGAACATTCTGGTTGAGAAATACCTGATTTAAACAGTCTCAACCAAACTTCTACCATCAAGAGCAATAAATAAATAGATAAGTAAACAAGTAAATAAAAAATAATTTTATTTTTTATTAAAATTTTTATTAAAATTATTTTAATAAAATAATTTTATTTTTAAATAAAATATTTAAGACAGCAGCTGCTATCTTGAATAAAAGTAACTCATAATTGATTAGGTTATTAACTGCTCCTTTTATCAGTGGAGGAGGGTCTTTCATGAACATGGCTTAGATGTGAAAATAATATAGTGGGTATGGGTTGAAGTGTGTCCCTGCAAAAAGACCTGTTGAACCCCTAACTAGGGGGTACTTAGTACCTGTGAATGTGACCTTAGTTGGGAATCCGGTCTTGGCAGATGTAATCAAGTTAAGATGACGGCATACTGAGTAAGGGTGGGCCCTAATCCAATCAAGACTAAATGACTAATATCCTTATGAGAAGGGAATTGAAACAGACTCAGAGGGAAAAAGGCCATGTGAAGAGGCAGAGATCAGAGTTAACACTGTCACAAGCCAACGAACACCCGGGGCTACCAGAAACTGGTAGAAGCAAAGAAGGATCCTCCCCTTGAGGCTTTGAAGGGAGCATGGTCCTGCTGAAACCTTGATTTTAAACTTCTAGTTTCCAAAACGGTGAGAGAATCAATTTCTGTTGTTTTAAGCCATCCCAGTTTGTGGTAATTTGTTATGGCAACCCTAAGACAATAATAGCTAATCTATATTTGTCCCAAGCTTGGAAGGTTGGCATAGTTCAAGGAAGCAAGGAGTTCGCAGCAAACTGGGGCAAGTAATGTTTGGGGACAGACACTTACTAACCGGCAACCTCTGCTGGATAACTGAGAAGCCAGGAGAAGGTTTCCCTTTCTATCCAGGAAGGTACACTACCTCTTAAATTCCTCTACCTGTGAATCCTTTAAAGACAATCTTCACTGGATTCACTTAGCCAGAGTGAAATTTTATTTCATAAAGACATGCAGGTAAGGGTGGTCCCCCAAAGGTAGCAAGCTTGTCTGGGAGTTGACTCTCATTCCTTTCCAGATTTCCTGTGCTGATGTGTGATGGCGTGAAGCAGGCTAACTGGATCTCCTCTCCTTTCTGTGCTACCCCTGGGGCCTTTCGGTGTTCAGTGCATTCACCATGCCTCGCACTGTGCAAGTCCTCATCCAGGTGATGTCCCAGCTTCCAGGCCACTTTCCACTATCTCAAGGTATCTGTCCTCTAGGCCACCCCCTCAGGCTCCATGCTCATCTACACACCAGCGCATGGCAGGCAATATGGTGACCTTCTATTTCCACTATGCCATCTTCGTTAGCTGGAATACTTGTATGGAGACAGTCAGTTATCCCATCATCTAATATTTGGTCACCCAGTGTACACCTCATAAAATAAATGCATAAGATCAATCAATCAATTGAGACAATTCTTTCATCTATTATTTTTCAAAATAATGTGTTGGTTAATTAGCATCCTCTAATGGAGATCAGTGAAGTTTTGTGTAATCATTGATTTGTTTTTGGTACCATTATGAACTCATGAGCTTAAACAATGTGATTCAGACATTTGAAATTATCCTTATGGATGCTCTAACTGTTCTATCTTTGGCCAGTAGGAGCCTCAGTAAGTGGTTCTGAGTCCTTTTGACAGGAGGCTCGTAGTCTTTTTTTTTTTTTTTTGCGGTACGCGGGCGTCTCACTGTTGTGGCCTCTCCCGTTGTGGAGCACAGGCTCCGGATGCGCAGGCCCAGCGGCCATGGCTCATGGGCCCAGCCGCTCGGCGGCATGTGGGATCCTCCCGTACCGGGGCACGAACCCATGTCCCCTGCATCGGCAGGCGGACTCTCAACCACTGCGCCGCCAGGGAAGCCCTCGTAGTCTTTGATAACATCCCTGCTGTCTGGTATAACAAGATCCCCCAGGCTCATCTTATACATTTCCTAACCCTGACCTGGAGTTAGCCATTTCTCCTGGAGCCTTCATTCCTTGTATTGGAAATAAAATTTAGCAACCACCATCTGAGCACCTGGATGACTCTTAGGCAGATGCGAGTCTGCTTCTCCTTCTTTGGAGGGAAGCAAGCAATTTGGCCTGGCTTGAATGAGTCCTCACAGACTGTGAGAAGATAAAGCGTGACAAGCGACCATTTGGAGTTACTGTAACAGTCCAGGATGAGATGATAAGGTTCTCAACCAAGGCTGTAGCTGTGGGGATGGCGAAGAGGATCAGGGTTGGGAGAGATCCTAGAGACTAAATTTACACAAGAGGATTTATCAACTCACTTGGCAGTTCAAGGCAAAAGACCGCAGACCTGGGTTCAAAGCCTAGCTCTATCGCTCACCGACTGTGAGATCTGCATCTCATTACTCAACTTCTGAGACTTAAAAACCTGAACTACAAAATGGGAATAGACTGCCTATCTCTTGGGGTGGTTGGGAGGATTAGATGAAGTTGCAGATGAAATGAACATAGTATAAAGTGTGATAACTACGACAGCTAAAAATTAAACATGTGAATTTCCCCTCTTCCCAACAGGCCTAGATTTTTCTACAAAATGAAGGGCTTGGCCCAGATCACACCAAAGCCTCTTCCAGCCCTGTCTGCTCCAGCCCCCTCTCTCTAGCATTGTTCTCTGATAATGCCATGGAGTATTAATAATGGATCTCCCAGCATTTTCCTAAACCACATTTGATTGATTATTTTATTGAAAAGATGATATAACAGATTTAATGTTGCCAAAAGGGAAATAAATCGTATATTCTTCTGAGGGCTGTTTTTCTTATTTGATATCAAAGTTGACAAATTTCATTTTAGAAAAACTTAAAGTGATGTTTTAATTTAAAATTGCTTCCATAAGAGACCAACACGGAAGATATTAAAAACTAACAAAGTACCTAAAACACTGATCAGTTAGCTCAGAGCCTCTTAAAATACTTTCCAAGATGGCTGTCCTGATCAATGATTTATGCAGCACTCTGGCTTTAGAAAATATAATATTACTTTGTCAATTCCTCCCCAGAACCTTCCTTGCCCATTAAGTCAGTCCTGTAAACCTTTCTGAAGTTGTTTGTTTTTCTAAGATCTTATTTTTGAGGACTCTGTTGGAAGGATTTTTGAATCAAGATTTTGAGGACAGTAGTAGCCATCTAGCAGTTACTAGAGCCACACTGACTGTTGATAAAGAGGGATTAAAATATTGATTACAACTTTACTTCTTAAATTGTGAAGGTAATACAAACATTAAAATAAACTTCAGGCCAAACAAATGAGCATAAAAAGTGAGACTGACCCAAATCTCATATGATGGCAATAACCAGTGTAAACTTCTAAACTCTTTTCTCCACAGGCACATACATGACATTTTAACTATTTTATCATGAGGTACATTTTATCCCTTTGCTTGCCCTTTTGATATGTTGTGAAATATAAAGTTGCAATATAGTAGTTCAATATATTGTCACCATTTCTACCTGTCAGTACGTAAATGAGCCACCTCATTCTTTTAAGCAGTTGCTGAATATTGCCCAGTTGAATAAACATGGAACTGTTCATTATGATCTGACTAGTACTTTATAATTACTATTTACATTGCTCCCAATTTATTAATATTTTTAAAAAGTTCTTTTGAGATTGACATATATACACTAATATGTATAACATGGATAACTAATAAAAAAAAAGTTCTTAACCAAGACAAACAAATAAGACTTAATCGTGTCTGGACAGGGGATGAATACATTCCTGTCAATTTCTGTGTATTTTACAGTCTCCATAATAAAAAATGAAAAACAAATCAGTGCTTGAGTGCAACCTTGAAAAACTGTTATAAAATGAGAGAGAACTGTCACTTACGGACATTCAACTTTTTTTAAACAAAGACTTGGCTGTAAATTTCTGAATGTCAAAACCCCCATCTCCCCTCTGCCTGATAACTCTCCAAACTGAAACCCTATCCTCGGTGATGCAGTAAATTTTGCTCTTTCAGCAGCCACACTTGGCTTTGAGATTTTGGGTGTCACAAGCCTCCTCTTGTCAATGTCTGTTCCTTTTCCTTCCAGTGGCACTCACGGCCCCAGACACAGTTCCCGGTCGGTCCTGCAGCACAAGGGCCGGCCTCCCCTCCTTGCCCCTCCTCTGTTCACGGTCCATCCTGCTCTTCAAAATGGTGGAGCGTCTTCCCACCTCAGGAATGGACAAGTGACCTCACTGAACAAGCAAGGAGCATGTTTTTCATATAAAGAATCATCTTTTCCCTTCTTTGGTTGGTTTATACGTTGCTCTTCAAGTTGATATCATCTTAAATTTTACTATTATACGTTAGGCTTCAAGACCAGTATGTTGTTCTTTTTCAAGATCATGTTCTTTTTGGCAGCTGCTAAATGAGTAGATGTTTTTATTTAAGGCAGAAAGTAACATGAGTCTTTGTTGGGTGACGAAGCTGGGGGATATGCCAGCCTGGGTGACTTTAACACCAGCCACGCCAAGGGGTGTCAGCCCTGCAGGGTGGGGAACAAGTGCATACAGGATACAGGTCTGATTTTAGTCAGGACTTCCCATCACTTCTATCTATCGCTTGGACTAAAACACAATTCACATTTCAGAATCACCAATGAAGAGAGAAAGAGTCTGTAAGGCCAGGAAATCTCCTATTCTGTCCTTCAGCTTATTTGTGACTAACTTACACCCTCAATACTCAGCATTTGAATTGACTTAACTTCCTCAGACGTTACTGGGACATTGCCAGTCATGCCTCCCTTTGACTTAAATCACTTTCATCACCAGGCTCTTTTTAGCTATTCAGAAAATTCTCAAAAATGTTCAAATAGTAGAAGTATCTTTATCTTCTCTAGCTGAGCTCAAAGTTGACTTTTTTTAAATTGGCCAGAGAGTTTAAGAAGTTTCAGCTATTTTCAAGTGATAGCCATGATAAAAAATAAAAGGCTTACATTTTTAAAAGAAGTGTTTTATATGTGCATAGCTTTAAAAAAGCTGATTTTCATGTTTAGCTTTTGTAACCCTCAGTGAAAACGAAAAGCCTGACTCTTTTTTAAAAACAGTTATTTGGAAACACTAGACACAAGCACTTGATAGTAAGCAAGTTTGCCAATGTCTCCTTTTGGGGGGAATCTAAGGTGAAATTTAAATTAAGTCTTCATTGAGCCAGCCCTCAAAAATGTATTTTAGGGCTTCCCTGGTGGCGCAGTGGTTGGGGGTCCGCCTGCCGATGCAGGGGACACGGGTTCGTGCCCCGGTCCGGGAGGATCCCACATGCCGCGGAGCGGCTGGGCCTGTGAGCCATGGCTGCTGAGCCTGCGCGTCCGGATCCTGTGCTCCGCAACGGGAGAGGCCACGGCAGTGAGAGGCCCGCGTGCCGCAAAAAAAAAAAAAAAAAAAAAAAAAATGTATTTTAATCCTTCACTTCAACAAATATTTTCAGTACCCCCCTTTGTTCCACACAGCACTGGGGATACCACAGCAAACAAGAGGGACAAAAATCCCAGAATGGGGGGACTAGGGATGGAGGAAGAGAGACATTAAAGGAAAAAGTAGAGGCAAGAGGCAGATGAGGGGCAATGGGAATACGGTGTCGGCAGGCAGAACAGACTGCAAATTTAAAAATGTTGGCCAAGGGCTTCCCTGGTGGCGCAGTGGTTGAGAGTCCGCCTGCCGATGCAGGGGACACGGGTTCGTGCCCCGGTCCGGGAAGATCCCACATGCCGCGGAGCGGCTAGGCCCATGAGCCATGGCCGCTGAGCCTGCGCGTCCGGAGCCTGTGCTCCGCAACGGGAGAGGCCACAACAGTGAGAGGCCCGCGTACCACCAAAAAAAAAAAAAAAAAAAAGAAAAAAAAAAAGTTGGTCAAGAAGAATAAAAGAAATCAAAGAGCAAAAACTGCATGTTCTATGAGGTCCAGATTAAGAAGCATTGATGAAATTGACCAAAGCCTTGCTAATTTTAGTATGTATTACACATTTTCTTAATAAAATAAGACTGTCCACATGATTAATCTCTGGTGGCTTCTGAGCAGGAATTCAGGATAAAGATCAGGTTTCCAGGACTGACTGTAAATACGTTCATCCTTTGGGAACACAGGAAAGGAAATCTAATGATGCAGAAATAATCATAGAGCAGCCAGGAAAGAAAGAGACCAGAAGGGGAAGTGCAAACTGGACGCTACAGCCAAAGAGCCTGAAGTCAGTAATCAAACACCTCCTCAAAGTATGCTTCACAATTTCAAGGGGTGGGGGAAATAAAAGAGTAACTGACAAAAAAAAAAAAAATGTTGGTAAGGTAAGTCTCACTGAGAAGGTGACATCTGAGTAAAGGTTTTAGGAAGGTGAGGGAATTAACCACATGGATATTTAGAGAAAATATGTTCCAGAGAGAGGAGACAGCCATGGCGTGCAATAAGCAAACCAGTGTGGCTGGTGCCAGGGAAGCAGAGGAGAGGTAGAAGCCCTGGTCCAAGATGAAGGGGGAACAGCTCAAGTGGGTCTGGATGGCTGCCTTAAGGACCTGGGCTGAGATTTCACTCTGAGCACAACAGAAAGCCACTGCAGAGCTGTGAACAGAGCAATGTCATCACCTGATCCATTTCCACTGGATCGACAGCTGCTCTGTAGAGACTAGACCTTAGGAGGGAAAGGGTAAAAGCTGAGAGGCCCGAAAGGAGGCCCCTGCAGGATTCTGGGGGCTCACACCACAGACAGCAACGGAGGTGGCAGAAAGTGTCTGACTTGATGTATTTTAAAGGTAGGGTGGGGGGCCTCCCTGGTGGCGCAAGTGGTTGAGAGTCCGCCTGCCGATGCAGGGGATACGGGTTCGTGCCCCGGTCTGGGAGGATCCCATATGCCGCGGAGCGGCTGGGCCCGTAAGCCATGGCCGCTGAGCCTGCGCGTCCGGAGCCTGCGCGTCCGGAGCCTGTGCTCCGCAACGGGGGAGGCCACAACAGTGAGAGGCCCGCATACCGCAAAAAAAAAAAAAAAAAAAAGGTAGGGCGAACAGATTTTCTTGAAGCGTTGGATGAGGGGTGTTGAGAGAAAAAGAGACTCAAAGATGACTCACGATTTTCAGCCTAAGCAACTGGAAAGTTGGAGTTGCCATTAATTGGGATGGGGAAGGCTTCTGCTGGGGACTATTCTGGGAGATCCAAGAGTTCGTATTTGGACGTGTTGCGTTTAAGATGACTGTGAGATGGTCAGCTACTGATTTTCTTCTGACCAAGTCAAGAGCCCTCAAAGAACATGAGTTCCCTGAGGGTAGACTTCTATTTTGTTCATTGCTGTATCTCCAGAGCCTTAGACAACACATGAAGATCCTCCATTAAAAATTAATTTAACAGGGACTTCCCTGGTGGTCCAGTGGTTAAGAATCTGCCTTCCAATGAAGGGGACATGGGTTTGATCCTTGGCTGGGGAACTAAGATCCCACGTGCCCCAATGAAGATCCCGCAGGCCGCAACTAAGACCCGACACAACCAAATAAGTAAGTAAATAAATAAATATATTAAAAAATTAATTTAACAAATATTTGCTAAGCACTCATTACATGTCTTGCTCCGTTCTCCATGCTGGGGACACAGCTGGGACAAAACAGCTAAAATTCTCATGCATCTTATATTCTAGGAGTGTGAGGCGGACGTGCAAATGAAGTAAAATAAAATCTTCTATGCATTGTTTACTAAACTTTTGTTGAATGTTTACTCACATGGCACTTGATGTGTATTATCATAACTCTACAAGGAGGAGACTGAGACCCCAGAGTTGGCATCACACCAGCCTGTCTTCCTCCAAAGCCTCTTCTACCATACGATGTAGCCTCTCAGAGAAAGTAACACAAATCCCATCCTCATCGGGTAAATACCAGGGTTGTGTTTCTCTTCAAATAAGCATTGAACGGGGAATCTGCTCAAAATAGGACTCTCCGTGAAGAGCAGTCTAGGAGGCCAGCCCGGAAGCGGGCAACCCCAGGTCACTCAGCCCTCCTTCATGCAACCAAACCACGCAGCTGAATTCCTCTTGACATTTCAGGGCATTTTCTTCTTCTTCTGCCCCTTTCACAATGCGGAGGGTACCTGAATTACCTGCCATTAAGGGCTGTCACACCGTTTCCTCTGAAAGGCTCACTTTGCAACCTTTCACAAAACTAGAAAGGTGTACTAAAAGAGGCTTGACGGGCATATACATTTGAGGAGGAATCTCTTATCTCCTTCACCTAAAAATGAAACTTGATGAATTTTCCATTCCCAGTAGCAGCATCAAGGAGGTGGTTTGGTCTTTAGTAGCCCCCAGTAATTTCAACAATCACTTCCCCCTCGTTCAGCCACCTGACATTCTCTCCATCTCATGCAACAGACCACTCCCAGCCTCTTCCACGTATCCTACGCAGAAATTCTGAAACAGCCATGGCCCCTGCCCTCTGTCCATTTCTTATCCAGTTTCCACATGGAATGTGATCTCACACTTCCTTCCCCTCCTACATTTCCTAGAAGGTAAATGATGAATGATCATTTATCCTCAAAAACTGATAATTCTTTCTCATGCTCAGACCTGTCTGAACAGTTCTTCAAAAAGGACAATTCCACGGCTCTCTCCTCTGGAACGCCATCTCTGACAACATTGTAATTTTTAAGACCAAACATGCTGAGTTCTCTTTGGTTGGGTGATGGCCGTATTCAGCTTGATGTTACCTCTCATGCAGCTGACCCATCAACAGCAAGAATTTCCATGACCAGCCGAGTGTGTGATCCACCAATAACTTGCCTCTTTTCCCAAACCAACAAAGAGGTGTTCAAGTCCACTAGATTTCTTCAGGACCCTCTCATGGACAAACAGGCTTTGAGACTCCCTCATGTAATTCTGAGATGTACTGAGTCATCTCCTAATGTGACACATTACCTTAGCTCAATAGAATGACCAGAGTCTTAAACATTTCCCTAAACACACATAGCTTTTGCATGGTGAATAAAGAGGACATCCTTTTATCTTTACAATAATTATTACTGTTCTTCCTAAAGAATCTAAATTACAGTACAAAGCAAGAATCATATAGTGTGGAGGGTTTAACAATGAAATAACTGTTCAATGCCAGCATAATGGTAGCTGCCTGTCATCTATCTGTGGATCACAAAAGCTTTTCCAATGGAAAATGAAAAGATTTTATAAGGGGCAGACAACCCCAGTAACAACCCATCGTGGATAAAACAGTGGGTGAAAAAACTCTCTCAGGAATGAGGTTATGCTTCTGGACTACACAAGCTGGAAAGAGTATCATAATTTTAAAGGTAACATATATTTTAATAACCCCATACAGGGAAATATAATATGTTCTATCCAGTGAGAAGCTTGAATGATAGCTTTAAGTTTACAACCATGGCCAAAAAAATGAAAAATGAATTAAACCTTCTCTCCTCCAATTCTTCTCATGTGCAACACCTGCCCTAAAGTTTCTGTGCCCTCATTTCCTCCTTGATGGAGAAGAAAATCAGGTGTCAGAATTTGGACTGTAACTGGAAGATATTATCATCAACACTGTATTCTATCATGCATCTTATTTTGTATTGAATAGACGTGTTTTCTAAATATCACACCTGGTAACTTTCCACAATTTTTTTTCCACTTAACATTTACCTCGTCACAGATTTGGCCTTAAGTATAAAGGTGCAAATTTCCACCACAGTCTAATTGCTGAAAGGATTTTTTTCCCCCAATCTGCCTTGAAATTCTGTCTAATATGCTGCTTCAGGCTCCATATAGCCACAGATTTCAAGTGATACCTATAGACCTCTCCTGCAGGAATTATGCAAACCTTATATAATAATTGTGAGATGTGTTAAGATCTTGGCACAGAAGACAGCATTGAAATCCAAAGCTGTTCTATTAACTTTCTTTTTTAATCAGCTGCCAGCTGGATTCTGGAAGGCTCTTAGTGCCAGCTCCTATGCAAGAACACTGTTACCATTTCAAATAGTATACTGTTTTTTTTTTTTTAAAAGGAAAGGTCACAAAAGGGTAAAGTAATGTAGCCTCAGGGAGGCTACAGAAATCCCACCGGTTGTTCAGAAAAACACAACAGTGCACAGTAAATGGATATGCAATCCGATTCAAAATGTTCCATCGGAGAGCTGCCTCTGAATCCTAACGTTGTAAGTTGCTTTCAGAGAGACAGAGTTGCTTCGAAATCTCCGAGTCGTCTTCCCATCAACAGATTGTGATGAATGAATGAAATGGAGCGGGATGGCTAAAGCTGGGTGGGGCAGGGTTCAAAATAAAGCCAATCGTATGTCAAACCCATTGCACTGATGAAGCACACATGGAAGGTCAAAGGTAGAGTTGCTAGAATACAGGATGATCAGTTACATTTGAATTCAAGATAAACAACGAAGAATTATTCAGCTTAAGTGTGTCCCAAGTACTATGTGGGATAGACTTAGAATTCGCTATTTATTTGAAATTCAAATTGGACTGGGCAACCTGTATTTTTTTTTTTTTTTTTTTTTTTTGTGGTACGCGGGCCTCTCACTACTGTGGCCTCTCCCGTTGCGGAGCACAGGCTCCAGACGCGCAGGCTCAGTAGCTCCGCGGCATGTGGGATCTTCCCGGACCGGGGCACGAACCCGTGTCCCCTGAATCGGCAGGCGGACTCCCAACCACTGTGCCACCAGGGAAGCCCGTAACCTGTATTTTTAATTGCTAAATCTGGCAACACTAGCGAAAGGAAAATTAAAACAGCTTATTTTCAGTTGACATTATGCCACCTTGCACCAATGAAAAACACAGATGAAAATGATTATATAATCGCCTATTTTGTTGTAATGGTTTCTATTACTTATAAAATGGCAGAAGTCTCAAGGTTTATAAACGATATTAAAACAGGTAAAAGAAATGGGCTATGCTGCTTTAAAGGATCATGCAGACTATTTAAAGATCCACACATCAGAAAATCTGATGTTACATCAATCCCCGTCCCTTAAATAATTTAAGTTGTGACTACGAAATGTAATGCCATGAACTACATACACAAATCTGTCTTATTTTATAGTAACCCTACTTGCACATTAACTGGATGATAACCTATTAGCCCTGCATTTCCAACTAAAAAGCAATCGTTGCATCAGGCAGGTACCCACTATTTGCCTACCTCTTTTCATAACCACTGCTGTCTTCTAAATGAAACATTAATTTTTTCTAGGCAACTGTTTTATTCAATACCTTGCTAGCAAAGCAAAGACAGCCATCTCTCTGTATCTGTGGGATCTGCATCAACCTTGGGCCGAAAATATTGGGAAAAAAATTCCAGAATCCAAAAAGCAAAACTTGAACTTGCTGCATGCTGGCAACTATTTACACAGCATTTACATTGCGTTAGGTATTATAAGCAACCTAGAGATGATTTAGAGTATACAGGAGGATGTGCGTAGGTTATATGCAAATACTATACCATTTTATATAAGAAACTTGAGCATCTGAGGATTTTGGTATGGGGGCCAGGTTCTGGATACTTAGGGATGACTATATTTGATTCCTAAACTAACGTATCCAATTTCAGTAACAGATAACTTCTAAAAGGGAGAAAACCATCGTAAATGTTAGAGCAGGATTCCTTTCATTGGGTGTTAAAACAGTCAATCCACTTTGAAAATATTTTTTAAATGTCCCTCTTCGTTGTTTCCAGTGGATGCTGTACCCCCCAGCCCCACCCCTGTCCCCCCAAAAATTGTAGTTTAAGAAAATCTGCTCAAACAGTGTAAATATTTGGCCAATATTTTTCTTATAAAAGCACAAGCACAATGAAAGCACCACTAGACCAGGCCCAAATGATCAAGTTAAATTAGAGATCTGGCCATTATTGATGTTTTTGGATTCTGGAGAGAGCCATTCTGGATCATTCATATGCCATGAAATGCCTTTTCCTAAGTTGTTTGATCTGAATTATCCAAAATGTGTGGCTCTGGGAACCTGACCTTAAGGTTTAGCTGAGTTGGGCTTTTGAAACACACCAGTCTGCAAAAGACTTTGTGGAAGAAATAACATCTTCTGTGAGACTTTACTTCTGTTTGTTACTGAGTGTTTTTTGGACTTTTGTGCTCAGTTTGAGCTGGCACATTATTAACCTTTTCAAATTAGGCATTTAGTAGGCTCAGCTGAATCTTTTCTTAATTTGCACATGAGTGTTTGCCAGAACAGCTGGCATTGTGCTGGAATATTAGTTTAAATCTTCAATTTACATAGTCTAAGCACAAACACATAAACTTTGGAGAGGATGACCTAACTGGTGCCAAAGACAGTCAACTTTATTAATAAGAATAATAGCAACAACAATCACTAATAGTTATTGAGTGCTTACTATGTCCCAGGCATTATAGGTATATTCAGTTATTTACCACTTTTAACAGTCTGAAGAAGTTTTATTTCCCCATTTTTGTAGATAAGAAAACTTGAGAGGTTAGGTTACGTGCCCTAAATTATACAATTAGTAAGTAGTAAAACTTTGCTTTGTACTGAGGCAATCTAGCTGCAGAATCTGCAGCCGTGCTTCACCACTTTGCAACACTGTCTCAGTAAATCTATCCATAATAATGGAGAACTTCCACCTTCTCAGGTAGGTTTCACAGCGAAGGAGGTGTCACTTTGTGACACAGACTTCAGGGGAATAGGAGGTAACCAGGCTAAAGGGATGCAAGCCACCCCTTCACCTCCACTCCCAACCAACCACAGGCGACCTTGCCGTTCCCATAAATGTGTGTGCATTTTTTGGTTTATTTTTTAACATGTTTATGATGAGATTTACGATATGGCTTTAATATGCTTATGATAAAGCCCTGCCATATATCAGGACCTATACTGAGAACAGAGCCATAAATGTGTAGGGTGGGGTCTTCCTTTGAGGATAAGGACATTCGAGATGTTAGTCACTTGGAGAAGAGCTAGCTGACAGGCCTGGGACACAAATAGGCTCTCTAGCTGGGTGGCCGACTGGAATCTAGCTCTGCTGGTCTTGATCACCAAGGGGCCAATAAGTCAGCTTGGGTAATGGGGCAGAATGCAGTACTCTCCCTGGGGTGGGGCAGACAGGGCAGAACCTAAGGCAGGAAAAACTGGGTCAAGGGACTTTTGCCTCTCTTACCTATGCTTGTTTCCCCTTGAACTCCTTGAATGTTTGGAAAAGGACTCTGGGAAGTTCCAGTATACCTCAGATGTCTCAGTGAGGGGATTTTTTTTTTAATATATTGAGCCATAGAGCACTGGAGAGCAGCAACGACGGTGGTGGGAATGAAAGAATTGAATCTAGAGAGGACAGGGAGTGGGATGAAGATGGAAGCTTCCTGTGGCCTGCCTTCCTCCCTCCATTCTTGGTTCTGCTGCCTGCCCTTGGAGGTTCTGGCTTGTAATTTAGAGGCAGTACTCTTGTATGCCTAGAGTACTGGCCTTAAAGGTGTTTGGGGATGGTTTGTAAAATAGCCATGCTAGTTTTCTACCACAATCAACTCTGAGAGAACTGAAGACAGCCCAAGGTTTCTCTCTTCCTTCTTTTTAAAATACAAGTGAATAAGTGTAGAGATCTACTTTTGCTGTGTTGTTGACAATGCACAGGTATTTACAAGTGTCCATTATACAGGCTGGAGAAAACACTATGTATATGTATTGAGTAGATTTATTAAGCTAAAAACGTCCCCTGCTAAGCCCCATTCCTGGCTCAAGAAAGTATCACCTCAAGAGTTTTACGGAAAATTTCCTGAATCCTCTAAAGATGGGGGTGGGGGGGTGGAAACGCAACTGCCTGAAGAAACTATCTAGAGCTTTGCCAAGGGAGCCCCAGGATGATCCACTGAAACACGCATGCCATTTTCATTTCAAGAACACTTGTCCCTCTCTCCTTTACAACTTTTTCTAGAAAAGTTATATTTTAGTCTCTCAAAACACCTTACTTTGGGATGTAAACAACCTTGTACGGTATTTATGCCTATTTTTGTATTATTTTCCTGATAACTTATTGCAAGTAGCTCTAACAACACACTGACCCCCGAAGAGATTCCTTCGGAGGCACAAACTCAGAGGAAAGGACACTTCATCAGTCTGTTAGGGAGATGTACTCAGAAACATAACTATGTCTTCCGGGGTCAGGGGAACCCCAGAACTGGGAGGCTGTGATCTTCTTGGCTCTGACTTCAACACATGTGTGCAGGGATGAGTGAGGCTGCGCAGCGGGTCCCCAGCTACCAGCCTCCTCAGTCTGGGCCATGAACAAGGTCAAGATTCTTGCCGCAGCAATAGCGAAGCTAAACTCTAAAACTGGCCAAGAAAAAAAAATATATATCTATATCTATATCTATATCTATATCTTGAACTCCTTAGGGAGAAAAAAAACCCACAATACACTGCCTTAGTAGGGTTAATCCCGGCGTTGCCAACTGCCAGAGTTGTTAAAAAATAAAAATTAAAGACAAGCCACTAAATAAAATTAGCCAACAAACCTACCTACCAGCTGTACTGGCTCACTGAAGGTTTTCTGAGCCTCAAGCCTCATGAAAGGATTTCTAGAGAGGAGAAAGGAAGGCACCTGTCCTGTCACTTCGTAAACGTCTCTTGGCAATCCCGGGGCTAGGAAGTCGGCTGTCACACTTGGGGATACAGGCGCTCCCAGCCTGGCCCAAGGCTGCGCAACCAAAGCGGCAGGAGACCGGGAACCCTCTGCGGACGCGCCTCCAAACCTTGCAGACACCAGAGAGAAAAGGGAGCTTTCTCAGGCGTTCAGCAAGTAGAGGAAAAAGACCCGCTCTAGCCTCAAGTTGGGAAACTTCTCCTCAAAACTGCATCATCCTTTGTGAGCTGCCTGGAAACCCCTAGTTTCTTTTCAAGGGATTGTAACGACTTGTGTCCACAATTATAGGAACCCAAGCAATTCAGGAGGAAAAAAAATACACATACGGACTACAAGCATGAGTCAAATGGCTTGTGATTGTGGCTTTGGAACATTCTTATCTAAACACGCCCGTGTCCCCGCACTCGGGCTGCTTTTTCCACCAGTGCCTCATCCGTAGTCAGTTGTCCCTTGTCTGCCTACATTTTCTGGAAAAACTGGATACCACCCTCAGACGTAAAGCGCTGTTCTGAATCTCTCCTCTGCGCCCACCAAGCCGAGCTCAGTGCTCCGGCTCCTCTCTCCCCAGGCCCTGCTTGGAGGCCGCTGCCATCCGTGGTCCTGAGGCCAGCGATGCGCGCGTGGGGAAGCCGTCCCGAGGGTGAGTGTGTGTAGGGGAGTGGGTGGAACGAGGAGGATGCTAGTTTTAGCCAAGTTAACAGTTTCTGCCAGGGCACATATTTTGGGGGAGTTTCCGGGCCATAGGGTAGAATTGCAAATCCCCAGGGGTGATCACGAGCTCGAGCCGGGTCGGAGCAGCTGCCGTGAGACTGTTAAGGCCGCATCACCCCCACGCGTCACTAGGAAGGGTCGCCGGAGATCGGAGACCACCAAATCTCGGGGAAAGCAAACCAGTCCCGCCGGGTGCGCGGCCACGGCTTAAAGCTTTCCCAGATGCGACCCCCACCTGCTTCTCCTTCTTATCCCTCCCTGAGTCCAAACGCGTTAAGAGGTCTGGTGCCCAACTCCGGCAGGGTGTGCTCGGAGACCCGAGAAGCCTCTAGTCTCAGTCAGTGTCGCCAACACGGGTTTCAAACGCATCGTGCAGCCACCTGTTTCACAAAGCCCGGAGTTTGTGCGGGCGCGGGCTGCGGCCGGAAGAACCCTGTCATCCCCCCGGTCCGGCTCGGCCCAGGATCTCCAAAAACGCACATCGCTCTAAATCCAAGTGCGCACGCAGCTCTGCGAAACGCTGGAGGCTCGCACCACTCCGGCACCCAGCGCGCGGCGACTTATTTCCCGGTCTCCCCGGTTCAGCCCCCGCCCCCAGCGCTGGTCGCCGGGCCAGCCCTCCGCCAGATCGGCGCCCCAAAATACCTGCCGTGAAGATGCAGAGAGCGAAGAGAGTCTTGTAGACCATGGTACCCTGGTGCTTGGTGCCGAACCCGGCGCGGGCAGCGGGAGAGTTTGCCGGGACTGACCGAGCGCCCAGAGCGCGGGCAGCTCCTCCTCTGTCCGCTGGCTGCGGTGGGAGCGGGCGACCGGGCGGCTCGGGCGGCGGTAGGGGAAGCTAGGCGAGCGCCGCGCGGCTCCGTCAGCTGCTTGTACTCCGGCGCCCGGCGCGCTTCTGCTCCATCCCAGCCGCCCGGGCTGCCTCCGCCGCCGCGACTGCCGCCGCCAAACCCCTCCCACCCGGGTCCCGCGGAGATGACAAGGCCACCCCTGGCCTTTCCTCTCCCAGCCCTCGTGTCCCGGGAGTCGCGGCCCAGGGCGGCCTCTGCTGGACAGTCAGGGCGCGAGACCCGAGTTTTGACCCGGTTCAGCAAATGTTTGGGGCGGCTAGCACTGTGCTGGGAACTAAGGGGAGGCAAAGAAGTGGGAGCAGATTTCTGCCCTCAGGAATTTATCTCAGCTTTTCTTACAGGAGAAACAACCTTTAATCACGTGACCGTGTGCCATCTTAGGTGTCACCTCGAAGAGCCAAGACCCCACTACTGTAAGAGAACATACACTTCTTTCCAAGTATGAGAACCTTTTCCTTTTCTTTCATTTCTCCAGTCGTTCCTGCGTGTACATTAAACCCTCACACACATTCAACCCCACTGCATTTCCTGGTGCCTGAGCCAGGATGTCTGCCATCCTACTCAGCTGCTTACGAGAAGAAACAGTACTAATGTCAGGCAACAGTGATCATGCGGTAATTATGAGCCAGGCACCCTACTGGGTGTTGTATCATGATGCTTCTAACAACCCTACGACATAAGAATTATTATTTCGGGCTTCCCTGGTGGCGCAGTGGTTGAGAGTCCGCCTGCCGATGCATGGGACACAGGTTCGTGTCCCGGTCCGCGAAGATCCCACATGCCGCGGAGTGGCTGGGCCCGTGAGCCATGGCCGCTGAGCCTGCCCGTTCGGAGCCTGTGCTCCGCAACGGGAGAGACCACAACAGTGAGAGGCCTGCGTACGGCAAAAAAAAAAAAGAATTATTCTTTCATTTTAAAGATCAAAAAACTAAGGCACAGAGAAGTTAGGTAATGTGCTCAAGGTCACATAGCTGGTAAGGGCTGGATCCCGTAACTGAAGAGTTTGTGTACCAGGGCATAATAACAAAGGCTGACATTTCCTGAGAATTGCTGTGTGCTAGACAACTGTGCTGTACAGGTATTAACCAGGTCAGATTCTCAGAACAATTCTTTGAAGTGGGCACTATGATAGCTTCATTTTCAGGGGAGGAAATGAAAGCATGGAGAGGTTTAAGTACTTGCCCAAGATCACACAACTCGCTAATGGTACAGATAAGATGCCTGCCTAGGGACCTGGGGTCATCCCTGTACTATACTCTCTCTTCAAAGCCCAAGGTTTCTGTGTGTTCACACAGATCGAAGCTGATCCTTCACTTAATCCTCTCCACCACCTTAGACTTGCTTATTTTCTACACCTCTATCAGACCAGATGCTAGATCATCTTCCGATATCTATGTTATTATGAGCCTGGTGGTCCCCTAGTCACTAGAGCTGGGATTAAGGAGCCTTCCTAAAGAACTGATTTGCTCAGGACCTAGCAGTGCTGGAGAACAGCTTTCTTTCTTTCTTTTTTTATTTTTATTTTACTGAAGTCTAGTTGATTTACAATGTTGTGTTAATTTCTGCTGTACAGCAAAGTGATTCAGTTATATATATATGTTTATATGTGTGTATATCTATCTACATATTTTCATATTCTTTTCCATTATGGTTTATTAAAGGATATTGAATATAGTTCCCTGTGCTATTCAGTAGGACCTTGTTGTTTATCCATTCTATAGAACAGCTTTCTTGTTCTGTGACTTCTTTCTCATATACCAGACAGAGCCTCAAGTTGTATTTTCTCACTCCCTCGGGCCTCATGACTTTATCTGTGATGATGTCAGTTCCTCTTCCTGACCCCACCATCATCACTTGTAGAGCTTGTCATGCTTCCACAACCAGATTAAACTGAGCTCATGTTTTCTCTTTTGTCTTGGTAAATTTATTGATTCTTGTTGAAATGAGAAGTCAAAGATATTACAACCAAATGCCCAACCCCCTTTCCTCCTCCCTGGACAAAGAAACTGCAAATTTATTTTATTAAACAAACTCTCTTAATGCTTTTGACCTTCAGGTCCTTCTGGTTTCTAGGGTAATCTATGTGATGATGAAGAATTACTGCATCTGTGTGGTGACTGCCATGGAGGCAGGGACCACACACAGATGGAATTTTGCAATCACGTTCTGTAAGGCACTGGTGCTTTTAGATAGGGCCATTTAAGTAAGTGACCCTATGACAGAAATAAAGATTTTCAAAAAACACTTCACAGAAAAAAATTGTTCAGTTGAAATTCAACAGACATTAATGGAGTCCCTTAGTAGTGTAAAGCATGTGTGACAGGCTTTGATATCTAAGATGATAGTTTTGTACCCAAAGGATTGAGATTCCCACGTATGAATCAGTTAAAATCTCCAAAGTTTTCGCTGTATACAGAATAGAGTTGAAAATAATTTCTTTAACTAAAATAATTCATTTTTATTAACAATTAAAACTTTTGATTTATTAATTTAGTGCAAACATATTTGATCACTTACTAGGTGCCAGACCTTATACTAGGCTGTGGGAATGAGACAGGTTGTAACAGTCAAGGTAGGTAGGTTATGCTGCTGTAATAAACCACCCCGAAGTCTCAGAGGCTTAAGCAATAAAGGTTTACTTCTCGCTTATCATCATCTGCTTTGGATCCAGGCTACTTCCCAGAGTAGGTATCTTCTACATCAGGATTCGGTGGTATACTCCATATCAGAAACTGCTTCTATACTCAGGAAAGAAAGAGGAGGAGAGTTATGTGCAGCATTTATGTCTTCCATCTGGAAGTGACGATTCTTTTCTTTTTAAAATTAATTAATTAATTTTATTTTTGGCTGCGCTGGGCCTTTGCTACTACATACGGGCTTTCTCTAGTTGTGTCGAGTAGGGGCTACTCTTCGTTGTGGTGCGCAGGCTTCTCATTTCAGTGGCTTCTCTTGTTGCAGAGCATGGGCTCTAGGTGTGCAGGCTTCAGTAGTTGTGGCATGCGTGCTCCATAGTTGTGTCTAGCAGGCTCGAGAGCGCAGGCTCAGTAGTTGTGGCACATGGGCTTAGTTGCTCCGCGGCATGTGGGATCTTCCCAGACCAGGGCTTGAACCCGTGTCCCCTGCATTGGCAGGCAGATTCTTAACCACTGTGCCACGAGGGAAGTCCAGAAGTGACGATTCTGCTCATATTTCACTGGTTAAAGGAAGTCAGTGGCCATGCTTAACTTCAAGAAAGCAAGGAAGCACATTCTTCATGGTTGTGATGTATGCCACAGTGGTTAATTGTCCCTGCCATCAGGAAGCTTATATTCTAGTAGTGAGGAGTCAAACATTGAATGATCCCAAAAATATATGCAATAATTTATTATGTTAAAGTGGTGGGGGATGGGAGAAACGGGTGAACTGTTTTATAGTTGTTTGTTAAAATAAATTGAATAAAAAAGAGTTCAAAATATATGCAATACTTTATTATGTGAAATGCTATAAATAATAATACCCACTAACATGTATTGAGCTTCTGCTCTATGTTCTGTTAGGGATTGTTTCAAGCATTTTGTGTAATCTGTAAACTTTACACTCTGTAAGTTTATCCCAATTTTGCAAATAAAGAGACTGAGAGATACTTAACAAAAGTTTAAGTATGAAGGAAACCAAAAGATGCTAAAGATCTTATGGCAGGGGGACTTGCACTCCTCATTGGGGTCAGGGATGGAATTTGCATGTAACCTTTTAGTCATGCCTTATAGCGAAAGCCAGTTTCTTCAGAGATTTCTTGGTTCTTTCATAATGCTCCACTGGGATAAAATCTAAGATAAACCTGCCTTTTACTGACTCCCACTCTTTTTTTGATCACTGATTAAATGAATTGCTAGGGTTGTAGACATTCAATATTTTTTAAAAAATTGCCCTTGGTTGACTTAGCCTTCGACATCCTGAATTTATCATAATTTATAGATAAAGTCGGGTAATACATTTTAGTTACTATGGAAGTGTTAGCTCTGGACTTTTGGATTCATCATGGCCTAGGAGAGACAGAATAACTCAGTTGAGAGAGCTGGGTAAGTAAGGCAGTCTGTGCAGTGGTTAGAGGCTGAGTTCTGATGTCTATTCCATGGTCCCCATAAGCTGGGTTCCAATCCCCCCTCTTCCATCTACTAACTGACTTATTACTTGGTATCTCTATGCCTCAGTTTCTTCCTGGCTTCATTGGGAAGATTAAATGGATTACATATGTGAAAGGCTTGGCATGTTCTAGGTGCCAGTAAATGTTAGCTATTATTAGAGGAGAAACTTTGATGTACATTTAAAACTCATTTGGGGGGGCTTCCCTGGTGGCGCAGTGGTTGGGAGTCCGCCTGCCAATGCAGGGGGTGCGGGTTCGTGCCCCTGTCCGGGGGGATCCCGTGTGCCGCGGAGCGGCTGGGCCCATGGGCCATGGCTGCTGGGCCTGTGCGTCTGGAGCCTGTGCTCCGCGGCAGGGGAGGCCACGGCAGTGAGAGGCCCGTGTACCGCAAAACAAACAAACAAACAAACAAAAAAACTCATTTGGGGATCTAAAGTACAAGGAGAAAACATTAATGCTGGCTGTAGCTATTTCTTCATATAAAAGGTTACGAAACTTGGATTCTCCCCTGGGCATTTCCACTCCTGCTACATCTGAGCTGCAGGGGAAAGCTCTAAACTGTCGCTGACAGCTCCTCCCCCAGCCCCTCATCCCCAAAGGCAGGAGTGCAGCAGTCTCAAGACCCTGATATATTTTGTCTTGGTTTCATTTCTCTTCCCAAGTTGCACTGCAAAAATATCTCCGTAGCTTTTGCTATATACTTAACTTTGCTTCTCTCTTAACTCCAATTTCCTTTTAAAAATATTAATGGTAAAAAAGATTAAAGGCAGTGATGCAATATGAGAAAAAGAGGAAATTTGGAACTTTGCCAAGAAATATCTGCTTGAACAAAGGCAGTTTTAAAAGCGCATGATGAAACATAATTGTTTCCCTGATTTAAATAAACTCGTTTGGAGCACTTTGAGGACACTAAACCACATGTCACTAATTTTTATATTAATTAAGGAGGAAACCCTTAAAATATTTCAGGAAAGAAGAAACTGGCCTCTTGGAGGTGACGCACATAATGAAACCTCTTTTTAAACTTGATTGAGTTGATACTGTAGATTTGCATTGTCCAATAGAAGTAAAATACAAGTCATATATGTAATTTTAAAATTTCTAAAAGTCATATTTTGAAAAAGGAGAAAGAAACAAGTGAATTTAATTTTAATGCTATGATTTATTTAACTTGATATATCTAAAATATTTATCATTTCAGCATGTAATGAATAGCAAAATATTAATAGGATATTTTACATTCTTTTTCTCATTGTAAGTCTTCAAAATCCAATGTTTATTCTGCATTTATACAACATCTCAATTCAGACTAGGTACATTTTGAATACTCAGTAACAAAACATGGCTAGTAGCTATCATAACGGGCAGTATGGCGATAGAGCACTGGGCCCAGTCTCTTGCCTTGCCTCATGGATATCTTCTGTAAAAGTACAGAGGCAGTGCTGGTGGGCCTTTCTTAACTGACAGTGGAGTAGTTGGAAGCCTAAGACTTGCTGATTGCGTGGCCTCTCACCCTCATTAACTTCTCTAAATCTCAGTTTTCTCCTCTATGAAGTGAAGACCATGATAATAATTACACCTTACTTCAGAGGATTACTGTAAGGATTTATAATCCTTATATTATTAATTAATTAATTAATGCATGGAAAACATTTAGAACAGACCCTAGACAGAGCAGAGCCTTAATAAATGTTTACTTGTTGTATTTGGTAAGAATGGTTATGATGATGATTACAAAATGAGTATTAACAGTAAAGTCTTCCCAATTGTCAGTGTAGTATTAGCGATTCCTTACCACTCAGAGGCATTGACAATATTGCTTGTCCCTAGAAGTCTACTTTTACATAGTTTAGAGCAGCATTTATCAAACATTTTGGTCTCAGGACCCCTTTGCACTTCTAAAATTAGAACTCTGAAAACTATTTGTTTAAGGGCCCTTTCAGGTAATTGCGGGTTTTGTTCTTTTATATTGCAACAAAACTCAATAAAAAGTAGTTTCTTAAAAGTTAGTAGCAAGGTGGAATCTGAAAGCATCTCAATAAAATTTTCATATTCTGTTACATTAAAATCCATTGGTCTATTTTGCACTTTGGATGTGTCTTTTACCCATGTGTGATTTTGTAACATCATGCATTGATCATATAGAAAATATTGGTTCACTGAGTTACGCAGATCTTCTGAATTTTAACACATTTCATTATACAACATCAAAAACTATACTTGTTAATATCTCCACTTATATCTTCAAAAAAGTCTTTAAGTATTGGGAAGCTATCAAGTTAGTGGTAGAAGATACAAGTTTGGCAAAATTTTAATTTTCACTTGAAAGCTTGGTTGCTTTCCTTGAAGTGACATCTAACATCACAGAAAAAATGCCTGACAAATATCCAAGTCTGAATAACCACAGTTTGTCTTTTAGTTGTTCTTTTAAGTAAAAATTGTGTTCTGCAAAAAAAGTGGTTAGTTAAGCTTGTGACTCAAGTAATCACATAAGTGCATTTCCTTGAGACAATCACCTCCCTTTGGCATGCAGCAAACATGCTTTATGCATACTTCCCATTTATTTACATAACATATGAAAAAATATACATATTCAAAATCAAGATTTAACAAAGTTAATAATTTTTACTCCTCTTTAAGGGAGTTCTTAAGTGAAACATGCTTTTTTCCGCTTTAAACTAGACATACATGGTGTTGAAGAATACAATGACTACGAATATAATTCGGAGCCACTGCTTCATTTATGCTGAGGCACCAGACATTTTCCCACAATCGCTTTTGCATCATCAATGCAAAAATTTTTTAAAAGGACTAAAAAATAAAAAAGGTAAATAGCATCTTAGTATTATGAAAATAGTCTTGACTTTGCAGACCTGAAAGGACCTTGGGGACCCCTAGGAGTCTGTGGACCACACTTTGAGAACTGCTGGTTTAGCAAAAACATCTTAGAAGGTTGCTGAGAACATCAACTGTTTTATCTGTCCAGAGCAGCCCTTTCTTCAGAGAAATTCTCTTTTCCCTTCTCCAAGCAAGTGGTTCCAATGGTGGTTGCATCTTCCTGTGGAGGCTGCCTCTTTTTTCACAGTGATTGGTATAGGGTGGACATCAGGCTCTGTTTGTCCTACTCAGTGCACTTCCCCAGGATTTTCAAACTTGGGACCAGAAAATACCACTAATAGTTGCTCTCTGAGATGATGTTATGGGGTTCTGGTACGCTGGTGGACCACTCCAGCATGTGGAAGGAACTGGTCTGAATTAGGATACAGAAACTTGATTCTTGGAGAGAAGTAGAAATGGGAGGAAATATGCCCAGTGGCATTCTAGTCCCTAGTCCCTAGTCTCTAAGGTTCAACCACATCCTTGCACTTCTCCCCCCCCCCACCGCCCCCACCCCCACTCTGTGAGCATTTTCATGAATTTCCCCTTTTGGTCCAGCTAGTTCAAACTGGGTTTCTGCCACCTGCAACCTAAAGCAATTGGCTAATGCAGAAGGTAGCAAAAACTAATTTCCAAAGTCACTCAGTGTTCAGTAATAGTGACTGAGGATAGCTCTTCCCATTCAGAAAAATTTAATTATCAGCTCTGGGCTAAAAATAATCATAATAAAAACATACCACCGCTACGTTATTGAACTGATGTGTGGCAGAGCAAGTCAGGATATTCAGCTTCTATTTCTGAAAAAAATTCATGTAAATGAAAATGGTTAAGCCCATGAAAGCAAGTGAGGTTCACCATTGATACTAAAGGTTTAATAATACATGATAAATTTGAATAATTTCCACAAATATTTGTAATGAAAAATACAATGAATAACCTGGGCTTTAAACACCTTACCTTTTCACAATATTTGTGAATTTGTCCAATAAGGCCTTTTTTCTGCCCTACACATATTTTTACCACCATCAATCGTAACACATCTTAGTAGATTCCATTTCAGGTTGTACTGAATTGATGTTTTTTTTAGGTTCCTTGAAAATATTCTTGGATTTCCCTGGTGGCACAGTGGTTAAGAATCTGCCTGCCAATTCAGGGGACATGGGTTAGAGCCCTTGTCTGGGAAGATCCCACATGCCACGGAGCAACTAAGCCCGTGTGCCACAACTACTGAGCCTGCACTCTAGCGCCCACGAGCCACAACTACTGAACCCGTGTGCCACAACTACCGAAGCCTACGAGCCTAGAGCCCATGCTCTGCAACAAAAGAAGCCACTGCAATGAGAAGCCTGCACACTGCAACAAAAAGTATCCCCTGCTTGCTGCACCTAGAGAAAGCCTGTGCACAGCAATGAAGACCCAACACAGCCAAAAATAAATAAATTAATTTAAAAAATATTCTTGACTCTAGTTTTACTCAGAGTATTCATAGGGTGAATTTTTCAGTCATTTCAAACTTGGTATTGAATCCTCAAATAACTACAACAGAACATTGTTATTGGTAACATCTATTGATTCATTAAGAAACAAGGAAAAACATTAGAAATCATTTTTGTTGTTGTTGTTTTTAAGTTGACTATTGATGTTGCTTCTAAAGTCCTCAACTCTTTGAACAACTGTTCTCACAGAGAGCCTAATAGTCCAACAAGTTTATTTTCTCTGGAAACTCTTTTTGGCCACTGCAAACAAATACAATTTAATTAACTCACAATGGTAAACCATTTTTCTTGCTTAGTTAACAAATGAGCCACTTGGAAAGTTATGTTGATTGTAGCTTCATTTTGGTTTTTAATTTTTGTGGAAAAATTCTGATCTAGGGAGATATTTGTTTTAAATTTTCTAATTTTTCTGACTGTTTTGGGAATGTTGTGCATTGGCAAGAGTGTGACAATTATTTAGTTTGGTAATATTGACCTATATTGTATTCTCTTAGCATAGCAATAGCATAATTCTTTGCAGTTTAGATAAAATATCCATGTTCCATTGTTTCTTAGAAGTGTGATACTTGGAGTCTACATTTCTTTTCATTTTTCTTCTTTGTTTCTTTTGACATGATGGGTACGCAATAAAAAAAATGTGGTGGTAGGGTGATATGTGTGACACTCAAAATGTTATCAAGCTATGACCGCATCACTGTGATTTGTAGTGCACTGAGCAGCAGTGTGAGGCCATGAGAGTACCACATGCAGCCTCTGTCACAGCTAGTCAACACCACACTGCTGCTGTAGTGTGAAAGTAGTTGTAGGCAATATGAAAAACAAATAAGAGTAGCATGTAGCTGTGTTTCAATAAAACTTTAGTTATAGACACTGAAATTTGAATTTCATGTAATTTTTATTTGTCATGAAATACTCTTCTTTTGATTCTTTTCAAACATTCTGAGGTCACAGGCAGTACAAAAACAAATTTGGCCTCCTGGCCATAGTTTGCCAACCCCTGCTCTAGAGAAGATTTGCATTTGATTCTGCTAGATATCCTGGATTGGTTCAAACCTATATCAATTTCAGCTTATTAACCTGGGTTTTCCTGAACTGAGTCATGTATATTCAAACTCCATATTCATGTGAGGTTAGGGCTATAGTTCTGACTTATGAGGGAGATTCTTCTTCTTCTTCTTCTTTTTTTTCCTTTTTCTTCTGGAGCTGAGCTGAGGCCCTGATAGACAAATCACATTCTGTGTCTCCTTTCACCATCAGACGTATGTATTTTTTCTAGCTTACCTTTTTATTTAGGTTGTAGTCATCCTTCAAGGACCCTTTCTTTATGCAAAAACCCCCTAATCCCATGACTGCTATTTATGCAAGTCAAGCCCTTATCTCTTGTTCCCTATGTGGTCATTAAACCTGGGGCATCTACACCTTCAGAACTGCTGACCACTCTAATAACAGCTTCATTCTCTGTCTCTGTGGGGAAGAGGGACAGGGGATTTCCTTTGCTTTGTTGTGAGTCCAGTTATATATTTACAAATTTTATAGTAGTTTACCCAGCATTTTAAAGTTATTTTGCATCAGGAGGTGGTTTTTAAGAATAACTAGACCTACATATTTACAGATGTAAAAGTTCCTTGTATTTTCTTAGTCTCTTTTCCCTCTTTTTCTTCCCTTTACTTTCTATAACTCTGTTTCTATTCTTTAAAAACATATTTATTGGAGTATAATTGGTTTACAATGGTGTCAGTTTCTATTTTAAGCCTCCCATCTCATTAGGCTGGTGGAAAATTTTAACCCTAGTCATTCTGACTTAACCCCAACTTCCTGCATGTTTTTTTCCCCATAGTTCCAGAATCTTATGCAATGGTAAAGTTTGGAGTGGGGTGAAAGCATCTGGTTCTTGAATTGTCCATCTATTTTCAATCCCAGGTTACAATTGAGAATCAGTCATTCTCTTCAACATGGCTCTTCATATCCAGGGGCTCTCTGCCAGGGTTGGGTGTAGGAAATTTTGCAAGGCTGCCCAGATTCCCACAAAGTTAGTCATTTCATTACTGAAGTCTTTCCACTTCTCCAGTGGCTTTGCCTAGAAAGTCCCCTCTGTATTTAGACCCTCAGACCTCTTTGTTCTTACTATGCAACCTATCCCCTAAAGTCCTGGGAATTTCATTCTTGTTTTAGGGAAATAATTTCCCCTTCACAGTTGTGGCCTGGATGCTTTGTGTATACCCTAATCTTCACCCAGCTTTAGGGATTAGGCCTTTGGAAACTAAGGCCTGGAAGATTACAAAGCTACTTCTGATTTTTCTCTGCTACAGTCCTTCCCTTCCTACCAAGCTGACAGTGAAAACTGGATTGATTATTTGTTTGAATGATAGGAGAAGAAAGAAATACAGCAATAATAATAATAAAAGATTAATAGTTTAAAATATTTTCCTGCCATGTGTTTGAAAGGTAACGGTAGTAGTTATGATAAAAGCTGATGGTGGTTGGACTAGAGTAGTGACAGTCAAGATGGAAAGACAAAAACAGAGGTAAGATACATTTTGGTGATAAAAGTAACCTGGCTACTAACTAATATCATGATGTGGGGTTAAGGAAGAGGCTGGAATCAAGTGCAACTTCCAGATTTCTGCTGGACCAACCTGGGGTCCCATTTACTGGGCCGTGGAAATCTGAAGAAATAAAGAATTTAGGAATTTTCTTATATCTATTTTTCTACTTGAATCCATCCTTCTGGATTCTGTCAGTGTGATTTTTGTGGGGTGGATTGTTTTGAATATGAAAATATTATTCCATTTAATTAAGTTACAGATTGTATAAGACAATGAATAAAGATGTAAAGAACTAACCCTCACTGCTATCTTCTACCATTTCTAATCCTCCACAATGTTGTCTTGACAACTCAGTTTATGTTTGAACTGAGGAATATTTTGCAATGGGTAAAAGAGATTACTGAATAAACTTTAATTGGAGGAGCCCCAGGATGTACAATTTTGTTTGTCTTGACTATTTTACAACTTTGTAGAACTGTAAAAACCTATAGAAAACTCAAATAATATAAATAATTTTAGGCCATAGAAATGCAAATTTTGTCCAGTGGAGTGAAATTGACTATCACTTTGTGGATATTGACCAGTTTTGCCAATTTTGCATCCATTTATAAATTCATCTCATCATTTTTTATTTGCTTAAAAGGTATGATATTTTGAATTCTTTGACTCAGTTGTAACATCTTACTGGTCCCCTCATTTTACTAAGGAGTTAAAATCTTTGATATGTATTCATTTGATGAGTCATGATTTTTCCTTTAAACATTTTTTTAAAAGATTAATCATAATTTTTATTTATTTATTTATTTATTTATTGGAGTAAAATTGCCTTATAATGTTGTGTTAGTTTCTGCTGTACAATGAAGTGAATCAGCTGTATGTATACATATATCCCCTCCCTCTTGGACTTCCCTCCCACCCCACCCCCATCCCACCCAACTAGGTCATCACAGAGCACCAAACTGAGCTCCCTGTGCTACACAGCACGTTCCCACTAGCTATCTATTTTACACATGGTAGTGTATTTATGTCAAACCTAATCTCCCAATTCTTCCCACCCTCCCCTTCCCCTGCTGTGTCCACATGTCCTTTACCTATGTCTACGTCTCTATTCCTGCCCTACAGATAGGTTCATCTGTACCATTTTTCTAGATTCCACATATATGTGCTAATATATGATATTTGTTTTTCTCTTTCTGGCTTACTTCACTCTGTATGGCAGACTCCAGGTCCATCCACATCTCTACAAATGACCCAATTTCATTCCTTTTTATGGCTGAGTAATATTCCATTGTATATATGTACCACATCTTCTTTATATATTCATCTATCGTTGGACATTTAGGTTGTTTCCATGTCCTGGCTATTGTAAATAGTGCTGCAATGAACGTTGGGGTACATGTGTCCTTTTGAATTATGGTTTTCTCTGGGTATATGCCCAGTAGTTGGATTGCTGGGTCATATGATAGTTCTATTTTTAGTTTTTTAACGAACTTACATACTGTTCTCCATAGTGACTGTATCAATTTACATTCCCACCAACAGTGCAAGAGGGTTCCCTTTTCTCCACGCCCTCTCCAGCATTTATTCTTTATAGATTTTTTGATGATGGCCATTCTGACTGGTGTGAGGTGTTACCTCATTGTAGTTTTGATTTTCATTTCTCTAATAATTAGTGATGTTGATCATCTTTTCATGTGCCTTTTGGCCATCTGTATGTCTTCTTTGGTGAAATGTCTATTTAAGTCTTCTATCCAAGATTAATCATAATTTGTGATATTTCATATCTTTATTCTAAATCCTCTTTGAATAATAGAATAGTTATAATAGTTATTGATGTAATTAATTAATATAATTAATAATTATATTGAGACTGGGCAAAAACCTTGGAGATACTACGACCTTAAGGGCATTATTATAGGTGAAATAAGTAAGACAGAGAAAGACAAATACTGTATGGTCTCTCCTATACATGGTATCTAAAAACCTCAAACTAATAGAAACAGAGAACAGATTGGTGATTGCCAGATATGGGGTAAGGGTTGGGAATATGGGTAAAGGTAGTCAAAAGGTAAAATCTTCCAGTTATACGATATGTAAGTTCAGAGGATGTAATGTACAGCATGATGACTATGGTAAATAGTACCATAGGCATATTTGAAAGTTGCTGAAAGGAGATCCTAAAAGTTCTCCTCATAAGAAAGAAAAATGTAACTATGTGAGGTGATGGATGTTAACTAGGTTTATTGTGGTGATCATTTGGCAATATATACATATATCAAATCATTGTTTTGTATACATTTGACATGTATTTCAATAAAACTGGAAAAATATAAAAAAGAACAGAAAAGGAGATATTTTTGACTTTTAGGTATACATAATAATTTATTTAGCAAAATACATCTTTGTTAGTAAATAACTTCAGTATTTTTCTTATCTGAAGTATAACACATTCTGAATTGAAGAAATCATTTAATCAGGTTTTATTACATATTTTTGAATTATTTTTGCTTTGGTTACCCCAAGTTTTGGCAAGCATAACAAGAGGTTTAAAAATCAAGAGCTTAGGGCTTCCTTGGTGGCGCAGTGGTTGAGAGTCCGCCTGCCGATGCAGGGGACACGGGTTTGTGCCCTAGTCCGGGAGGATCCCACATGCCATGGAGCGGCTGGGCCCGTGAGCCAGGGCTGCTGTGCCTGTGCGTCCGCAGCCTGTGCTCCGCAACAGGAGAGGCCACAACAGTGAGAGGCCCGTGTACCGCAAAAAAAAAAAAAAAGAGTAAAAAAAAAAAAAAATCAAGAGCTTAATTTAATGAATATCATGTTAGATGAACATGATTACTTATAGTCTTAAAGGCCAACCAGCCTGGTTTTTAGTGGAATAACTAGAAAAGAGCATCTCAAAGATGAAGATCTTTCTTTAAAAAATCCTGTCTTATTCTCACTTTAACTAATGCTCTTAACAAAATGTCCTCTCTGCTTAAATGTTACATCTGTGTGCTATAGACTGCAAGTTTGTGTTCCCCCCATATCATATGTTCAATCCTAATGCCTAATGTTATGGTATTTGGAGTTGGAGCCTTTTGGAAGTGATTAGGCCATCAGGGTGGAGCCCTCATGCTTGGGATTTGTGCTCTTGTAAAAGGGACCCCTCTTCTACCCTGTGAGGACATAGCAAGAAGATGGCCATCTATGAACCAGGACACAAGCCCTCACCAGATATCAAGTCTGCTGGTACTTTAATTTGAACTTCCCAGCCTCCAGAACTCTGAGAAAGAAATTTCTGCTGTTTATAAGCCACCAGTCTATGGTATTCTGTTATAACAGCTTGAACAGACAAAGACACTGTGTAACAATAAATTTTTTTATGAAAGGAAAATAGATACTTTGGCTCCAAGAGAACGAATGTACCAATGACCAATGGCCAGAACACATATGACAACAGAACTCTGACCCACAACCTCTGTAGGAACCAGTCCAGAATGGTCAAGACTTGGTCAATTACTGTCAACTTCCCTATTTTTTCTCTTGTTTCCAACACAAGACCAACCAAAGAAAGCCAACACACTCCCCAAACCAATCATATAAGATGCCTCGCTTCTAGGTAACCTCCTTCTAGTTCCCACATCCAGCAACTTCCAACCATATCATACCTGAAGCCATCCCTTTTTTTCCCACTGTAAAACTTTCATATTCCCTTGTGCATCTTTCAGTCTCTCCTAAACACAAGTGATGGTGTTGACTCCCTTGCTATAGCAAACTTTGAACAAATAGCCTATGTTGGTTCTCATTTGGGTGGTCTTTGTTTACTCATGTTTTCTTTGAGATCCCACCAAGATGCAGTGTGCACTGCTCAATGCTGTGAACCCCAGCCTTCAACCTGGTGCGGTACCCACAGAGGCCCCTTGTGCTTGCTGCTCATGACTTGTCAGATTCATGCTGACATGGAAAGTCAGCACCTGGTCTGAACTATGCTCTCTTTGTGTTGCTTTCCTTGGCTGTTTATTCACAGTTTAATACTCAGGTTTTCTTATTGGTTTCCACTTGTTTGGCATCCTTAGTAGAATCAAGCCATTCCTTTTCATCCTTTTCTGCTCTCTTTGGGCTTCCTTTTTGTGTTATCTAATACTGTTACTTGTCATAAGAAGGAGAGACAAAGGGTGGACAAATGACCTTAAACAAATCAACCTGTAATAATTTTTTCTTTTTTTTCTAGAAGAGAGGGACACAACAAAGTCACAATCTACTGATGATAACCAAGGTTATTCTAAATTTGAACTTAATAACCTATGAAGGGTGGTGGACCAAATACTTGCTATCTGTAAGAGACTAACAGATACAAATATGTGACACAACTAATGTAAAGTCTTGGTTCTGACCTTCTGCCATGAACTACTCCTCCTTCCCTAGCTTTCCGTATACCTCTACCAGATACCCCTTCCATTGTGTCCAGAATGCCTGGTCCTGTTTGCCTCAGACCAACACCTCATAAACCTTAGGAGTAGTACTCTGAGATTTGTCTGTACAAAGAGACCTTAATTCTATAAATCCTCAAGGCTGGAAATTCTGATTCAGACACAAACTCTAAAACGATGCCACCCTTGATTATTCAGGTATTCTACCTGGGGGAATTACTGACTCATTGTTTATGCAAACCATCAAAGCAGTATGATTCCCACCTGTGGGAATCATATACAACTGGAAAAGACTGTAAGAAACTTATCACTAGCTTTGGCAGAGGTATTAATGCTACCACCTCTGTTTTAGATGGAATACAGATTAGTCTCAACACATTCACATGAATAATGATGAACAGTTGCACTGCTCTAGATTTCTTGTTCACTAGTCATGGTGGCATCTTTGCCATTGCTAATTCTTTTTTTTTTTTTTTTTTTTCTTTTTTGCGGTATGTGGGCCTCTCACTGTTGTGGCCTCTCCCGTTGCGGAGCACAGGCTCCGGATGCGCAGGCCCAGCGGCCATGGCTCACGGGCCCAGCCGCTCCGCGGCATATGGGATCCTCCCAGACCAGGGCACGAACCCGTATCCCCTGCATCGGCAGGCGGACTCTTAACCACTGCGCCACCAGGGAGGCCCATGCCATTGCTAATTCTTGCTCTACTCGTATCAGTGACAGAACATGGTTGAACAGGTTATACGTCACCATAATGAAAAAGATACTGGTTTCTCTAAGGTTGATTCTCATGGTTTATGAAATTGGTTCTTGGCCTGGGTTGAGTGATTGGAATTCCTGGTTCAAGCATTTTACAGGAAATGTTAATTATTCTTGTTGCTATCACAATGCTCATTATGTCGGTCCATTGCATTCTGCCTCGAATAGCCACTTTCTCATCATATGATCACCATGATTATATAATAAAAAGGTCAAGACAATCTTGCTCTGCAGTTGATTGTGAAGGTGGCTAAACAATCTCTGAGAAATGGAAGTTGGATCTTTAGCCTTCCATAAATTGGTTACCTTCTGACAAGTAAGATACAGACCAAAAGGGGAGATGAGAGACTGCATATACAACAGTGGCCAGACCATATCATATATGACAGTAGAACTCTGACCCACAACCTCTCTGCAGCAACCATTGCAGGAAGTCAAACTACAGCCTCTGCAGCAAGTATACCACAGTGGACAGGACATGGTCAGTCGCTGACAGCTTCCATATTTTTTGCCTTTGCTTCCAGCTCAAGACCAACCAGAAAAAGCCAAATATGCTCCCCAAACCAATTAAATTTGATGCCCTGCTTTTGTTTTATTTTATTTCATTTTAATGGTGGACATGTATTTTATTTGCTGTGATGACTGAAAAATGTGAGCAGCAATTATGGCAACGTCCATAGAATTTCCCCTGTGGTGTAAAATAACAGACAAGACTTTTATAATATTATCCTTTGATAACTGAAGTTCGTGATGGCTGAAATTCTCTATGGGGCTCAGTGATGCCCTGCTTTTAGTTTTTCCTTTTTCAGCTTCTCAATGCCATCAACCTCCAATCAGATCATGCTTGAAGCTTTCCCCCCGACCCCCACTATCAAGCTTTCTCACTTCCTTGTCCATCTTTGAGTCTCTGCTAAATGCAAGTGATGGTGGCTGACTTCCTTGCCATTATAAACTGTGAATAAACAGCCTCATTTGTCCTGATTTCAGCAGTCTTCTGGTCAATGACTTAGCTTTGTTTTAGGGTATCTATAATGATGGGCATAAGGATAGTAAAATTATAAAGTCAGTCTCAGACATGAAAGGTAACCATGAGGGATAGTGAGGGAAGGTTCTTTTCTTAAAATGAAGGAAAAGTGGTTTCTGAAAAATTGCCTAGAAATCTTCTGGAAAATATGAAGGGGAATAAAATAAGTGATTTGGTTGGCTTTGTAAAATGACATGGTGGGCTGAATGGAGTCTTTATTTTTTACAATAAGAAAAGAAAGGGAAAAAAAAAGTTCAGTGCTTTGTGTCTCAGAACAACATTATCCAGATTCTAAAAGCACTTGGCAAAAGTCATCTGGTATCAAGTATTAGAAACCCCTTTTCAAAAATGAGAAGTGAGAGCACTGTGGATTTTTCCAGGAGAGGAGAATAAAGATTTTGTACTTTGCCATTAAATATCCTAATAATTATTTCAGTACCATATTATTCCATAAAGTAGTCTGTACGGCAAGCTTTTATATACTGTATTATGTATGCTAGGTCAACTCCTAACAGTACAACAAGACAATTAACAGCTTTTGACTTTTAAATCTAGTCTGTTTCTCTCTACTATGTAAAGAAAGCTGACACTAGAGTTACATATTTATGTGGAGTGATTTTATGGCTTGAAATAATCCTCACACCTCAACTCCATCCACAACAATTTCTATCATCTTGAATTTATTCTCCTTGCCTTGATTCTATAAATAAAGAAAAAAAACCCTCTTGCCTTAATCTTCATTTTTCTGCTTTAGTCTGAAAAGTGCTTTAATATTATAAATGTGGCTGTAAATCTAATTTTTTGAAGCACAATTTACTCTTTAGACTCTATCACGATGATATGGAAAAAATGATGAGGTGTCTGAAATGCAAGTCACTATTACATTATTTTAAAATCACAATTTACTGCTATTATAGTGATTCTTAATTTCCTAGAATGTCTCCAGTGTTATCTGAAATTGTCCAAAAGGTTAATGTTAAAAACAACAGCAGGTGTGTGCCAGGTGTGGTTCTTTCCGCAGAGAGACGGGTAGTGAAATGAAATACAAACAGGGCTTAACACTTACAGGAAGTTTGGTGGAGGATCTTCCAATTTTTAAAAGTGGTCTTTCCTTTGCACTCTTGGTTTTTCTCACTGTCAGCGTTAGAGTAGGAAACTGGGCTTGTACACTATCACTGACTGGCGGAATGTTATAGACCAGCACAATTTTGTGTGTGTGCCTCTGGTTTGCTCTTGTATAGGTGTTGCTATTGTCTGCCTTACTGAGATGACATAAGAATAAATAACACACTGTATTTTTGAGGTTAAGCTTGTCAACCTGGTCATTATTTCTTTCTGATAATCTTTGCTCACTCCTATAACCTTTCGTAAGGATTTCATTTCCCCTTACGTTTTACCTTCTCTTAGTAACTGCATGTTACTCTCCCAGCTTTATTATTCATATTTTTCAAGGGTAGTACATGACATGTAAATATGAGCCACTTTCCTGTTATCGGTCTTTTATCGGTCTTTGAAGATGTAATTTAATATATGCGCTCCTACTTTTTGACGCCTTCTCACACAAGCAAGACAGTATCTGATCTTCTTGCCCTAATAAAATAGAATTGGTTTTTTATCTATGAATTTTTATCCATGTACTTAACAAATCCTTATTGACCGCTTACTCTGTGTCAAAAGCAGAATGTATATATAATCATACATGCATCCCAGATGACAACTGGGGTCCCCTTTCCTTGGATATTTAGGAAAAAATATTCAAACACTTACTGCACATCCCAGAGGAAGCCCATCACCTTTGGCAAAGTTTTGTTGTTGTTTGTTGTTGTTTTAGATTCCATGGGATTATATTCTCACGGTCACCTCACTCTAATTTCCTGAAGACTCCAATGACTTGATTTTCCTTGTGTCCTGACTTCCATAGCTATTCTATTTTCTATGCCATGAACAGACCCAGATGTGGAGTTAGACATTTTCCCTTAATTTCCTGCAAAACATAAGGCATTCTTGCATGCAATGCACTTTATTAAAGGTTTGGGGTGATGGAGTGACAGAGGACCAAACAGAAGATAATTGAATGTGAATGCTACCCTACTCCCTTTTTAGAATTTCTTAGGCCGCATTCACTACCAGGACCTGACAACTTCACTCCACGAGCCACCTATTTATGGAGGTGGCTTGTTCCTCAGCTCTCTCTCTAGTCTCCTTACATTTTTCCCTTGTTTGCCTCCAACCTCCCCCAAATTCCTGCTCATTTTAAATGCAAAGCAGTTTCATTCTGTCTTAATTTCACTGGACCATTCCAAATCATATTCTGAAGGTCACAGCCACAGTGGACTGTGGACATATTTTATTCAATAGAAGACTCTCTATAGCTAAAATCTGCCACTGACTTAGAGGCAGAAGTGGCTGCAGGCAGTTTTGGTTTTAAAAAGCAAGATAGTTTTCCCTTCCCGGACTTGTGTAAACAACATACTGTGAGAGGAATCACTGTGGAGACCTAGGCAGAATGTGGTGTGATGGTCCAGAGGAGACACTTGGGAGAGGAGAAAAGCTTCACAGAGATCTGAACTGGTTTTAAAGTACGAGAATGTATGTATCAGTCAGAACACTGGGGAAAAGGACAAGAGAACCATTTATTCCAGGTTACTCTATAAATATTAGTATAATTAGGGAAACCTATTACTTGTAATTAGTAAAAGTGTGATATCATTTTTTCACCCCTCATATTTAAACTACGTTGTTATTCTTTCTCAGTTCACCCTCTTATCATTTAACCTTTCAAATCCTCACTCGCATTGCATCTACTGTGTATTTCAACCTCTGCTCCTTTCCCTCTTCTAGTCTTTGGACCCTCTTCTGTCTTGACCTGCCTTCTTACTCTATGATCCGCTATTTCGACTATGTTCTCTTTAACAGGCTTGACTATGTCACCGCCCTCACCAGGAGTTTACACAATTTGTCAGTTCTCAGGTCTGGATAATCCCACATTTCCCCTTTTACTCTGTCTCCTTGCTTGCTATCTCCAGAGAAAATTATGAAATGAGAGCTGAAACTAAAACGAGGTCCTGTCTCTGTGCTAAAGAATAACTGGGTAGAATTTCCTGTCCCTATGTTAAATAATACTGAGAGCAAGCACAAAACAACTTAACTTCTTGCTCCAGGAAACTATTTCTCCTGAGAAACGTGACTGACAAGTTGATCATGAAGAGTCCCTTCAAGGGCTTCCCTGGTGGCGCAGTGGTTGTGAGTCTGCCTGCCGATGCAGGGGACACGGGTTTGTGCCCCGGTCTGGGAAGATCCCACATGCCGCGGAGCGGCTGGGCCCGTGAGCCATGGCCGCTGAGCCTGCGCGTCCGGAGCCTGTGCTCCGCAATGGGAGAGGCCACAGCAGTGAGAGGCCCGCATACCGCAAAAAAAAAAAAAAAAAAAAAAAAAAAAAGACTCCCTTCAAGACCCTTTCCTCCCTGTGCACATTACTCTAAAATTAGGATGTCAAAAGCCCAACCAGCTTCGTGGTTGGCAAGACCTGCCTAAACATCATTCAGTCATGTTCTAAATCCTACAAGCATCCTCCTCTGACTTGACATCCCTCTTCCAAGATGCTACTAATGCTCTAGCAAGGTACTCTTCTCTCTTACTGAAGTCTAATAAACTTAGCTTTGCTTGATAAAGACCTTTTCCTGGTGACCTTTAGGGGAGTCAACAAGAAGCCTTCTCATTTGCTGTCCTGTAGCTTCATGGTCTAATTTCTGCTCTATCCTCCCTAGAGTCTAGCAATTTTTTCATTCCTCTATTATCCTTTTTTAAACTTTTCCCCCCTAGATGTCCATAGCAACGCTATCTCTCAATTTCAGTGAATGACCTGATTTCATCTTCTCTGTCACTAAGAAGATAGGAAATGAACTATAAGGACAGTTACAATGTGGTCGTCTCTCTCCGAACTATCTTCTCCACTGGTTTCTATAGCTCCTGTGATCTTTACCTCACTGCTGCTCTTTATTCTCGTTCTAACTTGTCTTTTGCCATTTACTCCTTAAATAAAAGTGTTCCACAAAGTTTCTCTTTTATCCTCTCTTTGAGGACAATTTCATTCAGTTTCATAGCTTCACAATGATCTTTATGCAGGTAGTTTTACTAATCTGCTTTCCTATCTCTAACCTCTTCATATATGACCTTCAAGCAGAAAACTGTGCCAAGAATAACAAACCTCAGTTTCAACACAACTCACAATTTAGTCAGGCTTCTCTAAGACCGCAAAGTTGGCCTTGACCTTGGTCCTGTCCTGTCTTTGGCTTGCCCGGCCGAGTTTTAGCAAAGAGTCCTGCTAAGTCATCTCCCACCTATGACATCTGATTAAGTTCCTCATCCCCTGCCTTTATGGATAAGTTCTTGGCCCACCTTTAGCAAGAGTCTTGTTCGGTCAGTTTAGCAAGAATTCCCCTCCCTTTGATATCTTGTCTGAGTAATTTTCTATCCACTGACCCCTTCATTCTGCTCCTTGGCTATAAATCTCCACTTGTCTTGGCTGTATTGGCAGTAGACTCTAATTTCTCTTCCCTATTGCAAAGCCCTACTTCAACAGTTGAATAAAATTTTCCTTACCATTTTAACAAGTGTCAGAATCATTTTTTTTTAATAGAACAGAGGACGGTACACAGACTCAATGCATCCCACCTATCCACCAGCTAGTGCAGGGATGCTACATCAATCTCCCTAAATCCAGATGCCAGCTGGGAGTAAGGGAGGGAGTAAACCCTGAATTGAAGAGAAATGAATCCAGAGAGCCTGAGTAGTAACCCCCAAGAATTAAGTTGAAATAGTACCATCAAGCAGTTCTATTTGCAACGAAAATTGGGACTGGTAAGCCAAGTGCAAGTATGGAAAAGTAAAGAAAGTTTTGTGGCTTTGTATATCTCAGCAGCTTTATTTCATTTAAGAGCCACGTATTTCTGAAAAATATCACCTCTAGGATAATTTAATTTTTTGACCCCAGAAAAAGAAAATGTACTTTTTGTAGAGGCTGATTACTGTCTGTGTACAGAGCTATTTGCCTTCTCACAGTAACTCTCTATACTTCGAGGGGAGTCAGGGGGACTTCACAAACTTAGTTATTCCTGGGAGTCCTTTACAGTGAGCATTTATCATTTATTAAACATTGAGACATTTACAGCCTCAGGTATGCTATGCTTCTCCACCATATAATTTGTATCACTTAATCAGTACTTATTTTTCATTCTTCACAAACCCAATCCAAATGCATACCTGTGTTTACAAGCTCTCCAACTAATAGCCAGAGGGATCTGTCACACACAGTCTAGCTCTCCACAAAATTTCGTGAGCTGGTATGCATTAGGCAGTAAATGTCAGCCTGACAAATTGCTAAATCCAGAAAGGCCTCTCCTCCCATCACTAAGCACTTTTCAGATCATTTTGCTTTTAAGTTTTTTTCCCCCTTGTTTTTAATAGAAGAGCAAGAGGGGAGAAAAAATAGTAACGTATTTTGCTCAGACTGATTTAGTTATAAGTCTATAGCTTTCCCCCATACAAAGAGAATGTTATTCTTTTTACAGCTCTGGGTCTGGTAGATTTCTGGAAGACCAGGGAAAAAGCACATCAAGGAAATATGCCTCACTTTGGAGGCATAATTTTTTTCTTTATTTTTCTCCTGAGGGACAATGGTAGGAGTTTAAAAAATTGAGTGAAATGATTTTGAAAAATTGAGTGTAGTTAACATATTTATTACTGTCTTTTGCAAATTGTGGAATGCTAGCACTCTGATATTCTAACATATTTTCTGAGGCTTTCTGTATGCAATTTGTCAGTGTATATTTATAGTTACAAGCACTCTTTCTTTGGAAAAAGGCCTCTTTGTACTGGAATCTGAAGGAAAAAAAGAGTTTAAATGGGGTGTATTTAAAAATAATCTGCTGAATCAACATATTTGGAACAATGTGTCATTAAATATTCTTTCTCTGTATTTCCTCACCTACAGGCACATAATCAAGGAAAACTCTGAGGCCACGGATGTACCTTCAATTTGAAATGAAATTCAAGGGTGAGGACCCTTGCATTGGTATGAGATTGAACTAAACACCTATAAAGCCACTTCCAAATTTGAAACTCACTTTCTCAGATAATTTAAGCTCTTACATTTTATTTGGCATTAATTATTTGACTAATTCAGATGATAACATTTTAAGGTATGTGTATCATTCAGGTTCAAACTTATATTTCATTTGTAGCTTTCTTGTACTGGATGGATTCTATTTCCCATATTTCATCTACCATGGAGCCTGGAGATGGTGTTAGAATTCTACCAGTTATCAGACTATCACAGAATTCTACCAGTTATCAGACTATCATAACTCCTAAACCATTGCTTTTCATCCTTTGAGCAAAATCTTTCCCTCTCCTGAAGCTCCTATCTTCAGATTTTATCACCTTCCTTGGTGTCGTTCACATCTACTCAACACCTGGTCTTTCTTTGTGGTCTCTGTCTTCCCATGTTATCTCCTCAAATCCCATGATGAATGACTTCGACATCCATGGCATCAGTAATCCACCACTGTGACTTCACTGTTCCCTGATGTCCTTACCTTCCATAACTATCATCTAGACTGCAGAAACCTATACCCATGGGCACACCTATGATCTCGCTTTGTGCAGCTCTTCCACTTCTGAAATTCTAAAGTCCATTTTACTCTAACCTCCGAATGCACACTCCATCTTTGACCTCATTGAAATCCTTGACTCAACCATTTCATCCCAGTTTTCACCTCCCTTTATGACAATTTTCTTCCCCTTCTACATTTCTTCATTAAGATTGCATTCCACTATAGGAAATAGAAAATTCAACCAGTGGTTTAGTTTAAATAAGTAGGTGCTTACTTTTCACATGCAATAGAGAATTTAGAGGTAGAAGGTTACCACAGGGATTTTAGGCACTCTGTATTCATTTTCTAGGGCTGCCATAATAAAGTACCACAAACTGAGTGACTTAATAGAAATTTATTGACTAAAACAGTTCTGGAGGTCAGGAATCCAAGATCAAGGTGACAGCAGGGTGGGTTTTTCCTGAGGTTCGTGAGGAAGAATTTGTTCCATGTCTCTCTCCTATCTTCTGGTGGTTTGCTGGCAATCTTTGGCATTCTTTGACTTGTAGAAGCATCTCCTGATTTCACCTTTCATCTTCATATGCTGTTTCTCTTTTTATGAGAACACCAGGCATTTTGGATTAAGACTGACCCTACTGACCTCGTTTTGACTTATCTCTGTAAAATCCCTATCTTTAAATAAAGTCACTTTGTGAGATACTGGGAATTAGGACTTCAATATATGAATTTTGGGGGACACAATTCAACCTATAACATGCTCTGTAATGTCATCATGGGTCCAGGCACTTTCCTTCTTTCCTCCCCACCACCCTTAGCTTGTTGGCTTTGATTCTCGCGTGTGTTGCCTCACATTCAACAGATAGCTGCTGTACCTCTAGGACTGCTCCACATTCAGGGCAGGAAGTGGAAGGGAGTGAAAAAGGGCCACACTGTCCACATCTGGTCCTTTTTATCAAGAAAGCAAGAGCTGCCTTTGGTTTTTATCATGAGGCAGAACTGGATTATGAGGTCAGAACTGGATCATGAGGTCAACTTCAGCTGAAATAAAAACTGGGAAATAACGTATTTAGCTTTCCAGTTTCACTAGGAGAGGAAGACAAGGGAGAAGAAGGCTGGGAATGGGTGTTGAGTGAACGTCCCTGTATTGTCCACCACAGCAGCTTTAGCCATTTTCTTACCAACCCTCTAATATCCTCAGCATATATGTGTTCGTGGCATGTGCTTTGCTAATCTCCAACCTTGGATGATCCCATCACCTGCCTTCTCTGTTAACAGCATCCAGGCCTGGTGGGAGCTCCTGGAGGAAACCTCTCATCCTCTAAACCGGAACCACTGCTAATCCATGGTCTCCAACCAAAGGAGTCTCTAGGATTATTTAGAAATACTTGTGCACATCTCTGATCAGCTCCCTCTTCTGTTCGTCATTGAAATTCCAAACTACTATGGTTTTCTTCATTTACTCTCCTGCCACCCAGTCTCTGTCCCTAGGAAAACTGTGGTTATTATTGTGAATAGCCTCAATTTTCTTTTTGCTTACTCTACTCGTCTCGACTTTCCTTCGAGTTCCCTAGTCCCCTTTGGCTTGTTCAAAGTTGATTCCTTAATACAGGCTCTTTATCTTATTTCCTCTAGCCTCCCCCGGACTCTGCTGCTTGGATTACTCCCTCTGTTGTCCAATTTTCACCCTTTCCCTCACTATTATCTTATTTTTTAACTATAAACATGTTCAAGTCTCTTCCACTGAAAAGCAAATAAATCCATCATTTCCTGCATACACACATTCTTCTCCAGCTACCACTCTTCTCTGTCTTCTTATTTTCATGATAAACTTCTTGGAGGAATAGGCTTTACTTGTCTTCATCTCTTCTCCTTTTAATCACTGTTAAACTTACTATAGTCAGCACCTTGATCATCTACTAAGATTGCTGTGGTAATTTCTAGTGACCTCCAAAGTGCTGAGTCCACCCTACTTTTTAAAGTTCCCATCTTATTTCAAGCACTTGACATAGACATTTTCTAATCCCATGGCTTCTGAGATGTGTCTCTCTCTTGACTCTCCTCCTCTCTGATTTTTTTTCTTTCTGCCCTTTACTCCTCTCCCTTACACGTATTTTGTTCAGTTTTTTTAATTGAAGTATGGTTTTATTTTTTGAATAATTATAGTTTTTTTATAAAATGTTATAAGATCTTTCCAAAGTCAGTTTGCAAGTAGTTTAGAACTAGCGCAGCTCAGAACTCCCTTCTCCAAGGTGTTCCTTTGGGTCATGCCTGGCACCCTGTGACAATATTTCTAAATTGAAGTATAGCTGATTTACAATATTGTAGTAGTTTCAGGTGTATAGCAAAATAATTCGGTTATACATATGTATGCATATATCTATATTCTTTTTTAAAACATTCTTTTCCATTATAGTTTATTACAAGATATTGAATATAGTTCCCTGTGCTATACAGTAAATCCTGTTGTTCATCTATTTTGTATATGGTAGTGTGTATCTGTTAATACCATACTCCCAGTTTATCTCCCTCACCCCCTTCCCCTTTGGCAACCATAAGTCTGTTTTCCATGCCTGTGAGTCTGTTTCTGTTTTGTAAATAAGTTCATTTGTATCGTATCTTAGATTCCACATATGTGATAACATATAACAGTTTGTCTTTCTCTGTCTAACTTACTTCACTTGGCATGATAATCTCCAGGTCCATCTGTGTTGCTGCAAATGGCATTATTTCATTCTTTTTATGGCTAATATTCCATTATATATATCTATTCTATTTGTATATCTATTTGTATATATATCAATATATATAGATATAGATATATACCACATCTTCTGTATCCATTCATCTGTTGATGGACACTTAGGTTGCTTCCATGCCTTGGCTATTGTAAATAGTGCTGCTATCTTTACATGTTGCATCTCCCTGGAGCTTTGTTCTTAGCCTCCTTCTCTGCTGGTTCTCTACATCCTCTCTGGGCAATCTCATCTACTCCCACATTTTCAGCGTGACTCAAATCTTTACCCATCTCTCCCTTAAGCTCTTCTTGTTATGTTAAACTGCCTATGAGAAATTGATTACTAGCATTCCACAGGCATCTTAAACTCAACTTGTTCAAAGTTAAATTTATCATCTGCTTTTCCTCCTTACTTTTCTACCTTGGTGAAAATGGGTCCTGTATCATCCTAGCTACTATTCTTTTTATTCTCACCACTGAATGATCACCACATTTTAAGGAGTTCTTACAGCTGAATTTCCTTCCTTTTTTTCCTCTGCTCCCTTTGTTTAGCTCATTATCTTTTGCCTTCTCTAGAGAAATAGGCCTAACTGATGTACCTTCCTCCTGTCTTACAGCCCAGTGATCCATCCTCCAACCTCTAAATCACTGTTACAGTACCTATCAATACAAATTATGCCCATGCTTGAAATAATGCCTGTCAACAGGACACAGTCTGCAATTTTTGCTTTGCTGTGAAGGCTCCACATAACCAAGTCCTGGCCTCCTTCTCAGGCCTTACCTCTTGCCGTCCCTCCCATCTCTACATACCCTATGCTCTAGGTGTATCAAATTACTTATGGTGTTCAGTGAAAAGAATAGTCAATCTGTTTCACACATATATGCCTTTGGTAATATATCCTCTGTCATCATTTGATGATTATCTACTCATCTGAAACTCTCCTTTTATGAAGACATTCATCACCCCTTCACCGTTCTTCAGGGAGAAATGTCTACTCTCTTTTGTGCTCCTTCCGTATCCTTAGGTCAAAGCTACTTGACACTTGGTTACATTTTCTTATTTACATGTCTGCCTTTCCCTTCTAGATTCTAACGAGATTGAGGGCAGGGACTGACCCTTGTGCATCTGTGTGTCCACAGCAGATTCTAGATTCTAATGAGATTGAGGGCAGGGACTGACCCTTGTGCATCTGTGTGTCCACAGCAGATTCTAGATTCTAATGAGATTGAGGGTAGGGACTGACCCTTGTGCATCTGTGTGTCCGCAGCACCTACAAAGCCTGGCATGCAGTAGGAGGAGTGTATGAATGAACTCCTGTCTAGAGAAGTAGAAAACCACACCGAGTTTAAAATTTATTTTAATTTTTTTTTTTTTTTTTTTTTTTTTTTTGCTGTACGCGGGCCTCTCACTGCTGTGGCCTCTCCCGTTGCGGAGCACAGGCTCCGGACACACAGGCTCCGCGGCCATGGCTCGCGGGCCCAGCCGCTCCGCGGCATGTGGGATCTTCTGGGATCGGGGCACGAACCCGTGTCCCCTGCATCGGCAGGCGGACTCTCAACCACTGCGCCACCAGGGAAGCCCCCGAGTTTAAAATTTAAAACGTGAGGCTCAAGTATTGGTTCCACCGATTATCATCCGTGTGACTTTGGGCAAGTTATTTAAACTTTCTGACTCCCAGTTTTATGTGAATATTTTTGAGCTCTTATCTTGTGCTAATGTGTGCATTTAAGCCACAGGGTTTTTTCCATGTATTGTGAGCTTTTACAGACATAATGTATGTGAAAGCACCTTGTAGGCTGTTAAGATTTATTCCAGTGTCAGGTGTAGTATAATTGCTGTGATCAATGCTTAGATATTAGCAAACATTGATGAAAATAAGAGCGCTGATGTGTAACTTTGGGGCAGCAACATGCATTTGCTATTAGTGAGAATAACGACATGCATTTATTTTCATTAGTTGAGTAGTGTTTGTAATTTAAGGTTAATAAATATAAGGACTTGTTTTTACTTATGCCTGAGCAGGAAAGCATATTTGAATTAGTTTTCTTTCCAGAATATCAATTGATTAAAAGAGGCGAGAAATACCCCTGAAACACTAAATTATATTTATTTCTTTGTCTGTTTGTTAATAGTTAACCTCCACTTGCATTTCGATTTTCTCTTGGGAAGTGTGCAAAATTCTCCTTTCCATCTTCTTAAGTCATTTCAGCAGACTTACTTCATCAAAGCCAATTTGAATTTGACACTGACCATGAAAGTATGTATTTATATATTTTGTGTGGTATTTCATGTTTCATTTCTCAGGCTTATGGCCTAACGTTCTGACCTATGTGCTATAATCCCGTCCTGGTAGGAGAAGCTGCTTCCCTGCATGTTTTATGTTCTATTGTTCCATTTGCCCTTGAAATCGTGATATCAAACCCTTTTCTGCAATTGAAGGTAGAAACTATCCATGCTTGAATAAATTTTTTTTTAGCAAATTTGTGAGGCAGGCAGTATTTACCTGAGGTCTATTAATCTCCATGTCTCCTACTGTCGGTGTTTCCTCTCCTAATTTTCCCCACCCATTCCTCTTCCGTCACTGAGTACTCTGTATCCGTATTCACTGCCCCCGAGAGCAAAGCCATTTCCAACAGAGGAGACAGAGTGAAAGTCATTGTTATGAGTTGAATTGTGTCCGCCCAAATTCATATGTTGAAGCCCTAACCTCCAGTACCTCAGAATGTGACTGTATTTGGAGATAAGGTATTTAAGGAGGGATTGAGTTAAAATGAGGCCCTTAGTGTGAGTCCTAATCCAGTCACAGGAGTCTTTATAAGAAGAGAAAATCTGGACAAACAGAGAGACGCCAGTGATATGAAGGCACCGAGAAGACTGTGTGAGGACACAGGGGGAAGATGGACATCTGTCAGCCAAGGAGAGAGGCCTCAGGACAAACCAACCTTGTCAACACCTTGACCTTGGACTTCTAGCCTCCAGAGCTGTGAGCAAATAAATTCCTGCTGTTTAAATCATGCTGTCTGTGGTACTTTGTTACAGCAGCCCTAGTAAGCTAATACAGCCAGGAAGTAGGACACACCTGGCATCACGTGTGTTTGGAGAGTGATAACTGAGAGGCTGGAGAAGGTAAGAGCCAGGTCATAAGGGCCCTTGTTAGACATTGTAAACTGTATATTACAAGGAATGGGGGGCCACTTTCAGTGTAAATACGGAATTAGTCGGATCAGAGTTCTACTTTAAAATGATCACTTAGGCATTAATGGATTGGATAGAGAGGGTAAATACATGATGAAACCAGTTGGGGGATGGGCTTACTGCTATCTTGGTGGAGATTGTGGTTTGACCAGGAAGAAAGGGTGAGCTTGAGGTGTGAGAGGGAGATAGATCTTGTGTTAGACACTTATTGCTCACAGCAAATTACCCTCAAAACTTGCTGTAACTTAAAACAGCAAACATTTATTATCTCACGGTTTTTGTGGGTCAGAAATTCCTGAGCGGCTTAGCTGGGCGGGTCTAGTTCAGAGTCTTTCATGAGGTTGCAGTCAAGATGTTGACTGGGGCTGGAGGATCCATTTTAAGAAGACTCGTGTGGTCTCTGTCGGGAGGTTTCAGGTCCTTGCCAACTACTTACCAGAGGCATCGGTTCCATGTCTCTTAGACCAATCCATAGCGTCAGCTTGAGGGTTTCCATGGCGTGGCGACTGACCTCCTCTAGAGCCAGGCATCTAGGAGATATCATTACTAAAGAGTAAGGATGACTTAATGACCTGGTCACATATCGTCACTTCCTCTGTTTTCTATTCAACAGAAATGAGACGGTCCCTGAGTCCCATCTACATTGGAAGGCAGTGGAATCGGGTTCCATCTTTTGAAGGGAGAAATGTGAAGGATTTATGGACTCATTTTATAAGGATGCTGTTACTATAGTCCAGGCTAGAAGCAATGAGGCTCGGGATAGTACAACGGCTAGAGGCATCCACTTGAGGCACTGTTATCAGGATGTCCCTTCTGGGCAGTTCATATGGTGGATGCAGGGCTTGCTGCCCTGTTGGCATCATTGTGTGAAGATAAAGGTTCACTGAGTGAGACCATGGCCACACGTCATCCTCTCAATCAACATCCATTTGTAGTGCACAGACTGTAGAGCTGTAAGCTCTGGCTGTGTCTCCAAATCAATCTCCCTGTGACTTTCACTCATTGATTTTAGTTCTGTGAACTTGAGAGGATGAGATAAATTCCATTGCCTTTTAAAAATGACAGTCATTCAGTATTTGAGGAGAGCTATCACACTGTCACCTAAGACTTCTCTTCAGGGAAACTTTCATTCTTTGTTGAAAAGACATGGTTTTGAGACTCTGATTCTGTTCTCTCCCCTGAAGATGAAGTCCAGTTTGTTATCTCCCCTCTGACCTGAGCAAAACACTCCATGTGTATTCTGGTTAGTGAGGTAGACGTTTCCTTTAACAGCACATTCACTGCATTTCTATGAATGTAGGCTAAGAGAAGGTGCATTTATTTTTCTCCTGCTAACTGCATTACCCAAGTGTCATCTAAAATACTTGGGCTTAATGCACATCTCGTTTTGTCCAATTTAGTTATTTGAATATAGATTCTGGACTTTTCCTTTATCTTTGCTTTTTTAAAAACACCTCTTTTGCTTGTTTGAAGGGTTTATTATTATTATTCAACAGATGTTAGTGTTCTTATCCTCAAATAGTGGGCCATCTATTCTTTGTATTTTTTTTTTTTTTTTTTTTGCCGCACTGCCGTGGCTTGTAGGATCTTACTTCCCCACCAGGGATTGAGCTAGGGCCACAGCAGTGAAAGTGCCCAGTCCTAACCACTGGACCGCTAGGGAGGTCCCATCTTCATGCATATTTTTTATGTAAAAGCACCGATCTCAATAATAAATCCTTTTAATTTCCTTCACGTAATTTAGACTAAAGCCTTGGTTCATTTTCATAGTGTTGGCACACTGCGAAGTACCCTTGCAGGTTTTTTTTTTCCTTTTTAATGTATCTTTTGCTCATGTAGTTGCACTCACCCATCAAACTAGAATTTCCTACTGCATTTGGCTGGTGGCATCACGGTGTCAGTTATAGTGCTTGAGAACAGCTCTACCGTATCTTTGGAAACTCCAAATGCATTAGAATGTGGCACGTCCTTTTCTCAGAGACAGGAAAAGGAAATCAGAAAGCATTCACTGAAATGGGTGTCCAGAGTCCACATAGAGGGCCATCTCATAATGGCCACTCTACCGTGCTTGGTGATACTCCCTGTTTAGCTACTAAATAAAAAAACTCAAAACATCTAATTAAAGCATTTCATTTTACCCCAGGAGATGTGTCTTATTGTGAGCTAGTGAATAAGTTCATGGGTTGACATGAAACATTTTACTGCTTCGGAGGAAACTAATACTTCCGAAAAGATTCAGCTGTGAGGCCAGTGTGTGAAGAGAGTTTTAGGGAAATACAAAGCAAAGCAGATTGCAGGTCCTAAATCTGAGGCCCATTGAAGGACACCTGGTCCTCCAATGTCTTTTTGCTTGATCTAATGAATGATATTCATTGTTTTTGTTTGTCTATTTGATAAAGCCCAGTCTCTTTAGCATGGTACCAAGTATTTAAGCCTAAGAGTGGATTCCCCTTTCCCCTCCTTAGGCTAGTTTAGTTTGCTCTGTTTTAGACTGACATCTGGTGGTCAAGAAGGATCAACCAATTGCCCTTGCAGTGAAGAATTCTATCAAAGCAAAGGCGCGGCCATTTTGTGGTCAGCTATTGCCAGGAAATACTCCACAGGATTATTTATTTTCACTTTCTCTTGTACATAAATCAGAGGGGCTGTCTGAATTTGACCACACTTATCAAAGTCTTTAAAAATACTTACAGTGTTTTGACTACCACTTTAAAAAATATATCTCAAATAAAGGCATGCAGACAGATTTATGTATAAGCATGTTCCTTAAAGTGTAATTTATAATAGCAAATTTGGAACTAACCCAAATATTCAAAAACAAGGATTGTTAAAATTAGAGTGTTGCATTCCATGGTGCGCTCATACTTTAGAGGAACATTTAATGACATGGGAAAATGTTTATGATGTCTTACGAAGTGAACAAAACCAATTAGAAAACAAGTAAAGTTCCATGATCCTGGTTTTGGTTTTCTGTATATTTCCTCCTTTCAAAGGCATGAACATGTAATATTTTTGGAAGCAGAAGGCAAAAAAACCCCAACATCATAAATATTATATAAGTATGGTTACATGCATAGTAGAGTATCCAACTTTTTTCAAAGTAACAAGTCCTTTAAGATATCTCTCCTGAAACTTTGTCCAGTAAACATGTTCCTATAGAATACTGGTGCAAAAGGTCATGAACAATTGTTTCACTGTTCTTGGGATAAGTAATAATCCAGGAAGCTTGAGCACGCAGCTGCCACTCCAAGTTTGCTAACGGGTCTTGTGGCTGAGACAAAAAGCATGATATTTCTTGCATGACCCTAAAGATTCATTAATTTGTTCTAAGGCTTATATTTTGCTTCTAAGAGTTGGTGGTGGGGCAGTGGAAGAAGATACAATTTAAATCTCTGCAGTATGTGCCATAACCAGGGTTCTATTTTATCATTGGACACAGTCCATTTCTTAAAGCATTTTTAAGATGTAACTTTGAGATTTTTCTTTGTGCATTGAACAGGTATAAATAGACTGCTTTGCTTGCTTCATTGGGTGATTTGCCCAGAAAGAGAAGATCTCACAGGATGGAGCTAGGAGCAGCTGCCCTTGGGTCCTGAGAGCCGCTGTGTCATGAGCCCAAACCACCTAGGTGTCCCTTTCATGGGGCTTTACATTTCACGGTTGTTTGATTAATATATTTAGACACAATTTCCACATACATGGTTAATGTGCCACTTTTGTCCATTCTCAGGGCACCAGGTGGCAGCTCCAAGAAGAGGAAAATCGTTTTCAGAGCTCCCTGCTGGCTCAATCAACACTTTTCAGTTCTCTTAATGAGATGGTTAACCTCTTTTCTCATTTAAGCAATTGGTCAACAAAACTTTGATGGCTCTTACAGGAGTTGTTTATGATTTTCACTGATACAAGTATTAACACCATTGCTCTTAGATTGACAAACAGGAATTCAACTAATCCTCCAGCTCTAGTTTGCAATATATCCCCTTATGGATCCTTTACCCCATAAATTCTACTAAATTCCTGGCTGGGGCATAACGAACATTGCTACTTAGTCATTCTCAGAGAAAGAGAAATGAAATCTGACTGGCATACATTAACTTGTGTGTGTGTGCTTCTTAAACACATGTGCAAAGACAAACTGACTTATTCATCTGACTATTACCTTATCTGACTTTAAATATGAATGTGCATAGCGGACTATGGTTAAGTGAATATTACATTTCTTTTTAGTTATTAAGCAGTTCTTCCTCTTCTGTCAGTCATGTTTTAGGAAGGAATTCAATAAATACTCATTGGCTGTTTGTATGTATTGGTGCTTTTGTCTAAGTAAAACATTCTCAAAATAACGTTCACTGGGAGATAGGACTCAATGCAGAAATATTTGCTTTAAACGTACCCTTTTGTATATAACACAAGGTCATGTTCTATTGTCATAATGATCTTTAAGATGTGGTGGATGTAGTATTTAGAGCTGGAGTTACAGAAAATCAAGGACAGAGAATTTGCTTTTCAAAGTTAGACCTTTCTGCAGTGTTCTAACTTCAAATCAAAATTTTTTTTTTTTTTTTTTTTTTTTCGGTTCGCAGGCCTCTCACTGTTGTGGCCTCTCCCGTTGTGGAGCACAGGCTCTGGACGCTCAGGCTCAGCGGCCATGGCTCACAGGCCCAGCCGCTCTGCAGCATGTGGGATCTTCCTGGACCGGGGCACGAACCCGTGTCCCCTGCATCAGCAGGCGGACTCTCAACCACTGCACCACCAGGGAAGCCCTAGTTATCTATTTTATACATATTAGTGTATATATGTCAATCCCAATCTCCCAATTCATCATCCCCCCCCGCTTTCCCCCCTTTGTGTCCATACGTTTATTCTCTGCATCTGTGTTTCCATTTCTGCCTTGCAAACTGGTTCATCTGTACCATTTTTCTAGATTCCACATGTATGTGCTACTATACTATATTTGTTTTTCTCTTTCTGACTTACTTCACTCTGTATGCCAGTGTCTAGGTCCATCCACATCTCCAGCATGGTTGTTTATATATATTAATAGCAGCTCAAGTAGTCCCTTGCCCCAGCTTCTCCTTATCACTCTAGTTAACAGTGTTATTCCGTAGAGTTTTCTGTGATGATGCTGAAATTCTATATCTGAGCTGTCTAATATGGTAGCCACTAGCTTCATGTGACTTTGGAGGACTTGAAATGTGGTTGCTGTGATCAAGAAATGGAATTTTTAGTTTTATTTAATTCTAATCAATTTCAACTGAACTAGCCACATGTGGTTACTGTATCTGATAACACAGCTCCAGTCCATAACTAGTTTTATTATCTGCATAGTACTTAGCACAAACTGCAATTACCTTTTAAATTTCATTTATTTCCTTGTTAGTTGTCTATGTTCTCTTCACTATGTTGTAAGCTCCCTGAGAGACCTGGTCTACCTCTTACTCAGCTGTGTCTTTATTACCGAGAACAGTGTATGGTATGTGGTAGGTACTCAAATTATTTATCAAAAATATTCAAGGAGGGCTTCCCTGGTGGCACAGTGGTTGAGAGTCCGCCCGCCGATGCAGGGGACACGGGTTCGTGCCCCGGTCCGGGAAGATCCCACATGCCATGGAGCGGCTGGGCCCATGAGCTATGACTGCTGAGCCTGCACATCCGGAGCCTGTGCTCCGCAACAGGAGAGGCCACAGCAGTGAGAGGCCCGCGTACAACAACAACAACAACAACAACAACAACAAAAATATATATATATTCAAATATGTTATTATTATGCACACTCTACAGATGATCAGGAGCAAAGACGGAACGTACCTTTTGAAAGGTGGCAGGTTTTTGAACTCTGGACTCTCTGACTCAACCTCAGAATCCTTCCCTTTTACCAGTTGACTAAACAGGCTTCACTTCAGGCTCCTGATAGACAAGCCCCAGGCATGGAAACTGTTTTGGTTGAATTAACACAAAAAGTTGAGTGGTCCCTTATATGCTTTGATTGTTGGTATTCTGGCCAGGAAACTTTCAGGCATTTGGGTTAAGGCACTGTCCCAGAAGTATATATATTACAACTGAGGGATAATATTTTAATCTCGAATTTCCCAGACTGTTCATACCACTTAAGAATTCTGACCCTCTTTGAGATGTTATTAATTGCTCTACTATATGGGGAAAAAGTTTCTGGAAATGTGTTTTTCCTAAAATGTCTTTATAATATATATGTAAGAGATAAATAAAATACATTTTCTCAGCTGCACTTATTGTTTTGAGATAATCTGCTTAAGAAAAAAGTAGTCAAATGTCCTAAGAAGCTACATGTAGGAACCCCAGAGGCTGGCCTGCCCAATGATACACACTAATGACTTATTACAAATGATCTTCAGGGTAACCTGTAGGCTGTCAACGTACTACTGCTCTCTGTGTTGTCTGACGTGGTAAACTTACAATGACACGTTTGTGATATTATCTTGTTTACTTTTTGTTAAACACTCATACTATACAAATGTATTTCTATGTGTCTGTGTCTGGAAGAAAGAAGCTTTAAATAAAGAGCGTTCAAACTTATTTAAATAAACAAGTCAACTCTTCCAAAGAAAGTGAACCATTGTAGCCTCCGCTTTCTTAAAAAACAAGAAGCATGCTTTTCAAGATGAAATAGAGACTTTTTCAGTGGCCAAATGTAAGACTACCTGAATACTGGGAAGCATCAGTTTTATGTTCTTATCTTAGCAACCATACACCTGTGCCAAACAACATTTTCACAGGATGTTGTAAGGAAACAAAATAAATGGACAGACTTAAGACTAGGTCTGAAACACTCTGACGTGGCAACAGCGCTTTTAATATTAAGCAATAACCAACACAAAATACTATTTTCATTTAAAAAGATGACAAAATGTAAAAGTAATGATGTTTTAACCTGACATGTGCTGCTGTCTTTTTTGTTAAGAGAATCAATATCACTCACTTTATTTTATTGTTGTTTTCTTATGCTGTTCCAAAGTATAAAGAAATGCACCTGAACTAATTTTACTCGTTTCCTGAGGGAAAAAATGAAATCTTTGACCGTTTTTTCCAATCTCTTAAATCTAAGTGTACATTATATCTTACAAACTCCTTTTGGTGTTTTGTCAATACATTGAAAGTTTTAAAATGCCTTATAGTTAAATAGATTTAAGAAACTACTTTAGCCCTTTAACACCTCAGAATTCAGCAAACCAGATTAGCATTTTGGCTAGCTTTCTCTTTTCAGGGAGTATGACTCTTCAAACCAAAATGAGTCTATTTGGACTGTGAGTCAGAGGAAATTGACTAGCAAGTACTGATAAGAGGGAACAAGCCTTGGTGACCTTTCCCAGTGGGGGCCTGGGATGCCAAGGAGGCAGCATGAGGGCACTTGGGGGAGAGTAAGAGAGAGAGGCTTGGCCTGGCCTATGTCCTAATCCCCCTTATGAGGCAGCAGGGACCAGATCCAGGCTTGGGGTCCTTGGGTTCTAAAGTGTAGCATATCGTCCCAAATCAACAGGAATGTCTTTACAACTGGAGGATGCCAGTCAGTCAAAATTCTTAAAGTGTGTGATGAGTCAAGCAAGGAAACCAGGAAAATTTGATAAGGTCAAAGGTAAGAGCAGACCCCCAAACTGCAGAAAACCAAAAGTGTGAAGCAATTCAATGTAATAAGAGCATGGTTAGAAATAAAGAAGCTTGAAGCTCATCGGGTAAGTACGTGGGCTTGAGGTGTCTTATTTTAACCTGAAATAAAGATACAGAAGGTGGCAATATTGGAATTTGAACCAACCCCAGAATTCAAATTCTTCCTCCTATTTGCACAATAGGGTTCTTATCCTTTCTCTTTTTCTCACTAAAGGAACTTCCTTTTGTATATAATGCTGATAAGGGTAGTCTTCTCATGGGACAACTGTGAGGATTAAATGATTATAATGCCATAAATCCTTTAGACCCACATCTGTTACAGGTTGGTACCCTGTAAATAGGGGCTGTTATTATAAGTCAAGAAAGGTCCTGAGTTGTAATCGTGAACAGAGCTAGATGAGGGTAGAATGCTATAGTATGTAGTTATACTTGTGCTTTGGAATCAGACAGGTCTTGGACAAGTTATTCAAGCCTTCTCTTCATTAGTAGGATAGAGATACTAACTACAGCATTAGTTTGGTGTGAAGGTGAAATTAAACTGTATATGAAGTGCTTAGCACTTTGCTGCTTGTTACAAGGTTCAGGCTCTGTAAACAAAGGGCTTGAAGCCTGATTTCATTGGCTATTGGCCATTGGGTGGACTGGCTTAAATGTAAAGGATTAGATCAACATTTGAGATTTTGGCAAAAAGCCAACACTTACGTTGATCCATGGCTTGGAAAACCTGATTTTCAAAGTTCTTCATGCCAACATCCCAGTGCCATATAAATGTATCAGATACTTATGACTGCTAAGCATGCAATTACCTCTCATAATTGGACCTGTTATTTCTTTTTCCCAGAAGGCCTAATTTTATTTTTTTATTTTTTTATAAGCAGGTTCTTATTAGTCATCCATTTTATACACATCACTGTATACATGTGAATCCCAATCGCCCAATGCATCACACCACTACCACCACCCACCTCTGCTTCCCCCCTTGGTGTCCATTTGTTCTCTACATCTGTGTCTTTATTTCTGCCCTGCAAACCAGTTCATCTGTATCATTTTTCTAGGTTCCACATATATGCGTTAATATACGATATTTGTTTTTCTTTTTCTGACTTACTTCACTCTGCATGACAGTCTCTAGATACATCCACGACTCACAAAATGATCCAATTTTGTGACTTTTTATGGCTGAGTAATATTCCATTGTATATATGTACCACATCTTCTTTATCCATTCATCTGTCGATGGGCATTTAGGTTGCTTCCATGACCTGGCTATTGTAAATAGTGCTGCAATGAACATTGGGATGCATGTGTCTTTTGGAATTATGGTTTTCTCTGGGTATAGGCCCAGTAGTGGGATTGCTGGGTCATATGGTAATTCTATTTTTAGTTTTTTAAGGAATCTCCATACTGTTCTCCATAGTGGCTGTATCAATTTACATTCCCACCAACAGTGCAAGAGGGTTCCCTTTTCTCCACACCCTCTCCAGCACTTGTTGTTTATAGATTTTCTGATGATGCCCATTCTAATTGGTGTGAGGTGATACCTCATTGTAGTTTTGATTTTCATTTCTCTAATAATTAGTGATGTTGAGCAGCTTTTCATGTGCTTCTTGGCCATCTGTATGTCTTCTTTGGAGAAATTGGACCTGTTATTTCTGACGGCCTCACCTTGATGCAGTCTTCATACTTATTTGGGCTGCAGAGAAATAACAGCAACAACAATACATATTATCAAGATCAGAACTTAGGGAGGCTTTCCAGAAGTGCCAAAATTTTATTTCAAGTTCTACAAAAGGCTGATTCTTTGTAAAAAATGGTTGGTGAAGACATAGGGTCTATTCTTTTTGATGAGTACCATTTTTCACTTGCATTTATTCAGGCAGTTCATGACTTAAAAGGGCAGAAGTAATTGGAAAGGAATCATGTAAAAATGTGATGAGCAGTTTGCTGGAGACAAAAGTCTTTGTGGTGAATAAGGGAAAAGATATGTTACGTCAGAAATTAAACTTTAGAACTTCTGCATCTGTGGAAGATCACAGACCCCCACCTTTGAGTATGTAAGAGTGTGGAAAAACTATAAAGGATGTGTCATTATTATACCAGTCCCTCAGCTGAGGAAATTACTTGATCCTTCAGATATTTTCAAATATCCAACCTTTATATCTTTTCTGCTTTTTTGATTGCTTACCTAAGTCGTTGGCTTGAATATTATCAGTGTCATGACAACCTTAAATTGTGGTCAAAGGGTACCAACTTCCAGTTATAGGATAAATAAGTACTAGGGCTGTAAGCCACAACATGATAAATATAATTAACACTGCTCTATGTTATCCATGAGAGTAGTTAAGAGAGTAAATCCTAAGCATTTTCATCAAAAGAAAACAGGTTTTTTTTTCTTTTTTTTTGCCGTACGCGGGCCTCTCACTGTTGTGGCCTCTCCCGTTGCAGAGCACAGGCTCTGGACGCGCAGGCTCAGCGGCCATGGCTCACGGGCTCAGCCGCTCCGTGGCATGTGGGATCTTCCCGGACCGGGGCACGAACCCATGTTCCCTGCAACGCAGGCGGACTCTCAACCACTGCACCACCAGGGAAGGCCAACAATTTTTTCCCTTTATTTTGTATCTGTATGAGATGGTAGATGTTCCCTGAACTTGTGGTAATCATTTCATGATGAATGTAAGTCAAATCATTATGCTGAACACCTTAAACTTATATAGTGCTGTATATAATTTGTAGCTCAATATATCAGGAAGAAAAAAATGATTTATCGTTCATATGACATAGTTTAATGGTTTAGATTTGATTTCTTTTAAAAATAAAAAAGTATTTTTAATAAAGCACCTTCTCCTTCCCTCTCTCCCCACCCCTGGCCAAAAAAAAATTTTTTTTTAAACCATGTAAATTAAAGACCTTTGGTGGCTTTCTAACCTGTCAGCTTGACTAGGCTGAACTGCATTTTCCACAATTTGCTTTCCTTCGTGCTGCGTTGAGGGCAGCCCCAGCAGAGATTCCTGTGTGAGGCGTGGAAGGCAGAAGAAAGCCCCGGCTTTTTTCAGCTCATACACAGTGTTGCTGATCTGCTGATGCACATCCTTGGTGGGAGCAGCACTGGGTCTGTAACTGCTCTCCCATCCTCCAACCCTCCAACAGCTCTTCAGACTTTTGGACTAGGTATACAAAACACATATAGGTGTGCGTGTTTAAATGAGCGACAAAAGGCTCCGAGCTCTGTAGGACAACTTTGCACAAAGCTCAGCGGTAAAGGGTTTCAGTCTGTCCAGCTTGTGCTTGTGGATTCCAGCTTGTTCTTGCTTTTTCCCATCTTACATCCCTCTTCCATTCCGACAGCCAAGTTAAACATTCGTGACCAATCCATGTGTGCATGTGTATATAATTACATATATGGAGAATATATGCACATAATTATATATATATGGAGAATATACATACATAATATTATATATGAAGAATATTCATATATAATTTTATGTACTTTTTTTCTTTCTTTTTTTTTCTAGTTGTCTGCTTCTGTGATTGAGCCCTGACCAATTCCTTGACACCCATCCTAGGCTTTCCTCCAGAGATACCTGCTCTTGCTAAGGCTGTGCCATGATGTAGATTTTTTCTGTGCATGTACCTAGACATCACAGATGACACCCAACATGTGTCTCACTGTGCCAGGTGCTTCCATGTGATTTAGAAAAAAGAATGGAGGCTCAGACTGCTTCTGCCATCTCTCTTGAAGTGTCATTTTATTGATATCAAGCTAGACTCTATTTCTCAGATTTGTTTGCTGACCTGACAGTGATCATTCCCCTTTTTGTTAGCAATTAGTATAGTTAAGGTTTTCTGTTAATAACTTAAAGTTTCCCCTCTCTTGCTTGAGTAAGGCAGTCACTTTTGCAACCACTGAATAACATAGGTCATGTAGACTCAGAGTAAGGATTAAAAAACTCATCCATCTACCTGTTGTTCTCTCTTAGTGATTTATAGGACTTTTTTAGGTCAAGGGTGAACATTCGTAATTTTAGCCCAGGAAAAAACATCATTCATATATTTCTCACTTTGATTTATATTGTTTCCAGTTCTGTCAGCCTCAGTGGAGGTCCAAGGTTTGGATGCAAAATAAAATCAAATGATTGAAAATCTAAATTATGTAAGGCATAGTAATAGCTATTGTGAGAAAATGTAAGAAATTATAAGAAATAACCTCTGTTTTCTAGCTTATAATCTGGATAGGAAGATAGGCACAAACATGTAAAAATCTAATTTATAACAAAAGACAAATTACAGCTCAAAAAATTGATGATATGTCACAGACTACTGTATAATGAATCACATGAGAGCAGAAGATTTGGAGAAGTTGTTTTCACCTAGAGTTGGGATGGGGGCTGGAGACAGAGGGTGAGAATAAGCTGAGAAGTGTCTTCCAAACTCTTCATCTGCCTGTCGTCTGCCCCAGCCTGAGAAGTTCTGATTGAAAGAAGAGCACATCGTCTTTTTTTTTTCCTTTTCTTAGCAAAGTCAAATTACTTCTTTTGAATCAAGACTCCAAGACTCATCACTGCTCTGCATCTCTCCACAGCCTCCTCCTGCACCCTGGGTCTTTTCCCGACTGTCCAAACCCCAAAGAGCACGTTTCAAAATCACTTTTACTTACATTCAGCAACAGAAAACCAAGCTACTTTCTTCTAATGTATTTTTTTCTTCGTGATTATTTTTAAACTTACTATTCACACTTAAAATAGGTATATGCCCCCAATTTTTTTTTTTTTTTTTTTTTTTTTTTTACGGTACGCGGGCCTCTCACTGTTGTGGCCTCTCCCATTGCGGAGCACAGGCTCTGGACGCGCAGGCTCAGCGGCCATGGCTCATGGGCCCAGCCGCTCCGCGGCATGTGGGATCTTCCCAGACCGGGGCATGAACCCGTGTCGCCCGCATCGGCAGGCGGAATCTCAACCACTGCGCCACCAGGGAAGCCCTGCACCCAATTTTGATTTAATTTTTTCTGCAGTATGGCTGCGACATTAATCACAAATTCCTGGGTGACTTTTATGTGCAGGCAGGATTGAGAGCCACTGTGCTAAGCATGCTTTGAGAAAAGCTGGCCTGACTAGAATTGGTAGTTTATGTGCCTCTTATCCGATTCCCCCAGTTAGATGGCAAGCTTGTCAGGGAGGGATTGGAGTCTTGCTCATCTTTGTGATTAATGTATGCACTTTGGGAAAGGGAGCTACTTGATTAACCCAGGCCTACAATTTATTACCTGTGATTCCAAAATGTCAAAGCTCTGCAAATGGAAAAATGTTTCTTAACTCGTTTGGGAACAAAATCTGACCTCAACTAAAATTGTCTATTTATAGTCTCTTTATGGATGTTTATTTGTTTCACTGCAGAATGTTAATGTGTTTGATTATGAGGTGCTGCCCTAGACTCACCAGAGGGCATTGCATATTTTAATACACTGCTGCACACGCACACACGTGCGTGCACACACACACACACAGGATATCCAAAAACAGTTGTGAATCGTGAAACACATCTGACCCCAGGGCTTCAGGGAAGATATTGTAGAGCAGTATTTATCGATGTTCCACTTGAGGATTTAAGAAAGCTGAGGTCTTGGGGGCTATGGTAGAATTTAGAATTTAGGCCAGTGGTTCTCGAAACTGATTGAATCACCTGTGGAGCTTTTAAAACCTAGCAGTACTCTGGTGATACATCCAGAGATTCCGATTCAATTGATCTGGGTTTGGGCCTGAGCATCAGATTTTTTTTTAACTTTCTAGGTTTTACTACTGGGCAGCCAAAGCTGAGAACCAATGACATAGACTAATGATTCTCAGCTGGGAGCTTGCATGCCCCTTCCTTTCATCTGAGGAATGTTTTCAAATGGCAAATGGTGTTTTGGAGACATGCTTCCATTGCTTTACACAGTTATTGGGGGCCATCGTCATCCACGAGGAGGGGGTTGAGGCCCTTAGTTGTGTCTGGATAGAAAAAACTGAGAACCACTGATTGAGAGATTAGATAGGGCAAGGGAGTTCTACGTGCTGAGATGAGCTTGGAGAAAGAAACAAAGGCTGGGGATGCAAGGGGACTAAGGAGAACAGAAAATAGCTTGGATTGACTGAAGGGTAAGGCTGGAGAGGCAGTTTTAGGACCTTGTATGCTTACCTTATTATCACTAGAATACTTTTGTTTGTTTCTTTAGATACTTTAAACTGTCCTTTTCTGCATTCATTGTTTAAAATTAACTTTTTCTGTTCTCCTGCTTTCTGGCAGTAAACAGACTCCAATTTTCAAAATTTGTTTAGCAGTGCTTTCCTTTTCCATGGTGGTCGCACTGTTAGCCTCTCTGGTACCAGGTGTGGGTTCTTGATGCAATGCTGTACAAATTCACAGCAGAAGAGAGTGAATTACCCACTGGAGAAGGGGCAGGGGAGGTGTCTGTGCTGAGAACTAAGTGTGTGGCCTTCCAAGGAACACACGGAGTTATCATACATAAGGTTGTGACATGTAACGCTGGCTGCTTTCCACCTTGGAAAATCCGTGCTTCATGGGTGGAATGTCATTCCTGTGAGCTATATTGGACACCCACCCTGTTTTAATTTATAGTGGCATGGAAGAGCCATAAATTATGAGCTTTAAAAATCAGCCTCAAGGTGGGATAGGGAGGGTGGGAGGGAGACTCAAAAGGGAGGGGATATGGGAACATATGTATATGTATAACTGATTAAATTTGTTATAAAGAAAAAAATAAATAAATAAAAATCAGCCTCAATAATGACAAATGAATTGGGTCATGTAATGTGCATTATTACCATGTTCAGACTATGTCTGTCTCCTGATAAAATCACCTCCAAAGTGATTTTATCTCCCTTTTTGGAATCTTAGAACAGTGAAGGAATGCTGCTAAAATCTAACAAAAGTACTTGGTTTAGAGTAAATATTCAACAATGTTAATAATTGTCATTGTTCATGGTTTTTGTTGTTGCCATTTATGGAGGTGTTGGGAGGTTGGTGGCCTGGGCTGTAGCACCTGATCCCTTGGGGACTTGACAAAGTGCCCTTCTCAAATGGGACAACCCTCTCTCCACAGCTGTCACGCTTCTTTGCTCAAGTTGGCCATGTCATTACCATCAATCTTCAAATTGGGACCAAATATGTGATTAGGCCTAGCTTAGGAAGAGATGCTTGAGTATTTAAACTTGAGTCCTATGTTGTTGGCTATTTGAGAAAAATGAATCTGTAAGAGGCACCTTGGTTTAGAGGAAAAGGTCCCAGATTAGGAGGTTAAAGAGCTGGGTTCTCATTCGGGTTCTACTACAGACTAGAGTTGAAGGCATGAGCAGGTTGCTTCGTAGTTCTGGGCATTCCCTTATGGGTAAATGGAAAAATCAAGCTAGCTGACTGCTATCATCCTAACCCCCTCTATGGGTATTTGATTATGAGTTTAAACAAAACCAATATTAAACTGAAATGGTAGACGCTGAAGGTTTTCTGCCTGAAAGCCTGCACAAGGGGTTAGCAAGCTGCAGGCTAAAGAACAAATTCGGATTGCCACCTGTTTTTGTACGATATGTGAGCTGAGAAAGGTTTTTTATGATCTCCAACAATTATATTTTAAAGGATTATGTAAGTACCTACATAATCTACTCAATTTTGCCTCTTGGTTGAAAGCCTAAAATATCTGCTATCTGGCCCGTTACAGTAAAACTTTGCCAACTCCTGTATTATTCACAGAAAGTTAAAATAGGGATCCTTGTGATGATCTTTAGTTACCAAAGAAAGTTTTACTCCACCCTTCTCTTCAAGGTGGATGACGCTCTTATATTTTCCCATGAGTGAAATTAATCTTTCCTTTTGCTTTTAATTAGTGCTTTAAAAAGCATTCAATTGCTATTTTTATCAGAAGAATGGCAGTCATTTTTACAATTAGATTTAGATTGGTGATGGCCTCAGCCTTTTATGTTCCTTTTTGGCAATCCGAGGAGAACGTATTTTTTCTTTCTTTCATGATTCATACAGCACAGATCTCTGTTTCTGGGAAAAACCAACATAACTGGTTGTCCCCTGGGATTTTTAGTTCTGGATCTGGGCAACATGGCTCTTTCTTTTCTGACCATGAAGATATAAGGATATGAGTGCTGATGCTGTCAGCGGTCCATAGGTCTCTAGCTTTACAAAGAGGTGTAAAGAATGAAGCTGGAATAGAGGTACCAGAAAAAATCTGTAACAAAGGGGGAGAAACAAGCTTGTAGTTTGGGACTGCTGTTTCATACTCCTGCCCTTTCTGCTCGTGTGAGCCCCAATTTTCCCCTTTTGCCCAGTTTAGCTCAAATGGGGTTGTAGCTAGAGCTTTTTTGGCTGGAAAGACTATTCATTTTTCTCTGAATGTGAACCTTGGAACTTCGGAATGTGACCTTTTTTAAAATTTTACTTATTTTTTTATACAGCAGGTTCTTATTAGTTATCCATTTTATACACATCACTGTATACATGTCAATCCCAATCTCCCAGTTCATCACATCACCACCATCCCCGCAATTTTACCCCTTGGTGTCCATAAGTTTGTTCTCTACATCTGTATCTCTATCTCTGCCCTGCAAACCGGTTCATCTGTACCATTTTTCTAGGTTCCACATATATGCGTTAATATACGATATTTGTTTTGCTCTTTCTAACTTACTTCACTCTGTATGACCGTCTCTAGATCCATCCACGACTCACCAAATGACCCAATTTCATTCCCTTTTATGGCTGAGTAATATCCATTGTATATATGTACCACATCTTCTTTATCCATTCGTCTGTTGATGGGCATTTAGGTAGCTTCCATGACCTGGTTATTGTAAATAGTGCTGCAATGAACATTGGGGTGCACGTGTCTTTTTGAATTATGGTTTTCTCTGGGAATGTGCCCAGTAGTGGGATTTCTGGGTCATATGGTAATTCTATTTTTAGTTTTTTAAGGAACCTCCATACTGTTCTCCATAGTGACTGTATCAATTTACATTCCCACTGACAGTGCAAGAGGGTTCCCTTTTCTCCACACCCTCTCCAGCACTCGTTGTTTATAGATTTTCTGATGATGCCCATTCTAACTGGTGTGAGGCAATACCTCATTGTAGTTTTGATTTTCATTTCTCTAATAATTAGTGATGTTGAGCAGCTTTTCATGTGCTTCTTGGCCATCTGTATGTCTTCTTTGGAGAAATGTCTATTTAGATCTTCTGCCCATTTTTGGATTGGATTTTTTTTTTTAATATTGAGCTGCATGAGCTGTTTATATATTTTGGAGATTAATCCTTTGTCCGTTGATTCATTTGCAAATATTTTCTCCCATCCTGAGGGTTGTCTTTTCATCTTGTTTGTAGTTTCCTTTCCTTTGCAAAAGCTTTTAAGTTTCGTTAGGTCCCATTTTTTAATTTTTGTTTTTATTTCCATTACTCTAAGAGGTGGATCAAAAAATATCTTGCTGTGATTTATGTCAAAGAGTGTTCTTCCTATGTTTTCCTCTAAGAGTTTTATAGTGTCTGGCCTTACATTTAGGTCTCTAACTCATTTTGAGTTTATTTTTGTGTATGGTGTTAGGGAGTGTTCTAATTTCATTCTTTTACATGTAGCTGTCCAGTTTTCCCAGCACCACTTATCGAAGAGGCTGTCTTTTCTGGGATGTGAACTTGTTTGGAAATAGGGTCTTTACAAATGTAATTAGTTAAGAACCTGGAGAAGAAACCATCCAGGATTTTGAGTGGACCCTAAATCCAGTGACTGATGTCCTTATAAAACGTCCTCTCCTTGGAGGACACACAGAGAAGGCCATGTGAAGATGGAGGCAGAGATTGGTGTGATGCTACCACAAGCCAAGGGAATTCAGAAGCTACCAGAAGCTGGAAAAAGTAAGGAAGGATCTGCTTAGAGCCTTTGGAGACCCTGCTGTCACCTTGATTTCAGACGTCTGGCCTCCTGAATGTGAGAGAATGACTTCACGCTGTTTTAAGCCACCCATCTGTGGTAATTCATTATGACAGTCCTTAGAAATTAATGACTCTCCTAGTATCTGGTCACAGAGAACAAAAGCATCTCTTGCTTTTCTGAGTACCTAATGGAGGCCACAGCACTTTACCTGGATTACAGTTGTCATCATGCTGCACACTAGAATGACAAGCTCACATCTCTCTCTTTTCTACTAGGGGGTGGCTCTTCAAGGGTAAAGATCCTGGTCGTCCTTTGGATCTGCCCCTCTCCTAGCACAGTGCGTGGTCCGTCACTGATGCCCAATGAAATTTTGTTGCATGAATGAAAGAATGAAGATATCCAACACTGCACTAATCAGTGAAGGGGAGGAACAAGACCATGGGGTTTCTCCAGGAGTTTAAGAGCCTGGATGGGGAGGGAAGACAAACCTGAAGCAGATATCCTGCAGCAGTGCTAATGAAAACCAGTCTGAGTGTGACTCAAGGAGATGCCGAGGATATATTTACTTTATAAAGCTCTCTACACTTGTCCCCTCCCTCTGGCCTCCACAGCACAGCATCTGCTCTGGAACCAGATTGGCTGGCTCCACAGCCTGGTTCTGCTACTTGGGAAGCTGCGTGACTCTCCCAGCCAGTTTCCTCACTGGAATCTGGCTTTTAAGGGTTTTATGTGGGTCAAATAAGATGATACATGTAAAGTGCTTAGACAGTGCCAAGCAACAAGTAAGTGCTCAGAAAGTGCTAGCGGGTGATTACTATTATTACTCCAGTCTTTTCTCTCAGGCAGGCACTGCAGTTCATTTCTACAGAATACTCTGCTGTCACCTTGAACATGACACTTCTAAAACCCAACTTTACCTCCCTCCACCAACTGGCTTCTCTCTCTCTCTTTTCACTTTTTTTTTTTTTTTTTTTTTTTTTGCAGTACGCAGGCCTCTCACTGTTGTGGCCTTTCCTGTTGCGGAGCACAGGCTCCAGACGCGCAGGCTCAGCGGCCATGGCTCACGGTCCCAGCCGCTCCGCGGCATGTGGGATCTTCCCAGACTGGGGCACGAACCCGTGTCCCCTGCATCGGCAGGCGGACTCTCAACCACTACGCCACCAGGGAAGCCCTCTCTCTTTTCCTTAGAGTGCATCTTTTCCCCGGCAGCCTTACTTAAAACCTTAAAGCCGTGCTTAACTTCCTGCTCGTCTGAATACATCAGCAAATTCCCTGTAAACTCTTTTCCACTTGTCCTTTCCTGTTAGCTCTTGCTACTACACGTCCTAATTCAAATTAGAATGTCACTGGCAACTCATACAGGACTCAGAGTGTCTGTACTCCTTCAGCTAATTATAAATCATGGTTAAAGTCCTGTGTGTGTGCGGGGTATGAATACAGGCGTACAACCCGTGTATGTACTGTATATATAAGCAGTGCTATTTCTTATGCAACATGTTCCTTGAAATCTTCAATATTTATTATGATTCGAATTTTCTTTTGTTCTTAAGCAAAGACTATTTTAATTCAAAGTTTATGTGTTGTTTTGTAAGGTTTCAGTAGATGGAAATCATGTCTTATGCTTCTTGTCTCCCATAGAGCACATGGCAGGTACTGGGTATATTCTAGGGAGTTACTCAGACCCAAACTCTAGGGAATCCCCCTCCATGTCTCTGGACAGGCAACTCCACCTCTAAATCACGGCAAGTCCGGCCAGCTCACCCTTCAAAGACATGGCAAATAGAATCCCATCTTCCCTCTGCACTGCTGCACTCAGGGTCTAACCACCACTGTCTCTTGCCTAGACTACTCGAAACATCTCTTCCTGGTAACCCTCTCCACCCTTGTCACCTTTAATTCTATTCTTCACACAGCTTCCAGAAGGATGTTTTAAAAACATAAACCTTAACATCCTATCTATCACACTTAGAAGACATTTCAAACTTGAATCCCTTTGAGTGGCCTCTTCTCAAAGTTAAAAACATTTTTTTTTGAAAACAGGGAACGTTAGTATAAACAAGAGGTCCTGGGGAGCTCAGGGAGGGCCCCAAGGGGCTTCTATAATTTAACATTTTTCTCACCTTGTGTCTAGGTATTCTCCCTGCCACCTGTTCTGCTCTAGCCGTTCTTGTTTTTACTTATTCCACCAACATTCAAGTTCCTATCTGTTGCATGGCATCAGTCACATTTCTGCTGCAATTATGCTGTATAATCCCCCATCTCCCCAGATCTTAGTGGCTTAAAATGAAAACTTTTCTCTTGCTCATGGCTGTGTGCACTGTTGGGACAGCTCTGCTTCAGGCTGGGGTCAGGGTCAGGTGTGCCCCACTGGTCTTTCATCCTGGAAGCGGTGGCCACCACGGCATGCGCTTCAGATGACAGATGGCAGGGACACTGGAGACCAAGCAAAACCATACAAGGACACTCAAAACTTTTGGACAGATGTGATTTTATGACATCCATTCCCATACCATTGGGCCCAAAGCACTACACACACCAGAGCCTGAGGTTGGTGAGGGGAGAAACTGTGCAAGGCCATGGCATGGCTGGGCAGGGAAGGAGACATGTAACATATAAAACTCTCTACCTGTTGGCCTCAGGGACTTTGCTGCTGCTGCAACTTCTGTCTGGGCTACTTTTCCACCAGATTTCATTTCTTCACTTTACCCAGGTCTTTGTTCAAATGTTACCTCATCAGAGGGACCTTCCTTGATCTCCCCTGAGATAGAAACCCAGAAACCCTGTCATTCTATAGTACTTATCCTGCTCTATTTTCATTCTTAGCGTTCACCTCCTCCGAACCGATCTACCTGTGTACCTGCCCTTTTCTGTGGTGTCAGGAGCCTCACTGAGCTCCATCTCTGTATCACCAGTGGGTGAACCAGTGCAGTGCATCTGTGTATCACCAGTAGGTGAACCAGTACTGACCTGTCAGTACTTGATAAGTAGTGGTTAGATTAAGCAAATTACATAATACTAATGACTGCTTTTCTTTTCTTAGAAGAAAGAGTAATTGAATGGGTAAAATTACAATCAGAACTTGTCATGCCAGGAAGATTGTATAATTTTTTTGTTATGTTTGAGGCTGTGTGTGTGTGTGTGTGTGTGTGCGTGCATGTGAGCATGCGCTTGTTTTCTGATTTTATTGGAAGGTTACTTTAGTGCATTCTATATTCCCATATAGACTTAGATGCCTTAGCTCTAGATATGCCTTAGCTCTAATGTTCTAATTAATAGAACATTTATAATTCTACAAGTCCTAAAGATATTTTACAATCTTTGTCCTCAAAATCAGCCTTTTCTCTTGATTTCCCTATTTTCCTTGAGTGAGACCTATTCTTCTATACTTAGAACTCTAGAATTATGTTTGGCATTTAATTTTCTCTTTTCCTCCTCATTTAATTAATAACTCGCTGTATAGACGCATCACCCCAGTGTCTCCCACGCAGTTTCCTCCTTTTCTGTTTGTATTTCCGTCTCTGAGTTTCAGTCCTCTCTCCTTCCCTGAACAACGAGATCTTGACTGGTTTAGTTGATCCACGTCTGTTGTACATACTACATGCTAGAACTCTTGTCCTAAAGTGAAGTTCTGATTATCTGACTCCTATGTTTAAAAACATTCAGTTTCTTCTAGTTGCAGGTTATATTAAGAAAAAAATCTAAGTAGAAAATGTAGTTTTCTTGCTGCTTTAAAATATGTCATTCCTCTTTCACCAAAACGACTTTAGAGAATTATTTGCTTTGGATTAAAACAAAAATCAGTGATCAACACTTCAAAAAAACTTTAAAATTATTTATTATTTATCTGAAGTTCAAATTTAACCATGTGTGTCCTATATTTTTTGTTTGTCAAATCTGGCAAATCTACCTTGAAGGCAAGAGCAGGAAGGAAACCCTTGAATAATTCGTAAAAGGCAAAAAGCAAACACACTAACAAAAAACCCCATACGAATCTATCACAAAAATTCCAGCCTCAGAGAGCCCAAGATTATTTGATTATGCATCAAAGACTTCATATTCATCCTATTGAATTACATACATAGCAAAATTTGTTACTATACATCTGAATAGCATACTGTGGAAATATTGGTGGTTACCTTGTCAGTGTGGTCATTTGTCTTGTACAGTCAATTTAGATTTAGTAATGCCTCCCAGGAATTCCAAGAATAAGTAGAATAAGTAAAATGTCCTAATGCCACCACACAGCGTCTTTCATATGAAATCTTTCCGGTGTCTTATGAATGGAACATTCACATAAATCATTTCCATTGTGCACATGGCAGAGGGTCCAAGGAGTCAGAAGGGGAGCATAGATGTCTGGCTTAAGCTATCCCCTTCCAGGCTTCCAAGCACATTGTCCATGGACTGTGGAAAGCATGTCTTTTCAAAGCACAAAGTGTGTGCTCAGAAGGGAATGGGTGGCAATGACAATAATGACAAAGCCTTACAGTTATATGTTGCTGACAAACATGATCTCATTTGATCCTCCTAAAACGCTTGTGAGGTAGACATTACTTCCTTTTTACAGGGGAGGGAATTGAAATCAAAATGGGAGAAATGTAGTTAAAAAGTCACTGGAATAAAAGCCTATATTACTTTGCAAGGCAAAGTAATTAAGTGGTGAATATTGATTTCCTTGAAGCTGATATAACCTTTCCCCTATATAATGTTAGTGACATAGCTTTGGTGCCTAGATGGAAGATGTCCAACTGTTAAATTTGCCACTGAGGATAACTGAGAAAATTGTACTGACCTAATTTTTAGCGGTATGGCCTTTCAAATATAAGCAATTTTTTGGGTGCCTTACTACTTGTCCAGTAATGGCACTAGTGCCCATTTTTTGAGCACTGAAGTGTGTTGGATGCTGCCAGGTGCTTGATAAGGAATAATCAAAGTCTAAAGGACAGGTGATATTCATCATTATTCCATTAAATCCTCAGTACTTTAGCCAGTATGGTCTGTTCTATCAGCTTCATAGAAATAATGAGTCAAATCTCTTTTTTGTTTTCCAAATTAATCACCGGAGCACCCAGGCATCAAGAAGCTCACCTTTGATCCTTTGACTCTCCATCCCCATGGCCTACCACCCCTTAAAATTGTTCCAGAATCCTGAGGGCTTACTGAGTTTAAAAAAGGCCAGTGCTATTCTCATAGGTCAAGCAGAAAGGGAAAATTGCCAAGCCTTGTTTTTGTTCCAACCCCATGGTGCTTATTTTGTTGAATACAGGTCCTGAATGGTCCCTTGTGCAGGCGTCCATCCTGTGGCTGAGCTCTTGTTGATCCAGGGCATGTTCAGCCTGTGGTCTTGCCCATACTTGTTCTATAGGGCTCTGTCCACACTCACGTAGCTAGCCAGGGCTCCTTATGTTACAGTAGCTTGCCAGGAAAGCTAGAGAGCCTGATTTGGAGAGGTATCTAGGTCCAGCCACACACTGTGCTGGAATCAGCTTTTCCCACAAAGCCTTAGGGTCTTATGTTGATGCTGGATCACCAGGCCAGACTCACCCCTCCCTCCTGGCAAGTTCTGCATACATCTCACTGGGGTCTCCATCTGTAGACAGGCCTTGGTCAGGGCCACCCTGTGCTATGTGACAGATTTTTCTAACTTGAATTCTTGGGGAGTGGGGTTGTTCATTCACTCATGTATTCATTTATCCAGGCAACATTTATTGTACCCCTACTTTGTGCTAAGCACTGTTCTTCTCAGTGAACAAAATTAAGTCTGTGTCTTCATTGACTTATATTTTGAGCAAAGGTGGAAAATAAATGGAATAAAAGATTGAATGCTTAGAAAGTCAGATTGTGATAATGCTATGGAGAATAATAAAGCAGGTGATGGAGGAAGACATGGGGGTGCTGTGGATAGTTGCTGTTTTAAACAGAGAGTTCAATGCAGGACTCACCGAGAAGGAGATAGTTTATGAAAGACTTGAAGGGGTAGAGGGAGTTAGTACTGCAGCCCTCTGGGGAAAGGGCTTTCCAGGCAGAGGGAACAGAGAGAACAGAAGCCCTGTGGGGTGAATGTGCTTTATGTGTTCTGGGGAGAGCAAGAAGGCTTGCATGGATTTGATGGCCAATAACAGAAAGCCCTATAGGCCATCTGAAGAATTTATACTTGATGTAATTTAGAGTTCAGCAGATATATCTGGAGCAGGCAGTGTATAGATGTTGGGGAGAAAAAAAATGTGTCAGTAATGTCCCCTGCTATAAGGAGCTCAAAATCTTGGGGTGGGGACAGGCTCATAAATAGCAGAGGAAGGTTCCATACAGTATAAGTGTGGTGAGAGTACAAGGTACCACGGGCACTCAGAGCAGGGCTTGACGAGTCTGGGAAGTCGGAGAAGGGTCCTGGGGTGGGAGGTGGAGCTTTTGCTAAGGTCTGAAGGACATTGTCATGGGAGGTGGGGGACAGGATATTCCTGGCAGCAGGAACAATGTGAACAAAGGCCAGAAAACATGAAACAGTTAGAAGAACTTTTACATGTTCAGTATTAGCGTTTCCCTTCTGTCGTGGAGAGGGGTAATGAGATGGGGCTCCCAAAGCTGTAGGGGTCAAATCAAGGTGAGCCAGGCATGCCATTTCAGGACTGAAAGGAAAGCCCTGGAAGTGTTTTGGAGGAAGAATGACATGGTCAGATTTTAGGAAGATGGCTTTAATCTAGGAGAATCCTGGGGAGTGAATTCCAATAGAGCAAGATGAGCAGAGATGGGTTGGGAGAAATTGCAATTATCTGGATGAGGGTCTGAGTGAGAGCAGAGATCACACCATCAGGAGAACTTGCCAGCTGCCTGCATGTGAAGAGCCGTATCGAGGCAGTGTATCATGGACCTGGGTTCAAATCCTGGCTCTGCCACTTACTACCTGTGTCTATGAGATCTTAGGCAAGTAATTTACCTTTATACCCCTCAGTGGATCATCCTTTCCTTGTTCCCTTTCCTGATCTTTACCAGCCTCAACCTGCATTCCTGACACTGTTGGTACAAGCTCTTGCTCTTGTTTCATATTCCCCCCCATCCTGAGCACCCATCACACTTCTTCTCTCTTTAGATCCAGGCTCACTGACATGCTGTCAGAGTCACATGGCTTTCTTACCAAGCCTTCCCATTCTTTCTTCATGAGGATACTTTGTAATTAAATGATTAGAACAGCATTTTTTAGAATTTCCTTTTTGATGCTACACTGTAGAATATCTGGTCTCTGTTCATTTCTTTAATTTTTTGGACCTTGTTGATATGTGCCCTCTAGAACCTCAGCATCCTGCAGTCCTGGCTTCATGCACACTTTCCCACTCTCTGGATGGCTCATGTGTCTTAGACACTGGTAGACGTCAGCAGTTTGCATGCTTCCTCTTCTCTACAGGTCAGGTTGGGATGGTGTTGGGTAGGGAATGAGGGGTCTGAGTGTAGTGGGCAAGAGTGGCAAGAGAGGTGACTTCAGGGAATACCCAATGTGAGCTCATGATAGGTCACAGCTGGGCACGTATATGTGTGCTGATGAATGTGTACATGCAAGTGTAATAGGGAAGAACAAATCTGACTCCATATTGGATCTGCTTCTTTTACTTTAACCTTTGTATTCTACTGCTTTTGTTACAAGTTAATACTAAAGGGATATTGCCTGTAGCTTAAAGTATACATAATGGCCCACCTCTGGGAAACCTGCCTCCCATGGCTGAGTGTTAAACTAAAATACCGTTGTTTAGCTCACAGGAAACATCCTGACCAGGCCCACATGTGAACTGCCACAGGAAAGAAGAAATTAACACATTCCCTCTGGAGTCTGGCTTAGAACCCAGAAACATTTGCAACAAATTATATCCCTTTTTACTTTACCTCCCCACCTCCCCTTCTTTGTTCTATAAAAGAAACTAGCATACAAACCTGGGCAAGATGGTTTTTTGGGACACTAGTCCACCATCTTCTCGGTCTGCTGGCTTTCTGAATAAAGTTGATATTTCTTGCCCCAACAACTTGTCTCTCAATTTACTGGCCTGTTGTGCAGTGAGTAGTACGAGTTCGGACTCGGTAACACAAGCTCTCCCAAGTGTGTGCGTGACCATGGTTTCCGGTGTGGGTTTATGTAGAGAGGTCTTGATTGGTTGGGTCTCTACATTGGCCTACATGCTCTCAAATGTTAATATGTGTACATAATGTGAACAGAGGCCCCTTAGATGTGGCATAATTGTGCACTACACACTAAACATAGTACTGGAAACAGTGGCTGGTTTTTCAACCCGTTCAACACATTCAACAATCCCAGAGGCATTTACCCCAGCACCTGCGGAAGAGTCTGCATTTCTTAATGGAAGTCATAGCAATCAGAAAAGGCTTATCACCCCTAACAAAAACTGTGGTTAGGGACCTGGCACCATGGTCTTTGCCCAGCCTCCTTGGCTGAGATAACTTAGTCTGGGACATCATTGCTGAGTGCATTTTTCTCTGAACCACTCAGGCCACACTTCTCAGGTGCAGTGAGCTGTCTTCTGAAATGACTGTCATCCTAGAACCATAAAATAGCTAATGGCATACTGCTAACCTATATGCTACTCAAGTCAGTGTGACTTTAATTATTTCTCTTGGGATGAGCTCAAGGGCTCAGAGAATCTCAGAAATCTTGGAATAAGACTGTGACTTAATATGGAGCCAGACAGGGTGTGATGGATCCCCAGTAGGGCTTAGCAGCTGTGGCCCATCCACACTGAAGCAGTGATGTACACAGATGTTGCTATGGTGACCTCCATAACTCAGAGGGTGTGGGAATTTAGGGGTTCCCAGGGGAACTCTGCAGTTCCTCTCACCAGGCCCTTGTAACCTGGCATTCCCAGGCTTTTGAATACAAGCTGTACCAATTAAGATCTCTAAAAATCTTGTCCCCTGGTACGCACATGCAACAACCATGTGAACTTTAATGGGAGAGCTTTTGTAGGTGTGTGCACATATGTGTATGTGTGTGTGTTATGAAAATGTGACGAAAATTTTATATTTGTATTAATGTCTCACAAGGCAGAACACAACCCATGCATCCTATCTCAACTACATTTCCTAAAATCATAACAGTTTCCTCGGTATACAGTTAGTTACCAGAAGTCCAAAGTGCTTTCTCTTTATGCTCTGCTGTTACTCCCTTGCAACAACTTTGACTTTGTGTCTAAACTTTAATGATAATTTAATTGACTTGTTTAACAAGAATTACTGAATACCCATTCTGTGTATAAAGTATTACTTTCTGGTTAGATCTTGTTTATGAAAAAATGATATGAGAGGAGAAGAATTAATTTTGACTGAAGCTTTGGTATCTAGTGTTTCCTGGTACAGTTTAATCATTAAAAATCTCTACCTTAAAAAAACAAAGGGTCTGATTTAGTAATGTGGATATGCAGAAACAATGTAAGTCAATTTATAAGGTCTGCAAATGAAGAAAATTCCTTATCTGGTCGACAATAAATTGGTTCTTAGACATAGATAATCAATCAAAAAACTCAGTCATTCATTCAACCCACATTTATTGAATATATACTCTGGGCAGGGTGTAGGTCCTGGGTATAGTATGATGAATGAAACAATTAGAGTCCCCTTTTTCATGAGCTAATAAGCTAGTGGAGGAGGGAGACACAAATGCATAAACTGACATGAATATATAATTGTGACTTGAAAAATACACGCAAGAATTAAACAGAACAAAGTGATAAAGGATACCTGAAATGTACATGACACATGGAATATGATTACATGTATGATTAAGACTATGGCATACTCAGAGACTTCTCTCTGTGGTGGAGAAGAAAGGGACTTTTGTATTTGTATATTATACATGTCTGGTTCAAATCATGGTCATTTGTGTTCAGGGCCAGACAAGGAAGGAGAGACATCAGTCTTTGGTTTCTTTTAAGACCAAAATAAATTTTATTTTCTCATTCTGGGGGTGAGAGAAGACTATATTTCACCACCTCTATGCTCTCTAAGCCACAGACAGGCACAATTCCCCCTTACAATTTACACAGACCAATTTTTGTTTGTATCTTTCCCACAAAGCATCTAATTTACACTAGTGTATTTCTCTTTAATATAACAGTAGGTACTATAACAATTTAACATAGCTATTTTAAAACACCCCTAGAAAATCCTTAGGAAATAAAATGTGGAGAAAAACGATGTTCATGGATTAGACAATCTATATTGTGAATATAACCATTTTCCTGAAGTTAATCTATAAGTGGGATTTCTGTGCACCTTATTTCATATAATACTTAGATGTCTGCCTACTGGTTTTACCAATATGTCAAAATTACCTGATTTTTATTTGAGGTTGGGAGTGAGTTAGGAGGGAGTGAGAGTAGAAATACCATCTCATTAAAAACATTTTATTGCAGTATAGTTGTGTATGGGTAACCACCCGTCACTAGTGGTTACCCTCATGATCTATTTCATCTAACCTTAATTACCCCCAAAGGCTTCATCTCCAAATACTATCACAGTGCAGGTTAGGGTTTCAACATATAAATTTGGGGGGGACACAAAAATTCAGTGCATAGCACATAGTCTCATCTCTGATGAAGCATCTGGGATTGTGGACTGTTTTACACTTAGGGACATTGGCAAGAAGCCTACAGAAGAGAATGCACTCTGAGCTTTCTTGTTCCTAAGTTCAAAGAAACTGCACAGTTCCACAGACCCTGGAGCTGTGCCTGGTTTACTTGGGGCCTTTCATATTTCATAGCAGTCATACTACCATGGACGGTGATAAGATTGCTGGGCAGGAGGTGATGGTATCACAGTCTAACTCAATTCCAGCTTTATTCATGGAATCAGGGCAGGTTCTAGCAGCTACACAGAAGGCAAAAGGTAAAGAAAAGCCTCTCAGATACCTCTTACAAATGATATAATTATTCTGGACAAACCACAATCCCTGTAACTGCTACTTAAAATAGTCTCAAATTAAACTTAGGTTAGATTTTCTTTTTTTAAAATTAAAATTAAATGTTAACTACACATAATATTTATAACATATCTGAGAAATAAAGAATAATAATAAAATGAACACCCATATACCTGACCCCAGCTTGAGAAATGGAATATTAACAGCACTTCTTCTGTGCCTTTTCTGATCCTATCCCTGTCCATGCTCTCCCTAAAAGTACCCACTGGCTGGATTTTTGTGTTCTTTTCCATCTTCTTGCTTTTCTTTATAGATTTTACCACATATGTATATAACCTACAGTCATATATTTTTAGTTTTGTACTTTTTGAACTATATATAAATAGAAAGCAAGAATTTCTTTGGCTATTTACTATGATTACATGTCCCATTTCAGAATGTTGCCACAGATATAATTTTAAAAAGAATACTTCAAAGACACCTCATTTCCCCAAATTTTCCCTCTGATGCTTACAATAAGTGTAAATTGGAAGAAAAAGAGCAAAAGCAATGCTGCATGTTTTTAACTATGATTATCTTCTATGATAATTCTTCCTTGAGTCTATGTAGTTTGTGTGTGTGAGATTGAAGGGGGAAGGGCAAAGGGTAAAGGGAGATCAGACGTTCTCATTGGTTCTATGATTGTTGAAATGAAACAGAACTGACCAACCAGAGCATTCCATCCCTTGGGCCACTGTGATAGCTTCAGGGTAAACATGGGACTAAAGTCAGGTCAGTAGAAATCCAGTCCCTGGCCTTTTTACAATTATGTTTTACTTTTTAAGTCTTTAGATCATCACTGTCAATAGAACCAAAACTGTGTGGATAACCTTTTTTTTAAATTAAAATATATTTGACATATACCATTCTTTAAATATAAGGTATACAATATGTTAATTTGGTACATTTATATATTTTAATATGATTGCCACTGTAATGATAATTAGCACCTCTATCATGTTACATAATTATCCTTTCTTTTTATTGGTTGTGATAAAATTTCTAGTTTCTTAGCAAGTTTGATGATTATAGTACAATATCGTTGTCTATATTCCCTATACTGTTCATTAAACAACATGTGTCCAGTTCTTCCACCTCCATCCCCTGGTAACCACCATTCTACTCTCTGTTTTTATGAGTTTTTCTTTTTCAGATTCCACATATAAAATATCATACAGTACCGGACTTTCTCTGACTTACCTTACTTAGCATAATATTTTCAACGTCCATCCATTTTGTTGCAAATGGCGGGATGTCCTCCTTTCTCATGGCTGAATAATATTCCATTGTATATATTTCAGAAGGTCCATTCATCTGTTGATGGACACTTAGGCTGTTTCCATATCTGGGCTGTTTAACTCAACTACCCATCACAAGGCCACCAGACTGGAACACTATGAAAAGAACACCTAGACTTGTGCAATAACAATTTGATTCAGTCATCCTCAGTCAGATACAAAGCATAGCTTCACACACATTTTTATTTTGTTGTTATGAATGCATATTTATTAAGAAGGGAGGATAAAGATACCCTATTGGCTTTTAGCTTGGGGTATATTTTACAGTATTTAGCCAAGTGCTCTACAGGCCTCCATTTCTACTCTTGCCCTAGACATCACAGTTGTCTTGGGCAGCAGAGCTGGAGCTTATTCCCATCTCTAGAGAAACCATGGTTTCAACCCTTATGTTTCTCCAAATACGTGTCAGCGCTTTCCTTTCCATCTCCCTGTATTCCTATTAGCACCTTCTGGTTATCTGACAGCAGGAAGCCATTTTGATAAGTCTAGCACTGGGTCTATTTCTTCTACCTCTGGCAGCTTCCCACACTCCTCTGTCAGGTGATGCTTGCCCTCTGAGCACTGCTGCCTGCTACAGAGTTGCAAAGCTTCATCTCAAAGGGCTGAGGCCCAAGAGGATTTTGTTGGGACCACTGTGTGTATGTGTGTGTGCGCACAAGTCTGTGTTGAGATGGGGATGAGCATGGAAAAAATGGTAGGAATAAAGAAAGGGAGATGAAGAGGAAGAGATATTTTGAAGGAATAAGTGGAAATAAAATGAACATGTGTACAAACTGATAACTGATGGGTCTTGGTCTTAAAATTTCAAAAAGAGACAAATGACGGTGAGCATAGGGTCCTGAGGATAATCAAAAAGAGAACCATCTCTTCATCAGTAGTCATGGGAAGCACACTTTGAGAACTGCAGATATTCAGAGTCATAGTTTCTTTAGTTTACAGGGCAAATGTGAACCAATTATCTTTAATGGACAAATCAGAATTTTACTTATTTTTTAGCCAAAGTTTAGTCAGATTCATTAAGAGGGTTTTACACTGCTTTATGAAACTCTGACCCCATTTGGCCGTCTCCTTTGTCTACTTCAGGCTAAGCTTCCTGATGAGGTGAAACCCTCTCAATCAATTGGCCAAGTTAGCTATTGCCCCATGAGTCCAAATGTCCTTTGATAACGAAAACCTAACAGGCAGTTCTGGGCAATGGCTCAGGGTTCAGAAATGTATCAATAGGAATTAAAGGCAGTTCATAATGAAAGGAAATCCCTACACTCTCTCCTTAATAGTTTATAGCTCCAGTTTGCTTCATAAGAAGAAATAGGGAGAAGGGAGATAAAGTAAGGTGAGAAAAAGAGTTCAGGAGAAAAACAGAATCAAGAGACAAACTACAAAGCAGGTGGTTGGAGAAGCTTCATCACATTGTCCCCCTAGTGGTTGTGACTCCAGTGAGGAGCTGATTAGTTTACCAGGGGACAACATTCCTGGGTCTGGAGGAAATGCAATGGGATGATTATGCTGTAAACCATAACCACATCATAATTTGCAGTTCCTGCCTAGGAAAGGAGAAGATGTGAGAGTGAACTGAGAATATTTTTCTCCTAATATGATCTGAAAATCAAACACTCGTATTAGAATCACCTGGTTGTTTGTCATATCCTTGATTCCTGGGCCTCAACTGAGATTTACTGAAACAGAAGCTCTGAGATTAGGGCCTGGGGATATGTGTTAAAAAAAATTTGTTTTTTCACAGGACGTTCATATACACAATGAAGTTTGAGAATTACTGGCTTAGAAGATAGCTAAGAACATAATTTTCTTTTATCCATTTTCTTAACTTGTGTTTTGACTGATGGGAAGTGAAGTAACACTGAAGAATACCAGGGCAAACTCAGAAAATCTCTGTAAAACAGAAGCTTGCTCTCTTAGTGTGTCACTGAATGAGCCAGCTGCCAGTGTAGAAGGCTGGTTCAACATCTTAACCTAATTTGGAATTTGAACAATTACGTAATCATGTGAACCAATTCCTTATAATAAATACTATTGGTTCTGTTTCTCTGGAGAACCCAGACAATTACAATATTATTCTGATTGGCTTTTTTCCTGTATTTCCTTGGCATATGTATGTCCTTGGTTACCACATCAAGTATGCAGATGCTAGCATATGGGAGTGTCTCCACAGGAACAGTGATGACAAGTCAGGAACAGAGATTACAGGTAGATATGGGGTCTTGGGTCATGTGGTCTGATTTAAACGCTTCAGAGTATGTATCTGGGGTCAAATCAGGGCTTGGCCCTTTATCAGCCAGCTGGACAAATCACTTAATCTCTCTGTGTTTCATTTTTCTCACCTGCAAAATAGAGAATAATAAAATTATCAGCCTTCATAGGGTTGTTTGACTAAATACATGAATGAGTTAAATACATGAGTTAATACATGAAAAGTAATGTGCGGCTGGCACATAATACAAATTCAATAAATTTCAGCAACTATTATTATTATTATCATTATTATTTTTCTATTTATCATACTTTGTAACAAACTTTGATTTGGTTTTTTGTTCCTTAATTGCACTGAACATTCTGAGAGCAGAGACTAGTCTTATTTAATCTGATGTGCCTGGAGGCTTGCAATGTACCTGACACAGAGGGGGTGCTTTTCCCCTGGTTATTGAGTGAATTAATTGAAGGAATGTGAGTGTGAAAGAGGCACCTTGGGAAGAAAGGGCAGGAGACTCTCTGGCCTCTTTATGCTGCAGATGTGTATCTTGCTGGAAAGGTTGAAGTGGGGGAAACAGAGCTGAGGCCCAGGATGTGTCCTGATATTCCCAACAAGACAAACTGAGGGCACAGGTGGTACATCTAGGAGACAATTTTCAGCAGTAGCACTGTGGACTTTTTTAAAATTCCTTGTCTCTTGGCCTACAATTTGAAGTTTAACTGACCTTCACACACAAGATCCTAGTAATGAATTCAACTCATTTTTGAACAGAAGGTGATAAAATAATACTGCGCATCAGGAAAGTGGAGGAATTAATGAGGTAATTAACCTTAGTCAGCATGTTATGTGACCCTGGCCCAAAGAACAGATAACAAAACAAGGAAAAATGCCTGGATCAAGAAGAGGGTTTATGATCAACGGGAAAAGGGGAAGATACTTGAAAGCCATGCTTAAAGGGCGGTGATAGAAAAGAGCCTTATGGGACTAGTACTCAGGGACTGTCCCCATAGAAAGTATGTGGGTTGAAATTTGGGCTAATGACAAGCAGGACATTGCAAGGGCAATTTTGGTAGAGAAAAAAGTAGCAGTTCCTTTCCTTTCCTTTCCTTCCCTCCTTCCTTTTCTCCTTCTTCTTCTCCTTTTTCTCTCTGGCTTCTCTACTATTCCTGCCTTGACATCTTATCCAGCTTCCACTATTGGAAGCTCTTTAGAGCCATCCTCCCATATGTGGTTGTCCTTCCCCTGCCCTCCACACCTCGAGAGAGTCTCCCTTGGAGTTAATGTAATTCAGCAAAGATCCAGAGATCCAGGTGGTCTGGATAGGACTCTCCCTTGACTGCCATGCCTCCAATAGGTGTGAAGACAGAGCCCTAGACCTCTGCGTGCTGCTGGTCAGACTTCTGCCCTTTCTCCACATTCAGTAGTCTCTGCTTCATCTCTCTCTCTTAGCGCATGTCTTGAGTTCTTCTGAATGACACAGGCAGAATCTTGGACCTGGAGGAGTTTCATTTTCTAACCTTAGCCACTGCTGTTAGACAGAATCGGAACTAGCAGTATGCACTTGACATCTTTCACTCATTCCTATGAATATACAAGAATATATATTGATTGTCTGTGACCTCTATGACCCGGTCTGCACTGTGTAAGATGCTGGGTGTCTGAATAAGGTCTCTGCTCTCATGTGGCCTATGATGTTGTCAAGGAAGACAGGGGTGGAAACAAGGGAGGCCATTGTGGTGACTTTCTTGCTGAGTTAGAACTGTCTTCAGGTTATACTAGGGTCACAAAAGAGAGGCGAATATATTCTACCAGGAACCGGAAAGTCAAGAAGAGCTTCACAGTAAAGGTGATATCCTGAAAAGTGAGAAGTATTTTCCAGGTAGACAAGAGAACACAGGCATTGGGGTCAGCAGAAGATGTTCAGCTTATGGCCAGGAAACTGCATATAGTTCAAAGAGTTCATTGGGACTGCAGCGTGGGGAGGCATCGGTCAGAGAGCAGGGTTGAAGGAACTGGAAGAGGCCAGATGGTCAGGGCTTTTATATGTTGGCCAAGGAGTCTGACCTCCGGCCATGGGGAAGTACTGAAGGGTATTCGGCAGGGTGGCAACACATTTATTCATTCAGGGTTTTAGAGAATAAGGTATTTCATGCCAGACACACTTCCAGGCACTAGGGCCACATCAATGTACTAACAGATAAAAATCTCTGCCCCTGTGGGTTTTTTTTTCTACTGGTGGGAAACAATATATATTAACAATTATATAGTATGTTAATAGGTATATGTATCATGTGAAAACATAGTGCAGGTTAAGGTGCATCAACTGCACTGGGAAGGGAAGAGTACAGTTTGAACAAGGGTGACCAGAGATTTGAAGGAGGCAAGGGTGAATGATGCAGCATGTGGGGAGAAGGGAGATGTCACAGGCAGAAGGAAGCTCTGGTCCAAAGGCCCTAACGTGGGAGAGGGCCTGGCCAGTATGCAGAATCTTGAAGAAGCCTAAGGGCTGGAGTTAAGTCAAGTAGGAGGGGTGGATGAAGTCAGGGAAGTAATGGAAAGGAGGCTATGGGCTGTTCAGGGCCCTATAGATCCTTTAAGACTTTGGTTTATATTTGTAGTGAGATGAACAGCCATTAGGGAGAGAAAGAGAAAGAGAGATAGAGAGAGAAGCAGAGGAGTAATAGATCCAACACATCATTTTAAAAATCAAGAAGTTCGGGAGGAGCTTCAAGATGGCAGAAAAGTGAGACGCGGAGATCACCTTCCTCCCCACAGATACATCAGAAATACATCTACATGTGGAACAGCTCCTACAGAACACCTACTGAACGCTGGCAGAAGACCTCAGACCTCCCAAAAGGCAAGAAACTCCCCACGTACCTGCGTAGGGCAAAAGAAAAAAGAATAAACAGAGACAAAAGAATAGGGACGGGACCTGCACCAGTGGGAGGGAGCCGTGAAGGAGGAAAGGTTTCCACACACTAGGAAGCCCCTTCGTGGGCAGAGACTGCGGATGGAGGAGGGGGAAAGCTTCGGAGCCAAGGAGGAGAGCGCAGCAACAGGGGTGCGGAGGGGAAAGCTGAGAGATTCCCGCCCAGGGGATCGGTGCCGACTGGCACTCACCAGCCCAAGAGGCTTGTCTGCTCACCTGCCAGGGCGGGCAGGGCTGGGAGCTGAGGCTCGAGCTTCGGCGGTCGGATCGCAGGGAGAGGACCGGGGTTGGTCGCGTGAACACAGCCTGAAAGGGGCTAGTGCACCACGGCTAGCCGGGAGGGAGTCCGGGAGAAAGTCTGGAGCTGCCGAAGAGGCAAGAGACTTTTTCTTCCCTCTTTGTTTCCTGGCGCACGAGGAGAGGGGATTAAGAGCGCAGCTTAAAGGAGCTCCAGGTACGGGCGCAAGCTGCGGCTAAAAGCGCGGACCCCAGAGACGGGCATGAGACGCTAAGGCTGCTGCTGCCGCCACCAAGAAGCCTGTGTGCGAGCACAGGTCACTATCCACACTTATCCTCCCGGGAGCCTGTGCAGCCCGCCACTGCCAGGGTCCCGGGATCCAGGGACAACTTCCCCGGGAGAACGCACGGCACGCCTCAGGCTGGTACAATGTCATGCCGGCCTCTGCCGCCGCAGGCTCCCCCGGCATTCGTACCCCTCCCTCCCCCGGGCCTGAGTGAGCCAGAGCCCCTGAATCAGCTGCTCCTTTAACCCCGTACTGTCTGCGCGAAGAACAGATGCCCTCCGGCGACCGACATGCAGAGGCGGGGCCAGATCCAAAGCTGAGCCCCGGAAGCTGTGCGAACAAAGAAGAGAAAGGGAAATCTCTCCCAGCAGCCTCAGGAGCAGTGGATTAAATCTCCACAATCAACTTGATGTACCCTGCATCTGTGGAATACATGAATAGACAACAAATCATCCCAAATTGAGGAGGTGGACTTTGGGAGCAAAGATATATGTTTTTTCCCCCTTTTTTCTCTTTTTGTGAGTGTGTATGTGTATACTTCTGTGTGTGATTTTGTCTGTATAGCTTTGCTTTTACCACCTGTCCTACGGTTCTGTCCATTTTGGTTTTTTTTTTAATACTTAAAAAATATTTTTTCTTAATAATTATTTTTTATTTTAATAGTTTTTAATTTTATTTTATCCTCTTCCTTCCTTCCTTCCTTCCTTCCTTTCTTTCTTCCTTTCTCTTTCTTTCTTTCTTTCTTATTTATTTTTTCTCCCTTTTATTCTGAGCCATGTGGAGGACAGGCTCCTGGTGCTCCAGCCAGGCGTCAGGGCTATGCCTCTGAGGTGGGAGAACCAACTTCAGGACACTGGTCCACAAGACACCTCACAGCTCCATGTAATATCAAGCGGCAAAAATCTCCCAGAGATCTCCATCTCAACACCAACACCCACCTTCACTCAACGACCAGCAAGCTACAGTGCAAGACACCCTATGCCAAACAACTAGCAAGACAGGAACACAACCCCATCCATTAGCACAGAGGTTGCCTAAAATCATAGTAAGGCTACACACATCCCAAAACACACAACCAGACGTGGACCTGCCCACCAGAAAGACAAGATCCAGGCTCATCCACCAGAACACAGGCACTAGTCCCCTCCACCAGGAAGCCTACACAACACACGGAACCAACTTTAGCCACTGGGGACAGACACCAAAAACAATGGAAACTATGAACCTACAGCCTACAAAAAGGAGACCCCAAACACAGTAAGTTTAGCAAAATGAGAATACAGAGAAACACACAGCAGATGAAGGAGGAAGACAAAAACCCACCAGACCTAACAAATGAAGAGGAAATAGGCAGTCTACCTGAGAAAGAATTCAGAATAATGAGAGTAAAGATGATCCAAAATCTTGGAAATAGAATGGAGAAAATACAAGAAGCCTTTAACAAGGATCTAGAAGAACTAAAGAGCAAACAAACAATGATGAAAAACACAATAAATGAAGTTAAAAATTCTCTAGAAGGGATCAATAGCAGAATAACTGAGACAGAAGAACGGAAAAATGACCTGGAAGATAAAATAGTGGAAATAACTACTGCAGAGCAGAATAAAGAAAAAAGAATGAAAGGAATTGTGGACAGTCTCAGAGACCTCTGGGACAACATTAAATGCATCAACATTCGAATTATAGGGGTCCCAGAAGAAGAAGAGAAAAAGAAAGGGACTGAGAAAATATTTGAAGAGATTAGAGTTGAAAACGTCCCTAATATGGGAAAGGAAATAGTTAATCAAGTCCAGGAAGCACCGAGAGTCCCGTGCAGGAAAAATCCAAGGAGAAACACACCAAGACACATATTAATCAAACTATCAAATATTAAATACAAAGAACAAGTATTAAAAGCAGCAAGGGAAAAACAACAAGTAACACTTAAGGAAATCCCCATAAGTTTAACAGCTGATCTTTCAGCAGAAACTCTGCAAGCCAGAAGGGAGTGGCAGGACATATTTAAGGTGATGAAAGAGAAAAACCTACAACCAAGATTACTCTACCCAGCAAGGATCTCACTCAGATTTGATGGAGCAATTAAAAGCTTTGCAGACAAGCAAAAGCTAAGATAATTGAGCACCATCAAACCAGCTTTACAACAAATGCTAAAGGAACTTCCCTAGGCAGGAAACACAAGAGAAGGAAAAGACCTACAATAATAAACCCAAACAATTAAGAAAAGGGTAATAGGAACATACATATCGATAATTACCTTAAATGTAAATGGATTAAATGCTCCAACCAAAAGACACAGACTGGCTGAAAGGATACAAAAGCAAGACCCATATATATGCTGTCTACAAGAGACGCACTTCAGACCTAGGGACACATACAGACAGACTGAAAGTGAGGGGATGGGAAAAGATATTCCATGCAAATGGAAATCAAAAGAAAGCTGCAGTAGCAATTCTCATATCAGACAAAATAGACTTTAAAACAAAGACTATTACAAGAGACAAAGAAGGACACTACCTAATGATCAAGGGATCAATCCAAGAAGAAGATATAACAATTATAAATATTTATGCACCGAACATAGGAGCACTTCAATACATAAGGCAAATACTAACAGCCATAAAAGGGGAAATTGACAGTAACACAATCATAGTATGGAACTTTAACACCCCACTTTCACCAATGGACAGATCATCCAAAATGAAAATAAATAAGGAAACACAAGCTTTAAATGATACATTAAACAAGACGGACTTAATTTATATTTATAGGACATTCCATCCAAAAACAACATAATAGACTTTCTTCTCAAATGCTCATGGAACATTCTCCAGTATAGATCATATCTTGGGTCACAAAGCAAGCCTTGGTAAATTTAAGAACATTGAAATCGTATCAAGTATCTATTCTGACCACAACTCTATGGAGACTGAACAATATACTACTAAATGACCAAGAGATCACTGAAGAAATCAAAGAGGAATTCAAAAACTACCTAGAAACACATAACAATGAAAACACAGGGATGCAAAACCTATGGGATGCAGCAAAAGCAGTTCTAAGAGGGAAGTTTATAGCAATACAATCCCACCTTAAGAAACAGGAAAAATCTCGAATAAACAACCTAACCTTGCACCTAAAGCAATTAGAGAAAGAAGAACAAAAACATCCCAAAGTTAGCAGAAGGAAAGAAATCATAAAAATCAGATCAGAAATAAATGAAAAAGAAATGAAGGAAACGATAGCAAAGATCAATAAAACTAAAAGCTGGTTCTTTGAGAAGATAAACCAAATTGATAAACCATTAGCCAGACTCATCAGGAAAAAAAGGGAGAAGACTCAAATCAATAGAATTAGAAATGAAAAAGGAGAAGTAACAACTGACACTGCAGAAATAAAAAAGATCATGAGAGATTACTACAAGCAACTCTATGCCAATAAAATGGACAACCTGGAAGAAATGGACAAATTCTTAGAAATGCACAACGTGCCAAGACTGAATCAGGAAGAAATAGAAAATATGAACAGACCAATCACAAGCACTGAAATTGAAACTGTGATTAAAAATCTTCCAACAAACAAAAGCCCAGGACCAGATGGCTTCACAGGCGAATTCTATCAAGCATTTAGAGAAGAGCTAACACCTATCCTTCTCAAACTCTTCCAAAATATAGCAGAGGGAGGAACACTCCCAAACTCATTCTACGAGGCCACCATCACCTTGATACCAAAACCAGGCAAGGATGTCCCAAAGAAAGAAAACTACAGGCCAATATCACTGATGAACATAGATGCAAAAATCCTCAACAAAATACTAGCAAACAGAATCCAACAGCACATTAAAAGGATCATACACCATGATCAAGTGGGGTTTATTCCAGGAATGCAAGGATTCTTCAATATACGAAAAACAATCAACGTGATACACCATATTAACAAATTGAAGGAGAAAAACCATATGATCATCTCAATAGATGCAGAGAAAGCTTTCGACAAAATTCAACACCCATTTATGATAAAAACCCTGCAGAAACTAGGCATAGAGGGAACTTTCCTCAACATAATAAAGGCCATATATGACAAACCCACAGACAGCATCGTCCTCAATGGTGAAAAACTGAAACCATTTCCACTAAGATCAGGAACAAGACAAGGTTGCCCACTCTCACCACTCTTATTCAACATAGTTTTGGAAGTTTTAGCCACAGCAATCAGAGAAAAAAGAGAAATAAAAGGAATACAAATTGAAAAAGAAAAAGTAAAGCTGTCACTGTTTGCAGATGACATGATACTATACATAGAGAATCCTAAAGATGCTACCAGAAATCTACTGGAGTTAATCAATGAATCTGGTAAAGTAGCAGGATACAAAATTAATGCACAGAAATCTCTTGCGTTCCTATATACTAATGGTGAAAAATCTGAAAGTAAAATTAAGAAAATACTCCCATTTACCATTGCAACAAAAAGAATAAAATATCTAGGAATAAACCTACTTAAGGAGACAAAAGACCTGTATGCAGAAAATTATAAGACACTGATGAAAGAAATTAAATATGATACAAATAGATGGAGAGATATACCATGTTCTTGGATTGGAAGAATCAACATTGTGAAAATGACTTTGCAACCCAAAGCAATCTACGGATTCAATGCAATCCCTTTCAAACTACCACTGGCATTTTTCACAGAACTAGAACAAAAAATTTCACAATTTGTATGGAAACACAAAAGACCCCAAATAGCCAAAGCAATCTTGAGAGAGAAAAGCAGAGCTGGAGGAATCAGTCTCCCTGACTTCATACTATACTACAAAGCTACAGTAATCAAGACAGTATGGTACTGGCACAAAAACAGAAATATAGATCAATGGAACAGGATAAAAAGCCCAGAGATAATCCCACGCACATATGGTCACCTTATCTTTGATAAAGGAGGCAAGAGTATACAGTGGAGAAAAGATAGCCTCTTCAATAAGTGGTGCTTTGAAAACTGGACAGCTGCATGTAAAAGAATGAAATTAAAACACTTCCTAACACCATACACAAAAATAAACTCAAAGTGGATTAAAGACCTAAATGTAAGGCCAGAAACTATCAAACTCTTAGAGGAAAACATAGGCAGAACACTCTATGACATAAATCACAGCAAGATCCTTTTTGACCCACCTCCTAGAGAAATGGAAATGAAATAAAAAATAAAGAAATGAGACCTAATGAAACTTAAACCTTTTGCACAGCAAAGGAAACCATAAACAAGACCAAAAGACAACCCTCAGAATGGGAGAAAATATTTGCAAATGAAGCAACTGACAAAGGATTAATCTCCAAAACATACAAGCAACTCATGCAGCTCAATATCAAAAAGAACCTGAATCCAAAAATGGGCAGAATACCTAAATAGACATTTCTCCAAAGAAGATATACAGATTGTCAACAAACACATGAAAGAATGATCAACATCATTAATTATTAGAGAAATGCAAACCAAAACTACAATGAGATATCATCTCACACTGGTCAGAATGGCCATCATCAAAAAATCTAGAAACAATAAATGCTGGAGAGGGTGTGGAGAAAAGGGAACCCTCTTGCACTGTTGGTGGGAATGTAAATTGATACAGTCACTATGGTGAACAATATGGAGGTTCCTTAAAGAACTAAAAATAGAACTACCATATGACCCAGCAATCCAACTACTGAGCATATACCCTGAGAAAACCATAATTCAAAAAGAGTCATGTACCAAAATGTTCACTGCAGCTCTATTTACAATAGCCAGGACATTGAAGCAACCTAAGTGTCCATCAACAGATGCATGGATAGAGAAGATGTGTCACATATATACAGTGGAATATTACTCAGCCATAAAAAGGAAGGAAACTGAGTTATTTGTAGTGAGGTGGATGGACCTAGATACTGTCGTACAGAGTGAAGTAAGTCAGAAAGAGAAAGACAAATACCATATGCTAACACATATATATGGAATTAAAAAAAAAAAAGAAAATGGTCAGAGAACCTAAGGGGAAGACGGGAATAAAGATGCAGACCTACTAGAGAATGGACTTGAGGATATGGGGAGGGGGAAGGGTAAGCTGCGACAAAGTGAGAGAGTGGCATGGGCATATATACACTACCAAACGTAAAATAGATAGGTAGTGGGAAGCAACCACATAGCACAGGGAGATCAGCTCGGTGCTTTGTGACCACCTAGAGGGGTGGGATAGGGAGGGTGGGAGGGAGGGAGATGCAAGAGGGAAGAGATACGGGGACATATGTATATGTATAACTGATTCACTTTGTTATAAAGCAGAAACTGACACAGCATTGTAAAGCAATTACACTATAATAAAGATGTTAAAAAAAATCAAAACGATAATTCAGCTAGTGAGCTAAGCACAGACGGTCCAAAGCAGAAGCAGAAACGCCGGTAAGGAGGCTCTTATAATAATCTAGGCAAGAACTGATAGTGGTTTTAACCAAGATGGTAGCAGTGGAAGAGATAAGAAAGGGTAGATTCTGGATATATTCAGATTTTCATTGTGGAATTACCAGTCTTGCAGTGTAAAGGGTAACATTTTACTTAACGTTTATTCAGTGCTTACTATGTGCCAGATACTAGTCTGAACATTTTCTTTGTATCCTCTCATTATTTTCCACAGCCATCCAGTGAAAGAGGACTCATTATTATTCTCTACTTTACATATGAGGGAACTGAAGCAGAGAAATAATATTGGAGTTGGGGAAATCAGAAGCTCATTCCAGGTACCAGATGATAAGGGTCTGAGTTAATGCCATAGCATTGGAAATGAAGCAGGAAAGCAGGTGGTGAAGTAGCAGGGAAAAGATAGTATTTTCCATCTTTAGTTATTTTATTTCCTTCTTTCTGAGCAGGGCATTGCATAAGTGGCCATTAAGATGGTGCAGGCGGCTTGCAACTCTTCTCTGGGCAGAAGTGCTTTTGGAAACATTTTCTTTGTAACGCAATGAGAGACATTGTTTGCAGAGCTATCATTTTGATTCATGGGGGAAAGTATTTCAGATGATAATAAAGGAGATAGTTGAAAATAACTGCAGTGTAAATGTATCCTTAAACAGAGAGAGATGGTGGAAATATAAAAATTGAGAGCGTTGAGGGAAGATTTGTATAATAAATGTTTTAATTTCTTTACCACACCATCTTCTGCTAAGTAAATTTGTAAAGGAGGGGCATAATTTCGATCTTACCTGTGGGATGACAGGCAATGACAATTTGCACGTCTGGAATGACCTGAAATGGGTTTTATTAATGAAGTTCTCCGCACTAGGGTGGCAGAAGGATATAGTGTGCTAGATTATGTACTGGATTCAGTTGTAAAAGTCCTTGATTCTAGTTCTAATGCTGAGACTTGTGTTATAAAACTTCTTTATGCCTTATTTATAAAACAAAGATAATATGAGATAGCCATAGAATGGATGCTTCCAAGGCTTTTTAAGGATGAAGAAAGTACAAATGAAAAGAACATCATGAAAAACTAAAATCTCAAATTATGAACATTTAAAGGGAGAAGGTTAAAAATTATTTACTCACTCTAGGGAATTTTTCTGTTGAATTTACCATTTTGACAGTTTGCCCAAAGAAAGGGATACAGCAGTTAGAAGTCATTAAGATTTACAAACGTCATTTGTCATCACAGCTGGAAGTCTCAATAACAACTTTTCAGTCTAAACTACATTGCAAGTCTCAGCCTTCATCTTTCGGGGCATCAACTGTAGTTTAAAATAATCCTTCCTTTAGATTTCTTTGTTCATGGGAATATTTACTCTGTTTAAATGCAATTTATGTCCATACCCCTAAGTTAAATCTCCATTTTGTGCCCTCAGGAATACATTAAAAAATATAATCTATATAGCTTAAAGATTGTGATTTGAGCTGTGTCAAAATTTAACCTTATGCAACTCACATTTAAATAATTTGAAAATTGACATAACCTTGTACTTGTTGATAGGCTAAAAATGCAGAAATTGTTAAACTGTATCATTTGTGAGACCAATAGACCATGATTTATAATAAGTATACTTTATTACTTATTTTTCATTTCTATGGGAGCTGGTGAGCACATAAATATTATGGACCATAAACTAAAAGTACTGGTTTTAAATTAAATTTTAAATTAAGTTGCAATTTGAAGATAGTTTAGAATATGGAGAATTCTTAGCCATTTGTATGTTAATTAGTTTTCAAAATTATTTTTTAAATGTCTAGTTTCATGGCAGATTTGAGCAGAAATGGTTTCTCAGTGATCTTCCGGTTACTTTAAAACAGTATTGAAGGAAGAAAACATGCAGTGTTGTATTAGCATTTTATGGTTGAAAAAGGCTGTTTAAAGTCATCTAGCCTTGGAATCTCAGCCTCTGCATCTCCAGGTTAGGAATGAGATGAAATTATTGGAATTGCCTTTACAGTACATAGCATGTGCATTTCCAGTGCCAGGGAATGTATTATTTCACCAGGGGATCTATTTTCTCATTAGAATTTTAGACGGATATTTATATTGAATCCAAATGCATCTGCCTCTAAACCTTAGGTCCTTGTTGCAACCACTGGGACTGAGTGGTATGAATATAATTAATTTTCCATGTGACAATTCTTCAAATATTTGAAGAAATCTATCATGTAAGCCACCTTTCTTCCCCCACTCCTTGCCTCTGTCCTCTCTGCTTAAGGCTAAACAACCCAGAAAGAAATGTTATTTGTGAAACAGAGGCAAGAACCCTTACCAGTCTGGTTAAGTTTAGCAACTTATCATTTAGGAGCTATACGTTCCCTTTGGGGAACACTAAAAATATATTTCCTTATCTTCAGTCTTTTGGGATTGATTTCACATAGATTACTAGTAGCTCCACCTCCTCCCCAGTGTCTTGAAAAACAACTCATGAATCAAAACACTTGAATTCATCAAAGGATTTGCAAACTCTCATAAGATGTCTATATTCATCTTGGGTTTTTTATTTTTACATTTTGTTTTATTGTGGTAAGAATAAAACACATGAGATCTACCCTCCTAACAAAATTGTTAGTGTCCATGACATTATTGCTGACTATGGGTGCAATGGACAGCAGATCTTTAGAGCTTATTCATCTTGCTTAACTGAAACTTTATGCCAGTTGATTAGTAATTTCTCTTTTCTCTGTCTGCCCAGTCCCTGGAAACCACTGCTCCACTCTTTGAGTCTATGAATCTGACTATTTTAGACACCTCATATAAATGGAATCATGCAATATTTTTCTTTCTGGGACTGGCTTATTTCATTTATTATAATGTCCTCAAGATTCAACCATGTTGTCACATATTGCAGAATTCACTTACTAGATGGTTATTATAAAACAAAGACAACAGTTGTTAGTGAGGATGAGGAGAAGTTAGAACCCCTGCACACTGGAGATGGGAATGTAAAATGGTGCTGCTACTATGGGAAGCAGTACAAAGTTTCTTCAAAGAGTTAAAAATAGGCCTATCATATGATCCAACAATCCTGCTTCTAGGTATTTATGCCAAAGAATTGAAATCAGGATCTTGAAGAGATATTAGCACCCCTACTGTGTAACTATTCACAATAGCCAAGATATGGGAACAACCTAAATATCCATAGACAAATGAGTGGATAAAGAAGATGTGGTGTGTATATACAATGAAATACTGGTCAGCCTTAAAAAACAAGGATATTCTGCTCTCATCTTGGGTTTTGATACCTCCTCAGATGCTCTTTTTTTTGCTCTTCTGTTCTGCTTGGAAGAAAAAATTAAATCACAATAAAAGTGAAAAAAAAGTGTGTATGTGTGTGTGATTCATGTTTGTTGCACCATTGGCACAGAGCAATTGGCCATGCCCCATTTTGATATTTTCATTATGAACATAATTAGAACTCTGTGGTCCCAAGTCATTTTCGGATATCTCAACCTCTTCAGCAGCTTTTTTCGCAGGTCTGTGATAGTCACTCTTGTCTGCACATGAATATGTGACTTCCTCTCCAGATTTTAGATAATTTTTAACTGAAATTGTTAATAATTACCTAATAGGAATCACGGTTTTTTTGACAGTTTTAAACTCTGTTGAAAATTCACCCTTTTTAGCTTCTCAAGTCCTCTTACCATGCCTGTTTTTCTCTGTGATACCTTCTTTCAGCTGATGCTGCGTAGCCGATTCCAGTCTTCCCCCTACATGGCCAGAACTAATTCTAGGGTTGCGTAGTCATTTATCTCCTATGTTTTAGTTTGTGTTTAACTTTACAGCCAATCTCACCTTGTGAGTTAGAATTACAGTCCAATGCAGCAATCCCCTCATCCCTTCCTCTATATTTTGAAGGGAAGCAATTTTTTAGCACGTCAAGTGAAGAACTCATTAGATACGCTGTTGTTCCCAAATGAGACTTCCAGCAGGTGGCCAGAGGATTGACTACACTCGCTATGACTATTTGAGCTGCACAAAGTCAATGGCAACGATTTACTACTAGGTCATTGGATTTGAAGAGTGTGTCCAGGATTCAGAACTTGAGCCTACACAGCACAGCTCTGCCATATATCAGCTACGTGACTTTGGGCAGCTTATTTAACTTCCGTGTTTCAATGTCCTCACTGTGAAATGAGAATAACAATGATACATAATTCACATTATATTTGGTGAGCGTTTAAAAAGTTAGTGTACATAAGTGCTGGGAATGGTGCCTGCTACACAGTAAGCATCAATAAGTGTTCATTGTTATTATTATTCTGGCAGTGGGTTGAGGAACTCATGTAAACGTAACTGAAAAAATTCCTCCCCTACCTGTGAGAGGGACTTATGGGATAGTAGGGAGGGGACAGGAACACTCACTTTGTCCACAAGAAGTGTGTCCACAGTGGGGTGAAAGATGCTACAGGCAAAATGTTCTCATCTCAGATGTGTTCATTTGGGTAATACCAGCACCTCCTAATACAATGCATGGTGCAAGGTAGGTATTGAGTATGCTTGATGAACTAGAATACAGGGACAAGAGCAGAAAAAAATTGCGGGGGTCACAGTTTTGCCATTGTATGGGTTAGGAGAATATTTTCTATCTGTCAAGTTGTTTGCAAGTTTTCCTGTAATAACATTACTTCTATTTCCCTATCTCCCTGCCTTTTTTTTTACCCCTAATGCTTTCTACTATGCTTCCTAAAGTCTGTCCTCAGGACCTGCGATTCCCTCAGAGATGTTGCCACCTCCTCTTCCAACAACTCTGCTTCTTTCTGATGTTCTGTTAAAATGATTGCTACAGTTGCACCAAATCCTGGGATAAGTTTGAAGCCACCAGATGAAAGAAGGTCAGAGAGGTCTAAGGGATTGCCAGAGACATAGACAGTGCCCAAATTCATGGAATTTTAGGCTCACTGTTACTTTCTCATCAGATATTTTTTAAAAATAAATTTATTGTTTAATTTATTGATTTTTGGCTGCATTAGGTCTTTGTTGTTGCACGTGGGCTTTCTCTAGTTGCGGTGAGCAGGGGCTACTCTTCGTTGTGGTGCACAGTCTTCTCATTGTGGTGGCTTCTCTTGCTGTGGAGCACAGGATCCAGGCGCGTGGGCTCAGTAGTTGTGCCACGAGGGCTCAGTAGTTGTGGCTTGCGGGCTGTAGAGCGCAGGCTCAGTAGTTGTGGCACACGGGTTTAGTTGCTCTACAGCATGTGGGATCTTCCCGGACCAGGGCTCGAACCCATGTCGCCTGCATTGGTAGGCAGATTCTTAATCAATGTGCCACTGGGGAAGCCCTCCCATCAGAGATTTGCTCTGTGCTCTTTCCTTCCCTCCACTAGGAATGTTAGTAAGAGAGGGTTAATGAAGGAAGCTAGTCCCTACTCTTTTTTATGTAACCTATAAATAGATTGTAAAATAATATAATAACCATAATACACTGAATAATTTCTAATATGCCAGATTTTTGCCTTAGAGATATATATCATTGTGAATCATAAAAACTGTGCCAATCATTACCATCACATTTTATAGATGAGAAAACTGAGGCTCAGGGAGATGAGTAATTTGTGATCCAGGCATTCAGTGACAAAGTCCAATTTGAACAGACTAAAAAAACTCCAGAACCAATTGTACATAGTATACTACTCTGTGGTCCCACATGGAGGAGTATCAACACTGACGGGAAACTATGACAATGTAGGAAGGGATGGAGCCACTGTGCCAGGTGTGTTAAGGAGGGATGTCTAGGGCCTGGCCATATTACAACATTAAAATTATGCTGCTTAAGTGCTTGCCTACTTGGTCTACAACTAGGGCCTGCACAAAAGCCCAGATTTAAAAAATAATCAGAAGTATCTTTATCGAGTATGTATGAATATGGTCACAGGAAAAGGTCATAACAGAGAGCTGAAACTGATAGATATCACATAGATGATTATATCTGAGATTTACTAAACTTGTATCAATATTAAGCTGCCATTGAAAAAAGATAGCAAGTCAAACAGATTGAGGCATACGTATAAAAAATGGATACCTGAAGGACTGAAGAAGAAGGTATGATAAAATATGTAAGAAAAAAAAGACACTAATAATCCCCTTTCCCCAGAAAAACTAGGGTGTAAAGCAAAATCACCTGAATACAGCTTTTGAGCATTGATTTTTCACTGGTTTTCTATAGAGACTAATTCAATAGTTTTAAGAACATTTGAAAACCCTCTATATATACTACTAATTTTTAATAATCTACAATGCATAATGTTTATCATTACTATAAAAACATTATATTCACCATTCATATTTCTTTTTATTCATCTACTCTTATTGAATTAAATAATGTTACTACTAGGAAATCTTCCTATGCTACTGAATACTTTAAAGTCATAATATGGAGATTACATGCTGACCTTGATTGGATACATTTTAGAATTTTCCTTTCTACCACCACATGTGTGTCTGTTTAGGTGTTGTGCCTCGCAAATAACCACAAGCTTATTTTGTCCTGTCCAGTGGAGGGGGAGGAGTGTCCCTGCTGGAGGCTGCTCTGTGTGAGAAGAGAAAACATTGACGCTTAAAGACCTCCAAAGGCATCCACTTAAGCCTCATACCAGGTTCAGGAGGGCTGGTTATATCAGCCTAGAGCTGGCACAGGAAAGACACGATTCAAGCAATCCTTGGCTTGGGGATTCTGGGAATATAAGTCCTACCTTGTGACTCTGTTATAGATTTGACCCATTCATCTCTTAGTAACAGCTCAGTTTATAATCTAAAGCATTGAGACACACCTCAGTTACACATATGAGGCCTCATGAAAGTCAATTCTTACCTCCTACTCTTCCAAAGTTAGTGGTTGGAACCCATATTGGCTTTCCCCCCTTAGTGAATGAATTGAGAGTGAGAAAAAAGGAGGAGGAAGAGAAAGGGAGAGAAAGAAGGAAGGAACGCAGGCAGTAAGGAGGGTAGGAAGAAAGGAAAGAGAACGTTGCTTGATTGATCTTGAAGAGATTGAACCTTCGGTACCAGGAAATTTGGAAGACATATTCTCTGGAGTACTTATTTTACTTCTGGCAGTAAATAAAGCCCTTAGGGAAGGTTATTAATTTATCTGGCTTATTTAATATATTCAAGTACCCTATTTCATACTCCAGTGGCCTGAAACAGTTAATTTACCCTTTGAATGGCATGAATGGTGAACATTTACACCAAGTCTTGGCACTTTACAATATTCGACAAACATCTGGTATTTTTTGCTTAGGTTTGCTTTATTTTTTATTAATATTTATGGAGAAGGAAAATAAAATAGTAATGTTCTGTTGAAGATACCAGGACAGTTGTTGGCTAGGGTGCCATCTCAGAGTGAAAGATGCCTTCACCTAGGGCCCTGATCCTGGGGGAAGGAGACAATATCAGAAAGGAAAAGGGAAGGAGGGAGATGGAAAGGAGGGAGATGATGTCAAATCCCCTTGGCTTTGTGTGCTCTTGCCCTTTTTATCTGGGGTGCAGTAACTGTCTATCTCACAACCTTGAATTCTCTAAACCTCATGTCTGTCTTCTCATAGATGCTTTATGAGCTGACATGTGGGTGCTAGAATGGGATTCTGGAAATTACCAACTGATTTTTATTCCTCTGGATATATTGGTTGCCTGGTGCGCTAAAATAATGTGAATTGGTTTTGAAATGAAATGTCACTTGTCCAAAAAAACCACATAATAATTTGTTTAACTTAAACAATGGGGAGGAAAGGGAAGACATCTGAACTGCATTTCTTATGTAAATGAATGTTTATTGGACTTTCGGATGCTATAGAAATACAGCTTCTGTACTGAGGAGGCATGATTACACGTATTGATCATGCAAGAGGACTATAGATCAGTACGAAAACTGCTGTACCCTTTAGTTATTTTGGAGACAAACATATTAATCGTGTAAGGTAAAATTGGATGCTGCTTTCTGTCTTTGAAAGCTGTGCGGATGCCTTTGTGTTCCAGGAAATGCTTGGTGCAGAACCATCAGATTCCACGTCTCCTCAAAGAAGAGGTGTGTTGAGGTAGAGATAGTGCTTGGCAAGCCCCAGGCAAAAAGCATTCTCCTTATTCTTATAGAGCCAACAGAATTGATGAATTAAATAAATAAATGAAAAATACAATGGATAGACGAGTAAATGGAGAAATAAAAAATATAAGTGACATCCTTAAAGTAGCTCTTGGTGAGCCCACACTCCCAGATATTCAACAAATTACTCATGGAAAAGAGAAGCTTGGAAATTGTCAAATGCCTGAGGTTAACCACAGTGAGTGTTGGCTCTGGTCCCTCCAGGACACCAGCAATTGGCTGAAATAAGGGGAGCTGGAATTCCAGAGCAGTCCGGGTCTGCCGTTCTAGCTCAGTGGGCTCGGGGAGGGAGTTTAGAGCCGGCTTGCTCCACGGCGGCCCGCAGGCCCCGCACCTCGGGCCCCTGCACGTGCTCCCTCTCCGCTCCCTCCCCACCTCCTCGACTCCCCAAGGGGAGGGAAATGAACCTTCAGGTGCGACCCAGCAGGGGGCGTGGGTGAGCTGACCCGAGGGCAGCCCGCCAGCGTCCCGTTGTGTGGGTGTGGGGTAACTTGGGTGGGAACGGCGTGGAGGCCACCACGACGAAGTCCTGCGCCTCGTCGATGGGGTGTGTGCAGAAAGAGCGCGGATAAATAGGAGGCTCCCTCTTCCCGGCGACACTCGTGTAGCCGGTCGGCCGCCCGCCCGGGGTGTTCGCCCGCCCGGTAGCCGGGTGCCAGCCTGGGGAGTAGTTTTGCTTCCTGCTAGCTCCGGGATTCGTTTCCAGTCACCCCGTCGGGCGCCCGTGGCCCGGGAAGGGGGCGCAGGAGGAGGCGGGAGACTCGTCTCGGGGCTGCTCGGCCCGGCAGCGGGGTTGATGGCCCGAGCCGCCCCGGGCAGCGGCGCCAGCTCCCTGCCACTGCTCCTGGCCCTCGCCCTGGGTAAGTGGCCGAAGTGGGCGCTGGAGACCCAGGAGGAAAGTCTAGGGTGGAGTCGCAGGGAGGGCGAGACTTCCGCGCTGGCATTTGGACCCGAGGGGGTCCCTGGGGTTGGCAGGGGCAGCTCGAAGAACTTGGACGACTGGGGTAGCACGAGGTTAAGGATCCGGCACTTGGGCACCTGGGGCTGCACCTGTTGCGGCGGCCCTGGGCGCAGGGGGCGGTCCTAAGGCGGAAGGGATCCCGTGGGCGGGCGCAGAGAGGAGGGCCGGGGCGCCGGTGCCCTTGGGCGTTGCAGAGCTGTGCCCGGGAGCGAGGAGGTGTGGCAGGTGGAGAATTTTGGGAAATCCACCAAAGCGGGAGCCTGGGAGACTAGACCGAAAAGACATCCCCTGGGAAGAAGAGGAAAGGGAACTCCTTGGCTTGAGATGCAGGCCGCCGGGAGTGCGGAGCAGGGTGGAGAGCAGTTTGCCTGGGCACCCTGGGCGCGTGCTAGAGAGAGGAAGGGGACGACCCCGGAGAGACAAGAGCTGAGGAAGGCCCGAAAATGAATGATTCCACCCCTTTCTTCCCGGCGAAGTTGGGAGGTGCAGGAGGAGGGAGAAAAGATTCAAATTTTGAGACCTGGATCTCCTGTTCCTGATAGGGAAACAAAAGGAAAGGGAGATGACATATTTTACTGAGGGCACTATTGATGAAACACATAGCTGCTTTACTTGGAGTATATTATTTCCTGTTTTAAGGAGAAGTTGCAGAGAGAAAACTTTTCTTCACTTCGATGGTGAAACTTGGGTGGTTAGGTTAAGGACTACTGGGTGTGGTCGGTCACCTGGTGTGAGGGGAGAGTGGCCAGTGGGAGAAGTGGTAGGGTGCCTGGCCCTCCCGGAGGCTCTCCTCACCTCCTTGGGAGTCAGTGCTGGCAGAGAGAGAGCTGGAACTTCGGATGCTGGGGCAAGTTTATACTGCTGGAAGCAGGGTTCCCCTCACCCTCTAGTATGGGAAGGTAGCAGGTAGATACTTAAGTGGGAAAATCCTACTACTGCAAGGCATCCCCTCTGCATCATGGTCATTTGTGCGGGGTGCAGGCAGAGGGAAGGGAAACTGGCAATATTTTGTAGTCCTAGCTGGGATGAAGGGTAGGGACATCTGGGCTTGGGGCATCAATGTGGGAGGAGGGGCGTCTCCACAGCTGAAGTGTCTATGTGATGAGGACACTACCTTCCAGCCTGGAAAGGGCCAGGCTTTCTCTTATGGAGGAAAAGAGGTGAGATCTAAATGGAAACCTCCATTTGGCTGTGACCTTGGAATAAGAGAGGTGCCTTAGGGCTTCCCTGGTGGCGCAGTGGTTGAGAGTCCGCCTGCCGATGCAGGGGACACGGGTTCGTGCCCCGGTCCGGGAGGATCCCACATGCCGCGGAGCGGCTGGGCCCGTGAGCCATGGCCGCTGAGCCTGCGTGTCTGGAGCCTGTGCTCTGCAACGAGAGAGGCCACAACAGTGAGAGGCCCGCGTACCGCAATAAAGAAAAAAAAAAAAAAAAAAAGAGAGGTGCCTTAAAAGTGTCACGACCTTGGCCAGAAGTGGATCAGACTTAGATCTTGGTTAGAGAGAAAGGACTGATTTACAAACCCTGCAGAGGAAGAGGTCAGAAACAATTTAGTGATGGAGTGATGGGGAGCCTGATGAAGGGCAATGGGCCTGAGAGTTAGGCCTAGAGACAGTACTATGCTTTTGCCAGCATCACTTGGATGAAGCTGGCATTCTCTTCCTCCATTTTATCTGGTCTGTCCTACTGTCAAAGTGTTTACTGAAAATCTGCTACAGTCAGCAAGATGCTAGAGTATATGGGAATGGGGGTGGGAGGAGGGCTCAGGAGAGTCCTAAGACATGATTCTCGCCCTAAAAAATGTTATGTTGAAGCTGGGAATTCAGGACTAACAGATATGAAACAATAGGAGAAAAAGTCATGAAACCGGTGAAAGGAGAGCTCAACAGGGAGGGATGGAGCAGTGGGGAGATTGCATGGAGGACCTGAGTGGATTTGAAATAGGATTTGAAATATCAGTAGTAGGGGAGAGAGGGGGATGAAAGGCGGTAAAAGCATTTAGTAAAGGGTTGGTGATGGGAATGAGATTAATTTCCTGGAGAGACAGGAAGTCAGCCTGCCAGAAAGTAGAACTGATGAGAGGCAGACAAATTATGAAGAGCCAAAAAAGCCAGATTAAAATATTTTGATATAAATCAATAAACAGTTAATCACACACCATCATAGGCCTTGAATACAGAGTGATATAATACAAACAATGATTTAAGGAGATAAACCTGGCAGTGGGGTGCAGTGTGGGAGGAGGGGAGAGGGCCAGAGGACCTGATTGTCTCAGGTATAATCCAGGCACAAGCTAATACAGGGCAAGATTAGGGTGATGGGCCAGCAGAAGTGTTATGGTAGAAATGACTATTGCAGGTTGATGGACATTCTTCCCTATTTACTATCACACGTTACTTTATTTTTTTCTCAAAACTTGTCAAAAGGAAGAAATGAAGAAACGAAACAGAATTCTAATCCAGTGCTGTTGTAACTCAGGGTAACCTAAGTGGGCAACTGCCTCGTTGACTGTTTGGTTTAGGGAATTGAATTCAGTCTCTAGACCCCCTAAGAGGCTCGACTCCTTGCAAAATCCCAAAGGATGTAATTTGTTGACATCAGTGTCTCCATTAATTGGTCCTATTTAACTTTTAAGTCTTATTCCTAATTTAAGTCACATGTTATCTTATTTACTTCTTGAAAAGAACGTGAGCAATGGCTGTGTGATGTTCTAGGTGCGCACGTGCGTGCGTGTGTATGTGTGTGTATGTATGTCACAATGAAAGTGTCTTGAGAGCGGGTACTGAGCAGACGTGAGACCTGGTTCCAGCTTCTGCCATTCCGTGACTTGAGATGTCTGTAAGTTACAATTTTCTGAGCATTGTTTTTCTCATTTATAAAATAAACGAGTTGCTTTAGATGAGAGTAAGGTGCTTACCAACTTGACATTCTGCTCATTTTTTTTTTTTTTTTTTTTGCGGTACGCGGGCCTCTCACTGTTGTGGCCTCTCCCGTTGCGGAGCACAGGCTCCGGACGTGCAGGCTCAGCGGCCATGGCTCACGGGCCCAGCCGCTCCACGGCTTGTGGGATCCTCCCGGACCAGGGCACGAACCTGTGTGCCCTGCATCGGCAGGCGGACTCTCAACCACTGCGCCACCAGGGAAGCCCTCTGCTGATTTTTAATGAACATTTTACTGGGAATTTAAGAGAAAATTTTTTTACAATAATATTTAACTTCCATTTACTTGTAATGGGTCTTTGTTTCCTGTAAACTTTACCTTAACAAAGAGAACCATGGATGCTTGCTTCTTTGATAAATATGGTAAAGGGGCAATAACTTTGTTTAAAGTTTTTTTTTTTAATCTTGAAGAAATTGGACTCCCTATTTATTCTGTTTTTAAATTTCTCCCTCTCATCCAATTGCTATAACAAACTAAAGCTAAAATCACAACTAGTGAAAAAGGGAAAAAAAGTTTCTTTTTAAAAAAAATGAGTGAGTTTTAAGGTCAAAAATATGTTCCCCTCCTTATTAAAATCTAAACCATTAATATATGTAAGTTGGTTCTTTAAGTTCTTCTTGAGAATATGAATGTATTCATGATGTTTCAAGTTGTAAAGCAAGTAGGCAGCAGCAGGTAAAATTCTCATTGTACAAAGGAAGTAGCTGAAGCCCCACACAGTGATGATTTTAGAATGTGCCTTTTCAGATATGCTTTTGGGCTTAGAAGAGCATTGGGAGATTTTTTCCTCTTCAAAAATCCTAGGTTTCGCAGGCCACACTTGCATATTAACAAGTGTTACAAATCAAATTTTGCTATTGCTCCATTCTCAGTTGTGTGGAAATTCCCAAACAATTCTGGAAGAAAGATCCCAATAGTGCAGACAAGCTTTGTAGTGGCCACTGAAGGTGGCCCTGCTGATGCTTGGCCTGCAAATATCTGTGCTGAGGTCAAAGGTGCCCAGGACAGAGAGTCCATGTGTCTGTCTACACTCCTGGCACTGCCCCATCTCTGTTGAGACTGCTCACCCCAGTACCCTCTGCTCCTGAAATCCGTGGAGAGCCCAGTGGGAAAGCCTCATCTTGTTTTTTTCTCACCCTCTAATAGTAATCAACTCATGAATGTCACTAGGAGGCTGAGGGGACAGTCAGAGGAACAGCACCAAGCTGTTGCGTGAGTCACTCTTCTAATCCATGAACCATGCTTGTCAACTTCTCCACTAGAATTAGTGTCTTCCCAGGAGGGTCCAAATAAGCCAGAATCTGGGCTGCATGCAGTTTAGGCTTAAGTCACGATCCCTATACTCTTCTAAAACTGCAGACAAACCCCTGGATTCACAAAGAATCCATATTCCAGTTGGTCAAGAGTCCTCCAAAGTAAAATTTAAGAGGAAAGTCATCTGATTAGAATGGCTATGCTTTGTACTGCTAATGACTGCAGTTTGCCCGGCCATATCTGTGTCTTAAGAGAGGAATCTTGGTAGCCCAGATGAATCTATAATTGCTAGATTTTAAAGAAATGAGGAGATTTTTTAGATGGTTGGAGAGAGATTGGGTATTTAATCTTAATTTACATCAGTTAGGTAGTAACATACTTTGATTATCAGCAAGATCAAGTCAAATAGCGAAGAAGTACTTTTATTCATTCTTTACATTTTTTGAGGCTATGTAGTATATTATTTACCTGACCTGTAGATCAGAAGCACTGATTCTGAAACAGTGACAAAATGTATAACAATGTTTGTGTTCAGCCTTCTTATTTCAAAGTGTCTCAGTTGGTTGTATAACAGGATGAGTTACTAATATAGCATTTATCTCTTTGCAACACCATGGATTTACTCATTCCATTAGCCTTATGTTTGAGATGTTGAGATGTATAAAGAGTTCCTGGCACATAGTGGGAGCTGAAAACATATTAGTTAATTGAATGAGTGAATACAAGTGGCTGTTTGTGACAATGCCCAGGCATTAAAGGAACAGTAGGTTCAGTAAAGAAAACAGTTCTATTTCTTGTTGGCAAAACATGACCACTACTCAGAGATGATGTAGAAGGACGTGTTTCTTCATCTCTTCTTACTTGGGACTTGCTTCCCGTCTTGATAGAGATCCTTTCACAGATGGACTTTTGTTTGGCAAGTAGTAAGTCTACTTCTGTTTCTCATGTTCAGTAATGCTACCTATCTCTCATATATTTGGTTCAAGGGCAGATCTCATCAGTCAAAATATAGGTTTTTCAAATAGGTGTTTCAAGCGGGGAGGGAAAAGCATTGGACTCAGGCCATTCTCCAATGGTTCCTTAAAAAATGCCCTTTGAATTCTGTGAGGTGTGAGGCGATTTGCACTCTTATTTGATTAGAATTTCTTCTAATGCACATGTGTTTCATTAGCTGGGAGTAACCAAGTTGTTATGTTAACGGGTTTCTGCTTAGTATTAAACATATAAAAAACCTTTGGTGGCGCCTGTAGAAGTTGAGATAGATTTGCTGTGGAGGCTGAATGCGGTCTGACTTAGTGTTGAGGACTTCTCTGACTAAGGTTATGTCTAAATATTTCATAGCTATCAATTGTCTGGATTCCTTGATGGTTAGATCTAAGTACTGTAAGCCACACAGTCCAGGCCTGTCCAGAGCAGGAGAGGAAGGCTTACCTCTGCCCCTAGTGCAGAAAGCCCACTAATAAGGACAGGAAATTCATCAGAGCTGAATGAGGCCATTTTAGGAGACCCAGACTCGATTTGTTCATCACCACCTTCCTGCTGAGTTTCTGACACTTGACTGGTCCAGTCTCATAGGGTGACTGACACAAGGTTACTATGTATTCAGATATCTGTTTAACCTTGGGTATGGAATCTCATCATAATAACTCTTTACATTCTGGGGACCTTCACAATTGAAAGAGCATTTTGATCTTTACATCAAAAATAATAGCAGAGCAGTTATGTAGAATGCATGCTGGGCATTATTCTAGGAGTGTAATAACTTGTTTCCCCCATATAACTATCCACTGAACACGCAAGCTAGACATAATGGATTATTCCCATTTGTAGACAAGGATATGAGGCAAAGAGGCATTAAGTAACTTGTCTAAGGTTCTGGCTTTATGAGCCTGAACAACGAGGATGAAGTGACAGTGCCTGGATCATAGTAGATAAATATTTGTTGCTGAATGGGGGAGACAGTGGGCGATAGGACACTAAGGTATAGTACAATGACATATCACTGTATTTAAGAGGAGCCCAGTTCTCCTGACTTATTTTAAAAGCATTTAAGTTCATTCTAGCAGTCTCCTACCATCTTTGCTTTCTCTGCTGCCTACCCATACATCTGTGGCACCCCAGGCTCTGGCTATACCTCATGTTCTTGGACTCTTGGCTCTTCATCCCAGCCAGGAAACCTGCCTACACATATCCCAGGCCCAGGCCATCCCAGCTGGTAGTGAACACTTGGAATTGATCAGACCGGGTGTTTTCCTTTGGTCTGTGCCTAGAATCACTTTGGCCATCCTACTCTGACCCTATCCTTAAATGAGCCTGAACCTGTGGGTGCCTCCTGCACTTTCCTGGACTGCTTGCAACACTATGACACTTCGGGCACACTCCTTAGGGCAAATGGAGAGAGGTGACCTTGCTTTACATTCCCCCTGATTGGACCTGTAGGCCTATTCCTGAGGAGTAAAAAGAGCATATCCTGCATCAATGTGATGTTGTAGTCAAGAGTGTAGACTCTGAGTCAGACCATCTAGGCATGACTCCCCTGTTGCTGCGATTTACCAACTCCTTAATCTTGGACAAATCTCTTAAACCCTGTTGGCTTCAGTTTCTTCATCTGTAAAAGCTGACAGCAATAGAACCAAGACTATTATGTGGACTAAGTGAGTTACTACATAAAGCACTTACACTGTTCCTGGAACATAGTTAAGTTCTGGATTAACATGAGCTGTTATAATGGATAATTGGAAAGTACAGAAGAAATCATTAATTTAAAAAAATTTGGGGCTTCCCTGGTGGCGCAGTGGTTGAGAGTCCGCCTGCCGATGCAGGGGACATGGGTTCGTGCCCCGGTCTGGGAAGATCCCACGTGCCGTGGAGCGGCTGGGCCCGTGAGCCATGGCCGCTGAGCCTGTGCGTCCGGAGCCTGTGCTCCACAACGGGAGAGGCCATAACAGTGAGAGGCCCGCGTACCACAAAAAAAAAAAAAAAAAAAAAAAAAAAATTTGGATTTTTAAATTCTGGGTACTTCTGAAATGTAATCAGGGTCTACCAACTGGTGGAAGAACTTTCCCTTGCCTTTATTTCTCAAATTCCAGCTCCCACTAGTTATGAAATAGGCAATAGATAAAAATTCTCAAGAGTTCTTTTTTGGCTGGCTTTGATAGGAAGGAACAAATGTAAGAAATGCCACTGCAAAAGCAAAGTGCTTATCTGTTTCTAAAAAAAAAGTCTATAGATTCTTCTTCAACTGCCAATTTTGATCCTAGTTTTATGCAGTGAAAAGCTTTCCAGCACTTTCCTGGCATTGATACCAAAACCCAACATCTTAAGGTGAATCAGATAAAAAGCGAGCCTTCACTAGCAGAGAAAAATGAAATATTTACAAGATAATTTTAATACTTTTAATCTCATCAAAATGAGGTTGTCTCATTTATTGGGGTTATACAAATAATTGCCTTAACTAAAAAGAAATAAACTGTCATTTTGGAAGAATGAATGATGATGCAATGTCAAAATTCATTTCTAAATGTCAGACAAATGGAAAATAAACAAGTTGTTTTAGAAAAGTTGTCTAATGACAAAATAATTTTTTTTACATTTTAAGGAGCAGACAGCCATGCATAAATATTCAGTTTTTCCATAATAATTGTCTTGTAACATTGAGAAAGTTACTTAATCTCCCAGTGCTGTATTTTCTTATGTATAGAATGATAATAATGATAATAGTACCTAACATCTAGGGACACAGGAATGTTTTGAGGATAAAATGGGATAATGCAGGAAAAGATTTTAGTAGAATAGTTGGCTAGAAAATGCTCAGTATTTATCAATATTCTTAACTTTGTGAATATGTAGATAACTTTTAAAGTATTTCATAGGTATGTCTAAAAAGGAGAAATAGAATCATTGTGTTCATCTAAGCCAGCTGGAGTGTTTGTACTTTGATCAAAGGAAATTGCCATAATAGTCACCACTGGAAGCAAGCAAAGAAAAAAAAAAAAAAAGAAATCTGCCCCCATCATAACCATGCTTTCAACAGTTCTTTAAACAGTTCCATTAGAATGTAAGTACCACGATGGCAGAGATTTTTGTCTGATTTGTTCACAGCTATATTCCCAGTGCCTAGAGGATTATTGTGCATAGTAGGTGCTCAATATATATTTGTTCAAAGAATAACTCTGAATGCACACGGCCCAGGAAGTTCTCCTAGACCCGTAGCTTCTCATAGCGCGTCGCAAAGATCTTGACGCAAGCCTTGTAATTTCAGCATGTGCACGTGCACATGCTTTCCTAGCTGCCACAATCAGAAACTAGAACTGTTTTCCAGCATCTGTTTATATTCCATCTTTAATGTCTTCGAATTTGCTAACAATGACTTATTTTAGACAGTTCCTCACTGAGATGGCGGCTATACCTCCTATTCTGGAGTAGGCTGACCTGATAGAATGAGATTTGCTCATGACATTGAGGAACCATTGACTACCACCGTCAGCAAAACAGCAACTTATTCAGAAGCAAGAATTTATCCCGAACCACTGTTGCATAGTGTTGGGTCAGCTGTTGGGAAGTACAGTCTCTATTTCTAAAACATGTAATAATGAGGAAGACATAGCTAAGTATTTGTACTATTTTAAAGTGTGTCTAATACTATTATAAAGTGTGTCTAATACTGTGTTTAGCATTAAGGAGAGCTGTCCAAGTTGCTGTCTTTCCAAAAAGAGTTTGCATTATACTGAGTATAAATGTTCATCAGAAATGAAACATCGTATAGTAAGTAGTTCAATACTTAACAGAGTTTAAATTACCTAGTACAGACTAAACATCTCAAAGAAGGAGAATTTATTATGGGCTGAAGTGATTGTGAAAAAAATATCACCAAGGAAACAGGGAATTGAGTTAGTTTTTCCACGATGGTGGTAGAGGGAAAAAATGGGAGAAAAATTAGAAGGTGGATAAATTAATTACTTTTTTTGGTGAAGCAGAGAGTGGGCAGACTCAAAGCATAGAACAAAGAGTTGATTTTGTGTGGTATTGAGGGAAATATTGACTGGATAAGGACTTGTTTTTCAGAATGAGGACATTAGGCAGTATTCTGAATTTTTAAATTTTTTTTTTTTTTTGCTGATGAGTGTCCTGGTTGTCATGCCTTCGACTCTTTGGTCCTGAAGGTTTTGCTGGAGAAAGCAACTCATCCCTGGCCACCAACACCCCTACCCAACAGGCAGCATAACCTACACCCTCCCCCAGGATCCTGAATTCTTAATGCAGTGACATCTTTGCAGGATTTCCTAGGAATTGGAGCTAGGAGGTTTTGTAATTTACATAAATTTATGCTTTTAATTATATGTCAAGACCTTATTTTAAAATATTATATGGTCTTCTACCTGAGGAGCCTTTTTTAATTCTGTGGAAACGTCTAGACTCCATTTTTACTGGAGGCCCTATAGCTTGGTGAAGAGCTAAGTACAGATCAGAGGCCAACTTGAGTGGTTTGCTTCAAAGTTCCTAACCATGTACTGCTAGGTTTTCTAAGGCTGGAGGTGGCTCATAACCAGGGGGTAGCCCCACACCCATCTTAGAGCAGCAGTGTCACCTGGAGAAAGAGACTTATCCAAGAGGACAGATTCAGGGAACTGGCTCATGACCACATAACACTTAGAGAGAGAGGAAACTAAATGGGAATGAAAGTTATTCTTCTCACAGAAGACCTCACTTTATTCTATGACAGCTCCATTCTCTACCATTAAGGGCATCATTTTGTCCCTAACTCATGTTAGAAGGACTCCTTCTTGGGAGTGCAATAATAATGGATAATGGGCAGCTACTGTGATATTTTCAATAGGGGAATTATACAGGGAGTGCAGTGGTGTTAAGATTGGTTTTACCTAGCCCAGAAAGCCTGGACCAGGCAATGGAGAGAAAGGAATAAATTCAATAAATATTTCTAAGCAACAATTTATATGACATAATGACTTGTCTAAGTAACAAAAAAAGTATTAAAGCTGTTTCCAACACTGTTAACCTGGGAGAGAACAAGAATTTATGGTGCCATATGTGAAAGAGAACTTCCTTTTTCTGGTAGGGGTGTGAACTGCTTTTGAGACATTCAAAAGTCTTATGAGCATTTGGAAATATGGGTGTTGACTTCAAATTAGAGTAGTGGACCCCAGGTCTGATTCTTCTTCCAAGAAAAGCAAAAAGTACAGATTATTAGGCCTCTCCCCAGACCTACTAAAGTCTGGTTGACATGTTCCTATGAATCTAAATTTTTAAAGACTTTTCAGGAGAAGAAACACATTTTCCTTATGGAATAACTGCAAATAATAGAGGTGGATACTCCCCCCTCTAAGAGGTAGAGCTTAATTCCTTGACCTTGTTGAGTGTAGGCTGGATTTGGTGACTTGCTTCCAGAGAATAGAGTATGAAAAGGAAAAAAAAAAAATCTTACAGTGCAAAAATCTGGTGAACACTACCTTAACCAAGTGGTCAGGGTAAATGTCATCAAAGATGCCAAATTCCTAAGAGTTTTGACACATAAAAAGGACATTAATGAAAAATCGATGAAGTCAGAATGTAGTCTTGAGTTTAATCAATAGTAATCTACCAATGCTGGTTCTTAATTTTGATAAATGTACCACAGTAGTGAAAGATGATAATATTAGAGGAAATGAAAGTGGGTGAGGGGTGTATAGGAATGCTGTGTACTTTGCAACTTTTTTGTAAATCTAAAATTATTACAAAATTAAAAAAAAATATTACACAAAAGGCTCTACAGGAAATTTTAATGGCCAGCCAGTTTGGACAATCATCTGGTTAGATAATAGGGCTGAAAATATAAATGAATCATTTAGCTGATTATAATTTCAGGCTCTAGCACAGTGCCTAGCACACAGTAAACCCTCAGTACATATTTCTTCCAACACTAAGTCTATGGGTATTTTGTGAGATCAAATGGCATTATAAAAAAGAAGACCAAGGCGACATCATAGATAGAAAGTAGAATGGTGGTTGCCAGGGATTGGGGGAGCAGGAAATGGGGAGTTAGTGGGTATAGAGTTTCAGTTTTGTGAGATAAAAAGAATTCTGGAGATCAGGTGGTTATGGTTGTACAACAATATAAATGTACTTAATATCATTGAATGGTATATTTAAAAATGGTTAAGATAGTAAGTTTTATGTTGTATATATTTTACCACAATAAAAATGATCAGAAGAAAAAGAGGACTGAAAGTAGAGTGTTGATGGCACCCATATATGGTGTAGGAATTAGAAAAGTAACTGGCAGAGTTAAGTGAAAAGGGAAGGATAAGTCAAGAAGCCAAGAGGAGGGTGAGTTTTAGATGGAAGATTTCGGAAGATCAACCATATCAAATACTGCAGAGATGGACGAGGCTGAGGCTCAGGAGGAGGTCACTGGTGAGTGAGCTCTGCGGAAATCATTGATGCTCTGGAAAGACAGGAGACAGGAGATTGATGGGGAAGCCAAAGACACACACACACACGCATACACACACACACACACACACACACAACTGAAAGGATAGAAGGATAGAGGTCAGGGTGGTGGGTAGAAAGAGAAAGTTTTGGTTATGAGAGTTAATTTCAAATAGTTGAAAAGTTGACCCAACAAAGGTTTCCTCTGTGTAGTTCAGAGTATACAACTTGGATTAATGAACTAACATTCCTGGAAGACAGCTCTCACATTAATTTAGGAAATTTTCTCCCAAGTAGAGCTCTGAAAAAATGGAATCAGCTGCCTTGGGATGTGGTAATCTTCCCATGCCTGGCATGTCTGTGGTCTGGATTGCATTCATGGGAAGCTGTGTAGAGGTGATTCCTAGGTGAGGTAGGAGTTGGACCAAATGACCACCAAAGGTTCTTATGACTCCATGAATTATAGATGCGACTATAATGTTACTTCACTTTGGGGGTACTTTGGAGGTTGGTACTGTCAGCTGACTTCTCTGGTACTGTCAGCAAGGAGAAGATGCAGGACAGATGGAGACCTGGGGAGCTAATGGTAAAGAATTTTTAAAAAGAAAATCACTTGAGTGACTTCACTCCCACCTGGCCCAAACTGTATTCCACCATGTCTTTTCCTGAATAGAAATATCAAGGTTAACATCACCAATAATGCCATGTAGATATCATGTACCCCTCATATGATGTGATGAGAGGACATCTTGGGACATAGTATCAATCCCTTGCCTCAGGCTCAGTTTTTGCCTTAAAGACGCTGCACTCTTTATATTTTACCATCTATTAAGATAATAATTATGACCTGGGATCCTGTTGTGATGGGGAAAAACCCTAGCATAACTATAATTGATAAATTATATTGACAAAAGTTTCAAATGTTATTATTTCAGGAGACAAATTTCTAACATTGCAAATTTCTAACATCCTATGATAGGAAACTTCTGTGAGAAGATTCTCTACTTGTTTTTAGATAAATGATAATTATCCTGTCATAGAGGGTAAGAAGAACAAAATGTGATGTATATGCCAGGTGAAACGATACACTTTCCATTTGCCTTCGCAGAAGGGTAGCAAAAGAAATGCACCCCGTTCTTTCTTAACGATTTCTACCCAACAGCATTCACCACTATTAAATACTTCTTTATTTCTGGATTAGTCAGCTGCTTTATTCAGGATGTGGTGAACAGACATTGAAGTTTCAACTGGAAACATGGTGTGACTATTTCTTAATGAGTCATTTTCATAGGTCACACAAGAAAATCAATTGAATTATTTCACAGTCACACCACACACATCAAGAAGGTCCTTGTTTATAGATACTTCTCTGTATAATTCTTCACTCCAGCTGGACATCTTTACTCATTGTCCCCCAAAACACACTCAGCTCATTTCTACGTCATTGCCTTCGGTCCAGTTTAGTTTCCAACTTCTTTTGTGAAAGTTTTCCCTATAATTTCTTCAGCTTAACATTGCCTCTTTTTGGAATTCTATTAGAATTTATTTTCTTTATAACTGGCAATTATACTGTCTGATATTGATTGATGGATTGATTGATGTTTCTGGTCTCTGCAAATGGTTTGATCAATAAAGATAATAATGGGTTAAAGTTAAGTTGGCTTGAGTTATCCTAACTCATTTTAAGGGCTTAAATTCTGGGGCTTTTTCAGGTTGGGAGAGCATCTACTCTGACACCCTATGCTCTTTTCTTTACCATTATTAAAGTTTGATGACTGTTTCCTCATGGGTCAGAGGCTGTGTTATCGCTGGATCCAGAAGCCAACTCCACTATTCCTCCTCACTTTGCACTCAGATAATCCTCCTTGATAACAAATTGTTCTTTTTCCATGGTTCCTTTTGCCTCCTCTCTATGAACTATTATGGAAATTCAGTGATCCCAGAGCTTTTCATTGAAAGCGCTACAATGTCTGACTGTCTGGTCCGGCCTTATCATAAAGGGATAGAATTCAAAACGTCAAGTTTTGACAACTGATGATTTCTAAGAAACTAGCTCTAGGTTGCTATAGGGTTCCCATTCAATTTAGTCATTGTCACAGATTTAATAACGGTCATGGCAAAAATAAAATGGTTGATTTACTGGCAAAGGCATTATCGTGGTGTTGACAACTTTCAGATATATGAGTTAGTTTATGTATGACAGGTTGTTAAATTACTTCCCTCTCTGGGCTTTAAAAATATAAGAGTGTGGAGTTCTTTTATGAGTTAAAAAATGTTATCCATCATTCTAAGCCCTTCTTAAACACCAAGATATTGTTTCTACCATTTGGAATAGAATTTTTTTTTTTTTTTGGAGGAGGAAGGAGGTCATATTCTATTCTCCTGATTTTGAATGGACATAAACTATTTGTGAAGACTCTCTTATTTTTTCTCTACCCTTGTCTTGGCCTCCCCTCCTGGCTCTGAAAATCTGGAAGCCTGTCTTTCAGTTTTATAGAATAGGCAGCCCTCCAGGTGGTGTGATTTGAGAGACCTTAGAAAAATCCCTCCTTGTCCTGGAACAAGACTCCCCCAAGGTGTCCTGATGCCCCAAATCCTCACTGTACTGAGACACAAAATTGTGCACTTCTTAAGGGCCTTTCAACTACCTCCCTTGTCCCTTGATCAGCTCTCCACTCATACCAGCTTGCCCATCTTTTGGGACTTCAAGGCCATGTCCCAGGGCATGTGTTCTGGCTTCTCACTCACCAAGGGACCAGATATTGGGGGAGGCAGCACCCAGTGGGGAAAATTTTGTCCAAAAGAAAACGGGTGATGGAAGTGATTGGGGCAGAGAAATTCCTCCTTCATTCTTTCTTCTGTGAGCTACTTCAAGACGCAGTTCCTTTCTGAACCTTTTACATGGCCCTTTGATGAGTGAATGTGTCACTCATTTCGGTGTCTTTGTGGCTCACTCTGGAGCTGCACCCAGCAGGATGGGTACACACATTGCATTGCTTTGCCTCCTTCTCTGCTTGCTTCCCTTTTTCTCATTCTCATGGCCCAGAGCTTGTACCTCCCCAATAAAGTGATAACCCCTTAATCTGTGTCTCAGGCTCTGCTTTCCAGAGGCACTTGATTCTAGAGTATTTCTGTTGAGTTAAACAATTTCTCTCCTTGCAAGTCTGCTTTGAAAGTAAATACTTTTAGAAAGGGAAATCTATGAAGAAATTATGTTCTATTAGGGGAAATGTTAAAGCAGTAGGAGGATACTGGTTTATAGGAGGGGAAAAGACAACAACAAAAAAAGACAGAAAAGGAGTTAAAAAAAGATGAAGGAGAACATCAATGTCAAACTTAATCTATTTCATACTTCTTTACTCAGCCACCCATAAGCTCAATGTTAAACAGCATTTCCACCCCTTAATATATTTTTTCAACTCCATTTTAGACATGTCCTCTTTTTGGACATAGAAAATACTTTTTGCGTATAGTATGCATACTCAAGATTCTGTTTTTCTTTTTGACAATAAAGATACATTGGGAAATTCCCCAGATGCTTTTAGTTTTTACTCCTAATGTTGATTTAAATTTTAAAATTTTGTTAACTTTATTTTTCAGAAATTAAAATTAGATTTCTAATCAAATATAATCCATGTGACTGTTAAATAGTATCATCTAAGATCTGACTTTATCTGTTATATTTGTATCACTGAATCACTTAACTAACCAACTGAATCAGTAACTCCCATCTAACATAAACAGCATGCTGAGTACTGGCAGAACTGTGCTGAAAATACAAAGAACCATACATGCAGAAGATGACATATTAATCAGTTGAGGTGCATTAATGTCAAATATCTTTTTAAAAACACTGGAAAAAAGCAGCATGTGGAAAGACAGATTTTCCTCATTGAACACATATGTATAAGTGCGCTATAGAAGTATAATATGTATGTGTATTTATCTTTTGTAGTTTGTTTCATAAGCATATTTTATACACAAGTCAAATCATACCATAAATGTAGAAATTTGTCAATATTCATTAATGAGAGTTGAGAATCTATATTTTACTGAGTAATAAGAATTCTTTTTTACTTCTGTTCTCTTAGAGCTGCTATTTTATTGAGTGCCTATCTTGTGCCAGGCATTACTGGGGTTAATAATTCATAATTTACTTTTTGCACTTTCTTTAAACAGATAGTTAAATCGTTACCATGTAAGTTATATATTGTGGGCCTCAGTTTACAGATGAGGACCCTGAAGTTCAATGCTGAGTAACTTAATCTTATCACAAAGCTGGTGATTAAAAGGTACATTCAGGATTCAAGTACAGCTCCATTTGACTTCAAATATCTTTTTCCTATTAATCTATACTGCTTCCCTCTAATATAAATGAAATATCAGAGATCTGACTGTGAAATAGTCTTCTAATTTCTGCTTATATTCATAAATTGACACATTCTCTGTTGATTTACAGTTGAATTGTCTAATGGGACATGGAGTGTGGTTTGATTCCTAAAATAAGATTGATGTGATGTCATAGGAACTCACTGGATTTAGTAAACACAAGTAGAAGTTAGGGTATCTAAGAAGATATCCTAAGTTATCAGAATATAATGTATGGACATCTTGTGATAATGTTATGTTTATTTAAAAATATGAAATGTACTTGGCTCTAAAAATGGAAAGTTCAGCTCAGAGATGAGACAAATACAACGTATATGACTGTTTAGGTTGGTCACATTTGATCTTTTTAAGTAGTTGACCCAGCTGGTGTATGACTTACCTCAGCGTTAGCAGTAACTTTGAGAGAGTGGGTCATGCTCCTTGTCAAGCTGTGTCTCTTTGAATGCTTGTATTGTTCCCAATGACTTCATTCTCCATGATGGCTGATGGGGATAATACTTTTAATACATTCTGTAATTTTTAATTTGAGAATCTCAAAGTGCATAAAAGTAAATGGAGCTTTGACTCACTAAAGTAGAATTGGGTTTCTTTTCCTTTTTGTCTTTAATTTTATGAGTGGAGTTGGTATTTAAAAACCAACCCCAGAGAATATGGGGACATGTGTGTGCATATGGCTGATTCGCTTTGTGGTGCAACAGAAACTAACACAGTATTGTGAAGCAATTTTACTCCAATACAGGTCTATTAAAAAAATAGTAATATATAATAAAATAAAATAAAATAAAATGTTCCACTAAAAAATAAAATAAAAACCAACCCCAGAAATAGGAACTCAATATCCAGTCACTTAGCAAATGCAGCTAATCTAACATTATTTTGTTTTATTTTGTTTTTATTGCTTGAATGCATCTGAGAATTCTGCAGGTCATGTGCAGCAGGGAGGCATGGATAATAGGTGGAATGAAAGAATAAGAAAACAAAGAGATTGTGAAATATTTGGATGACAGGTAAAATTTAACACAATAACATTTAAAATGGACAAGTACAAAATCATTTCTCAGGTTAAAATTAAAATGAAACAAAACAGAGCAAAAACAAAAAGAACAAAAAAGCCATCAATACACTGCTTTCCGACAGTATAAGTGCTTTAAGAGCTTCTTTTTATTCTAAGCAGAATAAAACCCCTGTATTTAATGGAATAGTTAAAAAGGGCTGATATGTTATGGAGCTGCATTATCAGGAATATGGTGCCCACAATGTGAGAGCTGAGAGCCCCGCTCTATTCCGTCATTGCCAAACCATGTAAAATGGCACTGTATTTAAACCTTGTTTTTAAGGAGGATGTCAAGGCTTATGAGAGGTCTTGATGATGTCAGGTAAAATATGGTTGGAGGAACCAGCATGTTTAGCCTGAGGAAGAGAAATCCTTTCTGGAAGACTTGATCTCTGACTTAAAATATACGAGGATCAGTCACAAGAAAGAGAGATTAGATTTATTCTAGGTGATTCCAATGAGCAGAGTAAAATTATGGGAAGGCAAAAACTAGTTCAACATAAAGAAGCATTTATAGAGCTTTAGAAATAGGTGCTTAATTTTTTTTGAATGAATGATTGTGAGTGAAAGAATGGATGAATGGTCTCATTGAAATGTGATGCCTTAGAAGGGAGTGAAGTCTCTGTGCTGAAATTTTAAAGGTGAACTCTCCCAGGGGATGTTTTTAGGGGAGCTGAGGGTTGGTAGGAGATTTGAATACCTCTAAGGTTCTTAGTAATTCTGAAATTTAATATAATTTGTGACTCTTTTGAATGAAGATCTTATGTTTTCCATATCTAAGTTTGGAGAGAATTGCAATGGTTCTCAACCAATGTAATTTCTCCCCCAAGGAAGCATTTGCCAAGGTCTAGGGACAGTTTTGATTGTGACATCTCAGTGGTAGGTGGAGGAAGGGAGGGGGATGCTACTGGCATTTTGTGGGTAAAAGCCAGGGATACTGCTAGTCATAGTACAATGCACAGCATCCCACAGCAAAGAATTATCCAGTCCAAATGCCAGTAATGTGGAAGTTGAGAAACACATTAGATGTTTCCCACTCATTTTAACCAGAACTTGGATTTCCTTGAGCAATGAGGTCAGATGTATTGAATATAAACTACATTTAAGCTCTTATTTTCCAAAGACTTTCCATTCACTCAAAATAGAGTTATACTTGCCAGAATTACTAACTTTGACTGCAAAGAACTTCATCGCAATTGCAGAAGTGGCCCTGCCTTTTGGGCTAAATTTTCCAACGTCTCTGCTCTGTCGTTAATTCATCCTTTGCCTCTCTCCTGTACCTGTGGCATCTTCCTGTCAATGATCTTTCATAATAAAACAAAAGCAAAATAACTCTCTTTTTTTCTGTACATATTGACTAATCTTAACCCCCCTCCCTTTCTCAGTTCAACATCTGTGAAGAGTAATCTCCAATTATTTGCACAGCTTTCATGCCATTACTATTTCTTTAGCAAGATATTGCTAGTGCTTTTTGGTTGTCAAATCTACTGTATATATTTCAGTTCTTATCTTTAATTCTCCATCAGTTTTTATACAGTCGACCAAATGCTTCTAGAAAACCTCTCTTCTTAGTTGTGTGGCTCTTCTTGATCCCTTGAAGACTCTTCTCTTTCTGCCCCTCTATTACACTGATTTTTTCAGTATTCTATCCATAATCAGCTTTCTCTTTTCACATGGCTCTTTCTAACAGATCAATATGTGTGGCATTAAATACCAGTTTATTTCTCATAACTCCTAAATGTAGAACCCGTAGCTATGACTTCACTCCACAGCTTCAGATCTAATATCCATTTACTGTCTCTAAATGAGACACAGTCATCTCAAATTCAGAGTGTCTAAAACTGAATTTTTTTCCATGCCTGTCTTAGTCAGTTTGGGCTGCTATAATAAAATAACATAGACTGGGTGGCTTGTAAACAACAAACATTTATTTTTCACAGTTCTGGAGGCTGATAAGTTCCAGATGAAGGCTCTAGTAGATTCAATGTCTGGTGAGAGCCTGCTTCCTGGTTCACAGACAGCCGTCTTTCTGCTGTGTCCTCACATGGCAGAAGGGGCAAGGGAGCTCTGTGAGGTGTCTTCCGGATGCGCAGGCCCAGCGGCCATGGCTCATGGGCCCAGCCGCTCCACGGCATGTGGGACCTTCTCGGACGGGGGCACGAACCCGTGTCCCCTGCATCGGCAGGCGGACTCTCAACCACTGTGCCATCAGGGAAGTCCAAGTGAGGTGTCTTTTACAAGGGTTCTGATCCCATACACGAGGTCTCCACCCTCACAACCTAATCACCTCCCAAAGGCCCGTCACATCCCATTAGGGATTAGGTTTCAACAAGAAATTCAGTCTACACTAATCCTCAACTTGTTTGTCTTCTTGTATACCTTATATTTGTGATTGGTACCACAACCCAGACATTCACTCTAGTTACAAATTCTGGAGTCATCCTAGACTCCCTTTTCCTTATCTCCCACTCTAGCCCATTCGTCACCAAGTCTTTTTTTGTGTGTGTGTTTCACTTTGTGAATATCTCTCGCATTCATTTCTTCTTCTCCATACAGATTTGTGTGTCACCACCTCATTTAGGTATGTCTGAAATCACCTGTATTTGTATTAAAGCAAACTTTTCAAACTGAAAGAAAAGAAGATGATCATGTTGCTTCTCACTTAAAACTTTTCAATGACCCCATTTTAGCGACATAACAGAACTCAAAGTAACTAACATGGCTCTTAGGCCATTTGTGACCAGCCCTCCAGTCTCCTCTTCCATCACAAACCCCAATCACCCTCTAAGCAAACTAGACAAGTTATTCATGCCATGTCTTTTTATAACTTGTCCCTTTTATTTAGAATGCCCTGGTTCATTACAATTTTATTTATCCTTTTCTTAAAAATTAATTCTGTTTTTAATAAAGTAATAAATATACACAAATTTTAAAAAATCAAATAGTACTAAAAAGTTTATAATGATGAATAGCAGATCTTTGTACCTGCCTTTCTGCCTCTTCACCTCCCTAGAATCAACCACTTTTGACTCCTTCAGGTGCCTCTTCTGTGTTTATCTCTGTATTGCTAAACAGTATGCTTATAATGCTATTTCTTGACTTGTCAAGTTTAGACTTTTACCTATTGAGATTCTCTTCTAATTCTAGTATAGTTACTATAGGGTTGATACTCAAAACACTTAATAACTAACACAGCACAGATTATGATTAATCACAACCACTTTCCCCACCTGGTCTGTGTTGGCTAATTACTGGTCCTGATTTCATGACACATTTTGTTAAATTATCAGTATTTACATTATTATTACCATATAAATATTGTCCACTGCTGAAACAAATAATGTACTATAATTATGTCATAGTACATTATAACATAGTTACTTACTTGCTTACACAATTTTCATTTTCTAGAAGTTATTAATTGATGTTTTAAAAAATCATTTATGGGCCTCCCTGGTGGCGCAGTGGTTAAGAGTCCGCCTGCCGATGCAGGGGATACGGGTTCGTGCCCCGGTCTGGGAGGATCCCATATGCCGCGGAGCGGCTGGGCCTGTGAGCCATGGCCGCTGGGCCTGCGCATCCGGAGCCTGTGCTCCGCAACGGGAGAGGCCACAACAGTGAGAGGCCCGCATACCGCAAAAAAAAAAAAATAAATAAATAAAAAATCATTTATTACTCATTAAAAACTCACCATAATTCCCACTTTCTCAGTCAGTCTTTGCTGCCAGGCAGAGTTATTCTCCGCTCTGTGTTCTTCCTGTATTACCTCTTCTGTACTCATCACACTATACCTTATAGATCTGTGTGTCTATCTTCCTTGCCAGAATGTGAGCTCCTTGAGGTTAGTGATAATGTTATCTTTGAACCTTCAGTGTTGTGCACCAGTGCCAAACACAAAATGTTTAATACATATCTGTTGAATTATGGATGGAACAGGAGTGGCCTGTCTCTGAAGCAGCCTTCAATATTGGGTGGACGGTTTTGTGAGCATTTCTCTGATTTCTGAGTCACTCCATACAGATCACTCACTCAAATGCCTGTCAGGGTCTACGCAGTTAAAATAAATGAACGCAGCAAGCCTGATGGGGTCTGTGGCATTTAAAGTGGTCACGTGCTACTAGGCTCTAGCCAGCTGTTGCCATGAAGGTGTTTCAGATCTGTGTTGCCAGACCTACTGCTTTTTTTTTTTTTTTTTTTTTTTTTGCGGTATGCGGGCCTCTCACTGTTGTGGCCTCTCCTGTTGCAGAGCACAGGCTCCAGACACGCAGGCTCAGCGGCCATGGCTCATGGGCCCAGCCGCTCCACGGCATGTGGGATCTTCCCCAACCGGGACACAAACCTGTGTCCCCTGCATCATCAGGCGGACTCTCAACCACTGCACCACCAGGGAAGCCCAAGACCTTCTGCTTTTTAAATAGAAGCAGGAAAATTCAGGCTTGATATGAACTGTCATGATTCAATTTTTAAAAACTATGCAGACTAAGTAAATGGTTCTTCAGGCTCAAGCTCGATTTGGTTCATGAGCACCAGCTGATGAAGATTATTAGGTAGGTGTAGGAGGGACTGTGGACCCTGTCCCAGAGCCTTGAGCTTGGCGTCTGGTTGGCCTGAGAATGTCTCTACCGCAAGGGGTCCTCTGCAGGGGCTCTACCCAGTGGAATTCCTTTGCCAGCTGATGCCAGCATGTGGAGTGAGCCTTAGCAGAAGAGAGCCTGGGCTCAGCCTGCCAGAATGTTCGGAGGGCTGGGCAGGGTTTCAATGGAATCAGAACTTCCTCTGTTAGGTGGAAATAAAGAATGATGTGTTAAATCATAAGTGATAGTGGGAAGGAGCAGAAGAAGACTAAAAATTGTATACTATGTGCCAAGCCCTGTGTGTGCCTTTTCTTATGTTACTCAACTTAGTTTTTACAATAGCCCTGAGGCAGAGATATTGTCATCTTCAGTTTGCAGATGTTGAATCTCTATGAGATTTAGTTTATTTTTCAATTTCCATCATCAGAACAGATCAACTGCAGAATTAATGCCTCTTGAATCTGCCCATGAAGAAAGCCCATGTATGGGATTTTAAAAATGATTTAAACCTGTTTTTTTTTTTTCGGTATGCGGGCCTCTCACTGTTGTGGCCTCTCCCGCTGCGGAGCACAGGCTCCGGATGTGCAGGCTCAGCGGCCATGGCTCACGGGCCCAGCCGCTCTGCGGCATGTGGGATCTTCCCGGACCAGGGCACGAACCCGTGTCCCCTGCATCGGCAGGCAGACTCTCAACCACTGCGCCACCAGGGAAGCCCTAAACCTGTTTTTATAGTAAAAAAGAAGATGGTTAAAATTTTCCACTAGAAACTGATTGTTTAGTTTGTTTGTTTATAGACTGACCTAAGATTGGTCAATCTTTCAACATTTGTTGAATATCCATTGTATTCTGTGTTAGATTCCAGGATTACCAAACTGATTAATATACAATTCTTGTGCTTGAGAAGTCATAAACGATTGTTTCTGTTTTGTTCTAAGTGTGAAAGGAGGGGGCCAGGTATTGGGATAAAAGATAGGAAAAATCTGGAAATTTGGTTGTCAAATTGTTGTTTTTTAAATTTTAAGCTACTCCTTTTTTCTTGTTGCAATAAACAGAATATTCAGGTAGAAAAATAAGAAAGTGCAAATAAAGAAAATTAAGGAAAAAGTCTTCTTCTAACCATTGTGGGCAACTCTCTACCTACTTACTTACCCAACCTTTTTGACTATTTATCTGTATGGATATTTTTATACTTATCACAAACAGACGGAAACACTCAGATCTCACTAGATCACTATTCTGTAGCCTGCTTCTCTTACTGAGGAATATTTGGAAATGTTTGAAAATCATTTTCTATGGCTGAATAGCATTTTATTGCATGGAAGTATTCCATATATTTAATCAATTCTCTATTGTTAGATATTTAGGTAATTTCTAATTTTTTATAACCAATGTCACATGGAGAAATTTTGTAGTGAAATCTTTTTATGTATGTTAAATTATTTCCTTAGGAAAAATTACTAGAAATGAAATTACTGGATTTAAGTACATGTACAATTTTAAGCTTTTAGCTTTTAGCACACATAGTGCTAAATTGTCCTCCAGAAAAGTAATACTAATTTACCCATCCCCAATGGATATGAGTTTCTATTTCTCTTCACTGTTTCCAATGCTAGTTACCACCTCTTTTTTAAAAAAAATTTTTTTTCCTAATTCAATAGAGATAGAAAAGAATTTCTGTTTTGAAAGACTCTTTTTGAAGACCTTTTGGCCTTTGATCTTTCTCGATACTATTGTTCTCTGGTACAATACTATCACTCTGTGTTTTGGTTACTTGGTTGGCTATTTACCTGCCTTAGTAGCTTTGGAGCAGTTTGAGGGTAGAGCATGTCCTATCCACCTGTGTGTTTCTGGGTGCTCGTGGATATTTGTTGAACTGAATTGTACTGGAGGACATGTATAGTTTAGAACCTTAGCTAGATGTATAAATGTCAATACAACCCATGGGCAAGTTACTCTGTTCCTACCAGTTACATAATAATGAAAATTTAGTTGAACATCGATTATGTGCCAGCAGTGTATTAAGTGCTTTGCACACTTACCTGGATGAATCCTCACAATGCTCTGAAGAAGAGATAATAATCATCTCCACTTTGCTGATGAGGAAACTGAGAGGTTATAAAACTTGCCCAATGTGCATGGCTGTAAAGTGGAAAAAGCAGGTTGTGAACTCAGGAAAAGTTAACTACCAAGCCGTCTTATCTCTCCTCCACTGTCCTCCCCTCTCCAACTTCTTATTATAGATATTTAAATATATATTTAAAAGTAGAGAGAACAGCAGAGTGACCCTTGATATACCTACCACCCGGCTTCAACAGTTACCAACATGTGGCCAATCTTGTTTCATCTGTGCCTTTCCCTCACTACCTCACAGCCCTCTTCCCTGGTTGGATTATTTTAAAGCAAATCAGAGATACATTAATTTCCTTAATAAGTATTTAAATACATATCTCTAAGAGATATGGACTCTGTTTTTTATATCCAAACCACAATATCATTATCACACTTGAAACTATAACAATTTCTTAATATTCTCTAATGTCCAGACAATGTCAGATTTCCTTAATTATCTCATAAGTTATTTTTACTGTTGCTTTGTTTGAATCAGGACCCTCGCAAGGACTACACTTTGTATTCTAAGCTGTGCTAACCTCAACACAGTGTTCCTCTCTTCCCCATGCCTTTCTATGAAGCCTGTCCTTGTCAGAGACAGAGGTACTTAGCTGGAGGAATTTGAAATTTTAAAATAATTCCTATGAATTGAATATCTAGTTCGCATCTCCCCAGAAAGAAGCACACTCAACAGTTTATACCTGAAAAACACTGGGTCCGTGTGGCATGGAGAAAATACATTGCTACACAGGTTCATCATCCCTTCTCTCTGGAAATTCATCAGTGTATTTATCCACTGGCTGAGAACTCCCTCTGTTCTTCTGCTTGTAGGATAAGGCTACATCACAACTATGGTCAAGTCTCCTCATTTAAGGGGCCAGGGCTTGTCAGATGTAAGTGATGCTGGCTTGAAAATTCTGTCTCGAGCCCTGAGCTTAAAAAATGAGACACGCTGGCCTGTGTAGCCCTCCCTTGCTGCAGGAGAATGACTTGGAAATGGGAGCCACAGGCTTGTTATTTTCATAAATTGTCAAGACTTTGATAGAAACTTTCACATTGAGCACATTTTCATTGAACAAGTTTTCATGTTTGTTTTGGTTCTGTTTTAAAATTGAAGGTCTAGTGATCCTCCACTGTGTTGTGGCAGATGGGAATTCAACCAGGAGTCCTGAAAATGATGGCCTTCTCTGTGGAGATCATGGAGAAAATTGCCCAGGTAATGCATAACAAGCAAAGCATTTGTTTTTTATCAGCTTTATATTCAACCTCAGAAACTTGACCCCCCTAAATTTTAAGTTGTTGATAATATAGTAATCATAAAACTAGGTAGTTTTTTGAGCACATGTTGATGTACCAGGCTCTGGACTTTATATACAGTAATTCATTCACTCCTTGCAAGAACCCTATGAGCTGGATAATATTTTTTACTTTATTTCAAGGTGAAGCTAGAAAGAATATGTAACTTGCCAAAGGTCACACAGCTGATATATCACAAATCTGGGATTCACGCTCAGGTCTTTCTCATTCTAGTGCTTCCATTCTTCATCATTATACTATTTTGGGCATCGTAGATGTGTGTGTGCTGCAGCCTCTAGCATGTGATGTCTTGGACTAGATTCATAGAAAGCTGGCATATTCTATTCAAATTAAAAAAAATTTCTTTTTCTATTTTATAACTTAAAAGAAGGGAAGAAGGCAACAATTTTAAAGTATACTTTACCTTGGAGATTCCTGAATTAGTATTCTCAAAGTTAGTAGTCTGAGGCAGGGATCAGCCTTAGTAAAGAGTCAGATAATAAGAATTTAGGTTTTGTGGGTCATGCGGTCTTTGTTGCAACTATTCTGCTCTGCCATTGAACTATGAAAGCAGCCATAGACCTATGCAAATGAATGGCCTTGGATGTCTCTAAAACTTTATTTAGAGAAACAGGCTGTGGGCCAGATTTGGCTTTTGGGCCATAGTTGGCTGACTCCTGGTCTAAGGTCTGTCTGTCCTTTATAAATTGCATGGTCTGGTGTTCTACAGGAGTTGTTTCTTATTTTAAAACAAAACAAAACACAACACAGGCCAATTCCAAAAGTAGGGCAGAGTGGAGAAGAACCTCCTGTATTCCCTGGAAACTTCTCTGAGCTGGGAGCATGGTGACGTGGTGTAAGTGCTCCTTTCCTAGCACCCTGGGAATGTTGTAACTGAGCCAGGAACACGCTGAGCAAGTCATCCTGATGTGAGTCATCAGTTCCAGCCCAACCTTCATCTTTTTTTCCCTCCCACTAGTGGGTGGTCTGGAGGGTGCCCACAGTCTTTGGAGTCCATCGCTGTCTTAGGTCATGCTTGTGTGGGTCTTGTCACCCATGTAGTGAGAAGGACAAAGCCAACTTTATGTGTTTGTGTGCTTTTCTTCAGTCTGGTTTCAAATGTCTTAAATGACAGCATTTTCACATTTCCTTTGGAAGATTATTCCATAGTCTGATGATTGACAGTGTTAAAAAATCTTCATCCTCCTCCTAAATGTATTTTTAAATTTTTTATTGTAGTAAAAACATTTAACATGGGATCTGCCCTTTTAACAAAATTTTAAGTGTACAGTACAATATCATTAATTATGGCAACTGATGTTGTATAGTAGATCTCTAGAAATTATTTATCTTACAGAACTGAAACTTTAAGAGGAGAGAGGAGAAGAGATGAGAAAACATTGAGCCTCAATGCATTGCAAAATTTAGAGGTTAGGGGAGCTGAGGTCAAACCAGCAGGGAAGAATGAGCAAAGGAGGTATCACATGCATTCTTTTTCCACATGCACTCTTTTTTTTTTTTTTTTTTTTGTGGTACGTGGGCCTCTCACTGCTGTGGCCTCTCCCGTTGTGGAGCACAGGCTCTGGACGCACAGGCTCAGCAGCCATGGCTCATGGGCCCAGCCGCTCCGCGGCATGTGGGATCTTCCCAGACCGGGGCACAAACCCGTGTCCCCTGCATCGACAGGCCGACTCTCAGCCACTGCACTACCAGGGAAGCCCCCACATGCACTCTTGAAAAACAAAAGGAAATACAATTTTTTCCCTGTCGATTCTTCTTTGTCTCCTAGCCATGAATAATTTTAGATACATGAAATACACTCAAATCTCAACACTGGATTCTTTTTTCTTCCTTTAAAGGGCTGGAATGAAAAGGGCAGCTCTAAGTGAAGGCTCACTCCTGTAAGCTCAGAAATGGTTGGCACAGCCCTTCTGGTTAAAAGACATGCTGATCAGACCTGATTGGCCCCCCGTGTAAGCATATCCTAGTAACCCAGGAGGGTAATAAGTACATCTGTGAGATTTATTTTTCTTTTCCTGGAGAAACAGACCAATTCACATTTTTACAGGAAACTGCATTGAATGTAAGACAAATGGGAATCCTCAATTACAAAAAATTTTCCAATTTTTCACATTTTCAAGAGCATCATGAATTTACATTCCCCTGTCCCACAGAGATAGTTGGCAAGATAAGAAGGAAAATTAACTTAAAAAATATAAAACTTTCTTCCTCCCTTCTTGGCTTAAGAAGGTTGTAAAATGAAGAAACCCTTATTGGGAAGATGCTTAGAATATTAAAGCCTCAGGCTGTACTTCACAGAATAGGAGGAAACGTTTCTCCAGACTCTGCTGTGACCACTTGAACTCTTCTGTGCACTGGTTGTTCCCCCTATTTTTTAGTTCAGATAGCTGTGTGAGAAGATGAATTTATAGGTATTTGTTTTCCTTCCTCTCTCTCCTTGATAACACTTGTGGGACTTCTATCTCAAAATTTAGTATCCCTTTTTAAACCTCTTACACAGAGATTGAATTATGTATCTAACTAAAGGTTTAGAGATACAAGAGGTTATAAACATTGTAATGAGATTTACCAAAAAAGCATTGTCATAGTAATTGTATATTACCCTTAGAATTGATTTCAGAAGAGTTGCTGATATTAATATCATTTGCAAAATCATTAAATAGATTTTTCATGAGCATTATTGGAATAAATAAGGGAAGGTTTTCTGAAAAGTAAATGTAATGTATCAATTGTGAAGAGTTTTAATCACAAAGGCATCAAAAAGCCTGTTTTGGCTTGAGGATAAGAATCATGTACAGAAAGACTAAGGAATCACACTGTTTAATCAAAGCATCCATCAAATTGAGGATAATTCCATATTTAAACTAGGTTATTTGGGTGTCTGCTGTATTCCTCCACTTTAGTTTGGCCCAAGGGAATCCATCACATGTCATCTAATTATTCATATGACCCTAAGAAGATGACCACTTCCTATCTATCTGCCCATACTATCAGTGAAAGCTACTCTTTTTCCTGATCCCTTTTACTAACTCTTAGAATCAAATTTTGACATCACTGATATGCAGTAGCCCTGGTGGTTTCTTATTTAACTGGTTGTAGAATCTTTGAAATACAGTGTCTCATGAAGAGTTTACGATATGTTACCTGTGGTGCCCATCTGCTTATAAGATTGTGTTGCGATCTGGTCCTCTGGTACATGTAATTTTCTCCAGCAATTTTGTGGGACAAACTCACTCTCAGAGGAAGGTTTTGGTTTGAGGAATGTGGATTGGAAAAGAGTAAGGTGGGAGGGAAAAAGATCGGTTAAGTTCCACCACCCCCAGTATCAGGGAAATCTTCACGGGTGTTACATTTTCAAGACCATACCATTTACTTCTCAAAAGAGAAACACAATACATGGGACTAATCATTCTTTTGTCATAAGATTAATTTTTCCTTTTTCTTGGTAAACATCTCTGGAATGGAAGGGTAGATTTTGCCATCCCCTGCCCTATGTCATCAGGTCTAATGATAGTCAGAAAATGTTAGATTTCACAGCTGTTCAATTTTCAGATAATGTGACCTTGATGAATATTAGATGAAAGCAGCTGGAATTTTAGGTGCATTTCAAAAGGGGGAATGCTGATAATCCTTCTCATTACCATGAGAAAGAGAGAGGATCCCATTTGGGTTTTTTTGCGGGGGGGACGCGGTATGTGTGATTAATTTTTCTTCCAGGTTTTAAAGTTCCAGAGAGAAATCATAGGAGATTTTCTGCTTGGTGGCATGGAAGGGTTTTTAAATCCAAATAATGCTGGGAATATTTAAGGGCATGCTTATTTGCAGAGGAGAGAACTCTGTGAGCAATCAAAACAGGGCCTGGCAAACATTTCCCTGGCATGGATTTGTGTTGCTTGGATGAACCATGGCTGATCAAATCACTGCATCCAGCAGCTGCTGGTTAAGGCGCTCTCTGGTATCTTGCTCTGTATGGTGTTTATTAAAAGACTGGCTATGTTTAAAGGGGTGTGACAGCCAGAGGAATTAGTAAAGTTCAGGATACAGAGCCATATGGCTTATATTTAAGGTCAGGTGTGGTTTGCAAAGTACAAAAGACCTTTCTGGAGCAAGGAGATCCGTCAGTAAGTCTTACTGCTTCTTTATGGGAGTATAGTTGATTTACACTGTTGTGTTAGTTTCAATTGTACAGCAAAGTGATTCAGTTATACATATATCTATTCTTTTTCAGATTCTTTTCCCATACAGGTTATTACAGAGTACCCTATGCTATACAGTAGGTCCTTGTTGATTATCTATTCTTAAATTCATCTCCTTGCCCTCCATTTCCCTGCCCCAGGCCTATATCATGTATGTCTGCATGGCTCGGATATGCCTTGGATTCCTCTTTTCCCCCTTGGCATCTTCCTACTTTAATCCATTCTGCACTTTCCTGTCTAATACATTGACAAAATACTTCACAGTTTAGTTTTTACATATTTCATGTAATTTAATCCATAAGAACCTTCTTCAGCTCTCTCCCACCTTGTATTTCAAGGGTAAACACTTCAGCCCACTGACATTTGTGGTTTCTGACTTCCATTCACAGCCATCCTTGGCTGCTCTCCTTCAGGTCTCTTCCATATCCATTAAATCTACCACCCACCTCCTGCATAAGGCTGGCATGTTCCCAACCCCGAGCTTTTCCTCTTGACATTCTCCACAACTCAACTGCTTGCTCACCTCCTCCTAAAAAAGTCTACATTTCCTAGAAATTTTCTTTAATTAGATAAGCCCTCTTTGTACTGGCACAAGATTTCTCTTAGAATTGTCAAGATGTTCAAGATTCTAGAAGCAACTCATTTACCGAGGACTTTATTGTCCCAGGTACTTTGCTAGGAATTTCCACATGTATTTTTTTTTTTTCTTTTTTTGCGGTACTCGGGCCTCTCACTGTTGTGGCCTCTCCCGTTGAGGAGCACAGACTCTGGACGCGCAGGCCCAGCGGCCATGGCTCACGGGCCCAGCCGCTCCACAGCATGCGGGATCTTCCTGGACGGAGGCATGAACCCGTGTCCCCTGCACTGGCAGGCGGACTCTCAACCACTGCACCACCAGGGAAGCCCCACATGTATTTTTTATTTGAGCCTCTCAACAGCTCTTTAAGGTAGATGTTATCATCTTCAATTTCCAGATGATGAAACTGAGGCTCAGACAGCTTAATTAGCTTGCCTGGACACATAGGGCTCATGAAAGGCAGAGCTGAAAATGAAACACTAATTTCCTTCCTCCTAAGCCAGTATTTTTTCCACTGTTTCCATGTTTCCATGGTTACTATGGTCGTTTTTACTGGTTTGTTGCTTTTTATTGACTTAAATTTGTTCTATTGTACCAATGTAGATAGTTAGATAGGATATCCCTTATGTCTTTGATGTTTTCCAATGCCTACTACAGGGCTATGGAAAGAGGAAGTACTTGATGGATGGAAGTTGACCTTCGTTTGATCAATTTATTTGCCAAAATACACAGATCTTTGCCTTTGAGACATTTTGCAGTTACTTCTGGGAGAAATTTCAGTAAGAGTCCCATTGATTGGCATGCATGGGAGCAAATGTCTGGCACGTACAGGCAGTCCCCATGGCTGGTAATCAAGTCACCAACCAAAACCAGGTCAGCCAGTGCCTCAACAACATTCTGTCACCCTCTGAAACTCTGTGACCTGGCATCACAGAAATTTGCTCTGTATAGATCATCCAGAGTCCTTTGCAATTCTCCTCCCTGGTGACCCTGGGAAATTTTTTTATATATGTATATGTATGTATATATACTCATTTCATAATATTAATTAAGAAGTTTAGTAGTCAGTGCTATTTATAAAGGGATTGTGTAATGTCATTGGGTTGCCAAGTGCCATACCTAGCCTAGTGTGAAATGCCCTCTGAAGTGACCACTGTAGGCCTTCTGGTTCCACAGGTGTCTGAGTCCTGCAAGCTGTCGGTCATACCATGACTATGGAAAGGCCAACCCTGGGCTGGAGCTGGCTAGTTAGCAGTTTTCTCTGGGTGTGGGCAGGTGTCTGTTGTGAATCAACACATGGAACAGCTCGTTAGTATTTCTTTACTGTTTCTCTTGACAATCCTTGTTTCTTGAAACTTTCTGCATGTAAAGGACAGAGAAATCGCTCCATATTACACCCCCTGGCCCCCACTTTGAAAAATTAGGCAATTAAGATTCTGAAAGGTAAGACAAGGAAGTCAGTGTAGGAGTGAAATCCTGGATATGAAGCTTACAGTGTTTTCCTCCTTCTGGGCAAGAGAAACCCTCCAGGGGTCAGATGAGAGGGATAATCTCCCATTCAGAGAAGCAGGACTTCTGGGTGCCGCAGGCTGAGAGCAGATGACAGCTACCTGCCTGACAAAGCACCAGACTGGAGTAGGCAGAAGCATGGACTCTGGGACAGGACTGCCTGGGTTTGAGTCCCAGGTCTGCCACATATTAGCTGCATGATCTGGGAAAGTGATTTAGCCTCTTTGAGTTGTGCTTTGCTCATCCATAAATAGCAGTTAGAACAGTGCTTCCCTCACAAGCCTCTTTTGAGTATGAAATGAGTAAATACAGCCCTCCCTCCGAATCTGCGGATTCTGCATTCGCAGATTCACCCAACCACGGATCCCAACTGGGGGATACCGAGGACCGACTGTAAATGCCATTTAATACAAGGGACTTGAGCATCTGCAGATTTTGGTGTCACCCGGGGTCCTGGAACCAATCTCCCTCAGATACAGAGGGATGACTCTCTCTATAAAGCTACAGACCAACATCTGGCACTAAGTGCTGTGTTTAAGTTAAAAAAAAGAAAAAGAAAGGAAAAAACCCTTCTCTCTTTTCAATGCCATCAGCCCCATGTCTCTGACAATCTTCATGGAAAGAAGAGCCTTCTCTCTTATCACAATTATGCTTTACCCTTTAAACAACACTAATGTTTCTGAGAGGTAGTTTGGACAGAAATCTTAGTTAAAATATGAAACGTTCCTGTCACGATCCCCATTAGCCAATCTCTAGGGCTAGTTTCGGGTCACAAAAGTCCGACATATGCCAGTGTGGGGAGAAGGAGAAATGAGAGATTGGAGTATATTCCACAGAAAAACTAGCAACACAGTTAGGAATATGATTCTACTTACAAATGTATATTTAAAGTGAGTTAATTTATTGAATCATTTCTCATTCTTCAGCTACGACCACACAACCAAAGCAAAGAGGCCACTTCTCTCGGTGCCCCAAGCAGTACAAGCATTACTGCATTAAAGGGAGATGTCGCTTCGTGGTGGCCGAGCAGACGCCCTCCTGCGTGTAAGTGAAGCGCTGAGCCGACAAGCAAAGTGGTACAGACTGGTGCCGGTTTGGGGGGGTGACAGGACTGGAAGGTCTGAGCTAATCCAGTCATCTGTCGGGAGGCAGTTCCCCCTGGTCCTGCCCCCTCCCCTCCCTGCACCACTTGTTTAGGGGCCCCGTTGGACAACTACTTATGGAGAAACTGACGCACACTTTCCTGCTGAAATATGAGCGTGCGAGAGTCCAGATCGCCTTCCAGGCAAGGCTGTGTCTTCTGCTGCCTTGCGCAAGCAAAACTGTTTCTGTCCAGGGTTAAGGATGCTTTTCAGCTCAAATAAACTCCCAGGGGTTTATTGCACTCGAATGCAAACACAGTCTTCTGGCATGTGTTAGGTGGTTCATAGTGAATGTAAATATGAAGGAATTTCTGCCAAATTACAAGCTACTTTTGCAGGTGTCAATTAAGTGCATGGAAATCAGTCCTATTTTTAGAGATTCACAAAGCCTGTTTAGTACAGCAGGGAACTGGGAGGAAAGTTCTCTTTCCAACTCTTGGTAGATTGAGTCCAAGTTTAATTTTACTCAGGCACAAACAAATTTTTTGCATATCTTAAATATTTATTTTCTTCTAAAGATGTCTCTGTAAAGTGCTGTCTGAGACCTTACCTCATAGAGGAGCAAGATGATTTCTTAAGTATATTTTTGACCTAAAGTCATAGAATGCTGATGTTCTTCTGTGTAGTTGCCCCAGTATTCTTTTTTTTTTTCACAAGTATCTCAGAACAGTGATTCCAAGCCCTGATATATTGGAACATTGAAGAGTCATGGACTTCTTCAAAGTTTGATTCTAATTAAATTTAATTAAAAAATCCATATACATACATAATACTTCGAGGGGAATAAGAAAAAAAACTAATGTATGGAAATAAGGAAAATGTGCTTGTGCATGTGTTGGGAAAGATAGAGCTGAGTTTTGTTTTTTTATAAATGTATTTATTTATCTTTGTCTGTGTTAGGTCTTTGTTGCTGCGTGTGGGCTTTGTCTAGTTGTGGCGAGCGGGGGCTACTCTTCATTGTGGTGCGCGGGCTTCTCACTGCCATGGCTTCTCTTGTTGCAGAGCACGGGCTCTAGGCATACAGGCTCAGTAGTTGTGGCTCAAAGGCTGTAGAGCACAGGCCCAGTAGTTGTGGTGCAGGGCTTAGTTGCTCCGCGGCATGTGGGATCTTCCCAGACCAGGGCTCGAACCCGTGTCCCCCATTGGCAGGCAGATTCTTAACCACTGCACTACCAGGGAAGTCCAGAAGTTGATTTTTAAAAAAAATTCATTTAATTGCTCACTGACTTGGGAGAATATAATGAATTTTTAAAATATTAATGCCCTTTAACCCAGTACATTTCTTTAACTGGTCCCTATGTCTATAGATGTACAGTTCTTTAATATTGCTGCCTTCTAGAATGAAAACCACAGGGTGTAATCTACCTGCCTGAGATCAATACACACCCTGTCCCCCTCAGTCAGAGGTTAAAACCCATTTTCTCCCTAGCTTCTCTGATCCTGGCTTGACTTTCTAGCCATGTTGTCTCTCATCACATTCCCCAATGTTTTTCCTTAATCCTACATTCCTTTGCATGTTTTTTTTTTTTTTTTTTTTGCGGTACACCGGCCTCTCACTGTTGTGGCCTCTCCCATTGTGGAGCACAGGCTCCGGACGCACAGGCTCAGCAGCCATGGTTCACGGGCCCAACCGCTCCGCTGCATGTGGGATCTTCCCGGACTGGGGCACGAACCCGTGTCCCCTGCATCGGCAGGCGGACTCTTAACCACTGCGCCACCAGGGAAGCCCTGCATGGCTTATTAGACAAGCTCTTCTCATAGTCTGAAAGTTTATTCTTACTGACACTTTAAGGTACAACTCAAACATCAGCTCCTCCTGGACCCTGCGTTGATTTGTGTTTGATGTCCTTCCTCTGTGATTCAGTCACACTTCTATGGAAGCTTTTTTCCCTGGAGCATCACTGTTGATTTCTCTGGACATCCCTTCTGTGGCTGTGGGCTCCTAGAGGCCAGGGATGATGGCTTATTCATTTTCATCTTCCAGTGCTAAGCACAGTGCCTAGAATTTACTAGGTGCGCAAGAAATGTCTGATGAATAAATGAACGAGTGAGTCCCTCTGTCATGGTTCATCTAGTGCTGTGCTAGATGTCAAAACCAAGACCTTAAGCTGAACCAGGAACACCTTCTTAGTGGTGGAATGATACAAAAATCAAGGGGAGGAGGAAGAACACACAAATCAGGACTCAGGTTTTGGAGTAAGACAGACCTAAGTCAAGATTTTGTCTCCGCCAGTTATAAGCAGCATTAACAATGGGTCAGTCACCTTTCCTGAATGTTTTTTTAAAAATAAATTTATTTATTTTATTTACATTTCTTTAGGCCACATTGGGTCTTGTTTCCTGCGTACGGGCTTTCTCTAGTTGCTGCGAGCGGGGGCTACTCTTTGTTGCGGTGTGCGGGTTTCTCATTGCGGTGGCTTCTCTAGTTGCCGAGCATGGGCTCTAGGCGTGGGCTTCAGTAGTTGTGGCATGAGGGCTCAGTAATTGTGGCACGCAGGCTGTAGAGTGCAGGCTCTGTAGTTGTGGTGCACGGGCTTAGTTGGTCCACGGTATGTAGGATCTTCCCGGACCAGGGCTTGAACCTGTGTCCCCTGCATTGGCAGGCGGATTCTTAACCACTGCACCACCAGGGAAGCCCCTGAGTGTTTTATCATCTATAAAAGAAGATAACATCTTCTTTTCAAGTGTTGAAAATTAAACAAAATAATACATCAGGCAAAAGTACTTATTGTGATACCCAGCACAGAGTAAATGTTCCATAAATTGTACTATTCAAGTGAATGGGAGGTATACGTCTTAGGCCTGACCTTTTAGGTGACTTGGTGTAGCACAGATAAAGCAAAGCTGTCTTGTAATTGGTGATTACGCTATCTTGGGAAACCATAAATATCTCCTTTTTCTTGGGATCATAGGAGTTTGTGGACTCCTGTCTTTACATAAAAAAACAAAGTGTGTTTCAAATAACTCAAGTCCTTTCTTAGTCTTCTCATTATTTTCTTGGAATGGAGATGGTTTGTTTCCAGGTATATAACTTTGATTTATTTACATGGCACAATTCATTTAGGTAGTGTTACATGTGGGTGGGTGCATGAACTGGGGAGCCAGACTTCCTGCATTTGAATCCAACCCCACTCGTTTATTTTCTCTTTACCTCAGTTTCTCCACCTGTCAAATGGGGTTCATAATAGCACCTACTTCAAAGGTTGTTATAAGGATCAATTGAGTTAATACTTATACATCTCTTAGAACAGTGTCTGATGATTATTTCAGAATAACGATCCCAAATCCTGATTTTTCAGAGTCCTCGAGGGTCATAGCATCTTTAAATGTTATTTTTAATTTTAATTTATAAGATGTTTATTAAATAAAAACTCATTTATTCATTTGCTCAGCATTTATTAAACATCTATTAGCATCTTTCACTCTTTGCCTCTTCCTCTCCCATTGAAATGACCATCAGCTGATATGTTATTAATTTGATGAGCAGTGAAACAATGTGAGAGCCACTGTAACTGGCTGTGTAAGAGTCTGACCAGCTACATGGCTTCATTGGGTTATAACTTACAGGAAGGACTGCTTACTGAGAAATTCATTTAAAGCATGGGTGAGTAACTGAACCCAGAGCTTATAATTAGAAAAAAATTCTAAAAGAGCAGCAAGTAATTGCTATGTACTTTATGGGCACAGTTATTGTTTAAAAATGCTGTATTTAGTAAATTGTTAGAGAAACATTTCTGCTAATTGGAAGAGACTCTATTTGTAGATTTTAATTATAACCTTAAAAAAAAACTCCAAAGACCTCCCTCCCACACATGCAATTAAAAGTGATACCCCCCCCAGTTCCAGTCCTATGTGCAAAAGATTTTTGATATTTCAAGATATTTCTAAGCTCTCTTCCTGTTATTTTGACCTTGCAATGAAGAGCCTAGCTATCTTGCAGGAAGCAATTTTCCCCCGTACATCCTGGGGTCATTTTGCAATAGGTGGCATTAGGTGTTTTTTCTCCTTTGCTTGCATTGAGTCTCACCTTTCAATTGATGGTTGTGACTGAGGGAGGCTTTTTTTTTTAAGCATTGTATCAGCTACAATATTGCCAGTAAGGGATCTCCTTACTTGAGAAATAAAGCTTTGTGGGAATTAACTGTCTTAGCTCTTAACAAACATAAACTCCCAAGTGGCCTGGCAATAGATCCTTTCGTAAAAGAAACAAACAAACAAACAACCAAAAATGAGGTTGCACAGGAATCTTTGTAAGAAGTAGAGCTTCATCTTTCTGAGATTTCAATAATTATGTATATGACCAGTGTCTCTTTGTGTTTTGAATGAGTCTGAGGAGAAGAAAAAGGGAGAATATTTGTTAGTGCAAAGGTGTTGATGTTACAACATATAATTTTGGTTTTAAAATAGCCTCAGACAAACTTCTTAGTCATCTTTTACACATCTCACACAATTCAGAGAATACTACGGATGGTCCCTAAATCACTGAACTTTAGGGGGTTGAGGGTTGCTTGGACAAATCTCGGCTTGGTCAAATGGCTCTGTATCGGCACCTTCAGAAGTGGGGCATCTGCTAAGTTGAGGTGAATTCAGGACTGTGTTGACGGAGTTGGAAGAATGAGAGGGGAAATAGTGTGCCATTTGGAGAGTCTGTTGATTTCTGGTCACGGCACTTTACTCAGGCCATAGGACAAAGGGGCATTTAGAGGAGAGTGGAGGGAATGGTGTACAGTTCTGAATATGTGGCCTCAGAGGGTCAGATAAAGGAACTGGAGAGGACGAGACCTATTGTATTTTGAGGGGTTGCAGCTGGGGAGGTGGTGAAGGGAAGAGTGTTACCTAGCTGTTACCTCTGAAAGCAGTAGAACCAGAACGGATGCGTGGAAGTTAAAAAGAGAGGCCAGTGGGCTAGGGGTTGGGGGGAGAGAAATCCTGTAGAACAACATTTATGGAGCTTTCTATGTGTTCCACGTTTGATCATATAAAACCATATACTTTAAAAATAATTTATAATAGGAGAATTTGGGCACACTGAAACGCTTTGTATTGTCCTATGATGAAATGGGAAATCCTGGGGCTTTTTGAATTCCCTGTTCTTGGGGTATTTAAACACTTGGGAGTGCTGTGTAGGGAATTTTATCACCCCCTTCCTTTCAAGACAGAGTTTAGTAAATTGTTATCATCCCTGTTTATTGATATTAGGCATATTCTTAATGATGTTCAAGGGATGACAGATTTTCAGCAAAGAATGAAATTTCTCATGAACACAGTGGTTGTACAACTTAATATTTTTTAAGGAACTACACCCTTTAAAATTCCAAGTAATGAATAGAGTGTTAGTTTCTTCAAAAAGAAACAGTAAAGATTCTTAAAAGTCTTTCACTTTTGACCTTGTTGCCCTCTTCTTGTTTCACTTTTATAGCTGTGATGAAGGCTACGCTGGGGCGAGATGTGAGAGAGTTGACTTGTTTTACCTAAGAGGAGACAGAGGGCAGATTTTGGTGATTTGTTTGATAGCAGTTATGGTAATTTTTATCATTTTGGTGGTCGGTGTCTGCACATGCTGTCAGTAAGTACTTTTAAATTTAATTTTAAGGGAATCTGAAAACTTTTATCTTTCCTATCTTCTTTCCTTCCTTCCCTCCTTCCTACCTTTTCTCTTTTTGCTTTGATTTAAATCACTTTTCACAGTTTGCCATCATTTATTTAGAAGCACTTATAATAAACACAGGACATATAATTTTTGTCATTTTCTGAGCATAATTATTGTAATTTAAAATAAAATTTATATAAATCTCCTAATTAAACAAAAAGGAGGTGGGCAAAATGAATGAAGGTAACCTAAATGTACAGACTTCTAGTTGTAAGATAAATAGGTCCTGGGGATGTAATGTACTAATGGTGACTATAGTTAATAATACAGTATTGTATATTTGAAAGTTGCTTAGAGAGGAGATCTTAAAATTCTCATCACAAGAAAGAAAACTTTTGTAACTATGTGTGGTGATGGATGTTAACTAAACTTATTGTGGCAATTGTTTTGTAATATAAACAAATATCAAGTCATACCTGAAATGAATACAATGCTATATATCAGTTATATCTCAATTTAAGAAGTCAATTATTTAGTCCTAAAGTCCATCATATTTTATGTGGGTTTATTAATAGGCTAAACAATACTTTTATTTTCTTAAACTGTACCATGACACAACTTTGAAACAACTTTGAAAGATGGAAACAAAAAAATCTATTTTTTTCTTGATCACATTAAAATAATGAATTTTATTTATGAAAGATGACTGCACTGTTCCTCCTGTCTTTACTTTTCATTATATACCTCGTCTTTGGTAATTAAGAAAAACCTTGTTTTTTCTCTGAGACAGAATGGTTTGGTATAATTCTTAAGTTAGTTTTGGAAACTCATCAAATTTTTTATCAGGCCAGGACTCCCACATAGCATGCTAAAAAGGCATTTTCTAAAATGCTACCTTCTTGTCTTGAGAAGCCTCCTAAATTGTTACATTTACCCTTGGGCTGTGGTATTTATTAGAGGAGGGTGTTGCATGATTCCTTTCTTTACAGCATTCTGGGTAGAAAGGCATTAGCATAGCTATTGGCAGTCTAGAGTGATTTTTGTCCCAGCTCTGTCATTAAACATCTTTGAGACCTTGGACAAGTTTCTTAACCTCTTTAAACTTTAATTTTATTTTCTGTAAGACAGAGGATTAAACAAAATAATCTGTAGGATTCCTCCTAGCTATAAAATTGAAAGGCATTTTTTAAGATTTTACCTACTTTATGGCAAAAAGGAGTCTTTATAAGGCCAAGTTTGGGACAGAGCTGGGAAATGCCCTATTTTATTACATTAATTTTACTTTAAGAAAACTGGACTGCAGCCCAGAATATCTAACACACTCCTTAATTAATATATCTAGAAACTTAATTAACATATCCAGAGGCTACCCTCACTCTCTTGGTTTTCTTATGTCTGTTTCCATTTTGTACTATTTCTTATTTACACATTAAATAATGCTTATCAGTCTAGTTTGTAAAATGACTTGGCCTGAAAAAGTTTCTTGTACTCACCAAGATCTATCAACAGTTAGGTACCATATTCTTCCTATGTACCTATAACTACACCCTATCCACACTGATGCTATTGTAGCTATCATGTGAGCCTAGACAAAGTGATGGATAAAGAGAGAACCTAAATTTTCTTTTTTTAAAAAGGAACCTATACATTTTTAACAGTCTAGAAATAAGATCATAGGCTCTCTTGATTAATTTTGTGCTTGCATTAACTAATAGGACCATACTAATTTCTAACACTTTGTTTTCCAAGTCCTCTTCGGAAACATCGAGAAAGAATAAAGAAGGAAGAAGAAATGGAAACTCTGGGTAAAGATATAACTCCTATAAATGATGACATTCAAGAGACTAGTATTGCTTAATGGTAAGTGTGATAAACTTGGTAGATGGGGAACAGGTGACATTTACCTGGTGAAGTAGGGCTTAACTGCATCAAGTAAATCATTGTTTGGAATTTGATTATGTTTAAAAACATCTAAAAATAAATTGACATATTTTTTCATAGAATCTGAAGCCAAATAAAAGACTTTCTCTTATCTTTCTTTTGGATGTCACTCTACCACAGAGATAGAATGTGGACTTTTATATACTTTTTCTAATGTACTGAGATCAGTCTGCTTTCTAGTTCTGCATGGCTGTGGTCATTATTTTATATTCTTATAAAATATTATAAAATACTTGATATATTTTTCCAATATATCACAAGAAAGAACAATTTTAGTTTAGACATCTCACACTGAAAGGAAATAACAAAAGCAATATTTTAATAACTGCATTTATCGAGCATTTACCACATGCCAAGCACTGTTCTAAGCTCTTTTAAATATTCTATCATTTGGGATTTCAGCAGGAATCACAAATCCTCTCAGATGATCCAATAAAGACATTTTGATGAAGGGGCTGGGAGGGATGAGGGCACCCATAGGAACATTGAGGCTCCCAGAGTCTAGCAATTGTTACCTTGGCATTGAGAATCTGGCTGTGCTGGAAGACCCCACCAGGCAGGAGCTGTAGCTGTGGATGGAAATAGCCACAGCCGGTGGCACCTAAACAATGAAGGAGGCAGGAAGTGGAGAAAAAATGCCCCCAAACCTTCTCTCCTCTTGCCTTCAGATCTTTGGCAGATTCCTCCCACTAGCCAAACTCAATGAGAATCCAGAAGGCAAGGGAGCCCTTGTGATGCAATCTGTAGGTCAGCCCCCGCCCCCCCCCCCCCGGAGTGCGGAGCAGCGCAGAGGAAGACTCAAGGGGGCAGACGGAGCATAACTAGCTCAGTAGCTCAGTCAGACAGGGTAGTTTTGTCTGTAAGGCATCAAGCACAACCAAACTGCTTTAAAATAAAGGAAATGTATCGGCTCATATGCACTGGCAGTCCAGAGGGAAGGTAGCATTCACGCTTGCTTGTACCAGAGTTCTCATGCAGAGAACAATTATTTCTGTCTTTCTGTTCACCAGTTGAAGAGTTGGCTTCATCTTTGGCTAATTCCTCTTAGGTCATAGAAGAGGCCAGTAGCAATCAAGGCCACATGCTTTCTTGTTCCCATCCAGCAAGCAAGAAAGGTGACTTTCTTAGCTCGCCCCACAGTGCAAAGAATCTCCTTTCCCAGGAACGCCCAGCAGATTAATAGGGTATAGTAAATGCTTATCAAGAAATTATAATATTCTCCTAACTTATTACCAGAATGACACGAATGAATTGAAAACAAAAATGCTGGCTCATTTTTTATAATTACATAGTCCATTTCTTTTCAATGGCTTGCTCTTTTTTTCCTTTTTCCTGCAGTCTATGAAGGTACCTCCAGGCTGGTGGCAAGCTACAAAATACCTTACTCATTTGAAAATGGACAGACTGTGTCTCAGGAAAACAGCTAGCATAATGAATTTTAAATAATGTATTTACTTTTTGTTTGTAATGTTAATTTGTGTTGTTTACTATTGTTTTTATAATAATTATAAGTAATTTTATTATTATATAGTATTTGGGAAAAGCACCCAGTTAAGAAGGGAAATTTTAATAAACTTCCACTTAAGTTTTGTCACCGGGATTACTAGTCAAACAAAAAAGAAGAGTAGGAAGGAGTTTAGATCTGAGGAATTGAATTAATAATAAAGCTACCATTTATCCAAAACTTACTATGTGCTAAGAGTTTGAAATACGTTATTTCCTTAATTATTTTAAGAATCTATGATCCTCATTTCTCATGTATAGAAACAAGCCTTAAGAAGTTAAATAATCTAACCCAGTTTTACAGAGTTAGGAGTAGGTAGAGCTGAAACTGGAACCAAGATTTACCCAAGTTCAAAGTTTGTGCTCTTAACCATCATTTTTTTTCATTGGAGTTGTTGCAACATAACTCACAATATAACCCAAGACTTCACACTAAACTGTGTTTTGCCATGACTCTGAGACACTGGTGCATTTTCCTGCAGAAACTCAGAATGCAGAGTCCTGGATATATGTTATTGTTACCATGATGCTTTCCGTAGTCTTGACTTTCATTATGCTTCTTTGCTCCTTTATAAGTTCTCAGTGATATGCATACATGCTTACATTTCTAAAGCAAACAGATTTGCCCCACAGCTAAGGTAATGAGCAGAGATGGGAAGTAAATGCCTGAAGTCTTTAAGCCCCAGGTAAGTGTCTATGCTTGCTAAAGGATAGATAATAGCACTGGAAGAGGCTATGTATCCCGGGGTAAATGGTCAGTCACAGTACAGCAGAACCCAAGCAGACACTGGCTGTGACCATATCCTCATTTGTTCTTCTAAGAAAACAGTACCCGTGATTGCTCTCAGGTGAATTTTGGTGCAATAAAATTATGACCATAGTCATCTATTACTTGGGATCATCTTGCCAAATGCTCCTTCAACTCCAGATTATGGTTAATAAAGATTCATTTTAAACCTGAAAAAGCAGAATGCACATTGAGCCAATATTCCGTAGAATATGGAATTTCCTACATCGGCCGGGTGGATCATTTATAAAAACTGATGAGATGTCCTCAAATTGCTACACTTTGGCTGTTGTGCCTGTCAGAAAAGCAGCTTTTCCAGAATCTTTGTAAATTTTACTTTGCAGTGTAGACTCCACACCCAAAGTGAATCAGAGAATTCAGAGAAAAGTTGAAGTTGTCTATTACCTTTTATCACATGTCATGTTTCAAGTGAGACTGAGGCTGTGCTTATGTATAACACAGAAATAGCTCAAATATCCATGAGAGCTAACTGAAACAACTGATAATTTTCTAAATCCATTTTTTCTCCTGAGAGTGACCATTCTTGAAATAGGATCCGTTTCAACCAATACATGTTGTATTCACTTTATTTTCAAAAGCCTCCTCTGAGCTCCTTCATGCTCTTTCTCAGTCTTCATTGATACTAAGAGTGTTTGAAACAAACAAACAGAGGTTGGTTGACCAGTGGATTCTCTCAAGATAATTCAAGCTTGGGAATTTTCTTTTGATGCTAAAATATTAATGGTGTTTCTTGAAATTTGGTAGATTGAACTACCAAGAAAGTACTTCAAAGGTTTTCGTATCTTTTCAAAATGTATTTTATAATTGTTTTGCATATGTTAAATGACCTTGTTTATGTAAACTGTCAGTATTATCATGTAATAAAATAAATTTATTTTTAAAACAAAGCAAATATGTTTACTTAGGAATTTTCTATTGTTACCATGAATTATTAATAGAAATAAATTTGAACATTATTGCCTTAAAAAACATATATTATAGCAACTATCATTAATACATTTGAAATAGTCTACTCTGACCACGTGTTTTCCTTTGAAACTAAAGAATTTGGAAGTATGGTAGACACCTATGAGATTGTCTGCCCAACAGCCTGGCCATATTTTTTAACCTCAGCTCCCACCTCCAGCTGCGTTTGGTTAGTCTAAGGTGGGCACTTGATGAAATTGGGCCAATTGGAGTCATTCCCAGGGAAACTGGGAACTTGAAATAAAGTTACTCTTCTTTGGATTCGTGGGGTATACAGACGTGCATTTTGACACTTTCGGCAGTCATATTTTGCTCCATGTGGACCAGAAAAGCAAAAGAAGCTGGTGAGAGAAGAACAAGGGTGAGAGGTGAGTTTCCCAATAGTCTGAGTTCGTATCCCATGCATTCTCAAAGTTTAGATTCATTCCATTCCTGTGTGCAGCCTCCATGAGACCTACTGGTATCTTTATAATAAATTCCTCTTTTGGCTTAAGCTAGTTCTATTTGGATTTCTGTAACCTGGAACCAAGATCCTGACCAACTCTGGTGCATCATGAGGTTGTGGACAACAGTTTCTTAAAGCAGAAATGACATCCTTTATGAAACATTATGTTAAAATCTAAGAGAGGAGGGTGACTTAGCCAGCTTAGAAGGAATCAAGGAAGGCTCCTGAAGGAAATTACATCCGATGACTGGCTCTGAGAAATAAAGGTCTCTGCCCAAATCCTGGGTAGAGCCAGGTATTTCTTGGATCCTTGTCAAATTCTACAGAATTTCTTGGAAAGCTCTAGCAGTGGAGGGGCTAGTGGGTGTTGCTACAAGGGAATGTGAGAAGGGATGGAATCAAGTCTTCGTACCTTGTTCCAGAATGTCTTGTGCATGACAGGGTTAAATATATGGGCATGCGAGCTGTGAGGTGAGATGTTCTTGATTCCAATACTGTTATATTATTAAGCGATGGGCTGAGATGGAGGAGAGCTTTTATTTTCTTTCCTGAAGTGGATTATTTGGGTTTTTACATTTTCTACTCTGTATTATTGCCCATGGAGTTGGCAGGTTACATAGAGAGTAGAGTAAATTGTTCTGGGTCAAATAACTTGCTATTTGTATAAGGCCCTGGTTTGTTCCTTCTGTGAAGGAAGTCCAGGACATATTTCAGCGCTCATGGTTTTAAGACCAAACTATGGCCTTAATGAGACCTTCGTTTTAGTATATTTTGCAATACTATATTATGAGAGCCTAAATATATTGGGGCATTGCTCTCATTCATTCATGCAAAAATATTTATTAAGTACCTACTAAGTGCCAAGTACCTTAGTTCTGGGACCTCATCAGTGGACAAATAGTGACCTCATGGTCACCAGCTTATGTTGTAGTAGATATAATCTTTCATAGCACTGAATTTAAAACAAGGCTTATCCAAGAATTTATGTTATCCAGAGGACATTGTCATTAGACTTTCAACCTATACCACTGTCTTGCAGCATGAAACTCAAGATGAGCATTCACAGAACTCAGTATATGATAGGAAGAGCAGATTTCTTTTGACCGCCAAATAATTTACATATTTTAATAATGACTGTCGGCAAAAAGAATATAACTATATTTCTTTGGTGTAGGAATCTTGGTTTATACATTTTTTTGTTATGGCTGATGAATATGGGTGCTATATTTGGGCATCTGTTCTTCTTCAAAGAATTTTCTATGCTTCAAAGCATTTTTTTCTGCAAAGAAAACCTGTTCCCATGTGATCAACTTTGGCAGCTGAGCGTTGATGCTGGAACATAAAGTGCGAATTGTCTATTCTTGTCTGTCTGTTAGTGTTACTGGACTCTGAGAATGTGTATCTTATAATAACATCTAGTTGACACTTCTGTAAGCTCACTCATCCTCAGGACCTGTCGGCTATTGGTGTCTGAAGTACTCTGAAATTCTACATTAGGAAACTAAATAAACAATACAACTCCAAAAACTGTATCAGCAATTAATTCCAAGAGATAAATTATGTTTATGCTATTGGAAATTTCAAAATGTGGATACCTAGGAAAGTTTAAGCAACAATTACAGTCAGTACTTGTATTATAAAAGAAGTGTTAGCCAAACATATTTTTAAAGACTTTTTCCTCCATTTTTTTTCTTATACTTACTCAGGTTTAAGTTACCAGAAAAAAAGCGTAACAGAGGTACTTCAGTAGGTGTTTTCCTTTATCTCTTTCTTCAGCTTATTTAAAAGAAGTCAAGGAAACAGAATTCTTCACAAACACAGGACTCAGTGTTGCTTGCTAGAGAAAGTGTAATTATTCTTGTGCAGTGTGTGCAGAAAAATAAAATATTTTGAAGCTCTGTGATCCAAGCTGGATGATGATTTGTCATATGCTGGGTTTTAGTAAGAACTCTTCTACATGGAAGCCCAGGGAGGTTCCGTTTCCCTGATGGGACTCAGAATGAGGTGTCGGGGCAGTGGCAACCCTCAAGAACGTCAACTTTCTTTGGCTTTAATTATTAATATTATAATTATTACTATTAATTGAATTGAACTATTAATACTATTTCACAGAAAGCTAATGTCAAGACAGGGATACCCTAGTGTTTTATTTTCCTTTCACCTGAAAGCAGACTTTGAGATGAGCACATGGGTACAGCCATTTATTTGGGAAATCGTTCCAGGATATACAAGTGAGCAAGAGGGGAAAATGAGGCAGAGAAGCATGAGAAGCTCCAGAAGGGCATGTTAGTGAGAGAATTACTGCTGTGGACAGCGGGATTAATCCCACCTGGATCCACTGAGGAACCATGTGGAATGCCCCTCAGAAGTGTCCCACCAAGGCTTTTGTTAAGATGGACTTTCTATTTACAGACATCTGCTCCTCATTGGTTGAGGGTTAAATGCCCTATACTTTTGGGTTGTCCTGCTCACAGGTAGAGAAATCCTCTGCTATGTTGGAGAAAGCCTCCGGACAGAGAAACAGAGAATTGGAGGCACGTGATGTGGGAAAGTAGTGTTTCTAGATCTGTGGAGCTGACATCCAGGTGGCGGTGGTGGCTTTGGCACAAGGCTTCCTTGCAAGCCTGCCAGCCTCTCTCTTCCGCTTCACTGCAGTGACAGGGGTAGAAGGCAGGGTGCAGAAGGATGAGAGAGATGGAGAGAGGAGACAAGACACCCTCGGAGTATGAAGGCAAGCAGTGGAAATGGCTGGAATTTAACTAGGGTCCTCAGAGACGATCCCCACACCACGCTTGTGTTTATTCCCTCCCTCCTTCCCTCAATCCTCCCTCTCATCTACTCTCTCTTTTTCTCTCTCTCCCCTTCTTCCTCCTTCTCTGCTTCTTCTTATAATCGATTTTAATTTCACTTATCTTTCAGATAATGCCTACCACAAAGTTTAAGAAATTAACTGTTATTTTTAAAGACTAAGAGTTCCCACAAAATAAGATTCTTCTAAATGACCTCTCTCTAGACTGTTTCCCCCCTGAATTGAGCAAAAGCAATCACCTGCCTTCAGGAAATACACATAGAATTGTCCAATAAATATAGGTTGCCATGGAAACCAAACCAAAAGAGAATAGAGAGATAAGGTTGAATATTAAGGATTGGTTTGGCCTCAGTGACACTGTTTTTCAAAAAAAAAAAAATCCTTTGGTCTATGAAAGTGTGAACAATTGTTCCCTTTCAGAGATATACCAGGTGAATCCTAAAGCCATCCCTAAACCTTTAGTTTCTGTGCAGTTTAGTGTTTTTTCACCAGCCCTTCCTCTAACTCCTTTTTCCCCATCCCAGTAGCTCATAAAAGAGCAATTGCAAATGACCGCTGGTGGCAGCATGCATTGGTGGTAGTGGTGTGGTGACAGGAAAAGGAATTTGGAGTCAGATAGACCTCGATGTGCATCTCAGTTTTGTGGTGATATTTTCCCATCAGCATTTTGACACTGGAGACTCTAATTACCTAGGGTATCTTGACAATTTATTCTGTAAGTTGAAATGTTCTCATTTTGTTTTTAAAAGATGAAGGGTGCTTCAAGGACCAGTGCATTTTTCTCTGTACATCTTATCATTCATATTCAATTCTGAGACTCCTTTCCTGTTAATAAGCATAATTTGCTTAGTGCTATGGTTAAAGTATTCTGATGCAAGTCATTCAGAGTGATGAGAATTCCTACCTATTTCTCCACAGCTCAGAAACTTCTCAGGAAATTCATCTTCACTGAAAAGACCAAGGGATAATATTACCAATGGTAATATTACTATGTCAAGTAGCCAAGGGCTGTTTCTTGAGGTTCCATGAAGGCAATTTTTATTGGAGCTTAGGGAAGCATCATGGGGTGAGATTGGAACCAGAAATTGCATATTTGAGTTTCAGACCATGGAATTTGTTAGCTAAATGAACTCGGGCAAGTACTTACACTTTTCTAGTCTCAGTTTTCTTATAAGTCATAGAATAATTTCTAAATGCCTCATTGGACTCTTGCAGGGTTTCCTTATTCTTGATATAAGCTAACATTCATATAGTATATATTATGTGTCAGGAATTGTTCTAATGCTTCACATAGGAACTCATGGAATGCTCCCAACACCCTTATGCACAAGTACTTAGTGTTTTCCTGCAGAGGAAGCTGAAAGACACAAGGTGAATGTCTTGCCCAAGATCACACACCTAGTTAAGTGGCAAATCCAGGATCTAATGCAGGAAGTCTGGCTCCAGACTTTTATCATCACTAGAAAATATTTATGAAGTACTTACTAGTACTTACTAATTTCCTAGATACAGTATTAAGCACTTTACAAATAAAATCTAATTTGTTCCTATTTGTTCTTATACCTATAAGAACTCTATGGTATTGGTACTATTAACTAGGTGCAGAGAAGGAATTAGGTTCAGAATCTGAGCTCAAGGAACTTGCCTGTGGTCATATGATTCACAGGCAGAAATTATGTCTTTTGCTTATAATATTCTCCTTTTACTGCTCACCCTCTCCTTTGCTGGATAAAATTCTCATCATTCTTCAAGTCTCAGTGTAAACATTGTTTCTTCTAGTAGTCTTTGCTGAAACCTTATACTAGGCAAATTTGGACTAAAATGGACAGAGATAGTTCAAAATAAAAAAATTATCTCAGTCCCCCAATTTTTATAAGTAGGAAGGAAGCAGTGTGAGAAATCTGCTTAGCTGCAAATGTGTAATTTCATATGGAGAATGAAGGACATCTCAAGTGATGGAGGAAAGGTATAGGGAGTGGAAACAAGAGACGTAGACAAAGGACAAAGTAACCACTCCCTGGGAGCAGAGTTGCCTTCTAACCAGGGATCATTCCTTTTCCCCCCAGGAGGGATATCTGACTATGTATACTCAGCTGGATTTCAGAATTGCTATGGAAAAGTGACTGCCGTGTTGTCCTGTTTCTTCCATTTTTGAATGAGAGTCCTGTTATGTTTATTTTGTACCTGTTTTTCCATTGCATGTTAGGTGTGTCAAAAGCAGTTATCTTCTTGTAAGTTTAAAGGTCTCTGAATGAAGGAAATGTGCACCCAAGAATCCACACTCCAGAATTTCATCTACATTTGAACAGGATACAAAATGCAAGGTATTAGGTCCTGAGACTGATACCGTGTTGGATCAAACTTTGGGAACAGTTATGGGGAGTTCAGTGTATTTTGCATTGGGAATGGACTGTGATAGATGAAAACAAAATGGCCACACTATTCAGCAGTTCCTTCTATCAAGAGGTGGAATCTGTTCTCCACCCTTACATGTAGATTTACCTATGGGACTTGCTTTGGCCAATGGGGCACTAGAAAACAGAAGCTTGAAAAATTCCGGCTCATTAAATTTGTTCTTTCTTGTTTGGGAATCCTCCATGTGAAAAAGCCTGGATTAACTTCCTGTAGGATAAAATTTGATGTGAAGAAAGTCCTCACTGAGCTCCGATAACCCACAGAATCATGAGCTAAATGAAATGGTGGTTGTATTAAATCATTAAGCTTTGAGTTGGTTTGCTATGCATCAAAAGCTCACTGATGTTGGTTGGATCTGCATGTATAGACAGTAGAGAGGAGGGAGTTCCATTTCTATCTTTAATAATATAGCATTAAGTGAGTAGCAGTTGTAAGACAACGCAGGGAAATTTACATGCTGTAGCAGCTTTTCTCTCCAACTTCTGGATTTAACGAACACACACACACACACACAAAACTATGCTAATCCAGAATGTGCAGAGATCTCTATCTATAATAATCAGGTATTCCAGTGAGGATTATGCTGTGAGATGATGCATTTAGAAGAAATCTAAGCTAACAAACCAACTGATGATCACACCCATGAGATAGTCAAGAGACAAACTTAGTGTACTGAATGAAGCAATAAGAAGTAATTTCTTTCTTTCAATCAATATTTTACTAGATGCCTATTGTGTGCTATAACTGGGCAAAGGAAAACAATATGTAATTCCATTAGTGTATTGTAATTGTAATTTAAAAATTTACTTTCTCAGGCATTTGCTATATTTGGAAGCTCTAACTAAGGGCTCAATAATAAGGAAATAACTCAATAAGATCAAAATAAAGTCTTATCTGGGCAATAATTTCACAGTAAATTTGGTTTGATAAAAATTTCACAGAATCATTTTTTAATAGACACTCAAGCACTGTGAACTCTTTGGAAGACAAATGTCAAGCCTTGCTAATTTTAAATGCACTTGCAATATGGCACCTACTATAAAGGAAATACTTTTATTTTTGCAATTTATTATCCTTTTCTGCTTTTGAGGTTGAAGAGACATTATAGTTACTCATAAGCTTTTTAATTTCCCTTTTGATATAGAATTCTTACTTTATTCTTATTGAAAGAGTTCTTTAAGAATTAGGTAAAAGTTAATAAATTAAAATATTCTTAAAATTTCTTCACATTTAGAGTCTGATTCATTTAAGTCACTTTTAAAAATCAACTTTATTTTTTAGAATGAAATAAAGATTCACAGAGAAATTGTGAAGATGGAACAGAGAATTCTCATTTACTCCATACTCAGTTTCTCCTATTATTAACATCTTATATGAGTATGGTATGATTGTTATAATTAATGAACCAATATTAATATATTACTATAAACTAAAATCCATGTTTGATTCAGATTTCCTTAGCTTTTGCTTAGTGTTCTCTTTGTTTCTTTGTCTTAAGTTCCCATCCAGGATATCACATTATATTGTATCATCAAGTTTCCTTAGGCTTCTCTTGGTTGTGACAGTTTTTCAGCCTTTCCTTGTTTTTGAACTGGGAAGTCTTGAAGAATAAGGTATTTTGTAGAATGTCCCTCAGCTGGGATATGTCTGATATTTTTCTCATGATTAGACTGGAATCATGTGTTGTTAGACGAAAAACACAGAAGTAAAGTACCATTTTCATCACATCGTATCCATGGTACATACCATCAACATAACTTATCACTGCTGATGTTGACCTTGATCATCTGGCTGAGGTAATGTTTTCCCAGGTTTCCTCATGTTAAGTTACTCCTCTTTTCACGTTTTCCATAATATAGTCTTTGGAAGGAAGTCATTATGTGTATTCTACACGTAAGGGATGAGAAGTTATGCTCCACTAACTTGAGGGTGGAGTATCTACATAAATTATTTGAAATTCTTCTACATGAGATATTTGTGTATTCTCCCCTATTAATTAATTCATTTAAAAAATTATTTAATCATTTATATTAGGATGGATTCATGGATATTTATTTCATACTTTGGGTTATAATCTAACACTGTTGCTTATTTTGTTGCTTAAATTGTTCTAGGTTTGGCCGTGGGAGCTCTTTCATTTGACACCTGCGACTGTTTGACCTATCCTCATCATTGTGGGGCCTTTATTTGTTCATAAGTTTTTGAATGACGAGCTCTAGCTAAATCTCATTTTAACTTGGTGTGTTCTCTTTCTATTTCTGTCCTGCCTTTGCCTCTGTCTCTCTTCGCCTCTGTCTCTGTTCTTTCTCGTTTTGCTTCCTTTATTCATCATGATCTGAAAATAAGAAAGGATAGGTGATCTCAGATTTTGCTGTTTGAAGGTAAGATAATTCTTCTTGGAGCCTAGCCAGTGGTTCTTAAATGTTAGTGTGCAAAAGGATAATCTGGAGGATTTGTTAAAACTGCAGACTCTTCCTCGTTGTGAACTGAACTTAATTATGTCCTCCACAAATTCGTATGCTGAAGCCTTAACTTTGACCGAGACTGTATTTGGAGATAAGGCTTTCAGGAGGTAACTAACTAAGGATAAATGCAGTCATAAGATGCATTCCTAGTCTGATAGGATTGGTAGTTTTATAAGAAGAGGAAAAGAGAGAGAGATCTCTGTCTACATGCACAAATCAAGGAAAGGTCCTGTGAGGACACAGTGAGAAGGCAACCATCTGCAAGCTGGGAAGAGAGCTCTCTCTCACCAGAAACCAAATTGGCTGGCGCTTTGATCCTGGACTTCCCAGCCTGATTCAGAACTGTGAGAAAATAGATTTCTGTTGTTTAAACCACCTGGTATGTGGTATTTTATTATGGCAGCTTGAGCTAACACAACCTCCCCTGTTCCCCACTACAGCCACCATTTTGATTTTTAGGTGAAAGACGGGGGATGTAAGCATTCTGCATGTTAACGAGAATTTCAGGAGATGCTGATGGAGCCTCTGAGGGCTTTTCCTTGAGAATCAGTGAGCCTAGCAGTGGAGGAAGAGCATTTGCCATGCTCTTTCCCGAGGGCAGGTAGCTGTTCCACTACACATGTTAATTCTTCTTTTCTGGTGGCTTATACTATTTGAACACATATAACTTACCTACTGTTTGTGATAAGAGGGATATAGATTTCAGGAATTTACAACACATTTATCATAAGACAAACACTCATATTCTCAGGAGGTATGCTCAGAGTTAGGTTTTACATTTAAGCGTTTGAGTACATGCGAAGTCTCACTTTTTTTCCCCTACAGAGTATGGAGGGTTAAGGACCTCAAGACATAGCATTTTAGGGCTAGAAGGGAACTGAGAGATCATCAACTCTAGTCTTCTTTTCCCTTCATGTACAGAAAAGAAAGTGGGACCATAGAGGATTGGATTGTCCCAATTCACATGATTATGGGTGGTGGAGCTAGGTCTAAAAATTGTTTTCCTATGTTCCATTAAGACAGACACAATTGAAAGTAATTAGTTTAAGTAGATTTTAGTGAAATAGACAATTTTGGACTAAGCTTTCTGTTTTCAATTTTTTTACATCAAGGTACAATTGCATTTGAACTTCAGGATTATAGCTTTTGTGAGTTACAAAAGTAGACGCTATACAATATCATGTTTCCTATTTGAAGGTCTGTTGTTTAAGCTACATTTATTTATTTTTTTAAATTTTTTAAAATTAAAAACAATTTTTGTTGTTGGAGTATAATTGCTCTACAATATTGTGTTAGTTTCTGCTGTACAATGAAGTGAATCAGCTGTATGTATACATATATCCCCTCCCTCTTAGACCTCCCTCCCAATATTAAAACTGACACTTAGCTCTTGGCTTAGCCAAGCTGAATCTGAGTACAATCAGTAAAGTTGGCTTCTACTATGATACAGGCACCTAGATATAGAAGGATCCAGACTTGGAAAGTGAAGGGGGTGGGCAAGGTCTCATGATAGGCATGTTACTGGGGAAAACCTTTGTTCAATTAATTTAGGCAATATTGCCTATTATGCATAATGAGACACTATTCATATCATTTTTAGGATGCTTCATAAAATGCAACCCACTAGCCAAAGAAAGACCACCTTGTCACTAAAGGTGACATTAATTCTAGATGAGCCTGGAGCTGTGAGGTAGCATTTTATGGTTGTTTAAAGATCACTGGACTAGATTTGAGTCTTGGCTTTCCCCTTACTAGTAGTGTGACCTTGAGGAAGGCACTTTACTTCTCTTGTCTTCCGTTTCCTTATCTGTAAATTGAGGGGACTGGTTTCAATATTGTTAATAACCTTTCCAGGTTTAAAGGTGCCACAACTATGGATCTGTCATATCTGGACCATCTCTAACAAATAGGGCCCAGAGTGAATTAATTTATCTTTAAAAAAATTTCTTTTCATCCTGGAACTTTGACGTGGCTTTCAGAATTCTTTGTTGTTAGAACCGGGGAAGAGTTTTCAGGCCATTCATGTTTTAACTGTTATTTTATGATCCACTGGAGGCCATTTCATAAATGAAGTGCTCAGCACTGCAGAGCTGGCAGATGATGCCTTTAAGCTGGAAAAGAGATGGCATCTCAAAAAGTGGTATCTCATGTCATGGTTGTTTACCAGAGCTGTGTGTCTGTGTGTGTGTGTGTGTAAGGAGTGATCTTGGAATAACATTTGGAAGCAGATTCTTTATATATCTATGTTTAGAGATACATATTTCTCTCTCTTTCTATATATATTTCTACATATTTTATAAATTCCTATATATCTATATATTTATATATATAGATATATAGAGAGAGATCTAGATATAGAGATACAGAGCAATATAGACCTAGATGTAGATATATAGAAAAACATTTTGGGTATTTAAATATAACTATAGATAATTATATTATTATTATTAATATATTTGATAAAATATATTAAATATAAACATATATTTCTCCTCCTGGAATATATAAATTGATAGATAAATATCAATATATATTATATCCATACATATCATATAGATATAGATATAGATATCTATATATCTATCTGTCTGTCTATTACCCAGGAGGAAAAAAATATAGATGAGACTGATGGAAATGCTTCTCTCCAGAATGTGTCCCATTAGGGCAGGTGGGCAGGAATCTTCTGTACAATCATGGTGTGGTGACGTGATTAATTCATGGATGTGCCTGACTTTTCTCTCTCTCTTGCCTGCCTCTCCTGTCTCCGGGGAGGTTCTTGCCTTGCTAAGCTGGTAGTTTGGGCTTTTGTGATAAAGAATCCAGAGGACATAGGACAGGAGAAGTGGGATGAGTTGGGAAGGAGTTTTGAACTGAGGAAGGAGTTTTCCAAGGAGTGTTGGTAAGAGAAGTGCGGCAGACAGGAAGTGAGAGAAGCAGCTGGGAGATGGGGGGAGGTTCTAAGAAATGTTGTCACTGTCACGGTTCATATGTCCCCTTCCCAAGATTTGACAAATCCAATGACTTCAAAACTCCGTTTTGCTTCTGAACTCTGTTTTGGAGGGCAAGGCTGTTTGGTGACTGAACCACACAAACAATGGCTCAATAAGTGTCACGATAGTTGCAACCCTTTGCAAGGAGAACCAAAGGGCCTGCTGAGGAGAGCATGGTGGAGACCTTTGGAAGTGACCATTTTTGCTCTTGGAAGTCAGCATTAAGGCTCTTGATGTGATGTTGAAAAGACTGGGGGCAGTACTCCAGGGGCACAGATCAGATACCCCGCGAGAACAGGGCTTGCCTTGGTTTTGATTGCTGCTGTATCTCCAGTTCCTGCTCTGCAGAACGCTTTTTGGAAAGAATGAATGTTGAATAAATAGGAGAGTCTGTGCATGCAGGGTTAGTCTTGGGTCACTGATCTACCTTCAGTGAGCGGAGTTAATCTAGGGACTGGTTCTCTGTATCCTAAGTTTCCTGAGAAAGAGAAGCAGCAAATACGTAAGAAGTTTGGAATTGAGAAAAATATTGAAACTATGTGGGAAAGTAGAAGTTCTGGCCATGGAAGAGGCTTCCTTGTAATTCACTTACCTATGGCTTGTGACATTTTGACTAAAAGATGAGAAGGGAGAGGGACTGTGCGTGTGGTCATTGATCTCCTCTATAGGAAGGAAATAATATTGTCTCCCCAGCAAAGCTGTTGTGAGGACTAGAAGTGATGAATGTTGAAATAAAGTATTGATGGGACAATACATCAATCCAATACACCTTATTATTAGAGCCACCATTAACCAGTCCCATTTTTCAATTCTTCTTAAACAATAACGCCCTGCCCCCAATCCTACTTCTTTCTAGCAAAATCTTATGTGGGTTAATGCATATAACAAATAAAACCTGGGGGGTGGAGACCCCAGGTTGCCCCTAAGGCCTGTGCTCAGAGCCCTCCAAACGCTTCCAGGTGCATCATGGAAACCACCGAGCTGGTCCCCCTTTACAGCTGAAGGACTGGTTACCAGTCATGATTTGCTGAGAAACTCAGTTCTCTTCTTAAGCATCTCTCTTAAGTCAGTGAAATTAGTTTTTCTCAGAGAAGAGGAAAAAAACAGGGATTGAAATTTCTCTGATCCCAAGAAAAATGCTTAACCTGTCTTTTTTTTCCCCTTTTTTTCTCACTTGGCTTGACTCTCTCTTCTCACCCTGTCTTGCTTCCTTTAGTAATTAGCTCTTCAAGGAAATAACTCACGTACTGAAAAGATCTAGAAGCTCAGATGTGAAAAAAGAAATTCTAGCCAACATGGATATGTGTGATTCACAGTTGCTTTAAACCCACAGAAACTTGTTTGCACAAATTATTAACAACTTTTAATAAACAGACTTTGCTCTCCACGGCTAAAAATATTCCAGTCAGACTTTAGTTGAAAAGATAGATATGATAGGAATCTATCCCCATGGCAACAGTACTTTTCAGAGTACTTTTTAAGACAATGATCTGTGACAGCTTTTGAAGATGTTTAGGGGGGTTGTATTTCATGACTAGCTAGGTTGTGTTTCACAAGAAATAGAAATGACACAGAGCTGAGTCTGTGGATTTTGAATTATCAGCTGGGTGAGCCTCACCTTAATTATATTCAGGGGTGAACCTAATGGTGCTTGTGATGATAAAACTGAAACTCTTTAGAAAGGTAAGTGCCATTTCTCTGTATGTAAGCTTCCAAACCTAGTCTCTGCCTGAATAGGAGACCACATGCAAGGGCTTGGTAAGGATAATAAAGATTTATAGTTATCTAGAATTCATCCTGAGTCAAAACAAGGTTCCTTGGGCCATCTCGCAAGTCAAAGGAGACTAAGAACTAAATTAATCTCAGCTAAAAAAGATGCTGCTGTGTAAATGGCAGGTTATGTTAGAAGCTGTCTTGCAGTGCTGGTTTGCTTGGTTTCACTGTGATGGAGACATTAATAAGCCATCATGTAAATGCCGTTCGTTCGCAGCCCTAATGACTCCAGAGAGGAGTCATGCTGAGTTAGAGGAACTCACTTTGTGCCTCCAGGCTCTTCACCAGGGACTCTTGGATCAGGTCTGGGACTCACTCAAGGCAAAGGAGGCGGGTTTGATGGTAAGTAAGCATCGAAGTGAAGAAACCAGGGCCCAGATTTCCATTTTAGAACACAAATACAAATTGAATGCAATTTAAGTCACCCCCTTTATTCTTACTGTTTTCTGATTTTGAAGGGGAAGATTGGTCATCATCAAAAATTTCAAGATGCACAAAAGAGTATAAGACAAGGAAAAATCATCCATTATCACCAGCCAGAGGTGATGTCAAACTGATTTTGACATTTTTCTGATGCAGTAGAATCAGACTTTAAGAAAGATAAAGGTATCTTTAGAGGTCAGGTTGCCAGCCCCTTGGTTTACAGATGAAGGCAGTGTTTAGGCAGGTGAGTCTGTGCTGAGCCCACACAGCCAAGTGCACCCAAGATCACAGACTGCTCATGCAGGAGGTTCTGCCCAGCATTACTGTGGTCAGTTATTTCATTTTGTTTTCTAATTATTTCAGGGAAATCATTAAGTCCTCCTATCCCCAAGATTTCTCAGAGAACAACAGCTTGCAGAAAGCAAACACACATTCTGAGTTACAGACAAAGCCGGGACTCTTCCAATGTTAATGACCTAAATGCATCTTATAACTTGGACTGTCTTTATAAAAATACTAATTAATAGTAGGCTTGGTAATTCCCTGGTGACCTAGTGGTTAGGACTCTGTGCTCTCACTGCCGAGGGCCCAGGTTCAATCCCTGGTCATGGAAATAAGATTCCATAAGCCGTGCGGAGTGGCAAAAAAAAAAAAAAAAAAAGAAACCAAAAAAGAAAACCCCAATAGGCCTGGGCAAAAAAGTTATTCTCATCAAAAGTACTTTTATTTTTTCTCTAGTCATGTGCTTGATCTCCCTATTTTCATATTTGAGAGGGAGGAACAGTAAATTAGACTTTAATCCTGGTTACTTATCCTGGAAGATGCCACTGGAGTGTCTCTTGAGTAATTAGGGAGCAACTCAGGATCCACAAACCCAGGAGCATTTTCAGATGTTCACATCCTTAGGAACTCTTATTTTTGGAGACTCCATTCTTCACCATACCAAATATATTAAAATATACCCACTTTGCAAATGACATATTGTTCTGGGCTATAAAGTTCTCAAAAGGATTTTTATAAAGTTGAGTACTGTTAAGAATTTATGGTCTTATGATATAAACTTTATTATTGTTTATACGAGAATAAGGTGTGTACGACAAGTTGGCATATGTATGAGTTTCCTAGAGCTGCCTTAGCAAACTGGATGGCTTAAAATAATAGAAATATATTATCTCACAGTTGCTAAGGCCAGAAGTCCAAAATGTGTTTCACTGGGTTAAAATCAAGGTGTTGGCAGGGTCATGCTCCCTTTGGAAACTCTAGGGAAGAATCCGTTCCTGGACTCTTCCAGCTTCTGTAGGCTGCCAGCATTCCTTGGATTGTGGCTGTATTACTCTAATCGTTGTCCCCATTTTCACTTTGCTTTCTTCTCTAGGTGTATACTCTTCTATCTCTCTAAGGACACTGTGATGATATTTAAGTCCCACCCAGATAACCCAGGATTATCTCCTCATCTCAAAATCCTTAACTTAATCATATCAGCAAAGATCCTTTTTCTAAATACGCTAATATTTATAAACTTTAAGAGACTAGGACCTGATATTTTGGAGGCCACCTTTCATCCCACTAGAGTACAGTGTTACATTTTGTAGCTATTCAACTGAACTTGTATCAATTTTGATTTGGTAGGCTTTTTATTTCTCTGTGTTGGTACCAATATATTTTTCTCAGTCTCAAACTTTTTGTGGGCCCTTCAGAAACTTCTAGCTCTGGGCACTTTGCTCATCCTGGATAAAAGCTCAGGAGAGAGACTTTTCCTAATCTATAGCCAGGTTGGTTGACAGGACTACTCTCATTGCCACTGTAATTGGAACAGGCATTTTTCTAGGAGGCACTTTGCTGGGAAGCATTGGCAAAGGAGGAGATGCCTTTCTACAGGGTCCTTGGATGTCATGTTTCTGCAGCAGCAAATAAGAGAAATACAGGGAGTGAAACACTTGCTGTCATGTAAAGTCCAGGCAGAGAAGCAATATACTTTAAAGCCCAAACTTCGAGCAATTGGTTGCATTTGCCAGCTCTCAGGGACTTACTGTGCTGCCAGACCCCCTGCTAGGTCCTTGTCAAGAATTAGTTCTAACATATCTTCAAATAATCTTTACTTTATAGATGAGGAGATCAGGTGCAGAGAGGTTAAGTAATTTGCCCACGTCACCTGGCAAGTGGTTAGTAGAGCCAGAACTTGAACCCAGGTCTGTCTAGCTGCAAGGTTCTATTTCTTTTCTGTGTACTGCACTGTAGCATTTCAGAAACAAAGAAAAGTGTACATAAAACATATGACAAAGAAATAAAAAGTGTAGCCTTAAGGACAACAGGATTAGAACCAGGACAGAGACTTGACCTCTGTTACTCCAAATTAGTCTTTATTTCTATTCTGGGATGTACTTGAACTACTTCTGCGTGTTGTGAGAGGGAGAGAGAAAAAGTGTGTGTGTGTGTGCGCGCGCAAGCGCACGCACGTATGTGTTTATTTGCTGTAATTAATCACATAGTAGGGCCGCTAGCCTTTTCAAGTAAACTTCTTTTGTGTGATTTTTAGTCTTTGAGTGTCTGGAATTAAAAATAGCTCCCTCGGGCTTCCCTGGTGGCGCAGTGGTTGAGAGTCTGCCTGCAGATGCAGGGGACGCGGGTTCATGCCCCGGTCCGGGAAGATCCCACATGCCGTGGAGTGGCTGGGCCCGTGAGCCATGGTCGCTGAGCCTGTGCGTCTGGAGCCTGTGCTCCACAACGGGAGAGGCCACAACAGTGAGAGGCCCATGTACCGCAAAAAAAAAAAAAAAAAAAAAAAAAAAAAATATATATATATATATATGGCTCCCTCACATAATGTTGCTGCCCAACATTAATGGATTCAGTTAGTATTAAGGGTCATTACATACAGATGGCCAATAGACACATGAAAGATGCTCAACATAACAAATTATTAGAGAAATGCAAATCAAAACTATAATGAAGAATCACCTCACACCGATCAAAATGGCCATCATTAAAAAGTCTACAAATAACAATGCTGGAGAGGGTATGGAGAAAAAGGAACCCTCCTACACTGTTGGTGGGAATGTAAATTGGAGCCACTATGGAGAACAGTATGGAAGTTCCTTAAAAAACTAAAAATAGAGCTACCATAGGATCCAGCAATCCCACTCCTGGGCATATATCTGGAGAAAACCATTATCCAAAAAGCTCCATGCACCCCAATATTCATTGCAACACTATTTACAATAGGCAAGACATGGAAGCAACCTAAACGTCCACCAACAGATGAATGGATAAAGAAGATGTAATATGTATACATGATGGAATATTACTCAGTCACAAAAAAGGATGAAATAATGGCATTTGCAGCAACATGAATGAACCTAGAGGTTATCATATTAAGTGTAGTAAGTCAGACAAAGACAAATACCATATGATATCAATTATATGTGGAATCTAAAATATGATACAAATGAACTTATTTACAAAAGAAACAGACTCACAGACATAGAAAACAAACTTATGGTTACCAAAGGGGAAAGTGGGGGGGGGGGGGAGGAAAAATTAGGAGTTTGGGATTAGCAGATACAGACTACTACATATAAAATAGATAAACAGCAAGGTCCTCCTGTTTAGCTCAGGGCACTATATTCAATATCTTGTAATAAGCCATAATAGAAAAGAATATGAAAAAAATATATATATATATAACTGAATCACTTTGCTGTATACTGGAAACTAACATGACATTTTACTTCATTTTTAAAAATTTAAAAAAATATTAGGGTCATTAGCACTGTGCCCAGAGAGGATGGACCAGGAAACTCACAAGCCTCACAGAAGTATTTCCTAAATGTTAATAATTTGTTTGTTTAATAATTCCCCTTCTATCTGTACTATCGTCTATAGTGTCATTTATTCAATACTCCTTAATACTTGCATTTAAAATTTATATTTATTTTAAAAGGCACCTCTATCACATCACTGAAAAATCAGTATCACCTACTAGAAGTGGCAGGTAAACAACAGCAACATATTAATGCAATGAAAAGAAAATATTTTTAAATTCTGGCCAGGAAGTGTTAGCTGCCCAAGGAACCGGTATGGTGCTTGCTTCATTATTGTTAGAAAGGGAGATTAGCACGTGTTAGAGGGGTGGTAAACGTACAATGGCACTAACCCCAGACTTCCTTGTTGACAAAATCTGCAGATTGAATGAGACCTGAAAAGGGAGTAACTTTCTTACCAGATGATTCAATGTGATTATCTGAATGACCTAAACCTTCCTTACTACCTGCTGTGACTCCCTTCCCTTTCAGACCTGGTCTAAGGTCTGAAACTGAGACTTCATGTTTGTGCTGCTTTGACATCTGAAACTGGGAGGGCATTGAATGGTCTGACCACAAGCCCCGCCCCCTCCTCTGGAGGAAGTCCACTGGCCACACAGACCTCCTAATTACAGTGGCCAGACACAGGGCCTGCTTATGCCTCACTGGCAGGCTACAGTGCCTGTAGGATTATTAAAACAAGCCAATCACATTTTCTGTAGGAACCAGGGGTCACCTTACCCTCTTGCTACTGCAGAGCCTGCCTTGCACACTCCCTGCTTGTTCATTCTGTCCCCGAGTGAAACACTCCAGAGTGGCGAGCTTCGTCCTCCTCCACCCCGCTGACAATATATGACTAATAAGCTACTGTGATCTCTTCTCTCCAGTCTTAGATGTTGTGTGTCCAACCATCCCCATAATCCTAGGGAAGTAATCCTTCCCTCACTGGTGGAATGAAGAGGAGGTGATCACAACACTCTCCACTTTGGGAAATACTGCCATCCTATAGAATAGTACCCAGATAGATTCTCTTCCTATTTATAGGAGCCCACTCATTCCTGAAAGAATGACCAGACCATCACAGAACAGACAGAAATGTTGCAGATGTCTTTCAGGTAGTAAGCCCTTGAGATGAGAGAAGCTATTTTTTATTCCCTTCAGAGTCTTCATTTAACCTCATGAAGAGGACAGTGGGCTTATCTGACACATAATCCATAGGTTCTTGGCTACAAGGTCTGACATGGGGACTTTTTTACACCACATTCTCTTTCCTGATGGTTCTGCCAAAGCATCTTTAACTCCTGTGATTGCACCAGTTAACATTCAAAACTCTTATTTTCCAAAGGTGACAGATAAAATGCTAAAAGTTGTGCAATGTGGTGGTTAAGAGCTCAAGGTCTAGAAGCTCAGGAATCAGACTAACCTGGGTTCAAAACTGACCATTTATTTGCTGTGTGTTTAGCTAAGTTGCTGAAACTTTCTGAGCCTCAGTTTCCTTACTGGCAGTACCTTCCTCATGGGAGTGCAGTGAAGCTTAAGTGAGTTACATATAAAGAACTTAGAATAGTACCTGGTACATAGTAAATGTTTAATAAATGTTATTATTATTAGAGAAGAAGCAACTCACTACCCCTTTAACACTTGGGCTCAAATGGACTTTTTAAAGTCTTCCAGGTAGTAAGAACCTGAGGTCCAAGGATAGTGGACACACATAATTTGATGGGAATGTGGACATAGGGTACCTCTGCAAGGAAGGCTTGTAGCAGCAAGCTACAAGCTTGTAGCTGGTACGGGAAGAATGAATATAAAACAGGCAGGAAAGAGGAGTGAAAATAAGCTTCACTGTTCCTATTTTTTGGAAGAATGGCTTATCATTCCACATTTTTGGGTGCTCAGGAAATGTCGTGGGTTGCCAGTGCGAGAGGTTGGTAGGACATGGTGTTCCCTTCTTTCCCTGAGGTGTTAGTGCCTCCCTTGCTTTGTAGTTCCTTCTGTACATATCTTTTTCTACTAGTTTTTAAGCTTATTGAGGGCAAGATGTTTCACTGGAGGAATAGCTTTCACTCACACTTCACTTGCCAACACTTGGCTACATGACCCCACCTAGATTGGAGAAGTCCACAGATGGGCAGGCTTTTGCTCAGCCAATACTCAGGGATAAAAAGGAAGAAGGGGGATGAGGTTGGGAGACAATTAGCAGTCTTTGCAGGTTTAGTTAATTCTGGAATATTTACTTGACACCTCTGTGTGCTTGAGTGCTTCTTTTTTTATTGAAGTATGGTTGATATATAGCAATATTGTATAAGCTACAGGTGTATAATATAGAGATTCACAATTTTTAAATGTTATACTCAATTTATAGTTGTTATAAAATATTGGCTATATTCCTTGTGTTGTACAATATAACTTGTAGCTTATTTTATACCTAATAGTTTGTACCTCTTAATCCGCTACGCCTACATTTCCCCTCTTCCCTTCCCTCTCCCCACTGGTAACCACTAGTTTGTTCTTTATATCTGTGAGTCTGCTTCTTCTTCAGAATGAAGATCAGGTGGGGAAGGAGAGAACAAGAATTTTGAGGATGCTCTATGTGCCCAGCTTTCTGAACCAGGCCATCTGTGACAGACTTCTCATTTTCCTAGGAAGCCACAGGTTTTTGGGAGATTTTTGGTCACAGACCAAATAGCTTGAGAGCATTTTTTCTGTGGAAGAAAAATGTAAAGGGAAGAAGGAGCTAGGATTACATGTAAAGCATGGTATGTTTTCTTAAAATTAAATGGACATATTTTGGTTTCTGATGCAGTTCTACCAAATATAGAAAGCATTTCAGAATTCTCTGAGAGCAATCTTAGCTTGGAATGTTAATGTCGACTTGAGAAATCATTTACAGCACCAATAGACAGACACATAAATGCAAACGAGGCTCTCTAATTCAGGAGTTTTCCATTTTTGGGTCATGAAAACATTTTTAATTAAGCAATTTGAAAGCATTAATCAAGTGATAAAATTTCTGATGTGAATGTTCAAAATAAATGGCAATGAAACCAAAAGTCCATATTTGTGGACAATCCCTGACAGTCTGGGTAGGCAGCTGGAGGTTTTAGAGTTGGAATAACTTCTTTTTTTCCTTCTTGCTTCTTACATGGGTTGTGGCAATTCAAAGGTAATGCAGCCTGCCTATATGTTGCCACAAGGACTTCATTTGCTCTTTTCTTAGCTCCTTCATCACACTTAGGGATGATTGCCTCAATATAGTCTTTAAAATGTATTTATTTATTTATGGCTGTGTTGGGTCTTCGTTTCTGTGCATGGGCTTTCTCTAGTTGTGGCAAGCGGGCGCCACTCTTCATCGCGGTGCACAGGCCTCTCACTATCACGGCCTCTCTTGTTGTGAAGCACAGGCTCCAGACACGCAGGCTCAGTAATTGTGGCTCATGGGCCTAGTTGCTCCACGGCATGTGGGATCTTCCCAGACCAGGGCTCGAACCCGTGTCCCCTGCATTGGCAGGCAGATTCTCAACCACTGCGCCACCAGGGAAGCCCCGGAATATAGTCTTTAAATGGGAGTGTAATGTTTGAGTTAGGATAACAGGAAACAACTGGTTTCACAAGTAATATTCTCAAAAAATATCATATGAAAAAAATCCAGCAATACACACACACACACACACACACACACACACACACACACCAGTGAAGTGGCTTTTAAAAATACCCTGAAGAAGCCAAGGGCTATGTTTTAGCTGAGTTTCTTCTATGTCAATTAGAGGGTTGGATACATAAACTACAGTACATCTGTTCACCCGGATATGATTTCTCCACGCATGTACTACAAGAACAGGTTTCGAAGGATGTGATGGTTTATTTTATGTGTCAATCTGAGTGGGCCATCGAGTGCCCAGATTAAACATTGTCTCTGGGTGTGTCTGTGCGGATGTTTCCAGATGGGACTAGCACTGAATTGGTGGACTCAGTACATTGTCTTCCCCTATACCCACCCATGTGAGTGGGCACCATCCAATTCCTTAAGAGACTGAATAGAACAAAAGGTGGAGGAAGGAGGAATTTGCCCCTTTTTTCCTGCCTCATGGTTGAGCTGGGACACCTCATCTCATCTTGGACTGGGATTTACATCATTAGCCTCCTTGATTCTCAGCTTCCCAAACTCAGACTGAATTACATCACTGCTTTCCTGGGTCTTCAGCTTGCAGGCAGCAGACTGTGGGACTTCTTTACTTCCATAATTAACTGAGCCAGTTCCTCATAATAAACCACCTTTATACACAGGTTCTATTTCTCTGGACAACCTTGGCTAATACAAGCAGGTTGTGGTGGTTCACAACCTCTGAAGCCTGTCACTGAGATCACAGGGCACCTACAGGAAGCTGGCCCCTTGTTAAGCATGGTCGTATTTCCAGGAAGCAATCTTGCCCCTCTGAGCGCAGTCTTTGGTGGGTGAAAATAGAGGAGCTGCTTGTGCAGATCTTAGCAGGGGCTCTTCACATCACTGAAGTTTCAGCTCTTTACTGGGAGAAGCCTCCTGTGACTACCTTTACCTAAGGTCCCTCTGTACCTTACCCCAGTTACTCTATGACATCACCTCTTGATTGTCCTTTCTGTCTCTGCTTCAGCCAGGCTGGGAACTCTGACAGCAGGGACCATATCTCTAGGTCACAGCTACGTCTCCTGTGCCTAGAACTGTATCTGGCACTTACTAGGTACACCATAACTGTCAGCCTTATGGATAGATGGTCCTGGATTATGCTCTATACCTTGACTCTGTGATTTATACCTCATTAAATCTTCAGAATAGGAAGTATAGTTTTTGCAAATAGTAAATTTACTATTTAGGAGGTTCAGATAATGAAGCAGAGGCTACAAGAGTTTAATTAGTGTTCCCAAGGTCACATGGCTTGGATTTGTGCAACTGGAATCACAGTCCACATCATCCCTAGTCTAGGACCTGTTCTTTCAATTCCTCCAAGTTGCCTACCAATCTGATGAGAACCCCGTGATGATTGTAAGGTATGTGAAAATGTCTTGGAAAACATAAAGGAAATATAAAAGATATTTTAAAAAAGTAAAAATAAAAGTAGTAATCTTTAGTGTTTTTTTGAGTATACAATATTTTCATTGGTGAATATAGTTATTTAGATAGCAAAGTATTTTTAGTTTCCAAGTAGAAATACAGATACTGTCAAGGTGCTCATTAGAAGAAAGAACTGTGTTGAGAGAATGCCTTTCCACAGCAATGTAGCTTAGATGAAAGAGTAAAAGAGTGACATTTAGTATGTTTGTTTCCCTTTATCATCATTTAAAAAATACATATTTTATATTTTGAAGTGATCACAAACTTACAGAAAAGTTGCAAGGAAAATACCTTTAGAGAAAAAGAGAACTTTTTTTCTCTGAATCTTTTGAGAAGAAGTTTCCAAATCAATGTCCTGTCATCCCCAAATATGTTAATGTGTAGTTCCTACAAACAAGGACATTTCCTATATCACCACAAGACAACGATCAAAATGAGGGAATTGAAATAGATATCCATACATTATTTCTATATAATTCTCAGATCTCATTCGAGTTTCTAATGTCCCCCATAGCAAAATGATTTGGTAATTGATATTTGTATTCTGTTTGGACTTGTCTCCCTGCCCCCCTCCAAAACCAGAAAAGCAATAATTATCCAAATAAATGACAAGTAATTGCTATTTTTTGTGGCAAGATATTTTTTAACTAATTTATACAGTTAAATACTTGTAGAAGGAATAATATTCTGGTGATTTTAATTTTCTTTAATTCATGCTATACTACATATTTACTCTTTTGACAGAACTGAAAGCATCCACACTCACTAGGAGCTTATCCAATTGGAGCTCCTATGAGGACCTTCTTTAGTTTATCCTTTTTTTTATTTTTTATTTTTTTTATTAGTTTCTGCTTTATAACAAAGTGAATCAGTCATACATATACATCTGTTCCCACATCCCTTCCCTCATGCATCTCCCTCCCTCCCACCCTCCCCATCCCACCCCTCCAGGCGGTCACAAAGCACCGAGCTGATCTCCCTGTGCTCTGCGGCTGCTTCCCACTATCTATCTACCTTACGTTTGGTAGTGTATATATGTCCATGCCTCTCTTTCGCTTTGTCCTTAAACTGAAGAGTTTCTGTCTTCTCCTCAGAAGCCTTCTGCTGATGCCATAGAATAGTCTGACCTGGGTCCCACCCCTTACTTCCTCATTTGCCCATCTCTCCAGCTGGTCACGAATGTGCTCAGTCAGCAGCCTTTTAAGTAAACAAAGTATTTTACTGAGCTGTGAGGCAATAGAATAGTCATGCTATACAGGTGAGTAAATCACAGGAATGCAGATCTGTTACTTATTACAATGCACAAAAGCTTCACACTCTTCTACCCATTCCACACAAGTAAACAGAATGCTACTGGGAAAAAATATTAATTGTGTTTTACTGATTACAGATATAATGTACAGTAGTTGTAATTTATTTAGAGAGTTTGGAAAAGGAAAACAAGTAGATCAATAGTTAAAATTATTCACTAGACATAACCTTAGTGAACAGAAATACATTCGATCTATAAACTGTTTTTTTTTTCATTTAGCAATATCATTAACCATTTTCCATTTTATTGATATTTTATACAACAGAAGTTCCCAAACTTTATTCTAGTAAAACTAGTGCACTGAGATAGACAATGAAATGGTACCCCGTGGTTAAGTTTGGTAAAAACTGTATGTTATATCCCCTTAAATAAAGTAAGCTGCTTAATCAGGTTTAACTTGGTGTTTCTCAAACCATTTGATCACAAGGGTTTCTTTTTAATTAAAAATCGATTAGCACTTCAATAAATATCCTTCTTTCTATGGTATGTGCTTTATGGCTTTTAGAGCATTTCATCATATTACATCAGTTAGGAATTAATTCAAATCCAAATGGTAGAAAATTCAATCACAGTAGTTTCACCAAAGGTTTTTTTTGGATTTTATTTATTTATTTTTTATATGGCAGGTTCTTATTAGTTATCTATTTTATACATATTAGTGTATTTATGTCAATCCCAATCTCCCAATTCATCCCACCACCACCTCCCCACCCCACACTTTCCCCCTTGGTGTCCATAGTTTGTTCTCTACACCTGTGTCTCTGTTTCTGCCTTGCAAACCGGTTCATCTGTACCATTTTTCTAGATTCCACATATATGCGTTAATATATATTTGTTTTTAAAAATTTCACAATTTGTATGGAAACACAAAAGACCCCGAATAGCCAAAGCAATCTTGAGAACGAAAAATGGAGCTGGAGGAATCAGGCTCCCTGACTTCAGACTATACTACAAAGCTACAGTAATCAAGACAGTATGGTACTGGCACAAAAACAGAAAGATAGATCAATGGAACAGGATAGAAAGCCCAGAGATAAACCCACGGACATATGGTCACCTTATCTTTGATAAAGGAGGCAGGAATGTACAGTGGAGAAAGGACAGTCTCTTCAATAAGTGGTGCTGGGAAAACTGGACAGGGACATGTAAAAGTATGAGATTAGATCACTCCCTAACACCATACACAAAAATTAGCTCAAAATGGATTAAAGACCTAAATGTAAGGCCAGACACTATCAAACTCCTAGAGGAAAACATAGGCAGAACACTCTATGACATAAATCACAGCAAGATCCTTTTTGACCCACCTCCTAGAGAAATGGAAATAAAGACAAAAATAAACACATGGGACCTAATGAAACTTCAAAGCTTTTGCACAGCAAAGGAAACCATAAACAAGACCAAAAGACAACCCTCAGAATGGGAGAAAATATTTGCAAATGAAGCAACTGACAAAGGATTAATCTCCAAAATTTATAAGCAGCTCATGCAGCTCAATAGCAAAAAAACAAACAACCCAATCCAAAAATGGGCAGAAGACCTAAATAGACATTTCTCCACAGAAGATATACAGACAGCCAACAAACACATGAAAGGATGCTCAACATCTTTACTCATTAGAGAAATGCAAATCAAAACTACAATGAGATATCATCTCACACCAGTCAGAATGGCCATCATCAAAAAATCTAGAAACAATAAATGCTGGAGAGGGTGTGGAAAAAAGGGAACACTCTTGCACTGCTGGTGGGAATGTGAATTGGTACAGCCACTATGGAGAACAGTATGGAGGTTCCTTAAAAAACTACAAATAGAACTACCATATGACCCAGCAATCCCACTACTGGGCATATACCCTGAGAAAACCATAATTCAAAAAGAGACATGTACCAAGATGTTCATAGCAGCCCTATTTACAATAGCCCGGAGATGGAAACAACCTAAGTGTCCATCATCGGATGAATGGATAAAGAAGATGTGGCACATATATACAATGGAATATTACTCAGCCATAAAAAGAAATGAAATTGAGCTATTTGTAATGAGGTGGATGGACCTAGAGTCTGTCATACAGAGTGAAGTAAGTCAGAAAGAGAAAGACAAATACTGTATGCTGACACATATATATGGAATTTAGAAAAAAATGTCATCAAGAACATAGGGGTAAGACAGGAATAAAGACACAGACCTACTAGAGCATGGACTTGAGGATATGGGGAGGGGGAAGGGTAAGCTGTGACAAAGTGAAAGAGCGGCATGGACATATATACACTACCAAATGTAAGGTAGATAGCTAGTGGGAAGCAGCCGCATAGCACAGGGAGATCAGCTCGGTTCTTTGTGACCACCTGGAGGGGTGGGATAGGGAGGGTGGGAGGGAGATGCAAAAGGGAGGGGATATGGGAACATATGTATATGTATAACTGATTAAATTTGTAAAATAAAAAAAAATATATATATATATATTTGTTTTTCTCTTTCTGACTTACTTCACTTTGTATGACAGTCTCTAGGTCCATCCACGTCTCTACAAATGACCCAATTTCGTTCTTTTTTATGGCTGAGTAATACTCCATTGTACATATGTAACCCATCTTCATTTGTTTTTCTCGTATAAGAAGAGCGAATCTGGAGCAGCTGCTCAATGATGTCATAAGGGTTCCTTCTATCTTTCTATTGAACCATTTTTAAATTCCATCTTTACTGTTATAAAATGGCTGCTGTGCCTCCAAGTATTCCACACGTAGTCTAGACAAGAAGAAAAAAGAAGGGGTCAGCCAAAAAGGAGGAAGGGCTAAAGAGAGTGGCAGCCAAGTCCACTCCTTAAAAACCAATCATATTTTCTACAAGTCTCATGAGTAGCTTCCACTTATGCCTCACTGACCAGCGCTGGGTTGCTAGGTCACCCCAAGCTGCAAGCACATCTGGGAAGGTGGATATTTTGCTTTTCAACCTTAATGATAGAGGGGCTCGAGGGGAAGTGCATGGTGAATAGCCTGTAGGTAGATAATCCAAAATATTTGCCTCTACTCATTCCTTGGCTACTCAACATCCTCAGAGGCCTCTCTTCCTCATCATCCAACACATTCTTCCTTTCCCAGTGGAGACCACACCACTGTCTCATCTAGTAACAAAATCCAGCTCCAAGTTCAGGAACCCTGTGTGATGTACTGGCCTCTCCATCAAGTCTGAATGTACCTCATGCTCTAGAGACCCATAAACCAAAAGATACATTATCTGTCTTCAACATACACAGTATTCGAGGATGGAGACAGCAAACAAAGAGCCGTCTCTGACCTACGGGAAATACCAAATCCTACTGGTGAACAATTGCGCCCACTGTCTGAGCTGGAAGGGACTCCACTTCTCCTTCTTTTTCTTCTTTTTTTACGTTTAAAGTTATTAGGAAGGCTCTCTGCAGGTTTTTATTTATTTATTTTTATTATTATTTCTTTGGCCTCGCCTCCTGTGGGATCTCAGTTCCCCAACAAGGAATTGAATCGCCCCCTGCAGTGGAAGCATGGAGTCTTAACCACTGGACCATCAGGGAAGTCCTGGGACTCCACTTCTTAGTTAACCAAACTAGCAGCCCCCCGTTCCGCCCCAGTGAGGATTCTCATTATTCACTGTCTTCCATGAACATAGGAAAGATACTTTTCTTGGAGACTCTATATCTTTTTTTAGCCCCTCCTAGTGGTACAAATTTAGAGACCCTGATCTAACTTTATGTGGAAAACACTGACAAACAAAGCTTGTCCACCAGCCCTGGGGTCCTCTGTCACCAAAGTTTCTTAAACATTTAAGAGGCCTCTTGTCTATTTTCTCTGGGTTAATTCCATGTATGAAAAATCACAACCAAAGAGCTTGCTCATAGTAGCAAACACCTGTGGTCTGCCCATCGTCCACCCCTTTAGATCATATAGCTTTTGCCTTAAGACAGCAGGGGAAAGGGTCTCCACTGGTGTGACTGACATTTTTCATGTGCCCCTGCATGTCCACGGTCTGCTTAACTCATCAGTGAGTAAATATTTCCTTTGCTCAAGCTTACATCCCTCCCCTTTACCCCATATCTACCCCACACCCTGGACACACCTTGGTTAAAACACACCTTTTCTGTTTCTAAACATTTTATTCTCTGCTTTCATGTACATGCCCATGTCCAGTCTTAATAACAACAGCAAATGCAACCAGTTTATTAAGTGTGTTGAAGTCAGTGGGCTCACAGACAGAAAGTGGTTTTAGTTTGCTCTGACTACTTTCTTCAAACATTCTGTTTCTGATCTCCCTTCCATACTTTAGATGACATTTTTGACAGCTCCCACATATTTTCAGTTGACTTCAGCTCTTAAAAAATGGCCTTTTTTGGTGACTCCGTCTTCGAGGCCTTAAAAATGCAGAACAATCAAAATTTCAATCTCACATCACATCTCACCCCTCCCCAGTAATTGAGTACTGACCTTTGGTTTGGGGATATCTGTGGGCAAGGGGGACATGGTCTCTTTTTTTCACCCTTTATTTCCTGTACAATTTCTTGTTTCTGTCTTCTTTGGGTTAAGGTAGAGGAAGAAAGAATTTTAAAAAGAGATGCAGAATCATACCTGCCTGGAGCTGTAGTGATAGTATTGCTGGTATTTTCTGTCACTCCCTGATGTAGGCAGTGCACACCCAGATGACTACTGTGACCCCTCAGGTTTACCCCCTGACCCCTAGTATACCTCCCCCATTCTAGCACTGGCGCTTCTGAGTGGGGCACACACACAGCAGCTCATTCTTGACTATTTTCTGGCCCATAATTTGACCCATGGGATATTCATGTATCCTGCATCACTGAAGGTGCGACTGTGCTCTGTCCAACAGCTGACCCCTCTCTTTTTGCCCTCCTTTCCTCTAATACACCAGCATTTCTTCTGCTATTTAACATTCTCCATGTGGAAAACAGGCATCAATCTCTATGTTCGTGTAATCCCTAAATGCAAGGGAATCTATGTCATTTTCCCCCACTAACTCTCTCAGCATGTGTTTCTCCTTTCTCAGGGAAGCACTTGGACTTGCATTTCTGCGTTTTGGTGAACAGAGAGTGAGGTGCCCATCTCCTCTTCCAGCAGTTCTGGAAGCCTTCCCTTACATGGCTTAGGCAAAGGGAAGAGGATCCCCTCTTCTACCCCTCCTTTATGGCTATGAATTCCAAACCTGGCAGTCCTCCTTTTGAAGGTCGAATTTGCTCTAATAGCATCAAGATGGAATGACAGTCTCAGTACTGGGTTTGTTTTCATTGAATAAACTGCATGGAAGCTGTAAAAAGCAGATCTCTTCAGAGAGTACAGGAACTCATCACTCGTGTTCTTAGCTGTGAGAATTTAGCCCCAAAAATTCCAAGACACCTGGGAAAGTACCACTGAACACTCAACTAACATTTATTGAGTGTTTATGGTAAGCCAGGCATTGCACTAAGATATGACATAGATTTTAAAAATATATTTCTTACAACCCTATGAAGTAGATACTGTTACTATTCCATGGTACAGAAGAGAAGATTAAGGCTTAGATGAAGTTCTCACACAAAGTCACATGGCTAACAAGTGTCTGAGCTGAAATTCGAAGTTTGGGAGTCTTACTACAGAGCTGAGACTCTTACCCACTGCCACTATGCGATCTTGTCTCCTCATCTACTTAAGCCCTCAGCATCCATTGGGATTTCTCTGTTAGATCAAGTGATGGTTGTCTTATTGTAATCTCTTTAAAAAAACCTGATTTTCGCTTTAAGAAAATCATACTTCTAGTTTGGAGGTTGGCAAACTATGCAGCTTACTTTGGTAAAGAAAGTGCAATTGGAACACAGCCACATCCATCTGCTTATGGCTACTTTCACACTGTAGCTGCAGGGCTAAGTAAAAAGTATTGCCTACCTGGCTCTTCACAGGAAAAGTTTGCTGACCTCTGCTCTAAATGACTCAGGAAGTTGACTCCAACTTTGCAAGTTACACCATCTGTTGCATTATTTCAGGTGGTGTCCTCTTGGCTATCATGGGTCTTTGCTGCTCCCCATGGCCACGATGTATATATATTGTGGAAACCATGAAACTCTTCATTTGACTTGAGCATTGATTCTCAGACTCTTAATAGAGCTTGAAGCTGATTATTATTGAACCATACGAAATTGCCAATATCTGACTATTTTGACCTACTAAATGGCAATTCCATATTTTTTTAACTATAATATTATGTAGGTTGCAAGTGAAACAGACTTGGGGTTTGAATTTTGCATCCTTTTCTTACCAAATATATGACTTTGAAAGATTAATTTAACTCTCCCAAATCTCTGTCTCCTTGCTATAGAATGGAGGATAGTAGCACCTCCCTTTCAGAACTGATATGAGAATTACAGCTGACCTTTGAACAACATGGAGGTTAGGGGCATTGACCCCCATACAGTTGAAACTCCATGTATAACTTTACAGTCAGCCTTTTGAATTTGCGGTTACCTATGTGTGTATTCAACAAACGAAGTCATGCAGTACTGCTGTATTTATTATTGAATTAAAAAATCTGTGTATGTGGACCCAAATCAATGTTGTTCAAGTGTCAACTGTACTTATATTATCTGAAGCACTTAGTTTCTGCTGGAAATAAGTTCTTAATAACTGACAGCGATTTTTGTTATTGCTCTTATTATCATCAGCAATAAGATACAGATCAGGGGACTTCCCTGGTGATCCAGGGGTTAAGACTCCATGCTTCCAATGCATGGAGCGTGTGTTCGATCCCTGGTTGGGGAACTAAGATCCCACATGCTGCGTGGAGTGGCCAAAAAAAAGAAAAAAAAAAAAAACTAAAACCAGATAGGGAACCCTCTTCATGAGATTTGATGAGGTGTGGCCTTGCTGGGGGCAATTTACCTGCCTTTGTGCACAGATTTCCCTTGGAGTCTCCTTACTGCGTGGCCTCACAGATAGCTCCCTCTACTACCCATCATTGAAGCTCAGCTTCTGCCCTGAAATACAGGCTATTGGAAAACAGTTTTAGAATTGACTGATTAGGTCATGATGTCTCACCCCAACCTGATGTCCTATTTCATATTTCACAAAAGAAGATTGGGCCTCTTTTCCTTAAATGCTCCTTTCAGTTCAACCAAAGACTGGAGCACACATCAACTGTCACTCAGTTTACTCACATCCATGAGCAGGAACTGTCAAATGTCACCTAGCCATACATTCCAGCTCCTTCAACCAAGGGGAGATGTATTCTAGGTAAAATCTAAAATTATATGTCTAGGTGGTGAGCACATGTGGAGGGGAAGGGTGATTTCTAGGTAGACAGAGGAGGAGGGAATCCAGCACTTAGAGTTCATGTGCTAGCTAAGTACAATGGTGTGTAGCATGTTCACTTAAAAGCCGTAGGTTTTGAAATATTTGGAGAAAAAATTATGTCATTTAGCAAAATACATTCTAACATTTTCAGGTTATGGAAATAGATCTCTCTTGGACCTTCATAAGAAAAACAGCGTGAATTGAAATGTTGGGGGCTGGCAGCTACGACGAAGAAAAACAGTGTCAGAGAAATGTGGAAATAGGCAGGGGATAATGACGCTTCGGTTCATTTGTGTGAGCACTTTCTAAGGCCTTGTATCTAATTTTGTATTCATAATTTTGTAATGCTTGTCCTAAAAAGGGTTCTTGAAGTAGTGAAGGCTTCAGGCTCCCTGAAACTTAGTTCTTTCCCAGGAAATGGTGAGGCACAGAGGAGGAAGAAAGAGGAATTGTTCCTAGTGGCAGGAATGCAGAAGAAGTTTTTGAGAACAAGTGAGGCTAATGTGGATTTTAGGCTGATTGCTAAAATCAGCTACACAGAGATGTAGATTTCTTCTATACTCACACTTTCAGTGGCACTTTGAGAACTTCAAGAAGCAGGGAAATGTCTGCTTGTGAGTAAACTAGTGAGGGAAAGGGCCGAACAGGAGATGAGAGGCAGAGGGAGACCAAGACTTCAGTGGCAGACGGGCACAAAATGTGACTGGGAAAAAGTTAAGTTTCTTTCTCCTTTGAATCTTCGGAGACCCTAGATTTTCCACCGTATATGAAATAGGTATTCTGCTTCTTTTATTTATGTCTTAAAAAAGACGACGACTCTAGCAGGGTGGGGTACTTTGCAGCTCTCTGCATTCCTGACACTCAGGATACATCTTTAAGAACAATATAGGAGTAATGATTAAGATCCACATTTGCATGAACAGAGGTGTAGTCCTGGAAGAAAGGGTATGGTTGGATCAACTGAGCCATGATAAACTGAGGACATTCTTGGTGTTAGTCTCTTTGATAGGGTAGGTAACAAGGCCTAGTAGATGGGAAATAACAGAATATAAGCTGGGAATGAAAGATGAAGGCAATTCAGGAAGGAATTAAAGAGCCCCCTGAAGTTTTCTGCAAAAGAAACCAATGTTTAAAAGATAGCTTTACTTGACAACCCTCTCAAAGTCCATTCCCTGCAGAATTAATTATGCCTTCTGCTCTTTGATTACATTGGATACAAATGCTTATTATTGCAAATTGTTTATATGTAAGTCAGTCCTCTGTTCTAGAGCAGGAAAGAAGATTGTAGTTACTGAAAGAGTGTATTGCATGTGGTAAGCATTTAATACTGAAAAACATTGAAAGGATGGATGACTAGAGATTTGTTCACTGTAGGTCTTTGGAGCTCCTAAATCCTTCGTGTGCAGTGAAGCTTTTTCTCCTGTTTCTCATTACGTGTAAGTCAGTACCTAAAAAAGCCATTGTTCCACCTAGTAAAGTGAGAGCTCTGGATGTAAAATGCCTCTGAAATTGCCCACAAATTTTCTTCTATTTTTGATGAAGAGATGCTATAGAGATTCCTTTTAAAATACTCATATTTCAATAACATTTGCAGATTTCCACTTAAAAAGGCATTTTTTAAATTGTTGATGAAATCTTTGTAGAAAATCTTTGTCTGGGCTGACTTCCAAGCCTCCTTCCTGTCCTCTTGGCTCCCTGGAGCTCTGACCTCCCTGGCCAGACTTTTCCCTGGGGGGATTGCAGGTTTGCTGGCATTCCTCTGAGGACAGAGATGGATGAGGTGTGTGGGTTTGTTGATGTTCACTTGGTATTTTTAGATCATGGTTAGCAAAAGTAGAGACAGCGGCAGAGTGGTTTTGTTGAATATGAAATCTCACATCTCTCCTGTGAAAGTCCCTTTCTTTAGGAGAATCCGTTTTAAGAGTCTGCCCCTGCTGCCAGGATTGCTGTCTGAATCCTGGGCCTCCCTGTTGCCAGGAACCTCCCTACTCCTTAAAAGGTTTGGTGTGTAGTCTGTCATAAGAATAGGCCTGAAACACTGAAATGATAAATAATTTAGTTAAACATGTTTTTAAATGGTGTGGATTTTTGTCCATCTTAGGAAGTGTCTTCTAGAGAATTTCTTAGCTCTTGTTGTTCCTTGGTATGCTCAGAGTCTACTGTAGAAAGAACACTCATTTCCAAATTCCGAGTTCATCTCCATGCTTATCCAAATAGCACATGGCAGAAAAATTGGTTTAAAGTTTCCTCACTTAAAAAAAAAAATGGACAGCTACATGCAAAAGAATCAAACTGGACTACTTTCTCACACCCACAAAGATAAAGTCAAAATGGATTAAAGACTTAAATGTAACATCTGGAACTATAACATTCCTAGAAGAAAGCATAGGAAGTATGTCCTTTGACTTTATTCTTAACTATATGTTCTTGGATATGTCTCCTCAGGCAAGGGAAACAAAAGCACAAATAAACAAAAGGAACTATATCAAACTAAAAAGCTTTTGCACAGTAAAGGAGACTATCATCAAAACAAAAGGTCACCTACTGAATGGGAGAAGATTTTTGCAAATGACATATCTGATGAGGGGTTCATATAAAAAACATAGAAAGAGCTCATACACCTTAACATCAAAAAAACAAACAACCTGATTAAAAAATGGTCAGAGGACATGAAAATACATTTTTCCAAAGAAGACATACAGATGGCCAACTGGTACATGAAGAGATGCTCAACATCACTAATCACCAGGGAAATGCAAATCACAACCACAATGAGATATAACCTCATGTCTCTCAGAATGACTATTGTCAAAAAGACAACAAATAACTACTGCTGGCAAGGGTGTGGAGAAAAGGGAACTCCTATGCACTGTTGGTAGGACTGTAAATTGGTAGAGCCACTATGGAAAACAGTATGAAATTTCCTCAAAAAAATTAAAAATAGAACTACTATTTCACCCAGCAATTCCAATCCTGGGTATTTATCTGAAGAAAATGAAAACAGTAATTCAAAAAGATGCATGCACCCCTATGTTCACAGCAGCATTATTTACAATTACTAAGATATGGGTAGCAAACCAAGTGCCCAACAATATATGAATGGATAAAGAAGCTGTGGTATGTATATACAATGGAATATTAATCAGCCACAAAAATGAATGAGATCTTGCCATTTTGACAACATAGATGGACTTAGAGGTTATTATGCTAAGTGAAATAAGTCAGACAGAGAAAGACAAATATCGTATGATTTCACTTGTATGTGGAATTTAAAGAGCAAAACACATGAAAGGACAGGTGAGGGAGATTAAGAAGTACAAAATTCCAGTTACAAAATAGATTGGTTCAAGATGGCGGAGTAGAAGGACACGCTGTTACCCCCTCTTTCGAGAACACCAGAATCATAACTAACTGCTGAACAATCATCGACAGGAATACACTGCAACTCACCAGAAAAGATACCCCACCTGCAAAGACAAAGAAGAAGCTGAAATGAGATGATAGGAGGGGCTCTATCACAATAAAATCAAATCCTATAACTGCTGGGTGGTTAACTCACAAACTGGTGAACACTTATACCCCAGAGGTCCACCCACTGGAGTGAAGGTTCTGAACCACATGTCAGGCTTCCCAACCTAGGGGTCTGGCAATGGGAGGAGGAATTCCTAGAGAATCAGACTTTGAAGGCTAGCTGGATTTGATTGCAGGACTTCAGCAGGACTGGGGGAAACAGAGACTCCACTCTTGGAGGGGACACACAAAGTAGTATGTACATCAGGACCCAGGGGAAGGAGCAGTGACCCTAGGGGAGATTGAACCAGACCTACCTGCTAGCGTTGGAGGGTCTCCTGCAGAGACAGGGGACAGCTGTGGCTCACCAAGGCACAAAGACACTGGCAGCAGAAGTTCTGGGAAGTACACTTTGGTGTGAGCCCTCCCAGAATCTGCCATTAGCTCCACCAAAGAGGCCGGGTAGGCTGCAGTGTTGGGTCACCTCAGGCCAAACAACCAACAAGGAGGGAACCCAGCCACACCCATCAGCAGAAAAGCATACTAAAATTTTACTGAGCTCTGCCCACTAGAGCAACAGCCAGCTCTACCCACCACCACCAGTCCCTCCCATCAGGAAACTTCCACAAGCCCTTAGATAGACTCATCCAACAGAGGGCAGACAGCAGAAGCAAGAAGAACTACAATCTTGCAGCCTGTGGAACAAAAACCATATTCACAGAAAGATAGACAAGATGAAAAGGCAGAGGGCTATGTACCAGATGAAGGAACAAGATAAAACCCCAGAAAAACAATTAAATGAAGTGGAGATAGGCAACCTTCCAGAAAAAGAATTCAGAATAATGATAGTGAAGATGATCCAGGACCTCGGAAAAAGAATGGAGGCAAAGATCGAGAAGATGCAAGAAATGTTTAACAAAGACCTAGAAGAATTAAAGAACAAACAGACAGAGATGAACAATACAATAACTGAAATGAAAACTACACTAGAAGGAATCAATAGCAGAATAACTGAGGCAGAAGAACGGATAAGTGAGCTGGAAGACAGAATGGTGGAATTTACTGCTTTGGAACAGAATAAAGAAAAAAGAATGAAAAGAAATGAAGACAGCATAAGAGAACTCTGGGACAACATTAAATGCAACAACATTCTCATTATAGGGGTCCCAGAAGGAGAAGAGAGAGAGAAAGGACCCAAGAAAATATGTGAAGAAATTATAGTCAAAAACTTCCTTAACATGGGAAAGGAAATAGCCACCCAAGTCCAGGAAGTGCAGAGAGTCCCATTACAGGATAAACCCAAGGAGAAACATGCCGAGACACATAGTAATCAAATTGGCAAAAATTAAAGACAAAGAAAATTTATTGAAAGCAGCAAGGGAAAAATGACATATAACATACAAAGGAACTCCCATAACATTAACAGCTGATTTCTCAACAGTGGCATGATATACTTAAAGTGATGAAAGGGAAGAAACTGCAACCAAGATTACTCTACCCAGGAAGGATCTCATTCAGATTCAATGGAGAAATCAGAAGCTTTACAGACAAGCAAAAGCTAAGAGAATTCAGCACCAACAAACCAGCTCTACAACAAATGCTAAAGGAACTTCTCTAAGAGGGAAACACAAGAGAAGAAAAGGACCTACAAAAACAAACGCAAAACAATTAAGAAAATGGTCATAGGAACATACATATTGATAATTACCTTAAACGTGAATGGATTAAGGGCTCCAACCAAAAGACACAGGCTCACTGAATGGATACAAAAAAAAAGACCCATATAAATGCTGTCTACAAGAGACCCACTTCAGACCTAGGGACACATACAGACTGAAAATGAAGAGATGGAAAAAGATATTCCATGTAAATGGAAATCAAAAGAAAGCTGGAGTAGCAATACTCATATCAGATAAAATAGACTTTGAAATAAAGACTGTGACAAGAGACAAGGAAGAACAAACACTACGTAATGATCAAGGGATCAATCCAAGAAGAAGATATAAAAATTATAAACATATATACACCCAACATAGGAGCACCTCAATATATAAGGCAACTGCTAACAGCTCTGAAAGAGGAAATTGACAGTAACACAATAATAGTGGGGGAATTTAACACCTCACTTACACCAATGGACAGAATATCCAAACAAAAAATTAATAAAGGAACACAAACTTTAAATGACACAATAGACCAGAGAGACTTAATTGATATCTATAGGACACTCCATCCAAAAACAGTAGACTACTCTTTCTTCTCAAGGGCACATGGAATATTCTCAAGGATAGATCACATCTTGGGGCACAAATCAAGCCTCAGCAAATTTAGGAAAATTGAAACAAGCATCTTCTCTGACCACAACGCTATGAGATTAGAAATGAATTACAGGGAAAAACACTGTAAAAAACACAAACATATGGAGGCTAAACAACACGTTACTAAATAACCAAGAGATCACTGAAGAAATCAAATAGGAAATCAAAAAATACCTAGAGACAAATGACAATGAAAACACGATGATTCAAAACCTATGGGATGCAGAAAAGAAGTTCTAAGAGGGAAGTTTATAGCTATACAAGCCTACCTCAAGAAACAAGAAAAATCTCAAATAAACCATCTAACCTTACACCTAAAGGAACTAGAGAAAGAAGAACAAACAAAACCCAACGTTAGCAGAAGGAAAGAAATTATAAAGATCAGAGTAGAAATAAATGAAATAGAAACAAAGAAAACAACAGCAAAGGTGAATAAAACTAAAAGCTGGTTCTTTGAGAAGATAAACAAAATTGATAAACCATTAGCCAGACTCATCAAGAAAAAGAGGGAGAGGACTCAACTCAATAAAATTTGAAATGAAAAAGGAGAAGTTACAACAGACACTGCAGAAATACAAAGCATCCTAAGAGACTACTGCAAGCAACTCTATGCCAATAAAATGGACAACCTGGAAGAAATGGGGAAATTCATAAAAGGTATAACCTTCCAAGACTGAACCAGGAAGAAATAAAAAATATGAACAGACCAATCACAAGGAATGAAATTGAAACTGTGATTAAAAATCTTCCAACAAACAAAAGTCCAGGACCAGATGGCTTCACAGGTGAATTCTAACAAGCATTTAGAGAAGAGCTAACACCCATCCTTCTCAAACTCTTCCAAAAAATTGCCAAGGAAGGAAAGCTCCCAAACTCATTCTATGAAGCCACCATCACCCTGATACCAAAACCAGAGAAACATACTACAGAAAAAGAAAATTACAGACCAGTATCACTGATGAATATAGATGCAAAAATCCTTAACAAAATACTAGCAAACAGAATCCAACAACACATTAAAAGGATCATAGACCATGATCAAGTGGGATTTATCCCAGAGATACAAGGATTCTTCAATATATGCAAATCAATGTGATATACCATATTAACAAATTGAAAAATAAAAACCATATGATCATCTCAATAGATGCAAAAAAAACTTTTGACAAAATTCAACACCCATTTATGATAAAAACCCACCAGAAAGTGGGCATAGAGGGAACCTACTTCAACATAATAAAGACCATATACGACAAACCCACAGCAAACATCATTCTCAATGGTGAAAAACTGAAAGCATTTCCTCTAAGATCAGAAACAAGACAAGGATGTCCACTCTCACCACTATTATTCAACATAGTTTTGGAAGTCCTAGCCATGGCAATCAGAGAAGAAAAAGAAATAAAAGGAATACAAATTGGAAAAGAAGAAGTAAAACTGTCACTGTTGGCAGATCACATGATACTCTACATAGAGAATCCTAAAGATGCCACCAGAAAACTACTAGAACTAATCAATGAATTTGGTAAATTTGCAGGATACAAAATTAATTCACAGAAATCTGTTGCATTCCTATACACTGATGATGAAAAATCTGAAAGAGAAATTAAGAAACACTCCCATTTACCACTGCAACAAAAAGAATAAAATACCTAGGAATAAACCTATCTAAGGAGACAAAAGACCTGTATGCAGAAAACTATAAGACACTGATGAAAGAAATTAAAGATGATAGCAACAGATGGAGACATATAACATGTTCTTGGAATGGAAGAATCACCATTGTGAAAATGACTCTATGACCCAAAGCAATCTACAGATTCAATGCAATCCCTATCAAATTACTAATGGCATTTTTTACAGAACTAGAACAAAAAATCTTAAAATTTGTATGGAGACACAAAAGACCCCAAATAGCCAAAGCGGTCTTGAGGTAAAAATCGGAGCTAGAGGAATCAGACTCCCTGACTTCAGACTATACTACAAAGCTACAGTAATCAAGAAAATATGGTACTGGCACAAAAACAGAAATATAGATCAATGGAACAGGATAAAAAGCCCAGAGATAATCCCATGCACCTTTGGTCAACTAATCTATGACAAAGGAGGCAAGGATATATAATGGAGAAAAGACTGTCTCTTCAATAAGTGGTGCTGGGAAAACTGGACAGGTACATGTAAAAGAATGAAATTAGGACACTCCCTAAGACCATACACAAAAATAAACTCAAAATGGATTGGAGACCTAAATGTAAGACTGAGCACTATCAAACTCTTAGAGGAAAACATAGGAAGAACACTGTTTGACATAAATCACAGCAAGATATTTTTTGATCCACCTCCTAGAGTAATGGAAATAAAAACAAAAATAAACAAATGGGACCTAATGAAACTTCAAAGCTTTTGCACAGCAAAGAAACCATAAACAAGATGAAAAGACAACCCTCAGAATGGGAGAAGATATTTGCAAATGAATCAATGGACAAAGGATTCATCTCCAAAATATATAAACACCTCATGCAGCTCAATAGTAAAAAAACAAACAACCTAATCCAAAAATGGGCAGAAGACCTAAATAGACATTTCTCCAATGAAGTCAAACAGATGGCCAAGAAGCACATGAAAAGCTGCTCAACATCACTAATTATTAGAGAAACGCAAATCAAAACTACAATGAGGTATCACCTCATACCAGTTATCATGGGCATCACCAGAAAATCTACAAAGTACAAATGCTGGAGAGGTTGTGGAGAAAAGGGAACCCTCTTGCACTGTTGGAGGGAATGTAAAATGATACAGCCACTATGGAGAACAGTATGGAGGTTCCTTAAAGAACTAAAAATAGAATTACCATATGACCCAGAAATCCCACTCCTGGGCATATACCCAGAGAAAACGATAATTCAAAAAGACACATGCACCCCAATGTTCATTGCAGCACTATTTACAATAGCCAGGTCATGGAAACAACCTAAATGTCCATAGACAGATGAATGGATAAAGAAGATGTGGCACATATATACAATGGAATATTACTCAGCCATAAAAGGGAACAAAATTGGGTCATTTGTTGAGACGTGGATGGATCTAGAGACTGTCATGCAGAGTGAAGTAAGTCAGAAAGAGAAAAACAGATATCGTATATTAACACATATATGTGGAACCTAGAAAATGGTACAGATGAACCGGTTTGCAGGGCAGAAGTTGAGACACAGATGTAGAGAACAAACGTATGGACACCAAGGGTGGAAAGCAGCGGGGGTGATGGTGGTGGTGGTGGAATGAATTGGGAGATTGGGATTGACATGTATACACTGATGTGTATAAAATGGATGACTAATAAGAAAAAAAAAATAAATAAATAAACATTAAAAAGAAAACCAAAATAAATTAGTCACAGGCATTAAATGTACAGCGTGGAAAATATATTCAATAATAATCTAATATTTTTGTATGGTGACAGATGGTAACTAGAAGTATAATGGTAACCATTTTGTAGTGTATAGAAGTACTAAATCAGTGTATTGTGCACCAGGAATTAATATAGTGTTATAGGTCAATTATACTTCAAAGACAAACAAACAAACAAACTCATAGAAAAAGTGATTAGATTTGTGGTTACCAGAGGCATGGGCCAGGGGGAAGGAGAACTAGTGGAAGGTGGTCAAAGGGTGCAAACTTTCAGTTATAAAAAAAATAACTACTAAGGATGTAATATATAACATGATTAATATAATTAACATTGCTTTATGTTGTATATGATATTTGTTAAGAGAGTAAATCCTAAAAGTTTCACCACACAGAAAAGAACTTTTCCTTTTATAAATTTTTGTATCTATATGAGATGATGGATACTCACTTAACTTATTGTGGTCATCATTTCATGATGTACATAAGTCAATCATTATGCTTTATCCCTTAAACTTATACAGTGCTGTATGTCAATTATATCTCAATAAAACTGCAAGAAAAAATTAAATTAAGATATATGTTCTTCTCTATTTTTTCTTTACTAATCGATTTCAGAAAATTATTTGCTAATTGTTTGCAGAAACTTTTTTCTTTTTAAGGTTACTCATTAGCAGAGATGGGGACTGAATTTGCTTGGAAGTCTAGAAAAGGTATAACAGGTGGAAATAAAAACAACTGGGAGAAAAGATATTGGTGGAAATCCTCAAAGATTTGAGATGAATACTCTTTGTTTAGGGGCATTTGGGTTGTTTCTAACTTTTGGTATTGTGATTAGGGTACACATATATCTGTTTTAGTTGCTGCTTTCAACCCTTTTGGGTGTACATCCAGAAGTGGAATTTCTGGATCATATGGTAATTGTATTTTTAAATTTTTGAGGAACTTCCATATTGTTTTCCATAGTGGCTGCACCATTTTACATTCTCACCTTGTGCCAACAGTGCACAAGCCTTCCAAATTCTTCACATAATTGTCAACACTTAAAATTTAAAAATAATAAATATCCACGGCTTCCCAGGTGGCGCAGTGGTTGAGAGTCCGCCTGCCGATGCAGGGGACACGGGTTCATGCCCCGGTCCGGGAAGATCCCACATGCCACGGAGCGGCTGGGCCCGTGAGCCATGGCCACTGAGCCTGAGCGTCTGGAGCCTGTGCTCCGCAACGGGAGAGGCCACAACAGTGAGAGGCCCGCATACCGCAAAAAAAAAAAAAAAAATTAATATCCACACTAATGAATGTGAAGTAGCATCTCATTGTGGTTTTGCTTTGCATCTCCCTAATAACTAGTGATGTTAAGCCTCTTTTCATGTGCTTCTTGGTCATTTGTATATCTTCTTTGGAGAAAAGTTTACTCAAGGCCTTTGCCCATTTTTTAATCAGACGCTTTTTTTGTTGTTGTTGCTATTGAGTTTTAGGAGTTCTTTATATATTTTGGATATTATTAACCTATTATCATATATGATTTGCAAGTATTTTTTTCCATTCCCTGGGTTGCCTTTTCACTTTGTTGATTGTATCCTGCCCAACTGATTTTTTTTTTACATCTTTATTGGAGTATAATTGCTTAACAATGGTGTGTTAGTTTCTGCTTTATAACAAAGTGAATCAGTCATACATATACATATGTTCCCATATCCCCTCCCTCTTGTGTCTCCCTCGCACTCTCCCTATCCCACCCCTCCAGGCGGTCACAAAGCACCGAGCTGATCTCCCTGTGCTATGCGGCTGCTTCCCACTAGCTATCTTCCTTACGTTTGGTAGTGTATATATGTCCATGCCACTCTTTCACTTTGTCACAGCTTACCCTTCCCCCTCCCCATATCCTCAAGTCCATTCTCTAGTAGGTCTGTGTCTTTATTCCTGTCTTACCCCTAGGTTCTTCATGACATTTTTTTTCTTCTTATATTCCATATATACGTGTTAGCATACAGTATTTGTCTTTCTCTTTCTGACTTACTTCACTCTGTATGACAGATTCTAGGTCTATCCACCTCATTACAAATAGCTCAATTTCATTTCTTTTTATGACTGAGTAATATTCCATTGTATATATGTGCCACATCTTCTTTATCCATTCATCCGATGATGGACACTTAGGTTGTTTCCATCTCCGGGTTACTGTAAATAGCTGCCCAACTGATTTTTGACAAAGGTGAAAAATTCAATGAGGGAAGGATAACCTTTTCAACAAATGATGCTGGAGTAATTCAACATTCAGAGGCAAAAATGAACCTCAACTTAAGATCTTATACAAAACTTAACTCAAAATGGATCACAGACTTAAATGTGCAACATAAAACTATAAAACTTTTAGAGAAAAAGAAAAACAAGAGGAATTATTTAGGAATTATTTAGGGCTAGGCAAAGAGTTCTTAGGCTTGGGCCTCCCTGGTGGCGCAGTGGTTGAGAGTCCGCCTGCCGATGCAGGGGATACGGGTTCGTGCCCCGATCTGGGAGGATCCCATATGCCGCGGAGCGGCTGGGCCCGTGAGCCATGGCCGCTGGGCCTGCGCGTCCGGAGCCTGTGCTCCACAACGGGAGAGGCCACGACAGTGAGAGGCCCGCATACCGCAAAAAAAAAAAAAAAAAAAAAAAAAAGAGTTCTTAGGCTTGACACAAAAAGCATGATCCATCAAAGGTCAAATTGATAAATTTGACCTTATCAAAATTTAAAACTTTTTCTCTGTAAAGACCCCGTTAAAAAAATTAAAGGCAAGCTATAGGCTGAGAGAAAATATTTGCAAACCACATATTTGATAAAGGACCAGTATCTAGAATATATAAAGAACTCTCAAAACTCAATAGTTAAAAACAAACAACCCAATTAGGAAATGGGCCGAAGACATGAAGAGACCATTTTGAAGGGGATAATGGCAAATAATCATATGGAAAGATGTTTGACACCTATAGCCATCAATTAATTGCAAATTGAAACCACAATGTGTTATTAACATCCACCTATCAGAATGGCTAAAATAAAGAATAGTGACAATGCTGGCAGGTATGCTGGCAAGTATGCAGCATGACTACAGACACTGCTTGTGGGAGTGTAGGGTAGTATAGCCCCTTTGGAAAACAGTTTGGTAGTTTCTTAAAAAGCTAAACATGTACCTACCATTCAACCCAGCGATTACACTCCTGGGCATTTATCAAAGAGAAATAAAAACTTTGGTCAAACTTTGTTCACACAAAAATCTGTACACTGATGTTTATAGCAGCTTTATTTTCAATAGCCCCAAACTGGAAAAACCAGGTGTCCTTCATTGGTTTAATGGATAAAGAAAGGGTGGAACAGTCATTCTATGGGCTACTACTCAGCAGTGAAAAGAAACAAACTGGTATACACAACAATCTGGATGATTCTCCAGATCATTATCCTGAGTGAAAAAAAGCCAAATCCAAAAGATTACATACTGTATGATTCCATTCATATAATCACATTCTTGCAATAACAAAATTATAGAAATGTAGAAAAGGTTAGTGGTTTCCAGGCAGTGAGTGAGGGCAGGAGGGCAAAGGTTGTGGATATAAAAGGGCAAAATGAGGGGTCCTCTTGGTAATGAGAATTTTCTGTATCTTTACTGCAGCAATCTCAATAAGCTGGTTGTGACATTATCCTATAGTTTTGTAAGATGTTACCATTGACAGAAACTAAAGCATACACAGGATCTCTCTGTATTATTTCTTACAACTGCATGTCAATTTATAATTATCTAAAATAAAAATTTTAATTAAAAAAAGGTAAAGCAGTTAGTGAAAATGGAGATGGCTTACTTTCATGTCTTAGGTGCCAGCAACAAGAGAGAAACTGTATGTGTGTCTAACGGCTTTGGAATTGAAATGGGATCTTAACATTAATTTCAAACAAAATGTTTCATGTGATAAAAACTACCTGAAGCATAGAGATTTAAAAGTCATTGAGAACATTCATATCATTCAAGTTTAGACTGACCATGAAGAAGGTAGACACAAACACCCTCTAGGAGTAAAATATAGATGGGAAACGGTTCAAAAGTGGGAGAGCTACCTCCTACTCTGCAGGACTTGGACATCACCAGAAGAGGGCGCAATTATTCAAGCTATTACGTGAGCAAAAGGGAACAGACAGAGAGAGAACCTTGAAACAAAACAATAGAGATAAATGGAAATGATGCTATTTTATAAACCACCTTCCTAAACAAATGCTTACACTGAGGGATATATTTGGTTTTTTTTCATGTTTTATTTATTTATTTATTTATTTATTTAGTTTCTGCTTTATAACAAAGTGAATCAGTCATACATATACATCCATTCCCACATCCCTTCCCTCATGCATCTCCCTCCCTCCCACCCTCCCCATCCCACCCCTCCAGGCGGTCACAAAGCACCGAGCTGATCTCCCCGTGCTCTGTGGCTGCTTCTGAGGGATATATTTGTGACTAATTTTTTTAACTACTGTAAATCACTTGATGAAAATTGGTAATTACTGGGCAAAACAGGGAAAGGGAAGCAGATCATAAAAGAGGTACGAGAGAAGATCTGATTAGGAGGTAGTCTCTGAAGGATCAGACAGAAACCCACTCCCTTACTTCCTGTGGAGATGTCCCTCCTACAGCAACTCACACATACACAGGTACTTGAAAGCGTCGGTACAGCTAGGTATCAGATATTCAACTGGGTGTGAGGCTAACTTCCCATGCTTTATATGCATATTTACAGAGAAAATGATCTCAAAGAGAAATTATCCAAAACTTCTGCCATTTAAATTAAATGGGGGTTATAACATGAGGTCAGAGGCAAGAGGGGGTGGCTAGGAGATTGGTAAAGGTAATTCTTTTTAGAAAGTATGGCCCTGCTGTGAGTCCCCATCCTCTTTCTCTTTAGTAGCAGGATAATGGGGTTTCTTTCATCTAAACCCTAGTCTAGAAATGGACTTCTGGGTGCCAATCAGAAAACTAGGAAATGGGTCCACAGAGCACAGATACCCAACCTATGCCTGGAAACCTGAAAGGGGGTCTGGACAGAGCTTGACTCCCTCCCAGCAGAAAATCCAGAGAGAAAGAGGTGGGTTACTGGATGTCCAAGGGCTGAGGAAGGAGGGACAAGGGACCTAGAGAAGTATTTGCCTTGGTCCAGGGAAGTGTAGGAAGTTTTTGAAGACTGCCCTCCTGAGAAAGACAGCCTTAACTTCCTACCTCTTAAGAGTGTGAAGTCTCTCAGCCAAGTGAGAGCCTCTCCATCTACTTACATCTCCCCTCCTTCCTCTGCTCGGTCTTTGGTGCTGAGCAACAGAGTACCCAGAACCAGGGCTAAGCTGGGGAATGGGAGGGCATTTGAAAGTAAGTTCAGTGGGTAACAAATGACAAAACTCCAATGAAAAACGTCATGACTTCATCCAGATCAATAGGAATTAATTACATGGGACTGAATGAACTAATGAATATGATTTATAACTTTATGAATTTTGAGGAAATATACTAGCTTTAATCTTTGTCTTCCAGAAAAACCTTTCCTCTTATGCTACGACCTAAAAGGAGTTGATAATGTATACCTTTGTAAACAAAGATGAAACATTTATCTTTTTCTCTCTACCTGATCCTTCCAGAATATGGCTTCTCCAGCTCGCTCTCCTGTGGACTTGATGGCTTATTACAAATGGATTACAACTGGATTACAACTAGTTATACTAATCATTGTTTTAATCGGTTCTTTGTTTCCAAATTGTTTATGATTTGTGTCTCCCTACTACACTATGATTTTGTCAATGTTACTAGCTGCATTGCTTATATCCTGTTTATTTTATAAGATTGTTGTATCTTACAGTACGTAATGTGTAACCAGGCCACCAACAAAATGGATGATGGTTAAACATCTTGAGGAAATAGATCACATTTATGACTCATAAAATAACTGTAATAGTATGATTCTAGGTATGGGGAGAAATAACAAGGGAAAATAGCTCCTGGATCATAATAGAAAATGTTTAATTATCAACAGGACCTAATTCAGAAATTAGCACCTGGGGTGGCATAGCAACAAGAATTTTCGCTTAATCTGGGATGAGCCTCCCAGCACCATGGGACAAAAATTGATCATGGACTGTCTCCCAAATACTGGTCGAACTCCAGACCAAGAGGAGGAACTGAAAAATGGAATATTGCCTGCCATATCAGTAAACAAAGGATGTCACAGTCATCAGCAATTGCAGCCACCATGGACATTAAACTGGTGAACCCTGAGCTAATTCAGGAAGGAAAAGGATACCTGCCATCTAGCAGCCATCAGACTGCAGCCACTCCCCACGGTGAGCCCTGAGGAGACTCAGGGTAGGAAAACGCAGGATACTGTCCCCAGATAGCTGAGGTGCATATCAAAGGAATGATTTCAGTGAGCCCAGACTCTCATCTCTTCCCATACATAGAAAAGTGCTAAATTCCTTAACTTGACATGTCTGGTTTTCTTTAACTGACAATAATATTTTTGACATTCAGATTGCCTGCCCTTCGTTGGAAAACTCCTGTATATCCTGGCTCCCCCCTTGCCTCCTTGGTTACTTGAGATGTTGCCTCCTGAGCTCGAAGTCCTAAAAATTTCTGCCAGAAAAAAATAGAACTCTCAAAAAAAAAATAAATACAAGTAAGTTCAGAATTTTGACTGTAGCATGGATTTAGGCATTTTATATTCTCAATTAAGACTGTTTTCTGAGTAAAACTGATCTGAAATCTTATCTAAGAGTAACAAGAAAAGTCATGGATTCACTCATTTCTCCATCCAGGGTGAGAGGAAGATGCCCCCTGTGAATACAGTTTAAGGGACAGCGGAGACCACAGTGAAGATGTGTTCTGTACTGTGGGGTTAGAGTTACATAATGTGAGATGTAAACTAATTCATAAATGTTGATCTGATGCTTGCTTTTGAAACATCTTTTTTTTCCTGGCTGTTTGAGAGAGTGCTTCTGGAAATCTAGCATTTTATCTTCTGGTCACCTGTCATTGGGTCAATAACATGGAGGGAAATTTTCAAAACACCCACAAAACCGAACCACTCTCAGCAGCAACAGATATGAGAAGTGTAATGGCCTATTGATTAAATGTCCAAAAAACACGTCAACCTGTACACGTCCCAGACAGAAGTCCTGATTTCCTTACGTGCCCATCCCACCTGTTGTTCCCCCATTTTCTTCATCTCAGAGAATAGCACCACCATTGATTTAGTTTCTCTGAATAAATCCCTAGAAATCCTCTTGATTTCCCCCTTTTCCTACATCCTCCAGCCAACCAATCTAAGAGTAGTCAATCATCTCTGCCTTCAAAATGCATCCACATCTGATGGCTCTACAGCCCGCTCCACTCTGCATCCTGGTCCGTTCCCCAGTCTTTCTCACAGACTCTTGCAATAGCCTCCTAGCTGATCTGTATTCTTCTTCTCTGGTCCCCTTACAATCCATTCCTCCCACAGCTAGACTGATCTTCAAAGAGAAATCAGATCGCATTAATTGCTAATCCCAAACCTGTGATATCAGTGTAACATCTAAATCTTTATTGTGGTCTCCAAGACCTTCCACTACCTGACCACTGCCAGAATCATTTGACATTATGTTTTACTTCTATCTTTCATGACTTTCTTGCAATCACACCAAGATCATTCACATTTCAGGGACTTTATTTTTGTTTTCCCCTCTATCTTTACATCATGTGCTTCTTAAATCATTCAAAACATAATTCAATGCTACATTCAAATATCATCTCCTCAAAGATGCTTTTTATTACCAGCTCATCTAAAAAAATTGTAGTCACTAGCTATCCTTTATATTGCTTTATTCTTCTTCTTAACAGTTATTATGTGACATTTTATTACTTGTGTTGGTATATTGTCTGTCTACCCCATGAGAACAGGGACAATCACTGTTTTCTTCCTTGAGCACCTGGAACAATCCTGACACTTAACAAGCATTCAACCAATATTTTAAAAACTATTTAGTGATTAGTTCATTAATCAATTAATTTTAAGGAAGTAAATATGCAGTATAACAAAAAGAGCACTGGAGTTGGAGTTGTGGATTCCTGATATAGTTTTTCCACTAATTAGTTGTGTGGATTTTGACAAATAACTTTAACTTCCGGTCCTTCTCTTTCTTCACTTAAAGATAATCTTAAGGAAACCCAATGCCCTGAAATTCCATGATGTGTAAAACACAGAGTCATCTCTGATATAGGTAGTACTTCGATTTCTTTGCATTGAATATGTAGACATTATAAATTAATTAATTCACATGCTTCTTCTGCATATATTTAGATATCTGTCAGACTTCTCTCCCTCTCACTTTCTTTTTTTATTAAAGATTTGTGGGTCACCTTCTATGTACTATGCCAGGCACTTGTAAGACAAAGATAACTCAGACGTTTTCTCTGCTTGCAAGAAGCTCATGATCTGAAAAGGAAGGCTGAAATATAAACAAATGAATTAGAGTATAATTTGAAAGTGCATAAGCAGAAATTTGTTCAAGATAAAAGGGGATGCACTCTGGGAGCTCACAGTAAAATGAGACAGGGAGATTATGTGATGTGCCTTATTTTGAACGCTGCACTGCTGGAGGGAAGGCAACAGTGGTGTATGTGGAGGATGAGGTCAAGGAAGATAAACGCTGAGCAGTGAGTCCACTTGGCCTATTGGTTAGGAAGTCCTTGACAGTGCTTATCATTGTATTTTGGTGGATGGTGGGTATGAAACCAGGATGCTGTGAATTGTGATTGGAAGGAGTGGAAGAGGAGATCTGTTGTGTGAACTTCTCTTTGGGAAAGTTTGAGAAGGAGAGGAGAGGAGAGAACTAGGTCAGGGAAATGGTCGAAGAGAGACTTTAAGGATGAGAGAAGCCTAGGCATCGTTGAGGAATGAGCAAGTAGAGCTCAAAGAGCTGGGATGGCAGTGACCAGGATGCTGTGTGAAAGCTTCTGACTTTTCATAAGGAGGGAGGGGATCCAGGGGATACACGGGAAGGGGATCCAGAGCACAGCTCAGCTGAAGGAGGGAGCTCATCTTCTTCTGGGACAAAGGGGAAGAGGGAAAGAGGACATACTCAGGGGCATTCACAGAGCACAGTTAGGAGGTGAGGAAATTCTCACCTTAGTGAAGTAAATGTTAAGGTCATGTGCTGAGCTGAAGTGACAGAGGTTGGGTAGGAGATTCGAGGCTTTGAAGCACTGGGATATATTCTTATATTCCTTACATATGAAGGGTATAGCTGAAGCCCATTGCTTGACTAATGCCTGGCAGATGAGGAGATTGTATTTCTGTTGACAATTATACTCTCAACCTAATGGGTTCCTTATTTTTGATGATTTCTATCTTCATCATGGGCTATTAGGAAGTACTAAATTGTGCTTGGACCTACTCTTGTTTCCAAGGCTAATTATTGTTAATACTATTTTGCTGGTTTAACCTCTTAATAAGAAACACAATAAACAATGATGCTGAGACAGAAGGTTCAGCACAAAGTTTCCTAATTGAGAAGCTGTGGATGCACGTTAGTCAGTTGTCAGGCAAGCAGGTGTGCTCATCTCTACTTTGTAGTTTCATCTGCAAGAAACAGATAGGCATGTGTATTCATTCATTCATTTGTTCAGTAAACATTTGTTTATCAACTTCTCTATGCCAGGTAACCCGGCAGTGAGTGAGGATTCAGCAATAGAAAATTCAGTCCTCATTTTTCTGTGAATGTGGACCCAGGGATGTATCCAATACATTTACTGAATTTCTAATATTAAAATCAAATATTACAGCTATATTATGGAACATGTGGAATATTTTTGTTTTATTTTATTTAGGTTTTTGTAGTATCTTTGGTGCAGCTGCTCAATTGCAATCATGGAGACTGTATTTTCTGCTACTAAACTGCCTTTAGTACCCTAGAAGTGAACAAGTAATGTAAAAAGAAGAGCCTCTCCTATGTTGCTTTATTCCCTACCCTCTGCACTCAGCATTCAAATTTCCATTCTGTGCATGCACCTGCCCTTTCTCTTAGTCGTTCCCCAGGGGACCTCCCTGAGCACTCTGCCCACAGGAAGGAAACCTTGGCTGCTTCCCAAGCTGCTGCCTTTGGCCTATGGGGGGCACTGTTGCCCTTTCTTACCCATTGATGTCTGTAAGTAAATAAATTTCGTGGAAATTAAAGGTAATTTATATGCAATAATAAAAGAAACCTTGTAAGAAATTTCAACTTTATTACATTCCTAGGGATCTATTTTCCCATTTCTTATTTATTTTTAATTATTAGAATAGTCATTTTGCATCATACTTGAGGTTGGAGAGTAGTTGTGTTGACCATAATCTCCAAAGGAAATTTCCAGTTTCCTTCCATCCCAATTGCCTTCCTTCTTTCCTAATCTTCCTTCTTCATTTCTCCCCTCCCTCCCTCCTTTCCTCTTTCCCTCTCTCCTTTCCTCCCTCTTTCCCTTCTTTCCTTCTTTTATTCATTCATTCCACAAATCTTTACTGAGTACTTATTCTGTGTTAGGGTCTGAAGCTATAAGCTAGAATAAGAAGCAGCCTTTGTCCTCAGGGACCTTACAGTCTAGACAGAGACAGGGAATACCAGCGACGGCTGTACTTCAGTGTGTTTAAGACTGTGATAGCAGTAGACACAGGACACTATGGGAGAACAGAGTGTAGAAGAGAGGCTTCTAAGTCAGCATGGAGATCAGGTAGGGCTTCCTTTGAGTTGATTCATAGAGGCTGCACAGGAGTTAGGCCATGTGAAGCTGGGCAGAGAGAAGGGAAAGACTGTGACTCCAAACTTAGAGCTTTTAGTTTCGATCCTTGGTATAGAGGAAATTAATCACATAATTATGATTAGCTTATTGTAGCATCTACTGAAGGGGACCAAGAAAGAATATATTTCTTTTTTTGTATTTCTCTTTGAATGTGGACTTCCCATCCCATCTATTAATTCTTGTCTGAGTTGAGAATTATTGGAGTACTGTGTACCACATTTACATCAGTCAAACTGGGATGGGAAGATGTGAGATTTAATTCTTTCTACCCTGTTCACTGTTTCTGGTATTGTACGGTCTGCTTGTAAGGGTGAACACAAGTCCTATACAGAAGTATAATACATAATCCTTCCAACCAATAAACAAGGATATAAATCCCTTCATTTCATTTAGCTTTCCAATGTGGGTGAACTTTTTTTCTTACGTCTACGAAGTAACTTCTCAACTCCACTCATACATTGGAATTTTTTGAGGATGTATAGAAAAGCATAGGTACCCCTACTTTTCCCTAGGAAGTTCTGATTTCATAATCTACAATGGTATCTAGACATCTCTGCATTAAAAAAAAATCCCCTAATGATTTTGATCTTGAGCCAGTGATGGGAACCAAAGTCTTTGACTATACTCAAGGGGTATCTCATGATGGAAAAATTTTAACATTGGAGTCATACAAATTTGACTCTAAATTCAGGTTCTGTCACATACTAACTGTGTGACCTTGGCCAAGTTACCAAGCCTCTCTGATCCTCAGACTCCTCATCTGTGAAGTGGCACCAATAACATCTACCTTATAGGATGGCTGAGCTCAATAGAGGCTGGAACACTTTCCTATAGGAAACATAGGGGATTCATTATATACCAGGCTTGTAATAAAAGTGGAATCTCAGGAACCATCTTTTCTCAACTGAGCTAGTGAAACAACCAAAACACTAATAACCCATCACATTTCTCAGCTCCTCCTGAGAATAAGAAGACACTGAAAGTGAGAGGGATAAGGTCAGAGGGGAGTCTGACACTCAGTGCTGTGTTGTTGGTCCATGCATTTTTTTGAGAGAAGATTTGTTGGACATCTGTATTTATGCAAGTCGTATTTTTCTTTTTCTCTTGAATATCCACAAATCTCTGTCCCTACTGTACTGTCATGACTTAGTCTCTCATTGGCTCTCACTGTTCTGACAGATGCCTAACTGATCCTCCTGGCTTCAATCTCATTTGTCTCCAATACATGCAGTCACACTGCTTCGCTGCTTAAATCCCTTCTCCTGCAGGATCACATCCATGCTCCCCAGCAGGGAAAACAAAGCCCGTAAGTCTCCTACTTCCTCACTTTTAGCTTGTTCCATTTCCCTGTTAATCAAGGATTATAATGAATATAATGGTTCTGAACAAAATCTCCTGTCTCGGTAACTTTTTTTTTAACATCTTTATTGGAGTATAATTGCTTCACAATTGTGTGTTAGTTTCTGCTTTATAACAAAGTGAATCAGCTAGACATACACATATATCTCCATATCTCCTCTCTCTTACGTCTCCCTCCCACCGTCCCTATCCCACCCCTCTAACTTTTACGAAGGACCTCAGCCAGGAGAACAGGTCTCCTCTTTTCTGTCTAATGAAGGACAATGTTTTTAACCTCTATTTATTGAGTGTTTACTTTGTATGGGCCACTTTAGAGACATTTCGTTTATTTCTCAGCCCCTTATATGTTATGCACCGTTACTCCCATTTCACCATAAAGAAAACTAAGGTCCAGGGAGTTTAAGGTTTTATGTAACTATCTTCCCCCATCCTCCTGGAGCCCTGTGTCCATTGTCTAATAACTGCCTTTTTAGTATGGAAAGTGAAGGGAGGAAGGGAAGGAAGGAAAGTAGGAAGGGAGAGAGGGAAGGAGGAAGGGAATAAAAGTAGATGTGGGGACTTCCCTGGTGGTCCAGTGGTTAAGACTCCATGCTTCTACTGCAGGGGGCGTGGGTTTGATCCCTGGTCAGGGAACTAAGATCCCACATACTGCGCTGTGTGGCCAAAAAATGAAAGAAAAAAACCCCACTAGATTTCAATATACTGTAAAAGCAGGAACTTGGACTTCATCATCTTTGAATTTTCCTTATGTAGTGCAGTGCCGGGTTTGTAGTAGTTACTACAATATATAGGTCAAATGAATAAATGAATATATGACTTTGTTTCTGCATGCTATTTTTTAAAAATGAATAATATCCATTCCTTCAGATCAAGGGCTATGATCGATATCTAAGTAATTACAGATTTAGTTCAACCATTCTCTCCAACAACTGTGAAAAAGGAGTATACTGAATTTTCATTTAGTCTATACAGCTGCTCTAACAATCCTACCTTTGTTGTCCAAACAGTGTACCCCATCCAGTGTCCCCCCCATTTTCATCATCCACCCCCCACTTCTACCCTATACCCTCAATGAGGACAGACTAAGTTGAAACAAACAAACAAAACAAAACCAAAAAGCAACTTTGGTGAAAAATCCATTAGCAGAAATTCATTTCCAACAAGATAAGTATTTTTGCTTTTATAAAAGGGACTGCCATTTAGAAAAAACACACCCTGTTCCCAAAGCCTGTCCCCTATTAAATGTGGCCTTGTGCTAAGAGTTAATTATGTTACTTTCCAAACAAACCTGGAGACCTCTGCTTCTTTGAAGATGGCTTTGTGTTTAGAAGTCCATGGAATGTTACATGATATTGAACCATATATCATCATTCATAAAAGTTCATGATTTGTTAAACAAACATTCCTCTATTAATAAAACAAAAGAAGCATTTCAACATAAGGGTGCAGGTATATCAGAAGGGCTGCTGTTCACACATCCCGGTTTTGCAGTGATAAAACAGTCATTAAAACATGCAAGCTCTTTAAAACTACAGCTGCCAGGCCCAATGAGCTTTATCTGAAGAGAGATTAAATGTGAGGGTATTCATCTCACATTCCAGGACAATCTCTGGGAACACAGCTATAAAAATAAAAGGGAGAGAGGTCAGAGTCAAGGGGGCATGGCTTTGAGGGTAGCAGTTCTTGAATCTTGCCCAGGACATCATAGGGTGAAGGCAGAATGCCCTCTGAAAGAAGAGTAAAAGTCAAAGAGGTATCACATTAAAAACATAGTGCTTTCATTTCATTAAAATATTAGATCAGATACAATTTTAAATGTACTTCTTGTTGGTTAGCATTTCTCACCAACAAGCCTTTGTCTAATATTTCCAGAACCGCTTTCCAATCAAGAACAGTGACAGAAAAGTAGAAACTGGAACTCGATTTTTAGGAGGAAAAATGTTACTTGCAGTTACCTAAACACGTCAAAACTTCACGGTTCAAGAATGAAAACTAGCTGCTCTGTACTTCATTTTATGCCTCTGTTTTTTTTCCCCTATTTAAATTCTACTTTATGAAATAACAAAATATATACTCAGTGTATAAAGAGTTCCTGGAGGTCAAAGAGAAGAAACGTTAAGTTTTCCTAACCACTAACTTGAAACAACGTGAAGATCAGACAGTAGAGGAATAGTTGAGAAAATATGATGCATTACAGTGATACTGACAAAGATTTGTTTCTTATGGGCAATGTTAATAATATAATTTTGTCTGCTGCATGCTACCAACTAACTAAAAGCTCCTTTTCCTTCTCCCACTAGTATTGCTAATAAAGCCAAAAGGTATCGAGTATTTGCTATGTGCCAGGAACTCTTCCAAACCCTTTACATGTATTAATTAATTTAATTCTTACAACAGCTTGTAAGGTAAGTTTTACTATCCCCACTTCACATATAAGGAAACTGAAGCACGCAGAGATGAAATAACTTGTCCCAAGTCACACGGCTAGAAAGAGGCAGGGCTAGGGTTGTATTTTTTCAAAGATTTACTGAGATATAATTCACATATCACAAAATTTACTCTTTTAAAGTGTATAATTCACAGGGTGAAGTAGAGTAGACACTGGTCACAGGCAGCATCTTTGAAGTAGCAGGGACTAGAGAGCAGAATTTTCTAGAATCTGGGTAATTTTCTTGCACATATTACATGAAGACAAGGCGCTTTTCTTTTCTCCTCGTAGTATCCCAGGGCCTAGCAGAGCAACTGGGCCCCAGTGCACATTTTTGTGTGTGTGTGAATGAATAAATGTTCTCTAGTGACCTGGAGACTAATCCTCAGTGCCAACAGTACCCAGCTGGCTAAGCCTGGGTTTGATTCTCCACTGCCTCTCTGACCTTTGGCCAAGGTTGAGCTTCTGATTTCTGAACGGCCCACCTGGTTTGACCCACTGCCTTGTCTGACAGTAGGTGACTTGACCCACCTACCTGCACATTGTGACCCAGACTGTCAGTTCATGGGATGCTTGACTGCCAGCTTCATTTGAAGATAGCCCAACCGGATCCTGTACAACCGATGGTCTACTCTGCTCACTCAGCTCAGGTTTGGTTTTCAGGATTGTTGCCACCTTGCTCCCATTCTTGCCAGCCATGGCTACTTCTGGTGAAGAAATTCCCCTGGGCTGGTTCAACTTCTTCCCATGAAGGTCCCCTTACGTGTATTTCCTAGTCCCTTAGGATGCCATGGAGTGAAGGATTTGGTGAAGAAAGAAGCTCCAGAACTTCACTCCTGCAAAGTGCCTCTCTCTTTTGTTTGTAAAAACAGAAAAGATTTGCCATTTGGTTGAGGATTTGTTTGAAGTAAGAATTCTGCTGTAAATGAAACAATCACCATTCTACCCTTTTCATTAGAAAACCTATGTAAAAGTATCTCCTATGACTCCAAACCTGTTCTCCCACTTGAACTATAAAGGCTTTTAAAAAAAACCTATCTAAATAAATATTTCTACCTGAATACCCCATTATTAAGATCAATGGCAACAAAACAAAACTTACCATTTCTCTGACACCATTTTTACTTTCTACTTCCACCAATTGATGTCACTATTTTCATAGCTACTTAGTCATTTTCAGCTAATCCCTGCCTTTCATGTTCTTTCCTTTATCCGGAGAGTGGTCTCAAATGAGTTTAAATTTTTTTTTCTTTGAAATGCCTTTGATATTGAGTCCTGGTTTTTATTTCACTTCCATGATCTCACCACTCAATCCATATGTGTTTCTCTGTTGACCCCAGTGGCTGTGGAATTTTTTCTCCCATATTTTGCTTTTGAGGCACTGTTAGAAGAACTAGTAAAGACTGCTTCTGCATTCTCCAGTTCAACACTCCTCAATGCTTTTTTTCTTAAAGTATGAAATTGTGTGACTTCTGGTTTTCAAATTACTCCACCATCTCGTCCCAACATACCAGTTTGAAGCAACTGATTTCTAACTCCTCAAATGGTTCCTTAGCTTTAGACAGCCTCACTGACCCATGTGTACACCATGGCCACACCTGTCTCTGAAGCTTCGCTCTGACTGTTTTCTTTGTCTAGAATGTCCTCTCCAGTTTCTACCTCCCTTCTCTTGCCAACACAAATCCCTTCCATTCTATAAAATTTTCCTTTTCAAGGAAAACATAATTAATTTAGTCACCAGAAATTAGACACCAATGGACTATACAGCAGATACTGTGGTTTCTAACAATATTAGTTACACTAAATATTAACTAGTCACTCTCTTCTCCTTTTTTATATGAATTTACCTTTATTCCCAAGAAAAATGTAATCCTTTCTGTGGCCCAAAACTATGCCATCTAATAATCCTTTTGCATTTCCTGTTATCTAGCAAATATGCTCAATATACTTTTGTTAATGTGATTGGGGAGGAGGGAAGATTTAACCCAACAGAGAAGATACATGTAACACCCTTCCAAAGAACTTTGTCATTTCCTTTGTATGACATCTGATCTAGAGATTTAAACACACTCGGGTAATCTTGGAGTCAACCGCTTTTGTGTGTCATCTTTAATGGTATTCAAACGAAATGTTTATCTTCCAACTGTATCTTTATAGTCACTGGTATCAGTATACTTCAGATTGTACTCTCGGTGTGTCTGCTGATGATCTTGTGGGTCAAGAATGGCACTTTTAGATAAAGGTAATTGCCAATTGCTTCTCCTGTGACTGTGGTCTTTTAGGTCATGTCAGAACACTCTGGAGCTTGAATTGAGACTCTTTTTATAGACATCCGTGGCCATCTCCAAAGCTTACGTGCTTCTTCTTCTAGGTATTTGCCTTTCCATCTGCTTGGAATATTTTCTTTCATTTTCTTAACTACTGTCTCTTTGTCAGATTACTTCTACACCATCATCAGAGTTCTCTTCTCACCTTCCAGTGAGCCTCCTGAAACCCACAAGGTATGCATCCTGTTTGTTCCCTGAGGTCTCTGTGTACACCCCACATCACAACACTTGCTGGGCAATAATATTATTGCCTGTTAACTTGGCTAAATCTCCACTAGACTGTAAACTGTAGGAAGGCAGGGAGTAAGCCTATCTTTTTCAGCATTATATCTCCACCCTTGGTGTATGAAATGAATATAAACTATTATGTAGCAATAAATCTTTGCAATTTAAGAGAATTGACTGGTTAAATGGTCTCTTACATCAATTGTCTTCCATAATTAAATTCCGTACTTTAAGGAATCTCCCTATAATATATATGATTCTTTCAATAGTAAATATTCAGAATCATATATATTATTTTTCAATCATATATGTTAAGGTAAATTCCATAAAATATGGAATATATGTTTTCCTATAACTCTCAATGCATTTCCAACCCATGTCATTATTCATGCATTCTATACCATTATAGCAATTCTATTTTGTGTTGTTTTATTTAATCTAACTGATTTACTTACATATGTCTTGTACATATTTTTTAAATTGAAGTATAGTTGATGTAGAGTATTGTGTTAGTTTCAAGTGTACAGCAAAGTGATTGTTATTTTTTGTTCAGATTATATTCCATTATAGGTTATTACAAGATATTGAATATAATTCCCTGAGCTATGTAGAAGATCATTGTTGCTTACCTATTTTATGTATAGTACTTTGTATCTGTCTATCTCATACTCCCAATTTGTCCCTCCCTCCTTCTCTTTCCCATTTGGTAACCATAAGTTTGTTTTCTATGTCTGTGACTCTGTTTCTGATTTGTATATAGATTCATTTGTATTATTTTTAAATTCCACATATAGGTGATATCATATAGTATTTGTCTTTCTCTGACTTAACTTCACTAAGTATAATGTTCTCTAGGTACATATTTTTGTAAATGGAAATATTTCATTCTTTTTTATGGCTGAGTTTCATATATATATATATATATATATATATATCACATCTTCTTAAACCAGTTATCTGTTGATGGGCACCCACCTTGTTTTCATGTCTTGGCTATTGTAAATAATGCTTCTATGAACATATGAACATTGGGGTGCATGTATCTTTTTAAATTATAGTTTTCATTTTTTTCCACATATATACCCAAGAGTGGGATGGCTGGATCATATGGTAGCTTTATTTTTAGTTTTTTGAGGAATCTCCATACAGTTTTTCATAGTGGCTGCACCAGTTTACATTCCCACCAGCAGTGTATAAGGGCTCCCTTTTCTCCATGTCTTCTCCAGAATTTATTATTTGTAGACTTTTTGATGATAGCCATTCTGACCAGTATGAGGTGATATCTCATTGTGGTTTTGATTCACATTTCTCTAATAATTAGCAATGTTGCACATCTTTTCATGTGCCTGTTGGCCTTCTATATGTCTTCTTTGGAAAAATATCTATTTAGGTCTTTTGCTCATTTTTTTTTATTGGATTATTTTTTTTATATTGAGTCGTATGAGCTGTTTGTGTATTTTGGATATTAAACCCTTGTTGGTTGCATCATTTGAAAATATTTTCTCCCATTCTGTAGGTTGTCTTTTTGGGTTTTTTATGGTTTCTTTTCCTGTGCAAAAGCTTTTAAGTTTGATTAGGTCACATTTGTTTATTTTTGCTTTTATTCCTCTTGCCTTGGGAGACTGATCTAAGAAAATATTGCTATGATTTATGTCAGAGAAAGTTTTGCCTATGTTCTCTTCTAGGAATTTTATGGTATCATGTCTTATATTGTCCTTAAACCATTTGGAGTTTATTTTTGTATATGATGTGAGGGAATGTTCTAATTTCATTGATTTACATGTAGCTGTCCACTTTTCCCAACACCATGTGTTGAAGAGACCATCTTTTCTCCATTATATATTCTTGCCTCTTTGTCATAGATTAACTGACTGTAGGTGCATGGCTTTATTTCTGGGCACTCTATTACATACATCTTTAAAGTAACACAGTCTCATTTTTAAAAAAATCTTTGATTCATTTTTAAATAACTTAAGCTCTCAATCTTTACTTTTTTTAAGGCTACCTGTATTTTTTCCAGTACTCATGTTTCCAAGGAGATGGGCTCGTTTCTTTTTATTTGGACACTATAAGTAACAAAAATTATGAACTTTACCCCTTGTGATTGTTCTTGGCAGAACCCTTAGTAAACAGTTATACAGGTAACTTGAGACTCAGGGTAGATATGTAGAATCTGGTCATTGAGTCTCTGATAAGAATAATTACTGTTAAATTGGGTTATCTTTACTGAAGGGCAGACTTTTTTTTAAATGTGGTTTCCAGGTCAAGTCATCATTTGTCTAGAGGGAAGTTGTGTCCTTGAAGAAATGGAGTAATAAGTTACTTAAGTTTTCTGTGTCAAGGAGATCCCCTTTGAGGCAGTGAGCAAGTAGTACAAACTCTTACTCAGATTCTGTCATAACAGTCACCACAAATGGTGAGCCAATTCATCACAAGACTCAAGGTTGGGCTGGAATTTCTGGGAAGTTAGGATGGGGCGAGATGAGTGGGAATTAAACATGTTTGTTATAGATTAATGCATTCCCTTTACATGTGGGAGAATGAGTCGCATTCAGACTAGACCCCCAAAATGACCCTCCTGGGCATTCTCCAGGGTCAGCAGATAATTTATAGAACAGTTCAGAGAATTTCCTGCAAGGTTTTATGATGAGTTGTGCCCCCCAGGCTGCCACTATGTGAAAACTAACAGCCTTTATCTCACCTGAGTGAGTCATGTGAAAAAGGAATTTTCAGTAACTGACATTTTCCATTTTGCCATTGCTTCTGGAACCTGTGTTTCATCACATCTATTACCTACTTGTCTTACCCTGTAGCAAGTGAAAAGGCAGCCTTGTTTGTCTGGGAGTTTGTGTCACAGTCAACTTCCTCCTTTAGGGTCAAATATGCATTCCTTTGAGGAAAAAGACTGTAGGAATCTGCAACGGTTATGATGACTCTGTGAGAAGAAAAATGGGGTCTTCAATAGTCACATATCAGCAAATGTTTTGTTGAGACCCAAAGGATTGTGACATTAAACTACAGATAATGACATTGTTCTGTTGCCTTCTGGCTCTGTCAATTTGCTGAGACAGAAAATATGGTTATGTTACAAATTGTACCATGGCCTTCAGAGCAGCCCTTCAAAGCTTAGAGGCCTGGAAGTAAAATGCGTCCCTGAAAGAACAATCCATTAGTCACAACATTAAAGTTCGTACTCCAGACCTCAACTCATGTGCAGTGTTTCCTGTATTAATGAATTAAAATATCTGAGAAAAGGTCACTTACCACATCAACACTTGTATTAGAAAAAAAAAGAAAGCTCATTTAAAGTTTTACATAGGGCCTCCCTGGTGGCGCAGTGGTTAAGAGTCCGCCTGCCGATGCAGGGGATACGGGTTCGTGCCCCGGTCTGGGAGGATCCCATATGCGGAGCGGCTGGGCCCATGAGCCATGGCCGCTGGGCCTGCGCATCCGGAGCCTGTGCTCCGCAACGGGAGAGGCCACAACAGTGAGAGGCCCACATACCGCAAAAAGAAAAAAAAAAAAAGTTTTACATAAAACTTTCCTATTTGGCAGAAGTGCTGAATTAATTTTCACCAGTTATTGGGTTGGCCAAAACGGTCGTTCAGGTTTTCCGTATCTTACGGAAAACACGAACGACGGTTTTGACCAACCCAATACTTAACATGACAATTATTCAGACAATTCTGGAGAAATGGCAAGGAGCAAACCAAGTCTGAGCCTGTAGATGAGGGGTTCAGAGACCTGGGTTCAAATCTCAGCTCTGCTGCTGTGTAACCTGGAAAAGGTCACTAACCTACCTAGACCTCTGTGTTTTCTGTACTGTACATTTTTGAGGAGATTTTTATGTGCTTGGCACTGTTTTAAGCACATTATACTCAATGTCTATAATGCTATCAGGTAAGTAATGTATCTACCTTCATAAGGTTAGGGAAAGAGAAGCATGGAGAGGTCAAAAGTTATCTAAGGGGATGGAGCAAGGAGGGGACAGAACCAGGATTCTGACCCAAGTTATCATGATAGCTGGTGCTACTGACCACTGGTCAATGCTGTTGTGCCAACCACCACCCTTATCCGTAAGTACAGTGGAAGAACTCCCTTTGGAAGAGCCCATTTATTTTTTTCTCTTATTTTCAGTGTCCAGTCAGGTCTTGAATAATAACTAAGGGTTAGAAAGTTCTTTCTAAAGCTTTTACTTGGCAGCTAAAAATTTTAAAAAGATTACTAATTTATAAACAAAGTTTTAGTTTGACATGGGCCTCAACAGGCTCTTCCAAAAGATGAGGAGACTTACTGACTAAATTCCAAGTTTGTTGCTCTGGCTAGTGCTAAGCTAGTGTTCCAGAGCCTTGATGCCCACAATCAATGATCTCTGTACTCTCATTGGATCTGCTGGGTTAAACCCTTGGACCCATATATTGTCACATTATTTTAGGAATCTTAAATTACTGGCTGTAAACTAATTTAAAAGAATCAATTTGTATATACTCTGCTTAGAATGGGATTCTGGTTGAACTTAAAAAATACGTACATTTTCCTATCTGTATTCTTGATGTTTAGATGAATTCTTCTAAGACCATGCATTGTTCAATGGCCAAGGATAAAGTTGAAAAACTTGAATTCATTCAATTAATCTATAATCAATGATTCAGGATGCTACATTTAGCTGTATGATAAAATAATCGTGGAGAAAATCATGGGAAAAGAGTATTTACAACAGGGAAGATTTTAAATGAGAGCAAAGTTTTCTCTCTCTCAACTGTGTGTGAGTGTTTGTGGATGCCTATTTCTGGGAAGGCTAAGAAAGGATGACTCTCAGAAGTAAAGAGTAGTCATTAAAATTTTGTTTAATTAATAATTCCTTCAAAAGTTTCTAGAGGAAATTTGACTCTTGGTCTTTTTTGTCCCATGACACTTCCTTGTGAAATGCATTGGGATATCCACCTCACCTTTCACCTTACCTCTGAATTTCTCACTCTTTCATGACTCATAGCAGCAACTCCACCCATTCTTTTCCAAAAAAAAAAAAGAATGGTAGCTGCTATGGAAATATTTCTGAGTCAGTCAGAAGTGAGGCAGGTTGCCAAATGGCTGATTCAGTCCCCAGAACTTAAAGGAGGACAATTAGAGAACTAAAGGTTGTAAATTCAGTTGTGGGGTTAATGGCTTATACGGTGATTTATGTAAGTTCACTTACTACCTGTGACACCACAGGAAATTCACCTTAATTTTTATTCATACACCTATGCTACTCCTGTCTTAACCTGTTTGGTATGGTTACATACTAGGTAAAAAGTCTATGACCATCCTTTCTAAATCTATTTGGACAAGATTTATAGTAGAAAAAAATGGTCAGCAACTTAACACTTAGGATCACTTCCATTTCATTTTTCATGTAACAGGCCCAATAGGGTACCAAATTCCTTGGGTAAGGGTCCCAGTGTAGTCCCAAAAAATGTGGATCAAGTACACCCAGGTGTGTACTAATAAGTATTGTAATTGCCTCATACATTTGGACTGAGAAATATCCTTTTTATGAAGCTTGAAGTACCTATGAAATAAAAAACCAAACAAGCAAATATAGAAAAACTGTTACACAGAGCTCCTATATGATATTTTAATGCACACATTTGCTTCATTCTAATTCTAAAATTTGATAAGGTGGTTCTTTATTTCATTTGAAAAAAAGTAAAAAATATGTTAAAAATACATGGAGGCAAATCAAGCATAGTCTGATCTTCGGTTCATTCAGCCATCATACCCAATAAGTGATCCAGAGCTTTGTTTCCTCTAAGCAAGATGAATAGATCTATATTTAGTTTCACTGTAAGGATGACAAAAGAGTATGTCTCTACCACATTAGTCTCCATTATGCCTAGGGTGCTTTTCTCAGACCTGAGTTTAAATTCACCTACTTACCTCTCACCTTTTCCACATGAGAGTTAGACAGGAAGTTACATTGAACAGCTTCCGCTCTTTGGGTTGACACTTGGAGCAGGCCCCAAATGCCACATGACCATCCTTTGTATGTTAATCAGTAGAGCTTCTTTTTTTAAAATTTTTTTTATTAGTTTCTGCTTTATAACAACAGTAGAGCTTCTGTAACGTATTATGTCCAAATGGATGATAGGAGAAATTGGAGAAAAGGAGCCAAGAGCAGCATTCCTCTTCTACTATCTGGTGTGGGAGAGAGAGTGGAGAACAGAGTTAATATAACTGAGTTGAAAGCAGTGTTCATAGGCAAAGCTTACAGATCCATACTTGGAAGACAATGAAAGACAATGAACAGACAAGGAGAGTGCTGAGTGCAAAAGGTGAGCATTCTTTCCGTTAGTCCTTTCCTCTGCGTGTATGGCTGGCCAGGTCTATGTAAATAGAGCATGTGACAGAGTCTTGGGGGACTCCAAACTGATGATTACTATTATTTTTTAAATCTGGAGTTTAAGTTTTCTATTCTGTCTAAGAAGCTGTTTTTCTTGTTAGCAAGACAATATTTTAACACAAAGGATTGTAAATTTCCTCAGTACTGATGGTATATTTAGTTTTTCCTTTATATCTTCGATAGAATTTAAGCCAGTGCTATGTTCTCAGTAGGTATCTGAAGTTGGGGTCTCTATGCAACTTTCCGTCCTGAAAATGGTACCTCATTTCCTCCATCTTGTTTTCAAACAAGCTGAGCAATAATAGGAGGCCAAAATTTTGTTTTTATTTCTAATAGAGACTAGATTGGAGAATTAGGCTTTAGGTTTGTTAACTAAGTGGACTCACTAATGAACTCAGATTTAGGTAGACTCACTGACCCAATCACAACAATGATGGTAGAGGGGAGCCACCAGGATGCGGCTTGTCTTAGTAATGCTTTTGCCATGGGGGCACAGACAGAATTTTTGCTGTCTATGGACAGATTCATTCCCATGAGGAATGTATGGGTGCTGAGCCAAGCATACCCAGTTATTCATCCTATTTACCAATCAGATAAGTCAGTCACCACCCTAAATATGGAATGAGTAAAGGGGTTAAGAGAGATTCAGAGTTATATAATTTAAATATCTTTCATAGGAAAGAAATACTAGGCTTCAGAAAGAACTATTCTCTACTCCTTTTTGTCCTTGATGAATGTAATGAATGACAATTCACGGGCACATCATATGTTTATGTTTGTGCATATAAGTGTGCTGGAGGATGCTTTATGCTGGAGATGCTTTAAAGGAAATGATAAACTAGAAAGGCTAGTTTATTTGTTTTGTTATCTAGGGGGTTGGGATTTTGTAGCAGGAAGCTATTCCTTTCCCTTTGAAAATGATAGGTTTTTTCCATAGGTAGTTACATAGTAAGCCCCATCATGTGCCTCCCTAATTAAATTCCTCGGATGACTTCACACTATACTTAGACTATAATCCAAACTCTTTATGATGCCCCAAGGACTAGAATGCCTCCATAATGTGGCCCTTGCCTACTCTTACCTCTCATATCTCCTTGATCACTCTGCTCCAGGAATAGTGATATTTGGTTGTGATTGCTTATAATTTTATTAATTCATTTTTTAAAAATTGGCTACACAAAGTTGATTCCCATTTAAAGTGTACTTGCTGTTCCCTTTGCCTGGAATCTTTGCGTATTTGAGTCCTCTTGTCATATAAGCATTTGCACCAATGTCATTTCCTTGGAAAGGTCTTCCCTGATTACCTAGTCAAAAGTAGTCACCCAGTCACTCAGTCATTTGGTTGTTCTATTCTCTGTGTAGCTCTTACATAATCAGACAGGTTTTTTTTTTTTTTTTTTTTTTTTTTTTTTTTTTACAGTACGCGGGCCTCTCACTCTTGTGGCCTCTCCCATTGCAGAGCACAGGCTCCGGACGTGCAGGCTCACGGGCCTAGCCACGCCGCGGCATGTGGGATCTTCCCGGACCGGGGCACGAGCCTGTGTCCCCTGCATCCGCAGGCAGACTCTCAACCACTGCACCACCAGGGAAGCCCAATCAGACAGTTTTGTTTGTTGTTTATCCTTTATTTTGTTTCTCCCATGAAAGTTCTATTAAACCAGTGGGCCTGTCCTTCAGTTTGCTACTGTAGGTCCCAGTCATGCACTTGGTAGGAACTCATCAAGTATTTGGTGAATGAGTGAATTGTTCCCCTCATCATACTACTGCTGAACATAAACACCACCTTGTATACACAGCAGTTATTTTAGAGGCCACGCCAAAGTATAATGTCATTTTGGACATAGATGAAAGTGAGGATGCATTTCCTAACAACCTGCTGTCAGCTAACAAAAAGGAATAGAGCATGTTAACAACACACCTTGACAAAGTTGAGAACGATCACTGTAGTCCAGAAAATTCATGAGATTTCACTGGCTAATAGATTTCAGTGGCTGCAAAGAGTTTCCATGGTTCAAAAGCAACTCCCATTCCACATTTGCTGTTTTATTAAATTGTGAATCACTATGTTGTACACCTGAAACTTATGTAATATTGTAAATCAACTATACCTCAATAAATTAAAAAAAGACTGGCATGGAAACAGACCTACAGCCTTTAATCTGGATCTCAAACATCTTAAAAACAAAGGTATTGTGCAGATCTCAAAGACCAGTGTGCTCTGTTTTGGGACTAACAAACCAGAATAGATGATCAATTCTCAGATCTTATATTTGGACTACTTCTTATGACTGGGAAATGACATAGTATCTTTGGGGCTGTGACTTGACTTTTCACTCCCTAATTTAACCTAATAAAAAAAGGTTGGAAAGGTTGAATATTTCAAAGGTAACTCTGATAAAAGGGTTGAATGTTATGTGAAACTGAATTTCAGTTTTAGGTTTCCTTTTTGTCCATCTCAGTGTATTGAATGGAGGCGTGCAAAGTCTGCATCACTGTGACAGAAGTATATTTGGGCATTTCACTTTCACCATCTCCCCTCCAAGGAAACCTGATGTTCTAGACAAAATGGACCAATACGTAGCAGTGGTGATACTCCTCTTTCTCTTCTACATACAAAAGAATTTGTTTAATACTTGACAATGTGAAAAGGAAGCCTAGAAGCTGGGCCTCATCCAAGAGTTGGGGCAGCCCATGGGTATCTTTATAGCAGCTTCAGGTTTAGGGCATGAAGCCTGGAAGGGAGTAGTTAAATATTTTCTTCTTCTAGATCTCATATATATATATGTATATATATGATTATATATATATATAATTATCTTTATACATTTATATATATAATCTATATATTATATTGACATATTTGTATATATAGTTTATATACATAAATTTACATTCCATGATTATTAAATTATATTATACATATATTTGTCTACATATCTTTAACTCACTTGTACCTCTTCACTTTTCCAGCATAAATTGTGTTTTCATGACTAACTCTTGTTAAAATCCCAGTCTCTTATGCTCTATTTCCTGCACTCGCATTTCAGGAACACAGGTTAATTTAGACTGTGCCTCAGGATCTGAGGTCTGTACTGGATTCCAGGAGTTAGCTCAAGGATCCAGCAGTCTCATGTTGATATGGAATGGTCCAGGTATGGACAAAAAAATGTCAAATGTGAGGTATGCCAAAGGTCCATTTTAGCCCCAGCCCAAATATCTCCAGCTGTGGGTGCCAGAATGGAAATAATGATGCAAAATTGATATGTCTGAGTCAAAAGGAGTAAGCTAAATTCAACTTTAAACTCTGAGGACTATTCAAAGGAAGTAACTGAATAGTGCCTCCCCCTTGTGACAAAGGCAGCAAGCATGATCCAGTAAATTCAATCTCCTTTAGAGAAAAGCCTGCCTTAGGACTGTTCTCTTTACTCACCTCAGGGTCAATCTCTTCCTAAATTCCCCTGCCCAGAGAGAACTTGTGGCCTGAGGAGTCACATCGTATAAATCTTCCTCAGTTTAAAATTCTACCCTCTCTGTCAAGGATTGGAGGGTAAGAGAATTAGAGTTTTGGGGAAGGAATTAAGATAGAATTATTGACCTCTGTGTTATGCCTCATAGCATGAAGAAAGGCACAAAAGTTTCATTATCATCATTGGTATATATGAGCAGTCAGACATCCAGTCAGTGAGGACAGGGACTTTAGCTTCTTCACTGTTGTCTAGAAAAGTACCTGGTAAAAGAGCAAATGAATATTTATTGAAAAGTTGAATCAATGCATTGATGAAGACCTTACATTCTGTCATGCTTGTCAGAGTCTGAGAGTTCATTTGGCTCTGATAAAGAAATTCCCCTGCATCAGGTCTCAGGGCAGATTAAAAGAGAAAAACCCATTCTAATTAGCTGAGATCCACGTGATACCCATCATTTTCATTTACATATGCATAGCAATTTGAGAAACAGAAAGTGTGACCCTATATACCTGCAAATACTTGTCAGCTGGCCAACAGGTGCACTAGACCAGGTGAACAGATAACCCACTAGATAAGCCTTCTATGGTTGCAACATGCAAGAAAATCATTTACCAGACAGAGGAGTCTAGTTGTCTCTTGCACGCAACGGGTAGGTGAGTGCAGAGAACAAGGGACATACTCCAGGATTTTTCCTGCATTTCAAGTATCACAGGGCAATCACAAGTCAGTCAGAGTAAGCTGGGGTCAGTTCTACCCCACCCACCCTGTGCAGCATTCCGTTGTGTTCCTGTCAGAGGATCCATGGGTCAAATCACCTTTGACTTGACTCTGGAAAACCACACTGTCACCTGAAGAGGGCCAAAGGGGGAAAAAAATCGTATAAATAGTTAACATTAATTTTCAGTGGGAATTAGCTCTTCTTCCACATGTTTTTGCACAAATATGAACTAAGTCAACAGGTGATCCTAGAAAAAGCACTACAAGCATCTTTCTGGACACCTGGCTGAACCTGATGCTGATGCTCTACTAAAGCTCTACTTTCCCACTGAGTTATTAAAAAGTTAAACTTCATACCTGAAATCTAATAACTTTTAAAGATGTTAGAGATTATGTAGATTCATCTGTAAGGAAAGGCAATAGAAAAAGTATTCTTATCTTCATCCATGACTCTCCTCACATTGTTTTGTGCCAATTTCTAGATGTATACACAGGATATGATCTCCACAACCAAACAGTCAACAGAGCATCTTTAGTCTCCCATGCACATTCAGTCCTAAGAATAGACAAGTCAGTGTCACAAAAGAGAAGAAATCATTCAATTTTTTCACTCAAAAAATCTCATTCAAATTTTTAAGTATCCTATCCTATGGAATGAGCTTTGCTTTTAGTTTTTATTTAGCTTTTCTTTGTAATCTTTAAAAATCCCTTGCTTATATCCTCCGAACTCTCAGCTCCTTACTTTAGTTGATAATATTCAGTATTTCCTTTGGTGCTGTGAGGGGATTTGTTGGAGGAATAAACATAAATGTCCATGGCTAATAATTGCCCAATTGTTATTATGTGTCAGGCTTACCACAACTCCATGAGGCAGGTTCTATATTAACCTGAGATTTGGAATAAATATTAAAGTAACTTAGAGTCTTGATTTACTTAAAAAAAAACTTCATTAACTCAAAATTGAGCATTAAGCTAAGAACTAAAACTATGAACCTAGAAGAAATCATACTAGAAAATCTTCATAACCTTGAGTAGGCAAATATTTCTTAGATAGACCAAAAAATAGCATGCTTTTGAAAGATGCTGTTAAGAAACTAAAAAGGCAAACCACAGATTGGGGGAAAATATTTGCAAAGTTATATCAATAAATAATTCTTGGGCCTCCCTGGTGGCGCAGTGGTTGAGAGTCCGCCTGCCGATGCAGGGGACACGGGTTCGTGCCCCGATCCCGGAGGGTCCCACATGCCGCGGAGCGGCTGGGCCCGCGAGCCATGGCCGCGGGGCCTGTGTGTCCGGAGCCTGTGCTCCGCAACGGGAGAGGCCACAGCAGTGAGAGGCCCGCGTACAGCAAAAAAAAAAAAAAAATAAAAAAAAAAAAAATAAAAAAAAAAAAATAAATAATTCTTACAACTAAGTAAGAAAAGGATAACCTGATTTTAAAATCATTTGAACAGACACTTTGCTAAAAAAGATATATGAATGGCATAAAAATGCATAAAAAGATGTTCAACATCATTAATCATCAAGGGAATGCAAATGGGGGCTTCCCTGGTGGCATAGTGGTTGAGAGTCTGCCTGCCGATGCAGAGGACGCAGGTTCGTGCCCTGGTCTGGGAAGATCCCACATGCCGAGGAGCGGCTGGGCCCGTGAGCCATGGCCGCTGAGCCTGCACGTCCAGAGCCTGTGCTCCGCAGCGGGAGAGGCCACAACAGTGAGAGGCCTGCGTACTGTGAAAAAAAAAAAAGGAATGCAAATGAAAACTGTGACAGAATACCACTGTACACCCACAAGGATGGCTAAAATCCAAAAGAGTGACAATGCCAACTGATGGAAAGGATGTGCAGCAATTATAACTCATATATTGGTGTGGGAATGCATAATACAACCATTTTAGAGAACAGTTTGGCAATTTCTTATATAGATATACATTTACCATATGACTCAGCATTCCCAATCTTAGAAATTTTCCAGGTGACAATGAAAACATACATCCACAAAAGATGTGTATTTTCTTCATAAATTAGCTTTTAAATCAATGTCCCAAACCAAAAAAACACAAATCAACTTGTGCATGGATAAACAAATTGTATTGTATTATTATATCTGTACAATGGAATATCACTTAGCAAAAAGAAAAAAAAAGAAAAAGAAAAAAACAAAAGAAACAGACTCCTACACAAGCAATGATATGAACAAATCTCAAATCATTATACTGGTTGAAAGAAACCAGGCATAGAAGACTGCATATGTCTGACTGTAGGTATAGGAAATTCTGGAAGAGGCAAAACAAGAGTGACAGAAAGCAGATCAATGATTGGCAGGGGCTGGGAGTAGGGGGAGGAGAATTGTGGGGTAGTGAAATCTTCTATTTCTTCACTGTGGTGGTGGTTACATGACAGGATGCATTTGTCAAAACTTTTTGAACTCTACACTTAAAATGGGTACATTTTTATTAACATAAGTTATGCCTCAATAAAACTGATGAAAAAATTCTAAGTTAATGTGCTAGGATTACATGAAGAGACATTAAAAAGTGGCTTCCCTTCCCATATTCTTATGTACGTTACACTTACCTTAGGATTTTGGCATCAGGAATAGGTTTTTTTATAAACTGCTATCAGGGAGGGCACAGATACAGTCCAGAATTGTGCTGTCTGATATACGAGCCACTAGACACATGTGGCTATTTGAATTTCAATTAATTAAAATTAAATAAAATTTACAATTTAGTTGCTTAGTCACCCCAGCCACATTTCAAGAGCTGAACAGCCACATATGACCGATGGCTACTATATAGGACAGTGCAGTTATATAAAGCACATTTCCATTGTCACAGAAACTGGACTGTGCTGGCCTAGAACACATTTCTGAATAAATTTTGTAAGCAAATAACAAATGCAGGAATCTGAAAGCCTTTGGTTTACAAAAGACAAGCTTTGTTGAAAGAGAATGTGCCCTCTCCCCACTCCCCGTTCCCCCTCCCCGCCCCCACCCCCCCACCCCCAACCGGGTATTAAAGTATCTAAGAGTGAGCCGTCAGCTTAGAGTCACACTGAATAGCGCAGAGGGTGCGGAGGATGAGAATCAGTTACGGTGGGTATCACAACTTTCAAAGGAAGGTTTCAGCCTACAAGAACATGGACTAGTCAAGATCAACAGACACCCAGAAGTTATCAGCAAATATGGAGAAAGTCAGGCAGACAGGGTGTCCGTCTCAGAATGCCAGGAAAATATCCAAGGCCCCTTAAGCTTAGATCACCTTAGAAATGAAAAAAGGAGGGAAACCTCAGCGGAGTAAGAGGTCCTAGAATTTGACTTGGGAGCTACTTAAAGTAGACACAGGCTTTAAATGCAAATGCTCATGTTACCGTGAGTTGGCAAGACAAAGTTGTCAGCCAGCAATAGAAATAGGCCTTGTAAATCTAACATGAATTCTGTTAGAGGAAAATAAAAAAGATATTGTTGCAGCTCAAAAAATTCAGCTAACTTTATCAAATCAGAAGTTTTCGGCTGGCTTGGAAGACTAGTTGTGCGCAGGACGCTATCCTGGACAGGGGCTGAGACGCCGCTTCCCCAGCAGCGCCGGTGGCGGAGCCCATTTGGGCGTCGACAGCAGCAGCGCCAGGCTCAGGAGGCACTCCTCGGGCCAAGGCCATGGCCCCGCGGCTGCAGCTGGAGAAGGCGGCCTGGCCCTGGGCGGAGACGGTGGGGCCCGAGGAGGTGTCGCAGGAGCACATCTGGCTGGAGCCCTGCATCCTCGGCGTGAGCAGACGAAACTGCAAAGGAAACCCGAATTGCTTGGTTGGGATCGGTGAGCACATTTGGTTAGGAGAAATAGATGAAAACAGTTTTCATAACACTGACGACCTCAACTATGAGAGGAGATAAAAGAGCTCATCTGTGGGCCTCACTAACCTGGAAGTTACTTGGTATGTCAACACATTTTTTCAAGTGTGGTTTCTTAACCTGGAGCTTCTGCAGGGGCTCTACTTATGTCCAAGCACCTATAGTGACTACATGATGGGAGGTGGTATCCAAGCAGAGAAGGATGAGCCTCAAGAGATTTGTGAGCATCTCCAGTACTTATCTGCCTTGTTGTAAATCAGTAATAGGTGCTACATTGATCCATCGGGATTTGTTAAAACTTTGGGCTTGGACACAGGGCAGCAGCAGGATGCCCAAGAATTTTCAAAGCTCTTTATGTATCTTTTGGAAGATACTTTGTCTAAACAAAAGAATCCCGATGTGAGGAACACTGTTCAACAGCAGTTCTGTGGGGAATAAGCTTATGTAACTGTCTGCACTCAGTGATGCAGAGAATCTAAGCTTTTATCAAAGTTTTATCAACTGGAGTTAAATATCCAAGGCCACAAACAGTTAACAGATTGTATCTTGGAATTTTTTTTTTTTTTTTTTTTTTTTTTTTTTTTTTTTTTTGCGGTACACGGGCCTCTCACTGTTGTGGCCTCTCCGGTTGTGGAGCACAGGCTCCGGACGCGCAGGCTCAGTGGCCATGGCTCACGGGCCCAGCCGCTCCGCGGCATGTGGGATCTTCCCAGACTGGGGCATGAACCCGTGTCCCCTGCAACGGCAGGTGGACTCTCAACCACTGCGCCACCAGGAAAGCCCTGTATCTCAGAATTTTTGAAGGAAGAAAAATTAGGAGACAATCAGTACATTTGTGAAAACTGTCAAAGCAAACAGAATGCAACAAGGAAGATCAGACTCCTTAGTCTTCCTTGTACTCTGAACTTACAGCTAATGCGTTTTGTCTTTGACAGGCAAACTGGACATAAGAAAAAGCTGAATACCTACATTGGCTTCTCAGAAATTTTGGATATGGAGCCTTATGTGGAACACAAAGGTGGGTCCTATGTGTATGAACATAGTGCAGTCCTCATACACAAAGAAGTGAGCGTTTATTCTGGTCACTACATTGCCCATGTGAAAGATCCACAGTCTGGTGAATGGTATAAGTTTAACGACGAAGACATAGAAAAGATGGAGGGAAAGAAATTACAACTAGGGACTGAGGAAGATCTAGCAGAACCTTCTAAATCCCAGACATGTATACCCAAGTGTGGCAAAGGAACTCACTGTTCTCGAAATGCATACCTGTTGGTTTATAGACTGCAAACTCAAGAAAAACTCAACATACCTATTCAGGTACCAGCCTTTCTTCAAGAGCTGGTAAATCGGGATAATTCCAAATTTGAGGAGTTGTGTATTGAAATGGCCAAGATGTGTAAGCAAAGTGTGGATAAAGGAAAAGCAAAGCATGAAGAAGTTAAGGAGCTGTACCAAAGGTTACCTGCTGGAGCTGGTCTGTAAGATCTTCTGGGACAGTTGGTGCCCAATCTGAGCTACTAGCTCCAGGTGGGCACCCTCACAACCTTATCTCTCAGGGCCTGACTAAGGCCTGGTTTAGAGCCTTGTGGGAAGTCTCGGGGTGGGGGAGGCTAGGGTAGTGTAACGGATGTAGGTTGCCACGTGGATGTGGCACATGGGGTGCGGTCACCCCACATCCCTGGTTCTGCAAAGATTGCAGAGCATGCAGACAGACCTCTGTTGTGGCTACCCAAGAAAGAAACCAAGGAGCCCTAGTGAATTTACAGACTAGTGAAAGTAACGGCCATTTATTGAGCACCTGTGAATCAGGTGTCACCAGGAGCAGCACAAACTTGTTTTGTGATCTTACTCTTGGTGCCTATACATCTGCAGTCATTCTGTCACATCCTAAGGCATCCTCTTCTTTATTGCTGAAGATCTGAGAAAAAAGTTTACCTGGGCACATTGCCTCAGGGAGCGCTCACCTCATGAAGAAACTCAGGGTAAAGGCACGACTGCCAAAGCAGGAGTGAGAGCGACTTGACGCCAGGAGGGAGACCCCAAAGAGGCCACGGCCACAGGAGCCTGGAGTCCTGGCCCCTGTCAGCCTTCCTGGAGGGCTTCAACTGGGCCCCTCAGGCCATGCTCCAGCTGAGCACTGCCTGTCTCACAGACCCTGTGTTGCCTCGCATTGCCTACCCAGTCATCCTGTTGCCAGAATGAGCTGAAGTCTGAAAGTTGTTCATCAGGACAAAGCATAGCATGGGCCTCTTCTCTGTGGTTTCACTTGCCAGTGACCACTATCTTGATGATTCCGTGTGGTTGACAGGGTCTTGGTACTCCAGCCACAGCCTCTGAGGTGGGAGAGCCAAACTCAGGACATTGGACCATCAGAGACCTCCAGGGCTCTTGTAAGAGGCAAGAGCTCTCTCAGAGATCTCCGTTTCAATGCTAAGACCCAGCTGCATCCAACGTCCAGCAAGCTATGGTGCTGGACACCCCATGCCAAACAACTAGCAAAAGAGGAACACAACCCCACCCATTAGCAGGGAAGCTACCTAAAATCATACTAAGTTCACAGACATCCCCAAACACGCCACCTGACATGCCCCTGCCCACCAGAAAGAAAAGATCCAGGCCCACACACCAGAAAAAAGGCACCAGTCCCCTCCACAAAGAACCCTACACAAACAACAGAACCATCCTCACCCACTGGGGGCAGACACCCAAAACAATGGGAACTATGAACCTGCAGCCTGTGAAAAGGAGACCCCAAGCACAGTAAGATAAGCAAAATGAGAAGACAGAAACATGCAGCAGATGAAGGAGCAAGGTGAAAACCTACAAAGCCAAACAAATGAAGAGGAAATAGGCAGTCTAACTGAAAAAGAATTCAGAGTAATGATAGTAAAGATGATCCAAAATCTTGGAAATAGAATGGAGAAAATACAAGAAACATTTAACAAGAACCTAGAAGAACTAAAGAGCAAACAAACAATGGTGAACAACAAAAGAAATGAAATTTAAATTCTCTAGAAGGAATCACTAGCAGAATAATGGAGGAAGAATAACAGATAAGTGACCTGGAATATAAAAAAGGGGAAATAACTACCACAGAGCAGAATAAAGAAAAAAGAATGAAAAGAATTCAGGACCGTCTCAGAGACCTCTGGGACAACATGAAACACACCAACATTTGAATTATAGGGGTTCCAGAGGAAGAAGAGATAAAGAAAGGGTCTGAGAAAATGTTTGAAGAGATTTTAGTTGAAAACTTCTCTAACATGGGAAAGGAAATAGTCAAGTCCAGGAAGTGCAGAGAGTCCCATACAGGATAAATCCAAGGAGAAACATGCCAAGACACATAATAATCAAACTATCAAAAATTAAATACAAAGATAAAATATTAAAAGCAACAAGGGAAAAGTAACATAAAACATACAAGAGAATCCCTGTAAGGTTAACAATGGATCACTCAGCAGAAACTATGCAAGCCAGAAGGGAGTGGCAGGACATATTTAAAGTGATGAAAGGGATAAAACCTACAACCAAGATTACTCTACCAAGCAAGGATCTCATTCAGACTGAACAGAAAAATTAGAAACCTTATAGACAAGCAAAAGTTAAGAGAATTCAGCACCACCAAACCAGCTTTACACAAATGCTAAAGGAACTCCTTTAGGCAGGAAACACAAGAAAAGGAAAAGACCTACAATAACAAACCCAAAACAATTAAGAAAATGGTAACAGGAACATACAAACAACATACATAATTACCTTAAATGTAAATGGATTAAATGTTCCAACCAAAAGAAATAGACTGGCTGAATGGATACAAAAACAAGACCCATATGTACGCTGTCTACAAGAGACCCACTTCAGACCTAGGGACACATACAGACTGAAGGTGAGGGAATGGAAAAAGATATTCCATGCAAATGGAAGTCAAAAGAAAGTTGGAGTAGCAATTCTCATATCAGATAAAATAGACTTTAAAATAAAGACTATTACAAGAGACAAGGAAAGACACTACATACTGATCAAGGGATGAATCCAAGAAGAAGATATAACAATTGTAAATATTTATGCACCCAACATAGGAACACCTCAATATATAAGGCAAATGCTAACAGCCATAAAAGGGGAAATCAACAGTAACACCATCATAGTAGGGGACTTTAAAACACCACTTTCACCAATGGATAGATCATCCAAAATGAAAGTAAATAAGGAAACACAAGCTTTAAATGACACATTAAACAAGATGGAGTTAGTTGATATTTATAGCACATTCCATCAAAAACAAGAGAATACACTTTCTTCTCAAGTGCTCATGGAATATTCTCCAGGATAGATCATATCTTGGGTTGCAAATGAAGCTTCAGTAAGTTTAAGAAAATTGAAACCATATCAAGCATCTTTTCTAACCACAATGCTATGAGATTAGAAATCAATTACAGGGAAATCATAAAAAATCACAAACACATGGAGGCTAAACAATACATTACTAAAAAAACAAGAGATCACTGAAGAAATCAAAGAGGAAATTAAAAAATACCTAGAGACAAATGACAATGAAAACACAATGATCCAAAACCTATGGGATGCAGCAAAAGCAGTTCTAAGAGGGAAGTTTATAACTATGCAAACCTACCTCAAGAAACAACAAAAATCTCAACTAAAAAACCTAACCTTGGGCTTCCCTGGTGGCGCAGTGGTTGAGAGTCCGCCTGCCGATGCAAAGGACACGGGTTCGTGCCCCGATCCTGGAAGATCCCACATGCCGCGGAGCGGCTGGGCCCGTGAGCCATGGCTGCGAAGCCTGTGTGTCCGGAGCCTGTGCTCCACAACGGGAGAGGCCACAGCAGTGAGAGGCCCGCATACAGCAAAAAAAAAAAAAAACAAAAAAAAACAAAAAAAAAAACAACAAAAACCTAACCTTACACCTAAAGTAACTAGAGAAAGAAGAACAAACAAAACCCAAAGTTAGCAGAAGGAAAGAAATCATAAAGATCAGATCAGAAATAAATGAAATAGAAATAAAGAAAACAACAGCAAAGATGAATAAAACTAAAAGCTGGTTCTTTGAGAAGATAAACAAAATTGATAAACCATTAGCCAGACTCATCAAGAAAAAGAGGGAGGGGACTCAAATCAAAAAAATTAGAAATGAAAAAGCAGAAGTAACAACAGACACTGCAGAAATACAAAGCATCCTAAGAGACTACTACAAGCAACTCTATGCCAACAAAATGGACAACCTGAAAGTAATGGACAAATTCTTAGAAAGGTATAACCTTCCAAGACTGAACCAAGAAGAAATAGAAGACATGAACAGACCAATCACAAGTAATGAAATAGAAACTATGATTAAAATCTTCCAACAAACTAAAGTCTAGGACCAGATGGCTTCACACGTGAATTCTATCAAACTTTTAGAGAAGAGCTAACACCCATCCTTCTCAAACACTTCCAAAATATTCCAGAGGATGGAACACTCCCAAACTCATTCTATGAGGCCACCATCACCCTGATACCAAAACCAGACAAAGAAACTACAAAAAAAGAAAATTACAGACCAATATCACTGATGAATATAGATGGAAAAATCCTCAACAAAATACTAGCAAACAGAATCCAACAACACATTAAAAGGATCATGTACCATGACCAAGTGAGATTTATCCCAGGGATGCAAAGATTCTTCAATATACGCAAATCAATCAATGTGATACACCATATTAACAAAGTGAAGAATAATAATCATAGATCATCTCAATAGATGTAGAAAAAGCTTTTGACAAAATTCAACACCCATTTATGATAAAAACTCTCCAGAAAGTGGCCATAAAGGCAACCTTCCACAATATAATAAAGGCCATATATGACAAACCCACAGCAAACATCATTCTCAATGGTGAAAAACTGGAAGCATTTCATCTAAGATGAGGAACAAGACAAGGATGTCCATTCTCGAGGCTATTATTCAAAATAGTTTTGGAAGTCATAGCCACAGCAATCAGAGAAGAAAAAGAAATAAAAAGAATACAAATTGGAAAAGAAGAAGTAAAACTGTCACTGTTGGCAGATGACATGATACTATACACAGAGAATCCTAAAGATGCCACCAGACAACTACTAGAGCTAATCCATGAATTTGGTAAAGTTGCAGGATACAAAATTAATGCACAGAAATCTCTGGAATTCCTATACACTGATGATGAAAAATCTGAAAGAGAAATTAAGGAAACACTCCCATTTACCTTTGCAACAAAAAGAATAAAATACCTAGGAATAAACCTACCTAGGGTGACAAAAGAGCTATATGCAGGAAACTATAAGACACTGTTGAAAGACATTAAAGATGATACCAACAGATGGAGAGATATACCATGTTCTTGGATTGGAAGAATCAAAATTGTGAAACTGACTATACTACCCAAAGAAATCAACAGAATCAATGAAATCCCTATCAAATTACCAGTGGCATTTTTTACAGAACTAGAGCAAAAAAATCTTAAAATTTTTATGGAGACACAAAAGACCCCGAATAGCCAAAGCAGTCTTGACAGAAAAAAATGGAGTTGGAAGAATCAGACTCCCTGACTTCAGACTATACTACAAAGCTACAATAATCAAGACAATATGGTACTGGCACAAAAACATAAATATACATCAATGGAACAGTATAGAAAGCCCAGAGATAAACCCACACACCTATGGTCAACTAATCTCTGACAAAGGAAGCAAGGATATATTAGGGAGAAAAGACAGTCTCTTCAATAAGTGGTACTGGGAAAACTGGACAGCTACATGTAAAAGAATGAAATTAGAGCACTCCCTAACACCATACAAAAAAATAACCTCAAAATGAATTAGAGACCTAAATGTAAGACTGGACACTATACAACTCTTAGAGGAAAACATAGAACACTCTTTGACATAAATCACAGCAAGATATTTTTTGATCCACCTCCTAGAGCAATGGAAATAAAAACAAAAATAAACAAATGGGACCTAATGAAACTTAAAAGCTTTTGCAAAGCAAAGGAAACTACAAACAAGATGAAAAGACAACCCTCAGAATGGGAAAAAAATATTTGCAAACCAATCAACAGACAAAGGATTAATCCCCAAAATATATAAACAGCTCATGCAGCTCAATATTAAAAAAACAAACAACCCAATCCAAAAATGGGCAGAAGACCTAAATAGACATTTCTCCAAAGAAGATATACAGATGGCCAACAAGCACATGAAAAGCTGCTCAACATCACTAATTATTAGAGAAATGCCAATCAAAACTACAATGACGTATCACCTCACACCAGTCAGAATGGGCATCATCAGAATTTCTACAAAGAACAAATGCTGGAGAGGGTGTGGAGAAAAGGGAACCCTCTTGCACTGTTGGTGGGAATGTAAATTGATACAGCCACTATGGAGAAGAGTATGGAGGTTCCTTAAAGTTCTAAAAATAGAATTACCATATGACTCTGCAATCCCACTACTTGGCATATATCCAGAGAAAACCATATTTCAAAAAGACATATGCACCCAATGTTCATTACAACACTATTTACAATAGCCAGGTCATGGAAGCAACCTAAATGCCCATCAACAGATGATGGATAAAGAAGATGTGGTACATATATACAATGGAATATTACTCAGCCATAAAAAGAAGTGAAATTGGTCATTTTTTTGAGACGTGGTTGAATCTAGAGACTGTCATACAGAGTGAAATAAGTCAGAAAGAGAAAAACAAGTATCGCATATTAATGCATATATGTGGCAACTAGAAGAATGGTACAGATGAACCGGTTTGCAGGGCAGATATTGAGACACAGATGTAGAGAACAAACGTATGGACACCAAAGGGGGAAAGCGGCAGGGGGTGAGGGTGGTTTTGTGATGAATTGGGAGATTGGAATTGACATGTGTACAGTGATGTGTATAAAATGGATGACTAATAAGAACCTACTGTATAAAAAAAAAAGAAAGAAAATGCCCAAAAAAACCCCACTACAATGATGTATCACATCACACTGGTCAGATTGGCCATCATCAAAAAATCTACAAACAATAAATGCTGGAGAGGGTGTGGACAAAATGGAACCCTGTTGCACTATTGGTAGGAATGTAAATTGTTACAACGACTATGGAGAACAGTTGGAGGTTCCTTAAAAAACTAAAAATAGAACTACCATATAAAGCAGCAGTCCCACTACTGGACATATATCCTGAGAAAACCATAATTCAAAAATAGTCATGTACCACAATGTTCATTGCAGCACTATTTACAGCAGCCAGGACATGGAAGCAACCGAAGTGTCCATTGACAGATGAATGGATAAAGAAGATGTGGCACATCTATACAATGGAATATTACTCAGCCATAAAAAGAAGTGAAATTAAATTATTTGTAATGAGGTGATAGACCTGGAGTCTGTCATACAGAGTGAAGTAAGTCAGAAAGGGAAAACCAAATACAGTATGCTAACACACACACACACACACATATATATATATATAGAATCTAAAAAAAAAAGTTTCTGATGAAACTAGGCACAGGACAGGAATAAAGATGCAGAGGTAGAGAACGGACCTGAAGACTCGGGGATGGGGGAGGGTAAACTGGGACAAAGTGAGAGAGTAGCATTGACATACCCTACCAAATGGAAAATAGATAGCTAGTGGGAAGCAGCTGCATTGCACAGGGAGATCAGCTCAGTGTTTTTTGAGCACCTAGAGGGGTGGGATAGAGAGGGTGGGAGGGAGACACAAGAGGGAGGGGATATGGGGATATATGTATACATATAGCTGATTCACTTTGTTATGTAACAGAAACTAACACAACATTGTAGAGCAATTATAGTCCAATAAAGATGTTTAAAAAAAGAGAAAAAATGGTATTCTGGAGCAGCTCTGTTGCCATTAAGTGCCTTGTTTCTTTTATGTTCACAAATGTGTATGAATAAACTTTCCCCTGCCCTTCCTTATTTATAACCCATTAATACCAACTTATTCACTATACAATTACTGTGTAAACCAACAGTAACTTAATGTGTAGCATTCTGTATAATTTTCATTATCATGTACTTTTAAAAATGGGAGGCTCTTAATAAATTATGAGGTTTAAGTTAAAAAAAAGAAGTTTTCATGCATTTTCTAACGACTCAAAATAAGAAATACATTTCCTATCCCAGCCTCGTATACATTCATACATATATAATTCAAACAAAAATTTAACCTCGTTACTTGCAGTGTGATATATTTTCTATCATAATCTATTTTATTTCATTTGAAAAAAATGTTGGTCAAGATTCAGTAAATTAGTCTCATGATCAATTAAAGGGTCAAAATCCAATTATAAATACTGTGAAATAAATTTTCATTTGGAAAGAAGGAGACTCAGAATGAGTTAGCATAAATGTTATTGAGTAAGAGTTATACTATTTCATTCATGTAATCATGTCATTTTTTGCAAGTTGAGAGTCATGGGATTTTGGTAAGTAGATCAGTAAAAAGAATGATGTAATTCTTTCTCAATCTTTACAAATTCTAATCTGGAAGAGGAAAGTTCAAAGAGTAGAGAGTGGAAATGAAAGGTGGTTTATTGCTTTCTCCAAAACTAGTTATTTATAGATAAAAAGAAACAGCTGATGGGGGAAAGATACACCATTAAATTTAAACTGAACAGTGAGACAAAGTGATTAATGGATTTTGTTACCAAGACTTTAAGTGAGAAGGGGAAAGGGAAGTAATGCGCATGGAATACCTACTAGCTATTGAAGGTTGAAAGAAGTATACAGCAAAGTGAGAATCACCTGAATAAGCCAAGCTAGTCATTCACAATACCGGCTTAAGGTCTAGTTCTCTATCTGGAAATTTAATTTTGTTGGGCCCCTAAACTTGATCAATTTCTTGAGGGTACTCACACTAACCAAGCACATAAGATTGTCCTATAAACCAGATGCCAACACATATATTTATAATGGGAAATGAAACTCCTCAGCCAGCCAGACACTCTCTTTGGATTGCCCATCCTCTGCCTCTAGAGTGATATATTTTTAGGGTGTGTTTCTAGGATCATCCATACCAGAAATCATCAGGATTTGTTGAAAATTAAAAATTATCACCTTGGGCTTCCCTGGTGGCTCAGTGGTTGAGAGTCTGCCTGCCGATGCAGGGGACACGGGTTCGAGCCCCGGTCCAGGAAGATCCCACATGCCACGAAGCGGCTTGGGTTAAGACACTGAGATTCTGATTTGAATTGTCTTATGCTTGGGAAAAGGTAGCATCTGTACAGTGCTAATTCTTTCCACTCAGCAACATGCCATGTGTGTCTTTGTCCAGCCCTTGTTTTATGTTCCTAAAATTTACACCTTTTTGGGAAAACTTGATTCTTATATTTATTTCCAAATATTCATTGAATTTTCTTACTGGTTATCAAAGATCTATAGCAAAACTATCTGTTTTTGTATGTTTGTCTGGAAAACTTCCACCTTGTTGAAAGGGTTTATAATTTCCAATAGATTTTCCACTGATTTTTAAAAAACTTCCCTCATAGATGATTATGCCCGAACATAATAGCAATACACTTTCTCCTTCCAATATTTATAACATAACATTTAGAATCTTATTTTGACAGAACTCTCAGAGCCATTTTAAATAATAAAGAAAAAAAAAAGAAAATTGTTGCCTCTTTTTTTTTTGTATTTCAGTGAAAGACTGTGCTATTAGGATGTCTTTAGCTGCAAATAATAGAATTCCCTACAGAAGAGGCTGAACTTGTAGGTCTTCCACGTCAGCTTTTTGATAATGTATATAAATATTTTTGCTTTTCCTTGATGATATTAAGGTGGTTGCTGGGTCAAAAAGCATACATTACATTAAACTTTAACATATAATGCTGAATTATTTTCCAAAGGGTTACACACCCACTAGTAATTTGTAAAGGTTTGTGTGGCTTCACATTTTCACTGACACCTGGTGATATATTTCTTGATTTTTGGCACTATATGATCAGAAAAATTCAAAATTGGATTATTTTGAGGTTGAGTATATTTCCAGATATTTGTTAATCAATTGTTTTCCTTCTTCTTTATTTATTTATTTATTTTTGGCTGTGTTGGGTCTTTGTTGCTGCGTGTGGGCTTTTCTCTAGTTGCAGTGAATGGGGGCTACTCTTTGTTGCAGTGCGTGGGCTTCTCATTGCAGTGGCTTCTCTTGCTGTGGAGCTTGGGCTCTAGGCATGCGGGCTTCAGTAGCTGTGGCACGCGGGCTCAGTAGTTGTGGCTCATGGGCTCTAAAGCACAGGCTCAGTACTTGTGGTGCACGGGCTTAGTTGCTCCATGGCATGTGGGATCTTCCTGGACCACAGCTCAAACCCGTGTCCCTTGCATTGGCAGGCAGATTCTCAAACCACTGTGCCACCAGGGAAGTCCCTCTTCTTCTTTAAATGCATATTAATATCTCTTGCTTGTTTTTCTATTCTATGTTTATTTTCTTTTTCATTTATATTCTTTTTTAAAAAAACTATTCTTGATTAAAAGATTTCATTGGTTTTATATATATATAGTAAATATTTTCTACCAGTTTGTAACGTGTCTTTTCAGTTTCTTAATGGTGTTTTTTAAAGAACAGATTAAAAAATACTTTTGTTATATTTAATTATCAGTCTAATTCTTAATATTTCTTTGTATAAGAAATCCTTCCCTACTGTGAGGTTATAAAACACTTTAAAATTTTGCCTTTTATATTTATCTTTTAATTCCTCTAAAGCTAAATTTTGAGAATGGCACATTGTAAGAGCTTAATATTATTATTTTTTCCATATGGATAATGAGTTGTTTTAGTTGGATGGATGAAACATCTGTCCTTCCCCTTAATGGTTGAAATGTCACCTGTATCATATACCAAATTTCCATATTTATGTTGGGGCTCTTTCTAGTTTCTCTCTTCTTTTCCATTGCTCAACTGGTTCATCTCTGAGCCAGTATTATACTGTCATGATAACTATAGCTCTCTACAGTCCTTATCTCTAATAGAGTGAGTCTCCCAACTTGTTCTGCTTTGAAACTTGATTGGCTCTCCTTGGTCTTATGAATTTTTTCTATGTAAGAGTCTAATATGAGTTTATAAAATTCCTCAAATGATCTTCTTGGTATTTTGATTGGAATTAATTCGAATTAGACTCAATTAAGGATAAACAGCATACTTACGAGCTGAGGTGTTTCCGTGATAGCTTTCCATTTTTTCTGGTCTTTTTTCAAGTTTCTCAATAAACGCTTTAAAGTTCTCACCATTTATGTCTGTTATTAGATAAAGTACTATGTATCTTATGTTTTTCTTGCTTTTTTGAGTAAGATTTTTAAATTAAATATTTCCAATTAATAATCATTGGTGTATAAGAACTCTTCTAATTTTTACATGTTGATATTGCTTCCAGCATCCTTGTAAGCTCCTAATATATGTTTATAAATGTTTTTAGATTTCTATATAGACACTGATATCATCTGCAAATAATTACAATTTTGTTTTCTTTTTCCCAAACTTTATAACTTTATTTTTGGCTTACTTAATTAACTGGGACCTCCATTACAATGTTAAACAGAAGTGGCAGCCTTGAACACATCTGTCTTAATGAAATGTATCATGTTATACCATTAACAATGATATTTGCTGAAATTTTTTGGTAGATATTCTTTAACAGGTTAAGGAAGTTTACTTCCATTCTTATTTTATCAGAGAGTCCTTAATTTTTATCAAGATAAGTATTTATTGTTATCAAAAATTTTTCTGCCTCTATGGAAACAATCATATAATTTTTCTTCTTTAATCTATTAATATGATAAATTCCATTTATTGATTTTCATATGTTCATCCATCATTGCTTTCCAGGGATAAACTACATGTGTTGATGGTGTACTATTCTTTTTATGCATTGCTAGATTTGGCTTTATTGTATTTTGCTAAGAAATTTTGCATCTTTTTTCATGGATCATATTATCTAGTAGTTTTGTTTGTTTGTTCCTTTATCTCTTTTTTTGTTTTTTTTAGTATCATGGCTATACTCCTTCTTAAATGAGATTGGGAGTGTTCTCTCTTTTCCTTTCTATTCATTAGAAAAGTAAAGGGGATATAAAGTAAAGTAAATGCCCTGTCATACCAAGTTAGGTAAAACACACCTATAAAACTATCTGTTATTGGTGTTGTCTGTGGAAAAATTAAAAAAATAATAATTTTAGGATTTTTCAATCTATTGGGTTGGCCAAAAAGTTCACTTGGGTTTTTCCATATTTCTTCTGAATCAATTTTAAGTGAAATATGTGCTTTCCCCCCTATTTTTAATATCATCTTTGTCTTCAGTGTCCATCAATTTCACCACAATATGTCTAATTGTAGATTTATTTTTATTTGTCCAACTGGATAATACATTAAACTTATTTTATCTAGGGGTTGTGTTTTTTAATACTACTTGAACATTCTCAGTTATTATCTACCTCTTCAAACTGTGAAAGTGAAAGGCAGATATCTAAGCTTATTCCACATGATATTAGCAGATGAATTAAATGAAAGACATATATCTATGTTTATGTCAGATAATATAAGCAGCCAGTATGATGGCAGCAGCAGTAATTAGGGAGAGAATTCTGGAGTAGATGTGTATTGGTTTGAGTGCCATGAGATTCAATTTTCCGTTCCCATGTGAAAAATGTTCCATAGCTGCCAAGTGTGGATGAGTTACCTTTTATTGTATTAAGGAGTTTATAATAAATTTAAAGGTTTAATTTATCAGATGGTAGTTAATTTGCTTACTGATTTTACTTTTATATATTCTTTTTTTTTTTTTTTTTTTGGTGGTACGCGGGCCTCTCACTGTTGTGGCCTTTCCCGTTGCGGAGCACAGGCTCCGGACGCGCAGGCCCAGCGGCCATGGCTCACGGGCCCAGCCGCTCCGTGGCATGTGGGATCCTCCCGGACTGGGGCACGAACCTGTGTCCCCTGCATCAACAGGCGGACACTCAACCACTGCACCACCAGGGAAGCCCACTTTTATATATTCTTAACTTTTATTTTTGGCAGTACAAACTGTTGAATCTGAAGAATTCAAGCATCTTTTCATTATTTTCTTTCATGGAAAAGGAGGTAAAGCCTCGTGAACAGATCATATTAAAGATGATTAAAAAACCAAATAATCTGTTAAAATTAATGCCATCTATAATATTACATTGAACACAGCATAAAATCTTTCAGAAGAAAATGCTAAGGTTAAGAAAAAGGATAAAACTTACCCAGACAATTAACAAGTACTATTTTCACATGAAACTTCTTTTTAAAAATATAGGAGTCAGCTTCAATCTCCACTTTTTTACTCTTGACATTTCTGAGCTCATTTCCAGGTCAAGACATGTAGTAATATTGCCATTATTTCCAAGAATCTATGAAAACAAATAGATTTTCCTGCCAACTCTTTTCCTTGGTCTTTGAGGTCTATTCAGAAGGGGAAGAGCATGTTTATCAATCACCAGTAAATGTAAAGCTTATAATTATACCTCTCTTTTTCCTCACAGATCTTTGAATGCCTGAACCAAGGCTTGTGCATAGTAGGTATTCAAAAAATGTATTTGATGATAAAGAAATAGAAAACAAGAGAAATCCAGAGAGAAAAATGATACAGAGTTATCCTTTTCTATTTAGAACAGAACAAAACAGCTGAATCCTTCAGAAGGAATAAATGCATCTTGCTTTCCAATTTGAGACTTCTGTTGTGTAGTCTCCCCTCTGAAGTGGTCTCATTCTGAGAAAAACCCTAGAGTAGTAGGACTGGGAGCCAGACTGCCTGAATCCAAAACCCCAGGTTTGCCACTTGTTAGCTTGGTGGCCAGACATAAGTTGCTTGAATCCCCTGTACCTCAGTTTTCTCATCCATAAAATGGGGATTATAGTACTTCTCTCAATGGCTTACTTTGAGGATTAATTTAGTTAAATGCATGAGAAAATAGAGTAGTGCCTGGCACATAGTAAGCAGTCAATAAATGTTAGCTACTTTTACTATGGACACTTATACTTAAGAAAATTAATTAAAAAGAAATTCACAGATTTCTTGGTGTGGTAGTAGAGGTTAGAGGGAAAGAATTTTTTTCCTTTTTTTCTCTTGTATTTTCACGTGGTTCACCTGGAGTATAATTATTAACTTATGATTGTACACTCTGAAATGCAGAATTTAATAACTGCTAAGTTTTTCTTTTTTACTTCTACCATATTTCGTGGAAGGAGAATACCAGAACTTATATAGGGAGAATTGTGATATATGATGCAGTTCACTTCAAGTTACTTCTAAATGATACAGAGAGTAAAATGTATAGATTGTTTTTCTTACTTTTAATTTATCTTTAAAGACACCATCTAGGTAGCATTCCATATGATTGAAGAACCAACAGCTAATTGCTTGGCTCTGAGATGAAAAGTAGAGGCAAGATACCACCATTTCTTCCTTCTCGTTCATGATGGAGGCAAGAGCAACTTTCTTGAAACCGAGATGCAACCTCCGCGTGACATTCTAAGCATCCGAATTCTAAGGTCAGAACTGATATTCAGTTAAACAAACTTGCCATCTCTAGCTTAAGTAATAACAAGTATGACAGTAGAGATTGAGCACGTATGTAGAAACCAGAGCACGTATCTTATGGGTTTCGTCTCCTTAGCTAAGATAGTAGGATGCAATGAAAACCTGAAAACTGTTTAAAGAATTCATTGAAAATTTGTTTCTAGGTTTAGTCTTTTGATACTTTAAGATGACAGAACTAGATTCCTTCCTTTGTTACTGTCATCTGTAGTGGTAAGTGCCTTTTTGAGGTTGACTTTGGATTTCTCATAGTCTTATCGTAAAGAGGTAGGAATTATACAACTTAGCACCTCTATTTCTTCACGGAACCTGTTTTTTTTAAAAGGGGTGTATAGTTGCTCAAGACTATGAAATTAGAAGAGAGGTTGCTCATGAAGGTATTCGTATTCAGGGGGGAAGGGCATCTGGTTCATCTTGCAGTTGCCCCTGGAATGAGTTGATGGAGAGTTGGGGGGTAGGGGGCCACAGAAGAAGGCTGCATCTCAAAGTCAGCGGGGGTGGGGCACTGGGGGTGGGTCTTATCACCCAGACAGTGGTTTGGTGATGAGGTCACAGGGCTGCAGAGCCAAACCATATATTTAGTCTTGGTGTTTTGTCAAAACTCATAAGAGTTAGTGACCTGACATTAGCCAAGGTCTTCCTGGAAAAAATGGGAGGGTGAGCTCACAAAATCCACAATCTGACCTCACCCTCTCCTCAGGGTTCACCCCTGGCACCCAAGGCCCACAGGTGAGTACATTTGCCATTTATGAGTCAGAGCCTTTAGTGTCCAGGGTTGGCAGTTCACTTCCACCTCAGCCCTTCCCTTACTATATTAGAACAGTCTCTCACATTATAAATTATGATAATTTATCTTGTCCCTTTAAGGTGAACTTATTTAAAGTATCAGGTTCTGGATTAATAGTATCTTTTCTTTGATATTTCCATCCCTGTGGAGTGTTTACTCAGTCGTGTGCTAATGATCGGTTTCATGGTCCAGCATCTCAGGGTAGATTTCCATGTCAGGGTTTTATTTTTTAAATGTGGGAACTGATTCTTTTAAACCTAGGAATTGTTTTTCATTAAATGACCTTCCAAGTTTGAATCTCATATATGAGCTACCTCTTTTGAGAACAGTTGTAACTCACTTTACCCAGGAGACATTTTTTTTCATTATTTTACTTTATTTTATTATTATTTAAAATTATAGGTGATTTGCAATATTATTTTAGTTTTGGGTGTACAGTATAGTGATTCAGTATTTTTGCAGATTATACTCAATTGTAGGTTACAATTGGTTACAATTCCCTGTGCTATCTACAATATATCCTTATTGCTTATCTATTTTATACATAGTTTGTATCTGTTAATCACATATCCCTAATTTGTTTCTCCCCTCTTCCCTCTCCCCTTAGATAATCACAAGCTTGCTTTCTATATGTGTGTGTCTCTTTCTGTTTTACATAAACATTCATTTGTATTATTTTTTAGATTCCACATATAAGTGATGGCATACATTATTTGTCTGTCTCTGACTTATTTCACTAAGCATAATATTATCTAGGTCCACCCACAATGCTACAAATGACAGGATTTCATTCTTTTTTATGACTGAGTAATATTCCATTGTATATATACCACTTCATCTTAATCCAGTCATCTGCTGATGGGTACTTGCGATGATTCCATATCTTGGCTATTGTAAATAGTGCCACTGTGAACATTGAAGTTCATGTATCTTTTTGAATGAGCCAGTTGGCATTTACCTATTGTTGTTGTGGATAAATAAAAACTGGAGTAGTAAAACCATACTTAACATGCCAGGTGTTTATAATATTATTTAAAGAAATTCTGTGTAATTCTTTATATAAAACCAAAAAAAATTATAAAGTAAACAATTTTTGTAAAGCAGTAAAGCTAATTTATTTACCTTGAGATCAGATTTTTATATTTTAGGTTTTCTTAAACATGAACCTCCATATTTACGCTGATATAAGAACTTAGGCATTTTTTTCATGTGAGACCTTTACTGCTCAGGTATTCATAGTCCATAGTCACTTTAACCCTAAAAGAAATGTATACATTATATTATTTCCCTGAGTGTCAGTCTTCTTATCAGAAAAATGGAGATAATATTACTAAAATCAACGGTTTGTGGTAAGGGTTGTACGAAATGGATAATGAATGTTCAAGGGCTCTGTAAATAGTAATGTATTATACAAACATGGTATTGTTACCTGAAACATCACTATCATTTCCAGTGTGTGTGTGTGTGTGTGTGTGTGTGTGTGTGTGTGTGTGTGTATAAATAGTTCTTTTGTCAACCTTATTGATCTGAGTACTGTCAAACTGGGGGCAAACTGATCATTCTAAATCTTTAATATCGCAGAGATTATCTTTGTAAAATCAACTTGGTTGGCATTCTCTGAGCCTACGAGTACATGGCAATTTGAAGTATTTAAGCAGCCAAGTCCTTTTGCAAGCAATAGTGTCTTTGTTTAGCTCAGCGAGAAGGTTTCCTACGTAGGATGGTCAGATAAATAATATCTATAGCTACCAACTGGACCAACTGCAGATACTCACCTAGAACCTTGTGCTATTCTTTCACTACTTTTTAAAAGAGTTCAAAATCTTGGTGATAATAGTCATGATTTTCCACATAATTGAGAAATAAATACCATGTAGTTAAGGCATAGAGAAGTCCCTAAATGGACAAGACACTGAACTAGAAAAATCCTAGAGAGAGCTATGGTGCTCCTGTTTAGAATGCCTTGCTCTGGGTCACCCACCTCCTATCTCACCTACACAACCCATCAGTGACATCAGTGCCTGTTTACTTGCTAAGTAAGTTTAGGTGATTCTAAGAATCTGAGGTTTCCTCTGACAAATGGACAAATGTGAGAATAGAAGTTGTGCATTGTTTGATGTTCTTGCAAAAGATTCAGGAAGTCAGAGTTAATACCAAGGTGATGCTACCATGGCAGAAACTATGGGTGAAGTTAGAGTAATGTTGCTCTACCCAGTGGTCTCAGTGCTTTGAAGGACATTTACAGTGGTACAAAAATTTAGCTCAGAGGAATTTTGAGGGTCAGAGGTCAAAATGATTTTATTGTATGTCTGGTCCTCTCCTCAGACATGCTTAGAAGTTTCAAGCATGTATGTCCTATTAGAATCTGCACTTCTAGTGTCTAGTGCAGTATCTGATAAGAAATGAGTTTGCAACATATTCATGCGGAGTGAATGAAATTACTTTTTGAAGATTTCAGACTTCCACCATTTCATCATCAAATGGTACTTTGATCTATCTGTCAATATTAAGAGAAAGAGGGAGAGAGATGGGGAGAGAGAGATTTATGAGAGAGACATTGATGGTAAGGTGCCAGTGATGTATAATAGCCTAACAGATTATTTCTCTTTTTAAACTATAATTGATGTACAATATTATATAAGTTATGGGTGTAAAATACAGTGATTCATATTTTTTAAAGGTTATACTCCATTTATAAAATATTGGCTTTATTCCCTCTGTTGTACAATATAACCTTGTAGCTTATTTTATACATAACAGTTTGCACCTCTTAATCCCTTACCCCTATATTGCCCTTTCCCCCTTCCCCCTACCCACTGGTAGCCACTAACTTGTTCTCTTTATCAGTGAGTTGGTTTCTTTTTTGTTATATTCACTAGTTTGTTGTATTTTTTAGATCCCACAAATAAGTGATATCATACAATATTTGTTTTTTTCTATCTGACTTATTTCACTTAGCATAATACTCTCTAAGTCCATCCATGTTGTTGCATATGGCAAAATTTCATTATTTTGGGCTTCCCTGGTGGCGCAGTGGTTGAGAGTCCGCCTGCCGATGCAGGGGACATGGGTTCGTGCCCCGGTCTGGGAAGATCCCACATGCCGTGGAGTGGCTAGGCCCGTGAGCCATGGCTGCTGAGGCTGCACACCTGGAGCCTGTGCTCCGCAACAGGAGAGGCCACAGCAGTAAGAGGCCCGTGTACTGCAAAAAAAAAAAAAAAAAAAAAAAAAAAAAAAAAATCATTATTTTTATGGCTGAGTAATATTCCATTGTGTATGTATACCACATCTTCTTTATCCATTCCTGTGCTGATGGATACTTAGGTGGCTTCCATATCTTGGCAAATGTAAATAATGCTGCTATGAACATTGGGGTGCAAGGAATTGCTGGGTCACATAATAGTTCTATTTTTAGTTTTCTGAGAAATTTCCATACTGTTTTTCATAGTGGCTGCACCAATTTACATTCTCACCAGCAGTGAACAAGGGTTCCCTTCTCGTCATATCCCCGTTAACATTTGTTATTTGAGTTCTTCTTGATGATAGCCATTCTGACAGGTCTGAGGAGATATCTCAATGTAGTTTCGACTTGCATTTCCCTGATGATTAGTGGGGTTGAGCACCTTTTCATATGCCTGTTGGCCATATGCATTTCCTCTTTGGAAAAATGTTTATTCAGGTTTTTTGTCCTTTTTTTTTTTTTTTGCTTTTTTAACAGCTTTATGCAACTGTAATTTTAACAGCTTTATGCAACTGTAATTCTGAGACCTCTGGAAAGAGCTCATACAACTCAACATCAAAAAAACCCAAAAACCCAAAAAACCCCCAAAACTACCTAATCAAAAAATGGGCTAGCTATTATGAAGCTTGCTCATTTTTTGATTAGGTAGTTTTGGGTTTTTTTTTGGTTTTTTTTTTTTTGATGTTGAGTTGTATGAGCTATTTCCAGAGGTCTTTTAATAGGGAATAGAATGATAAACTTGAGAAATATGTCCGCAAGAGTAGAATTTCTGGCAAAAGAAAGAAACTCGTGAGCTAGACATTCTTTTTTAATAAGGAAGGAAGCAGCAGAACAAAAGGGTATCCTCTGTGCCTCTCTAATACTTTTACATTCATGACTTCCTGTTCTGCTTCTGCTCAAGTCACACGACCAATTCACGTTCTCAAATTATTGCTTTGCTCTTTATCTTGATAAGGAAAAATAATTTTTATTTTCTAAATGAGAAATCTTTTCCTAGTTGCTTTAGCTTAATTGAATTTCCTATTTTTTATTCTATGATTACCAATATTCAAAATGTGTTTCTAATCTTGAAATAAAGGAAAAAATTGAAGGTTAAAGTTTAGGCTTGATGGAGCTTGCAGGGTATAAGAGTGAAAAGAGAAAAGAACATGCAAACCAGAACATGACAGATTCCCATAAGTTTCTCTGAGAAATGCAGGAGTCATCTGCCCAATTGCAAAATCAACACTATCATTAAATATGCAGCAGGATGATAACACAAAGTATGAGCTTGGCCAAAAACCACAAGCTCTGGAACAGGTTCAAACCAAACACAGACAGGAAACCACCCACTCAGGCATGGAGAGGTTAGGTGCTCCTGAGCACAAAGCAAACGTGCCCAATGACTGACAATTCTCCTTGGTGAGTCTGACTAGTGCCTCTGAACTTACTTACATCTGGGGAAAAGAGTAAGTGTATCCAAAAACATTTTAGGAAAAAGTGAAGACATAAAAGATATTGTAACTTAGAAATTTAAAATGTCTAATATTTTACTATTTTTAAGTGACCCAAATCCCTTAATAGTTTTAGTTATTTACTTAGCTATATTGCTGGAAACAAGTTTCAGTAAAATATTGTGTAGTATGGGTTATAGGTCGATAATTAAGACCTTATTTTTACTTAAACATGAGAAAGTTTTAGTTAAATTGTTACTATTATCCTCTAATGCTCAAATTTTGAGTTTTATGATATATCATTGGATGGTATAGATTGATCTTCATACTACTTATCACCACCACTTCTACTACTACTTCTACTACTGCTACTACTGTTATTACTGCTTCCTCTAGATCACATGAATAAAACATTTAACAGGTATCAGGCACTGTTCTAAGCATTTGACATATATTAACTGCAATTTATCCAACAATCAACCCTATGAGTTAGTGTTATTATTATCTGCAATTTTTAGAAGAGGAAATTGAGTCACAGAGAGATTAAGCAATTCTCTTTGTAAGTGGCCAAGTCAGAATGATTACAATAACATGGAATTCCAATGATAGGAAAATTAATTTTTTATGGGAATTTTTTTCTGAAAACTTTGTTGGATCTTGGAAGTAGTCATACAATATCAATTCACATATTCAAGTATGTATAAGGTGTCTATTATATGGCAGGCACCCTGCTGGGGATTGAAACTATAAACATGACATAGGTATCTGTCCTCATTTAAAGACGTACAATGATGAATACTCTGGTTCTATTTGAACATTCTTAAGACAGCTGTTACTCTGTGGTGACTCTTGGAGAAAGGGTTGAGCAGGAATTTCTTCCCAACCATTTCAGCCATTCTACTGACAGACTCAGCCAGGCTGGTTTCCTTGTGCTTTAATTGTTCTTACACTTGTTGGAAAGCAGGATGTCTCTATAGAAAGATTCCTCTTCCTTATATCTTGTTAACAAAACCACTTTGGCTGAATGTTCCTTCATTCCTTCATGCCAATCAGCAGAAATCTGTCCAGTTAGAACCGGATGATAGTTTGACCCAGAAGAACAGTTCCTTTAAGGATGTTTTAGTAGATCTAGAGCTTCCTTGTGCAGGGTCCCTCAGTTCAGCCCAGGAAAGAGAACAGGATGACTTTCTAATCAGGAATATTCCATGCCTCCCTTCTACACCTAAGACCCAGGTAAGGCAACAGAAATTTCTGTGTTGAATCTCTACACCAGCTCTCTTTGTCTTTGGTACTATGCAGGTTCTGTTCCTCAGCCCAGTGTTCTTGGAAATTGAAGATAAGTTTTAAACTCTAAACCATTGAGTGCATATCTCATAACATAATATTGATCCTAAATATACTTACACATTGTCTTGGGTTTGGTTTCTCCAGATAAAAATTTGAGGGCAAGTAGCTTGTTTGAGAAATTTATCACTTTTCTATTGACAGAATAATTCTGAGTGACAGGCAACTATTGCTGTATGTTGGGCTACAGCAATAAGCAGATATTTAGCTGAAGGATCTGCAGCATCAAGCTGATTTGAATTTGGCTCAACTGATCTTGGCTGGACTTGCTCACCTGTTTGGGGATTAACTTGCTGCCTGTTGATCTGGGAAGGCCTCAGATGGGAAGACTGGGTTGTTTTGCTAGTCTCTCATCTTCTTCCTGGGACCAGGGACAGTGCGTGTCCTTCTCATGAAAATGACAGAGGCAAGAGCAAGCAGAAAAACACAGGTATGTTTTAGAGCCTCTGCCTTGGTCACATTGGCTAAATCACCATAGCAAAGTCACAAAGCAGGTCCAGGAAGCAGATACCAAGACTGCCAAGATGAGATTAAGCATGTTAGGTTTTTGTTATGGAAAACAGTTGTGAAAGAGAATGGGGGAGGGCTTCCCTGGTGGCACTGTGGTTGAGAGTCCTCCTGCTGATGCAGGGGACACGAGTTAGTGCCCCGGTCTGGGAGGATCCCACATGCCATGGAGTGGCTGGGCCTGTGAGCCATGGCCGCTGAGCCTGCGCATCCGGAGCCTGTGCTCCGCAACGGGAGAGGCCACAACAGTGAGAGGCCCGTGTACCGCAAAAAAAAAAAAAAAAAAAGGAGAATGGGAGAAAAAGTTTAGAAACACTGGGATAGCCATGGACCACAATACAGGTCTGACCCTGCTGAATGAGAGAGGGAAGGGAAGTGGGTGGATGTGTCCTAGACTGTCCTGCAGTCTAAAAATGCTTTGGCAATGCCATTGGGGAGTCTTCAAGATAAAAATGGCCATCAGACCCAGGAATCCTGTGTTTCCTGAGAATAGTCAGTCATTGGCTAGGAGCAGTGTCTGGGAAGCATTTCCTCTGTACAAATGTAGCAGTGAATTTTAAAGCATAGAACTGTGGGCTGGGACCTGTGGTCAGTTGTGCTTCACGTGGTTGGAGGCTTGTGTGGTACATTCTCATTGTTGCCACATGAGTCCAGCCTAGATTCAGAAGGTGGGAAAATATATTCTGCCTCTTTAGTGAAAGGAATGGCAAGGTGACCTGGCAAAGAGTATGGGTATAGGGAAGAGAAAAGATTTGGGACCATTAATACAACCTACCATAGGAGGCGAATGAAATACCAGCAGAGAATGAGGGGAATGAGACAAGGAAAAGAAGCAACCACTGAAGAGGTACCAGCAAGGGAGCTCCCACTGTGGGAGACCAGACAATCCATTAGCAAAATTCTAGAAGCAAGTGTAAAAGACCTACTGCAGAAATATCCCAGCCAAGGGGAGATTGAGACGATGAGTATTTACAGTTCAGTCTGGATGGAATTTAGATTGGGATACAAGAATCATGGAAGATAAAGGTCTGGTAAATAAGGGGCCGGATAACTGAGGGTCTTGATGGCTGGGCTAAGTTTGTCATTTATTGATAGGCCCTGGTGAGAGGCATGTGAATATTTTAAAGCATAATCAGGGTTTTATATAATCCAAAGGTCAAGCTGACAGTGGAGTGTGGATGGGTTTGATCATGGTGAGACAGGAGAAAAGGGAACCTATTATGAGTCAATTATAAAAGTCTACATAAGAATTTTGAGAGCTTAACCTAGAGTAGCATCAAAGGAAATAAATAAAGGTGGATTTAATAGACATCTTGACATCACAGAGGAAGATTTGGTGAATTCATTGTGGGTGCTAAGGGCTAGGAAAGTCAAAGATGATTGGGAGAGAGTCAGTCTGTGTGACTGAAGGAATGCTGGGGCTTAGGACAGAAATGGTAAAGCCATAACAAAAATGTATTCTTGGTGGAGGAAGACTATTGATGTTAGATGCTTGGTTTGGTTTTACTCTTGTTAGGTTGAGGTATTGACAGAACTGCCAGTTAGAGACCTTTGTAGATAGCTGGGCACAGAAAACTGCAACTCAGGTGAGAATCAGAGCTAACAATATAGAATCAGGAATCATTCCAATGGCACCAATAGCTGTGGGCAGGCATGAAACAGGAAAGAGGTGATATGGAGATGTCCTCACAGACTAGCAGGCCACAACACTTCCTAGATCTGACTTATCAGAGAAGAAGTGACTTCTCTTCTGCTCAGGACCAGCTCAGCACTTTCCCCATCTGAAGCTGGCCAAGGCATAGGAAGCAGTCAGTGCAGAGCAGAGGACCGAGGGAGGATGGATGCACTTAAGAGATTGGTCCTCTCTTCCATACAAGTCTCTATTAACCCCTGACCCTGATTGTTTTGCATTTTTTAATCAGCCGTGCCTTTTTCTCTTTTTTTTTTCTGGCTCACTTTCAGGAATTTTTAAACCCTGTTATGAATTTGTCTTTGAAAAATAATACCTACAAGAAAGCTGGTTTTCCAATTAGTGTCAGAATTGGAGGAAAAAACTGGGATAAGTTCTTCAAGGTAACTGGTGTTTGTATTTAAACCCACCTTGAGACTCTAAACCAAATGCAAATGCCAGTGGAAATTCCCAGGTTTCTGCCAGACACGTTTAAATTAGATCAGGACAACACTGTTTCTTCTGATAGCTTATTCATGGAAGATATTATAATCATTTGTAGTGTAGGAGGTAGTTCACTTCAAGGTCCCTAACAAAACTTGTTTGATGCTCCACATCTTTCTTGTATGCCTGGAAAACCTTCTCATGCCCACATGCCCAGCGATATCTGGCCAATTAAAGAAATTCTTTATTACATTCACAAACATGGTCAGACTAGACTCCTCTCAAGAATTCTCCCACTGTGGTTACATGTTCTCTTCCACTGAATAATATTGCATCATTTACTCACGTTTGTGCTATGTGTCAGCTTCCTTCCCAACCAATTATGTGCTTATTAATAATTATAACAATAACTACTCTATATTAAGTATATGTTATTGCCAAGCTCTGTGCTAAGCATTCTACCTATATCACTTCATTTTCATCTTTACAATAACTCTCTAAGGTAGATATTATTATTTCCATTTTCCAGTGGAGAAACAGATTCATTGACATTTGTAACTTGTCAAAAGCCATAAGAATAGGAAGTGGCAAAGTTGGGCTTTGAACACACAACTTCTCATTTACTTAAATAAGAGAATATGTAAAAGTGTACATATGATAGTTGTGGAATCACCTCTATTATATTTCTTACATTGTTAAGTCTGTAAATTGACTGGATGTTTAGTTTTTATATGACCTCTCCAAGTTGCTGGCTTCTTGGCTTATTTGCAAAAGATGTAGTGGTGGAAGCTGTCCTACATAATTAGGTCATAAAGTTCTGATTACCTACCTTATTTGGTGAAGGTTTTTTTTTTTAATGGCCCCTCACATACTAATGATAATCATTACTTGAGATACCTGTGAAACAGTAAAGTAACAAAGATAAGAATAGTGCTGTGGGGCTTCCCTGGTGGCGCAGTGGTTGAGAGTCCGCCTGCCGATGCAGGGGACACGGGTTCGTGCCCCGGTTCGGGAAGATCCCACATGCTGCAGAGCGGCTGGGCCCGTGAGCCATGGCTGCTGAGCCTGTGCTCCGCAGTGGGAGAGGCCACAATGGTGAGAGGCCCGTGTACCGCAAAAAAAAAAAAAAAAAAAAAAAAAAAAAAAAAAATAGTGCTGTATCATAGGCACAGAAACTTCTGCCTTTAAGGTTGTGTTATTTCTGTTTATGTAGAGTAGGGAGGGTCTGATTTGGCCTGCCTTTTTGCCTTCACTGAACGTCAATCAATACATTGACATCAACTTAAAAATGTTGATGGCTTTTAATGGACCAGGTGATGTGAAAAGGCTAGACACAGATGTCTTCCACTCAAGATGGGCTGGTCAAAGTACCACAGTCCAGAGTTTGGCCTTCAGCTGTGTCGATTTAGAAAACAGAGTACATAACCACAACAGAAATGGAGCTGGTTCTCGGAACAGATTTAGTTAACCTTAGAGAATAAGTTGTAAATTCAAGATGGAAATTTATTACTATATTTCCTACATGCTGAATTGCAACTTTTTAAAACACTTCCACATTTTTTAAATGACGGTGTTTCTTGTGATGGAAAAATTTATTTAATATGTGGTATTTCTTTTTCTTTAATGTTCTTTTAAAATAAGTGGCATATGCTATAATCAGCAGCTTAGCCCTGAGAAAAAATTAAAATGTGAAATACAAGCCCCAGGAAGACTAGGATCCTATGGCCAGTACATTTTCTCCCAGTTTACAAGTATATAGGAAGTAAAGTTGTGATCAGGTGGTTTCCTGGGAACATGGGATCCAATCAGAGAGAGTTCTTTTTTTTTTTTTTTTTTGTGGTACACGGGCCTCTCACCATTGTGGCCTCTCCTGTTGCGGAGCACAGGCTCCGGACACGCAGGCTCAGCAGCCATGGCTCACGGGCCCAGCCGCTCCGCGGCATGTGGGATCTTCCTGGACTGGGGCACGAACCCGTGTCCCCTGCATCGGCAGGCAGACTCTCAACCACTGCGTCACCAGGGAAGCTCAGAGAGAGTTCTTTGTTTAAGGTAATTTCATGCATCCATCTCTATGATCAGACTGCAAGTGCCACTAGTTCCTTACTAGTGGCACTTGCCACTAGAGACCATCGGATCCCCATGGCAGATATTGTGGATTGGCTTTCCACATCCGTTCTTACCTCCTTGTGCTGGGCATTCCTGCACTGCAGAGGTTAGAGAGGTGAAACTTACCATTCCTGTTCTCTTGTATATCTAAGGTTCTGGAGGTGAAGTAGGCTCCTCCAGTGAGATATGTTTGTGTAATATTTGAGAGAAATGGCAAGCTGAAGCCATTTATATTTTCTGATTCTTTTAGCTGTTTTATGCTAATAACAACAATGCTCCAGCATCCAGTCTCTTGCTTTGAGAACCAGTTGCCATGGTGGCAGTTTTTTGACCCCTGGGTAGCTATGATGATATGTTCTTGAATAAAAGAGTTTCAGTGGCAATTTCTCGATTTCTTATCCTCTTGACTGAGACAGACTCAGGTCTATAGTGGTCTTGGGCGAGAGGATTCCATGGTTGGGTAGAGGGCTACATGACTGTAATTTCCATTTTCCTACACTGAACCCTTCTGGTACATTGATTTCCCTCTGATAGACACATATGTTCCTTTGTTATGTTAATACATCTAGGGAGTGAAACAATCAGTTCTGACAACCTGGGAGCCATTGTCTCCTTAGGGTAATTGTTTACCTCTATTCTCTGTCCTAGGATGTTTTGATTTTTATCTTTTGGCCCTTGGAGAGCAATGTTTTTTCCAAGTGTTGGAGAGCAGCTCTTTTTTGCCTTCCTTCCTATCTACAGGAAGAGATAAAAATGTACTGGGAAGATGTTTCAACACATGTTACAGATGTAGCACCCACAAGTGAGTAATGGAGAACACCACCAAATATGAAAGCACATCACATGATGACACTATTGCAAGCATTTTGCAATTGTGAAGATTTATACTCCTTCTCACTCTACAAGTTAAATTACGTTAGACCAGAGACATCTCTTATTTACTTAAGTATTTTTTCCCCTCTGAAACAATTACTTTATTTTTCTCTTCGGCAGAAAAAAACAACCTCAGGATGTCAACAGTATAGAGTAGCTTAACAATTTTATGCAAGTCATAGCTGATATGGGTCATGACCATGGGGGATGATACCTGGTCATTTTATTCATATGACTAAGGAAAATTATAATTTAGAGTAGTTAATATTTTGCATAGACTTGTTTAATCTTCCAAACACAAGATAATATCAGAAATGATGTTTCCAAGTGGGAATTGTAGGATATGACTCCCTCTCTTTCCTCCAAAACCATCAGATAGAGCCAAGGTAAAACTATCTTTGTGACTTAATCTAGGATTTGACATGCCATCTAATATTTATCAAGAAGTAATAATATACTGATCAACTGACTATTTGCTTCTTCTCAGGAATCAACAATTATTTCTATCTCTTAAAACTAGCTAAGACACATTGTGTCTATGATGCAACAATTCCGTTCCTTTTTATCTCCCATTGCAGCTCCTTGTTTTATCCACTCATTATATTTAATTGTGTTTAAATTAACAAGCCAAGGCTAAAACCTTTCTGTTCACCAGGACAGGTAACTCTAGCTCACCTAGACAAATCTAGGCTTAATCTTAACACTAGGTCTGACGCCCCAGGCATTCAGGTACGTGTCTTAATGGTTAGAAAAGAACCAAGGGCCTTTTTACATGGCAGAGAAATGTGGATTCAGTGATGTCATCTCAACAGGATATGTCCCCAGCTCTCTTTAATGACTCATTATAAATTCATGTTCCATCGGTATATCTAAACTTTACTTTGTTCTCATATTGTACAATTTCTTTGGATGTTGATTACTATGCAAACTCTGTGGTTATTGAGGTTCTAAAGTTCCCTGCTTATATCCCAAATGTTCTAGAATTCACTGAACCATACTGTATCCATTCTTTAAGAAGAAGGAGCAGATGACAATTGAAAACTATTAATGAGAATGTGAGTTAAAGAAGGCACAGGAGAGAGTAAATAACAGAAAGCAAAAAGAAAGAATTTCTTCTCTTCTTCCCTCCTCTCTTCTTGTCTGTCTTCTGTTAATGTTTGCCTTTCCCTTAACTATCTTTAGTTTATACCATCAGGTTTTCTTCCTTTTCTCTGCATTATTCTCTCTATTACTTTGGAAACCAGGGAATATTGACCAGTAACAGCATCATTGATACCATGTGCCATGATGAAGAGCAGAAAAGTAGGAGTTTAGTTTCTTCTTCATGTTTGGGCTTTTAGAGTATACAGCATGCTTGCCTCAAAAATAACCACCACTGCCACTATTACCATCACTGAAACAGCTTATATTTGTAAAGTTTATTGTTTTCAGGAAGTTTACACTGTAATTTCTACCTCCAGTAGCATCTAACCATTTGCCTTTATTCTGTCCTTCACACCAAAAGAATCCATTCTTTTTACATTGCAAGTTTTCCAACGTTTGAAAAACAAATCATGTCTTCCATAGCACTTGCCCCTTCAGCTAAGAATCTCATTTGGCATGCATTTTAACTCCTCATTACCCAGGTCACTTTTCTAGTTTGTCAAATTCCTTAAAATATAGTGCAGAGAACTGCAAAGACTCTTTCTCTCTACCTTTGCTGATCCAAAAATGATACTTAAAAACATGGCAAGTTAACATTCTGTGTGTTTTCACACTTTGGCATATATTGAACCTGAGGTCAACTAAAATCTCCATACCTGTTTTTACAAATGAGGTTTCTGCCATGTCCTTCTGTAAAATTTTGTTTTTATCTTAAATATAGAATTTTATTTTTATTTCCTTTAACGTTCACTGCTTGTTTTAGCCCCAATTCCTGGTTATTAGAAACAGTTTTGAATCTTGAGTTTGTCAATTTATTTAGCTACACTTTGAATGTTGATAATATTTCAATGGCCTTGAGGATAAGAACACTGTAACTCTATAATGGAGTCCTTTGGCAGCTGTTCAGTACAATTTAATCGAATATTAACAGACTATAGAGCCATGTAGGCCAGAGAAATATATCCATTAAAAAGCATCTTTTTCTTGAAGTTTCTCAGAAAATTATATTTTCTCTGATTAAAATAGATGGCTGGTCATTATACACAATATATACAAGCAAAAATAAGAAAATAGGGCTTCCCTGGCGGCTCAGTGGTTGAGAGTCCTCCTGCCAATGCAGGGGACACGGGTTCGTGCCCCAGTCAGGGAAGATCCCACATGCTGAGGAGCAGCTGGGCCCATGAGCCATGGCCGTCGAGCCTGCGCGTCCAGAGCTTGTGCTCCGCAATGGGAGAGGCCACAACAGTGAGAGGCCCACATACCGCAAAAAAAAAAAAAAAAAAAAAAAAAAAAAAGAAAGAAAATAAAAATCACCAGAGATAAAGCCCAGAGATAAACCCATGGACATATGGTCACCTTATCTTTGATAAAGGAGGCAGGAATGTACAGTGGAGAAAGGACAGTCTCTTCAATAAGTGGTGCTGGGAAAACGGGATAGGGACATGTAAAAGTATGAGATTAGATCACTCCCTAACACCATACACAAAAATAAGCTCAAAATGGATTAAAGACCTAAATGTAAGGCCAGACACTATCAAACTCTTAGAGGAAAACATAGGCAGAACACTCTATGACATAAATCACAGCAAGATCCTGTTTGACCCACCTCCTAGAGAAATGGAAATAAAAACAAAAATAAACACATGGGACCTAATGAAACTTCAAAGCTTTTGCACAGCAAAGGAAACCATAAACAAGACCAAAAGACAACCCTCAGAATGGGAGAAAATATTTGCAAATGAAGCAACTGACAAAGGATTAATCTCCAAAATTTATAAGCAGCTCATGCAGCTCAATAACAAAAAAACAAACAACCCAATCCAAAAACGGGCAGAAGACCTAAATAGACATTTCTCCACAGAAGATATACAGACTGCCAACAAACACATGAAAGGATGCTCAACATCTTTACTCATTAGAGAAATGCAAATCAAAACTACAATGAGATATCATCTCACACCAGTCAGAATGGCCATCATCAAAAAATCTACAAACAATAAATGCTGGAGAGGGTGTGGAAAAAAAGGAACACTCTTGCACTGCTGGTGGGAACGTGAATTGGTACAGCCACTATGGAGAACGGTATGGAGGTTCCTTAAAAAACTACAAATAGAACTACCATATGACCCAGCAATCCCACTACTGGGCATATACCCTGAGAAAACCATAATTCAAAAAGAGACATGTACCAAAATGTTCATAGCAGCCCTATTTACAATAGCCCGGAGATGGAAACAACCTAAGTGTCCATCATCGGATGAATGGGTAAAGAAGATGTGGCACATATATACAATGGAATATTACTCAGCCATAAAAAGAAATGAAATTGAGCTATTTGTAATGAGGTGGATAGACCTAGAGTCTGTCATACAGAGTGAAGTAAGTCAGAAAGAGAAAGACAAATACTGTATGCTAACACGTATATATGGAATATAAGAAGAAAAAAAATGTCATGAAGAACTTAGGGGTAAGACAGGAATAAAGACACAGACCTACTAGAGAATGGACTTGAGGATATGGGGAGGGGGAAGGGTAAGCTGTGACAAAGTGAAAGAGTGGCATGGACATATATACACTACAAAACGTAAGGAAGATAGCTAGTGGGAAGCAGCCGCATAGCACAGGGAGATCAGCTCGGTGCTTTGTGACCGCCTGGAGGGGTGGGATAGGGAAGGTGGGAGGGAGACGTAAAAGGGAGGGGATATGGGAACATATGTGTATGTATAACTGATTAAATTTGTTATAAAGCAAAAAAAAAAAAAGAAAAAAAAATATGTGTGGCACTAAGAATAAAAAAGAAATATCTTCTAAAAAGTTAAAAAAAAAATCACCAGTAATTCCTCTGTTCCAACATAACCAACGATGACATCTTGGGACATATGTTCTAGTCTCTTTTCATGCATATACATCTATCTTTTAAATGAAATTATAATTGAACACACTGTTTTGTCACCTACTTTCTTTACTTAATGATCTGTCTTGTCCACTCATTACATATTTTCCTACAACATCATCTTTAATTGCTCCATAGTATTCCACTGTGTGAATATATGATTATTTTATTTAATTATTTTCCATTGTTGTGGGAAATAATTATATTCAATACATTATATATCCATGTACTTCTTCCCATTATACACTTGCTCTCTTGCTAGACTGAAGTCCTCTCATTCCTTCAAGTGATTCTGACAAGAAAGACAAGATGATATAATTCAAGGAAGCTTTGTGATAGTGTTGGGCTGGCCCTATGTGTGTGCTTGTCTTGAATAATTTCTTTCTGCTCTATTGCCACTTCTAGCATATTCAAGATGGAGAACTCTGGAAGGAAGAATGAGATAGAAGATTGCCAAGTAGCTCTAGCAGATGGAAGTAGAGATATTTGATGGGCCCTCTCTCCTTTCATTAAAAAAGTTAGAGTGCTAACTAACATTAGTGTTTTATCTTCCGAGGAAAAAGCATAGTGCTTTGAGTTTCTAAAAGTTATTGAATTTGGGGAGTTGCAATGGAACAATTGATGATGGGGCCTTGTTTTTTAGTTCCCTGTTTCTGTGAAGGAGCATCCACTTCTACATCCAGAAACTCAGAAATCATCCTTGAATGCTCCTTCTCTTTGACTACCTCCTCCCAATAACCAATCCACCACCAGGTCCTGTTTATTGCAGTCTCTAAATGTCTTTCACATCTGTCTACTTCTCTCCTTCCCCACAGACACCATCTTGTCCAAGCCAGGAGGAATGCACTTTCCTCACTAGGAGTTTAATCATTACAACCTAGCCCCTCCCACTCCCACCTCTTCCCAATATTGTGGCCAGGATGCTGTCTTTAAAGCACAGGTCTCATCATGTCTTATCTTCCTTAAAGCATTTCAATGACTGCCCAGTGTTGTGAAGATAACATGTCCCATAAAGCCCAAGCAATCCGTGGTCTGAGATGCAGTGTAATGTAGGAGTTAAGGGCATGGACTCTGGAGCCAAGACTGCCAGGGACCAATTCCCACCTCTAACGCTCACTAGCTGGGCCATCTTGAGAAGTTTCCTACCTTCTCTATGCCTCAGTTTCCTCACTTCTAGGATGGGACTAATAGTGGTCCCTCCCTCATAGGGTTTTTTAGGAAAAATTTAAAAGTTAATATTGTAAAACTGTTTAAAAACCTCCTATAAGCATTGTAACTGCTCTTGTAAATCTCTATTCTCCCTTCTAGCATATTCAAAGTGGGGGAACTCTGGCTATGTAAGTGTTAGCTATTATTGTTATCTATTCAGCTTCATCTCCCACTAAAACCCTCCCTTCCTTCCAGCTCTCTACGTTCCTGGGTTTCCCTGAGTTCCCCAGAAACACTGGGGTCCATCCTGTCCCTGCCCCTCCCAGCATGCTCCCCTTCCTCTCTTTTCCCTCCCTTAGCCTAGAGACCTGTGGTCCTGCCTTCATCATCTGCACTTCCTGACCCCTGAGACTAGGACCTTTCCCTCTTATTCCTTCTCTTGTGATTATCTGATTAATGTTTATCTCTTCTGGTATAGAGGAGGTATTAGTCTGTTTCACTTACCTCCGGAGTTCCTGTGCCTAGCACAGTGTTTGACACAGAATACCGCTAGGTAAATATTTGTTGTGCTTTTGCCTATAAACTTCTTTCATGTTATATCACATCATACCAGCCTGTGGCATCAAAATGCATATAATCAGCAGCTAAGCCACTGGACTCTGGTGCTTTCACAGCAAAGCCTGAAGCTAAGGGCAGTTTTGAATTTCTGTTTCTCATTTTTTAGGAGTAAAAGAAGTTTGGGAATCCCACAGACATTTATTTTTATGTTCAAGTAAGTCTTACCAAGTAGTAAGATCTTCTAAGTGAATTATTAGGGATTATGAAAATTTGAGATTCATGAATTAAAGTTATTATGCTTCTAAAATTGCAGAGGATGCAAATTTAATATTTTCCTAAGGAGCCTCACTAGCAAGCTATACTTGGTAAGAACTTCTAATACATACCCAGGTCATTGGAATTTCCCAAATTATCAGAGAAGATTCTCTGATCTCATTGTATTAACGTTGTTTTAAGTTAGTCACAATTTTCAATTGCTCCTGTTATTGTATTGTTTAATTTAGTTGTTGAATTAGCTTAGAATACACTTTTCACAGTGACTTTGTTGCTGTGTAAGTTGCTGAAATGCTACTATTTTGTTGTTCTTTTGTTCCTCTCCAGTTCTTTATTGCAAAGTTTTTCCATGGTAGAATCAGTGGAGTAGGTGGGTCATATTTTCTTCCTTTTCCCTCTTAGCTAAGTGGGTCCTGGTCAAAAAAGTTTGAGAAATTCTGCTCTTGAACAGCACTTAGAGAGAAGAGTGACTGTCTCTGCAGGGAGCTGGGGCTGGGAGGTTCTGGGAATCAGATCTAAATTGAAAGTGGGAAAAAAACTTGGGTTAAAGTTTAATTTTACTCATGCAAAATTTGCATTCTATTCTAAAATCAACCAACACCCATGATACTCTCACACTGGGTATTAAAAGAAAAACAAAAACAGGTTTATTTCCAATTAAGTATCACTGGATACAATCAATGATTCCCTAGGGTGGGCCATTTCATCCTGCAACACTTGTGCCCCCAAGATGAATACTTCATTTCCTTCTGCTTTGCACAAGTCTGGAAGATGAAAATGGCAATGGATAGAAAATGGAAAATAATTAATGTTCATGGGAAAAATTTACTCTAAGCCACTAAAATATATTAGGTCAGTACTTTTTTTGTTTTTTTAGTTAAATGATAGTTTTATTTCAAGGGTCCTGAAGTTTAAAATTCAGAAGTATAAGACTATGTTTAAGACTCTGATGATAATCTGTCACAGAATTTACCAGAGAAACCTCTGGTTCTCATAGACTCTAGCCTCCATTCTTCTATGACTTCATTTTGATGAGTCTGAGATATGAATGTAATAGCTTCTGATAGACATTATAACTGTTGGAAGACAAGGAAAACCTAAATGAATTCAATTAATAGATAATCATCAAGTCCTATTTACTCTAACATCTAACTCTTCTGTGAACAAACATTTTACAATGCTTTAAGGTCATTTGGCATCTCTCATTCATACATCTATTATCTTTTTCATTAATTAATTAATTTTTTCACAAAACAGTGCTCCAGATGCCGTGAATAATAAAATACTTGGATGATGTAATCCCTGTCCTCTGCAAGCTTACAGTATAATACTAGTACATTTGATCTTTCTAAGTTTCAGTCCTTCCACTTATATTCTCCTCTTCCTATCTCTCTTTGTTTGAACCTTTCAAAAGCAGCTAACTCCAACCCAACAAAAAAATACAGAGTTCAGGGAAAAGTATTTTGGTCATGATTAAGATTGGGGGTTGAGGACAGAAATAATGATGAACTCGTTTTTTCTCCACAGAATAAGGAAATACGTTAAAAATGTTAAAAATGAAAATATGTTTAAAATGAAAATATAATTTGGCTTAATAATTATAAAATGATAAAAATAATCAACATTTCAAATCACTTTACATATATTAACTTTTTTCTGCCTAACAAGAACCCACGTGGTGAGCACTATTATTGCCAATAATTTGTAAATGAGGAAGTAGGCATGTTTGATAAAGGTTGGAAATTAGCACCAGGGACTGAGGAAAAAAAATGTCAGTTTTATGATTGTTCTTTTCTTAGAGTCAGTGTTTTAAAAATGTCTTGACAGTAGACCTACAAGTTAGGGGGTCTTTTTGGGACCTTTAGTAACTAAATCCTTTAGAAGAAGTAGGAGGGAATTTGACTTACAGTAAATAGTATTGCAGAGTTATTGTATTTGCTTTAGTATTGGTCCTACTAAAGGCAGTCCAGGAGATCCATGAGATCACAGGAAGATATGAAGTCTTAAGGAATCAAGTTTCAATTCAAGTCATTACTGGATAGAGGTCAATGGAAGAATTCCTGTGAAACTTGTTTCAGCTTTTTAAAGAGATAGTCTTAAACAAAGAAGTATTGTGTTAAGCTCAAAGAAAGAGAGATGAAACAAAATTTTCATAAAGGATATGAATTCTAGGACTCTTCCTTTTCATATACATTAATACAACCTCTCATTAACTACAGCAGATCTGTTTTCAGCAAAAATCTCCAAACAAGTATGTCAGAATGATAAGAAAAGAAAAGAGTAGCTTTTCTGTAGTTTTATGTTTAAGGGGGAAAAAATTCAACCAGAAAAATGGGGGAAATGTTGACTTTAGTCTTCAGCTATTGTGACCATACCATGATTACTATGGCAACAGGTAGTAAAACAATGACATAGTCTCAGTTTGAGTGCCCTGTTTAGGCAACTAGTCACACCCTGCACAGCTCAAAGGGCTGCCTCTCTGTCTCTCCTTTCCTAGCTAAGTGGCTATTGAAAGAGCAAAACCACAGAGACACTCATCAGTATCAGAGACAATACTGATTAACTAAATCAAACATTTATTTATTCATTCATTCATTCAGCAAATATTTACAGTCCAGCTGCCTAGAAACACTTTCCCTAGAGGTAAGGTCAGTTCTTAGAGAAAGCTTGATTTACTGCTTGATCTGTTTTGTCCCTAAAGAGGCTATCTAAAAATAATGATGCTTCTTTCCAAGTTTCTTAAAAAAAAAGTTCCTAAAAGTTCATCGGTTTGCTCCATCCATATTCACAGGCTATTGGGGCAATAAAATGACCTGACAACATTTTTTTCTAGAACTTCTGAGTCTGTTGAAAGTTGAGCCCCTGAAAGAGTGGAGAGTCTGCTAAGTCACCAATAACGAGTTCCCAACTCAAGCTCTCTTTAAGCTCTCTGAGCATGATTATTCTTACCTAGTAAAGCCTTTTGATTTAGTTTTTAATTCGAAAGTGCAAAAGAGCTTATATTCCCAAGAGCAAAAATGAAATGAATAAACAAATAAATAACATGCCTAATATACATAACATGCCTTAACATTTATATTAAATTAATTTCCAAAAATGTTCTTGCACTTTTATTTTTCTCCATTTCATTTTTTGATACTGTTGGAAAGGAAAAAGTAAAACTGTCACTGTGGATGACATGATTTTATATAGAAAACCCTAAAGACTCCACTAAAAAAAAAAACTATCAGGAATTATATAGTAATACAATAAAGTTGCAGGGTGAAAAGTCAATATACAAAAATCTGTTGTGTTCCTATATTCTACCAAAAAACTAGCAGAAACAGAAATTAAGAAAACACTCTCATTTACGATCTCAATGACAAGAATAAAATAGCTAGGAACAAATTTAACCAAGGAGGGCCTCCCTGGTGGCGCAGTGGTTGAGAGTCTGCCTGCCGATGCAGGGGACACGGGTTCGTGCCCCGGTCCAGGAAGATCCCACATGCCGCGGAGCGGCTGGGCCCGTGAGCCATGGCCGCTGGGCCTGCGCATTCGGAGCCTGTGCTCCGCAACGGGGGAGGCCACAACAGTGAGAGGCCCGCATACCGCAAAAAAAAAAAAAAAAATTTAACCAAGGAGGTAAAAAACCTGTACACTGAAATCTATAGGACACTGTTGAAAGAAATTGAAGAAGATACAAAGAAATGGAAAGATAGCCCATGCTCATGAAATGGAAGAATTAATATTGTTTAAATGTTCATATAACCTAAAGCAATCTACAGATTCAGTGCAACCCTATCAAAATCACAATGACATATTTTTACAGAAAAAGAACAAAAATTCTAAAATTTATATGGAACCACAAAAGACCCCAAATAGCCAAAGCAACCCTGAGAAAAAAGAACAAAAAGGGAGGTATCACACTCCCTGATTTCAAATTATACTACAAAGCTAGAGTAATCAAAACAGTGTGGTATTGGCAGATAAACAGACACAGAGATAAATGGAACAGAAATAAATCCACACTTATATATACAACTAATTTACAATGAAGGAGTCAAGAACATACAATGGAGAGGGTAAAGTCTCTTCAATAAATGGTGTTGGAAAAACTGGACAGCTGCATGCAAAAGAATGAAACTATCTTACACCATACACACAAAAATTAAGTCAAAATGGATTAAAGGCTTGAATGTAAGACCTGAAGCCATAAAACTCACAGGAGAAAACATGGGCAGTATGCTCTTTGACATTGGTCTTAGCAATTAGTGTCCTTTTGGATCTGTCTTCTCAGGCAATGGACACAAAGGCAAAAGTAAACATATGGGATTATATTAAACTAAAGATCTTCTGCACAGCAAAGGAAACTATCAGCAAAACAAAAAGGCAACCTAATGAATGAGAGAAGATATTTTCAAATTATTTACCTGATAAGGGGTTAATATCCAAAATGTATAAAAAACTCATACAACTCCACAACAAAAACCCGAACAACCCAATTGAAAAATGTTCAGATAATCTGAATAGACATTTTTCCAAAGAAGAAATATAGATGGCCAACAGGCCATGAAAAGACACTGAACATCACTAATTATCAGGGAAATACAAATCAAAACCACAATAAGATATCACCTCCCACTCACTGGAATGACTATTATCAAAAAAGAAGAAATAACAAGTGCTGGAGAGGATGTGGAGAAAAGAGAACACTTGTGCACTGATGGTGGAAATATAAATTGGAGCAGCCACTGTGGAAAACAGTATGGAGGTTCCTTAAAAAATTAATATGATCCAGCTATTCCACTTCTGGGTATTTATCTGAAGAATAAGAAAATGCTAATTCAAAAAATATATGCGCCCCTATATTCATTGCAGCATTATTTATAATAGCCAAGATATGGAAACTACCTAAGTGCCCATTAACAGATGACTGGATAAAGGAGATGTGGTATATATGTATAATGGAATACTACTCAGCTACAAAAAGATAAAAATCTTGCTATTTGTGGAAGAATAGGTAGACTTTGAGGGTATTATGCTAAGTAAAATAAGTCAGAAAGAGAAAGACAAATACTGTGTGATGTCACTCACATATGAAATATTAAAAAGACAAAACAAAACAAACAAACAAACAAAAACAAACACATAGATATAAAGAACAGATTGATGGTTACCAGTGGGGAAGGAGAGTGGGCATGGGGGTCAATAGGTATGGGGGTCAATCTACGGTGATGAATGGAAACTAGACTTCTGGTGGTGAACACACTATAATACATGCAAAAGTCAAATTATAGTGATGTACACACGAAACATATATAATGTTATAAGCCAATGTTACCTCAACAACAATCAAATCAAATCAAAGCGTGTGATTCCAGTGGGGGAAAAACAAACAAACATGAGAACCTGCAGATATATTTTGTTTGACCTGTATGGTGTTTTTAAAATTCAGAAGTTTCACCTTAAAAACTCCACACTTTTGAACTCTATGGAAAAAGAAATCTGGCCACAGCAAGCTCATGTAACAACTTTACAACAATTTGTTAAACTAAGTAGTTGTTTTTCCTTTAGGATGCAACACATATAGCAGTTCACCCCAGACCACTACCTCATGTCTTATACTTGCCCCATTTCACCCATTTAAACAATCTACTGTGCTTCTGTAAGCATTTGCGTTTCAAAACCATGGTATATTACTTAATCTGATCCAGGGATACCTCTAGGGGAAATGGAATAAAGGAGATCTTTTCTGAGACCCACATTAACTATGGGGGGGTGGAGAAATTCACCCAGGGTAAAGAAAATACTAGATTTGATGTGAGAGTCCTTACATCTACCTGTACAAGCTATATGGAGGCTACACACTGAGAGCTCACTCTAATATCTCCACCCCATTCTTTTCCCTCTATTCTTAAGCAAAGTGAATATTAATCAGAAATAAATCTGCTGGGGGCCCATGCATAACATTGTAATCAATAAGTTCATTAAAAAGTGAGGGGAAAAATAAGCAAAAGAAAGTTGAAGTAAATATATTAAAACAATATAAATACAAGGAGTCCTCATATATTAATTCTCCAAAGTTTTGCAGAGATTATAGGTACCATTAACAAAAAAGAATTCTTAGAACAGATAGTTCAAAGAAGTGATTTTAGAGCAACAGAAGAGATGGTAAAACAAGGTAGCAGAGCTCAAGAAAAATGTGGAAGGGAAAAATAAATGAACCATTATAGAGATAAAAACTAAATAAAACAACAAAAATTTAATTAACATGACAAAGTAGAATCATGAAAAAGACAAATATGCTTGAAGAAATCACACAAAATGATATAGAAAAGAACAATGATATAAAAATGATTAGAGAGAAGAGGACAACTATGGGCAAAGGAGTGTCAACATTCATAAAATTATTTCCTGAGGGAAAAAGGAAAACAAATGATCAGAAAACACAGAGAAATCATTCCAGGAAAAAAAATGTTAGTGAATCTACACATTGAAATGCCATTATACATTGTTGGAAATACTGACAGAGAATGATAAGCATTAGGACATATCCTAGTGAAGTTCCATTATTTCAGTGATAATTAATCATATGTGCATCCCCATAGAAAAAGCACGTCACATACAAAGGGGGAAAGTCACGTTGGTCTCAGATTTTTTCATAGTGACATGTATTTCCAGAGACAATGGAAGCAAGTCATGAGGAAAAGAAAGTGTGAGCCAAGGATTTTACAATCAGGTAAGTGTTAAAATACATAGGTCAGATACAGTCTCAAACATGCAACATCTTAGAAAATACAGCATTCATTAATTACTTTATTTGTGAACATAATCCAGTGGTCCTGACCCCCATATAGTAATATTTTCTTTGCTGACTGCAATTTTTCCGAAACAAAAATAGATAAGCACTGAGTGAAGGCCTAAGTGCTACATTAGGCTCACTTGTCCTCAGTAACTGACTACTTGAACTGAGAACACCATGGCACTTTTAAGTGTAAGTAGGCACCAAGGACAAGTCTCTGGCTTTAGTTTGAGTCAGTTGGTAAGTCTATTGGAAGAGTAAATAGGAGTACCGTTTCATCTTCGTAACTGCAAAGACACTGGAGTCTCTCTACAGTGTTTCATATAGAGTTCACACCGTGGGGTTACCTTTTAGTAATTTTAAAAATCAGTATATTTAGTGTTTAAGAGCACAGCCTTTGGGATCTGTAAAGGTGGTATATAGCTCTGTGATGTTGGTTAAGTAACTTAACCTCTCTAAGCCTCAATTAGTCTTAAAATGGAGGTAATAATATTGTGGTCAAATATTAATCAAGCGAGTGTACAGAAAGCACTTATCAGAGGACCTGGAACATGGTAGATTCTCTGTAATCAGTTGCCCTTTTGCATGTTATAAATTAGATTGAGTCTGTAAATTGGATTTGTTTTTACTGTCAAAAGTACCAAAACTTATTTACATAAAAGGCAAGATAACGATTGTATTTTAAAACTCAGTCCTTCTGATCAACAAACATTTGGTGGACACCTAGTCTCTGTTAGACCAGAGTTAGATGGTAATGATACAAAGATGAGTAACATGTGATCTCTAGTTTTAAAAAGATTGTGGTCTTAAAGGAGAGATAACCACATACCCAGAATATTCTAATATTATATTCTAATTATAATATGGCAATTATTAAAAGAGACAGACATAGAGTTTCTCATTCGTGTTTCTCAGAGCGTCTTCTGTAGTATCAAAACTTGCTTAAGAATCATCTAAGGACTTTGCTAAAATGCAAATATTTACTTTCATTTTTTTACCACTGATGCAGAGGGAGTTTCCATGTTTAACAGGTGATTCTTGCTTCTGAAGCTTGGTATCCACTGGTTTGTAGGACCACAGAGGAAACATTCTTAGCTTAACCCAGAGGGTCAGGAATGACATCTCAGCTGAGTTGTAAGAGTGAATAGAAGATAGCTAGGTGAAAAGAGGCAGTGAGAGCTTTCAGGGCTCAGGGCTCAGGGCTCAGGGCCCAGAGCAAGACAGATGTGGCTGCAGACAGAAGTGGTGTGACGTGGATGCACAGTAGGGTGTTGAGGATCACTAGAGTTCCCAGTATCATGGGGCATTGGGAGGGGGCAGGAGAGTGTGGCCATCAAATATAATGGAAGTGTAGATTCTTGGCAAATTGCCTCTGTATGGTTTTTACCTTCTCCTCATGACTTTTCCTTGTCTCACATATTGAACCATCTACAAGTCATGCCTATATCAGAGCTTCTCCTGAATTACCAAGGAATAGTAGAATAACGGAGTTGAAGAGACACAAGGGATTTTGAAATATCCTAAAATTTCCCTTTTGCTTCTAGATAGATTAGATTTGAAAACAAAAGAGGGTATTACTCGATGCTCATTCTTTATCTCTCAGTTAATAATAACCCAGCAGGTCTTTCAAAGCATAGTAGCAGCTGCTAGCAGACCAAGAATGAGTTAGCATTCTGAAGGTTCTTACAGCTTGGTCCATGAGGTGTGGCAGCCTGTACCTTTTCACTCTTACTGAGATTTCTCATAAGCTGGGATGCCTCAAAGATAGAATATGTCACACCGTCACTTGTTGGGATTGCCTCACTATCCCATGATCCACCTTCTGTAGTCTATAGAACTCTTCTTTTAGTGAACGACCTTGGTTCCTTCTTAATAACTGAAATCTATGAGCAGGGGGACTGTTAGAAGTTGTGGTTTCATCAAGGGGAATGAGACACAACCCAAAGCAATGGCCAGACTTAACTGTGTCCTCTGCTAAGGATACCACTCCCAGCGGTCTTTGATCCTCAGGGAAGCATGTTTGCCTTGGACCCAGCATTTGACATTGATCTTAATGATTTCTATCTCAGGATTTATTGAAGAGATTAATAACCTCCCAGCTTGGTGAGAAATGCTGTGCCTTATATATAAGATCAACAATCATTAAATTCCACTGGACATTTCTGGATAAGAAGAACAGCAGTGACAGATCTTTATCTTTGCTTATCTACCCAATGTAAACTGGACTCTCATGCTTGGAATGCCAGTACCCAGTGCTGAAACATTAATTAACTCTTTGCTAACATCTTTCAAATTCTCTGGGGACATCTTATCATTTGTTTCTGTTAAAAAAATTTTAAAAACAACATCAATAGAAATCAAAAAGATATAAAGCTTACCCTTAATGACACCCCCCAATTATACTACTTTTATTTCTTGTAATATTATGTTGTAATTGAGTGATGCCAGCAGATGCATGATTCATGAGTTTTGCTCAGTTTTTAATCATATGAAACTTTTGATTAACAATCAATTTATTATTTCCACACCTCTGCACACAAATTATTTCTCTAAGGCTTTTTATATTAATCAGAGCTCATGTTGCAACCAGCAGAAATTGAGTCCAAAACATCTTAAACTTTAGAAAAGGAGCTTTGGGCTTCCCTGGTGGCGCAGTGGTTGAGAGTCCGCCTGCCGACGCAGGGGACACGGGTTCGTGCCCCAGTCCGGGAAGGTCCCACATGCTGTGGAGCGGCTGGGCCTGTGAGCCATGGCCACTGAGCCTGCGTGTCCGGAGCCTGTGCTCCACAACGGGAGAGGCCACAGCGGTGAGAGGCCCACGTACCGCAAAAAAAAAAAAAAAAAAAAAAAAAAAAAAGAAAAGTTTAGAGGCAGACACACTCACAGGTAGAACAACATGTGAAGGTGAAGGTAGAGATTGGGGTCATAAAACAGAAACTAAGGACTGTCAAAAATTTCCAGTGAACCACCAGAAGCTAGGAGAGAGGCATGGAACAGATTACATCCCTCATAGTCCTCAGAGGAACCAACCCTACCAACATTCGGATTTTACATTTCTAGCCTTTAGAACATACATTTCTGTTGTTTAAATAGAACTTTCACAGTTTGTAGTGTTTTGTTGTGGCAGCCCCAGCAAATATAGCATGCTTTTGAAATTAAAGACTCACACCTACATTTTCTGAAAAGAGTGAGAGAGTTTTCCTGGTCTTCTCTGTGTCAATTAGTCTATCCCTTTAAATCAGGAGTCTCTAAGTGTGCCAGGAAGAGTCACATAGCTCCTCTGAAAAATGTCATAAAATCCAGCTCTCTTCAGGAATGTGAGTTTCTAGTGAGCAAGAAAATGCAGTTAGAGAAAGTGTGATGCCAATATTTCCAGTGTCCTGGGACTAGTGGCTTCTGGCCATAATGCTGAACTTGAGCTTGGGTGATTATTATACCACAACCCTTCTCTGTGGTCTACAGGCATTTGAATTCAAAATCTGAACATGACAAGAATTCTATCAGTATGGGACATGGAGAGGAGGTCACATAATGAGAAATAAATATTAAGCTGGCCTAAAGTATCTTTTCACTAACATTGAATTCCAGAAAGCAACAAGGAAATGTTGCATCATTTTGATGGAAAAGTATGTGATCCTCACATTTCATATATAGTGAATTGTTCATACAACTAGAATATGAAGGTATAATGCCAATGAAAAGAAAAAATCTCCAAAAAGTTGGTAATGCTTGTGGTAGATTGTATTTTCCAATGACACATGCAACAATATTGCCTCTTGAATATAGGTGGGATTTTGACTTGCTCGTAACTATTGAAGTGCAATGAAAGTGAAGCTGTGTGAATCCTGAGGCTAAATCATGAAAGATGACACAGCTTCTGCCTTGTTAATTGGGACTTTGGCCTTGGAACTCTTTGATACCGTATAAGAAGTTTGACTCACCTGAGCCATCCTTGCTGTGAGGAAGCCCAGGCCACATGGAGAGGCCACACAAAGGCGTTCCAGCTCAGAGAGTCAGTTGAGAGTTCTAGACTGAGCTGACATTTGAATTGCCAGACATGACTTCAGATGATTTCAGTCCTCAGCCTTTGAGTTTGCCTAGCTGACGTTTTCAGAAATGTGGAAAAGGAAGAAGTCATCTGAACTGTGTCATTTAAAATTCCAAACCATAGAACTGGTGATAAAATAAAATGGTTCTTTTATGACATTAAGTTTCACAGAGCCTTGTTATGTCACAATAGTAACCGGAAAAGTAGCTTGGTGAACATTGCTTCTTGTGCAGAAGTCCCATATCTGTGCTTTGAAATGTTTCTTTCTCTTTAATCTACAGTCTTGCTGGCAAGCAATGTATTATTTAGGAGCTATTTATTAACCTTGGAGGAAAAAAGAAAACACACTTGTCACTGAATCCAATTTTTGTCCTTGAACACAAATACAAATTAATCAATATACTGGATTGGCCAAAAGTTTTCTTCATTTTTTTCTGTAAGATGGCTCCAGTAGCACTTAGTTGTCTTTAACTTCATTTGAAACAACTTTGTTAGATTGTATTGTGAGAGCTGTCATATCAGCATCCATTTAAAAAAAGACATCAAAATTGGTGAATTTTTGTGTTGAAGAAATAGCAATATTTTCGGCATATTATGCTTTATTAATTTTCAAGCAAGGTAAAAACACAAGTGAAATGCAAAAAAAGATTTGTGCAGTGTATGGAGAAGGTGACTGATTGAATGTGTCAAAAGTGGTTTGCGAAGTTTTGTGCTGGAAATGTCTCTCTGGACAGTGCTCCATGGTTGTCGGGTGGACCAGTCTGATAGCAATCAAATCGAGACATTACTTGAGAACACTCAATGTTATACCACGCGGGAGATAGCCGACATACTCAAAATGTCCAAATCAAGCATTGAAAATCATTTGCACCAGCTTGGTTATGTTCATCGCTTTGATATTTGGGTTCCACATAAGTGAAAAAACCCTTCTTGACCGTATTTCCACACATGATTCTCTGCTTAAAAGTAACAAAAACATTCCGTTTTTTTAAAAAAAATTGTGACGGGTGATGAAAAGTGGATACTGCGATGAAAAGTGGATAATGTGGAATGGAAGAAATCATGGGGCAAGAGAAATGAACCACCACCAACCACACCAAAGGCCGGTATTCATCCAAAGGCAATGATGTTGTGTATATGGTGGGATTGGAAGGGGGTCCTCTATTATGAGCTCCTTCTGGAAAACCAAACGATTAATTCCAACAAAGTACTGCTCCCAGTTAGAGCAACTGAAAGCAGCACTCGATGAAAAGTGTCCAGAATTAGTCAACAGAAAGCGAGTAATCTTCCATCAGGATAACGCAAGACCTCATGTTTCATTGATGACCAGGCAAAAGCTGTTACAGCTTGGCTGGGAAGTTCTGATTCATCCACCGTACTCACCAGACATTGCACCTTTGGATTTCCATTTATTTCGGTCTTTACAAAATTCTCGTAATGGAAAAAATTTCAACTCCCTGTAAGACTGTAAAAGGCACCTGGAACAGTTCTTTGTTCAAAAACGTAAAAAGTTTTGGAAAGATGGAATTGTGAAGTTGCCTGAAAAATGGCAGAAGGTAGTGGAACAAGAGGGTGAATATATTTTTTAATAAAGTTCTTGGTGAAAGCGAAAAATGTGTCTTATTTTTACTTAAAAACTGAAGGCACTTTTTGGCCACCCCAATATTTTGTACAAGTACAAAAATAATCGCTGACTGGTGAGGGGATAATTCTCACATATTTCATGATAGAATCAGTTTTTACCTCTGCCATGTTTTCATTGTCTGATAGGACCATGTTATTTTTAAGAAAGATTGAAATAAAATTTTATCTTAAAGCAAAATAAAACTAAAAGCCCTGCTTGTTACCAAGGACTTAATTTTTGCAGGCTCAGCTTCCATCTGTATATATGTCAATCCATATTGAGTTTGGATAACCTTGCAGCAGGCTTCATCCTGAAAGCAGCCATTAGCTATTTGTCAGGATTTCATTCCCTTTTTTGTACCCATCAGTCTCCTCTGATACATATGACTGCTGTCCCTTCTGGAACAGAGTGATCTGCTCCTTTGCCCAAAGGCTGGAAAGTGCATTTAAAATGTATTTTGCTCTATCATTATTTTTTCAAGGTGTTTCTGAGAACACTGGGCCTGGTGTAGTTTTGGGCAGTAGTTTGACCAGAATCCAGCTCATTTGTTATTCAAACATATAGTACAAGTAATTTCTAGAATCTAATCTGGAAATGATAAAATAGTAACTGAGACACTCAAGGCATAAATATTGCTGATTCATTTTGACTTATTCATCATGCATTTATTGTTTAAGTGAAAAAAATAATGATTAATAAATAAATACACCCCTTGTTATACGCACTCTTTTGAAAGCAAATCTCCATGCTTTCCAACAACTATCCTAGTGATTGTTTTTAGGCAATTGACTCCAGGACCTGATAGTAGAACAGGGGAACATTCTCACTTTCTGTTAAATAATTTAAAAATAAAGAATGCCATGGTCGCAGGGAAGAAGTGGCTCAGCTACTGGGATGCATAGCCCATTTATTTAGTTAGGTCTAATTATTCTGCTGCACAGACTAGGTAACAGGATGGTACCTACAGACATCCACTTTCCTCCTTTCTTCCATTTCTACCTAGAACCTTGAGGCTGTTTATGTCCTTCAGCTCACTCTGCTGGCCAGCTCTTCCCGTTCTCAGTTCTGTGTCTTTAAGTATTCTCTGATATTTGCTTTGCCACTACAAAGCTTTACAAAATTTGCAGTGAAATGGAATCCTTGGCCCCATTCTTATATATGTGCCAACTCAGCAAATATTAAATGTTGCAGAAAATCACCATGCTAAATTAAGGCAGAGCTCAAGATGAGAAACATAATAATTACTTTAAGAGACTTGGGCTTCTCCTTGCTATTACCTAAATTAAAAAATACAGACATGTTTATCAATCTTCCTTGCTCACATTTTTTTCTGCACTATTTTTTTATAAGATATAGCTTTAAAAAGATTTTTTTTAATTGTAGCTGTGTTTGGTAATGAATGTTGACTAGACTTACCATGGTGATTCTTTCAAAATGTATCCAAATGTTGAATTAATATGTTGTACACCTAAAACTAATATAATGTTATATGTCAATTATGCCTCAATTAAAAAAAAAGGTATGGCTAATCTCTGAGAACAAACCCTTTGTGTAAATAATCCAATTAACACATCTTTTTCTGCTACAAAAGTGCACTGTGGCAAGTCAAATATTACAAAATATACCCTCTCTGGGCCTTAGTTTCCTCATGTGTATAATAAGGAGTCAGATTTTGTGAACACAAGGTTTATTCTAAGTCTGAAATCTCTAGGTCCTGCCATTTCTAAGTGGTACCTGGGGCCAGCAATGGGAAGGCAGATGATATATAAGTAAGTTAGTCACACTCCATTCTATGCTAACCTTGAGCTGTATACATGCTTCATAGAATTTAACACATTTTGTTATAACTATTTATTTTCACATTATTCTTCCCTTCTAGTCTGTGTGTTTCTTGACAGAATACTTAACAGTTACTCCTCTCTATATACCCCACACCATGACATTTTCTGTACCTTACTAGGTACTAAGTGGTTTTTAGATGACCATATAATTGACCACCATCTACAACAGGAGTCTGTAAACTATGACTTGTTGGCCAAATCTGTCCACTGCCAGTTTTGTAAATGAAGGGTTATTGGAACACTGTGTGCTCATTCATTTATATACTATCTGTGGCTGCTTTCCTACTACAACAACAGAATTGAATAGTTGTGATGGAGACCACATGACTCAAAAAGCCTAAAATATTTACTATCTGTCTCTTTTCAGAAAAGTTGGCTCATGCCTGGTCTGGAGCATAAGAAATAAATTATTTTCTAAGAAACAGCCCAAGAGTCCCAGCACCCTAAGGTTAACCCTGTTTTCCCACAATCCCTTTTACATCTCTTCTAAAATGTGTGACAATATATTTGTAACCTGTCTTTTCCACTTGACTCTGGGTATCTGATTAGTTTTCTAGGGGCCCTGCATGATATAGGTCAGTGGTCTCTTTCAAACTTTTTAGCCACTTAAATCTTAGGAGAATTTTGGAAAAACTAGCATATTTTAAAGTTGAGATCTAGAATGTTTCATTAGAAATTTTGATTGTTGCAAAGGATATAACTTTATGCAGATGTAAATATTCAACTTTAAAATAAAACTGTTACATCCAAGAGTGTTCCACACCCAGTATCATCCATCTAAACAGATTTTGTCTTCCAGTTAGGATGGAGAAAGGCAAAAGACAAAATAGTTTCTACTCTAAGTTTGAGAACAAGTCAGAGAGTCTACAAAATCATGGTTTTTGGAGCCCATTAGAGAACTGAGATTGCAAGTCCACCTGCTGAGCTGAGATCCAAGGGTAACCGGCCCCTCTGAGGAGAGGCAGGACAGAAGTGAGCTGGTTGACATTTGGCCCAGCAGTGAGAGCAGGCAGTTGCCATAGAAGTGGAATTTATGGGGTGTGTGAGTTTGGTGTGTCTTTAGGAGCTCATTCACCTGCCAGCTCTGTCCTTGAACTTCTGCCTCATGCTTATGAGAAAGATCCAGTCAGGGGTTGAGATCAACTGCAGAGGTGCAGAAGGAAACTTCTGGGGTGAAAGTCCTGTTCTATATCTTGCACTGGTGGTTACAAGATGGATAAAATTACCAAAATTCATCAAAATGATTCACTTAAGAGAAGTGAATTCTACATAAATTGTGTTTCAGTAAAGCTGAAAAAACACAAGTTGGGGTATATAACAAGTGGCAGAATTTTGTAAGCAATATGATACTCCTTATGTAATTTTTAAAACATGAAAAAAGACAATATTATTTATGGTAACAACATGCATGGGAATGATAAACACCCAATTCAAGATCAGGTCACTTTGGTGGAGGCAAGAGGAGAACAGGATAAAGAGGAGGACACAGTGGGCATTACCTGAGTATGTTGTGCATTATTTCTTTTTCAAATATCTGAAGAAAACTTGGCAAAAGTTTAAGATTTTATATAGCTGGATGATGACTTTACAGGTACAGTATTTGAAATATTACCTTTTGGGATTAATGGAAGTAATCTGGAGTTAAACTCACACAGTACAAAATTTAAACAATAAATAATATCGACATCATTTAAGAAAAAAGGGGGAGGTGATAGATGAAGGTAGGGGAGGGGGTAGCACATTCAATGTGTGGATTCTTTTTTTTTTTATGTCTTTGAAGGTCAAATAAAAATCCGTCCAAAAGCACAATTATAAGTCTTACCATTCCTTTCTGTGCCGGTGCACGTTGCCCTTCTTTTGTTAGGAAAAATAGATCCTTACTCCACAGTGAGGTTTTCCCTTTGTAAATCTGAAGGAATTCTGGTTGCCAGGTCTACCATATGAATCTATCTTTGAGGACAGTCACTTAACACTTTGGCAATAAAAAGTATAACCTCTCAAATGTAACACATCAGGACCCTATGGAGCCTTCCTGGGACTGACCCCCTCCCCACCATGTCCTCCACCTGCCTCCTGTTTGTAAAAAAACTTTAGCCTTCTAGGCCTTCCCTGAGTTCCAAAGAATAAATTTAACCAGAGAAGTGAAAAAATGAAGAAGCAAAGGGAAATAGTGAAGCAAGGCAAAATAATAGTAGTTTAGTCACTCAACAAAATCAAGGACGTTTAGTTCCTCCTCAAGGGCTATAGATAACATTCTGAACCATATCCTTTGAGCTGCTTTGCAGACACTGAAACCCCTACCTGGTGGAAGAAGTTAACTTTATGCTGCCCACAAGTGTGTAGACCACAGATCAGTTGGAATCAGAAGGTTGATGATGTTGACTCTGGATTACCTCACCACCAACCAATCAGAAGAATGTCCATGAGCTGATCATGAGCCCCACAACCCTCCTCCTTTATCCTGTCTTTAAAAATCTTTCCCTGAAAGCCATTAGGAAGTTTGGGTCTTTGAAGCACTAGTTGCCTGGACTCCTTGCTTGGTGTCTTATAATACATGCCGCACTTTCCTTTACCACATCCTGGCATCAGAAGATTGGCTTTATTGCCCTCGAGAAAGTGGACCCCAGTTTGGTTTGGCACCATGAGCAACCAAAAGAGAATGATTATATTTGGACATTAGTTCTCTGGGATCCCCAAATTTGTGTTCTTCACTGTCATGAGGGGATAGTTACTCAGCAAACTTCTGCTTCAGGTCCCTACTTTTTAAAAATAAAGTTTCCTCCCTGAGCACCTTCACCTCCTACCACTTTTGGTCACTTCCACCCCTTCGTAGTGTGTGGCTTGATCTGGGGGAAGATGTTAGCCTGCGCAGAAAGACTACAGGCACTTCCTGCTCCGCCTCCTCCTTTCCTCCTGCCCTTGTCTTCCTTCTCTTTCTTCCCTCTGTTCTTCTTTTGTTGTCGTTGTTCTTCTTCTTCTTAATAGGGATGGCAATTGAAATCTTGGTTATGCTTTAACACCCATGATCTTTTCCTATTTTTCAGTACCTTTTTTCCTGACAATATTACTGCTAAGAACTCAGAAATACAAGAATTTCCATTTAAAAATTTTCTGTAAATAGATTTAAATCTATCTTTAAGCCTGTATCTTACTTTTCTGGTAGAAATTAAATTTCACCCATTATTAAGGTGCCTTCTCTTCCCAAGGGCAGGTACCACAGTATTGGGATGTCTTTGTGGGCATTACTCATTATTTCACACTTGGTGAGACCACCTTTGTTCCAGTGTGCATAATTCCTAGCATCAGAAGTCACTGAAGCATGGACCTCTGGGGGCTGATTTTCCATCAGGCTGGGGGCACCCTGGGGGCATCTCTTTGAAATCTTGAGGTCTTGTCACCTCCCCTAGATACTGCCTCTGATAGTAATTAATGCTTCCATCTTCCACTACATAGAGACATCTTTATAATTGTGAGTAATCTCTTCCTTTTCTTCTTTTCATACTCAGCTATGATCATTCTCCCCTACAGTTGCCCTCCAAGGTTCTCATCCTTTTTACCTCCCTTTCTCAGTGGGAAGCATCATCTCTTCAATAAGCTTAATCATTTAGAAGGAAAGAAAGAGCTCTCCTCTTCAAGCATCAACTATTTTCTGCCCTGCAAAAATCTCGAGGCAAGGAAATATAATGGCCAAGGCACATACTTGAGATGGGTAAAGAAAAAAAAATCAGTTAATTATATTCTAATACACTATCCTGAAACACAAATGATAGAAATGATTCCTGAAGATAGCCACAGTGCATTTTTGAATAACTCACCTCTGGGTTGAAAAGGCATTTGTAAAATTATTTAGCCTCCTTTAGACAACTAACTTTTAGAGTTAAACTTTCCTATGTTAAACTTCTCAACTCTATCACTTTCTAATTCTGAAATCTTGGATCTCTGAGGTGAGCACTGTGATGTGCCTCCCAGACTCCCCCTCAGTGAAGGATCTGTTACCTCAACTTGGGAGTGCTTTCTGCAGACAATCTTCAGCCGTCAGCCTCTCCAGGGCTTGCCTCCACTGCAAAGAGCCTCCTCACCCAAGGTCGTGCCTTTCCCTGGGGTGGTCCACAGTCAGTGACTGATTGATGCTGAGATGAAAAGGCTTGGCCATACTCGCCCAACTTTGGATGACTCTGAAAGGTGTTCTAGCTCCAGAGTTCTCCCTGGTTGGTTGAGTCTGCCATTGAAGCTGCATCACAGCTCCACTTCTTCCTCTCCCTCTGCCCACTACTTCACCCTCCTCTCCCTTTCACTAGTGTAGATCGCAAGGGTGCTCCTTAATAAACATCCTGCCTGCAAAACTCCATCTCCAGTCTGCTTGTCAACCTGCAACACTTTTTAAACTCAACTTCTTCACTTGTATCACAGAGCTATTGTAAAGATTACATGAAATAGTATATGTCTTACTATAGTGCCTGACGTATTATAAGTCCAATAAATGGTGGAAACTACAATTATTGTTCTCCCAAAATCAGTTTGCTAACCGATATTCTCAACCACTCCTCTTTCTATATTTCTAGTCGAATCTAGTCAAATCAGAATACACAAATAGAGAGCATCTTTGTATTCAATAGTGAAAAAAGAGTCTATAAAACCAGACCAAGAGGATAAAAATTCTCTCTTTCCTTGCTATGGTTGCTGGATTTCTCTATTGACCATATGTTGCAACATTTCTGCAAACAATGGCTTGAATTGTATTCTTCTGAACTAAAGTAGGGAGTTCTAACTGTGACACAACACTTGCCAAAATGTTTTCATTTTGGTGCCAAGACATCTTTAGAAAAAATACTATGTATACCTTACTTTTGTCAAAATGGAGGTATCTATAGATCTTTACAGAGAAGTGGGTAACTGAGAGTAGAAATTCCAATATCTGAATATGGTTTTTCTTTAACCACCCTCTTTGAAAGTTCCTCGGCCCACTGTAATGCCCTGAATTTGACTGTTTTAGATTAGCTCCCTTCCTTCTTCATGACAGGATGAGAATATAGATATAGCTTATTGTTCTCCAATTTAGTGTGCATGACAATTCACTTAGGAACATATTGAAAATGTCAGGATTAGGGTGCTGCTCTCATAGGTTCTGATTCAGTGTGTTTGAGAAGTCAGGAATGTGCATTTTTTAGCAAGTGCCCAGGTAGTTTTGATGCTCACTGTGAGAAACACTTGCATAGCAAATGGCTTGATTAATTTCCATTCAATCCAGAGAATAAAGAAGAGGGAATAAGTCTAATTTGCCACACATAGGATTTCAATTAGTGTCCTGTGGAATCCACATGAGACACTCTTGAAAATTTTCAAACAATCATCCCTGTTCCAAGCTAAACTTGTCATGACACCCTTATTATTAGGTGAATATTTAATGTTGTGAAGCATGGCTTGACCTAGGATAGAGCACTTACTTGTTTTTTTCTTGCCTTACCTCAATGACCGCTTTTTCTCAGTGTTGGTTGGGTTTTCCCAGCCTCTCTTGGTGGATCCCAGGACTCAAACCTTGGTCTTCTCATTCCCTAGGTCATTCATTCTCATGACTTTAAACAACATCCATTGAATAATAATTTCTAAATTTGTATTTCCAGTTTTGATTCCCTGAGCTTCAGATTTATATATCTGTTTACTGTGTGGGTAGCTCTACTTGAACGCAGAATAGGCATTCCAAATTTAATTTGTCCAAAACTGAGATCTTAATTTTGTCTCCCCAACAATTTATCCCCTTGACTCATGTATCTCAGCAAATAGTAACTCAATTCATCTATTATCTCAGGACCTTAAAATCATTTTTTACTTGTATTTTTATCTCCCTCAGGGTCCACATCAAATGGATCAGCAAACCTATTGGCTATACTTCCAAAATGTATTTGCTATCCAAGACTGGATTTCAGTAGACTGTACTTTTCACCACTTTCATTGCTATTACCCCAAACAAAGCCACTACCATTTACTGTATGAATTCCTTTCTGGATCTTCTATTCCTGTCTTCCCTACAATATATTCTCAACAGAGCAGCCAAAGTGATACTATTAAAACATGTCTGGTCATATAAAGACCCTTCAAAATTTTCCAACTCACTTGAAGAGGAGTAAAATCCATGCCCCTACCATGTGTCTTTGTCTGCCTGGGCTGCCATAACAAGGTACCAAAGGCTTGGTGACTTAAACAACAAAAATTTATTTTTTCATAGTTCTGAAAGATGGAAGTCTTGGTGGGGGGCAGCATCATCAGTCTCTGGTGAGAATCCTCTTTCTAGTTTGCAAGTGGCCACTCATTTCACTGTGTATTCACATAGCAGAGAGAAAGAACAAGCTCTCTGGTATCTCTCCTTATAAGAACACTAAACCATCTAACCCTAATTACCTCCCAAAGGCCTCACCTTCTAATATCATCATGTTGGGGGTTAAAACTTGAACATACAGATTTTGGGGGGACACACACATTCAGTCCATAACAGCATACAAGACCCTTCACAATCTGGACCTTGACCTTATTTCCTACCTCTTTTTTTTTTTCACTCATTCAGATCTAACCATCTCTGTGTCTTTGCTCTTCCTTGAACCTTCCCAGGCATGAGCCTACCTTGGGGTCCTTGCACTGGCTATTTACTTTTCCTCATATGGCCAAAAGTTTCATTCCCTTACTTTATTCAGGCATTTGCTCAACTGTCCATTCATCAGAGATGACTTATCTTAGCTAAAGTGCACCAGGAACACACCTCTAATCAATGTTGGGTTTCTTGGCTTGTTGCAGTGGGAGAGGCGGTACACCATGGTGAGCTGTGTGGTGTACCAGGAAGAGTGTGTTGGAAGAAGACTATCATAGGGCTCAAGTTCATGCTAGGTAATTTAGGGGAGGAGTCAAAGAAGTATTGTTTTGCTCTGAGGCTGTCAGAAAATGAGGGCAATTTCATAATTGGGCACCTTAACCATTTTTAACTAAGAGGAATGTAGTGAGGCTAAAGCTGTAATTGCAAAGTGTCAGCAAGAATTAGCTATTATTCATATTAGTTTGATGAGGGGGATGTTTGGTTATTTTTGTAATTTGCACAGTGTTCTTGTTTTTATCTGTGCACAGACATGATTACTATTTGGTCTTGTTTTGCTCTTGCTCTAATAGAATTACAACAGTGGTCTTATCTGGTTTTAGTTTTCTGTAAAATTGTTTATGTTCAGCAGGAAGACACTGTGGCCATTTCCAGGTTGATAGCAGTCAGGGGCTTTTTTTTTTCATACTTAACCTGAAACACAACTTCTCATTATTTCTCCCCTCTTATACTACTTTATTTTTATTTCTTATTTTTCTTCTTAACATATGTCACTCACCACCATAGTACAGCCAACATATCATTTATTTGTCTATTATCTGTACTCTTCTACATGTAAATTCCCATGAAAGTCAGTATTTGGATTCACTTGTTTCATCCTCCGTACCTTTTTATTCTCCCAGATATAACAGATGTTCAGTATGTATTTGCTGAATGTATTTGCTCAATAACTTTATAATTTTCACAAACACACTTTAAAATCAAATCAATATATAAAACAGCCAAAAGCTGAACAAACATCATCTTCATAGTGTGTGAAGTTAAATATAATTCAGATGTAAATAAAAGCACAATGAACAGATGGTTACCAAGTGACGTAATAATGAATGCTGTATTACTATAAATCATGCTGTGACTTTTACAACAATCTTCAAGTATTTGACTATCTCTTACACAAAGTAGAACTAGCTTTTTTTCATCTCTGCAAGAAAAATTGGGATTAACATAGATATAAAAGTAATTCCCCAATTGGGCGGGCTGCTAGACTAGTTAATACATATGAATGAATTATTATATAACTTTTAAGAAGAAAATAAAAAGTACTAATTTGATAATATACATTCACATTTTCCACACCTGTAAAATAAAGTTTTCTTTGAATAATTCTCATAAGTAAGTGAAAGGGAAGAAACTTACTTTTATGAATTATACACATACCCTATTTAAGGCCACTGCTCATATTACTTTGCTAATTTGCCTCTTATCTTTAAAAAGATGTACTGTGTGCCTGTGTGAGTACTCATCCACTATGTGTGTATACACATTCGTCACTCACCACCCAGTGAGCTGATTACTAGTACAGCAAACAGAACTGAAAACCTCCTGCAAATATTGCCAGCCAGTGAACGCTCCTCAGGGATGATATCTGGAGAGTGGCTGGGCCAGCATGCCCTCAGTTATGAAGTTAGCTTTGGTTAAAATTTCTGAAGCCAGAGCTTCCTAAAATATTTCCTCTTTATTTTTATTTTACTCTTGAGATCTCATTATTATTTCCCTTTTGAGGAAATAGGTCATATTGACATGTAAAAATTGAAAACACAAGATGTTAACATTTGAGGAAGTGAAAAAAATAAAGCTTCTATACTTCTAAGTTCTATGTCTCTATGATCAGAGTTAATGGAAGAACAAATATATCAGATCAGCCAAATCCAATAATAATAATACATACTAGCCATCACTTATTGCCACTGTGTATCAGCTAATGTGCTAAATGCTTTATACTCAGTCTCCTTTAATTCTTACAACACTGAGATTTATAATTCCCATTCTAGAGAAAAAAACCAAAGGATGAAAGATATCAGATTTCACCTTATAATTAGCAAAGTAGGCATATAAACTATGGTAGACAGAACAACAACTCCTCAAAGAAGTCCATGTTCTAATCTTCAGGACCTGTGAATATGTTACTTTACATGGCAAAAGGGACTTCACAGATAAGATTAAGTTAAGGTTTTTGAGAGGGGAAGATTATCCTAAATCCCAGGGTAATCATAAGGGTCCTTATACAAGCAAGGCAGGAGCATCAGAGTCAGGGAATAGACGTGACCACAGAAACAGAGGTTGGAATGATGTGCATTGAAGATGAAGTAAGAAGCCATGAGTCAAAGAATGAACATGGTCTCTAAAAGCTGGAAAAGGCAAGGAACAGATTTTCCTTTAGGGCTCCCAGCAGGAACACACAACCCTACTGACACCTGGATTTTAGTCTTGTAGACCCATTTCAGACTTTTGGCCTCTGGAACTATAGGATAGTAAATTTGTGTTGTTTTATACCATTAAGGTTGTGGTAATTTATTACAGCAGCAATAGGAAACTAATACATAAACTAAGGTCTGTCTAATCCCTCTGCTATATTGCCATATGGTAAGATATGTATTTTAGCTGACTCACTAACTGGTTGGTTACATCTGGCAAATTAGGCTGAGAGACAGCAATAATCCCCCTCTAATTAATGTAGGTCATATCGCTTCTGCATATTTGGAAATTACTTCATGAAACATGATCTCTGTTTCGATTGTATATGTTAAGGAAGTGTATTCTTTCAATGAGTTGCTCCAGATGAAGTTATTTGTGTGCTCTGTCCAAAATAGATCATTAATTTATTTAAGAAAGAGTAATAAGCAATTTTAATATTGTATTCAGTCATCTGTTTGTACTTATTATATAACTGCTTAATCTGCTAGTTTTAACATGCATGTTGACTTGTCCACTCAAGTTAATCTCTTTGTGTGTATGTTTTGAAAAGTATGAAGGTGAAAATGTGGCTGTAGTTAATCCATCATCAAAATAGATTTATAAACCAGGATAATTATAACTGTATTTATCAGCAATATTCCTTTAGCAGGTATCTCATTATGGGATTAACAATTTTCCCCCCAAATGCTAGTTTGTCTGGTAAGGTGATCTGAGGTGAATTGTCCATCTTTAAAGGAGAGAATCACAGTGTGTTAGTTTCTCTTCCACATCAAAAAGTGAAGTCTGACAAAGATGGAAACTTTCTGAAGGAAGATGATAAATGTCCCCATGCTGGGAATGCCTCCTTTCATTTACCAAATACTTACTGAGTATCTACTAAGTGTTGTAGGAGCTAAGATCACACTGCTGGGAAAGCTAGACAAAGAGTGGGGTTTACTTTCAAGTGTTCAAGATAAAAAAATAACAGTAACATAAGGATCAGAAGAAGTTCCATGAAGAAATAATAGTAAAATTGAAAGTGAATATGCTGTGAGACCAATATTTGGTTCTAACACCCAGAACAGAAGAAAAAGTGGAGAAATAATTATTTCAGGGTTAACACACTTAATTATGAATGAATAATTTGGGGGAATTTAGATCTTATTTAGAGCAAAAGGAGAAAGACCATTAACTACAGATCATGCATATTGGCTCATCAGTTTATTTGACACAAGCATTCACTAATATTCTTTTCATCATAAGCCCCTCTGTACCAAAGACTGGATCTCACAGGGACAATGGCAGGAGACAAACACTTCAACATAACATTCTGGATTTGTCTTGTAGCACCAGAGAATGAGTGCTTGTCTTGCTGTATCTTTTAGTCTATACCACACAAGTTTCTACTGAACGTTGCCATTGGATGTGGTGTGTCCAAGAAAAATACCATCACCTCAGAAGTTGGCTTTTGTTGTTGATCATCATTACTCTGTCTTTTGGCACCATTGGGACTAGTCATTATCTTTCAAAGATAAGCTCATTTGAGGCATTGGAAAATACATTCTCCACTTCCAAGTAGAGTTTTATGTCCCCCTGATCTGAACAGCATTATACTGAATATCTGGAAAAGAAGTTGCTTGATTTAAACCTTGCCTCATTGTCTGTAGGTAAAATCTCAGGTTATTTATGTATCTCTAAAAAATATGAGTAACAACCAGAGTTGATTTGTTTTCTATTAATACTCTTTAATAACATAATCTATGGCAGTTTGGAGGGTTGCCTGACATTTCTCCATTAAGCAATTACTAATAAGGATTTTGTGTATAAGTATACTGCTAAGTGGTCTGCTTACTGGGAGTTCCCTGGAAATAACTGAAGATCAAATATAAGCCTGGTCTTACATAAAGGCATTAAGAAAATATTTTTTTCTTTTCTTGATCTTTTATGCTCTTTTAAAATTGGCACTGTCTTCTCTCTTTGGGAGAGACTATGGTTTATTTCCTTTTATCATAAAGAGGTAGGAATCATCCTAGTACTTCTGCCTGAAGTTGTGATTCAATAAACTCTTTGAGCGTTTAACCCATTCGCAATAATGATCCCTCGAGGTCTTCTTGTGGGGTTAGGAGGACAGAGGGGAGGAATGTCTGTTCCTTTTATTGTTGCACTCAGACAGAATTTAAGGCCCAAACACAATCTTCTTTTATTATCTTATTGAGGATAAGATAGGGCAAGTTTTCCCTTTGTCTTTTATATGTTAAAAGTTCATTCATGGGTGCATACATTCACTTATTCAATAAAAACTTTTGGAATACATTTAGGAATCCATACTATTTAGGAATACATTCATGCTGCTGACCTGTGCAAGGAGTTCTAGTTCAGTCCTTTTGTGTTTTGGTAACTTTGCTATTGATATCTCTGACTTGGTCCTGAAGAGTGGATGTGGTAGTTCTTCTACTGCTGTAGGATGAGACAGACCACATATGTTTTACAGTTATCTATTTATTGTTCGAAGAAATAGTGCTCAACTGTTTCTTTATCTTCTAAGGCTAAAGCTAACAAAGATTTCTTTCTTTTTCTCCTATTTCCCAGTTGCTCTGAAAATAGAAGTAACTGTTAGTTATGTCTTTTAAATTATTTCATGTATCATTTCTTTTATCCACCTGCCACAACTGATACAATGATGACTGCTCATTTTTTTCTCTCTTAACAAGACTGACTCCATCTGAATATCCAGAATAATGTGTATGGTAATGTACTCTTTATCCTTCCCTGCACCCAAATTGATTATTTCAATAATTAATGAAATCAAAGGACTTAGCCCAAATCATGTATATATCTGTAACTTCTCATGCATTTATTAATTCCTTCCTTTCTTCTTTCAATCTGTATATATGGAAAACCTACTATCTATATTTGTTAGATACTGTTCTTTAGAGTTGGAGAAGAAATAGTAATAATAATAATGATAATAATAATAATAATAATAAATATTAACCCTTCAAAAACATATAATTAGAATGGGAAACATAAATGTAACAAAATAAAGAAAAATAAATGTTGTAAGTGTTGTGATAGCATTAAGAAAAGTGTGCTATGGATGCAAAGAAGTAAAAGATGACAGATTCTGTTTAACATGAAGTCAAACAAAATATCTGTTAAACAAAAGAAAGAGGAAAGTGTTCCTAGATGTTTGTAAGTTTCTAAAATATGTAGGATCATACACCCAATACTAGGAGTAAGAAACATAGCCATACTGTCAACTGCATCTGACTTTAAATTAAATGGAATATTCTGTATCCTAACACTTGTCCTTTGCAGAGTAACACAGGAAGGAAACTACTTCATAGACAAGAGAACATGTTTTAAACACAAGAGTCAGTGCACCCTGGGACCTGAGAAGCCCTGGAGCTTTGAAATTTCCCAGGAAATAATAGACTTCTATTATAGACTTCAAGTCTTATAGCATTGCCATCATGATTAAACAAAATCAATATACCTTATCAGCACAGCACATTAAGAAGTTTTATTCTAAAAAAAAACATGTACACGAATATTACAGAGGTGTCTAAACATGAAATGGTCTCAAGTATAGACCCAAGATTATATGTAAATCAAAGGGAAATTTCAGTTTGTTGCTCAGTTAAGTGAATGTGAGACATCTGAAACTTTATTTAGACAAAGGACAATTCTTTCTTTTCTAGGAAAGACATTGATTGTAATCTGAAAGTCACCACCATAGTTCAGTAAAAGCACAAGTACACATACCCAGTCCCATGTTATTGATAAAAGGTAGTTGGAGGACCATTCAGAATTATATTCCTTGATTTGTTGATTGATTGCTTGAATTAAAACAATGTCTTGAAAATTATGAAATGTATAGAATTGGACTAAAATTCAGTTTAACCACACAGCAATTTGACTTAAACTTTACTTAGCACTGGTTTCTACTACCTGGAAAATGTCTCTATGCTGAGTTGCATTGTCTGTTGACTGTGATAGCATTAGATTCTCTTTGAAGGGTTACTTTCATTACCAGGAAAGAACATGATTACACTCATGGTCAGAATGCACAGTACCTTGGTAATATGAACATCCTTAATTTCTTGTTCAAACAAACATGCTATGTGGTTTGTTTGAAGTCTTTTCTCATGACTATCTGTTCTCACAGGACAGGTGAAGGCAATGATTCCTTTCTTACTAATAGTGCTCTTCAACTCCAAAAACATTGCATGTTTCTTAGCGAGCAGGAACATTGTGGGTGTTGATAACTTTTTGACTTTTATCGTTTAAGAATACGCACTCATGGGAAAAACATAACAGTTCAGAATGAAGTGTAAAATCCCTTACTCTTGCACTCCCTCATTCCAACAAATCTTCAGAGGTATCCACTTAACAGTGTTTCATGTTGCCACTCAGCTATTTTCCATTTATATATATGCATATGTCCACACCTTCATTTTTTATTTAACATAGGTCATACTTCACTGTCTTGAGAATGTGGACTTTAACCTGATGAAGAGAAAGTAACAGCAAGTTCAACATTTCATTGTCTTTTAATCATTTCAGAATAAACTCAGAATTTTGAAGTTTTTAAAGCTCAATTAATTTTTAACCATCAAATCGGATATGGTCACTACCTTGATTAACAGAGTGAAGACTCTGGAGCAAGTCTGCCTGGTTGGAAGCCTCGTTCCATCACTTTCTTGATATATGGCTTTAGGCAAGTTGCCTTAATCCTTTGTGCCTCAGTCTCCTAATCTGAAACACAGGACATAATACCACCTGCTTTGAATTGTTGTACACTGAGTTCATATCTCTTACATGTGTCAAATAGATATTGGCACATCCTAAACACTACATTTTATCCATAGTTATAAATATTATTTTGATCCAATGGCCTCTTATTGCTCTTGGTCTTAAACCTATAAATTTACTGCTAAGGTTCTACATGATCTGCCACTGCCTGTCTTACCAAACCATGCCCTGTTCACAAGTTCTTGAAATGGATCAGGCTTCTTCACCCCTTAGGTCTTTGTACCTGCAACTTCCCCTGTCCTCCTTTCATTTTACAGTACCCTACTGCTTCTCTGGGTAGCTCTCACATCCTTATGTCTCAACTGAAAAGTCACTTTTTGAAAAAAAGTGTTCTATGGCTCTCAAAATCAGATCTCCTCTTATGAAAGTGAGCAATAATCACTTATTTATCACCCATAAACACTCATGACTGTGAAAGGAGGTAGTACTGGCTATTAATCTAGAATGGTAGACATACATGGGAATTCTCCAAGACCTACTGAGATGTACACATTTTCTACCTATACTACATTGCTATAGCATCTTTTACTTTTCTTCTATACATAAATTTACAATTGTATTTCATTAATTATGCAAGTATTTGTTAATGTCTTATCTTTCTGCCTGTCAACTCAGTGTGTCTTATTCACCACTGTGTTGCCAGCTCCTAGAACACTGCCTAGTACACTGTCCCCAGAATATTGTTAAGTGAATGAGTGAGCAGTGGTCCTCATTGTATCAAAATCAAAGCAGGTTCTACATTGTGCCATTTCAGACCAGTCATAGGTGCAGAACACTGACCTTTCTCTCATTTGAAGAAATCATTAATCTAGCTTCCCTCTTCCTGGTCTTACTTAGGTCTTTGCCTGAGGCCTCCTTTGAAGAGGTAGCAAATCCACTGTTGTGTGATTCCAGTATAGGTCTAGAACTCTTGACATTGTGTCCTTAGCTTGACAGCTTTCATATACTTTTGGTTTGCAAAGGTATATCAGTGTGCATGTGTTTGAGGCAGCATGTTAAAGTGGTTACTGTAATTTGTGTAATTATAGGGATCTGGGTTAAGGCCAGGAGAATCTGGGGCTATATACACTTCAGTGAGTGGCTTGGGCAACTGTTGTTGGGCAACAATAAGCATACAACTGCCCAAGTGGCTTGGGCAGTTGTATGCTTATTTCTATACAACTAACTGTAGCATGGAAATCATAATTATTGAAATGGAACCAATATTTATATTATCTTGAGGTTTCTAACTGTACAATAGAAGTAATATTTAAATGGTCAAATATTTTGTAGAATATCCAAAAATTTATTAATATTTAGAACAATAGGTAAAAAGTACAAAAGAAAAATTTCCAAAATTTATAGAATATGTACATTTATTGACTTGGTTCTTCTGCATTGCCACAGGTAAGACATCAAAGTAGGTCATATTTCAGTAATAGTAGTTCTCACATTTGGGTTCTTTGTAGACTACTATGCTTGCCATGTCTGACTCATTGGTTTAGGAGGATTAGGTGTGCATTCCTCCTGGATCACATTCTATGGGTTATAGCAAGGTACACACTCCACTGAACAGGAAATTGGATCAGTTAATGGAAACTAGATAAAGAATAGAACATAAGCATGCAAGCTTTTAACAACACTATCGTTTTTTGCCTCTGGACCTCCCTGACACAACCTCATTGCATTACCTTCTTTGGAATGAATTTAGATTACAATTTTATTTATGTTTCAGTGCAAGAATTTAATTAGTAAACTAGTTTTATTCTAGAAGGCTCTGTTTCACCACCATAGAATGCTAAAGTGTTCCCTTAAAAACCCTTTGAAAAGTCTTAGTTATTCTAGAGACATTTATATATATACCTTTCATTCATGCCACTGATTCCTTCATTCATTGAGCATGATATTTACTAAGAATCCCCTCTTGGGTATAATGAATCAGTGGAATTTTAAAATGAGAGACAGCAACTTAGGCTCCTTGGTCTTCACCCTTACTATAAAAGGCCAAAGTTGAAGTCCATTTTCTCTCATTCCCTATCTAAGGTTTCATCAATGTCACTCTAAATGCCAAATCTCCTACAGGAAAAAAAAAGTTTTATGATCTCATTTCCTATTTCCTTGAGAGGTTTCAGCGTTCAAAATCATTTTCTGGTTTCCCATGACTTTCCATATTTCTAAGCTGTCACCTCTAGTTTATGTAAGGTAGTATAAAACAATATTCTTAGGATCCCCTGCATCCAACAAAATCTTAACCAGTTATATTTCCTTATCATTTTTTCTTCTTATTTGTGATCTAAATATGAAATATCTCACAAAATCATGAACTGACAAGTAATTGTTTATAGTAGTTGTTAAGATTTCTCCTTTGAAACTGTAACAAAATGTGATACATATTTTATAATAATAGGAAGTGTTTTTTTCTTCATATTCAAAATGATCTTGATAACAATAAATTACTTAGTTGGAGAACAGATTTTTTTCACTGAATACAGTTGGAATATTTCTGCTGAATTTGTGCTGTGTCTCTATGATAATAAAATATCCAGCCAATTTGTTAGAAAAAATGAATTGGTTCATTAAGGTCATCTCTAATTTTGCCATCTTTTTTTTTCTAGTCATGCTTAGCTGGCTTTAAAATGTCTCCATTTGAAGAATGTAAGAAGTATATCTGCTTAGTTTTTGCCTCCATAGTTAAAACTAAACATGAGGAAAAAATGAGGTTGGAGGTGGGTTGAAAAGGAAAACAAAAGTAAGGAAAAATAAAAGTAAAACTGAGTTTTCTTCTCACTAATTCCATAGGCACATCCAACTTTTAAATTCATTAGGTGAAGATTTTTAGCCTTTTTATTTTTGTATATTGTTAAATACTTCCAAGAGTCAAATTCAGATCCAATTTTCAGCTCTTCATTTTCACTGAAGGTTGTATAGTCAAAAGAATTTTTTTTTTCAATTTGGTAGAAATAAGTCACCTAAGAATTTTAATGTAGTAATATATTCCTGCCTTTAACTATCTCCATTAAAATACAAGATTTGAGTAAATTTATCACCATTGCATTTGTTTTGAAAATAATCAATTACAAGAAAAACAAATACAGAATATATGTGTATTTTCTATTTCTTCTCCCGAACAATTATTTCTCTATAACCTCTGGAATCAGTCATTTATTTTATCCACCTTCAACTTGTATAAAAACTAGCAGCAGAAAATCCAGAAGTTATCTTTGTAGTAAATTTGGTGGTTTAAGAATAGCTAGTTTTCCCGGGTAAGTAAGAGACAAGAGTATCTTAGGGGAGTGTTATGGCTAAAGATACTGCATTCAGCAATTGTGGCAGAGTTCACTATATTATCAAACTGGAAGCATTTAGATAGGAACAGTCCTTCTCAACTCCTCAGGATCCTCAAAGGCTGACATTGTTTGGGAACTCCTTTCCAAAGTGATCTTGTTAAGCTAAAACCTCCCAGTAGGTTTTTCTGTTTTTTAATTAGAGTATAATTGCTTTACAGTGTTGTGTTAGTTTCTGCTGTTCAATGAAGTGAATCAGCTATATGTATACATATATCCTCTCCCTCTTGGACCTCCCTCCCAACCCCCCATCCAACCCATCTAGGTCATCACAGAGCACCAAACTGAGCTTCCTGTTCTTTATAGCATGTTCCCACTAGCTATCTATTTTACACATGATAGTGTATATATGTCAATCCTAATATCCCAATTTGTCCCACCCTCCCCTTCCCACCCACCCCGTGTCCACATGTCCGTTCTCTATGTCTACATCTCTATTTCTGCCCTGCAAATTGGCTCATCTGTACAATTTTTCTAGATTCTATGATATTTGTTTTTCTCTTTCTGACTTACTTCACGATGTATGACAGACTCTAGGTCCATCCACATCTCTACAAATGACCCAATTTCATTCCTTTTTATGGCTGAGTAATATTTCGTTGTATATATGTACCACATCTTCTTTATCCATTCATCTGTCATTGGACATTTAGTTTGTTTCCATGTCCTGGTTATTGTAAATAGTGCTGCAATGAACACTGGGGTACATGTGTCCTTTTGAATTATGGTTTTCTCAGGATACATGCCCAGTAGTGGGATTGCTGGGTCATATGGTAGTTCTATTTTTAGATTTTTAAAAAACATTTTTATTAGAATATAATTGCTTTACAATGGTGTGTCAGTTTCTGCTTTATAACAAAGTGAATCAGTTATACATATACATATATCCCCATATCTCTTCCCTCTTGCATCTCCCTCCCTCCCACCCTCCCTATCCCACCCCTCTAGGTAGTCACAAAGCACCGAGCTGATCTCCCTGTGCTATGCAGCTGCTTCCCACTACCTATCTATTTTACATTTGGTAGTGTATATATGTCCATGCCACTCTCTCACTTTGTCCCAGCTTACCCTTCCCCCTCCCTGTATCCTCAAGTCCATGCTCTAGTAGGTCTGCATCTTTATTCCCGTCTCGTTCTTAGGTTCTTCTGACCATTTTCTTTCTTTCTTTTTTTTTAGATTCCATATATATGTGTTAGCATACGGTATTTGTTTTTCTCTTTCTGGCTTACTTCACTTTGTATGACAGTCTCTAAGTCCATCCACCTCACTACAAATAACTCAGTTTCGTTCCTTTTTATGGCTGAGTACTATTCCATTGTATATATGTGCCACATCTTCTTTATCCATTCATCTGTTGATGGACACTTAGGTTGCTTCCATGTCCTGGCTATTGTAAACAGAGCTGCAATGAACATTGTGGTATATGACTCTTTTTGAATTATGGTTTTCTCAGGGTATATGCCCAGTAGTGGGATTGCTGGGTCGTATGGTAGTTCTATTTTTAGTTTTTTAAGGAACCTCCATACTGTTCTCCACAGTGACTGTATTCCCAGTAGGTTTTAACCAGAGTGTAGGGCTTAGTATTAGACTGTGAAGAGTATCTATTAATACAGGCCAGGCTGGTGTAATGAAATCATTCTGGATTTCTTTCTTAAGCTTATGGTGGTGAAACAATGGTGTTTAATTTTTTAAATAATTTTTGCAAAAATTTGGAATGCTTATGGATGGATACACAAAGCGAATGTGTTGAAAGGCACAATGGTTGAAAGCATGACCTTCAGGGTTCCACAGACTGGGGCTAGCTCTGTCCTGGCATCATCACCTACCAGCTCTGTGTCCTGGAACAAGTTACCTGGCTTGCCGAGCTTGTGTTTTCATGTGTCCTAGGGCACAATGAAGTCTGTGGTAGATATACTTGGTTGTCTATGCAAAATCCACTCCCTTCCTGCTTCCTTGGTAACGTAGCAACTAATGCGCTCAAGTTTTGGGCATCCTTGCAAACAGAGCAATCTGGACCTCTTCTCAGTCTTAAGAGGAAAATATTGATTAGGTTAAACACTATTCACCATGAGAGAATTCTTATTTGAAATAACAGATTTCTGTTATTATTTACACCATTTTGAATCTGATCTAACTCTAGCTCTTGCAGCTGAAAGCATTTGAACAGGTAAAAATAGTTACCTCCACACAGTTGTTTTGAAAATTAAATGAGATGACTCATAAAATGAGTGCTTGGCACAGGTCTCAAAAGTATTTATTATTATGATTGTTGATGTTGTTGATGTTAAAACTGCTACTTCTGCCATGTTCCTCATGCCAGATTTCAGCATTAGTTTCAGGCAAAATTATGAGGCCTGAATTGGAAGAAAAAGGGGGAAAAGTAATTTTCTACAGCCTATTTTCCTCCTTCAGGATGTCCTTCACTTGCTTTTGTATCCCTGCATACCCCCAACCATGCAGAAAAAGGATTAGTGATTGTAACATATGAAGGTATGATGTTTAATAATTTTTAACCCCAAATAATGATACCCCAGTGTTAGAATTCTAAATACCATATTAAGTTAGTAAGAATTTGGGGTAAGTGAGACCTCTCTATCTCTAAAATGTTATCACATAAGTTTACACCTACATCTAAAACCAAACCTTCCAGCATACAATTGGTCACTAAATCCCATACAGTTTTTTATCTAGTCACTGCCTTGTAAGAGAAGAATTCCTTTTTCTGGTGTAATTGTTAACACTGGATATTTATTGGGTGGTGTCCTGAGCATTTCAGGTCAGTATCTGTTGACAGTGAGAGTACTGTTCATTTTTAAACCAGTAAGAGAAGCTATTTTATTTTATTTTTTTACATAGGACTTTTGAGGTGTTTTAAACTGGGAAGATGTGTCTCCCTTGCATTTCCAGTGGACATGGCCACTGTATTTACTGTTCTAAAGTTGCAAAGAGTTGCTAATTCCTTCAAACCATGAAAAGGGATGGGTGTGTGCTGTACATTGACTCACAAAAAGATGCAACCTCAAGACTTTTCAATATTTCTTCCTTTAGAGCTCTTATTTGGTGTGAGATACTGCCACACACTTCAAAATGTAAAGCAAATTATTAGGTGTGACAGCTAACTATAGGGGGAAAATGGACAAACACTACTTCTCACTTCTATCTCCCCATAAGAAGAAAGACAGAAATCGGAGTATTTTCCCAAATACCTAGAGTGCCTTGAGGTCAATTTTATGACTGATCTGCTAAGCAACGAACTATACAGAAGACAGCCCTCTTCATTCTGATGTCCCCAAGGGTGATTTAATGGGACTGTTGCTTCTGCTGTGTGTTATCCTTACTGGTAGGACTAGCTAGATAATTGGCAAAATCATGGTAAAATGAAATGTGAGGCCCCTTGTCCAAAAATTATTAAGTATTTCAAGACAGTGGCAGCAGAACATTAAACCAAGCATAAGGACCTTCAGATCCTGACCTTGACCCTGACCCTGGCCCTGTGAAGATTGTACCATGGGCAGGGGCTGATGTTACTAATCTCTCTGCTTCTTTAGAGTTGGGCATGTGAAGTAGTGGTAAGAGCATGGAGGGAGACAAACCTAGTTGAAAGCCTGGCTCTTTTCCCTCTAAATGTGTGAATGTGAGTGAGATACAGTCTCAGCCTCCTGCACAGCACTGCTCTGAGGCTTAACTGCTCAGGGCACCCAGTGCAGCACTTTGCACAAGGCAGGCTGAGTGAATGGTTTCAGAGAGCCTGGGTTTAAATTCTGGAAAGATCTAGTCTTTTGTCCAGGTGACTAGGACCCCATTTGAGTGAGTGTTAGGTCATGTTTTTCTGACTTTACTCTCTTCTGTAGTCCACACCCTAATGTCAGCTTACAGATAACTTACAGGTAACTGTGAATGTGGTCATAAGGAAAGCTGAGTGAGGGATCTTGAAGAGGTCAGCACAACATACCCTCATATCAGGAAAAATAATTCAAAAGGCTCAGCAGTATAATATTTGTGTAATAAGAGATGGCATGTTGTCATCACTAATAATGGAAGATACTTTCCTTTCCTTTCTTTTGTTTTAATTTGTTAACATACTCCAAATAGGAAATTACATTCTAATATTTTTTGCTTTGAATTGACAACTGTAATATATTTCTAGTAAAAAAGCAAATATCTAGATTCTAATTAACAGAGAAAGAGGGTACTCCTTTGGAAATAACCAGCTAAAATAAAATAAAATAAAATAATCATTTGTTTGAACTTCATAACTCGTGTTGGAAAAGTGGTTAACTTGCCTATCTGCTTCTTGTGCTCACATTTCTAAGAATGATCATAATGAAATTAAACAGGTAAGAGGGAAACACATCATGTGTAGTATTAACTCTCATATAGCTGAATCAAATGTCAAAGAAAGCTTTAGATCAGCAGTAAAATAGTCTGCCCAGATTTCTTGCTACTCTGTGCTTAGAATTTCTGCCCATCCTTGAAAAAAGTTGCGACAGGAGAGAAGGAAGTTTCCCTTTGCACTGGGATTTAGTCCTTGAATATTCCTCCAGTGTTGACTGGCACCTGCGAAGACATGATTTTTGGAAAACCTTCTTTTAATAAGAGAAGATATTGATCCCTGGAGACGTGAAACAAACATGATACCTGGGGCTATGCAGTTTACAGGAATGATGGTATTTCCATGTTCTCTGGAACTGGGAAGATTGTCTCACTCAACAAATATTTGTTCTTCCCAGTGAATAAGGATCTTCCCAGTGTACTTATTGCTTGATTGTGTTTATGTTCCTTTGTGTTTGGCTCTGTCTACATGGGTGTGAGATTAGATTTTTAACCCCCAACTGGTGGGACTGGTACTCAGCGTCATCTAATAATGCCTTCAAACCCCTACATAAATCTATAAGCCAGGACAGGTCTACCTTGATATCATGATTAGGAATCTATTTTGAGATTCAGGCTTCACATAATACACATACAACATGAAGCCAGACAGAAGTCGTAATTTTTAACGACTGATTTTTGTCACACCAACTCACGATTAGCAGACATGGGGGCAATAAGAGAATGAAGGGAATTGATTACATAGAATAGAATAGATGATATTCTCACATAAGCTTTTCATAGAAGCATCAGCTGTAGGCACCCAGCCCTGTAGATGAAGGAAAGTGGATGACCACACCGGTAAGGCTCCAGAAACAATAATAAATATAAAACCTATGAGGAATAATTAATCAAATGAAAAAAAATTAAGAGGCTCAATTTTCTCCTCCTTAATCCCAATTTCTGCCCAAACTGTCATGGATCCTTCAGAGAACTAAAACTCCACAAAGTTTAAAATATAAAAGTAACTGACAAATGAGAGATTATAGTGAATAAGTTCTGAAATTTTGCAGGATCTTTGTGTGGCTACCTTTGACCTGAAAATAAGAGCCTTTTGTTTATAGCCATTAGTGCATTCATTCCCCAGTGATAAAGTGGTGGTTTCAGATCATTGGCTATGGGCGTGGAGATGGACCAGAATTTAGGGGAGAAGGTGATATATGGATGGGATTCACACCATAACACAGAAGGCAGCAGTGATGTCAGAATCAGTCAGACTCAGGTCTAATCCAGGCTGTCTTGTGTTCTTTTGAGAAAATTATTCACAAGATTTGAACCTTGAGTTCATAATCTCTGAAAAAAGGTTAAACAATCACACTTACCACAATGAATTGGAGTAGTATAATGCAGTAGCTAAAAGTATCAGATCCATCCTCATAATAGATTCATCACCTTGGTCAAGTTACTGAACCTCTGTGTGCCTCAGTTTCCTCACTTTTACATTACAGTGAATGACACTTACTTCACACAGTTGCTTTGAGAATTAAAGCTCCTGGCACTTAATAATTGCTCAACAAATGTTAGTTATTATTCATTTTCAGCAAATAGGTATTGAGTACTTTTTATTTGTGGGGCATTGGCCCAAACCACTGATGAAACTAACTAATGTACCTTGGTCATAGAAGACACCCAAGAAATATTTGATGAATGAAAGGGAAAGCAAGCTGCTTGGTGTGCCCCTAAGATTTGGTTAGGCTTTGAATATCTAATCCAGCATTCTTTATATGTCACTGGACAAATGGCTGGTTGTTTTTTTCCAACTGGCATTTCTGATTCACAGTGAATAGAGTCCAAAGTATTCCTTTATCCAACAATAAGGTTAACAGGAAAAGAGAAATGATTCACTGTACTCTTCTGAGATATTTTCTTTTTGGAACAAGTGGTGATAGGGACCAAGCCAACCAAAGGAAAAGATAAACGAAGTGATCACAGGGATCTTTTTTAAAAGGTACCTGAGATGGAAAATAAAATACATATTTTTTCAACTGTCAAGGTCAAAACCCATTCAGGGAGAGCGTTCACTGCACAATGGCTGTCAAGATACACTAAAGCTTGCTGGATCCACTTACCCCAATTCATTAGGGCCTTGGAAGGTTTTTTGAGAAATCATAATTATGCATTATGCAAACACATTCTCAACTACAGTTTCAACCTGTTGATATTTCTAACAGGCTAATTTGCTTAAAATGTAAAACTTTAAAGAAGTAGACTTTGTAAGTAAAAATAACAACAAAAAGGCAAAAATGATATGTCATCTAAACTGACTGTTCAGTGCTACATAAATGCTATTGATTGTGCTTAAAAACAAAGTATGCCAACATCTATGGCACATAAACAAAATACTGTGACACAAGCACATTAGTTTTTGATGAGAGCAAATGCCAATAAACACCCCTGAAATTTCAGAGGCTTTTTGCAAGCACGGGCATTAGGGAGTATCTGCTGGGGTTAGGATGGATTGTCACCTCAGAACATTCTCCCTGTTGTTACGAATAAATGAATCAGCCACTTAATTTCTATCCTTTCTGAAACATGGGGAATTCCCAAGAAAAGATTTCTTAATACTCTGTCCTGAGCAACAGAGAGCAGAGAACTTTAATTACTTTGCTCCATTTCCCAACTTACTTATTTTTTATTTTTAGTTCTTAGTAGTAGGATGAAATAATAGTCAAGGGTTAGGAGAGGAGAATGGGCATGAAACATGGTTTATAGATTAAATATTTTTAAAGCCTCATTTTGTAGAACATTTAAAAAACAGGTACAAGGTAAAATAATACCTGAAAACATCATAATTTATTTTTATGATAACCATTTGTGCTCGTGTTTAAGAAAGTCTAGGTCTGTATAACCTAGACATATTTCTCATTTCTGAATAGTTTTTTATACCATTGTGGTTTCTGACTCCTAACATCCATTTCTCCTTCCAGGAGTACCTCTCTGATCTTTCTTTGCAGAATTACTTCTATATAGCTCATCACCTGTTAGGCTAAGGTGGCACTAACCTCCCATCTCCAGTCTAACCCAACTACAGGGGCTCGTGACCTAGATCAGGTAATAAGAGCATTCTGTCACTTTGGCCTCAGGATTGGCTCAGAAACAGGCTTGTCTCCAGTGAGGACAATGGGACTCAATCCCAGGACATACGTGTTTGCCCACTTAATGAGTTATCAGGCTATGAATCTGGAGCTTCTAGGCCCTAATGTAAAGGAGAACCTACTGGAGAATGAAGCCAACACAGAGAATCACAGTGGTGTTTGGGCATTTGCCTTCAGTCATATCTGAAGCTGGAGCTACCCCCTAGACTTCTCAGTGTCTAGGCCAATAAATTCCTAATTCTTTTTTTGGGGGGAGATGAGGAAGGTGGGAGAGGGGAATAGGTTTTTTCTAAACCTAGTTGGAAAGGGTTTCTCTAAATAAGCCATACTGGAAAACACTCTATTCCCTTTGCTTGGAAAACCTTCTTGCCTTCTCTTTACCTCTCAAACGTGTGCTCTTTTTCAAGGTTCAGCTCAAACCCCACCCCTTCCAGGAAGTCTTCCTTGACTATCCCAACCTAATCCCTTCCTTGACTCCCTTGACCTCTTACATCACTCAGTGTTCTTAGTTCTTATTCCTTGTCTGCCAGGGATTGTTGACCTTGTCATGCTAGTTTCCTTTTTTTTTTTTCTTTTCAGGTGATGATCTTATTTCCTAAAGGGTAAAGCCAGTCCTGAAAAATTCTATGTTCTTCAGCCTTTGCTATAGAAGGTTATAGAAAGAAAGTGAGCAATATATATCTGTGGCTTTAATTAAATGCAATGAAAATGTATACAAGTACGTTTCTTATACACTTGTTAGTCCAGAATAAAACCTTGCATGAAGTACATGGTTGCACAGTCATAAGGAAGATAAACAATTACCAGGGATTGCAACTACGAGGATGATACTATCTGGTGTAAAGGGAAGGGCAAATAGAGAGTATCAGAATTTTCAACTCATGTATATTATATTGTGAACACGTTTTTATTGATAATAGATAAGGGACTCAAGGCCAGTATCTTCTCTGTTTATCACGTTTCACTCACAATATTCTCAATATCAGTAAGAGTCTTGGGCACAAACAAGATATAATGGCATGTTGAGCTGAAACCTAAAAACTGAAATAAACTTTAGTTATTTAAACATCTCAATCAGGAGTCAGTGCCACCACATTTAAGATAATTTCAGCACAATCACCAAGCTTCAGGTAGAGACCACACCCTTGCTTCCCCAAAGACCAAAGATGATTGCTGCCTTACTCCCCTGAGCACTCAGCTACTGTAATCTCTTTGCCTTGTTCAGCCCTGCATGTTTTACTAGCCTCATTCTACAATCTGCCTGCCACCAGTTTGTAAAACTTAATCAAATCAGTAGACAGCTGTATGAGGATCAAATCATCTAGATTTTCCTAACAACACTGACTTACATAAAGGTGTTGTGCATATACTGTAAGTCCAGAAGGTTGTAAATAAAGTTTCCAACAAAGAGCTTAAGGTCTAACAAGAGAAGGAAACCTTACTTCACACAAAGTGAAGTAAGCCAGATGGAGAAAGGCAAATATCATATGATATCGCTTATATATGAAATCTAAAAAAAAAGTGATACAAATGAACTTACTTACAAAACAGAAATAGACTCACAGACATAGAAAACAAACTTATGGTTACCAAAGGAAAAGGGGGAGAGGAAGGATAAATTAGGAGTTTGGGATTAACATATACACACTATTATATGTAAAATAGATAGCCAACAAGGACCTACTGTAGAGCACAGGGAACTGTACTCAATATTTTGTAATAACCTATAAGTGAAAAGGATCTGAAAAAGAATATATATATAAAAAACTGGATAATTTTGGTGTACAACTGAAACTAACACAACATTGTAAATCAACTATACTTCAATAAAAAAATGTTGACAGTTCTTATCTCTGAATGATTATGTGACTTATGATTTAAAATTCTGGGGTATACATTTTTCTGATTTAATAAATTAATTTGTTATTTAAAAAAAAGAAGAAACCTGAATATCAGTCTTTGCAACGTAAGAGGAGGCAAGGGGAGGGTCCACATGACAACAGACCCAGCTCCCCCGCCCCCAACCTTCCCAGCGTTCCCAACCCTACACTTCTCCTTCCATCCTGGTGGACTGAGTTCATCATAGATCTCAAGAACTCTAAAAAAGAGGAACTTGGGATAGTTAAAAGCAACACAATTTTCCTAGTCATACAGTAAATTAGCAGCTTTCAAATCTTAAGGTTGCAAATCATAGCTCTGAGTTTATTATCTCAGATTCAGCTGCTTTCCATTCTCACCACCAATTATGTTTTTTTATCAGAGGCGGGAAAGTGGTTTTCTGACTTTTCTTTTTTTATAAAGTTGCTCCAATTAAAAAAAAAAGTCTTTTTGTTCCAAATTTACATTTCATCAATTCTGCTTCACAGATGGTATCTTATAACATAAATCCTCTGTTAGACCATTTTCTTTCCCACACTGATCACTGCAACGTTCCTTTGTGAATGTTTATTTTCCTGTTCTCAGTGGTAACTGGTAACTGGTGGCACTTCAAGGTGAAGAAGTTGTTTTTCTTATTCATTACATATTTGACTAACACTAGAAATTACTTCCAGTTCCAATCTCTCTCCTTATCCTGTTACCTGAGAAATTTGAGTTTGTTGCTGTATGAAAATAGCAATTTGGGAGGACCTTCAAGATGGCGGAAGAGTAAGACATGGAGATCACCTTCCTCCCCACAAATACATGAAAAATACATTTACATGTGGAACAACTCCTACAGAACACCTACTGAATGCTGGCAGAAGACCTCAGGCTTCCCAAAAGGCAAGAAACTCCCCAAGTACCTGGGTAGGGCAAAAGAAAGAAGAAAAAACAGAAACAAAAGAATAGGGACGGAACCTGCACTTCTGTGAGGGAGCTGTGAAGGAGGAAAAATTTCCACACACTAGGAAGCCCCTTCACTGGCAGAGATAGGGGGTGGGCAGGGAGGAAGGTTTGGAGCCATGGAGGAGAGCACAGCAACAGGGGAGCAGAAGGCAAAACAGAGAGATTCCCACACAGAGGATCAGTGCCAACCAGCACTGCCAGCCTGAGAGGCTTGTCTGATCACCTGCTGGCCGGTAGGGGTTGGGGCTGGGAGCTAAGGCTCGGGCATCAGAGGTCAGGCTCCAGGGAAAGGACTGGGGTTGGCTGTTTGAACACAACCTAAAGGGGGCTAGTGAGCCACAACCAGCTGAGAGAGAGGGTCCGGAAAAAAGTCTGGACCTGCCTAAGAGGCAAGAGACCATTGTTTCAGGTTGCACAAGGAGAGGGGATTCAGAGCACTGCCTAAATGAGCTCCAGAGATGGGCGGGAGCCGCAGCTATCAACGCAGTTACCAGAGACTGGAATGAAATGCTAACGCTGCTGCCACTGCCACCAAGAGGCCTGTGTGCAAATGCAGGACACAAACTACAACTCTCCTCCCAGGACCCTGTTCACCATGCCACTGTCAGGGTTCCGTGATCCAGGGACAACTTCCCCGGGAGAACACATGACATGCCTCAGGCTGTTGCAATGTCATGACAACCTCTACTGCCGCAGGCTTAGGCCGCATTCCATATCCCTCCTTCCCCCCTGGCCTGAGTGAGCCAGAGCCCCCTAATCGGCCGTTCCTTTAACCCCCTACTGTCTGGGGGGAGAACAGATGCCAGGGGGCAACCTACATGCAGAGGCAGGGCCAAATCCAAACCTGAACCCCAGGAGCTGTGAAAAAAAAAGAGAAAGGGAAATTTCTCTGTGCAGCATCAGGAGTGGATTAAATCTCCACAATCAACTTGGAAAAATCAACATTGTTAAAATGACTCTACGACCCAGAGCAATCTACAGATTCAATGCAATCCCTATCAAACTACCACTGGCATTTTTCACAGAACTAGAACAAAAAATTTCACAATTTGTATGGAAACACAAAAGACCCCGAATAGCCAAAGCAATCTTGAGAAGGAAAACTGGAGCTGGAGGAATCAGCTCCCTGACTTCAGACTATACTACAAAGCTACAGTAATCAAGACAGTATGCTACTGGCACAAAAACAGAAATATAGATCAATAGAACAGGATTGAAGGCCCAGAGATAAATCCACACACATATGGTCACCTTATTTTTGAAAAAGGAGGCAAGAATATACAATGGAGAAAAGACAGTCTCTCCAATAAGTGGTCCTGGGAAAACTGGACAGCTACATGTAAAAGAATGAAAGTAGAACACTTCCTAACAACCCTACACAAAAATAAACTCAAAATGGATTAAAGACCTAAATGTAAGGCCAGACACTATAAAACTGTTAGAGGAAAACATAGGCAGAACACTCTATAACATAAATTACAGCAAGATCCTGTTTGACCCACCTCCTAGAGAAATGGAAATAAAAACAAAAGATAAATGAGACCTAATGAAACTTAAAACTTTCATACAGTAAAGGAAACCATAAACCAGACGAAAAGACAACCCTCAGAATGGGAGAAAATATTTGCAAATGAAGCAACTGACAAAGGATTAATCTCCAAATTATAGAAGCAGCTCATGCAGCTCAATATCCAAATAACAAACAACCCAATCCAAAAATGAGCAGAAGACCTAAACAGACATTTCTCCAAAGAAGATATACAGATTGCCAACAAACACATGAAAGGATGCTCAACATCACTAATGATTAGAGAAATGCAAATCAAAACTACAATGAGGTATCACCTCACACTGGTCAGAATGGCCATCATCAAAATGTCTACAAACAGTAAATGCTGGAGAGAGTGTGGAGATAAGGAAACCCCTTGCACTTTTGGTGGCAATGTAAATTGATACAGCCACTATGGAGAACAGTATGGAGGTTCCTTAAAAAACTAAAAATAGAACGGCCATATGACCCAGCAATCCCACTACTGGGCATATACCCTGAGAAAACCGTAATTCAAAAAGAGTCATGTACCACAATGTTCATTGCAGCTCTATTTACAATAGCCAGGACATGGAAGCAACCTAAGTGTCCATCGACATATGAATGGATAAAGAAGATGTGGCACATATATATACAATGGAATATTACTCAGCCATAAGAAGAAATGAAATTGAGTTTTTTGTGGTGAGGTGGGTAGACCTAGGGTCTGTCATAGAGTGAAGTAAGTCAGAAAGAGAAAAACAAATACCGTATGCTAATACATATATATGGAAGATTAAAAAAAAATGGTTCTGAAGAACCTAGGGGCAGGACGGGAATAAAGTCGCAGACATAGGTAACGGACTTGAGGACACGGGGAGGGGGAAGGGTAAGTTGGGGCAAGGTGAGAGAGTTACATTGACATATATACACTACCAAATGTAAAATAGATAGTTAGTGTGAAGCAGCTGCATAGCACAGGGAGATCAGCTCGGTGCTTTGTGACCACCTAGAGGGGTGAGATAGGGAGGATGGGAGGGAGACGCAAGAGGGAGGGGATATGGGGATATATTTATAGGTATGGCTGATTCACTTTATTGTTCAGAGGAAACTAGCACAACCATGTAAAGCAATTATACTTCAATAAAGATGTTAAAAATGTTTAAAAGAAAAGAAAGTAGCAATTTGAAGAGATGAAAGTTTAACAAATGCTATAAATAGCAACTGACGCTCTTGTCATTATAGTGAACTACAGCTCCACACCCACTTCCTTTACTACTGTCAGTCATTAGCTATTATATTTGAAGTGAAACTTGTTGCTGGTACAACCTGTACATTGAGCAAGGAAACCATAAAGAGATCAAAGGACCAGTGGAAGAATTTGTTCTCTTTTACACACAGTGAATAAACCTGACTTTCTGGCATTCACACTGGCCAAAGCTCCCTTGGACTTACCAAATTTCATGCGTATATCCTCTTCTGCTTTCTTCTAAGGAATATCCCAAGTGCTTAACATAAGAAATCTAGTAAACAACAATAAAATATTCATGGAAAGGCGTTACTTCCTTAGGTGTCTGAATGGGTAATTATTCTAAACTCACTCTACAAGTCCTAAGACCCAACCCTTGCTGAATAGCCATCCAGAATGGTATCCATTTCTAAAGCAGCTTCTTTCCACTAATCTTGGAAATGTATTTATACAAGTGCCAGATTTACAGTTTCCATGAGGAAAGGTATTTGTGGAGGTAAATTTTTCCAAGCCAAAAATTACTTTGTTCCTCTCAGAAACAAAAATTATTATATGAAAATTTGTCACAAACATGGATAGAGGTGTTGGCTTATCATATCTTCTGAAATATATGGCTATTTAATTTGGTTTCTCTACTCCGTCTTTTCCTCTTTCTAAGAATAGGACCGATGTCCTGGTCATTCAGGCTTCCATGAGGTGTCTTTGGGTTTTGTTCTCTGTTCCTGCTGCTTTTGGTTCCAATGTGCCTAGTCTCTTTTGCCCTCAGGAAGTGCACAGGTATCCAGTGCTGGAGTCTAGGATGGCTGTGCTAGCTTCTTGTGTTGAGGAGACACATAGAGGCTTTGGGGACCATGAAGGTGCTGTCTAAGGTGCTCTCTGACTGAACACGCTGCAGTGCCATTTCCTCTCTGCTGCTCCCAGCCGGTTGGAGCAGCACACCTTGTGAAGTAGGTGAAGTGGTCCCTCCTCAAGGTTCCAATGTGAACTGGGCATAAGCTTCTGCTTTTTTCAAACTACCCCTTCTTGTACATGAAGTTTCTTTCACCTCATTACTCACTCTCATCTCGGGGTGAAGCCCAGGGCATTGCAGGCAGCATCTTCATCCCTGTATTACACTCAGTTTTAAAGAGTGAAATATTGAGCTAAGGCCCTCAGTCTCTGGAGTTGGTCTGACTTGGTTTAACACCTGACTCATCCATTTACCAGCTGTGTGACCTTGGGCAAAGCTATTTCTACACCTTAGTTTACACATCATAAACCATTATAATAGTATCAACCTTGTCAAGGTTTAAGTGAATTACATAGTACCTGGGAAATAGAAAGAGTGAAAGCAAAGTGTTATAAACTTCTGAACCTTATTGATACCGAAAGAAGAGTTATTTTCTCGGAACTGCCTCACAACTAGGGGCATTCTGAGGGCACTAAACAAAGTTAGTCATAAGCCCCGCTTTGAGCCTATGATAACCTCCTCTCTACATAAAGACTTCTACAAACTGGGAGAACTGAACTCAATTATATTAGAGATGATGAAACAGCAGCTGTCCCATGAAGAAATTATTGCAAGGAATATAGATAAAAATACTTGGAAAATGTATTATTAGATGTGTATCAGGTAGTTAATGAACAGGAATATTATGTTCTCATTCTAAATAATAGTCACTTTCATAAATAAATGTACATTTGTAATTTTGCATTCTTTTTCTTAAGGAGGCCCTCAAAGTTTCATCCCCCTCTACAAATCTGAATTTTGTCACTGAAATGCCCTTAATCTTTTTTAAAAATAATAAACCCATGTAAGAATTTTATGCAAAATGCACACAGTTTTTTCCTACAAGTTCAGGGAGCTCATCTGTTCCCTTAAAGCTCATCTATTGACCTCTCGTTAAGACCTCTGGTTTTAAGGAAGAATCAGCTAAGTTTGGTATTGTATACAAAAGAGTTGTAAAGGAATAGATACAATTGATGTTCTGAATTTCCTCACAGGCACCTAAGCTTTACTTCCCTTCTTCCCCACTTATTTCCCCCAGGTTCTCATAAGCCTATGGCTTTTCTGCAGCCCAAGGTAGTAGGTAAAACTTTGGAAGGCTGATGGCCTGGCACAGGTGAAGAGAGGTTTAAGTGTTCTTACCTGTGAGCTCTCTCTAAAACAAACATTCCTTGGGAGAAAATTCACACTTATGAGGGGTAAAGAGAGAGGAGATTTTTTTTCCTGTTGCCAACTATTTCAAATAAGTCATTGGCTTCCCACATGCTCCCATAGCAACTTGTGTTTATACCTACCTCACCACACCATGCTAATGTGATCTGATTATTTGTCTTTCTCCCAGACTATGAGGTTTTAGCAAATAGAGATTATATTATTTATCATTGTGATTCAAGTTTGGGAATATAGTAAGTCATTAATAAATGATTATTGAATGAATGAAGGAAGAGAATGAAAATAACTAGGTTTTGTTAGCTACCTTTTATATCTGTTGAATAGAACCCATAGAACCAAAATTTCTTTCCCAAACATAATAACCACAAAGCATCCTACAGTTATGTTACTAAGAACTTTTATTCCCTTTTTAGCCTAAACACATATAGCTAGCCAATGTAAACTAGTAGCAAAATCTGAGGTGATATCTGTGAATAGGAAAAATCTTTGAGGTTGCAACAGAAAGATTTGTGCTACATATGGATTTCTTTCTACATTCTTTTCAATATTGCTGGTTCATGGCCTCTGGGTGCATTGAGAATTTTAATAATTAAAACATGTCTGATTCCACCAGGAGATGGCGCACTGGATGACATACAGCAGAATGCACATGTTATTTTTGTAACGAAAATATCAAATGGAAATTAAAACTCTGCTTCTAAAGCAAGATCATCCTGGGCTGCTGCTTGGTTGACTTTCAGAGCCAGGTTAAAGACTGCCCTTAGGACTGAATCTTGTGCTTCTCCTTGGCTTGCCACCGTAAGAGCTTGCAATGCTAGAGCCACTTTAAGGGTTAGAAATTTCCTGCTATGAGTTTAGTAGATGAGTCGAGGTGAGTTCCCAGAAAGAGCCCTAGATGTGGAGGTGATCAGAGTCCAGGCCTTTATCAGATGATATCTTTTCACACTTTGTCCTCACTGGAATGTTTGAAGTTAGTGAATGCCAGTTCAGAGTGATTTAAAAGCCCTGGCTCTTGGGTTCATTTGTTCTCTTTTATAAGATTGCTTTGAATTCACATAAGGAGTGTGTGTGTGTGTGTGTGTGTGTGTGTGTGTGTGTGTGTTGCCTAATGGTTAAAGGTCTTTACTGTGGAGCTACAGTTGCACAAGTTATTTAATCTCTTTGGACCTCAGTGTCTTCCAGGGTAAAGTGGAAATAATAATAGAAACTCACTACTTAACAGATGTGTTGTAAAGATCAAATGAGTTAATGTATACAGAGCACTTGGAACATTGTCTGGTACATAAATGCTATAGAAGGGTTAGCTATTTTTAGTATATTGCATCAATATAGCATTCCACTCTTCATACATTATACATATTGTTGGGTTGTATTATTATACCGGGCAATGAAGGGAAAGTGTCTAAGTGGAAAGGGCACTGTCTGACTTATTCCCTGAAATATCTTAAGTTTTGTAATGAAGTGAAGGAAACTTTTGAAGCAGAGACTCCTCTGTGGAGTTTCAGGGACTGGTGAGCACATGTGCTGTTGATCCGCCCAATCATCTGGTGTCGACTGAAAGTGCATGAACAAACTCGGGGATAGATATTAAGGGCAGTATATGCAACCCCAGTATAACCAACAAAAGGTAAATTTTCCTAACTATTCCGTAGTTCTAGGGGTTCACCAGTAAGAACAGTACTCCAGTCTTTAGCTGGGATCCTGAAGGCATAACGCCAGGGTTTCAGCCAATGAAACAAATGGTGTAATTTAAATAGTCTCCTTGCAGAACTTCTCACACCAAGCTCACCAAGTCCACTTACCTTTCCCCTGAGTTCATCTTACTGGACTCATCTACGACAGTTGACTTGAAACCCTCTCGCCCCTTGACTTCCATAATGCCATGCTCTCCTGGGTTTCTTTTTACTTCCCTAGTCCACTCATCTCAGTGCCCTTTGCTGACTGCCTTCCTCCTCATCTCTAGATGCCGTAACTCCTTGGGGCTTTGTCCTAGGTTCTCTTCTATCTCCCTATGCTTTTCCCCTAATGATTCAATGTGTTTTTATGGTTTTTAGCACTATCTAGAGAATAATAAATGTCACAGTTATATGTTGAGCTTAGACCTTTATTCTGACCACAAGAATCATTGTATTCTACTTCCTAACCAACATTTACAGTTCCATGTTTCTAACATAACATGTGCAGAAATAAACTTTTGATCTTTCCCCCATTTATTCCTTCTCCTGTCATTCTCATCTTAATAAAGGGCAACAGAAATCTGGAAATTTACCTTGATTATCTCCTCTTTGTTAGATTCTATTTTCAAAATCTCTCTAGAATACACACTTCTCTCCATTCCACTGACACCAGCATAACTCAAAGCATCCTACCTGTTATCTAGAAGACTCCTTATTTTATTTTATTTTATTTTATTTATTTATTTTTTTAGAAGATGTTGTTGGTAAGAGTTTATTAATTAATTAATGTATTTTTGCTGTGTTGGGTCTTCGTTTCTGTGCAAGGGCTTTCTCTAGTTGTGGCAAGTGGGGGCCACTCTTCATCACGGTGTGCAGGCCTCTCACTATTGCAGCCTCTCTTGTTGCAGGAGCACAGGCTCCAGACGTGCAGGCTCAGTAGTTGTGGCTCACGGGCCTAGTTGCTCCACGGCATGTGGGATCCTCCCAGACCAGGGCTCGAACCCGTGTCCCCTGCATTAGCAGACAGATTCTCAACCACTATGCCACCAGGGAAGCCCCTTATTTTATCTTAAATTACCTCCTGACTTTGTGTCTTTCCTCTGTCTAACACCTTCTCCACCTAGGAACTTGAAAAATCTTTCTAAACCTGCACCAAAGCATAGATAAAGAACCAAATGTAGGGAGGTTATGAGAATAAAGCCAAGTGACTAAAGGGCAGAGGTTTTCACACACAACTCTCCTTTCTGGTTTCCACAGGCCTGCTGCCCCATTGCTATATACTTTAGGGCAAAATGGTGGCCGCACTCATAAATATGTTTTATTGACTTTCAGAATGTTATTATTTTCACTTTTCTCAATGGTGCCAGCCTTTGTGTTTCGCTCCACTCCAATCCCAGTCAACATGCTTAGAAAGTTTGTTCCCAGCATTAACTACCTGTCTGACACTGAGGTCTCTTAGTTCCCCGGCATTTTCCACTCAGAGATCTCAAAACCCACTTCATGTCAGTCACCTGCTCACATCCCCATAATGTTGACTTCAACATCATTCAACACTGCTCCACCTGCATGTTTCAACATGAGGTTCCTCTCTCTGACTGCAATCTTCTTCTCCCTCCTCTGTCAGTTCCTGAGACCGACGGTACCACTCTTGAGCCTCATCAAGCCTCTAAGTCATCAGCCTCCTCCTCATCTGCAATTTCATTGCTCCTTTTCTGGAAACAACTGGCCTTATGAAGCCAAGATTTCATTTCAAGAAGAAAGCCACTTCTCATCCTTCTGACATAGCCAAACATACCTGGAAAAATCTTAAAGCAGTAGGGTGGGGTCCAAAACAAAATCATGCAGTCATCTCAGTTGTCCCTGTGAAGCTGAGCATTTCTTTCTTTCATCTGTTTTTGATGTTCTATTGAAGTAATCATAATAGGTGTTTTAAACATTTTTCATTAGTTAAAATTTTATTACTTAAAATAACTTAAAATTTATGGCTTAAAATTACTTAAAATTTCATCCTGTCACACTCTGAATAGAGTGGCTTTTCAACATTTTTGCTGAAATAAATCAAAGTAAGTCATGCTAGAAAACTCACTTTCTCTTTATACATATTCAACTTCTTTCTCTCCTCACCCCACCTCACACACACATAACAGGATAAAAAGTAAATATACAGTGGAATTCTTTAGAAGGGCTAATGACATACAGTCCAAATTTTTATTTTCCTTTAGATTGCTATCTGCAAAGACATGCTTTTTTAGTTCTCTTATTACAAGTAATCACATTTGATATATTAGGCCTTTATCTCCATCTTTACAAAGAAAAGGTTGACATATTTAATTAACATATTTCTGAAGCTAGCCAGCAAGAAAGCTGTCAAAGCAAAAACTGCTTTTCTGATCAAATTGATGCCTAATGCACACAAAATCCAGTAACACCACCAGCCTTCTAAGTTATAATAATTTGTCAGAACTAATTTCTATAGAACTTTCAGCACAGCTTTAAATAATTTGGATAAATTTCCTTCCTGTTGTGATATTAGGACATTTTTTTTAATGTTTAAACTTTGTGTACAGTGTCTTCATCATCAAGACAATAATATAATTAAACATTGACACAATAAATTCTACAGAAAAACCATAGCTGAAATTCATTTCACAATTACCATATACTAGAACTAAGTACCTTACATAGTATTAATTCCCTTAATCCTATGACAAGCCAATTAGAAGTGTACTATTATTATCTCCATTTTACAGCTGAAAAACTTAGGTCAGGTTAGTTAACCAAGTTTACACAGCTTGAGCTCACACTTAACCATGAAATTTTTTTTTTATACTGCAGGTTCTTATTAGTCATCAGTTTTATATACATCAGTGTATACATGTCACTCCCAATCACCCAATTCAGCACACCACCATCCCCACCCCACCACGGTCTTCCCCCCTTGGCATCCATACATTTGTTCTCTACATCTGTGTCTCAAATTCTGCCCTGCAAACCGGTTCATCTGTACCATTTTTCTAGGTTCCACATACATGTGTTAATATACAATATTTGTTTTTCTCTTTCTGACTTACTCTGTATGACAGTCTCTAGATCCATCCATGTCTCAACAAATGACTCAATTTCGTTCCTTTTTAGGGCTGAGTGATATTCCATTGTATATAATTACCACATCTTCTTTATCCATTCGTCTGTCGATGGGCATTTAGGTTGTTTCCATGACCTGGCTATTGTAAATAGTGCTGCAATGAACATTGGGGTGCACGTGTCTTAAACAAGAAATTTTATATCTAATCTTGTTCAGCATCATAATATTGAATATATCATAGGATCCTACACATAAATCAGTATGAAAGCCTAATACTGAAAAGCAAGCATATAGTAACAGCATCAACTTAATATCCATTGGTCAAATTCAGCTGATTGTTCAAAAAAGGGACTGGTAAATAGAATTTAAGTATCTGTATTAACAAAGCCAATCTAAATAATTGAACACATACATAGGTCAACAATTATGTCAGTCTAAACAACAATGATTGACATTTATATCTGCTCAGTTTATCAGAAATTTTGGTTTCTGAGACTGAGCTGTTAGCTATGAATATTTTTTCTTGGCGATTAAGGTTATATATTTTAACATGTGTATTTATATCTAGCACCTTGTCCATGGAATTTAGTAATTTAGTTTAAAATTTTGAATTCATTTAGTGCAAATGGATTTTAGTTACCAAAGTTGTAGTAAGATTTCCACTGCAATTCTTTTCTCTTTACTGCTCGTGATTTAGTGTGCTGAGCTTGAAGACTGAAACTTTCAGTTCAAGGCCTAACTTTACTATTTACAACTACTAGTTGTTTGACCTTAGGCAAACAACTGAAGTTCCGTGAGTTTCACTTTTCTCATTTGCAAAGTGAAGATAACAATACCTTCCCTGCCAACTGCACAAGGCAGGTAGAAGGGTCAGGTGAGATAACATGTATGAAAGTGCTTCTGATACTGTGCAGTACAATTCGAGGTGTTAGTCACATACCATCTGATTGCTCATACGAAGGCAATAAATTTCTCCCCAAGAAACAATGGTATAAAATTTAGGACTGTGTTAACTTTCCTTAAATAAGGTAACAATAAAACAAAACCCCTCTACATATTAAAAAAACAGTAATTTCTACTTCTGATTTTAATTATACCACTTTGGAGGCATGAATTTGCTTTTTCCAATTGTCTTGGCAGACTAGAATTAGTTCAGTACTGAAAGGAGGTTCAGGGCACATGATTGAAGCTTTCTTTCAGAGATTCTTTTATCTACAGCATGGATATAAAAGAGGCATAAGGAAAAGATATTTCTTGGTCCATAAAAGAATACATTCTTTTGTTATTGCTAATGCTACGTAAATTTAAGCCATCTACATATTTAGATGTCTTCTTGGCAAGTTTTTATTTTTGAAAGGAAGTCTTTTACTGGAATTCACATATTCTTGTTAAGCCATGTGAGTTGTTTCACCTTCTGAGTTCAGCTACTTCCAGGAACAAGACATGGGGTGTCATATTCTCATTCTTTTGAAATTCATCACAGTGAAGAAGTCAGTTATGGTAAATAAAAAACATGAGTAAAGTAGCATTGAATGACACACATAAAATATAGCTTCTGTATCGCTTACTTTTTACCAGAGAACTTAGTATTCTCCTTGTCACAATCACCTTCCTAGCAATAAAACTGGGAATTATAGCCATAAAAACAGACCAATGTTACTCCACGATTTTGTGGAATAAAAGTGAACACAGACTTAAGAAATAAGATAGTTTGACAAATGTCAACATATCTTATTTAGTAGCTTTTGTATTTGTGGTAATAGAAAAAGAAATGTTTCTATTCTGAGTGAGAATTATCACATGATTTTGATTAAGGGTTAAGGAAGAAAGAGATCCCATTAGGAGTTCTAACGGTTGCTAACAATGAGAACCAAGACTTAATCTCTCTAAGCTACAGTGTCTTCTTATCTAACATGTTTCTGAGAATCAAATGAAATTTCATTCATGCATTCACCAAATATTGGGCACCTACTGTATTCAAGAAAGTGGGCTATGGGGCCTCCCTGGTGGCGCAAGTGGTTGAGAGTCCGCCTGCCGATGCAGGGGATACGGGTTCGTGCCCCGGTCTGGGAGGATCCCATATGCCGCGGAGCGGCTGGGCCCGTGAGCCATGGCCGCTGAGCCTGCGCGTCCGGAGCCTGCGCGTCCGGAGCCTGTGCTCCGCAACGGGGGAGGCCACAACAGTGAGAGGCCCGCATACTGAAAAAAAAAAAAAAAAAAAAAAAAAAAAGAAAGTGGGCTAGACACTGTGGCAGATTCAGTAGTGTTTATAATAGCCTCAGGTTTTATGAACTTAAAATCTAATAAGTAGATCAATGTCATCAATATGCAGAACAGTAAAAAACAAACTGAAAGTGTTAAGAGCCAGAAGAGGCTAAAACAACATGATATGGAAATTCATGTCACGAGAAAGTGCTTTGAAATTGTAAAATGCTACACAGATGGACACTATCATAATAGGTCAGAATATGGAGAAACTGAGGGAAGATTTTGATGATTTGTTCCTGTAAACATTCCCCTTCCCCCATATTTACCATGCTTAATAAAATAAGATAGGAATCAATTACCTAATACAGTGTCTTGCAAACTTTATACGTTCAGTAAATATTTGTTGAATAAATGAATGCTTAACAATCTTTTTCTCAATGATATTTAAAGGAATACTTGGTAAGAATTACTCTAGTTGGAAACAGAAAAACACTACTTAAATTATTCTTAATTAATAATTAGAATAATAATGCTATTTTAGAACCTGTTTTAATCAAATGTATTTCATGACTTTTTTTTCAGATGAAAGAGCTCGTTCATAGATTACTTGTGTGAAATTTGGGTGCTTATATGCTTTTTTTATATAAAAGTATAAAATGTATTGATTTGGGAACCAGAACTTCTACAGGAGAATCCTTGTTCTGACACCCACTGACTTTAGGGAAGCTACTGTTTTCAACCTGAGGTTTCTGATTTGTAGAACCATAGACTAGAATAGATGAGGTTAAGAGCTCTTCCAGATTTAACATATTCATGCCTCAACAGAGGAGATATTATGGAAGACATTTAAACTGTATAAAATACACAAGTTACAGTGGGTTATCACCAAGTTCTAAAATGATATTACTATATTTTTGGATGGATAAATTGTGCTTAACTCTATAAGAGTGGAAAAACTTTAAAAACATATTAAGATGTTATAATATAGGTAAAATAACTAGCTCTGCACCTGCCCCCTCCCCTCACCACACATACACTTGGGGGATATTTGGGAAGTAATAAGTTCTACATAGTTAAGGCTAACTTAGTGGCACCATTATAAGTGAAAGAAGAAACATTCAGTTATTCAAGGATACTCCCATCTTACCATTCTGCTTAGACTTTATTTCATGAGGGACAAAAGGAGCTTGGTCCATCACTTGCTGAAGCAGTACATACCAGCAATTTTACTAATAACAAACTTAAGGTAATTAATGACACATCAAATGTATTACACACGAATAATATGACTATAATCAAAATGGTCTTTTGAGCAATATGTTCGTGAAAGTGACTGAATAAACCTTTCTAAAGATAGGAATTCTCAATGATCTCAAAGCAGTTAAGATAGCAAGACAATGTACTATTTACGAAGCATCTGCATGTGTGTGACTGTGCTAGGCTGTTGAATACATTTACCTATATTAACCCTGGTCAGAAACTAGGCAACCTTGTTCTCATTTTAAAAATAAATAGTTTCAGAAAAGCAAGCTGCTTACCATTGAAGAGCTCACTGGATTTGAATTCAAGTTTCTGAAACCTCAAAGCCCAATGCTCTAACAAACACTCTACCATGTCGCATTAACTCTGTTTAAGTGTACAATATTATATTTTAGGAGATAAAAATAGAAATGTTAAACATGAGTGTGAAGTGTTTTATGCAAATCAAGAACCTTCTAGATAACCCATGAGTTCACAGGTGTAGCACTGTGTCACTAAAAATTCATTCTTTTCCCAGAGAAGTAGCCCTTGCTCATCCTCCTTCATTTTTATCTTGTCATTTTCTGGCCTCTTTCTGGTCCTTTTTAAAGGTCATTTCCTAAGCTTTAGATGATATATTAAACAAGATGGAATTAATTGATATTTACAGGACATTCCATCCAAAAACAACAAAATACACTTTCTTCTCAAGTGCTCATGGAACATTCTCGAGGTACATCATATCTTGGGTCACAAATCAAGCCTTGGTAAATTAAGAAAATTGAAATCGTATCATGTATATTTTCCAACAACAACATTATGACACTAGATATCAATTACAGGAAAAACTCTGTAAAAAATACAAACACATGAGGCTAAACAATACACTAAACCAAGAGATCACTGAGGAAATCAAAGAGGAAATCAAAAAATACCTAGAAACAAATGACAATGAAAACACGATGACCCAAAACCTATGGGATGCAGCAAAAGCAGTTCTAAGAGGGAAGTTTATAGCAATACAATTCTACCTCAAGAAACAAGAAACATCACAAACTAACAATCTAACCTTGCACCTAAAGCAATTAGAGAAGGAAGAACAAAAAATCCCCAAAGTTAGCAGAAGGAAAGAAATCATAAAGATGAGATCAGAAATAAATGAAAAAGAAATAAAGGAAATGATAGCAAAGATCAATAAAACAAAAAGCTGGTTCTTTAGGAGATAAACAAAATTGATAAACCATTAGCCAGACTCATCAAGAAAAAAAGGGAGAAGACTCAAATCAATAGAATTAGAAATGAAGAAGGAGAAGTAACCACTGACACTGCAGAAATACAAAGGATCATGAGAGATTACTACAAGCAACTATATGCCAATAAAATGGACAACCTGGAAGAAATGGACACATTCTTAGAAAAGAACAACCTTCTGAGATGGAACCAGGGAGTAATAGACAATATCAACTGACCAGTCACAAGCACTGAAATTGAAACTGATTAAAAATCATAAAACAAAAGTCCAGGACCAGGTGGCTTCACAGGCGAATTCTATCAAACATTTGGAGAAGAGCTAACACCTATTCTTCTCAAATTCTTCCAAAATATAGCAGAGGGAGGAATACTCCCAAACTCATTTTATGAGGCCACCATCACCCTGATACCAAAACCAAAGATGTCACAAAGAAAGAAAACTACAGGCCAATATCATTGATGAACATAGATGCAAAAATCCTCAACAAAATACTAGCAAACAGAATCCTACAGCACATTAAAAGGATCATACACCACGAACAAGTGGGGTTTATCCCAGGAATGCAAGGATTCTTCAGTATATGCAAATCAATCAATGTGATAAACCATATTAACAAATTGAAGGAGAAAAACCATAGATCATCTCAATAGATGCAGAAAAAGCTTTCAATAAAATTCAACACCCATTTATGATAAAAGCCCTCCAGAAAGTAGGCACAGAGGGAACTTTCCTCAACATAATAAAGGCCATATATGACAAACCCACAGCCAACATCGTCCTCAATGGTGAAAAACTGAAACCATTTCCTCTAAGATGAGGAACAACACGAGGTTGCCCACTCTCACCATTATAATTCATCATAGTTTGGGGAGTTTTAGCCACAACAATCACAGAAGAAAAATAAATAAAAAGAATCCAAATTGAAAAGAAGAAGTAAAACTGTCACTGTTTGTGGACGATATGATACTATACATAGAGAATCCTAAAGACTCTACCAGAAAACTACCAGATCTAATCAATGAATTTAGCAAAGTGGCAGGATACAAAATTAATGCGCAGAAATCTCTTAAATCCCTATACAATAAAGATGAAAAATCTGAAAGAGAAATTAAGGAAACACTCCCATTTACCATGGAAACAAAAAGAATAAAATACCTAGGAATAAATGTACCTAAGGAGAAAAAAGACCTGTATGCAGAAAACTATAAGACACTGATGAAAGAAATTAAAGACGATACAAACAGATGGAGAGATATACCATGTTCTTGGATTGGAAGAATCAATATTGTGAAAATGATTACACTACCCAAAGCAATGTACAGATTCAATGCAATCCCTATCAAACTACCACTGGCATTTTTCACAGAACTAGAACAAAAATTTCACAATTTGTATGAAAACACAAAAGACCCCAAATAGCCAAAGCAATCTTGAGAAAGAAAAATGGAGCTGGAGGAATCAGGCTCCCTGACTTCAGACTATAGCACAAAGCTACATTAATCAAGACAGTATGGTACTGGCACAAAAACAGAAATATAGACCAATGGAACAGGATAGAAAACCCAGAGATAAGCCCACACACACATGGTTACCTTATCTTTGATAAAGGAGGCAAGAATATGCAATGGAATAAAGACAGCCTCTTCAATAAGTGGTGCTGGGAAAACTGGACAGCTACATGTAAAAGAATGGAATTAGAATACTCCCTAATACCATACACAGAAATACACTCAAAATGGATTAAAGACTTAAATGTAAGGTCAGACACTATAAAACCGTTAGAGGAAAACATAGGCAGAACACTCTATGACATAAATCACAGCAAGATCCTTTTTGACCCACCTCCTAGAGAAATGGAAATAAAAACAAAAATAAACAAACAGGACCTAATGAAACTTAAAAGCTTTTGCACAGCAAAGGAAACCATAAACAAGATGAAAAGACAACCCTCATAATGGGAGAAATATTTGAAAATGAAGCAACTGACAAAGGATTAATCTCCCAAATATACAAGCAGCTCATGCAGCTCATTATCAAAGAAACAAACAACCCAATCTAAAAATGGGCAGAAGAGCTAAATAGACATTTATCCAAAGAAGATATACAGATTGCCAATAAACACACGAAAGGATTCTCAACATCACTAATCATTAGAGCAATGCAAATCAAAACTACAATGAGGTATCACCTCTCACCAGTCAGAATGGCCATTATCAAAAAATCTACAAACAATACATGTTGGAGAGGGTGTGCAGAAAAGGGAACCCTCTTGCACTGCTAGTGGGAGTGTAAATTGATACAGTCACTATGGAGAACAATATAGAGGTTCCTGAAAAAACTAAAAATAGAACAACCATACGACCCAGCAACCCCTAGGCATATATCCTGAGAAAACCATAATTCAAAAAGAGTCATGTACCACAATATTCATTGCAGCCCTATTTCCAATAGCCAGGACTTGGAAGCAACCTAAGTGTCCATTGACAGATGAATGGATAAAGAAGATGTGGCACATATATACAATGGAATATTACTCAGCCATAAAAGGAAATGAAATTGAGTTATTTGTAGTGAGGTGGTTGGACCTAGAGTCTGTCATACAGAGTGAAGTAAGTCAGAAAGAGAAAGACAAATACCGTATGCTGACACGTACATATGGAATCTAAAAAAAAAAAAAGGTTCTGAAGAACCTAGGGGCAGGACAGGAATAAATACACAGACGTAGAGAATGGACTTGAGGACACGGAGATGGGGAAGGGTAAGCTGGGACGAAATGAGAGAGTAGCATTGACATATATACACTACCAAATGTAAAATAGTTAGCTAGTGTGAAGCAGCTGCATAGCACAGGGAGATCAGCTTGGTGCTTTGTGACCACCTAGAGGGATGGGATAAGGAGGGTGGGAGGGAGATACTAGAAGGAGGGGATATGGGGATATATGTATATGTATAGCTGATTCACTTTGTTATACAGCAGAAACTAACACACCATTGTAAAGAAACTACACTCCAATAAATATGTTAACAAAATTAAAAAATTAAAAAAAAATAAATGTCACTTCCTGAGCAGGCACACTTTGATTTCTGATGAATAAAACTCCCCTCTGACCCTTAGGTCTCCTGGTGTCTTTCCATGTTAACGTTTGTCCCCCAAGTCTGACACTGTAACGTCCATGGGGGCAGGAACATATCTGTCTTATTCATAGCTGTGTCCCCAGCCACCACTATATGGCCTGGCATTTGACTCACAAACAAACACCCGTTGTATGACTAGCACATGTATCCAACATTGTGGAAAATGCCACAACACTCTCAGAATGTCTGGTCCTTAGGTAACTTATGCTGTATGTTTTATATTATAGGATTCTCTACAAAATGAGAACTTTAAAAGTCTTGTAGTGTTAACAGATTAAAGAATGGAGCCCCCAGTATGGACTGAAATTGTTTCAGGGTGACTTATGTGTAAGTAAATTCATGAAGCACTGCTCCATTTTGTTTTGTTTTGTTTTGTCAGTTCCAAAGAACTTCTACCAGCGGAGAGGGTGGTTGCATCAGCATTGCTTTCATTTGTAAACTTCTCACTGCCAAAAGATGGCAGTGTGATAGAGACTGACAGCCTTTCTGAGTCTGAGCTGACCAGCAGGCTGAGTCGTTGGCTGTGGTCCTAAAGGGCCGACCTAACCTTGCAAAAATCTCAGGCTTCGGAAGGATATCTGAAGTGGAAACTCTGCGCTCCCCAGGAGAAATGCACCTGCCTGTTGGGTTTGTTACCTGCCTTTGTTCAGGAGACAAGAGCTCCAGAAAGTGTGTGTTCTATTAAAATGAACAAACAATTTTGAGCCACAAATAAAAAAAGATATTATTTAAATGCCAGAAATAGAAATATTTCTGAATTCAAATTCCAAATGTCAATGCTATGCTCAATCCATCTGCTGATTCCTCATGGAGAATTACTGCTTCCCCTCACTGATAGGACAAAGTATGTCTCCTAAAAACTGTTTTCTTTTTCTTTTTTTTTTGCCTGTTTGAAGGTTTATTTAACCATTTATTTTATTTTATTTTATTTTTTATTTTATTTTTTATTAGTTTCTGTTTTATAACAAAGTGAATCAGTCATACATATACATCTGTTCCCACATCCCTTCCCTCATGCATCTCCCTCCCTCCCACCCTCCCCATCCCACCCCTCCAGGCAGTCACAAAGCACCGAGCTGATCTCCCTGTGCTATGCGGCTGCTTCCCACTAGCTATCTACCTTACGTTTGGTAGTGTATATATGTCCATGCCTCTCTTTCGCTTTGTCACAGCTTACCCTTTCCCCTCCCCATATCCTCAAGTCCATTCTCAAGTAGGTCTGTGTCTTTATTCCTGTTTTACCCCTAGGTTCTTCATGACATTTTTTTTTCTTAAATTCCATATATATGTGTTAGCATACGGTATTTGTCTTTCTCTTTCTGACTTACTTCACTCTGTATGACAGACTCTAGGTCTATCCACCTCATTACAAATAGCTCAGTTTCATTTCTTTTTATGGCTGAGTAATATTCCATTGTATATATGTGTCACATCTTCTTTATCCATTCATCCGATTATGGACACTTAGGTTGTTTCCATCTCCGGGCTATTGTGAATAGAGCTGCTATGAACATTTTGGTATATGTCTCTTTTTGAATTATGGTTTTCTCAGGGTATATGCCTAGTAGTGGGATTGCTGGGTCATATGGTAGTTCTATTTTTAGTTCTAAAAACTATTTTCTTCTATGGGAAGTTAAAATGGATATACTTGTCTTCCTCATTAACTTTAAAAAAAAATTTTATTTACAGCAAAGCCATCACTAGTAAGGCTGAGCTTTGGCATGGGTGTAGTTGAAGTGAGGCTGTCCTTGGTACCTTCTTCCTACCCTTAGAGCTTCCTTCTCCTCTTGGGGCTGCTGTTGTCAGGCGCCTAGACTGAATCAGGTGCTGGCTGTCCACCAGTGTGCCCTCCTCTGAAGGCTGCCTCAGGCTCTAACTCAGTCTTTTCTGCCCTCCAAAAAGACTGGTTTTCAAGAGCTGTCTCATTGTTGGAAAGACTCTAATCAATGGTTTTCAAATTACTATTAAATCACACTGTATTGCTGGTCATTTATTCATTATCCATCACTCACAAATGGAGCCCCTGCAATGCATCAGTCACTACTACATATGGGGGTTACCTACACAGAGGCCGTGACTTCATGGTCAAAGCTGGAGAGATAGAAAATTAACAGTTAACAATAATCATGCTTCGGATAGATAAATTCTGAGGCAGAGTAAAGAAAGCAGTTTACTATGGCAATGTATAGCAGTTTTTGGACTGTAAGAGTATCCTTTTCATCTTTGTATCTTTAATTCATAGTGTAATGCCTGACCCATGGTCAACATGCAATAGATACTTCGGCCTAAGCTTTTATTGATGAGACACTGAGACAAGCTGATGGGGATGATATTTTCGGATTTCTCACTGTTCCCATCATATCACCACATGTTGGAAAAGAGAAATCTCTGCCTACCATGAACTGCCTCTGCCTGTGACAGTAGAACTGAAACAGAAATTGTGCTTTTACTTCTTTTTTAAAAATTCTTTTTACTTTATTTTTTATCAAAATATAGTTGATTTACAATGTTGTGTTAGTTTCAAGTGTACAGCAAAGTGATTCAGTTATACATACATAATATCTATTTTTTTTCAGATACGTCTCCCTTATAGGTTATTACAAAATATTGATTATAGTTCCCTGTGCTATACAGTAGATCCTTGTTGGTTATCTATTTTATATACAGTAGTGTGTATATGTCAATCCCAAACTCCTAATTTATCCCTCTCCCCCACTTCTCCTTTGGTAACCACTTTTGCTTCTTCTTAATATTGGTTTTGAATTGGAGAAGGAAGAAAGACTTGTTAGACAATAAGACAGTAAAATGGAGATTGGAGTAAGTTCCTAAAGCTCAGCTCTGGTCTTATTACAAAAAAGCCACTGGGGCATGGGTGGTGCCATGTGGTATTGGGCACTGTCCCTAGCAGTGAATAGACCTCATTTGTTTGACTTGGCTAATAAGTGTGACTCAGGCATGCACACCAGCAAAAGTTCATTTCCTTAAAAAGTGGCTATGCTTTTGTCTGATGTATTCCCCCCAGAGGTTTTAATTTACCTCCAAGGCATCTCCTAAGTAGTGTAAACACTTCTCTTAAGTGTTTAAGAGAATGTTCTGTCTTTATGGATAAATGAATCAATATTGTGATGATTTACTTTACATATTTTTAACTGCTTTACAGTAACCAGGCAAAAACACTGTCAGTTTCCTGGGTGATCTATCTATAAATGACCTGTGATACAGTTCACAGCTCCTTTCTTGACTTTTCTCTAGAGCTGATTTCTCCCAAGGATAAAATAAGTATATCAGCAAGATTCTCTCTCCTCCTTACTGTTTTGAATTGAAGCACATCAGGTACATCAGGAAACAGCTCAGTGCAAGCAAAGAGGAAAATCACCCAAGGGATGGAGCCTTCACTGCTGTGACTTCACGCCTGGAAACTGAGGACTAGCCAGTTGATCCGGCACAGTGGGGCGTGTGTCTGTTGAAGTTCCCAGGGAACAATGGCTTTCACTGTGCAGGCTGCCATGTGGGAAACAGACTTGTTTATGTTTTCCTTTGTGTCATTTTGGGGGATAAAATATGGTTGCTCTTTTCTTTATCCCAATGCCACAGAGGCAGCAGGGACCTCTATCTTCCTGGTCCCAAATACAAGCCTGTTATTTCAAGAAACTATGAAATCCAATGACCTGTTTGAGGTTCTGTTATTGTGATAGTGGCCTTTTTACCTCCAAGGGCAGGAGGAGCAGGTTTTCTTGTAGAAGAAGAGGTAGATTTCTGGAAGTTCCCAGACAGTCCTCTGCCATCTCTCCTTGGGACAGAGGAGAAACGATATAAGGCAAAGGCGGATGGGATGACACCTTCACAAGGCAGGGTACCCACCCTGGGGATGTGAAAGATCAATGTGAGTTCGAAGGCTGTGCAAACTCGTCTTCCCCAGTCAGAGGCACATACATAATAAAACTTTCCACCTTTAACTTATCATTTTACGTAGAATTTTCTCATAACCTAGTCTTTTAACACCATGAAAGTTTTGAGACAAAAAAAAAAGAATTTTTATTAAATTTAACTTGCATGTGTATTAAATTGCCAAGGTTAGCCAGACATGGGAATAACAGCTACCTCTCTTATAACTTCTGATTTCAAATCTTCTGTTCTATCAATTCAATAAATGTACTCATCTTTGTCAGATGATGGGACCCAACTTCTGACCTGTTTATGAAATTGAGAGAATTTGGTAAATAACAATAGAAGATAAATTTGATCTAGAACATAAGTGTATGGGGATATTTGGTCAAACAATTAATTTTTAAGGGTTTCTAGCCATTACCTTGTAAGCTTGACACTATGTATTAGTAGGCACAGTTTTAATGAAAACATAAAAGACACCCAGACATAATTGGTAGTAAAACAATTGATGTATCTCCTAGATTTTATGTAACTGTGAGTACTGCAAAAACAACATGAAAAGCATATGCTTTTTTCAAAGTCAAGTCCAATCTATTTATGCTTATAGATATAATGGAACTTACTAGCTATTGAGGATAAATGGAAAGATAATGGGTTACATAGTTCTCATTGTCTAATCAAAGGAAGCTGATCAACCTCAACATGAGAAATTTTGTTTGCCTTGGCATTAAATCTCTAATGATGTATATTTCCCATTTATGATCATGGCTTCCCAGCCATAAATACACATAGCCCCCAGATCCTCCTTTTTTTACATGGGGGGTTACGAAAGAAGCATAAATCCCTGTTAAAATTGCAACTAGCCCAGTTTAATAAGAGTGCCCAGAAAATTATTAAATTACAGAGGAAAATATAGATACAATGACTGACATGGTACAAAATATTAAATATTGTGGCAGTGGTAGGGAGGACTCAATGGTTCCACTTCCCACATTTCTCAGTCTCATAAGTTAGTAATGTGTGATTCTATCCATGCTTTTAAAAATCTACATTCTCTTTACCTTCTGTGGCTGGAAGTGAAGGACTTCAAGGGAGAGATATTGCATGACGGGCACAGCCTGGGTCCCTGAGTCATTGTTTGAAGGAGAGCTGTGCAGGAGAGTTGCCCAGCCCCCACTGGGCTATCACATGAGCAAGAGACCCACTAGGCTATGTTAAGTGATTGAGATTAAAGCTTTGAAATTGGAACTGATTCTGTCACCCAATATTAGAAAACCTATTCTAGCACTCTTTCTAAAATAATAAATTTTCCTTTTAGTGCTAGTGTTACAACAATTTGACATTTTGGAGAATTTAAATGGTGAACCATACTGCTACATAGTCAATCTTGTCATTATATTAACAGGAAAACTGTAAAACATTAGATTTCAAAATTTTAATGGGTTTAGTTGATATATGCTGGCAGTATGCACTATGTCTTTCAGGGTGGCTTTGACAAAGGCTCTTCAATTAACTTAGGTTTAACTAAAATCCCCACTGTGAAATTATATGGTTTTACTGCATATGAAATTTTTTAATAAGAATCTTTATTTTCATAGTAAAAGGAGAAAAGAAAGTTGTTCATCCATGAGAAGGATAATCTCTTAACACAAAATTAGATATGGCCAAAGAGAATAAAGAATAAATAACCATAAAAGGCATTGGTCAAGAAAACTCTTTCTATAGAACAGTATCAAGATCAAATCAATGAATATTCCTCACCCTAAAATAGAAATTCTTCATAAAGTCTGTCCTGTAGGATTTCAGAATTGCTATGGAGCAGTGATTGAAGGAGGTCACCCCACAGTCCTCCTTTCTGAATGAGAATGCTTATTGCAGTTGTTGTGTCCTTATTGTATAACAAGTGTGGATGTGCTTACGCTGGAGGAGAGACAGATAACTTCACAGTTTTCTCAACCTATGAGGAGTCATATTTGTAACTCATGGAAGGACAAACCTGCAGGAATTATCCAGAGATCCTGAGTTTAAGCTCAATGTGGTAACTGCTAAGACTTTGGTTTTCTCCCCTGGAAGCTGTTAAGTGTAATTGGAGACTAGAAGAGCAGACTGTGACAGAGATTGCTAGTGTTCACCAAGTATTTCATGGGCCTTCCCTACTTCCTGGCTTTTATAACAGTTGGGTTGGGGTTAGGTGGCTAATTCTGGTCAGTGAACTATGAATGTAGATGAAGTGTGTCACTTTTGGTTGAAGGTAGTTAAGATTAGGGCAATCTTCTATAGAGGCAAATGAAGAAGCCAAAATGATGGAGTTGAAAGATGGGAGCTCCTGGGCAAGTAAAAGATAGTGCAATAAAACTGCCTGACCTACATGGAACTGTGGCATAACATGAAATAAACTTTTGTTGTGTTACTTCACTGAGACTTTAATGTATGACTCTTAAAAGCTGACTTTAATGATCTGACTAATAAATAAAATATTATAATCACCACTGATGTCCTAACACACAGAAAATGTTAATTTTATTTTACAGGAAGCCCCTATAGAAATCAACATTTATTTCATCATATATCATTTGAGCCAGCTGTCATGACAGATGCAAAAAAATAGGACATGTTCTTTTCTCTCCTCTCTGAAATTTCACAGTCCAGTTTTCTCACCTGCTTTCCTAAAAGACAATGCATGACTAAATTTCAGTTCAGGATTTTGAGGTAGCTTCAACTAGCTTCCAGAAAAGCTCTTAAGGACTCTGAGTAAGAAAATACCAGGCACTCCACCTTTTCTGCATAAGACAGAATCTTGAAGAGATCATCAATGAGTTCAGCTTACCCAAACACAAAGTTTAGTTTCCATATCATCTCCTGTGTCTTAACTACTCATGTCTAGGTTAAGGGTCTCCCTATGTGCTCTGATAGCAGCCTGTGTACTCTCTCTCTCATAACACTTTACATACAATATTGGGATTGTCACTATTTCTCAGTAAACTGTAAATTCTATGATGGCCAAAATATTGTCTATATAGTTTACCATTACAATTCCAGTACTCTTGCTATTATTTACTGTTTCTTAGAGTATAATTCTCATGTATTATTTTCTCTTCTTCTCTAATTTATTGACAATCCTTTCTATTGATATATATTCATAGAGAAGATGATGAGTTTAGTTTTGAACACCTTGAATGGAAATGAAGTGAAGATGTATAGTAAGTAATTGGGTAAATGGTTCTGGACCTTAGGAGAGAAATCTGGGATGGAGACATAGAGCAGCATAGAAGTGCTAAAGCCATGAATATGTATGAGATCAGCTAGAAAGAGAGGGCAGATTAAAAGGTAAGACATCTGGAAATGGAATGCCAGGAGGAGAGAGGGGGAAAAATATTCATGAAATTCTTAGAGACAGCACTCAGAGAAATGAGAGGAAAGCTACAAGAGTGAGGAACAATGGGAAAAAAGAAGAAATTTTCAAAAGGAAGGAGACTCAAATGTTGCATAGAGTCAAACAAGATAAGAACAGAAAAACTTCCATTGATTTTAGAAATAAAGGCATTATTAATGACCTTCACCAGAGTGGTTTCAGCATGGTGGTGGGTCTGGAAGCCAGGCTTCTGTAGGTTAAGAGATAAATGAGTGACAAGAAAATAAAGAAGAGTTCCAGAAATTTGAGAGGGAAGAAAACTATAGAGAGCTAACTCTTCTTACACATCCTTTAAGACTCAATCAGATAGCACCTCCTCCCCAAATCTTTCTCAGATAATGTCACCACTTTCTGGTTTCTATCACATACACAACACATTTGGTCCTATGCATACCTCCATATTATCATTGATTATACACTCTATTATAATTGACTGATTATTTGTCTTTTCCAATAAATCAATGGTCTTAAACTTCTTGGGATTTCTGATATTTTTTAGAATCTTCTGACATCTAAAAATCACCTTTGCTAAGAAGTTCACACATGCACATACACACAAATTTGTGCATTAAATTTCAACAAGCTAAATGGAACCCTAAAAGCTCATTCACATTCAGAAGTTCCCACGTTAAAAAACCCTGCATACACTTTAAACATTTTATAATAGAGACTGCGTATTATTTGTTTTGTATCCTCTGTGACTGAGGCAGTGCCTATTGAATAATAGGTATTCAAAAAAGGCTTGATGAATGAATGAATGGATGGATTGATGCATTAATTGCAAAGTAGAAGTATGGAAGTGTGAGCATCTAACACTGCCTGGGAGAAACAGGAATCCTTTGGTGTACCAATTTGAAGGAAGAGGTTGCTGGGATGAAAAAGTGAGGAGGGACACTTCTTACAGAAGGAACATCAGATAAAAAGATTCACCAGATTGTGTAGAGAACAGGTAACGTAATTTGAATGGAGTACAAGAAGCATTGGGGGATTCTCAAAAGTCGAGGTAAATAGCTGGCAGTTATTCTCTCAGTTTTAAGTGGGTCTGAATAGAGGCTATTTTTAAAGATAGCACAGCTTTCTTTGAAACTCTTTTCTAGAAAAATCTCAGCCTTTATTATCTAGATATCTGCCCTTAAATCATACCAAAATCCTTTTGGTTAATTTAGTTAACCATTTCAAATAAAGATATTTCCAAAGGTGCAATTTTGGAAAAATTGAATTAGAAAATAGACCAATAAAGTAAAAAATTTACCTCTAGTTAAGCATATTACTCTCTGTATATTTTTTCTCACACATCACTATATTCTCAACCACTCTCAGCAGTTCCAAAATCTATCCAAAACTAGAGTGAAATAATTATAGAAATTTAATATAGGAAATTTGAAGTGCTAGATCATACTTAACAGATTAAAATATAAAAATTTCAACATTTTCCACCTATGTCATTCCATGGAAAGTAGAATTTATTGAACAGGAGTATTCATTGTTTGTATACACAAATACCATCACCAAATTATTGGCCTATCTTGGGGATTTTTTAAAATATCTGTAAATAATGTTGAGCTAAAAGAACTCTGACTTAAAGGATTTGAAATACACGTGTTTGGAATTCCTACCAATAAGGAATCATCATTGTCTCTCAGGTGCCCTTCTTGGTCTATTTTTCAAAGACCCCAAAACTCATTTGGAATTCCCAGAGCTGCAGTATAATTAAATATCTATTAGACTAAGCCAATATTATAATAATCTCCTTTAATTATTCACAATGTTTAATGCACTTCTCTGTTTTTTTATCCATCTGTTCCTTATTATTATCCTAAGAGGTAGTTATCACATCCATTTCATAGTTGAAGAGTTACAGAGACATTTGTCTTATGTTCTACTCAAAATAACATAGCTAGTAAAAGTCAAAATGACACCTTCTAGATTTGTGTGGTCAAATCAACTTCAATTCCAATACCTTTTCCAAGGAAGAAATTTGCCTTTTGCTATTGGTAACATCACCATTTGGTATTTGAGATAACTTCAGTGGCTGAAATGGATTACTGCTGATTCATTATTCATCATAAGACTCTAAAATAAATTGATTAGTATTTGATAGATACAGAGAATGCACATTGACAGTAAACTCTAAATCCTAGGATGGACTGAAACAATGTTAAGTTTTATAACTATAACATTGTATCTCTGAAATTTTACTGAAACTCTCTTGCAAAAGTCCCAGGCTGAGTGTGGGCAGTGGGTGGAATTATTAACTAGAATTCTTTGGTTTGCTTTGCTTAGTTCAGTTGGTCAAAACATGGTTCAGAGGAAGGGACGGATGTGGGTAGAATCTAAGTGGGCCAGTTCATTTACTTTAACCTTGCACCGTTGTATCAACAATGGAAACAGAAAAGATTATACCCTCCTAAAATAAAGTGAATGTTTCAGCGGAAATCAAAGCTATTCCATCATCACAATTAAGAAATCAATATAAAGTTCATGGTCCTTTTGTGGTTGGATCATCTCAGTAGCATCATCTTCTCAAAAAACAGTACATTACTCTCATTAACCAAAAGGTCATTATCAACACTGTTAGTCACCAGTATATAGTACAGTTTATCTGAAACAAATATTTAAATGATCAGTGGTGAGAATCAATTGACTGTACATGAGTCGAGGATAGAGTGAGACTCTAAAGTTTTCCTGAATTAATGTCATTTTAAAAGTTTCTCTTTCTAGAGCTTACTCAGCACCATAAAATGCTAGTAAATACAAAAAGGTTGTTTAAGTGAGTCAGAAAGGGTTTGAACCTTTGTGTTCTCATTTATTAAGTGATCCCAGCAAGTTATTTAACCTCTCTGGGGTCTCAGTCTCTTCATCTGAACATGGGCTGACAATAGTACCTACCTCAAGAAAGTTTGGTTAGATTCAAGTGAGAGAGAATAGCTAAAACTCTTGCTGCAATGCTGCCATATAGTAAGTACTTAATGGATGTAAACTGGTATTATTATTATCATTATTATTAATTTATTTTTATTATCCCACTGAGAAGAGTTTGAGCTGGAAGGACCAAAGGAGATTTAATATTTTGATAAGTATTGCTCCCTCCCCAATGAATGGGGGAGTCTTATGGAGGGGAAATATTTGAAGGGTTGTAGGGAGAACATAATATTGTCACATCTTTTGTTTTAAGGTTTCATGGTATAGCTCTGTTTGATTTGAAATTAATCCCCAGACTTACATATCCACATTAACTTTAATTGCTAAAGTATTCCAAAAGCCTAGTGTCATTATTTTATGTAGATAAAATCCTTCCTGTAATCATTACCACATTCTTATCCTCCTCTGTGCTGTGTCCTAACCAGCTGAGCTAAGCAACCAAGACAAAGGCTTGTAGTTCATAACTCCATCCACAGTTTATCCCATGGAATTTCACAATAGATTCTAATGAAACTTCATAGGTAAAAATATTATGGTTGTGATATTTGGTCTTATCCATCTTAGAATGTACTTAGAAGGTACTGCCCATGTACATTGACTGAATCCATCAAAAAGCGCTGAATCTTATGTTTTAAAGTTTTATTATTAATGTGTTAACCAGATTAACTCTGTAGCAATATAACGCAGCTATTCTACATATCTGAGTTACCAATATCACCAGTAGCACAAGCCAAATTAATTATTATGGAAAGAGTGCCAGAGTTGGAATTGTTAGCTACTTGGGTTTAGAAGGCCTGATTTGTATTATTCACACTGCTTTTCACATTCTTTTTTTTTTTTTTTTGCGGTACGCGGGCCTCTCACTGTTGTGGCCTCTCCCGTTGCAGAGCACAGACTCTGGACGCGCAGGCTCAATGGCCATGGCTCACGGGCCCAGCCGCTCCGTGGCATGTGGGATCCTCCCGGACCGGGGCACGAACCCGTGTCCCCTGCATTGGCAGGCAGACTCTCAACCACTGCGCCACCAGGGAAGCTCTTCACATTCTTTAATAAGCAGTTGTGAGCATAAACTAGGGCTGTACACATAGGACGTCAGAAATATTAACAGAGAATTTGCAATATTATTTCATTCATCATGTGTTTCCAAGTAATTTACATTAATATAAACAGATTCCAGAGAATGGTTTCTTTACAAAGGCATCTTTTCACACTTTATTTACTACACTACATTTAAGGCCTCGGGAAACATTTTGCTCCGCAGCACGTGGGATCTTCCCGGACCGGGGCACGAACCCGTGTCCCCTGCATCGGCAGGCGGACTCTCAACCACTGTGCCATCAGGGAAGCCCTCAGGAAACAATTTTTGATTGGCACAAATGTTTATGATTACAGATGGTGTGATTTCCTAGAGATGATGCTGTGTAATGTTGCGGCTAAGGCTAAGATTGGTTTGTCTTGCCAGAAAATGATGGCAATGTGTGGGAGAGGCTGAAGATGATTCTAGATATTATGTTTCATGAATAATAAGGCTTCTCTTTGCAAATTTATAGTAATAGGATTAGAAAAAGTATTGTCATAAGAAATGTCTTTCTTGCTCTGTGAAATAAGAGCCCTTGAGAAGATATGTTACAGTGTACTTCTTCAGCTAGCACTCTGCTACTTTGAAAGACTCTCAAAGGGATATTTGATGCAATTTTCGAAGATCAAACAATCATGCCCATGATCAGGGTTTTTTACCTCTTTCTGCTGCTTGGATATCAAGAAAACAAGTTTGTTTTTTAAATCTTCTTATATAGAACAATTGGTGGAGAGCAGTAAAGTGTAAATGGTAAAATGAGAGCCTGAATCTATGTCTCTTTGGTGAACGTAAGTAACATGCTTGCTGTGCACAGAAGGGTTCAAGTCTTTGGTTCACCTTCACCTTGGATTTTCTCTTTGAGATAGAATTAGTAGCTAGATGGATATGGTTCCATTCCAAAAAGCTACATAAGGGTATTTTGCCTTGATCACTACAATGACATGAGTGCTAATGTCATTTATCTGCTTTAAAATACTTCCCCATTTATATAAATCCAAGATCTTGCTTTGTGAAATTTTATTCATCCAGCCAAATTCTAAACTTAATGAATTTGCTCTTCAGGTTTAACTATAATTAAATAGAATTCCTTGAACAAGATGTTGTTTGGTTTTCTTTGTTTATTCTTATCATAATTTGTAATGATGGTAGGAACTAAAATATTTTTAAATCTAAAATGTTCACCCATAATTCTGTTATGAACTAAACTATTTTTCTTTATATTTCATTCAAATCCTTGTCCACATATAGTCACTGTGTATGTATAATTTGGTGAATATTCTTTTTTACATTTAAAAATAAATAATAAGAATTTTATAAATTGCAGCTATGCATTCATAGTCATAGTTTATAATAGTTTAACAATGGTTCACTAGGTAAAAGCTACCATAATTTCATATTATACAGTAGCCATAGTCCTAATGCAAATATATCATAAGAAAAAAGACCTATGATTTATACCTCATAGGTGCTTAGTTGTGTTGAGATGAAATATTGGTGTTGTGAAAAGTCCTATTTGTACATTATTTGGGACAAGTTAGAAGGTGATGGTTGAGGTTATGGGTACAACATATCCAGATCTTGTTCTACCAAAACCCCTTCCTTTTATTTTCATATAAGTAAATCCTATAAGGATGTTCAGTAACAACCACATTTCCTGGTGTATTCTATCTTTAGACTCTACACAGACTTTGAAACAACTATGAGAACTTAACAGTATGGGCAAGACTATATTCAGGCCATTCAGGTGGGTCCTCATAAAACCTCAACAACGCATCCATTAGGAAAAGTAATTCAACAGATTTAAGTATAGTCTGCTCTCCCCACACAGTACAGATGCCCCGATGTTATTTTCTTCACCAAAACAGGGTTATAATGGGTAATCTCTTCCTTTTGCCTTTTTGCTGCTTTTGAATGATTACAACAGAGATATTCTCACTACTTTCTTTTCTAGAGGAAATAAGTAAGATTCACATAAGAATCTTAGACCTTGTGCTTTTTGAGATTCCTTGCCTTATTTATATCAATGATTATATTAGGGTGAAACATAATACAAACCAATAATGCTTTTAGGGGTTTACAATTATTATGTGAACGGCAGTCATGAGCCACTCCCTTACATACAAAAAGCATGTTAGATTTATGGGTGATGAATAGCATCAAACCCACAACCCATTTTGCTGTAAGAAAATTATTCACTTGTTTTGCATGTGCTGGTGGCAGACTTTGTCAGGTTTTGACTAATTATACATAGGTAATGCTGGGGTGGGACGGGGTTTGGGTTAATAGTTCTTCTAGCATTTAGAAACTCCTATCAGAGAGCATATGTGACAACATTTATTATTTTAATAAAACTGTGAAATTGGTACCAAAATGGATTTGATCACCAGATATATCAGATTTTCATGCTACTTGGTCTCTCAGTGAAGCTACTGTGACTGTGACTTCTGGATCCTGGTGCAATTCCACAGAGACCCAAAGCTGAAGAGGACAAAGGTTGAAGCAAAGCTCAGAGATGAAGGTAGCCATTCTTCTCGGCATGAGGAAAGAATACAATCTAGTACATTCATTCCTTTGTTATCAAGCAGTTTTGAAATTAGTCACTGGCCACATATGACTGAGGAACGCTTGGAATGTGGCTAGTCAGAATTGACATGTCCAGGAAGTATGAAATACACACCATAGGGACCTTCAAGATGGCGGAAGCGTAAGACGGGGAGATCACTTTCCTCCCCACAAATACACCAGAAATACATCTACATGTGGAAGAGCTCCTACAGAACACCTACTGAACACTGGCAGAAGACCAAAGGCAAGAAACTCCCCACATACCTGGGTAGGGCAAAAGAAAAAAGGAAAAACAGAGACAAAAGAATACAGACGGTACCTGCACCAGTGGGAGGGAGCTGTGAAGGAGGAAAGGTTTCCACACACTAGAAGCCCCTTCCCGGGCGGAGACTGCGGGTGGCGGAGGGGGAAGCTTCGGAGTAGCGGAGGAGAGCACAGCAACAGGGGTGCGGAGGGGAAAGCGGAGAAATTTCCGCACAGAGGATTGGTGCCGACCGGCACTCACCGGCCTGAGAAGCTTGTCTGCTCACCCGCCGGGGCGGGCGGCGCTGGGAGCTGAGGCTCGGGCTTCGGTTGGAGCACAGGGAGAGGACTGGGGTTGGCTGCGTGAACACAGCCTTAAGGGGTTAGTGCACCACGGCTGGCCGGGAGGGAGTCCGGGAAAAGGTCTGGACTTGCCGAAGAGACTTTTTCTTCCCTCTTTGTTTCCTGGTGCGCGAGGAGAGGGGATTAACAGCACTGCTTAAAGGAGCTCCAGAGACAGGCGCGAGCCGCGGCTATAAGCGCGGACACCAGAGACGGGCATGAGATGCTAAGGCTGCTGCTGCCGCCACCAAGAAGCCTGTGTGCGAGCACAGGTCACTATCTACACCTCCCCTCCCGAGAGCCTGTGCAGCCCGCCACTGCCAGGGTCCCGGGATCCAGGGACAACTTCCCCGGGAGAACACACGGTGGGCCTCAGGCTGGTGCAATGTCACGCCGGCCTCTGCCGCCGCAGCCTCGCCCCACATCCGTGCCCCTCCCTCCTGGCCTCAGTGAGCCAGAGCCCCCGAATCAGCGGCTCCTTTAACTCCGTCCTGTCTGAGCGAAGAAGAGAAGCCGTCTGGCGACCTACACGCAGAGGCGGGTCCAAATCCAAAGCTGAACCCCGGGAGCTGTGCGAACAAAGAAAAGAAAGGGAAATTTCTCCCAGCAGCCTCAGGAGCAGCGGATTAAAGCTCCACAATCAACTTGATGCACCCTGCATCTGCAGAATACCTGAATAGACAACGAATCATCCCAAATTGAGGAGGTGGACTTTGGGAGCAATGATTATATATATATATATTTTTTTCCCCTTTTTCTCTTTTTTCTGAGTGTGTATGTGTATGATTCTGTGTGTGATTTTGTCTGTATAGCTTTGCTTTTACCATTTGTCCTAGGGTTCTTCTGTCTGTCCTTTTTTTATTACTTAAAAAATTTTTCTTTTCTTAATAATTATTATATATTTTTTATTTTAATAACTTTATTTTATTCTATTTTATTTTAACTTCTTTCTTTCTTTCTTTCTTTTTCTCCCTTTTATTCTGAGCCATGTGGAGGACAGGCTCTTAGGGCTGCAGCCAGGCATAAGGGCTGTGCCACTGCGGTGGGAGAGCCAAGTTCAGGACACTGGTCCACAGTAGACCTCCCAGCTCCATGTAATATCAAATGGTAAAAATCTCCCAGGGATCTACATCTCAACACCAAGACCCAGATCCACTCAACAACCAGCAAATTACAGTGCAGGACACCCTATACCAAACAACTAGCAAGACAGGAACAAAGCCCCATCCATTAGCAGAGAGGCTAAAATCATAATAATGCCACAGACACCCCAAAACACACCACCAGACATGGACGTGCCCACCAGAAACCAGATCTAGTCAAATCCACCAGAACACAGGCACTAATCCCCTCCACCAGGAAGCCTACACAACCCACTAAACCAACCTTAGCCACTGGGAACAGACACCAAAAAAAAAAAGGAAACTACAAACCTGCAGCCTGTGAAAAGGAGACCCCAAATACAGTAAGTTAAGCAAAATGAGAAGACAAACACACAGCAGATGAAGGAGCAAGACAAAAACCCACCAGACCTAACAAGTGAAGAGGAAATAGGCAGTCTACCTGAAAAAGAATTCAGAATAATGATAGTAAAGATGATCCAAAATCTTGGAAATAGAATGGAGAAAATACAAGAAACATTTAACAAGGACCTAGAAGAAGTAAAGAGCAAACAAACAGTGATGAACAACACAATAAATGAAATTAAAAATTTTCTAGAAGGGATGAACAGCAGAATAACTGAGGCAGAAGAACGGATAAGTGACCTGGAAGATAAAATAGTGGAAATAACTACTGCAGAGCAGAATAAAGAAAAAAGAATGAAAAGAAATGAGGACAGTCTCAGAGACCTCTGGGACATTAAAAACACCAACACTTGAATTATAGGGGTCCCAGAAGAAGAAGAGAAAAAGAAAGGGCCTGAGAAAATATTTGAAGAGATTATAGTTGAAAACTTCCTTAATACAGGAAAGGAAATAGTTAATCAAGTCCAGGAAGCACACAGAGTCCCATACAGGATAAATCCAAGGAGAAACATGCCAAGACACATACTAACCAAACAATCAAAAATTAAAAACAAAGAACAAATACTAAAAGCAGCAAAAGAAAAATAACGCATAACGGAATCCCCATAAGGTTAACAGCTAATCTTTCAGCAGAAACTCTGCAAGCCAGAAGAGAGTGGCAGGGCATATTTAAAGTGATGAAAGAGAAAAACCTACAACCATGATTACTCTACCCAGCAAGGATCTACTTCAGATTTGATGGAGAAATTAAAAGCTTTACAGACAAGCAAAAGCTAAGAGAACTGAGCACCACCAAACCAGCTTTACAACAAATGCTAAAGGAATTTCTCTAGGCAGGAGACACAAGAGAAGGAAAAGACCTACAATAATAAACCCAACAGTTAAGAAAATGGTAATAGGAACATGCATATTGATAATTAAATTAAATGTCAATGGATTAAATGCTCCAACCAAAAGACAGAGACTAGCTGAATGGATACAAAAACAAGTCCTGGATATATGTTGTATACAAGAGACCCATTTCAGACCTAGGGACACATACAGACAGATTGAAAGTGAGGGGTTGGAAAAAGATATTCCATGCAAATGGAAATCAAAAGAAAGCTGGAGTAGCAATTCTCATATCAGACAAAATAGACTTTAAAACAAAGAGTATTACAAGGGACAAAGAAGGACACTACATAATGATCAAGCTATCAATCCAAGAAGAAGATATAACAATTGAATATATTTATGCACCCAACATTGGAGCACCTCAATACATAAGGCAAATACTAACAGCAATAAAAGGGGAAATCAACACTAACACAATCATAGTAGGGGACTTTAATACCCCACTTTCACCAAAGGACAGATCATCCAAAATGAAAATAAATAAGCAAACACAAGTTTTAAAAGATACATTTAATAAGATGGACTTAATTGGTACTTATAGGACATTCCATCCAAAAACAACACATTCTACTCAAGTGCTCATGGAACATTCTCCAGGATAGATCATATCTTGGGTCACAAATCAAGCCTTGGCAAATTTAAGAAAATTGAAATCATATCAGGTGTTTTTTCTGACCACAACGCTATGAGACTAGATATCAATTACAGGAAAAGATCTGTAAGAAATACAAACACATGGAGGCTAAAAAACACACTATTTAATAACCCAGAGATCACTGAAGAAATCAAAGAGGAAATAAAAAAATACCTAGAAACAAATGAGAATGAAAACACAACGACACAAAACCTATGGGATGCAGCAAAAACAGTTCTAAGAGGGAAGTTTATAGCAATATAATCCTACCTTAAGAAACAAAAAACATCTCAAATAAACAAACTAACCTTACACCTAAAGCAATGAGAGAAAGAAGAACAAAAAACCCTCAAAAGTAGCAGAAGGAAAGAAATCATAAAGCTGAGATCAGAAAAAAAAAGAAAAAGAAATGAAGTAAACGATAGCAAAGATCAATAAAACTAAAAGCTGGTTCTTTGAGAAGATAAACAAAATTGATAAACCATTAGGCAGACTTATCAAGAGGAAAAGGGAGAAGACTCAAATCAATAGAATTAGAAATGAGAAAGGAGAAGTAACAACTGACACTGCAGAAACACAAAGGATCATGAGAGATTACTACAAGCAACTATATGCCAATAAAATGGACAACCGGGAAGAAATGGACAAATTATTAGAAATGCACAACCTTCTGAGACTGAACGAGGAAGAAATAGAAATTACAAACAGACCAATCACAAGCACTGAAATTGAAACTGTGATTAAAAATCTTCCAACAAACAAAAACCAAGGACCAGATGGATTCACAGATGAATTATATCAAATATTTAGAGAGGAGCTCACACCTAACCTTCTCAAACTCTTCCAAAATATAGCAGAGGGAGGAACATTCCCAAACACATTCTGCAAGGCCACCATCATTCTGATACCAAAACCAGACAAAGATGTGACAAAGAAAGAAAACTACAGGCCAATATCACTGATGAACATAGATGTAAAAATCCTCAACAAAATACTAGCAAACATAATCCTGCAGCACATTAAAAGGATCATACAAAATGAAAAACTGGGGTTTACCCCAGGAATGCAAGGATTCTTCAGTATATGCAAATCAATCAATGTGATACACCATATTAACAAAGTGAAGGAGAAAAACCATATGATCATCTCAATAGATTCAGAGAAAGCTTTCGACAAAATTCAACACCCATTTATGATAAAAACCCTCCAGAAAGTAGGCATAGAGGGAAATTTCCTCAACATAATAAAAGCCATATATGACAAACCCACAGCCAACATCATCCTCAATAGTGAAAAAGTGAAACCATTTCCATTAAGATCAGGAACAAGACAAGGTTGCCCACTCTCACCACTCTTATTCAACATAGTTTTGGAAGTTTTAGCCACAGCAATCAGAGAAGAAAAAGAAATAAAAGGAATCCAAATTGGAAAAGAAGAAGTAAGATGTCACTATTTGAAGATGACATGATACTATACTTAGAGAATCCTAAAGATGCTACCAGAAAACTACTAGAGCTAATCAATGAATTTGGTAAAGTAGCAGGATACAAAATTAATGCACAGAAATCTCTTGCATTCCTATACACTAATAATGAGAAATCTGAAAGTGAAATCAAGAAAACACTCTCATTTACCACTGCAACCAAAAGAATAAAATATCTAGGAATAAACCTACCTAAGGAGACAAAAGACCTGTATGCAGAAAATTATAATACACTGATGAAGAAATTAAAGGTATACAAATATATGGAGTGATATACCATGTTCTTGGATTGGAAAAATCAACATTGTGAAAATGACTCTACTACCCAAAACAATGTACAGATTCAATGCAATCCCTATCAAACTACCAATGGCATTTTTTCACAGAACTAGAACAAAAAATTTCACAATTTGTATAGAAACACAAAAGACCCTGAATAGCCAAAGCAATCTTAAGAAAGAAAAACAGAGCTAGAGGAATCAGGCTCCCTGACTTCAGACTATATTACAAAGCTACAGTAATCAAGACAGTATGGTGCTGGCACAAAAACAGAAATATAGATCAATGGAACAGGATAGAAAGCCCAGAGATAAACTGACGCACATATGGTCACCTTATCTTTGATAAAGGAGGCAAGAATATATATTGGAGAAAAAGCAGCCTCTTCAATAAGTGGTGCTTGGAAGACTGGACAGCTACCTGTAAAAGAATGAAAGTAGAACACTCCCTAACACCATACACAAAAATAAACTCAAAATTGATTAAAGACCTAAATGTAAGGCCAGACACCATCAAACTCTTAGAAGAAAACATAGGCAGAACACTCTATGACATAAATCACCCCAAGATCCTTTTTGACCCACCTCCTAGAGAAATGGAAATATAAGCAAAAATAAACAAATGGGACCTAATGAAACTTGAAAGCTTTTGTGCAGCAAAGGAAACCATAAACCAGACGAAAAGACAGCCCTCAGAATCGGACAAAATATTTACAAATGAAGCAACTGACAAAGGATTAATCTCTAAAACATACAAGCAACTCATGCAGCTCAATATCAAAAAAGCAACTGAATCCAAAAATGGGCAGAAGTCCTAAACAGACATTTATCCAAAGAAGATATACAGATTGTCAACAAACACATGAGAGAATGCTCAACATCATTAATCATTAGAGAAATGCAAATCAAAGCTACAATGAGATATCATCTCACACCGGTCAGAATGGTAATTATCAAAAAATCTACAAACAATAAATGCTGGAGAGGGTGTGGAGAAAAGGGAACCCTCTTGCACTGTTGGTGGGAATGTAAATTGATACAGCCACTAGAGAGAACAGTATGGAGGCTCCATAAAAAACTAAAAATAGAACTACCATACGATCCAGCAATCCCACTACTGGGCATATACCCTGAGAAAACCATAATTCAAAAAGAGTCATGTACCACAATGTTCATTGTAGCTCTGTTTACAATAGCCAGGAATGAAGCAACCTAAGTGTCCATCAACAGATGAATGGATAAAGAAGATGTGGCACATATATACAATGGAATAGTACTCAGCCATAAAAAGGAACAAAACTGAGTTACTTGTAGTGAGGTGGATGGACCTAGAGACTGTCACACAGAGTAAAGTAAGTCAGAAAGAGAAAAAAAAATACCGTATGCTGACACATATATATGGAATCTAAAAAAAAAAAAGAAAAAGAAAATGGTCAGAAGAACATAAGGTCAAGATGGGAATAAAGACACAGACCTACTAGAGAATGGACTTGAGGATACAGGGAGGGGGAAGGGTAAACTGGGACAAAGTGAGAGAGTGGCATGGACATATATACATTACCAAATTCAAAATTGATAGGTAGTGGGAAGCAGCTGCATAGCACAGGGAGATCAGCTCGGTGTTTTGTGACAACCTAGAGGGATGGGATAGGGAAGGTGGGAGGTTGGGAGATGCAAGAGGGAAGAAATATGGGGATATATGTATATGTATAACTGACTCACTTTGTTATAAAGCAGAAACTAACACACCATTGTAAAGCAATTATACTCCAATAAATATGTTAAAAAAAAGATTGGAAAGACTCAGTATGAAAAAAGAATGTAAAATACTCATTAATAATTTTATATTGATTGTATGTTAAATGCTTATTTAGACATTGGGTTAAATAGACTTCATTATCCAAAATAATTTTACCTGTTTTCTTCTTACTTTTTATAGTGTGACTATAAAATTTAAATTCAGAGTTATATATGTAGCTCTCATTATGTTTTTTTCTTGCGGTATGAGGGCCTCTCACTGTTTTGGCCTCTTCCGTTGCGGAGCACAGCCTCCGGACACGCAGGCTCAGCAGCCATGGCTCACAGGTCCAGCTGCTCCGCAGCATGTGGGATCCTCCCAGACCAGGGCACGAACCCGTCTCCCCTTTATCAGCAGGCGGACTCTCAACCACTGCACCACCAGAGAATCCCTCTCATTATGTTTTGACTTGACAATACTACTCTAAAACCTTGCCTCAAAGTAGATAAATATTTATTCTCCTGAAGTCATCTAATTTCATGTTTGTGTCCTTTCATGAAGTGTTTATCAACATTATGGCTTTCCAGTTAATTTCAGTCAGTTTCTCTTGAAGGCCAGGTAAACATTGTAGCTGGAAAATGTCTAATGCATTTTCTTGCCTAATCACATGAGATGTTGTATCTGTATTTCTCTTAAACCACAAATGATGAACAATCCACAAACACTTCATCTGGTTTATATAGTCATCAGCTGAATGTTCTTCATGTAGGTGTAAGAGTAACTGACAAAGGAAATTCCATAGAAAATTTCCAGTTGCTTTTTAAGATGCCATCAATTGTAAATTTGTTATCAGATACCAAAATGTACCATTTGAATTACACAGGAAATGACCATTGATAGGTACAGAAACTATAAATTCAGAGAACAAAATATTGTATGCTGAACAAGAACACAAATATTCATTCCTAGTAACATGAAAGAAATGTGACACAGAGACATGAAATGAGCAAATGTTGTTGGAAAAGTGGAGCTGATAGACTTGTTTGATGCAGGGTTGCCACAAAACTGTAATTTGTAAAAAACACAGTATCTGAGAAGTACAATAGTGCAAACTGCCGTAAAACGAGGTTTCCTTGTATATATAATATGATATATAAATAATCTCCTATATAATAAGTAAATGTATATTATACAAAAGGAGATTTATTTTGAAGAATTGGCTCACACATTGAAGGAGGCTGAGGTGCCTTCCATAATAGAAAGCACAAAGGGCGTGTAACAGGGCTACCTAAGAGAGCCTGGAGGGCCATGATCAGGGAAGACGTCTCTGAGAAAGTGACATTTCAGCCGAGGCTTCAAGAGTCAGTGAGGCCTGGACAGGACATGGAGAATGGAAAGTGATAGGCCTATGGGAGGTAACTAAGGATGGACAGACTCTGGTAACTTTGAAGAGCTGTAGGAAGGCCAGTTGGCTGCAGCACAGTGAGAAGAAGATGAGGCTAACAAGACAAAGTAGCTGGGGACCACTCACACAGGGTCTGATATTGCATTACTATCCTTTCTGGGGAGACAAGTAATAAAATGCAGACCCATGCTCAACAACACTAACCACAGCAGTAGCAATGGAAATAGCACTGCTGAGGGTTTACTCTGTGTTGTGCCCTGTTCTTGGAGTTTTAAACTTAATATTGTACTTAATCTTCACAACAACCTATTAGGTGGTTATTTATTATGTTCCATTATATCGATAGGATATGGGTATTAGCTTACAGAGGGTGGGCAATTTTAAGTTGACATGGCTAATAAGTGACAAAGCCAGGATTATAAAGCATGTTTTTCTAATTCTAGATTCTGTATTTTTACCAGAGTTCTACCCTGAATATTGTCTTATACAATATTTAAGTGAATTCCCTTCCATATGAATTAGCTATAATTGTTGTTTCAAAGTCTTTTTTCAAGGCAAGCATTGTTTTCATTTTCTCCTTAGGCAAGGCTTATCAAAAGATACCTCCCTCCCTTCCTCACATGATTCTGTCTAGCAAACCCAAATGAGAATTCCCTCGCCTCTTGATTGGTAGAGATTTTTTGCATGGCATTTGGGACAGATGAGTAGGGAGATTTAGGATCTATAGACCACACATTCCTTGTGCTGGTTCCATTAAAACACCTAATAGTCTAGGTGAGAACAATTTATTCTTCCTGAGCTTGTTGAAGTTGAAAAACAACATTTTGATAAATTTCCTCAATACGTTGAAGACTCTAATGGAACCCACTCCAGAATCTAGTAATATGGTCCAAAAGATAGTTTTAAAGTCCAAAACTTTTTGTTTTTGTGATCTCAGCAGGTTAATTAACCTCCCTGAATCTCTGCTTCTCATCTGTGAAATACGGATAATACAGATAATAAATAAGGGTAATAATAGTACCTACCTCACCTGAGTGTTGTGAGGATTAAAGGAGATAATATATATTCCAAGCTCAGTAATTGGTAGTCAGCTATTATCAATCCATCTTTTGGAGACATTGAATACCTTATGGATTCAAATCTTAGGGCAGTCACAAAAATAGTCAACCTGAAGTATAATGCTTTGAATTATATAGCCAAATGAGACATAAAATGCCAAATAGTAAAACTGAATAACACACCTAAAATAACAAAACACTTGAAAGAAAAAACAAATTAAAAAATCCCAAGGTCATTTCTCTAAAAATGTTTTATTTTTCTTTATAAGCTCAGCATTTAGTTCAATGCTAGGAAACACAAATCCCTCAATAAATGTTTGTGTAATGAATGGGCAAATAATAAAGGAAGGAAGGAAGGAGGGAAGGAAGGAAAGAAGGAAGGGAGGAAGGAATAGATGGATGAATACAGCTTCATTTGTTGAGCTGTGCAAACGTAAATTCAGTGACTGTCAGATGCACGTGTGACTCCAAACTGAGTCTAGCAAAGAGAGAGCAATGTGAACCTACTTACTTGGAAGATAGCCAGAAAGTAAGGTTGAAAAATAGAAACGCCATCAGGGTCAGCAAGAAAAAATGATGAAGACTTCCTAGTCCTATCCTTCCTGGCTGTAGAGATATACTTTAAGAAAATCATTGTTTAATTTTAGTTTTATGGACATAGTTGTAACCTAAACGATCTTGCAGAAGGGACAGCTCTGCACTCACGGGCACCGATGCCTACAATGCAGACCCTCAGATTCAGTTTCAAAGTTTATGCTCAGAAATAAACATTTCTAAGACATAGGGTATTTGTCTGTCCTTCAATTCATATATGCCACTCAGTCATAGTTAGTTTTCCAGGAATTTCCAGTATAAATTCTTGCTGTCCAAGCTAAGAGTTTTAAATATTGCATTGTTTCCCCCAGAAAATATCATGTATCTAATTTTTGAGACAAAACAACTCAGAGGCAAATGCTTGGTTATTTAGGGAATCAAATCAAAATGTATTGCAGATGAGTTAATTAATGCAAACAGAGATTGACAAAGGTGGCAGAGTGTGTATGTTATATGTTGTCAGCAGAATTTTAATGTTCAAGAAAAGTCACACACGTAAGTCGAGAGTGCTATTTACAGAATTTTCTTCTCATGAATATATATATATATATATATATATATATATATATATATATATATATATATATATATATATATAAAGCATTGTGTACTCGAGATCTGATATGTCTGTATAAATGGAGGGAATCCAGCAATTGGCCATTAAGGGCAGAATTTAGTTTATTACACCTGCAGAGGGCTAGAGATATGGTTAGACTGTTTAGGAGAGTTGTCTTTCCATGGCTCAATAATTTTCCATTCTGTCTTTGTCAAGAAAGTTATGGAAAGCTATCAATAAAAAGTTGGCTTACTGCAACACAGTAAGATTGAACTGTAGAGATTAAACCTGGCTGCATTTATTAACAGTGAACACAAGCTGGATGTGGTCCCTCTTCACATAATCCTTCATTGACTTAGGTACAGTAGTCAGCATTTATCAACATGTATGTTAACAATGAATGTTTTTGTTTATATTAGTGAAGAATGTAAAGACCGGGGAAAACAGGTAAAAAACAGTGTACTAAACACAAAAGGAAAAGAAGAATTAATGTGATTAATAACTCATTTCAAAGAATACTTTTGACAATACACACAATTTACCAGTGTACCTGTGGGCATTTATCTTTATAATTCTACAATGTTCATCACCTTGACACTTCTGTCCTACGTAAGAAGCATGAGCACTGAAGTAGCTATTATGGGGAAGAGAATACTACTATTAAACAATAACAACAATAAAAGACCAGTCTGTCCCACATCAATTTCTCCTTCATTCTACATTTGCTGGAACTCATGGATATTTTCTCCTCTTGCTCCATATATACATACTTGATGTTAAGTAGATTATATGTTTTTCCTGGGCAAACAGTGTGTCTTCTATTCCTTTTGCACAAAATTATTTCTTCTCTATTCTTTCAACACTTCCTACTTCATTTATTTTATAAAAATCAACATGAAATATCTGTGGATGAATGCATAAATAAATGAGTAAATGAATGAATGCACAAACATATTTTTAAACTGCTAGACTATAACCTCCTTGAAGGTAGGAAGCTCATCTCAACTTTGCCTATTATGTCATGACAAGAGTGGCCAAAACCCAAAAAAACAAAAAATTCCCTGAAACAAAAAAACAATCTCAGCAAATATACAGGGATTACCTCCTCCCAAGCCCCAAACTACTGATCCTAGACTAGAGGACAGAGTCCTTCTCAGTCTCCAGCCACTTAAGACACTTCTCAATGAATTACAAATGGCCCCTGTATCTGAGCCATCTCTGGCACTTAGTAGGTGCCCAGTGAGTGTTTGCCAAATTGTGGATGTCATTTAAGATTTTCTATTAAAACAGACATAAATGAAGAGACAAAGTGAGGGGAATGCAGGGATGTCATATTGGGGTTTTAACAAGAAAAATAAAAATTTTTATTAAAGACAGTTTTATTGCTTTAAGTGGAAACACTGTAAGGGTCTTTATTTCTTGTGTTATTTCCTCGTTTCCAAAGGTATGAATAGTGATGTGCATTTTTTTTTTTTTCTTTTGCGGTATGCGGGCCTCTCACTGTTGTGGCCTCTCCCGTTGCGGAGCACAGGCTCCGGACGCGCAGACTCAGCGGTCATGGCTCACGGGCCCAGCCGCTTGGCGGCATGTGGGATCTTCCCAGACCGGGGCACGAACCCCTATCCCCTGCATCGGCAAGCGGACTCTCAACCACTGCGCCACCAGGGAAGCCCCATTGATGTGCATTTTTTAAACAGGTATCCAGGCTAACAATCACTGAACGCTCTGACCGTAGATAACGCTTTTATCTACCCAGATTGTTTGCCACGACTCCACACGCTGCCATCAGAGACCCACAGGCCTGGAGCATCAGGCAGGACCAGGAAGGGGAAGCCATTTCCAGATATTGTACTTCTCAGGGATTTAAAGGCAAAACAGACCTTCTCGGTGAAAATAAGTACCTGCAACTAAATCTCGCGTAAGCATAGAGCAATATTCTCTGGGCTCTGCATTAGAAATACCTCTTTGTTCCATATTTGTGGCTAGTGCCACCCAAATGGTAAACTCCGTTAAACCTAACATTCTGATTGTGGGCAGTGCCAAAGATTTAACTGGGGATGCTGTTATGTTTCCATCCTACGTCCTTGATTTTTCAAACAATTAGTGTGTCTCTTACAATCAGAGTCTCTGACAATTAAGGCTATTCAGAACCATGAAAATTGGGGGTTCTAGCTTCAGAAAAGGAAGACAAAACCTTCTTCCAGTGGGCACTAGTCTTTATTTTTAACTTCATAGCTCATAAACATTGATATTAATTAGCATTCTTTTACTGCACCTTGCATTGAATTGTAATTATTTGAGTCTCTGTTTCTACTGGTAGATCCTCTATAATAAGAAAGTATCTTATGCATTTTTCCATTCCCAGCATTCAGGATTATTCCTGGAACTCCTGGGAGACCTTTGAATCTTCCTTGAAATTGAATCTGTGCATATCTTTGAATTCTCCAGGCTCTAGTTTTCTGTGGATTAGGAGCTCAGTGTTCACATGTGAGATGGAGTTACCCATAAGCAGAGGAGTTCCCAGTACAACAGGTTATAATTACAGGCAGGTATGGGTAGGAAATAAAAATGTTTTGTTTTGTTTTGATTTGCTTTTCAGATACCCTTACAAGATAAAGAAATTAGATGGATTCATTTGAATATTTCTCTCAGTTGCTTTTTAGAGAGTCAGAGAGTTCATATGCCTTTCAGATTCTGCATACAAGAGGATGGTGCTTTCCACCTGCTTGGGAGAAATACAAGCTTCTTTCACTGCTGCTGACTTAGAATCATACGCATACAGACTAGAAAGAAATCTAGCCCCCACTGTCTAAAGGTTTAGTGACTCCAGAGGAAGATAGACATTTAAAGTAGCAACGGGGTGTGTTTACCATTGTTGAACACCTCATGCCATTGAAGAAATCTCTGCTCAGGCTCTGTTTCTTTTCAGGCATTTCCTACATTTTTGTTGTTGAGTTTTGATAGATCTTAGAAAAGTTTTATCTTTTTCTGGTTGCCTGATACCTGAGGCTGGGACAGAGCCTGCCATTCCTCTCAATCTAGATCCTTATCCCCCCACTGCATCTGTTATTTGTGCTGGGTCACAATTGACTTCAAAGGTGACTTTGGATTAAAAATAAATACAGCTTAGTGGGAAAGGATGAGATAATTGGATGCCTTATGTTGTAAAAAGAAAGTTCCTCAAATTTTTCCTAAGAATAAAATTCTCTGTGCATTTTTACACAGAATCTGACTTTGAGTCATTCTGTAATATCAATAAAGTATCCTTTTCTGTCATCTCTAAGGAAATAAATTTTCCCAAATCAGAACGAGAGCATTCCTTTAATTTTAAATGCTATATCTGCTCTTGTCTTACTTTTAACTACCACTGAACATATAGAGTAATGTTAAAAATAGAGACAATCCTTGTATGCCTACGAAAAAGTCAATGACTTTTAATAGACATTGAGTCCAGTTATTAATTTGGGGAAAATATGGGAACAAAAGAAACAATCACCTCTTTTTTGTGTTCTGGAAGGTGTGAAATGGATCATTATCCTGATTATACACTCTCATGTTGCCAGTCTCATGCAGATGCTATTGGTGTAAAAGTGCAGTGCAGATTTTTTATCCAGCTAGTTCTTCTAGTATTTAACAGATAATCTCAACCACAAAGAGAATATGTTTATTTTTGTCTGTAGCTGTATCCTACAGATTGTCTACACTATTTGGGGATAATTACAAGATCTCCATTTCAACTGGATGTGCTTGCTTACAGCTGAGATTATGGGCTTCTTTGCAAATATACATATGCTGGGATAGCTCCAATCTAGTCTCTAACAGCGTATGTAATTAGGTGAACTGGTGATGTGTCCAGCAAAATATATCACTTTATTTGACCAGATGTCAACAAATTTCACCTTCTCCCTTTCTATTCTGACAGTTACGACAGCTGATCTCTACATACGTTGTTCAAGACCAGAGTTTGCTGATTTCTTATGCACTAATTAAGGCTCTATATTACCCAGAATGAGATTGCCACATTCCTATGCGTAAGGAGATTATACTGTTTGGCAAAGGATCACATTTACTTTGCAAACAATACCTTGATCTCAACAGAGCATGGTCTCCTTTCTCGGGTGATCCCGGATTTCTAAAAAGCGTTCGAATGCACCACTGCCTCATGGCATTAGATTTGTGAACATAGTTTATACTCTGAGGCAGATGCTGGGAAATACAGTTCCTTCTCACTCCCCACGTTTCAGCTAACACTTTACAAAATAGAAGTGAAAAGTTACACATGTGGAAGGTATGATGAGTGACAGTTATAACCTGGCCAATCTGCCTTGGCAAAGAGTGCCTGGGAGAACACAATCTGCTCTTTGGGTAGGGAGGTGGTACCAAGTTACTCCTGTCTGAGGCAGCTCAGTGCTATGGCCTCTACCTGCGTGTATGTGATACAGATGTGCTAGCAAAGTCATCCCGAACAACTTGTACCTTTTTTCTGCCTCTAGACAAGGAGCATAGACACTAGACAAGAATGAAGGAGAGAAGGTACCTCCTCAGAAAACACCATCTAGAGAAACATTAGATATGTAGCAGTAGCAATATGCTCTCTCAGGTTTGAAGATCTCTGTAAAAAGACATAAGAGATTCTTATCCCCATTTCCCCTGGCCCTTTCTTCATGGTTCTTTTCAGCCCCGTTAGCTCATGGATGACTTGTTTTTCGGCTGAATCAAACCTCATCATATGTGTTATGACAAACTAGTAACATTTGAAAAGATGGATAACCTCTAGTGTTGACAAGAGACAGACTTTACATTGTTGCTGGAATTCAAAATGGTATGACCCAGAGGGTTGGGGGCAATGTGACATTACTTTTCAAAATGTGAAGTATGCATACTTTGGGTATGGTTCTAGGAATGCCCTCAAGCAGGAGGGTGCTGGGGGTAGCCAGAAGCTTTCTAGAGCTGATTATGTGCATTTTGACTTGTGTCTAGGTATCTAGAAAACTGATAAGCTACTACGAATGTGTAAAGGTACATAGAATAGGAGCTAACTTTTACTGAGCAATTTTTGTGTACCAGGTATGTGTGTTAATTTACTTAATCCTTATGACAACAATAGGTGCTGTTATTATCAACCTCAATTTGCAGATTATGAAATTTAAAGGATAAAAAACTTGTTTAAAGTCACACAGGTAGTAGGTGGCAGGCCAGGGTTTGAACTCAAATAATCTGTCTCCCAGAGAAGTAGCAAACTTAACCACTTACCTCTCCTGACCAAGCTGCTTATTTCAGCATGCTTGTAATAAGGATAAAAAAATGAAACCGTCTAAATAGCACCACTTCCAAGCTATTACTTGGAATTTCAAGCATGCATTAAAATGAACTTATAGAGCTGAATGAGCTCATTGAAAAGACACACATTATATGTTTTGTTAATTGAAAAAACAAGTTTTAAACTATATATACTATGCTCTCACTTCTGTACACTACTAAAACAAACACATTAAAAACAAAAATAATAGGGAACAATATTTAATATCTTATGATAACCTATAATGGAAAAGAATCTGAAAAAGAATATATATATATTATATATGTTATATATATATATAATATATATATATGAATCACTTTGCTGTACACCTGAAACTAACACAACATTGTAAAGCAACTATACTTCAATTAAAAAATTTTTTTTAAGTTTTAAAAGCTAAAATATAACCTGAAAACTCTCCTACCAAAAAAAAAAAAACCAAAAACCCAAAAATAAAAGTCCTATATCTGTGTTTGAATAAGAATAGGAATAAACCCAGAATGATACATACAAAATTGTTATTAGTGGTTATTTCTGAGGTTAATTGGAGGTAGGAAGGAAGGGAATATTGCTTTTACTTTACAGGTCTCTGTATTGTTTTATATTTTTTTCCATGAGCATTACCTTATATCTTGAAATTTAAAAAGGAAAGATAAAAATATAAGCAGAGGGAATCAATACATAGTGATATCCAAATATTGAACTTCCTAATGCTGCATTTGAACAAGTACAGAGTGAGATTTCTGCATCTGAACACCCTTTTGGAGTCCATCCTAAAGAACTTCCGTCTGTGTTGATGACTGCCCACAAGTCTTCCACAAGACTCTCAACCTCACAATGTTGAATAAAGATGCAGCCCGCCCCCTCTCTCCATCCTCATGACCAAGCTCAGTTTCTCTAAGTAATTTTAAAGTGTGATAAGAGCAGTGATTACTCACAACAGCAGTGACCAGAAGCAGGTAGAAACAAAGTTTCTAAAGATGAGCTCATGTAACTAGTGGCTAGGCTGTACTGGTGATATTTGACTTCAGTCAAACGGTGCTTGATTCAGAATGAGTGGTCTCAGCAGCTACAGCCCTAGAACTTAAGAGGTTCCATGGGTATCTAGAGGTAATTCTAGTTTGTTCTTTCTCAGACACTCAACATTTCAGCTAAGTCGCCAACCTAGTTTTGTTCAGAAAAGGATATTAGAAATATTCTCAAGCTGTGGTGTGCTGGGGCCAGCTGGGACTCACTTGCTAACACTGGTGTGTGTATCACTTCCCAACTCTGAGTTTGCTAACCCATGTCACTGAAATGGGATATGATAGGAATATTTACACAAGGGATATCAGCAAATGCTGCAAATCAAGTCTTCCCCAGCCAATTAAACATTTATCTGTACACCACTGCCCCAAAGGCTTTCTAAATTATTAACCCAGAAACTTTGAAAGTTGTTCAAAGGCTTCAAAACCACACTATCTGCCTTGAGAAACTCAGAAGGCTGACTTCTCCTCTCTCCTCTTAAGAAGGAGCAGTCACATAGGAAGAGATGAAACACTTAGGTATTGCTTGTCCAAGAAGACATCAGTCATTCTCCAGAAGTTTCAGAAGCAGAACCAGAAGAATTGTTAACCTAATTCTTACTTTATAAATTTCCTCACTATGTCCTACAAAGCCTCCATCCCTAAAATGAAAGGAGGAAGCGAACTATTTCTCACCATGATCTGGGTGGTGAATGAACTTGGAGGAAAAGAAACGGCCCAGAGAACTCATCTCTGTGTACCTGAGCCCTGTCCCCTAAAGGTCCACATCCACCCAGGACAAAAGTCCCACTCAGAATGTTTCCTCCCCATCTTTTTATTCCTCTTAGTTTAATAGTAGGTATTGTGGCCTAACTGAACTTTCTTGTGATGAAATCTGTTTATTTTTAGAACAAATCGTGAGGCAGCAATAGAACACTGCATTGTTTTCTTTACTGTGAGCATTTAAAAAGAAGTAAACAACTTAAAACCAGCAGTTTCAGACACTGCACAAGCAGTACTTCTCCTTTTCACCCAGCCTGTCTGGGAGCCCAGCCTAAAGGGGTGGTGGCTTCAACACACCTCTCCACCTGACACACGGCTCTCACTGCCAACAGCATTCCACATCTCATTCAGTCAGTCTGAAAAGCCAACATGCCTACCCCCAGATCATTGAGGGAGATAAAGCCAGAGTAATATAGTTTTTGACTAGAAAGGACTTCAAATGATCTTGCCAGCCACCTCATTTTTCTAGCTGAATAAACTAGCACAGAAATGTTAGGTGATGTGCCCAAGATCACACAGGGAGTAGCAGAGCCACAGTCAGAATCCAGGGCTTTCTCACTTCAAAGCTGATGTTTGTAATCATTAGACCGTAGTCATTTGAAATCTTTATCATCCTTCAATGTCCAACTGGAGAAGCTGCACCTGTCATTCCTTGGACCTCAAATGGGTATCATTCCTGCCTACTCTGAACCATCCTAATATTCTGCATTTTCTTATCATGCTCTGTCTTGTATTAAAATCACCTGTCTTCTTATTCTGTTTTATTCCTCCTCCTGGAATATATATTTTTTGAGCTAAAATTGGGTCTTCCTTTTCTCTGTTGCTGCCTTGTACTTGGTATGTGTTTAATAAAAATGTACTGAATAGAATTGAATTGACCTGAGATTTGAGTTCATTGTTCTGCAGTAGTTATCAATTGCACACGCATGAGAAGCAACTCAGGAGCTTATTAAAATGGAGATTCCTGGAATTCTGATTCAAGAGCTCTTGAGAGGGTCCCAGGGACCTTCATTTTCAACAAGCCAACAAGTGATTCTGAAGCATAGATCTATCTGTGCTTTCTTTCCAAGTGTCTCTTGTAACAAATATAATTTTGAGATATTTGGCCAAGGTTAGAGGTGTCATTGAGTTCCCAGAACATGACAAAGGTTACAGGTCTACACAGTGTTGGATCCTATAGTCTTAATTTCACTAACAGAGATCTCTAATTTAAGCATTCTCAAATGGGCTGTGGGCTAAGGAATTTAATATTCTGTCAAGTGCCATTCTCACCAAACTCCCCTGCTCCTCAAGCTGAGATAAAATTCTCTAGCAGTGTAGAAGGAGGGACAAATAAAGTCTTTCTGTCCATGAAGTCAATGTGGAACTCATACCTTCCAAGAGTACACAGACATTTTAGAAAGAATAAAGAGCTTAAACAGAGGCTCATTACAACACCAACACTCTGCAACATGATACGCTCAGTGAGTTAATGTTTGTAAAGTGCTTTGATCTCATAAAGCAGTGAGATAATCCCGGGCCTTGTTTACTGAGTGCTTCTCTTCCCAAGGGCTCAAAGTGACTTATAGGGAACAAGCCCAATTCTTTGCTTGCCAGTTCAGAGGGGGCACTCAGAATAATTGGGGGGGTGGGTGCCTTGGAGCGAATCTGAAGGAGGGCACTGTGGGTATTGTGATGGTCCATGTTCGGGAAGATCACAGACCCCTGCCAAGTTCCAGGAGGTAAAGCTGATCTTCTGTGCTCACGTATCACCTGTGTAGGTTGCCATCAGAGCATTTATCATGCTGTAGTGTACAGTCAACATCTGTTTATGAGTCTGCCTCCTCATTAGAGTATGAGTTACTTGGACAGGGAAATTGTGTCTTTCAGCTTTGCATGACCTGGCCGCTGCCAACCCTCCAAGTTTAACTCACACAGCTTTCCCTCTCCCTCACCACCTCCAGCCAAACTGGTCTTTCTCTTTCTCAGACACACCAAGCTTCTTTCATCTGTTGGGCCTTTTGCACCAAAGTTATTTACTACCATGGCTGCCTTCTCAACATCCAAATTTCAACTCAGCTGTCACCTCCTCAGGTGAAACTGACCATCCTTAGCTAAATGTGTTACTTCCTAATCAGTCTCAGTCATATTACTCTGTTTTATAACTTTGATTTTCTTCATAACACCTATATTTTCTGACATCATCTATTTTTTTATTTCATATTATTTATTTTTTGTCATTCTGGTGTCATTTGGGGGGAAGCGGTGGCTATCTTCATTTCTTCGCTTTCTTATTTGTTTTTATTTTATTTCTTCTACAATAGTCTGTAAACTTCTAGAAAATGGGGATTATGTATGTCATTCATCACTGCAACTCCAGTACCTAGAAGATTTTAAGTGGTCCATTAAAAAAGTTGATATAAATATTGGTTGTTTCAGTATTTTATACAACACTTAATAAATACTTTAAAAATAAACGAATACATGAACAAATGTTAGACTAAATGTTATGCTTCAGCATAAATTCTTTACTTCACTAAATTGAATCCTTTTGTTCACAAAGTAGGTTTGGATTTAATATACCTCTGGTATAAAGTGATAATCTTTGATTTTCAGCTATCTTTCATCCTATGATACATCCAGTCCTCAAACTTGTTGATTTTTCTATTGCATTGTTTCATACACCTTTTTTTTTTCCTTTCCCACTTCCATTGCTCCTCCCTAGACCATAATAGTAAAATTTCACATCTACGTATTTCAATACTGTCTTTAACAACAGCCTCCAGACAGCCCACCCTGATGGGTGCTGCACCTTATTGGCAGATTTTTCTGTGTCTCATCCTGTCACTATCCCCCTCCAAAAGCTTCAATTATTTATCCTCAAACACTTTGGCACCTCTGTTTGCCAGCTGTGAGGCCATGGGCAAGTTACTTAACATAACTTCCTCTTCTGTAAAAATGAGTCTGATTAATAGTATCTAACTCCTGTCTTGTCATGAAGATTAAAGGAGTGAATTAATTCATATAAAGATGGTCACAGTTGTAGGGAATCAACAAATGGTAGCTCTTCTTATTTTCTGATTAATGACAATGATTATAATAATAAAGCTGAAATGCTTTAGCTAGAGTTTTCCACTCTGCTCCAGGACTATCCTTCTATCTTAATTTTTCAACACCTTGACCCCACTATTAGCTTTTGTTTCCATCTTTACTCTCCTAAATCCCAAACATGATTCACTTTTTTTCATCCAAGAGACTATTATTTCTTCTTGTTGCAAATTTGATGAGGATGATCTTATTGATGATGCTGATTTTTCCCACTCTCCATTTTCTATCACTCCTCTGAAATTCTTTAGTTCTCTCTCCTGCCTTCTTAACATATCATACTAACTTGTGAAACCTGTCCCATCACTGTATTTCCTTAACTCTTGTTTTTAATTTGTTTTTTTATTGTAACTGGACGGCTGATACATGGGAGGCCTTTGAATCCCAAGGAACCCAGCACAATGTACAGCATCCTTTTGTTCTTGTGTAATTCCTTGTATTAGCCAACTGTTCACACTGAAAATACTGACATGAAAGGAAAAGGAAAGATAGGGCCAACCATAGTTCTTTGTCTCAGTCCCTCCTTACTCAACTGTAAGCTGAAGTTAAAGTATTGGCAGAATGTGTACATATCAAGAAGTGAAATAAAAACAGTTGAGTTAGTTTTACCCAGTGTTTCCCCTATTCTGGAAACAAAGAATTACATATGCATGTGTAAAGGAAGGAATTGTGTAATTTCAGTGATTCTGCAAACAATGAAGTGCTATTATATTTGCTTTTAAAAATCGACATTGCACAATATAAAAAATATAAAAAAAGAAATGACAAAGCTTTGTATATCAGTTCATTTAATGGCACAACTTTCCTGCTTTTTGAACAAGCAACCCCTCATTTTCACTTTGCACTGGACTCCACAATTTATGTAGCTGATGAATATTAATGTTAATGCAATTTCACTTGGGGCTTGAGAATATTTAGATTATATATGCATTTTATACTCTGATTCTTATGAAGTTAACTTACATGACTGTACAAGTGTTTAGGGTAAAGCCTTGAAACATATTTGTGTCTACATGTTCCTGGTTCCAGCAGAAAGGGGATTTGAAATATGGTTCTTGTTTAGTTTTTTTGTTGTTGTTGTTTAGAAAAAAAGAAATCTTAATTGTTGTTTTGTTTTTCTCTTCCTTGCTGTCATGTTTATGTTCAAAAGGTTATCACATTGATCCCAACCTTATTGCAGCAAAACTATCACCACTCTACCAACAAAGTCATCAAGTCAGGACTATAAGTTCCCCTCAAATTAAATGATGACTGAACCATAGCAAAGCCTGCTAGAGCTGAATGGCTCTTGGCCCAGAGTGGCCTTCACTGTACAAACATATGTAAATATATCCAAATATAGAAATCCAACCTTTCAGAAACTCTGACCCACTTTTTTCCACCTCTTTGACATCCTTCTTTTACAGCTGTTTATAGGTGGCATGTCTCTTATTTATTGGTGCCAGACCCTGCTTCTTGTGCCCATCCCAGCAGGCTGGCCCCTTTGATGCTTTGTAGTCTATGACTTCAAGACTGTGAACTTGGTGCACTCTCCCAAAGCCATGCCTTCCCCTGGCAAGGCCAAGTATTCAGGGCCATGAGCAAAACTGGAGTTGAGGTGGGTTAGATGAGGGCATGGTGCCTTGTTTTAACAACCTGTCAACAGCTTGAGGAGACTTATAGAAAACTTATTTGGCAAGGTAAAGAGATAACTTAAGCTGTCAAGTTGCCCAGATTTGAGGGAGTCTTTTTTTTAAATAAATTTATTCATTTATTTATTTTTGTCTGTGTTGGGTCTTCGTTGTTGCACACAGGCTTTCTCTAGTTGTGGCGAGTAGGGGCTACTCTTCTTTGCGGTGTGCAGGCTTCTCATTATGGTGGCTTCTCTTGTTGCAGAGCACAGGCTCTAAGCGCACGGGCTTCAGTAGTTGTGGCACACAGGCTTAGTTGCTCCATGCCATGTGGGATCTTCCTGGACCAGGGCTCAAACCCATGTCCCCTGTGTTGGCAGCTGGATTCTTAACCACGGCACCACCAGGGAAGTCCCCAATCTCTGCTTTTTTTTTTTTTTTTTTATTAAAATTAGAAAGTAATTATTGGAAAAAAAAAAAAAAAACGGACCGATAGAACCCTGGGACATATGGTGGAAGCAAAGCTATACAGAGAGAATCTTACACAGAAGATTACACATACACATTCACAAAAAAAGAGAGCAGGGGGAAAAATCAAAAATCTTGCTCTCCAAGCCCACCTCCTCAATTTGGGATAATTCGTTGTAAAAAGAGGAAAAGGGCAAGAAGTCTGAAATCTTGCTCTCTAAGTCCACCTCCTTACTTTGGAATAATTCGTTGTAAAAAGAGGAAAAGGGGGGAAAGTCTTAAATCTTGTCCTCAAAGTCCACTTCCTCAATTTGGGATGATTCACTGTCCATTCATGCACTCCACAGACGCAGGGCACATCAAATGGACCGTGGAGCTTTAATCCGCTGCCTCCGAGCCCAATCTCTGCTTTTACATAGGAAGCTTTACCCAGGGATGGCAGTTCTACCCTGAAGAGCTTTTGTTGTGTTTGGAAAGGTAATCTAGTTAATCATCTGGGCCTTCCCAGAACAAGTTCAAACAGTACCTTTCCCTGAAATGTCTTGCTAGATCTCTGAGCTTTTTCCTCTCACCTGTCTCCTGCAGCTCTTCCTCCCATTGGAGGTGTGTGATTGTCGTTAAGATTCTCAAAGTGATCACAACTGGATGAAGTCCCAAAAGAAGTCCTCTTGGAGCAGCATTCCTTGGAAAAGGTGATTTTTTTTTTCTAACGGAGAAGACACACTTTCAGTAAGGATAGTTTTATTTCATTTTTTAAATTTTCTGCTACACGTATTCTCTATTTTTTCTTTAAAGGAAATATATAATAAGTTTGAAGGAGCTAAAATTAAACAGAGACTTATATGCTATATGGGAAGGGTTTTTGTCCCCGGAAAATGAAAATACATCTCAATATTCATAATTATGCCTCTTCTTTCAAATATTTTTGATGACACATTAATTTTATTCTTTCTCTTCCCAAATGAAGGCAATATACTGGTTTATCACAGTAAGTTTCTGACCAGGGTTAAAAATTCGTCACTTTGGCCGTCTAAACTGTATATATCTTTCACTCAATTATATTAAGTTATTGGCACCTTGATCTTTGTATTTTCCATTCATTTTATGAGATACTGATAAAAATGTAAAATGATATGAGTAATTTTAACACTTTTTAAGTTGCAGAAGAGTTTATTCAAATGAGGACCTCCTTAGAAGGTCATTCAACACAGAAATGGAAGCAGAGATTCCTGATGAACATGGGAGCAGAGGACATAGAACCTTATGGAAGAGCCCCCAGAAGATAATCCTGAGGCACATCCAACTTTTATGTTTGAATACCACTACAACAAAATGTTTAAATAATGGCACAAATAAAAGTTGTCATACTAACAACAGGGCCAATAAACTCCAAACTGAATTCTTGGCTGACAGAAAGTCTGCCACATCATGACTTGAAATGTGTGCAAATTGATGCATAAATGTTCAAAGAAGTTTATTAAAATCTAGTTTAAGGGTGTAAGTTTATAATGCATGAAAGTAGAGGTTGAAAATTAAATGTGTGGAAGTTTAAGACTGCCTTTATAAAATGGAAAATTAAGCTCTTTATTGCTTAAAGTATAATTTTACTGTCTATCAGGGCACCTGACATATAGTAGATAATCAGTACATGTTTTTAAAAATGAGTTGAATAAGATTACTTTTATGCATTTTTTATAGGGCTGATATGTAATTTATTCTTGACATATTGTATTAATAAAGAATGGGTTGTATCTATTGTCACTTTACTTAAGGTGAGACTAGAAAACAAAAAAATGGAGGCTAATTTCTCCAGTCTTTTGTATGGTAGAGGATGAATGACCACAACAGTGACATCTTGCATTATGCTTTAACCTGTAGTCCCATTATGCTTCAAGGGAAGCCTGCAAGCTTGAAGTAATGGTAAATAAAAAAGAGGGCATGGTGCTTCTTGATCTGGTAGAAATGTATATTATTTAGAGCACAACCTTTTCATTAGCTTTGAGTAGGGTCAAACAAATCTTTGCAGTATGTAAGTAAAACTCTTTGGAAGAAAGTACTATCAAGAATAAGAGTTTGGGGGAACCACATTGTATATTTAAGTGATCTGATGACCATGGCTACACATAACTGTCCATGTGCAGTTGTACCTTACTCTTCTGACAGCTGATAATCTAGAAAAATTATAAAATTGTCAAGGTATCAACCACTCAAATGGACCATTGACTATGACAAGACAGCTAAAGAGTTCATTTTAGTTTAAGGCAAAAGCTTATTCTTGACTAGAAGGAAAAGTCTGTATATAAATAATAAACAGAACTTCAGAAAACATGACACTTGTTCTTTTTTTTTTTTTGGTACGCAGGCCTGTCACTGTTGTGGCCTCTCCCATTGTGAAGCACAGGCTCCGGAGGTGCAGGCTCAGCGGCCATGGCTCAACGGGCCCAGCTGCTCCGCGGCATGTGGGATCTTCCCGGACCGGGGCACGAACCCGTGTCCCCTCCATCGGCAGGTGGACTCTCAACCACCGCGCCACCAGGGAAGCCCTGACACTTGTTCTTTTTTTCATTGGAACTTGAGCAAAATAATGCTGTTTTGGATGTCCAGAAAGTTTTGATTGGAAGTTGGACATTTTAATACTATGTTGTTGAGTGTCTGGATTTTGTTGTCTTCCTTTAATTTTTTTTTAGTATAAAGGTACATTAGCTCAGATCAATTTGATGCTTTTTAAACTGGTTCTTAAGCTTTATTTGGTTTTTCAGAGTAACCTCTAGTCTAGTGATAAGACACGACTCTACCAAAGTCTCTATTGAAACTCCCATGTGTTCAGTGAGGTTTTTCCACAATAGATGGTATGAAGTTGAACATCTTTTAGTCCTGTTGGAGCCCTGGGAATTTTCCATTCACAGATATCCAATCAATAGCTGTTCTTTGCATGGCTTGTGGAATTTTACCTTAATTATGTAAAGTCTAATATTTAATCAAAAGTTTGAGACCTCTGTGCAGATTTCTGCACCTCTTTCTTTGCATATGTTTTATCTCTATGGTATTCTGCCCCATAAATTTCAGCTGCCTCAGCCACCTTGTACTCAAATCTATGTTTTCTCAGCTTAGTGAGATTTCCATCCTCTGCTTAGGTTTCCTCCCCCTATGCTGGGACACATTAAGTACCTCCAGGCAGAAATTCAGGATAATAGTAAAGCCCACCTAGTTTGCTCTCCTGTTGTCTGTAGTCTGAAAAGCGTTGTTTAATTTTTTATTTCTTGTTTTTTAGTTGTTAACAGCACGAGGGAAAGTTCAGCCTTAATTACTAAATCATAACTAAAAGTTAAATTTTTGCTATAAATGGGGAGTAAATAGATCAATTTTGCCATGGAAAATCCTGCCATTCTAAAACGCAAAACCTATCATATCCAAGTAACAATGTTTCATGTTTATTTTCCCATAATCCTATTGCTTATGGAGAATTTATTCCATAAAAACTAATAGTCACTTAGTCTTATAAAACAGAGATTATAAACACTCTAAAAGATTCTGTGAGTTGTGGAAAATTGTGTTGTGTTTAATTACAACCTATTTTATTGGCTTCCACCTTGTCAATGTTTCTATACCCACATATATGTATACACACACATATATGTATATATACATATTTTTACAACAATAATGATAAAAATGACAACATATTGCTCAGCCTAAATGCCCACTTTAATCATCAGATTTTCTCTTTAATTGTTTGGGTTGCTTCCAAGAATGTAATCCATGTAAAAACATCAAGATTTGCCATCACTGAGGATTTTCACAGGAATGTGATGCAGTCTCTAAGGACAATTTCAGTGGAAAGTCTGAGTATCAATGGGCTAAGAATAGAGCTTCCCAGCAGGCCAACATGGACTTTAGTAGTTAAATTCTGATGTATTTCCAAGGAAAAATTTAGTCTCCAGTGTGCTCGAGCTGCTATTGTTGTTACACTTTCATCCTTTTCTTATGGTAACATAGACCTACAATCCCTTATCAGAAACTTTTGAAACCAAATGTACTATGAAATTTAGAATTTTTCTGGTTTGAGGAAGGTAATACATTACATATCCCATATATTTTATAGTATCTCCAGCTGGGACTGGGCAACATGGAAATCATACTCCTTGATATTTTACAATGAAATGAGTAAATATTCTCACTAACTGGAATAAACAAATAAAAACAATTAAAAAGTTGGTTTTGGAGATTCTTAGACTTGGCAGTTGCAAATAAGGGATTAAGGATAAGTATTTAAGTCTCTAAGATTCTCTAAGAAGGTCCCTAAGAAGCCTCTAGGAAACAAAATATGTTCAGATATTGATATAATCATAATATGTTCATATACATTATTCATTAGATTAAAATGTATGTCAGTGAAATAATCATTTCTATTTTGTTTGGAAACAACAAATAAACTTTCATGGAAAACATTTTTTTTCTTAATTAATGTATGAGTTTAATTAGCTTACTGGTGAAATATCAGATAGATAATATTGAAAGAAATAAAGGGGAAGTAATTTATTATCACTAATAATCATACTGTTCAGGGTATTACGACATCTAATCTTTTTATAATACTACCGTTTGAAAAGCATTGACATATTATTTGATGCTTGTCAGAATCTTCTGTGGCTTATAGGATGGGTATTATTATTAATCTCAATTTGTAAGTGAGAAAATTGAGGCTTAGAAAAGCCACCTGACTGTCAAAGACCATTCAGGTCTCGCAGTTGGGACTTTGGCTGTCAAATCGAACGTTCATTTCACTATATTTCTCTGACAGTACAGTTGCAGCAAAATTTTATTGTAATATATTTCTCATTGTAAAGAGTCACTTGTTCCCTCTATATGGGTTAAGAAGTGTTCATTTATTCATTTACTCATATGTTAAAAATAAAGTGTACTGGGTATTTGCCATGAGTTCTAGGCACAGCACAAACTCCACAGAATAAAGGATTCTAACTTACTTAGCTTTAGGAATTGCTTTTGGGAAGAAGCAGAGGAACTTGATCAACTAACTGGGAAGACTAAAATAAATAAAATAAAATTCCTCAAATTTTTATAAGGCTCCTTTGTGAATAATAATCAAATTAGGCTTATGCCCAAGGAACCATTTCAGTACTAGAAGAGAGGTCACCGACAGCTTTTCTAAGAGCCTTGTTTTCAGATGAGACCAAGGTTAAGTGTTGAGGTACCTGTCTGAGGCCCTATAGCTCATGAAAAGCCAAAGAGTCTGTTTACCAGACCAAAGTCCCTGACTCGGAGTTCCGTGTTCTTTCCAGCATTCCTTTCAGTTCATAGTATTTTTAAGGATAGCTTATCTTCTCTCAGTGGACGGGCCTGAGCTTTCATAAATGAGGGAAAATGTCATGCAGAAAGGGGAAATGCAAAGTCCACAGCAGGTCCAGGCCTGATCAGGAAAGGACACAAGCTCCCTAAAGACCCTTCTCACCACATTGACCCTTTCAGTGAGCACACGTGCCGCTATGCCTGTGGTTGTCAGCATGGTCAGGTGCTTGGACTCCGTGAAGTCCTTTGGGGACTTGAGTGACAGATCAGCTGACTGGGATTGAATTAGGTGGCACTTTGTTTTCCTCACCCATGATTTGTCTCTAATGAAATCCTGAGCAATTCAGATCCTCTCTGCTAACTCTTCATTGGAGGCTACTGAATGGGCCACATCTCCAGGCCTTGTTTCTAGCACTGAGGCTATTAGCTCTAAAAGCCTCCATGGAATGAGTCATGTGCTTGAAATGATCCTGGAGGAACCCAACAGGCAAGCTGCCAAGTCACTTGCAGGTGGCCTTTGACTAAGAGAAGTACTTGAAAATTAATGCCTCACTGATTTCAGGCCATTCTTGGAATCCCAGAATATTTTAATTAATAACCTGTTTTAATTAATTAATTAATTAATTAAATTGCTAATAGCTAAGCACTTGGGTTATTAAGGGATCTATGTTCACATGGATGGTATGGTAGAGCCCTTAGGAACCAGTGTCCTGGAATAAGGCCTTTCTTATTGTGTCCTCCTCCTTTAAGGGTAAGGATCACAGCAGTATACAGTGTCTTATTCTATAGCACATATTAATATTTCTGAAATAAAATGAGTATATATTCCCACTAATTGGTATGTGAATGAATGTTCATGCTATATTCACATGTGTTTATGATGCTAAACTCATATAATATAAAATGCCTTTTAAGTAGTACCATATCTGTATAAGCAATATGCTTATTCTTAAGTTCATTCTGGGTGTATATCCAATTATTCTCTTAACAGTGAAGTATGATTTCCATCAAATCTTCAGCCTGCAAAATGAGAATCTTGCAATAAAAAAAAAAAATTGAGTTCAGGAATTCTCCCTACCTGGAAAGAATATGCACCAAGTGAATTGGAAAGGAGAAGCAAGAATGTAACTCACTGATCCATACAGAACCTCAAAGGGTCTTTGTTTGTTGCCTAAGCAAGGGTTCAAGTCAGCTCTCCTGATCTTTGGTTGTTTGCCCATCCCTGTTAGTTTTCACAACAAGGTACTTTGCACATTTTCAATAGTACAAGGAAGAGCTTCTTCATGGCTCCCGACTCCAGCGCCATTCTTATCCTGCCCATCTTTCTGCATTTATTTCTTCCTCTACTTCATTCCTTTCTTGGTAATCTTAATCCACCAAACTCATATATTTTTTTCCCTAGTCTTGGAAATTTCCTCCAACTTTCTCCCCATAAATGAAGAAACCTGCTTCTTGTGGTTCCACCAAGCATCCTTATATTCTACAGAAGGGTTAGGACTAGGATAAAAGGAGTTTTTATTTGCTTACAAACCTCTAGAATTGGAGCTGAGTTTTTGAGAATACCAAACAACTTTTGAGTGCATTAGAGAGTTAAAATTAAAAAAATCAAGGCACACAGGACCTGTTAAAACATTTTAATCCAGAGTTTCTTAATCCTGGCCCATGGGCTCTTGCATGGTTAAGGATGAATTTGAAGGAGTATGTGTGTCCCTTGTGATTGGAAACAACAAAAAAGTATGAATGAGTGGGGAAAGCTTTCATTTATTTTCACAAGATTTTGTGATCCCAAAGAGTCCCATAGTTAGCCTTATAGTAAAAAATTCAGCAAACCAGAATGGCTGGGAATTGGGGATTTCAATCATTCTCTCCTGCTCTCTTCAGTCTCTAAACAACTGAGGATTGAAAAAGGTAGCCAAACTGAGCCCAGAGAATTAATGGTAAACCTTGACTGAACAAGCATAGTAGGATCTGAGCCTCAAATGGGGTTCCCTACTTCCTCCTTTCTGAATTAAAGACAAGTAGGACTAAATATGTGGACTCGCCTGACCTACCCACCTAGTTACAGGCAGAGAAACTGAATGAAGTTCAGCCTGCTTGCTCACAGTTATCCAAGGAGAAGGAAGAGAGTAAATGTTGGCAGATCCGAGAGCCTTGCCTTTGTAAGTCAATGACAACCCTTCTGATAACCAAGGGCCAACGGACTTTTACCTATTACTAATTCACCAAGTAGGTAAGTCATTCACCTTATGTGAGGGAGAATCAAGTAAGAAGGAAAAGGAGAAAGTGGAAATATTATAATACCAGGGGGAAGTCACTTTGCCTCTGTGGAAATGTGGTATGAGAGTTAGGGTTCCCAGCTAACAGGAAATGTGATGTACATCACTCACCATCTACTTTTTTCTTTGAGCCCTGTGGAAGTAAATTTAGTAACCTTAGAAATGTGATGTACATCACTCACCATCTACTTTTTTCTTTGAGCCCTGTGGAAGTAAATTTAGTAACCTTAGAAATACAGCTTGTAGGGCTTCCATGGTGGCGCAGTGGTTGGGAGTCCGCCTGCCGATGCAGGGGACGCGGGTTCGTGCCCCGATCCCGGAGGATCCCACGTGCCGCGGAGCGGCTGGGCCCGCGAGCCATGGCCGCGGAGCCTGTGTGTCCGGAGCCTGTGCTCCGCAACGGGAGAGGCCACAGCAGTGAGAGGCCCGCGTACAGCAAAAAAAAAAAAAAAAAAAAAGAAATACAGCTTGTGCATTAACCAGAAGGAACGGCTGATAATGTCTGTCCTCTAGCCCTTCCAATATTGTGCCTAATAGAGCTCAGCATGGAGGTTATGAGAGCAAGACCAGAGCATGACACCTACATCCCATTCCTAAACCCATCATTTGTGTGGCCTCGAGCAAGTTATTAAAACTCTGTGCCTTAGTTTCCTCACGTGTGATATGGGCACTTAATATTTAATAGGGTTGTTGTAAGGAATAAGTGAATTTATACATGCAAAGTGCTTAAACCTCTTTTGACCATGGTAAACACTCAAAGCTAGTTGTTACTTGCTAAAGCTTTGCAGTTTGTCCAGTAAGAAAGTCCTTCAGACATCGCTCTCCTATCCATACAATTTTTTTTTTTTTTTTTTTGCGGTACGCAGGCCCCCCACTGCTGTGGCCTCTCCCGTTGCGGAGCACAGGCTCTGGACGCACAGGCCCAGTGGCCATAGCTCACGGGCCCAGCCACTCCGCGGCATGTGGGACCCTCCCGGACCGGGGCACGAACCCGCGTCCCCTGCATCGGAAGGCGGACTCTCAACCACTGCACCACCAGGGAAGCCCTATCCATACAATTTTATGTGTCATAAATTTTATTCAGAAAGTCTTATCCATGCTGTGTCCATTCATCCCACTTTCAAAATTATCCACAAAATGTCCAAGGATTGCCAAAATAATGGGATGCTCTACAGCATTAAAAGTTATATTATAGAATAATATTTAATGATATAGGAGAGATATTTACAATATATTTAAAATCAAATAGAATTTTTAAAGCAGTGTGAAAAGTACGACAAATTTTTTCTTAAATAACAGATATATGTTTTTTTCTTTTTTTTTTCTGACCACATGATATTTATTTTCTATTAAGTGGAGAAAACAATAAACAAAAATCAACAAGAAAACTCTGTAGCAATCAGTGCTATGATTTTTAAAAGAGTCAACATAAATAACACCCATTGGCACTATCACCAGCTCTGCATGTTCTATTTCTGCATATGGTTTCCTAACCCACTTTTCTGGGCTTAAAACTAGTTAGATCATATTTCTTTTACATTTTTATTTTCTTCTCTGAGGACCCAGACCAACACAATCTAAATGGGTACCTGTGTCAACAAAAAGAGTTGAACATAACCTACAAAGAAAGAATTAAGTACTCTATTGGGGGAGGAAGCAATTTGAAGGATTAAACTTCAGAGGTTAAACTATTTTCATTGTTCTGTTTCCTTATTTTATTTTTTTTATTAGTTTCTGCTTTATAAAAAAGTGAATCAGTCATACATATACATCTGTTCCCACATCCCTTCCCTCATGCATCTCCCTCCCTCCCACCCTCCCCATCCCACCCTCCCCATCCCACCCCTCCAGGCAGTCACAAAGCACCGAGCTGATCTCCCTGTGCTCCGCGGCTGCTTCCCACTATCTATCTACCTTACGCTTGGTAGTGTATATATGTCCATGCCTCTCGAAATTCACTTTGTCACAGCTTACCCTTCCCCCTCCCCATATCCTCAAGTCCATTCTCAAGTAGGTCTGTGTCTTTATTCCCGTTTTACCCCTAGGTTCTTCATGACATTTTTTTTTAATTCCATATATATGTGTTAGCATACGGTATTTGTCTTTCTCTTTCTGACCTACTTCACTCTGTATGACAGACTCTAGGTCTATCCACCTCCTTACAAATAGCTCAGTTTCGTTTCTTTTTATGGCTGAGTAATATTCCATTGTATATATGTGCCACATCTTCTTTATCCATTCATCCAATGATGGACACTTAGGTTGTTTCCAGCTCCGGGCTATTGTGAATAGAGCTGCAATGAATATTTTGGTACATGTCTCTTTTTGAATTATGGTTTTCTCAGGGTATATGCCTAGTAGTGGGATTGCTGGGTCATATGGTAGTTCTATTTTTAGTTTTTTAAGGAACCTCCATACTGTTCTGCATAGTGGCTGTACCAATTCACATTCCCACCAGCAGTGCAAGAGTGTTCCCTTTTCTCCACACCCTCTCCAGCATTTATTGTTTCTAGATTTCTTGATGATGGCCATTCTGACTGGTGTGAGATGATATCTCATTGTAGTTTTGATTTGCATTTCTCTAATGATTAATGATATTGAGCATTCTTTCATGTGTTTGTTGGCAGTCTGTATATCTTCTTTGGAGAAATGCCTATTTAAGTCTTCTGCCCATTTTTGGATTGGGTTGTTTGTTTTTTTGCTATTGAGCTGCATGAGCTGTTTATAAATTTTGGAGATTAATCCTTTGTCAGTTGCTTCATTTGCAAATATTTTCTCCCATTCTGAGGGTTGTCTTTTGGTCTTGTTTATGGTTTCCTTTGCTGTGCAAAAGCTTTGAAGTTTCATTAGGTCCCATTTGTTTATCTTTGTTTTTATTTCCATTTCTCTAGGAGGTGGGTCCAAAAAGGATCTTGCTGTGATTTATGTCATAGAGTGTTCTACCTATGTTTTCCACTAAGAGTTTGATAGTTTCTGGCCTTACATTTAGGTCTTTAATCCATTTTGAGCTTATTTTTGTGTATGGTGTTAGGGAATGATCTAATCTCAAACTTTTACATGTCCCTGTCCAGTTTTCCCAGCACCACTTATTGAAGAGGCTGTCCTTTCTCCACTGTACATTCCTGCCTCCTTTATCAAAGATAAGTTGGCCATATGTGCGTGGGTTTATCTCTGGGCTCTCTATCCTGATCCACTGACCTATCTTTCTGTTTTTATGCCAGTACCACACTGTCTTAATTACTGTAGCTTTGTAGTATAGTCTGAAGTCAGGGAGCCTGATTCCTCCAGCTCCGTTTTTCGTTCACAAGATTGCTTTGGCTATTCGGGGTCTTTTGTTTTTCCAAACAAATTTTGAAATTTTTGGTTCTAGTTCTGTGAAAAATGCCAGTGGTAGTTTGATAGGGATTGCATTGAATCTGTAGATTGCTTTGGGTAGTAGAGTCATTTTCACAATATTGATTCTTCCAATCCAGGAGCATGGTATATCTCTCCATCTATTTGTATCATCTTTAATTTCTTTCATCAGTGTCTTATAATTTTCTGCATACAGGTCTTTTGTCTCCTTAGGTAGGTTTATTCCTAGATATTTTATTCTTTTTGTTGCAATGGTACATGGGAGTGTTTTCTTGATTTCATTTTCAGATTTTTCATCAATAGTGTACAGGAATGTCAGAGATTTCTGTACATTAATTTTGTATCTTGCTACTTTACCAAATTCATTGATTAGCTCTAGTAGTTTTTCAGTAGCATCTTTAGGATTCTCTATGTATAGTATCATGTCATCTGCAAACAGTGACAGCTTTACTTCTTCTTTTCCAATTTGGATTCCGTTTATTTCCTTTTCTTCTCTGATTCCTGTGGCTAAAACTTCCAAAACTATGTTGAATAAGAGTGGTGAGAGTGGGCAGCCTTGTCTTGTTCCTGATCTTAGTGGAAATGGTTTCAGTTTTTCACCATTGAGAACAATGTTGGCTGTGGGTTTGTCATATATGGCCTTTATTATGTTGAGCAAAGTTCCCTCTATGCCTACTTTCTGCAGGGTTTTTATCATAAATGGGTGTGGAATTTTGTCAAAAGCTTTCTCTGCATCTATTGAGATGATCTATGGTTTTTCTCCTTCAACTTGTTAATATGGTGTATCACATTGATTGATTTGCGTATATTGAAGAATCCTTGCATTCCTGGAATAAACCTCACTTGATCATGGTGTATGATCCTTTTAATGTGCTGTTGGATTCTGTTTGCTAGTATTTTGTTGAGGATTTTTGCATCTATGTTCATCAGTGATATTGGCCTGTAGTTTTCTTTCTTTGTGACATCCTTGCCTGGTTTTGGTATCAAGGTGATGGTGGCCTCGTAGAATGAGTTTGGGAGTGTTCCTTCCTCTGATATTGTTTGGAAGAGTTTGAGAAGGATGGGTGTTAACTCTTCTCTAAATGTTTGATAGAATTCGCCTGTGAAGCCATCTGGTCCTGGGCTTTTGTTTGTTGGAAGATTTTTTATCACAGTTTCAATTTCAGTGCTTGTGATTGGTCTACTCATATTTTCTATTTCTTCCTGAGTCAGTCTTGGCAGGTTGTGCATTTCTAAGAATTTGTCCATTTCTTCCAGGTTGTCCATTTTATTGGCATAGAGTTGCTTATAGTAATCTCTCATGATCTTTTTTATTTCTGCAGTGTCAGTTGTTACTTCTCCTTTTTCATTTCTAATTCTATTGATTTGAGTCTTCTCCCTTCTTTTCTTGATGAGTCTGGCTAATGGTTTGTCAATTTTGTTTATCTTCTCAAAGAACCAGCTTTTAGTTTTATTGATCTTTGCTATCGTTTCCTTCATTTCTTTTTCATTTATTTCTGATCTGATTTTTATGATTTCTTTCCTTCTGCTAACTTTGGGGGTTTTTTGTTCTTCTTTCTCTAATTGCTTTAGGTGCAGGGTCAGGTTGTTTACTCGAAATGTTTCCTGTTTCTTAAGGTGGGATTGTATTGCTATAAACTTCCCCCTTAGAACTGCTTTTGCTGCATCCCATAGGTTTTGGGTCATCGTGTCTCCATTGTCATTTGTTTCTAGGTATTTTTTAATTTCCTCTTTGATTTCTTCAGTGATCACTTCGTTATTGAGTAGTGTATTGTTTAGCCTCCATGTGTTTGTATTTTTTACAGATCTTTTCCTGTAATTGATGTCTAGTCTCATAGCATTGTGGTCAGAAAAGATACTTGATACAATTTCAATTTTCTTAAATTTACCAAGGCTTGATTTGTGACCCAAGATATGATCTATCCTGGAGAATGTTCCATGAGCACTTGAGAAAAATGTGTATTCTGTTGTTTTTGGATGGAATGTCCTATAAATATCAACTAAGTCCATCTTGTTTAATGTATCATTTAAAGCTTGTGTTTCCTTATTTATTTTCATTTTGGATGACCTGTCCATTGGTGAAAATGGGGTGTTAAAGTCTCCTACTATGAGTGTGTTACTGTCGATTTCCCCTTTTATGGCTGTTAGTATTTGCCTTATGTATTGAGGTGCTCCTATGTTGGGTGCATAAATATTTACAATTGTTATATCTTCTTCTTGGATCGATCCCTTTATCGTTATGTAGTGTCCTTCTTTGTCTCTTCTAATAGCCTTTATTTTAAAGTCTATTTTGTCTGATATAAGAATTGCTACTCCAGCTTTCTTTTGATTTCCATTTGCATGGAATATCTTTTTCCATCTCCTTACTTTCAATCTGTATGTGTCTCTAGGTCTGAAGTGGGTCTCTTGTAGACAGCATATATATGGGTCTTGTTTTTGTATCCATTCAGCCAACCTGTGTCTTTTGGTGGGAGCATTTAGTCCATTTACATTTAAGGTAATTATTGATATGTATGTTCCTATTCCCATTTCCTTAATTGCTTTGGGTTCGTTATTGTAGATATATTCCTTCTGTTGTGTTTCTTGCCTAGAGAAGTTCCTTTAGCATTTGTTGTAAAGCTGGTTTGGTGGTGCTGAACTCTCTCAGCTTTTGCTTGTCTGTAAAGGTTTTAATTTCTCCATCAAATCTGAATGAGATCCTTGCTGGTTAGAGTAATCTTGGTTGCAGGTTTCTCTCCTTCATCACTTTAATTATGTCCTGCCACTCCCTTCTGGCTTGTAGAGTTTCTGCTGAGAGATCAGCTGTTAACCTGATGGGGATTCCCTTGTGTGTTATTTGTTGTTTTTCCCTTGCTGCTTTTAATATGATTTCTTTGTGTTTAATTTTTGACAGTTTGATTAATATGTGTCTTGGCGTATTTCTCCTTGGATTTATTCTGTATGGGACTCTCTGTGCCTCCTGGACTTGATTAACTCTTTCCTTTCCCATATTAGGGAAGTTTTCAACTATAATCTCTTCAAATATTTTCTCAGTCCCTTTCTTTTTCTCTTCTTCTTCTGGAACCCCTATAATTCGAATGTTGGTGCATTTAATGTTGTCCCAGAGGTCTCTGAGACTGTCCTCTGTTCTTTTCATTCTTTTTTCTTTATTTTGCTCTGCAGCAGTTATTTCCACTATTTTATCTTCCACCTCACTTATCCGTTCTTCTGCCTCAGTTACTCTGCTATTGATCCCATCTAGAGTATTTTTCATTTCATTTATCATGTTTTTCATCGATGCTTGATTTATCTTTAGTTCTTCTAGGTCCTTGTTCACTGTTTCTTGCATTTTGTCTATTCTATTTCCAAGATTATGGATCTTGGAAACAGAATCTTGGATCAGCTTTACTATCATTATTCTGAATTCTTCCTCAGGTAGACTGCCTATTACCTCTTCATTTGTTAGGTCTGGTAGGTTTTTATCTTGCTCCTTCACCTGCTGTGTGTTTTTCTGTCTTCTCATTTTGCTTATCTTACTGTGTTTGGGGTCTCCTTTTTGCAGGCTGCAGATTCGTAGTTCCCGTTGTTTTTGGTGTCTGCCCCCAGTGGCTAAGGTTGTTTCAGTAGGTTGTGTAGGCTTCCTGGTTGGGGGGACTAATGCCTGTGTTCTGGTGGTTGAGGCTCGATCTTGTCTTTCTGGTGGACAGGTCCACGTCTAGTGGTGTGTTTTGGGGTGCCTGTGGCCTTATTATGTTTTTAGGTAGCCTCTCGGCTAATGGGTGGGGTTGTGTAACTGCCTTGCTGGTTGCTTGGCATAGGGTGACCAGCACTGTAACTTGCTGGTCGTTGAGTGAAGCTGGGTGCTGGTGTTGAGATGGAGATCTCTGGGAGATTTTCACTGCTTGATATTATGTGGAGCTGGGAGGTCTCTTGTGGACCCGTGTCCTGAAGTTGGCTCTCCCACTTCAGAGGCACAGCACTGACTCCTGGCTGCAGCACCAAGAGCCTTTCTTCCACCCGGCTCAGAATAACAGGGAGAAAAAGTAGAAAGAAAGAACTAGTAGAAGAAAGAAAGAGAGAGGGAAAGAAAGGAAGAAGGGAAGAAAGGAAGGAAGGAAGGAAGGAAGAAAGAAAGGAGGGAGGGAGGGAGGAAGGATGGAAAGAAAGAAGGAAAGAAAGGAGGGAGGGAGGGAGGAATGAAAGCAAAAGAAAGAGTGAATGGAAGAAGGGAGGGAAGGAGGAAGGAAGGAAAGAAAGAAAGACAGGAGGGAGGGACGGAGGGAGGAAAGAAAAAGAAAGTGGAAAGAAGGGCGGGAGGGAGGGAGGGAGGAAAGAAAAAGAAAGAAGGAAAGGAGGAGTGGAGGGAGGGAGGGAGGAAGGGAAGGTAGGAAAAAAAGAAAGAGCAGTTAAAGTAAAATAGAATAAAGTATGAAATATAGTAGCGTTATTAAAATTAAAAAGTAATTATTGAAAAAAAATGGACCGATAGAGCCCTAGGACATATGGTGGAAGCAAAGCTATACAGAGAGAATCTTACACAGAAGATTACACATACACATTCATAAAAAGAGAGCAGGGGGAAAAATCAAAAATCTTGTTCTCCAGGTCCACCTCCTCAATTTGGGATAATTCGTTGTAAAAAGAGGAAAAAGGCGAGAAGTCTGAAATCTTGCTCTCTAAGTCCACCTCCTTAATTTGGGATAATTCGTTGTAAAAAGAGGAAAAGGGGGAAAAGTCTTAAATCTTGTCCTCAAAGTCCACTTCCTCAATTTGGGATGATTCGCTGTCCATTCATGCACTCCACAGACGCAGGGCACATCAAATGGACCGTGGAGCTTTAATCCGCTGCCTCCGAGGCTGCACAGAGAAATCTCCCTCTCTCTGCTCTCACAGCTCCCGGGTCTCAGCCTTGGACCTGGCCCCGCCTCTGCGCGTAGGTCGCCGGAGGGCGTCCGTTCTTCGCTCAGACAGGACGGGTTTAAAGGAGCCGCTGATTCGGGGGCTCTGGCTCACTCAGGCAGAGGGGAGGGAGGGGCGCGCAGTGTGGGGCGGGCCTTCGGCGGCAGAGGCCGGCGTGACGTTGCAGCAGCCTGTGGCGCTCCGTGCGCTTTCCCGGGAAAGCCGTCCCCAGGTCTCAGGACCCTGGCAGTGGCGGGGTGCACAGGCCCCCCGGAAGGCGGGGCGGACAGTGACCCGCGCTCGCACACAGGCCCTGCGTCGGCGGCGGCGGCGGCGGCAGCCCCAGCGTCCCACGCCCGTCTCCGAGGTCCGCGCCTTACCCGCGGCTCGCGCCTATCTCCGGCGCTTCCCCAAGCAGCCCTCTTGATGCCCTCTTCTCGCGCACCAGGAAACAAAAGGGAAAAAAGTCTCTTGCCTCTTCGGCAGCTCCAGACCCTTTCCCCGGACTCCCTCCGGGCTAGCCGTGGTGCACTAACCCCTTCAGGCTCTCTTCCTGCCGCCAGCCCCAGTCCTCTCCCTGCGCTCCGACTGAAAGCCGATACTGGAGCCTCAGCTCCCAGCCCCGCCCGCCCCGGCGGCCGAGCAGACAAGCGTCTCGGGCTGGTGTGTGCCTGAGGGCACCGATCCTCTGTGCCGGAATCTCTCCGCTTTGCCCTCCGCACCCCTGTTGCTGCGCTCTCCTCCGCTACTCCGAAGCTTTCCCCCTCCGCCACCTGCAGTCTCCGCCCACGAAGGGGCTTGTAGTGTGTAGAAACCTTCCCTCCTTCACGGCTCCCTCCCACTGGTGCAGGTCCCGTCCCTATCCTATTGTCTCTGTTTATTCTTTTTTTCTTTTGCCCTACCCAGGTATGTGGGGAGTTTCTTGCCTTTTGGGGGGTCTGAGGTCCTCCGTCAGCGTTCAGTAGGTGTTCTGTAGGAGTTGTTCCATGTGTAGATGAATTTCTGATGTATCTGTGGGGAGGAAGGTGATCTCCGCGTCTTACTCTTCCACCATCTTCCTCCGGGTCCAGATATATGTTGATAAAGTATTTGGAAGAACGCGACTTAACATTGAAAGAGACCATAATCGTCACTTAGCTTAACCTCTCCATACTACACAGATTTCACTGCTGCTACCTGTTCTCTCTTGCCGCAGATTCAGACATATTCTTGGCTTACATGTTTTCATTCAGAAAGGCAGGGGCATCAAAGTCTACTGTTAGATTTCTCTCGGATATTTCTTACTTGCATTAAACAAAATCAACCCTTAAAGGATTGAAACAATAGAAACATTTTATTTTCTCTACAGTACCAGGGTAATTATATTTTCGAATGGATAAGCTTTAAACGCTTAACTAGAGTTTCAATTCCCACCCCTGCCCCCACCCCCCATCAGTTCTCTCTCCTCCAGGCTAAGCCTCTTGTGTTCTTCCAAGTTTCTTACCTCTCTCAGTTGGCAGTGCCACCACCCTAGTTCAGTCTACTTTTATCTCTTACCTGACCCATTGAAAGTCTTGAGTCTCCTCAACAATTGATCTGCTTCCTCCCTGTCCTTCTCTAGTTAATTCTCCAATGTCGTTTGTTAATCCAATCATGAGACTTTCCACTTTTAAGTCAAACTCCCCACTGCACTCACACAAGAATCTAAACGTCAATGCCCTGTGGAAGATTTGGCCCACTGTCCCTCCCTCCTTCTGTCCTCATCACAGCTCCTCAAAGGGACCAAACACCTTCCCACATTGTCTTACTAGGTGCCCCTACACTTCTCTTCTCACACTGGTCCCTCCTCAGTCTTTAAGTATTTAGCTAATTCTCCATACTTTCTCATCACTTCCCTGCTCCTATTCACCCTTCCCTCACTGTTAGGTAACCATTCTTTTGTTTTATATTTAATTAACATAAGTATTACTTAATATAGTTTGTGACCTTTGTAAAATGTGTATTTAATTAACATAAGGAAATGTGAATTGTCTTGGTTTATGTCTTATTTGCTTGAGCATACCTTTAAGAATTTTTAATTTAAAAAAGTCTAACCGTACTACTATGAGTGCACCTCATTTGTTTCTAATAGCTGCATTGAATTTCCCAGTATGCACCCATCACCTTTGACATTTGCATTATCAGGTAATAGACACCTAGATTGCCTCTAACTCCCCACTATCATAAGCAACACAACAATGAACATCCCCATGTAAGTTCCTTCGTGGGCCTACATGTCTTAGGAATATGTTCACTCTGGGTAACAGGGTATATTTATTTTTAATTTGATCAAGTACTATTATAATGGTAGTCCCAGGCTAAACTCCAGCCAGTAATGTTTAAGGATCTCTATGTCCACAAGCTTCTGCCAACATTATCCATCTTTCTATTTTTGCAAATTTGATGGGCATAAAGTGATATTCTGTTTTGTTTTGTTTTGTGTTTTGGTTTCTATTTCTGCCATTTCCAATAAATTTGAACATTTCTTTATATGCAGGACGATGATGTATATATAGATGTGAGTTATATACTTACAAGAGTGTCCAGCCAAGAATGTGAGTGGGAGCTGAGCTCCAGCCAATGCTCTGTGAGCCCTGGCATGGGACTATAGCTATCTAGAGGAAGGGCTGACTTCCATTAATTCTGATCAAAGCAATATCTGGGTTAGCACTAGTCCAGATAACACACTTATTAGTCACTTAGGTTTCAAATTCTAGGAGTTCCTTGCCATATCCTTGCCCCTCTTTAAGCCAAAAGTCCTGTATTTTCTCGTTGATTTTTAGTCATTCCTTGCATATTATAATCCCTTTTTGGCCTCAGACATTTCACATATCTTCTGCATTATGTCAAGTGTCTGTCAGATTTGTCCATGACATTCTTTTTTTAACCAAATTTCTGAATTTTGACATAATCAAAAATAATATATTTTTCTCTTCATGTATTTTAATCATGAGGTTTTGCTTAATCCTTCCCCAATCTTAATTCACAAGGGTATTTTCCTGCATTATTTTGTATTAACTTTATAGTGTTACATTTTACATTTACATATTAAATCTTTGTGGGAGCCACCTTTGACTGTGCTGTAATCTTATTTTATTTTTCTTCACATTCAGAGATCCTTTTCTCAACAATATTTTCTAAGCAGTCAAGTTTTCCCTATTACTTTACAGTGCTACATTTATCATGTAATAAAATGTCTCTGAGCTCTCTGTGATGTTCCATTGGTCTATTTGTCCATACTTATTCTAGAGCCACACTGTTTTACTACTGTAATTATTAAATGTTTTTATATATAAGGCTCCTTTTTTCCTTTCTTTTTAATATGGAAGATTTTCATGAATGTATTTTCCCATGCAAATTTTAGAATATGATATATGAAGTTCCTCAGAATATCTAGTTAGAATTTTGATTAGCATTTTGTTGAATTTAAAGATTATTTGGGAAGGGAATTAACTTATTTACAGTCTGACATGTAAAAGAAAGAAGTGCCTAACCATGACAGATTTCTTTGTTTTCTTTTAACTGGTATCTAAATTTTTCTTAAATGAAATCTTATGGACTCATTGTTAATACACATATATCTGATAGTTTGCTAGCAAATGTGGATGCCATTTTATCTTTTAAGATTGAGATAATTTGTCATTGAAAATTACTATTAATTTTGGAATTTTATTTTATATCTAGTAATCACATGAAATTATCTTATAAATTCTAATACTTGGCATAATGATGATATTGGTTATTCTCAGTAGACTATCACATTATCTGCAAATAAGAACAGATTTACTTCTTTATTATAAATTCTGATAGCTCTTATGTTTGTTCCTTTTCTTTCAACTTCAGTTGGAATTTTTGTACCACATTAAACAGTAGTAGTGATAATGGCATCTCTGTCTCATTCCTAATCTTAAAGGAAAAGCATCTATAGATTTGCTACAAAGTATAAATTCTTCTGTATGTTCTAGTACATAGCTTTTATCAAGCTCAGGAAGTGCCCTATTCCTGGTTTTTAAATTATTTTAAATTATAAGTAAATTTTGCGCTTAAATGCTTTCTCTGCCTTTAACAAGAAAATGCTTTTGAACTCTATTTTGTATAACAGAAAATTCTAATTTTTTAACTCTATTTTATATAACAATGATATAATTTCTTATGTTGAAAAATCCTTGCGTTCCTGGTAAAAATCTCTACTTTCATGATGTAATTTTTCAAATATACTTGTAAATTTTCACATCTATGCTTATAAGTAAAATATGCCCTTTTTTTCTTCTTATATTGCCCTTGTACAGATTGGAATTGTCATCATACAATAAGCTGAGCATATTTTACTCTCTCTTTATATTCTGAACATATAAAGCCATATGGGTTGGTTTTCCTTTTGGGGGGTTGGGGGCATGAACTCTGATCACTCTTTCCATTATTTTTTATTGCATATTGGTTTAAGTTTTCTGGTTTTACCCCATTAGACATTTTGTATATTTTTTGGTATTTTTGTAGAAATTTATCCATTACATCTGGGATTTTTATATGTTAATGCCATATTGCAACCATGAGGATAGAACCTATCCTAATGAGGTAAAGGACCTAGATATTTGCTATTATTATTATACCATTGTATAAAGCAAACTTAGAGTATCCTACCTCTATACATCATTTATTAGAGATAATAACATCTCTTTAAGCCTCTAAAATTTATTTATGGATATGAATCCTCTCTTTTTTTCTTTTTTAAAATGTGTTGCAAGAGGGAGGAGGTATGGGGATATATGTATATATATAGCTGATTCACTTTGTTATAAAGCAGAAACTAACACACCATATAAAGCAATTATACTCCAATAAAGATGTTAAAAATAAAACAGCATATAAGTCTCCAAGTTAGACAACAGTATGAAGGGCATGGCCCCATTTGTATAAAATTGCATGTGTGTTCATATAGAGATATCTGGAAAGGTATTAACAAAATAGTTTTCCTGGGTGATAGCATTTGAGCTATTCTTTACTTTGTACTTTTTAAAAAATATCTGCAATAACCATGTATAATTAAAAAAATTGTTTTTCCTGTAGTTATTTCTTCTTTTACTTTCTGCCTTTCATTTTTTATATCCTCTCTTTATTTTGATCAATTTTAACAGAGGTCTATCCTATTAATTTTTCCAAAGAGTAAAATTTGGGCTATGTTTTTCAATTATCTTTATCGTTTGTTTCTCCCCTTATTTAAATATTTTTATTCTTATGTTCCTTGGGCTTATTCTATTGATCTTTATCTAAATTTTGAGTTAAATGTGTAGCTTTAAGATTTTCTTATTTCCTTATAAATATATTTAAATATACAAATTGTCTATTAAGTACTATTTTAGCTGTGCCTCACAAATTTTGACAAACAAAACATTTTCTTTCAGTTCTAAATATTTTGAAATCTTCTTTAAGATAATATTTAACTCAGGGGTTTTTATATTATGTTAGTGTCTAGGCATATACCAGGTTTTTTTCTAAATCCTTTAAAAAATGTTCTAATTGTATTACATTGTGATCTAAGCTGCCAACCACCTCACCACCAGCACACACACACACATATATATCTGAAGCTGTTTATGACACAGTTGGTCTCCCTAGAGAGACCTGGAAGAAGGTTGGATTGCACTGTGCAAAGCATCACTATGCTTATAGTAAATGCTCAATAAATATATATTACATTAATGATTAAATGAACATAGTATATATATATACTATGTATATGTAGTATAGTATATACACACATATATATGTGATTTGACAGATTGGAAGATTGGAGGTTAAGGTGAATATATTCACACAAAGTATTACTAAGGAATTAGGTTGATTTCTAAGCCACAGAAGAAAACATGTGTCATTACTTTAGTCATACCTCATAAAGGTCAAATCCATCTAACAAAATGAATTATTAATTACTGAGAGGATAACTATCTAGTTTGACACTATCTGAATCTTTTACTCTGCAATTTCTTTCCGTTATTAACTTTACAGATACTTCTTAGGACCTATGAGATGTTACATTTCAGTAACCTATGCTTTCCTGGTACATAGTTAGAGTTTAATAATTATTTGTAATTATTTATTGAATGAACTGCAAATTAGCCAAGATGTAAGAGTTACGTTGTTCAGCAGTAAGCCACTTTAGCCACTTTGTGCACCACCCATACACCCTAGGTTGTTTCTGTTTCTAAACACATTGACCCTACCTACAGCCCACCTGTATTTCATTTCCTGAGGACTTTCTCTGGCTACTGGAGTTCACTTTGCCTACACATAAGGCAGGCTGGAATTTCCAGACAACTACATCAAGCTACACCCCGGGAGTAGCTCTTAACCAATTATTTGAAAATTTATGAATAAAATATATAGATAAATATTTCAGCTTTCTTACATTTTGGGTGGGTTAACTCTGAGATATACATTCTGTATTGTGAGGGAGTTGTATAGTTTGGGTAGTTTGGAGAAGACGGAATAGGTAGATAAAAAGGGTCAACTTATCTGAGTCTTGAAGAAATAAACCAGCTACCTTACGAGTGGTGGTTTTAAGCCATGCTAAATTGGTATGCAGATAGCATCCTGCAAACCAAAAACAAACACCTTGACTACAGGAAAAGTAGGAGAGAGAGGAGTTTAAGTGAAGCAGCTCTAGAGCCACAAAGCCTAATTCTCTCATTTACTAGCTGTATGCCAAGTTACTTAAACTCGCTAAGCCTTACTTTTCTTACCTATAAAATATATTTACCTTCTAAGGAAGTTATGAGGATTAGATGAGTTTCTGTGTATAAAACAGTGATAAGATATCTGAGTGCTCAATCAATTTAAGATTATTATTTTTATTATGAAGGTAATAGGGAATTTTTCCCCTTCTCCACTGTAATTGTTTTACTAAACTTTTGTTTTAAGGACTAAGAAAGTACATGGGATAGAAGGCAAGTGCCTAGAACCTTCACAGTGACCAGTGACTATGGTAGTCTGGGTCCTCCCTCCAAGGGTTGGATGGCACAGGGAAGATTTGTCAATTCAAATATATTTTTCTGCAAACTCATTATAGCCTCCTTTAGTAATCTTGAGCACTTATGTGGCTTCAGTTACCATATATATTTTGACAACTCCCAACTTATAATTCTTCCCCTCACTGCATTTCAGACTTGTATATCTAACTGCTTAGTAGATGTCTCCTGATATCTCAAAGTAACAGACCCAAAGCTGAATATATTATCATACTTGTAGACCTGGATTTTTCCTCTCATCTACTCAATCTCAGATGTGAGGTGAGGGACAGGGTTGATTCAGTTGACTAACTGACTGGGCTGGTACTTATTTCCTCATAAGTCCATTAAAAACTAGAAAGGATGATTTTACAAGGTAGAGAAGAGACATTCTTCATTCAAGGATAAATAAAAAGCCATGCTTCCCTCCTAGAATATTCAATAAGCTAGTTCAAGAGATTCCCTACTTAAAATTATGTCACCATTTCCCTAGCCACCGAAGCCAGGAACCTGAAGGCCACCCCAGATTTCTTCTCTTCTCTCACTGTCTTATTACCCTCAGCCTTGTTTGCAATAGTAAATCACCTTGTTTTTGTTTTTTAATCTATAAAAACATCTCCAAATACATGCTGAGTATCTTTCCCTGCCTTAACTTCCCAACTTCAAGGGTTTTTCATTTCACACTTGGGATAGTTCAACTGCTTCCAAGCTAATCTTCCTACCTCTGGCTTTGGCTCAAGTCCCTTCAGCATATGGTTGCCTGATGACCTACTTGGAACACAGATTTGATCAAGTTTCTACCTCTGACCAGCTGGCTTGAATGATTCCTCATTTAACTTACAGTACAAGTTAAATGCCCTGTGTGACCCTGTCCTTACCACTCCAGCTTCTGTTACAGCCTCTATTGACTTTACCCTCTCTGTTTGAGTAATACTGAACTATTTTATATATGTTCCTTTTTGGCACACACATTTTGATGACTTTGTAATTTTGCTTGTGCCTATAATGGTTTTCTCTATATAACTCCTACTCAACCTTCAAGGATAATGTTAGGTGACACTTCTCCAGGAAGCCCTCCCTGACTCAGTCAGCCTGGGGTGGGTGAGTACTCCCCTAAGTCCCATGGATTCCTGGTAACACACCTCATTCAGTTTTTTACTGCACTGTACTGATAAGACATTCTCTCTCCCGCCAACTTGGTGGTAAATGTCTTGTATTCCTAGCACTCTATTTGATTCATCCACAATAAATATTCAGTAAATGAAGTTGAGGAAAATGTGTACTGTAGATGTGCAAGCAGAGGTGAATCACTGGTTCTCAACACTGGCTGTAAATAGGAAACATCTAGGAATCTTTAAAAAATACAGGTATCAATGACCCACAACTGTCCATTTAAGTAAGAAGCTCTGGGAGGGGGGGCCTGGACACTGACATTTGAAACTGAAGTGATAAGGTGTAGGTGAGGCTGGGAGCCAATTGCTTAGATGATCACTGGGCATGGATTTGGTGAATGGTAGGCTAGAGACAGATGTAAGTATTGATGCTTGAGGTACTTTTCATTCATGAAATTCTATGAGATGATTGCTGGAATTATGCTTATTATTGGTTCATTTTCTCAAAATATTCCCTGCACAATATGATGGTTGTTTTGTTTTTCGTGCAGGTAACTCAACTGACCAGCCAGGAACCAGACTGAATCATTCCACAACATTAATGTTCTTGAAAGAACACTCATCACAAATACACATGTATTTGTTTAAAATAAGAAGAGAGTAAGAAAAGAGTAGCAAGTGGAGAAAAGGAAGAGTGGGTTTTAGATACTTTTACATTTATGTCGTGATATTAGGGAAAGATGTCTCAAATCTAAATACTTCCCGGTTCTCTTGAAATGCCGTATTCAAACCTTGTCTCCTCCTTGTTTACGGTGATGATTATGATGGGCAATATATATTTCCTTCTTTTATAATATCTGTGTTTACTGTAACAGAGAGGCCATGCCATGTGTTGATTTTAGAAGCTTTTATAATTAACAGGACTTGGAATAAGTTCTACATAGAATAAGAAAGACCAGTTTGGGATATTAGCATTTGTGGGAGGACCAAGTGATTTTGGTTTATAATTTTCCCATTAAGAGTGCTTTCTAAGAAAAGCAGTAAGTTTTGAAAATGAACACAAAAACAGTAAAAAAGGGAAGGAACTCCTTTTAAAATGATCATTTAAATGTTAGAAGAAAAATACCCTAAAGTCTCACAATGTCAAAGCTAATATTCAAACTCTCAATCTGTTTGCTTAAAAAAGTTTATTGAGCTGTAAAATAAATACATTTCCATTAAATATTAAATAAATTATTTACAACTTGAAAAAATACTTTTTATCTCCATGCATCTTTATATACAGAAATAAGACTTAGGGTTAAAAAGTGACAATTGAAAGTTTAAAACTATCAGAATGGAAAGGTTCTGTTTTCTCTGGATCCACTGAAAAGAGGAACCAATGCATCACTCAAGGTTGTGATTTGGCAGTGACTCGGATCTGATACTCTGTTAGAAAATAAAACAGTGTTAGAGATAAGCTCAATTCCAACATAGCTTTAAGAAAATGTCAAAGAATAATCAGGAATCCGAATTTCTGTCAATTTTTTGTCTAGGATGTCTTGTGAAAAATGCTAAGAGCTTTTCAGAGACAAACTATCTCTTTGACTTGAATCTTTCTTTCACATCTGCTTTGGTTATATGCCTACTTAGGTAAAGACTGCATATGCTCAAAGCTGTTTCATCAAATTCTGCTTAATAAAACTGCAACAATAGTCATGAGAAATAGTTTTCCTAACCAAATCTATGCAGTGGATATAATTTAAAATGAAGATGAAGTGGCTCAGTGTATTTATGATATACAGTTAATTTAGGATAGTTAGTACCAAGGGCATTATAATAGTAGATACCAGTTATAGGCAGCCACTATGTGCCAGCTCAGCATAAGTCCTTTTCCTAAAGTCATTCTGGACCTCCTTTGAGAAATTTCAATTGCACTAAATAACCAGAAATCAACCCTTGTTCATGCTGGTGGTTTTAGCTTCAGATCATTAAGCCAATTCATTAATAAATTTTGATGAATAAGTATTCAGTATAGAATTGTCATGGATAATTATCTATTTCATGACTTATTGAGCTAATTCTGTAACAGGCTCAGAACATAGTGCCTGTACTTAACCAATGCTAAATATACTGGTTCTCCAAGCATCTGGAGTGTTGATTAAAAATGGTATTACTGACTTTGTAGATTTAGGATTTGGCTTAGGAATATGCACATTTAACAACCATCTCAAGTAGTTCTTAAGTCCACTGAAGGCAGAAAATAATAACTTAAGGATGTGATGTCTTTCCCGAATGTCTGAGGGAATGGAGTTCCTTCTTCTGACCGACTTATGTGTGTCCTTGATCTTGCCTCCCTCTTCCTCTGGAAGTTTGAGACATTAGATGTTCACTTTAGTTATCAATGAAATATTCCTCTCTATACCTTCTCCCTACAACATGCTCAGGTCTCCCTCTTTACAAAGCAAAAAATTTAATAAGAACTACAATATATACTCTGACCAAGCTGCCTCTCAAATCTGAACCCCTTCTGCCCTCCTATTTCTTTTCTGTATAAGGGTATTCCACCTGCTGTTTCCACTTCCTCCCATTTGTAGTGCAAGCTCCTGGATGCTGGCTCTTCACCATGTGAGCTCAGCCTATCAGTTCAACCTTATCTTCCCCAACGCCATTTGAACTAGGCCATTTCTCAAACATTTCTAAAATAATCTAGCCCATATCCCACTATTTGTCTTCCTTTCCCTTTATAATAGCTTGTCCCCATCGCACCAGTTCTTTGAGGCTCACTTCCAGTGCCATCCATATGCACATCTTTTTCTGCCCCCTAAATGCATCCCACTGGATTCTATTTCTCCTTCACTGGAAACTCCTCATATTCTATTGGTTCCTTTCTTATGACATATTTTACTTCCCCTAGTATTCTCATTCCTTACACTTTTTTTTTCTATCTACTAAACACTAAGTTGTTTGAGAACAGCATTTGTGTCTCCCTCATCTTTATGTCCCTTATAATAGTAAGGACATAGTCCAAAAGGACATAGTCCATCCTCAGTACTGAACTCCAGCTCATGCTCAAAGAATAACACTTTAATGTAGCCAGTGTTCACAGTGTATAATGAAAAAAACTTTTTTTTTGCTCATTTTTCTTCATAGTAGAGAGGTCATATTTTTTTAATTGGAGGATATTATATAAAGATATCTTTTAAGACTCAAACCTGTAATATTCTCTTTTGTTATGCTATGGCATATGATTTTCCATTTTCTTGTTGAAGTTTCTTTCGTTCTTCAGCTGCACCTTCATATCCCCTGAAGTATCGTTTTCGAAGCCTTCAGAGAACAAGATATTCTACTGTTATCAAAGTTCTATTCAACTATATATTGACTGGGGTTTCATGAGTATAGGGAATTCCTTCCCTAAGTTGTTATAGACCGTTGCACACTTATGGACTACTCCACCAAAACAAAACCTAAACCCAACTAAAAGTATCAATTTTTGATACATGATCTTTATGTTGACTTTACATAAATATATTTCCAAAGGACTGAGATTTAAATAAGTGTGCCTTGAGATGCAAACTTTCAGAAGGCATGAAGCACATCCATATCCCTCCCCACCCCGCCAACTTAGCACAATTGCCATGCACATTTGGGAGATGAAGATAGTATAGTTTTACCAGAGAAGGACTGTATGCTTGTACAAATTAATCTGAATGCTTAGTTTAAAAAAAAAACAGGCTTACAAAACAAATTGAGTTTTATTTATTTCTAAATATAATAAATACCTCTGGATTTATTTATTACTACTTACTACCAAAAAACTCAATGGTCTGAAATGTCTTAGTGTTGTACAAGCAATTCTATTTTTAGTAGGTCTTTATCTAATAAATGTTACTATTAAAATCTTAAGAACTTTTGTTATGATGTTTGGGGAAAAACTCAAGTTCAGTTATGAAAAAGCAGCAACTATGTCTTAGGCAAGTATTTGCTACGTGTTTCAAATACAGGGAGAATACCAGAGAAAAGGACAACATGACAAAGTTTTTCCATACTTTTCCAAAGGATTATTAAATATCTCAACTTGAATAATTACAAGCTTAAATAATTCTTTCAAAACATCTTCCCTAACCGGCAATTTCTTCTTTATCCTTCTATGTCAAATAGCAATGGTTTGTCTGAGGGAATCTTTGCTAAATACATTTGCCTATTTGACTTGAGGTACTAAGAGACCGAAATAATTTCTAGGGTGTGCAAAACAAAATTAAACCACACATAAAACTTTACATGCATCAAAAACAGTATTCTATGTGTCATTTTATCATTATCTGATCTGAGTTTAAAATAATAGTAAACAAAGGCAGAAGATAACCCCTTGTTTCCTGAATGGCAGGAGTAGTAGATCATGTACACAGTCCAGCTGTTAAAGTAATTTACCAAGACCTAAAATTAGAATAATGAGTCTTGCTTTCCCCCAAGCTCTAGTAGCACATGAGTCATTATAGAGCCATTCACACCCTCCCCCAACTTCCTTAATTCACTGACTTTTGTTTGACAGACAATGCCATTTTTACATACCCACCAGTGTCTACTACCTGGGACAGTCTAGTTCTAACATTCATTGGTCATGCAGTGAGGTATGTGGTCTGTTATTACAAGCACAGGGAAGATACTGCAGGAATGAGACAGTAATAGAATTGTCCCTACTTCCTCTGCCATGCCATATGGAGGAAATTTATTTTAAAAATTGAGTTCCCATATTGCACTTGACAATAATAGGCATAAGCTCTAAGTATGTCAGTACACCATGCTATAAAAGTCCTAACTCAGAATTTTGCATTCTAATAGGAGCAGAAGACATATTTTCTTGGCTCCTGGGTTGAAGCTTTTTGTGATTTTTTAGTACCAAAGCAATATCTCTGACAACCTACTACGAACCAGGCCTTAATTAGCTTCAGGGAGGCTTGTTTTAGCTTAATATAGTCATAGGCGATATCAACTCTCTGAGATTTGGAAGTAACCATGAGTAGCCATATAACATGAAACAAAACTATCAATTTAAGTTCAAGAAAAGGGCTTCACGTATTAAGTTTCAATGGTGGCCCAAGTAATATGCATTTGACCATATTCTATGAGTTGTCAATGAAGTGTAAAGATATAACCAAAGATCTTATGCCACCAATAGAATAACTCATCTAAAATATGATACCACACTGTGTTAGAAATACTGAAAAAATTAACCTGGCATTATTTTATTAGGGATTTTTAAGATATGCCTTACTTACAGGGATGTAATAACAACAACAATAGCTGTGAAGCTCATAGTGGAGACAAAAGCAGCCATAACTGTTAAAGCAATTTTTGATAAATCGCTGTCAGCCATGCTGTGAATCTTCATGGACTTTTCCCCACATCGTTCACCAAAGTAATCCTGATGACATCTGCAAACACCCATATTTTAAAATTATAATCACTGAAAAAATTCCAATAAATTTTATGTTTGCTTTCCAGATCATAAAAAAAACATTAATTCCAACATTAAAAAATGTCATGCCATATATTTATTTGTATTTCAAAATGATGAGACACAGAATGCATTTGAGCCAAAGATCTATTAGTATAAGAAAAAGTTGAGATTCGTTTGGGTGTGATATTCCAAGACACACCTATTCATTCTTTGTGCTCCATGTATGACCAACTGATGAGGTCAGTGACTTGTTATGGAGCGAATACATTCCACTATCATTTAATGTGCTAGCGGCTTTTGGGGGGAAGGAAGCTAGAACAACATTATGTGAAAACTGCCTTTAGTTCCTTTTTTATCAAGCGGTTTTGTAAATATATATTGTAAAATGATGGTTTTCACCAGGGTTTAGCAGACTATCGCCCATGGGTTAAATCTGGCCATTTGCCAGGTCTTTTACAGCATGCAAGCCAAGAATGTTTTTTCTATTTTCAAATGGCTATATTTTAATTGGTTATACGAGTACATACTTCATCTTGACCCACGAAGCCCAAAATATTTCCTACCTGTTTCTTTAAGAAAAAGTTTGCAAACCCCTGGTTTATACGTTGAAAAAAATAAATGGTTTTCTGCAGTTCAGGGTTTCAGACACAGTGTTAGAAATATAGAATTCTACATAATTTAGGAAAACTTACTGGCATGATACTGTTTCCAGGTGCTCTATAAATTTGCAATCTCCATGAATGCAGAAATTTTGGAATGCTGCATCACATGGATTTTTCTTCTTTCTATTTCTTCTATTTTTTCCATTTTTGCCTCCCTTTTTCTTTCTTTTGGGTTTATCTGAAGTCTTTTCACTTTCAGTTTCGTCTTTCTTGGGCTTAACTACCTGTTCAACTGAAAAAAAAGATTTATTGATAACAGTCTCTCTTCACCTGGAATACCATTGTGGAGACATGAGAGAAAGAAGTCCTAGCAGTGAGAGCTCACAGGGATAACAGCCATATTTCTCTCATTATTTAACACAACTCATACACAATAATTGAACAAAGAGAATATCTGTATTGTGTGGCACTTAAAGATCTGAACCCTTTCGTTATTTTATTAGCTTAGAAACATATTTTGAATTTATTTGTGTCAGTAATATTATTATTATTGATAATAGGAGTAGTAGGAGTTACTTGTCTAAGAAAGTCCATGAAATATTTTAAACATTTTTTTCACTTCGAATACATACCAAGTTCTTGGTAATGATCATTAATTTAATTAACCCAAATCACAACTGAATGGATTGTTACTATCCAGATGATACAGATGAGAAAAATGAAGTTGAGTAAAGACAAGTAAATTGCACTAGGACACGTAGCTATAAAATGGCAGTCCTGGGATGTTAAAGCCTATTATTTCCCTACCATATTATGTTTTTACTTGGAAAAAGTTCAGTTCCTTTAATTAAAGTGGGATTCGAGTATATCTGATGATTTTTCTTTACTCATATTGGTCTTGTGCTCACTATCATAATTGGGAATTAGTGTGTAATACTTGAAATGAAGAAAACAGAATTATACATTAGGGTTGATCAATTTTCTCCAACTCCCAGATTACAACAGATTATAATTAATCGATACCTTCTGGAGGCTCATTTCTGTGATCAATCTATTTGAAAAAGGGGAGTCCAGAAATAGTTGTACTTGCTGCTTCATAGATTCATCCTAACTCTTCAGATCCACAGAAACCTTTGTTCAGTGTTACAGTTATGCGGGGTATAGTATAGCCATATGGTAAATATAAGAAGAAGGAGTTTCCATGTTAGAGCTGTGCATTTTGTTATACTAATTCCTCAATAGGTTTATCTGAGCAAGTATTTAGCAGAGTCCAGTGGAAAGAGGAAAATATCATAGTGTCTTAATAAAATTAGTCATAATGGTCCTGCAGTACCCATTAAATAGAAAACCCTGGAAACATAGGGTAGGGTATCAAAGATAGAACCCTATGATTAAGGTAATGACTAATAAATATTATGAATATTTTAGCAGTTACTATATCAACATTAACAATAGTCAAATTAGGAGCAATGTTTAATAGGTGGCTATGCAATTTTTATATTGAAACTTTCCTCTGATGATAAGAAAAGTACCACAGATTAGGATAATTCCTCCAACAGAAACATTTCAAATCACTGTGATGTACTTTATCAGATATATTACAAATTTTAGACAGAGACAAATGGTCACTATGCTGAAGTGCTTCAGTAGACATTAACCCCATGGATCAATTTTCTCTCTATTTCACAATGCATTGCAATTTTATCCACTAGACATTTTCATCACCAACAATTCATTTGGCCTTATGAAATGTTAACTTGAAGCATCTTTAAGACAATAGTTTCTAGAGTCTTAATGGTCTAATCTCATCCCCCTCAAAAATAAAAATTATAGATGGACCCCTTCACCTTATGTATTATAAAAGCACAAATTCTGAAGCAAAGGAGGAAAGTGGAGTGTTCGATAAAGCTTTTCCCACCTGCCACTTAACCCAGTCACTGTCCTTTTGGTGTCACCTGCTATCCCTTCACCAGTTCTGGGAGCTAGACAGATGGGGAGGATTCAGGGAAACTACAGTCAGGAAAGAGGGTCCTTAAGTCCTGCCTCCATAGTGGATGCTCCTAGGATATTTAGATCTGATTTATTGATGATCTGGCCTCAAACTGCAAAGTAATATGAGGGAAATGAACAATACTGACCTCTTACTTTGGTACCCTCATTTTAAGCAAATGCTCTTTTTAAAAGATCAGATAACAGCAAAAGAGAAGAAAATTATAGGTCACTATTATTTAACTGACAAATGAGATTTGGGGTTAAATAGTGATTTTAGCAATATAAAATCCATGTGTATTTGTCCTTTAATATTTCCATAAGGTGGTATTACTATTATTATTACCAATTTCTCAACATCTAATTCACAAAGGCTAAGATCCAATTGTTCCTCTCCCATTACTTCTTTCTGTTCCCTTATTTGTGTCAAAATGCAGTTATTTAGAGAAAAGTGTGGCGGGGAGTGGCTATAAAAGCTGAGATACTAAGTATATAGGACTGGTTGATGTTTAATCTGTTTCTCAGATTGGGGGTGGGGGGGGTCGTGTGGCAGAGTAGCTGGGACCAAACAGATTGGAGTTTCTCATTCTGGCTGTGGAATTTGGGGCAGAATGCTTAACCTTCTTGAGCTTTAGTTATCACATCTGTAAAATGATAACAATTCCTACTTCACAGAGTTGTGAAGATTAGACTCACTAGATATAAAACGTTTGTTAGAGGTCCAGACACATAGGATGTGCAAACAAGTAGCCCTTTCCACCTCAGTTGCTAGCTTACCTAGTGGGGTGTACAACAATCATACATGCAAGAAAGCCCTTGGGAGATCTGGGGAGCAGCTTTTCTTTGGAAGCAGCTTTGCTCATCCAAACCACACATCTTATAGGCTACACTGTCACCTTATCCTCTACTCACCTCTGAGTAAATCCTCTACAATGTAGTCAAGTATTTGTGGTTCGTTGTCGTACTCTTCTGCATAGTCAAAGTCAATCTCCGAGGACAGTTCGCTACTAGAAGGCATTTCACTCTCAGGAGAAATCTTACTTCCCGAGGACATCTGACTTCTTGAGGTCAGCTCAAATCTATCAGCAATGTGGTCCCCAGAAAGTGGTTCCCCTTTTCCAGAGTAAGTGTCATTGACGTCTAATCCAGCAGTATAATGGGCTATGGGAGCAAGAAAAAGGGAAGAAAAGAGAAAGTAAAGCAGAATGCCTTTTCTCACCAGTCAGTTGCATCCGGGAGACAGGTTTATCTTCAAAGCAGTTATTGCACATGTGCTATTGTTTGTGATTGAGTCACTTATGAAAGCAACTTCACATTTTGCCAACAAATGGCTGTTTGTTGTGCCAGTTACAGAGCTTCTTTCATTGTTTTCTTTTCCACAGATAGCCTACATTAATTTCCACACCAAAAAAAATACTACCAAGAAGGCAAATGAATGTAATATAATTATTTAAGAAGTAATACCTAAATATTGTCATAACTTCACATACCAAATGCATTTGTAGTTTCTAGGATGTTACCTGTCCCATTTTAATAAACAGGTTCTAGAGATAAATACCAGATTTTCCTGACACGTGCTCACAGTTTTAACAAGAGTATGTATATCAAATGTAAACAGTAGTTGATAATAATTATTCTTATTGCCATTGTTTCTTATTATTGTTCTCACGTAGAGTAGAAACTAGGGACTAGGTAAGATTTGGGGGCCAGAGTTAAGCCCCTGCTTTATCTTTTAGGTCTCAATAAAACAGCATCAGAGTGGTACTTTTTTTTTTTTAACATCTTTACTGGAGTATGATTGCTTTACAATGGTGTGTTAGTTTCTGCTTTATAACAAAGTGAATCAGTTATACATATACATATGTTCCCATATCTCTAACTTCTCCCTGGGACGATGCGAGGCCCTGTAGAAAAGTAAAAACAAAATCACTTGTCAGAGGAGATGGAGAATTTAGGCAGGAGTTAGCACTCCTCGGTCCGAGACTTAACCACTCTTCTCCAGGATCTGCGGAAATCACTTCACCTCTCTGTACCTCGGTTTCTTTATCTTATCTTTATCTTTATTTGGATCACAGGATCTGTAAGTTCTCCTTCAGCTGGACTAAAGTAAGAGTACAAGGTTTCTCAGGCTCCCTCTTGCTAGCCTGGAACATCTAAGACACACACCCACTTTTCTCTACCTCCCAGGGAAGGAGGAAGGGAGGGACCATTGGGAGGGAGGGACCTCGATCAGCTCCCACGGGACAGAGCCGGGGGCGACGAGGGGCGGTTATTTTGGAAAAGCAGCAGCAAAATTCAAGAGGTGCCCGCGGTGGGAGAAGCGCTGGGCAGCGGCTCAGAGCCGGGATGTCCTCACCTGAGCAGAAGATCAAGAGCGACAGCACCACAGGCGCCGGCGGCAGCAGCGGGGCTCTCATTGGTCCCTCGGAGCGGCGGCGTCGCGGTCTCTGGGGCAACTCAGCCTGGAGCTGCTGGAGGGAGGAGGAGGTGGGGGGGCGGGGAGGGGGGACAAGGGGAGTCTTGCGGCCGTGCTCGCAGGCCCGGCCGGGCTCGGGCGCTGGAGGCAGCTCCTGAAGCTCGCTTCGGGATCCCTGGGCTCCTTCTCGCGCGCAAGGTATGCGAACGTTCCGGAGGCGCGGCGCGCACCTGCCGCTTTATAGGCCGGGCGGGGAGCCGGGCATCGTCTGTGACGTCAAGGCCGCCGCGGCGGGTGGAGGCGGGCGGCAGCCCCGGGAGAGGTTACTACCTCCAAAGCACACACGGATGCCAGGCGCCCCACCTTCTGGGACCGTAGACAGCCGCTGGGAGGAAATGAAAATTAAACCCCTCGCTGCAAGCTGAAAAAAAAACAAAAAACAAAAAAACAAAAAAAAACAGATCTATGTTCAAGGGAAGGAGTGGAGTTTGGGAGCTAGTATCTGACATTCAAAAATCCCGAAGTTTCAAACTCTCTGAAAACCCTCCGAATATACTTTGGTTGATCTGGTATTACAACAGACAGGGATTAACTAGAAAAGTTCCATATTAAGATGTAGAAGTACTTTAAGACCCAGAATGACTTAACAGTAGCCCGATGTCTTTAACAAGAATAATGAAATGCATTAAATGACTAGAGAGCACACCTCCTCATGAGAAGCTGCTTTATTTACCATATCTCAGCCGGGGCTCTTTCCCACCCACTACTAAGTGGCCAGAATTTCCAACCACCTCCCTTCTGGTTTCTTTATGTGTCCCAGGGCCCTCGTCAAAGTCATTATTTATTGATCATTTATTTTGCAGAACAGTACACTAAAAATATTGCCGGTACCACCTCATTCAAAAACCTTGCTAAGTATCATTTTCCCTGTTTAACAAGAGGGACTAATGTCAGCTTTACAAAGCAAGGAGGACTTTACACAGCTGGTCATGGCAGAAGTCAGATAGATTTAACTTCAAGTTCATTTGACTCTTAAAATCTCTTTCCTTTCTGATAAAGGGATTTAGACTAAACTTCTCTTTGAAAAGAGAATTTCTGGGAGAGAATAATATTTAACATAAAGGAATAATCTCTACTGGTAGCATGTTGGCATTTGGATGAAGGGTGGTCCCAAGATTTTGCCTCTGGAATCCCAAGATAAAAAGGGCCAGCTTTTAGGGCCCATTTAGAAGCTAGTAAGGCATTTTAATCATGACAAGTAGATAATATGAAGGGAGAGGGAGAAAGCTGCTTAATTTGATTAACATTGATGTAGAGACAACTCCAGAACTGGATTTCTCTTGACTTGAGGAATCGAAAAAAGCACTGTTCTCTCTTAGTGTTTCTTTGTCCTGAAGATACGTATCTCTTCCGTGACTGTTCCAGTAAAACAGCTCTTTTAGGAATGTGGGCCACAGTGCATCTGTCCTAATTCTGGGAAACTTTTTAAAAGCTACTTATTTTTTAATGACACATCATAATAAAGTAGGCTACATAGTACCGTATGTTTAGTCGGATAAAATAAACAGTCATGAATCATGTCTTCTCTCCTATTGGACACTTGTGGAGAACATATTTTGTGTAATCCACTTGTTTTGTGTTTTATGCAGGGAGGTAGTAAAGAGGGAGATTAAATGATGACCAGCTCCCTGATCCCAGTAGCTCAATGACGTGAGAGCCAGATGCATAGGAAAGTAATTCTGTTACATCAGATGAAAAGAAGGATTGGGTGCCATGAAAAACCAGGACGCAGTTTAGTTTTGCCATGTGTATCATGGAAAGTTCTGTGGAAAGATGCAGAGGCCACTCAGTGGCCTTCCCAGCAGAAAGTGTAAATGGAAAGAATACCTGAAGTCGAGGTGTGACTGAGAGCCGAAAAGCAGACTAGAAAGATGACACTGCCCATTCCCGAGTGAAGCAGGGGCCTGCATGGTCATCTTTTTTGGTGAATGAGGCAGTTGTGATTCAGAGAGGTTCACAGTCTTACCCGCAGATTTCAAAACATGGTGGAGATTTTGTTTAGCTTGCAGCCTGTCAGCCTACACCGGTGCAGCTTTCTGCTCTCATAGGTTTTGATTTTGTTCTAGTCCTCTTCTTCCCTTTTTATTACTCTTTCTTCTTATTGATGTGAATGCAAGTTGTGCCTATCTGTCATCGAAAGTGTTTTACTTTGAAGTGAAAGGAGCCTTTACAATGGGAATTGTTCTGTCTTTTTCCAATTGGAAATTTAGAGGGTGATAATTTACATTGGTGTGGAATATAACATGGCGTCACAGGGACAGAGTGCTTAGATTCAAACAAGTTGGGTTTTCATATACAAATTCCACCATATAGTAAGTTACTTAATATTTGAAAAATTCGGATTCCTCATCTAAAAATAGGAATAATGACCCCCTCCTGCTGTTAAGCAGATTCAATGAAATAAGATATATAAACATTAGCACACATCCTAGCATAGGGTGAGTGCACAATAGATGGTAACTATTATTAACTTTGACATTATGATAGTTACATTATATTAATCACATTGAAGAACTAAGTGACTCTTATAAATGCAACTACTCACAGAGTAAGTGAATAATCTCTTCCAATATTTTCAAGCCGTGAACTTTATACCTACTTCACACTAAGATTAAACATTTTGAACATTTATGGTTCATCACAGGGTATCATGGGCGTCATCATAGTTGCATCACAATGGCAGCACCCCTTGATGACTCATGGCATTCTGGAATATATGCATGAGAAGGAAACCAACCCCATGTATGTGTGGGATTCTTTACATTCTGCATGTTAAGTTGAGACAAGGAGGAACAATTGCAGGAAATTCAAGTAGAGAAGCAACTCTTCTTTATCCTGATAAATGGATGGTTCCCTCATCTAGTATAAGGTTAAGGGCAGCCCTAAAGGCAAATGTTCCTAGCCAGCCACACTCATCTTGCTGCCTAGTATCTAGATCCTGATAATATTTTATATGCATCGTGGAAACAAACTCACTTTGACTCTGCTAAAATGTGTGCTATAGAACCCAGAGTAGAATTATATGTTTGTTCATATAGCTGATCTTGAGTTTTTACAGATAACACCAGGGTCTGAGTAAATATTACATCATGGTCATCGTTATGAGTCAACCAATGAACTCCCAAACTAAAATTAAGAAATTCTCTAAAATATAAGCAACATTTCTTTTATTAATAAATACATTAGCTCCATTTAAAGGTCTATCATTTTCTACTTTTCACCTTGGAATTTATCCATCTAAAGAATATATAATTTCTAGTTCCTTCAAAAAGAGACCTTAAGTGAACTTGATTTATCTTGACAGAATAAAATAAATTTACTTGCCCTTTATATCTTTCACATGATGGCTTTTGCAGAGCAAGGACTAGCAGATGGGACTGAAAGCAGTGATGATTTGGTACAGTGGAAAATAAATAAATGTAATATACAATTAACTACATTTATACACACAAAAAATCAATCCTCTAGGTAGTTCATTTACTCATCAAATATATTTTGAGATCTAGATACTCTTTTAGGTTTAGGCACTGGGCTAGAACTTTGAATAAGTCATAGTGTCCTTGTTTTTAAGGACTTTACATTCTATTAAAGGGAAACACATAATAACCGAGGAAACAATACACATAATCAATTTAGGTATTTAGAAGTGCTAGAAAGGAAAGAAAATGTGTGATATAGAGGACTTGGGTCGGTAGAGGACGATGATAAAAAGAAATACAAGATAGCTCCTACACTTAAGTAGTTCACATTTTCTCTCTAGAGGAAACAGATGGCAGGATAAAAAGGAGAGCATTATCCTATAGGACAATAATAACAACATAGAAGAGCAGAGATAGGCATGGGCAGGAAGGAGCAATAGAGACAGGCACATACAAGAAGAATGAGGGATGCTGAACAGAGAGAGGCCTTACAATGGGCCTCAAATGTGTAGAGGAATTTAGGGCATTGTTGAAGAGCTCATTCCACTAATCATTTCTTAAACACCCCTCTTAACAGTGCTAGACAAGAGCTCTCTTTAGCTCTTAACCGAAGGTCAGCTGGTCAAAATCACCTGACAACCATTACAAAATGTACTCTCCATTCTCCTCTCTTGATTCGGTAGGTTTGGTGTGGGGTCCTGGCCTGTGTATTTTTTAACAACTTTCAAGAAAATTCTGATGTGCACCTCTGATTAAGAACTACTCCACTACGGGACATATAGGTGAAAAAAATCAAGATACATTCAGAGACGTTATAAACTGGTGGGGCTGCATATTTATACAGATAGAAGTTTTGTTGGAAATGTGAAGGATGGAGAAATGAATTTTAAGAGGAAGCATGTGAGTAAGTGTGATGAAGACATTAAATTTACCACTAAGAAACTCATGTTACAAACTGACTTAGACTATTCATGTAATAGGGTACTACTTTAATGTAATAAAAAATGTCTAAATATATGAAAAAGAAAAAATCCACTTTGCATATATTTCTTCAGGACCCAGTTTGTCACATAAATGGAATCATATCTACACCAAATGATTGTGAGTTCTCACTAACTCAATTCTGAATATAAGATCAGAAAACAGAATGTCTGCAACCATCATCATACACTGAGTTAGGAAGCATGTCAAATTTTAGTATGCCATTAATTCTTTTTTTTAACATCTTTATTGGAGTATAATTGCTTTACAATGGTGTGTTAATTTCTGCTTTACAACAAAGTGAATCAGCTATACATGTACATATATCCCCATATCTCCTCCCTCTTGTGTCTCCCTCTTACCCTCCCTATCCCACCCCTCTAGGGGGTCGCAAAGCACTGACCTGTGCTATGCACTTGCTTCACACTAGCAATCTGTTTTACATTTGGTAGTGTATATATGTGTCTATGCCACTCTCTCACTTCCTCCCAGCTTACACTTCCCCCTCCCTGTGTCCTCAAGTCCATTCCCTACGTCTGCATTTTTATTCCTGCCCTGCCCCTAAGGTTCTTCAGAAACATTCTTGTTTTTTTTTTCTAGATTCTATATATATGTGTTAGCATACAGTATTTGCTTTTCTCTTTCTGACTTACTTCACTCAGTATGACACACTCTAGATCCATCCTCCTCACTACAAAAAAAGCAATTTCGTTTATTTTTATGGCTGAGAAATATTCCATTGTATATATGTGCCACATCATCTTTATCCATTCATCTGTCGATGGACACTTGGGTTACTTCCATGTCCTGGCTATTGTGAATAGAGCTGCAATGAACATTTTGGTACATGTCTCTTTTTGAATTATGGTTTTCTCAGGGTATGTGCCTAGTAGTGGGATTGCTGGGTCATATGGTAGTTCTATTTTTAGTTTTTTAAAGAACCTCCATACTGTTCTCCATAAAGGCTGTACCAATTCACATTCCCACCAGCAGTGCAAGAGTGTTCCCTTTTCTCCACACCCTCTCCAGCATTTATTGTTTCTAGATTTCTTGATGATGGCCATTCTGACTGGTGTGAGATGATATCTCATTGTAGTTTTGATTTGCATTTCTCTAATGATTAATGATGTTGAGCATTCTTTCATGTGTTTGTTGGCAGTCTGTATATCTTCTTTGGAGAAATGCCTATTTAAGTCTTCTGCCCATTTTTGGATTGGGTTGTTTGTTTTTTTGCTATTGAGCTTCATGAGCTGTTTATAAATTTTGGAGATTAATCCTTTGTCAGTTGCTTCATTTGCAAATATTTTCTCCCATTCTGAGGGTTGTCTTTTGGTCTTGTTTATGGTTTCCTTTGATGTGCAAAAGCTTGGAAGTTTCATTAGGTCCCATTTGTTTATCTTTGTTTTTATTTCCATTTCTCTAGGAGGTGGGTCCAAAAGGATCTTGCTGTGATTTATGTCATAGAGTGTTCTGCCTATGTTTTCCTCTAAGAGTTTGATAGTTTCTGGCCTTACATTTAGGTCTTTAATCCATTTTGAGCTTATTTGTGTATGGTGTTAGGGAGTGATCTAATCTCATACTTTTACATGTCCCTGTCCAGTTTTCCCAGCACCACTTATTGAAGAGGCTGTATTCCATCCACTGTATATTCTTGCCTCCTTTATCAAAGATAAGGTGACCATATGTGTGTGGGTTTATCTCTGGGCTTTCTATCCTGTTCCATTGATCTATCTTTCTGTTTTTGTGCCAGTACCATACTGTCTTGATTACTGTAGCTTTGTAGTATAGTCTGATGTCAGGGAGCCTGATTCCTCCAGCTCCGTTTTTCGTTCTCAAGATTGCTTTGGATATTCAGGGTCTTTTGTTTTTCCAAACAAATTTTGAAATTTTTTGTTCTAGTTCTGTGAAAAATGCCAGTGGTAGTTTGATAGGGATTGCATTGAATCTGTAGATTGCTTTGGGTAGTAGAGTCATTTTCACAATATTGATTCTTCCAATCCAGGAGCATGGTATATCTCTCCATCTATTTGTATCATCTTTAATTTCTTTCATCAGTGTCTTATAATTTTCTGCATACAGGTCTTTTGTCTCCTTAGGTAGGTTTATTCCTAGATATTTTATTCTTTTTGTTGCAATGGTAAATGGGAGTGTTTTCTTGATTTCATTTTCAGATTTTTCATCATTAGTGTGCAGGAATGCCAGAGATTTCTGTGCATTAATTTTGTATCCTGCTACTTTACCAAATTCATTAATTAGCTCTAGTAGTTTTCTGGTAGCATCTTTAGGATTCTCTATGTATAGTATCATGTCATCTGCAAACAGTGAAAGCTTTACTTCTTCTTTTCCAATTTGGATTCCTTTTATTTCCTTTTCTTCTCTGATTGCTGTGGCTAAAACTTCCAAAACTAAGTTGAATAATAGTGGTGAGAGTGGTCAGCTTTGTCTTGTTCCTGATCTTAGTGGAAATGGTTTCAGTTTTTCACCATTGAAGACAATGTTGGCTGTGGGTTTGTCATATATGGCCTTTATTATGTCAAGGAAATTTCCCTCTATGCCTACTTTATGCAGGGTTTTTATCATAAATGGGTGTTGAATTTTGTCGAAAGTTTTCTCTGCATCTATTGAGATGATCATATGGTTTTTCTCCTTCAACTTGTTAATATGGTGTATCACATTGATTGATTTGCGTATATTGAAGAATCCTTGCATTCCTGGAATAAACCCCACCTGATCATGGTGTATGATCCTTTTAATGTGCTGTTGGATTCTGTTTGCTAGTATTTTGTTGAGGATTTTTGCATCTATGTTCATCAGTGATATTGGCCTGTAGTTTTCTTTCTTTGTGACATCCTTGCCTGGTTTTGGTATCAAGGCCTCGTAGAATGAGTATGGGAGTGTTCCTTCCTCTGAAATTGTTTGGAAGAGTTTGAGAAGGATGGGTGTTAGCTCTTCTCTACATGTTTGATAGAATTTGCCTGTGAAGCCATCTGGTCCTGGGCTTTTGTTTGTTGGAAGATTTTTAATCACAGTTTCAATTTCAGTCCTTGTGATTGGTCTACTCATATTTTCTATTTCTTCCTGATTCAGTCTTGGCAGGTTGTGCATTTCTAAGAATTTGTCCATTTCTTCCAGGTTGTCCATTTTATTGGCATAGAGTTGCTTGTAGTAATCTCTCATGATCTTTTGTATTTCTGCAGTGTCAGTTGTTACTTCTCCTTTTTCATTTCTAATTCTATTGATTTGAGTCTTCTCCCTTTTATTCTTGATGAGTCTGGCTAATGGTTTGTCTATTTTGTTTATCTTCTCAAAGAACCAGCTTTTAGTTTTATTGATCTTTGCTATCGTTTCCTTCATTTCTTTTTCATTTATTTCTGATCTGATCTTTATGATTTCTTTCCTTCTGCTAGCTTTGGGGTTTTTTTGTTCTTCTTTCTCTAATTGCTTTAGGTGCAGGGTCAGGTTGTTTGCTCGAGATGTTTCCTGTTTCTTAAGGTGGGATTGTATTGCTATAAACTTCCCCCTTAGAACTGCTTTTGCTGCGTCCCATAGGTTTTGGGTCGTCGTGTCTCCATTGTCATTTGTTTCTAGGTATTTTTTAATTTCCTCTTTGATTTCTTCAGTGATCACTTCGTTATTGAGTAGTGTATTGTTTAGCCTCCATGTGTTTGTATTTTTTACAGATCTTTTCCTGTAATTGATGTCTAGTCTCATAGCATTGTGGTCGGAAAAGATACTTGATACAATTTCAATTTTCTTAAATTTACCAAGGCTTGATTTGTGACCCAAGATATGATCTATCCTGGAGAATGTTCCATGAGCACTTGAGAAAAATGTGTATTCTGTTGTTTTTGGATGGAATGTCCTATAAATATCAATTAAGTCCATCTTGTTTAATGTATCATTTAAAGCTTGTGTTTCCTTATTTATTTTCATTTTGGATGATCTGTCCATTGGTGAAAGTGGGGTGTTAAAGTCCCCTACTATGATTGTGTTACCGTCGATTTCCCCTTTTATGGCTGTTAATATTTGCCTTATGTATTGAGGTGCTCCTATGTTGGGTGCATATTTAAAATTGTTATATCTTCTTCTTGGATCAATCCCTTTATCGTTATGTAGTGTCCCTCTTTGTCTCTTCTAATAGTCTCTATTTTAAAGTCTATTTTGTCTGATATGAGAATTGCTACTCCCTCTTTCTTTTGATTTCCATTTGCATGGAATATCTTTTTCCATCCCCTTACTTTCAATCTGTATGTGTCTCTAGGTCTGAAGTGGGTCTCTTGTAGACAGCATATATACAGGTCTTGTTTTTGTATCCATTCAGCTAGTCTATGTCCTTTGGTTGGAGCATTTAATCCATTTACCTTTAAGGTAGTTATCGATATGTATGTTCCTATTCCCATTTTCTTAATTGCTTTTTGTTTGTTATTGTAGGTCCTTTCCTTCTCTTATGGTTCCTGCCTAGAGAAGAAGTTCCTTTAGCATTAATTGTAAAGCTGGTTTGGTAATTTCTCTTAGCTTTTGCTTCTCTGTAAAGGTTTTAATCTCTCCCCTGAATCTGAATGAGATCTTTGCTGGGTAGTGTAATCTTGGTTGCAGGTTTTCCCCTTTCATCCCTTTAAATATGTCCTGCCACTCCCTTCTGGCTTGCAGAGTTTCTGCTGAAAGATCTGCTGTTAACCTTATGGGGATTCCCTTGCGTGTTATTTGCTGCTTTTCCCTTACTGCTTTTCATAATTTTTCTTTGTATTTAACTTTTGATACTTTGATTAATATGTGTCTTGGCGTATTTCTCCTTGGATTTATTCTGTATGGGACTCTTTGTGCCTCCTGGATTTGATTAACTATTTCCTTTCCCATATTAGGGAAGTTTTCAACTATAATCTCTTCAAATATTTTCTCAGTCCCTTTCTTTTTCTCTTCTTCTTCTGGAACCCCTATAATTTGAATGTTGGTGTGTTTAATGTTGTCCCAGAGGTCTCTGAGACTGTCCTCTGTTCTTTTCATTCTTTTTTCTTTATTTTGCTCTGCATCAGTTATTTCCACTATTTTATCTTCCACCTCACTTATCCGTTCTTCTGCCTCAGTTATTCTGCTATTGATCCCATCTAGAGTATTTTTCATCTCATTTATTGTGTTTTTCATCGATGCTTGATTCATCTTTAGTTCTTCTAGGTCCTTGTTAACTGTTTCTTGCATTTTGTCTATTCTATTTCCAAGATTATGGATCTTGGAAATAGAATCTTGGATCATCTTTACTATCATTATTCTGAATTCTTTTTCAGGTAGACTGCCTATTACCTCTTCATTTGTTAGGTCTGGTAGGTTTTTATCTTGCTCCTTCACCTGCTGTGTGTTTTTCTGTCTTCTCATTTTGCTTATCTTACTGTGTTTGGGGTCTCCTTTTTGCAGGCTGCAGATTCGTAGTTCCCGTTGTTTTTGGTGTCTGTCCCCCGTGGCTAAGGTTGTTTCAGTAGGTTGTGTAGGCTTTCTGCTGGGGGGGGGGGACTAGTGCCTGTGTTCTGGTGGTTGAGGCTCGATCTTGTCTTTCTGGTGGACAGGTCCACGTTTGGTGGTGTGTTTTGGGCTTCCTGTGGCCTTATTAGGTTTTTAGGCAGCCTCTCTGCTAATGGGTGGGCTTGTGTTCCTGTCTTGCTAGTTGCTTGGCATAGGGTGACCAGCACTGTAGCTTGCTGGTCATTGATTGAAGCTGGGTGCTGGTGTTGAGATGGAGATCTCTGGGAGATTTTCACTGCTTGATATTATGTGGAGCTGGGAGGTCTCTTGTGGACCCGTGTCCTGAAGTTGGCTCTCCCACTTCAGAGGCACAGCACTGACTCCTGGCTGCAGCACCAAGAGCCTTTCATCTACCCGGCTCAGAATAAAAGGGAGAAAAAGTAGAAAGAAAGAATTAATAGAAGAAAGAAAGAGAGAGAGAAAGAAAGGAAGAAGGAAAGAAAGGAAGGAAGGAAGGAAGAAAGAAAGAAAGAAAGAAAGAGAGAAAGGAGAGAGGGAGGGAGGAAGGATGGAAAGAAAGAAAGGAGGGAGAGAGGGAGGAATGAAAGAAAAAGAGTGAATGGAAGAAGGGAGGGAGGGAGGAAGGAAAGAAAGAGAGAAAGAAGGAAAGGAGGGCCAGAGGGAGGGAAGGAGGAAGGGAAGGTAGGAAAAAAAGAAAGAGCAGGTAAAGTAAAATGGAATAAAGTTTGAAATATAGTAGCGTTATTAAAATTAAAAAGTAATTATTGAAAAAAAAACGGACAGATAGAACCCTGGGACATATGGTGGAAGCAAAGCTATACAGAGAGAATCTTACACAGAAGAATACACATACACATTCACAAAAAGAGAGCAGGGGGGGAAATCAAAAATCTTGCTCTCCAAGTCCACCTCCTTAATTTGGGATACTTCGTTGTAAAAAGAGGAAAATGGCGAGAAGTCTGAAATCTTGCTCTCTAAATCCACCTCCTTAATTTGGGATAATTCGTTGTAAAAAGAGGAAAAGGGGGGACAGTCTTAAATCTTGTCCTCAAAGTCCACTTCCTCAATTTGGGATGATTCGCTGTCCATTCATGCACTCCACAGACGCAGGGCACATCAAGCGGACCGTGGAGCTTTAATCCGCTGCCTCCGAGGCTGCACAGAGAGATTTCCCTGTCTCTTCTCTGCTCTCACAGCTCCCGGGTCTCAGCCTTGGACCTGGCCCCGCCTCTGCGCGTAGGTCGCCGTAGGGCGTCCATTCTTCGCTCAGACAGGACAGGTTTAAAGGAGCCGCTGATTCGGGGGCTCTGGCTCACTTAGTCAAAGGGGAGGGAGGGGCGCGCAGTGTGGGGCGGGCCTGCGGTGGCAGAGGACGGCATGACATTGCACCAGACCGAGGCGCTCCGTGCGCTTTCCCGGGAAAGCCGTCCCCGGGTTCCGGGACCCCGGCAGTGGCGGGGTGCACAGGCCCCCCGGAAGGCGGGGCGGACAGTGACCCGCGCTCGCACACAGGCCCCGCGGTGGCGGCAGCAGCAGCAGCCCCAGCGTCCCATGCCCGTCTCCGGGGTCCGCGCCTTTAGCCGCGGCTCGTGCCCGTCTCCGGCGCTTCCCAAAGCAGCCCTCTTAATGCCCTCTCCTCGCGCACCAGGAAACAAAAGGGAAGAAAAAGCCTCTTGCCTCTTCGGCACCTCCAGACCCTTTCCCCGGACTCCCTCCGGGCTAGCCGTGGTGCACTAACCCCTTCAGGCTCTCTTCCTGCCTCCAGCCCCAGTCCTCTCCCTGCGCTCCGACTGAAAGCCGATACCCGAGCCTCAGCTCCCATCCCCGCCCGCCCCAGCAGCCGAGCAGACAAGCATCTCGGGCTGGTGTGTGCCTGAGGGCACCAATCCTCTGTGCCGGAATCTCTCCGCTTTGCCCTCCGCACCCCTGTTGCTGTGCTCTCCTCTGCTACTCCGAAGCTTTCCCCCTCCGCCACCTGCAGTCTCCACCCGCGAAGGGTCTTGTAGTGTGTAGAAACCTTTCCTCCTTCACGGCTCCCTCCCACTGGTGCAGGTCCCGTCCGTATCCTTTTGTCTCTGTTTTTTTCTTTTTTCTTTTGCCCTACCCAGGTATGTGGGGAGTTTCTTCACTTTTGGGGGGGTCTGAGGTCTTCTGTCAGCGTTCAGTAGGTGTTCTGTAGGAGTTGTTCCACGTGTAGATGAATTTCTGATGTATCTGTGGGGAAGAAGGTGATCTCCGCGTCTTACTCTTCCGCCATCTTCCCAGGGTCCCGCTGTGCCTTACTTTTGTATCCTGCTAGTTTACCAAATTCATTGATTAGCTCTAGTAGTTTTCTCATAGCATCTTTAGGATTCTCTATGTATAGTATCAAGTCATCTGCAAAGAGTGACATCTTTACTTCTTCCTTTCCGATTTGGATTCCTTTTATTTCTTTTTCTTCTCTGACTGCTGTGACTAAAACTTCCAAAACTATGTTGAATAATTGTGCTGAGTGTAGGAAACCTTGTCTTGTTCCTGATCTTAGAGGAAATGTTTTCAGTTTTTCACCATTGAGAATGATGTTGGCTGTGTGTTTGTCCTATATGGCCTTTATTATGTTGAGGAAATTTCCCTCTATGCCTACTTTCTGGAGGCTTTTTATCATAAATAGGTGTTGAATTTTATCGAAAGCTTTTTCTGCATCTATTGAGATGATCTTATGGTTTTTCTCCTTCAGTTTGTTAATATCGTGTATCACATTGATTGATTTGCGTGTATTGAAGAACCCTTGCATTCCGGGGATAAACTCCACTTTATCATGGTTTATGATCCTTTTAATGAGCTGTTGGATTATGTTTGCTAGTATCTTGTTGAGGATTTTTACATCTATGTTCATCTGTGGTATTCGCCTGTAGTTTTCTTTCCTTGTGACATCTTTGTCTGGTTTTGGTATCAGGGTGATGGTGGCCTCATAGAATCAGTCTGGGAGTGTTTCTGCCTCTGCTGTATTTTGGAAGAGTTTGAGAAGACTAGTTGTTAGCTCTTCTGCAAATGTTTGAGAGAATTCGCCTGTGAAACCATCTGGTCCTGGGCTTTTGTTTCTTAGAAAATTTCTAATCAGAGTTTCAATTTCAGTGCTTGTGATTGATCTTTTGATATTTTCTATTTCTTCCTGGTTCAAACTCAGAAGGTTGTGCTTTTCTATGAATTTGTCTATTTCTTCCAGGTTGTCCATTTTATTGGCATAGAGTTGCTTGTAGTAATCTCTCATGATCCTTTGTATTTCTGCAGTGTCAGTTGTTACTTCTTTTTCCTTTCTAACTCTGTTGATTTGAGTCTTCTCCCTTTTTTTCTTGATGAGACTAGCTAATGTTTTATCAATTTTCTTTATCTTCTCAAAGAACTAGCTTTTCAGTTTATTAATCTTTGCTATCATTTCCTTCATTTCTTTTTCATTTGTTTCTGCTCTGATCTTTATGATTTCTTTCCTTCTGCTATATTTGGCTCTTTTGTTGTTGTTGTTCTTCTTCTTCTCGAATTGCTTTAGGTGTAAGGTTTGGTTGTTTATTTGAGATGTTTCTTATTTCTTAAGGTAGGATTGTATTGCTATAAACTTCCATCTCAGAACTGCTTTTGCTGCATCCCATAGGTTTTGGCTAATTGTGTTTTCATTGCCATTTTTTTTCTATGTATTTTTTAATTCCCTTTTGATTTCTTCAGTGATCTCTTGGTTATTTCGTAGCATAGTGTTTAGTCTCCATGTGTTTGTATTTCTTAGAGATTTTTTCCTGTAACTGATATCTAGTCTCATAGTGTTGTTGTTGGAAAAGATACTTGATATGATTTCAATTTTCTTAAATTTTCCAAGCGTTGATTTGTGATCCAAGATCTGATCTATTCTGGAGTATGTTCCATGAGCACTTGAGAAGAAAGTGTATTCTGTTGTTTTTGATGGAATGTCCTATAAATATCAATTAAGTCCATCTTGTCTAACTTGGCATTTAAAGCTTGTTTTTCCTTATTTATTTGCATTTTGGATGATCTGTTCATTGGTGATAGGTGGTGTTAAAGTCCCCTTCTATGATTGTGTTACTGTCGATTTCCCCTTTTATGATTGTTAGCATTTGCCTTATGTATTGAGGTGCTCCTATGTTGGGTGCAAAATATTTACTATTTTTATATCTTCTTCTTGGATTGATCCCTTGATCATTATGTAGTCTTCTTCTTTGTCTCTTGTAATAGTCTTCATTTTAAAGTCTATTTTTTTCTGATATGAGAATTGCTACATGTTGTCCCAGAGGTCTCTGAGAGTGTCCTCAATTTTTTTCATTCTTTTTTCTTTATTCTGCTCTGTGGTAGTTATTTCCACTATTTTATCTTCCAGGTCACTTATCTGTTCTTCTGCCTCAGTTATTCTACTATTGATTCCTTCTAGAGAATTTTTAATTTCATTTATTGTGTTGGTCATCAATGTTTGTTTGCTCTTTAGTTCTTGTATATCCTTGTTAAACGTTTCTTTTATTTTCTCCATTCTACTTCCAAGGTTTTTTATCATCTTTACTATCATTACTCTGAATTCTTTTTCAGGTAGACTGCCTGTTTCCTCTTCATTTTTTAGTCTAGTGGGTTTTTACCTTGCTTCTTCATCTGCTGTATATTTCTCTGTCTGCTCATTTTGCTTATCTTACTGTGTTGGGGTCTCATCTTCACAGGCTCCAAGTTCGTAGTTCCCATTGTTTTTGGTGTTTGTCCCCAGGGGGTAGGATTGATTCAGTGGGTTTTGTAGGCTTCCTGATGGAGGGGATTGGTGGCTGTGTTTTGGTGGATGAGCTTGGATCTTGTCTTTCTGGTGGGCAGGATCGTTTTTGGTGGTGTGTTTTGGGGTGTCTGTGACCTTATTATGATTTTAGGTAGCCTCTCTGCCAGTGGGTGGGGTTGTGTTCCTGTCTTGCTAGTTGTTTGGCATAGGGTGTCCAGCACTGTAGCTTGCTGGTCATTGAGTGGAGCTGGGTCTTAGCATTGAGATGGAGATCACTGGGAGAGCTTTAACCATTTGATATTACATGGAGCCAGGAGGTATCTGGTAGACCAATGTCCTGAACTCACCATTCCCACCTCAGAGGCTCAGGACTGACAGCTGGCCAGAGCACCAAGACCCTGTCAGCCTCACGGCTCAGAAGAAAAAGAAAATAAAGAAAGAAAAATAAAATAAAATAAAATAAATTTATTAAAATAAAGAATAAAAGTAATATTAGTAAAGGTAAAAAAATAAAAAAGTAATAAAAAAAAGAAAGAAGAGAGCAACCAAACCAAAAAAGAAATCCACCAATGATAACAAGTGCTAAAAATTATACAGAAAAAATAAATACGGACAGACAGACCCCTAGGACAAATGGTAAAAGCAAAGCTACACAGACAATATCACACAAGGAAGCATAAACATGCACACTCACAAAAAGAGAAAAAGGAAGAAAAAAAATATATTTTTTTTAAAAAAGGAAGAGAGCAACCAAATCAATAAACAAATCTACCAATGATAATAATCTCTAAATACTAAACTAAGATAAACAAAACCAGAAACAAATTAGATGCCTAAAGGAAACCCCAACTCTACAGGTGCTCCCAAAGTCTACCACCTCGGTCTTGGGATGATTCATTGCCTATTCAGGTATTCCACAGATGCAGGGTACATCAAGTTGATTGTGGAAATTTAATCCAGTGCTCCTCAGGCTACTGGGAGAAATTTCCCTTTGTCTTCTTTGTTCGCACAGCTCCTGGGGTTCAGCTTTGTGTTTGGCCCCACCTCTGTGTATAAGTTGCCTGAGGGCGTCTGTTCCCCTCCCAGACAGAATGAATTTAAAGTAGCAGCTGATCAGGGGGTTCTGGCTCACTCATGCCGGGGGGCAGTGGTGGGGGGAGGAGGGGTACGGAATGCAGAGTGAGCCTGCAGCGGCAGAGGTCAACCTAACGTTGCACCAGGCACCGTGTGTTCTCCCTGGGAACTTGTCCGTGGATCACGGGACCCTGGCAGCGGCAGGCTGCACAGGCTCCCAGGAGGGGATGTTTGGATAGTGACCTGTGCTTGCACACAGGCGTCTTGGTGGCTGCAGTAGCAGCCTTAGCTTCTCATGCCCATCTCTTGTGTCCGTGCTGATAGCCGTGGGTCGCACCCATCTCTGGAGCTCGTTTAGGCAGTGCTCTGAGTCCCCTCTCCTTGCACACCCCAAAACAATGATCTCTTGCCTCTTAGGCAGATCCAGAGATTTTCCTGGACTCCCTCTCGGCTAGCTGTGGTGCACTAGTCCCCTTCAGGCTGTGTTCACCCAGCCAACCCCAGTCCTCTCCCTGGAGTCTGACCTCCAATGCCTGAGCCTCAGCTCCCAGCCCCCACTTGCCCCGGCGGGCGAGCAGACGAGCCTCTCGGGCTGGTGAGTGCTGGTCAGCACCGATCCTCTGTGCGGGAATCTCTCCGCTTTGCCCTCCGCACCCCTGTGGCTGTGCTCTCCTCCACGGCTCCGAAGCTTCCCCCCTCCGCCACCCGCACTCTCCACCCGTGAAGGGGCTTCCTAGTGTGTGGAAACCTTTCCTCCTTCACAGCTCCCTCCCAGAGGTGCAGGTCCCATCCCCATTCTTTTGTCTCTGTTTTTTCTTTTGCCCTACCCAGGTACGTGGGGGAGTTTCTTGCCTTTTGGGAGGTCTGAGGTCTTCTGCCAGCATTCAGTAGGTGTTCTGTAGGAGCTGTTCCACATGTAGATGTATTTTTGATGTATTTGTGGGGAGGAAGGTGATTTCCACATCTTACTCCTCCGCCATCTTGAAGATCCATCCCTGCCATTAATTCTTTATGAATTTAAGATTTCAGGAGAAGATTTGGCATTTTATTGTTTCCAAAAAATAATATATTGAGGTAAGATTGTTGAAGTAGGCCTGAGTCCTATGAAAGATTTTTACAGCCTACCCATTTTAGTCATTACATCATTATATCCTTAATTTATTATTTCCAAACTTAAAAATAATACTTTTTAAGTACTTAATCTTCCTTTAATGCATTTCTATTTTCCTTATTTTCTTGCATTTTGTTTTACAATTTATCACGCCAGTTATCACACATTCAATACTGTGTGATGACCACTTTTTCATAGTGGAAGAACTCTCCTATTTGCCATGGTTTACTTAAAAATTGACAACATATGCATACCTCTAATAATTAAATGATCCTATTATTAATGATCCATAATTGATGTGATTTTGTTATCAGCTTAGATAGCCTCTTTAAACATTCATGTGTTTTTAGCAAAGGTAGGCAATATTATATATAGATTTTATTGTATTTTCCCATGAACACAACAGGCTTTTGTTTCTGAGTTCAATGAGAATAATAACATTTAAATATCATAAGTGGATAAGTTACTAATTTGTTGAATAGACCACACATGTACAGTTTGTCCTAGGCAGGGATAGGTTAAACCTCAAAGAAAATTGCCTTTGTATGTCATACTTCCCAAAGCTTTCTGAATGTATGCACTGAAATTATGTGGCCAGAATAAGAAAAAGTATTTGCAAGTTAATATGAAAAAATACATACACATGTAGAACTCATAGAAAAATAATGGAAAATATAGTTATACATTTTATAACTATCATATGTATCTTTCAATAATCTTCATGAAATCAATATTTTGTTCTTAAACTTGGGTTATGTACTCCCAGATGATTTTACTGTTTGCAGAAGATATAACTTCACTCCTAGATTTCTTTTCTTCCATAGGAATTCCAAAAATCATTAGTTTTGGTCACTTCTCAAGATAGCAAACATTCCAAGAAGATACTTTTAATATCGAATTTGCTAGCTAATTTTTGAGATTCTCAAGCACTACCTTGTGTGACTATAAAAAAACATTAGACTTTTCAATGGTACAATTTGCCTGAGCTAAATCTGATGTATAGTGAGGCAGTGTTGCTTACATGATAGGAAAAAACTTTAAAGAATTTTTTAAAGAAATATAAATGTGATCAAAAGTTCCCATCTCAAAAATGGTATTTATAAAATTCTTACTCTTATTGAAATAGAAAAAAACAAAAACTTGGAAGACATATTTTGCCTTAAATTACATCTTTGGAAAAAGTCATGTAGTTTGCACTTTTAAAAGTTATTTTAACTGCCAGAGAGCTAAGGATATAATAACTTCTAAAAATTAAATATATTAAACTTTACGTTTCTAAATTTTCTCAATTTGGAGATTTGAAGCTATGTCTATACTTGTTTATAAAATATGCTTCATTTTTATTTTCCTTACAATACTGCAATCTGCACAAAATGATTATTTTAGTGGGATTTTGTTGGGAAAAACTTTAAAAAATGTAGCTTTACTTCTGCATTCATAGATTTTGGGGGGTAACACACACATAAGAGGAAAGAGAAAAGAAGAGTATAAGAATAAGTCTACATTTTTAAAAATATACAGTATTTTTAAGAGTAAAACAAAGTTATATAGACGTATATTTATTAACATTTTGAAAATGTATGATACCCGCTATGTAAAAATTGAACAAAGCAGTGTGTACATTATGCAACTTCTATTAATATATTTACAAATATTTGTGTACATATTATATATAAATATGTATGTGTAGATATACATGTATAGAAACATTTTGAAAGGCTATATAAGAAAGGTCAACAATGTTTATCTTTGGTTAAGGAATTAATTGCTCATCTGTATGTCCTAATATGTGCATAAAGATCATTTATTATTTCTGCTTTTTTTTTTAAGTTAAAAACCCCATGGGCTTCCCTGGTGGTGCAGTGGTTAAGGATCCGCCTGCCAATGCAGGGGACATGGCTTCGAGCCCTGGTCTGGGAAGATCCCACATGCGGCAGAGCAACTAAGCTTGTGTGCCATAACTACTGAGCCTGCACTGTAGAACCCACAAGCCACAACTACTGAGCCTGTGAGCCACAACTACTGAAGCCCGTGTGCCTAAAGCCCATTTTCTGTAACAAGAGACGCCACCACAATGAGAAGCCTGTGCACTGCAACAAAGAGTAGCCCCCGCTCACCGCAACTAGAGAAAGCCCACGCGCAGCAACAAAGACCCTACGCAGCCAAAATAAATAAAATAAATAAATAAATAAATACATACATATATATATATATACACACATACATATATAAACCCAATCCAAGGCAAGAGGATGATTTCACAAGCAAACTGATTTGACATTATTTCTATAATCAATGGTTTTTCCAAAGAGGATGTCAGTTTTGAAAGAAAATGATCACTAAAGCTGTCTGCTTTTCCCCACGCTTTCTTACCCTTGCACAGTTGTTCCCACATCTGTGCTGTCCTTTGTCGTTTGGTATCTAGGAAGTAGAGTGAGGAGGTTAAGGCTGTAGCATCTGAAGTTGAGACTACTGGATTTTAGTACAGTCTTCCTCTTACCAACCAGGGAAAATTATTTAAATGTTTTGTGGATCTAGCTTTCTCATCTCTGAAAAAGGAGATGATAATAACAGTTCCTTAATCAGGATTCTTTTAAATGTGATAATGCATGTAAGACACTTGAAACAGTATCTGACCTTTCATAATTACTCAAAAGATTTTTTGTATTTTCCTTATGATTAGCATTGAGACCAATGAAAAAAGTACTAGGGATTCCAATGGAAAAAAATTTCAATGCATATTTGTGGACAGGGATAATTAAGTAAACACTGTTATAACTGATTTCATAACTTGAGAACATCTGCTTAATGTGACAGATAAGCTGTAGGAATTCAAAACTTTTCTAGAATGATGAAGGCAACAAGAGTGAGCCCTGTTATTAAGGTCCTATTTCAAATAGCTTGCACTGCTGACTCTAGACATGTGACTTTTCCAGAGCATTACTTGTTTTTAAACATGTAAACTCTATATAGAAGAATCATTTTCTTGCTTTTTATTTTTTTTCCAGCTGTGCAATATTTTCCTACCATATGATGTCTTCATACCATGATTTCCTACAGAATCAGGCCATTTCTGCTCTGAATAAATTGTTTGTTGGTGAAATTTCTTTTTTCGACATAAACTAACCCAACTGAGTGGTTTTTCAATACTAACTACCACATCAGTAATTTGGTCATAGACTCTACTCAATATCCATTCCCATCTCTTTCCTTAGTAACAGAACCCTGATGTTATTCAGACTGGCAATGTGTACAACTTAAATATAAAAGTTCCCAGGTTTCCTTGAAAATGATGGTGATCATGTGACTACGTTCTGAGAGTAAGGTCTGGTGAACTGTAAGTAGAAGCATGGGCAGAATTTCCTGGAAGGCTTCTTGAAGGAAGTTGATGAAGGTGGGAGCCACATGCCTATTATTTTCCCTATATTCCTTCCCAGTTGCCTGGAATGTGGACACCTGGCAGCATCTCCAGGAATTGTACTGGACCATGAACCAACCCTGAATCTGAAGGTATGTGCTAGAATGGTGGGAGAGAAAGACAGAAAGACCCTGAATCCCTGATTTGGAGCTGCCACACCAGCTCTGTGCTCTTTACATTAGAAGAGAAAAACTTCTGTCTTGTTTAACCCACTATTGTTTAAGGTTTTCTGATATAGGATTTTCTGAGCCCAATACGAAATGATTTGGTAATCATTCTGTTGTATTCATAACAATGTTCCCTTCCTAACCAAATGTCCTCCACCCAGAGCTGAACAAGTTGCAGGGAGGGAGAATGTACACCATGGGGAACATGGGTATCTCAGTAAAAGACGGTGTGGAGTGTTAGAAAGGACATAGAGGATTTGGGCTTGTATTAGGTGATTTAGGGGAGGAATGAAGGAATGACATTTTGCTCTGAATTGGAAGCTGTCAGGCAGCGGGCATAATTCTATGACTGGGTATCTTAGTCTTCTATAGAAGGAGAGAGGGTACAGCTGCCATTATTAAAGAATCAGCAGTCACCCAGAGTAGTCAGGATGGGAGGATGTTTGGTCACTCTTTTGGCTCGAACTATGTTCATGTTTTGTCTGTGTTTGGATGATTATGAAATGGTCTTGCTTTGGCCATAATCCATCATAACCATAGAGTGGTCTTGTTTGATGTTGATGTTGTGTAAAATTGTTAGTGTTCAGCAGAAGAACATCAAGGCCAAGGTGATAGTACTAGACCAGCTCCTGGAAGTCAGGGACTGCTTTTTTCTTTGTCAACTGTAACAATGCTTTGTGTGGGGTAAGGGCTCAATTAATGTTGGTTGAATGAATCAACAAGTATGTAGTAAACAAATCAAGAGCCTCTGGTTACTACCTTTATTTCACAATGACCAAGGTAACATTTGGATGAACTTACACCTCTTTTTTTTAATGTTTATTTATTTATTTTTCTTATTAGTCATCCATTTTATACACATCAGTGTGTACATGTCAATCCCAATCTCCCAATTCATCACACACGCCCCCCACCTCCCGCAGCTTTCCACCCTTGCTGTCCATACGTTTTTTCTCTACTTCTGTGTCTCAATATCTGCTCTGCAAACTGGTTCATCTGTACCATTTTCTTGGTTCCACATATATGCATTAATATACGATATTTGTTTTTCACTCTCTGACTTACTTCACTCTGTATGGCAGTCTCTAGATGCATCCATGTCTCTACAAATGACCAAATTTCATTCCTTTTTATGGTTGAGTAATATTCCATTGTATATATGTACCACATCTTCTTTATCCATTCATCTGTTGATGGGTATTTAGGTTGCTTCCATGGCCTGGCTATTGTAAATAGTGCTGCAATGAACATTGGGGTGCATGTGTCTTTTTTTTTTTTTTTTTTTGCAGTATGCGGGCCTCTCACTGTTGTGGCCTCTCCCATTGTGGAGCACAGGCTGCGGGCATGCAGGCTCAGCGGCCATGGCTCACGGGCCTAGCTGCTCCGTGGCATGTGGGATCTTCCTGGACCGGAGCACGAACCTGTGTTCCCTGCATTGGAAGGTGGACACTCAACCACTGTGCCACCAGGAAAGCCCTGTGTCTTTTTTTTTTTTAATAAATTCATTTTATTTATTTATTTATTTGGCTACATTGGGTCTTCCTTTCTGGGTGAGGACTTTCTCTGGTTGTGGCGAGCAGGGGCCACTCTTCATTGAGGTGTGCGGGCCTCTCACTATTGCGGCCTCTCATGTTGCGGAGCACAGGCTCCAGATGCACAGGTTCAGTAGTTGTGGCTAATGGGCCAGTTGCTCCGTGGCATGTGGGATCTTCCCAGACCAGGGCTCGAACCCGTGTCCCCTACATTTGCAGGTAGATTCTCAACCACTGCGCCACCAGGGAAGCCCCCCTGTGTCTTCTTGAATTATGGTTTTCTCTGGGTATATGCCCAGTAGTGGGATTGCAGGGTCATATGGTAATTCTATTTTTAGTTCTTTAAGGAACCTCCATACTGTTCTCCTTAGTGGCTGTATCAATTTACATTCCCACCAACAGTGCAAGAGGGTTCTCTTTTCTCCATACCCTCTCCAGCATTTGTTGTTTGTAGATTTTCGGATGTTGCCCATTCTAACTGGTGTGAGGTGATACTTCATTGTAGTTTTGATTTTCATTTCTCTAATAATTAGTGATGTTGAGCAGCTTTTCATGTGCTTCTTGGTCATGTGTATATCTTCTTTGGAGAAATATCTATTTAGGTATTCTGCCCATTTTTTCATTGGATTGTTTGTTTTTTTAATATTGAGCTGCATGAGCTGTTTATATATTTTGGAGATTAATCCTTTGTCCGATGATTCATTTGCAAATATTTTCTCCCATTCTGAAGGTTGTCTTTTTGTCTTGTTTATGGTTTCCTTTGCTGTGCAAAAGCTTTTAAGTTTCATTACATCCCATTTGTTTATTTTTTGTTTTATTTCCATTACCCTAGGAGGTGGATAAAAGAATACCTTGCTGTGATTTATGTCAAAAAGTGTTCTTCCTATGTTTTCCTCTAAGAGTTTTATAATGCCTGTTCTTAAATTTAGGTCTCTAATCGATTTTGAGTTTATTTTTGTGTATGCTGTTAGGGAGTGTTCTAATTTCATTCTTTTACATGTAGCTGTCCTGTTTTCCCAGCACCACTTATTGAAGACACTATCTTTTCTCCACTGTATATCCTTGCCTCCTTTGTCACAGATTAGTTGACTATAGGTGCATGGGTTTATCTCTGGCCTTTCTATCCTGTTCCATTGATCTATATTTCTGTTTTTGTGCCAGTACCATATTTTCTTGACTACTGAAGGTTTCTAGTACAGCGTGAAGTCAGGGAGTCTGGTTCCTCCAGCTCCGTTTTTTTCCCTCAAGACTGCTTTTGCTATTCGGGGTCTTTTCTGTCTCCATACAAATTTTAAGAATTTTTTGTTCTAGTTCCTTAAAAATTTCCATTGGTAATTTGATAGGGATTGCATTGAGTCTGTAGATTGCTTTGGTAGTATAGTCATTTTCACAATATTATTTATTCCAATCCAAGAACATGGTATACCTCTCCATCTGTTGGTATCATCTTTAATTTCTTTCATCAGTGTCTTATAGTTTTCTGCATACACGTCTTTTGTCTCCTTAGGTAAGTTTATTACTAAGTATTTTACTCTTTTTTTTTTTTTTTTTTTTTATTATTATTTTTTTTTTTGCGGTATGCAGGCCTCTCACTGTTGTGGCCTCCCCCGTTGCGGAGCACAGGCTCCGGACACGCAGGCTCCGGACGCGCAGGCTCAGCGGCCATGGCTCACGGGCCCAGCCGCTCCGCGGCATATGGGATCCTCCCTGACCGGGGCACGAACCCGTATCCCCTGCATCGGCAGGCGGACTCTCAACCACTTGCGCCACCAGGGAGGCCCTACTCTTTTTGTTGCAATGGTAAATGGGAGTGTTTCCTTAATTCTCTTTGAGATGTTTCATCTTTAGTGTATAGGAATGCAAGAGATTTCTGTGCATTAATTTTGTATCCTGAAACTTTACTAAATTCATTCATTAGCTCTAGTAGTTTTCTGGTGGCATTTTTTGGATTCTCTATGTATAGTATCCTGTCATCCACAAACAGTGACAGTTTTACTTCTTCTTTTCTGATTTGGATTCCTTTATTTCTTTTCCTTCTCTGATTGCCGTGGCTAGGACTTCCAAAACTATGTTGAATAATAGTGGTGAGAGTGGACATCCTTGTCTTGTTCCTGATCTTAGAGGAAATGCTTTCAGTTTTTCACCATTCAGAATGATGTTTGCTGTTGATTTGTCATATATGGCCTTTATTATATTGAGGTAGGTTCCCTCTATGCCCACTTTCTGGAGAGTTTTTTTTATCATAAATGGCTTTTGAATTTTATCAAAAGCTTTTTTTGCATCTATTGAGATGATCATATGGATTTTATTTTTCAATTTGTTAATATGCTGTATCACATTGATTGATTTCCATATATTGAAGAATCCTTGCATATCTGGGATAAATCTCAGCTGATCATGGTGTATGATCCTTTAATGTGTTGTTGGATTCTGTTTGCTAGTATTTTGTTAAGGATTTTTGCATCTATATTCATCAGTGATATTGGTCTGTAATTTTCTTTTTTTTGTAGTATCTTTGTCTGGTTTTGGTATTAGGGTGATGGTGGCCTCATAGAATGAGTTTGGGAGTGTTCCTTCCTCTGCAATTTTTTGGAAGAGTTTGAGAAGGATGGGTGTTAGCTCTTCTCTAAATGTTTTATAGAATTCACCTGTGAAGCCATCTGCTCCTGGAAGTTTGTTTGTTGGAAGATTTTTAATCACAGTTTCAATTTCATTACTTGTGATTGCTCTGTTCATATTTTGTATTACTTCCTGGTTCAGTCTTGGAAGGTTATACCTTTCTAAGAATTTTTCCATTTCTTCCAGGTTGTCCATTTTATTGGCATAGAATTGCTTGTAGTAGTCTCTTAGGATGCTTTGTATTTCTGTGGTGTCTCTTGTAACTTCTCCTTTTTCATTTTAATTTTATTGATTTGAGTCCTCTCCCTCTTTATCTTGATGAGTCTGGCTAATGGTTTACCAATTTTGTTTATCTTCTCATAGAACCAGTGAATAGTTTTATTGATCTTTGCTATTGTTTTCTTTGTTTCTATTTCATTTATTTCTGTTCTGATCTTTATGATTTCTTTCCTTCTGCTAAATTTGGGTTTTGTTTGTTCTTCTTTCTCTAGTTGCTTTAGGTGTAACATTAGGTGGTTTATTTGAGATTTTTCTTGTTTCTTGAGGTAGGCTTGTATAGCTATAAACTTCCCTCTTAGAACTGCTTTTGCTGCATCCCATCAGTTTTCGTTGTCGTGCTTTCATTGTCATTTGTCTCTAGGTATCGTTTGATTTCCTCTTTGATTTCTTCAGTGATCTCTTGGTTATTTAGTAACATATTGTTTGGCCTCTATGTTTGTGTGTTTTTCAAGTTTTTTTACCTGTAATTAATTTCTAATCTCATAGCATTGTGGTCAGAAAAGATACTTGATATGATTTCAATTTTCTTAAATTTACTGAGGCTTGATTTGTGAACCAAGATGTGATCTATCCTGGAGAATGTCCATGCTCCCTTGAGAAGAAAGTGTCATCTGATGTTTTTGGATGGAATGTCCTATAAATATCAATTAAATCTATCTGGTCTATTGTTTCATTTAAAGCTTATGTTTCCTTATTAATTTTCTGTTTGGCTGATTTGTCCATTGGTGTAAGTGGGGTGTTAAAGTCCCCCACTATTTTTGTGTTACTGTTGATTTCCTCTTTTAGAGCTGTTAGCAGTTGCCTTATGTATTGAGGTTCTCCTATGTTGGGTGCATATATATTTATAATTGTTATATCTTCTACTTGGATTGATCCCTTGATCATTATGTAGTGTTCTTCCTTGTCTCTTGTAACATTCTTTATTTTAAAGTCTATTTTATGTGATATGAGTATTGCTACTCCAGCTTTCTTCTGATTTCCATTTGTATGGAATACCTTTTTCCATCCCCTCACTTTCAGTCTGTATGTGTCCCTAGGTCTGAAGTGGGTCTTTTGTAGACAGCATATATATGGGTCTTGTTTTTGTATCCATTCAGCAAGCCTGTGTCTTTTGGTTGGAGCATTTAATCCATTCACTTTTAAGGTAATTATTGATATGTATGTTCCTATGACCAGTCTCTTAAATGTTTTGGGTTTATTTTTGTAGGTCCTTTTGTTCTCTTGTGTTTCCCACTTAGAGAAGTTCCTTTAGCATTTGTTGTAGAGCTGGTTTGTTGGTGCTGAATTCTCTTAGCTTTTGCTTGTCTGTAAAGCTTCTGATTTCTCCATAGCATCTGAATTAGGTCCTTGCCCAGTAGAGTAATCTTGGTTGTAGGTTCTTCCCTTTCATCACTAAGTATATCATGCCAGTCTCTTCTGGCTTGTAGAGTTTCTGCTGAGAAATCAGCTGTTAACCTTATGGGAGTTCCCTTGTATATTATTTGTCATTTTTCCCTTGCTGCTTTCAATAATTTTTCTTTGTCTTTAATTTTTGCTAATTTGATTACTATGTGTCTCGGTGTGTTTCTCCTTGGGTTTATCCTGTATGGGACTCTGCGCTTCCTGGACTTGGGTGGCTATTTCCTTTACCATATTAGGGAAGTTTTCAATTATAATCTCTTCAAGTATTTTCCCTGGTCCTTTCTGTTTCTCTTCTCCTTCTGGGACCCCTATCATGCGAATGTTATTGTGTTTAATGTTGTTCCAGAGCTCTCTTAGGCTGTCTTCATTTCTTTTCGTTCTTTTTTCTTTATTCTGTTCCACAGCAGTGAATTCCACCATTGTGTCTTCCAGGTCACTTATCCGTTCTTCTGCCTCATTTATTCTGCTACTGATTACTTCTAGTGTTTTTTTTTTTCATTTCACTTATTGTATTGTTCATCTCTCTTTATTTGTTCTTTAATTCTTCTAGATCTTTGTTAAACATTTCTTGCATCTTCTTGATCTTGGCTCCATTCTTTTTCCAAGGTCCTGGATCATCCTCACTGTCATTATTCTGAATTCTTTTTCTGGAAGATTGCCTATCTCCATTTCATTTAGTTGTTTTTCTGGGGTTTTATCTTGTTCCTTCATCTGGTACATAGCCCTCTGACTTTTCATCTTGTCTATCTTTCTGTGAATGTGTTTTTTTTTTCCCCACAGGCTGCTGGGTTGTAGTTCTTCTTGCTTCTGCTGTCTGCCCTCTGACTTACATCATTTTTTAGAATAATTTTTTTCTCATAAGAAACCTGTATAGTGACTAGGTTAATATGATTACCAAAGCTAAGTGAAAGAGATACTTGAAAAGATACCAGGAATGAGAATTAACCATAACCAACATGGGTAATTTGTGAGAACAGGGGCAGGGATGTATTCTCTCTATCTGTTCATCACCCTTAATTCCTAGAACAATTTTATATTCATTGGATGTTCTCAGTAAACAATATTATTTTCATTGTATATAGGTCCTGAGATAAGATCAGAAATCTGTTAAGTATTTCCCATGCTTAAAAACTGAAACTATTAGGCTAGGTTTCCATTTCCTTTACAGTAAGGAGTGCCTCTTATTGGAAAGAGTATCTTTGAGCTGTAAATATTGTCATATATTTTAAATAATATGTATTGAGAGTTCATACTCTAAGCACTTATTAGACTTCATGTCATTTGATCTTTGTAAAACCCTGTAAAGTAAGTGCTATCATCCCCACATAACAGATGAGGAAGTGAAAGGTTCAGATGACTTTTTAGAATGTAACAGTTTTATTTGATAGAAATAGGATACAAACCTTGGTCTCTTTGACTCAAAGCCCATAAATTTAATCATTATTATATACCATGGCTAGCATAGCACTAGACATACAGTAGATGCTAAACAAGTGCTTATTAAATGGAAATTAATTGCTTGATAAACTGAAATACTAATGATATCATAGTGTAAGAGAACTTAGAAATAAGTTGACCTGTAAATTTATAGTTAAGAGCAGAGTAGACGTGAGATAACTCTAAAGTTCAAAAGACTCATAGGTCTACACACATTGACTGTTTTAGTAAACTGAAAGACCAACATGCCAATCAGAAGGGTGGTTTAAGAAGGCTAAAGTTGGCTCTGTCCATTGGAACACATTTCCAGGAAGGATATTCTCTGGCCCAAGGAGTCCATATCTTTTATTCTGGTAGCTGACACATCATTATTGGAAAAAAAAGATATATGTATTTCATTCAATCTAATGCCATTGCCACTTTCTAATTAGAATTTGTCTTCTTTAGTTGTCCAAAGTCAGCAGGACAGAAAGAGTCCTATAACAAGGCATATCAGCAGTCATATTTCTCACAGCAAATTACTAAATTGACATCTGGATTTCTACCTCACTCTGTGCAAGTTTACTTAGACCACCTCTGAAAGTCAGCTTTATACTTGAAGAATGGCCATGGTGGTGTTCTGAATGTGTAAGTCATTCATTCATTCATTCATTCATTCATTCAACACCTATTACCTATTATGTATTACTGTGTGTTACCTATTATATCCCAAGAACTATGATAGGCCTTAGGAATTCAAAAACGAAAAAGATAATTCTTCCAAACAGTTTACAGTGCAGAAGTAGATACAGATGAGAAGCAGACGATTACAATGTATTGTGATAAGTGGCATGGTACTAAGGAAAATACATGGTACCCTGAGATTTACAGAGTGTGGGAATGTAGCCTAGACTTAGGAGATTCAGCAAGGCTTCCTAGGAGAAATGATATCTGGGAAGGATGACTTGGCCTAGTTAGCTGAAGAGTAGATGATTGTGTATATAAATTTATTGTGGGAGTGGGGGTGAGAGTGAGGAGAATGCTAGCATTCCAGTCAAAGCTAACAGCACTTTCAAAGGTCTGTGTCTCATCAGGACCCAGGGACTAACTGCTGACAGCTCTGTCTATCAGCTGTCTGGGCCCGTGTCAGCAGCCTTACAACGTTATGACGAAATAGATCACCTAAGACATATTTGATGTTTCGTCCTTGTAACAACAAATAGTCTTCTTCTCTGACCGCTTTTCTTTTACACGAGCCACATATACAGACAGGAAGCCAAAGCCCAGGCAGTCAGTGGCACACCTCTGGACTTGATCCTCTATGACATCATCTTGATTTGTTTCCTCATGTTTTGAGAAAGACTGTGGAACAGTTGCTGTGGCAGTTCTATTAAACATGAGTCATCCTGGACACTTTAATATATGTAGAACCCTTCATGCATTCAGGAGTTCTCAATATGTGCACTGTTTGCAAATGACAGAGTTCAGGGATTTGGAGCCTGCCCTTAGAAGCCTCTAGTATATTGTAGTTCTGTAAAATGTAGGAGGAATCAAAGAATGGCTTTCACAGTGCAAGCTGAAGAGGATGTTCTTCAAGATTTCAACATGATAAAGGTGAATTTTAATATAGAATAATATTGGGAATAGTATAGAATAATAAGGAATATTGCCATATCCTACATATGAAAGCTTACTGGGGTAATTCCCTGGAGGTCCAGTGGTTAGGATTCTATGCTTCCATTGCAGGGGGCATGGGTTCGATCCCTGGTCAGAACTAAGATCCCACAAGCCGTGTGGTGCAGCAAAAAAAAAGAAAAGAAAAGAAAAAGAAAGCTTACTTGTGTGTTATCTAATGTTGATCTGAGCTCTTCTCAACACACGGACACAAGAAACGTCAGTGTTGGATAATGAGGATGAGATTCTCTGACGCCTCCTAAATCATTAACATGTCTCCTTGCAGCAACCATGGATTTGTTTTAAGAACATTTCCTTCAACTTCTTGTATACTCAAGATGTCCAAAGTGTATCTTGGAAAAAAAAGAAAATTTAAAATGCTTTGTTTATGACACAAAAAACTTTTAATAAATTTCTTTCTGGAATGTCAATGAATTAAAAATAACTGACTTTATGACACTTTATGACTTTATGACAATTTAAAACAAGTTGTTTTATTCACCTCATTGTTAAATTTTCAAAGTAATTACTAGATGTGAATAGATCAGATCAAGAGACGAAGTGTGAATAAAATAATTCACCTCCACTACCACTTCCCCAGTGCCATTTCTCAGATGTTATCACGGTGTCCATTTGTTTTTGGCTCTTCTAATATTTTTTATATCTTTATATAATACAGTGATAGCTCTATTCTTGACTTATCAGTTTTAGGTATTATTTAATTCCCCCATTGAAGGAAAAGAAATATAATACTTAACACTGTCACCCAATCACATTTGGCCCTCAATTTTTAAATTATATTGTAGTTGTATTTTTATCAGTTGCCTTTATGATTTTAAACAACAGACTTAAAATACTCCTTTGGATTTATTGAATTTACATAGAGAATATTGACTGCCTTCAAATAAAAAATTGAAATGAGTTCACTTTACTCTTTTTCACTTCTTAATCTTCTTCTTTTTCACTTCTTAGCTTCTTCTTAAGCTTACCCTATTTTATAACTTTGAGGTCCTATTCTATTACTATAATTAGTGTCATTTTGCATATTTATATAGATGATTTAAAAACTGAAAATAAATGAATAGCATTTGGGACATTACAGAACTGAGCATATATTGCATCTGTAGAGAAAGAGATGTCACTTAAATTTTGCTGCTCAAAGGAGGACCTTCCTAACATCTCCATCTGTCAATCTGTCTCAAAGTGTTTTTTGTTTAGTTTCCTTCTCTTCTTAAAAGTTACAATCAGCTGTTACTCTTTCTTGAACCCCGTGTCATCCTCTTTCATGTTCTCTCTATTTAGTTCCTTCTTTCCCTGGAATGTCTCCTCCAATAAACGTTCTGACATAGGAGTTGTGAACTGTTAGTTGTCCACGTTCTTATACATCTTAAAATGTATTTTTCTTTTACATTTGATTGATAGTTAGCTGTGTATCAAATTCTAGTTTCAAAATAATTCTATTCTGAACATTATAGTCACTGCTCTTTGCCTTCTAGTGCTCCATGTTGCTGCCGAGAGGTTCACCATCATCAGTCTGACTCTCACTCTTTTCAGGACACCTTTCATTTGTCTTTGTGAAAGCTTTTAGGATTTTTCTCTTAGGACAACATATGGTTATGGATTTTAGATATTGGTTTTAAATCAAAAAGAAGATTATCATTCTCTTTTAATAAGAATTGTTAATGCTTTCATGTGTAAGTAAACTTAAGTTTTCCAGCTGTAAATAATTTTAACTGAAATGTTAGTGCAACAAATGAAAAAACTTAATAATGCAGACAATGAAATGCAGGACAGCATTAAAGTTTCTTGATGTATCTTTAAATGGGAAATGTGTTATAATGGTTTTTTTCCATTTTTATCATCAAATATGCTATATAAACAAAAGCATACTTATAAAATATATGTAATTATACAAAAGAAGTGATAAAAAGAGAGAACACGTGTGTACCTATTTTCTAGTTTTGGTATAATTGCTTGTCATCTGTATGATGTTAGAAATCATTTGAGATACATTTCTAATCAGACGTAAATATTTTTCCCAAATGAATGTTATCTAAATCACTGACCATCACATTATTGTTTTCTTCTACATGTTTCTTAGTGCATTTCCATCACAGAGCTTTAATTGACTTCAAAAGGAACTCAGGATAAGGAGGAACTATGTGGGATAAAAAGAAAGATCCAGACATGGCTTTCTATAAACATATTGTGTACTACGTCTGAGTCATAATAATTTTGTTGACTGTTTACTTTCCCTGTTGTCAGCATGATAGAGCTAACACCAACGACTTGGAAGTTAGTTACATGCAATTCTTAGTTTATTATGATCAGCTCTTAATAACTTGGGGACTCACTATGTACTCGGTGAACTGTTTTTTATTCCCCTTGTTATGGCCTGGAAATGGCCTTGTACTAGAGCATTAGACCCTTTAAAACCAGAACTTTTATCAAAATGTCAAAGTGTGAACAAGGGAAATGAGGAAAGACAAAACTCAGAGGACAAGTATGATGCTTAACGCAGGTTAAAAAATTTGATCAGTCTTTGGTAGACATAGAATTCTGTGACCTTTGGTACTTTTTGACTCTTAAAATTCTTTGACATTATTAGAGTGGAAGCTTTAGTTTTGGGGTAAAGTGTTGATGGAGATGATAATTAGTAAATAAAAGAAAAATACCCTGATTCTTGATGAAGAGGATTGAGCAATTAGAGGGGATTATACTCTTTATTTTCTTTAAAGTATACATTTATCTAAATAATACATAATATCACTAATCATCAGGAAAATGCAAGTTAAAACTATAACAATGTATCACCTCACACCTGTTAGAATGGCCAGTATCAAAAAGGCAAGTGATAAGTGTTCTCAAAGATGTGGAGAAAAGGGAACACTTTTACACTGTTGGTGGGAATGTAAATTGGAAGAACCACTATGGAAAATAGTATGGAGGCTCCTCAAAAAATTAAAAACAAAACTACCATATGACTCAGCAATCCCACTTCTGGGTATATATCTGAAGAAAATAGAATCACTATTTTGAAAAAAAAAATCCCTTCTTCATGTTCATTGCAGCATTACTCACAATAGCCAAGATATGGAAACAACAAGTGTTTATTGATGGATGAATGGATAATAAAATATAATATATATATATACAAATATATATATATATACAAATATATATACAAACATATATATATATATATATATATATATCTCACATACACACACGCACACAGACCCACACAAGCACAATAGACTATTACTCAGCAACAAAAGAGAAGGAAATCCTGCCATTTGTAACAACATGGACGGACCTTGAGAGCATTATGTTATGTAGAATAAGTCAGATAGAGAAAGACAAATACTGTATGATCTCATTTCTATATGTATTCTAAAAAGACAAATTCACAGAAGCAGAGGGCAGAATGGTGGTTGCCAGGGGTTGAGGGCTGGAAGAAATGGGAAGATGTTGATCAAAGCGTACAAACTGCCAGTTATAAGATGAATAAGTTGTAGGAATCTAATATACAAAATTTTCCATTCAAAACTAAGTTTTACCTGCTAATTCTTTTCTCCTAATGTATCCTCTCCACATTCCATACTCCAACTTCTTCCTAACCTTACTTAAAGATATGGTAAACCACTGTTCACCATATTTACATTCCAAGCATCTAAAAATTCTTTACATTTGTGTTAACACTAGATATTTCTTAAAATTCTTTATAGGACTTTCTTACTTAATCCTTATTCACTTTTAACTAAACAAATGGAAATGCTATGTAAATTCATATGCTATATATAGTAACTAAATATTATGTACCCACATGAAACTAGTAAATGGACAAAATAAAAACATGACCATAGTCTTTCCCAAATTAATATTCTAACTTTTTGACACTGTTTTTTCTGAAGTAAACTAAAAAAGTATTTGGAAATAAAATATAAAGACTTTGACTTTACCATCATACTCCTACAAATTCCAGAATGATCTATTAAACCATAAATGAGATTATGTTACTCTTATAACTAGAAGTTCTTCTCATAAGAGGAAAAAACAAACAAACAAAAAACTCTAACAATTTCATAGCCAAAAGCACCTGTGTGATCTGACCTCTGCCTGCCTGTCCACACTAGGGTGGTCACCATACATCTTGGTGTACAACTAATTGTCATAAAGTCATTATTAAGAATGCATTTTGTCACTCTCCAAAATACTGTTTGATAATAAATTAGGTAGGTGGTCACTCAACTCCAATCTCATTTTTTTTGCCCCTTCTACTTTTTAACTACATTTGAGCTACACTGGTCATCTAAAAATGTCTAAAGATAAAGTTTCATGAGGAAGCAAAAATGTCTAAAGATAAAGTTTCTTTCATGTCTTAGGGTCCCCACCCAAGACACGCTTCTGCCTGGAACACTTTTCTCCTTTTTATGGTTAACATTTAGGCATCGTTCAAGTCTGCTGAAATTCACATATACACACCCCAGTGTAAATCTGTTAGTCTTTTTATTACACTCTTTATTGCAATGTTAAGATTTATAATGTTATATTTGCATATGTATTTATTTCTTTAGTATTTGTCTTCTCCACAGGACTCTGAGGCAGGGACAAGATTGGTTCTCAGTTGTTTCTCTACAATAGCCCTTAAAGGGTTGCTATGAATCTAATCTTTTCACCATGGATACCCCATGCCCACCACAGTGCCTAGAACATAGTAGGCTCTCAATGCATTTGTTCAATAAATAAAAGAATGACAAAGTCATAGCATGACCTCATGAAATCAATTTTCAAGAATTCAATTAAAATCAGTCTCTATTGAACTCTAACTCTATGTAAGATATGAACAGTGGTTCAAGAACCTTCAGCATCAGCAACAGCTGGTGCTTGATAGAAAGGCTGAATCTCAGGTCCAAACCTGCTGAATCACAATCTGCTATTTAACAAGGTACCAAGGTGATCCCAATTGTACATTAAAGTCCAAATGCACTAACTTGGTGCACATTTATGTAATAAGCCTGGAAGAACAAGAAGCTAAATGACTACTCATACTCATTTCATTTTTAAGCAACCTCCATGGCCTATCAAATGGGCTAATTCTTATTTTAAAAGTGGGTGAAATTTTTGCCAGTTATTCTAAACTTCTTAAATGCTATCCTCGGTCTTTCTTGTAAATCATATAACAAAATAAATAGTTCCGTTAGGTTTCTGATTTCCTTTCTTGGCATGTTACCCTAATCTAAGCAAGAATAGTCAGATTTGGGGGTCTAATCTAAAATAAACATAAAGGTATATAGAGTACTGAAAATCTGCAATGGTTTTAAAATAAGTACAGTTGTCTCACATAAAAAATATTAGTGATTAAAGGTAAAATCATAGTAATGCATAATAAACTCATTCATATTGGTGACTCACATGTCATTTATGCATGTGTTCAAAGGCCCAGTGAACTTTCACACACAAAAAAATTTTGCCTTTTGCTTACTTCACCGGAGTCCATTGACTTCCTGTTAATCAAGATTTTAAAACATCAACTGAGAATAAACAAAGACAATTTAGGAGGACCCAAGTCAGTATCCGGAATGCCAGAGGTGATCAAATGAACTTTGATTCAAAGCAAATAATGTTACAAATTCCATAGTTGATCTGGCATTCTCATTGACCCCAGGACCTTCTTTATCAGCCAGAATGCCATAAAGAGGGCAGAGAAAGCAAACTCATTCTTACATGGCAAGGCATGTTTAAGCTCAGTGTTTAGCATGCCAGGTAGCTGCCAGATACAAATCTTGCACATTAAGCAAACCTGAATACATATAATTGTCATTGTATTCATTATAATTTTTTGACTATAGTATTGAAAAATAAGGTAAGGTACAAATTTGCCTTCCAAGGCTCCAAACCCAGAACCTAAAAACACAAGGCCATAAATGGATTACTCAATTGAGTATTTGGTTACAGTATCTATTGATGAAGTAGGGTGTTTTAGCTTACTTCTATTAGATTCTGTAAATACCCAAATAAACAGAGAAGAACTAAGTTTCACTAATGTGAATTCAGGGCACTCCCCAAGTATAGAAGTGTCTAAGGCTTCAGGAAGGAACCAGAAACCTGTGGAAGTCTCTAATATTGCCAAGGCAGTACAGTGGAGGGGTTAAGGCACAGGCTTTGGAATCAATAGGACCGGGCTCAAATACTGGTGTCCATCATTTGTTCTGAGCTTCATCTCTGAGTAAGCAATAATAATCACCTCGGAAAGATTTTAAAGGATTAAATCAAATCATCAGGTAATTCAAGAGTTACTATTAACAATGAAAGAGGACCCTAGCATTAAGATAAAACTATTAACAAAAATTCAGCTTTCCGGGAACTTCAAAGCACTCACAATGGTGTAAAATAGCTATATTTTAACTCCATTCTTCCCAGAGGTTAGCTTGGGAAAATTCATTCATTCATTCATTCAGCATATATTGATTGAGAGTCCACACTGCATTTGTGCCTGTAGTTGGGATATAAAAAGAACTCAAAGATCTTGTGAAATGACACTAAGATTTTAGTAGAGATAAGTATTTTTTAATAATAATTATACCATGAAAAACTATATGAATTGTGATCCATATTATGGAAGAAAATTATAGGATGCTAGCAGAAAATACATCAAGAAGAACTAAGTTAAATGGCAAGGTCAGGAAATGTTTCTGAGACAAAATGACAGTTCCCCTGAAACATGAAGAATGAGTAGGCGTTGGCCAAGTCAAGGAGTGGAGGGCAGGGTGGGTTTAAGCTGATGAATGATGTGGTCTGATTGCCCTGGCTTCAACATGGAGGATAAAATAGAATGTGACTATATTGGAAACAAGGAGACTAGTTTATTAGGGGAGTGTCTTAAAACACTGGAACACAAATTTACATTTAGCACACTCTTTGTGTAAGCAACTGCTGGAGCATGAAAATCATGGGGCAAGTTAGGGTTTCACAAGCTCACATTCCAGCTCCCCTTTAAACCACTTTAAAACATGTGTTTCCTGCATGGACATATATCTAGTACCAAACGTAAGGTAGATAGATAGTGGGAAGCAGCCGCATAGCACAGGGAGATCAGCTCGGTGCTTTGTGACCACCTGGAGGGGTGGGATAGGGAGGGTGGGAGGGAGGGAGACACAAGAGGGAAGGGATGTGGGAACAGATGTATATGTATGACTGATTCACTTTGTTATAAAGCAGAAACTAATAAAAAACAAACAAAAACAAACAAAAACAAAAACAAAAAACGTGTTTCCTGAGGGATTAACTAACAACTGTGTATGTGGGCTCATGCACTTCCAACAAATATTTATTAAGATTTCTCATGTACCAGTTACTGTCCTAGGCACTAGGAACAGAGCAGTGAACAAAACACATGAAGACATTGCTCTCATCAGTCTTATATTCTAGTGCAGAAGAAATTAAGCAAGTAAACAACTAAGTATATATAACATGATAATACTTTTATAAAGAGAAATAAATCCAAGTGAGAGGACAGAGAGTAAGGGAAGGTGGTACAGATTAGGGTCGTCAGGGAAGATCTCTCAGGTATGGTGATTTTTGAGCACAAATGAAAAGTAGGCCACTTAAGATCTAGAGGATGATATTTCAGGCAAAGACAGCATGATTAAATGCAAAGGTCCTGAGATGAGTGTTCTGCTTAAAATTTTCAAAGAACAGCCTGGAATTTTGGTCAAAAATTAATGTGATTCCATCATCATCACCATCACCATCACCATCATAATCATGTAACTTTGGAAGAGCTTCCTAAAGGCTTCATAAGACTTGCTGTTGATGAGCTCCATCAGAAACAGTCTTACATTAGGCAGAGCTTTAAGCTCAGCAAAAGTTTAAATGTTTAAGTACTCCCAGATTTTATAACACTTTGGTCTTAAAAATTAGGAAAAGAAGTCTTTTTAAGGCAGATATTTTCAGTCTTCATGTGAGTAAGAATAAATTGAGTTACTTATTCCATGGGCAACAAACATCCCAGATGGTTTCTTGTTGCAAGTGGTCCAAGGACTGTGCCTTGAAAAATGCCATTTTAATCCCTTTTAGTGATTGAGATCTCACAACTCTTACAATTTGTAATCACTGTCACCACTGATCATCTGTGCTTGAATGCAATAATGGGGGCCTAAACCATTATAAAAGTGACAAGCAAGTCAAGAAGAACCAACCTTAATGAGAAACAGTCTACTATTGGAAAATTGATGGAGAAGGGAAACCGATGAGTTCAAATTCATTGTCACTTAAAGTATGAGACTGATGACACTTATTAATATTTTTCTCCAATGTAACTCACTTTTCTAATTGGCCTCAATGACAAATCTTTTTCTACTAATGTAACTTAGGAGGGAATTCTTAAAATAGAAGTTATTTTCAAAATATCTGGGATTTCTAGGGAATAATGGTGGGGTTTATATGAAGTACCAAACATGATTTACATGTTTATTTTCCAGTATTAGAGAATACAAATATGCTTAGAATTTAAATAATTCTTCACGATATTTTAATATCCCAGTATTGTAATAATAACTCTATGTGTACTGGAAATTTTCAGAAGTGTCAATTAGTAGAGAATTCTGGTTAATAAAATGCTGTAAAGTAGAAAACCAATGTAACTATATTTCTTCCTTTAAATATTAATACTTGCAACATAGAAATGTGCTTTTAATAAAATTTCCCTTGCCTTTATACCAAGAATCAATTGATATTTTCATCTTGCTTAATTACATGGTGTTAACCAAATTCTCTTCTACACAAGCCTCATGACAAGATGATTATATCCTGTTAGTTTCCAGTCTTTAAAAGTAGTCACTGGATCATCATCCTGTCCTGCCTTAGAAAAGGAAAGTGATACCTAATATGAGTCATCTCCTTAGATAAGTAGGGTTTTATTTTTCCTTCCCTAGTAATTAGCTCTTTTTATTACCTCATTTCAAAAGGGCAATAAGGGACTGTGTAACAGCTACTGTTTTTGAAAACATATATCTGAGATTAGCATTTGTAGAAACAGAAAGGACTATTAACAAAGAAAACAGTAATTTTAGATGAGACTCTATGATTCTGATCTTCAGATGATTTTCCACTCTCTGAATTTTTTCAAAATGCTTTTTAAAATAATTATGGTTACTATGATAAATGGTTTCAGTTGGAAGTTGAACTTGAAAGTAAACTAATATTTTTCCTTCTGTGTTTATCACTTGTATATTTGGCCTCAAAACTCAAAATAACTTTTCTCCCCACCTCTAGCTCCACAATTCAGTTCCCAGTAAAACGGTAATTCTTTAGTCAGTTGTTTGCCTGAAATATTATCTTGTCTCCAAGTTAAGCCCAGGGTTTTTGGTTTTGGGTTTTTTTTTTTTTAACAGAATTACTGCCATTGCTCCATTAGGCATGCCAGTACTCTTAAAATATATTTAATTATGAGTCCAACAAGCCTGAATTCTAAAATCCAAAGCAGAATTTTAATAGCTAAAGGCAAATTTATTTGAGGCCAAACCTCATCTAGCCCACCCCAGAGTCAAGGTGCCGGTGAATCAGGAGTAAAGTTCTACTCCTCTTCCTTCTCAGGGGCAGTTTTGGAATCAGAAGGGCCAATGAGACTGTCTCCTGTTTTCAGATCATGTTATAGTCCCCATCCCGTGATGATGATGATGCCCCATTTCCCTTGAAAGGGGAGTATAGAACTTAGTCTTTGCTTAAAAGGATGATAAACTAGCATCTGACTCTGGAGTCATTTGGGAGAGGGAATGTTTATATTATCAGCAGGCTTTTGGAGGCTCTTAGTCACTTCTTCAATTTCCCAAGGAAAAGCCACACTTATTCTCTTCAGTATTGTCAATGGGATCATTACACATGTATATTTATAATTTTTAATTGGATATTAAATGTTCTCTCCATGCCAAGACTTCTCCTTAGCACATATATCCATTTTATACATTGCAGGTGTAAATCACCAGTTCAAAGAGAAACCTCAGGTACAGTCCTTCCAATGGGGAAATTAAACGCAGATTACTCGGTAACCTGAGGCATCTGCATCATGTGTTAAGCTTTCAGGTTTCTGTTCTAAACATTGCCAATATCCTCCTTTGGTTGTGCTTTTCAAGATCCCTGTGTGAGGAAGCTCAAAGTAATAGGAAGTTGTTCAATTAAAATGATGGAACAATTGCAACGATTCCAGACAGGCTGATTCTTAACTGTTAGCAAAGGAAAAGGCATGTGTCTCCTGAGTTTTTGGCTTGTGCCAGTCTGGAACTCTGCTGTGGCATGTCAGTACTGATGCCAGGCTTATGGAGTAGTTCTGGAAGTTGAAATCTTAAGATTTCATTCATTCCCTGGAATGTAAGCACCATGAAAACAGGAGCTGTGAGCATAAATTTCACTGTATCTGGAAGGCCTAGGTAGAGGCGAGCATGGAGTACCTATTAGTATTCATCTAAGCAAATGGAATTATCCAATCATTTGTTCAAGGTAAATTTACTGAACACTTACCAAGTATAAATATTTATTGAACACTTGTGTGGAATACAAAGATAAATAAGATACAAAGTGAACCTCAAGGAATTTTTAGTTTATCAGAGGAGCTAAGTATGAGTTAAAATAACTGATAATACCAAGTAGATAGGCAATATTAGACAGGTATTAGTTTTATATTTTTAAGTTATTTGCAAAATATTTCCATAGCAATTTAATATGATCTAATGCTTTGGGAAACACTCTGAAATGTACTGTGTGCTAAATAAATGTGAAAAATTATTATAATTATAAATGTCTTTTGTCTCTGAAGAGATCCAATGTTGGTGCCACTGCTTTAGAAGTCTTCTTCTTTGCGGATTTCTACACATCTCTAAACAAAAGATGCAGGCATTTTATAAGATCATCATCTTGTCCCGGTTGCCCATTAGAATCACCTTAGGGGGCTTCCCTGGTGGTGCAGTGGTTGAGAGTCCGCCTGCCGATACAGGGGACGCGGGTTCATGCCCCGGTCTGGGAAGATCCCACATGCTGCAGAACGGCTGGGCCCCGGAAGATCCCACGGCTGCAGAACGTGAGCCATGGCCACTGAGCCTGCGTGTCTGGAGCCTGTGCTCCACAACGGAAGAGGCTGCAACAGTGAGAGGCCCGTGTGCCGCAAAAAAAAAAAAAAAAAAAAAAAAAAAAGAATCACCTTAGGAATTCTCAAAACTTCCAATGCTCAGGCACAGCCCAGACCAATTAAGTCTGAATCTCTACAGGTAGGATGTCAACTGATCCCATTGGTTGAAACCATTATTTTTAATCATTTCTGCATGTAAGCAAGCATCACAAGCAGCTTCTAAGAACCAAGCCTTAAAAACACGATATTCTGATTAATTTGTCTGGAGTAGGACCTAGGCATAGATTTTTTTTTTAATCTCTTAAATTCTTTAGTACTGTGCAACCAGGGTTGATAAACACAGAGTTAGGGAATAACAAAAAATTATATCTAATTGTGGGGAAAAATATGTTTTTGTCACTGATCATCTGTAATAATGAAGTAATATCCAGTTTAAAGGACTACCCTGTTTAACTAATTTTTCCCACTCATAAGTGATTATGAGGATGATCAGAAAGGGTTTCTATCCCTGAACCTATGCCAGGTTGGGTCTGGGCAGGCAAGAAGACTGCCCTGGAATTCTTGGCCTGTGAGCTGGTGTGGTCACTCTTAGTCATTTCTCTTTGATGGAAAAAGCCTGGGCATGAATAGCGTGCAAGCCTGTGTGATCATTTCAACACAGATGTCACCACCTATACAAACTACCATGTGGGAAGGAAATGTGTTTACCCCTTGAACATCTTACATGGATAAAACAAAACATTGTGTTATTTCAACTATCCTTAGTTTGTAAATACTTCTATTGTATAATCCATGACACAGTTTGGAAATTTCTTGAATTAACCAGTTTCTCAGAACCATTGATATGTGTCTCCTTCTGATGCATTATATCAACTGTTTATAAAAAGAAAGTATTACAGAATTGAAAGTTTATTGAAAAACTCAGATAGCTTCCATCAAAGGCAAAATTATCAACCTTAATTTCAAAATTTAAGTAATAGCATGCTGCTTTTACAATCTTGAGAGAGTCTATGTGATTTAAATTATAGAAGAACAGAGGGGTGAATACAAGGTGAAGGAAAAGGTGGAATAATTACAGGAAAACTAATGATTCTAAATGATGTCAGCAGTAATTCTAGCACTTCTGGATAAAAGAACTGACTCATCTCTCAACATTTAATTCATTTTATTTAGATCACTTAATATAAAGTTTTCCTTATGTCTTCAAATAATTTCACATTTCCGTTCAAATGAATCATATGGATTGTAGCCTAGGGTAGTTTATTTTGCTCGATTTTTTTTCCTTTTTTAAGTTCCACTCCACCTGGACAAAGTCTGACAAGTTATTGTGGATTTGTGACTGCAAAGATCTTCAGTGAAAGCAATTTTGATGATAAAGGGAATGCAAGACAGCACTGAAATCACTGATGATTTTGTTCAACTCTATTACACATCCTCTAACTGATCATGGCCTCAAGTCAACTCCACTGTTACCCTGGCAGTGACACTTTCCAAATCAGACTGGGGAAAATGAAAGACAGACTTAGTGGGTCAGCTCTCCTGGTTATCCTCTGCTTCTGCTGAAGAGAGTCCTTCTTTCAGTACAAGGGAAGGTAACAATCACATACTCTATACCCATTGGATATGTTATCCCATGTAATTCACATCACAGTCCTAGATGTTAGGGGAGATAATTATACTAATTTTAAAGTGAAGAAAACAAAAATTATTAGAAATAACTAATATTTATGTCTTTAAATTTTTCATCATGTTAATTTTTATAGATATAAATATATAATTTGAAAAAATCTACATCTATATTTTAGACTATTTGTTTGTACTCAAGTGATTCCATAACAATTAAATGACTTGGCAGCTAAGTGAATTATAGGCATTGAAAAAAAAATTACAGACATAGGAAAAAAGAAAATCTGTGAAATACTGGACTCTCAAATGCAACATGTAATGTCAAACATACTTGGATAAAGGGATTTAAAAAAAGCATGTGTCATATATTCTACTATCAGAAACTTATAGAAGCTAACTTGCCCATTGATATTTCTCTTTTTAAATAGATCTTTTTTTTTTCTTCCCAGAGGTGGGCATAAGTAGGGCTTTGCTAGTTGTCTGAGCTGACAATCCAAAGCCCTTCATTTGGAGCATGTCTGGGGGCCAGAGAGGGGAATAAAGAAATGAAAACTCAAGTTCCTTATTGTAGCTGTTAACAGCAGTTCCTGTAAAAGGTGAGGCAGGACACAGTTGGTGGCAGTGTGTAATTGCTCCTAGAACAATCCCAAATCTTTAACATGGCCTTAAGGCCCTACCTAACTGCCCTCTTCACAGTCTCATCTCCCACTCCCCACCTCCTTTCTGCTAAACTGACCACATAGACATTCTTCCAGGGCTTCAAATGTGACACTTCTCTTCCATCTCAGTCATTGCTCAAATTCCTGCTTCTATTTGGATAGGAAACCCTTCTCCTCACTCCTTCCACTTAACTAAAATGTGCTCAGAGCTCCATTTAAGCATTTCCTCCTCAGGGGCACTTCCCCGATTTCCCAGAGTTGAGGTCCTTCTGGTATATACCGTCATAGCATCTCTGGTTCCTCTTCTGTAGCGCTTAATGACTTTATGATTTTTTACTTAATATCTGTCTTCCTTAATGATGATGATGATGATAACATTTATTTAATATCAATAACAACTTCCTTACAGAGCTATTATTACTCCTATTTACAGATGAGGTAACTGAGAATTAGTGATATTGAATAACTTACCCAAGGAGACAGTAAGCGATAAAGCCAGGATTTAAACCTGGAACTTTAACTCAAAGCCATACCCTTGAGCACTTTATTGTTACCTGAGTTCCACCTGATTGTCTTCTTTTCCCATCCATACATACCTTGTACCTTGCACAGTGCCAGGCACATCTCGCAACTCATACATATTTGTTGAATGTAGGAATAAATGAGCTGAGAAAAGAGTAAGAATAAAATAAAATAAAATAAAATAAAATATAAAAGAAAAGAAAAGGCCCTGGCAACTTGTATCTCACAGCTAAGCCATGGTTTCCTCCACTAAATATAAACTACATCCACCAAATATCAAGAGTCAGATAGGGCTACACCGTGACTATGGTGAGACATAGCAAAAGTAAGACCACATCCCAACTGTGTGTGAACAGAGACAGGGTGCAAAGCAATCACAAAAATATTCAAATGCCCTTCTATCCCCACTAACCTGAGTGGCTATTATTTTCTAAACACTGGCAAATCTAGCCTCGCATACTTCCTCCTGCCTCTTAAATAAAAACATTTAAGGTACCTAAATTGAATTACCCAAGCTTTCTGACGGCGCCCAATCGAGAAAAAACCTTGGCTTCCTCATATTTTCCCCAAAAGCATCCAGCACAGATCCAAACCCTATATAAAGTTCCTCCTTAGAAGAAGTGCATTCTCCCAGCAGACTAAGAAAAACATGGCTTTTTCTGACTGCATGCATGTTCCCAGGGGACATTCACAGGTGAGCATGGACAGAGCAAATGAGAGTTATTTAGCAAAGTTATGGTGAAATGAATTTAACCTCAGAAAGGACTTGTACCCATAAAACTGCTACAATTCTTATTAGTTGCTTATGCTGTGAATTTTACTATACTGAATAATGTTAGTCCTAACTAGTTCAATGAGATATTTATGGATTTAATTGACCAAGTGGGAATTCCCCCCATTTAACCAATGTACATGAGAACTGACTTAAAAAGCAAACAAATAGGGTTTCCCTGGTGGCGCAGTGGTTGAGAGTCCGCCTGCTGATGTAGGGGACACGGGTTCGTGCCCCAGTCTGGGAGGATCCCACGTGCCGTGGAGCGGCTGGGCCCGTGAGCCATGGCCGCTGAGCCTGTGCTCCGCAGAGGGAGAGGCCACAACAGTGAGAGGCCTGCATACCGCAAAAAAAAAAAAAAGTAAACAAACAAATAATCAGTCCTATATCATATTGTTGCTCTTTGAGAAAGTATTATTAGTTACCAGGAGGAGAAAGGTGAATTACAGATAGAAGAGAATGATATAGTTAGCTTACTTTATAAACTCCATTGCATTAGTTACAGAATTTTCTTATCTTTGGGAAAATTGGTAAAAAGACTGAAACTATGTGTTGATGTCCTCCATATCTCTGTGTAACATCCCTTTCTCTATATATCATCACAATTCCAGCCTTCAAAACCTTCCTTCTGTTGTCTCAATTCTCACAAAACCACTCTAACTTTTTAGCCAGGATCATCATCTTTAATAACTTTCCATATTCTGCAATTTTCCTTCACTCTCCTCTTATTAAAATCCCTCTCCTGGTGGGGCACACTTTACTGCTAAGATGACACATGAAAATATTCTAATGTAGTTAAAAGTGCTAATGAATTAATGAATTATCCCTCCTCTATGACACTGGTCTTTTAAAGCGAGTCATTTGTCTTAATTTAAAGGGTTGATATTAATTCTGGGAAGAACATTTATGGTTTAGGAGATCAAGATGCTGAGGAACTGTTCCAGATTAAAGCAAATTAAATAAAGTTGACAACTAAGTGCACAGTGTGATCCTGGATTGAATTCTCAACCAAAAAAAAAAAAAAAAGAGAGATAACATGGGGACATATTAGGACAGTTGATGAAATTTAGATATGAATGAATATCAGACAGTAGTATATCAATGTTAAATTTCTTGATTTTAATAACCTGTTGTGGTTCTGTAAGACAGTATCCATATTCTTAGGAAATAAATACTGATGTATTTAGAAGCAGAGTTCCAGATATCCGGAACTTTTCCCAAATTGTGCAGAGAGAGAAGGAAGGAATGATGGAGGAATGGGATGACAAACTCATAGGTAACTCATGATCAACTAATTTGCCAGAGTATTTTATTGGTATTAAAATGTATCGTTTATTTTATCATCTGGAACTTAGAGAATGATTGCTGCAAGTTGTATCAAAAGTATAATTTTATATATCCTTAACTTTGTTCGAGTAATTTTACTTTCCTGTGTTTATTCTAGGAAACAATGGTTGTGTTACAGGTATATTCATCAAAATTTGTACAAATTTGGAAAATTAGAAACAATTTACACATCCAGTAATATAGCTTTGCTTCGAGATTACACAGTCATTAAAATGGTATCGAATAATATTTAATGGCATGTGAAAGTACCATTGTTAAGTGTTAAAAACAAGAAGCAAAATGGTACACACAGAATTACTCCATTCCTGCACATATAAATATACTCCCAATCTCATTCACATAGAAGACTGCAAAACTATAAATCAAGATGTGGTAATTTAAGAAATAGGGAAAAGGGGTAACTTTAAACCTATTTCTACTTAATAGTATTTTAAAATTTTGCTAAAAACAAACATTATTTTGTAATTAAAAACTAGTTATATAAACAAATAATTTATTGCAAATATAGAGCACATATTTTTAAAAGAGGCATAAGTAACCATAAATTTTTTTTTTCACTTTTTAATGCTTTATTCATTGATTAAAAGAATATACATTTAACATAAACCATACAACAACATCAGTCATCAGGTCAAACATTCAGCTGGTTTCCTTACAGTTTCTGTCAGGAGTTATTTTATCTGATCACATTTATAAGATAAAATCTCACCACATCTGGCATTTACACACACTGTGCCAGTGGATTCACACTACTGATGTACATATAAAATCCGCATGGTATGTGCTCACTGGAGACAAAACAGTGCACACCTGTCAAAAGGTCATTTTAATATAAGATGGTAAAACCATTTGTAAAATACATATAAACTTTTTCCATAAATAGAATCATATCTGGACATTTGTTGCATAAATTGTGTTTCCAAAGCTTACACTAGAGCAGCCAGGTCTCAGCACTGCTGGGCACCCACGTTGGCTACTTACTTTATTATTGCAGACTGTCCTTTAACATTAAATGCACAACATTCGTACCACTTAAAACTGGGGTCAGGTGGAAGTCTCACAGAGACCATGTCTGTACCGCGGTTGCCCTGAAACAGTTAAGTCGGCTTTTAAAGCCTCTCAGATATAACAAGGTTTTAAAACATACTTCATGGAATGTTCTTCATGTATCATAGCAGCTCATACCTGTGATAGAACAAGCTTTCAGTTTTTCCTTTCTTTCCTTTACATTCACTATTCACAGTGAAACAGGTGCATGGTTTTTTTTTCTTTTTTTTTTGTTTTTTTTGTTTGTTTGTTTGTTTTTCAGAGTTCTGAGGTTGCTGACTGAGCCACAGCACAGCTGTGTACCACAGGTCGAAATTCGACCTTAAATATTACAATCTAGCAGTATCTGGCTGGCCACAGTGGGCCAGCCCCTGCCAGCATGTGGGCACTTCTTCAGTTAAATCTATTCTTTGGCAGCTGACACGCGCGCTGACAGAGAAAAATCCAGTGACTTGTTGCTAGGGATTTCACGACTAATGTTTGTTTGCAAGCATGTGTGTTTACAAAACTCTGTGTTTTGATATTCATTTTGGAGGTTTTACCCTGGAATATTGTTTCTTTCTTCCTCCACTATTTGAAATCTTGGCTAAAAAGCTAATTTGAATGTATGATATAATTGATGAATTAAATTATGTCAGACATAGTTTAAAAACCAATAATTTGAGTATTTGTGTTGATGTAAATTCATTTAAAAAAGGATTAAGCAATGTTCTAACCTAGTACTATACAAAATTGAGAATGGTAATTGGTGATATCAACTATTATATATGTAATGAAAGTTAAAGTCTTGGCTTTTCTGTTAAAGATAACTCATTTAGGATTGTATTATCCTCCCTCCTTCCATTTCAAAGAAATATTAATGAAATGCTATCACACAATGAATGAATGCAGTGCATTGCATACAAATCCACCAGGCTATGGATATATATCTATATATGTATAAAAATATTTTGGCTCCTGAGCTCTGACACACAAAGAATAAAAACATCAAAAGGCAGAGTAACTCAGTGAAAAAATAAAGTTAGCCAGCAACCTCAGACAACCTTCGGTTGTATATTCTTAAGGTTTGGTAACAAGTCCATTAACCGTGAAAGCCCTATACATTGTCACTTTGAACTTCTAAACCAATACCTGACTACGTTCTTTGATCAAGAAGTAGAATATACATATATATTTCTATAAAGCTAATACTGATTAAACACAGCACAAAGGGATTAATTCACACTACTGGAAAAAAAAACATAATAGGACCCTACTTGCATATGTAACCACAGGAATTGTACATTTAAAAAAAGCTAAATGTCTTCGCTGAAGCTTTGCATCTCTCTGTAAAAATGACGATTTGGTTCAGTGAAGACACTGAGTGATTCGATGTCCATGATCGCGTGCCAAGGTTGACCTAGGCCCAGGGATACCTGCTCAATAAGGTTATGTACTGGATCCACATCCTGGTCGGCCAGTTCACCTTGGTCAAAATCAATGCTTTCTTCAGTGACTTCAAGTACTTTTAGATCAGAGCCACGAAGACGAGCAATGGCAATGAGGTTGTGTGCCCACACTGTGTAACCATGAATTGCCAGAAGAGAGAGTTTTGTGCACCTCCATGCTAATAAAACCAACGGATCTTCATTTCGGTTGTCACTAAGATCTGGAAAACCAGACGTGTCAATCACATCATTCATTAATATAAAATGAGTGAGGAACTTGTCATACTGCCTAGATATAAGATCAACAATAGCTCCTGAAACACAAGTGATGTAGCTGTCAAAATGAATCCTCTCTAGTGGTATACTGGGTTTCAGAATCTTTAACATATCTTCACTCTTGATATCAAAAGCCATTATATAGACCCGGAGGTTGGTGCTCTTTCTTGACAAGGCTTTCCAGTGCTCATCATTTGGCATGTTGTCCAGAGACTTGTGCATCACGGAAACATTGTGGACCAGGAGAGAAAGTCGCTGCAAAGGCACATGGTTGTTATCGGTTAAGACTCTTGCCATCTCAGCTGTAAAGTCACAGAAATCCAGGGCAAGTGAGCATAGATTCACGAATTGCTCCAGTTCTACTGCGGTGATAAGGGTGCTGTTACCAGGAATATTGTTGTCCAGTAAACTCAGGTGCTCCATGGTGTTGGCAATAGAGTTTGAGAGAGATGACAGTGATGTTGGGGTTACTATTTCCAGCATAAACCCACAAGACAGCCACTTCAGTTGCCTACTATTACTAAGTATTTCTTCAAACAGCTGCTGAATTTGTTTAATTTTTTTGCCATCAGGGTCCACCTTGCTGAGGTATGTATTTGACAAACTTCCTTGCTGCTGTAGAACGCTTATGTCTCCAAAAAGGCTAAACTTCTGGAGGTTCCTGTTGTTCCGGATGCTGACCAGCACACACAGCACTAGCTCTAAGTAGGTGCGGAGCACTTCCAGCCAACGGGTTGAGAGCTGCAGGGCTTCGATTTCTTCCCCGCCAGTCCTGGTGTCGACGCGGCCTCCATCGCCCGGGCCGCCTCCGCCGCTCAGGTAATTCTCCGCGGCGAATTCAACGCGCAGCTCTCGCACGAACCAGCCGCACTTGCGCATGAGGAATTCGAGCCGTGGCTGCTCCGAGGGCGAGACGCGGAGGCAGATGCGGAGCTGGGGCCAGAGAGCCGGGTAGAAGAGGCACTCGCGCCAGTGCGAACAGGAGGCCGAGGCCCGTAGCCGGTCGGACGCGGACAGGAAGGAGAAGATGTGCACGATTAGCTCGCTGGGCAGCGACGCGGCGCCTGCCGCTTGCCCGCACAGAGCCATTCGGCCCCGCCGCCGGCTGCCGGTCCTCGGCCGCCCCCGCAGTCCCCGGAGCAGCCCCCGCAGCCGTCGCAGCTGCTGCAGCCGCAGCCGCTGCCGCCGCCACCGCGCCACCCGGGCGGCCCCGGCTCGGGTTCGGGCTCCAAGTAACCATAAATTTTAATGAAATTTCTGTTCTTGTTATACACACACCTGTTACATACTATAACTTTTTCCAATGACACAAGATCTTGCAGCTGAAGTCGGTGAGTGACATTTAGAGCATGACCCCTAAACTCTTCCTTTAGTGGAATATATTGAAACATGCAGGTGTTGGAAGAGGTCAGCTAAAGGACATGATCACCAGTTGACCCTAGAGCTGGACCAGGTCAATTAGAGTTTCCTAATCCCATCCCCTGTCCTTGGAACGTATATTCTGTCCACTGTTCCCACAGTGGGAGCCATTTTCAAGGATGCAGCCTTGAGAAAATAACGTGTCATTGAGACCATCTGGAAAGTATATGTGACTGAACCCCTCTATATAAAGTTTTAAGAATCTGGCAGGTGGTGTTGGAGATTTACCCATCTTGCCACTGCCCAAGCCCTCATATATAAGTTCCTTTCTTATTCAATCTGCCACCTAACAATCTGGAGTGTTCTGCCCCCTTCTTTGGTATCTCCTTGCCCTCCCTGTATGGGGACCAGTTTGTGACCCAATACCAGAAAATCCTTCTATCATTGTAGTAAACAGATCTGTGGCTGCTCTAAGGGCCATGGCCTTTTGGATTTGTTTCCTGATGAAGTATCAAGCCTGAAACTAATGCTGCCCATTCTGAAAAGAAAATACAAATTTATTAAAATCTGTGAAAAATGCACTTTTTTATTGTATGCTAAATTTGCATTTTCTCAATGTCAAGGACTTTCCAAGGAATTCCATTCTCTTGTGATTTGATTTCCAAGGTTGGTTTCTTACATGTTTTTTAAGACCTAAAGTTCCAATAGTATAGGCCTAGATTCAGAACCTATTTCTGTGATTTTTAAAACTCTTTTCTTTGTCATTCAACTCTGGATGCATTTATTTGTAGTTTTATATGCAGATTGCTAAAAACAAACTGTATTTTGTGTGTGTGTGTGTGTGTGTGTGTGTGTGTGTGTGTGTGTGTGTATGCCTAAAGAGGCAGACACTGTCTGTACAGTCTTGGTTTGGGACTTTTTTACAGTCTAGATTGATCCTAATGACAAATCATTACTTACATTATCATTTTAGTAATAAATATTGAACTCTTCTACTAAGTATCACAGAATGAAAAATGGCTGGAAAGCAAATATATATTAAGCATAAAAACTACTGAAGATTGGGTCCCAAGCTGTGGAATAATACAGTGGAGGCTATGGACTGTAGGAGATTCTGAAACACAAATTTTAAAAAGCAGAAACAATGCTATAATGTGGCACTTTATTTCAACTACCAGACCTCACTAGGATTCCCAGTCTAGTCATGTAAAGGAGAGCAGATTGTTACCTCTGAGAAGTCAACTATGATTGTATCCACTAACCTGAAATCTTCTCCTCATGATTTCTAAATTATATGACATGACCAACAGATCAGGAGCCATCACATACATTGGAGGGGAATAAATTCTCAATATAGCTGCTGTGTATGTTCTTCAGTTCAACTTTCTGTTCTGTAGTCCAGCCCATGTTTTATAAAGAGGCCCTACCCAGTTATAGGGGCTTATTTATATATCCCCAGCCAAATTCTCCAACTGTAATCTAGACTTCATCTTATGTAAGCATATGACTCATATGCATTGGTCCCTTTCCTGAAACCTGGGATGAGAGCCAACTCTCAGTTACCTGTGGTATAAATGCCAGAGTTGACTGGAAGTACTAAAATCCATTGGTTAGCCCTAACTTGCATTTTAACCAATAATGTTAACCTCCTCTCTGATGTCAACTTTCTTTAACTACTGATTCTAATGAACACAGAAAAGGCCAAAGAGAAAAGCATAGGGTCTGGTAAATCAAAAAACTATACAATTATTGAACAGTTGAGAGCTTGCCATTTCCATTCTCTTTCACAGTCAAGATTCTGGATAAGCATTTTCTACCAGCAGCCAACACCAACTCCTTTAATCTAGAGCAATCTAACTTCATCATCCACTTCAACAACTACTAAAAACATTCTTTCAAATGCATGACATTCAGAAGTCAAAACCAGTGACATTTTTACTCTTAAGTTTTTTTTTTCTTCTGGGTTTCTTGTGTACTGGACAGTGTTGGCTATTGCCGCAAATCTTAGATTTTTTTTTTTTTTTTTTGCGGTACGCGGGCCTCTCACTGTTGTGGCCGCTCCCGTTGTGGAGCATAAGCTCCAGACACACAGGGTCAGCGGCCATGGATCACGGGCCCAGCCGCTCCACGGCATGTGGGATCTTCCCGGACCGGGGCACTAACTCATGTCCCCTGCATCGGCAGGTGGACTCTCAACCACTGAGCCACCAGGGAAGCCCTTAGATTTTTTTCTCCTGATTTTCATGCCACTGTGCTCCCACACCTGCTCTCCTGGTTATAGCCATCATCAAGTCCTGTTGTTACGAGGTTCATTCTAAACACAGCCCAAGTTCAACCACTTCTCATGACCCTCACTACTATTATCTTTGTCCTAGCCATGTTATAATTTAAGTGGGTGAATAAAATAACACCCTACCTTGTCTTCCAGGCTTGTTTTGCCCCTCTTTAGTCTATTTTCCCCAGAGCAGATAGACTGGTCTTTTTGGAGTACATATTTTTTTAATTGAAGTATACTTGATTTACAATGTCATGTTAGTTTAGTTGCTGGTGTACACCAAAGTGATTCAGAATATGAATATATATATTCATATTCTTTTCCATTATGGATTATTACAGGATATTGAGCATAGTTCCCTGTGCTATACAATAGGACCTTTTTTATCCATTCCATGTATAATAGTTTCCATCTGCTCATCCCGAACTCCCAATCCAACCCTCCCCTGCCGCTTGGCAACCACAAGTCTGTTCTCTATGTTTTCAGGTCTGTTTCTGTTTCATAGATAAGTTCATTTGTGTCATATTTTAGATTCCACATGTAAGTGATATCATAAGGTATTTGTCTTTCTCTTTCTGACTTACTTCGCTTAGTATGATAATATCTAGGTCCATTTATGTAACTGCAAATGACATTCTGAAATACAAATTGTATCATCATCCTATTCCCAAACATTTCATGAGTTGTTACATTTTTAACAAAAGGCAAATACCTTACCAAAGCTGAAACCTCCTAAATTTTATGCCCTCACCTACTTCTCTGACTTCTCTTGATATTGCACTGAGCATGCTCCAGACATACTGATCTTACAGACTTATTCTTTGTTTTTTTTTTTTTTTTAGCTTACAAACAACAGAAATTTATTTCTTACAGTTCTGGAAGCTGGAAGTCCAAGACCAAGGTGCCAGCATGGTCAGGTTCTGATGAAGGTCATTTTCTGGGTTGTAGATTGCCAATTTCTCACTGTGTCCTCTCATGTTGGAAGGGACTAGGGAGCTCTCTGGGGTCTCTTTTCTCTTTTTTTAAAAACATTTTTATTGGAGTATAATTGCTTTAAAATGTTGTGTTAGTTTCTGCTGTATAACAAAGTGAATCAGCTATACGTATACATATATCCCCATATGCCCTCCCTCTTATGTCTCCCTCCCACCCTCCCTATCCCACCCCTTTAGGTGGTCACAAAGCACAAAGCTGATCTCCCTGTGCTATGCAGTTGCTTCCCACTAGCTTTCTATTTTACATTTGGTGGTGTATATATGTCAGTGCCATTCCCTTACTTTGTCAGAGCTTACAAACCCCCTTACCCGTGTACTCAAATCCATATCTACATCTGCGTCTTTATTCTTGTCCTGCTCCGAGGTTCATCAGAACCATTTCTTTTTTTTTTAGATTCCATATATATGTGTTAGCATACGGTATTTGTTTTTCTCTTTCTGACTGACTTCACTCTGTATGACAGACTCTAGGTCCATCCACCTCACTACAAATATCTCAATTTCCTTTCTTTTTATGGCTGAGTAATATTCCATTGTATATATGTGCCACATCTTTTTATGCATTCATCTGTCGATGGACACTTAGGTTGTTTCCATGTTCTGTCTCTTGTAAGTAGTGTTGCAAAGAACATAGTGGTACATGACTCTTTGAATGATGGTTTTCTCAGGGTATATGCCCAATAGTAGGATCGCTGGGTTGTATGGTAGTTCTATTTTTAGTTTTTTAAGGAACCTGCATACTGTTCTCCATAGTGGCTATATCAATTTACATTCCCACCAACAGTTCCCTTTTCTCCACACACTCTCCAGTATTTATAATTTGTAGATTTTTTGAGGATGGCCATTCTGACTGGTGTGAGGAGATACCTCATTGTACTTTTGACTTGCATTTCTCTAATGATTAATGATGTTGAGCATCTTTTCATGTGTTTCTTGGCAATCTGTGTATCTTCTTTGGAGAAATATCTATGTAGGTTTTCTGCCCTTTGGATTGGGTTGTTTGTTTTTTGAATACTGAGCTGCATGAGCTGTTTGTACATTTTGGAGATTAATCCTTTGTCAGTGGCTTCATTTGCAAATATTTTCTCACAGTCTGAGGATTATCTTTATGTTTTGTTTATGGTTTCCTTTGTGGAGCAAAGGATTTTAAGTTTCATTTCATCCTATTTGTTTATTTTTGTTTTAATTTCCATTTCTCTATGAGATGGGTCAAAAAGGATCTTGCTGTGATTTATGTCATGAAGTGTTCTGCCTATGTTTTCCTCTAAGAGTTTTATAGTGTCTGGCCTTACATTTACATCTATAATCTATATTGAGTTTATTTTTGTGTATGGTGTTAGAGAGTGTTCTAATTTCATTCTTTTACATGTAGCTGTCCAATTTTCCCAACACCACTTATTGAAGAGGCTGTCTTTCCTCCATTGTATATTCTTGCCTCTTTTATCAAAGTAAAGTTGACCATATGTGCATGGGTTTATCTCTGGGCTTTCTATCCTGTTCCATTGATCTATATTTCTGTTTTTGTGCCAGTACAATACTGTCTTCATTGCTGTAGTTTTGTAGTATAGTCTGAAGTCAGGGAGCCTGATTCCTCCAGCTCTGTTTTTCTTTCTCAAGATTACTTTGGCTATTTGGGATTTTTTGTGTTTCCATACAAATTGTGAAATTTTTTGTTCTAGTTCTGTGAAAAATGCCAGTGGTAGTTTGATAGGGATTGCATTGAATCTATACATTGTTTTAGGTAGTATAGTAATTTTCACAATGTTTATTCTTCCAATCCAAGAACATGGTATATCTCTCCATCTTGTTTGTATTGTCTTTAGTTCTTTCATCAGTGTCGTATAGTTTTCTGCATACAGGTCTTTTTTTTTTTAATGGTTTTATTTATTTATTTTGTGGTACGTGGGCCTCTTGCTGTTGTGGCCTCTCCCGTTGTGGAACACAGGCTCCAGACGTGCAGGCTCAGTGGCCATGGCTCACAGGCCCAGCCACTCTGAGGCATGTGGGATCTTCCCGGACTGGGGCACGAACCCGTGTCCCCTGCATCGGCAGGCGTACTCTCAACCACTGAGCCACCAGGGAAGCCCTCAAATACTTTTTAATTTGATTTCTCTTTTTTACTTTAGTAGAGAAAGGCACTGATTTCTGATGATTGAAGCCTCCTTAGCCTTGGCATACTTTGCTAGGTCCAAATAAACACTAAGCTTGTGTTTCCTTATTTATTTTCATTTTGGATGAGCTGTCCATTGGTAAAAGTGGAGTGTTAAAGTCCCCTACTATGATTGTGTTACTGTTGATTTCCCCTTTCATGGCTGTTAGCATTTGCCTTATGTATTGAGGTGCTCCTATGTTGGGTGCATAAATATTTACAGTTGTTATATCTTCTTCTTGGATTGATCCCTTGATCATTATGTAGTATCCTTCCTTGTCTCTTGTAATGGTCTTTATTTAAAGTCTAGTTTGTCTGATATGAGAATTGCTACTCCAGCTTTCTTTTGATTTCCATTTGCATGGAATATCTATTTCCATCCTCTCACTTTCAGTCTATATGTGTCCCTAGGTCTGAAGTGGATCTCTTGTAGACAGCATATATATGGGTCTTGTTTTTGTATCCATTCAGCCAGTCTATGTTTTTTGGTTGGAGCATTTAATCCATTTATATTTAAGGTAGTTGTTGGTATGTATGCTCCTATTACCATTTTCTTAATTGTTTTGGGTTATTATTGTAGGTCTTTCCCTTGTCTTATGGTTCCTGCCTAGAGAAGAAGTTTCTTTAGCATTTGTCATAAAGCTGGTTTGGTGGTGCTGAATTCTCTTAGCTTTTGCTTTTCTGTAAAGGTTTTAATTTCTCCCTAGAATCTGAATGAGATCCTTGCTGGTAGAGAAAAGTTGGTTGTAGGTTTTTCCTTTTCATCACTCTAAATATGTCCTGCCACTCCCTTCTGGCTTGCAGAGTTTCTGCTGAAAGATCAGCTGTTAACCTTATGAGGATTCCCTTTTAAATTATTTGTTGTTTTTCCCTTGCTGTTTTTAGTAGTTTTTCTTTGTGTTTAATTTTTGATAGTTTGATTAATATGTGTCTTGGCGTGTTTCTCCTCGGATTTATCCTGTATGGGACTCTTTGTGCTTCCTGGACTTGATTGACTATTTCCTTTCCCATATTAGGGAAGTTTTCTACTATAATCTCTTCAAGTATTTTCTCAGTCCTTTTCTTTTTCTCCTCATCTTCTGCGACCCCTACAATTCGAACGTTGGTGTGTTTATTGTGTCCCAGAGGTCTCTGCGACTGTCCTTTATTCTCTTCATTCTTTTTTCTTTATTCTGCTCTGTGGTAGTTATTTCCAGTATATTATCTTCCAGGTCACATTTCCGTCCTTCTGCCTCAGTTATTCTGCTATTGATTCCTTCTAGAGAATTTTAAATTTCATTTATTGTGTTGTTCATCATTGTTAGTTTACACTTTATTTCTTGAAGGTCCTTGTTAAACGTTTCTTGTATTTAATCCATTCTATTTCCAAGATTTTGGATCATCTTTACTATCATTACTCTGAATTCTTTTTTTAGGTAGACTGCCTATTTCCTCTTCATTTGTTTGGTCTGGTGAGTCTTTACTTTGCTCCTTCATCTGTTGCATATTTCTCTGTCTTCTCATTTTGCTTAACTTACTGTGTTTGGGGTCTCCTTTTCACAGGCTGCAGGTTCATAGTTCCCGTTGTTTTTGGTGTCTGCTCCCAGTGGGTAAGGTTGGTTCAGTGCGTTGTGTAGGCTTCCTGGTGGAGGGGACTAGTGCCTGTGTTCTGGTGGATGAGGTTGGATCTTGCCTTTATGGTGGGCAGGACCGTATCCGGTGGTGTGTTTTGGCATGTCTTTGAACTTATTATGATTTTAGGCAGCCTCTCTGCTAATGGGTGAGGTTGTGTTCCTGTCTTGCCAGTTTTTTGGCATGGGGTGCCCGGCAGTGGAGCTCGTTGGTCATTGAGTGGAGCTGGGTCTTAGTGTTGAGACAGAGATCTCTGGGAGAGCTCTCACCCATTGACATTGTGTGGGGCCTGGAGGTCTCTGGTGGTCCTGAACTTGGCTCTCCCACCTCAGAGGCTCAGGCCTGACAGCCAGCCAGAGCACCAACACCCTGTCAGCCACACGGCTCAGAAGAAAAAGGAGAAAATAAAAGAAAAATAAATAAATCAATAAATAGAATTAAATTAAATTAAAAAGTTATTTAAATAAAAAAATTAACAAGTAATAGAAAAAAGAAGACAGTAACGAAGCCAATAAACAAATCCACCAGTGATAACACATGCTAAAATCTATACTAAGATAAACATAAAAATCAGAAAACTAGTCAGTTGCATACAGCAAATCCCAAGTCTATAGTTGCTCTGAAAGTCCACCGCCTCAATTTTGGGATGATTCGTTGTCTATTCATGTATTCCACAGATGCAGGGTACATCATGTTGATTGTAGAGATTTAATCCTCTACTCCTGAGGCTGCTGAGAGAGATTTCCCTTTCTCTTCTTTGTTTGCACAGCTCCCGGGGTTCAGCTTTGGATTTGGACCCGCCTCTGCGTGTAGGTTGCCTGAGGGCGTCTGTTCCTCACCCAGACAGGACGGGGTTAAAGGAGCAGCTGCTTTGGGGACTCTGGCTCACTCAGGCCGTGGGGAGGGAGGGGTACGGATGCCGAGGGAGCCTGCGGCGGCAGAGTCCAGTGTGACGTTCCACTGGCCTGAGGCGCGCCGTGCGCTCTCCTGGGGAAGTTGTTCCTGGATCCCGGGACCCTGGCAGTGGCGGGCTACACAGGATCCCGGGAGGGGCGGTGGGGATAGTGACCTGCGCTCGCACACAGGCTTCTTGGTGGTGGCAGCAGCAGCCTTAGTGTTTCATGCCTGTCTCTGGGGTCCGCACTGATAGACACGGCTCATGCCCGTCTCTGGAGCTCGTTTAGGCGATGCTCTGAATCCCCTCTCCTCGCGCACCCCAAAACAATGGTCTCTTGCCTCTTCGGCAGGTCCAGACTTTATCCCGGACTCCCTCCCGGCCAGCCGTGGTGCACCTACCCCCTGCAGTCTGTGTTCACGCCACCAGCCCTAGTCCTCTCCCTGCGATCCGACCTCCGAAGCCCGACCCTCAGCTCCCAGGCCCGCCCGCCCCAGCGGGTGAGCAGACAAGCCTCTCGGGCTGATAAGTGCTGGTCGGCACCGATCCTCTGTGCGGGAATCTCTCCGCTTTCTCCTCCGCACCCCTGTTGCTGCTCTCTCCTCCACGGCTCCGAAGCTTCCCCCCTCCGCCACCCGCAGTCTCTGCCCGCGAAGGGGCTTCCTAGTGTGTGGAAACCTTTCCTCCTCACGGCTCCCTCCCACTGGTGCAGGTCCTATCCCTATCTTTTTGTCTCTGTTTATTCTTTTCTCTTTTGCCCTACCCAGGTACGTGGGGAGTTTCTTGCCTTTTGGGAGGTCTGAGGTCTTCTGCCAGCGTTCAGTAGGTGTTCTGTAGGAGTTGTTCCACATGTAGATGTATTTTTGATGTATTTGTGGGGAGGAAGGTGATCTCCGCATCTTACTCCTCCACCATCTTGAATTCTTCCTTGATCTTACTGTCTTTTGAACATTAGAGTCCTTGTATTTCCTGCTCCAGGTCCAAAATACTTTGGCTTCACAAATTTGCATAGCCGAGTTTGCCGCATCTCTCTACATCTATGGTCATATATTACTTCCATATAGATGCCTCTCTGGCCACCCTAGGTAAATCAGCCCCAAAACCAGATTATATTATGTATTACTACCTTATTTTATCACTACCCACAAGACCTCGGGCAGTTACTCTCTGCCTCAGTTTCCTCATCTGACTCTTATAAAAGTAGTTACATACCTCATAGGGTTGTTATAAGTGTTTAATAAGTTATTACATTTTCAAAGCTTTACAGTAAATGGCAAGTCCTATATAAGTGTTTGATACTATTATTGTTATTAGTATTTATTTATTTTCTTTCTTTTCCCACTAGAAATACAAATTCCAGGCATTATCTGTCTTGTTCATCACTTGCTGTTGGGATGTAGAACAGTAAAACACATACAAAGCCTTCAGTAAGTAATTGCTGAATGAATGAATGAAATATTTAACCATTCCTTTTGCCTTCACTGGCTCTTTTTCCTTTTACCAATTCCTCGGGTGAAGACGTTTCCTTGGCATCAATCATTGGTTTTCTTGGCATTTTTCCTCTACCCTCACTCCTTTGAAGTGTTTAACTTGAAATATTTCTCTGGAATCAACTGTAGTCTCTGTGATGGGAGTTCCTATTACATCTTTAGCTCACACCACACCCCTAAGTTCCATATCAAGGAGGCAGCTTTAAGTAGATGGAAATTTGGGGCGCAGGAGACCTGGAATAACATGTAAGTTCTGTGACTTTACTTGTTTTGTGACTCAGAGCAAATCACAACCTTTCAGGAGACTATATTCTCTTATAGGTAATAATTATTAATCTCTTCCTTCCATTACAGAGAGTGCATTTAAACAAAGAGTTAACAGATGTGAAAGTATTCTGTAAATTGTAAAATAGTATATATAATTTTGAGGTATTACCAAATACCTTGAACAGGCTATTTCTACAAATATACCCTGCTGTTATCTTACATTCAACATATTTAAATTAAATTAACTTCCTTTTTCCCAAACTGAATTCTTTTTTTTTTTTAATTTTACAAATTTAATCAGTTATACATATACATATGTTCCCATATCCCCTCCCTTTTGCGTCTCCCTCCCACCCTCCCTATCCCACCCCTCCAGGCGGTCACAAAGCACCGAGCTGATCTCCCTGTGCTATGCGGCTGCTTCCCACTAGCTATCTACCTTACGTTTGGTAGTGTATATATGTCCATGCCGCTCTTTCACTTTGTCACAGCTTACCCTTCCCCCTCCCCATATCCTCAAGTCCATGCTCTAGTAGGTCTGTGTCTTTATTCCTGTCTTACCCCTATGTTCTTGATGACATTTTTTTTCTTAAATTCCATATATATGTGTCAGCATACAGTATTTGTCTTTCTCTTTCTGACTTACTTCACTCTGTATGACAGACTCTAGGTCCATCCACCTCATTACAAATAGCTCAATTTCATTTCTTTTTATGGCTGAGTAATATTCCATTGTATATATGTGCCACATCTTCTTTATCCATTCATCCGATGATGGACACTTAGGTTGTTTCCATCTCCGGGCTATTGTAAATAGGGCTGCTATGAACATTTTGGTACATGTCTCTTTTTGAATTATGGTTTTCTCAGGGTATATGCCCAGTAGTGGGATTGCTGGGTCATATGGTAGTTCTATTTGTAGTTTTTTAAGGAACCTCCATACCGTTCTCCATAGTGGCTGTACCAATTCACATTCCCACCAGCAGTGCAAGAGTGTTCCCTTTTTTCCACACCCTCTCCAGCATTTATTGTTTCTAGATTTTTTGATGATGGCCATTCTGACTGGTGTGAGATGATATCTCATTGTAGTTTTGATTTGCATTTCTCTAATGAGTAAAGATGTTGAGCATCCTTTCATGTGTTTGTTGGCTATCTGTATGTCTTCTGTGGAGAAATGTCTATTTAGGTCTTCTGCCCATTTTTGGATTGGGTTGTTTGTTTTTTTGCTATTGAGCTGCATGAGCTGCTTATAAATTTTGGAGATTAATCCTTTGTCAGTTGCTTCATTTGCAAATATTTTCTCCCATTCTGAGGGTTGTCTTTTCGTCTTGTTTATGGTTTCCTTTGCTGTGCAAAAGCTTTGAAGTTTCATTAGGTCCCATGTGTTTATTTTTGTCTTTATTTCCATTTCTCTAGGAGGTGGGTCAAAAAGGATCTTGCTGTGATTTATGTCATAGAGTGTTCTGCCTATGTTTTCCTCTAGGAGTTTGATAGTGTCTGGCCTTACATTTAGGTCTTTAATCCATTTTGAGCTAATTTTTGTGTATGGTGTTAGGGAGTGATCTAATCTCATACTTTTACATGTCCCTGTCCAGTTTTCCCAGCACCACTTATTGAAGAGACTGTCCTTTCTCCACTGTACATTCCTGCCTCCTTTATCAAAGATAAGGTGACCATATGTCCGTGGGTTTATCTCTGGGCTTTCTATCCTGTTCCATTGATCTATCTTTCTGTTTTTGTGCAAGTACCATACTGTCTTGATTACTGTAGCTTTGTAGTATAGTCTGAAGTCAGGGAGCCTGATTCCTCCAGCTCCGTTTTTCGTTCTCAAGATTGCTTTGGCTATTCGGGGTCTTTTGTGTTTCCATACAAATTGTGAAATTTTTTGTTCTAGTTCTGTGAAAAATGCCATTGGTAGTTTGATAGGTATTGCATTGAATCTGTAGATTGCTTTGGGTAGTAGAGTCATTTTCACAATGTTGATTCTTCCAATCCAAGAACATGGTACATCTCTCCATCTATTTGTATCATCTTTAATTTCTTTCATCAGTGTCTTATAATTTTCTGCATACAGGTCTTTTGTCTCCTTAGGGAGGTTTATTCCTAGATATTTTATTCTTTTTGTTGCAATGGTAAATGGGAGTGTTTCCTTGATTTCACTTTCAGATTTTTCATCATTCCAAACTGAATTCTTATTGACTCCAGTTTCTCTTATTTTGCATATCCAATCACTAAATACTTCCAGTTTTCTCTCTGTGATGTGTCTAAAATTTTCTTTCTGCTCTCTGTTCTCCCAGACATAAGCTTTCTTCAGTTTATATCTAGGTTGTTACTACACTCTACTAGCTGGGATCTCTGTCTCCAGTATCTTTTTTCTCAGTCAGTCTTCTCAGATAAGTTCATTTCAATGTTCCCAAAACACCATTTATCTTCAATTTATATTCCTGCTGTAACACATTACCACAAATTTAGTGCCTTAAACCAATAGAACTGGTTATTTTTCAATCCTGTAGATCAGAAGTCCAACTTAGGCTTCCCTGGGCTAAGATCAAGGTGTCAGCACTGAATAAATAATAAGGTGTTGGCAAGGTGACATTCTTTTCTGGAGGCTCTCTGGGAGAATCCATTTCCTTGTCTTCTCAAGCTGCTATAGGCCACCTTCATTTCATAGTTTATGGCCCCTTTCCTTGTCTCAAATCAGTAACTATGGGTCATGTCCTTCTCAGACTACAGCTTTGACCAAAGCTGGGAAAGCTCCCTGCTTTTAAGGGCTCATGTGATTAGACTGAGTTCACCGGGCTAATCAGAATCATGTCACCAGATCAAAGTCTGTAATTTTAATCACACCTGCAATGTCCCTTTTGCCATGTAAGGCACCATATTCACAGGTTCCAGGGATTAGGACATGGACATCTTTGGGGCACGGGGGGCATTATTCTGTTTATCATACCAATTTATGGTATGGATCCCCTGATCAAGAACTTTAAATGATTGCCTATTACCGATTAATGTGAAGTTTATCTTAGTATGGCTTTGAAGAGCCTTCAAACTAAATTCTAAACTATTCCCAAATAGAGATCCTATACTACTGTCAGGGTGGTCTCCCTTACATACCTTTAACATGCTATGATTGTCCTGATTATTCATTTGAAATATCCTACAGTCCTTCCTTTGCTTATTAAAGTCAGGTCAATCTTCCAAGTCAAGTTAAAGTCTCCCTTCCTCAATAAAAGCTTCCCCATTGACATCACCTTTCTCTAAATTGTTTGATCTGATACTATTTAGTATCTATGGTGGACTTCTGTTGTTCGCCTGTTCAGAATTCATTTATTCTTCCTCTAATAATAGCTCTCTGATTTTCCTCTGTGGGAAAAATTTCTCCCATTAGATACAAACGTGGTGGCTTTTCAACTACAATGTACTGGTCACCTGGCCAAGAGGTGAGCCTGTGATCCCAGCTAAGTAATCAGACACTGTCTCCCTTGACCACATGCAGCCAATAACTAAAAATAGTTGGAGTTCACACCTTCAGGAAGCAGTGCACTGCTAACTAAATCATTAGAACTTCTCTGATTCTTTGGCTTTTATTTTAATTCTATCGAACCCCCTATATCTTTCTCACAAATTTCTTCTTGGTTAAGTGAGAGTTGTTTTTGTTCCCTAAAAACCAAAGAACTCTAACTACTAAAGCCTTGCATTATTCTTTATATGTCCCCATAACTTCAAATTCCTCTTCTAAGTTTCTTGAAAACCACAGTACATTTTATACTTCTTTTGAATACTCTATACCCCTTATACATTACTAGATACACAAAAAAAGATACAAAAAAAGATTTTCAATAAATATTGATTGACTGATTCATAAACTATTAATTTTTATCATTTTTTACCAGAATGTGAATTAATCCTGATGGCAAGTTGAGGGCAAGGAATATGACATGTATTTCCTTGCTATCTATCCTGCCATCCAGAGAAAAAGAGAGTAAATAGAAAATCATTGCTCCCTTCTGATAGATTGACTGGAAAAGTCACCATTCCACTGATATCTTAATGTATATTTTCTATATTTCCAATGACTATAACCACGCCCTTACCCAAAGCTTTGTATCATCCTGTCACATGGCCTCCTTTTCGCATGTTTTGGATCCATTAACAATACCTGCATTATATTAGCTTCGGCTGTGCTTATTTCTTAATAGGCACATGGCACTAAAGGCTCATACAAAATTTTTGGAAGACTTTTCCCAAATATTTCTCTGAATTCAAATAAACTGAATGTCATAACTGTGTTTGGTTTTATATGATGGGTAGTTACCATTAGCTGGTTATCAGACAGGATTTTTTTTAAAAGATCCATATTTTATGTCTCCTCCTTAATGAATCCATGTTTGGATCCTAATGAACAGCACTTATGTTTTATAATGTCTTGTGACCATCTGGGGAGAAATATGTTCTATAATTGACCAAATTCAGTGCCTACAGTTTCTTCTTTTTAAAAAATTGTGATAATCGAAGTCTGGTTTTCCAGAATTTTTTTCCTTCTGCATAATGCCTTCAAAATGGCCAATTCTGTCACTGTTGTAAAAAGTTTAGGGTAATCCTCTCTGAAATCACTTGAAAGTGAGCCATTCTGCACCTTGCAGAGGATGATACCAGATTTTTGGCCTGAGATACAAGAAGGATGGAGTTGAATTTAATTGAATGGAAACATTGTGGAAGGAAAGACTTTTTAGGGGACAGTCAGTTATTGAACATGTTATGTTTTAATGTCCAGTGTATATCCAAGTGGATGGGTAGTTTGATAGGTCATTGGATAATGAAGTTTGGAAATCAGGGAAAGTATCTAGCCTAGGAATAATCAGTATATAGATGGCTATTAAAGGCAGAAGACTATATGAAATAAAGAAGGGAGTGGATACACAGAGAAAAAGTTCTGTAATTGAGATCTGGGAGCACTCCAGCATTTACAAATCAGTGGTGGGGGATGGAAGATATTAAGGAAGATCCAGCATGAGACTGAAAACAGGTGGAAAACCAGAAGAGTGTGACATCCTGTAAGCCGAGTGAGAAGTGTTTCAAGGAGTTCTTTTCCTTAATTAACCCTCTGAGTTCTCAGACTTCAAATAGAGTCAGTCTGATGGTTCTGTGAGATCCCAAGAATTTCATTTTACAGGAATTTCTGTTTCTCCCCCACAAAATTCCAAACTAAATCTCAGACTAACTCCACATGATGGTTTGTTCTGCTGCCCTGACATGGCCAGGGCTGTGGTAGAATCGGGGATCAGAAGACCTTGTTTCTCATGCCAACTTCATCTTTTACTACCACTGTGACCCTGGACAAATTGGTTTACCTCCTTGGAAAATGGTCATAGCTATGCCTCCCTGCCCTATCCACAGGCTAATGAAGTGGTCCAAGGAGCTAATAAATGGGCAAAGTATCCTATAGGTTTTGAAGCATGTACTTCGGAAGCCATTACTGTGTTGGAGGTTCAGAGGGATGATGTTTCCTGCTCTGAAGGCTTGGGAAAGCCAAGCCTCTTGGTTGGCAGATGCTGAGGGAACCATGGGACATGCTTCTGGCTGATGTGTCCTTCCAAAAGTTACTTCTCAATAGGATATTTATTCTTTTTAGAAATATTTTTAAAAATATTCTTTAAAAATATTCTTAAAAAAAATACTAACCCCCAGAATTTTATAATTAATGTGATTCCTTATATTTCAAAGAGATTCTTCACTATGGTAGGCCATAAAATATGATAAATTTATATAATGCTTTCCCAAACTAAAACCATATGTCTTTATGTCTAAGCACATTATAGTCTTGTCACTGCTTTTAAGACCTTTAATGTAGTATGGAAAAAAAGAAAAACAAAACAAAAAGAAAGAAAGAGACTAAACTTATCAGTGACATTTTTAATGCAAGGTGTTTTATTTTTCAACTTTGTTTTTTTCCAGTTTCCAACAAAAATAAATAAAAATTAATAATATCTTGTAAAGTATCTATATTCTCCTTCAATATCTTAAGGTACGCTATTATCAAAGCTGATATTGAATACAAACAAATTGATACAATTCAGTACTCTGATAAAATTCATTGTCAAATAAGTTACTTTAAACTGCATGCGATACAACTTTATGTTCCATGGCATCTTTAATATAAACTGTATATCAAAATGGCTCTTCAAAGTGCAATTACAGAGTGCAAAAAAAGCAGAGAGAAATTCACTATCTTACATTTAACCTCATCCAGTTTGAATAACAGGTATGTTTAGATAAAATTATTCTTCAGTCAAAACATTAAAATGTACTCCAGCAGCACTGCATATGCCAGTTGTTACTCCTCCTTTTCCCATAGGAATAAGAGTAGAAAAAAATCAGAAAGTATTGGGCAGCAAATTAAACACATTTTTTCCAGAAGTCTACTGACAGACTATTGCAGCAAAAATGGCAAAATGGATCAGACGTAAGTTTTTAAAAACTGCATTATTGAATTCAACAGAAATTAGAAGCTAGTATCATGTATTTGCTACATAAAAATTGATTTGATACCTCACGGCAGTTGAATTAATCTAATTCTCTTCTCAAGGACTCAAAAATAAAAATCTGTCCTACCAGTGCACCATTTCTCCCCTTGCATTGACTTTGGCAGAGAGATAAGAGCAAAAGAATGTCCAAAAGAATAGTAGCATTTGATTGTATTTTAAATATTTAATATATTACACAAATCTTAATTATGAGGTTATATCTTTAGTACCAATCTTAGAACTTTACCTCTTTGGTTATAGAGTATGTCTACTGGGTTACTTTGTGGCCTTGGTGGGAAGCCACAAACTATGGATTTATGAATTGGATTTGCATTTATTCTCAATACGGTGGGTATAGATAGTCCTTTCTAGAAATATATACAGTGAGAAATCTATAAAATAAGGAAAATAGACTAAATGTGAGCCAAAATATTTCCATTGTTTGTAGGAAACATGAGTTGCTAGCAATCTTTTTTTTTTAGCAATCATTTTTTATGTTTGTTCAGAATCAACCTCATTAAAACTATTATTTTTTTACTAATTTTCTCCCATAAAAGCAATCTGTGTCATACCTTTTTTATTATTTAATATGCATTTATAAATAAATATTTAACTTTTACAGGGGTTAGTTTTTAAATAAAGATTAAAAAACACCCCAAACTATTATTTACAATTAGTTATGTAATATGAATTGAGATGCTTAAGATAAGCCAATATGACTCCATTTTGTAACAAAATAAATGGATTGCAGCTGATTTCTTGGTTAGTCAATAAATTTTCTTTGAAGCAATCAAGGTCACTCAAAATATGCAGACCTCCTTTACATACAGTAGATATCAATAAGTATGTGTAGGATTTAAAATGTATTTTTACACAGCACATTTGACTTCAGCTCTATTAGTGGGAAATAGAAATATCCTTTTAGATCTCTTTAGACTGTATATAGAATTATTGTCTTATATCACACTTTAAAATAATAATTAGTCCATCAAATTTTGGACTATGATTTAATCTTAGAATTCTTCAGCCAAGTCCCTACAGAAATAAATACTCTTGAAAAGAAGCACAGATCTTGGCTTCACATGTGGATTTCTGTAATTGCCTCATGAGCAGTTACCTAGCAAAAATGTCATACTAAAAAAAAGAACATTGTGAAGCTATAAATTATCTACTATTTACATAAAAGATGGTATAAAATTAAGTTCTCAATTCATTTTCTTAAGGAGAATCTGTTAGATGGATGACTAATATACGTAGCAGTTGTGGTTGGGAATAGGGAATCGTGCACCTTCTCTCCAGGCAAACAGTGAGTTATAGCCAAGGATGTGTGTGGAGGGAGCAGAGCCCTCCAGGGTTTAGTCTGTTTCAAATATGTAGTGTTTAGCACGTGATCTATATTTGCTTCTCCCCAATTCCCACAGCATTACTGTTTTGACACATGGCACAGTGGTGCCAACTCATACATCAGACTATGATATAGTCAAACCAACTATCATTGATTCGAGGAGTTGAAATATATACTTATTAAATTGATTCGACCATATATTTAGGCTTACAGAAACCTGTCACTTGCTGACACTTCCTGAACAATGAACTGGGCATTGCTCACTCCTATGCATTGTACAGCAGGCAAAAAAGCTTTCAATAAGGCACTTAGCCCAGGAAATGATTTCTTAGAAAAATATCCGTTTTCTTTCTATAGTATTTTGTGTACATTATATATTAGCAAACAGTCTGTCAAAAATAAAACAAAAATAAAAACTCTTCTTAGTATATTAAAATACATCATTGTTGACTTAACACATGACCCCACATAAATATTATTAATAAAATAGGAATATTAACATAACCAGGTATGCAGTGCATCCCTGCCCATAAGTTTAATGGCACCATTCAGACTTGTGGCAATGCTGGATCCCCTGAGGTCACTCTTTCATATTCCTTCTTTGGTTCTTTACTTTTTCGATTTCTGTACCTAGAAATATTCAGAAATTAAACCGTTAACCCTGAAGTTAGCAGTAATAGGATCAAAGTATGTTAACAAAAAAAACAAATATATGGACGCTAAAGGTACATTAGCACAGTGTTTCCAAAATGTCAGAGGTGAATAGGTTTAGGCTGGATGCTAGAGAAGAAGGGGGGAGGAAGGGGTAGTTTCTCTGAACAAATAATTTTGGGAGGAAACGGTGAAATGCTGTTAAAGGACTTCTCAAAGGCTTTCACATGATCATGAAAATTGGAAAATTCCAGGAGAGCATGTGACCATGTTTAATCCTGGCCTGTTTTATCCTTTTTTTAATTCTCTCTGTCTTTTCTTCCTTCTTTCCTTCCTTCCTTCCTTCTTTTTCTTTCTTTTCTTTCTTTCTTTCTTTCCTTCTTTCTTTCATTCTACTCATCACATTGATATAATGCTATCACCAATAATAATGAAAATAAATCGGGCACTTATTAAGTGACAGACAATGTTCTAAATGCTATATATCCATTATTTATTTTATCTTCACACTTACCATTATCATCCTCATTTTACAGATGAAGAAAATGAAGTACAAATGGGTTACATAACCTGGTCAAGTTCTCCCAGCTAGGATTCATAAATCTATCGCGATTCAGAATCTTCATTCACTCATTCATTAAAGCTATCTTCCTAATATTTTGAGTTCATTTTCTACCCATTTTGAAGATGAAGCATGTAGCCTTAAGGAAACTGCATAATGTTTTTGCTTAGTGGAAGAATATGATTAGAAAACGTTTGTTTAGCCTTGATTTAGCTACTTGTCAACTAGATGAGCCAGGACATGTCAATTTACTTCTCTGGATCTTACTTTCCCATCTTTATAAAAGAAAGGATTGCAGTCAAAGACCTTTCAGGTGCATTTCAGTTTTAATAATATTCAGTTATGTGATCATAACCAATTAAAAAGGCATTATAATTTGGTGAATACTTAGACTCAAGCATGGACCAAATAAATCTAATCTTATAAAAGTAACACTTTTGGAGCTTCAAAAGTAGGAGTGCATTACTGTCAGCAGAAATAAAATAAAATTCACTCAAATCTACACTGAAAAATCTGCACCACTTCCAAAATAAGAAGGATTTTATGGAGGCATTTTAAAGGCAGCTATTATTAACTAAGTCATTCTATTCCTATACCCTGGTCCTAAGCCTAAAAACTGGCCAATCTGATATACTGTCAGTAGTTCGGTGCCCACTCTATATTTTCTCAGTTATCAGCACATATCAGTACGGCACTGTACATGAAGATGGAGTGTTGAAGATGGAATTTTGGGGGACTGACATGAACCAATTTTTAAAAGTTAGCTCTTATAATTATCTGGACACTCGTTTCTACTAGTCCAGATGTTCCGCTGCTAAAACTTCTTTATAAATATCGTTAGTGCAGAGTCTATCTTATCCCACTAAATAACACTTTGCCATATTTTTACCCAGTTTGTAAGTGTGGATTGTATAAAAGTAATTTACAAAAGCAGAGTGTTAAAACAAAAACAAAAACACTGGCTTACCATCTGCAGAAATAGTATACTGAGCCAGCAACTGTGATGAGGAACAAGATAACAAGAATCACAGTCAAAGCCACATATTCTTTGCTCAGAGGCTTTTGGACGGTTAAAAAGAAGTGCTCACATCGGACACCAGTGTAACCCACTTCACACCTAAAGGACAATGCAAGAGAAAGATCAGTTATTTAAGAAAGAAATCATGGTTCTGAATTAGTTTTGTAAGAGCTAATCTTACAATGTAATGCAAGATACTGACAAGGTTTGCCAAAAGTTGTAAAGATGAATTCAAAGACTGACCTTAAAGCTGGCCCAACTTGGATAAAAGAGGCCCACACTGCTCTCAAGCTCAACTGCTGTATTAGAATGATAGTCTGGTTCAACTGGCAGGGTGGCTGACAATGGTGGTTTGTAAGTTTGAAGTGCTTTTTGTCTAAGTCAGTGGAATCGATTCTTATAACAATGGCTGACATGTAAGTCCAGATTAAAGGCTAAGCTACTACTGTGGTAAGTATGAGAGAAAGGCATGTGAAGCCCTGCCCATTCTGCAGCCCTGAAGCATCCATACAATTTGATAACTGCTGTTTGTTCTACTATTTGTTCCCTAACTTTAAAAAAACTCACTCAATAAAGTTTCTAATAGTACACATAAACTGCATGCTAATAGTACATATAAACGGCAGCCCATGGAAACAATAGAGTATTACAAAAATAAAAAAGAGAGAGAATGTGGGTTTTTAAAAAACTGTTTTTGTTTGCTTGTATTTGGCATATTACCTGCAGTGACTTTCACTCATGTCTACCAGGTAGATGCACTGTCCATGAAAACAGTAGCCGTTCATGTCAGAGCTACACTTTGATATTGACACTTGAGCCACACGTGGATTATCTTCTGTCCGAACTGTGAAAGAAATAGAAAGTGGAATATAGTCTGTTGCTTTCTTTGAAGAATTAATCACCCTTTCATAATAGTAACCACTGAGCTACTGGAACAAAGCAGGTCATGCATTTTCAGGACAAAAAGTCACTCTAGTTGTCACGCTCCCTAGACCAATAAACAAACACTGGACCCCCAAAGGAAAATGGCCAACAGGCTAAACAAAACAAAATAAAACCTGGGGGTAAAATTCTCAAACGACAATGTTTAAGGATAGAAAAGGTAAGCTGAAGACACACACACACAAATCATGATCCTTCACAGTTATTCACTTATCCAAACAAAGTGTGTATAATTTTTTCAAATCTCAAAATAATTCTGACATTCATTACTCCCAAAGCAATTGCAAACTGAATCCATTAATTAATTTAAGAGAGCTTAAATCTATAGTGGGTTTTAAGCCAGCAAGGCTTGTTTTGGTGTGCATTCTCAAACTTTTGGGTTCAGGAAATCAATCACAGTCTCTAACGATGAGACCTGGACATGAACTAGACAAACCTTGAGCTATAAATGCCTCGGTTACACAAATACAACAATGAAAATAGTAGCCTCTTTAGAATAGTGTTGCAACCTACACATAAAATTCACTTTAGAACGTTTTAATTACTAAAATGTGAAGGATCTTTATGAAATAAACAAACAAATCATCTTGATTGTAATACTCTTGTTCAAATAGCCAAAAATAGGGAGTGAAGCACACCAAACTTCTAGAGAGCACAAAGAGGAAGGACAAGAAGGGAGGTGAAGTTGTTGCAGGTAATGCTCTGGTTCCTCAGGAAAACTCTGGACTCAATAACTCAGAGTGAATATAAAGCAGATGTCTTTCTTTCTCTCTCTCTCTCTCTCTCTCTCTCTCTCTCTTTTGTGCCTAGGTGCTATTACTTTTATTTTATTTTTTAAATTTTATTTCTTTTATTTTTATTTTATTATTATTATTATTATTTTTACTAGAGAATAGTTGCTTTACAGTGTTGTGTTAGTTTCTGCTGTACAACGAAGTGTATCAGCTATAAAGCAGATATCTCTTGAACCACATTCAGAGTACTCTGGGCCCCAAAGATAAGACCATGCACCACTTATCTTTGTAACCCTATGCCTAAGCACAGTGTTTAGCATGTATTAAGTACTCCATAGATTTTTCTGAATGAATGCTGTAACTCAAAATAAAAGACATCATTTTCTCCTTTTACAAAAAAAAACAACAAAATATATTGACTGTCTACTGTGTACAAAGTTTACATTTTCCTGTTTTGCCTGGGATCCAACTCCTCACAATGGTTTCTCAGCGACGCTCTGAAATGACCAAAGGGAATCTGATTTTCTTTGTTCTCTATCTCTTTAAGATCAAATCTTTATATATATAACTAGGTGCTCAGTCCCTCTGCCTCCAGTTATTCCTTTATATAATTTTTCCAGATCCCTAGTTCACTGGGTTCTTTTGTTAATACAGCAGCTATTCCCCCCCCCCTTTTTTTCCACTATCACATATTTATAGTCTTTGAGTTACATTTCTGTTAAGAATGTGTAATTCTTTGATGCAACATTGACAAACCTGGGCTTACCTAAAGCTGTGCAGTTATCTTCGGACTCTCCTGGGATACATGAAGGAATCACAGTTGTACTGAGAACTGCTTGTAGAAGATGGAAACCTATTTATGGAGAAAAATCAAATATATAACTAATGCTTCAAGGAAAGAAACCTTAACCAGATTTCCACATAATTATAGTATTTATAAAGTTCTTTTAATTATTTCAAGAATTTGATCCATCGAAGCCATAAACAAAATAATTCATGGAAACAGGCATATCATTGAAAATAAATGAACCCCCAGCTCTTCTGTCCAAGGGTAAAAGTCCTGGCATTACATTCAGAGTTACAGATTTGACCTACTCTAAACATTTCACAGTAACCTTTTCAAATACCTGATTTTAAAGATTGATTTCTTAAGAAGTTTAGCCACTGGAAAATTGGAAAATTTCCACAGTTTTACTTCATGATGTGTTCAGAGCAATGCTCCAAGGTAGAAACCATCACAAAGAAGGCTTCAAATAAAACTCAGTTTCTATTTATGGTCACAACTAAACAGGACTCTCAACCTAAGATACATCAGTTGTTGATTTAAGTACCTAAGTTACTCTTTGCATTACACATTAAAATCCATTTTAATGAATAAAATGTAATCTAAGTAAAGTCAGAATATATCTTATCTAATATGGAAAGGAACACACATGTTAGAGGAACCACACTGTGCCAAAGAATCCAGTTTCTGTCAGCCCAGTAAGAGTTTAAACAAGGCATTTCATGGTGTTTCTCCACTGAAAAGATAAATGTTGGGAAACAGGCACCAGAAGGATTCAAGTAGTGTTCTGAATTGTGTCGAAAGAATGAAAGAATCCTTTTAATTGCACGGATGTTGACTGAAAAGAGTTTTACTCTTCTTAGGAGTCATGTAGTTGCTCTTCACTCTTCCAGGCTATATGAGTAACTGTTATATAAGAAACATTACTTGTGATGGTGATAGTAGTAGGTAGCAGTTAACATTTCTTGCCCACGTACTGTATGTGGGCATGGTTCTACCCTCCTTACCTATACTATCTAATTTAATCTACTCAGTGACTCTTTGAAGAAGATACTACTGTTCTCCCCATTAGACATATGAGAAAAGTGAGTTAAGTAACTTTCCCAAGAGTACATAACAATGTTGTTAATGGGCTGCATTACAGAATCTGGCAACAGGCAATAATACTAGAGTATAATGGACATCACAGGGAACAAACTCAGATAAATGTAACTGAAGCAGAATATTTAACCGCATAGGGAGGCAACAAAGTATGTGGAGAGGCAATCTGGGAGAAAACTTGAGCTATGTAATTTTGGACAAATTAATTAAATTCTCTGGATCTCCATTTTCTCTAGTTTATAGAGTTTGGGAGAGAATTAAATGAAATTATATTTTTCTGAAACATCTAACATACCAGAGACTCATTAATGTTCCATGCCACTCAACATCTAGCCTCTGGTTTTAGCAGTAGTATATGTGGGTAGTGCCCTCTACTGGTCTATAGCAATGTTATAAATCTCTCTGTACTTTGGTATTTTAAAGGATAATTAATCCATGTAATAAAGAATTTTATTTTATTTTTTCACAATCAGAGGAGGTATGTTAAGAAAATTGCATATGATTTGGGTAAAACTGAAATTAAAAGCTAAACTACACATAAGCATCAGAATTTGCAATTTCTTAATGTTTCAAACTTGACACATAACAATCCTGTGAAGTAGTTATTAGCCCCAAACAACCTCAGCGTTAAATTACATGTCTGGTCCAAGACCAATTATCTAGTGACCATAGAAGATAAGAGTTAGAAGTCCATCTTTGGACATCAAGCCTCATAACCCTTCAGTGATTTGAAAAGTTTAGAAATATCTCCTCCCCACTCCATAGTTCTCCTACAATATAAATGATGCTTCAATTGCTCTTATTGGGGAAAAAAAGCTTCTTTTTTAAATGACAAAAAAATGGCTAAAGTTTGGATTCCATTATCAGTTGAACAGAGATGGAAAAGGATAACTTTGTCCACATAGCTTTCTAGGGTGAATTAGCTAGATTCTCATCCAAGCCAATTTTGTTCTATTTCTCAATATAATTTTGCCATACACTTTCACTATTGAAGAATTACCTCCCTTTAATTTATACAGTCTGCTCAACACAAAGTGGAGTCCTAGATGTGTGTTTGTATATCCCTGACACTCCTATGCCTCCATGCTTCTTCAACTAATGGGAGGAGATATTACCGTTTCTCCCACTGCAAAAGGGCCATTGTGCAAATGCACATTTCTCTCTTTGCAAAGGATTGTTTCTTCATCCTTTGCAGAAATCAGATACTAGCCTTTCCTGTTCAGAATTGCTTACAAATGCAACCTGCGACTATTATAGAATCCAGCTAATTGCTTTGAGGTGTTGTTTATTAGTCTTTTTTTTTTCTCAAAGATTTTTCGTATTGTTAGTTTTTCCACTGTTGGAAACTTTGTTCCAGTTAGTCAGGCCACAGTGAAATATTTGCCTTTGTGAATTAAAGAATATTCAGGGAAGGGCGTGCCTCCACAAAAACTGGGCTGTCCTAACCTGTGACACTCTCTTGGACATAGTCCATCACTCAGGATGGTTTCTGTGAGACTTGGTACATTAATCCAACATTTGGGTATTTTACAGATGGGATTGTAAATAATTTTAAATGCTATTCTCAAATGAAAATGTTTACACTACAGTTCCATCATAGATGCATGTAGCCAATAAACTATCAAAATTGGTTCTAAATCGTGTGTCCAGCTACAAAGCTCTATTGCCTAAAAGCAGTGGACCTCAAGTTTTTCTCAACCTCACCTCTGGCCCAGGGCTTTGCAAAATGGGGTAGAGGAGTAAGTGGGAATGATCAAAAGATTGAAAAAGTCCACCCATGGAGAATTTTGATATCCAGCACCCTGTCACCCTTATAAATCACTACTCATTAAAGTCATACAGGGAAGGAATAGATGCTAAAGTCCTAACCATATATTTCCTTAATCTTTCAGTTGTTCATGACTTAGTGTTATTTGAACATAATGATCTCTCTGTAATTCAAATGCCCATCTTATATTTGCATTTTCGATCTTGACCACGGGTCCCTGCTAAGAAAATAATTCCCTGTGATATTAAAGACTTTAGATAGGGTCAGTGTGTCAGAAAACAGATCTGCTAGCAAGCTCTACATTGGTAACTAAGATATAGAGGAATTCTGTGCTAAATGATAATCTGTAAACTCAAAACTGGCCATTGGAACTTCTGCTTCAATAATGTTATGAAAACAAAACTCCCTTTGGAGGCCATTATTCCTGTCAAATTTCCAGATGGGTTTCAGTAATCTAAAGCTCACCTGTTCATCTCTCTACCTTCATGTTTCAGAGATTTGTTTCCGTGAAACCTCAAATGTGCCAGCAGGAAGTGACACCGGTGACTCACAGCATACATATCACCTGTACTCCGTGGGTCAGGGCCGAGCCTACACCTTGCACAACACTGCGGACAGGGCGTGGGAGCGGTTGAGTACCATCACCCCAGTGGGGCGAGCACTAAGTAAGAAGTGCTTGCCTGATAGTCAGGAGGAATGCCAGATGTAGAAAGCATCCTTTTTATTGTATATGGTTTCTTTCGTCCTTGCTTCCGTATGGCCACACTGAGGGGCCATCTCGAAGGAGGCTGAGATTTGGTGACTGGCTGACCAAGCCTATTCCTCAATAATCAATTGCAATTCTCAGAGATAAAATGGCTTTCATGAATAACAATCAAGCAAATAAAAATGACCCCAAATAAAATGAGATAGGTTACAGAATGAAAAGAATGCACCTTATTTTCCCAATTTCACCTTTTAGGCTATTGAGACTGGAACAGCAAATTCATAATGAATCACAGTATTTGCCCAACCCCAAAACAGGCAGCAAAATCTGCTTTGTTCACACTTTTGCTGCGGTCACATGCCTACCTATTTATGGATTGTTAGTTTTCTACCTTCTTCCAGGGCAGTCTGTAATTTTAGGATTTGTCTGTAACATAGTAGGCTTGTTAGGTCTTGAATACTTTCAAGGAGTGAATATGCCTTTACCACTTCCAGATGCCTTTTTGTCTCAAATCCACTATTAGATAAAGTCCTTCTCCACTTCGTTAAAATAACTGTAAACTAACACATCAGACACAAAAAATAACTATTGTCAGTACTTTCTAGTAACAGCCTATGTTTTCAGAGAATAGAATATATATATGTGTGTGTATATACATATATATCATAATATATATATATATATCTATATATCACAAATCTTGCTTCCTACCAGCAATCATTTTCTTCCTACAGTTTTTCAACATTAACCTTATCACTAAGCTTCATTAAAGTAAAAGCCAACAACTATATGAGATAAAAACAGGATAACAGGGTGAAACCAGAGGTTGATATAATAATGGGTTACAAATAAGTCTTTAAGTTTGAGTTTCAAATATAGCCATAAGATCTTCCTTGTCAAGTGTCAAGAAAAGATTTAATACGCCATGTTTTTCAGTTCAGAGACATTAAACTAAACTCTTCAATTTTGGTAGTAATTTCTAAATCATACTTCAAAGTGCTCATATGTTTTACTGATCATACAATACTATACTTAATGCTCTCATAATGCAGGAGAAATCGTATCAACTATTGTAGAAAGGATACAATTTGTACTAATCTGGGTGCTTTGGAATTTTGTGACTAAAAGCTCTAAATATGGAACTTGCCCCTCCTAAAACCAAAGATTCACCTCTATAGTATTATTTCAAATGATCTATTGAAACTGTATTTTTTTTCTTTAAGATAATGTTACACAGGAGGGTCTTTTTAGAACCTTTTCTGTCTTCACTCCCTTCCATCATGCTTCTCACACTATCCCTATTGACCCAATTCAGAAATTTAAATTACTATTATATTATTGTCTCAAAAAATCTTCTAAAGGAGCAACAGTTTGGATTATAAGTGTTTGTCATTTGCCTTTTTTCATTGCGGTCATATTGTGTACTACAGCTTTGAAAACTTAACGACATTTTTAGAAGCATATTGTCTATCATATCATTCATTCTTTATAGAAGCCTATTGCCAAAAATGAATTTGCAAAAGGATAGAGTTAATCAGTAAGCATCAAAAAAAAAGAGGAGAAAATGAGTACATAAAAGATGATTTTAAAAGCCTTAAAGTTAATTACACTTCATTCCGAGAATCTGTGTAATGCACCTAGCATAATGGAAGGTGCTAAGAAATTTTATTTTGTGAAAATATATTTTTTTGGTTAACAGTGGAGACTTCAACTTTCGTGAGAAGCACAAGTTCATCTGTAGTATGATGGTAGGGTGGGAATGGCTTAATTACACTTGATAAATGGGAAAGAAGGAGAGCAGCTTAGCTCTCTTATACTTACTTTTAGTAACTACGTGTCTCTAAGAATATTTGTTCAATAAATATCTACTGAGATTTTTCTATATGCAAGATACTGAACGAGCTGCTGAAAGGAAAACTGATGCAAAGGACATAGCTCCTGTTCTAACTAGAGTTAATGAGGCTAGACTCCAGGTGGTGGCGAGAGAAAGAGAGAATTCATAGAAGACACCGAGTTTCTGGCCAGAAAATACCAAGGAAGGTGGTGCCATTAAAAGAGTCGATAACATAGGCAGGACAGCAGGTTTGTGGTGGCATCTGCAGCTAGTAGACATGAAGGAGGACATAATGAGAGAAGGAATTTGAGGTTTTAGTTCATATATCATCTATTTATATTTATGAGGCACTTGGGAAAACACATCTTGAGTAAAACAATAAGAATGGAGTTGATGGAGTCTATTTGAAAATCATATGAGGAAATATCACCTTTAAAGGCATAGGAGTCATTCAAATGTTCCACGGGAAATAGTACGCAATGGAAAATAATAGAACTTTGGGAAATAGGTGATAAGGAGTGGATAGAAATGGCCAAGGAATTTGAGGAAAAAAGGGAGTTCAGTCTTGCGGGAGCCAAGAGAGCAGAATTACAAAAGGAGGCATGGGGTGGTCAGCAATGCAATGATTGAAGAAAGTATGAGTGACTCCATCATAAATAAGATTCATCATTATTCAGAGAAAATAGTGTTAAAATCAGCAATAAAAATTGCTAAGTTGATTTTTTTAACACTAGAATTGGTTTTATATTTGCATCCAGCTTACCATTAATATGAATTTTATTTGTCTTGGTAACTCAAGCACTGATTATTCAAACTGTGAATTATGAGTGGCAATGTGTTATAGCAATGGAAAACACATTAGCTAATGCTTCTCACCCTGGAATAATTTTGTCAACCAGGGACACTGAGCAATGTCTGGAGACATTTTTGGTTGTCACAACTCAGGGTGCGTGGGGTGCTACTGTCATCTAGTGGGTAGAGTCCAGGATTGCTGCTAAACACCCTGCAATGCACAGGACAGTCCACAACAAAGAATTATCCAGTCTGTAATGTAAATAGACCCAAGGCTGAAAAACCCTGCAGTAGACCCGTGAGGTATGGAGTCCAGTTCTAGCTCTGATACTAAGTTTATCCCTCTGAAGCTAGGTTTCCTTATCTCTGAAAATATCACCTAGGCTTGGGGTGGAGTGGAGGTGGAGATGGAATTTAGATTAGGTTACTCTAAGGTTCCATTCATTTCTAAAACAATACTTTTCTTTTTCTTACGGACTATCCATCATTTAGTCATAGCACTGCCTGACCTCTCTCTCTCTCTCTCTCTCTCACACACACACACACACACACACACACGTACACACACACTGTGATATACTTAAATTTTGTTAGGCATACCATCAGTGAATACAGACTACATTAAGAGATAGAAATGGGAAAAATAGGGAAGAAAAGGTATTCAATTGTATTATTAAATAGAACTGAATTTTCAAAAACTATTGCTCAGCCATAATATTTTGCTTCTCAAGCACATTTTCAAAGAACAGCTGGTTGAGTCAAAACATAGTGCTGAGAACTCTAAATAAAGTACTATTCTAATCACCCATCCAACAACATTTATTGAGTGATTAACGTAAGTCTGTTACAATGTGAATGATAAAAGATATGTACAGCACCAGTTAGGAGAGACAGGGCCAGATACACACTTACAGGGTGACGTGAAAAGGGTGGGACCGAAGGATTCAGAGGGATGCAAAGGGGTTGGGGGAAGATTGCACATTTATTTTCCAGTGGTGAGGGGAAGATGAAAGGGGCTATCAGAGAAGGCTTGATACTTTTCTTCAGTCTTAAAGGATGAGGGGAACTTTCACCAAAAGTGAAGAGTGAGTTGGGAGCATCCACAGTAGACGATACAGCATATTCATAAATGGAGACTTATACTCTGGGTAACTCACTTCTTTTTAAGTCTGTTTTTTCATTTGTAAACTGGGAATAGTAACACTTTTCCTGGCGAAAAGGGAGTTATTATAAAGATCAAATGAGGCATTTTTCTAAAAAAGCACTTGCTGCTACTGATAACAGCTCTAATTTCAAAAGTGTTTTTTTATTATTTTAATATTATATTTATAATGTCTGTATATAATAACCTGACGACATAGTTTATTATGATCTCCATTTTACAGATGACAAAACTGAGGCTCAAAGAGGAATAAATCCTTCCAAAAGTATGAAATAAAAGAACTGGGGTGTGAAACCTATATTCTATATACTATGTCTCTTGCTTCAAAACTATACAGTTTGACTAACACACCACTGTAAAGCAATTATACTCCAATAAAAACGTTTAAAAAATATACAGTTTGACACACATATGTGTGTGTGTAATAAACATATACATATATGTGTGTGTGTATATATATATATATACACACATATATATTTATACATATATATGAGGAAGAGAGGCTTTTCCCCTTATCCTGAGGACTTTCAAGAGGATTTGTATTTAACTCACTTTCATGCCTCAAATTTAAAATTCAGGATTTTTGACCTAAGTAATTAAGGGTTAACATATTTTTCTGGACAATTATCAAGTTGTCTTGTGTGTTATAAATAGTATTCTAGTTAATTAAATCATTACTTTAAACTAGAATGTCACTGAACCTTTATTTGCCCTATAACCAGACATACACTCTTACATAAACTGCATTGCCAGAGGACACTGGGTCTGTCGCATTACTTCATTTTTCCAAAGTTTCCAGAATTGCCATACCAAGGCAATGGTTTTCAGGGTGCTCCTCCCTGAGGACCTTTCCTATTACAGCTCTAGGGAGTCTTCCCATTGTCTTCTGAAGGAATGTTCTCAACAGTAGTTACAGCCATATGAATTAGACAATTTGCATAGGCCTATATTCAGAGCGAAGACTGACAGATGAGGAAGCCACACCTTAATTTACAGTCTTTTTAAAAAGGATTCCTTACTTGACATTTGCATCTCCTGGGTGATTATTAACCAGGAAATGGGAGATTCTTGGGCAAAAATGAACAGAAGACATTCAAATTCAATTTTTCCAAAGTGATTATGTGAATATTGCACTTTTTTTTAATCAAAGAAGTATGTCTATTTCCTCACTGTTAATAGAAGTGTGCTGTAGATTCCAACTTGATCCCTTATCAATATTACATTCAATTCACAATATTGTGAATGATTCAGGGAACAAAAAGGATGTGGGTTTCCTTCTCCTTGATTGCTTTACTTACTATACATCTAGGAAAGTATAAAAATAGAAACAAAGGCCTCAGTCAACTGATGTCAATGATGGCTTCATAATAAAAGTCATTTCCTGGGTATTAAAAATGCTGAATATAGGTTAAGTAAAAATTTAACATATTTCAGCCGAGCTTAAGGAAATAATTGTATCTTTTCTGTGCTTGATTTTGAGTGATACCATAAAGTACATTTTTGCACAAATACCAATCCCCATAACAGATTCTAAGCCCTGGGGCAGTCCGCAGACTACTCTGGAACTTCTCTATTAGAACCTGTTACTTTTATTATGCTCTGATAACTCTGAGAACCTCTGGCTCTTTACACATTGCTCCAGAATGACCTAGATATTTGCCATCTCTAAATCCTTGTAAGGTATCTGACTTCACTGAGCCTCAGTTTCTTCATTTGTCAAACTGGTCTAATCATACCTACCTCCTATAGTGTTTTAAGGAGCAAAGGAGATGATAACGTGGAGAACACCTAACACACGACATGGTCGGCTCACAGGAGGCATTTGGTAACTGTTAGCTCCCTTCCCAGCTCCTGGATTTGGGCCTCAGTGCTGAACCACACACCTTAATTGCCCAAGTTGTTCATGTGGCAAGATGATGCGGAAGGCAGCTAGAATACCTGGACCAAAACCCAGACCGGAGAGGCCTGTCATCCTGTTTCTACCTATGATGTGTCATCTCAGGTTGTGCCAGCACCAGGCAGCTCATAAACTCTCAGGGTCAAAAGAAAAGATCTGAGGTGAGCCATTGCCTCATTGAGATCCGCGCTTCTCAGGTTTCAAGAAAGAATGTTTATTCTGCTCAATTCTCTGTCATTGTGCAATGAAATGGACATCAATTGTCTTGGATCTGTCATTCAGGAACACTCTCAAAAGCCTGTTTGGGTATCAATGAACATGTCTGACTTTTAGATCAAGAGCCCCTAAACATTAATTGCAGAACTCAAGAGAAAAATTTCTCCTCTTCATCCTGCAACAATCAAAGATTAGAAATGATAATTTAACTCTAAAATTATATATTATTTAGAATGTATTATCTAGTTTGAGGTATCTCAACCCTTTTACTTAACGTTGAGTAAGCTAAAAGTGCCAGCAAACCTGGGTGTGAACTTTTTCAGTGTAGCTTTGCTTTTCTATGGGACACCGGGTAATAGTTTCCCCATATATAAAGCAAGAACATCAATATCAAATATTTATAAAATGTAAAGGTAACCAAATGATTGTGGGGTGTGTGTAGCAATTTAAATCTGCATGTGTTGGAGACAGAGGATGGAAATGAAAGTGTCTGTATTTTTTCCACAGATATAAATACATGTGAATTCCACAAAAAAAGCGATAATAAAATGTTTGCTGAAATCTAAAATAACTTTCCTTCTTTTGAAGGCTAGACATTTGGGAAAAGTATTTCTAGGTAATCTTTTGTTTGGGAGGGGGGGAATGTCCATTTCAGAAGTAACAGTAACATGCCTTTTTTCCATGTGCTTTGGAATAAGACTATTGAACTTGCATACCTGAATAGAGTACAGAGATATGATATAGAACTTCAAACAGGAACTTTCCTAGTGGCAGGGAAATATCTAAACAAACTGGGAAAACAGAAACTGACCTAGCTCATTTGGAAATGGGCTTGGCAGCTGATGAAATAGGTGAACTATAATTAAGTAATGCAATAAAGGAGTTAAGCACTTTTATGGCGACAAAAACACACACAACACATATGCTAGGTAGGTAGTAACCAGGTTATTCAGAGGCTCTTGCTGTCTCAAATTAGCATATTCAATGAGTGGCCCAGAATAGATACTTGCATTGTTCAGAGCAACCTTACAGGTGGAAAAAAAAAGTGCTAAGCTATTCTGATCTCTAGGTTAATTTCTAACTTTAGGAAGACTGTCACCTTTGTAAATTCATTCTTTTCACGGAGACTTCAAAACAAAGACATTATTTACTGAGAACCTTCTAGCACGTCGTTCTTAGTACAGTTTTGGTAGAAACCACAGATCCAGTTTCCTCCTATGTCCTTGAAGTTAGACAAGTAAGTTACAACTATGCATAGTATGCATTTCATTAGGTTTCCCAACCCGTAAGATAAGGCGTGTCGAAATAATAATTGAACTGTCACATCCTGCACAGGTAGAGTGAGTTAGGGGAATTCGCCTCATTGCAACTCCAGAAAAAAAGCGAGATTGGCAACCTTTATTTCCTTATTAAAATTTTCGTATACAGCTCCAAATTCCTCTTGAAGTTTAGGAATTCGCAATATATATTTTTAAACCAGGAAAGTTAAAGATTTTTTCCCCCTGTCCAAAAGAACTAAATTATCTCAAATAAGAAGACAAGCATTAAAGTACGCTCAGCCATTACAGAATACAAGGGTGCAAGTAGCAGCGAGCGAAAAGAGCCCGACCGGCCCGCGGGGGGAAACCGGAAGCAGCAGGTGGTGGCGTCCAAGGGCCTCCAGGAGCGCCCGAACCTGCGCGTGTCCCTCCCGCTCCGGGTACGCAAACAGCCTTTTCATTCTCTGGAGCTTCAGCGAAGCTGGCACCGCCGCACGCCAGCGCCCCCAGACGCTTAACCCGGCTCGATTTAGAAAACTGAAGGCAAGACAGGCGGAACAGCGTTTCTTTCCAAAAGGTCTTTCCTAGGCGCGGGGCTTGTCCCTACTCCCGCCTCCTGTCCCCGCCCCCAGCCCGGTTTTCCCCTGTCTTTTGGATTTCTAGAACTGTCACATTTTCAAAAGGAAACAACAAACCCGAAATCTTCTCAACTTTTTATTTCGCCTAATATGGAGCTATATTACTTCATGCAGAACACACAGACCAAGTTCATCTATCCGTGCAAGGTATTTTAACACCAGCCCCTTCCCCTACCCCACCCTCTTCCATCGCCGGCTGGAGGGAAAGACGGGCTCGCCTAACGAGAGACGTCGTTCGAAACGGAGTACACCTGAGTCTGGTGGAAAGCGCGGTACTTGTCAAAGGACAGCTGCCCCGGGGCCGCTCAGTCTCGTCTTCCGCGGCGGGAAGGGGCGGGGGGACTCACCCAGGCAGAGCAGCGGCGCGGGGACCCAGCGGGCACGGCGCGGCTCCATCCTCCTCCCCGCGTCAGCGTGTGCGGGCGCGGGCGTGGCCTGGGCGGCGGGAGCGGTGGGAGCTGCGGGAGCTGCGGGGGCCACGCGTCGGCAGCTTGTCCCTCCGACACCCGGCCTGTAGGGCAAGTGAGCTCCACAGTCCCGCGCCGAGACCTTTATAAGTACGGGGCGGGGCCTGGGGACTGAGGACTAACTGCGTGTCCGGAGTTTCATAATCGCCCCCGGGAGAGGAGTGGCTGGAGGACTGTCCGGATGTCATCCTCCCTCTCTGAGCACCTGCGAGTGGCTGAGGAATGAAACAATGCTCTTCGGGTGAGCCGGGGACTACTCCCCACACTTTTGCAGCTCCCTTTCGGGCTCCTGCGGGCGGGAGGTAGGGAGCGTGGACCAGAAGGGTTGGTTTGCGCTGTGGGACCACCTGCTGGATAGTGGGCGGTTTTAGTTGCTCTGGGTGACAGGCGTAACTTGAGTCAGCCAGTCTTCCAGCCAGGGCTGGAGTTCCCAGTACGTGCATTTGGAGAGCTGTGTGTGTGTGAGTGACTTACAGACGTTCTTGAAACTTGTCAGTGGCTCAAGGACTTTCTTTGTGTTCACACCCACCACTGCTCAGAGTTGCTTTTTGTGTCTACACCTTCTTTCGAAGCCCCTCGGCTTCCTACGTGGTACAGGCATTTATGGCTTTAAAATCTAGTGATTATGAAAAAATAATCATAATTATTTCTTCCCCTAAATGATGTTTTCCCCCATCCATCAGCCTGCTGCTTTTGATTTAACTTTCCTGAACTTTGCCTTAATCCTGTCACTCCGCTGTACAGAATCTTTCAGTAACTTCCCGTTGCCTTTTGGACAAGGCCAGACACAAATGTAAAGCCAACAGTCTTTTCAACCTCAGCTCCCACTAGTTCACCGGACAAATTTTCGCACCCCAGCCAGGCTGGGAAACTCACTCTGCCTTTGCTTATTCGCACTTTCCTCTCTGTGCTGGTGGAGTCACAGTTTAGGGAAATGGCTGCCTTTTACTGGAGCTGGTCAAATCCTACTCACTTTCCTGGTTCTCCTCAAGGGCCTGGATTTCTTGACTCTACAGGGATCTCTCTCCATTCTGATCTCTTACAGCTTGTATTGTTTATCTTTCCCCTAGACTCAGAATTCTAGATCTGGTACTTCATACCTGATGAAACTACTTTGATTTGTTTAACTTTTCTTGTTTGTCAGTCATGTGTTCAGATCTGTATGAATACATAAATTGCCTTACTTGTTATTGTATTTCCCCTGTAGGGCCTGAAAACAGTGTGTCAATATAGCAGTACTGACAGCATAGTTGAATAGAAAATGGAATCTAATGGATGTTGGTTAACTCCTTACCTTTCTACTTTTTGTTTTCTTATTATTCCTTTCCTTTTCCTCCCTCCCTCCCTCTCTCTTCTTCCTTCCTTTCTTCTTTCTTTCTTTTTCTTTCTCTCTCTCTTTTTTTTTTTTTTTTGCAGTACGTGTGCCTCTCACTGCTGTGGCCTCTCCCGTTGCGGAGCACAGGCTCCAGACGCGCAGGCTCAGTGGCCATAGCTCATGGGCCCAGCCGCTCCGCGGCATGCGGTATCCTCCCGGACCGGGGCACGAACCCATGTCCCCTGCATCAGCAGGCAGACTCCCAACCACTGCACCACCAGGGAAGCCCCCTGCTGTTCTTTTTTTTTCTGTTTTTTTCTTTTTTCTCTCTCTTTCTTTCTTTCTTTCCCTCTTTCTTTCTTTCTTTTTCTTTCTTTCTTTCTTTCTCCCTCCCTCCCTCCCTTTCTTTTTTTCCTTCTTTCTTTCTTTCTTCCTTCCTTCCTTCCTTTCTTTCTCCCTCTTTCTCCTTCACCAGAACTCTCATGTTGGAAACAAACACTTTATCTTTCCCTCAGTGGTTAAGATCATGGGTTCTGGATTTAGATTGTCTGCATGTGAATCCTTGGACAAGTTATTTAACCTCTCTCCGTTTCCTCATATGTAAAATAGGGATAATAATAGCATCTAACTCATCGGAAGATAATGAAGGTGCCTTCTGTAATGCCTAGTACAGAGTTGGCACTCATTAAAAATACCTGTTATGATAGGTAAACACATGTTAGGATGATGGTACTTAATAGTTTGGCAGTATTCATGAGCTAAATGAATGAATGCATGGTAAGGTAGAGGTAGGATTATGGGTTCCTAAGTCTAACTTCTGAATCCAGAGGGAAAACAAGCAGTAAGTAACTTGTCACTTAATTGCTCTTTTGTAAAAGAACAAATGGAACCAAGCAAGATGATCCTGGCTATGGGTTAGTTTTATGGAACGTTGACAGGGATCACAAATTTGGTAAATTAGAATTAGGAAAAGGGACTGCTGGCTCGTAATGGGTTTTGTTTTACAAATTGGATCTGGAAAACAAATAACTCAAGTGTCTGAAAAAGCAGAATTCAGTGGAAAGAATGAGGGGTCAACTGGGAGCATTTCCTTATTTTGCACAATGGCCTGTCATTTACCTACGAAGAGTGACAGGAAGAAGAATGTCTTAGTCCTAATTAATGTCTTATTTCAACAAATACAGTGTTGTGGTTTGTGCTCAAAAGAAGGATGGGGTGGGAACACCTTGGGGAAAATGGGGTCATGCAGCAACAGTCAACTCTTTGGTATTGATATGTGAAGAGGAATTTTTTGGTGCTTTGTAGCTAATGCCTGTAAGCATGAGATATCATCATCGTGAAAAGAATCCTTGTGCTTATCCCAAAATTTTCCACAGCAAGGAACTCCTCTACGGGTTAAGTTCACATGGTGTGAAGAAATCTTTTCTCTATGGGTTCTATGTTTACTCAGTTTTCTAGCCATTAGTTTTTGAGAATGACTCCATCATGAGACATCAGGGAAGATTTGCCACTGCCTCTGCGAAATAGCCATCTTCTTCTTCTTCTTCTTCTTTCTTTTAATAATTGGAAACAATTTTCATTGATCTTTCATTTAAACGTATCATAGTATGAAGTACAATCATAATTCCTCTTAAAGGCACAAAATATATTTGAAGATAGGACAGTTTGGGAAGAAAATAATCAAGTCATAGAGAATTTTCCAACTAGGAAGTGACTTAAAGACATCAACTAGATCAGCAATTCCCAATCTGAGAGGTTTGGGGATTTTCTTTGTCAAATGGTTAGTAAATATAAATAATATTTATAGTCTAAATATCTATCTAATACATTGAGTATTGTGATTATTAAAATGTATTCATTTTAAATTGATAATGAATTCAAGGTGGCTTGGTGGCACCCTGTAGTTTAATTGATACATAACAAACATGTAACCTCTGTCAGGTGGGGAGATGTGGCAAAATAATCTTTTTACATTAAAAGGGGTCTTCTTAGGGGAATTAGGAAACCCTGGGCTGGCAGCATCCACATGCAGGCCTAAATGGGTATCAGCAATAAACCTATTAGAGACCATAGCCAAATCCAGCCCTGGGCCAGACCTAAAAAACTAGCATCTAGCTTCAGACAAGAATGGATAAAACCTCACAATTATTCTTCCATCTCTTGCTTTTTTCCTCAAGTCAGTGCTCCTTGGGACTGCAACGGGCACTTGTTTATTATGAAATTACTGCTTTTCAAACTCACAACAGATAATACCTACTTTGGTGAATTAGCTTTTATATAACACAAAATGTTTAAAGTCTTTTATTAGCTAATCCTTAGCAAGAACTGCTACAATGGAGTGGTGCTGGATTACTTTTTTTTTTTACAATGAAGGTGTTGAAAAATATAGGAAAGTGTTCAAGATCAAGTTGTTAAATTTGATATTCAAAACATGAGTCCTAGAACATGAATTCTGTTCTATCAGATGCTAACTTCGGAAAAAAAAAACTGATTTTATTCTAAATTTAGCCAAATATTAACCATATGGGAACTTTTTAGCAAGTTCCACTTGAATGAAGAATTTATGTCCTTCAGGATAATTTTTAAAATGTGTGCTAAATAATGTCTTATAAACTACAAATAAAACACAGATTTCCAAGCAAAATTCTGGGCTCTCTATATCCCCATATATCACCTTTATGGGAAAGTGACTGCTTTGCTTTTCTCCTTGACCAAAAATCAACAGACTGCCATGCCATCTCTCAGTGATTTATTTATTCATATCATATACAGTTAGAGACAAAAATAAAGAAGGGAGGAACATATATTGAATGTAGTGATCCTCCCTTTTTTTAAATAGCCTTTATCATAGACTTTTTTAAAAAAGTCATTTTCCTCTGGACTAATCCATTCTTAATCGAGAATTAGTATAAGAATTCAAAAAGGAAAATTTCCTTGTTTTTCTTTCAGTATATACAGAGGTAGAGGAAAGTAAAAATTTAGAAAGCTTTAAAGTCTAATAAATAGTAAATTATTATTTCTTATTGATTGACCTGATAATTTGAGTTTTCTGAAACCAAAAATAATTCCAAAACATTTATAAATTTACGTACCATTTGAATGTTGACTGAATGGTGTGGATGGCTGATTAACTGATTAGATCAGTGAATTCACTCAAAGACACTATCTTCTGTTTGTGGTTCTGTTTAGATTCAGAACCATAGGTGGAAAGGAACATGAAAGTAGTGGATATTTGTTCTTAAATCTAAATGTGGATGGATGTGCCTAATAATAATAATAATAATAATGACAACTACTATTTATACCTAACATTTTTAACTCACTAGGTAGTTTAAAATATAATGGCTTACTTATTCCTCTAAATAACCCCGTGAGGTCAGTACATTTTTATTTCCATTTTACAGATGAGACTAAGGCAAAGTTGTAAGGAATTTGTTCAAGGCCCTTCAGCTCATAAACAACAGAGATGGGATTCAAACCAGGCAACCTGACTCCAGGTGGTAGCAGACTCTTTCACCATCACACTGTATTGCTTTGACCCATAGCAACACCTGGTTCACTGAAAGTGCAGTGCTTGTTATATGTGCGACACTCTCAGATATTTTCATTAAAATCCACGTTTCTGGAGTTTTCTAGTCTCAAATTATTTGCAAAGAGCATTCACATCCCTTTGCAGATAGTTTTTATACTCCTTCCTTAAGACGAATGTCCTATGTTGTTGTTTTCCTATTAAGAAGAAAATCAGGTGTGCCAGCCTTCCAGCTTCCATTGCCAAAGCATTTGTTAATCTTACTTTTTTATGGTTCGTTGTGCTTATGTAAAACACTTTATTCTACAAATGTCCCATCAGAAATATCACCTGTGAATTTCATCAACAGAATCCTCTGAAAAAATCATTCAGTAATCGCAAAATGTAAGAAAAAGACAGATACTACGTGATATTAGGAACCTGATATCTGACGCTGCTGCTTCTTGTACTTGCCGTGAACTGTGCCCTAGTAATAGAAGAGCCTCCCCTTCCATCGCTTATACCCACAGAGCGTTAATTACACACGTAGTGATGATGAATTAGGAATGAAGCTATCCCTATTTAAAGCACTGCTATTTCATGTTTAGCTAACTCCTAGTAGGATGTGATCATACATTGCCTACGTTGGTGCTTCTACTCCTTAAGCAATACTTTACAGTTAAAAGGTTAACTTTCAGTCATTGATTCAACAATCATTCAATAAACATTTTATGTCTCATACAACCGCACATCAGCCTTTGAGAAACTTTGCAATTTATTTCTGAATCATCTGCATGATTATTGCATGAGTGCTTATGGATTTATGTAGTTTCATAAATATTTAATGTTAATGTCATTATCAGGTGTGGAAAAAGGACAAAACATACACAATAGATACTTAAGCTTGAAACGTTCTTGTCTGTCAGTCTCTTCAAAGATATCTGAATTACTTTCTAAATCTATGTCTCAATAAACATTACCTAGGATTGCTTAATTTATGCAGACCCTGGGGGTAAAAATATCTAGACGATAGAGTGCCACAAAAATCCTAGGAATTGTTTTATGATTAATATTTTTTTCTCAGTTTAGCACTACCACTAACAGGTTAAAAACCTGCTAGTGAGGGCAATAAAACAATAGCTATTAAAGCCTTCATTTTTATTGCATTGGATATTGCTGGTAATATCTATTTGACTTAGAAATTATCCCCAATAAAATTACACACAAATGAGATTGTATTCTATCTTGCAATGCATCTTACTCTGTAAGGAATGATTTGTGTAATTGCTAATAATTTATTGTATGGCTGGCTAGACGCTAATTCTCACCCATGGCTGCACTTTAAACTCACTTAGTCAGTTTCAGAAAAAATTCCTGAAGTCTGGACCTTACTTTCCCAAAGGTTGTGATTCATTTGGTTTGGGAAGGGCTTCAAATGAATGTATTCTTATAAGCAGAAAGCTTGATGTTTTAACTAAAACATGGAAAAAAGAAAGAATACTGAGCCACATAGTTTAGATCCAAGTTCTAGTCCTGACTGAACATAAACTCTTGTGTGATCTTGTATAGGTCATTTAACAGCTCTGGGTTAGATTTTTTTCATTCTTAAAATGCAGGTTTGAACCACATGATCTCCAGTGGTGTAGCTTTCTATGACTTCTGAATCTGGTACTGAGAAGATGGAAGCACAGCTTTTTATCTCTTGACTGTATGTGCTTTAAGCATTGAGCAATTTTAGGCATTGGCTAAAATATCCTAGAGTGATAGCACAGATAATGTCCTCAGGATTTGAAAAAGTAGTTTATCTTCTAAACGGGCTACTCCAGTTCTCTAAATCTTGTCTTAATCTCCCGTAGTAGTTTTGCTTAGGTGTTTTGGTCATTTTCTTCCCCTTGCTTACAACTTATAAATCATAAACTCCACAAAAACTATATGGGGTTTAGAAACTTGAAAATCTTGATACTGTTGCAGATAAAGAGGACTGTATTGTAGTATAAACCAAATCACATTTATGACAAAAATTTCACTTTTTCTGAGAGAAAAGGTATATGATAAATGTGCCAAAAAATCAGAAAAAAAAATTTATGGAAAGAAAGAAGGAAGGAAGGGAGGAAAGAAGGAAGGAAGGAAAAAATGAAAGAAAAAGAAAGAAAGAAAGGGAAGTAAGGAAAGAAGGAAAGGAAGGAAGGAAGGAAGAGAAAGAAAAAGAAAGAAAGAAAAGAAAGAAAGAGAAAAAGAAAGAAAGACACTAAATCAAGAATAGTTAGAAGCACTAAGTTGCAATCCTGGCTCCTATCATTCTGAGTCTTTTGACCTTATGAGCTTGTTTATACTGCAGTAGCCTCATCTGTAAAACCTGGAAATAATTGTTCCTTTCATTCATCTCAGATATTTATTTAATGCCAAGATATATAAGAGGGTCAAAAATTTAAAAGGGCAACCATGATAGTGCTGGATTCCCAAAGCAAAAGGTGGGCGTTCCAAAGAGGAGGCATAGGTACCAGTAGCAGGTGGAACAATGAGGTCAAGACAATAGGAATGGAGGAAGAGGTTTGGCAAGAATGAGGTCACTGGTAACCTTTCAGGAGAAAGTTCAGTGGAATGGAGAGGACAGAAGTCAGATTACAGGCACATAATGTCCTGTATTTCTTCTAATAATAAATATTACTATCAGAGGAGTCGTCAGTGAGCCTCAGCATGGGAACATTCATAGCACAGGTCTCCCAATAAGTCATCAAAACTAAGTGTAAAACTCATGTAGTAGAGATGAGTCATTCCTGCAGGCAGGCCTCTGTTTAACTCATATAGTATTCAAATGAACAAGATAAGGAAGCTGCTTATGGTGGGCTTTACTATAACATACTTTTCTTATCTTTTACTTATTTAATTTAGAGGGCAATATCAAAAATAATTTTCTTCACTTCTACATAGATCTAAGAAGGTATCCTTATATTTTTTAATAGAGGGATTAGGGACAAAGTGATCTATACATATCTATTGAGATTCTATACATACTATCTCACTCACTCCTTACTTAAATGTTTTGGTCTCTCCTCTTATTCCTTTCCTACCTATCCCTATTCCACTATTTGTGTGTGAAGGTGAGGGGGTACAGGGAGACATTGGGTTGGCCAAAATGTTTGTTCAGGTTTTTCTGTAAGATGTTGTGGGAAAACCCAAATGAACTTTTTGGCCAACCCAATACATAACAATAGGTACTCTATATAGAGTATACATACATACATATACACACACACACATATATAGTATCTGTTGTATCTGCAGTGAGGGCAAATAACTGACTCTAGAGAAACAGACATGGATCATCATCTTCAGTCTTTATATAGTGCTGTAGAACTTAAACTGATTTGGACTTCAGAATAGCATAATATTAAAAAAATAAGAGGCTTCCCTGGTGGTGCAATGGTTAAGAATCCGCCTGCCAATGCAGGGGACACGGGTTCGAGCCCTTGCCCGGGAAGATCCCACATGCTGCGGAGCAACTAAGCCCATGAACCACAACTACTGAGCCTGTGCTCTAGAGCCCGTGCTCCGCAACAGAGAAACCACCACAATGAGAAGCTCCACAATGAAGAGTAGCCCCGACTCGCCACAACTAGAGAAAGCCCGCGTGCAGCAATGAACACCCAACATAGCCAAAAATAAATAAAAAATAAATGTATTTTTTTTAAAAATGACGTGAAAGGAATACCAGTCCTACAACTCCTAGAGTCTCCTCTCAAGTTACTGTGGCTCTTGGATTGTAAATTCAGACTCAAGATTCTCAAAACTCCCATCATCTCACCAATCAACTCCCTGAACTCCCTGTAACAGCATTAATTTTCCTTCTTCTAAAGATGCCTCTTAATACATACCTATTTGTAAAATCTAGTTATCTTTCTAGCTTTGTACCAGAGGAAATAGTTCTTCAGCTCTATCGGTCCTGGGTTAGCATGACTGCATTCCTAAGAATATAAGAAAAATAAAGTTAAAGGAAACCTAAAATCTCACCAAAAGGAAAACTGAGTTTTACATGAATCTTGAACCAATTTCCTAGAGGCCTCCTGTACCCTACCTATATGACAGAGTGTGTCTCTGGATTTGGAAAGAAGATCACCCAGGTAACTGTGGGGCTCCACAAGGAACGGTTGTAAACTGCCCTTCCCTTTGAAGTTACCCTGTGCTCCAGTCTTGTAATGGACATCATGGCATCCTAACAGGAAACCTTCCACTCTTTGTTCTGGTGTCTGTTGTACCAAGGTCTCTGGTGGCTCTGAGAAGTCCTTGACTCTCCAAAATCACAAGTCAATAAAAGATATTCAAAATCAAGCTCAACGATGGATAGGTATAGGCTGGGATAGGCTAGGGATAGCTTTTGATGTTAGAGGATAAATTTGAGGATAGAAGCATTGATGTTTATACATTTCTGCTTTTGTGACTTTTGAGTTCAAAATAGTTTTATGACACTTGAGCCGCAGGTTCTTGGCAATTTTGTTTCATTTTTTGTCCTGGCTCACATTCAAATGAGTGTCAACTTTATTATTACTTCCTCTGGGAAACTTCCCTCATCTTTCTAGACCATATTAAGGACTTCCAGTGATGGCCTTTATTACATCCTGAACTTTCTTCATCATAAAACTTATCAGTTCTTCATGTATTTGCTTCTTTGATTCTCTCATGGAAAAATAAACTCTATGAGGAAAGGATCCATAACTACGCTTTTGAGTAACTTGAAGTTAAAATTTTTAGAACATTGCCTGGCACAAAGTAAGTTACACAATAAGTATTGACTTTTATTATTGTTAGGGGTGATTTAAAAGCTTTATTCTGAATACCAGATTCTAATATTCTTGAAGCCAAAGTGATGCCTTACTTGTGTTCGGACACACTGCTGTACCTAGTTTAGTGTCTTGCACATAGTAGGCACTAAATACATAGTTGTTGAATGAATTTGTTGATTACCAAAGCTGAACTCCATATTATAAATTATAAGAAGAGAAGAAAATTACATTGGGACATAGTTGTCCTATATCTGGCAGTGATCCAACATGACAATGTTAATAATTATTGCCAGTATAATCCTATTACATTAATGGTGTGCATTTTATCTCAACAAGCTCCTGGACCAGTTTTGTTAGATATCTGTGAATCAGATTTAGGGCCAATGGTAAGGAAAACTTGCCCATTAAGCAGGCACTTAACACATTTTTGACCAGAGACATATTATGGCCGTAGGCATTAGTTTCTGCAAAAATCCCCCGGTCAATTTAACAATACTTCTCTGCACTGATCAGTACCACTCACAAGTCACAGTGTCACAGGATGGGTTTGGTGTGGACAGCCAAAAGCCTGTTGAGCAGAAGAAATACTTGAAGCAATCTCCAGAAAATGCTGCTTGTTAAAGACTATAACATCTTGAATCATGCTGAGAACTGGTCAGAGATGAGATGAATCATTTTGAGAAAATCCTACAGCTTAAGGAGCCAAGGGACTCCTTCTGTTGGTAACCCAGAAATTAGGAGCCCAACCAACACAAGACTCTTGTGTTCCACATGAAAAAGACAAATATGCTTATCATATTTGGATGCCCATCATTGTGAAATTAATACTGGAATGATACTGAGGCCTGAAAGATAAACACATCTGCAGTGTTATTAAGAGAAGTTGCATCACCCAATTTCATGGATTAGCCAAGTTACTGCTATTGCCACTTTTTACATTTGAAGTATTTGAAATACCTTTACATCTATATCCCTGATGTATGAAGAACTTAGCAACTATGATAGAAGGCATAAGACAGCCCGAGTTATTCAACAATCTTAGGTTTAACTAAACAGTTTTTGATAGACAGCAAAAAATAGCATGGTACTTATAATGAATAAATTATAAATACATAAATAAAAATAAACAGCTAAGAAGACCAAATTACTTCTTGTTATTACTAACAAAATTCATGCCTCTAGATTCTTCATTCATTGGCCTGTATGTGTGTTCAGTTGTAACTTTTTTTCTGTACACAGTTCCATTATGTATATTAGAGTTAGCAGTTTGTCCTTTCAAAGTTATTTTAGCAAAATGTTACAATTTTCATGAGGTTTTCTCAACCTCATGAAGTAGTGTGGGGTCTGTCAGACTTTTCTTGGCTGAGGCTTAAAACCATTTTACATTCTGATGCAGCATACCCAAGAATATATAATTATATCTTTCTGAAATAAGTGTCTTAAAAGCAATATTTTATCTTGTTGAAATGTGCTGTGATCTCTTCTATTTTATCTCATATGAAAGATGGAATAGGTGAGAATCATTTAAATGTATTTAATTACACACTAATTGGTTGCAATATGCAATTTAGAAAAAAGAAACATAGATCAGTGATGCTTTAGAGCAGTGGTGAGTCCTGTGAGACCTAAAGCCATAGGGGCTATATGAGTGGATGGGGGCTCAAAGTTTCTGTCATGGTCAGAAATGGGAGAGAGAATGTGTGTTCTTGGAGTGGATGGATTCCAGGTTCTCACTCCCACTTTTGCTACGTTTTGCTCTATATACAGGTCTTCCATAGAAAATTTCATTTAAGGAAACATGTCATTGGGTAAAACATTTGACACATAATAATAATAATAATTGCACATAATAATTTCCTTAACTTATAGGTCAAATCCTGTTATGACAAAAACGACTACCTCTGAAATCACTATATAAACTAAAAACTTTCTTATATGTTGTTCTGTGTATTTCAAGCAATACTTTAGGCACAAAGTTGCAGTAAAACTAAAGTACTTGTTTGGGTCCTTATATTTTCTTAGAATGCAGTTTTTCTTACATCTTTTAAAACTGACATCAGAAGTTTGGAATTTATATTATGGGCTTGTGTTAATTTGGTTAGATAATTTACATGAATTTTAACCCCTTTGCTCAGAATTCAGTGCTAAGTTTTGAGGGATTGCTGTTTTTGTTTCTGGTAAGTGAAGACATTCTTCTTTAAGGGTCAAGATAGTTTATTTATTTCTTTACTCTTCGTGCCTGTTTAGATAAAGACCATTTCATTTCAGTCAAAAGAAAAAATAGAATATTTCTTTAGATTTTATCAGTCTGTCAGGAATGGGAACAGATTATTCTCAGAAAGATAAGTGGCATTTCAAGCACAAAGGTGACATTCCATAGTTTTAAACTAATTAAGAAGAATTAAAAATGGTTGTTAGAACTTCCTAAAATCACATTTGTGTAAGATGGGGACACAAACCCAGCTTATAAAAATGACTCAAATTGGGATGTGGATGGTGGAGGGGGAGAGGAATAGGAAGCAAAAGAAGGGAGAGAACTTGTGTTTATTGAATATTTGCTATGTGTGAAACATTAAGCTAAGTCTATTACACATATTCCTCCTTTTAATCCTCACAACAATCCATTGAGTAGACGTAATGATTCCCAATTTACTGATAAGAACCTGAAGGTTAAATAACATTTACAAGGTCAAGCAGTGATGGAGCTGGGGTTTGAAACTCGGTTTGTTAGATTTTGAATCCCTGGTCTTTCCCGGTGTTCCTTTGGCTCCCAAGACTGGTCTGTTTTGGTATGGTTCCTGTAAAATGCCCTTGGCACTCCTGCCCAAGCACCTGGTTCTCACTGATCAGGTCTGAATCCCCAGCCACATTCCATCCCATTCTCCATCTCCTGAGTCCTCTAAAAGCCAATCCCTTTGTGGCTCCTCCTCCCATTTGAGGGCCCATCTTACCCTTCAGAGGCAGCACTCTTTGCTCCACTTGTTCCTTGGCTTCCACTTGACCCCAGGTTAGCTTTAACTTTTAACTACGCAACATTAGGCTACCTTAGGTTAATAAGCCCCTTGGTTTAAAGCAATACCAGAGCCCCACTTTTCTTTCTTGCGAGAAAGGCACATCTCCTCAGCGTAGTATGTATTCCAAAAGTATAAGATTAACACATACACAGACATTTTGCCTCACAGTAACTCAGGCTTTGGAGAGAAAGCCTTTAAGTTCAGGATCTGAGGGTCTATTTACATGAGAATTAGAGGAGCTGGAGAATTGAGAGGCCCAAAGGAGTAAACTATTGGAGGTCAGCAACTGGTTCCCAGATGAAGCTGTTGGAGGCATGCAGTGCTAAGAGTCAACCCTTTCCCCAGCACAAACAGCTCATCAGATAAGGAAGAGGGTCACTCAGAGGGGAAGACAGTTGAGGGTCATAAGCTTGAAGTTGAAAAGCAGTAGTGGTTGGGGACGAGGCGTGACTGGGTGCATGGAGGGCATAAAACTCGGAACGTTTTCTAGCCAAAGGCTGAACAAAAAGGCTGGAATTATGAGTAAGTCAAGCATGAAGCTGTGCCATCTGGTTTTGTAGAAAATGAACAGTAGAGAGACGTAGTTCTTTTTTGTTTGTTTCTTTTTTGTTTTTGTGTGTGTGTGACATAACAACAGAATGTAATGCTGTTGAGGAAAAGGGGATTTCTTCTTACTGTTAAGCCTGAGTAGTAGAAAACAATCAAGAGCTTTTTCTCCGGTGACTTACAGATCCTTAGGAATAGAGGTTTCTTGCACGTGGGATCCTCCTGACAATCTGGAGAACTCTGGTGTAGAATTCACAAAAGACCCTCCTCTTTTGTAGGTCAGAGATGGACGTGGGAGAAGGATTGAATTTCCCCAGACAACACTAGAAAGGCTTGAGGAACACTTTTTAAGTTTCTTTCCTTTCCCCATGGTAAACCAGGCACCATGTGTTACACTTTTTTCATATCCTCCAGCTCCTGGCTCTGTACCTGGAACATAAACAGTGCTCCATTAATGTTCTTTAGGTGAATGAATGGGTTTGGCATCAAACAGGATGATATATGCAGAAGTACTGAAGAGGGTGGAAGGTAAAAAGAGTGTGCTTGGAGCTAGATTGCCTGGTTTCAAATCCATACAACCCAATTTACTAATTGTGTGACTTGGGGCAAGTCACTTAAGCTTTCTGTGCCTCAGTTTTTTGCCATTGATAAAGCAGAAATGATAGCATTCCTATCCCTTAAGGATGTTGTGGGTCTTAAATAAGCACAAAGTATTTAGAACTGTGCCTGGTCCATAGTAAGAGTTCAGTAACTTAGCAACTTGGAAATTACAAACCATACCAGGTTTTTATTGTTTTTTAAATGACCCAGATTGGATAAAAGGCTAATGCAATACAGTAAACCCATGGAATTCAAGTGTATAATATTTTAAGTTTGTTTATTCTCAGCCCTAATGGTTGTAACTTGGAGTAATTTGTAATTTTACTTATGCATGAATTTAAATTGTCAATACTGTTAGACTTGTATGCAAGATGAATCTTATCTCTGATGAATCTTATTTCTGAAGAGTGTGCCCCAAAATATTGCATCTGACACCTCTTGTAATCACATGTTCATTATCTATTTACTTAATAAGCACTATGAGCATAAGGACTATGCCTATCTTATTTTCAGAGCCCAACACAATAATAAACATAGCTAACAAATATGGTACACTTACTATGTGCTAGCTACTAGGCTAAAAGCTGAAATAACTTGCTTCAATTAATATCTCATTCAATACTCACGACACTTTGAAATTGGCACAATCATTATAATAGATTATTCAAATAGATTATTATTCATAAATATTCACCCTCCTACTGCCACTCCCCTACCTCTTGATTCTGGTTTCTGTCACCTGACTTGCTTGGGCCAATGGGACATAAGCAGATGTAGTGCAAGCTAAGGTTTAAGAAGTACATGCATGGATGGGCTTGCTTTCTTGCATCTCTGCCATCATCATGAAAAACACTGCCTGGACTAGCCACTTGTTCCAGGAAAAGGATGAGAAACATGTGGAGCAGAGCTAAGCCCTTAGCCAAAACCAGTCAAGATCAGCCCACCACCAACCAAATTCCAGACTCATGAGGAAGCCCGTCCAAAATCAGGAGAGCTTCCCAGCTCCTTCTAGGCACTGCTTCATCTGTATCCTACAGATTTTAATAAGATGTATTTTTATTTTCATTTAATTGAAAATATTTTAAAATTTCACTTGAGACTTCTTTGACTCAAGTGTTGTTTAGAAGTGTGTTGTCTTATTACAAAATATTTGGGGATTTTTCCAGCTATTTTTCTGTTGTTAATTTCAAGTTTAATTCCACTGTGCTCTGAAATCAGACTTTCTATGATTTCTAGTCTTTTAAATTTGTTGAGGCTTAAAATATGGTCTATCTTGGTGAATGTTCCATGGGAGCTTCAGAATAATGTGTTTTCTGCTGTCGTTGGATGGAGTATTCTATAAATGTCAATTAGGGCATGTTGATTTATAGTGCACTTCAATTCAACTATATTTTTACTTATTTCCTGCCTTCTTGATCTATTAACTACAGAAAGAGAGAAGTTGAAGTCTCCAACTGTAATAATGGTTTTGTCTATTTCTCCTTTCACTTCTATCAGTTTTACCTCACTTTTTTTTTTTTTTTTTTTTTTTTTAATGCTCTGTTACTAGGCACATACACATTTAGGACTGTTCTGTCTTCTTGGAGAATTGAGCCCTCTTCATTATGTAATGCCCCGCCTTATCCTTGGTAATTGCCTTATTCAGAAGTATGTTCTTTTGGAAATCAAAACAGCTCCTCCAGTTTTCTTTTCATTAGCATTAGCATGGTATGCCTTTCTCCATCCTTTTACTTCTAACTTTCTGAGTTTTTGTATTTAAAGTGGGTTTCTTATGGGCATCATATGGTTGGGTCTTCTTAATCTATGCCCTCTGACAGTCTCTCTTTTAACTGCTATATTTAGAACAATTCTCATTAAAGTGGTGTTTTTCATATAATTGGATCAATACCTACCATGTTTGTAACTGTTTTCTATTCATTGCATTTGTTCTTTGTTTCCGTTTTTGGCTTCAACTATTTTTCTGCCTTCTCTGGTTTTAATTGATTGTTTTATATGATTTCCTTTCACCTCCCCTTTTAGTGTATCAATTATAATACTTTTTTAAAAGTTGTAATGCTTGCTCTAGAGTTTGAAGTACACATTTTAAACTAATCTAAAGCCATCTTCAAATAACATAATACTGCTTCACATGTAGGGCAAGTATCCTATGACAGGGTATTTCCAATTTTTTCCTCCCATCCCTTATCACATTACTGTCATTTATTTCATTTATCCACATGTTACAATCATCCAATGCATTGCTATTACTGTTATTAATTTAAGCAGCTATCTTTTAGGTCAGTTAACAAGAAAAATATTTATTATTCCTTCTTCAGTGCTTTTTCTCTTCTGTATGTAGACCCACGTTTTTGATTTATACTGTTTTCCTTCTTGAAGAACTGCTTTTAACATTCTTTACAGGGCAGGTCTGCTGACAATTACTTCTCTGTTTTTGTTTTTCTGAGAAGTCTTTATTTCTCTTTTACTTTTGAAGGGTAATATTGCTTGATATAGAATTCTAGGTGGTCATTTTTTCTTCCATGACTTTAATTATGTCACTCCATTCTATTATTTGCATGGTTTCAGATGTGAAGTTTACTATAATTCTTACCCTTTTTCTTCTACAAGAACATGCTTCTCCAGCTTCTTTCAAGTTTTTCCTTTTGTCTTTGGTTTTCTGCAGTTTGAATGTAATTTGCCTAGTTGTAGATTTTTTGTTATTTATCCTGCTTAATATTCTCTGACCTCCCAGGATCTGTACTTTGGTGTCTATAATTAATTATATTACCCATAATATAATATTAATTATATTACCCATCTGTTAAAAAACAAAATTCAACCAAGTAAATTTGAAGATCTAATTGGCTTTAACCAATGATTCATGAACTGGGCAGCATCCCATCTAATAAATCAGAAGGGCACTCCAAGGAGTTGTACAAAAGGAAGGCTTTCAAAGACAGAAAGATGGTGGCCCAAGGAAGCTATTAGTAAGAGAAAAGAAAGGATTATTTCAGGCCAGGTCATTTCTTTTGGGGGAAGTGTGAGGATCAATCATTCGGATTACCTCTTCTTCCTTTGGGGAATGGAGAGGACTCAGGTGACAGACTACCTCACTGGTGCTGATCAGAAAATTCTAGACTGGCCAGTTAAGATTACATTCCTGGGGAAGGTCAAAACTGCAATTAAGTCAAGTGTTAAATCTAAGTTTGGTACCATGGGCTTTAGCACATATGACATTTTGTGCCTGTGGTTTTCTCTTTAACACATCTGTTCTTGTGTATTGTCTACTTTTCCTATTAGTGTCCTAAATATATTAATCATAGTTATTTTTAATTCTTTATTTGATAATTCCAACATCTGTGTCCTTTCTGAGTTCTGTCACTTGATATGTCTGTGTTTTTTCTTGCCTTTTAACATGCCTTGTGATTTTTGGTTGAAAATTGGACATGATGTATCAGGTAACAGAAACTGAGGTAAATAGGCTTTTAGTGTGAGGTTTTATGTTAATCTGGTTATAAGTTGGGCGGTATTCAATGTTCGCTGCAGTTGTAGGTGTGAGAGGCTTAAAATTCCTCTAGAGTCCTTGTTTTCAGTCTTCCCTCATTACTTAGGGCTTCTCTAAGTACTCCTCCTCAAAGAGTCTGTACATCTTACAGCTCTTTCAGCTATAATCTACTCTTATTATACCAGACCCCCATGTCATGGTGATTAGGTGTGGGAAGGGAAGTGTTCTATAATCTTATGATTAAATCTGCCTTTTAATCAGTCTGTGTCCCAGGGATGTGAGCTTCGACAGTGTGCCTTAGCTTGTTTTTGACTCCCTTATATGAACTAAGAAGAATAGAAGAGGCTGGAGTTGGATAAATGCCCTTCTCCTAGATGGGATAAGGCTCTGGTAAAGTATTTCCTATGGAGAATAGGCTTCTGTTATGGAGAATGCTCTGTGCATATTTTATAGGGTTATGCTTCCCCTCCTCCTGCCTGAGCCAGGAGGTTATTTTTCTTGGCTCTTCTCTATGAGAAACTAATGGATTCCTGGAGATAAAACCCATTAAAGTATGGGGGACTCCCTAAGACGACAACCCCCAAGGGTTTCTTACTTCCATACTACTCCACATTCAGCCTCTAACAATTCATCAAAATTACCATTTAAGTATGCCTACTAGTTTATAGCTCTAGCGACTTCTGCATTAGATAAGCAGGTTTCAACAGTGACTCTGAATTCATCTGTCCTCTAGATTTTTGGGTGGCAGTTTGTCCTGTAACCTCAGTTCTCTGATAGGTACAAGGAAATCTTTTGATTTTCAGTTTGTCAGCTTTTTTTTTTTATTCTAAGGATGGGAGTGATATCTTCTAAGTTCTTTGCATGTCAGAACTGGAACTGGATAGCCATCAAATCATTTTGTTACATTTTGTTACCAAGTCCAAGGTTTCTCTGCTCTCCTTACAACAGGCCAATAAATAGGAAACGAGGTGTTGAGGCAAGGAACACGACTTTATTCGGAAATCCAGCAGACCGAGAAGATGGCAGACTAGTGTCTCAAAGTAACCATCTTATCAGGGTCTGGATGCCAGTTTCTTTTATAGAATCAGAGAGGGAAGTAAAGTAAAAAGGCAGAATAGAGAGGGAGAGGCAGGGAGGAAATAAAGTAAAAAGGGCCCTGGGTCTTGCAAAACATTTGCTGGAATGGCCAACCTCCGGGAGGGGATGTGTTAATATCTTCTTTCTTGCAGCCATTCACAGGTGGGTAGGGTTCCCTGAGGCAGGCCATTATGTATGGTTATAATAACAAAAGCAACGAAAAGCAAAGACTAAAGTCAAAGAAACAGATCCAACATGGAGTCAAAATTGGCTCTTCCCTGTTACAATTTTTTAAGTAGGAAAGATGTCAGTCAGAAATTACATTCTTACTTCGAATAGATTAACCTCATTCTTAACAGCATTCCTCAAATAAGATTAACATATGTATTTTACAATTAAAAAAAAGTCCATAAAAATTATCATGAGATGAAACAACTTTGCCATTGAAAAGCAGAGGTTTAGTCAACCTCTATCTGTGAATTCATTTTCCCCTTGGAGTTTCTCTCATACCCAATGCAGAACCTGTGAATTTATTTGGTTTATAGAATTGTATAGTAACATCAGAGACCTGATAAAGATAGTATCTAGCAAAGAGGTGCCTATGAATCTACTGTTTGTAACTGGAAACAAAGACAACATTGGATACACAAAAGAACCTATGTGATTATTATTATTATATTCACTTAAGAATGAGTAATAATTATGGCATAGATATGGTCATAGAAATGTACTGGTAAAAATATAGGTAAAACTCATTAGATTTCTTTTGTTTATCTATTTGGGAAGCTTGGAGGTATTTAAATTTATCCCGTTACTCCTGTTGATTTCCTTGTTGAATACGCAGTCGTACAGGTACTTAAGATCGCCAGGGTAAGCCCTAGGAGATCTAGCCCAACTTAGAGCCATTCCCATTTGAAATGAAAACATGGATTAATGTTGGTGATTAGTCTGTTCATGTAAGTTACCAAATGGACTCCAGGAGTTTACTTGAACTTGTGATTTGGTGGTAGGATTGCCCTGGGAATCCAGGGTGAAACATGAAAACAGACTCAGATCAGTGTCTATGCTGGAATCTCTGGGCTGAGCAAATAACTGAGAACAGCCACAAGAATAGGGTGTGTTGGGTAGAAAGAAAATTTTTCAGTTTTGAGTGGTAGTAAACAGACTTTCTCTCCTTTAGCTGAGACAGGGAAGCCGAATCCAGCCTTTGTACCCTGACACTGAATTAAATCTCAGAGACAGAGTTTTGGGTGAAGTAGAAAAGAATAGCTTTATTGCTTTGCCAGGCAAAGGGGGCCACAGTGGGCTAATGCCCTCAGAACTGTGTGTCCCAACCTGGAGGGGGTAGTGAGAAGTTTTACAGTAACGTTCAAAGACAGTGTGATCAGCTCATGGACATTCTTCTGGTTGGTTGGTGGTGAGGTAAGTGGGAGTCAACATCATCAACCTTCTGGTTCCAACCGGCTGGGTTCCATTAATTTCTCCCACCTGCTGGGGGTTTCAGTATCTGCAAAACAGCTCAAAGATATTGTTGTGTCTATCCCTTGAGGGGGAGCCAGGACCCTGCCCTAAGGCTGCACTATTGTTTCTCTTGACTGTTCCTCCGTTGTCTCTGAATCCCCTCTGTTCCCTAACTAGCAACTGTTTGAACCTTCCCCTTGGAACTCAAGGAAGGTCCTGGAGGCTGAATGAAGCCTATATCAAGAAATGGGAGATACAGAAAGGTTTTTGTGCCCAGGAGCCACATGGGTCCTGCGTGGTATCAACAGGACAAATCAGAATGTTCTTAAAGGATTAGAAGCTTCCAGGAGGTACTCTGGCAATTAAGACTAGAGACTGGAATGGACCACAAGGGATTGGTGTAGAGTCTTGTCCTTGAATCTTTTAAGGCGGGGCAGCAGAGGTGGAGGGCAGACTGCTATCTATGTTTTAAGTGCAATTTTGTCCAAAGACAGGAGAATGGACTAAGTAACTCCATGGGGTAATGACTCTGTTAATGATGATTTTCACTATTTTTAAACTTCATTCTTAGATCCCAGCTCCTACACTTATTAGCTTGAAGTGGTTTAGCAAGCTTGAATCACAGTTTTATCTATAGAATTGAGTTAACATAACATACATCAGGGGATACTTTTGAGGTTGAAACAATTTCACATATTCAAAATGTTGAAAATAATCCCTGGAACATAGAAGGTACTCAAGAAATAAAGTGTCAGTTCCCCCTGAACACATACGTGTGTGCGCATGCACACACACACACACAACTTGTGCATGACCACGGTTAGAGATAAACCATGCCAAAATGTCAGAAAGGGTCCTTTACTTTTATTATTAAATAAATAAAAGTTTAACAGATATAAACTTCCTCATTGTGAGGAGTGTTGCAATGTTGTGACAGTTTAAGCAATGTTTTCACGTATGCACAGTTGCTGGATATCTGTAGGATACTTAAATTATGAACAATGACTCTTCAAGATATAGAGTAAATAGGATCTTTGTCTTTCACAAAACAGAGTTGAGTGATAGGACATATTTTTTTTTTTAATGTCTAAATTTTGTTGGGGAGGATAAATAATAAAAAAATAGGAGTACTTACCATTAGGTACAATATGAGAACTAATTTTACTTTCAGCTGTCTATATTGTACTACATATTCAAGCTTGAAAGACAAGAAGAAATAATTTAATGTGATTCCTTCCTCTAGTTTTTGTTTATTTATAAATGTGATGTCTGTCTTCATTTTGGTTCCTGAATTGATATCAATTTTATATTCTAAATGCTATAATATGAACTTGGAAAGCCTCAGCTTAATTTTTTCTTTAGAATTTTTTTCAGAAAGCATAAACATTACAACAGTTTTGAAATAGCTGCATATTTGAAGTCTTATTTTGTTCAAGGATATAGCTAAGTTATTTAATAAGACTAGATAAGGGCTTCCCTGGTGGTGCAGTGGTTGAGAATCTGCCTGCCAATGCAGGGGACATGGGTTCGAGCCCTGGTCTGGGAAGATCCCACATGCCACGGAGCACCTGGGCCCGTGAGCCACAACTACTGAGCCTGCGCGTCTGGAGCCTGTGCTCCGCAACAAGAGAGGCCGCGACAGTGAGAGGCCAGCGCACTGCGATGAAGAGTGGCCCCTGCTCACCGCAACTAGAGAAAGCCCTCGCACAGAAACGAAGACCCAACACAGCAAAGATAAATAAATAAATAAAATTAAAAAAAAATACTAGATAAACTTTGGAGTAGAGGACTCTTGAAAGCATACATTTTATTGATCTAAAGTTCCAAATAATCATCATAAACAATAGTGACATTGTAGGAAATCTGAAAAATTCAGTAATGTATAAATTCTGTAGTTATCTATAAAAGTCAGGTTAACTGAAATTTGCTACAAATACTCATAACATTATTTATTCATTTCAACCTTAGTCATGGACCACATGATTTTATTGCTGGCATTAAAATATAAAAAATTTTACAAACAATTTTTTCTATTTACAGAATCAGTATTTTTTTCATTCTTTTACCATTCCTTTAAACTAATTATGTTGATTTTTCACCAGTCTGAGTGAGAATAATTTTGCACTATCAAGGTAAAAAATTATCATTTGAAATAGAATGGACAATGATTTGTGTTATGGGTTGAATTATGTCCTTCCAAAACTCATATGTTGAAGTCCTAACCCTCAGTACCTCAGAATGTGACTATTTGAAGATAGAGTCTTTAAAGAAGTGATTAAGTTAAAATGAGTCCATTAAGCTAGGCCTTAATCCAATCTGACTGGAGTCCTTATAAGAAGAGGAATGTTGGACACAGGCAGAGACCTCGGATATATACACGTGCACAAAGAAAAGAACATGTGAGGATACAGCCATCTGCAAGCCGAGGAGAGAGGCATCAGAAGAAACCATACCTGCTAACACCTTGATTTGGACATCCCAGCCTCCAGGACTCTGTTACTTTAACTGCCTAATCTGTGTATTTTGTTATGGTAGCCCTAGGAAACTATACAGATTTGGTTCTTACAAACCCCTGTGAAGAAGGTATGACTATTAGTCTCTTTTCATTTATTATTTTATACAAAAGCAAAAAGAAAAAAACTAAGGGCTTCCCTGGTGGCGCAGTGGTTGAGAGTCCGCCTGCCAATGCAGGGGACATGAGTTCGTGCCCCGGTCCGGGAAGATTCCACATGCCGCGGAGCGGCTGGGCCCGTGAGTCGTGGCCGCTGAGCCTGCGCGTCCGGAGCCTGTGCGTACCACAAAAAAAAAAAAAAAAAAAAAAAGAAAAAAACTAAGACACAAGGAACCAGGGTTTGAACCCAGCAGTAAAGAATCAGAACTTTGCTTTTGACCTCCAAGCTTTTATGCTTCCCTTATTGTATATTGTATGCAATGCTATTAAAACTATACTTACATTATGCATATTTGTTTTACTGTCTAATTGAGTATTTTTTAGTGAAAACAAACTTTTTATGTTTTTTTAATTGAAGTATAGTTGATTTACAATGTGTAAATTTCTGCTGTATAGCAAAGTGATTCAGTTATACATATATATATATATATATATATACATTCTTTTTTTAATATTCTTCTCATCATGGTTTATCACAGGATATTGAATATAGTTCTCTGTGCTGTACAGTAGGACCTTGTTGTTTATCCATCCTATATATAATAGCTTACATCTGCTAATCCCAACCTCCCACTCCATCTCTTTCTTGGCAGCCACAAGGCTGTTCACTATGTCCATGAGTCTGTTTCTGTTTCGTAGATAAGTTCATTTATATCATATTTTATTTTTTATTTATTTTTATTTTTATTTTTTTGCTGTATGCGGGCCTCTCACTGTTGTGGCCTCTCCCGTTGTGGAGCACAGGCTCTGGACACACAGGCTCAGCGGCCATGGCTCATGGGCCCAGCCGCTCCACGGTATGTGGGATCCTCCCGGAACAGGACACAAACCCACGTCCCTCACATCAGTAGGCAGACTCTCAACCACTGCGCCACCAGGGAAGCCCTGTATCATATTTTAGATTCCACATATAAGTGATATCATATGGTATTTGTCTTTCTGACTTACTTCACTTAGTATGATAATCTCTAGTTGCATCCATGTTGCTGCAAATGGCATTATTTTGTTCTTTTTATGGCCAAGTAGTATTCCATTGTATGTATGTACCACATCTTCTTTATCCATTCATCTGTCAATGGTCATTTAGGTAGTTTCCATGTCTTGACTATTGTGAATAGTGCTACTATGAACATATGGGTACATGTATCTTTTTGAATTACAGTTTTGTCTAGATATATGCCCAGGAGTAGGATTGGTGGATCATATGATAATTCCATTTTTAGTTTTCTGAGGAATCTCCATACTGTTTTCCATAGTGGCTGCACCAACTTACATTCCCACCAATGGTGTAGGAGGGTTCCTTTTTCTGCACACCCTCTTCAGCATTTGTTATTTGTAGACTTTTGAATGATGGCCATTCTAACTGGTGTGAGATGGTACCTCAATGTAGCTTTCATTTGCATTTCTCTAATAATTAACTATGTTGAGCATATTTTCATGTTCCTATTAGCCATCTTACGTCTTCTTCGGAGAAATGTCTATTTAGGTCTTCTGACCATTTTTTGATTGATTTACTTGTTTTTTTGTTGTTGGGTTGTATGAGCTGTTTGTATATTTAGGAAATTAAGCCCTTGTCAATCTCATCATTTGCAAATATTTTCTCCCATTCTGTAGGTTTTCTTTTCATTTTATTTACGGTTTCCTTTGCTGTGCAAGACTTGTAAGTTTGATTCAGTACCATTTGTTTATTTTTGTTTTTATTTTTATTATCTTGGGAGAGTGACCTAAGAAAACATTGGTATGATTTATATCAGAGAATGGTTTGCCTATGTTATCTGCTAGCAGTTTTATGGTGTCATATGTTTAAGCCTTTTTGAGTTTATTTTTGTGTATGGTGTTGGGGTGTGTTCTAAAGTCATTGGTTTACATGTGGCTGTCCAACTTTCCCAACACCACTTATAAATTATGACCAGAAAAAATGAGAAAAGAAAAAGAGAAAGCATGGCACGTTTAGAACACTTACAAGAAAAATATTTCCACTGAGCAGATACAAACCATGACAGTACATTGCCATAAACTTGCATGGCTCAGAGTATTAATCATAGTTCTCATAGATATCATTGAAGATCTCAGGGCCTTGTGATGAGAAAATAGAATGACCAGAGGCACACATTGTCAGATCTCAAGAAAAATATAGAAGAAAAGTAAAATTTTGTATAAATAAACACCTTTTTGAAATAGCAAAACAAGACAATAGACATTGTTTAACACACAAGAGGGGACATAGAGGACAGAAGTGAGAAAAGCAAGTAAAATAATAGATATAAACAAATGTAAAATAATTACTATAGCCAAAAATCTTAGTTTGTTTAGGTTTTAGACTGATTATAAAAAGTGGGGAGATAATGGTATTTTGGGTTAACCTTTCCACTGAGAATACCTAGAAAAGATGGAGCAAAGTAAAAGAAAGTATTGATCTGAAGGCATCAGATAGGTAGCAGTAGGTATTGAGGGGTCCACATCTGGGAGAGAGTGTGGTGAGCCCCACAATTTGGACTTTGGGTGGTTCTCAACAAAGAAAGTAGTGGATGATAGATAGAAAAACTGAGCAGAGCTATTGACAGACTTACAAGGATGGGGACAAAAGTCAGAGTTTAAATCCTATCAAAAAGAGGGTCCTTCATGGAAAGCAAACTTATATTTACCAAAGGAGATAGTGGGGGTGGGGGGGAGAGATAAATTAGGAGTTTGGGATTAATGGATACATTCTACTATATGTAACAACAAGGACCTATTGTATAGCACAGGGAACTATATTCAATATCTCGTGATAACCTATGATGGAAAAGAATCTGAAAATGAAATCATATATATATATATATATATATATATATATATATATATATATATATATATATATATGTATAACTGAATCATTGTGCTGTATACCTGAAACTAACACACTGTAAATTAACTATACTGCAATTTTTTTTACAAAGGGCAAAAAAAACCTTGCTGGCAAATAAACGTTATACAAGAATGTCATTCATTACCCTATGTTGAAGCAAACTAAAATGTAGGATGATGCTAAGCTGCAAATAAAGTGTAAACTTTGATATCAAGGGCATAGTAGAAATGAAAATGTAATGGCTAGACAGTGAACAAAGTTTACATAGTTATTTTTAAAAAAGGAGGGTCCTTGTTACCACATACTTAGCCTTTCATTTGGGACTTGAAGAGTTACATCCTAATAGTAAGAAAGAACGACATACAGAGAGGTTGGATAGTTTGCCCAAAGTCATACAGTCACTAACAGCAGAGCTGATTTGAACCTGGCTAGTCTGGCTTCAGGATTCATGCTTTTTATCATCACAGTTCAGTATTCAGCCTCCATGATATTGACACCCAAATCCAACAAAGCACAAATAAAAACTTTAAAACGATTTCACATATTAATTTTGACATAATAATAATCTTGAAAAAAAAGAGAAAATAAAATTCAGCAGCAAATTAAAAAAATAGAAAAAATAAGAGCAGGTGTGATTCATACCAACAATGTAAATAGGACTTATCACCCTGAAGAAAATTATTAATTTAATTCAACATATTAAGAGAACAAGGGCAAATCATAACAGTCTCCGTAGATGATGAAATTCTTTTGATAAAATTCAATATCCATTCTTGACTTTAAAAATACTTTTACTAAAATATAAATAATAGGATTTATTTTTATTATACATAGATGGAGTCAAGAGTCCATATCATGTTAATGGAAAACACTAGATATATTCATAATAAATGGGAATGAGATAAATTCTTGTTAACTAGTATAATTGTCAGCATTAGATGAGAGAGAGAAAGAAGGGGCAAAAATATTTGAATAGTAGGAGGTAAATTATCATTCTTAATAGAATAAATGATTTTATATCTTTAAAAACAAGGGAATTACCTTATGAACTATTACAATCAAATAGATATTTCAGTAAGATGGCTGAAATATTTATATACAAAAATTGATGGCCTTCCTATATAGAATTAACCACCAGTTAGAATTTAAAGTAGAAGTTGATCCATCTTACAGTAGTACCAGAATTAATTTTAATAGCTATGAATAAATTTAACAAGAAATGTACAAGAGTTCTATAAACCAAATATTAAAATGCTATTGTGAGAGATAAAAGAAGACTTGAATAAATACCCTAACCTTGGACAGAAACACTGAACATCATGATAATGTAAATTCTCTCTAAACTAAGGGTATGCACTTATTATAATAATAACAAAATAACAGCATGTCAGTTTTTGAAATAGACTAGGTAAATTGATGAAACAGACTCCAAACACAGAGAGCAATATGGGAGTAGTATATCATATTAAGGTAGTATTGCAGATCAGTGTGTAAGAACAGGTATTATTCAATAAATATTGTTGAAAAATTGGAATAGGAATTTAAAAAGTAAACAACTTTATTTGCTTACTCTTTACACTAAAACAAGTTTTTAGATGGATCAAGCATTTACATTTGAAAATGAAGCTATAGAAGTATAAAAGTATTATGGAAAAGAAACCATAAAATAAAAAGATGGATGTATTCAACTACATGAAACGTTGTAGGCATCAAAAAGCAGCATAAATAATTCAAAAGACAGTATTTGCAAAACATCTCTAAAGCAAAGAGCATTATTTTCTTTATATAAATGGTACCTTATTTCTAACTAATGGCATGGGCCCTTGGGTTGATAAAGAAATGGAAATATTAACATTTTAAATACAGAAAAGAGATGTGCCTTTGAAACAGCAAACCCATGTTTAGGAACCAGCAGTCCCATTTCTAAGAACTTACCCTTATAGATATGTTTTCATATCTGCAACCTGATGTACATGTAACAGGTTACTCCTGACAGTCTTGTTCGTTGTAATTAGAGACTGGAAGCAATGTAAATCTACCAAGTAAAGACCAATCAATTAATATGGTGCATGGAGCAAGGCAATACTATGCAAGTCTAAAATAAATGATGCAGCCTGGATGCATTTGCATTCAAAAAACCTACAAAAATATAACATTAGGTAAAAAACAAAAGCTAGTGTATATAGTATGGTAAAGTTTGGGGGCAGACAAGCTTATAAATGATTATATTAGTTTATGTATAGAATATCTCTGAAGTGGTACAAAATAATTGTTACCTCTGAAAACTGTAAGTGGTGGTTGAGAAACAATAACGGAAAAAATAATTACTAGTCTCTGAATTTTTTTTAATTCTCTATATCATGTTTATATAAAACATATTAAAAGTTGTTTTTTCAAAAGCTTAATCTGGAGAAATAAGCAAGAATAGCCAGTACAATTTTGAAAAATCAGCTTAATAATGAGGTTCTAACTTTACCTGATCTTTAAGCATATTATATAGCTACAATTATTAAATATATGTGTTATACTGGTGCTAGAAGAGGAAAAGAGATCAATGAAATAGAACTGTAGTTTGGAAATATAAATAAAAATTAAATATATATATGTATATAATATATATGACTTTTGTATTATATACAATAACTTGATAAATGATGAAAGACTCATCACAAATTAGAAAAAGAACATCTAAGATTTTCAGCATTCTGTACAAAGAATCTCTAAAAATAAAAAGTTACTTCTTGTGTGAATGAGAAACTTTCTCAAGTGAAAACAACTTTAATGTAGAGAAGATTAGATATGAAAAATTACTTTTCAAGTTCCGTATTTCAAAGAGAAATACAGACAAAATAAAAATGGAAAACGACTTGGAATAAACGTTTGCAACCCAAATGATAAATGGTTAGTATTTGAACTTTTTTACATTTTCTATATGTCAATAAGAAACTGAAACAGCCTAATAAAAAACATCGGGGGGCCTCCCTGGTGGCGCAAGTGGTTGAGAGTCCGCCTGCCGATGCAGGGGATACGGGTTCGTGCCCCGGTCTGGGAGGATCCCATATGCCGCGGAGCGGCTGGGCCCGTGAGCCATGGCCGCTGAGCCTGCGCGTCCGGAGCCTGCGCGTCCGGAGCCTGTGCTCCGCGACGGGGGAGGCCACAACAGTGAGAGGCCCGCATACCGCAAAAAAAAAAAAAAAAAAAAAAAAAAAAAAACATCGGTTATGAAGATGAATAGGAATTTCACAAAAGTAGAATTACAAATGATCAGTAAACATATCAAAATATTCAGTCTTACTCGTAATGAAAAAAGCTAATTTTGTTCCAGCCTGAGATGGCAATTTCACTTCTTTTTTTCCAGTCTATAATCTTGCAACATAGATATGAAGAAACAATTCTCATGAATGTTTCGATTTTATGACCAATATTTTTTGTGATAAATTAGCTAGTTATTACACCCGGTGCATGCCTTGATGTGAATCACTCCCTCTGAACCCATTTCATCTCTGAACAGCTTGGACTCAGGGCTGCTCTCAAGCAGTGAATTTATGTCACATATCAGCAATTTAGGGTAGGCAGGGAAAGGAAACTGGGCACATCCATGGTCACATAATCTGAGGAGGAAATTACTCAGATGGGTCAGGGTTTGCCTGCCCCAGTCCGGTTCCTGGTTTGGAATTGTTTATCTCTTCTTAGATATTGATTTTGATAACCCAGCAAATCACATATATAGCCTGGTGTACCTCAGATTTTAATTTAATCTGCAATGTCTTTCACAACATTTTACCACTTGAGTAGATTTAATGAGATTCTTATTTGCAAAACCAGCACACCAGTTTCTGTGGGATTCTGTTTTTCCTGTGTATTTTCTTTTATTACTTGTAAACTTTACCTCTCTGTCAGGGAAATAGGCTGATATTTTAATGTATTCTTTACTTTTACAGTAAAGTTCTCCTGTAATGGGGACTGAAATGCTTTGAGTCTGCAGGATAAGTGTCTGAAGAGAGACAGAGCCCAGGGGTCCAAGTGAACTTGGCTACAACACTTACTAATTGTCCATTGTAGACAAATTACTTCACTTCTCTGGGCCTCTAAGACCTCATCTTGTAAAATGGGGTAATAACTCATACTATTATTGTAAGAATTAAATGATTAATATATGTAAATCATTTAGAACAGAACCTAGCACAGATTGAATGCTCAGTAAATATTGTATGTTGTAATTTCGTGCAATATGCATTTTAGCAAGCATGTTCAACATCATTTCAAGTCTTTTTTTCCTACAGTTGCAACTGTACTCCATGAATGTCTTACATAGCAATAAGCTCACAACATGTCTGTCTTCAAGTATGAATGACTAAAATAATATACCACAAAATCTAACTTTAGATATGTTTTTCTATTTTTCAAAATTATTGATAAGTAGCAGTAAGAATATTGATTATGAATTGTACCTTCATTCATAATAACACTGAGAAAATACCATTTAATGTTTGAAAAAAAATATATATATATATAAATTCTTCTTAATTTTAATTTATTTTAAAGATTTATTAATTTTATTTATTTTTGGCTGAGTCAGGTCTTAGTTGTGGCACGTGGGATCTTTGTTGAGGCACGCAGGCTTCTCTCTAGTTGTGGCATGCAGGTTTTTTCTCTTTAGTTCTGGTGCACTGGCTCCAGGGTGCATGGGCTCTGTAGTTTGCAGCACGTGGGCTCTAGCTGAGGCGCAAGAGCTCAGTAGTTGTAGCGCACGGGCTTAGTTGCCCCACGGCATTTCGGATCTTAGTTCCCTGACCAGGGATCAAACCCGTGTCCCTTGCATTGTAAGGCAGATTCTTTACCACCAGGAAAGTCCCCTTAATTTTAATTTAAAATAATTTTAGCTTCATCTGACTAAGATACTCAACTACCTGAAATCTTTTCTGAAACAAGGTACAGTTTAACTAAATTCTTAAACTCTAGATTTCTTCAAGAAATAATAACCCTGTGATACTTTCTGATATTAAAAAGTAGCCCCTGATGATTTGTTTCAAGTTTTCCTTATAAAAATTTGAAAATTGTCTCCGTTAGAACTACGTTACTTATGCTATACTTGTAAAAGGGAAACAAATACAGTGCACTTGCTTTGAAGCTGTTGTTCATTCATTCCTTCATTTGCAAGTATTTATTGAGGTCCTAATATTTGTACCAGGCACTGTTCTAGGTGTTGAGAAGAATCAGTGAAAAAAATAGACAAAAAACCATACTCTCTGAATTTACAGTCTTGCGGAGGGAAAGATAAACAATAGACATCATAAACAATTAAATTGCATCGTATGTTTGAGTGTTATAAACACTATGGAAAAAGAAAAAATATGATACAGGGTAAGGGTGATAGAGGGTGAAGACATGGGTTGAATTTTATGAATTTGAAATGTGTTGTTGCATAACTTCCTCTGAACGAAGTGGAGGGCCTGATACTTTCATTCAATTTAAGAGCAAAAGTTTTAAGAGACAGGTAACTATAACTGGACATTCCTAGGTGATTATTCTCCATTTTGCAATATTCTCCTTACAACTGCTACTTAATTATGTTAATATATTTCTATTTTATTTAAAGATAATCTGCATTTTACTAGGCCTCAGCAGATTTTGGGCTATAGGGAAAAGATTATCTCCTGTCTTTTGCTCCTTCTGCCTTGCCACCTGAAGTTCTCCTTTCCCATTTTTCCTAATCCTGTTTTCATTCTTTCTTCCTTCCTTCCTTCCTTCCTACAATTTTTTAAAATAAATCTTAAAAATTTATTATTTTTTTCCATTTTTTAAACATTTTTATTAGAGTATAATTGCTTTACAATGGTGTGTCACTTTCTGCTTTATAACAAAGTGAATCAGTTATACGTATACATATGTCCCCATATCTCTTCCCTCTTGCATCTCCCTCCCTCCCACCCTCCCTATCCCACCCCTCTAGGTGGTCACAAAGCACCAAACTGATCTCCCTGTGCTATGCGGATGCTTCCCACTAGCTATCTATTTTACGTTTGGTAGTGTATATATGTCCATGCCACTCTCTCACTTTGTCCCAGCTTACCCTTCCCCCTCCCTGTATCCTCACATCCATTCTCTAGTAGGTCTGAATCTTTATTCCCGTCTGGCCCCTAGGTTCTTCTGACCATTTTTTTTTTTTTGGTTCCGTATATATGTGTTAGCACACGGTATTTATTTTTCTGTTTCTGACTTACTTCACTGTGTATTGACAATCTCTACGTCCATCCACCTCACTACAAATAACTCAGTTTCGTTCCTTTTTATGGCTGAGTAATATTCCATTGTATATATGTGCCACATCTTCTTTATGCATACATCTGTTTATGGACACTTAGGTTTCTTCCATGTCCTGGCTATTGTAAATAGAGCTGCAATGAACATTTTGGTACATGACTCTTTTTAAATTACGGTTTTCTCAGGGTACATGCCCAGTAGTGGGATTGCTGGGTCATATGGTAGTTCTATTTTTAGTTTTGTAGGGAACCTCCATACTGTTCTCCAAGGTGGCTGTATCAATTTACATTCCCACCAACAGTGCAAGAGGGTTCCCTTTTCTCCAAACCCTCTGAGCATTTATTGGTAGATTTTTTGATGGTGGCCATTCTGACCGGTGTGAGATGATATCTCATTGTAGTTTTGATTTGCATTTCTCTAATGATTAATGATGTTGAACATTCTTTCATGTGTTTGTTGGCAATCTGTATACCTTCTTTGGAGAAATGTCTGTTTAGGTCTTCTGCTCGTTTTTGGATTGGGTTGTTTGGGTTTTTTTTATTGAGCTGCATGAGTTGCTTGTAGGTTTTGGAGATTAATCCTTTGTCACTTGCTTCATCAGCAAATATTTTCTCCCCTTCTGAGGGTTGTCTTTTAGTCTTCTTTGTGGTTTCCCTTGCTGTGCAAAAGCTTTTAAGTTTCATTAGGTCCCATTTGTTTATTGTTGTTTTTATTTCCATTTCTCAAGGAGATGGGTCAAAAAAGATCTTGCTGTGATTTATGTCATGGAGTGTTTTGCCTATGTTTTCCTGTAAGATTTTGATGGTGTCTGGCCTTACATTTAGGTCTTTAATCCATTTTGAATTTATTTTTGTGTATGATGTTAGGGAGTGTTCTAATTTCATTCTTTTACATGTAGCTCTCCAGATTTCACAGCACCATTTATTGAACAGGCTGTCTTTTCTCCACTGTATATTCTTGCCTCCTTAATCAAAGATAAGGTGACCATACGTGCATTGGTTTATCTCTGGACTTTCTATCCTGTTCCATTGATCTATATTTCTGTTTTTGTGCCAGTACCATATTGTCTTGATTACTGTACCTTTGTAGTATAGTCTGAAGTCAGGGAGCCTGATTCCTCCAACTCCATTTGTCTTTCTCAAGATTGCTTTGGCTATTCGGCATCTTTTGTGTTTCCATACAAATTGTGAATTTTTTTGTTCTAGTTCGGTGAAAAATGCCAGTGGTAGTTTGATAGGGATTGCTTTGAATCTGTAGATTGCTTTGGGTAGTAGAGTCATTTTCACAATGTTGATTCTTCCAATCCAAGAACATGGTATATCTCTCCATCTGTTTGTATCATATTTAATTTCTTTCATCACTGTCTTATAATTTTCTGCATACAGGTCTTTTGTCTCCTTCTGTAGGTTTATTCCTATATATTTTATTCTTTTTGTTGCAGTGGTAAATGGGAGTGTTTTCTTAATTTCACTTTCAGATTTTTCATCATTAGTGTATAGGAATGCAAGAGATTTCTGCGCATTAATTTTGTATCCTGCTACTTTACCAAATTCATTGATTAGCTCTAGTAGTTTTCTGGTAGCATCTTTAGGATTCTCTATGTATAGTATCATGTCATCTGCAAACAGTGACAGCTTTTCTTCTTCTTTTCTGATTTGGATTCCATTTATTTCTTTTTCTTCTCTGATTGCTGTGGCTAAAACTTCCAAAACTACGTTGAATAATAGTGGTGAGAGTGGACAACCGTGTCTTTTTCCTGATCTTAGTGAAAATCGTTTCAGTTTTTTCATTGAGGACGATGTTGGCTGTGGGTTTGTCATATATGGGCTTTATTATGTTGAGGAAAGTTCCCTCTATGCCTACTTTCTGTAGGGTTTTATCATAAATGTGTGTTGAATTTTGTTGAAAGCTTTCTCTGAATCTATTGAGATAATCATATGGTTTTTCTCCTTCAATTTGTTAATATTTTGTATCACATTGACTGATTAGCGTATATTGAAGAATCATTGCATTCCTGGGATAAACCCCAATTGATCATAATCTATGATCCATTTAATGTGCTGTTGGATTCTGTTTGCTAGTATTTTGTTGAGGATTTTTGCATCTATGTTCATCAGTGATATTGGCCTGCAGTTTTCTTTCTTTGTGACATCTTTGGTTTTGGTATCAGAGTGATGGTGGCCTCGTAGAATGAGTTTGGGAGTGTTCCTCCCTCTGCTATAGTTTGAAAAAGTTTGAGAAGGATAGGTGTTAGCTCTTCTCCAAATGTTTGATAGAATTTGCCTGTGAATCTATCTGGGCCTGGGCTTTTGTTTGTTGGAAGATTTTTAATCACAGTTTCAATTTCAGTGCCTGTGATTGGTCTGTTCATATTTTCTATTTCTTCCTGATTCAGTCTCAGAAGGATGTGTATTTCTAAGAATTTGTTCATTTCTTCCAGGTTGTCCATTTTATTGGCATAGAGTTGCTTGTAGTAATCTCTCATGATCTTTTGTATTTCTTCAGTGTCAGTTGTTACTTCTTTTTCATTTCTAATTCTATTGATTTGAGTCTTCTCCCTTTTTTTCTTGATAAGTCTGGCTAATGGTTTATCAATTTTGTTTATCTTCTCAAAGAACCAGCTTTTAGTTTTATTGATCTTTGCTATCATTTCCTTCATTTCTTTTCCATTTATTTCTGATCTGATCTTTATGATTTCTTTCCTTCTGCTAACTTTGAGGGTTTTTTGTTCTTCTTTCTCTCATTGCTTTAGGTGTAAGGTTAGGGTGTGTATTTGAGATATTTCTTGTTTCTTGAGGTTGGATTGTATTGCTATAAACTTCCCTCTTAGAACTGCTTTTGCTGCATCCCATAGGTTTTGGGTTGCTGTTTTCATTTTCTTTTCTTTATCAGTATTTTTTTATTTCCTCTTTGATTTCTTCAGTGACCTCTTGGTTATTAAGTAGTGTGTTATTTAGCCTTCATGTGTTTATATTTCTTACAGATTTTTTCCTGTAATTGATATCTAGTCTCATAGCATTGTGATTGGAAAAGATACTTGAAAGGATTTCAATTTTCTTAAATTTACCAAGGCTTGATTTGTGACCCAAGATATGATCTATCCTGGAGAATGTTCCATGAGCACTTGAGAAGAATGTGTATTCTGTTGTTTTTTGATGGAATGTTCTATAAATATCAATTAAATCCATCTAATTAAATGTATCATTTAAAGCTTGTATTTCCTTATTTATTTATTTTTTTTGGATGATCTGTCCATTGGTGAAAGTGGGGTGTTAAAGTCCCGTACTATGATTGTGTTACTGTCGATTTCCCCTTTTATGGCTGTTAGTATTTGCCTTATGTATTGAGGTGCTCCTATGTTGGGTGCATAAATTTTTATATCTTCTTCTTGGATTGATCCCTTGATCGTTATGTAGTGTCTTTCTTTGTCTTGTAGTAGTCTTTGTTTGAAACTCTATTTGTCTGATATGAGAATTGCTACTCCAGCTTTCTTTTGATTTCCTTTTGCATGGAATATCTTTTTACATCCCCTCACTTTCAGTCTGTATGTGTCCCTAGGTCTGAAGTGGGTCTCTTGTAGGCAACATATATATGGGTCTTTTTTTTGTATCCGTTCAGCAAGCCTGTGTCTTTTGGTTGGAGCATTTAAACCATTCACATTTAAGGTAATTATTGATACGTATGTTCCTATGACCATTTTCTTAATTGTTTTGGGTTTGTTTTTGTAGGTCCTTTTCTTTTGTGTTTCCCACTTAGAGAAGTTCCTTCGGCATTTGTTGTAGAGCTGGTTTGGTGGTGCTGAATTCTCTTAGCTTTTGTTTGTCTGTAAAGCCTCTTAATTTCTCTGTCAAATCTGAATGAGATCCTTGCTAGGTAGAAAAATCTTGGTTGTAGGTTTCTATTTCATCACTTTAAATATGTCCTGCCACTTCCTTCTGGCTTGCAGAGTTTCTGCTGAAAGATCAGCTGTTACCCTTATGGGGATTCCCTTATGTGTTACTTGTTGTTTTTCCCTTGCTGCTTTTAATATTTGTTCTTTGTATTTAATTTTTGATAGTTTGATTAATATGTGTCTTGGCGTGTTTCTCCTTGGATTTTTCCTTATGGGACTCTCTGTGCTTCCTGTACTTGATTAACTATTTCCCATATTAGGGAAGTTTTCAACTATAATTTCTTCAAATATTTACTCAGTCCGTTTCTTTTTCTCTTCTTCTGGGACCCCTATAATTTGAATGCTGGTGCATTTAGTGTTGTCCCAGAGGTCTCTGAGCATGTCCTCTCTTCTTTTCATTCTTTTTTCTTTATTTTGCTCTGCAGTAGTTATTTCCACTGTTTTATCTTCCAGGTCACTTATCTGTTCTTCTGCCTCAGTTACTCTGCTATTGATCCCGTCTAGAGAATTTTTAATTACATTTATTGTGTTGTTCATCATTGTTTGTTTGCTGTTTAGTTCTTCAAGGTCCTTGTTAAATGTTTTTTGTGTTTTCTCCATTCTATTTCTAAGATTTGGGATTATATTTACTATCATTACTCTGAATTCTTTTTCAGGTAGACTGCCTATTTCCTCTTCATTTGTTAGGTCTTGTGGGTTTTTGCCCTGCTCCTTCATCTGCTGTGTGTTTTTCTGTCTTCTCATTTTGCTTAACTTACTGTGTCTGGGGTCTCCTTTTCGCAGGCTGCAGGTTCGTAGTTTCCATTATTTTTGGTGTCTGTCCCCAGTGGCTAAGGTTGGTTCAGTGGGTTGTGTAGGCTTCCTGGTGGAGGGGACTAGTGCCTGTGTTCTGGTGATGAGGCTGGATCTTGTCTTTCTGGTGGGCAGGTCTATGTCTGGAGGTGTATTTTGGGGTGTCTGTGGCCTTATTATGATTTTCGGCAACCTTTGTGCTAATGGATGGGGTTGTGTTCCTATCTTGCTAGTTGTTTGACATAGGATGTCCTGCATTGTAGCTTGCTGGTTGTTGAGTGGAGCTGGGTCTTGGCATTGAGATGGAGATCTCTGGGAGATTTTCGTTGCTTGATATTACGTGAAGCTGGGAGGTCTGTTGTGGACCAGTGTCTTGAGCTTGTCTCTCACACCTCAGTGGCACAGCCCTGATGCCTGGCTGGAGCACCAATAGCCGGTCCTCCACACGGCTCAGAATAAAAGGGAGAAAAGAAAGAGAGAAAGAGAGAGAGAGAGAGAGAGAAAGGAGATAAAATAAAATAAAATAAAATAAAGTTATTAAAATAGAAAATAAAAAATAATTATTAAGACAAAAATGTTTTTAAGTAATTAAAAAAAAAAAACCGGACAGACAGAACCCTAGGACAAATGGTAAAAGCAAAGCTGTACATCCAAAATCACACACAGAAGCATGCACACTCCCAAAAAAAGGGGGGTGGTGGAAATATATATATCATTGCTCCCAAAGTCCACCTCCTCAATTTGAGATAATTCATTGTCTATTCAGGTATTCCACAGATGCAGGGTACATCAAGTTGATTATGGAGATTTAATCCGCTGCTTCTGAGGCTGCTGGGAGAAATTTCCCTTTCTCTTCTTTGTTTGCACAGCTCCCGGAGTTCAGCTTTGTATTTGGACCTGCCTCTGTGTGTAGGTCACCTGAGGGCATCTGTTCTTCGCTTAGACAGGATGGGGTTAAAGGAGCATCTGATTCGGGGGCTCTGGCTCACTCAGGCCGTGGGGAGGGAGGGGTATGGATGTGGGGCAAGCCTGCGGTGGCAGAGGCCAGTGTGATGTTGCACCAGCCTGAGGCGCACCGTACGTTCTCCCGGGGAAGTTGTCCCTGGATCACAGGACCCTGACAGTGCTGGGCTGCACAGAGTCCCAGGAGGGAATGTGTGGATAGTGACCTGTGCTTGCACACAGGCTTCTTGGTGGTGGCAGCAGCAGCCTCAGCATCCCCCGCCCGTCTCTGGGGTCCGTGCTGATAGCCGCAGCTCGCGCCCATTTCTGGAGCTCCTTTAAGCCGTGCTCTGAATCCCCTCTCCTCGCGCACCAGGAGACAAAGAGGCAAGAAAACGTCTCTTGCCCCTTTGGCAGCTCCAGACTTTTCCCCAGACTCCCTCCCGGCCAGCTGTGGGGCACTAACCCCCTGCAGGCTGTGTTCATGCCGCCAACCCCAGTCCTCTCCCTGCACTCCGACTGAAGCCCGAGCCTCAGCTCCGAGCCCCGAGCCGTCCCGCCAGTTGAGCAGACAAGACTCTCGGGCTGGTGAGTGCTGGTTGGCACCACTCCTCTGTGCGGGAATCTCTCCACATTGCCCTCCCCACCCCTGTTGCTTTGTCTCCTCCGTGGCTCCAAAGCTCCCCCACTCCACCACCAGTGGTCTCCACCTGCAAAGGGGCTTCTAGTGTGTGGAAAACTTTCCTTCTCACAGCTCCCTCCCACTGGTGCAGGTCCCATCCCTATTCTTTGTCTCTGATTTTTCTTTTTTCTTTTGCCCTGTCCAGGAACATGGGGAGTTTCTTGCCTTTTGGGAGGTTTGAGGTCTCTTACCAGTGTTCAGTAGGTGTTCTTTAGGAGTTGTTCCACATGTAGATGTATTTCTGATGTATTTGTGGGGAGGAATGTGATCTCCGTGTCTTACTCTTCCACCATATTGAAACTCCTCAATCTTAAAAATTTAGAATAGTAAAAGATTTTTGTACTACATATTTATATACCCACCGTTTGGAATTCCACATTTTTAAAAATTTTTTAATTTAATTTTATTTATTTTTTTATACAGCAGGTTCTCATTAATCATCAGTTTTATACACATTAGTGTATACATGTCAATCCCAAATGCCCAGTTCATCACAGCACCATCCCCCCCCCCACAGCATTCCCCCCTTGGTGTCCATACGTTTGTTTTCCACATCTCTGTCTCAACTTCTGCCCTGCAAACTGGTTCATCTGTACCATTTTTCTAGGTTCCACATACATGGGTTAATATACGATACTTGTTTTTCTCTTTCTGACTTACTTCACTCTGTATGACAGTCTCTAGATCCATGTACATCTCAATAAATGACCCAATATCGTTCCATTTTATGGCTGAGTAATATTCCATTGTCTATATGTAACACAAATTCTTTATCCATTTGTCTGTCGATGGGCACTTAGATTGCTTCCATGATCTGGCTATTGTAAATAGTGCTGCAGTGAGCATTGGGGTGCATGTGTCTTTTTGAATATGCCCAGTAGTGGGATTGCTAGATCATATGGTAATTCTATTTTTTGTTTTTTAAGGAACCTCCATACTGTTCTCCATAGTGGCTATAACAATTTACATTCCTACCACCAGTGCAAGAGGTTCCCATTTTCTCCACACCCTCTCCAGCGTTTGTTGTTTGTAGAAATTCTGATGAAACCCATTCTAACTGGTGTGAGGTGATACCTCATTGAAGTTTTGATTGGCATTTCTCTAATAATTAGTGATGTTGAGCAGCTTTTCATGTGCTTCTTGGCCATCTGTATGTCTTCTTTGGAGAAATGTCTATTTAGGTCTTCTGCCCATTTTTGGATTGGGTTGTTTGTTTCTTTAATATTGAGATGCACGAGCTGTTTATATATTTTGGAGATTAATCCTTTGTCCGTTGATTCGTTTGCAAATATTTTCTCCCATTCTGAGGGTTGTCTTTTCATCTTGTTTACGGTTTCCTTTGCTGTGCAAAAGCTTTGAAGTTTCTTTAGGTCCCATTTGTTTATTTTTGTTTTTATTTCTGTTACTTTAGGAGGTGGATCAAGAAAGATCTTGCTGTGATTTATGTCAAAGGGTGTTCTTCCTACGTTTTCTTCTGAGAGTTTTATAGTGTCCAGTCTTACATTTGGGTCTCTAATGCATTTTGAGTCTATTTTTGTTTATGGTGGTAGGGAGTGTTTTAATTTCATTCTTTTACATGTAGCTGTCTGGTTTTCCCAGCACCACTTATTGAAGAGACTGTCTTTTCTCCATTGTATATCCTTGCCTCTTATGTCCTAGATTAGTTGACCATAGGTTTGTGGGTTTATCTCTGGGCTTTCTATCTTGTTCCATTGATCTATGTTTGTGTTTTTGTGCCAGTACCATATTGTCTTGATTACTGTAGCTTTGCGGTGTAGTCTGAAGTCATGGAGTCTGATTCCTCCTGCTCCATTTTTTTCCCTCAAGACTGCTTTGGCTATTCGGGGTCTTTTGTGTCTCCATACAAATTTTAAGAATTTTGTTCTAGTTCCATCAAAAATGCCATTGGTAATTTGATAGAGATTGCATTGAATCTGTAGATTGCTTTGGGTAGTATAGTCATTTTCACAATATTGATTCTTCCAATTCAAGAATATGGTATATCTCTCCATCAGTTGGTATCATCTTTAATTTTTTCATCAGTGTCTTATAGTTTTCTGCATACAGGTCTTTTGTCTCCCTAGGTAGATTTATTCCTAGGTGTTTTATTCTTTTTGTTGCAGTGGTAAATGGCAGTGTTTCCTTAATTTGTTTTTCAGATTTTTCGTCATTAGTGTATAGGAATACAAGAGATTTCTGTGCATTAATTTTGTATCCTGCAACTTTGCCAAATTCATGGATTAGCTCTAGTAGTTTTCTGGTGGCATTTTTAGGATTCTCTATGTATAGTATCATATCATATGCAAAGAGTGACAGTTTTACTTCTTCTTTTCCAATTTGTATTCCTTTTTATTTCTTTTCTTCTCTCATTGCTGGGGCTAGGACTTCCAAAACTATGTTGAATAATAGTGGTGTGAGTGGACATCCTTGTCTTATTCCTGATCTTAGAGGAAATGCTTTCAGTTTTTCACCATTGAGAATGATGTTTGCTGTGGGCTTGTCATATATGGCCTGTATTATGTTGAGGTATGTTCCCTCTATGCCCACTTTCTGGAGAGTTTTTATCATTAATGGGTGTTGAATTTTGTCAAAAGCTTTTCTACATCTATTGAGATGATCATATGGTTTTTATTCTTCAATTTGTTAGTATGGTGTATCACATTGATTTGTGTATATTGAAGAATCCTTGCATCCCTGGGATAAATCCCACTTGATCATGGTGTATGATCCTTTTAATGTGTTGTTGGATTCTGTTTGCTAGTATTTTGCTGATGATTTTTGCATCTATATTCGTCAGTGATTTGGGTCTGTAATTTTCTTTTTTTGTAATATCTTTGTTTGGTTTTGGTATGAGGGTGATTATGGCCTCAGAATGAGTTTGGGAGTGTTTCTTCCTCTGCAGTTGTTTGGAAGAGTTTGAGAAGGATGGGTGTTAGCTCTTCTCTAAATGTTTGATAGAATTCACCTGTTAAGCCTTCTGGTCCTGGACTTTTGTTTGTTGGAAGATTTTTAATCACAGTTTCAATTTCATTACTTGTGATTGGTCTGTTCATAGTTTCTATTTCTTCCTGGTTCAGTCTTGGAAGGTTATACCTTTATATGAATTTGTCCATTTCTTTGAGGTTGTCCATTTTATTGGCATAGGGTTGCTTGTAGTAGTCTCTTAGGATGCTTTGTATTTCTGTGGTGTCTGTTGTAACTTCCCCTTTTTCATTTCTAATTTTATTGAATTGAGTCCTCTCTCTCGTTTTCTTGATGTGTCTGGCTAATGGTTTATCAATTTTTTTTTATCTTCTTAAGGAACCAGCTTTTAGTTTTATTGATCTTTGCTATTGTTTTCTTTGTTTCTATTTCATTTATTTCTGCCCCAGTCTTTATGATTTCTTTCCTTCTGCTAACTTTGGGTTTTGTTTGTTCTTCTTTCTATAGTTCCTTTAGGTGTAAGATTAGATTGTTTATTTGAGATTTTTCTTGTTTCTTGACGTAAGCTTGTATAGCTATAAACTTCTCTCTTAGGACTGCTTTTGCTGCATCCCGTAGGATTAGGATCGTTGTGCTTTCATTGTCATTTGTCTCTAGGTATTTTTTGATTTCCTCTTTGATTTCTTCAGTTACCTCAGTTATTTAGTAACGTATTGTTTAGCCTCCATGTGTTTGTGGTTTTTTTCCCTGTAGTTCATTTCTAATCTTATAACGTTGTCATCAGAAAAGGTGCTTGATATGATTTCAATTATCCTAAATTTACTGAGGCTTGATTTGTGAGCCAAGATGTGATCTATCCTGGAGAATGTTCCTTGTGCACTTGAGAAGAAAGTGTAATCTGCTGTTTCTGGATGGAATATCCTATAAATATCAATTAAATCTATCTGGTCTATTGTGTCATTTAAAGCTTCTGTTTCCTGATTTATTTTCATTTTGGATGATCTGTCTATTGGTGTAAGTGAGTTGTTAATGTCCCCCACTATTATTGTGTTACTGTTGATTTCCTCTTTTAGAGCTGTTAGCAGTTGCCTTATGTATTGAGCTGCTTCTATGTTGGGTGCATGTATATTTATAATAGTTATATCTTCTTCATGGATTGATCCCTTGATCATTATGTAGTGTCCTTCCTTGTCTCTTGTAACATTCTTTATTTTAAAGTCTACTTTTTCTGATATGAGTATAACTACTCCAGCTTTCTTTTGATTTCCATTTGCATGGAATATCTTTTTCCATCCCCTCACTTTCAGTCTGTATGTGTCCCTAGGTCTGAAGTGGGTCTCTTGTAGGCAACATATATATGGGTCTTGTTTTTGTATCCATTCATCAAGCCTGTGTCTTTTGGTTGCAGCATTTAATCCATTCATGTTTAAGGTAATTATTGATATGTATGTTCCTATGAACATTTTCTTAATTGTTTTGGGTTTGTTTTTGTAGGTCCTTTTGCTCTCTTGTGTTTCCCACTTAGAGAAGTTCCTTTAGCATTTGTTGTAGAGCTGGTTTGTTGGTGCTGAATTCTCTTAGCTTTTGCTTGTCTGTAAAGCTTTTGATTTCTCCTTCCAATGTGAATGAGATCCTTGCCAGGTAGAGTAATCTGGGTTGTAGGTTCTTCCCTTTCATCACTTTAAGTATATCATACCACTCCCTTCTGACTTGTAGATTTTCTGCTGAGAAATTAGCTGTTAACCTTATGGGAGTTCCCTTGTATGTTATTTGTAGTTTTTTCCTTGCTGCTTTCAATAAATTTTCTTTGTCTTTAATTTTTGCCTATTTGATTACTATGTGTCTCGGCCTGTTTCTCCTTGGGCTTATCCTGTATGACACTGTCTGCGCTTCCTTGACTTGGGTGGCTATTTCGTTTCTCACGTTAGGGAAGTTTTCGACTATAATCTCTTCAAATATTTTCTTGGGTCTTTTCTCTCTCTCTTCTCCTTCTGGGACCCCTATAATGCGAATGTTGTTGTATTTAATGTTGTCCCAGAGGTCTCTTAGGCTCTCTTCATTTCTTTTCATTCTTTTTTCTTTATTCTGTTCAACAGCAGTGAATTCTACCACTCTTCTAGGTCATTTAGCCATTCTTCTGCCTCAGTTATTCTGCTATTGATTCCTTGTAGTGTATTTTTTTTTTTTTTTGCTCTTTCAGCCATCTTTTTATTTACAGTTTGTGTTTAATGCAAATCAATTCCATAACAAGAGAAGTTACTATGAATCAAAGCATAAATACACAAACACAATATACAATCCAAAATAGATGTACAGCATTCAGGTATGAAACAAAAGAGAATGTTCATTCACACACACAGTAGCTTGAGATCTGTTGGATATGGTTGTTCCAGTGTAGATTTCTAAAGATGGGAAAAAAATGACTGGTTATCAAGACTACTGTGCCCATATTAGATTTTGGAACATCTAAGCATCAGTGTGTGACCATGCGAACAAAAGACTTTAGGGAGTGTCTATTTTTAAAAAGGTTTCTGTGCATCAAGGCAGTTGTGAAAAGATTTACTTTCCAAAATCAAGCCCATTTTAGGCTTAGGACCAGGTTCTAACTATCTAAAAATACTGAATGATAACATAAAGTGTTCCAAATGTGGCTATTCTGATTCAGTTTAAAAAGAAGTATTTACAGAAAAGAGTATAAAAGTTTTTCTGAATTTAATGTAAGCAAGCTTCCAGTCTTCCCTTGCCAAATATATTTGATTTATAGTTTAGCTCCTTCACATATTTGCCTTTTTAATTTCAAGATTTGTCAATCTTCCCTTCAAAACAGATCATTTTCAAACTGTAAAAAGTATTCGACATATGCAGAAATAAAAAGCATTTTGAAATTAGTTGAGATCAATGTAATTCTACTCTTTGTTATCTGTTTAGCTAAATGAATCTACTGCTCTTTTTGAATAAGAATAGTTGATAAATATATAAGCAAAATGTACTCATTATGCTTGGATTTGGGGTAGATTCCAATCCATCATTGCCCTGGTACATATCAAGGACTATAAAAATTCAAATGCAATGTCAAACCCAAACCCCAAGGGAAAGAAAGAGTTCAGTTCCCAAGAGAACAGCGCTAGCTTAACATAAAATTTTCTCTAGAGTACATCAGCATTAAATTAGTACTGCTGAAACAACACATTGAGGATTTACAGTAACACCTGGAAGTTCCTTCTAATGTACATATAAATAGAATCACAGAAGCTTTGTTTTACCTCATTGTTTTATGGCCTTATAAATTTAATGAACAAATGAAAACTGAATCTCTGTTCCACATCCCATTCTTTATCTCTAGGTAAGATAAAATCTATTTTCACTTTCAAGGTAGAGTTTTATGTGTCCATACTTCTTAAGCCACATTTAAGGAAATCATCTCTTAACTAATTTTGGATGTTGTCTCTCTTCATCTTGTACAGGAAACTCCAGCAGATTTAATATTGGCATTCATCATCTAGTCAAACCCTTCACATGCTCTTCAAACCAATCAAATTTGGGATCCTCAACAGTTTCTGTCAATAAAATAAGGTGTGGAACTAGCAGATTCATTCAATGAAGACCTGTTTTTTTTTTTTTCCCTTGTCACACTGGATGTCTGGATGCCATCTGAATTGGGTTTAGAGGATGGGAAGTATAGATGTTTCTTGGCCTGAGTCTCTTAACAGTAGAGATGTAGAAGGGAGACCGAGATCACCAACAGACTGGCTGTTGACTGCAGAGCACCGCCACTTGCCTTGGTGGTGGCATTCGCTGGATTGGGGGCAGCTGAGGTATGCTGGGAGGAATTACTTGAAGGCGGTGCAACAGTTGTTTGATTTGAATAAATCTGCGTAGGTAAGAGTAGTGCCAGAAGCAGCAGCCCCAGTCCGAGCCTGGCCACCATCGCTCTGCCCATGTCCGCTCCGTCGGTGCGCAGCGCGTCTCACTGGATGCGGGGTGCGTGAAAGATCGCTGGCTCCGGGCGGGCGCAGGCAAGGTGGGCCCTTGTAGTGTATTTTTCATTTCAGTTATTGTATTGTTCATCTATGTTTATTTGTTCTTTAATTCTTGTAGGTCTTTGTTAAACATGTCTTGCATCTTCTCGATCTTTGCCTCCATTCTTTTTCCAAGTTCCTGGATCGTCTTCACTATCATTATTCTGAATTCTTTTTCTGGAAGGTTGCGTATCTCCACTTCATTTAGTTGTTTTTTCTGGGGTTTTTTCTTGTTCTTTCATCTGGTACATAGCCCTCTGTCTTTTCATCTTGTCTATCTTTCTGTGAATGTGGTTTTTGTTCCACAGGCTGCAGGATTGTAGCTCTTCTTGCTGCTGCTGTCTGCCTTCTGGTCTGGAATTGCACATTTTTAGTATTTGCTACCAACTCTTCTTACTAAAATTAATAAGATATGATAGATAAAAATAGCTGACCTTGTATAGCATTTCTTTTGTGTTAATGCTGTTCAGTGTGCTTTCTGTATATTAACTCAGAATTTCTTATGTTAACTAATATGAACTCATCTGTTAACTAATCCTCACAACAATCCTATGAGTTAGCTTTTACTATTACTCCTATTTTACAGATGAAGAAACTGAGGTGTAGAAGGATTACGTAGCCCGCCTAAGGTTACATAGCTGGTTAGCTAAGTAACCCAGGCTGCCTGGCACTGGGGTTCATGCTCTTACCCCCAAAGCCATATGCTTTGTTTCATTCTCAGCTTTTTGTTGTTAATTTCTCATTCATTGCTTTTTAATCAAAGAACACTTGTATAATTTCCCTTGTAGGATTCTCATTGAGGAGTTCTGTTGTGATGGACTCTTATAAACATTCTTAATGTGTTTGAAAAGAATGTCTGGACCTTCTTTATGGGATAGTGTGCATATCTTTTAGATTGAATTTATTAATTGTGCTATTCAACTCTTCTTATTCATATTAAGTTTTCGTTTGCTTATACAAGCAGTTGTTGAGAGACATTTTAAATTCTCCACCTATGAACATATATTTGTCCATTTATCCTGGTAATTCTGCCAACTTTCATTTTATAGATTTCAGGTTATTATGTAGATATCTCTTCAGGATTATTATAGCTTTAAATGCATCATTATTTGTATCTATATCTCAGTTCAAGCTTTTTGCCTTAAACTCTATTCCAATTAATATTTTATGTCAGCTCTCTTTTCATGATAATTTGATATCTAGGCTTCTGTCATTTGGTTTTATGTGTATCTTTTGAAAGTAACTGAATGCCTACGTTTCATTTTTTATCCCAGTTTCAAAGTCTCCAACTGTTTTCAATTATTATAATTCATAATATATTCCACCTTATCATTACTATCTCATTTTGTTTTCTATTTAGTATGATTTTTTCCATCTTTTCCTTTTCCTTTTCTGACTTTTATTGGTGAAAGTTTTCTCTGATATATTTTTATTTATTCTCCTGTTTTAAGAGTAATACATAGTGTTCATCCTTATGCTATAAATATTTAATATTATTAATGGTTTACCATATTCTTTTCCACTCATTTTTTTGGATAGTATAATGATTCCATATATACCCATCATTCAGCTACAAAAATTACCACCATTATCAACATTTTGCCAGTATTGTTTTATCCATCCCCCCTGCTATTTGCTCTGAAGTGCTTTATTTTTTTACTTTTTTTTTTGAATTTCATTTTATTTTTTCCACTTATTCTTAATTTTTATAATTTTATAACATAGTCTGTTTTTAGTCAATATTTCTATCCTTGTTTGAACAGACAAGGACCTTAGTACAGTTTAACTTCTTTCTAAATTCCTTCTCCAATATCCTTGTTGTGCTCTAGTGTTTAAGTTTTACATCATTTTCTAACTGTTGCCCAAGGTTAATTGTAACCAGAACTCAACATTTATCTCTGTTTACCAAAACATATCTCTGATTTTCTTGCTCATCATTGCTACTTGCCTGACATTTTTTCCTGTGCGATCTTTTTTCATCTTGTTAAAATATATTCATTGGCAGTTCTTTCAGTGATAATTTAGAGATAGGAAACTCTTAGTCTTTTGCAGAAATAGAAAATTCTAAGCCCAATTTCTTTAGACTTTCCTGAAAAGGATGGTCATAGGTTTTAAACCTTTATTGAGTTTAATTAGAAATCTTGAGAATGAGAAGATAGTTACCATGGTCTTTGGAACAGTAGATCTCTGTTTAACTCATAGATCACAGAAATAACAGGTTAGCAAATATTAACTGGTGAATTACTACAAAATTGCATTAAACTTTTCAGGTTTTTTATCTTATCATCATAAAGTTGAGTATCTCTTTAAGTTTGTTTACTAAAGACAAAGAAACTTGCAGCTTGACTTATAACCTAGAAACCAAACATGTTTGTTTTAAAAAACTGTATTTGTTAAAATATTTGCTTCATCAAACTGTTCACCTGAAGTTGTAAACTATGTATGTAATAGGAAAAAAATGTGAAATGAAACCATTATGTAAGATTTCACTGAATTTTTGTAATCTCAATTATATATCAGTGGTTTGAGTACTTTTGTTGGAAAGTATTAATATCCTTTTTGGCTGAATGTCTTTATTTTGTTTTGCTCTTAAATGGGGGTAGAATTCTATAGTAACATTGACTTTACCTAAATATTTTGAAAATTATTCGTTTGTGTAATAATAATCTGTTTTTGCTGAGAGGAAATATGGCGTCATTCTGACTGATTTTTTTAGAAGATATATCTTTTTTTCTTGACAAATCTTAAGCATTTTTAATCCTTCATGTTGTTCAGTGTCATTGTGATTTATTTAGATCTTTTCACTCTATTTCTCAAGACTAAGTATATATCTTCAATTTGAAGATTCATGTCTTACTTCAGTTCTGAAAGTTCTTAGCTATTATTTCTTGAATATTTCCTCTAACCTATTCTTTCCTTCTGGAACTCATATTAGACTTATTTTGGAAGTTTTCATGCCTTACATCTCTATTGCTCTGAGCTACATTCTAGATGATTTCTTCAGATCTTCCTTTCATTTCTCTAATTCTCTCTTTGTTGTGCCTAAGCTACTGTTTAATCTATCTAGAGGATTTATTTTATCCTAAAGCCTGTCTATTTTCCAATTCACTGCTCTTATTTTATGATTCCTTCTCTCATCACTTGGAACATTTTAAGCTACATATTTAAAAAAGTGTTTTAGATCACACTTCCTCTAATTACTTAGGTGTCAATTCCACATTTCTTGGGTCTGTGGACTCTCTCCTATCTGAAATTCTTTATGTGTTTTATAATTTTTGTTTATGAGACCATCTTCAGTGGGAAATATGTTCTCTGGAAAGCTATAACATGCCATTGGTTATGGAGACCTCTCCATAAAGCGTTGTGATGCACTCTGCTTACGTGTAATGAGGACCATAGGTTCTGAATCTTTCTTTTGTCTTACACTCAATTTGCCAGCGTGAGATGCTTATGCAATATGAAAAATGTGATTTCAGGCCCCTACATCTTTGCTCGGTATATCTTCAAGCTCTGCTTTCTTGTAGTTGATTCTGTTTCTATTCACAGCCTGGGGTGGGTATTTTTCCATCTACTGAGATCTTGACTGTCTGGTGGAGATTTTCTAGTCCTTGTGCATAAATAGAATTTTCCTAGTTCAGGGCTCTAAACATGTGCCCATGAGATCTTAACATCCTAAGCCCTAAGACATACATCTATTACACATCCAACCACCTATCCCTTTCTTCTCATTATAGCTTCACCTTCTGCTCTATGACTCTGGGATCACCCTTTTTGATACCTGGTGAGATCCATTTCTTTCTTCTGAGTTTAGTCATGCAGTAGCAATTTGTGACACAAAAATCATTTTCCAAGTTAAATTGTACACATTAAATGATGCAATTATGATGACATCAGAAAGCATAGGAAAAGAACTTTGCAAAGCTATGTTTTGAACCCCAATGATGGCATCTAATTCTGCTGCTGTGCTAAGCAAATCTATAGTACATAGTTTTTCTGTGACAGAGTTGTGTTAGTGGTAAGTGAACATTCTCACTGATGTGATATAATTGAAGTTCAACCTGTCTCACTTTGAACTTCAAAGTTTTCAAAGTATTTCAAAATAGAACTGATAGTTGAATAGTCATCTGTACTATTGAAGATACAGCTTGGATAGCATGATAGGCAATGAAAGGCAAATTACAGAAATAACTGTGTTGAAAAGGTATGAATGCAGCATGAATGAAAGTGTAGAACATTCCTAGTCCCAGCACAACAGGATTTGGCATCAGTTGACATGTCAAAACATTTTAGACCTATACTGAAACGGACTTTTTTTTCCTCATTTATTCTGGTGAGAGTGACTCTAATCACATGTTTACTTTTGCCTGACAGTTTCACGTTAATAAGAATTAACTTATGAAAAACTTTACATGGATGACACATAAGAAAAGCCATGACACATGATTTAGCAGCAATTAGATTTGTGTTTCCTGTTTTATTCATGCTGCTGCTCAACAAGCTAGAACAAATGTACTCACATAATTTTGAAGCCAAAAAAAATCTTGTGGCTAAATTCTACATCAACATCTCTATCCATGTACTCTAAATAAGAGGTTTTAAAAGCAATCTGTTTGAATATCTCTGGTGCTGAATATTTCAGGGTTTTTTCCCCCATCTTTTAAAAGCATAAAGAGAAAAAACAAACAAACAGCAGAGTTAGGAGCAATATTCTCCTTGCAAAGAAAATTATTGTATTGCTTACGTTTCATCTCTGCCAACAAAGATCTCCAATGGTGTGTTTCTATGACTTTGGGATTGGAGGAGGTGTATATTAGTATTTAAAATATCAATTCCTATGCACTGACTCTTGGAATTCTGATTCTCTTGATCTGTGTTGGAGTCCAGTAATCTGCATTTTAATAAACACCCCCTCCACATGATTCCTATGCACACTAAATTTTGAGAACCATTGATACAGAGGCTAAATTAAGAGCATGGTAGTAAATACACCAAGACAGGTATTCAGAGTACTGGATATCTGTGGAAGTTGGTCATTTTCTTTGATGACTACCAGGCCATGCTAATTTATAGAAGAACTACTGATACTAACAACTCTGTAAACAGTTCATCCAAGCTACATATAGCAAAAGCAAGGGGAATTGAAAATATATCATCCTGCGGTTTGGAATTCATACACTAGATCTGCTGGATTAAATGAAGAAAAGACCAAGAAGAGTTTTCAAAAAGAAATGGCACCAGAGAAGTGATTAAAATGTGAACAAATGTAAAGAAGAATTTTCAACCCATAGGGATTTCGATAATGGAGCAACTCTAATATATCTGATGGGAATAACTTACAGTTTTCTGATGGATTAGGTAAGAAATACACAAATTACTAGAATTTGTAATTCTAGTAAACTGATCACTAGAATATCATTGGTAGAAATAAGCCATAAAATAAATGGCTAAAATTACACAAAATCAAATTTATTATTCATGGCAGCATTTATATTAGTTGTTTGAGCAGTCTTAAAAATATTACTTGTTAAGTAAGCCAACTTTTAAACTTTATGCTATTAAGATAAGCCATGGACTCATTTTCATTTTTTAATCGAAACAAATCAATGTTGCAATATTATTACTTTTTAATAATTATTTTTTCATATAGAAAACAGTTATCCAGTTCTCGGTTTGAAGCTTGATGAGCACCTATGCTTCTCTGTACTACCATATCAGTAAAACAAGTTTTTAAAGTCTTATTTTTTACTTCTTAATTACTTGTTATTTTATCACACATTTTTCTAAAACAAAACATTTCAAACTACTGTAATTTTTATTTTGTTTTCTTTTAATAAATGTTAACATTTGTACCAACCCATATGACAGACTGAGAAAATCATGAAGCAAATTTTTGAGGTAAGGAGAACCCAAATACAGTGCACAGTAGCTCTGATGTAGGCTAAACCCATCAGAAATTTTGTGTCATAAATTTTACACATATATATAAACATTGCACTTTAAAAAATATCAGTACCAAGGATACCAAAAACTCTTTAAAATGTCTTCAGTCATTTTACCGTAAAGCAGTTCACAAATTTATGTTATCACAAACATTGTCCATAAATTCAGTAAAAACAGAATATTCAACAACAAAATTTTCTGCTTTCATCCAATTTTAAGGTTAAACAAAATTGAATTGAGTTCAATCTTTCAATCATTTGTTTAATGTTAAAATGTAACTTGTTTTATAAAGACACCTACTTCAGCTTGGCTTCAGCTTGTGGTTGCATGAGCAATTCAGGGCTTCATAAAATATCCTCTAGTTATATCCAGTTTACCCTCTAAGATTATTCTAAAATTGACTTTGAAGGAAACTTTGAACAATTTTAATTTGGTCCTGTGATTGGGTTCTCCATTCTACCTACTTAAGACATCTCTCTTTGAAGCTGCAAAATAGACTGATGATTTTCTTTCAAATGTGTAAGATAGTTTTTAAACATACTTTAACACTGATGATTTCACACTTTATATCTTGGCGGTTTCTCATCAATGAAACATCACTATTTTGGATCACTTGCAGCTTCACAACAATAAAACTGATTCTTAATTAAGCATCTAAGTATCTCTGAAAATTTGAAGATTTGCTGCTCCTGTTTGCCACTACTGGTCCACTATGTGTGATTGAGAGCCTGTTCTCACCTGCTTTACTTTCAAGTTCAGTTCAGGGGACCTAAAGGACAATTACTTTATTTCAACACGCTTCATGATTTTAGGTTGTTCTGAATTTATCTCACCATGAACATTTTCTCTATAAGCATATGAGTAAGATTTCTTATTTTAAGTAAATGAAGAACAATATTTTTAAAAATGGAATTTTCAGTTATTTGTGTTATTTGGGAACTTATTACAGAACAATGGAGCTGTGTATATAGAATAGGAGAAAACATTTGGTATAGCTCAAATCTGGCAGACAGTGAAACTGATTTATGGAAGCCAGTGGTTTATGTAATCAAAAGATTTAAATTGCCACGAATTTATGAAGTTATAAACTAATTTTTCAGAAAAGCTCTCTGTGCAGAACTCCTGAATACATCTAGGAAACATACTTTCCAGCATAGCTATATGGGTTACTGGCTGTAATGTTAAAATCCAGATCCTCCCAAGCTTTAAAAAAAAGTGTCATATTTTTCTGTCTCTCTCTGCATGTACAAATTATTGTCTTTGAACTTTCATTTCTTAAAGAATGAGTTGGTACTGTATGGAAAAGTGAGACAACATAATGTCTTATAAAAACTCTAAAGGAGAAAATATTCAGAACTTTCTACTTTAATCTTGGAGTAAATTTCATAGTTTAGGAAGATGGTCAATAATGCTTAAGCTAACAATGACATGTATTGATTAGCTTTATTTTAAAAAGTCTAGGGACAGAGGTGGAACTCCAAACATGGCTAAAATCAGGGCCTCAAAAACTGTCATCAGGAGTTAGAATCTCTTCCATGCTTCTCATTTTTTCTCTCTGTTGTAATTTCATTCTCAGGCAGGCTATTGTCTTGTGGTGGCATTGATGACCTTTAGAAAAATCTAAGATTTCATTGTGCTAATTTAGCAATGCAATCTGAAAAAGAGAACTTTTCCTCCCAGACAATTCCCGTAAAAATCCCAGGGCTGATTTTTATTGGTCTGGATTAGATAGCATGCCTGCCTGTCTGTTAATAGCTAGTACTGTATGATGGAATGCTCTGATTACCCCTGGGGTTAGAGATGAGGTAAGTACACCTAAACCAGGTACAACGAAGGTGAAGGAGGATGATATTCCAAAGCAAAATTGAGGTGCTATTTTCAGAAGGGGCATGGATGCTGGCAAGGCAAACAAATGAATTGTTACTGCATTTTACTACATACCATATATTTCCCTAGCCATGCAAACACAAACCGTCTGAAGGATAAATCAATTTTCATCAGGTGTGAGAAGCACCTGAATGTAGGCTCACTCAGAGAAGGCTCCTTAGTCCCTCAAGCAAATGGACTTCAATCTATCCAAGGCACCAATCTGTAGACACACGTTTTTGTCCAGTCCACCTAGACAGGTCTGGACCCTGATGGTAACATGTGTTAGGCTCAAGCTGGGGACCCTAGTATATACCAAGTTTGACTCATCTTTCTTATTGACTTCTTTTTGCTTAATGGCCCATTTTTTCTATTAAATGCTTTGTTAATTCCTAAGTAAGTTCTTGCTGTTCAAAGGTCTGCAGTTTGGCATAATTTATTGCCTAATATAGACTGCTGAAGGAAGCCAAACTTTTTTTCTGCTGCACCACTTAAAGACTTTTGACCCTCAGAGGGTAAAAATAAGAGGAGGGAAATAAATCATGATGAAAGAAAGAAGAATTGGGACTCTTCACATTAGGATGGTAAGTCAATAATATTTGGAAGAAATCCATCTTAGAGTGATTATGATTTAAGAAGGAAAATATAATCATGAGGTTTTCTGTCCATTTATAGTTTGATAAAGAAAAGAACAAACACGATAATAACAAGTCTGCCTGAGAGAACTCAAAAACCCAGTATCATGGGTCCTTGGAAATATGTCCTTGACACCCCTGATAAAATTTAGACTGAGAAATAAGGGTCGTCATAACCCCCAGCCCTCAAGGTCTTGAGTGTCTGATATAATCAGAATACTTCAAGTGCCTAATAATAATAATTAAAGTTTAGTTTGAGATTCAAGGGTTATGATCATTTCAAGACACAGTCAGTTTTATTTGAATGCTTGTTTTGAAAATGTGCATTTATTCCAACATAAAGGAACAGTTTGAGAGTAATAGGAATTCTGTGTTTGCTTACACATGATTTCACTTGAGAGAAGCACTAGATGAATGCACAAAGCTGTTGAGCTGAGCTTAGTAGACTACACCAAACACACACACATGCCCAAATCGCAAATGTATGCCAACTACATTGGTTCAGGTTGGTGTTAAGAGCATCTGCTGTTACAACTTTCTATCAGTTTCTATAATCCTTCCCCTATCATTTCACAAGCAAACTTCAGGTGTTTTTTGAGATAAAGTACCCTACATACTGAACAATTTACATATTATTTCTTTGTGTATTTTTAATCATTTAAAATGTACAATAAGACTATGCTACTGTTTTTATTGAAGTATAATTAACTTACAGTATTATATTGGCTTCAGGTGTGCAACACAGTGATTTGATATTTTTGTACATTATGAAATGATCACTGTGATAAGTCTACTTACCATTTGTCACCATAAAAAGTAATTACAATATTGTTAACTATATTCCCTATGCACATTACATCCCTGTGACATTTATCTTGTAACTGGAGGTTTGTACCTCTTAGTTCCCTTCCCCTCACAATGCCCATTCCCCCGCCCACCTCCCCTCTGACAACCACTCATTTGTTCTCTGTATCTATGAGTCTGTTTCTGTTTTGTTATGTTTGTTGATTTGTTTTGTTTTTAAGATTCCACATAAAAGTGAAATCATATGGTATTTGTCTTTCTCTATCTGACTTATTTCACTTAGCATAATACCCTCCATGTCCATTCATGTTGTCACAGATGGCAAAATTTCATTCTTATTTATGGCTGAGTAATATTCCATTGTACATATATATATATACCACATCTTCTTTATCCATTCATCTATCCATGATCACTTAGGTTACTTCCATATCTTGGCTCTTGTACATAATGCTGCAGTGAACATCAGAGTTCATATATGATTTCCAATTAGTGTTTTCATTTTCTTTGGATAAATATCCAGAAGTGGAATTTCTGGATCATATTCTAATTCTACTGTAAAATTTTGAGGAACCTCTATACTGTTTTCAATAGTGGCTGCACCAATTTACATTCCCACCAACAGTGCACAAGGGTACCCTTTTCTCCACTTCCTTGCCAACACTTGTTATTTGTTTCCTTTTTGATGGTAGCTATTCTGACAGGTGTGAGGTGATATATCATTGTGGTTTTGATTTGCTTTTCCCTGAAGATTAATGATGTTGAGCATCTTTTCATGTGCCTGTTTGGCCATCTGTGTGTCTTCTTTGGGAAAATGCCTATTTAGATCCTCTGCCCATTTTTAATCTAATTCTTTTTTTTTTTTTTTTTTTTTGCTATGGAGCTGTATGTGTTCTTTATATATGTTGGATATCAACCCCTTATCAGACATATCATTTGCAAGTATCTTCTCCCATTCAGTAGATTACCTTTTCGTTTTGTTAATGGTTTCCTTCCCTGTTCAAAAGGCTTTTAGTTTGATGTAGTCCCATTTGTTTATTTTTTCTTTTGTTGCTTTGCCTGAAGAGACAGATCCCCCCCAAAAAAATACTGCCAAGATTGATGTCAAAGAGTGCCTATATTTTCTTCTAGGAGTTTTATGATTTTAGGTCTTACATTAAAGCATTTAATCCATTTTTAGTTTATTTTTGTTTATGGTGTAAGAAAAATCATTTCATTCTTTTTCAGGTAACGGTCTAGTTTTCTCAACACCATTTATTGAAGAGACTGTCTTTTCCCCATAGTGTACTCTTGCCTCCTTTGTCATAGATTAACTGACCACATAAATGTGGGTTTATATCTGGGTGCTCTATTCTGTTCCACTGATCTATGTGTCTGTTTTTGTGCCAGTACTATACTATTTTGATCATTATAGCTTTGTAGTATAGTTTGAAACCAGAGAATGTGATGCTTCAAGTCTTGTTCTTCTTTCTCAAGAACGCTTTGGCTATTTGGGGTCTTTTGTGGTTCATACAAATTTTAGGATTATTTGTTCTAGTTCTGTGAAAAACGCCATGGGTATTTTGATAGGGATTGCATTGAACCTGTAAATTGCTTTGGGTAGTATGAACATTTTAACAATAATTCTTCTAACCAATGAGCAAATAATATCTTTCCATTTGTTTGTATCTTATTCAATTTTTTTTCATTAGTGTCTTATAGTTTTCAGAGTACAAGTCTTTCAACTCCTTGGTTAAATTTCTTCCTAGGTATTTTGTTCTTCTTGAGGCAATTGCAAGTAAGATTGTTTTCCTAATTTCTCTTTCTGATAGTTTGTTATTAGTGTATAGAAATGCAACAGATTTCTTCATATTAATTTTGTATCCTATAACTTTAATGAATTCATTTATTAGTTTTAATTGTTTTTTGGTGGAGTTTTTAGGTTTTCTATATAGAATATCATGCCATCTGCAAATAGTGACAGTTTTACTTCTTCCCTTCCATTTCAGATGGATTTATTTCTTTTTCTTGTCTGATTGTTATGGCTAGGACATCCAGTACCATGTGAATAAAAGTGGTGAGAGTGGGCATCCTTGTCTTGTTCCTGATCTCAGAGGAAAAGTTTTCAGCATTTCACCATTGAGTATGATGTTAGTTGTGGGCTTGTCATATACAGCCTTTATTATGTTTAGTTGTGTTCCCTCTATACCAACTTTGTTGAGAGTTTTTATCACATCTTGATGTTGACTTTCATCAAATGCTTTTTCTGCATCTATGGACATGATCATATGATTTTTATCCTTTGTTTTGTTAATGTGGTGTTTCACAAAAACTGATATGCAGATATTGAATCATCCTTTCATCCCTGGAATAAATTCCACTTGATCATGGTGTATGATCCTTTTTATATATTGTTGAATTTGGTTTGCTGATATTTTGTTGAGGGTTTTTGCATCTATGTTCACCAGGGATATTGGCCTGTAATTTTTCTTTTGAATTTTATTTACTTATTTTTTATACAGCAGGTTCTTATTAGTTATCTATTTTATATATATTAGTGTATATATGTCAATCCCAATCTCCCAATTCATCCCACCACCGCCACCCCACCAGCCTGTAATGTTCTTTCTTTCTCTTTTTCTTTTTCTTTTCTTCTTTCTTTTTCTTTCTTTCTTTCTTTCCTTCCTTCCTTCCTTCTTTCCTTCCTTCCTTCCTTCCTTTCTTTCTTTCTTTCTTTCTTTCTTTCATGTTTCTTTCTTTCTTTCTTCTTTTTTGTGTGTCTTTGTCTGATTTTTGTATCAGGGTAATTCTGGCCTCATAGAATGAGTTTGAAAGCACTCCCTCCTCTACAATTTTTTGGAATAGTTGTTGAAGGGTAGGTATTAACTTTTCTTCAAATGTTTGGTAGAATTTTCCTGTGAATCCATCTGATCCTAGACTTTTGTTGGGAGGTTTTGATTACTGATTCAGTATCATTACTACTAATCATCTGTTCATATTTTCTATTTCTTCCTGATTTAATCTTTGAAAACTGTATGTTTCTAGGAATTTATTCATTTCTTCTAGCCTGTCCAATTTGTTGTTGTATAGTTGTTTGTAGTAGTCTCTTGTGATTGTTTATATTTTTGTGGTATAAGTTGTAACTTCTCTTTCATTTCTGATTTTATTTGTTTTGGCTCTTTTTTTTTCTTGATGAGTCTGGCTAAAGGTTTACCAATTTTGTTTATTTTTTCAAAAAACCAGCCCTTAATTTCATTGATCCTTTCTGTTGTTCTTTTTTGTCTCTATTATCTTCACTTTGATCTTTATTATTCCATTCCTTATGCTAACTTTGGGCTTTGCTTGTTCTTCATTTTCTAGTACCTTTAGGTGTAAAGTTAGATTGCTTGTTTGAAATTTTTCTTGTTTCTTGAGTAAACCTGTATTGCTCTGATATTGCCTCTTATAATTGCTTTTGCTGCATCCTGTAGATTTTGCAAAGTTGTATTTCCATTTTCATTTATCTCAAAGTAGTTTTTAAGTTTCTTATTTGGTTTCTTTGTTGACCCATTCATTGTTTAGTAGCATGTGGTTTAATCTCCATGTGTTTGTGTTTTTTCCAGTTTTTCTTGTAATTTCTAGTTTCATAATGTTTTGGTTGGAAAAGAAGCTTGATATGATATTAATCTTCTTAAATTTATTGAGATTTATTTTGTGGCCTAACTTGTGATCTATCCTGGAGAATGTTCCATGTGCACTTGAAAAGAAAGTATTCTGCAGTTTGGGGATGCAGTGTTCTGTATGCATCTATTAAGCTCGTCTGGTCTAATGTGTCATTTAAGGCCAATGTTTCCTCATGGATTTTTTTGTCTGGTTTATCTATCCTTTGATGTAAGTGGGGTGTTAAAGTCCTTACTATAATTGCATTACTGTTGATTTTTCCTTTATATCTGTTAGTATTTGCTTTATATATTTACATGCTCCTATGTTGGATGCATAATTATTTACAAATGTTACATCCTCTTCTTGGATTGCTCCCTTTACGATTACGTAATGCCCTTCTTTGTCTTTTGCTGCAGCTTTTTCTTTTTTAACTTTATTTTATCATATATGAGATTGCTGCCCCCAGCTCTCTTTTTGTTTTAATTTGCATGGAATATCTTTTTTCATCCCTTAACTTTAAGTCTGTGTGTGTTTAGATCTTGTAGGCAGCATATAGATAGGTCTTGTTTTTTTATACATTCAGCCACTCTAAGTTTTTTGATTGGAGAATTTAGTACATTTATATTTAAAGTGATCATTAATAGGTATGTTCTTATTGCCATTTTGTTAATTGGTTTCTGTTTTATAGTTTTTCTCTATTCCTTCTTCTCTTTGTCTCTTCCCTTGTGGCTTGATGATTTTCTTTAGTGTTTCTTTTTTTTAATGCATCACTGACAAAATTTTTTAGTATTATACCCTTAGCGTTAGTTATCCCATAAGACTTGCGGTTTATATTGCTTAAATTTGCAGTGTGATAACTTTTTTAGGAAGGCATATGTCATGTTATAAAAAAGAAAACTGACCATATTAAGTATCGATAAGAATTTCAACATGAGTTTCAAATGTTTAATAATTGTAAGTAAAATTTATTGAATGAGTACTGTGTTCTAAATATTTTACATACTTAGCTATCAAATTTAACTTAATCCTAAAATGACCATATGGGTTAGGTGTAATTATTATCCCCATTTTATAAGGGAGGCAACTGAGATTTAGAGGGATTAAATAATTTATTCTCCATCACATGGTTAACAAACAGTTGAGACTCCAAACCCAGCCCTCTGAGATGTCAGATCCTGCTTTAGACAACATTAGCCAAGTGAAGCCATGGTCAAAGTACTGTGCTAAGTGAAGTAGGCCTCAGAACTGGACAGCCTTGTGGTAAAATCCAGGTTCCACCATCTACTAGCTGCATATCACTGAACAAGTTACTTAAACTTTCTAAATTTCAGTTTCCTGATCTGAAAAATGGAAGACAATCATAAAATAGCTAATATTCATTGAACACTCACTATTACCCTCCAAACAGCTCTAGCAGATAAATATTATCCTTTTTCTACAAATGACAAAACTCAGGCTTAGAAAAGTTAAGAAACTTGGTCAAGGCAGCACAGCTGGTAGGGGGTGGAGCTGGGATTTAGGCCACAGACTTTTCAACTCCAAAGACTGGTATTTTTAACTGCTATTCATCACAGTTCCCAATAAAACCTTCCTCCAGGCTGTCTTTGAGGACTGAAAGAGATGCTGTATAGAAATAACTTAGCACTGTGCCCAGTCTATGGTATGAACTTAATGAATGAAGTCTATTATTATTATTATTACCACCACTGGAAATTAGCCAAGAACAAAAATCATTATAACACAAGGCAGAATGTAAGCACTATTTGAGAGGTTAAAGAAAATAATAATCAAGGAGTTCAAAGGAAAGGAGAGATGATATTTGTAAATAACATAATTCTTCAAGGAGAAGGCAGGATTTGAAAAAAATTGCATAGGATCTTGGCAGACAGAGATGGAGGAGGGTAATACATGTGGAGGGAAAAGCAGAGACCCTAACACAGAGATAGGAACTGTGAGGTCTGTTCAGAGAGCAGAGGGCAGCAGGTGGCTGCAGCTGATGGTCTGAGTAGGGAGCCCTTGGAGGGTACATGAGAAAGAGAGACCACCAGAGCCTCCCTGTGGAAGGCCTCACACTACTGGGAGGGGAGACTTTGTTAAACATTGTGTGCAATGGGGAGTCAGGTTTGTTTTTGAGCAGGGAGTTAACATAAGCAGGATTGAACACTGAGAAAACAAATCTGACAAAGATTGTAGCAGAGAGTGACTGAGGTCATGGGCAGGGCAGAGAGTCTGAGTCATTGGATGCTGCCCCTGCCAGCTTCCAGGTGAGTGTGGGTTCTCCTAAAGAATCTGAGATTCTTTTATGGCTTGAGTGGTTTTCAGTACAACAAGGCCCTCTGCAGGTACTCTGATGACTAGACTCAGAGGAATTTAGATGAGGCAGGATCTTAAAATTAATCCAATCAAAGAACCATGGAAGCAGACTTTAAGGCCTATAGGAACCCTGAATGGGAAGCATAGTGACAGAAGCAGGCTGGGTGTCAAGGGTGCACTCCTTCTGATCAAAGCTATGTAAGAATACAGGGTCAGAGCTCTATCTCCCATTTTTCTAGGACATCCCCTATATCTCCTATTTTTCTAGAATCTAGAAAAGCTGGATTTTTATACTAAAACATCTTGATTTCTAAATATGGGCTTGATTTAAAACAAACATCATGAAAGCCAAAGGAAATATGCCTGTGGACAGAATCTGCCTTTTAGGCTGCACATTTTCAACATATGACTTTCGACTAGGAAAGGAGTGTGGAGGTCATCTCTAGAGTATAACTTCTTCACTTAACAGACAAGGATAGCCTGTCCAAAGGGCCCCAGCAAATTAGATAGTCATACAGCCAGACTAGATCACAGGTCCTTGAAGTGTCCATCCACTGCAGATTTTTTTTAATGTTGCTTCCAGTTTTTGCCCCAAGCTGGACCACTACCATTGACTGTTTTTCTCTAAGGTATATATGGCAGTAGGGTAGGATTGAGAGTGATGTGTTGGAAGGAGGTTGATGAGATTTTCCTATAGAGGTGAAAAACACTCACTCCTCATCTCATTACCAAACTGAACCAAGAGTGTCCCAGTTAGGATAACACTGGTGCCAGCGAACCCTTGCCCACAAACAGGGATCAAGTGTTCCCAAATGACCACCTCATTCTCTATGTCCTGAGGATAAACCAGGGTTCATTTACAGTCTAAAGTCTCTCCCCAGACTGTACATTCAACTGTCAACAGGCACTTGAAGTTTGTTCTGGCCCCACCCTAAGAAGATATGCTGCATATTTTAATAATCTGCAGATGACAGCAGGGAATTTTTGTGGTTGATCCATGACAAAGGTCATTATTTTATATATTTTAAAGAAAAGAACTTTTTTTCATTTGTATACAAATCTCTTGGGTATATCTCCAAGCTCATCAAGAAACCAACCCCCAACACTAGTATTTCTCATAAAATATTGGGAAGCATTATCATCTAGGGTTTAGATGAGGGACTTTGGCATTAGATCTAGCTGGTTCATGTCTAGGCTCTGCCACTTAAAGGCTATGTGACCTTGAAAAAGTGAATTGCCTTCTCTAAGCCTCAATTACATATAGGTGTGGATTAATTAAAACAAAGCTAACAATGCTTTTCAAATATTATAAGTGCTTATAAATGATAGCTATATTACACTTACTTCAACTTGCTTTGTGAAGGGACTTAATATTGAATCAATGTTTTTGTACAATTTAAAAAATCTATATATACCATTTTTTTCCGGAAAGATGGGAAGCCTAATTAACATTCTCTTAACACTGCTAGTTTGATACCTGCTTGGCTATGGTCTTAATGTAATTTCAATCTAAGTGACTTATGCTCCAATATTATCTGAGACATAAAAATTACCAAAAAAGGCCATGAAGTATAGAGATAAGACCCGATTAAACAATTCAATTCTTCTTGTTACCGTATCATCACATTCCTAATCTTTAGGAGATGCTTCTCTGGAAGCTGTGGGTGTTGTCCACAATCTATAACAGCCCTAATGTTTAGTTTTGGCAGAGGAGTGAAATGTCCAGATGGGACACATTTATCCATGTGGGTATTCTCAAGGAGTCTAGCCTTTGAATTCTTAGGATATTAACTACTTAGGCCCTTGTACTCTGAGTTGTGCATTCATTGAACATCTCACAGAAATTTGGAGCTGAATTTGGAAGATATGCTTCTGAATATGCTACTGACTAGAGCTGTGCCAAAGGTTGGACAGAAATGTGGACTCATGCAGATTAGCAGTGCCAGGCTCACAAATTAAATTTCAACACTTCCAGCTCATCTTGGCAACTGCTAATATCCTGCTGTCATGAAGTCATGATGTAAGCCAGAAAGAGTGGTATTTTGCAACAGATTCTGGTAACCCTTCCCATGAGTATGAGTTGTAGGATATCAATATTTATATCATACCACAGAATGTGTTACAGTTTGTAAGACAGAGAAGTTAAATTGTTTACTCATGTCCTCTGTGGCGAATCATCCTATGTTCAATATCAAAAGGTTAAATTACTCATGTTTGCTTTGTTATTTCCTTCAGACATTTTTTTCAATTACATATAATGAATAGAAATCTTCTTGATGTCATCAAAATAGATGTTTCAAAATTAAGGGTTGTATTGTGACAGGAAATACTAAAAGGTGGAATGTGTTATGATTTCATCTACTTTCCAACATTATAAAAACATAATTATACAAAAAAGTAATTTGGAGAAAGAAGATACAATAACAAGCAGTTATAATTCCCTTTTTGTAAATTTACTCACTCAAGCATGACTGAAGTTATAGTGTTTGCTCCCACAGCCATTATGCTCCAAAAGGCTAACTAATGACTCACTCATGAATATTGATGACCTAAGAATGTGTTCTCAAGAACTGAAGGGCAGACACAGGAAGGAGACAAAATGGGAAATAAAAGAAATTGATGAACCCCTTGGCCCGTTTGATTTAGTCAAAGATGCCAGAAACATGTTCTCATTTCTTTCCTAAATGACCCACCTCACCTAATAGCTGAAAATGTAGTTCTGTTGCCAGGGCTTCACTGATAGACTTTTTTCAGGGTCTTATTGCATATAGGAAAAAATAGAAAGTGAAAAATTTGCAGAACATCTTATACTTATGCATTTTCCTACTTAAGGCCTGCTTACATATGTAAATATTGCCATAGGAATGCCAGGGATTCCTTCCCGGAAAATGAACTCTAGGAGTTTATCACAAGATTCTTTTGTATGATGAACCATAAACAGATGGTTTCTCATGAGCTACACTCTAAATTTCCATATACATAGAGACTTCCCTGGTGGCACAGTGGTTAAGAATCCATCTGCCAATGCAGGGGACACCGGTTCGAGCCCTGGCCCAGGAAGATCCCACATGCCGTGGAGCAACAAAGCCCCTGAGCCACAACTACTGAGCCCACGTGCCACAACTACTGAAGCCTGCATGCCTAGAGCCTGTGCTCCGCAACAAGAGAAGCCACTGCAATGAGAAGCCCGTGCACCGCAGTGAAGAGTAGCCCCTGCTCGCCGCAACTGGAGAAAGCCCGTGGGCAGCAAAAATAAATAAATAAATAAATTTATAAAAATAAAGAGATAAATAAATTTCCATATATGTAGTCTCACTGGGTGGATTATCTAATGTTAACGTATACTCTTCCACAGGTGAAAAAAATTGAATTTCTATTGGTTTTATGTTTTGGCTCACTTTTTGGTTTGGCATTCTGGGAATTTTAATTTGTTGATTAATATCAATTCAATTATGTTTGCATTTTAGAAATATTTATAGACAGCAAATATTTATAACTTTTTAGGTTATCACCTCCCCAGATTCTACCCTTACTTCCTCTTCCTTTCATCGGGAGGCAGTCCTTAATTAAGCTTTAGTGTTTCTTCCTGGACTCTACCCAGCTTTTTAACACCTTTTTGAAATGCTCAGGAAAAGCCTAGCTTTCTAGGTGTGGTCACTGGAGTCACTGGGAGGAAACTTCATCTCCCCACTCCTTGGTATGATGTAACCTCTGCATACTTTGTGAGGTCATGCAGAATGTGCTGACAATGCAATTCATCTGCATTAAATTCCTTCTGAAGGAAAAACAAAGCAAGTGAAATGCCTTCTATTCAAAGGAAAGCAGAATGTAGTTTTGTTTAGAAGTGAATGAAAAGTCACAACTTGATATAAGAGAAAGGCTTGCTACTAGGCTACCATTGTAAGAATATTCATGTTTGATCTTTTTTTAACCCATCTCATGATCAAAATTATTTTGCTTATCTACACCACAATAGAAAAAAAGTCCATAGTCTTAGATTGAATCTAAAAGAAAAATGGTAGATATTATTTTTAATTTCATGTTTTACTTCCTTTAAAAACACATTCTTAAATTATTACTTACAAACCAAATAATAAAATATACATCTAAGATGATATCCAGTGGGGTGAGAGGTGAGGTCAGGGACAGAGATGGAGTTGAGAGGTGGAAAGTTTTCTCTCTTCTGTCACAATCAAATTTTAGAGCTAGAAGGACCTTGTAGAAACTGATCAAAGCCCAAAGAAATTAAGGGACCTGAACAAGACTATTCGAATTCGGTGGAAGAAATATGATTAGAGAGGAAGGACCCTAATTCTCAAATCGTTATTTCTACCAATATTCCGTTTTCTCTCCCTCTGTGCAAATCTTCTCTCCGGTACCCAGAAATGGTAAAGAAAATTTCCACCTGCTGTTGGCTGGTGAAAATTTCTTATGTCAAGTTCTTCAGTTTCTATTTCAGAGCCAATTGTAGAATTTTATTTGTTAGTAGAATTTTAGAATTTCAGTCCAAATAGATAATCGCCAGGTCATTCCACTAACAATAGGAGAAAGTGATGAACATAAGCATTCGGGGACCAGTGAGTCCAACACAAAATTTTATAATCCATGCAGAAACAAAAACGTTTTGCCTCCTCAGGGCTCAATATCCAGATAGCTTTCAGTCATCAGAAACTCTTTAGCTTATTCCATATTTCACAGTGTTGTCACAAGTTGGGTATCATTATGTTTGCCTTGGACATTCCATTTCTTTTCTCTAGCTTAGACTTCAATCATAAGTTTGGTTCACTGGAGGTGCCATAATACTAATCTCATCTGAATAGCTGACATCACATTCTGTTAGACACCATGAAAGCATCATGTTTGGGATTTGTTCCGTAGAGCAGTGGTCCAGAATCCTGGTAGCAAGCATAGTGAAGAATCCAAGCTTGGCATTGCTTTGGCTGGCTGCAAGGTTGATAATTATTCCCATGAAAATGCACATCTGACATAGTCGGAAGCATAAAACTTAGTCTCTCTGCAGTGAGAACAAAAATCACACAACAGCAACAAACCCAGAGTAGAACTGTGAACTTGACCTCTGACACTGTACTTTGTTCCCTTGGCTCCCATGGCACTTTAAAAATGGCAAAGTCTAAGGACCAATGTTGAAATTTATTCTCTTGTTTCATCATGATCCCAACTTTCTAGTCAGCTTAGGAAGTTTTGTTGTTTCACTTGAAATTTTCAGTTTTGGGTCCACTGATTTTCACCAACGACTCTTGAAAATTTCTTACAAAGGCCTCATAGTGGTCTTCCTCCGGAACAGACGTTGTAAGGTGATTTCAGTTTTAGACACCTAAAACAGAGTATTGGTTTTCATATGAATTTGACTGCTGTTTGTATAGCTTATTGAGGATTATTTAAATGCTCTGGTGTAGCAATTGCTCTTGGTATCCCACCCATATCCTCTTTACCCACTGGTATACCCATCCCCCAGCAGTTGTGGGTGTTAATAAGGCTCACAGCACCATCCTTTTCTAGAAGATTGTCCTCAGCCAAGAGAGGACTTTGCCTGAAGATTCCTAGGAGATTCCAAGCCCCTCCCCCTTACCCTGCCAGGAGCACTCTGACACCCATGCCTGATGATGCTGGGTACTACAACCAAGATCCCTCACCTTCTTGGGATGGGTCAGTGATGCCAGTCATGTTCTAGGTCTCCCTTTGGAATCAGGCTTCCAATCAGGAGGATAGACTTCAGCTAAACTACATCTTTGCTTACCTTCTTCCTCTGTTCTAGCTTCCCTACTTCATTACAGATTTCACCTTTGAGCATTCCCTTGACCAGTCATCACTCAGTCAGGAATCTCTATCTTAGGTTCAGCTTCTAGGGAACCTGATCCCAGACAGCTGTCTTGTTAATATTAAAAGGTCTTACTTCCTTTTTTATTTTCTTTCTTGGTCTCTTAGGCAACTGATATAACAGATTTTATATCAATTGATCCACAATTGATATAACAGATTTTATTCTCTCTAAGATGCAATTTTTTTTTTTTTTTTTTTTTTTTTTTTGCTGTACGCGGGCCTCTCCCGTTGCGGAGCACAGGCTCCAGAAGCGCAGGCTCAGCGACCATGGCTCACGGTCCCAGCCACTCCGCGCCATGTGGGATTTTCCCGGACCGGGGTACGAACCCGTGTCCCCTGCATCGGCAGGCGGACCCCCAACCACTGCGCCACCAGGGAAGCCCTCTAAGATGCAATTATTAAGCAAACTTTTTTTTTTAATGTTGTACAGTAATTTTTGGTCATTTTAAAAATGACAACTTGGTTAATAGAGTACAGCAAGGGAAATGTATTTATACCTTTTCTTTAACGTATATCACATTATTTCTTGACTTTTCCCTATACATGGATTAAAGGAAAAATTACCAGTGTGGAAAAGCCAGAAATAATGATTAATAATTAATGCATGAGTAATTTTTACTTAATGGATCAAATTTATCTTGTTTAGCTTTTAGCAGTAGATAGTATCTCCTGAATATACCCTCAACTATGTCTGGGAAGAAAATGGCCCACATTTATCACACATTTTCATTCATTTAATACTCATGTTTTGATTTGTCCATTCAACAAATGTTTATTGAGTTTCTATGATGTGCCAGACATGGTATTCGACACTTCATATAATTGTGCACAAAACACATTAATTTTTACCCTTGTGGGCCAACTGTCCTACACATTTATAACTTTGATGTAGATAGACAGAGTTGGGGATGAAGGGAAACAGTAAATTGGAACTATCCTATTGCAACTGTGGGTAAATTTTTACCTCTTGTCTGGGTTTATGAGAAAAGGCATCAAAACAAATATGCAGAAACTTGCCAGATTTACAGCCATATTTTCACTAAAATATTATATATGTCAGTGCCTGGTACATTGTAGGGGCTCAGTGAATATTTCTCAAATGAATGAGTATCTAGTGACTTCATAATTTGTTTTTTATCATACCTCTTTCTTATGTAGCAGTAAAAAATAACAAGAAAACTACTTAATAATAATCCAACGCCAATCCCAATTGCAATGTATTTTTCATAAGAATCCACAGCATATGAAGTTAAGGTCAAGTGCTCACACCTTTCTCCAGTATAACCAGTAAAACACCTTTAAAAAAAGAAAATAATGTATAATTTTAAAACTCATGATAGAAACACAAATGACAAATTTCGAAGAATGAAAAAAATTTAACAAAAAGTGATTTAAATTAAAGAGGCCAATACCAAATGAAAGCCAATCTATTAAATGTATTGAAGAAGCCATGTATTTTACAATAATCATTTGATTAAGACCCCATATTAATGCAACTTCCCTCATTGGTAGGAGGGAAAGGTAGGACCCTTGCATGAGTTGATCTAGAAAATTGTTAACCTACTCTTTCATAGGAGGATGCTGAGCAAATCAATGATCATAAAAATGGTATCTCAGTTGATCTAGAACTTTATATTCCTGAAGTGTTTTTGCCATAGTCTGTTTCATTTTATCCTTTAATCTATCCATAAAAACTTGGAAACTTCTTTGCGTGTTGTTAAAAGTTGATTTGGATTCAGTAGTTTTGAGGTACGGTGTGAGCTTCTACATTTTCAACAAGCTCCCAGGTTACACAGATGCTGCTAATCTAGGAACCATATTTTTGAGTAATGAGAACTAGGTAGGTTAGAAAAAGACCCCTTAGATATTCAAATACAAAGAGAATTGGTGAATCACATTCAGATCATGTACCTTTTTTTACTAGATAAGATGGAGGCATGTGGAAATGTACTATGTTAAACACCATGTGAAAGGAGGCATACCTTCTCCTTCTCCCATCTCTAGGGCTTGGGAAGTTCTTTGCAATTACCTGCAGATGGCTTTCTCCAGCTCATGGTGGAATGCACAAACACCATTGATGCAGTAACTATGGTGGTCTTCCAAGCAAGTATGTGAGAACCTCAACGCTATGGGTCCTTCTGTGTAGCCAGATAGAAAAAGGAGATACAGTATTAACAGATGAGGTGATTCACACTTCCACAGTAGATTTGTAATACATATACAAAAGACCTTTAATTTTAGGAATATTCTTTGAGTGCTCTGTCATTTGAACTATTGATTAATTCCTTTGACAGGTTATATTTACAAAGGTTGGGTTAATATCATCTAAGACATATTAATGAATTAGGGGCTGGAGGTAGATTGATGATCATTCCATTCTTTGGAAACTATGTAATAAGATATAGATACAAGTTTGCCAAAAGGTGGCAGCATTGATTCTAGTCTTAGCATGCTATCCTGGGCAAGACTTCCCAAATATATGCCTGGAAACAAAAGAAATAATACAATTTTTTTCATTCTCCCCTTTACATCTGAGAAGTAAGCACTTAGGAAGATTTGGATTTATGGTTGGGAGATAATGAACTTGATTTCTGTTCATTCTCCAGAGAAGAGTGAGATGAGAATCCTCCCTTCTTCTAATGCAGACTACCTTAAGTAGCTAATGGAAAAGGGATTGTTTTCCCTAACTGATTTCCGAAGAGGTATTGTTATGACCTATACATGAAGCCAGAAACAACTTATGGCTCAGGCTTAACATAGCTAAGACAGTAACTTCAGATGTTAATTAGAAAATTTACTCAGTTAAGAGGCATTATGAGATTGTGGGAAAAGCCATGGAATTGGAATTAGAAAACCTGTGTTTTGATTTCTAGCTTTTAACACTATGCAAATGACCACACTTGGCGAAACCTTTGTGGTCAAGTGTCCAGAAGCCTCTTTATGGGAAACTTCCCTTTGGGAAGCTGTACTGTGGCAAAATACTTAGATTTCAGGATGCTTATCCTTCATTCATTGATGTACTAAAGACATATACCTATACTATCTTTGAGGTTTATGCAGTGGGAATGACAAAACAGCATAAATGAGTCCTTTTTAGTATACTTTAATTACTGATTCTTAAATTCTTCTCAAGAAGAATTAGTGGCATTTTATTTTTGTCACTGTTATGAATAAACATATCTCCTCAACCTTAGTTATCATGTTATATTATATTCACCTTGCTAAGTAGATTAAGAGAATCATACTTATTTGTTTTCAGGAGAAAAAGATCTAAAAAGGCATACTTATTTATATTGAAATTACTAAATCTTTAGGTACTAAGTCACCAACAAGATACTGTTATATAACTTCATTTTGGTTGAGAACACACAACATTACCTTAAAATTCATATTCATTTTAAATGTGGTATAGTAAATCTAATTTCTCATCTTGATCATTAATTCTAAGGCAGTGGGAATTTCTCATTATAAACTGTGGTAGGTTCTTCCTACTTCAAGATTAAATAAGTTCAATTAACCAAGCCTGAACGAGGACTTATTAGAAAATGTGAGAATTGAAAGAAGACATTTCCAAAGAAAGAATATACTAGAGACTCATCTTTCCTCTAAGGAGAAGAATATTAGTTATAACTTCATGAAACTTTCCTGAGATACTGGATTCAGATTTTTAAATTAAATGAAAAGTAGGGAACTAAAATTCACCCATCAAGAAAGCAAAGAAAAACTACTGAAGTGATATATTCAATCCCTTTTGTCCATAATTATTACCTGTAACTTGGAGGATTTGACTTGCAGTTCACTACTAGGGAAGAAAAAAGGTGGTGATGGACACACTGTTATGTCACTTAGAGGAAACTGTGCTTCTTCAATTCTCTACAGTATTATCTCTCAACAAAGATGTTTTCTCTTTGTTTAAAGGCTCAAAAGACATGAAGAATTTGGCTAAAAGTTATTCTAAAAGCCACACTAATTTTATTTTGCAAATTGATATATATTCAAAAACTCAAATGAGCAAAATATTTTAAGCAAATTTTTTAAATTTAAAATTATTGGTGAAATGAAGAATACTTAAATATTACTATCTTCCATATTCAGAAACAAAATATTTAACTTGATCTTCTTTTACTTGCCTGGCTCTGAGAGCAAGATATGGTGTTTCTTTGGTCCTAAGTCACAAAGCCCATCTTCACATCAGGGGGTGGTATGTGATTTGTGTGAGAATCACAACCACCTGATACACAGGTCTTGGCAGGTAACAGATTTCCCAAGTTCACCTCTAAGAGTTCAAAGAGTTTGGAAAAATGCTGATGCTCAACAGTGGCCAGAAGCTATTTTAATAACAATAATAAAATATATCATCACTATCAACAACAAAAATTGGATACAAGTGGTTGGGCGATATAGCATATACTAAAGCAAAACAAAAAAAGCCCCCAAAGACAAGAAAAAAGATCTTTCCAAAGATGAGGGAAAGTGGATTAAGGCTTCATCTGGTAGCCATAATTTATTTGGCTGCAAAGCTCACAATCACAGATCAAAATATAAAGTCACTCATCAAGAATGCCAAAATAGGGACAAACTGCCTCTGGAAGCACATGGGTTATTGGGAATCCAGCAGGAATCAAGCAGAAAGTGTGGCATGTTTCACATCCAGGACAGTAACTGAAAACAACTTTTTCTCATTAGCTTCACTTCCTCCTTTTAAAAAGACAATTCTTTGCTGACACATTTACCTGTCACTTCCATTTAACAGCATCCTGATAAAAGATTGTCTAATAATAAAATACGTATTTAAAAATTTCCAGTGTTGCTTTTATCACAATCCAAATTTCTCTCAAACATTAAAAAAAAAAAGTCACTTGAAATACAAAAGTGTGAAGAAAATACCTTCTGTTTTGTTAACGGTCCAGTTACTTTGCTGGGTTGTGATTGGGGGTGTTACAGTCCTGGCTGCCTCTTCAGTCAATGCTGTCACAGCTGTGTGAAAGGGGCGGGAAGGGAAGGCATCTTTAGCAGGTGAGCCTCCTTCTACGTACCAGCAACAGATCAAAAGTTATTCTATCTAGTCCCACATCTGTTCTATTTTTAATTCATTTACATTTGAAACCCATAACCTGACAAGGGCAGTTTCCTGATAGTTTCTCATGCATATCAATTCCACTCACTACATTATAGTTAGAGAAAGTAGAAACACATTAATTATTAAGAGGAAATAAATACATTTTATAAACTCATTCAATCACAAGGACATTATCATATCATATGTATCAACTACTCTTCAATTGTATAGAACAAACAATATAAAGATCTCAGAAAAAGAGGTGTCAAAATATGTTAAAAGAGGAGCATACATTACATAAGAAACTAAATTAATTCACAAATTCCTTGCTTGGATCTTTGTCATGAAGAACAACCGCTAAAAGCCAACTCCTCACTAATTCAGATAAAACAAATCCTATTCATATTTTACAATGTCACAAAATTAACACAGCAAAAAGAAATGACCTACCATTGAATAAGATATAGACTGATATTGAAACTCCGAAAGCCATTTCCTGCGCTTGTTAACAGTATCTTGCTCTTATCCTCCTAGAATGACGGGTGGAAGGTTTTTATTGAGCTCTCGGAGGCTTTCTTGCATTTATATTTCATGAAGCGTCATCTGTCAGTTCTTACCAATCAAAAAAGTATGTCTTTCTGGCAGCAGCTTGAAGCCTTGAGGCGTTCGTGTACTTGTTTAGGATACCTGTGTTATCTAGCAGTGTGATCAAATTTTCTTTTGAAACACTGGTTTCCTGTTACCTGTGGGCATAATCGTGTCTGTAAACGTACTGAAAACAACAAAAAAGAATCTGAATTCAGGAAAAGCCCCGTTGGTGTGAACAGAATTATCCCAGCTCCAAAGTTGATAGTGACCTATAAATGATTCCAAAATGGGGAGTTTTGATATTTCCAAAGTAGGAAACATCTTAAACTGTTCGTAAAAGAAATATCCCTGAAGCTGCAGTCAGTTACACTACTTTTCAGTACAGATTGGGTTCCACTGCAAATCAAGACATTTTGTAATTTATGGGCAGGAGAGAACAATTAAATGTGTGTAAAAATAAAGGTTTAATATTCCATTTTGGTTTTTGCTACTTAGTTTTACTATTTCAATTTCTGAAAAAAAAATTGTTTTTAAGAGCATAAGATTTACATTTATGTCATTCTGCCATTTATTACTTTTCTGAGTAAATGGAATAGGCTACCGAGTTCTAGGAACTACAGTTCTTAACTATGTGCCCCAATGATTAGGCTCTAGAGAGAACCAGTAAAGCACTAAAATAATGATGATGATAATGATAATAATAATAATAATAATGTCATCTCCATTAAGATAAAATTAAAATATTTAAAATACTTATGTTTGGTACATCTAATGAATAGAAAGCTTTTAGTTTAATACAACATTCACATTTTTCTTACTATTAATCTACTTACGATTATTAAAGTACCACTTTTAAGGCCAAAATATGTAATTATTGCTATTACTTTTTGTGACTATAGGAACTTCCATTAATTTTTCACTTGCCCCAAATTATTATAAATAATTTATAAATATGTTTTGCTGAAGTATTGCAACTTTCTACCAGGAATTTCAATTGCTTATATTTTCTGTACCTTAAAAACCTGTTTAAGTCAAGATAGGTTGTCATTTGCATCATGTCCACCCAGCAAATTCAGTTTACCGGAAAGGATACCTTTCACTATTCAAATATGAATTTGGCTTTAGAAATCACACAAGAATGAGCTTGTTGAACTCATTATACCTTGTGCAATCACTTGCCACAGAGTCATCCTTTTAAAGTTAAAAGACTATACCTGGCTTGCTTTAAATGTGCCTACAGTTCATATTCCTACTTTCGTGGAGTTTTAAAAAACTATGTATTATTAAGACAAGTTCTGGATACTGTTTTTCCCAAGCAAATCATATTTGAATTATAAGTCAAATAATCATCTCTGTATCACTGGTAAGAATTTAAGGAAAAATCATTTACAAAGGATTAAATAAACCACAACCAATTGCAGTTTCAGGAGGAAGATGCTAGGTCTAATGTTAAATATGTTTATTTCTAAGACTGGGACATAGTACCACAATCATCTTTATAGTAACTGTTAACTGGCACTTGACAGTGCTTTGCATTTTGCAGGTTTTCACACATATCTCAATTCTGTCTTCAGTAATCCCGGCCCCAACAAATCCAGTGCCTAATATATAGTGTAGCGTATACTCAATCAATCTGTCTTGAGTGAATAAAGAAATAAACAACAGGCCTTATTTTTATTCCCATATGACAAGTAAAGAATGAGGACTCAAAAGAATTAAGTGACTTGCCAAAGGACACACCCTAGAGTCGGGACTTGAGCCCATGTTCAGATTCCAGATCATACACCCTCTCCAGTTCCCCAGCTGTGTCCTCTGGTAGGAGTCAGTATACTGACCTTAGAGAAATTCAAATTATCTCCTAAGGTCAAGATTTAAGTAAATTACCTTACCATAAGTATCTAAACAAATGAATTATGGCTTTTACACATGTTTGGGCTGAGAGAAGTGGACCACTGTCTCTCTAGATGTTTCTCCACTCTGGTGAATTAAGCCATATAATATAGAAACTCACCTACCACTTGAGCTTAAGAAAATAGCTCCAAGTCATCCCATATGTTTCTTTTCCTCTGGGACTCATCATGATGGATCCCACTTACACTCTCTATAGGAAAATCTCCTATCTTCACATCTTCAATCCTCTTATCAGGGAGTCCTTCCGCAATCCTGAAGAATGGGAGAGGTGGGTACTGTAACATGGCCTCACGGATACTTGTATTCATTCTTGATACATGTTAGAGTGAGAAAGAAGGCTAAGAGCTGCAGCACCCCACTATCATTTTTCCCTCCGACCATTTTTCTTTTTAATTTATTCATCTCTCTCTAGTCATAAGCATCTCTGAAAGTGTCTTCTCTTCCCTTCCCTCACTGTTAAGTTTATTTTTTTCTTCCCTTCTCCTACTTTCCCTTTCTTTCCCCTCCTTTCCTTTCTTCATCTCTCCTCTCTTTTCCTTTTTTATTCTTTCTTTTTTATAAACTTATTTATTTTATTTTTGGCTGCATTGGGTCTTTGTTGCTGTGCGCAGGCTTTCTCTAGTTGCAGCGAGCGGGGACTACTCTTCCTTGTGGTGCGCAGTCTTCTCATTGCGGTGGCTTCTCCTGTTACGGAGCATGGGCTCTAGGGCACATGGGCTTCAGTAGTTGTGGCACGTGGGCTTAGTAGTTGTGCCTCTCGGGCTCTAGAGCGCAGGCTCAGTAGTTGTGATGCACAGGGTTAGCTACTCTGCGGCATGTGGGATCTTCCCGGACCAGGGCTTGAACCCGTGTCCCCTGCATTGGCAGGCGGATTCTTAACCACTGTGCCACCAGGGAAGCCCCCTTTTTCTTTCTTGCTCTTTCATTAACAGCCAAAATTTGTTGCTGGACATTGGCAGGAAATGGTCATCAGCCCATTGCTTATCTCTCTCTAAACTTATTCTGTAATTCTCATGAATTCAGTTGCCATTCATCCATTCATAAACCATTTTATGCCTGTAACATGTAATGTTTGTAAGACAAGTAGAAAAATCCTGCATGGACCCTGACCTCAAAGAACTAGAGGGGGCTAAGGAAAGTACATACATAACTACAGTGCTGGGTAGAGACTGATGACTGCCATGAATGTGTACATAAATGTGTATAAGAGTTCAAGGGTGGGACTTGGTCAAACTCTCACAGCATTTCTCATGGATGAGTTTCATTTGAAGTGAATCTTAAATAGCAAGTAGAATTTAGACATATAGTGATAAGAGAAAGGATTCTAGGTGGCAGGGCAGGTAGGCACTGAGGGGAGGTAGAGTGATAGAATGAAAAGAGAGTGGGTTCCAGCTCACATCATCCTAACAGACCTTTCTTTGAATTCCAGTTCTACCTTTGCTATCCATTTGGCCTTTGCTGAGACTTTTTAATAACCTCAAGGGTTGATTTCCTCATATATCAAATGTGGATTGTCAGTAACAACAATAACAAAAAAGTAAAGCATTTAGCACATGATAGGTGCTCAATTAAAGATAGCTGTTACTATCAAACAAGTGTAGAAAGATGCAAGGTGTGTATAGTGGTCAATCAAGGTTAGGAATTTAGCAGTTAACACACGTTGATGCATCTTAAGTTTTCATCATTAGCCATGAATTATTCTCATACCAGACTGATACTATGTCAGGACTTCTATTTATATATTATGCCATCACCTGAAACTCAACGTGTCAAACTGAACATATTATCTCTTCTTCAAAATAAGCTCCTCTTTACAACTTCCTCATGATAATCAGTGATAATGTCTTCTAGGCTTTAACTACAACTCTCATCACTGACTAAATATAGTCTAAATTCTGATTTATCCAGGCTTTCTCTAATCTATTTCTGCTGTTATCCAGTTGTATTTCCACCACTCTGCAACACACACTTTTCATTTCAGTCTGACTGTAGTCCTTGCTTTTATATATATATATGCTAAACTCATTCTCACCTCCATATCTTCATGTTATTGTTCAATCCTCATTAATTCTTCAGGGTCCTTTTTACAGATACGTGTAGAAGAGAACTTCTCCAAACCTCCTCCACAAGACAATCATATGTCTTTTATAGACCCCAAATATGCATAAGTAAAGTCATGATAACAATGAACCAACTTTATTTCCTTTATGTATTGACATAAGGCTTCCTTCTTGACCAAACTTTAGACTTCTCCTAGTCCTTTTCTCAACTAGGCATCCACTTAGCCTGTTGAGCCCAGTTTTAGCAAAGAAATCTGCTAAGTTAGTTTATGGAGGACCCCCCTGCCCTGCTCCTTGCACCCTTGTCCCTGCCATATCTGATCAAGTTCCCTATCTCCCACCCTTGATATCTGGCCTAACTGTAACAAGAATCCTTGTAAGCTATTTAACAAGAATCCCTCTAGCCTTGTTATCTAATCAAGTTCCTCTTAGTAATTTTCCATCTACTGATCCCCTCACTCTCTTTATTGCCTATAAATCCATTGCTGTCTCAGCTATATTTGGAGTTTTCAATCTCTTCTATTGTGATAGTCGCGGCCCCATTGCAATAGTCCTGAATAAAGTTGTCCTTACATTTTTAACAAACGTTAGATAATTTTTCCTTTATAGTGTTTTAATTGGTCTCTGGAAAGGCTCACTCCTGAATTTTAGCCTCACCAAAGGGGAAAAATATTTCCAAAAAATAACTCCTCCTGCATTTGGGGTTGGGGGAGGAGGAAGCTCAAAATTACAGACTTCACCTTTTCCATGTAAATGTATTTTGGGTCATTATGTTTGCTTTGGGAACATGGGGCACTTAAATATTAAAAAGAGGGTCTTTCTGAAATGTTTGCTTGGGAGCTTTGAATTTAAACTTTTATCAGGGTTATTAGACAAAGATTGATCTGGAATGGGCTATAGAACCTTTTCTTTCATGTTTGAGGAACTTGTACATTTCCCCAGCATGCTCTGAAGAAACAGATGACAAATATATGAACAAAGAAACTTATAGATAGCTTAAAGAAAAAGAAGACAAGTATTCCTTTCCAAATTGGTTTTATTATACAGTTGAAATATTAATTATAAACATCTAGTCTATTTTCACACAAATGATCAAGAGTATACACTAATAAAGACATGCATTGGGTAAGAATCATTACTGGTACATAAACAGACTGGGATTTGGGCCTGAAAGCAATACAATTATATGCCCAGGGTAGTCTCAAAATAGCCTTCAACGGACAGTCACATGTTTTTTCTAATTTAAATTGTGTTAGAAACATGGCATCTACTTTGAGAACCAAATGCTATAAGAGAAGAAGGAAGAACTGTGAGTAACAAAGCAATAGATTTTTAGTCATATCCTAAGGCTTAGCTTGGGCACATTGTGTCATATTTTTCTATTAGATTTCTAGATTTGTGAACAAACATAACTCCTATTCTTTAATGAAGTCCTCAATCATATTATATTGTATTTTCCTGATATTTGTGGGAAAATACAACTTCAGTTTTGTTTTGTATATTTGTTTGGTTTTGGAGTTTCCATTATTCTTCAAGGAAGGTATTATCCAAATATTTTTCTAGAAGAACAAAGAAATTACATGTAAACCTAACACATTCTTATTGCATTTTTACTTGGCAAGTAGTAATTCACCATGTGAAATAATCAATACCTTTCCAAGTAGCACTGCATTTTTGCCTTCCTTGCGGGTTTTTCTTTCCTCGAATGGAGCATGATTTCTCATTAGTATGCCTTGTAGGATGCATTTGGGAAGTATATAAGATCAAAATTTTATTTTTCATATTTTATCTTTCCTTTAGCAAATAAACTTTTTCATCATATGATATAGTACATAAAATATATAAAAATTGGCCATAATTATGGCAAAACCTAAATTACATTTTACAAGGGAGCTTATTTGTCTGACAAAATGTTTGTTGAAAACACACTATTTGTGATATTTGTGTCAAAAATATATGCATTTATTATGAGCCCTTTATTAGTTTTAACATTATGAACAAATATTAATCACAAAATAAACAATTGTTACCAAAGTTTTCATTGCAGTTGTTTTGTTTTCTTTTCCTAAAACTCAATATCCACTCAAAATATTCAGTAATTATTAGCAGGAAATGCATACGATTGTGTGAATCATCTGATCCACAATGATTCCATCTGTGAAAAAATAAATACAATGTAGAAATAGCTTTGTAGTAAAATATAAAGGTTTTTGCCTTTTGTCAAATAGATACGTAGCATGACTTCAATTTGCTTTATTCTTTCATGTGATCTAGTAAATGATTTTTTTAGCTGCCAGAAGGGTGTTCTTGAGAAGCATTGCCACTGTCATGGGTCCCACGCCTCCTGGAACTGGAGTGATAAAGCTAGCCTTCTTCTTAACAGCTGATGGAGGAAACAGAAAGGATTCTTTATTTTTTATTTTTTCTGAGAATTGCATATTTTTAAACATACTGAACTGTTAAACCTGAAGCATTTTAAAAATCTAAGAGTTTATCTGAGGAAAAATGGAGTCTAATCGGGCAGTGCCAAACCTGAAGTATAGCTAGGAAAGCTTCCACCGACAGGAAAGACTTACAGAGAAAAGGTGGAAGCAAAGCAAGGAAATCATTGATTGGTTATAGCTTTAAGTCTAGTTGGCTGTTTGTGATTGGTTGTCCTTGGGTTTTGATTTTGTAACCTTGAGGCAAAATCTACAAGCCAGATTTTGGTTTGCTTACATAGGCAGCCAGGGCATTAGAGCCATCTCAGTCTAATGGCTCCCTTGTTTAATTAACAGAATACAGTGGATTTTTCTGCATTACACATATAACCCTAACATTCTCAAATCATTTTTAGAATGAAGTAGACTGTAACACACACACACACACACACACACACACACACACTCTTCTGTGTATGATATCTAATGTGTATAGAAAGAACACAATGAGGCCAACACTGTAGGATGAATCTCTACACAGCTCAGTTAGTTTTACATAATGAAAATCTATAACCCATGATTTATCCAACTACATGTATTTCCAGTTAAATACTTCTAAAATACATGATATTGGTCACAAAGGGGATACAGGGTATAGATAGTTCAGCACACATCATCCGTTAAATTAGAACAATCCTCTTATCAAAACAGCATCACGTATATGTGGATAATACATTCCACTGCAAGACTAATAAAAATCATTAAACATATTAAAATTAACTGAGCAAATACACATAGTCCTGTTCTAAGGTATGAATGAAGACTTCTTATTCAGTGAATATACTCAAAGAAAATGGCAGAGAATTTTCATCAAGTTTTATTTAAGAATGTTCTCACACCCACAATATTACAGGTGAATGGTTTCATGAATTGACCTACTGGTTTAGTGTTTCACCGTGTGAATAAGAACAATGCACTTTTCCCAGATAACTCTTTTAGTACAAAGTTAGCATAGACAATACTTCTTTAATGCATACTCTGACCTTATCAATCACTTGCTATTTAGATGTATTGCCTTTACAAATTTGCTCGTATATGCTTCTACATAAATGAAATCAGTAGATGTTCCCTAAATCTTAATTAAGCATTACTTTTGTTCAATTTATATTGCCTTCTTGAAATATGGTTTGTAAAATTTACATTTACCTTATTTTAAGTGTATTGGTATAATGCAATATTTTTTTAATAATAGGAAAAGCAAAGGAATAATATTCTTTTACTTGAAGAAAAGTCCAGATAAGCTTGAAGGCATCACACACACACAAAATCCAGCTAGTGTATATCACAAATCTTCTCATGGCATATAACAAAGAAAAGATAAGAATGCTATGATTTAGAAGGTAATATGTTAGTTTTCCAACATGTGCCTCTATACATGAAGCAGGCATGTCCTTTTCCCGCCATACTTCTATCCAATGTACTCTATGCTGTAGAAACACTAGGCTAGGTCAACAGCTATTTCATAAATAGCTACAAATTATCATTCCTTTCATCCTTTGCTCTCGTTATTCCTTCCACCTGGAATACGCTGCTACCTTATCCAAATAAGAAATTCCTTATTATTCTTTAAAAGCCAATAAAATGTTACCTGCCCTTGAAATTTAAAATCTAAAATCAATTTGTAGGAATGTGTCAGTGCTTTTGACTAGATACAAACAACATCAAAACAATTTAGTTCAAGTTAATTTACTGAAATTTTCAAACTACATATTTTGCATGATGGTGACAAACTGCATTTTTCATTTTCCAATAAGCTGACTTGATGGCATGAATAATGCCTTCCAGAACTTTTTCTATAGGATTAGAGAAGTAATGCCTTTAAAAATTTCAGCAGATCTCTAGAAGAAATGTACTATACTACTATTATTTACGCTGATAGTATGTAAAATCATATATTTGTAGAGTACTTTGAAATATTAATAAATAAAAATAGAATACTACTGAATAATATGGCAAATTAAGAATCAAGTACAAACTACATCTTCAATGGAAAATAAAATGGTTTATTTCACAATCAAAAGTTAGATAAAATTGGGAATCCATTCTGGGTATACAATAATTTTTTATATAATTTGGTTTTCAACTTTGAAAAATGAAGTGGCTTGGAATTAGGTATATATGGAAAAATAGTAATAACCATAGCCACTATCAGTTGACTACTTGCCAAGAACTTTATACACATCATTTTAATAATTAATATTTAATTATTATTTCATTTTAATAGCTGAAGAAAGTGTGGCTCACTGAAGTTAAAGTGACTTACCATTTTCTAATATGGTACAGACATTATTCACAGCTAGGTTTGAATCATTCTATGATTCCATAATTCTATCTCATCCCAATGCAACTGTATTACCATGACCTGAACAAGTTGAAAAGCCTCAAGAAGGGCTCATGTGCCCCAAATTAACTCAGTTTTCTCAAAGGGTTAAGAGGATATTTTGAAAAAAGAAACAAAGGGGGAGGGAAGTTCTAATATAGTAATTTTCCTACAATTTTACTGTGAGGACTCATAGTTCATCATCTTTGAATTATATCCAGCACTTCAAATTTCAGCTGGCTTAGCAGTTTGAGTTGCTTTCTTTTTTGGGTGAGATTCAGATCAGATAAAGCACTGATCTGGTATTATACCCTCCTCTTTCAAATTATGTTTTTCACAACATGCTTACTATTGCATTCTTTTGCTCAAAAAGTGAGGTTTGAGGTGCAGGAATAGGGAATGAGAATAAGCTGTTGCATGAAATAATACCTGCCCGATATTTGTAGCTCTGTGTCTGTAGTTTTGCACACTTTACTGTGGAAGCTAACACACATTTATCCTGTCCTGTCTATCACTTCATAGAATTAGACTATGTGATAGGTAATGGGTCTTTAACTGACCTGGGCGAGGACTTCTCTGGACATTCATAAGCATTTAGCTGCATCAACAGAGCCCTGTAAATTACTCACTAGGCAGAAGTTTATGACATCACTGTGAACACACCTGGTTATACAAATACTTGTTTCAAATATTTTTATCTTTGAAATAAACTGGACAGATGTGAAGATGAAGTTTGTACACAGTCATGAGAGGCAGATTGTGATGAATCTGATTTAAAAAATATAAGATCTCTATTCCTTTTAATTTGATTTTCATTAGGTTCTACATCTGAGAAAGAAATGTTAAATTTTTCTGCTGCTGGCTAGTGTTAATGTATTCTTTGTCTATTTACATAAGGACCAAGATATGGAAGTGACTTCTCAAGAGAGATGAGAAATTATCATTGGCCAGTACCAATGGATACAGATGCCAATGCTTAAAAGAAATTCTCTAGTCTAATGATTTTGCATAACTATTTCAAGGCTGTCTTAAGTGACATGTTTATGAAGTACCAGAAGTGGCTTATGAGCTAAACTCAGTCATGCGAGAAAGAGTTAAATTCAATACATGTTTGACGCTCTGAAGAGCATCTTCCCCAGTCATGTCCAAGAGATAGTTAACAAGCATTACATCACCAGAATAACTTCTCATTGGCTGGTCTTTCCCAAGTGCAGACAAGGGTTTGCACCTGTTTGTAGAAGATGATGCTATTAAAGATTAAACCCATTATGTGTGAGGAAAAGGTGTACTACATGCTCCATTGAAAACAATTACAGAAGAATTTTTAGGCAATAGTTTCATTCAGAAATTTATTTACTGTGAGGGAGTATGTGTGGGTTTTAAGGAAAATACTAACAATTCTGTATATGTGAGAATCAGGTATTAGATCTTGATTGATATCAGTGCTTTCAAGAGAGGCTCATGAACAGGTATCTCAAAACGAGAGTTAGATTAAATTTCATAAAGTCAACATGAGTTTAGAGTTACTGAAACTGACAATGGAGGCAAGTAAAATAATCACCAAATCCTATTGTTACCTGCGTGGAACTTACTCTAGGGAATGAGATTTAGATGGAAATGACTTGATAATGTTTAAAGCAGTTACCTGAAAATAAGAATATTTTGAGGAAAGGTGACAATTATGATAATTTATCTGAATGACCTCTCTGTAAACTTTTGACCCTGCAAAGTATATTCTATAGATTTCCTTAAAAATAATGCTCTACCAGCCAGATTTAGACATTAGAGAGTGTATGTTCAGTTGTATAGAAAGGAAAGAAATTACCATTTAAAATCAGTCATTTTGGACACAAGATTTGCCTCTGTACATACTATTTTCTTTGACATATACTTCCTGCACTTCTCCATTTGATGAATACTTATTCTTCCTTTTCAGATCTGGCTAAATGTCACTTTCTTAGTGGTACTTGTTAGCTCCCCAGGCTGCGTTAACTGTTCATTCATTGATCCATGAAACTTAGAGTGATTTTCAGTTTGTAGTCATAGAGTATGTTGGAATCTCCTGAGAACTGTAGTCAAACTAGATATGCCCCCTCCCGCCACATGATTCCAGTACACACCACTGAGAATCACTGCTGAAATGAGAGATGTTTCTAACTGGTGGGGGTAGGGGGGAGTATTATACATATAAACAGTGTAGAGTAGATTTAAAACAAGGTCAAAATTCACTGCTTCAGTGAAGGCTACTTCACATGGTGGCCTCAGGTTTCCCAGTCAGGTCCCAGGCAAACCCCAGTGTGCAATACTTGAATGCCCCACTGGTCAAAGCAAGTCACATGGTCAAGCTCAAACTTAAAGACCTGGAATAGGAAGAATGGCAAAGTCACATTGCCAAGAGGATGTGCTTATGAGGACAGAAGATAGTATAGTCATTTTTTATAATCTAATATAATCGTCTCTTGGATTTCAGTCTCTACCTTATTAGCCATATAACCTGCTGCCAGATTTATTCTTTAAAACACAGATTAGGTCATTTCAGCTTATAAACATTTGATGAATCTTGACTGTCATGGCAATTAGGATCTTTTATGATATGGCCCTACATCCATGTTTGCATTATTTCCTAACCCTGGCATATTTTCCTAACCTCATTATTCACTGTTCCCACACATGCTAAAAACTGCCATGGATAAATTTACAGCAAAAGTTTCATGAGAGAGTCAGCCATAGTCACTGTCCCTTTGAAATTACAGTCTAGTTGGGGGCTATATATTACAAATATAATTACCTAAGTAGTAATTGAGCTAAGGCTATGAAATATCCTACAAACAAAATGCTTCCTACAGTGTGAACGTGTTGGGAGGACCTAACTGAGCCTGAGCACATGTGGTGTATCTCTGCCAAGTCCAGAAATCAGAGGATGAACCAAACTTTTCCACGTGAAATGGAGAGGTGAGGAGTAGACAGTGTTCTTGGTCGGGGAACAATGTTTGTGATGAGGTGGAAATAACCTTTCCCCCAGGCAGAAAGTGGCGTGAACTCCTGGGAACACTGCAAGACGGGCAGCAGGGCTGACATGTAGAAGTGAAGATGCAGAAGATGACGTGAAAGGGTCTAGCTCGTGTAGAGCCCAGCAGACCATGCTAAAAATTTGGGGCATTTAACCTAAGAGCAATGGTTAAAGTATTTTTATGTTTATTTATTGAAGTATAGTTGATTTACAATGTTCTATTAACTACTGCTATACAGCAATACAAAAGTGATTCAGTTATACATATATACATACTTAAAAAAAATATATTCTTGGGGCTTCCCTGGTGGCGCAGTGGTTGGGAGTCTGCCTGCCAATGCAGGGGACGCAGGCTTGCGCCATGGCCTGGGAAGACCTCACATGCCGCGGAGCGACTGGGACCGTGAGCCACAATTACTGAGAGTGCGCGTCTGGAGCCTGTGCTCCGCAACAAGAGAGGCCGAGGTAGTGAGAGGCCCGCGCACCGCGATGAAGAGTGGCCCCCGCTCGCCGCAACTAGAGAAAGCCCTCGCACAGAAACGAAGACCCAACACAGCCATAAATAAATAAATAAATAAAATTCTTTTCTATTATGGTTTATCATAGGATATTGAATAGAGTTCTCTGTGCTTTACAGTAGGACCTTGTTGTTTATAAAGTATTATTAGAATTTGGAAAAAAATATTCTGAGGCAGGATAAGTCAAATGGGGAAACTACCTATTCTGTGTACATTTTTCTAATGAGATCAGTTTATCATCTGGGACAGAAGGGAGAACACAAAAGTATCAATAGCAACATAAAGTGAGACGTGCTAAGATGGAAATAAATTCTGGTTCTTGTGGGAGCACCCCAAATCAAATGGGTGTCAAAGGAATATCTGTAAAGTGACAGAAAATCTTCAAGATTTTATGGATGTCTGAGGGGGTAAGAAAGAAGGAGAGAATGCAATGCAAACATCGGGAATAATAAAAGCAAAGGGGGCTTCCCTGGTGGCGCAGTGGTTGGGAGTCTGCCTGCTAATGCAGGGGACGCGGGTTTGAGCCCTGGTCTGGGAGGATCCCACATTCCGTGGAGCAACTAAGCCCATGAGCCACAACTACTGAGCCTGCGCGTCTGGAGCCTGTGCTCCGCAACAAGAGAGGCCGCGGTAGTGAGAGGCCCGTGCACCACGATGAAGAGTGGCCCCTGCTTGCCGCAACTGGAGAAAGCCCTCGCACAGAAACGAAGACCCAACACAGCAAAAATAAATTAATTAATTAATAAACTCCTACCCCCAACATCTTCTAAAATAAATAAATAGATAGATAGATAGATAGATAGATAGATAGATAAAATAAAAATAAAAGCAAAGGAAATTTGGACTTGACAATGAAGCTGATGCAATGGAGGATCTCAAAGTTCATTATGACCGAAGCACATGGTGGAAACAGAGAGTAGAAAGAGATGAGGCTAGGAAGGTGGTCAGGGGCTGCATGACCCCAAAGTGAGGGGTCAGGAAACTTAGATTGGGTGATGGCAGCTGTAGTTACTGTGTTCAGGGTGAATGAGCTTTTTAAAAAAATATCTTTTGTAAATGAACCTAGGCATTTATATATTTAAGAATAACCAGTTTTGCAAGATGAGAAATTGGAGAGAAAAATGTATGCTACTAAATAATTTTCAGAAGAAAATTTAAAGGAGAAATTCATGTTGTATTTTCATTAAGTTTCAGGTTCTTGAATACTATTAAATTATCATTCAAGAAATCCTTTTTCAGCCTGGAATATATATCTAATCTGCTGTGCTCCCTTTTCTCCACTATAGAGAAATCTACTTTTTATCACGTTATTGGCTTCAGATTTCTAAAGGGAAGAATTAACACAGGTTTCGCTTGACATAATTTCCAACATTTCTTACTTGAAGTCAACCATCTTTCAATGTCATGATAAGAAGAATAGGTATGGAGCAGAAGATATTCATGTTTAAAATTTGAGGTGATGAGAGGGATGATGCAAGAAACTAGGTGTTCAGTTTATGTGTGTGCCTCAAAAAAATCCAGGGGTGACACAAGGTGTGGAAATATTACTAATGAAGGCTACTTATAACAACATAAGGGACATTAAAATGCCTTTTAACAATTAAGTTAGGAATAAAGGAATAAGTATGTGATCATTAACCTTTTGGCACCAGCAACCCATGCTTCACCACAGGGTGTCTCTGGCGTGTGTGTTCTGTGTCATTTCCTCTGGAAAATTTATGTTCCCAGGTTCCCAGGTCCTGAGCTTAATAACTCTCATCTAAAATACTTTGTTAGGAAGACTCACTAATTCTTAGGCAGATAGTGAATTTCTGCTACAGTACATTATATACTACTCCAAAGTTCCCAAATAATGGAATCTCCATATATACCTAAACAGAATTTAATTTTGCTAATACAGTTTGGAAATTGTATATTCTGGCAAAGTCAAAGAATATATTTGTGTTTTATAAATCTATTTTTGGGTGGAAGAGGAGGAATTGATATCTCAAGTTCCTGTAGTATTGTTTTATTTCCCTTTATATTTTGTCCAATTCTCTCTCTTTCAAGGAAGTACTCTATAGCCCATGTCAGATTTCCAACAATGCTACAACTAATTTTTAAAACCAACCCCCTTCTCCAAAAGGAAAAAGGTCCTTATCTGTGGCAATTAAGCAGCAGAAGAAAAACTCCTCATTCCTTTCATATGAATTTCAGCCTCCTCCTATACATGTCCAATTGCCTAAATTAAATGCTTGGAGATTTCCCCTTGCTTCTAAATGCAGTCCATTTAGGCATGACGTCTCAAACATATCCACTGTAATGAAGGAGAGACACGCTTCAGGAAAATGAAGTGCATGAGTAACAACCAGAAAAACCTGACTGGCATAAGACTGGAGAAATAGTATGACTCAGGAGATAGTATGGAAAACACTCTACTTTCTCATATGGTTGATAAAAAAATGGCACTTGAGAGCATGATGAGCCAGACAGAGTAAAGGGCTCCTTGAGAAGTGAATGGCTCGCCACTAATTCTTGCAAGGCAGCGAGGAATCAGGTGCCCCAGAGACAATTTGCTATGTTTTCTCTTGCAATTACCTAGCTGCCTGATTCTTGGGGTTTCTACAAGGCTTTTGGTTTTTTTACATATATTAAGATATTCATTATCATGGCACCCAGTTGGATATTAATGGGACAGACAGGATTAAAGCTCTACTGGGGAAAAGAATATGAGACTCTGGTCACATTTCTATAAGTTGTACTTACAAAGACTTCCTTCACCTGTTTACTGTATTACCTGAATGGGTAAGGTGGCTAAGCCTTTTCTTTCTTTTTTGTTTTTGCTTTAGTTACTTTTCTCCTTATGTTAAACCAAATCTACATATATCCAGCTACTGTATCATAGATATGAATATCCAAAACTGCCACTCATACAACTCGGAAGGCTTTCAATTGAGCCAAATAGCAAATCAATCACCCGATGAAATTTTGAAATTGTTTTCTACAAACTCTGTCTATGACCCACCAGAGGAACCTCCTTTCTGACCATGAATGGTATCAGCCATCATTGCCAGTTTCTATTTTGGTGGGCAGGAGTAGGGAATCACTGCTAGGATATTTCTAGTACTCTATCAACATGACTAAAAATATCTTCCTTTCATGACTTCCTTTACAATAAATTATCATTTACTCCTGTCATTCTCCCTAATCCTTTTACTTTCCTACCCAATCCTTTTCCTCAAGCTTCTGAACATTTGTACAATAGAGTGGCAAATCTGTAAACTTGATAGGCTATTTGGAGTCTTCTCAAAATCTCTTGGCAGGGTCTTGATCCCAGTAGTCTGTCATGATCAACCCAAGACACTAGGAGATAAAATTTCCCTTCCAAAGATATTTTTATTTTTAAAAGGTCCTGAGAAACAACTCCAAAAAAAAAAAAAATCTCATCCTTCAGTATAAAAGAAGAAGAAAGACTTGCAGAGGCATCAGGCACTTCTCCTGTTCTGGTAGATGGCCTTTTTGTGCTTCAACTTTCACTCTTCTCTATAAAGATAGATCATTCAATGTCAAATACGTTCTACTAAAGAGTATGTCTCTAAAGGTTGACCTGATTTCAAAGACATAGACTTCACAGTAAGCATCTTGTCCATGTTGTAAGTAACAAGGTGGCAGTTGGCTCACTGGTAGGGGTTTCATAGTGACCATCAGTGGTTCTACCTGCTTTCTGAAATGACATATGTAGCACTATCACCACAGTATTAGTAATAGTCTAACAGAGGCTTTTGCCAATTTCCATCAGCTTTTAAAAAAATGACTGGAAGAGATCACCTCTGGGCTACAGTGTTAGATCTTCTTTTATACTATAGCTGAACTTTTGAGCTACCTTGTAATCATTTACCACAAAAAGTTGATATTTTGAGTTGGACTGATCAACCATATTGTTATTGACTGAATATTTATGTTCCTCAAAATTCATATGTTGAAATCCTACCCTCCAGTGTGATGGTATTAGGAGGCGGGGCCTTTGGGAGATGATTAGGGGTCATGAGGGTTCCAACCTCATGAATGGAATTAATGCTCTTAAAAAAAAAAGAACCCAGAGAACTCTCTTGCTTTTTGTGCCATGTGAAGATACAATGAGAAATTAGCTGTCTGTAATTCAGAAGGGTTCTCACCAGAACCTGACTATGATGGCACTCTGATCTTGGACTTCCAGTGTCCAGAAGTGTAAGAAATAAATGCTTGTTGGTTATGCCACCCAATCTATAGTAATTTAATTTGTTATAGCAGCCCAAACTGACTAAGACACATATCATCAAATTAAAATGATTAACACGGAAGCTGAGTTGGTAGAGAGCCAGTCTAATTCTGGTTTTTTACAATGTCATCACAGATTAATAGTTCTCTAAAAGTGATATCATTCCAAAATAGTCTTATTTCCTTAGAAACTGGTAACATGCTCTTACTTTCCCATCTTGTAGAACAGCGGTCCTCAATCTTTTTGGCACCAGGGACCGGTTTTGTGGAAGACAATTTTTCCACAGGGTGGGGGGTGTGTGTGGGGGTGGGGAATGGTTCAGGTGGTAATGGGGGTGATGATTCAGGTGGTAATGTGAGCAATGGGGAGTGATGGGGAGCGGCAGATGGAGCTTCACTCCCCCGCCCACCGCTCACCTCCTGCTGAGAGGCCCGGTTCCTAACAGGTCGGAGGACTGCTACCAGTCCACAGCCCAGGGGTTGGGACCCCTGTTGTAGAACACACATTTGGAATAAGTAGTACACAAACCACTTCCAAAAGAAGCTTACTTTGACATATAATCTAGAGAATATAAGTTCCGTGAGAGCAGGGACTTTGTCTCTCTGTGCATGGCTATATCCCTAGTACCTGGAAGGTGTGTTGAGTGAGAAATATGCGCTGAGCAAATCAATGTATGACTCAATGGATGTATCACTACTGAATCTGGGTTTCTGTAGATTAATAATGTGTTGGATGCCATCTTGAGTGGGAGATTTTGTTCCCATTAGAGCAACTATAAGGAATTGTTTCTGTAATGTAAGAGTGACATAAGAGATTTATAAGTATCGAGGATGATCATACAAATGACCAATGATATGACTAAGAAGGCTGAGAACTGGTATGGGATGGAGAGACAAAAGAAATGTAGGACAAGAAGCTTACGTTACAGAGGCATACAATTTAGTAGGGAACAACTAAATAAAAGTGCAAGGTAGTATAGGATTAAGAGCAAAAAGAATAGAGGCAGACTGAGATCTGCTACAGGAGTTTGGAGAAGATGTAATAAGCATGAGTACTTTAAAGTTATTCATATGACTGCTGGGTGAAAACATACCTGATCAGAAGAGAGTTGAGGCCAGAAAAGTAATGAGGAGCTGGGTGGTAATTGAAATGTGAAGTTACATATTTCCAGACTAGTACTCTAGTGAAGGGGTCCCCAATCCCTGGGCTGCAGACCGGTCCCTGGCCTGTTAGGAACCAGGCCGCATAGAATGAGGTGAGTGGTGGGCGAGTGAGCAAAGCTTCATCTGCCGCTCCCCATCGCTCCCCATCGCTCGAGTTACCACCTGAACCATCTTCCTCCCTTTTCCATGGAAAAACTGTCTTCCACGAAACTGGAACTGGTCCCTGGTGCCAAAAAAGTTGGGGACTGCTGCTCTAGTGGGAATGGAGAGAAAGGCTGAACAATGTGCATGTACACAAACACAAACATACACTGTTTTCTGCCAGGTATTATGCTCAGCAAGTCACATACATTAGCTCAGGTGAGGTGATTATTTCATTTAATCTTCATAACAACTCTATAAGATAGGTATTATTTAGCTCAGTTTTTCAGATGATAAAATCAAGTCTCAGAGAGGTGAAGTGATTTGCCAAGATCATAATTGTTTTAAGCAACAGAGCTAGAATTCAAACCTAAATCACCCTAACTCTAAATCATAATCTTTTATGAAAGGTTGTATATAATATAAAAACAGCATGGAGTAAAAGGTAACTCTCAGGTTTTGAATGTACAGTACTATGCATAAATAAGACATCTGCAAGCAACTGTAGTAAAAGAAGAGAAAATACAGACAAAAAGCTGCTTTAAAAGCACTCTGGGAGTTTTATACTAGTTTCCTTTATAGTAGTTTCTCAGAAGAATGGTACCTTCTATGTAATTCTAGATTCTCTTCTGTTCTCATATTTTGACTACTGGGTTGGAATTTTGAGGAATAATTCTGACCAGATGGAGTCCCAAATTATAGGGTTCTTTTTGCTCTAGGAGAGATTTATCCAGTGGAGATTCTTTTGAAGAAATCATGGTAAAGCTACAGCTATTTGGGGCCAAATCATGATTATTTAGAATATCATACTTTCCTCATTAACAATATTGGACCTATTATTGAGTACATAAGGCCTTTTGTAATTTTTCCTCCTTGCCTTTGACCTGCTGTTCCCTCCACATGGAAAGAGCCCCTTTTTCTCCTCCCACTTTCTGCCCTATATACACATAAATAGATGAAATTCATTGATCCTTTCAGACTCATCTCAAAAGGATTCTAGAACAGGTACCTTCACTCTTGCCTATTTGAAAACTCTTAGAGTCATAAATCATTCTCCTCTTGCTTTTACATCTAATCATTTAGCCAACCATTCTAACTCTCCTTTTAAATTTTATCTACCATCTAACTACCTCTTAATACTTTCACCCATTACCACCCTGGGCCACACCCCATCTTGGATAATTTCTTATCTGGATAATTACAATGGGCTCTTAACAGGTACCCAATTTACATCCTCACCTCTCTAAGGTCTATTTGCCATTCAGAAAGCCAGGGTTATCCTGGTAAAATGCAAAAATACCATGTCTTTGGCCTGAATCCTCCAATGGCTTTCCATTGCACTTAGAGTAAAATTCAAATTCCTTTCCATGGTCTGTAAGGCCGGTCATGATGTCGCACCCCTACTGCTACCTCGTTGAGTTTACATCCGAGCATTCTTCCCCTTATTTATTCTGTCCCAGTTACAGTGGCCTTCTTCAGCTTATCAAAACCAGCAGCCACACTGCACCTCAAAGTTTTTACACGTGCTGTTCCATGTGTCTGGACTGTTCCTCCCCCATATATCCACATGGCTTTCTCCCTCACTTTGTTCAGGTCAGCAGTTAGCTTTCTCTGACCACCCTTTCTAAACAACCTCACTCCATAAATCTATAGCCCCCCTTTTCTTGTTTTATTTTTGTAACATTAAATACTGCCTAATATAGTATATGTATATATTTGTTTATTATCTGTCTTCTCCAACCAGAAGGTAAGCTACTTTTGGGGAAGGACTTGGCTTATTTCTGTCACTGTTGCGTCCCAAGTGCCTATGACAATGCCTGACACGTAGCATCTCCCACCCCCTCCTGCATCCCATCCCACAGTTCCTCTCTGGCCTCCAGGAATTCCTGAGAGGACCCTGAGCAGCCCCTCCTCTTCCCAATGTCCTCCTCAGCATTTTTTAGAAAGGGTTATTGTGAGGGGCCAGAGAACCCCTAGGCCTCTACTGTGCAGGGAATTGTGGGCCAGAGAGAAATCACTGCCAGGGATGGGCTCAGCTGTTGTCTCCCCTTCAAGGCTGGACGTGTCTCGTTCCTGGGGCAGTTTAAGAAACGAGTGGGTTATAGGCCTGGAGTGGATGGACAGACCAGCTCAAGGTTTGGCCTTCTCTTTCTTCTTACTTTCCCAGGGTGGCTGGGCTAGATGCCCCCTTTTCCCTCCCTCTCTAGGACCAACCACTCCTCATCCACAAATCCCTCCCTGAGTTCAAGCACAGACTCCAACATGAAAACTGTTTTCCTTGGTAGCTTAGTGAGCTGGTGCTGGTCCTGCCTCCCTGTGAAGCTAACACAGCCACAGGAGGGCACTTGGCCCCACTGCCTTCCCAGACTGTCCACAGGAGGGTGCCCAGCAGGGTAGCACACAGGGCCCCAAAGGAGGATCTGAAGGGCGAGCAGGGCACTGAGGAGCAGAAGCCCAGGTATGAGAGTCCCTGTCCCCATCCCTGCCTGCACTGTGTCTCAGGGCGAACCTAAGATCCTGCATGCCATGTTCTTTTAAAAAAAAATGTATTGAGATATAATTGACATTGTGTAAGTTTACTGTGTACAAACCTGTTAATTTGATACATTTATATATTGCAATATGATTACCACTGTTAGTTAACACCTTTATCATGTCACAGAATTATAATTTCTTTTTTTGTGGTGAGAACAACTGGTCTTTTAGCAAGTTTGAAGTTTATAATATAGTATTGTTGACTATATCATTATGCTGTGCATTAGATCTTCAGAACTTATTTATCTTCTAGTTGCAAGTTTGTATCCTTTAACATCTCCCCAATTCTCCCACCCAGCCCCTAGTAACCACCATCCAACTCTGTTTCTATGAGTTCAGCTTTTTTAGATTCCACATATAAGTGAGAGCATAGAGTATTTTTCTTTCTCTGTCTGGCTTATCTCACTAGCATAATGCCTTCAAGATCTATCCATGTTGTTGCAAATGGCAGAATTTCCTTCTTTCTCATGGTTATATAATATTCCATTGTATATATATCACATCTTGTTTATCCATTCATCTATTAAGGGACAGAGGTTATTTCCATATCTTTTGTGAATAAAACCACAATAAACATGACATATCTTTTTGATATCCTATTTTCATTTCCTTTGGATATATACCAGAAGTGGGATTGCTCATAAAATCAACATACAGAAATCAGTTATGTTTCTATACAACAATGAAATATCTTAAAATGAAATAATGAAACTATCTTGCTCACAATAGCTTCGTAAAACAATAAAATACTTAGGAATAAACTTAACCAAGGAAATGAAAGATCTGTACAATGAAAACTGCAAGACTTTGAGCAAAGAAATTGAAGAAGACACAAATAAACAGAAAGATATTCCATGTTCATGGATTGGAGGAATTAATATTTTTTAAATGTTCATACTACCCAAAGCCATTTATATATTTGGTTCAATCTCTACCAAAATTTCAATGGCATTTTTCACAGAAATAGAAAAAAAAATCCTAAAATATGTATGAAAACACAGAAGACCCTGAATAGCTAAAGCAGTGCTGAGAACAAAGATGGGGGCATCACACTCCCTGACTTCACACTATATTACAAAGCTACAGTAATGAAAGCAGTACCATGCCAGCATAAAAATAGACACACAGACCAATGGAAGAGAATTGAGAACTCGGAAATAAACCCCACATACAGGGTCAACTAATATTTGACAAGGGAGACAAGAATACTCAATGGGAAAAGGATAGTCTCTTCAACAAACAATGCTAGGAAAACGGGATAACCACATGAAGAAAAATGAATTGGAGCCCTTTCTCACAGCACTCACAAAAATTAACTTGAAATGGATTAAAGTCTATTTAAGACCTGATACCATAAAACTCCCAGAAGAAAACATAGGGAAGAAGCTCCTTAACATTGGTCTTAGCAAGAATTTTTTGGATATGACACCAAAGCACAAGCAACAAAAGTAAAAATCAACAAGTGGGACAACATTAAACTAAAAACCTCTAGTACAGAAAAAGTAACAACAAAATGAAAAGGCAACTTACAGAATAGGAGAAAATATTTTCAAACCACATATTGGATATGGGATTAATAACCAAAATATATAAAGAACTCATACAACTCAGTAGCAAAAAAAACCCCAAACAACCCAATTAAAACAATGGGCCAAGGAACTGAATGGATATTTTCCCAAAGAAAACATACAAGTGGCCAATGGTACATGAAACATTGCTGAACATCACTAATCATCACTGAAATGCAAATTAAAACCATAGTGAGATACCACCTCACACTTGTTAGAATGGCTACTATCAAAAAAAAAAAAAGAAGTAAGTTTTAGCAAAGATCTGGAGAAAAGGGAACACATGCACTGTTAGTGAGAATGTAAATTGGTACAACCACTGTTGAAAACAGGATGGATTTCCTCAAAAAATTAAAAATAGATCCAGCAGTCCCACTTCTGGGTATATATGCACAGGCTGTGTTCTAACAGCAGGTATCTCACCTTGCCTGGCTGGGCATATGCAAAAAATCTTAACACTTGAACCAGGAGAAACATGGGTCTTTGGGACCCTGTGCAGCCCTGGGCCCCAGGAACAGTAGCCAAGAGCTTTCTCATAGGCTTTTCCCCAGGTCCTACAAGTATGACCCAGGCCTTCTTGACTCAGGCTGCCTTAAAGTACCATTGTCCCCATGACTGGGGTCTCTGTAGGCTGTGCCCAGGCCTGGCCCTTGGTCTTCAGAAGAGCCTCATGGCAATGGCAATAGCTCCATCTCCTGAGGCCGGGGGCCCTGAGTCTCAGTCAGACCCCTACACTGTGGCCCCCTGCCCACCTCTTGGCTGACATGGCCCAATTCAGCCTTGGCTAACCTACTCTCTGTTGCTATCCCATTTATCTGGTGTCCCAGCTTTACCCTTAACCTGGCCTGGGACACTCTGGGAGCCCTTTCTCAGTTTGTGTGCCACTGTGAGACCAGCAGGGGCAGAGGGAAGCTTGTGGACCTGAGCCAGCTGGCTTTCCTCCCAGCATACCACCCTGAAGGCCTCCTGCTCTCCTGCCACATCTCACTGTGTAGGTTTCTCTTTCTTACCAGTCAAAATAAGTAGTAAGTCATGGGCCTTTCCTTCTCAGGACATGTTGCAGATGGTCCCTGGGCCAAAGAGTGTCTCCTGACCTGCTCCCTTTGTTATTTTTCTACTTCTGGACATACTGCATGACATACACTTCAATAAAAAGTATAGCCTAGTGAATTAGAAGGGCTACTGAAAACATCAGTAATAATCAAGAGCCTGAAAGTAAGGTCAGTAAAGGTGGAGTTACAAAAAATGGAAGCCCCAAAAGGTCTTGATACAATTTTTGACATTGCATGAAGTAGTCAAAAAGTGTCTAGTCTCTGACAATGATTGAATAATAAAAATGAGTGTAACTAGTTAGAACCAGATAGTTTGATGAGGCTATACTGACTATGCAAATTCTGTTGCAAATCTACATATCCTTTACCTACAGAGAAATCAGAGTTAATCCTGTAAAAACTGAGTCAAGACATAACTTCGCTGACACTAGGCATCCACTAAACCCCTAGGGAAAAACAAAGCAGCTCATGCTTTGAAACTGACTAAAAAGTAAGCAGACAATGATGAGATTGTCCTTGAGGTTTTCATAACAGAATGAATTTAGGATAGACTGAATGGTATATGGATGCTGGATGAAGAGATCTTTTTTTTCCCAAGAGATTGGTCTTCAAGTTCTTATATACAGAATGGATTGTTATTCACCCAATATGGTGCCCATCTAGAGACTATAAATTCCACATCTTTTTTACTCCCACATAGGAGCAGCCATGTGACTATGTTTAGGTCAATAGGATGCTAGCAGAAATGATTCGTGCACCTTCCAGTTCAATTTTCTCAAAAGTGAAGTCACTTGCCTTCGTCTCTCTTTCACCTCCATGGAAGGAACCATGGATGAGGAGGCAATTCAATTGTGTGGATAACAATGCTCAAGTGGAATAGTGTTACAGGCTGAATGGTGTCCCCCCAAAATTCATACGTTGAAGTCAACCTCAGTACCTCAGAATGTCACTGTATTTGGAGAGAGGGTCTTTCAAGAGGTAATTAAGTTAAAACAAGGCCATTGGTGTAGGCCTTCATCCAATATGACTGGTGTCCTTAGAAGAAAGGAAATTTGGACATAGGCATGTACAGAAGGAAGATGATGTGAAGATACAGGGAGAAGATGACCACCTATAAGCCAAGGAGAGGGGCATTAGAAGAAATAACCCTGGCCACACCTTGATTTCTGACTTCTAGCCTCCAGAATTATGTGAAATAAATTTCTGTTGTTTAAGCCACGCAGTCTGTGGTACTTACTTACGGCAGTTCTGTCAAACTAATATAAAAAGTAAGATGGATGAAACCAGTATCCCTGAATGAAGCAGAGCTGATTGTCTGCCTAACTCTGGACTTTTATGAGAGTGAACTAAACTATTCTGTTGAGTTCATGTATTTTGGTGTCCCTTTGCTATAGCAGCTTAAGCTATACTCTAGTATAATACTTAGAGGGGGAAAAAAGGGAAACAAGCATTTAACAAGAGAGAAGGAGCGAGGCAAACCATCATATATTCACTGGACATAACCAGGAACTAGGACCTCAGCATGGAAAATGACTGATAAAAATTTAAGTGCATAAGTCATATAGTCCTCAAAGTATGTAAAATATGCATACACAAAATGTCTAGAAGCAACTGTAGTTATAAAAAAAAAACTATTGGTTGTGTTAGAGATTAGACACATAAAATGTGGCTTCTTTATTCTGATAATTTAAATCAGTTCCATTAACAATATATGTACGTTTAGACTTACCTCTATAATTTCTATTTACTATCCTATAAGTTTAAGTCAGCAAAGAGAATCATGCTTAGACATTAACCCCACCGATTCTGATTCTGAGAAAAGTGCTACACACTGTTCCTCCTTCCCATCTCTTTGCTTTCTTCTCACCAGTTCTTCCCAGCATTGTCTTACTCCCTGCTTTCTTACAGACCAGTAAGTGGAGCAGAGTGGTCAGGGATGGAAGAATTGAAGACAAGGAGGAGAGATGGGCAGAAATACAGAGCAGACATTTCACTTCCTTTCATTCCACCTCAATCCCTGCAGAATTCATCACAAAACTGAAGCAAAGCTATTGGAGCTTCCAAAAATTATAGACATATCTGTGTGTTATCTACAAGGTGTAAATGAGGCATATGAATGTTCACCAGTGTGAACAAGCTTAGCTGAAGTAACAGCATAGGAAGTAATTAATTAGATTGTTCAGCTGACCAAATCCATTCAGTGAATGGCTGTTATAAAAGCATCGTAATTATGTGCTTCTGAGTCCTGGCCCATAGACTGTTTTCCAGCTCATTATTCAGAAGAAGCAGTTTACACCTCATACCACATCATCTCTTATTTCTGTTTCATGAGAATACAGCCTTCTTTGTTAGGAATGTATGAATTTCCTTTCAAAGCTACCAATAGAAAATGATTAAAAGAAATTCCAAGTGAAAGTGGGTATGCCACATTGTTTTGTTTTAAATCTATATTAGCAAATGTAAGGTTTTCAGAAGGTTATTTATTTTACGATTGCTTGTAATGAAAAACAATTTTTCGACATACACAGTAATTTTATCACTGATGTTTTAAAATACCGTTTCTTCTTGTAATGTCTTAAATTGAAGGGGGGAGGCATGTTCAAGTAATTGAAAGGTAGCAGTAAGCACCTGTCAGATGCTGGAAGCAATGATGAGCTATCTTGAGTTCTATAACTGAGGATCAATACAAAACAAAATAGCACTTTAGTAATAACTTTAAGGCTTTATTAATTCCTCAAAGCACCCAGAGAGGAATGGTGTTGCACAGAGGCCTAACTTGGATCTATTTTGAGAAAAAGCACTAGTGTGGATTTCCTAGAAAAGGTGCTAAGCAAACAATGCCTCCAACACTGCATAACCTCCATGGGTAGTAATACTGAGAAACTGTAATCAAACACAATTGAATAATCGTGTAGTAGAGGTGATTATGACAGTGGATATGAATGTGAACTATATGACCACTAATTTCATGAATTTTATTGAACATAGAGATAAATGCAGGGAGGGCTCACTTTTTACAGTAATGTAAGAGCATAAAAATGACTGTGCAAGCTGAAACAGTGCAAAGTAATCTTAAAAATCAATGGGAGGATATTACATTTGCTCAACGACCTTTAAAATTTTTTTGTCAAAACACTAAAAACTCTTTTACTGTGGTTTACAAATGTGTAGAGAATTGAAAATAATAGTAAAACTAGTATTTATTATACCATAATTTAAACATTAGAAACATTGAGAATCAAAGTGTTTTCTTTATTTGTAAAAATCTTATGAAGAGTAGTTTGAATACTGCTTTTCTTCCCCTGGTCGTATACCTTATAACACAGAGGTAGTATCTCTTTTATGACTTGATGAATTGTCAGATTCCTTTCTAAGTTTGGATCCACTTCCAACATTTTGTCTTTGCCCTTTCTTATGTCATGAAATATCTCTGAGAGTTCCTTTAATGTAGAGTTTTATGCCAGTGTCACTTCCTCTGGGACACTGTTATCCTTTCAGTAACAACCACTTTCCTCATTTATGTCGATAAGTTCGTCTGGCTGTATATCTAGAGTCTCAAATGGCAAACAGTGGCACTGTCAACATCCCATGGTCAGCTATTTCAAATTTCACTTTCAGAATTATCACTTTTCATTTCTTTGCTGGCAATTCTCTCTTTGCATGATCTATTTTTGCAAAATGTTATGTGGTTTATCACTGAGAAACAAAGAGTCAACAGAACTACACACTTTGCTGTCTGAACTGAATAACAGATGTGCCATGACCAATCGCCCACAGACTTTGAAAGAATTGGTATAATTGGTCACAGATAATGATGCACATTTGTTACTGACATAATGATTTGTGCCCCGAAGAGCTAGCAGAGAAGTTTGCACTTGATGCAATTACTAACTAAAATTCAAATCAGTCTATTGGGGGACTGGTGTTATTTAGCTAATCCGTGGTAATTGAAATTTGTGTATATCAGAACCATGCAAAGTGAGGACTGTTGTACACCAATACTGTTGTTTAGGCACTTTAAAACCTGCTATTATACATAAGGTGGGTGGGGGATAAAAGAAATAATTCAACGTCCTGAAAGGAAAGTATTAACCAAGTGAAGTATAGGACAGTCGAAATAATAGAGGGTAAAAATGATGAGTGCCTACAAACCCACGGTGCCCCCCGTGCTATGTCCTCTCAGGCAAGATGCCCAGGCTTTGTGTGCCTCTGCAAAATGCAGCATAATAACTGTCAACTGAAAAAAAAATAAATAACGTGAGAGTTGCGAGTTAAGTTTTATTTGGGGCAAAATGAGGACTACAGCCCAGGAGACAGAATTTTGGAAAGTTATGAGAAACTGATCTAAAGAGGTAGGGGGCGAAGGTCCGTGGTTCTGGTGAAGGGGGAGTACATGCAATCAAGTACATATTTTTTGCAGAAGGTTGCTGCTAGTCTCATGAAGGTTACTGCTAGTCACGAGCAGGCATCACCATGAAGGATTTTAGTGCTTCTCTAGATACGAGGAGATGCAAGAATTGGGCTCATAAAATCTCCTGCAAATCTCTATCTGAAGACCTGTTCTGCCAGTTTTTTCCCAGAGTACAGAGGGCCTCATTCCTGATCTCCACCCTGAACTCCTCTCAGGGGGTGTTGAAGGTCAGCAACTGCAGCAGCTCTTGATTTAATCCTTGTAGAGGCAGATGGCAAGTGCCAATTTGTAGTTGGCATAACAATACCTATCTTATAGGGTTATCATAATAACTGAATCAAAATTAAACAATTATAGGGTTATCATATGTAAAATGATAGGGTTATCATAGGGTTATAGGGTTACCATATGTAAAAGCCTGAGAACAATACCTAGCACACTGTAAGCACTACACAAACACCAGCTATGAGAGCAGGAAATAAGAGCCAGGAAACCCTAGCAGATGAAGGAAGATGTGGTCTAGAGGAAATTATATCTAAACCAAAACAAAAAACCTGTCCTTAAAGTCAAAAGGAAATATTTAGGGTGTTTTTTTTATTTCCTTTTTTCAAGAACTATAGTAAGGGTGATGCAATCTTCATGTTGTATTTGATATAAAATGTCACTCTTCTTAGAAGACTGATTTAAAATTGAAGCTAAAATATCTAATAATGAAGAAGAATACAAATAGGCATTTATATTTTCTTAGAAATAAAATAGATTAAATGACTCCTGGTTTTATTAATCATTGAATTTGTAAAATAATGTGCAGTTATTTACATATTTCCAACAGTGTCCAAATGAGGTCATGGATGAAATTTTTCTTTAAAAATCATTCCCATCAAAGTAATCTACTTGAAATAGGCCATGTTGTTTCCTTTATTAGTGAGCTAAAGATTTCTGCAAGGACAATTTACTTCAGCACTGGATTTTACCTGTATCTGTTTTATCTATCTTGGCTATAGTGAAACTTTCACTGATACTCACAAAGCAGCCACACTCCCTGTGGCAATTTACAGCCAAACACTACCTGTAAGTTTTGCATCAGAACCCACGTGAAAGCTCCTCCCTCTCAGCTGCAGGATCATCCCACACCTCAAGTTAAGTCCTGATCAACAACCTGAAGAGCAGCATGTCAAAACCTATCACTTGCGTGCTCCTCTGGGTGGCTGAGTCATGGCCTCACCGACAAGGCTTTCTTTACCAAGTCCAGGTCTTCCTTAGGGCTCTGGTTCCATAAACCAGCAGGGCAACAAGAGTAATATTATCAGTCACATGGGCGTAATTTATGATAGGGTCAGAAAAACCTGACTTTCCGAAAGTTTCTGTGTTTTTACACAATCATGTGGTAGCACTCAGCTGAATGTCCAAGATGCACCAAGTGTTAGAGCTGGAAGGAGCCGTTGCCAACATTGTTATCATTTAACTGATAACAACACTGATGGCCAGAAAGGTTGCAAAGTTATCAGGTTGCCATACTAGGTCTAAGAGCATCTCTTCAGTCTCCCAGCCCAATGCTCTTTCCTGCTCATCTTATATCTTTGTCTCTCATGGTCATTTCCTTTTTCGTTTCATTATATACTTAGATACACATAACTGCAATTTAATTGAATAGATACTATCAAGAGACTGCATATCCATGTGTGACTTAGCATGTGCACCCACCCCAAAATGCTCATTTTTTAATGTTTTCATAATACCCTTACAAGCAAAAAAAAAAATTCTTAGCTAAACATAAGAATGCATGGAAATGATCTGAGACCAATGAAACATCATATAAGAGAAGGGTCTTATAAAACATTGCCAACTGCTGAGTGAGCGTGCCCCACAAGCACAGTCAAGGTTGTGAGCTGTTAACATCCCTGCTTTTCTTGCCTCGAGCTGGTTATTATGTGCTGTCTGTGCCATCTGGGTGCATCATAAGTGTGTGGCGATTTTGCAATAAACCTGGTAACTAAAATGTAATCATGAAGCAGAATGACAGTGTAAGAAATAAGGTCAGAAATAAAATACATTTTAAAATGAAATGTACCCTTACTCTTTCAAGTTGAGAAATTCAAATATATTATTGATATCTGACATTAGTGATTGAACATGAAAAATGAAATAAAGAAAAAAGGTCATTTCATGAAGAGGTCAACATGTACACATAACATACACACATACATACAGACACACATGTTCACTTGGAGAGCCACCCTGCTAGGCTGGCAGGACCCTGTGAATGACAGCCTATGAGGGCAGTAGATGATAAGGTCCATCTGTACTTTGCTCTCTTCACCATTCTGTCCCCAGAGTATTTTGTTCTCAGGTTTTCTTTTTTTTTTTTTTTTTTCTTTTCTTTTTAGCACCAAGCTCACCTTGCCTACCTGGACCTGGTCCCTAATGCACCTGGAATCTCACATACATGGGGCCAATACCTTACTCAGAAGGACACTTCTGAGTCCCTGCATATTCATTTGTATTCCACACCTTGCTAGGACTCGGGCAAACCATCAGCTGATGACTAGATTCCAAGAGAAAATGTAAAATTTGAATTATTTTAGAAAGAGCACCATTTTTTCCTTTCAATTTGTCTATAAAGACACACTTATAACTTAAGGAAGTTCTCGCATGGCCCTAAATTTTTTGGTCAGAATGATCAATCGAATATATAAAATATTTCTAATGTGAAAATATCTCCACTTTATTATATGCCTGTAGTATTAGACATCTAAGATTCCTAGACTATACTGAAAACCTGAACGCAGGTAAGTATCTAACAAGGGTATTGGAAGTAAAATTGGATTGGGGGGGTGAGGCATCTAAAAATATATCTATATTGCGGTTGGTTTCCTCATCTGTAGAGATACAGCATTGGGCTGGAAATTTTTTTATTACTACACAATGGGTGCTTTATCTCCTTCATTGGCCATGGAAATGTTAGCCTAACTCCTTTTTGTCATCCTCTTTAAAACACAAGTGAAGAATGTTGACTTGAATTATCCAGGTAACTGTCTAGATCTGAAATATAGAGTTAGCAAACACACCCTAAGATGTCTTCTTGCTCTGAGAGTGAATGGCTGAGTATAAAGCATGGATGATGAAGTACAGAGACACACTCCCAAAAGTCAAAATAATGCTCCCTATAAAAGGCCGGCTGAATTCTTTCATTAAAAAAATGCACTATAAGAAATTTCATCTTAAAACTAAATAATAATGGTACAATTCTGTTTTTCTCCCAAGGAGGGAAAGGAGGAAAGGAAGGATAGAAGGAAGGGCTGAAAGAAAGGGGGAAGGAAGATAGGAAGAAAGGAGTGAAGGAAGGAAGTCAGGCAGAAGGAAGGAAGGAAATATGTAATTGTCATTAAACTCTTTTCCCTCAGAGGAAAGATTAATGTAATGGTTGATAATAATGCCCCAATCGAATGGAAAGTTTCTCTATTATCAAAACATGCAACATAGAATCTTTGTTTTTCATCACTTATCAAAAGAGATATAGTTTACTACCTTCAAAGTCCACATCTCCAACTAATTTTGTCTTTCCTGTCATTGGGTCATGGACATAGTTGATACCCACATCAATTACAGCAGCACCTTCTTTAACCATATCAGATGTAATCAACTTTGGAATACCTGAAAGCAAAACAGAGTTGTAAAACACTGGAAAATACTTAAGCTTTGTCCTGGAGTATAACAAAGTTTATACATTAGTTTATGCATCTAATGTTTTTATTGTCATGGAAAGGTAGTACATGGGGGCATCTCTGGGTGAAATCCTGCCAGGATTTACCCTTTCACCTTAGAGACTGCTTACCAAAGCAATTTCTTACCAAAGCATTTCTCCAAATGGACACCCACTTGAGCAGCATCCTTTTGTATTTCGTGTACTATAAATAGCATGGGAAGATTATGGAGATAAAACAGGCTCCTGCTGAGGGTGAGTGGAGTGAAAACAACTTGGAAGATGGAGGTGGAGAGAAGGAAGAGAGGGAGGGAGGAAGGATAAAAAGAAAAAAAGTGAAAATGGTAATAATTCATATTCCTCAGGGTTGTGGTAAACTGTAAAGTGCTGAATACAAAGTATTATCTCATCCACTCCAAACACGAAAGGCTATCTTGAGCTTTATATTTATTTTTTTCTTGGTTTCTTTGATTCATCATGTCTGTATATGACTTGGAATGGTGTAAGAAACAGTTAGTTCTACTCACTATTTCTCCATTCAAGTTTGAAAGATAGCTCTACAGAGATGTTATGTCACTATCTATATTTTATAACTTTTCAAATTTTATTTCAGGCACAACAGTACCAGCTAACAATGGCTAGTGTTCCAATTTTTTTGTTATAAATTAACAAACCATTCCCAAACTTAGTGTCTTAAAACAACAACTAATTATTATGTTCCACAGTTGTGTGAGTTGACTGAGCTCAGCTGGATGGATCTTCTTGGGGATCTTTCATATAAATGGAGTCAGATAGTGGCTGCGGCTGAAGTCATCTAAAGCTGTGATGCAGCTGGTTGTCCGAGGTGGCGCACTCACAGGGCTACAGCTGATGCTCATGGTGGCTGAGCTCAGCTGGGGCTGTCAAATGGAGCACATGGGTGTGGCCTCTCCATGCAGCTTGGGCTTCTCACAACCTGGCAGCTGGCTTCCAAGAGTAAGTGTTCCAAATGATAGGAAATAGAAGTCACTTAAGACTGGAACCTGGAAACTGGCACAATGTCACTTCTGTCATATTCTATTGGGCAGGCAGTGACAGAATCCACTTAGATTTAAAAGGAGGGATGGAGATGCCATTTCTCAGTGGGAGGAGAATCAAAGAATTTGAGTGTCCATCTTTACTCCACCAGAATGCCTCTGGTGGACATTGTGTCTGGTGGGTGATTTACTCACTTTCACTTGCTACATCCCTTGCTGGAAAAGGGTTACCTGTTGTTGTGTCGGCAGACGCTTTCTTCTAGCATCTGAATATTCATTTAAGTATTCCAGATGGTTTAAATGTCACCTTGTGGCATATGATTTTTACTGCTAGTAAGAATTGAAAGGCTATAAGGAAACAGTGCCAGAATAGATGTAGCTAACTGATAGGTTCCTCAGCCACATAATGATACAACCAAGAAGGCATCAGTGTTTGAGATATATATTTTCTCTTGCTTTCCTATCCTATCCCATAGAACTTCTTCCTTTTTACCAGTTCTAGCATTGATATTGAGTATTGCTCTAAAGATACTCATAAAATCCTGTTTCTCCTTGGCATTCAATAGAAAAAGAAACCATAATTGATTATGACTGCAGGAAATATTTTTAAGATCAAAATGTTGATGAAATAGTTATTAAAATCCAGCTACTATGCTTTTGAGAAAGATCCAAATCTCCCTCCTAATTAGAATTGTTCAATACAATATCTCAGAAAATATCAACTGGGAATGGTCAAATGCACAATTTTCAGAAAAGAGGGAAATGTGGGCTTGATTTTAATTCCCAGGAAAATTACAAAATGGAAAAAAACTTGAATGCATTTTTTTCTGATGATGATGTTACATATGTCCATTGCAGAAAATCTGAAAAATATTTAAAAGTTTAAGAGTAAAACAAAAATCACTATAATCTTGCCATCCAAAGATAAGAAGTATATTTTTATTGTATTTCTTTCTAGGATTTCAAAATATTTCTACATTATATATAAAAGCCTGTAATTTTGTTTGCACCATGCTTCATTGTATATCTTACCACTTTGCATTAAAATTAAATTGTGAGCTTTCTCCTATTTTATCATTTGAAATTTAAAAACTACATGAAATAATTTATTATATGAATTACCATAAGTCATTCATTCCTGCACTCTTTCCAATATTTTGCTGTTATAAATAATGCAGTGATGATCATTTATGTTCAGAAAACTATGATGATTTCTGAATTGCAGCATCACATTTGACAGAATTTTTCACTGAACCCTTATTAACATGACGGAAAAATGTGGGCTGTATAAAAGCTCTCATTGGTACAGTCATGACAGTTTAAATAACATATTCTGAAATGGTTTATCAATGCATCTGTTAAAAAGGTCTATTGAGGTCTTCCATGAAAACTATTTTTCAGTGCCATTTTCAAATTTTGTATGAAGAACTTCCAAGAACGCACTGGCATTATAATGTTTGCTTTATCTTTGTCTTCCTCCAGGTCAATTTTCCACCTTTCCCTGCTCTACTTTATGGCAGAGATGGGACTGATCCTTACAGAGGTCTTGTGTGCTTCCTGTCTTATTTGGAACCCTGTCACAGCCTTGAGAACAAGTACAAGCTAGCCAACTGGCAGATTCAAATCCTGTGAAGAGAGCTGAGTTGTTTCAGTGGAGGCCATTTTCGACCAGTCAACTAGCCAACCACCAGCTGAAGCAGATGCTTGAACAAGCCAAGTCAAGGTCAGAAGAAATGAGCCAAGGTCACCATAATTGACCAGCTGAACCAGACTCATGAGAAATTTTTTTAAAAAGGTAGTCGCTTTTTTATTTTATTTTATTTTTATTATTTATTTATTTATTTTTTTGCGGTACGCGGGCCTCTCACTGTTGTGGCCTCTCCCGTTGTGGAGCACAGGCTCCGGACGTGCAGGCTCAGCAGCCATGGCTCACGGGCCTAGCCGCTCCGCGGCATGTGGGATCTTCCCAGACCGGGGCACGAACCCATGTCCCCTGCATCGGCAGGCGGATTCTCAACCACTGCGCCACCAGGGAAGCCCGGTAGTCGCTTTTTAAAAAGGTGACTGAGTTTGTTTTTGTTTTTTGTTTTTTGTTTTTGTTTTTTACACAGCTAAAGCTGCATAGCCCATATTAGCAAATGACACAAAATTGGATAGAATAGCTAGTAGGTAGCCACTTTGGAATAATGGATGATAAACAGCAATAAGAATTAGAAAGGGGTTACATGTATAATTCTGATCAGTTGCTTTACTTGATTAAAAACTCATTAAAAACTATTAGGCTATGCTAAGACAAATAGTGTCCAGATACAGAGATATAATGTTTTCCACAATATTTTCAGCAGATTCTCTCTGGAAATCTTGGTTGTATTCTAGAGGCTGATCTAGAGAAGAACGATTAGAATGGATCTAGAAATCATGTCATATGGAGCCAGTGCTATCAAATTAACTGGTTCAACTGTTTACCGTCAGTCTTTGATAAGATGAAAAAGCTTGTGCCACAATGTAAAGCAACTAAACAAGCTGTTGAATTCAGCTAGCTTTATTTTTTCATAGCAAGACTTTTTCAATGAAGAAAGCAGTATGTTGACTTGTATTCTTCCACAGCTCCTTATCTTGTTGTGGACCTATAATTATAGTTCCCAGAGGGTAAGAAACAGTCATGGGTCAGTACTGGTCCACACGCCGAATATCTCTGAAATAGAGGAATGGTTGAATAAACTCAGGCTGCCTATCTCAGGGGAAAAAACCCAAAGAAACTAAAAACAATCAAAACCCAATAATTGCGGCAGTGTCTCCAATATGTTAAACTGAATAGGGAGTAGATTTACTTTATATATTTTCAGAAGGAAGAATGAAGGGACAAAGGAAGGGAATAGATATTAGCTCAATATAGAGAATTTTAAGAGTAATAAAATAAGCCACAAAGAGAAATACCGTCCTTATTCCTCATTAGAAATATTCACAATAGGGTAAGGAAGAGATTGAATTGGTAAGGTTAATGAGGCTTTCCAGTTCTATGATTTAAACATTCTCTTTTGTCTAGAAAAATTAAAAAAATTTTTTTCTTTCTTCTTTAACATTCATTTCTGAACCCTTGTAGACTTCTGACCTTTTATTCTACTAAAGAAAAGAAAGAAATAATGCAAATTGTACTTAGTTGAAATGATAACAAATAGGCATGTATGATGTCTACTTCAGATATGTTAAATACTCTAAGTTGTCCACTTATATTGTTGTCTTCTAGAGACAAATGCTTGGATGCGTAAAGTTGCTCATTAATTGTGTCTTTAAGAACACTGAAAAGAAATTTCTTAGACATGCTGTATTTATTTCCCTCAATATACAAATGCAACATATTTAAATTATCATTTGATAAAAGTGAAATATCATTAAAAACTATTTATATATTTGAAAAAGAAAAGACATTAGATACCAGTAGAATGTGAAGTCAGAAAAAAAAAATTTTGCTTTTTGTTAAAGCTGAAAATGAATAGTACCTTCAAGTGAACATTTCCTATGAGCTTTTTTTTTTTTGATGTGATAATTCCATAGAAACCTATCCTTAATTCTTATATAATTTGAAGGCGCAAGCATTATATGTGAGAACTGAAACCATCCACACCCACAAAGCCTACTGTATACATTAATATGATTTTACTATTTCACTGTCTTCATCAACATGACTTTATGATTCCAGGAAACTCTTGCTCAGAAAGATAAAAGTTTCAAGTAATTTTATTGTCTCAAGAACATATTGAAAGACTCATTTTAATTAACATCAAACTGTTTGACTTTTCAATAGATAGTATCAAAATTTTCAAGACTCTTGGAAATCCTTGCTTTAATTAAATTCTCTCCTTGTTGTATCTGCCAATCCTAAACTTTTATATTATGATCCTTACCTAATCCTAATCAAACTTTCACATTAAGAGACTTGCCTTAAAACAAACTTCAACATCTCTTAAATATCCCAACTTTGCTTCCACACCCCGAGATGTTACTAAGGTAAAGTGGCTCCCTGGGCGGGGGGGGGGGATCCCTGATTTGTGGAATTTGATGATTTCTGTGGTATATATACTCCTACCATGGCTGACTTCAAGCTGCCGAGGTGACATCACTGAACATGGAATTGGGAAGAGATGTTCAGGATCCTTCACAGGCTGATAGAAGCTAGCTCCAGCACACCACTGCTCCTATGCGACTGTCAAGACAGTGTTCTCCCATGCTTCTGTAACCTAAACTCAGATTTGTCTTATCAATGGATTGTTTGGGTGATATTTGGGAGAAGTCAGTATTCAACAATACTGGGGACCTGTGAAAATCTAGTCAAGAACTTCTCTTGGCCATGGTCCAGGACCTCAACTTGGAAACCATGGTTGCCTCTGTGGCCCCTTGAGCCTCTTGCTGGCAAAGGGAGCTGCTGGCCTCTGTGACTGGGATAATGAGGTAAGTTTTGCATTGAGTCCAAACTTTGATTTCTTTTCATTAAAGCTCCTCAAATGCTGAGTTTATTTTGTCTTCTTTAAATAAGAAATTAATTTTAGGAATCCTTTGATATCTGTTCAGTTAAATAACTTTTGTCCTTGGTGGAAATCAGTGTTATTACTTACAGCACAATTTGTCTCTGTTGCTGTCATCTTTTTCTGTAAGGGAAGAGTTCACAGGGAGGGGATGGGGGTAAGCTGGCTAAATCCATTGCTCAAAATGACCCTGAGGACTGAAAAATTCAGAGAGTGTCTTGAATTTTGGAAAATCTTTGCCTCAGGTCACTTAGCAACATTTTATGAGAACTTGTCTCAGTCTTGTCTTGTTGTGTTGGTGAAATCTCTCCAAATCTTTCCATCTGCAGGCAACTGTAAATTAGTCAAGTTTGAAGCTGGAAACTGGCCAGCCACTAGGCCAAGGTGGGGGCAGGGTGCTGAGGGACCAGGGAAACAAGCAGCACTTTCAACTGAAGAGTCCTAGACTTTCCTAGATCTGCCTCAGTCTAAAACTAAGAGCATTCCACCTCTGATGTAGACTCCTGCATCTTACATGTATTTGCACAATATCCCAAATTCTTATACTTACCTTTGTAAATGGCATCATTTAACCAAGGATAATTTAGAATTATAATAGACATTTTGAGGAACTTCTGATGTGAGCAAGTGTTCTTTTGAGAGGTACCATAGAACATAATGGAATATTATTCCAAACATCTAATGGTCTGCATTTTTTATATTTTTGAGGAAGTATCCAAAGACGTTTAGATTCCAAAATTGCTTCCTTAAAAGATGTCTTGGCCAAGGCAAGCAAAAGGTGAAAAACTAAAAATAGTCTCTCTTTTAGATTCCTCCAAATCCCAGTAAAAATCTAATAGCTTTTATCCTATTATTTCTCTTCCCCCAGCCTATGTTTCTCCATTTCCTCTGACTTGTTCCTTTTACCTCCTGGCTGGCCAGAAAAATCCCCAAAGTGCAATTACTTCATAAAATTAACGACGCCCCCCCCCACCAGAAACATGGAAAGTTGAATTGGTTTTAAGATCTAGTCTCATACTGAGCCGAAAGCTGTTAGATTTTTTTCAAAGCCTAGAAAGATAAAATTTGCAGAGGAATTAGGAAATTTCTAGCTTACAAATAAAATTATATACTAAAGCCCAAGGCAGGTTTATGGAGGTAGCTTGTGGTTTTTTTCCCCAAGCCAATTAATCCATCTATGAAGTTATTTCTAGCAGAAGTAAAAGGTCTTTATTAATGCAGATTTTCAAAAATAATTGGGATAACTATTTTAGAGTGAAATATTCTCACCAGAAAATTTAGTAAGAAGATTTATGATTCATCTAAGATTTCTCTGTTGTGTGTGAAATCTCTTTGACTGATTAGTAAACTAACCAATGGATGATCTACACAGAATCAATCACATTACTTCAAAGGTTATGACTTTCTTATTAAGTGGATGCAAATCTGTTATTTTGTGATTACTTATATGATAAATATGAAATAAATCACCAATGTTGTCTTAGCTAAATATACTGAATAAACATAATATTTAAAAAACAATATCAATACTTAAAGTACAAACAGGACATTGTTCTAGACCTTAGGAGCTAAGTTTACTTTTATATGAAGGTATAAGCAATACCCCTTGAGCACATAGAGGCTATATCCTTTTTCTTATCAATTAGAACACCAACTAGGTATTTTCATATGCTTCTTTGACAATCTCAGAACTCAGTTCACATGAATTTTTTTTAAGTAATCCTTTCCCTATGAATCCTATCATAGTCATCTTTCTTTATGAAATGGCTCAGTCAAGGCATCCTGATAAAAGGAAGCACCATATTTACACAGCAATTTAGTAGAGTTCAAAGGGCTGTGCAAACATCTAATTAAACTTCACAACAATTCAGTGAAGCAAGAGAAGGTTTACCCATTATCCTCATTCACAGAAGGGAGATTCTGAGGTGCTGAGAGGCTAAATGATTTCTTGGTTTCACAATGATGAGTCAGAGGTAAGGCTGGGAACAAAACCAGAACTCTTGCTCAGATATAAAAGTAACACCATGGAAATGCTTTTTCAGGTGGATCACTCCTTCAGCTGGAAGTTGTCCTACTACATAAATAACAAGAGTAATTGCAATGGAATTTGTATGAATGTATATGTTTCTGTCTAGATTAGAAAAACTTTCTTCAACAGTATTTAATTTGGAGACAGTCAAATGATGGCTAAATGCATCCTAGCTAAATAGAACCAACATTAGTAGTAAGAGTACTTCAGTGTCTTCCCCAAAGTGTCCTCCTGTTACTTCTAGGAATCCTGAAGAAATGTTTATAAACCAGTGAGTCAGTGGCAATGACCACAGAACATACCCTCTTTTTTTCTCTTTTTCTCTGGCTTCCTTGATTCCTATCTGATACGTGTTTGACTATGATGCCTGTCATGAGAGTAATGTCTATACGTAGGACAATCTCTAGCTGCTCCCAAAGCTTGTAATCCTTGGGGTGCCAGACCAGTACTAAGTTCCTTACAGAGCTGAGGGCCAGCAAGGCCCTGCTCTGTGCCCTACTTGATCATTTAGGGGTATGGAATCCTTTGTTTTCAAAAATTCATAGGATCACTCTTGAGTAGTTCTTTTAGCTTCTGCCTTGAACATTTTCTCTGCCAAGTCCAGTGGACCTTTGGGGCAAGATGCATGTTTCTCTTTTCTTCCTCCCATTAACAAAACTATGTTCCCTTCAAATAGACACTGGTGTATTGGGGGCATTGGTGGAGGTTGGAGGCCAGTGGGGGCAATAGGTAAGGGTCTACATTATCAATCACCATGTTATATACAGAGCATATATATACAGCATACAAATGGAATGGGATTCAAACATTTTTTCACCCTTTCTTTAAAGGAAAAACGTTTACCAACTCAGTATGTAAAATGATCAAAGCAAGGACAGATGTACTAGTTGAAAAGAGAAGGTAGGGTTGGGGGAGCTCTGCAGGCAGTCAATAGCTCCTTAGGTTCCCAAGAGTCCAGTTTGAAAACCAGTGAGTCTAATTGCTTTTGCTTAAAAATATAGCTCCTGAAGGCCAGAGAGTCTAAATAATGTATGCAAATAAGGCCGATATTTAGGAAATACAAACTATTTTTTCATAATTCTCTTATTTCCTTTGTACTTATTCTTAGACCTTCTCTTCTTCCACCTTGTTGCCGGCTGGTCTCAGCCTATTAATAACCAATGTTGTGGCTGGACCTGCCCTGGTGGTTCTTATTATGATTGCAAGATGCTCTCAGCTATAACCATCAAGAAACTTAAAAAAAAAATCCTTATTGATTACAGGACCTGGAAATTACATGGCACACCTGGGGCCACAGAGCAAGGTCACAGGTAGAGAGAGAGTGAGAGAGCATGGGACTGGGGTTCTGCTTTTTATTGGGGTTGAGAGGTGTCTAGGGTCTCAAAGGCTCACTCCTTACTGGTGAATTTAAAACATAAGAATGGGAATTAACAGCACAGGAAGAGAGAAAACAAGCAGCCCAAATCATCAGTTATCAAAATCAACCAAGATCTCTAAAACAGAGAAGTCTGTTTAGACTTCTCTAAAGTCTAAAGAGGGGATGGGTAGCTGGGGTCTTTATCTACTGGCTGACAATGTGTTTATTCAAGATAGCCATCTTTGAAGTGGATGCCTCTTTGAAGTGGATGGTTCCACAATTTAGGCACTTGCATTATAAAAAGAAAAGCCAACTGTCAGGGCTTGCACTACGCACTTCCTTTAAGTATTCAAGCATCAGCTAAGACAACCTGTGTTTATTGACTCAGAGAAGTGACACAGACAAGAAAGAGAAGCTGAGAAGAAAGAATTTGCTCCCTGGGTCCTGGATTTCAAAAGACTAGCACTTTAGAAGTGATGGGGAGGAAGAAATTTTCCTTTACCCTTCTAAGTTCATCTGGCTGGTCTAAGAATTAAATTTACATGAGACAGATTAGCAGAAGTAAATCACACAAAAGTTTAATAACTTGTATACATGGGAGAGACCCAGGAAAACTGAGTAACTCACCAAAATGGCAAAACCCCTCACTTAAATACCATCTTCAGCTAAAGACAAAAGTGGATGCTGGGAGTTTGGGACTTCAAAGAAAAGAAAGGCAATTCACATGGAGATGGAAAAACAAATGTTTGGTAAACAAATGTTTGCTGGGCCATGCACAGATGACGGGACAGAGTGGACTCTGCTCTCTAGGCCCTCCCAAGTTTCCCCCATCACACCTAGCCCATTATTTTTTGCTGATGATAGCTCTATTCTGGGAACAGTCCCTTCAACTAAATTCTTTTAGGCAGTTAAATAGGAGGTAACAAGAAAAACTTCTTGAATCTTCTGTTTCTTAAAAATAATCAACCTAAATTAATCCTCATGCCAAAGAAACACATTTTGGGGTGGCAAATTTTGCTCCCCTGCAGAAGAGTAGAGAGACTCAAACTAGAAAATGGGAGTGCTAAATATGAAGAGTCAGGAAATTTGGAAGAAGTGATGAGAGCTTAGACTTAAGAGGTTCCCAGGGACAGGTTGCTAGTCAAATTGCCTAGAGCTGTGTCTTGGAGAACTGGCAAAAAATCCAGCATTGGTTTGGGATATCCAAAAACAAAGGGACATTTTCCTCATAGCCTCTGTAGAAGCTGAGGAGGTGTCATGGCCCCAAATAATTAAATGGATGCAAGGAGGGCCTAGGAAGATGCTTTAGACACTTTTTTAGAGTTTCCTGTAGCAGAGTGATAAAGCCACTAGAGAGAAATTGACCAGTGTCTGTGCAGATAGTTGGCAAAGACCAAATAAGGTGAAGGACATCTTATTGGATACCAATTTAGAAACATAATAGAACTAAATACCCCCACCATGCCTTGGTACTTACATGGCAACCTCAGGAAAGAGGCAAGTGTTTAATAGATGCTTAAGTATACAGTGGTTTGGATAACTGGCCACCAAATAACAGAAATGTTTTTAGAATTAGATCTACAAATACCAGAATCTCAAGCATAAATAACTGACTTTAATCTAACATGTTTAAGTACTTTGGAAGGACAATTTAACAGTGCTTTGCTTGCTAAAAGAAAAACAAATAATGAAGGCTCCATATGTGCAAATTAGGCAAACTGTATTTCTTCATCTACCACACAACGTATTGCTCTAGAAATCTTGCTGTACAAATCTGGATATACAGAACATTAAACTTAGCAGATTGTATGATACACCAAATTACTATTTTACTAACATATATTTAGAATTATCCATAACAAAAATACTAGCTAGCCATGGCAAATTTTAAGTGCTTGTCTAGTGTCCTCTGTTCCCTGGCCAATATCTAAGACTCGGATCCAGACTCAGGCTTTATAGTTTAGTGCCTAGGTTACCTTGAAGAATTACCTGCCTAAGCCTTAGCTTTCTCACCTATATATTTAGAATAATTATAATAGTTACTTCATAAGAATGGCTATAGAGGTGAACGAAATAATGTATATAAAGTGCTTAGCACATTGCCTGCTGCATAGAAAATATGCAGTACGTATTGTACTGAGGACATACCAGTTATTCATATATTATCCTGGACAAAACATTTGGAAAAAGAGAAAGTTACTGTACATGCATATATTATGTTATAATCTACTATTTTTCAAACTGTGTGGGTTTGAAACAATGCAGTGGCAATCACCATTTTTTTCAAAGGAATAGCACAGCATAACATCCATGGCATAAATCAAAGAGCAAGACATGTGGTAAAGGTAAGTATTCTTCTGTAAAAATTTGTCCTAATTAAACTCAAAAGCTTTTGCAGCAAAGGAAACCATAAACAAAATGAAAAGATGGAGCTCCCTGGTGGTCTACTGGTTAGGATTCAGCGCTTCCACTGCTGTGGCCTGTGTTCAATCCCTGGTTGGAGAACTGAGATCCCACAAGCTATATGGCATGGCCAAAATGAAAAACAAACAAACAAACAAAACTAAAAGACAACCCACAGAATGGGAGAAAATATTTGCAAATGATGCAACTGACAAGGGACTAATCTCCAAAGTTTACAAACAGCTCATGCAGCTTAATATCAAAAAAACAAACAACCCAATCAAAAAATGGGCAGAAGACCTAAACAGACATTTCTCCAAAGAAGACATAGAGGTGGCCAAGAGGCAAACATGAAAAGATGCTCAACAGCGCTAATTATTAGAGAAATGCAAATCAAACCTACAGTGAGGTATTTCCTCACACCAGTCAGGATGGCCATAATCAGAAAGTCTACAAAAAATAAATGCTGGAGAGGGTGTGGAGAAAAGGGAACCCTCCTACTGTGTTGGTGGGAATATAAATTGTTACAGCCACTATGGAGATTCCTTAAAAAACTAAAAATAGAGCTATTATATGATCTAGCAATCCCACTCCTGGGCATATATCTGGAGAAAAACATGGTTCAAAAGGATACATGCACCCCAATGTTCACTGCAGTGCTGTTTACAATAGCCAAGACATGGAAGCAATCTAAATGTCTAAAGACAGATGAATGGATAAAGAAAATGTGGTACATCTATACAATGGAATATTACTCAGCCATTAAAAAGAATGAAATAATTCCATTTGCAGCAACGTGGATGGACCTGGAGATTATCATACTAAGTGAAGTAAGTCTGACAGAGAAAGACAAATATTGTATGATATCCTCATATGTGGAATCTAAAAAAAATTATAAATGAACTTATTTACAAAACAGAAACAGACTCACAGACTTAGAAAACAAACTTATGGTTACCAAAGAGGAAAGGTGGGGGGAAGGAATAAATTGAGAGTTTGGTATTGACATATACACTGCTATATTTAAAATAGATAACTAACAAGGACCTACTGTATAGCACAGGGAACTCTGCTCAATATTCTGTAATAACCTACATGGGAAAAGAACTTGAGGAAGAATAGATATAAGTATATGAATAACTGAATCACTTTGCAGTACAACTGAAACTAACACAATACTGTAAGTCGACTATAGACCAATATAAAATAATTTTTTAAAATTTTGTCTTATTTTATGAACATATATATAAGTATATATAGCATTATGAAATATGTTATATAATGCATTAAAGGCTAATTTTTATCCCCATTCCCCTATAGTCAAACTCCTTACCATGTGACTATAAAAAATTAATAAACAGAAACATTAAATAAATAGAGTCAGGAGACTAGAAAGGGGAGTTCCCATGCCCTATGCTGATAGCAGAGCCCAACAGGAAGAAGAAAGACCTCCTCTTCTTTCCTGGCAAGAGCTCAGCCAATAAGAGACTGTCACAACTCAGTCAATATAAAGCCATGGATGCTTTGTTTACTACAGTCTTCTCAACTTCCCTTCCCCCTCTATAAAAGAGTTCTCCTCTCTTTTTTTTTTGCTGGGAATTTGCACATGGCTCACCATGGTTGCAGACCCTGAATTGCGATTCTTTGCTGACCTGGAATAAATACATTTTTTGCTGGAGAAATAACTGTCAGTCTATTTGTTTTAGGTCAACATGACCTTGTAGTTCCTTAATTTAAGAGGTGGAGTCTTTTTTCCAGTGCTTTGAATCTGAGCCTGGCCATGGAAATCAATCTAACCAATAGAACAGGGCAAAAATGACAGAGTGCGGGCTCCCCTGGTGGCGCAGTGGTTGAGAGACTGCCTGCCGATGCAGGGGACACGGGTTCTTGCCCCGGTCTGGGAAGATCCCACATGCCGAGGAGCAGCTGGGCCCGTGAGCCATGGCCACTGAGCCTGTGCGTCTGGAGCCTGTGCTCCGCAACGGGAGAGGCCACAGCAGTGAGAGGCCCGCGTACCACAAAAAAAAAAAAAAAAAAAGTGCCAGAAAAATAGAAGAAATAGTTGTTTTCTATGTTTCATCCTTAAAGGGAATAATTCTAGTATTTAAAAATTGATTATATTTTTTCTATTTATTTTCAATTGATAACTTTCATTAGATTAAGAAAATTTCCTTTATTCCTAGCTTTTAGGATTATTCCTGATTTTCTAGAAATTTGTTTCTTTGTTGTTTTATTAAATCATGAATAGGTGTTGACTACTATAAATTGCTTTCTCTGCATCCATTGAGGTTATAAGAGTAATAGTTATACAGTTTTAAAATTTTGAATTCTTGTCTTCTTTTAATACTGTTGTTTTTAATTTACTAATATTCAGAAATAAGACTAGGCTGAAGGCTTTTTATTCCCCTGTCACCCTTTGTCCTGTTGTGATATCATTATAATAATCTTATAAATTAAATTGGGTAATGTTTCTTCTCCCTTTCTGTCACCCTTCCCCTACCTATCCCCTTCCTTGCCATCCCATAACTAAGTTTGTATAAAGCATAATTATTTATTTTTTAAAGAATTAATAGAAATTATCTCCAAATCATCTATTACTTATGTTTTTTAATATGAAGAACTCCGTTTACCATTTCAAATTATTTTATACTTAGTAGCTTAATCAGATTTTCTACGTCTTGGGCCAATTTTGGTCATTTTTTTCCCCCTGGGTTTTAAAATGTTATCTAGATTTTAAGTTTCAATCTAAGTTTTAAAATTTAACGTCATAAAATTATTTATATAATTTTAAAGTGTTCCACTGTCTCAGTTATATTTTCTGATTTTACTTTTTGTGCCATCTCTTTTTCCTTTTTTCCCCTAATTTTGATCCTAATGACTACATACATCCATGAAAATTTTGGTGTATTCTAATACCGATTATGAATTTATCCTATTGAAAATATGAACTCCATCAAATGATTCATACCATTAACTGAGATATTCCAAATTTTAATTATAGAATTTAAAAACTAGATGTGTATACAGCTTTTGATAGCTCACATTTAATTTCTTCTATTTATTCTTTGAGTCATAAAGCTATATTTCAATAAATTAAGGTTTATAATAAATGCAAATAAGTGCAATAAAACCTGCAGAGTCTTGGTATTCCATTCATTGAATACTTAGATTTGAAATTTCCAACTGATTTTGAATAAAATGCAAATAAAATTTAGATGATTCATTTATAAAATTTCAACTCCACTCTAGTACACTTAGTTTGATTGACTAAAATATTATTTAAAGGTTCAAAATTTCTATAATATCAATGATGAGCAGAAAAGAAATACATACACATATATGTATGCATATGTATATGCATATTTTTAAAAATTGCAAATTTTGACAACGACTGCTTCTGCTTCAATTGATACAATATCTCATCTCATTTGGAAGAAAGTCTGAATTATGTGTGTACCACAATTAATTCCAAGTCATTTCTGTCCATAGCATTTTTTTTCTTAGCAGCTTTATTGATATATAATTCACCCATTTAAAATCTACAATTCAGTGGCTTTCAGTATTCATCACCACAATCACAAAGTTGTGCATTTATCACCACAATCAATTTTTTACTATTTTCATCATCCTCAAAATAAACCTCTTATCCATTAGCACTCCCCATTTCTCTCTTCCCCTAGTCCAAATCACTAATCTATACTTCTATATTTATGGATTTGTCAAGTCTGGTCATTTTATATAAATGGAATCACACTATGGTGCTATATTTGTGTACTAGCTTTGTGTGGGGTTATGTGTTCTTTTTCTTGGGGTATATACCTAGGAATGGAATTATTGAGTCATATGGTAACTCCACGTTTAACATCCTGAAATGCAAAATAATTTTCTGAAGAAGCTGAACCATTTTATACTTCCATCAGAAATGTATGACGATTCCAATTTTTCCACCTTCTTGCAAACACTTGATATTATTTGCAGTTTTGATTACAGCCATCCTAGTGGGTGTAAAGTGGTATTCTATTTGGTTTTGGTTTGCACTTCCCTAATGATAATGATGGTGAGAATCTTTTCATGTGATTTTATTGACTATTTGCATAACTTCTTAGAGGAACCTCTGTTCAAATCATTTGTCCATGTTTTAATTACGTTATTTGTTTTTTCACTGCTGAACTGTAAGAGTTTTTTGTATATTCTGGATAAAAATCCCTTATCAGATATTTGATTTGCAAATATTTCCTCACATTCTTTGGGTTGTCTTTTTACTATCTTGATGATATGTCCTTTGAAGCACAGCGTTTTAAAAATTTTTTATGACCTTCAATTTATCTGTTTTTTTCTTTTGTTGATTGTGCTTTTGGTGTCATAGTTAAGAAGGTTTTGCCTAGCCCAAGGTTATGAAGATTTACTGCTATATTTTCTTCAAAGAGTTTTATAACTTTACTTCTTATGTTTGGTCTATGATCCATCTTGAGTTAAATTTTGTGTATGGTATGAGGAAGCAGTCCAACTTCATTCTTCTGCATATATGGATATCCAGTTGTTCCAGAGCTATTGATTTAAAAAGACTTAATATTATTGAAATGGCAATACTCCTCACATGTTCTACAGATTCAGTAAAATTCTTGTCAAACCCCAGCAGACTTTCTTCAGAAATTGACAACTTAATCCTAAAAATCATATGGAAAATTATGAATGTGGGATGAATAAATATGGGACATCTTTCTTTTTATTTATGTTGTCTTTAATTTTCTTTGAAAATGTTTTCTTGTTTTTCAGAGTAGGATATTTTCTATTCTTTTTGTTAAATTTATTCCTGAGTATTTTGTTATTTTTGGAATTGTTTCTTAATTGTGTTTTCAGATTATTCATTGCTAATGTATAGAAATACAATTGAGTTTTATATACTGATCTTGTATCCTGAAACGTTGCTAAACTCATTTATTAGTTCTAATAATTTTTAGATTCTTTAGGATTTTGTATATATAAGATAATGTCATCTGCAAATAGAGATCATTTTACTTTTTCCTTTCCATTATGAATGCTTTTTATTATTTCTTCTTGCCCCGGCTAGAACCTCCAGTATAATATTGCATAAAAGTGGTGAGAATGGTCATCTTTGTCTTGTTCTTCATCTAAGGGAAAAACATTCACTCTTTCACCAATAAGTATGATTTTAGCCATGGACTTTTTAAAAATGCCTATTATCAAGCTGAGAAAGTTTCTTCTATTCCTAGTTTGTTGAGTGTTTTTATCTTGAAAGAATGTTGCATTTTGTTGAATGCTTCTTCTACATCTAAGGAGATGATCACATAGCTTTTGCCCTTTATTCTCTTGATGGTGTGTATTACATTAATTGATTTTGTATGTTAAAGCAACCATATATTTCTAGTATAAATCCCACTTGGTCTTGGTATGTTATCATTTTTACTTACAGCTGGATTAAGCTTGCTAGGATTTTATTGAGGATTTTTGGATCTATATTTATAAGGAATATTGGTCTGTACTTTTTCTTTGTCTGTTTCAATATCAGAATAATATTGGCCTTGTAGAATGAGTAGGGAAATGCCCCCATCTCTTCTATTTTTGGAAAAGTCTCTGAAGAAGTGGTATGAATTTGCCTCTAAATATTTGGTGGGATTTATTAGTGAAGTTGTTTGGGCTTGGGCTTTTCTTTGTGAGAGGCAGCTTTTAAATTACTGATTCAGTCTCCTTACTTGTTAAATGTCTACTCAGATTTTCTATTTCTTCTTGTGTCAGTTGTGGTAGTCTGTGTCTTTCTAGGAATTTGCCCATTATAGTTTTTATAGTATTCCCTTACAATTTCTTTTTATTTTGTTAAGTTTGGTAGTCATATCCTCTCTTTCATTCCTGATTTTAGTAATTTGATGTTTCCCTTTTTTTTCCCTGGTCATTCTAGGTAAAGTTTTATCAATTTAGTTGATCTTTTCAAAAAAACAAATTTTGGTGTTGTTTATAATCTTTATTGTTTTGTATTCTCTATTACTTTTATTTATGCTGGGAACTTTATTATTTCCTTCCTTCTGCTTCCTTTGAGTACAGCCAGCTCTTCTGTTTCTAGTGTTCCAAGTTGGAAGGCTAAGATATTGATTTGATACATTTCTTCTTTTTAAAATACAGACATTTACAGCTATAAATTTCTCTCTAAGCACTGCCTTAACTGCATTCCATAAGTTTTGCTGTGTTATGTTTTCATTTACATTCAGTTTAAAGTAATTGCTAATTTTCCTTGTGATTTCTTTTTTGACCCATTAGTTATTGAGTGTGCTGCTTAATTTCCACACATATGTGAATTTCCCAAATTCCTTTCCATTATTGCTTTCTAGTTTCATTCCATTGTGGTTGGAGAACATACTTTATGTAATCTCAATCCTTTAAAATGTATTGAGGCTTGCTCTAAATCCTAGCATATAGTTTATCCTGGAGAATTTTCCATGTGTTCTTGAGAAGAATGTGTATTCTGTTGTTGAGTGGAGTGTTCTAAAGATGTCTGTTAAGCCTAATTCGTTTGTAGTGTTGTTCAAGTCTTATATTTTCTCGTTGATCTTCTGACTAGTTCTGCGATCCATTGTTGAAAGTGGGATATTGAAGTCTTCAACTATTGTTGTTGAATTGTCTATTTCTCATTACAATTCCATCTGGTTTTGCTTTATAGATTTTGGGGTTCTGTTTTTAGGTACATAAATGTTTATAATTGCTATATCTTCTAGATAGGTTGACAGTTTTTTCATTATAAAATGTTCCTCTTTATCTCTAGTAACTTTTTTGTTTCTTAGTTTTAAAGTCTATTTTGTCTATTAGTATAGCCACTATTATTTTTTTATGGCTGCTTTTTGCATAATATATCTTTTTGCATCCATTTTACTTTTTAAACTATTTGTATTTTTGAATCTAAAGTGTGTCTCCTATAGAAAACATATAGTTAAATCTTGCTTTTATACCAGTCTGACAATCCCTGCCTTTTGACTGGATTGCTTAATCAATTCATATGTAGTGTTATATTGGTAGGGCTGGATTTATGTTTGTCATTTTACATGATTTTTTGTATATATTTCATGTATTTTGTCTTCCTCTGTTTCTCCTTTACTGCTTTACTTTTTAATTAAGAGAATATTTTCTAGTGTAACATTTTAATTTCTCTATTTTTTTTCACTTTATTCTTTATTTATTTTCTTAGTGGTTGCCCTAAAGTTTACATACTAACTTATCAGAATTGACTCTAGATTTATCTTAATTTAGTGCCAATGAGATATAGAAATATTAATCCTAGTATCTCTATTCCTTCCTCCATTTTTTAGTTTATTATTATTATACATATATCTTATTACATCTTTATATGTTACAAACACAACAATATATTGTCATAAATATTATTTTATATAACTTTATGTCTTTTAGAATATATGAGAGAATATATTCGAGCAAGAACTAAATGTCACTTCTGTTTCTATTCATCTGTTCCTGTGGATTAAACTTACCACCTGGAGTCATTTCATTACAGTTTTGTTCTCATCTGCCTCCTTTGTATGCTATTATCAAATATATTACATTTGTATATGTTATAAGCCCATCAATACAATTACATACATATTTTGTATGTATTTACTATTTAAATAAGAGAAGAAAAAGGAAATATACAGTTATAAGTCTTTTATAATTACCTATGTAATTACCTTATTGGAGCTCTTTGGTTTTTTTGCCATGTTTGCATTTGAATTATTGTCTGGGGTCATTTGCTTTCAACCTAAAGAGGCTTCTTTAGTATTTCCTGTAAGGCAGGTCAGCTGGCAATTCTCTTAGTTTTTATTTATCTAGAAATGTTTTTTGCCTTCATTTTTGAGAGATAGTTTTACTAAATGTAAGATCCTTGTTTGACAGTTCTTTTTTTCAGCACTGTAAATATGTTATCTCACTGTCATCTGGCCTCCATTGTTTCTGATGATAAATGAACTGTTAATTTTATTGAGGTTCCCTTATATGTAGTGAGCCATTTTTCTCTTGCGGTAAGGTTTTCTCTTTGCTTTTCAACATTTTAAGTATGATATGTTTGAGGGTGTATCTATTTGGGTTTATCCTAGTTGGAGCTTGGTGAACGCCTTGCATTTGTACATCAATGTTTTTCATCAAATTTGGGGAGTTTTCAGCCATATTTCTTCAAACATTTTTTTCTGCTATGTCTTTCTCTCCTCTCATTCTGGTAACTCCATCGCACATATGTTGGTGTGCTTAATAGTTTTCCACATTTCTCTGAGGCCCATTCATTTTTCTTTATTCTTTTCATTATCTGTTCTTCAGATGGCACAACTTTATTGATCTGTTTTCAAGTTCCCTCATTGTTTCTTCTAACAGCTCAAATCTACTATTGAACCTCTCTAGAAAATTTTTTCATTTAGTTATTTCACTTTTCAACTTCAGAATTTTCATTTGGTTCTTCTAAATAATTTATATCTCTTTACTGATATTCTTTTTTACTAAGACATTGTCATCATAGTTTCCATTACTTCTCTAAGCATGGTTTCCTTTACTTCTTTGAATATACTTACAATCGCTGCTTTGAAGTCTTTGTCTGCTAAATTTGACATCTGGGCCCTCTCAAAGGCATTTTCTTTTGCCTTTTTTTCTCCCTCTCTATATATTGCTCTCACACTTTACTGTTTCTTTGCATGTCTCAATATTTTGTTGAAAATGAAACATTTAAATAACATATTATAGCAAATCTGGATATTGATCTACCCTACTTGAATTTCTTTTGTTGTTTTTATTCTTTAGTTGTTTAGTGACTTGGCTATACTACTTCAGTGAAATCTATTTTACCTGTAGTGTGCATCCTTTGATATCACTCCTCAGAGAGCACAGCCTTGGGCATAAACACAGTCACCATGGGATGACAGTGGTTTTAACAACGTTCTCTTTAACTATATCTTTCTCTGATCCCTCTGGTAACCTAGTCTCTCTCTTTTAGCTAGTCTTCCTCTATTGGTATCACACCCAGCTTTTAGACTCCACTAATTGTCTATTGATTGCTCTATTATTTCAACAATACCTTGGGGAATAGACTGTTCTACAGTCTGATTCAGTTAGAGTCAAGCTTCTTTACAGGGGTAGTTTTCGAGGCCAGTCTTTTGTTCTAACCACACGAGGTGTTTTCCTAGCTTTATCTTTCCTTGTTTCTCTCTGTTAAACATATAGCTGATCTTTGATTTAGCTTGTAGCTTTCATGGACTACCAGCCTCTTCTTAATTGTCTGCCACCAAAATCTTCATTGTATTTGACAGTGCCTTTAGGCTCGAACTTCCCTATACTCTCTCCAAATAAAATCATTTCCCTTAGGAAGAGTTATGGAGCTTTCTGTTCTTGTAGCCTGCCTGTCCCCCTGGGTAAGAACTCTGAGCAACCTCTCCAGATCATTATTCTGCACTGATATTTATGTTCATATTATCATCACAAAAACTATTTCATTTCAATGATGAACTTTTAAACCAAATTTACTATAATATTCACTATAATGTCAGATGTTTAATATTTTATAGAATAAAACTCTAAAAGTTTTACATTGATTACATGAATTCAATAAAAAAAATCAAACCATTATTAAAATTAATTGAGTTTCTCTGCAGTGTCTGATATTTTTAAGCACACTTTTATTTTACTCAGCAGGTACCATGCACGCTGTTCAAAAGGAGGTGTCTTTGTGTCAGGAAAGAAGAGGGAAAGAAAGATAGCTTATCTCTGTCTTTCAAATTTAATCACAAATTAAAATAACAACTCTTTTCACTGCAAAGATGTGTCACATTATACTAGATGAGATGATGGTTAAGTCTGGAATTACAATATGGAAGTCACCACGTCCATTCTGGATTTTCAGTACAATAATAACAATGCATACTACTACTACTAAAAATAATAATATACATTATATATATAACATTGTATATATAATGTTTTATATACATATATACATATATATATATATACACATGTGTGTGTGTGTGTGTGTGTGTGTGTGTGTGTGTATTCCAACACTAAACTAAATGGAATTCCAGATATGGAATAAGCTGGAACTGTTCTGGGAAAACTGGAACATACAGACAATACTCTGCATGTACTGATTTGATTAAAAAGTGACATATTCACATGGTATCTCTGTTTATTTGGGTCCTCTTTAATGAGTTTCAGAGAAGAGCCAGAACTCTTGAAAATTTCAACTGACGAGGTTTTCTTTGTCCCACACTTTTACTTACTCTCCACGGTCTTCCTCCCCACATATCCAATACTATTACTGACTGGAAATTTTATTCCCAACTTATCAAACATGTTAAATTGAATTATTAATATTTTATATAGTCAGCACTCAGGTGATGTATAATTTTTTTTGGCGGGGGGACTTACCTTTACATCTTGTCTTCTGCTTCTGTTTTGGGGACTCATTTTAAAGGAGATAAACTTTCTGAGTCCTTATGTATCTGGAAATTTCTTTGTTTCATCATCATTTCTGAGTGATAGTTCAGCTAGGTACAAATTTCTAAATTAAAATGTTTTTTCCTCACAATTTTGATGATATGACTCCATTGTCTTCTGGCACCAAAACCACTGATAAGTAATTAATCTTCACTGCAGATTCTTACTTGTGTGTAGATACTCTCTTTTTCCATTGTATATTTTAGGATTGTCAGTGTCCTGAAGTTTTCATCTTATGTACCTAAGTATAATTATTTTATTGTAATATTTCTCAGCATGTGGTAAATTTTTTCAAACTCAGGACTCATATCTCTCTTTAGCTTCATAAAATTATCAGTGATCTTTCCTTAAAATGTTTTGTTTACATTTATCTTTAATATCTCCTTCTGGAGAAATTTCTTAATTTATCATCCATATCTCAAGCCATATATTCTAGCACTTTATCTCTTTGTGTTTAATTCTGGGATGAATTCATTTTATTATTCCAGTGGATTTACTTTTCCTCTGTATTAATTGTATTCAGCCTCCTTTAAAGTTGTTTTTTTAATTTCAATAACAATTCTTCATCTACAATGTTTCTAATTAATTATTTTTCATAATTATCTGTTCTTGCTGCATAACCCCCTTTTTCTTGTTTTTAAAATTTCATTCTTCTCTGATGGTTGTATTCCCTTCTTCTTGCTAATGAAATCAAAATAACTCTTTTAAAAGTCCTTTCTGGTTGTACTAGTATGCTTATTTTCCTTAGTCAGCTTTTCTGTTTACCAAGTTTGTTGTTTGTCTTTTGTTATCTTTGTTAAGTGCTTGTATAGTCATTTTCCACAGATTTCTCCTCCTAGGGCATCCTGGTCTCTTACAGCAAGTTTGTGGTGGCCTCAACACAGGCTCTGCTGGTGGTCTGGCTCCAGAGCAGGCCTGGAACTCAGGGTTGCACTCTTCACAAATCCACTTCCAGATTTGTTCCTGCTAAGGCACAGATCCAGACTCCCATAACTGTACAAGTTGTGCTGCAGGAGCCCCAAGCTATATGGCAGAAGGTACTGCTGTTCTAAGCTCAGCCAGGAGAGTAGAAAGCAGGTGGCACCTTTCCCAGAACCCAGTTTTACTCAAGCTGTGCAGATGTGACCCTGAGCTATGTGCACATCTTGTGTGGGCATAAAGATGCCAGCACTTTTTTCCAAGCATTCACCTGAGTCTCAGCCCTCTCCTACCCGATGGGCTAACTTCACAGCTTCAGACTGTTCTGAATTTTATTTGTTCCTCATTGCTTTTTTCTTTTAGTGGAATATCCTTATTCTAGTCTACAGAGACCTACCTTTCTTATTTTCTAGAATAACTATGTTTATTAATTTAAAAAATAGTTTGCCATATTGTCAAATGATATACAAAAACATTTTATTCCCCACTATTCACTTAGGAGAAGAGAAAGGCTGATTCAATTTCAATTGATCAACATTCCAGTTCAGGTGTAACTTGAATTTAAAACTTGGTTTCTTCACTGAAAAGGTCAGAAACATCTAGTTTTATATTACATTCAATTCTTGGAAAACCTATGGCTGGGTGTACCCAATGATGTGGAGGGATGGGCATGGAAGAAGTACCTGTGGGGAGGACAGATCTTCCAAATGTCGTGACATATCATTTTACAGTATTAAAAAATCCTATTCATTAATATCACGACTGCTCTCATGAGAAAAAAACATTAAGTATTTGGAAACTGTCAAGCTCACAGTGGGGACACTGCTTTTGCAAAATTCTAAGTTTGCTTGAAATCAAACTATAGCCTAGCTCACACAGCTAGTACAAGTCCACCACAACTTGTCTGGGTGCCTTTTGTACCTGCTACCAGTCTTTGCTTTCATATCTTCCTTCCCACTGACGAAAACAGACCAGTGGGCACTCTGATCCATTTCCTTCAAGCCCAATAGAAGGATCTGTCTTTAGCGCCAAGCAAAGATTTCCCCACCCCATTCACCTTTCTGATCTGAGGGTCATGCCACTTTACATCACATTGGAAAGACCGTGGTGAATAATATAATGAATGATTTCATTCTTCACTTGAGACCCCACCCTCCACAAACAGAGAGTGTCACAACCTTAGCATATAATCATCCCATGACAACAGTTGGGACAAATAGTAACAAGAGGATTGTTATGTCACACCTATCAACAAACTGAAACAGTGTTAGTTCTAAGTTTGGTCCTCCATAAAGCATAACAATAATCTTATTAAACAATGTTTGGAGCTAAACCTTACAGAGTCCACTACCATAGACGGGGTCAGTATGCAAGCCAAAGTCAGGAAAGAATGGGCACCTTGAAAGAACGAAAAAACCTCTCTGTTCTCTTAGGGATTTAATGGGTGGGTCTGTTACCTTGCCTACAAGCTTTGTTTTGGGAGAATAACTAGTGGCTTATATCATTATCTGTGAGGCAAGGACCACAAAATTAAGGGCAACACATTCATATTCATTTGGAAACATTAAAACTATCCAGAGCATGGAACTCTGAAGAGGCTTGAGGTGAAAGGCGGGAAATCAAGGGAATAATTTTTTGAGGTTAAAAAAAAAAAGCTTATTAAAAACAAACAAATGAAACTAAATAATAAAACTAAATACCAAAAAAAAAAAAAATCCAATGCTTGTTTTAAAAAATGAAGAAAATCCACACAAAGGGATTTGAGAAAGCTTCTCCATTAGGAACTAGTAGTTACCCAGTAGGGTAATCAGGTTTGCCACTTGGTCTGCACAAGCATGCAGTCTGAGTCATTGGAAAGAACCTGGGCTTTGGAGGCAAACAGATCTCCACCTTGACAATTATAAACTGTGTGTTCTTACACTAATGGTAAGATTATATTCCACATTTATAAAAATAAACACAATGATACTTTCCAAAGCCCTAAATTTCTTGTAAAAATAAAATTAAGTAGATGAAAGCACAGAGCATGGTGCTTGGCATACAGCAGCATTTGATGAATGACAATTGCCTTTGGTTTCTTAGTTTTCTAACTGAAATCTCAAACACAATATGAATATTGTGTTGTATATAGCTTTAATGACATTAAGTTACTGTAAGTGACCTTATTCCTAGGTAAGTAAAATGTCTTTCTTTATATAAGTTGCTTCAAACTTTTTTTTCAAAAAAGTCAAGGTATAATTAAATATCTTTAAATAAATGTCATTGTTAACTTCCTTTTGGCAATTTTAGCAATTCAATTTATTTTGTGAATATCCCTAGTTATTTGTTTAGGGTAAAAAACAAATATAGCTTAAAGGACCACATATAAATAAACCAAAATTGCCCCAGTTTTACCTGTTTTAGCCACTATTGTTATGTGACTATGATCTCCAGCTGATTCCAGGAAAACAATGTCATAATCAGTGAGCCATTATTTTTGTCTCTTTGGTCAGGGGAGGGGAGGGGAGGCTTTCCCTTACATAATTATTCTAGGATCAGTGGTGCACCAACCATTTTCTATCTAGAGTTTACAGGCCAGAATCCCTAATGAGGCACATTGGATGATGAGAGAACATTTATGAATATATAAGAATAAACAATAGGTAAAAAAAGATTTTGATTTGAGTTCTAAATTAATTCCTTGGCCATGAAAACACACAAAAAATGTACAAGGAGTTAAAACTTCTCCAGTTGGAGCACATATTTTGCTAGAAACAAATATGGGTCTATGACAAAAAGAAACGGAGATGAAGGGATAATGTTTGCCCCTTTCAACAGATTATTGATTCCTAAAGAATGTCAGCCTCACTCTGTGAGATTATGCTCTTTAGCACTGTCATGCATTATGAATGGGACACAAATGGCAGGCTGTTTTGTAAAAGCATAACTGGAATAAAGATGTAGCAATACTCTATTCAAATAAGGAAAATGCCAAGTTTTTTGCTATTTGAATATATGAATGTGAAATGTTCTAAATTGGCAGAGAGTTACAGAAGTGTACATATAACTCTTGAAGCTTTGCAAATTTAAACTCATGCTTGTTTTTTGTCTTCCTTAAATATGCCCCTTGGGTTCTATTAAAAAGTGTTACTAATAAAATGTGGAGCATGACCAACATAGCTGTAAATTCTTGAGAAACAGTTATGCATGCTTGATGCCTGCTCCTTCAATTATTATAACACTGGCACTTAAGAAAAAACAAATAAACATGGAAAATAAAAGCACATCCCCACTTTCCAAAATTATGGCAACAATAGCCAAAAACAGAATGAAGAATCAAGATCAGGGGCTTTAGAATAAGACAGGGTTCCAAGTGCTGGTTCAGCTACTTCATTATATGACCATGGTAAATCAATTCACTATAAGCCTCAACTTTTTGCATCTATAATGTAAGGATAATAAACTTACTAACCTCATAAGGGTGTTGTGAGATTTAAATAAGATGATGTTTCAGGAATGCTCAACAACTATTAGCCCTTATTACCATAATAGATAAACATTATGAACACTAATATTTAAATAAAATGATGAAAATCCTATACTGAAACTCTCTATTCAAAGATTATTTTCAAATCTGCTTGATAACAACCACTATGTTTTAAAAAATAATGTCCCATAAAACCGTGGTGGGGTGGGGATGGTGGTGTGCTGAATTGGGTGATTGGGATTGACATGTATACAATGACGTGTATAAAATTGATGACTGATAAGAACCTGCAGTACAAACAAACAAACAAACAACTAATACTAAACTTTCTTTGGGTTATTTGTATGGAAATATGTTAATATAAATGTTTCAGACATTACATGAAATTTCTAAAAATCTTATATGTTCTGGGACTTCCCTGGTGGCACAGTGGTTGAGAGTCCGCCTGCTGATGCAGGGGACACGGGTTCGTGCCCCGGTCTGGGAAGATCCCACATGCCGCAGAGCGGCTAGGCCCGTGAGCCATGGCCGCTGAGCCTGCGCGTCCGCAGCCTGTGCTCCGTAATGGGAGAGGCCACAGCAGTGAGAGGCTCGCGTACCGCCAAAAAAAAAAAAAAAAAAACACCTTATATGTTCTGGTATAATGTTTTAAGTCATAATTCTAGTTATTACTTTAAAATGTATATCTTAGAAATAACTAAATTTCCTTGTCAATTGCATTATTATGAACTTTCATCAGATCTTTAACCGTGGTCATTTTTAAGTCTTTTGTCATTTACAGACAGTTCTGGGTGTACTCTGATGCTTTTGCAAAAATGTTCCTATAAAAGGGTTTCATCTTCAAGGAATTCATGGAAAAGACTCTGACAAGTACAGGTTTCTGGTAACTGACTATACTGCTGAACTGAATGAATAAGCATTTTCAGAACTCTAATGGAAAACTGATGAATTCATAAAAGTGCTAACAAAAGATCAACATAAAAAAAAAGAATTAATTACATGGGACTGAGTGAACTGACAAGGATGATTATAATTTTTGTGACTTTCTGTTTGAATAAAAACAAAAATCCCACAAGGACTCAGAGGCAAAAAATATACAAATCAATTTTCACTGCAAAGTAAAGGAGCTGTTACAGTGGAGGATTACTGGACTGAATGTCAATATTATGACACAGTATGAGTGTGTTTCATGTTTGGTAATTGCAATTGTTGCTTTTGTTGTGGTCATCGATTTACAATGCTTGGTGTCAGTTTATTTATCTCTTGTAAAAATAAAATAGTGTGTGTGTGTGTGTGTGTGTGTGTGAAAACAAAAAAATAAAATAAAATGGTAAAAAAAATGCCCCATGATACTCAAATATAAGAAGGTAATAATTATTTAATTATTTAATTATTTAATACCTCTCTTTTCTTCTAAGAGTTATTGTTTCAGCTAATCCATTTAAGTGTTTAATGCATTTTAATTTAGTTTTTCTATATGATGTGAGGAAGGGATCCAATTTTAATTACTTGTATGTGGATATCTGCTTGTCCAAGTAAAATTTTTCAAAAACACTGTTCTTTCCCTATTGAATTATCTTAGTACATTTCTACAAAATCAATTGACTATAAATGTAAAGGCTCATTTCTAAACTCTCAATTCTATTCCACTGAGGGAAATACACACACACACACACACACACACACACACAAACACACACACACCTATCTTTATGCTTGTACCACATAAACTATAGTACTATGGATACCATAGTTTGGTAGTAAGTTTTGAAATCATGAGTTGTAAGTCCTCCAACTTTCTTTTTGTTCTAAGATAGTTTTGGCAATTCTGGGTTTGCTGCATTTCTGTATGAATTTTAAGATAAACTTGTCAAGGTCTACAAAAAAGGCAACTGCAATATTGATAAGAATTGCATTGAATCTGTATAACAATTTGGATAGTGTTTCCATCTTAACAATGTTAAGTCTTCTGATTTATGACTATAGGATATTTACCCATTTATGTTGGTCTTCTTTAATTTAATATAAGTTATATCGTTATTTTGTTAGATTTATTCATAAGCATTTTATTCTTTGTTGGTGTTACTGGAAATGAAATTGCTTTCTGATTTTATTTCAGATTGTCCATGCTAATGCATAGAAATAAAATTGGTAATGTGTATTGATTTTTGTATTCTGAAAAAAAAATAATAATATCCCATGATACTCAGATATAAGAAGGTATTAATTATTTAGTCACATAGAAAAAAACTTAATGTCCCTATACATGCTTTTTCAGAAATGTCAAGGGCTAGCTAGTGCTGGAGATGAATCAGATAAATTTGAAACTAAATAGGTTTTTCTAAGGTTTAAAATAATTAACCCGGGGCAAAAAATGACTGTGCGTCTATTCATTACAAAGCTTGCTTCAGTTAAAACCTGGATTTGTCTGTGACTGACTATAGTAGAATGAGGTATTAATGTCATCTGGATAGCTCTAGGGGCTTGAGGCAAGAGGAAAGACTTTCAGCAGCAAGGAACATTCAAGACAGAATGGCAAAGGTAGAAAAAAGGAACCCAAATGAAAGCAGGTACAGGTTTTCCTTTCCTACCTCTTTCCCTCATATTCTTGCCCCACTCCTTCCTCTTGGTGCTAATTGAAAACTAGATGACTTCTTTCTACTTTTTTCTACTAAATTAATTTAAAAGCCAAAATTACCCTCAATTTCAGCATCCCTAGGCCTTTATGTTTCCCATCTGTTTTTATAAGCTTCACTGAGATATAATTTATATCCCATATAATTTAATTATCCATTTAATTCACATATCTTTTCATTTCTTCTTTTCTCCCAAGAAGAGTCATTTAATTAGCACGCTTGGTACTTTGCAGGAGACAAGCCATTTCAGCTTAGTACACCACTCCCACGCTCTTCTACCTTAAAAGATTAACAGTCCCAGAAGAAAACATGGACCACAGGCAGAATCTTGCCACAGACTGGGAATGGATCATCTTAATATTTTTTATTTCGTTTTATAATTGTGAAATCAGTACATCTTGAAGAATTTACTTGGAGAAATCAGAGAAAGATAAAGAATCAATATTTATCTATCACCTATTAGCCATTAGCCTGAGGTAACAACTCTCCTCAAGTTCTATTTTTTCATCTTTATTTTCTGTTGTCAATGTGTGTGTGTGTGTGTGTGTGTGTGTGTGTGGTTTCATTTAGATTTCTAGCATGTCTATAACCTAATATAATTATTTTTCAAAATATAATTGGTCGTAAGAATTCTTTCTTATAGCTACACCATCATTCATGAAATATTCCCATGTTGTTGGATGTTTAGGCTGTTTACAACTTTTTGCTATGATAAATAAATCTGTGATGGATATTTCTGAATATTTCTCTGAAAGCCTCCTTGTTTTGCTCTTTAGGATAAACTCCTGGATGTAGTATTTTGACACCTAAGATAATGTCTGTTCACAAGTGTATATCTGAAACAAATTTTGAAGTCTATTTATTTGTGTTTGACGAAATTTACTCAGGTTTACAATCTCATCTAATGCCCACAGTAAACTAATGCCATTTTCTAAGTTCTTTTCAAGCCATACAGAGCTTCCACTAAAAAGTCAGAAATTTTATCATAAAGTAGAGGAGGGGGAAACTCCTTCAAGTAGTTTTTTATCCCAAAAAAAAGTAAATTTGGGGTGACATCTTAATGACCTAAAAGAACTTATGTTACTCTTATGTACAAAGAGGAATTCTCACTCATTCTGACATGGTGTATCACATTATTTTTATGACTATCCTAAGTACCCTGTGAAAGATGTATGTTATGTGTCCTTTGTTTTGTGTGTGTGTGTGTGTGTGTGTGTGTGTGTTTTACAGAGACAAGGAATCTTCCTGCCTATCTTTAAAATAACTGTAAGTATGCATTATTAGACACATACAACAGAAACATGATGGAAATACAACTGCCCTTTTTTTGCAATGTAATATGTGATCCCTGATATTGATTTCTATCTTGATTGGGGCACATATTAGGAAGATACTAAGAGCAGATTGGCTGCAATCTGCACACTCAGAGAAGAACAATGACTTATTTAAATTTGTTCCAACCACATAAAGCCCAGACCCATGCATAGTTACTCATTAATGCTCAAGTTTTGTAACAAAGGTAAGTCATTCTAAAATAATCAATTATTAAGTAACCAAATCAGAAATAAATTAGGGAGGAAACGGAGGAAACGCACTTAGGTGAAAGATGGAGAGCCAGAGCCGGAAACATTTCTCTGAATATATACATGGGTGAGAAGAAAGGACTTTCACTGAAACCTGCCTGAGGAGATCTATGGCAACACAGTGATTCCTTCCTTCTCGTTGCCCTGCTTCAGAACCAAAGCCACACCTAAAGCAGGTAGCTAGGTGCACAGTCAGATTCTCCATAGCCTATTTCAAACACCACCTCTGTATAGATTATTACACAAGCGTTGATGTGTGATATTTCATCCCCGAATTTTTTTTTAAAAATAGCTTCCTGAATTTTAATTAGATGTGCGGTGTTATTGCAAAGCCACAACTAGTAATGACTGACTCTAGATCTAATGAAATCATTTCACTTTCTGCCAGTCATCACACATTTGCGAGAGACGTTCAGCAATACCACAAATCTGAATATACCGCAGGAATGATGACTCCACCAAAGAAGGGCTCATACTGCTACCCCCACGAGAAAGTAAAGCAATGGTATTTTCTCGTTCTTTCACTGAGGATAGTCATCACCTCTCAGCCGTTTCTCTTTCTTCTCCCTACCTTACCTTTGAATTCTGCACCTGTAAGCTCTGAGTCAATGGTGTCGATGCAATGCTATATTAAGCTTTCGGGAAGTGGAACAGCCCTAAACAAGGTGTTAAAGAGAATCTAAGTTTGAATGGATCCTGAAGAGATCATCTACCCCGATGAAGGTTTTTTTCAAGTTTTAGGAAAAAACCTTAAACCAAGATAAGAAACTGACTTCTAAAGAAGGAAGTTTATTCATTTAACAGTGAGTTTTCTAGTTTCCAATGTAAGGTTCTTCACGAGGTACAAGAAATACAACGATAGATAAGACATGGTCCTGGCCACTGGAGGTCACAATGCAGTAGGAGTAACATCAATACTATCCCCTAATGTGGTCACCTCAGTGCTGTCCCACTTGTAATCCGTACTGTTCTTTACTCATCACATATCTCATCTAGGTCCTCTGTATTGCCATTCTCCTTTTCCTCTGTCACTGTCTTGTTACACTTCAAAATTTGCGATGTGATGCCTGAAAGAAGACTTTTCTACTTTAAATAAAGGCACCCACTGTCACCCCATGTCAACATCATGTATTTAAATTTTACATAATATTAAGGCATATTTTATGCCTTACATGGGTCTTGTTAAACAGCTTTGTTACAGCTATAAACAATGACTTGATACAGCCTCATACAAAGTAAGGGCTACTAAAAAAATAATAAACTAGAAAGAGGTAAGCCCATTGAAGGCATGGTAAAAACAAAATGCCTTAAACCTCCTCTTCAGTGTAGTCCAGATAGCATTTATTGGAGTCACTTGTTGAAGTGAGTCATAATATTCAAGGGACATATTCAAAAGGGCACAGAAGCTGTAGAGCAGATTTTAAATCATCTACTGATAACCAGGGAAAATATCATGGCTTTAGGCACCACTCTTTATTCAATATGGATTAGATACCCTAGAACCTATTGGTTTTTAATGCAGAGAGAATAATTTGCTAACAGAGGGGTAGAGGGCTTTTAATCCCTACTAACATGTAGACTCTGAATATCATACCCATGTCTGCCTTGACCAGACCCTCCAGAGAGTTGAATAGACAGCATAGGGGTGTAATAATAAATAGAAAAAAAAATAGAATGGATGACCAGGAAAAAAATAGCCTAAATGGCCAGGAAAAACTATAGAGCATATCCAAAGTATGTAGAACTTTTGTTTCAGGTCTTAGTTTTTAAAAAAATAAGAATGAATTTAAGTCAATAGATGGTTCAAGCAAAAATTAAGCAGCCCAGCCTCAGAAATCAGATAATCAGACCATAAAGAACTGAAAAAATAATTTGTTATTGTTTTACAAAGCATTAAAATAATTAAATAATAAGCATGAGAAATACATGGTTACTGAAACCAGGCTCTCTGGTGAAAAAAATTATATGAAGATACAATAGTCTGTGAGAATTGAGGCTGGAAAAAGCAAGTCAACTGGGAAACCTAGCCAAGCCATATAATGGAAATCAAATGCATTGAAGGATAAAGGATGATCATGACAAGTCTACTAGGCACAAACAGAAAATACAATCTGTGAGAAACATTTATTAATGATGCTTAAGTTTATATGTGGAAAAATTCAACATTTATGAAGTTAAGACAATCATTCTATTTTTAGAGCATATTTTTGCCTCTACTATATGGTGTATTTTGTTTTCCCAAAGATGTTTTCTCATGTTACTCAAAAAGTACTTTCAAAGATGACAAAGAGTGGAGTTACAAGGGAACAACAAGTATGAAACAGGAAAGCTTCAGAACAAAAAACCACAATATTTTTCCTACACAATTATTCAAAGTGAATGCTGCAGCAAGAATAGGTCATCCTTCATTAGCACTGGTTATACAGAGGCAAAAGGGAAACATATGGAACTTATACCAACCAATAAGCGTCAGACATGACAGGACAGCTCAATCCACACAGCTTCGTTCTTAAAAAAGCTATTTAACAACACTCATGTAAGGCATAAAATATACCTTAATATTATGTAAAATTTAAATACATCATGCTTACATGGGACAATATTGGGTATCTTCATTTAAAGTAGAAAAGTCCTCTCAAGCACCACATTGTGAATTTTGAAGTGTAACAAAATAATAAAAGAGGAGGCGAATGGCATTGATTGTATAAACAATTGTTTTGTATAAACAAACTCACTCTCATGGTTTTATCCATGCCTCAGTGTCGGGTACCATTGATGCTAATGACTTCCAAACCTATCACTCCAGATTAGAGCTTTCTCCCTCACCCCAAATCCACATATCTCAATCCTCTACTGGACTTCTCCACCTGAATATACCATGAGTGTTTCAAATTTAACAAGTTCAAATGGGATTCATCATCACCTCCCACCCTCTCATCTTCTTCCCCCACCCCCAAACCTTGCTTCCTTTCTGTATGCTCTTCCTTGTTACTGGTATAACACCATCTGCCCAGGATCCAAAGCCAGAAACTCTTTCTAGTCTACTTTCTGTTTCTCTGTTTGATTTTCAACTATTCCTGTATTAGTTTAGAACCATATCAATGCTACTTCCAATCTCATCCTTGTCCAGGGGCTACCAGAGTAACCATTCTAAAACTTAAATATTATCATGTTATTCCAACGCTTACAACTATTTAAAGGTTACCCATAACCTACAGGATAAAATTCAAATATTTTCATTTATTTTGCTGTCTGGTCCTTCCCAGATGCTCAATCTCATTTTTCACCACTCGCAGACAGGCATCTATCATTTTGAAATAGTTAAAATTTTTTTGATATATGCATAGTGTTTTCTAGCTTTAATCTACCAAAAGTCCTCTTCCCTTTCATTTTTCCCAGGGAGTTTCTGCTCATTCTGTGGGATGGGACCCACTCAACCATTTCATCTTCAGAGTCAGTGAAACACAGCTGTCCCTCCTCCTCAGTGGCTCTTTCTCTCTGTCTCTGTGTGTCTCTGTCTCTCTTGGACTCTGTCCCTCTCTCTCTTCTCTCTGTATTGTCTCTCTTTCTCTCTGTTTCTCTCTTCCTAGATGATAGCCAGACATATACACATCTACACACATATAGCTCTAATACTATGTCAGTGAACTGTATTACCCTAATTTGTTTGTACTTCTTTCTCCTCTGCTAGACTCTGAATTTCCCAAGAGCTGAAACTATAATTAATGTATCTTTGTTTTCCAGAACCTGATGTAGGCCCTAATATATGTAGTGGCAAAATTAGTATCTGTTTAAAAAATGAATGAACACAAGGAAATGTGTACAGACTTCTACACTACAGCACTGTTTATAATAGCAATAAATTGGAAATAACATTCATATCCATTAACAGAAAATGGATACTTAGTCAACTGAGTACTATACAACTAGTGCTACATGTATTTACATGAGCAAATCTCCCAAACGTAATGCTAATCAGAACAAGTTGCAGAAATGTACAGCATGTAGAATTGAAAACATACATAATATTCAGATCTAACAAATCTGGTTGATGGTTGTATAGGTGTTAACATTATTTTCTTGCTATTTTTAAATATTTCACAATATAAATTTCTTAAAGACTTGGCCATAAAAACATAACAGAGTAATAATAACAATGGCCAGAGACATTTCTTGAAAGGGCCTTTCCCCTTTGTGATATACATAGATGTAACCAAGTAAAATTAAGTATAAACAACATATCATTTAACAATATAAAACACAGTTCAAAGGAAATCTGTATTTCTTCATAATAAAGAAAGGTCTTTGATTTAATTGCTCTTTACCAAAGAAGTTCTTTCGGATACTGCTATGGACACTTGCTTTATTCATGAAAATTAGGAAGTATATATATGTGTAAGAAAAGAATCTCCAAAGAAAAAAAATCAGTCTCTGCTTATCATGTACTGATACCATCAAATGAAAACACTTGGAGATGAAAGATTGCATAAGTCCATGCAGTTATAACAAGCTGAAATATATATATATATATATATATATATATATATATATATATATATATATATGGGTCTCAAGTAAATGAAGAAAAAGAAATTAAACCTTGGGATGCTTCCAGATGCTCATTCTGGGGGGAATGTTTTTGCTTAGGATAACATGGGTCAAGGAAAAATATAAGAGTAAAAGTTTATATACACCTTTCACAGCATATATATCAAGGTACCAGCAACTTAAATAAGCCCTTTAGTGCTAGATGATAAATTTGTGTATATTTTCATTTAAAGCATACTGTAGTATTAGTCATAGAGTCATAACATGACAAACTGAAGGGAAGAGAAACTACATTCATTTAGTACCAATCATGTGCTAGGCACTTAATTCTTATAGCAGACTGTACCACTAGTATTATTACCTCCATTTTATAATAGTTGAGAATGAAGTCCAGAGAGTTAAATCTGATTTTTAAGGTTAAAATTGAAATTGAACCCAGATCCTCCTTACTTTAAAGGCAAGCTTCTTCTACTACAATACCCTGCCTCATATTCTAGTCCCTTTCTCTTTACCCCACAGAATACCATCTTCCTGTATGTGTACCCTTAAAGCCTCATAGTGTACCTATTTGTAATAATAACAGGCTTAGAGAATGGGTTACAAATGATACTCATATATCAACTTTGTATATGTTAAAGCTGTTTAATTACACACATGTAAGACATGAAATATTATATGCACATATATGAATACTATATACACATATACAGCTTCTGTTATACACAAAGGTTTTAATGTTAATTTTGGTTTTGAGAATACAAGTAACCATTCATAAGCAAAGAAAAAACTTAACACCAATATAATAAATATTAAAGGTCCCTTTTGAAATAATCTTAGGTATTTACAAAGATGATCACAGTTGTTTACTGCAATATTCATAATAGTAAAAAACTGGGAACAATCTAAAAGTCCAACAATCAAGAGCTGAATATATAAATTACAGTATGCCCATCATATAGAATACTATGGAGTCATTAGAAATCATGTTTTGGGGACTTCCCTGGTGATGCAGTGGTTAAGAATCTGCCTGCCAGTGCAGGGGACACGGGTTTGAGCCCTCATCCAGGGAGATCCCACATGCCGCGGAGCAGCTAAGCCCGTGTGCCACAACTACCGAGCCTGCGCTCTAGAGCCCGTGCGCCACAACTACTGAGCCTGTGCTCTAGAGCCTGTGAGCCACAACTACTGAGCCCGTGCACCTAGAGCCCATGCTCCGCAACAAAACAAGCCACCACAATGAAGAGTAGCCTGTGCTCGCCGCAACTAGAGAAAACCCGTTCGCAGCAACGAAGACCCAACGCAGCCAAAAAGAAAGAAAGAAATCATGTTTTAGAATAATGCATTTTATGAGAAAACACAGTGTGGAGCCCTAAAATACAAATGTACACACCAGGTGAAAGAACTATTGTAAATATTTAGATTTCTATACGAATACAAAATAGCGGAAGGCCAAACAGCAAATTGTTAGCTGTGGTGGGCTTTGGCTGGGATTATGGGTCTTTCCCCTCTTACTGTCCATGCTTCCTAGGTTTTTACCTTACGGATATGTTACTGACATCAAGGAAAAAAATCAAGAAGCAAGCCGCCCTCTTATACATTGATGAAGCTTACTTATTTTAGACCAGGGAGGCTTGGCCTATGTGGTATCTCATTTGGGGATGGATTGTGGGGACTGGAGTGGGGACGGGGAGGAGGCAGAAGGAGAGAGAGGGAGACTGGGAGGGTGGGTAAAGGCCTGAGATAAATCCCTTAGCCGAAGTGCCTCCACCTTCCCCAGCTCCTTGCAAAGTCAGACTGCCAAAAGACAGAGAGGCAACAAGGGACTCATCCAGGGACAACAGAGTACACAGCTATGAGCAAAGGCTCATGGCATCATGAGAAGCCACAAATCTTAAGTGAAAATAAAGCTTTTATGCAGTTGGTCTCATGCATAAGTCACACCTTAGATTAATTTATTTACATTTATGATGACTAGTAAACATTGATACTATGTTAGTATCAAAAGTAACCGAAAAGTATATGGATTTAGTTATATAAAAGTTGTAGCTTAATAATCAACTGATTTATTATTTCTAAATTATTGTTCAGATATATATATGTAATGGTCTGAGAAGGACTAGCATATAAAAATTAGCATATAACATTTATTATTTGTAATTTGCAAGTCACTGTGCTATGTTCTTTACACAGACTGGCTGGCTTAACAACACTATTGTTAGAGGTTATCATATTTTTCACACTGAAGAGATTGAGGCTCAGAGAGATGGGATAACTTGACAAGGTTATACGATTAGCAAGTGGCAAAATTGGGAGTTAAATTCTGGAATTCTTACTCTAGCAAGGCCTGTGTTTTCACACTACTCTATACCATTGAAAATAATTGACAAAACTAAGATAAATGACAAATTTGGGAAGGCAGGAAGGAATTCTAAATGGAGAAGCAGAGGCTAAAGGTGATAAGATGGAGAATGGGAAATAGGATATGGGAGGAAAAATAGCTTTAGTGAGACCATGAAGTGTGCTGGCATCCACTCAGGAAGCACCCAGGGCTGTAAGTGAGCAAGTTCCACTCCCGAGTTGCATGAGCTGCCTATGGTGGAGTTGAGTATTTCCACGCCCCACCCCTTGGAACTTCTCAGTGTCCCGGCATCCTGAAAATTACTAACCTGGCTCCAAGAGGAGGAAATTTAACAGAGGGAAAACTCCGAGTAGGATGATGTGTAAGGGGAGTGTGTCTAAAACGTGATAATATGATGGGAGAAGCAGTGAAAAGAAGTTGGTTGGTCACCTTGCATTTTATGAGGAGTAAGTATGAATATTCCAAATTACTGAATTACCCATTTATCCTGTTTTATATTACAATGTCTATCATTAAAAGTGTTGCAATAGAGACGCCTCAGTTACGATTGTGAAGGTTCATTCATCATGCTGGTGGGGAGAGCTTAGTAGACAAAACATCAGCTATCACTAACTATGACATTCTGCATTCAGAAGTTAATATGCTAGTGGCATTGACTCAGCAGCTTATCTTCTGAATGAAGCCAATTCCACAGAGTTTACTCAGATGGGTGGAGGGTCCTTTGGACAATGTCTGGGAAAAAAGTGCCTATCCTGCCTGGATAATCAAGATTCCTAGAAGTTTTACAAACTGAAGATTTCCCCCAGTTTCCTGGAAGCATGAGATATAGGCCAACCAAAGGTCTTCTACCACACTCTCAGAATTAGTGTCTTATTCTGGCTAGTTTCCCCTGCTTTATCAGTAGCCTTACACAAAGCCAATTTAGCCTTCCCCTAAACTACTTCCATTCAACTGTTTAATACTCTTACTATATTTTATTTTATTTATTTAATTTTTATTTTATATTGGAGTATAGTTGATTTACAATGTTGTGTTAGTTCCAGGTGTACAGCAAAGTGATTCAGTTATACATATATATATATATTCTTTTTCAGATTCTTTTCCCATATAGGTTATTACAGAGTATTAAGTAGAGTTCTCTGTGCTATACAGTAGGTCCTTGTTGATTACCTATTTTATATATAGTAGTGTGTATATGTTAATTCCAACCTCGTAATTTATCCCTCCCCACACCTTTCCCCTTTCTTACTATATTTTAGATGTCTATAATAGTCTCTTTACTTTCTTCATCCTGCTCATAATTTCTTAATCCTAATCTTTCAAATCAAATCAGTCCATTCATCCACTTAACGATAAGAACTATTCTTTTATAAATAAATCTTTCACTTTTATGGCTTTATCAATTTACTTTACAATGACAAAGTAGGTATGTTTAGTAGTCATAAAAATAACGCTATCACTAAGTGAATCAACCAATATCTCAGACGAATGATTCCATCTTCATAAAATTATTCTTAAAAATTTATCATCTAAGTTTATATCAATTTGAAGAAATCCTTGCTCCAGTTGTAATCTCAAAATGAATACAGCACACATTTATTGAGTACCCACTGTGTGTCAGATATTGTTCTAAGCACTTGGCTTAGAAAAAAAGCTAAAACAAAACAAACAGTCCTGTTCCTGCTATAATCTACTGAAGGTGACCAACAACTATAAACGGGTGTTAAGTGCTATAACCATGATACAGGAAAATGTCCTAGAAACAGATTCATGCTCTCTGTGAACTCAGAGGTAGCTATAAGCAGAGACTTGAAGCTCCTTATTTCTAAATACAGTTTGACAATCTGATTTTCAGATTCAAGCTTCTAAATTAGCCCAATTTTTGATTTTTGAAAGTAGATGCTTAAAAAGTAAGTGATACATAGTTAGATCTATAAGCATAGGACTATGGGAATTTGAGAAACTGAAGGGGTGAGATTAATATTAATATAAGTTAATTTTATTAATGCCCCAGGACCTTCACACAATGATTTCCTCTTTTACATTTTTCTTCTTCAAGCCCATTCTGAGATTTCATCATTACATTCTGTACTGTCATCTATCAGACATCATTAATCTTTCTGATACATCACACACTGCTCCTCCTCTACTCTTCCCGACTTCTAGATGGGACTGCTTCCATATATGATGACACCCTAGTTATGACAATGATCCTGCCCTCCCTGTTCCAGCTACCTCTGCCATTAGATCGCTATCTCCTTCTTTAATACCCACTGCTAATCGTATTTGTTATTTCCCACACATAATGCACGATGTGATCATTTTAGTAATATTTCATTCCTATGGTCCGGTTATATAGAATTTCTTTTTTACATTAACTCCTGCTTTCTATATAATTTCACTGTAATTTACCTTTATGTATTTTACCCTTAAACTCTCCAGATGATTATTAAGGAAGTGGAAATGTAGCAATCTTTAGTTATTTTTTATAAATTCTCAATTTTCTACCCTGAAATTTCCCATTATCCAAATATGTATTTCTTCAGCATGACTGCAGGGCTTTGTGCAGGGCTGTCTTCCAGCATTCAGAATACCTTTGTATCTAGTTAGAGGCTTTAGAGATAGAATACAAGATGGGAGCAAGACCTGTTTGCACTGCTTTTGTTCAAAATGTCTTCCAGGTCAGGATTAGGATGGTGTGCAGCCAACTGGCTGTCTGAAGTAGTTACACACCTGACTGGCGCACTCTGGTGGTAAGAGGATACTCTGAGCAGGATGGCTGCTGTACAAAGCCTCCATGCTGTCTCTATCCCTAGGGGCCTGAGTACCTCCTGACTCATTTTCTCTTCATTTTATATAGCCTTGGTCCTTCCTTTCCCTTCTCTTCCTTAATTTTCCTTTTTCTTTTCCCTGTCTTATTTTTAACACCTTGTACTCAGTGCTGATTTAGGCCTTTACAAAGGAGCATACAATGAGTCTATAGGAGGAACTCAAGGATGATGATAGCATTCGCATGCATATTTGGGACCTAAGGTTTGATTTAGTCACAAAAATATGTCATTGGTTCTTGAAAGAGGATTTTAATCACCCATTTGTCATTTCTTGTCAAAGGAAATATGATCAGCATGAATGTACACTGAGGGATTTTTCCCCACTAAAAGAAATATTCATTCAATGTTATAATTGGTAAATGGGAACTAAGGTCAATTGTGAAATAGTCCTTACAAGTTGGTAACACTGAAGGCAAGTAGCACCTTTTAAAGACAGTGTAAATTTCATTCTGTCTAAAGATAGAAATGAAAAAGGACGACCAATCAAATTTCTCTCTACTCACCAAATCCTGAGACTGGTGTGTGAATCCAAGTGTTTCTAAAAAGAAGTCAGCAGAGGGTAGACAGCAGAAGCAAGAAGAACTACAATCCTGCAGCCTGTGGAACAAAAACCACATTCACAGAAACATAGACAAGATGAAAAGGCAGAGGGCTACGTATCAGATGAAAGAACAAGACAGAACCCCAGAAAAACAACTAAATGAAAAGGACATAGGCAATCTTCCAGAAAAAGAATTCAGAATAATGATAGTGAAGATGAACCAGCACGTCAGAAAATGAATGGAGGCAAAGATCGAGAAGATGCAAGAAATGTTTAACAAAGATCTAGAAGAATTAAAGAACAAACAGAGATGAACAATACAATAACTGAAATGAAAAATACACTACAAGGAAGCAATAGCAGAATAACTGAGGCAGAAGAACGGATAAGTGACCTGGAAGACAGAATGGCGGAATTCACTGCTGTGGAAGAGAATAAAGAAAAAGCAATGAAAAGAAATGAGACAGCCTAAGAGACCTCTGGAACAACATTAAACGCAATCACATTTGCATTACAGGGGATCCAGAAGGAGAAGAGAGAGAGAAAGGACCCAAGAAAATATTTGAAGAGATTATAGTCAAAAACTTCCCTAACATGGGAAAGGAAAGAGCCACCCAAGTCCAGGAAGCGCATAGAGTCCCATACAGGATAAACCCAAGGAGAAACATGCTGAGACACACAGTAATCAAATTGGCAAAAATTAAAGACAAAGAAAAATTATTAAAGGAAGCAAGGGAAAAATGAAAAATAACATACAAGGGAACTCCCATAAGGTTAACAGCTGATTTCTCAGCAGAAACTCTACAAGCCAGAAGGGAGTGGCATGATATATGTAAAGTGATGAAAGGGAAGAAACTACAACCAAGATTACTCTACCCTGCAAGGATCTCATTCACATTTCATGGAGAAATCAAAAGCTTTAGAGAGAAGCAAAAGCTAAGAGAATTCAGGACCACCAAACCAGCTCTAAAACAAATGTTAAAGGAACTTCTCTAAGTGGGAAACACAAGACAAGAAAAGGACCTACAAAAACAAACCCAAAACAATTAAGAAAAATGTCATAGAAACATACATATTGATAATTATGTTAAATGTGAATGGATTAAATGTTGCAACCAAAAGACACAAGCTTGCTGAATGGATACAAAAACAAGACCCATATATATGCTATCTACAAGAGACCCACTCCAGACCTAGGGACACATATAGACTGAAAGTGAGGGGATGGAAAAAGATATTCGCTGCAAAAGGAAATCAAAATAAAGTTGGAGTAGCAATACTCATATCAGATAAAATAGACTTTCAAATAAAGAACGTTACAAGAGACAAGGAAGGACACTACATAATGATCAAGGGATCAATCCAAGAAGAAGACATAACAATTATAAATATATATGCACCCAACATAGGAGCACCTCAATACAAAAGGCAACTGCTAACAGCTCTAAAAGAGGAAATCAACAGTAACACAATAATAGTGGGGGACTTTAACACCTCACTTACACCAATGGACAGATCATCCAAACAGAAAATTAATAAGGAAACACAAGCTTTAAATGACACAATAGACCAGATAGATTTAATTGATATTTATAGGACATTCCATCCAAAACAGCAGATTACACTTTCTCTCAAGTGCACACAGAACATTCTCCAGGATAGATCACATCTTGGGTCACAAATCAAGCCTCAGTAAATTTAAGAAAATTGAAATCATATTGATTGAAATCAAGCATCTTTTCTGACCACTACGCTATGAGATCAGAAATCAATTACAGGGAAAAAAACATAAAAAACACAAACACATGGAGGCTAAACAATACATTACTAAGTAACCAAGAGATCACTAAAGAAATCAAAGAGGAAATCAAAAAATACCTAGAGACAAATGACAATGAAAACACAATGATCCAAAACCTATGGGATGCATCAAAAGCAGTTCTAAGAGGGAAGTTTATAGCTATACAAGCCTACCTCAAGAAACAAGAAAAATCTCAAATAAATAATCTTACGTTACACCTAAAGGATCTAGAGAAAGAAGAACAAACAAAACCCAAAGTTAGCAGAAGGAAAGAAATCATAAAGATCAGAGGAGAAATAAATGAACTACAAACCAAGAAAACAATAGCAAAGATGAATAAAACTAAAAGCTGGTTCTTTGAGAAGATAAACAAAATTGATAAACCATTAGACAGACTCATCAAGAAAAAGAGGGAGAGCTTCCCTGGTGATGCAGTGGTTGAAAGTCTGCCTGCCGATGCAGGGGAAACAGGTTCATGCCCTGGTCCAGGAAGATCCCATATGCCATGGAGCGGCTAGACCCATGAGCCATGGCCGCTGAGCCTGTGCATCCAGAGCCTGTGATCTGCAACGGGAGAGGCCACAACAGTGAGAGGCCCACGTACCACAAAAAAAAAAAAAAAAAAAAAAAAGAAAAGAAAAAAGAAAAAGAAAAAGAGGGAGAGGACTCAAATCAATAAAATTAGAAATAAAAAAGGAAAAGTTACAACAGACACCACAGAAATACAAAGCATCCTAAGAGACTACTACAAGCACTCTATAGAAATAAAATGGACAACCTGGAAGAAATGTACAAATTCTTAGAATGGTATAACCTTCCAAGACTGAACCAGGAAAAATAGAAAACATGAACAGAGCAATCACAAGTAATGAAATAGAAACTGTGATTAAAAATCTTCCAACAAACAAAAGTCCAGGACCAGATGGCTACACAGGTGAGTTCTATCAGAAATGTAGAGAAGAGATAACACCCATCCTTCTCAAACTCTTCCAAAAAATTGCAGACGAAGGAACACTCCCAAACTCATTCTAGGAGGTCACCATCACCCTGATACCAAAACCAGACAAAGATACTACAAAAAAAGAGAAAATTACAGACCAAAATAACTGATGAATATAGATGCAAAAATCCTCAACAAAATACTAGCAAACAGAATCCAACAACACATTAAAAGGATCATACACCATGATCAACATCCCAGGGATGCAAGGATTCTTCAATATACGCAAATCAATCAATGTGACACACCATATTGACAAATTGAAGAATACAAACCACATGATCATCTCAAAAGACGCAGAGAAAGCTTTGGACAAAATTCAACACCCATTTATGATAAAAACCCACCAGAAAGTGGGTATAGAGGGAACCTACCTCAACACAATAAAGGCCATATATGACAAGCCCACAGCAAACATCATTCTCAATGGTGAAAAACTGAAAGCATTTCCTCTAAGATCAGGAACAAGACAATGATGTCCACTCTCATCACTTTTATTCAACATAGTTTTGGAAGTCCTAGCCACAGCAATCAGAGAAGAAAAAGAAATAAAAGGAATACAAATAGGAAAAGAAGAATTAAAACTGTCACTGTTTGCAGATGACATGATACTATACATAGAGAATCCTAAAAATACCACCAGAAAACTACTAGAGCTAATCAATGAATTTGGCAAAGTTGCAGGATACAAAATTAATGCACAGAAATCTCTTGCATTCCTATACACTAATGATGAAAAATCTGAAACAGAAATTGAGGAAACACTCCCATTTACCACTGCAACAAAAAGAATAAAATACCTAGGAATAAACCTACCTAGGGAGACAAGAGACCTGTATGCAGAAAACTATGACACTGATGAAAGAAATTAAAGATGATACAAACAGATGAAGAGATATACCATGTTCTTGGATTGGAAGAATCAATATTGTGAAAATGACTATACTACCCAAAGCAATCTACAGATTCAATGCAATCCCTATCAAATTACCAATGGCATTTTTTATGGAACGAGAACAAAAAATCTTAAAATTTGTATGGAGACACAAAAGACCCCGAATATCCAAAGCAGTCTTGAGGGAAAAAAACGGAGCTGGAGGAATCAGACTCCCTGACTTCATACTATACTACAAAGCTACAGTAATCAAGACAATATGGTACTGGCACAAAAACACAAACTTAGACCAATGGAACAAGATAGAAAGCCCAGAGATAAACCCACGGACCTAAGGTCAACTAATCTATGATAGAGGAGGCAAGGATATACAGTGGAGAAAAGATAGTCTCTTTAATAAGTGGTGCTGAGAAAACTGGATGGCTACATGTAAAAGAATTAAATTAGAACACCTCCTAACACCATACACAAAAATAAACTAAAAATGGATTAGAGACCTAAATATATGACCAGACATTATAAAACTCTTAGAGGAAAACATAGGAAGAACACTCTTTGACATAAATCACAGCAAGATATTTTTTGATCCACCTCCTAGAGTAATGGAAATAAAAACAAAAATAAACAAATGGGACATAATGAAACTTCAAAGCTTTTGCACAGCAAAGGAAACCATAAACAAGATGAAAAGACAACCCTCAGAATGGGAGAAAATATTTGCAAACGAATCAACGGACAAAGGATTAATGTCCAAAATATATAAACAGCTCATGCAGCTCAATATTAAAGAAACAAGCAACCCAATCCAAAAATGGGCAGAAGATTTAAATAGACATTTCTCCAAAGAAGACATATAGATGGCCAAGAAGTACATGAAAAGCTGCTCAACATCACTAATTATTAGAGAAATGCAAATCAAAACTACAATGAGGTATCACCTCACACCAGTTTGAATGGGCATCATCAGAAAGTCTACAAACAACAAATGCTGGGGAGGGTGTGGAGAAAAGGGAACCCTCTTGCACTGGTGGTGGGAATGTAAATTGTTATAGCCACTATGGAGAACAGTATGGAGGTTCCTTAAATAACTAAAAATAGAACTTCTGTATGACCCAGCAATCCCACTACTGGGCATATACCCAGAGAAAACCATAATTCAAAGAGACACATGCAACCCAATGTTCACTGCAGCACTATTTACAATAGCCAGGTCATGGAAGCAACCTAAATGCCCATCAAGAGACGAATGGATAAAGAAGATGTGGTATATATATACAATGGAATATTACTCTGCCCTAAAAAGGAAAGATGTCAGGTCATTTGTAGAGATATGGCTACATCTAGAGAGTGTCCTACAGAGTGAAGTAATTCAGAAAGGGAAAAACAAACATCGTATATTAACACATATATGTGGAACCTAGAAAATGGTACAGATGAACCAGTTTCCAGGGCAGAAATTGAGACACAGATGTAGAGAACAAACGTATGGACACCAACAAGGGAAAGCAGCGTGGTGGGGTGCAGGGGGTGTGATGAATTGGGTGATTGGGATTGACATGCATACACTGATTTGTGTAAAATGGATGACTAATAAGAAGATAAATAAATAAACATTAAAAAATAATAATAATAAATAAATAAATAAATAAAAAGAAGTCAACATAACATTGGGTTGGCCAAAAAGTTCATTAGGCTTTGCCGTAATGAACTTTTTGGCCAACCCAATATTTGTCTTCTGTGAATATATCAGCTGCTGCAGCAGTATTTTACTTAATGTTGACCTGTGGTCTGAAAAATTGTATTGGCTCTTTAAACATCTGATGTCTTACTTATGTCAACCCAGTTCAAAAATTTGCACTTGATATCATCTGAATATAATTTCTCAGAAAAATGGGAAATGTGCTTAGCTTTACCAGATTACTGGTGACTTCTTGAAAAGGGAATATTTCTATTTTTACTCTATGAAGAGGCAAATTACTCCACCTGGAATCATCACATATATATTCTGACTTTCAGAGAAGGGCCTATATTATAATAAAAAGTGAATTAAACTTGGTTGAAACTAATTTAAACTGTTATTATTCATCAAACTCAATTTCTTCTGGAACTTTTACCCTCCCTTCATAGTTTGTAAATACTCAGCACATCAAGTGTAAAGCCTAGAAATCACCAATAACATCTAATTGATAAACAAAATGAAAAATGCTCCCATTCAAGTCTTGGATAAAACAAGAAGAGTCACAATTATCTGCAATGTAGAAATGCTATGTGGCAAGAGTAAAGATAGAAATGAAGGGTAGAATTACTTTGTATGTTTGATTATAAAACAAATTAAGGAAAAACCTAGATCCATTAAGTAGAAGTGCAATAACTGTTCTCTCTGTTTCTACTCCTGTTCTTCTAGACTCTATTCCCCTTGACACAGTATGAATAATATTTTAAAAACATAAGCCAGATCATGTCAATCTCCTGCTCACAGCCACCTTTGGCTTATATGAAAGTCTTTACAGGGTCTACAAGGTCCTATGTGAGCTAGCCCTGGCTACTCTTTCAACAGCATTTCCTATCAGTCTCCCCATAACTTATTCATATTTAGAACCAATCATGTCTGTCAAAGTAACTGTCAAAGTACACATTTATTCTTGTGCTTAATCTGTCATTCCAAAGGCTGTTTTGTTTTTCCACAATGAAGTGATGAATGCTAACATAGGCATAATGGACCAATATAATGATTGCCAAGAGACAGAATGGAAGTCAGTCCTACATATACCTAAGTCTCCCAAGAAGCTGTTCTTATAGACATGTCAGCAATTAGGGCAGGAATTAGTCTGCTGATGACATTTCACCAAATAACAGCCACTAAAGACTTACCTGCAGCTACTACGATAACATCTGCCAGCAGAGTATGGATCTTCAGTTGTTCTTTGGGAGTATATCTGTGAGCTATTGTCACAGTTGCATCACCTGGAATGCAGAATAACTTCCATTAATGATTACTGAGTTTTTTTTTTTTTTAATTTGTGAATGTTCCAATTCTAGAGGAGTTCCAGTTACATCCTAAGAATAGGAAAATTGCTTTGAAATTATCAAATCACTTAGCAAGCAAAAGCTAGATAAGGAAATCTAGATGACTCAAAATATTGTACCCCTCAATTGAACAGTGGAAAATCAAATGAGATAAATGAAGGTATGTGCTGACCATCATAGGAGAGTTGTAAGCAGAGTCCTAGAAACCCAGGATTTGAAAGTTCTGTATTGACAGGTCAATACATAGATGCAGGGGATACTCACTGGCTTTATAATATGTAAATATTGAAAACAAAAAAATAAGTGCACTAAAAATGGCACAATGTACTGTGGAAGCATCGGTGAGAGATTAATTCTGCGTCATCCTGAGGAGGTGTCAAGGAAGGTTTCCTGAAGGAGTTAATATACATTTTTAGGTCATAAAGTATGGACAAGAGGATACTAAACAGGGAAAGAATAAAAGAGCATTCCAAGCCAAAAGGATAGCAGGAAAAAATGGGCCAACTTTGAAATTATATGTTTAGAAAATGATGATTAGGTCTAGGATATAACAGGAAGTATTCATACATGCTTTAATTAAAGAGATGTAGGAATAAGAGAGGTTAGCAGTATGAGGGATTCCAGTGCTTAATGTGTGAGCCAAGGAAGGGGAATGAGGGAAAGGCAGTGATGAGGGAAGTCAAAGGAAGGACTTCCAGTAAGAACAGGGCCATGTGAGACAGTATTGTCTCTCTTCTCCTCCCAGATAACATGCAAATGCTACACAGTTAATGACAACAACAAAAACTGCACAATTTTTAGCAAAACTAGAAGACATATTGTACACAGACTCCAAAAACATGGAAGAGTTACCCAGGATCAGCAGAGTTAGTAGATACCACACAGGGAGAAAGGCAGAAAGAAGTTCAGAGAATAACAAGATGGCCAGCAGTGGCAGATCTCTGGAAATGACTACAAAAACATACTTCCTGAAGGTGAAGGGATCACATAAAATGCAATATATATCTCTTTTATTTGTAGCAGAAAATGTGGGAATAAGGGCAGAAGAAGCCCTCTTGGACCTAGCATAGTTCACAGTGGGTAGTAACACAAAGACTCAGAGGAGCCATTCAAACAGGAAGTAGTTTGACTCTGTGAAAGTGGTGAAGGAAGAATCTGAAGGCTGCTCAGCATGTCCTCCCCAAACCCTAACAGAAGCACCCTGCAAAGAGAAGATCCAAGACAATCCAGCTCATTCCATGATAAATAATTTTAAAAAGGATTTTACACAGCATCAATAAAAGGATACTATATAAGAATCAGCCCAGGGGAATTTTGATTCTAGTGGTAGTTACATGACTATATGCATTTGTCTAAAGTCATGGAACTATACACCAAAAATGAGTAAATTTTACTATATGCAAATTTTTAAGTAAATAAAAGGATACATTTTAAAAGTGGCAGACCCAAGGAAAAAAAAACAAAGAAAATTTTAAATTTAACAACAAAGTAATAAACTCAAGAGAAAAATGTTGTTATGGAAAAGTTGAACATTATGACCAAACACTATGCCAAACACTTTAAAAATAAGAACTTAGAGTCATACAAAATGGGGAAAAAAGACTTGAGTTCATATAAATTGACCTATAATAGTCAACAGTGAGACACATATCAGTAAAGTTGCTGGATTTTAAAGACTAAAAAAAGAATCCTATGAGCAACCAGGCAAAAAATTCAGATTTTTACATTCAATTCCAGAAAACAGCAGAGCAACACCTACAAGAGACCCATGTAAAGAAACTGGGAGCGAGGATTTCACATCCAGTCAAATTGTCTTCCAAGATTAAAGTTTGCAAACAATTTTGAAATTGTAAGAACACAGGAAATATTGCTCCCATGAGTTTTTCTGGAGGAATGTGCTAAAAGATGAACTTTAATGAATCAAAATATATCTGAGGAAACTGGCAAAAGGACTATTGGAGTGTTTTGAATATATTTAATAACAAAATTAAGGCAAAAAAGTGTGAGGATTGGGGTGATAGACAAAATGTTAAATGCTATTTGCTCTGATTAGGTAGAATTGGTGCAACTAATAAAATTAGAATAGGAAGGACAAAACTGAGAAAGTTTGCTGATTGCCTTATATTTAATGAATAGAATGAACAGATATAACTTAAAGCTGACCAATCAAATAATAGAAATATGAGAATATTTAAAAGTATAAGGTAAACACCCTACAAAGATAATTTTTATTGGCAAATATCAGGTAGGAGACAAAAGAAATGGAATCACGGAAGGAAAAGGAAACATTTTATCACTTCTTCTAATAGAGTATCAATAGATACCATATAAAGAAATAGAGAACTAAGAGTAGTGTATAAAGTTATAATTATTAACTTCCTAAATCTTCCTAAATAATAAAACAACTATATACAAAAAAGAAAAAATATAAAAAGAAAACAAAAACTGTAAAAACAACAGAACAGAAGATAATATGACATTTCAGACTGTATATATTTACCATAATAATAAACATAAATTTTTCTGTTATCTATTAAAAGAATAATATATTAAAATTGACTCACAAAGTCTAGTTCTACACTTTATGTAAAACACATCTAAAACAAAGCTGTTCAGAAATGTTGAAAATAAAAGGTGGGCAAACATATAACAGGAAAACGACTAATCAAAAAAAATGATGCTCTTATTATCAAATAAGGAGAAATTTAGCAAATTTATCAAATAGGATAAAAAGGTACATATTATAATGCAAAGGTGTGATTTAAATGAAGACACAACAATGATAAATATATATGTAACAAATAAAAAAGAAATCAGTTCATAAAACAGAAATTACAGGAGATACATGGAGAAATAGAAACACATTGAATTTGTTGAATTCAATTAACCTTTATCAATCCATTACAGATCAAAGGTATAGAAAATATAAGCAACATAATTAATGATATATATCTGATTACAATATATTAAACTCTGAAAGTAGATCATATATTTTCCTTTCAGGTGCCCAAATAATATATTTTTAATGATATGACTTTGGCAACAACAAAAAAAGTAATTAATACCAAAAAGTAGATAGCTAGATAAACTATAGATATTTTCTCTGATCACAAATCAATAAAGTTATAAGTATTGACAAAATCAGAAATTGAAAAACCCTTCCATTGGAAAAAAATTTTAATACTATTTTGAACAATCCTTGAGTCAAAAGGAAAACACAAACAACATTGCAGAATTTCTAGAAACATTTATAGTAAAAGTACTACAGATTAGATCCTATAAAATATAAATAAAGCAAAGCTGAGAGGAAAATTCAGACTTAAATTATTATATAAATAAAATAGAAATTTAAAAATGAGTGAATCAATCATTTAACTTAAAATGTTAGATAAAGAACAATAAAATAAAAGATATTAGAAAAAAATTAATAAACATAAATGTTAAAATGTTTATAATAACTAAGCCTAAAAACTGTAACATTATAAGCAAGGAGGGAATTCAATAAATTAGCCAAGTAAAAATGAATATATAGAAATAAATGTGAAAATTAAAGAAAACCTCAACTAAAATTAGAGTTGAGAGGGCCTGTAGAAGGTGCGCTCACTACTATCACTTTCCATCGTTTGCATGCACTTGCCTCTATTTTCATGCCCCGTGGGAAGAACTGAATCTTGCTTTACCAAACAAGAGGAAGTCTTCTATTTCAGGAAGGAAGATTTTCCTTGCCCAGCAACAGCCCAGCCAATGAGAAGCCATTGCCACCCTGAACTCTTACTTTCCTCCAGTAAACTTTTGTTTAGAACAGTCCCTTCCAAACTACACCCCGCCCTTCTCTCTATAAAAGTAAGCTCCCCTCCTTTGTTCTCTGGATTTGCCTATGGGCCACCATAGCTTGCATCTCCCAAATTGTAATTCCTCTGGCTATTCCCAAATAAACTCATCTTGCAGGTATGGTAAATGGCTATTTTATTTTTAAAGTTGATATAAATACTATCATATACAAAAACATGTAAGACGATATAATGAAAGAAAAGACCCCATTATCATAGCAATACAAAAATAAAATACTCAGAAGTAAACTTAACAAGAAATGTGTAAAATCTATATGGTAAAAGGACATCTCTAGAACAACACCAAAAGATTTAAGACTGAGGAACTAGTCATGGTTTTAAGACAAACAATATTCTTGAGTAGGATTCAACATCATAAAGATGACAGTTCCCCCTATATTCATTATACATTTAATACAACTATAATAAAAAATGGTATTTTGATTTTTTCTAGATGAATATAATTTTATTCTAAAGTTAATATGGAAAAATAAAAGAGAAAACCAGGAAATCTTTGAATAGGAAGAACAATGAGAGGGAACTCTTTGAACTTGATACAGCAGTCTTTTTCATTTCTTGTAATGGCACCACCTTCTGCCCAGTTACTTAGAGTAAAAGTCTATGAGTTCCCCTTGTTTTTTCTCTTTCTTTCACTTGCTATAAATAATCAACAAATGTAGAGTATATGTTTAGAACCATCCCAAGCCACCAAAATTATGAAGCATCCTCCCATCTCTATCTTAATACAGTTCTCCTATATTTAGAACGTTCCCCTTATACATTAGCAGCCCACTCAAGCATTCTCTTGCTCCAAATGAGAGCCTCCCAAATTCCTGCAAAAACCAAAACTTCCCACTTCATCATTACTGATGATTTCATCAAAGAACTGAGCTATACATAATCCAGTGAGTTATATACACATATAATCAACAATCTGTAAACTTCAAGCAAAAGAAAAAATATTGAGATGAATTTCAATCAGCATGGAAAGATCTTTTAGATAACTCCACTCCTTCAATAATAATATCTAGTTAAATTGTTTTACTCCTAAGTGAGTTTGGCTAGGAATACCCTTGGAAATATCAAAGTCTTATTTAGACTTGATTGATCAGTTTCTGACTATTGTGCTATCAAACAATGGGAAGGTTTTTAGCCTGCTATTCATTAAACTGGATGATGATAGCAAAAGAGAGTTGAGCTAAGGGAGTTAAGAGCAAATGTGTTCAAATAATGCCTCAGGTGCTTCTGCCTTTGCCCCTTGATACCTGTTCCTCGTTCTGAGAACTAGATATCCTAGCTATACTCTTATTTAACCTGTCTTACTTGGTGTTGTGAAAATTCTTGTCATTTCTGTATTCAATTCTGGTGCCCCATTACTTTTGTTCAACGAATCCTATGGCTTGCTGCACCTAGTCATTTCTAGCGCATCAAATTTTTCCCTAGGGTAATCAGAACCAACAGGTTACAGCAGCTACTCCATAAAATGATGTATATACCTCTGACCCTCAGATGACTTTTTCCCTCACTCAGTTTTATCCTCATATTGTGAGTATGATAAGAGCCTGGGCTCAGGCTTAATTTTTCTATCACACAAACCCAGATAAAAATGCTTTGTGACCACCTACAGGGGTGGGATAGGGAGGATGGGAGGGAGACGCAAGAGGAAGGAGATATGGGGATATATGTATATGTATAGTTGATTCACTTTGTTATAAAGCAGAAATGAACACACCACTGTAAAGCAATTATACTCTGATAAAGATGTTAAAAAATGTTTTATAAGAAGTTTTAAGCAACTTCATTGTGCCCAGTGCTTTACATCATGTTTGTAAGATATAATAAGAATAAAAGACTTAGAACCTATCTCCCAGAATATAGAGTTCTGTTAGAACTTAATAATTAGCTGCTGGGGGGCTTCCCTGGTGGCACAGCGATTAAGAATCCGCCTGCCAATGCAGGGTACACGGGTTCGAGCCCTGGTCCGGGAGGATCCCACATGCCGCGGAGCAACTAAGTCCGTGAGCCACAACTACTGAGCCTGTGGTCTAGAGCCCGCAAGCCACAACTACTGAGCCTGCGCGCCTAGAGCCCGTGCTCTGCAGCAAGAGAAGCCACCACAATGAGAAGCCTGCTCACCGCAACGAAGAGTAGCCCCGGCTCGCTGCAACTAGAGAAAGCCTGCACGCAGCAACGAAGACCCAATGCAGCCAAAATAAATAAATAAATAATTAAAAAAAAATAATTAGCTGCTGGGCAAGATATGCTTCTTACTATATAAAAGTCCACAGTCAATCAAGACTTGTTCACTGGGAGCCACCTGCACAGTTTTCTAGGCTATCATTACCTCTGTAATTTATGCAAAATTGAAGATTGTAGCAAAGAGTTGTTGGCAATTAAAACTTGAGGAAATTAATATTTTCTATTTAAAAATGTTAAGACAAACAACACAATATGATTCATTTTAGAGTATCATTTTTTTGTTAAAATTACCTAAATGAGGAATTTACTTTTGTCAGACATTTCCAGCCATTCCCTACATTCATTTATTCGACAATCAAGAAATAATCCCAGGACCATGCCAAGTGATGGAGATGATACACAATTCTCTCCTCTCATATGGAAAACAGATCTGTGAATCAGAATTATAATACAGTGTGATAACTCCACACTAAAAGGAGGTATAAGTTACAGTGTTGGCACAGAGAACCATTATCTACTCTAGCTAAGAACAGCACAGGGGCACTTAAAGGTCTAAGAGAGAGGTTCTTGATGTGAGTAGGAATTTGGTTTGCTTCTGCTTCAATTCCCTTATGCTTTTCCTATCCTTTCTAACTGATAAATCATTTTCCATAAAAATAATTATAGGCATATTATTTCGCCCAGACTGTTAGAAAGTTCTTTCTTACAAGAGCTAAAGTCTCCCTTTTTGCAAATTTTACCAGGATCCTAGATCTATCTTCCACAGCAACGCAGGACAAGTCTCATCTTCCTTTTCTATGAGGCAAATCTTCAAATACATACTTGCTTGTGTCTGTATCAGCAGATGAAACCAAATGGCAAATCCAACCGTAGCTAGAATCTCACATGTAGGGTTTTGCTTTGTCACCTTTTAAGGGAAAAATGAGTCATTCCCAATATATTAACTCATACCGTGGTCTGTTTTAAAGGGAAAATCACCAGGAAAATCACAAGAAGGAAAACTCAGTATTTGTCAACAGAATAGCACTAGATGGATAAGAGAAGCCTGAGTTCTATTTTTGGACAAATGCCTCCAGAGGCCTAAAGATTCTGAATTTGAACATGTATTTCTTTCTCTCACCATAAGCTGCAATTACATCTTTAAGCATAAAACAGACAAACAAAAAACAAAATGCACAGAGCCAAAACATATGTGATGAAAATAGCTCTTATATAAGAACTTACTACACGTCTAGCACTGTTCTAGTACTTTACACGTATTAACTCATACAATCTTCACCAAACACTGTAAGCGTATTTTTTATGAGGTAGAAACTAATATTATTTACATTTTTATAAATGAGAAAACCGAGAAAATACAAAAAGCCCATAATTTGTCCAAGGTCATAAAACTATATAAGAGTCAGAATTCAAATTTATTTAGTTCAGCTCTAGTGGCCAAGCTCCTAGTCACTTCACTACACAGCCTCTGCCCTGAGCAGAAAGGAAAGGAACCATCGGAGTTCACAGTTGTAAAATCAGAGCTGAGAAACACTATGTTTTCACTTTGGTCAGCAGAATAGCATTTCTGGGATTATCATCCTGGCTCTTTCAGGAGGCCAGTGTGGGATCTTGGATGACACTTCTTTTTCCTTAGGGATAAAGTCTGCCTTTAGATCTCACCTGGAACACACTAGTAGTACTAATAAGACAGCATCTGACAGAAAACACATGTGTCTCTAACACAAAAAGGACATTTTCAGCTTTAGTTTTACCACTTGTAAAATAATCAAGAGATAATTTCCCCAGATCTTAAAACAATACTGTACTCTCTTGGCTCCTGAATTCCATCTACTGTAAGTTTTCTGTTTCAACTTCAGCTGTTTTTTCTTTGTTTAAATAACTTTAGATATAGTTACAGAGTACTCAGATCTAAGCCTTCTTTTCATGCTTAAAATGGGCCAGACTTTTATCTGGTATCTGGTATCTGGTCAAGACCCGGCTGGTTTGATTTGCTGTTTATCAGTCTTTCAGTTATCTTCCAAACACCTTGGGTCACTAGGTGGATGACAACTAAGGAATATGGTTTCACGTTTAGTTACTCAAATACCGTTTCAATTTCACTCCTTTTAAACATCTATCTCAATCTATCTCTTTTGTGAGAAAGAGTATTAGGAAGGACTTACTGAATCTTGATCACCATTGTCTCTAGATAGTTAAAAGATCTGCCCCTGGTTTCAGCCAAAAATTACTGAATAGAAATCATGGACTCATTCATTTAACATAGACAATATATAAATGAGCAAATACATATATAATAAAAAGTTTGCATAGAAATAAGTGCTATGAAGAAAAAAGCACAGAGTAAGTAAACAGAGTAATAGCATAGGTGCTACTTTGATAAGGTGGTCAGGGACAGCCTGGGGAGGTAACATTTGGACAGAAACCCTAAGGAAGTGAGCAAATAATTATGTAAATAACTCCCAAAAAGAGCATTCTAGGCCAAAGGAAAACCAAGGGCAAAGATCCTGACACGTGAGCATGTATGACATGTTCTAGGAAAGCAAAATGCAGGTGTGGCTTGGAGGGCAGTGATGAAGGTAAGAATGGTAAAAAATGAGTAAGGAGAGGCAGCCCAGGTAGGATCATGTAAGATCTTGCATATCATAGTAAGGAATTTGGATGTTAATCTGGTGTTTTATTGTTTTGAATGTTATGGGAAGCCACAGATGATTGAGACACACCAGTTAGAAAACAGAACTGCACGTGGGAGATGGGACAAGGGTGGAGGCGGGAAACTGGTTTGTAAATTTTATAGTGTGAGATAACGGCCGTCTGAACTGAGGTCTTATTAGTTAAGATGGTGAGATCATGGGTATATTTGACACAGACTGTTAATGGATAAGACATGAGGTGTGAGAGAGAGAAGTCAAGGATGGCCTGAGCAACTGGGTGAATTGATGGTGCCATTTACTAAGACAGGGAAGACTAAGGGAGTAAAATTAAGAGTGAAGGTTTGTATATGGTAATTTTGAAATGCCTACTGACCATCCAAGTGGAGTTGTCAAGTGGACAGTGGTTATGTGAGTCCAGAGTAACAGGTGACACAGGTGGTATTTAAAGCTATGAGGCCGGAAAAGATTGATTAGGGAATGACTCTGGAACAGGAAGTGAAGCCCTAGGCTCATTCCCATGCTTTGAGTAGTCTTCCTCAGTTACCCTCACTGTATTACATTCTTCTATGGAGCTTCCTAAAAACTACTGATACTCAGATCCAACTCATAAAGACTCTGATATGATTGTTCTGTGTTGGGCTTAGGTGGCTACATTTTTAAAAGCCCCCAGATGATTACAGTGGACAGCTAAGTTTGAGAAACACTGGTTTAGAATTTGGGAAGAAGAGAATGACTCAAAAACTGAGAATGAGAAGAAAGTGAGATCAGAGAAATGCATGCCAATGGTAGCTTTGATCTATGCTAAACAATAAGAGAAACAACCCTATAAAATATGGCCGTTTCATTAAATTAAAAAGCATGTTATAAATATTACTCAGTCCATTACATAGTTCCCTGCTTATAAGTAATTTTAGGAGAAAATATTTTTTGGTCTTAATATCAGAAAATGTTTTATTTATCCTGAGCATGTGTTTCCTTTTTATTAATCTTTATTGGAGTATAGTTGATTTACAACATAGTAGTTATAGTTTCAGGTGTACAGCAAAGTGAATCAATTATACATATACATATACCTACTCTTTTTTTTTAGATTCTTTTCCATATAGGCCATTACAGAGTACTGAGTAGAGTTCCCTGTACTAGCAGGTTCTTACTAGTTATCTATTTTATATATAGTAGTGTGTATATGTCAGTCCCAATCTCCCAATTTATCCCTCCCCAACTTATCCCCTGGTAACCATAAGTTTGTTTTCTACATCTGTGACTCTATTTCTGTTTTGTAGCATGTGTTTATTTTTAATCCTAAAGATACTTACTTGGGTAACTAGTCATCTTTTTTTCCTGCCTAAAAGCTCACAGGCTGAAATTAGTAACCCTATCACAGAAAGTATAGTTTAGACTCAATTAAATAAATGCACCAAACACATATTCAGTGTGCTTGGCAGGGGAAAATATCCATGAAGATTTAATGATATGCCTATTTTTAATAGTAGCTTTATTCTTGGCTCCATTTTAGTTCTAGGCCTTGCTTCCCCTTTTTCTTAACTATTAATACTTTTTAGAAGAATAAATGCAGTATAATAGCTTATATGAACTGAACACTGAGTTCTAGGGAAATACAGGAACAGAGGGTGCACTCGGGCAATATGATAAAGAGTCTATTCTCTTTAACACTAGGCTCTCCTGCTCCAGCAGTCAATCTTCACCCATCAAGACTGCAACTATGGTGTAAACAAGTTGCCATTTATAAAGGAAAATATTGGCTTTGGAGTCTTATATTTTTAGGATTATTTTCCTATTAATAGGGATAAAATGTGTTAAATCATCCACATGAATCAATTCCCAAGTGACCAAATTCCTCATGGTACCAAACTGCCAGGTGAGGGTTGATGGTAGTATTCCTGACTGTGAAACAGATTTTAAGCTATATATATATATAACTATATATATATATATATATATAACTATATATATATATATATATATAACTATATATATATATATAGTTATATATATATAGTTATATATATATAACTAAATTTTAAAGCAATCAGACCCTCCCAAATCTTAGCCAAAATGAGGTAGTCAGCTCAGTCATGGGATAAGGGGCATGGGCCAAAGTATTGCCCTTTCCTTTCTAGTTGTTTCGGCTGGGAGATGTATGTATGAGGTCTATTTGTTAAAGCTTTATATAACTTTTACATTTATTTTCTTCTTTCCAAGATTAACAGATGAAAAGAAACTCAGGAATCTTATTACAAAGTCTTATTCTGCAAACTTGCTTAAAAGACCATAGACTAAGGCTAAATAAGTATTCTCAAGGTTCTGAATTCATTCTCTGTGTGGAAAAAGGCAAGACCTCTGGGGTATATTAGTACAAATTTAGCAAATATATAGATACAAATATGGCAACTATAAATACAAATATATATACACACACACACATATATATGTATATGTGTGTGTGTATATATATATAATAGTTTTAGGGGGGATAAAAACAACTTTCAGGGTCAAATACTAAAGACCTTTACTCTCTCAGAGATTCATAGTACTTACACTATATTAAAGGTTATATTATATTACTATATTCACAGTCAAGATATATGTTTGATTTTGTTTAACCCAGATTTCCCAGACTTATTTGACTAATTTTTGTCCCTTTAAAAAAAAAAAAACTAAACCCATTTAGAGAAACACACTCCACAGGGTGTGGGCCATCTCAAGAGGTGAGAGGCCCCGAAATACGGGGTGGTTAGTTTTTATGGGCTGGGTAATTTCATAGGCTAATGAGTGGGAGGATTATTCCAACTATTTCAGGGAAGGGGCGGAGATTTCCAGAAATTGGGCCACCTCCCACTTTTTGGCCTTTTTAGCTGGCCTCAGAACCATTTAAAATCTTGTGGTACACCCGTGCTCCTAAGAATACAGCTTATGAATAACTGTATTAAAAATTTCATGATACTCTTGGCCTACAAATAAAGAGAATTTATTCATTCATTTATTGAACAAAGACTTTTTGGAGAGCTATTATGCTAGATGCTGGAAATAAAATGGGAAGATAAAGAGATATGGTTTTCGCTCTTGTGGAGTTAATAGTCCAGTGAGTATGATGAAAATTAATCAGATAGTGACACAAATAAATGACAATCACAAACTGATAAATGTTGTGAAGGAAAAGTTCTTCAATGTGTCTATGGTGGTGTGTGTGAGGGGGTGGGAGAGATTTTCAGAGAAGCCTACTTGAGGAAGTTCTATCTGATGTACTTACTATATATGTATAATAACACTGCTTGGCATTGACTTGATTTTTTTTAAATCATCAAATCATCATTTACCATTATGGTATGAATTATTTATTTTGTACAGAGTGAACTTTTTCCTTCTAGAGATTTTAGAAATTTTTAATAACTTCAAGTAGAATATATTTTTAGTTTTGTCTGTGAGGTGGGATTTTTTAGTCTGAAGTGAAGAGCAGTGACAGAAGGTAGACAATAAAAACATGCTATTGCAATAGTACAAAAGATAGGCATAGAAAGGTATAACAGCAGCCGCATAGCACAGGGAGATCAGCTCGGTGCTTTGTGACCGCCTGGAGGGGTGGGATAGGGAGGGTGGGAGGGAGACGCAAAAGGGAGGGGATATGGGAACATATGTATATGTATAACTGATTAAATTTGTTATAAAGCAAAAAAAACCAAACCAAAACAAAACAAAAAAACAATACTATCCCCCTTCCCTTTCAGATGCGACTGCATCTGATCAAAGCTGAATTATTAAATGTCTATAGATTAATAAAAAAAGGTATAATATTAATGTATAACTGTAGCTAGAAATCATCCATTCCTTCCTACAACCAAGCTTTTTATTATAGAAAGCTCTCCTCCTTTGCAGCTTTTTGCACAATTATAATGATTAATCATTCATACTTAATTGTTTGATCACTGTCTTTCCTACTAAATTGTAAGCTCAAGAGGACAGGGCAATATCTGATTTATTCACTATCATATTCCCATGCTTAGTGACAAAGAAATCAGCTCCTCTGTAAGAAGGCAGCACTACATGTCAGCAGCTCAAGAAAAAAAAAAAAAGTCTAAACAAAATAATAGATTTTAAATGTTTTACTGTAAAAATGCTATGACCTCTTTCAATTAATGCTGTCAGCAATAACTTTCCTTCCCTTCCCAGTATCCTTAGGTCTCCTCTCCCCTTCCTGATGGTCATGAGGCATTCTCCTCTCCTGTGATCTGATTCTTGGGCGAAGGGGAGTCATAAGTTATACTTTTATATAAATGCCTATAATGTTAAAATATGAAGGAGTTAGTTTATAGTAAGTACCTAGCTACTTCTGTTCCCTCCTCCCCACTATATAGCATTTTTTTTCCCCATAAATGGCAGTATTTTATTTTAAATCCCTAGCCTGCAGTCTTATTTTCTACAATACAGGCACACAGGAAACACTAAATAAACTGTTATTGATTCACTGACTAGTTGCATTATTACATGCCAAGCCCTGTGCTAAATTTCAGAGATACAAAAAGCCTAAGACAAAATACTTGTCATTGAGCAGTTCATATTTACTATGTGTGTGTAGAAAAGGGGACCAGGTAGACAATCAATATGCAACAGGATTAGTATTGTGATGGCAGCACATATAACATGTAAAAGTTAGATTTGGTGCACATCTTAAAAGATGGGCTGGAGGTGAGAGGAAAGCAGGCGAGTGATGGGAAACAGCATTCCCTGCAGAGGGAACAGGGTATGTAATGGAAAGGAGGCCTGGAAGAGATGGTGTGTTTGGGAAACAATGTGCAGTTCTATGAAGCTTCAGCATAAGGTACCAGGGGGAACTCGATGGGACGAATGGCTGAAAAGGCTGGTGGAGCAGAAATGAATATCCTTACAAGTAATGCTTTGAATAATCGGGCTTATAGACATCAGAAAAGGGATGCTTTGTGCTGATAACCATGAAAAAAAAAAAAAAAAGCCTGGTACTTTGAGGGCATGAGGAAAGAGGGAAAATGAAAGGGGAAAAAAAAAGATTTGGACTTCACTTTATATTTTAAATAGTATTTAATGTTATTTTCAACAGAGCAACTAATAGTTCCAGTTGCCTGATGTGAGAATATGTGACATTTTCCCAAGTACAGTGCTTTCCAGACCCTAGCTGGCTGAATTTCAGAGATGTTGAAAATGAAACAGTACTCCTACTATTCAACTTAGAAAATGAGACTACAACAAGCATTTGTTCTTCTCTATTGCTTTCCACTATGCAAACTCAAAGCTGTAATTCAGTAAAGTTTAGTCAACACAGAGGTGACATATAACATAATACCCCCAATATCTTACCACAAGTACTTCTACCTTAGGAATAGCGGAATGGGAGGAGAAAAGACTATAAATACCTGCCGTCCCCCTGCACCCGTTTGACAATGGTTCATTCCACAGCGGCAGCAAAAGTCCCACCCCATTCCACTGGCAACAAGACTAAGAATCTCCATCCAGGAGGCGTGATTGCTTTGCGTGACTCCTCTCTCCTAGGTGTTCCTTTTTGTCTCCTCTCTTTGAAACTTGAGAGCACCTGGTCCAACCTGGCACTGGGTTGACCTTCATCACACATAACCACTCATATCACACTGCACTGCCTGGAACATCCATTCCTGTGTTACTACCTAAAGGCCCCTCCTGCAGGTGAGAGACAATGCTCCCAGGCTGGCAAAAATGTTCATTTTCACAACTGGAGCCAATTTTCACAAAGGAAAGGCATCACACTAACAAAATATCTTGTGGTTTTCCATTTAGATAGGATGTCCCCTTGAATGAAAATTACCTGATATATAGAAGTTGCAGCAGGTGGGCAGCTTGAGTGCAAAAGCTGAACACCAACGCAGAAGCTGTGCTTTGAGAAACACAGTGTCCTGAAGGTGCAGTCTGTCATCTTCTGGAAACAGGGGGTCAAGTCTTTTTCACCCCTGTACCACACCCCCACCCCAGTGTTTCACAGAGAATATGTACTGAATGCCTATTACCTGAATGAAGCCAAGAATATCCCAAAGGACTCTAAGCAAAATCAGCTAGTTGCTGACTCTTCCAAAATGCTCTTTTAAAAAGCCCCAGCAACCAATGCCACTGAAATAGTTCCCCAACCTTTTAGTTAAAAGGAGGAGCATGTTGTGGCCATTTAGGGGGTTCTATTTAGATGACATGCCCTATGTAAGAATATAAAATAGGCAGAAATGAATTTACTCTAAAAGAATTTGCAATAAAATCAGACTATGTATTCCTTTGGTTATAATTAATACACATAATGCCTGGTCATTATGGCACTTTGTTATCTTAAAGGAAAAAAAAACTGTTTCAGAGAAATTGGAGAACTCTGTTTTACTCCATCAGGGTAAGCTAAACATAAAGACATTTTGCTAAAGCCAATAGTATTCAGTTTTCATTCTGAATACTGAAAGGTTAAGTTACCTGGGTAGGTTACTACATACAAAGACGTTAAAAGAAGACCAGTGAATTATAGGTGATCACAATGATATTAAAATATCCTAACAAGTAGTGGGGCTCATGAGAAGAGACTCCACTGTCAATCTCTTTACATTTCCTCAATTAACCAAGGACTTCCCTTAGCAAATTGAATGTTTCCTTAGGGGTGCTGAGTTTTATTTTGTGCCACTAAATATTTGTCATTTAAATCACCCATACTTGCATATCATGCCCCCTCTGTACCCTATCCCCCCACGCTACCACCACCAAGACTATAAGCTCTTGGAAGACAGGAACTATCTCTCACTCTCTATAAAGTACATAGTGGCTTGAATGTCATGTCATCTTTAAAGCCTCCTGTGATTACATGTCCTCAGCAGAAGGTTATCTCCCTGCAGCATCCTCCTGTGTTGAGTATCAGCACTAATTCTTTACGTCAAGATTTTAGCACATTCTCAGTCCTCTAAATATTTCAAGCCCTTGAAGAATTAAAAGAAGCTCTTTCTCACAAAATAGCCGGGATCCATGTCCTAAATAATCAAGACTAAAAGCCAGCCCTGTGTAGACACATATTAATCAAGCTAAATTACAGTATCGCCATTTTTCTTCTAGTGCAATTATCTTTGGCTTTAAGACACAAATGAATCATTAGGGCTCTGAATCTTTTCTGGCAAAGAAGTACAGTGTGAGCTGAATGCTCAACATTCTGAGTGCCATCAGAACAAGTTCTATAGATATGAATTTGCCCAGTTAATCCTCCTTCATTATCTCTGTAAGCTAACAATGCACATGTAGTCACTGCACATCATTACTGCTCTAGCAGACATGGACATTTGAAATATAAACTTACCCACAGACTGCAAATCTTCAGTAAACAGCTCTCAACAATTCATTATATTAATCATATATGTCACCATACTCCTATTAAATATGCATGAGATTAATAAACACCACCCATGTTGCGAACTATCCACCATCTTTTTTTTTTTTTTTTTTTTGCGGTACCTGGGCCTCTCACTGCTGTGGCCTCTCCCGTTGCGGAGCACATGCTCCAGACGCGAAGGCTCAGTGGCCATGGCTCACGGGCCTAGCCGCTCCGCAGCATGTGGGATCTTCCTGGACCGGGGCACGAACCCATGTCCCCTGCATCGGCAGGCGGACTCTCAACCACTGCACCACCAGGGAAGCCCTATCCAACATCATTTTTAATACAATTTATTACCTTTTAGATACTGTAATTATAACGGCACCTGTATGCCACTGTAACTGTAAATTTAACCACCTGGCGTTTAAGTAACCAATACTATATCTAATTCCAATTTCACTCAATTTCTAACATGCATTCAAGTGAAAATATTTTGTAACACAAAGTATAAAATATTTATAAAGTAAATGTGTTTTATGACATAGGAATATCTAATTTAAAATTGCATAAATAAGAGGTAAATTAACTTTCTTAGACAGGTATTTTATAGACAAATAATTCAAAATAGAAATTTATCAAGAAATTAGCACACAATATATTAATATCCACAAGAAAAAGTGCAATGTAAAGTAAAATTTGGAATATTATGATGTCATATTTCTAATCTTTTATTAACTTTTTAAATTCTATGTTTATGCAAATTATTACAACAAAGACTAGATGTGATCCAAATAAAAGCAAATATAAAACCTACAGAAAAAGAAAATAAAATTTCAAATGAAGGTGAAAAATACATCATTGACCTTGGATTATGTTATTCTAAACTTTTTAGTTAGTATGGCCACAGATTATTATTTAAGCATAATAATGGAAATAACAGTAATAGTCACAGTTCACATGTACCAAGGGCTTACTTAACTTACTGTGTCAGGCACTGTGAAGAGTGCTTTACATTCAAGTCTCATTCAATTTTCATAATAACCCAATGAAGGAGATATTAATGTTATCTGCACTTTACAAATGAGGGAAGTGGAGACTTACACAGATTAAATGACTTATCCAAGGATACAGAGCTTGGCAGGGGAGGGGTCTGACTTCAAGTCTATCCTCCTAACCAGACAGTCAGCACCCAGCTCCCAGCTTTGTACACCACTTCTTTGAATGGCCTTGGGTAAGTCACTGAAGTCTCTAAAGCTCATTTCCTTTAGCTGCAAAATGTGAATATGAATATATTCCAGAATTATTGAGAATGAAATAAGATCGTTCATGAGAAAGTGCTGCGCAATTAATAGAGCTGCATAATGCTGCTTGTTATGTTATTGATGAGATAAGAAAATAATATGTTTAAAATGAAGGAAAAACTGCCTATTTTGGCTCTTGGTCAAAATCTTCCAACAAAAATGGTACACCTAGGTAAACTTTCCTGGTTGTTTTACCTTGCTTAACAGAAACTATTAAATAAAGGTAAATATGAATCAATATCTTTATTATACCCTAAGAGATAGATGAGCATTAACAGATTAAGTTAGAAGTGAATAGTTAAGCTAGAGATGCAACTTTGTAGATGGTTACCATGAAAACTATGTTGATACTACCAGATTTGGCCTTTCAAAGAGCTCTTCAGGGCTTTCCTGGTGGCGCAGTGGTTGAGAGTCCGCCTGCCGATGCAGGGGACATGGGTTCGTGCCCCGGTCCGAGAAGATCCCACATGCCGCGGAGCGGCTAGGCCCGTGAGCCATGGCCGCTGAGCCTGCGCGTCCAGAGCCTGTGCTCCGCAATGGGAGAGGCCACAACAGTGAGAGGCCCGCGTACCGCAAAAACAAAACAAAACAAAACAAAACAAACAAACAAAAAACCAGCTCTTTAAAACTAAGGCTTTTTAAAGTTACTTTGAGTCACCATCAGGCACTAGTTTACTATGATCTACATACATATTTTGATTTGTTGCAATATTTAAGTCCTTAAGTCCAGGCAGGCAAAAACAATTCAAACTCTAATAATTTATAATTTTAGATAAGTGATATGTTATCATTGGGCTTCTTTTTCCTTAGGGCTTCGTGGCTTAAAAAAATATTTCATATGCATTACGTCAACCAAGATCATACAATTAGTACAGTTGACCCTTGAACAACGTGAAGGTTTGGGACACCCACCTTCTGCACAGTCTAAAATCCACCTGTAACTTTACAGTCAGCCCCGGGATTTACAATTCCACATCCATTGATTCAACTAACCACAGATTACATAGTACTGTAGTATGTATTTAGTGAAAAAAAAAATCTATGTATATGTGGACTTGCACAGTTCAAACCCGTGTTGTTCAACAGTCAACTGTATTTGAAATTTGAGATCAGGAAACTGGAGTTCACCAAGGTTAATAATGGTAGAAAAAACACACCAAACTTATATCTATACATTGGTGGTGTGTTTTAGGGGGGTAGTGCGTATGGGTATACAGATATCTATTAACATGTGATTTTTATGTATCTAGTATGTATCTAGCCTTTCTACCCTTCTTAATGTCTATATCTTTAATGATATAAAAGAAGTATATAATAGCCAAAGGAAAAAGTAGGAACAAAGGGGCCACATTTTTCCAGTAATTCTTTTATTCATTGTCAAGGTGCTCATGTCATTAGATAGGGAATAAAGGGAAACCTTTATTTGCAGAAGCCCATAAATATTCTACGTCACACTTTCAAACACATTTCTTTGATGATTGTAAGAAGTGAGAAAATTGTAAGAGTACATAGAATCTCCAGGTTGCCCCTACCTCCTGGACGTTCGTGCTCTCCATCAGTGTGTAAGAGCATGGCGATGGGCATCCCTGCATTCTTGGATCTTCCAGCCACAACCACATTTTTCCCAAATGTTTCAATTCCTTAAAACACAGAGGTTGGTTTAAATGAAGAATAAGCAACAAGAAGCAAAGTAAACATCTCAACAGCCAACTGCAATATTCTTTAAAAACTTCTGATTTAATTTGAATTATTTTGTGGCTTGTCTATAATGTTCCCACATTCACTGTTTATAAATATTTCTTTTTATAATTCTTGGATCCGTCATGTTCCCTCTCATTATGGCCTCAGTAAAAAACCACAGACATTTTCAAGCTTCCATTAAATTAGTTTTAAACATTAAAATTCATATGAAGTGTTAGAAGTGTGGAGACAAAATTATTAACTACTAATCACAAAGCAAGCAAAGTGAAAGGTCAAGATTAATTGGCAATCAAACTTTGAGCAAATATAGGAAAAAATGAAGTGGGGGAAAAAAAGTATTTTTCACAAAACTCATGCACTTTATTCTATAGGAGAGAAGCACTAAATTTATGGACTTAGAAAGGTCTGAAAGATAAAGCTTACAGATTTAACACACTTAACCTCTTTGGGGCATAGTATCTTCATAAGTAAAATGAAAAAAATTAGAATTAAGGTTTTTCTAAGTACTAACATTCTAAGAGTATAATTCTAGGATCTGCTTTCCCTTGGAAGTTCTCTCCCTCAGTTAGAAAAGAGAAGATTAGCAGGAGGAGATGCTGCCAAAAATGTAAGAGACAGTGATGAAGGCAGGAGAACTATCGAGGGTCTTTGAGAGCATTATTGTATTTAAAGCACAATTCAAGTGTAAGTGTTTATAATGAAAACCTAGTTCATTAGAGATGGTGCAAAATGTTTGGCACATTTTTTAAAATAAATTTATTTTATTTATTTATTTTTGGTTGCATTGGATCTTCGTTGTGGTGCAGGGGCTTCTCATTGTGGTGGCTTCTCTTGCTGTGGAGCACGGGCTCTAAGAGCGTGGGCTTCAGTAGTTGTGGCTCACGGACTATAGAGCGCAGGCTCAGTAGTTGTGGTGCACGGGCTTAGTTGCTCCGCGCGGCATGTGGGATCTTCCCGGAACAGGGCTCGAACCCGAGTCGCCTGCATTGGCAGGCAGATTCTTAACCATTGCACCACCAGGGAAGCCCAGCACATTTTGTTTTTAAAGGTAAGGAAAAAAATAATACATTTTGAAAAATGTACATCAAAATACCTTCAGCTTACGGTTTTAGAGTAAGGGAGATAAACTTTCTATTTGGAAAATTCACTCCCTGAAAGGTGAAACAGCAGTTTCTTGTAACCTGGCATGTGTTCTTCATTTTATCTTATTTCAGATTATTCTTTGGCTTCTGTAACTTTGTATATTCCTGTAGATTGAAGTTTAATGCTTAATTTCTTTCACTCTCTTTCAAGGCAATGTGCAAATGCTCATTTTGGCACTTAGCACCCATGTCCCATAGACCAACCTGTTCGTTTGATAATTTCCCAAACAGCACTAGCAGTGGCAGGTATGAGAGAATGCTGATCCAGGCATAGTCTTCCAATGTTAATAATATGAAATCCATCTACGTCTTTTTCCGGGGCAATTCCATTGCATACTGTCCGCTCATCCACATGGTCTGAAAAGTAAATAAAATTGATTTAATTTTACAATTGCTATCTAATTGCAAGTCTGGAAAATTAAATTGGAGGGCCTACAGACAGATCACTTACTGTTCAGCTTTAGTTAAGATATAAAATCATTACTCTATTCATTTTATTGCCATGAAAATAGTAAGCCAAACTGCTCTTGACCAATGGCTGTAATTAACTGCTATAAGAGTATATGCAAGTACAGGGCCAGAAGTGGCTGGCCTGGTAAAAGGGAAAAATCTGTGAAATCAAACAATATCAATGGGATCTGGGAACAGTCAGATGATAAGGCTTTGCCTCTATAAGTTTGCATATTTAAATGTATGATTTTCCTATACAAGATAGTTCCACGAATAGGCTTCTGTTGAATATTGTTAGCATTACAGATTAAAAGGGCTTTGTTAGTGTTAAAAATAGCCATGACATCATTAATGCCTAGCTTCCTCCCAAATGACATATTAGAAAAGCAAACACACACATACACACACACACACACACACACACTACACTACACATCATTTCCCTGAAGCATTATTACATTGAAATCCAAAATACCATTATGGTTTCCTTTATGAAAGGAAAAGAACATAACTTGAGTAATGAACTAATCAAATGAGATATGAGATGCCAACCGTCTCATTTTGAAAAGTAATAAGTATAGAAATATAAAATAGGCTCTTAATACTACTCTATGCAGAGTAGCTTAGGTTACCCTAAATTCAACAATTAACTCACATTCCTAAAATACTAAAATAAAGGTATATTTGCTACAGAAAAGTTTCCTTATATATTACACAATGAATGCCATTTAGAAATAATTTTTTAAAACATTATCAATGTCCAAGTTCAAACAGTTTTCAAAGAGACATGCCCTATGTCTCAGCTCTTTTATATCCTAAAAGTGACACTACTGCCATCTTACTTTATATAGATCCAATTTGCCATGACTAGACTACCAAATCATTTACATATATAAAAGTCATAATATGAATCATATCAATTAGAAATTGGGTCTTTGGAATATCTCTCCAATGACTAGTTTGTCACTTTCAATAATTGTATTCATTCTATAATGTCCTAGCAGAGTAAGCCTCCATCTGTTTTCTCTGAAGATAGAAGATGATTATACAAGTTCTAGCAAAATATTTTTTTGAATTACATATTTAACTTACTATTTGAGGATAAAAATAGTGGTTCCTTTTAAAATCTGGTTGATTATGATGATGATGATGATGATGATGATGATGATGATGGTGATGATTCAGTTTTTAGACACCTACCACTCATGCAGAAGCTTCATGCCATGGATATTTCTTACAACAAAATCAAAAGCTTTGTAAATAAAAAAGAAATAACTGTAATTGAACCCTCCATTATTGAATTATGGCTTCAATTAGTTCATTTCTAAATTTAAAATTGCCTACTGTATGTATGGGCCAATAATGTATTGAAAGAATTCAACAAAGGTTCTTTTGTAGATTTTGAGCGTCATCCTCTTACCAAATAAGTCTGAACTATAGTGAATTTCACAGTTTACTGGTCTGTGCTGTTTTACTCACTAAAAATAACATTAACTTGTAATGAACAATTCATCTCACACAATAGCTGAAATACTCAGGAAGAAATGTAAGCATCTGAAAATTTGGGGGCAAGCACTAGAAACTGGCAACTATAGACCTGTCCTCTAATGTGTTTCTTAAAACTTCAACTCAGATCTTCATTTCAGAACAATTTTATCTTAAGTTAATTAAGTAATTTTTGTTTAAAAGACAGATGTGTGGACATAAAAAAGGTGTGATGTAGTGAACACATGAAAACTGATTATTAATGTGCTTACTATTTAATCTAAAAGGAAAAAACCTATATGAGTAGATTAAAAATGTTAAGATCATAAAAATCAAGGACACCAATTCATACATCACTTTTATGTAACTCTATGTTATCTCAGGAGTGGATTAAATCTCACATACATCCTTTGCCAGGAAAGATGTACCCTTCACTATGTAATCTACAGTGTATGGAAATAATATGAGTTAGTATATCTTACATTCAAACAGTGCTTTATAATGTTCATGTTACCATCACATAGGTTTCCCCTTTGGTCTTCATAGTTACTGAGGGCTAAGACAGAAAAGGTATTATCTTCATTTTAAAGATGAAGCTCAAAGATTTTGAGACTCAGCCAATCTCAAACTACTACTATGAAGAGGGGTCCAGAATTAAAATCCACATCTGTTTGCCCTAAAACCAGTTTTTCTTTCTGTGTTATACAGAAATCATAAATATTAATCAATCTTAAATACCACTCAACAATTAATATCAGCAAGGGCCCCTGTCCCTTCTAATCAAGACATTTTGATAATCCTAAAATATCCCAAGGAATGCACTGTTTCTTCTAGACCTCCAAAATCAACAGTATTTTTGGATTAACTAACATGTATCTAAATACATGCAAAAAAGCATCAAACATTTTATAGCACCTTTTGTTAAATGAGTAAGAGAAATAAATATATTTCATGCTTTTAACTGACTGCTACTGAAAGTTCCCTGATGTCACATCCCTGGGGCCCATGACTTGAAAAGAAGAAACAATCATGAGCCTCAATAGCATTAATTTCTTTACAATGATTATAAAACATTTTTGATTCATAGAATACATTGGCAAACAACTAACCACTTAATATCTTACCCAAATGAACGGGAAAACTGTCATTATTCACTTTGTGAGTGTGTGTTTTTCCCATCTATTTAATATTATGAGAAGTCATTAAATCATGCCAGGAAAAAAAAGTCATCAAATTGAATTCATAATACTGCAATAGAACAGCTCAGGGAATGTCTTTAGGGGTCACATTTTAGAACTACAAAATTGAATATATATTTCTGTGATTTATTTATAATATGTTTAATTGCCTTTGGACAAGTAACAACAACAAAAAGAAAACAAACAAATTACTGGTTTATTTTCCATCCAAGGATTTTCATGTTACTGTTCAAAAGTACCTCTTTCCACTTCCCCAATGCCTGTTGGATAAGGGCAAGCTCATGAGCAGAGTAAATATGTTCTTTAGCTTGATTATATCTTTTGTCCTATACTTCCCTCCCTCCAAGTGCCCCATCCCTTCTCCTACCATCATTATGACACATCCTTACCTCAAGTCACACCAATCTGTGTCCCATTCCCAAGCCCTTAACATTAATTTTTGCATTTCTACATTCTTGCTCATGATTATTTTTCCATTGCTAATTCCTTCCTCCCTGTTGTTTCACATCCTATTTATTCTTCAATATATTGATCACTTCTCAGCTGTTCCCTCATCACAAAGTGATATGATACTTTTTATCTCTTCTCGTCCCCATAGAACTACTATAAAAAGCACTTACCACATTACTTCAGTTAGTTGATCACATTGGTTATTTAAGTATCTTTCTTACTTACCAGTGTGAGCCTTTTAGGGCATAGACTTTGTCTTATTAAACTGACTCACCCATAGCCTTCTCCAACTCAGTTGATGGCAATTCTATCTTTCTGTGTTATACAGAAATCATCCTTACTTGCCAGAAAAACCTGGAGACATTCTGCACACCTCACTTTCTTTCACACGCAACATCTAATCAATTGAAAAATCTGTTGGTTCTTCCTTCATAACATATCTAGTCCTTCACTAGACTCACCATGTCCACTCTGGTTTGAGTGGCCATTATCTCTCCTGTGAACTCTTGCAACAACTAATTCTCCTAGCTAATTATTTGCTTCTATATTTGCATCCATATAATCTATTCACAAAATAGCAGAGGTTTTTTCCCACATGTTTATTGGAGTATAATTGCTTCATAATGTTGTGTTAGTTTCTGCTGTACAAAAAAGTGAATCAGCTATATGTATACACATATCCCCATATCTCCTCCCTCTTGAGCCTCTCTCCCACCCTCGTTATCCCATCCCTCTGTGTCATCACAAAGCATCGAGTTGATCTCCCTGTGCTCTGCAGCAGCTTCCCACTAGCCATCCATTTTACAGCTGGTAGTGTATATATGTCCATGCCACTCTCTCACTTCATCCCAGCTTTCCCTTCCCCCCCACCCCGCCCGTGTCTTCAAGTCTTTGTTCTCTACGTCTGCGTCTTTATTCCTGTCCTGCCACTAGGTTCATCAGTAGCACTTTTTTAGATTCCATATATATGCATTAGCATACGGTATTTGTTTTTCTCTTTCTGACTTACTTCACTCTATATGACATAATCTAGGTCCATCCAACTCACTACAAATAATTCAATTTCGTTCCTTTTTATGGCTGAATAATATTCTATTGAATATGTGTACCACATCTTCTTTATCCATACATTTAGGTTGATTCCATGTCCTGGCTATTGTAAATAGTGCTGCAATGAACATTGGGGTACATGTCTCTTTTTGAATTATGGTTTTCACAGGGTATATGCCCAGTAGTGGGATTTCTGGGTCATATGGTAGTTCTATTTTTAGTTTTTTAAGGAACCTCCATACTGTTCTCAAATGCATGTCTGCTTACACCACTCTTTTCCTCAAAACCCTGCTCTTCTTGCTATTCCTCTAACATATCAAGTATTTCCCACCTTGGTTATTGCTCTTGTGTCTGCCTGGAGGATTTTCAAAAAAACCTGCCACTTTGGCTAAATCCCTCTCTTTGCTTAATTTCCACATTCTCTGTAAGGACTATTTTGACCACATTATTTTAAAATGTAAGTTCCATGTCTGATAATGTTGAAGTTGTTTACATTGGACCAAACTTCTCACAGGAAACAACTGTAAACATTGGAAAAATTATATGAAAATAGAAGTATCAAGGATGTATCATACAATACAGAGAATATAGCCAATATTTTGTAATAACTGTAAATGGAATGTAAAATTTTAAAATTAAAAGAAAAAAACACAGCTATCTGACACTGGAGAGTTACTAGAAGCAGACAGATTTGGAAGAGAATGGACATCTGAAAGGAATATTGCTGAAAGTGTTTCCATTTTGGAGGGTTTTCTAGACAAAGGACAGTTAGAATTTGGATAGAAATCTGCAGTCTTACTTGCTTGAGGAATCAAGGGACAAAGTTTGGGGCTACTACAGAAACTGGAAATTGAAGGGATATACCCAGGAAAAGAGAAAACCACAGAGGGGAGACTCAACTTGTGTCTATAAATTCTTCCCAAATCTCTGACTGACCCCTGAACAACACACACAAGAGGCAAACTCCAAGCAGCCCATCTAACACTAAGAGAACTAAACAGAATGCAGCTGTGGCTCACCAAGGGCAAAGCAAAGCTTGAAGTCCTCAATATGACAGGCATTCAAAAAAAATTTACAGTTAACATTATACTTAATAATGGAATACTGAACCTTTTTCCCAAGATCAGAAGGTGGCAAGGGTGTCCACCCCCACCATTTCTAGTCAGCATTTTATTGGAGATCCTAGCTGGTGTAATAAGATAAGGAAAATAAAAAAGAGTTCTAAAGATCAGAAAGGAAGAAGTAAAACTCTCTAGCCACTCTAATGGTTGTTTATGCAGAATATTCTAAAGAATATACAAAACAATGAAACAAAAAATAAATAAAGTGAATTTAGCAAGATCACAGAATACCAAGTCAATATACAAAAAAAATCAATTGTATTTCTGTATAGAAGCAGCAATTCTAAAAAATGAAATTTAAATAATTCTATTGACAAAAACTCACAGATCAGAAAATTCTTAGGAGTAAATTTTAAAATTGGGGCCATAATTTTTATAATGAAAACTACAGAATGTTGCTGACACATGACCTAAATAAATGGAGGGTGTACCATATTCATGGATTGGAAGACTCAATAATGTTAAGATGTCAATTCTTCCAATTAGATCTATAGATTCAATGTAATCTCAATCACAATCCTATGAGGTTTTTTTGGTAGAGATTGACAAACTGATTCTAAAATTTATATGGCTATGTAAAGGACTTAGACTATCCAAAGGAATCTTGAAAATGAGCAAAAAGGACCTACAATACCTGACTTCAAGACTTGCTACAAAGCTACAGTAATCAAGACAGTGTGGTGCTAGTGTAGGGATAGACAAATAGATCAATGGAACAGAATAGAAAGCCCAACTTTAGACTAACACTTATACAGTTATTTGACTTTTTACAAAGTTTTCAAAAGCAATTCAATGGGAAAAAGAAAGTCTTTTCAACAAATAATACTTGAACAATTTGATAGCCACATAGAAAAAAAACCAAACTGAGCCACAATCCCTACTTCATACTGTGAAGGAGAAAATTTGCCACACCCAAATGTGTCTCTTTGGCATGAGGATTTCATTTTACCTCCCCCTTAGCTGCCTAAAGAATTTAGATAAAAGACCTGTTCCCAGAATAGAGGTATCATCAGAGATAATCTGCAAAGAATATGGGCTAGGTTGCTGGGGGAAACTCTAGGCAGGACCTAGAAATCAGAATCCACTCTGTGCCCCACTATCTCTTCATGGCCCAGCAAATATTTGTCTACTAAACATTTGCTTTTCCATCTCCAGGTGAATTGCCTTCCTCCCCTTTGAAGTCCAAAGCCTACTTTCTAAGAGAAGATGGGGAATGTAAGGAAAATTGTGCATGTTTGGAGTACTTTATTTGTCTGCCACAGAAAAAAGCAGATCTAAAATAGGGATTAACAGAATTTTAAAAATTTCAGAAGGGCTGGGAAGGGCTCTCTGAGCCAGTGGCATTTAAGCTAAGACCTGAAGGTTGGGAAGAAGTCAGCCCCCGTATGTTTGAAAGATAACCAATGTAGTTAAGAGCTCAAAGGCTAAACTCTATTCAAGTAATAAAATGTGCATTATTCTAGCATGTCCTTTGTATAATAAATACTATAAAATAAAAATATAACATCCCTGAACATCCCCCGAACATCCCAATCCTCTTTACCATGCTCTACTTTTTCTTTTTTACCATAGCATATCAACTTCTAATAGATATACAGTAATTACTTATTTATTGTGTTTATTTTTTGTTGTCTGTCTTTCCTACTACTCAGCAAGGGCAAAACTTTGTCTTCTTTTTTTTTTTTCATTGATGTATTCCTAGCACAAAGCACAGTGCTTGGAAATTTGTTGAATAAATGACTACAATTACCCTTGATTTATAAATGAAGAAGCTGAGACAAATGAGTGGAAACCTGCAGACAATTAAAATAGACTAATATAAGAAAAAGATGTCTGATCCTTCTACAACCTCTGACATCCATCTTTTTCAAATATAATGAAAAACCAAAATGGCTTTCATTAACATTTTGATTTGTCAATAGCTGCATCTACATTATTAGATATTTGGCACTTTTATATCCTCTGATATAAATTTAATGTAAAAGATTCATGTCTGTTTTTCATTTATTTCTTCCTTTCAGGACTTGAAAAATAAGAAATCTCGGGCAAAGCTTTATGCTGATACATTAAAGTCCACACTCTGAACAAGTGTAGACAAGGCCTCTGAAAATTCACTCAATAAATATTTATGTATTTATAATATTTAAATATTTATTGTCTACCATGTGCCTGGCACTGTTCTAAGGGTTTAGGATATATAAGCTAACCAAACAAACAAAACTCTTAACCTCTGGAGCTTACATTCTAAAGGAATAAAGATCTGCCTAATCAAATTATTTAGCTGCAGCCTCTTAAAGAGTTAATTATTTTCTAGGAGTAAATGAGAGATATACTTTTGGAAGCTGTGTTCACTGTTCTCAACCCAATACATAAGTTACACACTCTGGGTTCTACATCAATGTTTCAAGACAGAAAATACTTACCAGGTCTTACCACTTACCCAATATCATTTTAGAACTGTTTCTTCATCAAGGGGCAAGAGGACAAAAAGGGAATGGGAAGTGACTATTATCTCACTGTATTACTCTACCCCCAAATCTGAGAAAACAATAGAGCTTGGAGGTGGAGCGGAAGGTGTTCTCTAGGTCAGAAAGGGGTGGATCTGGCCCTTTAGCCTTCCGTAGCCTCTTTCTCCTATAGCCACGAAACTACGAGGACATCCCTAGGCAGGCTTACTTCATAGGCTATTAAAAAAAGTTAATGAAGGGCCTCCCTGGTGGCGCAAGTGGTTGGGAGTCCGCCTGCCGATGCAGGGGATACGGGTTCGTGCCCCGGTCTGGGAGGATCCCATATGCCGCGGAGCGGCTGGGCCCGTGAGCCATGGCCGCTGAGCCTGCGCGTCCGGAGCCTGCGCGTCCGGAGCCTGTGCTCCGCAACGGGGGAGGCCACAACAGTGAGAGGCCCGCATACCGCAAAAAAAAAATAAAAAAATAAATAAATAAATAAAGTTAATGAAGTGGGAACCTATACATCACGCGAAGGTTGCTACCTTTGACCCTTAGAGTTTCTTGAGTCATATGAAGAGTACATAGAGATCCAAAAATTGCCTTATTTTTCAGAAGTAGTGTTGAAGACATCCTGGTTTATTAAGCCCTTGGATTCCTAGACACTATACACGATGACTTCTGTCAAATACATTGTACTAAAGTTGAAGCAGTGTCTATTCCATAGAGGAAACAGTTGGATAAGTGAGCATGTCTATTCTGATTAGCTTATTTTACACAAAAGGGAAAAGAAGAGATGCTGTGTTTTAGGGACTTGATTGCAAACTTCTCAAGGACAGTGAGTCTCAAATTGTTTTCTAACTACGCCTTTCCCCTAGTGACTATCACAGACACATATATATGAATAGATTGGATTCTAGGTAAATATTTTTTGAACTGGTAAATGAACAAAGAGCGTCAGAGAGCAATCATACAAATACTTCTCTTGAAAGACTTTCTACAAAGAAATATCCAGATGTTTCAAAGGGCTTTTTGATTTTGGTAAATTCTTTACCAAAGCTGAATGCACTCAAAAATACATGAAAATATCATGATAAAGAAAAGAGAAAAATATGAAAAAGAAAAGAAGTAGCTATTGTTGATCCAAGAAATTCCAGATTTTGAAGATACGTTGGAAAGTAAATAATCTCAAGTTACATGATATAGTATGTTTATGATAGCAACTGCTCAAAAAGACGTAATTATATAGATCTGAGTGACTAAAATAACTCTTGGGATGGTTTCCATCTGGAAATGAATAGGAAGAGACACATATGGCTACAGGGACCTACCAATCCCACTGATAGGTAAATCATATCAAAATGATTTACTCAGCTTTCAGTATAAACCATTAAACTTTTTTTTTTTTTTTTAAAGCACTGCTTGCCTGATGCTGCCATCATGTGGTTTACATAAACCACAACAGGAGAATTTTCCATTTTGTTCCCCCACATAAATTCTCTGATAGAAATGTTACCTATGAGAAAAAAATTTTAAGTAGATAAATGATATTGTGGGGATACCTTTGTTTCTATGTTAACACTAAAATCATGTTAGAAAGGATTTGAATAAAATATTGTTTAAAATCTGGACCTTTTTCTCTGCATAAACCTTAAATGCATAAATTGGTTGAATGGATTGTGACACAATCTCAATATTGATCCAAGCACAATCGAATTTTAAATTATTAATTAGTTATTTTTCATAATAAGCTAGATATGTGCAAATCCACCACCCTAAACAAAAGTTATGGACTTGACAATAGTCTATATTTAATCACATATTTCACCCATGAACCCACCTCATTTCCTGCTCCAGCCTTAGGTAAACTTCATCCTGCATCCTGTGCTTATCATTCCCTTGACTTCCTTTCCATATAGCTTTATTGCATTTTTATTCCTAATAGATTTTTTTAAACAGCTTTATTTAAGAATATTTGAATATAATACACTGCACATATTTAAAGTGTACAATTTGATAGGCTTTGACATATGTATATACTTGTGAAACCATCACCACAATCAAGATAATGAACATATACATCACCCTGAAAAGTTTCCACAGGCTCCTTTTCCTCATCCCTTCCTCCCTCCCTTTCCTGTCCCCTCACCTCCAACTACATGTAACCACTTGCTATGGAATGAATTGTGTCCCCCCAAAATTCTTATGTTGAATCCCCCAACCCCTAATATAATGATATGTAATTAGATTTACATGAAGTCATCAGGGTGGGGCCCTCATGATGGGATTAGTGCCCTTATAAGAAGAGACACCAGAGAGCTTGCTCTCTTTGCCATGTGCAGACACAGAAAGAAGGGGTTGTCTGTCTGACAGCCAGGAAGAGAGCTCTCACCAACATGACCATGCTGGCACCCTGATCTCAGACAGGCTCCAGAACTGTGAGAAAATAAATTTTTGCTATTTAAGGCACCCAGTCTATGATATTTTGGTATAGCAGCCCAAGCAGACTAATTACCACTGATCTGCTTTCTGTCACTATACATCAGTTTGTATTACATAAAATTTTATATAAATAGAACCACAGAGTAAGTACTCATATTTGTATGGATAATTTCACTCAGCATAATTATCTTGATATTCACCCAAGCTGGAGTGTGCATCAATATTTCATTGCTTTTTTTTACTGCTGGGTAATAGCTCATTGTATAGATAATCCACAGTTAATATCTATTCACCTGTTGATGCATATTTGAGTTGTTTATAGCTTTTGGCTATTGCAAATCATACTTCTATGAACATGCATATACAAGTCTTTATATTGACACATATATCTTTTTCTTTAAGTAAGTACATAGACATGGAATGGATGGACCATATAATAAATATATATATATGTAAATTTTTAGGACACTGCCAAACTATTTTTCAAAGGGTACCATTTTGCATTCCCACTGGCAACACATCCTCACCAATATATGGTATTGTCAGTTGTAGTTCTAATATCAGCCATTCTAATAGGTGTGTAGTAGTATCTTATTATAGTTTCCATTCGAGTTTCTCTAATGTCTACAGATGTTGAGTATCTACTTATGTCCTTATTTATCATTTGTATTTCTTCTTTGGTGAAGTATCTGTTCAAATCTTTTGACAATTTTTGGTATTTATCCTGTTTGGTGTTCTTTAGGGTTTGGTGTCTGTTATTAATTTTGAGAAGTTTTAGCCATTATTACTTCAAATATCTCTTCTGCCCTGTTCTCTCTTCTCCTGGTATTCCAACTGTGTGTATGTTATACCTTTTGAAAATGTCCTATAGCTCTTGGATGTTTTCTTCTGTCTTTTTTGTTTTCCTCTCTGCATTTCAATTTGAGAAATTTCTACTTATATATTCCCAAGCTTACTGATTCTTTTCTTGGCCATGTCCAGTCTACAATTGAGACCATCAATGCATTTTCCATTTTTGTTAAAGTGTTTTTGATTTCAGCATTTCTTTTTGAATCTTTCTTAGAGTTTCCATCTCTTTGTTTTCATTACTCATCTGTTCTTGCATATTGTCTACTTTTTCCACCAGAGCCCTTAATATATTAATCATAGTTATCTTAAATTTCCTAATAACTCCAAAATCTGTGTCAGATATGAATCTTGTTCTGATGATTTTTGGTTTCTTCAGACTGTTCTTCTTTGCCTTTTGGCATGCCTTGTCATTTTTTTGTTGAAAGCTACATCCAAGACTAGGACCCCCAGGAGTTTCTCATTCTTATGCTAGTACACACTTTACTTCCAGAAATTCATCAAAATTCACAATTACGTTGTTTCCATCAGTTTATGGTTCCAGTAGCTTCTGTACAGGTAAATAGATCTTGGTTGCAACTTTCTGGATTTTCTTCTCTCTCCAGATTTTGTGATGGTGGTTTGCCCTGCAACCTCAGTTCTCTGAAGGGTCATGAAAAGTATTGACTTTCAGTTTGTTCAGTTTTTTCTTGTTTTAAGGAAAAGAGGATTTATATTATTCTGGCTAGAGCTGGGCTTAGTTTAATTGGGTTGTTTTCATTTTCTTGATATTGATTTTTGAGAGCGCTTCATATATTCCGCATATACACGTTATCAAATATATGCTCTGCAAATATTTTCTTCTCATCTGCCTTATCTTCTCATTCTTTTAATACTATGTTTTGAAGAGCAGAAGTTTTATTTTATTTTTTAACATCTTTATTGGAGTATAATTGCTTTACAATGCTGTGTTAGTTTCTGCTTTATAACAAAGTGAATCAGCTATATATATACATATATCCCCATATCCCCTCCCTCTTGCGTCTTCCTCCCACCCTCCCTATCCCACCCTCTAGGTGGCCACAAAGCACCGAGCTGATCTTCCTGTGCTATGCGGCTGCTTCTCACTAGCTATTTTACACTTGGTAGTGTACATATGTCCATGCCACTCTCTCACTTCTTCCCAGCTTACCCTTCCCCCTCCCTGTGTCCTCAAGTCCATTCTCTACCTCTGTGTCTTTATTCTTGTCCTGCCCCTAGGTTCTTCAGAATCCTTTTTTTTTTTAGATTCCGTATATATGTGTTAGCATACAGTATTTGTTTTTCTCCTTCTGACTTACTTCACTCTGTATAACAGTTTCTAGGTCCATCCACCTCACTACAAGTAACTCAATTTCGTTTCTTTTTATGGTTAAGTAATATTCCATTTGTATACATGTGCCATATCTTCTTTAGCCATTCATTTGTTGATGGATGCTTAGGTTCCTTCCATGTCCTGGCTATTGTAAATAGTGCTGCAATGAACATTGTGGTACATGACTCTTTTTGAGTTATCGTTTTCTCTGCGTATATGCCCAGTAGTGGGATTGCTGTGTCATATGGTTTTAAATTTTGATGAAATCTAATTTATCAAGTTCTTGTTTCATATCCATATGCAATCCAAGTGTTCCAGCACCATTATTGAAAAGCACATCCTTTCTGCACTAATTTGTCTTTCCACCTTTGTCAAAAATTAGTTGTTAATTTAGGTGTGGATCTACTTGTGGACTTCCAATTTTTGCCCATTGATGTTTCTCCATCCTGATTCCAATACCACTCTGTCTTGATTACTGGAGCTTTATAATTAGTCTTTATAACAAATTTTGATTGAGGTATAAATGACATATGACATTATATTAGTTTTAGATGTACAACATAATGATTCAATATTTACATATATTACAAAATAATCACCTCAATAAGTCTAGTTAACATCCCTCACCACATATAGTCACTTTTTTCTTCTTATGATGAGGACTTTTAAGATGTACTTTCTTAAGAACTTTCAAATATGCCATATAGTATTATTAATCTTAGTCACTGTGCCGTGCATTACATCGCCATGACATTTATTTGATAACTGAAAGTTTGTATCCTTTAAGACGTTTGATTAGTCTTAAAATCAGGAAGTATTACTCTTTCAACAATATTACTCATTTTCAAAGCTGTTTTAACTATTCTAGGTACTTTGCATTTCTATATGAATTTGACAATCAGTTTATCAACTGCTACAAAAAAGTATGCTGGGATTTTAATTGGGACTGCCTTGAATCTACAAATTAATTTGAAGATAACTGACATCTTAACAATATTTAGTCTTCCAACCCATGAACATAATATATTGATTTACTTAAGTCTTCTTTAATTTCTCTCAGGAATGTTCTGTAGTTTTCAATGCACAGGTTCTCACATCTTTTGTCAAATTTATGCCTGAAGATTTCACATTTTTGATGCTATTTTAAATGTCTCTTTTTGGGCTTCCCTGGTGGTGCAGTGGTTGGGAGTATGCCTGCCGATGCAGGGGACATGGGTTCGTGCCCCGGTCCAGGAAGATCCCACATGCCACGGAGCGGCTGGGCCCGTGAACCATGGCCGCTGAGCCTGCGCGTCCGGAGCCTGTGCTCCGCAACGGGAGAGGCCACAGCAGTGAGAGGCCCGCGTACAGCAAAAATAAATAAATAAATAAATGTCTCTTTTCATCTCAGTATCTGATATTTGATGCTAATACATAGAATGGAGATTGATATTTGCATATTAATCTTGTATCTTCCAACCTTGTTAAACTCATTTATTAGTATTAGTAGCTTTTTTTCCCCTAGATTCCATTGGATTTTCTACATAGACAATCATGTTATCTGCTTTTTATTTTCTTTCCCTTGCCTTGCCTCCTATGTTGGTTAGAATCTCCATGAATAGACATAAGAATGGACATTCTTGATTTCTTCCTGATCATAAGAGGAAAATATTGTCTTTCATAATGAACTATGATGTTAGCTGTGAATTTTTTATGTGTCCTTTATCAGCTTGAGGAAGTTCCCTTTTATTATTATTAGTTATATGACAGTGTTTTATCAGGAATCAGTGAATTTTACCAAAAAATAATCTATTTATTGAGATAATCATATGATTTTCCATTTTTAATTTGTTAATGTGGTGAAATACATTGTTTGATTTTCTAATATTAAACCAATGTTGCATTCCTGTAATAAAAGTCATGATGAATTTTGGTCATGATGAATGATACTTTTTATATATTGTTGGATTTTATTTGTTAAATTTTGTTAATACCTTTTTCATTTATGTTCATGAAAGATACTGTTCTGTGGTTTTCCTTTTTTGTAATGTCTTTGCCTGTTTTTTGGTATCAGAGTAATGGTGGCCTCATATAATGACTTAGGAAGTATTTCCTCCTCTTTAATATTATTTTTTCTTTAAATATTTGGTAGACTTCACCAGTAAAGTCATCTGAACATGGAACTTTCTTTGTGGAATGGATTTTCACTACAAAGTCAATTTTTTAATAAGAGTTATTCAGGTTATCTATTTCTTTGTGAGTGCACTTTGGCAGTGTGTATCTTTCAAGAAAGTAGTCCATTTCCTCTAATTTGTGAAATTAACTGGCATAAAGTTGTCTGACATATTCCCTTTTATCCTTTTAATATCTGTAAAATCTATAGTGATGTTATCTTTCTCATTCCTGATATGGGTAATTTGTATCTTCCTTTTTCCTTGATAGTCTACCTTTCATTTCATTATTTTCTTCATTACTTTTTTGTTTTCTAATTCATTATTTTCTGCCCTGATCTTTATTATTTCCTTTCTTGTCCTTAGTTTGTCTTTAACTTGCTCTTCTTTTTCTAGTGTCTTAAGGTGGGAGCTGAGGTTACTGATGTGGGACCTTTCTTCTTTTCTAAGATAGGTGTTTAGTGCTATATATTTCCTCCTAAGTAATTTTTTAGCAGCATACTGTAAATTTTGATATGTTATATTTTCATTGAAAAGTTAAAAGTGATTTCTAACTTCCCTTTTATTTTCTTACTTGACACATGGGTTATTTAGATGTTAATTAGTTTCCAAATATTTGGGAATTTTCCAGATATTTTTCTGCTAGTGATTTTTAATCTAACTCCATTGTGGTGAGGGAAAATGCTTTAGTAATGTAAATCCTTCTATATTTGAGATTTGTTTTATAGCCTACAATATGTTATCTCTTGGTAAATGTTCTATGTGAACTTGAAAAAAATGTGTATTCTGTTGTTTGCAGGGAGAGTGTTCTGTAAATGTCAATTAGATCAAATTGGATGATATTCTACTTCAAATTTTTGTTCTTACTGATTTTCTCTCCACTTGTTCTCTCAGTTATTGAGAGAGAGGTACTAAAATCTATGATTATACTTTTGGATTTGTCTATTTTCCTTACAATTCTATTAGTTTTTGTTAATGCTTTCTTCTTAGGTATATAAACAATTGAGGTTGCTATTTCTGTTTGATAAACTGACTCCTTTATTACTGTGGAATGACCTTCTTTATTCCTGGTAGTATCCATTGCTCTGAAATATACTTTGCCTGCTATTAACATAACCACTCCAGCTTTCTTTTGATTTATGTTAATATAGTGTGTCTTTTACAGCCTTTTTCTTTTAACCTCTCTGGATCCTTATACTTAAAATGTATTTTCTGTAGGCACCATATAGTTGGGTCTTGTTTTTTATTCAATCTGACTACCTCTGACATCTAATTGGATATACAACATTACATTTATGTGATTAAATCTATTGTTCCCCCATTTTCTTTCTTCCTTTAGAATAATTTGAACATTTTTAATTATTGGATTTTATCTCTTTTACTGGCTTATTAGCTATAACTCTTTGCTGTGTGGGTTTTTTTTAGCAGTTGCTTGTGATTTTATAGTATGCAGCTTTAACTTATTTCAGTCTACCCTCAAGTGATATATCACTTCACATATAGCATAAGAATCTAACAATAATGTCCTACCATTTCTTCCTTTCTGACTTTTGTGCTATTGTTGTACATGTTACAAACCACACATTAAATTGTTTTAATTTTGGGATAAATACCAATTATATTCTAAAATTATTTGACTAATAAGAAAAATATCAGATATACTTACTCATGTAACTACCATTTCCATTGCTCTTCATTCTTTTGGCTAGATACATATTTTCATTTGGCATCATTTCTTTCTGCCTGAAGGACTTCCATTTTTTATAGTGTGGGTGTGCTGTTGATTGTTTTCAGCTCTGTCTGGATTCTACTCTTCCTAAATGTCTAAAAAATGCTTTTTTGCCTTTGGTTTTTAAAGATATTTTCACTGAGTATAGAATTCATGATCAATAATTTTTTTTTCTTTCAGTACTTTAAAAATCAAGGTGTTCCACTGTCTTCTTGCTTACATTGTTTTTGACAAGAAATCTGCTATTTCCTTCTTTTTGTTTCTCTGTATATAATGTGACATTTTCCCCCCTCTTGCTGCTTTCAAAATTTTTTCTATCACACTGCATTTGAACAATTTGATTTTTGGTATAGTTTTTTTCATATTTTATGGGCTTGGAGTTCGTTGAACTTCTTAGATCTGTGTGTTTATAGTTTTCATCACATTTGTGTTTGTGTGTGTGTGTGTGTTTTAATCTGAAATCCCAATCATTTATGAAAGGATACTTATTTCTTACATAAGCCTCTGTTAAGAATCCCACTTCCTTTCTTCTCATAACTGGCAATCATCTATAACACGTAGCTTTCATGATAACTGCAACAAAAGGGGGAGAGGAGATGGGGGCCACATAGCTTTTAACCATCTCAGTCCAGAAGTGGCTCAAAAAAGTCACTTTCCCTCACAGTCAAATAACCAGAAGTCACATGGCCCCAACCTAGGAGAAGTTGGGAAATGTAAGGGAACATGTGGATATTTGGAGTACTTTATTTGTCTGCCATAGAGAAAAGCAGATCTAGCATAGGAATTGACAGAATTAAAGTAATTTTAGAAGGTATGGGCTGGGAAAGGCTCTCTGAGCCAGTGGCATTTAAGCTAAGGCCTAAAAGTTGGAAAGAAGTCAGTCCCAATATGTTTGAAAGATAATCAATGTAGTTAAGAGGTCAGAGGCTAAAGTCCTATTCAAGTAATAAAATGTACATTATCCTAGCATGTCCTTTGTATAACAAATACTATCACTTAGGAAGCCTTCAAGGGTACGGGGGTATAAGATCCTCACCAAATCCTGATCCGTGACAGAACTTATACACTGCTCTCTTAGATGTAGAAGAATAGGTAGAAGGACGAACCTTCAATGACACACATACACACAAAGCAATAGCTGTGAAACTACAGGGTTCATTCATTCCAGCAATAACATTCACTAAGAGTCTACCATGATGCAAGGTGGCATAAAAATGTTGACTACAATTCCCCCTGCTTTGATGGAACTAATAGTCTAGTGGAAGAAACATATTACTAAAAAGCAATGAAATACTCTATGTGGAATCATTTTTCTCCATAAAGAAAGGGGGGGAGCTATAACAAAGGTCAAGTCTAATTTAGAAATTATTTAGAAATAAACAGAAAAGAAGCTCTCCAAAAACTGAGGAGTCCGGAGTGATTAAGATTTCCCACTCTGGTCAAGAACATTAAAAATAGAGTAAAAAGTATTCTGCATACATAAATTCCATAAGCTCTCAAGAAGAGCAATTAGAGCAAGACCTTTTTTCTCCAAATGAAGAATCAAGTTTTAGACAAATATACATATCTATGTGCACTAATTAGGTCAATATCCATATTTTTATGCCTATTAAATTCTAGAAAATTTTGTCTTTGTTATATCTACACCGTGAATTCTCACTTTTCTTACTTGCTCTCTCCATATTTGATCCTTTAATCCTGTATTTCATTCTGATTTCTCTGTTCAAGCCTCTTACATAAATTGGAAGATGTTAATCCTCAAAGGCTTCAAACTAGATAAATGAAGGGAAATATTTGAAAAACTATTTTAGAAAGAGATAGATAAGATAGAATAAGTTTTCCCATTCTACATAATAATTTTGTTCCCAGAAATAAACGAGAGGTAGATTTCTTAGAAAGCAAGAAAATACAAAAAGGTGAGTAAGCACCTCTCTTGGTGCTTGGCTTGCAGTCTCAGTTGTGGGACTGTGATTATGATTGAAAGAACACTATAATTGGGTCTCCTGGTACTTCTCTGCTACTCACTTGTTGTGACCTTACACAAGTTTCTCAGTTCAGTTTCCTTAACTATAAACCACAGATCAAAAAAAAAATGTACCTACTGTTAAGGGTTGTTCTGAGTGTTAAATGATTTCTTGTATATAAAGCACTTTATAACAATGTCTGGCAATAATAAATGATAAAAATCACCAGTACTAATACTAGTAATAGTTAACATGGAGCAGTAGTTGTAAAAACCCACATTAAAAGTTAATTGAGTGATTGCTATTTTCTAGACTTACGTCTGAATGCTTTCATATAATTCATATAATTTAAACCCTTTTAAACCAAATTCACCCTGTACCAAATACCACCCTACAACAAACATTTATAGCAAATTTCCAGTGAGCTTCAAGCTTGTGGACATTATCATTTCCTTTTCATTGCTTTAGTCCAAAAAGAATGTCACTGGTTCCCAAGTTTTAAAGACCATTATTCCACCTTATTTTTAACACTACAAATTGACACATACTTGTGGAAAGGGAATGTTGCCTGCCATTCCAGTCAACAACAAATGTTGCCCATCATCAAGCTATCAACCACTGTAGTCACCCCACACCCAGCCTAACAGTGCACCCTGAGGGTAATTCAGGATGGAGAAAAACAGGAAACATTCTGTGTTCTGGATACTGACCCTAGATAGTTAAGATGCATATCTAAGGAATAATTTCAATGAGCCCAGACTCTTGCATCTTCCCATACATAGAAAATCACTAAAATCATTAACTTGAGATGTCTGTTTTTTGTGATTAGCAGTAATCTTTTGATGTTCAACTACCTTTTTTTTTTTCAGCAAAAACTCCTAGATATCCTAGCTCCTTCCTTACTTCTTTGGAGTAGTTTCTCAGAGCTACCTGAGAGGCTGTCTCCCAGGCCATAGTCCTCAGTAATGTCCCCAAATAAAACTTAACTCTCAACTTTTAGGGTGTGCATTTTTCTTCAGTTGACATACTCTACAAATGATATTTATATAAGTTTAATAGATGTAACTCAATAAAAGCTAAAAGCAAACAATACGTAATTAGGAGAAAAATATATACAACACGAATAGCAGACATCATTCCGGCCTTGACAAAATGATCACTTATCGATACTGATAGAATCTATGCACAGTTAGGAAAGGAGTAGAGAAGCATCCACATATGATTGTTTCATCTCTCCCTAGATATAGGACCAGCTACAGGACAAACAGCCAGACCATGTGACTGTGGACACACAATTTTATCCTGAGTATTTTCAATCTGGACCAAAGTCACACAGCTCCTGAACAAAAGCATGGGCTTAAGCCTGTGATAGATTCATTACCATCAAATAGGACAGAATTCTCTCTCATTTCTTTGCTTTCTTACCCAAATGAGATGTATGAAAACTGCTTGCACATTCTGTTTAATCCTTATGCAAGCTTGTATTCCAACACCAGAATTATAATTCTAATTTACAATTTCTTTTGTTCAAGATAGTGCCCTAGGGCTTCCCTGGTGGCGCAGTGGTTAAGAGTCCGCCTGCCGATGCAGGGGACACGGGTTCGTGCCCCGATCCCGGAAGATCCCACATGCCGTGGAGCGGCTGGGCCCGCGAGCCATGGCCGCGGAGCCTGTGTGTCCGGAGCCTGTGCTCCGCAACGGGAGAGGCCACAGCAGTGAGAGGCCCGCGTACAGAAAAAAAAAAAAAAAAAAAAAAAAAAAAAAGATAGTGCCCTAATTGTGAAAAATAATTACCGACTTCTAATCATGAAATAACTTGGAACCCAGATTATTAACAAAATGATGGAAAATTGGAGATGTAATTGACTAGAATCATTTCATTTGTTCATTTGCTCATTGTTTCATTGGTTCATTATAACAATCTTATAAGACATGTACCAGAGAGAGGCTATTTCAATCCATGTGCACATAGCCAACTGTTGGGGCTCAGGGCAGGCCATCCCAAAATACGCCTCAATGGCATATTAATTATTTTGAATTAGTTACTTAAGAAAAAGCCATCATAAGAGGGACACTCTGACCCTCCTCTCTGTCTCCTTGAAAGTAGGAAATAAATCTCTCATGAAAGGTGCACTCCTTGCATCTGAAGGTAGAAGGACACCCTGATTTCCAGAGATAGGGAATTTGGGGCAAGAAACTTATATAAACAGAACTTGTTACTCCTTTAGTTTACCATCCCAAACTCAAACTCTGCTTAGATTCTTCACTAATTAAGTACCCAAAGCCTAATTTTCTTTGTCCTGTGAATTCCTCACAAATTTATTATTTGTTTGTCTAAAAAGTATAAAAGCTGCCTGCTTTGGCCACTTCCTAGGTCATATGACTGTGGGATCTCCATATGCATAAGTTAAAGTTTGTTTCTTTTTCTCCTGTTTATCTGTCTTGTGTAGTAGTCCAGTCACACAACTCAAGAGAGATAGAGGGGAAATTTGCCCTTCCCCAACACAACCTATCAAAATGACTAATGAGTTCCACGTCTTCTTAAAGCATGCAGGTTGATGCCCAGGGCTTGCTGAAAGAATATCAGAATGTAGTTAATAAACTACTCCTGCACCTACCAGTAGAGTTTCATGATAATCAAGAGACAAGTGTGTGTATTTCTCAACCTGTTTTGCCAGTTCTTTTACAGTAAATTATGTGATTTAATTAAAACAGTACAAACAGTTGTTATGTCTATGAAGACTAAGTTGAATGTTCTCAAAAGACTCGAAAATTAAAAAGAATTAGCAATGACTTAGATAAGGACAAGACAACCATGAACACTGGGAGACACTTTAAAAATATAGATGAATTTTCACTTAGTTTTATCTCAAACTGAAAATTATAGGCAGTGATTCATAGGTATTATTAATGCCAGAAGATAACACAAAATTCCAAACAGTAGGTTCCATAGAGACTTGGATCTTGTAGGGAAGCACAATTAGCCACCCCAAAATGTCTCTTTGGCATGAGGATTATTTTAGTCTGAATATTTTTAAGAAACAGAAGACTCAGTAAGTCTGTGTTTTTACCTCCCCATTAGCTGCCTAAAGAATTCAGATAAAGGACTTATTCCCAGAATAGAGGTATCTCCAGAAATATCTGCAAAGAAAATGGACTAGTTGTGTTGGGGGAAACACAGCAGCGCCTAGACATCAAAGTCCACTCTCTGTCCCATTGCCCCTGCATGGCCCAGCAAACATCTGCTTTTGCATCTCCAGGTGAATTGCTTTCCTCCCCTTTGAAGTCCCAAACCACTATGCCCAACATCTTCTTTTGTCTTTAGCTGAAGATCGTATTTAAGGTGAAAGCTTCAGCCATTTTGGCGAGTTACTCAGTTTTCCTGGGTCTCTCCCAAATACACATGTTATTAAACTTTGTTTGTTTTTCTCCTGTGAATCTATCTCAGGTCACCAGCCAGAAGAACCTAGAAGGGAAGAGGAAACTTTCCTCCCCAACAACTTATATCAAAAGATTGATGAATTAATATATAAATATTTTATGTCATAATACAATGTTTAAGGTAAAATGCATTGTTTTATGATTTCCTACTTTATCCAACTTTTTCTAATAACCAACAAGCTATATGTCTCAGTATAATGTAGGTTAAGTAATATAGAGTCTCCTGATCTGTAAAATGAAGAAGGTAATTCTTACTCATAAGGCTGTTTTGAGGATTAAATAAAATCATCCATATAAAAGAATACCTGTCACCTAGTAAGCACAGATTACTCACTAGCTAACACGGCATGCTGGTGAGGGTGGTAACATAACGGTAATGGCATGAGGGACCAGTCTGCATGGATTCAGATCCCAGCTCAATTACCAGCTCTGTGATCTTAGAGGAAGTTACCTAACCTCTCTGTACCTTAAATCCATAATCAGTAAGATGTACATAATAATAGTTCCACCACCATTGGGTTATTGTGAGGATCCAACAAATCAATAAATGTGAAGTGCCTAAGACATAATACATGCTTAACGTAACACATTTTAGTCACTGTTATTTTGTATATTATTGGCTTTTCAGCTAGATAGAAAATTGCTCTTCCTCAAAGCATCCAAATATTTGTTATCTTTCCTTTGGCTCTAGGCTTCTCACTTTCTAACATGAACACAGGACTCAATTTATTTTAGTACAGACAGATCACTAGTGCCATCTAGTGGCAAACTGCTAATAAATTTAACAAAAAGGAATATTGCCCATAAAGGGGTAAAATTTCTACAGACATGAATTTAATTTTTGAAGACAAACTAGATATTTGGAAATGTGATATGTTTTCTTTAATGATTTGAATGTAATACAAATATAACTGGGGGAAATTAAAAAACTGCACACCACAAGAAGATTGCTTGGCAAACAGTACAAAAAAAAAAAAAAGATTCTTGCTTTGCATGAGCCAAACAACTGGGTTTAAACCCAATGTCAAAAATTTTGGGGCAGATTTGTGATGTTAATATACCCCTGATATTTTCTAGACCTTAATTTCCTATGATATCAAATAAGTGTGCTATATGTATTGAATTTGTTTTGTAGTTATAAAAGTAAGGGATAAATCACTATGCTAATTTTAACATGATGAATCTATAGTATTATCTGTCAGAAGCATTTTGAGGGGAACCTTGATAACTTCTAACATCCTTTCCAACTTTCTGATTTTTTTAAATGCAGCCATATTGGAGGAAAAGAATTAGAAATGTGAATTTTGGGTGTAATTTAAACAGCATAAATGTTATAACATATACTAAGATATTAAGTTATATCACTGGATAAATTAAAAATGAATACCATACAAAGATCCCAGGTGATAGCATCATACAGCTTTACTTTCTGCAAGTCAGAACTTACAGAACTCAAAACTGCACAAAACTACTGTAATCTATAATATTCAGGCAGTCCTTGCCTTGCTCATTGAAATATGTACAAATTTCAGAGCCACAATTTAGTCAAATAACAGCAGCCTTCCAACAACACAGTTCAAATGTCAGTTATCATGGCATATTAACTGTGACTGATTATATAAGGGCCGCTAGCTCTTTGGTCCAAAAATCACTATGTAAATAACAGATGCACATCATGATCAGTGACTAACATGTCACTTCTTTCAAAGTCTGTCAGTGCTTGGTCACTGCACATCTGTTATTCAGTTCAAACATAGACAGCAAATCATGTTGCTTCCTTGTGTTCCTGTGATAAACTCCCTTGACATTTCACAAAAGTGAGTAATCAGAAGAGGCTATTAGCCCATAAAGATGAAGGTGCAACAAAGAAATAAAACGTGATGATGCTGGAAATGAAATTGGATGTGAATAGAAGATCTGAAGATGGTGACAGCAAAGCAAGGATAGAAGAGACCTAGGCCAGCAAGAAGGTAAGAGCCATGAATGTAAAAAAACAAGATAAAGTCGCTTCAACAGGATTCTAACTGAATGTAAATGGGTTGTACAAGAAATAGGGGATGACCCTGGAATGTTGACACCATGCCCTTTGGAGCAATGTAGCTATGCAGCCATAAGAACTTAGTGAAGGCAAACTGATCAAAATAAATGAGGAATGTGATTGTGACAAAAAGGATGACAACGCCCCAGAGGAAGTGACACCAGAACAAAACTTCACATTAAAGAAACTCTCAGAGATATCTCATGACTTTGAAAGGACAAAGGACAAAATGGAAGTTGATCCAAACTTAAAAAGAATTTGACAGTTCAATTCACCAAGGCATAGAAAAGATGCTTGCTCCATATAATAAGTCGTATGATGAGAAGAAGGCAAGTAACTGTTCAAACTCCTCTTGACAAGATTTTGGCAATGAAATAAAATACTTTAATTCTCAATGTTTCTAATGTTTTAAATTACGGTGTACTGAATAAATATTAATTTTACTATTTTTCATTTCCTTATACATTTATAAACCACAGTAAGAGAGTTTTTAGTGTTTTGAGAAAACATTTTAAAGGTCACAGAACAATTGTTATTCACTTATTGATTTGCTTCGTCCAGTTTCAACTTAGTCATTTTCATGGTTTTGCACTATTGTGTAAAATAAGAACTGGATGTATTGCCAAAGCCTAAATTTTTCTTTCCCAATTTTCAGTCATTGTAAACGTCATTCAGAAATTGCCACCTACTGCATGCTAATATAATAGCTAGTCCCCTTCTGAACATATTTTATAAATTATTTGCAGTGTCATGATACACTGTTGAAAGATGTCCTTGCTCCTAACCAAACCAGACATATAGAAGAGCATTATGTACCTGGCAGTGGCAACTGAACTAATATACCACTGACTCTTGGGTCCATGTTCAATTGATTGGTTATATCCAAAAGTTCTTCCTGAGAAACATCCTTAGGTTTTAGAATGATCTCACTACAGATACCTGGAAGAAAAACAAGTACAGAAAGTCACTTTAACAAAGATGTGTTTTTTCATCGATGGTGTCTTACACAGTGTGTGATTGGTTCCCTCTGCTCCTATCCCACTGGAAGAAAAGGCCCTTCTACAAAAATGATGTTCAAAGCACCAACAGGAGGGAATTTTCAAACAGCACAGATGCTTTCTCATGATTCACATGCATTCTTTGGCCCAGTGACCCATTTAGCAAATTGCGCTCATCTGTGATAAGCTACTGTTAGTGGATTTGAAGAGAGTAAGAATACCGATACTACCACCACCACTATTAGGCCAAGTTCGGCAGAGTGAACTAGTCAGGTTTATCATGTGATTAAAGCAAAAAAACAGGCCCTTTAAATGTAACATGTTGCTCTCACATCTCATCATAGGACCTGAAATCACACTGAATTGATTCAATAAGAAATTTGAAGAAAAAGAGTAAGAAATGAATATAAACTTTGGTAACTAAATAATCTATAATAATAATAAATAATAATAATAATACATGTCATTCAAATAGCACTTAGTTGACAATTATCATTCATAATTATCACATTTTGAATTAAAACCAGAAAACGTTATCTATTAACAAATACAACTAAAACACGTCCCCACCTACAGCAGCAGCGGCTTTGATCTTCTTCCTGACGTATGTGTGGCTTGCTGGGTTATCACCCACTAAAATGATACTGAGGTGAGGTCTTCCATTCCCAAGAGAAATCCAAGATTCCACACCTCGCTGTATTTCTTTCTGGATTTGTTTGGCCATTTCAGTTCCTGAGATAATAACTGCGTCATGTCTGTGGAAAACAAAGGAATAAACGTAGTACTAAAAAGGCAATAAGGAATATCAACCACATAAATTTAAAGTACAAGAGTGAACAAAACATTTATGATTCCCCAAGTGAGCAACCAAAATTTGATTTCTTTCAGGTATATTTGACACTCTTATTCAGGTTCAAAAATATATTTATAATTTTTTTAAAGGAGTCCAACTCTGCTTTTTAGTTCTGCATTACAGTCTATCTATAGTATACATAACTTTTACATATATATATTTCAATTATCAAACCACATACTAAAGTTCTAGAATATTGGCTCTATAATACTGACTGCATTAAAAGCTCTGCTATTTTTTTCAGAAGAGACAGATCAGCACAGTCTAGTTAAAACTAGCACCCACCTTCAAAGCTCCAGGCCATGGTGTATATATGTGGCCCCATAGACTTTTGACCCAAAGGTAAAATCTTCACTCTTAATAGAATATCCTGTACAAGCCCCTGAAGTCATGAGCTCCGTACTACACAACTCTTCTCACTTACTCAAGGAAAAATTTTATCCCACAGCTCCAGGACAAGGACAACTGTGATGACAGCTGCCAGTCTTGCCAAGCTTGTCATTGATTACTGTGGGGACCAGGCCAGTAAGGTTCAGTTGTCCCCCTACCCAAACACCCACACCATGGCATCATTTCTAATAGAAAAACTGCACAAAACATTACTTCCTGGCAGTTTTAAAGTGCTTAAGTAGGTAAGAAATACTATACTTTGATAGATGACATAAATCTATCTCTGGAAAGGCACAAAAAATGCCTTATGGGAAAGTTTTCCTGCTCTCCATGATCTCAAACTTAAAAGTGGTGAATTAATGTTGCTCCTACTGCATGTTTAGTTTTTAAAGGTACCTGATAAAGTAAAAGATGGTTCCTTCTTCCTGGGGCCCCTGTCCTTTCACTATTGAAAAGCCTGGTGAAAGCATGATCTATAGCACATAAATATTACCCAAAATATCAAAAGCAGGTCAATGAATATTGTGAAGGAGAAGAAAAGGAGGAAAGAAAAACCATATAGCAACTTAATTTTTTCAAGCACCTGTACATTTTCTATGTTCTAGTGAGAGCAGTCATCATGAATATCAGCCAGCACAAACAAAATGCAAACTTGCTGCCCCTTCCAAATAAGTCATCCCCCCTCTCTAATAGGTTGATGTACACATACATAGACCAGATCAAGAATATTCCATATCAACCTGGCACCAGTGGTCCACAGAGTTCAACCGGATTCAAACAATTTTGATGTAAACAATGTTCTGCTAAGAAGTGATTCTGAAATATGGTCTATGGATACATACGTCAAAATTGCTTGGGAACCTTACTGAACTTGCATATTCCTAGACCCCAAGACCACACCCATGATTTGGAATCCCTGGGAGAGGGGAGAGCGCCTGGGAATCTGCACATCTAACAGGTCCCCACAGGTATTCTTGCGCATGATCGTGTTTGAAAACCACTTCTTCAGTTCAACACAAAAGTATGTTTCAATAATAATCATAACCATGGGTAAACAATTAACTGAGCAAATATACATTGGTTAGATAATACAATTATAAGTAAACTCTACGTTTGATTCTAATTTTGTCTACTTTCCACTTTCAAGACATGGAAGGTCACGGTAAATGCAATGTATCAATCTCGCTCCACTGCCTTAATTTTGTAATAGTCTTATTACAGTATAATTGATATACAATAAGCTGCATATATTTAAAGTGTAAAGTTTGATGTTTTAGTATATGTGTATATCTGAGAAACCATCACCACAATCAAGAAAATGAACATATCCATCACCCTCAAAAGTTTCCTGGTGGGCCTCCCTGGTGGCGCAAGTGGTTGAGAGTCCGCCTGCCGATGCAGGGGATACGGGTTCGTGCCCCGGTCTGGGAGGATCCCATATGCCGCGGAGCGGCTGGGCCCGTGAGCCATGGCCGCTGAGCCTGCGCGTCCGGAGCCTGCGCGTCCGGAGCCTGTGCTCCGCAACGGGGGAGGCCACAACAGTGAGAGGCCCGCATACCGCAAAAAAAAAAAAAAAAAAAAAAAAAAAAAAAGTTTCCTGGTAACCCTTTGTAATCTCGCCATTCTGTCCCTGCCATGCCTCCAGACAACACTGATCTGCTTTCTGTCACTATATATTAGTTTGTATTATCACGAGTTTTATAAAAATGGAATCACACACTACGTGCTCCTTTTCATCTAGCTACTTTCACTTAGCATAATGAAAATTCGTTCATGCTGTTGTATGTATCAATAGTGCATCTCCTTTTATTGCTGAGAAGTTTTCCATTGTAAGGATATATCAAATTGTGTATATCCATTTAATTGTTGATGGATATAGGTGTGTTGTTTCCAGTTTTTAGTCATGACAAATAAAGCTGCTACACTCATTCACGTACAAGTCATTGTATGCACATATACTTTCATGTCTCGAGCAAATATCTAGGACTAGAATGGCTGGATCATATGGTATATGTTTAAATATGTAAGAAACTGTCAATCCGTTTTCCAAAGTGGTTGTACCATTCTACATTTCTGCAAGAAGTATATGTGAGTTCCAGTTGTTCCACATACTTGCTATCACTTGATATGGTCGGTCTTTTAAATTTTAGATATTCTAGTGGATATATGATAGTATCTGACTGTGCTTTTAATTTGCATTCCCCTAATGAATGGTGATGTTGAGCATTTTTTATGTGCATATTTTTTTCACATGCCTATCTTCTTTGGTGAATTGTGTAACTTAATTTTTTGCCCTTTGTTTAATAGGTCATTTCCTTATTGAGTTTTGAGAGTTCTTCATATATCCTAGATTCAAGTCCTTTATCAGATAGATAATTTGAAATACTTTCTCCAAGTCTATGCTTTGCCTTTTCATTCTCTTAACTGTGTCTTTGTATGATAAGTTCTCAATTTTGATGTATTTTAATCAATTTTCCTTTTATGGATCATGCTTGTGGTATTGTGCATAAGAAATATTTGCTTAACTCAAGGTAACAAAGGTTTTCTCCCAAGTTTCCTTCTAGAAGTTTTACAGGTTTAGGTTATGTATTTAGTTTTATGGCTTAGTTCTATCTTAGTTTGAAGAGACTTTATATCAGGATACTGCTGAATGCTTTTTCTGTGTCTACTGAGATTATCATATGATCAAATGGTTTTTTGGGTTTTAGTCTCTTAATATGGTAAATAACATTAATTTTCAAATGTTAAACCAACCTTGCATTCCTGGGATAAACCTCCCACATATCCTTTCCAGATATTGTGGATTTCATCAATTTTTTAAAAAAATTTTTTGCAGCTATGTATATGGCAGATATTTATAGTTTTCTTTCCTTGTACTGTCTTTGTATGGTTTTGGTATATGGTTACTGCCCTCATAGAATGAGTTAGGAAATATCCCATCCTCTTCACATTTCCGGAAGAGTTTGTATAGAATCGGTATTATTTCTTCCTTAAATGTTTGGTAGAATTCACTTGTGAAGCCATCTGGTCCTGGAGCTTTCTTTGTGGTGAGGTTTAAAACTCCAAATTTAAATTTTTTAATACAAAGAGAGCTCTTCAGGTTATCTAGCATTTCTTGAGTGAGATTTTGTAATTTGTGTCTTTGTACATTCTAATAATTAGTACATAATTATTAGACTAAATCAAGTTAAGATAAAATACATTCACTTTTGAGTTTAAATTTTATTTTTCAGGATTAAGTAATGAACTGTTTTCACTATCTACTTTGAATTCCTGTTGCTCATTTGTTATTGATTCATTTAAGTGGACTTTTAATACTAAGAAAACAAGGACCTCCTATGTTAACAAGTACTAAGGGCTGCAGATATGGCAAACAATTTCAGGTAGTAAAAAAAAAATACTTTCCAAAACTTAAATTGTGTCAGCAATATTCAGATAGGTAAAATACTCTGCTATAGAAGCAAGTTTATCTGCTAATAGACTAGAAGTCACTCTTATAGTAAAGAACATACATTTGTATTTTAAAATATAAAACCATCCATGTTGCATTCTATAGCATATGAATAGCAATGCAGCTGCTTACATGTTTTATTAGCTGATTCTCTGTTAAACACAATGATTTAGTCATAGGTTACTGTGAACAACTGAACATAATCCAGGATAATTATGGCCTAGACACTACAAAGCTGTGTGACCCTGAGAATGTCAGATGACAATGGCATAAACTGATTCCTGACTTCCAAAAAGACAATCTACCTACAGATTAAACCTGACTGCACATTTTTTGTTGGGGTCTGAGGTGACAGGGCTTACTTTACATTATAGTACCAATGTGCTAATTCAGCTTGCTAATTATAGCTGACATGATATGGCCTGGCCTAGTTGGTGTTTATGGGTAAACACCCAAAAGACTGCCACCCAATTATGAATAGGGATTTAAAGCATTTTCAGTAGCAGCTGGCCCATCCCACTGATTCCCTCAGTCACTGCAGAGCCTCAGCAAGCCTGGCTCTATGGGAGACACAATATAAGGATAAATGAAGCAACCCGGACTTAGTGGAGGCCCAATTGGAGAATGCCTGTATCAGTCCATATGCTGGAATAAATGGTAAACACACACATTAATAGCTCATATAGACTTTAGTAAATAAAGAAATGAGGTTTTTCTCAACATGCATATTGTTGAAAAATGTTACATATCAGCAACCACTCGAATGTTCAGCCACAGAAGCACACAACTCCTAAGAATTCACCCTGGCTCAAGTCTTGATCTCTACCAGTCCATTTTCCACACGGCAGCCAGAGTGATTTTCCAAATGGAATCATATCAGTTCCCTTGTTAAAACTGCACTATATGTCAAGTTTTTATTAATTTAATAAATACATATTGAAAACCATTTATGTGTCAGTCACTATTCTATGATATTTAACATATCATGTGTGAAACATGGACCAAAAAAAGGCACATCTGGAGGCCAGAGTTACCATTTTACATAGGTTGGTTAAGGTGTCACTTCTCTGATTAATCAGGTAACATCTGAGCATAAATTAAGGAAATGAAGGAATATGTTAGGTGGTTATCTGGAGAAAAGAATTTAGGCTAAGGAAAATACACCGCAAGTACAAAGGACGTTAGGCAAGAATGTGCCTGGTATGTTTGATGAATAGAAAGAAGGCCGGTGGCTACAGTGGAAAGAACAAATGGACCAGAACAGGACATGAAGTCAGAGAAGTAGTGTGACATCAGATCACATAGGGTCCTACAGGCATTCAGAAGGATGTTGGCTTTTATTACGAGAAAGAAAGCCATTTAGAAATTTTGACCTGATTTTCATGACCTGATTTTCATTATTCAGTGATAACTGGTTAAAATGTGGAGGAGAGACTCTATGGGAGGAAGGGGCAAGTGGGGACACCAGTTAAGAGGCTAGTGTGGTATCCTAGGCAAGAGATGAGGGTGGCTTGGGCAAGGGGGGTAGCAGTGGAGATGCTAAGTAGTCTGATTCTGAATCTATTTGAAGGGTGGAGCCACTGGAATTTACTGAGATTGGGTATAGGGTGTGAGAAAAAGAAGTCAAATATGACTCCCAAATTTTTGACATGAAAAACTGAGGAAAGGAAGTTTTAACTCAAATCCAAACATCCTGTAGCTTACATGCCCCTGCATGAGCTTTCTTTAGCTTCCCTGTGCTCACCAAGTCCCACACTACACATAGCTGCATTTAAATTTATCACCTGTGCTAGGTTCTCACTTCTGGGCCTTCACATACACTATTCTCTCGACCTAAAACACTCTTCATCCTCCTTCTCACTTCTCTAACATCCCTACCAAATCTGTTCCTCCTTCACTCCCACACAGTCCTCAAGTCTCAGCTTGGAAAGCACTCTGGGAAATGTTCTCTGACCCCTTCAACCTGGGGATCTGCCTCTTATATGAGTGCCCACAGCACCCAGCTTTTACTCTCATGTAGTATCTTAAGTCTTTGTTAAAATTACTGTCTCCCCCACTATACTCTAAGCTGCGTAGGACAAGAAGCTTATATTTACAACGACATCCTTAATACCTAAGAGTATTTTGCACCTTGTGTTTATCAAATATTTGTGGAATTATCGGAGTTAAATTGTTTATTGTATTATAATTTGTTGGAATTACTATGCAGCCACTGAAAATAATAATTATAAAAACAGCAATATGTGAAAATGCTCATTGCATAAAATTAAGTGAAGAAATTAAATGAAAAATTGTAGGTACATAATTATAATTTAAAATGTGCATGCATATGGCCAAAGATTAAAAATAAATATGCAAAATAAAATGGTGAGATAGGTAGTATTCTGGATATTTGTCTTTCTATCTTAGAACATTTTAAAGTGCTATCAAAACAGATCTTGAATTATATTAAAAGTGAGTAGATGCAAAATATCTATAAAACACATGAAAAGAAAAAATAATAGTAAAATTAACAAACTTACCACCCAGTTTAAGAAAGATATTACCATTGTCATTGAAATTGTCTTTGTAATCCTCCTCTACCAAAACCTGATCCTCTCCCATAGAGTTAAACACAATCCTGAAATTTGGGTTTATAATTGCATTGCTTTCCTTTCCATTCCTTTCTTTTATCATTTAACCTAATGCTTATATCTATAAATATTAAAAATATAATAATATACATTATTTTTAATATAATGTAATATACATATGTATACTATATATGATAAAGTATAATATAGATGATATATATGATATATATCACTTTTACATATGATATAAATATAAAATAACATGCAAAATTATAATATTTCTCTAAGGTTTACACCCAGGGATGGAATTGCTATATTATAAGATACATTTATGTGTGTTCAATTTATGCCAACCTGTTTCCAAAGTGGTTGCACTAATTTATAAGTCCACCAGTAGTGTTTAAGAATTTCTATCGCTCTACTTCCTTGATATTGTCAAAGTTTTTAAATTAACCAATTAGCTAAACGGCATTTTGTTGTGGTTTTACTATGCATTTCCCTAATTACTAGAGGTTGAATGTCTTATAGGTTTATTGGCCATTTGGAGTTCCTCTTCTATGGGATGCCTGTTCCTCTTCATTGACCATTTTTCTAATGGATTATTAACTTGTGCCTAATTTGTAGTAGTTATTTATGCATTCTGAACATGAATCTTGTATCAAGTATACCTATGTATCAAGTATCACCTGTATGTGGTTTGTGTTTTCACTTATTATATGGTTACTTTTGATGAAAAGTTCTTAACTCTTAATGTGAAAACCATCTTTGCCTCTAGAGTTTGTACTTTTGTCTCTTAAGAAAACCTTCATCTTTGACAAAATTTCTTTTACAGAACACAACAGTACTCACAGTTGATGAGACAGACTGGCTAAGGAACTGCCAGGAACTTTCTGAGGATCTCTATAGGCTAGATCTAAAAATCTCACAGGGTTGGGCTTCCCTGGTGGCGCAGTGGTTGAGAGTCCGCCTGCCGATGCAAGGGACGCGGGTTCGTGTCCCGGTCCGGGAGGATCCCACATGCCGCAGAGCAGCTGGGCCCGTGACCATGGCCGCTGAGCCTGCGCATCCGGAGCCTGTGCTCCGCAAGGGAGAGGCCACAACAGTGAGAGGCCCGCATACCGCCAAAAAAAAAAAAAAACAAAAAACTCACAGGGTTTAACAAAAACATCTAGAAAGTGGTTCTGCCAAGCCTCAGTTAAGAACCACTTATTTATGCCCCCATCATTCTCAAAGCAGGAATCCCCACTCTAGTATTCTTGATAGGTGGTCAGCTACTTTCAATATAAAGAAACCTATGAAGCATATGTGTTTGAAACTGGTCATGGAGCAAGATATCCATAATTGTATGCAAACAAGCTATAATCTACCAACTAAAGCATAAATTGATAAATTAAAAAATACTGTACACATAAACTCACTTATTATAACTAAATTACGAAGCTATTGTGAAGTTTATATTGAATACAAAAACTTGAATGTACTATGTCTTCATTGCCTACATCAGATTTTAGAAATAAGTGTTTAAAAATCTATTTTGTAAATGAGCCAAAAAGACCTAAAAGTGTTGCATTTTGTTCAAAATGTTTGAAATTGTTAACATATTCAAAAAATAGGCCAAGACATGGTTGGGGGGGCTTCAGATTTGAAACTTTTAGTGAATTGCAAATACCGAAACCAAAGCTTACAAACAGAAATGTACCCCTTCAAGCACAAAGGAAGTGCTGAGCTAATTAAACAATGATGCTTCAAACAATATACAAGCAATTTTGAAATTCTATTGTTGTGGGTTGAATTGTGTCCCCAAAAAGATACGTTCAAATCCTAATCCCTGGTACCTGTGGCTGTGACCTTATTTGGAAATAAGGTATTTGCAGATGTAATTATGATGTAGGATGAAGTCATACTGGAGTGGAGGGGACTATAAATCCAATATGACTGCTGTCCTTAGAAGAAGAGAAGACAGAACTCCACGTGAAGACACAGAGGCAAGATGGCCATATGACCACAGAGGCAGAGTTGGGGTTAGGCAGCTATAAGCGAAGGAAAACCAAGGATTGCCAGCAACAAGAGGCTAGGAGAGCATGGCTCTGCAGATTCCTTGATTTCAGACTTGTAGCCTCCACGGGTGTAAGGATAAGTTTCTGTTGCTTTAAACTGATGGGGTCGCGAGCCACAACTACTGAGCCCGCGGTGCCTAGAGCCCGTGCTCCACAACAAGAGAAGCCACCGCAATGAGAAGCCCACGCACCGCAACAAAGAGTAGCCCCCACTCGCAGCAACCAGAGAAAGCCCGCGCACAGCAACAAAGACCCAATGCACCCAAAAAATAAATTAAATAACTAACTAACTAAATAAAATAAACTGATGGGGTTCAGGGCAAGCTGCCCCAAGTTGTGCCACTCTGGCATGCAGATTATTTCCAGCTGAAAATAACCAAGGCCTAATAGACTCCAGAAGAAACCTCTGAACTTCCCCCTAAATGCCTAAAAGAACTTAAGATAGAAGGCCGGTTCCAGGAAGGAGCTATCACAACAGATAACTATTCTAAAGTATGAACTAGGTGTGGTAGACAAGCAGGAACCTAGCAAGGCCTGTTTTTGATCAAAGTCCTCTCTGTGTCCCACTGTCTCTAGATGGCCCAGCAAACGTTTGTTCACCGAACATTTAACTCTTTTCATCTTCCTGTGAATTACCTTACTTTTCTTTTAAGTCCCAGACCCTTACCTTCTTCTTCTTAGTCCAGAATAACATATATACCTCATCTTGCCTTACTATCTTTGGACTTCTTCATGTTTATGTGAATTCCCTTATGTACTTAATAAATTTGGTTTTCTCTGGTTAATCTGCTTATGTCATTTTAATTGCCAGCTAAAAGAACTAAGAGGAAAAAAAGGGGAGTATCCCCTCCTTCACAAAGCCATCTAGTTTGTGGTACTTTATGACAGACTTAGTAAACAAATACATCTATAATCCCAATTTAAAATATCCCAATTTGTGGGAAGAACTTTTGATGACTATTTTTCATTGAATAAATTTATATTTTGTAATGTAATGGAACATAATTGAGAAGACCTATCATTTTACTGCATCTAAATATGGCAAAATATTTTAAAAATCATAAATAGATACATCTTATTTGATGACTTTTATCTTAAATATTTGTCAAAGAAAGGTACTTTGAAATGAGACATGAAAATAGCACTTGTGAAAATATTTAGGCTGAAACATCTTCATGAAAAAAACTAGAACTGAGACTATGTTCAATTTAGAAGAGTTTGCTCTGAGTTTACTAGGTGCTTTAGCATCTGTAGAGAAAGTATTTTTAAAACTAAAAATACTGCTGTCTAAAGAAAAGAGTAATTTGTAACTTACAAGAAAACACAGCAAATTTAATTTTTAAATTAAGCGTTAAGTTTGGGGTTTTTTTCCAGAAAATTATCAGTATCAAGGCATTAAACGAAGATATGGCTAATAAACTGATTCAAGTTCAGTTGCCCTTGAACAACATGGGTTTGAACTGTATGGGTCCACTTATACATAGATTTTTCTTATTAACTAGGTACCCTAGTACAACACGATTCTCAGTTGGTTGAAACTGAGAAGGCAGAACTGCAAATACAGAGGGCCACCTGTGAAGATTTTTGACTCTCTGGAGGGTCAGCATCCCAAACCCCTGCATTGTTCAAGGGTCAACTGTATGTATATGTACCAAGAATGTGTCATATGTTAAAAGTTAACAGTCACATAATTAACATAAAAATGTAAATGTGTTAATATAAAATTAATATTAAAAATTTAAATCGTTTTAATGTATAAGGGTATAAATTATATTTAAAAATGTTAATTTTGAAAATAGTTTTCAATAGAACTCTTATAGGTCGACTAATATAAGTCAATAAATATTCTAAATATGTAATTTTCATTACTTTAATGGGGTTTTTCTACTCTTAAAAATGTGGTTTCGTCAAAAAATTATATACTGACATTGCCATTAATACACATCAAAAGTGAAGTTAATTTGACCCCTTAGATATCTTTCACACAATGCACCCTGTCATTACTTGCTCAGGTGACATCTCCTGCAAAGGCAGAAATGTTGCAAGTCACCCCCAAAGAAGGCAGAACAAGGAGCTCTCCCTTTCAGCACTTTATTCTCCCCTCCATTTCTGGGCTAGCACTAAATATGGCTTCATTAGGAAAGAATAAAACATAATGAAGGGGCTAGGGAGGAGAGTTGGCAGTAGGGCAGCACAATGCAGTACAAATTACTCACCCAAAGCCAGTAGTTCCGAGTGTCAGCCCTGGTTCACCCTTAGCAGCTATAATGAAGTTGGACAAGTCACGTAACTGCTTTCAAAGGCATGCAATTTCCTCATCTATATAATGGGAATGGTCGGCTAAGAGTTGATTGGCTGATTTGTAAAAATGGCTCTCCTAGTTTCTGTTAAGAAACAGATGGAGACATATTCAGAGAACCAGAAGTAATATGTGACTAAAAAGCCATCAACATTTAGTGTTGTTTCTATGAGCTTATTTACCTATTTACTTTCCAGAAAATAAACTGCAACCATCCTATTCTACAGTTCCAAGACTTAATTAAATTTATAATTCCTAGAATTAAATGAAGTTAATTTAGTTTAACTAACTAAAACAAAGTAGCAAACAGGAGGGAAAAAATCACTACTTTTCTTGTGTATCTAAATACTCCTTCACAAAACAGTAAAATAACAAAATCTGCTCAAGATCAACAGTGTATTTAATTTGTATACTTCACATCTTGCTTCTGCATCTATGTTTTAATCTCATTTCCAACCACAACTTTAATTAGAGATGCAATAAACTGTTCTATGATCTATAAAGATGAAAAAGCCAAATACAGTCATTAGCAATTCAAATATCTCTGCAAGTCCTTAGCATAGTTTAATCGCTTTGTATCTTAGAGCATAATTTTAAGATTTTGAGTTCAAATTAACTATACAATAGAAATGAAAGAAACTCAAGGGAACCAGGGCAAAATTACATATGGAATAAAACCAACCAATCAGTAGTACTTGGGAGCTATTCGAAGTAAGTGAATGTTTTTTTAAAGTAAATTAATACTTAGAAATGTTAAGTTTATGGCCTTTTAAAAACATTTAATTTCACATCCTAGATACTATCTTACACCGTGAAGTAATTTTATCAGAAATTATACTTTTATAAGTCAAAAAAGGTAAAGCAAGTTCTTTTAATGATGTGTGATTCTGTTATTCAATTTTGTAACTTAACTCTTTCAGGACACTAACCTGTAACTTAGAACATCAGTAGCAACCTAAACATCCATAATTTTAGAAAACATCTAATATGCTAAAGTTTGTACCATGAGGACCCTTGGGCAGTCTGTTGAATCCGATGTACATCTTCTCAGAACAATCTTTTTTAAATGTTTAACATAAAATACACAGGTTTATAAGGAAACCAATTTTATTGAAATATTGTTATCACTTTTTTTTAAAGCGTTAAATAAAAGGATCTAGTGGCAAGTCTAATTACTACCATAATACCAATGTAGTGGTGAGTGTATATGATGTTTTGAGATCTCTGCATCAACTGTTATTAAAATATCTATGTTTTCACTGGCAATATCATAAGTACTACTAATATTACTGTGGTTTGAGGCCAACATTCAACATTGAAGAAAATGCTAAGTTTATTAGAGGTTAGTGACCTCCCATCTAAGTTTAGGGATCCCCTAAATTCTATCCATTAAGTCCTAAGAGACACCCTGTATTAAGGAAATCTAACTAGACAATTTTTAAGATTGATATGCAAAATCAGTTTTCTTGATTCACAAAAGTTCTACAGGATTTAATAAGAGTTTTCAGAAAGAGGAAAAGCAAGAGGGAGATATGTCAACAATTATAAATTGCTTGTAGAGTAAAGCACTGGATAGATCATGCAGGTTCAAATCCTGTCTTCACCATTTATTAATTGTGTTATCTTGGATAAGTTAATGTTCCCTTAAATATTAATAAGAATTTATTTTTCAACAATACAACTGGATTATTCAAAGGCAAGATGATATTCATTGCAGAGTTAATGATAAAGAGCTGAAGTGGGAAGAGGAAACATATATTTTAAACTATAATATGCCCTCACTTTAGAATTACGAATCTTTGAATAGTCTCTTGGCTCTAGGCACATTCTTTAATGAAAGTAATTATAGAAACCCAAGTAGAGTTCAGATCATTAAGTGAACAAACCTGGCTGGTATGATGTTTACAAGAACATGACCTGAATCTGAGAGTAAATTATTTCATGTTTCAAGGACTAGACATTAAACAACAGCAAGATGGTTAGTTAAGTTAATGGTCACTTGACTTAATATGATGCAGCCAATAAAATGTTAACAAAAACAATGGCAACATAGAAAATGCGTATGATGTAATATTAAATGGAAGAGCTGGATAAGCCTTCTTGGATACTATCCAACCCTGGGTTCTCCTTTGACGCTAATTTAGGTTTGGATTATATTCCATACACGAATTAGGTGGGGTTTTTCTTCTGGTCCAAATTGCACTTCTTAATAGTAAATCTCACTTATTACTAATCATTAATTTATCCCACTCATGGACAGTTCAGATTTCACCCAAGCTCCTATGTCTTTAAGCATCCTTTCACAACTTAATCACCCCTAAGCCAAACTATTTTAAAAAATCTTCACTGAGCTCCATTGAATTCCATGAAGAGTATGTAACCATGGAAGATAATCTGGTGGGTTTCTTTCCTGCTATTTTTTATCATCCTATCAGGGTATTAACATGAAAGGATAATATAACTTCAAAACATCTGAAAAACAAAGATATGGGTCATTAAAGAAACTGCTAGATTATTACTAAAACCATGACTGAGTAACAAGATCTGAGATTAGTATTAGTCTCCTTTGTTCATCTATTGATCCAGTTTAATCAGAAAACTTGATTTTGGAGACATTACGTTAGAACACATTATCTCTGAACAGCTGGGACACAGACATAAAACTAATATATAAGACACTAAATGGTGAAACTTTTAGTTCTAAATTTAAAACGACAAAAGAACTGCTTAGAAATAAAAACTATCATATCTCATTTTCATTAGAATAGGTAAGGCATTAAGATAGGAAAATCACACTGTTTGCCAGCAAAATAAAATATGCCTTTGAGAAACTTCCTTTGCTAGTCACTGGGACTAACTATCTTCGTTGATATAATGCTATAGAAAATCAGCTTTACTAATGGTCCTAACTGGAGTCTGGGTCCTTCAAGCTTCACATGAGGATAAAAGGATCTTTAAATCAAATAATTCTATAGCAGAGAGAGAAACTGAGTAAGTACTAGAGGAGAGAGTCTGAAGAAAAATGAACAGCCTTATAAATAAAATTTGTCTTTTAAAAATTAATAAACTATCCACTCTATAAGACATTATTATTTAAATAACATAAACCGCTTATCTCTTACTAGCTCCAAAAATGTAGTTTTTTAAAATGCTGGCCTAGCTGCAAAAATGATAAAGCCATTGGCAGTGAGACACAAAGGAAAGGTGAGGCTTCCAAAAACTGCTGTAGGTCAGTACACAAAATTTTGCAAATGCTGAAAGGAATCATAGTAAGACAGGGAAAAAAGGGGAAATCTGCCAAGTTAATTTTTTTTGGAATACTGAGCAACAGCATAAATATGGAACAAATGCTTGGGATATCCATTTAGTTACTAAAAATGAGTTCAGGCAATAAAGCAGCGTTTAGGGAAGCCCCCGCTGTAGAACACCTGCAAATCTGATTTGAGCACGGCATTAATATACAAACTCTGTTAACCCTGCCTCCGAAAGGGACAGACTGCTGCCCAGCTCCAAACACTGAAAAACACTGGGCCGGACTCATGTGATGTTTACAACCCAAGTACATTTTGATTTGTAAACTCCTCACACACTGAGGCAAAATTGGAAAATTTAATCACCAAGAATTTTTTATTTGTAACTTTTTGGCTGTTTAGGTAATTCATTTTAAGAAACAATAAGCTGCAACAAATAGAAGGGCTATTTATTTCTTTGACATTAAATATATTTTCTTCCAATTAATAAATAAATCTATTTGTTCATGAGTAAATGGGAAAAAAAACAGCAAATTTTAAAGGGAAACCATTGAGATATAAATATTAAATGATATCTCAAGGTTTTGTAACTTTCAAATTCTGTCAAACATTATTTCTTGAAATTCTGCTTATTTAAAAAAAAACTTCTCCACTAAAAAAGTATTTATATATTCCATTACTACAGGTATCTAATTAGCCAAAAATATAAAAAATAATCAAAAATACTTTTTCATTTAAGGCTCTGTACCAGAAACTGGTAATAAATCTGTTAATTGAGAACAGTCAATATCATTGTGGAAAGAGTTTATCAAACTCAAAGACACTTTTCAGAAAGAATAACACTAAGGCTCAAATTTTAAGTCAATAGGATGATGTCAGACTTAAACCACATGCACTATGAAGAACTAGACAACTAATGAGTCACTACATATTAAAAGAGATGACTGAGGATGGGGACAAGTGGGGAGGCAGACAGTGGCGACCTCTGGAAGATGGAATCTCTTCTCTCTGCTGGTCCTAGAAGAGAAAAGAGACACCAATGAGCATCGACACACTGTCTGCATTCCTCCCCACCCGAGACCCACCAGTCCACAGGTGTTTCTCAACCTTACAGCCAACCTCACCTTCATATATGGTACTCAGTGCCAAGAGGATGTCAAAAACACCACTCTATCCTAACCTAATTAGTACTGCCTTGAAAAAATTAAAACCTATCAAAGGTATTATTTATTTTTATACAGATACAATCTGCATCAAATGGAGCTGAAAGCAGCTGGGTTGAAAGCAATGCTTCTTTATATTAAAATAGCTTTCCAAAATTATTGCACTCAATTACTTTAAGTTACAGAGGTCATTAATTCAATTTAAAAAGATCTCAATTATCCGTATGTGTGGCGCATGTGTGTAGCAAGTGACTTCAATAAGATGCTGGGGTTTTAACTGTCGTGGCTCTCATTCAATGTCCTTGGAGAAGATAGGGTGATGAGGTTGTCTATTTACATCAGCTGACAAAGGGAAATTAACCAACTTATACAATTTGAAAAAGGTTACCTTCACTCTGGAAAGAAGCCGTAAAATAACTGAAATTCCAAAAATAATTATCTAAAAGAGGTGACTAGAGTGCATAATTCCTTCAAACCTGTAATACAAATAGGATTCTATAGAATCTGCTTTTCCTAGGTTGTAGAGTCGATAATTCCAAAGAACTAGCAAATTTTTTCAGACACCATGAGAGCTTCCACAATCAGAACTCTGAGTCACTGCTATTTTTTCACATATCCACATGTCCATATTCTATGGACAAGTAGTCCATAGAAACCTCATCCAAAGTAAACCCGATAGGGAATATTTTTTTTTTAATTTCAGTCACTCAAGACTAAGGTCCAAATATATACAATGAAGAGTTAATCAATTTAAGTTAAAACAGCAGTAGCTATGTTTCCACATTGCCGATCTTTACTTTCTTCCAGGTACAGTGCTGGGCATTGGGGATACAAACAGACGAGTAAGACACAATCTCTGGTCACATGAAACCGCAGTGAAAGCACGTTACAGGAAGCCCTTAAAGTCTGAAAACAGAATCTCTTCTGGACTCACTGGCTCTCGGTCAAGGGAGTATATTTTTAGCTTCTTAGATTTGAGTTTGTAGCTACAAGTAGATGACGGACGGGCGAAGTGTTCCTGGGCACTATTTGTGCAGAAGAGTTAAACCCATACTCACCATCTGCCAGCCAGCAACAAGGTCCAAAGAGATGCAGTGAATCTAAGACTGAGCACGTCAATCTAAGACTACAGAGATTCGAGAAGCGACATACAGAAAAAGACTGAGAAGTCAAGATTAATGCCTTATTTTGTGAAATCATTAAGAATTTTACAGCTGGAAAAGACCTCAGTATTACCACCAACAAAGAAAGTCAGAAACTCAAACACTACTAAACCATCTGGCCATCGCCCACTCCTTTGTTTACGAAACACAACAATAACCCAAACCAAAACAAATGCTTCAAACAAGCAGACCACGTGTTTCTAGGGCCTCTCTCCTCTGGGCCTCAAAGGTCTTCCTCAGTCACTCAACCGCACCTGCTGCAGTTCCAGGGAGCGCAGAGCACGTCCAAGTTGCCTGACTTGAGGCCGATGCTACCCGCCCGCCCGGCCCTCAAGGCCAAGTCCGGGGCCAAGGCCGGCCCCGCCGCGCCGCACGGGTGCCCGGAGCCCCCGGCCTCACGCGTTAGGGCCTCGCCCGCGCCAACGGCCACCGCCCCTCCCACAGCCAGCGGCTTAGCAGCCGGGAGCGCCCTGACCCGAGGAGGTCGAGCGTCCGGGAGCGCTCGTACCTCAAGTCGCTGCTCCGAAAGCCCCGGAACGCGCGCCCGTTCGTTCCCGGCGCCGCCAAGAGCGACACCGCGCTCCGGCCCAGCGCCGACACTCGGCCCAGGCGGCCGCGGAACAGCCAGAAGGCGCGGGCCGACACTGTCATGGCCGCGAATCCCGGCTCCAGGACAGAGGCGCCACCTCCCGCCGCTCCGGTCCTCGCAGCTGCAGGCCGGGCTCTGCCCCGACCGGGCTCGGCGGGAGAGCGAGTCCCTCCAGCCGAGAGTTCCCAAGGGCACCACGTACCGGTGGGGCCAGGAGCCGAGTGAGGGCCGGAGGCGGGGCCTAAGGAACCCCTGGACCGTCAGGGGGCGGGGCCTGGACGCAAACCCTAAGCTGGGAAGAGTACTGGCAGGTGTGTCTAGAGACTGTTGGCTTTGGGATGTGGCCTGGCGGCGACTCGGCTTCTCACCCACTGGGCACGCTGCTGATGTGCCCATAGCGAGGACACAGGGAAAGCGTCTAATCAGTTCAAGCAGCACTCCCCCTTTCTCCCAAACCAGAGCTCCGCCCCACAATCGGCTACCTGGAATTTCATTAAAAGCAAGAAGGGTGTTACAGGTTCTCTGTTTCCCTTGGTGAGACCTTGGGATACCTTGAGAGCAGGAGAAAGAAAGAAAAGTGTATGTGTGGAGGGAGGAGGAGGACCTGGCTGAGCAAGCCCTGCACCTAAGGATTTCTATAGCTCTACCTTATCATCTCCACTTTGGAGGGGAAAAATTGGCCAATGCCTATTATTTTCTAGAGTCTGTGATCAAGGTTACACAACCTAGGAACTGTGTTATGTGGTGAATTTGTAGTGAGAAAACAGAACATTAGCTCCCTTTGAAAAAGTAAAAATCAGAATGGCCATTCATTATGCTGGGATATGTTAAGAGATGAAGTGAGGCATGCTTTTAAATTTTAAGAGTTTATTTGAGCAAAAATCAATTTGAATCAGGCAGCATCCAACCTAGCAGATAGAAAGGAGTTTTAAGGAGCATGTCTTTCACAAAATGAAAGACTTGTAGGCAGAAGGGAGCAGGAACAAGGAAGTTATACTAGACAAATAAGAGGTTTGGGCATTGCAAGTTTACTTTCCTTTAAGGGATGACAGGGGTCAATCAGACATCTTCTCTAACTAGTGATAATAATGAAGAAGGAAACAGACAGAAGTATCTTTATGCCCTTGAATTAAGTCTTTTTTTTTTTAATTTTTCCTGTAGTCTGGCCTAAGTGATAATGCAAAATATAGAAAAAAGTGTGCACAAAACGAAAAATACATAACTGAGAAAATTAAAAATAATTTACATGTTAAAAATACAGGGTTATTGGGACTTCCCTGGCTGTCCAGTGGTTAAGACTTTGCCTTCCAATGCAGTGGGTATGGGTTCAATCCCTAGTCAGGGAGCTAAGATCCCACATGTCTCGCGGCCAAAACACCAAAACATAAAACAGAAGCAATATTGTAACAAATTCAATAAAGACTCTAAAAATGGTCCATATCAAAAAAAAAATCTTTAAAGAAAATACAGGAGTATTTTTGTGAACTGTTCTATTCATTAAATTAAAAGTCATAAAAATATCAGTAGTATTAGCTAACAGTTCCTGTAGGCTTATTCTGTTCCAGGCACTCTTCTATGTCCTTTACATAGATTGCTTCATTTAATCTTCACAATAGTTCTGGGAGGTAGAGTCTCTTATTGTTTCCATTTTACATATTATAAATTTGAACTTCAAAGAAATTAAGGAACTTGCACAAATCTACAAGTCTAGTAAGTGGTACATCCAGGAATCAAAGAAAATCACTTTGATTCTGTAGGTAAAAAAATAACAAACTTCTAATAATCCATGGGACAAAGAAAACATGAAAAGGAAAATGAAAAGAGAACATATCAAAATTGAGCAATGCAGCTAAAGCAGTACTTTTGGAGAAGTTGGAAGCCTTAAATGCTTATTTTAGAAAAGAGTAAAGGTCTAAAATCAATGGTCTAATAATCTCTAGGTCCATCCATGTTGCTGCAAATGGCATTATTTCATTCTTTTTTATGGCTGAGTAATATTCCACTATATATATGTACCACATCTTCTTTATCCATCACCTGTCAATGGACATTTAGGTTGCTTCCATGTCTTGGCTATTGTAAACAATGCTGCAATGAATTTGAGGTGCATGTATCTTTTCCAATTATGGTTTTCTCTGGATATATGTCCAGGAGTGGGATTGCTGGATCACATGGTAGTCCTACTTCTAGTTTTTTAAGGAAACTATTCTCCATAGGGGTTGTACCAATCTACATTCCCACCAACAGTGTAGGAGGTTTCCATTTTCTCCACACCCTCTCCAGCATTAGTTTGTAGACTTTTTGATGATGGCCATTCTGACTGGTGTGAGAAGATACTTAGACTCACAGACTCCGAAAACAAACTTATGGTTACCAAAGGGGAAAGGTGGTGGGGGAAGGCAAATAGGAGTTTGGGATTAATATATAAACACTACTATATATAAAATAGATAATCAACAAGGACCTATGTATAGCACAGAGAACTCTACTCAATATTCTGTAATAATCTATATGGAAAAGAATCTGAAAAAGAATGGATATATGTATAACTTTGCTGTACACCTGAAACTAACACAATATTGTAAATCAACTATACTCCAATATAAAATAAAAATTACATTAAAAATAAAATAAAATAAAATCAATAGCCTAAGCTTCTATATTAACAAATTAGAAAAATAAGAACAGTTGAGCTAAAGGTAAGAGCTAAGTTATAGAAAACAGAAAAACTGCAGAGGAAGTTAATGAAATAAAAAGCAAATTTTTGTTAAAGATCAATACAATTGATAAACTTTCAGTTAGACTAATTAGAGAAAAAGAGACTGTAGGGAGGCAGTGCATTCCTACATGTTTTCGCATTCCTACTTGTCTTGCTGAGTGTTAAGACTAGACCCTGACCACTTTTTACCTGGGCCATTTCTCAGGGGTCTTTAAGGTAATTCTGAGAGTTGAGGTAAATTCTCCCTGTGTACAAAGAGAATATTTGCTTACTGCTTGCCAAAAAAATTGATGGACTCCTTAAGCTCAGAGTTCCTCTTCTGTGGTGCAACCCACTACCCATGCAGGCTTCATCTGGTCTTCCACATCACCCTGTGGTATGTGGGGCCTGGGAAAATGGAATGATGATGTTAATACTCCAGCAACTATGTTTTTTGGTCAATATCATTTGATCACACATGTAAGGGTTTAATCCTGAGCTCTCTATTCTATTCCATTGTTCTATATGTCTGCTCTTTGCCAGCACCACATCTTTTGATAAATGTGGCTCTGTAATAAATTTTTAAATCAGAGAGTGTGAGACCTCCAACTTTGTTCTTCTTTTTCAAGATTGTTTTGGGTATTTGAGGCCCTTTAAGATTCCATATTTATTTTAGAATGGATTTTTCTACTTCTTCCAAAAATGGCATTGGGACTTTGATAGGTATTTCATTAAATCTGTAGATTGCTTTGAGTTATATTGGCATTTTAGCAATAATATGTCTTCCAATCCATGATCACAGAATGTCTTTCTATCTATTTATGTCTCCTCTGATTTTTTTCAACATTTTTCAAATTTCAGTGTAAAAGTCCTCCTTGGTTAAGTTTATTTTTAAGAATTTTATACTTTTTGGTGTTATTGTAAATGGAAATATTCTCTTCATTTTCTTTTTGGAATGGTCATTTTTGGAAACTACTTTTGCTGTAACAAATTTCTTTGTCTCCATCCAGCAGTCTCATGTCTTCTGTAAGTATTCATAAAACTGTAGAGGGCTAACTTATTAGACTGTAGATAGGGCACAGTTAATTCCCTCATAAAGACAAAAATTATCAACATAGAGAATGAAAGAGGAGATATCACTACAGATATAAAGGCATTAAAATGTTAATAAAGTAATAATATAAAAATATTTAATGAGATGGTAGTGTGGGAAGACACAGAGTTACTGTCGCCCCACAACTAGGGTGCCTGCCGGCCGCTGGTGGAGAACTCTGACCCCCAAGGAGACGGGAGGAACCCCAGAGTGAACCAGTAGGATGTAGGGGGGCCGAGGGTGTGGGAGAAGTGGAGCCCAGACAAGATTGGTGCCCCTGAGGCGGGGAGATCAGGAGAGACAGGTAAGAGGGACTCTCTGGGAAGAGAGGGAGCAGAGTGGTGGACAATCGCCTGGACCACTTGGGCTGGGGAGCCTGCTGAGCTCCCGGATGGGTCCCCTGCCCTCCAAGCCCTGCCTTCCTCTCCTCTGCCCACATTGGTCCTGGGGGCATACGAGGGAGGCCAGGGAGATCAGGAGAGGCAGGTGGAAGGGGGCCTCCCAGACCCCAGAGCAGGAGAGGAGAGGAGGGCATTTGCCCTACCCACTCAAGCCCAGGAAGCCTGCTGGGCTCCCAGGTGAAGTCCCCTGCCTTCTGAGACAGGGGTGGAGGCACGCCTGGGCCCCTTCTGTTCCTTGAGCCTAAGCCCCACCCTCCACAGCCCCCAGGGTCTTTTTCAGCCCTGTGGGTCTTAAGCATTGGCCCCGCCCACTGCCCAAACCTCGCCCTTGCTTAGGCCCCACTATCCACAGCCAAGGCCTTCCCTCCTACCTTTTTTTTTTCTCTTCCCTCCACTTTTTTTTACTATTGTGGTATTGATGTACCTTCTGGTTGTTGATTCATCTATATTTTTATTTTTACATTCTTTCTAACATATCTGTTAGTTGCCTAGTCTAATTTTATTTTTTACTTTGTTATTGTCCTCTCTCTTTTTTTTTTTCTGCCCCCAGTAGCTTGTGGAATCTTAATTCGCAAACCCAGTGTCAGGCAGAAGCTCCTGCAGTGAGAGCTCTGAGTCCAACCCACTGGACTAAGAGAGAACCTCAGACCCCAGGAAATATTAATTGGAATGAGGTCTCACTGAGCTCCTCATCTCAGCACCAAGGCCCAGCTCTGCCCAATAGCCGACAAACTCCAGTGTTGGTAGCCTCAGGCCAAACAACCAGTAAAAGAGGAATATGATTTCACTCATAAAAGAAAAAAAAAAAAGGAGATAGCAAAAAAACATGTCACAGATGAAGGAGCAAGGTAAAAACCTACAAGACCAAATAAATGAAGAGGAAATAGGCAATCTACCTGAAAAAGAATTCAGAGTAATGATAGTAAAGATGATCCAGAATCTTGGAAATAATATGGAAGCATGGATTGAGCAAATACAAGAAATGTTTAACAAAGATCTAGAAGAACTAAAGAACAAACAAACAGAGATGAGCAACACAATCACTGAAATGAAAAATACACTAGAAGGAATCAATAACAGAATAACTGAGGCAGAAGAACGAATAAGTGAGCTGGAAGACAAAATGGTGGAAATAACTGCTGAGGAGCAGAATAAAGAAAAAAGAATGAAAAGAATTTAAGACAATCTCAGAGGCCTCTGGGACAACACTAACTGCACCAACATTTGAATTATAGGGGTCCCAGAAGAAGAAGAGAAAAAGAAAGGATCTGAGAAAATATTTAAAGAGATTATAGTGGAAACCCTCCCTAACATGGGAAGGGAAATAGTCACCCAAGTCCAGGAAGCACAGAGAGTCCCATACAGGATAAACCCTAGGAAAAAAACACCAAGATACATTTTAATCAAACTACCAAAAATTAAATTCAAAGAAAAAATGTTAAAAGCAACAAGGGAAAAACAAAAAATAACATACAAAGGAATCCCCATAATGTTATCAGCTGATTTTTCAGTGGAAACTCTGCAGGCCAGAAGGGAATGGCAAGATATACTTAAAGTGATGAAAGAAAAACACCTACAAACAAGATTACTCTACTCAGCAAGGATCTCCTTCAGATTCTATGGAGAAGTCAAAAGCTTTTCAGACAAGCAAAAGCTAAGAGAATTCAGCACCACCAAACCAGCTTTACAACAAATTCTAAAGAAACTCTTCTAGGCAGGACACACAAGAGAAGAAAAAGACCCACAAAACAAACCCAAAACAATTAAGAAAATGGTAATAGGACCATACATATCGATAATAACCTTGAATGTAAATGGATTAAATGCCCCAACCAAAGGACACAGACTAGCCAGATGGATACAAAAACAAGACCCATATATATGCAGTCTACAACAGACACACTTCAGACCTAGGGACACATACAAACTGAAAGTTAAGGGATGGAAAAAGATATTCCATGCAAATGGAAATCAAAAGAAAGCTGGAGTAGCAATACTCATATCAGATAAAATAGACTTTAAAATAAAGACTGTTATAAGAGATAAGGAGGGACACTACATAGTGATCAAAGGATCAATCCAAGAAGATATAACAATTATAAATGTTTATGCACGCAACATAGGAGCACCTCAATACATAAGGCAAATGTTCACAACCATGAAAGGAGAAATCGACAATAACACAATAATAGTAGGGGACTTTAACACCCCACGTACACTAATGGACAGATCATCCAAACAGAAAGTAAATAAGGAAACACAAGCTTTAAATGACACAATAGACCAGATAGATCTAATTGATATTTATAGAACATCCCACCCCAAAGTGGCAGAATACACTTTCTTCTCAAGTGCACATGGAACATTCTCCAGGATAGATCACATCTTGAGTCACAAATCAAGCCTTGGAAAATTTAAGAAAATTGAAATCATATGAAGCATCTTTTCTGACCTCAATGCTATGAGACTGGAAATCAATTATAGGAAAAAAACTGTAAAAAGCACAAATACATGGAGGCTAAACAGTGTGCTACTAAATAACCAAGAGATCACTGAAGAAATCAAAGAAGAAATAACAAATTACATAGAAAACACGATGACCACCCAAAACCTATGGGACACAGCAAAAGCAGTTCTAAGAGGGAAGTTTATAGCAATTCAATCTCACCTCAAGAAACAAGAAAAATCTCAAATAAACAATCTAACCCTATACTTAAAACAACTAGAGAAAGAAGAACAAAGAAAACCCAAAGTCAGTAGAAGGAAAGAAATCATAAATATCAGAGCAGAAATAAATGAAATAGAAACAAAGAAAACAATAGCAAAGATCAATAAAACTAAAAGCTGGTTCTTTGAGAAGATAAACAAAATTGATAAACCACACTCATCAAGAAATAAAGGGAGAGGACACAAATCAATACAATTAGAAATGAAAAAGGAGAAATCACAACTGACACCACAGAAATACAAAGGATTATGAGACTACTACAAACAACTATATACCAATAAAATGGGCAACCATGAAGAAATGGACAAATTTTTGGAAAGGTATAATTTTCCAAGATTGACCAGGAAGAATTAGAAAATATAAATAGATCTATCACAAGTAATGAAGTTGAAACCATAATTAAAAATCTTCCAACAAACAGAAGTCCAGGACCAGAGGGCTTCATGGGTAAATTCTATCAAACATTTAGAGAAGAGCTAACACTGATCCTTCTCAAACTCTTCCAAAAAATTGCAAAGGAGAAACACTCCCAAATTCATTCTATGAAGCCATCATCACCCTGATACCAAAACCAGAAAAAGATATCACAAAAAAAGAATATTATAGACCAATATCACTGATCAACATAGATGCAAAAATCCTGAACAAAATACTAGCAAACAGAATCCAACAACACATTAAAAGGATCATATACCATGATCAAGTGGGATTTATCCCAAGGATGCAAGGATTCTTAAATATATGCAAATCAATCAGTGTGATACACCACATTAACAGATTAAGGAATAAAAACCATATGATCATCTCAATAGATGCAGAAAAAGCTTTCGACAAAATTCAACACCAATTTTATGATAAAAACTCTCCAGAAAATGGGCATAGAGGAAACCTGCCTCAACATAAATAAAGACCATATATGACAAACCCACAGCAAGCATCATACTCATTGGTGAAAAACTGAAAGCATTTCCACTACGGTCAGGAACAAGACAAAGATGTCCACTCTCACCACTCTTATTCAACAGAGTTTTGGAAGTCCTAGCCACAGCAATAGGAGAAGAAAAATAAATAAAAGGAATACAAATTGGAAAAGAAGAAGTAAAACTGTCACTATTTGCTGATGACATGATATTATACATAGAAAATCCTAAAGATGCCACCAGAAAACTACTAGAACTAATCAATTAATTTGGTAAGGTTGCAGGATACAAAATTAATGCACAGAAATCTCTGGCATTCCTAGACACCGACAACAAGAAATCAGAAAGAAATTAAGGAAACACTCCCATTTACCTTGCAACAAAAAGAATAAAATACCTAGAAATCAATCTGCCTAAGGAGGCGAAAGACTTGTACTCAGACAACTATAAAACACTGATAAATGAAATCAAAGATGACATAAACAGATGGAGAAATATACCAAGTTCTTGGATTGGAAGAATCAGTATTGTGAAAATGACTATACTACCCAAAGCAATCTACAGATTCAGTGCAACCCCTTTCAAACTACCAATGGCATTCTTCATGGAATTAGAGCAAAAAATCTTACAGTTTGTATGGAAACACAAAAGACCCTGAATAGCCAAAGCAATCCTGAGAAAGAAAAACAGAGTTGGGAGAATCAGGCTCCCTGACTTCAAACTATACCACAAAGCTACATTAATCAAGACAGTATGGTACTTACACAAAAACAGAAATATAGATCAATGGTACAGGATAGAATGTCCAGAGCAAAACCCATGCACACATGGGCACCTAATTTACGACAAAGGAGGCAAGAACAAGAACACACAATGGAGAAAAGACAGCCTCTTCAACAAGTGGTACTGGGAAACCAGGACAGCTACATGTAAAAGAATGAAATTAGAACACTCCCTAACACCATACACAGAAATAAACTCCAAATGGATTATAGACTTAAATGTAAGACCAGACTCTATAAAACTTTTAGAGGAAAATATAGGAAAAACACTCTTTGTCATAAACCACAGCAAGATCTTTTTTGACCCACCTCCTAGAGTAACAGAAATAAAAACAAAAATAAACAAATGGGAGTTAAAAGCTTTTTCACAACAAAGGAAACCATAAACAAGACAAAAAGACGACCCTCAGAATGGGAGAAAATAGTTACCAATGAAACAACAGACAAAGGATCAATCTCCAAAATATACAAACAGCTCATGGAGCTCATATCATAAAAACAAACAATCCAGTTAAAAAATGGGCAGAAGACCTAAATAGACATTTCACCAAGGAAGACATACAGATGACCAAGAGGCACATGAAAAGATGCTCAACATCACTAATTATTAGAGAAATGCAAATCAAAACTACAATGAGGTATCACCTCACACTGGTCAGAATAGCCATTATCAGAAAAACTAGAAACAATAAATTCTGGAAAAGGTGTGGTGAAAAGGGAACCCTCCTACACTGTTGGTGGGAATGTAAATTGATACAAGCACTATGGAAAAAAGTATGGAGGTTTTAGTTAAAAAACTAAAAATAGAATTACCATATCACCCAGCAATCCCACTACTGTGCATATACCCTGAGAAAACCATAATTCAAAAAGAGACATGCACCACAATGTTCATTGCAGCTCTATTTACAATAACCAGCACATGGAACCAACCTAAGTGTCTATTGACAGATGAATGGATAAAGAAGATGTGGCACGTATATACAGTGGAATATTACTCAGCCATAAAAGGAAACGAAATTGAGTTATTTAAAGTAAGGTGGATGGACCTAGAATCTGTCATACAGAGTGAAGTAAGTCAGAAAGAGAAAAACAAATACTGTATACTAACGCATATATATGGAATCTTTTAAAAAAAATGGTACTGATGAACCTAGTTGCAGGGCAGGAATAAAGGGGTAGGCATAGAGAATGGACCTGATGACATGAGGTGGGAGGGAGAAGCCGGGGTGAAGTGAAAGTAGCATTGACATATATACACTACCAAATATAAAATAGTTGGCTGGTGGGAAGCAGCAGCATGGCACAGGGAGATCAGCTTGGTGCTTTCCGATGTCCTAGAGGGGTGGGATAATGAGGATAGGAGGGATGCTCAAGAGGGAGGGGATATGGGGACATGTGTATGCATATGGCTGATTCACTTTGTTGTGCAACAGAAACGAACACAATATTATGAAGTAATTATACTCCAATAAAGATCTATTTTAAAAAAAAAGGGTGGGATGGAACCACGGGCCAGCCATGTGCCCAGGGCAGCCATCAGCCAACCTCCACCAGGGGCACGCACTCCACATGAGGTGAGCAGGGCTGTAGTACAGGAACACTGTTCAAGAGGAAGCGGGTAGCCTTTTGAGTAGAAAGCCTGGAAACTCCAAAAGCATGTCAGGTATTGTAACGAGGAGAAAGGGATGTGTCACTCTGGGGAGAACATGTTTTAGTTCTTGCTGCCCTTTGCACTTATAGGCTTTGTCACCCACTAGTTAGTTCATTTTAAAACAATGTAATGAGAGAGGGTGGGAGGCACAAACTATTAAGATAAGCTCAGAGATGTATTGCACAACACAGGGAATATAGTCAATATTTTGTAGTAACTGTAAATGGAAAGTAACCTTTAAACATTGTATAAAAATTAAACAAAAAAATTAAATTTAAAAAATGAAACAGTACAGTGAAAAAAAATTAATAAAATATATTTGGCAACCTAAATAAAACAGACAAATTTACTTAAAAACACAAATCATCAAAAGTTGACCCCAAAAGAAATTTAAAAATTGAATAATTCCATGAAAGTTTTAAAAATCAAATTACTAATTAATTATCTTCTGACCAAGAATCTCCAGGCTTAGTGGGCTTCATAGATGATTTCTCTCAAACATTTAATAAAGCAATAATAACAATATTATGTGAATCTCTCAGCAAATAGAAGAGGCAGGAACCTTCCCAATTCATTTATAAGGCCACTATTGCCCTGATACAAAAGCATTACAAGAAAAGACACTATAGACCAACATACCTCAACAACAAAGTAACAGAAATCTTCAAAAAAACTAGCAAATTTAATAAAACAATATATAAAAAGGGCAATATATCATGATCAACTGAGGTTTATCCTGGGAATGTAAATCTGGTTCAACATTCAAAAATCAATCAATGTAATTCACCATAGCAAGAGATCGAAGACGAAAAAAACAATGATGATCTCAATAGATGTAGAAAAAGTATTTGACATAATTCAACATTCATCCATGAAAAAAATTTAAAACTTGCAGAAAACTATAAATAGAGGAATATTCATCAAGCTTATAAAGGACGTCTATGAAAACCTACAGCTAATGATGGGTTCACTTCGTAGTGAAAGATGCCTAAGATTAACAGAAGACAAGGATGTCTGTTTCCACCATTACTATTCCATACTGCTTGTCTGGGGCTGACTCCAAAAGGGTACAAAAGAACTTTTGGGGGTGGTAAAAATTTTCTATATTTTGCTTGTGGTATTGTACATGGTCTATACATTTGTCAAAACTCAACAAGTTACACACTTAAAATGGAAAATTTCATTGCATGTAAATTTTACCTCAATTAAAATTGATTAAATACAGGGCTTAAGCATTTGTTGATTCTCCTCAGAAGTAATCCACACATGTAAGGGTTTATATATCTTTTCTAGATATCTAGAAAAGAAGCATCTTTTTCTAGATATCTAGAAAAGAGGCCTCAATAAGAAGCCTCTCTTCTAGATAGCTAGCTAGCTAGATATGGATAAATAGATAGATCTACTAGATAGATCCATAGTATAGTCTATCTATATCTGTCTATCTATATCTATCTATCATCTATCTATCCATCCATCTCATGTTGATTTTCCATAATTAATTTGACCACTAGAGGGGGCCCATATTCCATGAGCACAAAAGTGGCAATGATTTTAAAAAGCACTGGATGTAAATGCATAGAAAAGAATAATGAATATAAAAAGTTTTCATGAGCATATTTGTAAGAAATTTTAATAAAACTTGGTAAAACCTTTTCTGGCCATAATAATAAAGAAAATTAAAATGTTACTTGTGGAAGAGATGAAGCTTCTTTCGCTAGTATGTTTAAATAGTAGGCCTGATCTTGACTTTCATCTAGATGTTGTGGGTCGTTTAAACATAACCTTGGAATTTTTTTTAAATAAAGGTTATGAAGTTATACATGTTCATTACAGAAAATTTGAAAGTTACAGAAAATCTGAATGAAAGAAGAGAAAGAGGAAGAGAAAAATCAAAAGTACAGTTGTCACTATAGTCACAATCTGAAAATAAGAATGCTATCAAAATTTGAGTGTATTGCCCCAGAGATTTTAGTGTACATATTATTTTTACTTGATTGTAATCACAAATAACACAAAGTTAAAATTTAACCACTATTTGGTATCTTAACCATGAAAATGAAGTATAAATGAAATAATTGTACAGAATGTAGAATGCTCATAATTACATTAACTAATGCTCTTTGAAGTGTTTTTAAACAGTACTCAATTCAAAAAGTCATAATAAAGGCTTATTAATATTTAGTAGTCACATTAAAATGTCCTTTGGTTTCTCTAACCTTCTTTTGCAGGAAATCTGAGTAATTACAACAGGAAAGGGGAAGGGAGTGGATGACAAAATCCTTTTTCCTTATCCTAAATAATCTCCACTTAACTTGTTAGAGGGAAAAAAATGTAATTTATGAGCAAGAAAAAGTCTTGGATAAAAAGCACATTTTTTGACTTATTTACATATTGGTTATATGGTGCATTTCCAAAGAAAAGGAAACTGTACATGCATTCCAACTCAGCTTTATCTTGCCACATAACAATAATTTATTCATTCTTAAGTAGAGGGGACAATGAAATGGATGATAAACAATAGGTTTTGAGCTTTGTTGGAACTACCTGTAATTTTATTAAGATGCATTTGTCACAAAAGAGTTATATGTAGATTTTAAATGATGGAGGGGATAAAAGGAAGAGAGCTAATATGAATGTTAACAATTATATTAAAATAAACAGTATCTACTAATGTTTATTGTAAACTTAATATATTCCTGGTATGTTAGGTACTGTGTTACATGCATTACCCTTTCTTCATTTAATACTTACAACAGCTCTATAAGGGTTTAAGTGGAACTCCTATTTTCCTTCTCATTTTACAAATATAGAATCTGAGGTTCTGAGAAGGTAAGTAACTTTTTCAAAGTCACAATTAGTATGTGCTAAAGTTGGGGTTCACACATAAGTCAGGTCTGGCTATAACAGAAATACCTTTAACCTACACATTCTTATTTCCAGGAATTTTACACATAAAGCCCTTTCAAAACAGAACTTTTTGCCACTTTAATGTGTATCGCCATCAACATGTTGTATTCAAAGACACCTAAAGAAATAATTTAAAATAATTGATATTTACTTCAGTCCCTGAAAACAAACCCAAAGTACAATTTCTTTCCTAAAACAAAAGATGAGGGTCTTGGTTTAAAACTACTACTTTATCAAATAACAATATAGGGAATGATTTATTCTTGTAATTATGATTGCTATTGTCTCCATTGTCCAGAGGCTATTATATTTTGGTAGCTATAACATTATTTATATACACAGATAATTGTAGTATATTAATTTGTTCTATAAGACACCTTTCTGGTACCATATCTGAGTGGAAATGAAACTCTTTCTTAGCCTCTAAAATTAGAAGAGAATAAGACACATCCCCATGGTATTCTTTATTGATGCTTTTTAACTGATATGGTGTGAAAATGAGTAAATTTAGGAATTATACCTTAAGGCACAAAACTGTTGTATTTATTTATGAATATACAAATACAGTGATTTAAAAATTTTATTTAATAACTATTCAGCACATACTATGTGCCTATATTAACAAACTGACAATGAATTAAATTATCTATAGTTATTGCTAAAGATAGATTAAACACCCATTCTAGATTTTTAAAGCTCTTAAAAAAATACGATTGCAGGGGCTTCCCTGGGGGTGCAGTGGTTGAGAGTTTGCCTGCCGATGCAGGGGAGATGGGTTCGTGCCCCAGTCCGGGAAGATCCCACATGCCATAGAGCAGCTGGGCCCGTGAACCATGGCCGCTGAGCCTGCACATCCGGAGTCTGTGCTCCGCAACGGGAGAGGCCACAACAGTGAGAGGCCCACGTACTGCAAAAAAAAAAAAAAAAAAAAAAAAAAAAAAAAAAAAAAATATATATATATATATATATATATATATATATACGATTGCACATTTACTGTTGGGGTGTCTAAAAGAGCTCAAGAAACCATCTCAGCACTAAAAATATGCAAAAAAAAAAAAGCCAAATGGAATCAAAAACAGTATTTAATATTGATTTAAAAAAACATTGGAAGACAGCTGAGTATGGGTCAAATAGGCTGCCAACTGAATACTACAAATAAGGAGACAGCCATCAAGTCATTGCAAATGCTGAACAAGAGGGAGCTCATCCATATGGAGGGTCTGCTTCCAAGAGTAAAATGGGAAGTACGGAACTGAGCATTCCCAATTCATTCTTTCCAAATAAGGCAGGTTATTTCTCCACTGAACAGAATCAAAAGGAATGAGTAGAGAATAGGAATGTTATGCAAGTTGAGCTACTTCAATTTAAAAAGAAACATGAGGGGTGGAAAAGTGTTCCAACAGATATTTCTAAAATATTAAAAATAACAATAGTAACAACCTATATGTATAACAGGAGTCACAATCAGCATCAAGTCTAATGGTGGAAAAATAGAGGAATAGCTTGAAAGGCTGAACTTGAGACAAGGATGTCTGGAACCACCATTATTATATAACAGAGTTTGGGAAGTAGACAATGCAATTAGACAAGGGAAAGAAATTACATACTGTAATTAGAGCAAAAGATGCAAAAGACTAGAGGAACCTTAGCTATATCTGTATAGAACTTCTTAACTAAATAATGACACACTCCAACTATGCCTCACGTCTCTCTACCTCTAGGGAAACATTTGAAAATACTTTCTGAAATTGAACAGTCACCAAAACATATTTTTACACAAAGCAAGCAAAGTACAGAACAGCATGTATGGTATCTCCCCATGGGTACCATAAAAAGAAACATGAACAGACACAATGCATAAACACATGTGTTAATTTATGTATAGAATATTTTTTCCAAGATACCTACACACGGAAAATTAATAATCCTAACATTTTCTGGGAAAGAGAAACAAAGGTCTTGAATGAGAGGGACAGATTTGGGGTTTTGTTGTTGTTTTTTTTTTTTACTGTATAACCTTTTTTACCATTTGAATTTTTATGAAGTACACATCTTTTTTTCTTCAATAAATAAATATAACCAGTTTACCTAGTCAATTGTACAAGTTTTAGATTCTGAATGATCAACAGCATGTTGAGTAAAGTGTTATGGAATCATCATAAAGATAGTTAGGAATTTGGATCTCTTTCTGTTAGAGAGATATTAAATTTTGAAAGGCTCAAAAAAGACTGAGTCAGTTCTTGGGCCAACTAATAGTTTTGTATGTATTGAGACTTATAATGTGGGCAAATAATAAGAATTTTTATAAAGAATAAGATGAGTAAGCCACTTCTTTATATACTGAAGTTGTCCCCCCTAAAATTCAGATGTTGAAATCCTAATCCTCATTACCTCAGAATGTGAACTTATTTGAAGATAGCCTACTTTAAAAGGTAATTAAGAAAAAAATGAGGTCATTAGGGTGGGCCTTGATCCACTGTGACTGGTGTTCTTATAAGAAAAGGAGATTAGGACACAGATGCATACAGAGAGAAGACCATGTGAACATACAAGGAGAAGATGAGAATCCGCAAGCCAAGGAGAAAGGCTTTAGAGGAAACCAGTCCTAATGACACTTTGATCTTGGACTTATAGCCTCCAAAACTATGAGAAAATATATTTCTGTTGTTTAAGCCACTCAGTCTATGGTATGGTACTTTGTTATGGCAGCCTGAGGAAATTAATACACAACTAAGCCCAGTGATATTGGTTGCAGGTGATAGGCAGCCACTGAAGAATTTCAGATAAAAAGAATGACCAGAAGAGACCTGCTCTTTTGAACAATCACTTTGCAGTCAATAAGACTGACTGGACAGGCCAGCCTGGGAGACCCGTTAGGAAGTTACATCAATGGTCCAGTGAAAGCGGATGAAAGGCATAATTAAGGCAATTTCACAAGGAAGGGAGAGGAGGAGTTTCATATAAGAGTTGTTAAGGGGATGGAAATGGGGGGACCTAGAGCCCAGTCAGATGCAAAGCAAAAGCAGAGAGTCAGTCTGTGATGAAACCAGGGCCCTTGGTTTCTACAACTGAGTGAATTGTTTATAAAACAAAATGGACAAACAAAGGAGCAGTGGGTTCCCCATGTAAAATCTCAGAAGAGCTAAGTAAATTGCCGTGGTTACATGTTAACACAGGCAGCAAGGAGAAAATGCAGGAGATAGGCCTCAGTCCAGATTAAGATCATAGCACCTGATGATCCAGTGAAGGGAGGCTGGTAGAGCTGGCAAGGAGTAGCAGTCAGGATGTCTTAGACGGCCTGATGAATTACATGTCATGGGAAAGAAATGTGCCTCACCCAGAAATACACAGAGGGTCTCTTTCTGGAAGTTTTTTCTCAGCATTCCATGGAATCTGGGTGCAACCATGGTGAAGCTGGCCTCCCTAAGGCAGAAGTAATGAAAGAAAAGGGAGATAATGATCCTGGCATCATGTTTTGGCTCTGCCCTTAACAGGATTTATAACCTTGAGCAAGTCAGTTGACTTCCCTTTGCCTCACTTCCTTTCACTAGCAAATCAGGGTGAAAATAAAATGATTGGCAACTTCACTAGCTAATTACACTTGAAGGGCTCAGGAAAAGCCTCCTCCAGAAGGTGATTTATAAACTAAGAGCTGAAAAATAAGTAAAAATTAACCAGATGAATGAGCTAGGAGGTAGGGAGGAGATGAAAGATGTTTCAGTTAGAGAGAACAGCATTTGTTAAGACCCTGAGCCCAAAGAGAAATGGTGTTTTCAGAGAACCAAGAAGTGATCTGATACACTAGAGCGTAGAGTTTCAAAGGGATGAAGTGAGAAAACCTAAACTGTAAGCAGTTAATAATTTGTTCAAGGTCACATAGCTAGTTAAAGAGTCTTATCTCTGAATTGAGCATGTTTGCACCAGGACTTGCAGTTAAACTATGAATCGTGTACAACCTCCCTAGAGCACCATACAAACAGGAGAAGACCACGACTGAGGGTAATACAGGCCTAATATTTCCCAGTGTGTCTAAGAGATTATAGAGTGAATAGTCACATGAGATTAAATAGAAAAATAAAGGTGAGAATATTAGAGAAACCATCTCAAAGCGAATTTTGTGACTAACAAAAAATGAAATTTTATTTTTATTTTATTTATTTTTAATTTTTGATTTACAATGTTGTGTTAATTTCTGCTGTACAGCAAAGTGATTCAGTTATATACATATACATTCTTCTAAAAATTATTTTGTATTATGGTTAATCACAGGATATTGAATATAGTTCCCTGTGCTATACCGTACAACCTTGTTGTTTATCCATTCTATATATAATGATTTGCATCTGCTAACCCCAAACTCCCAATCCATCCCTCCCCCACAAAAAAATTTTCATAATTAGTTTTCTATTGTAAACTTGCTTATCACTCACTAAACATTCACTAAACTCTGAAAATCCATGGTAATTGCATTTATTTTACAAACAAAACAAAACCCAGATCCAGATCAATTCAGTTTCATATGGACTTAGCAGCAGGGTGAACTGTGTTGTATACTACCCAGAAACTGGATAACCTGGTCTGTCTGTGCCTCTTCCCTGGAGCACTGACCCATGAAGTTTACACTGATTTATTATAAAATCTTCTTTTTGTCCTCTGTGTTCTATTGTTTTACTGTGAGGTGACAAGGTGTGGAACTATTTCTGTTCATCCTGAATATACTTTGTTGGGTTCCTGAATCTGAGGCTTGTTGTCTCTGATGGCCATAGAGGTACATCACTCAGATCCTTCTCCAACAGAACCTGCTTCAGGAGCTCAGCTGATGTCCCGGTGTGACACCTGGCTTAACACTGCCTGCTTTACTGGTGTTGTTCCCATTTAGATATTGTTTCTGTACACTTCTCTGCTGGCCTTCCCTGCACCTCCCCAATGCATACTTGTTCTTCAATCCTTGTCTCAAAATTTGTTCTCATTATTCCATTTCTACCCAGTGATTTGTCAAATGTGCTGGAAGTTGAACCTTTAGCAACACTGTGTTGGAGTTCAAGGATTTCCTCCAAAGGGAGAAGAGAAGGGAGGAAGTTTTGCTCAAAATTTTTCCTAGTCAATATACCTATGTTTCAACCTGCATAAGACAACTTATAACCATAGTAATCACTTAGCAGGGATAACAGGTCCCACACTCCATAAAATGTAGAGTTGTAATTCAAATCTATAGCAGAACTTTTGTTTAAATATCAACCTATTTAAGAGGAAAAAATTTTGCCTCAAGACACCTTGGAATGTACTGTACCTGTCTTTCTCTTTTTGATAATGATCATCACCCATACACCCTCAGGAACCAAACAAATTTTCTATCTTTCACTGTGACACTAAAAGGAGACTATTTGGATTACTAAAACTGGGAGCACTGCCTTTAAAAAATGGTTTATTTAAAATTCTAAGGTATATTAATGTTATTTATTGAGCTTTCAAAAACAACTACAAAATACATGTATTTCAAAACAAATTTGTCTCAGATATCACACTAACCACATATTTAGGATACAGTGTTCTGTATGTACTACCACAGTTTTCTACCACTGACTAGAAATTATGTCAGTCAAAATGTAATGTAGGGGCTTTTCTGGTGGCGCAGTGGTTGAGAATCCACCTGCCAATGCAGGGGACACGGGTTCGAGCCCTGGTCTGGGAAGATCCCACATGCCGCGGAGCAACTGGGCCCATGAGCCACAGCTAATGAGCCTGCGCGTCTGGAGTCTGTGTTCCGCAACAAGAGAGACGGCGATAGTGAGAGGCCCAGGCACCGCGATGAAGAGTGGCCCCCGCTTGCCACAACTAGAGAAAGCCCTTGCACAGAAGACCCAACACAGCCAAAAATAAATAAATAAATAAATAAATAAATAAACAAATGTTCAAGTACAATTGGTGTCTTTTAAAAAAATGTAATGTAGGCTTTTTCAACAATAAGCAAGTCAGAAAGCATTTATTATTATGTAGGTAATATGTACATAATACAAGTAATTCTATGTACAATGTTCTGTGTTAGGTTTGGTAATCTACACAAGTATCTTCCAAGCTGCCACCATAGAATATTTACCATATATCATTTAGCATTGTATTTCTGGCAGTCTCTTTGGTCTACTTTTGTTTGTTTGTTTTTCTGCTTTTAAAATCTAAGATCTCACTTATTATTGGGAAGGGAGAGCATATGTTGCCCAAATCACAAGAAAGTATTCTGTGTCCTAATTAAGTTCCCATTAAATTAATTCTGAAGTTGTCAACTGCTCTTCATAGACCACAGGTCTCTACCTGCATCTCTAGGCATCCTCAGAGTTCATTAGGTTCAGATGTGACCATGTCACCATAGTTTGAACTCAGAGTGGAAATTCCAGGATTTAAAAATAATATAATTCAATATTAACTTGTGATTTAAAAATAAACTCTTAAGAAATCATTAATAGCAGGTTACTTCTTTAACCTCATAAAGCTATAAAACATCTATAATAAATATTATACTTAGTGATGTAAGAGGTTTACTGAGAACAAAACATGAGAACCTGCTATAATCACTTACATTCAAGATTGTGTGGAAAATTTTAACCTGTGCAGGAAGGCTAGAAAAAGACAAAACTGCCATTAGTAGCAGATGACATAATTGTCTATGTAGAAAATGCAAAATAATTTACAGATACATAAGTAGAAGGCTGATGGATACAAAAATAATAAAGAAACATCAGCAAATGCAGTTTTAAAGACACCATTTACAATAGCACCTAGATTTAAAAAAGGTCTCTAGAAAGAAGTTTAACAAATCATGTGCAAGAAGAAAAAATTTAAATGTTATTTTATGGACCATATTAAGGTCACAAAACATAAGATTTACTGTTTTAAATGTGCATCAATTACCCCTACCCAAACTGATCTATTAACTCAATGTACTTTTTTTTTTTTTTTTTTTCCTTTTTGCGGCACGCGGGCCTCTCACTGTTGTGGCCTCTCCCATTGCGGAGCACAGGCTCCGGACGCGCAGGCTCAGCAGCCATGGCTCATGGGCCCAGCTGCTCCACGGCATGTGGGATCTTCCCGGACCGGGGCATGAACCCGTGTCCCCTGCATCGGCAGGTGGACTCTCAACCACTGCGCCACCAGGGAAGCCCAATTCAATGTACTTTTATTCAAAATTCCCATATTGACAAGCTGACTCTAAGATGTATATGAAAGAACTAAGAGGAGCTAAGACATTCCTAAAGAAGAACAATAATGTTGGGGGCTTGCCTTTCCACTTATCAAGAATTTTTATAATGCTATAGTCATTACAATGGTATGGCACTTGTGTACGTATAAACATATTGACCCCTGAGGAAAACAACAGGGTCTAGAAACAAACCCATACATGTACTTATCTTGATTTATGACAGAGACTGGAAAATGGTGGACTTTTCTATAAATGATGCTGGGACAATTGGTTATCTATATGTGAAAAATAAAATTGAATTTCTACTTCACATTGTAGAGGATAATCAATTCTGAGTTCTAAATATAAAAGATAAAACTACCCAATTTTTAGAAGGTAACACAACAGAATATTTTTATGATTTTAAGAAGAGACTAGCCATAAGAAAAAAAAGTTACATTATAAAAAAGTTATTTAAAAAATCCCACAGATACACCTTTTTGCCGCACATATGAGGGACAAATGGTTAGTACAAAAAATGTATGTTTTTTCAAAATGTTGTATGAAATAGCAAAGGGAATAACAGAAAAAATGGGCAAAAGAAATAAAATTTCACAGAGGATCAAATGCAAATAGCCTGTAAACATGAGAAAAGATATTCAATTTCATTTGTAATAAGAGAAATGCAAATTAAAGCCACAATAAGAAACCATTATATAATAATTTGATTGTCAATAGTTTAAGAAGTCTGACAATTCCAAGTGCTGGCCAGTAGGTAGAGGAAGAGGAGCTTTCATGAATTGCTTGTGGGTGGAATAAATCAGTACAACCATTAGGAAAAATGGTTTTGGGGTTGGCCAAAAAGTGCGTTTGGGTTTTTCTGTTACATCTTACAGAAAAACCCGAACGAACTTTTTGGCCAACCCAATAATATTATTTGGTGAAGCTGAAGATGTGTATACTTTCTGGGCCAGTAATCCCCCTCCTACATATATATCCTAGAGTATGTCTTACACATGTGTAGCTAGAGACCAGCACAAAAATGTTGAGAGCTGCGTTGTTCATAATAGCAAAACTGTAAGCAACCCAAATTTGGTATTGTCATGAAGTGCAACAGCAGTCATCTGTAAAAATAAATTAGCCTGGATTAAACTCACAAACATATTGCCAAGTGAGGGAATTAAGTCATATTTACACATTATCTCATTTATTAAAAGTTCAAAAACCAACAAATCTAAAGAATTGTTTAGGATTTCACTCATAGGTGGTAAACTTATAAAAATAAGGGACAAATTATTGATGCTGAGTTCAAGATGAGGGTTACGGTGTGTGTGAGGGGCAGAGCAAACACGGAGGGAGAGGGATGAGATTTGAGATGGGTACACAGAGGGCTTCCAGTATCCTGGTAATGTTTCATGTCTTGGACTTGGAAATGAGCACAGTTGTTCATTTTGTTACTCTTCCTAAAGCTGTAAATGTATGTATGTATACACACACACACTTATACATATGCATACACATATATTATTTTATATAATCTTTTATATTGTATATATTAAAATGTATAGATATGTTTTATAAAATGTTTTTATACAATCTTTTATATCTACAATATATTGTACAATTTAAAAAAACTTTTAAAACCTGTTAAGTCATACTGCATCTTTTGAATGTCCAAGTATGTAAGGCACTTCCAAATTATCTAGAATTATCCATGTATCCTTACTACTAACCATGTAGCTTTGCTTAATGAGGATATTCTTCCCTTTCAAAATTAAATCTACACACCCTAGTTCATACCTTACTCATGTTCCCATGTTAGATATTTGGGGTTTTTTGGAGAAGGTACATGGCAATTTCTAGAATGGGACCTTAAAGACTGAGCAGTTTCTTCCTGCACCTTATATGGATAATGCCCAAAGCTTTGATTGCCTATATTCTCAGTCTAGCTCATTTTGTAAGCATTTCAGCTCTGAAAATCCCACTCTCAGAGGTTCTTATTTTCCCCCTCATGATTCCTACTTATATGATTTCTTTTCAACTACAGCAAGAAGCTTCAAGTATTAACTGGACATGTTCAACAACATCAGGAGAAATTCCTGAATGTCAATATATGACATTGCAACTTGGCTTTCATAGGCATTAGCTATGTGAGATAAGTATAGCAAAACTCTGAGTGAAGATAAAGGCAGTCATGCTTCCTAACTCTTGGTTTAATATTTTAAATCAATGTAGCAGGCCGCAATATTGGATTAACAGTTCAACATTGATAGAAATAATTAAGGAGAAATTTTTAAAAAATCATTTGCCAATATCATAATAAACATTGCTTTTTTTTTTTTTTTTTTTTTTGCAGTACGCGGGCCTCTCACTGTTGTGGCCTCTCCCGTTGCGGAGCACAGGCTCCGGACGCACAGGCTCAGCGGCCATGGCTCACGGGCCCAGCCGCTCTGCGGCATGTGGGATCTTCCCAGACCGGGGCACTAACCCATGTCCCTTGCATCGGCAGGCGGACTCTCAACCACTGCACCACCAGGGAAGCCCTGGTTCTCTCTCTTGTTCTGTGTCTAGGCAGCTCTACGAGGGCACTGGCTGGGTGGTTCTATGCACTCCTTGCAGGTTTTGTGGCCCATTGAGCAGATTTCTCTGAGTTCTAACCCAGTGCTATGAGTGCAGGTCCACTTCATCTGTTCACAATTGCCCAGACCATCTCATTTTCTTTTCACGGGACTGCTAAAAGTAAAAGGCACAATTCAAGAGTCCTGCTGCTATCACTCTGAAAGCAGAGGATAAAATGTTTCCACGGGGTCCCACACACATAGATGAAGATTAGTCCCAAATGTGAGCTGGTGGACTTAACAAGGCACTAGCACAAGGGCCTTTACCTCCAACTGCTTTATGGGAAACTTAGAATGAAACAAGACCCTTACCTTCTAATTTTCCTGTTGCAGCACAGAAAACATTGCCCCATCTTGCTATTACAAAAGCTCTTTCTCTCCTATCTCTCACATCCTGTCAATTTTTTTTTGTACAGATGATATTTATTATAAACAATAAAATATATGTAATGTCTCAACTACAAACCTTTCATGTTGAAAGGGTCTCTAAAATGAGTTGCTTTAATATCATGAAGCGAAAAAGTTTAAGAACCTCACAGTGGAAACAATCCAACACCGACGAACTCTAGTGATCAGACATTCTCTTTTAGTTAATGGAGAACAAGGACAATTTGAAATTACAGAGAGAATGTCCTAGCTGTGGGTATTATGAGACAAGCCAACGTTCCAGACCAAAAGGCACTCACAGCTAGGGATGAAACGAACTCCGAACCAAACCATCCAAGGTGGGGCTGGTTCCTTGAAAACAGTGGTTACTGTTCAGCTTCAGCAGCCCATGGACAAAGGAAACACCGAGCAGAAAAACCTTCCCTTCTCTTTAAACCCACCACTCCCCCTACATGGACTGGCTGCCCTCATCACTGCTGTGGTCAAGCACGTGGAAGGCAGGTCAGTTCCAGTTCGGAGCTGTCATCTCCCTATGCAAAGCTGCCACGTGGATGATCCAGACTTAGTATTTTTCCTGAGAGCCACCTGCCATACATGTTCAGAAGGTAACCTTGACCGTATACTTCCAGACCACTTCCTGACTAGGCTCCATTCGGGACACTGACAGTGCCATTCCTCACAGGGCCAAACAGTTTTCCTCGGTCGACTCCTGAGTCCCCTCGCCAAGGCAAGAGGACCTAGAGCATCTCCACTGCTGGGCTTGGATGGGGGTGTGAGGGAATGTGCAGGGAGTCAGGCTTCTTCACTCCAGAAAGTGAAGAGAGCCCGCGGAGCCCTCGTCAGTGTGGTGCGGGGCTTCAGGAGCCCGATTCTTGTGCACTGATTTCCACCCCCCCTCCCCATTTCCTGGGTTTTTAAATCTTCTGCTCATTTTCTTAAATGGCAGGTATCCTACCCCACCCTCAATAGAATAAAAAACAAACTATACATTGGGGAAGACAAATAGGGCAACATTTCTACGAGAAGAAATAGGCTTGAAAGAGCATGGCACTGAAAATGCTTGCATGACCAGTCTCACTGAGCGTGCTCAGGGGTGAAAGTTTAGCACCATTTTTTTTGCTTTTTTTAAACTTTAGAAATTAAACACAACTTTCAACATAGAAGACTTGAACAGGAATGAGTGTAGCCCTATGTATCAATACTGTTGTACAAATTGGAGGTGGGCGGTTTAGTCCAGAGCTGCTGACCACCCTGACATCGATCCATGGCACCTAAGAGCAACTGCCGTCACATTTATTTGCAACAAGACATTTATTATTCTCAGCAGCAGGAAATCACGAAACAAACCCTTCCTCTTCGGAAGCCTGTTTTCATGAACACCGCGAGGGAAAGGCGGCGGCGTGCAGGAGCCCAGCCCGCGCATCCAGACGTCAGCCGGCGCTTCCCTTGCCCGTCCCACACCCTCGCCAACAGCAGAGGACGGTGCCGAGCTCACCTGCTCACCCTTACCCATCTCTTGAAGAAACGAGACAACTACGCCTAGAACAGCACGTGTTTCGTTCCTCAGATTGTGCCCCTGCTCCACCTCCCCCGTTCCTGGCAGAAGCAAACTCCAAAGACCCTTTGACTTGAATATCTGCCCATTTCAGAAAGCCACACCACTACCACATAAACATTAAAAATAAATTAAATCAAAGCATTGTGTTCACTGGGTTGACACCCAATCCGCGTCAAGAGTTCTCTAAACACGTTGTTGAAAACCAGTGTATCACCCGTAGGGTCCTTTCTTCCAAGTGGCCACCTCTTCCTGTGAATCATTTCAGCAGCGCCTCTGTGACCATGTTTTCAAAGCGTCTTCCAAGTCCCCAGCGTCTATGAACTTTGCCACCATATGAGTGAAGAATAGGCAAGAGGGAGGAGAAACTTGCTGACAGGTATTTGGACTCAGCAACAATGAGAAAGGGAAATATGCCACATGAAAGTATGAATGACCTAGAATAAAATGAGCTATTTGGAACTCTGCCATGGTGGGGTGAAGATTCCCGGCATGTTAGGCAAGATAAAGATTCACCTTGTTTAATGACACAGCTTTGTTCTAAAGTCCTGTAAGGACTGTAACAGCAACAGTTTTCCCACTTCTACAGGCAAACTAGAAAAAGGAACTCCTCTGCTTAAAGGTCTCTCAGGATGTTTGCCTGAACAGAAAAACAGCTTAGAGACCCTGGATTCTCTCCTATGCCGACGTGCCCTTCTAGAGCCCAACCCAAGTGCTTGTCTGAACACCTCTGCCCTCTGAGAACCTAGATCCAGCTATAGGCACTGCCACCAGTAGAGCAGTGAGGTAGCCGGGTGGTAAGGAAGAGGTCTCTTCCCCGACACTGCACGCAGCGATGCCATCAGGACCTCCCGCGGGCATCCCAGTCCATTCCTCACCAGGCTACACCACAGCGCTCTGTTCAATACCAGGAGACTCGATGCAGGAAGAGTGCCAGAAAATCCAACCGATAGTGGGATGAGAATTAAAACCTTTGAGGCTAACTGAGCAATGAGATCTACAACACCATCCAGAGGGCTTCCGATCTCGAGGTGGGTCTCCTCTGTCCAGGAGCCGCAAACGACTCAGGGTGCCCACGTTCGACCCTAACATGGCGTCCACTTATGAAGCATGGAGGTTGAGATCAACCCGTGGTATGCAATACACTGGAAGTTTAAAAAAAGGAATTTAAAACAACCTAAAAACGTTTCTTGTTGGTCTCCGTTGCCCAGACCGCCAGGGGAATACACCTACTCGATCTGGGGAGGCTGCAGGGGTGTGTGTGGGCTAAGCCTTCATGGACCATCAATTCCAGCTTCCACTGAGTGGCCAACACACAGGCAGCAGATCAGCAGCAGCACCTGCAGCCAAGGTCTTCTGAACCCACACGGAATTCTCACTAGTCATGGAGGAGCCCCAATCCAACGGAACCCCATACTGAGGAAAGGCTGAGATAAGGCTTGGGCCCCTCAAGTTCTGTTTCATTCGATGTAACCCCGCCCCCCTCAGTCGGCTGGAGGCAGACTTGGCAACGGAAGCTAGCATCATAAAATGGTGCAGTAATAAAAGTAACTGGACCAGGAAGAGGAGGCATCTGCTCCAATGATGTCATAGCCGTTGGTGGCCACGGGGGGGGTGGGACTGGTCATGCAGCCGTGTGTCAGGAGTAATGATTGTAGAGGGGCGGGGCATGAAGAGTGCCATTCTGGAAACAGTGCTGTGGAGAAGCGATATACTCTGCGTAACTGATTGTCACCTTCTCACTTCGGTACCTGGTGAGTTTGATGGTTTTTCTGAATTCACTGGTAATCGGAGCCTTAAAGCCACCTTTCCTGAGCAAGGAGTCTATCGTCTGGATCTGATCCCAGTCTTGTTCCTTTGCGACCTCAGGTAAATATGTGGCTGTACGTTTGACGCCTTTTTCATTGATGAATTCAATTCGAATCCCATAGAACCCAACCTCCCAGTCCAGGTAATCACTGGCATCCTCAAAGTTAGTAAGGAGGGAAACAGAGCAGAAAAGTTTAGGCAGCTCCTCTCGGGTCGGGGGCGGGGGGGGAATCGGCTGTCCTTAAGTGCACTGGTTAGCGTGTATTCCCTGAGTCCTGAATGAAGATTCATGGCTGAGAAGGTCCCAATGCAGCCACGAAGCCGCTTGTCCCGCCCTGTCTTCTACGTCACAAAGAGCGGATAGGGGTCATTGGTTAATCTAGGAAAGCGTGGCTGTGGGAAGCCGTAGAGGTGACAGTAGAGGACGTCGAAGCAGTAGCAGCACATCTCTGCGGTCACCACCAGATTCTTGGTGGTGCTGGCAGTTCCGTTGGGCCTGGGGAGAGGGCTCAGCGCTCCCGATGCGGGGTTCATCCGTGTGATGGGAGGGTTTCCAGGTCCCAGAGTTAAGACCGACACGTTCTCGCGACCACCGCCGCCGTCCACATGCTGGTGGTTCTGAAGAGGCCCCGCACTGGAGCCGGGGACGGCGGTGGACTGGCTCCCGTGACCGTGCGTCCCACCTGCAGAACAGCTTAGGCTTCTTAACCCCACAACAGCCTGCTGCCAGCTTGGGCTCCAGTGGGGGGACGCAGCGTCTTTTTCCCATCCTGAACCAGTGCTTGAGGTCTGGAATGCTGCGGAACCTGAAAGCAGAAAGTTTGTATTGCCAGGGGAACAGCTATAACAGAGGAGGGGAGCTATTTTGTCTCCGAAATGAATTTTCTTCCTTCCGATTCCATTCCTTCTTCCTGTACCTTTCCTCCTGGCCCAGACGCAGCCGGGGCAGACGGAACCTCTCGCGCTCTGCCTCCTCCTCCTGCTTCATGGAGCCATGCACCTGGGTGGGGGCTCCCGAGAGAAGCGGGCCGCGGGCTGGCCAGACGCGCGGCGCGGACGGGGCGGGGCCGAGAAGGCCGGCGGGGGGCGGGCGGAGGAGGAAGCGGCGGGGCGGCGGTAGCGGTAGGAAAGAACTGCTAAATTCCCCGGGGCAGCTGGAGGACTCACATCCTGTCAATTTTTGAAAGTCTCCTGAGGATATCCCAAGAGAACTCTCAAATAAGTAGTCATAATCAGTGAGTGGGCTCACCCATCATTCCTCTTCTTCTGCTCTGGCTTCTTTGCCCAGGAAACCTCAGGCAGTGCTGCCATTACTGTTTCCTGGTGGCTTCTCAAGGTTACATGGTCCTACTGTGTCATACTGTTCTAAGACTGTTCGCTCATGCAGCGAACATTTCTTTCCTGAGCTCATCAATCTTTGACCATCCTCTCAAATACTCCTGTCCTCCACTTCCTACCTTGATGTTCCCAGTGGAGGGCTGCCTTGTACTCCAAACTCCCCCAGACAACTTAATGGGATACCCACTCTTGCCATTTCTGTTTGCTCTAGGATATGTGTTGATATCTGCAAGAGCAAGCCAGAAGACCAATGATAAATGTAGACCCAGAATTTCCTCCTGCTCTTCCGGTCATTCACATCTTACCTCCAGATATATGATAAATATATTTTGGTTCACTCTGAAGCTTTCCAGTAGCAGCCTGGAGAAAATACCTATATCTGCTTCCCCTTAACTTATAGACATTAACAGTAGTTGCTTTTATTGAACATTAGCCAGTGCTGATACCATTCTGGTTTCTCCCACAATCTCCAACACCGCTCCTATAATTCATATAAATACATTTTATTAAACAAATCAAAAATACTTTTAACACTGAAATTCAAGCACCCTGAATTCAGAAGGCTGAATAATAACTCCCCAAAGATATCCTTGTCCTAATCCTCAGAACCTGTGAATATGTTACTTTACATTGTTAAAGCAACTTTGCAGATGGGATTAAATTAAGGATATTGCAATGGAAAGATTATCTTGTATTATCCTGGGTGGCCTGATATAATCATAAAGATTCTTACAAAAAGGATGTAGGAAGAGTCAGAATCAGACAGAAGATAATGTGACAGAGAAGATGGACAGAAAGAAAATGTCAGGGAGGAAGAAATTTTCCTCTGCCCTTCTAAATTCTTCTGGCTGGTCTAATAATTAAAGTGACGTGAGATAGATTAACAGGAGAAAGTCAAACAAAAGTTTAATAGCATGTCTACATGGGAGAGACCCAGGAAAACTGAATTATTTCACCAAAATAGCCAAAGCCCTCACCTTAAATACCACCTTCAGCTAAAGACAAGAGAGGATGTTGGGGGTAATGGTAATGGGACTTCAAAGGGGAGGAAAACAATTTACCTGGAGATGGAAAAGCAAATGTTTGGTAAACATTATTTGCTGGCCCAGGCAGAGACAACGGGGCACAAAGTAGACTCTGATTTTTAGGCCCTGCTTAAAGAGTTTCCCTCACCACCCCTGGCTCACATTGTTTATAGATACCTCTGGTGATACCTCTATTCTAGGAGCAGGTCCTTTATCTAAATTCTTTTAGGCAGTTAAGAGGGAGGTTACAAGAAAAACTTTTTGAATCTTCTGTTTATTAAAAATAATCAGCAAAGAGACACATTTGTTGGGGTAGGGACAAAATTTGCTGCCCTAGAAAGAGATCTGAAGAGGTTAGGTTGATGGCTTTGCTATGTTGATGGCTTTGAAGACACAGGAAGATGGCCATGAGCTATGATATACAGATTCCCTCCGGAAGCTAAAAGGATCAAGGTAATGGCTTCTCCATTGACTCCAGAAGGACCTCCTAGGGCGTCCAGAAGGAGACAGCCCTGCGGACACCTTGACCTTAGTCCAGTGGAACTAATTTTGGTCTTCTGACTTCCAGAACTGTGAGAGAATAAGTTCGTATGCTTTTTTTTTTTTTTTTTTTTTTTTTTTTTTTTTGCGGTACACAGGCCTCTCACTGTTGTGGCCTCTCCTGTTGTGGAGCACAGGCTCCGGACGCACAGGCTCAGCAGCCATGGCTCACGGGCCCAGCCGCTCCACGGCATGTGGGATCCTCCCAGACCGGGGCACAAACCCGTGTCCCCTGCATCGGCAGGCGGACTCTCAACCACTGCACCACCAGGGAAGCCCTGTATGCTTTTAAATTACTGAATTTGTAATAATTTGTTACAGCAGCAATAGAAAATCCAAGTGCTGGGTACGCAGGAGGGGAATAAAAAGTTCAAGAAGTACAAAAGAAACCTAAGCAAGAAATTTTTGTAAAGGGCTTTATTTTCATGATATTTATAAAAATACATCAATAAATATTTAAACTTCTCTATTCCAAGACAGAGAAAAATACTGCATAATTAGCACAAAACAAGGCATTATGCCTAACAAGGAAGACATAAAATGTCCAAGGGATATTTAGAACATTGTCATTTTTAAAGTTTCAGCATCAGAAATGTTGACCAGATGGTGAAACTATTTCCATAAATAGATCGTCAGCAACTGACAATCTTCTCATCAGTACACAAAGTAAATGTACACATACATTCCCCTACCTTAACAGTGATCTATTTGTTTGGATACCCCGCTATTGTCTCCAGCTTTTATCACCATGGATGGTACAGTGTGGTATCCGGCCAAAAATAAACCACAATAGTTTTATGAATGAAAAACATTTAAAACACATCACCTTCAAATAAATAATAGTCAGCACTGAACTAACTTTGATTTAATGTAAAAATGACCTTTTAAAATAACAGTACAGAGAACTGCCAAACACATTCATACCTTTAACTATTAGATAGAATAGTAATATACAGGCTTTGAAAAATAAATAAATAAATAAATACATATGTAAATAAACAGAAGAACTCTCATAAGAAACAGGCAAAAACATTAGACACAGTCCAGGTGGCCCCAGGAGCTATTTGTTTCTCTTCTTTCACTTTGATTCCACTAAGGCTGCAGTAGTCGCCAGTAAGCTCTCTCCAGCTCTCTAGATCAGTTGGCATTGTTCCTGTGATGAGAAAATGGGTAGTTAGTAGGACCCAAAACGTTGACCTCACAGCCCTGCACCAAGTGGTTGCTACCTAAACCACTGCTGCCCTGTGTGGCAGAAAACGCCAGGCTCTTAGATGCTGTTTAATTAGGAATAAGGAGCCTGTGATCACAATCTTATTATTATCTTCAAAAAGCCCCAACATAATGCCACATTGGGCTGAAAATAGTACATGCATAACATCACTTAAGCCTCATAGTAAACTCCATGAAGTAGCTATTATTATTTTCCCCATGTTATTGATACTTAAAGAGAGTAAGTACTTTCCCTGGGGTTATAGGAATATAAAGGGTGGAATCTAGCCTCGCATTGGGGTGGAAGAGGTTGGTCTCATGACAAATTCCGGGCTCTTCACCACTAAGCCTCAGAGACCCGAATTGTCCAAAACCAAGGGTTCTATTTTCAGGGCTGAAGCCCATGAGAGACTGAGGTAAACAATACCTGTTCCTTAATGGGTAGGAAGCTTTTTCGCATCGTTGGCTAAATCTACTTCATCTTTTAGGAACATACATTTACCCACACTCATGAGAGGCGGATGAGGATGGAAGACACTAGAAATATCCTTTTGATACCAGAGCAGATTAACGACCTTAACAGCAAATATAATGGTGAAAGTATAATGGCTTTCAGTCCTGCAGCTAAACCGTTCTGATAAAAAGAAAAAAAGGAGGCAGATGCCTGACTCTAGCCACACGTGTGAATAAAAACCATAACTCACTTGTTTAGCATCTTGTTGATGATTTTTTTAACCATGGGAGCTTCAGGGTTGAGACAAACTTCCTGACCAGTCTTGAGAGTGGCTCTGCAGAGAGAAGGGAGAATCCACGTGAGGTCGGGCTGGGGGTCGGGGTGGGGTCGTCGGGACGGAGGGGGTGACAAGCACAGCAACAGCGGCGGCACTTACACGACTTCCGTTTGGCCGCAGTGGGGTCCCGGGGGCGTCACCTTCACGCTCTGGATGTTCTTGAAGTGAATCCCCTGCAAGGTCTGCAGGCACTGGCAGCGCAGTTCGGTGACCACAGGCGCCCCTGCGGGGAGGACAGACTCGGTCAGGGGGCTGTCCCGGGATGGGCCCCCACCCGCCCCCGTCCCGCCCTGGGGATGCCGGGCGCCGGGTCTCACCTGCTGCGCGCTGGCCATTGGCCACCAGGAGCAGCAGCAGCATCGCGGCGCGGAGGAGCCGGGCGGCGGCGGGGGTCGCGGCGCGGGCCATGGGGTTCAGCTCAGAGGGTCGCTTTCTGCGGCGGGAAGGCGGGCTGGAGGGCTGGCGGAGCGGATTCTGTGGCTCCCCGAGCCGGGCGAAGCCCTTTTATCCCGATCGGACAGGGGCTGGCAGCCCAGGGCCAGGGAAATTCTCCGACGTAAGTGTAGTTCACGGGTCCGGAAGGAGGGCGCGGCCCCGCGGGCCTCCCGCGTAATCCGCGCTTTCGGGGTGTCGTCTCTATGCCGAAATCCCCGCAGTGGGAGTGAGTCGCCTTGCAGGAGATGGTGTCACATCTTAGAGGAGAACAGGCATCGTGACGAAAGGCAGTTAAGACTGAGGGAATTAAGGCGAGGGAGGAGGGAGGCAGAGATAACTGATTTTTCCTTTTTTTTAGTTATTTCTGAGATATACATTTTAAAGTAAGAACTGATATTTCATGTGTTACACATACGTATCTTGGGGTTTGATTATTTTATTTACGTCTGCATAAATACACTCTGTTAAAACACGTCATCTCAAATTATGCATAAGAATGTTCCCTTATTTCCTGGTATTTTACAAGCACAAATCAATCAAACCTGGTGTCATATCATCCCGCAGTGGTGAGGGGATGACCAGGTTCAAAAGTTTAGTTCAGTGTTTAAATTAGAACAAAGTGGCACAATGCTACAAAGCTGCTTTCCCCTGTGAAAGTTTGGAACTTCCAGAGCTCGAGTAAATCCATGAATACCATCTTTTTTGTGTGTAGAGGGTGTTGATTAATCCATGAAATAAGGAGCCGGTGGTCGTTTGGAGCTGTTACAGGGAGGGAAAGCTGCATTGGGCTCACAGGTACACAGTTTCTAGTTTTATCCAAGAACAAAAGAGGTCATAAGAATCAGGAGGGGATGCCTAGTGTGAGTAGCACCCTTTGCTCATCTAAGCACCAAAAAACATGTGTTCCTGTGAAGTATCTAAGAGCTAGATCGTGAATTTAATACCATTTGCTTGTTTTATGATCACAAAGCTCATTTCATTTCCATGTTATGTGGACTTTTCTGCTTCCAGCGATTTGATTTCCCTCTAGAGAAGTAATTGCTGTCATATTTTACTTTTTTCTAATTTCTAATAAGACATTTCAGCCTGTTAACTGGAGACTTTATTATTGTGTAGTTTATTTTTCACCCTTAGTTTTAATGTCCTTTGTTGGATTATACTCAGGTAGGATTCAGATGGTTTAGGTGTGATTCTGGATGCAGATCTGTGAGAGGTGTGGGGATACCCAGTGGGAAGCAAGAGCAGGGAGGGGATGCTCCAGGGGTGGGTCGAGGCACAGAGCAGAACTCTGCTCCAGACTGCCTGGTGCATGACATTTAAACTGTCTGTGCCTCAGTTTCTCATCTGTAAAATGGAGATTAAGGGTAGTATCTACTTCAGCAGGTTGTTATGATGAATAAATGTGTTAGCATTTGAACACCCCAGTACATATTAAATGCTATAAATAATTTTTAAATAAATAAAATAGAAATTGCTTTTTCTGTATTACTAAGCTGAAACTAACCTGGGGATAAAATCTTTGTACAAAGAGAAAAGAATTATTGAAAGAAACAAAACGAAACAAAAACTCCTCCAATATAAAATGCTGTTTTTTGGTTTTTTTTGTTTTTATTTTTCTTAAGAGAAAACTTAGAATGAATTTTTTTGTGTCGTCTAGTTTAATTGCTGGGTAATTTCATAATTCTAGTTTTAGTAATTTCAACTACAAAATGTGAATAAAAGTAAAGATGTCCCATCTTGATTATTAGAAAAGAATATGAACGACTAGATTATAAATAAAGATTTGTCTTTACATTTATTTTTTGTCAGTAATCGTCTGTACAGTCCTGAGAAAAAGGACAGGAAATTTAAAAAAAAAATTTTTTAAAGAGTAGGGAATGAAAGATGATCTAAAGTTTATAAAATATGAGTAACTCAACAATAATTGAGAATTTTTTTAGATATTATTGTTATTTTTTATTTTTCTGGGATTCTTAATTGGAATACAGTTGATGCTTGAACAACATGGACTTGAACTGCACAGGTCCACTTATATGTGGATGTTTTTCAATAAATATATTGGAAACATTTTTGGAGATTTGTGACAATTTGAAAAAAACTTGCAGGCTAACCACATAGCCTAGAAATGTCAAAAAATTAAGAAAAAGTTTGGTATGTCAAGAATGTATAGAATATATGTACATGTTAGTCTGTTCTTACATAGGCATAAGGTGAGTGATATTTAATATAAAGTTAATGTGTTAGTTTTCTTTCTGTTTTATAACTTTGCTTTCATTACATTACCTTCATTGCATTACCATACCGTATGTCTTTCTCTTTCGTAATTGGGGAAACTGTGTATAAGGCTATCATCACAGGTACATTTTTTTTAATTTAACAATATTTCTAATACTATGTTATGAATATGACTGTAATACCATAGGCCATAAGATTGTTATAATGGTTCATTCATTAGTGTATAGGCTAGGCAACTGTGAAGCAATTGTAACAATTACACTAGGCTACCACAAAGCAATCATATTGCTTCTTCATTATTAGTGAATTAATTATTATATCTGAAATAAATATAAATTTCTTTTTTACATTATCTTTCATTTTTGATGAATCATGTTAGTAATACGTATAACATCTATAGTGTTTTGTATTAAATAAGACAATATTGATGGAGGTACTGACAGATGATTCATCTTATAAACATGACTTAAACTTACAGTATCAATAAATACAGTACAATAATGTAAATGTATTTTCTCTTCATTACAATTTTCCTAGTACTATTTTCTTTACTGTAGCTTACTTTATTTTAAGAATACAATATATAATAAATATACAAAATATGTGTTAATTAACTGTTACACACTTTCCGCCCTTTCACTGACAAGGGCGCAGGTTTGATCTCTGCTTGGGGAACTAAGATCCCACAAAGAGCAGGGTGTGGCCAAAACAAAACAAAACAAAATTTAAAAAATAAAAAGCAATAGTGTTCTGAAACCTACTAAAATAATCCAGTTCTTTCTTGTTTTTACAAGCATCCTCCCTAACTACTCATTTTATAAGCTGAATGGCAGATGTATATGCCCAAACTTTCAACTAATACAATCACCAATTTTAAAAATATAGAGCCAACCCTAAAATAAAAACACAGGTTGCTAAATTTTATTTTGAGCTACCGTATTTACCGCATCTTGCAGATTTGATTGGCAGTATGTAATCTGCCTTTAAAATCCAGAGTTGTTGCTGTATCCCGAGATGACGGAGCAGCAGGAATGGACAGTACCGTCCTGCTCTCCCCACACTGGCCTTGGGAAGTTGTGCCTACAACTGCTAACCCTATTTTGTCACAATTACTACTTAGAGTAGAATGAGTCTGGCTCTGAGGGGAGAAGAAGGAAGATGTTGGAAGCATTAAATCCCTGGATCCATCCACTTCTTCAGTCCAGAGCATTTCATCCAATGTCAATGTCATCCACCTGGTCCAGTCTCTAGTGCATTTGTCACTTCTGCCTGCCTTGAACCCCTTCCCACAACTCCTGGTTACAAAACCTTGGTTTTCCTGTGGGAACCATCTTTTCTTCCTCCCAATCTGAGTAGCTCAGGTAGGGTGACCCTGCTCCAAAGCTCCAGAAGTGAGCTGATGACTGAAAGTAGTATTGGTCCTTCCAGTCTGGGTCCAACCCCCAGCCACTCTATAGGTGCAGGGGTGGGTGAGTGACCTAAGCCTGGCCAAGTCAGAAAAATCCCTGGGGGACTTCCTTGGTGACGCAGTGGTTAAGAATGCGCCTGGCAATGCAGGGGACACGGGTTCGAGCCTTGGTCTGGAAAGATCCCACATGCCACAGAGCAACTAAGCCCATGAGCCACAACTACTGAGCCTGCGCTCTAGAGCCCATGAGCCACAACTGCTGAGCCCATGTGCTGCAACTACTGAAGCCCCCGCACCTAGAGCCCATGCTCCGCAACAAAGAGAAGCCAACGCAATGAGAAGCCCGCGCACCACAACGAGGAGTAGCCCCTGCTCACCGCAACTATAGAAAGCCCGTGTGCAGCATCGAAAACTCAACGTAGCCATAAATAAATAAATAAATAAATAAGAAAAATCCCTGGAGTCCTTTTTGTCAAGAAATTGCTTTTTTTTTTTTTTTTTTTTTAAAAAAAGCCCTTGCTTCCTGTTGGGTTATATCTGGTAGAACAGAAGCTTAACGCTTTGCCAGTGCTTGAGAACAGGTTGCCTAAAATGAAGCCAACATAGAGAAAAGCAGCCTGATCTGGAGTGAGATTGTTACGGAAGAGAATTTTTGAACTGCAACACCAAGTTTTATCACAGCTACTCATCAATCTTTTAGTTTCATAGGTCAAATGCTTCTCCTCTTCATTAAGCTAATTTGAGTTAGGTTTTTGTTACTGACTCCACTTATGCTGGTTATCTTACTTATCTTACACCTAGGAGGATGTTTCAACTCACATTTAATGTCTTTCTTTCTCCATTTGTTTCAGCATTTTCAATGATAATTTTCTCAGCATTTATAAGGTGAGAATGAAGTTTGGTGCTGGGGATATAAAGAGGAATAGGAGACTCTGCCACCCTCTAACTCCCAATGCAATAAGAGAAATGAATGTACAAATAGAATTTTTTTTGCCCCATAGCTTAGTTCTCTGGGCCAGGGATTGAATCCGTGCCCCCTGCAGTGGAAGTGCAGAGTCCTAACCACTGGACTGCCAGGGAAGTCCCAACAGACAGAAAATTTTTAGGAAAGCTTGATAAATACCATGGCAAACCATTCCCAAGGTATCAGGAGTGAGGAGGGACACCCAGTGCAACTCTTATATAGAGTGGCTTTATGAGAAACATCAGACAAATTTTCCTGAAAGAAGTGCTCACTCACGTTAGTCTTAAGGATAAGGAGTTTTCCAGGTAAAGGGGGAACACTGAGGGGTGGAAAACATTCCAGGAGAGGGCCAAATGGGCAAAGGCATGGCTATTAAAAAGAGCATGGGAATACTGGGAGAGCAAGTGGCTCATGCAGCTGGAGCTCACTCTGCGAGCAAGGAGAGGGGAGAGACTGAGGCAGGAGCAGGTGGGAGGGCTCAGACACTGGAGGCCATGTGCCCATAGGATTCTGCTTGTCCTTCAAGACCCAGTTTGGGTGTTGCCTCCATTGGGAAGTCTCTACATGCACCTCAAGGTGTTTTCATAGCCCTCTTACACGGACTACACCATGACCTTTATTAGCTATCTACCACGGGGAGGGGGAAAGGCTAGGGTAACCTAAAGCTTCACAGAGTGTGTGGAAAATGAGGGGTGGTAGATACTGTAAAAGATTAATAAGCAGAAACCTCAGTTAAATAGAGTTGAGAGACCAGAAGGGGGAGCTCTCACACCCTGGGACAAGAGCAGAGCCCAAGAGGAAGAAGAAAGACTCCTTTCCTGGCAAGGACATGATCAATGACAATCCATGGACTCTTTGTTTACCATGGCCCTCCAACTTCCTTCTCCTATCTATAAAAGTGTTCTTTTTTTTGCCACGTGGGGACTTGCACGCAGCTTGCCGTGGTTACAGATCTCCAAATTGCAGTTCTCTGCTAATCTCAAGTAACCCATTTTAGCTGAAGAAATATCTGACAGTCTATTCATTTGAAGTCAAAAATATTAAATCAAAAGACATTTATGAAGCACACACAATATACAAGAGACTGTGGTCAGTTTTGCAAAAGACATGTAGTGGGTAAAGCTTAAATATGAAGTTCTTCCTCATGCATACTTTCTTCTGCAATAGAGCTAGTCTTACCTTCTATTCCTATAGTAAAGACAGCCTGGTGGTTTCAAAGTCTATGATTATATCAATTCATTTCAACTAACTCTGAATACCAACTAATATATTAGATTTGGGCATTATTCCAAGGCTTCTAAAGAATAAATTTCAATATAAGCTTTAAATTTCCATTTTCTTAAGGTTGTTTTTTAAACTTTTACAGAAGTAATTAAATTACATTACATATAGTATAAACCAAAGAAAGACAGAAATGCCAAAATTACCAAAGAATACGTCAAGAAATAGATATAGGAAATGAGGAAATGTCTCTGTGGAAATGTTTTTTATCACACTTGGCTGTGATGGTCATGAAACAGCATGATGACCCTGCTTTGATGCTTCCTGTATTGTGGAAGCAAACTTTAGGAAGTTGAGAAATTAGTTATAAACCACTGCACACACATCAAGTACAGTGATATGTTACATATTTCAGCTAGGAAAGTTACAATCTTCATAAAAATCTTGATGACCAGAGAATATCTTCTGTAACCTTTCAGAATTTAAAAATCTGTTGATACATTCTTTATGGCTCATATATGCTCTCTTTTAGAAAATGTTATCTGTGTGTTAGAAAAACAAATGTGATTTATGTAATTGTTAGGTGAAGCATTCCTATGTGTTTTCTTCAGGCCAAGTTGGATGGTCATGTTGTTTAACTCTTCTATACTGTTACTGATTCTTTACTGCTTTGTCTATTAAGTATTAACAGAGGTTTGTTAGAATTTTTAACTATGACTGTGGTTTCATCTATTGCTTCTTTTAGTGTTTCTCCATTTTGCTTTATGTATTTTGATAATATGTTATTAAGTTCATAAAATTTTAGAATTATTTTTGTCCCTTGTAAAATTGCTACCTTTTTATTTTATATTTTTGCCCGTGCCACAAGGCATGTGGGATCTTACTTCCCCAACCAGGGATCAAACCTGCATCCCCTGCTTTGGAAGCACACAGTCTTAACCACTGGACCACCAGAGAAGTCCCACCATCTTTTTATTTTAAATCAGCCTTCTTTGTCTCTGACTACCTCTTTCCTTAAGTCTTAACATATTAATTTGGTCTTAATTAATATATCAATCATTAACAAATATATCAATAATTTATATCAATAATAAATTAATGATTATTAATAAGTAATTAATGTATCAATATATTCATGCCAAGTTTCTTTCAGTTGGTTTTTACATGATATAATACTTTCAATTATTTTCACTTCAAGCAATCTGGGTCTTGATATTTAAAGTGTGCCTCTTTTAAGCAACATAGACTTTTTTATCTTAATTACACAACCTGGTAATTTTTGACTTTTAATTGGAGTGTTTATTCCATTTAAATTTACTATAATTCTTAATATAGTTGGATTTAAGTCTACTATCTTGCTATTCTAGTTGTCCTATCTTTTTAAAAATAAACTTTCAATTTGGAATAATTTTAGATTTACAAAATATTTGTATAGATAGTACAAGGAGTTCCTGTGGACCTTTTGCTCAGTATTTCCTAATGTTGATATCTTACATGATTATAGTACACTTGTCAAAACTAAGAAATTAACATTGGTACATTACTGTTGATTAAACTCCAGTCTTCCTTCAAATCTCATCAATTTCCATTAGTGTCTTTTTTCTATTCCTGGATCCAGTCCAGAACACCACCTTGCATTTAGTTATCATGTCTCTTTTTTGTCCTCTGGCAGATTCGCAGTCTTGTCTTGTCTTTCATGACTTTGACGGTTTTGAAGAATACTCATTGGTTATTTTGTAGAATGTTCCTCAATTTGGATTTTTAGGATGATTTTTTTCACGATTATACTGGGGTTGTGGGTTTGGGGTGAGAATATCATGGAGAAGAAGTGCCCTTCTCATCAAATCATATGGGGGAGGGGTAACATGATATTCACATGACATAAGCGGTCATAATAACCTTGAGCTCTTGGTTAAGGTGTATTTGCCAGATTCTCCACTGAAAGGTTATTGTTTTTCCTTTTTCCTTATCTCTTTTTTGGAGGTAAGTCACAAAGTCCAGCCCAAACTCACGTGGGGAGGAGAATTAAACCCCACCTTCAAGAGGCTTTACTTATATTATTAGGCATTCTTCTGAAAGGAAGCCATCTCTCCCTGTGCCATCTGTTGTTTTGTTCCTTTATTCCTTAATTTTTGTTTACTTTTGTATTATTGAGGTATTTTCTTTTATTCCATTTTATCCCCTTTTCAGATTTTTAATCCAAATTTTTGCATTTCCTTTTTAATGGTTTCCCTAAAAATTACTATATGCTTGCCACAGTATAATTTTCCTTAATACTTTCTCTAACAATTGAAGAGATGTATCATATTCTAAATCCATTTATCTCTCTACCTATCATTTGTTATTTTTGTCATGTATTTTACTGTACAGTATGTATTTATCTTCATTGGTCATTACTATTGTTAAATAGCACAAATTGTTTGAGTTCTAAGGGAGAATCCATTTTTCTATCCTTTGCTCCCAGCTTCATTAAAAGGAAAAGTATTGCATAATTGTTTGAAAAACCACTTACCAAAACCATTTAATAGGAGCTCTTGTTGAAATATTGATAAAAATTCAACAGTTTATGAAGAACTAGTTTTGAATAACAAATTGGTCAGTTTGAAAAACAGCAATATTTTATATAAAACTAGGATTCTCAAGGTGGTTGGGGAGGGTAGAGTGCCAAATACTCTTTCTTGAGTAACAGAAAAGTAAGGGAAGTAACAGCCAGAAGCAGGTATAAAGTTAGGTACAACCTAAGTCTAACTGTGTAATACCTTGGGGGCACCCATGAGGAACCAAAGATCAAGATGAATAAAACAAAACCTAAGCATGTTATTTTTTTTTGCAAAACCTTTATTTTCGTGTCATTTAAAAAAATGTAACAGTAGTTTTAACCTCTCTGTTCCAAAACAAAGAGAAACACTACATAATGAACATTAAACAAGGCATTATGCCCTACAAGAAAGACATAAAATGTCCAAGGGAAGCTTCAACATAAAAATGTTGACCACATAAAGTGAGATAATTTCAATAAATAATAACTGACATTGCTTTAAACAAGTACAAACATAGATGTGCACACACTTTCCCTGATTCTAATAGTGATCTCACTGTCCAATTGCGTGGATCCCCTCTCCCACCCACCCCCTCCACCTCTATCACAGTGCCTGGCACTTTATGGTCTCCCAATAAATATCACTTTAATGAGACATTTAGAACCCATCATCCTCATATTAAATAACAATCAGGACTGAGTTAAGTTTGATTAAACACATTGACATCTTTAAATACTAACAGGTAAAATATTAAAATATGAGCTATAAAAATAAATAAATACATGTATAAATAAATAGAACTCATAAAAAATAGTCCAGCACATCAGGTCCTTTCTAGGTGTCCCCAGAAGCCAGCTGCTCTCTTCTTCATTTTCAGTTCCTACAAGAGCAGAGACCGCTCTTCAGGAAATGCCCTATGAGATTCTTACTTCTCTCTAGGTCAGTTGGTGCTGCCCCTGTGATGAGAAAAGGGTTAGTGTTACAGGTGCTGAAGAAAGCTGCTTTTCTCTTTCAGGCCCTTGAGGCTGGAGGGACCTCTGCATGTAGACCCCGGCCCAGCTCTGCACTCAGAAAATGTTCCTGCTCAAAGGGGTTAGAAACCTTTCACAGGTATCCTAGATTTGACCTCAGGGAGGTCTCACTGAAAAGTCCCTTCTCTTCACTACTAAGCTTCAGAGGCCCATGTTGCCCAAAACCAGGGGTTCCACATTTCAGGTAGAAACCATTGAGGAATGGAGGTAAACAATGTTTGTTCCTTAATGGGTCAGAAGCATTTTACCATCCCTGGCTAAATCTACTTTATCTTTTAGGAACATACCCACACTCATTTGAATAGGGATGGAGAGGGGGATCAGGACAGAGAGCCCTGGAAATACCCTTCTGACACAGAGCAGATCAAATTTAATGGGGAAATAATAATGATTTTCAGTCCTGAAACTAAACCATAGGTTTCTCTAATAATATTTTCAGGAGGTAGATGCCAGTATTTGTGACCAATGGCTCTAGTTGCAAGTGGGAATAAAATCCATGACTTACTTGTTTAGCATCTTGCTGATGATTTTTTTAACCATGGGAGCTTCAGGGTTGAGACAAACTTCCTGACCAGTCTTGAGAGTGGCTCTGCAGAGAGAAGGGAGAATCCACGTGAGGTCGGGCTGGGGGTCGGGGTGGGGTCGTCGGGACGGAGGGGGTGACAAGCACAGCAACAGCGGCGGCACTTACACGACTTCCGTTTGGCCGCAGTGGGGTCCCGGGGGCGTCACCTTCACGCTCTGGATGTTCTTGAAGTGAATCCCCTGCAAGGTCTGCAGGCATTGGCAGCGCAGTTCGGTGACCACAGGCGCCCCTGCGGGGAGGACAGACTCGGTCAGGGGGCTGTCCCGGGATGGGCCCCCACCCGCCCCCGTCCCGCCCTGGGGATGCCGGGCGCCGGGTCTCACCTGCTGCGCGCTGGCCATTGGCCACCAGGAGCAGCAGCAGCATCGCGGCGCGGAGGAGCCGGGCGGCGGCGGGGGTCGCGGCGCGGGCCATGGGGTTCAGCTCTGAGGGTCGCTTTCTGCGGCGGGAAGGCGGGCTGGAGGGCTGGCGGAGCGGATTCTGTGGCTCCCCGAGCCGGGCGAAGCCCTTTTATCCCGATCGGACAGGGGCTGGCAGCCCAGGGCCAGGGAAATTCCCCGACGTAAGTGTAGTTCACGGGTCCGGAAGGAGGGCGCGGCCCCGCGGGCCTCCCGCGTAATCCGTGCTCTCGGGGAGGGGGTGGGGTGTCGTCTCTGCGCCGAAATCCCCGCAGGGGGAGTGAGTTGCCTCCACCCCGGGGGCTACGGCCTGTGAGGGCGGCCTTGGGCGCCTGGCCACCCCTGGTCGCGGGCGGTGAGTGTCAGACTGGTTAGACCAATATAGGGATAGACCAAAATAGGGACTGCACCACAACTTTTGGGCGAGAGTTAACTTTTTTAAAAAAATAAATTTATGTATTTATGGCTGTGTGTTGGGTCTTGGTTGCTGTGCACGGGCTTTCTCTAGTTGCGGAGAGCGGGGGCTACTCTTTGTTGCGGTGCGTGGGTTTCTCATTGAGGTGGCTTCTCTTGTTGAGGAGCATGGGCTCTAGGTGTGCGGGCTTCAGTAGTTGTGGCATGTGGGCTCAGTAGTTGTGGCTTGCGGGGTCTAGAGCAGGCTCAGTAGTTGTGACGCACGGGTGTAGTTGCTCCGCAGCATGTGGGATCTTCCCGGACCAGGGTTCGAACCTGTGGCCCCTGCATTCACAGGCAGATTCTTAACCACTGTGCCACCAGGGAAGTCCAAGAGTTAACTTCTTCTAAAGACACTTCTATTTTGGAGATTGGAAGAGTTGAGGCTGGAACGGCAGCCTTTTTTGGTCTCTCTTCCTTCTCTTTAAGTTGGGTTTTGTAGATTTTATTTATCCCTGGAATAAACGCACTCTTTAAAATTACATCTGTCATCTCAGTTTGTGTGTAAGAACGTTTGTCGAATTCTCGGTGTTTTAGGATCTCACATAAATCACACTTAGTGCCATTGTTTTTACCAGGTTGGGCCTGGAGGTAGGCCATTGAGCAGATTAATTCACTGTTTATTTTAAGATACAGTGTTGTAATCTCTTATCTGCCCTCTCTTTTTTCTGGAATGTAGTCATTACAGGAGCACCACTTTTTGTTCTATAGGAGGCTGTGTTTTCACTCATAACAGTTACTCGGGTGTTGAAAGGGGCCGTGCGGGGCTCAGGAGGTCCATTCCCCTTTTCTAGGCTTGTCCGTGGACAGAAAAGATCATAAACATCAGAAAGCTAGTACCTAATGATTCCTGACTTTACTATTGATACAAGCAGCAAACAGATATGGTTTTTGACATACATAAGCACTAGCTTACTAGTATATTTCACTCCAGGTTGTCTGAATTTGCCTGTTTCCTGGGATTGATTCTCTCTTGAGTATCAGCTATCAATGTACTTACATTTCAGATTCTATGTAACTGAGGCCTTCTCACTTTCACCATCAGTTCCAATATCCCTTTTGGATTACAACAGCACATGGTTTAAGTTGATCCTCCTGGATCGATGAGGACCTCGGGGATGTGTGTGATATTCTGTGGTTGCTGTGAGAAGGATTGGGGAGCTGAGGGAGTGGGTCTGCCTCAGGAACAGCTGAGAGTTTTTCAGGCAGTCAGGGCTGAACTCTCAGCTGCACACTTACTTGCCACATGGCCATGGGACCACGGGGAATTATTTAATCTCTCTCTGCTCTCGCTTTCCCTCTGTTTAAGAGAGCTAATGATGGTGCCTGCCTCACAGAGTTGTTATGAGTATTAAATGTGTTAACATTTGTAGAAGAGTAGCACATACTAAATGCTGTAAAACTATTTATTAAATAAACAAAATAGAAGTGTTTTACAACCTTAATGTTATAGACTAGATGTTTGGGTCCTCCAAAATTCATATGCTGAAGCACTATATTTCATTGTGATGGTACAAGAAGATGGGGCCTTTGGGAGGTAATTCAGTTTATATGAGGCCATCAGGGTGGGGTTCTTATGATGGGATTAGTGCCTTTATAAGAAAAGACACCCGGAGAGCTTATCCTCTCTTTCTCTCTGCAATGTGAGGATACAGAAAGAAGGCAACTATCACTATCTGCAAACCAGGAAGAGGATTCTCACCAGATACTGAATTTGCAGACACTTTGATCTTGCTTCCCAGCCTCCAGAACTGTGAGAAATAAGTACTTGTTATTTCAGTCACCTAGTGTATGATATTTTGTTATAGTACCCGACATGATTAAGATACTTACATGAACAGCAACGGTCTATGGTGAATCCTTATGTAAGCAGAAAAAATATATTTTTTTCAAAGAAACATCTGTTAATTTATCTTTAAAATTTTTCAGCATTAGGACTTCCCTGGTGGTGCAGTGGTTAAGAATCCGCCTGCCAATGCAGGGGACACGGGTTCAATCCCTGGTCCGGGAAGATCCCACATGCCGCGGAGCAACTAAGCCCATGTGCCACAACTACTGAGCCTGCGCTCTAGAGCCCGCAAGACACAGCTACTGAGCCTACGTGCCACAACTACTGAAGCCCGTGCGCCTAGAGCCTGTGCTCCGCAGCAAGAGAAGCCACTGCAATGAGAAGCCCGCGCACTGCAACGAAGACCCAATGCAGAAAAAAATAAACAAAATATATAAATAAATTTATATAAAATTTGTCAGCATTAGAAATTTTGTAAGAGGGATGCATCTGTATTCTTTGGGAATCTTGGAATAGATTTTTTAAATCCATTGTTTGAAATTTTGTTTTCAATCAATTCCCACATAAAATAGGAATAAGAGTAAAATTCTTCCCAATTCATTTATGGGAAAATATTTAAGAAATGACTCTCTGCCTTGAGCATTAATAGCTAGCTCCTCAAACAATGAAAAGTATTCGCTGTAATGATTCCCAGACCCAACCCAAAGACGTGAGTAAACACCCAGGAAGAGTAGAATTTCAGCTTATTTACGGTAGCAGCCAAAATGATGAGATACTTCAAGAATCAACTCACTATCTGTAGAATTATCTATAATGTGACTCCTAGAACTTGTTAAATTAAAATCATTTGCTTTCAGGAAGGAATAAGAAAGACTATTTTTTTCTTTTATAATGTGCCTCTTTCCATTATTTAATTCATGACAGCCCCATAGTAAGTTTCAGAAAATTTTAAGAGCACCAGTGTTATGAAGTCTATCATGATAAGCAAATTTCTTCTTGTGTTAACATGTCCCGAATGCCTCTTTTATAGGTACAAGCTATAAACCAATGCAATCACTAACTCAATGAAGTCATCTCTAAAATAGGAGCTCAGCTTCCTAAATTCCATTCTACCCTGTAATTTTTATTGTATCTTTGAGATTTGACTAATACAATGTACTATGCCTGCAAAATCTGGGATCATTGTTCCATGCTGAAAACTGACCTTGCTTAATTGGCCAGCAAGAATTAGTGGTGTGGCTCTGCTTTATCCTAACTTGCCTTGAGACCTTTGCCATTGACACTGCCACCCCTCCCATTTCCTAACAGCTATAGTTTGTGTATAATGTTTCTGGTTCTACACTGAAGGGAGAAAATGAAGATGACTGAACATGCTACTATTGATAGATCCCAAGATTTCCCATCCCTCTAAGAGCACTCAGTTGAAAATCATTGTTAACCTCCCCTTCCAAGCTCTACTACAACTGCTATTTCTATCTGTCTCCTGCCTGGCATCGAACTTCCTTTTTTTGTTGTTTTTGGCTGCTCCAGAGCAGTGTGTATCTTAGTTCACTGACCAAGGGTCCAACCGGCACCCTAGAGAATGAAAGCGTAGTCCTAATCACTGGACCACCAGGGAATTCCCCTTCCTTCTTCTTAAAACAGAGCCCTGGTTTTCCTTTGGAAATCCTCACCTCTGCCCTTGTCAGTCCATGTGATTAAGGTGTGGTGACTTCAATTCTGAGCTGAAGACGGGGAGCTTGTGACCCTACGGCAGTGTTGTTCCCTGCTTCCTACCTATGCCCTTGTCCAAGCCAATATGGGTTCACAATGGAGCCAATGAATTAAGATTGACCAATGAGACAATGCCAGTTGTGCAGGAGCAAAGGGAATTGAGGTGCTCTTGCTTCTTGCTGGGATTGCTAAACTGGTAAAATGGAAACCCAAGGTCTTGCCATGACTTGGAGAAAGCTTGCCTGGGAGTAGACTGCCACAGAGGAAAGCACAGACCTGGCCTGCACAGACAAGATTATTGAAGATGCTTGAGCACCTGAGTCTAGCATTGTCCTATCTAATCCTTTGACTTTCACTGTTATATAACAATAGATTCTCTTCTCTTGTTCAGCCAGTTTGAGTTGTAATTCCATCACTCAGTGAAAGAGTTCTGAAAAATACCTCCGTCTTTCATATTGCTTCTAAAATTATCTTTCTAACAGACTGATTTCTTCATTATTTAAATCCTTCCTTCCCTTCTTTTCTCCTTCTATTCATTTTAAAGTTAGAACTTATGAGTTTGGAAACATGCTATGTTCAAGGAATACAAAAAGTTTAAGATTCATTCCATTACCACAAAACTTTCCGTCTAACAGGAGAAGCAGACATACATACAGAAAATTATGAAGCAGCCTGGTAAATCCCATGAAGAGTATGCCCAGGATATGATAGGAGCATAGCAGTGGGATATCTGACCTTATTTCTGAAGGGGGTGGGCCAAACTCTCAGACAAGAACTTCAGAGAAGCTTCTCTGGAGGGAAAGTGCCTCTTGAGTTGAGTCTTAAAGGATGGATGAATTTTTCCCAGGAAAACTGGGAGATCAAAGGATAGAGGATACATTCCAGAAAGGGATGACCAGCTGAACAAAGCCATCAAGGCTAGAATGAGTATCATGTCTGCTGGGAGCAGCCAGCAATTCATGTATCTGGAGCTAAACCTGTGAGGCAGGGAGAGGGGGCAGAGATGGAGGCAAGACCTGGTCACTGAAGGCTGTGTGTAGCCCCTATCTGTTGTTCAGAAACCAGTTCAGATGTTACCTCCATTAGAATGCTCTTAAATCCATCTCAAGATGCTTCCATGACCTATGTGAACAAATTCACCAAGTACTAAGTGGTGTGTGGGAAGGTCAGAGTAAATAAAAGGTTCAGGATAAGACAGAAAATGAGGAGATAGTGGATATTCAATTCAATAGACCTTTATTAACCACCTACTGTCTATAAGGTGCTAGGACAGGATTTATAAGAGATGCAAAATTGGATAGACTCCAAACTCTTAACTTGACATTCATTAATATCTATCCAATATACTCCCCTCTGCATGTTAGGTAACTTCTGTTGTTGTTATATGTATAGTAAAGATTTGGATGATTTGAGCAATTTGCAACAATTTAAAATCGTTTCAAGTTACACTAAGTACCCTTCAAAAATATTGGCTTTGGGCAATTTTTTAAAGATTTAAAAAAAATTGCTTCAAATTAGGTTTTCATCTTTATTTTCTTAAAATTGTTTCCTAAATGTTTATGGAAGTAGTCCTGATTAAATAAATGTTACCATGTTCAGATAATGTAACATGAAGAAATGGTGCTATGACAACTTTAAAAAAGGGAACTCAGCACAGAGAAAAGGGAAACTTCTCCATGGAAATATATAGTTTATGTTATAAGATGTTTTTGGAGAATAAAATCATGATGACTGGTTTTATGGAAGCAAAATTTAGGAAGTCAATAGATGAGTATATAAATCACAAAAGTATCACACACATGGTGTCACAATATGGGTTTTAGCTAGAAGAATTATGAATAAAGAATAAAAAACTTGATTTTTAAATGTTGTCAATAGTATATTTTCCAATGATTTTTTAACTACATTCCACATTTTTTTTCATCAGAAATACTTTTATTTTTGTTTTTACTCTTCTTGACTCTGTCCATTTGTACATGCATTGTTTTTAAAGAGACACACAGAACATATGTCACAAGTAACTGAAGGCTTATACAAAAAACATAAGCAAAATAAAAGCTCTGTGTGAGGGGATAGCAATGGTATTAGCATTTATTTGGTACTTGCAGAAGCCCAGGAAAGACGTCAATACATGGCCAGGGCAGGAAATAGCAACACTTATTACTTGGGGCTGGAATGGATAAATAGAAAATCAGGAATAGAGCTTATTCTCTGTTTTTCCTGTACCATGTGATCTTGTGTTACAGCTTTTCTTATTGTATCTGCTTCATTTTTATCCATTCTGCATTCCACCAGCTTATAGCCAACCTAAACATTTTTACTTCTTTTAAAGTCCTGAAAACAGTCCTCATATGATTATTATGAAAATCAAGTAAGTTCACATTTGCAAAATGTGCTTGAAAGTAAATTCTATATAAAATATTGTTAAAGGAAAACAATAAAATAACAAAAATTAAGAATAGCTTTTAAAAGCAAAAGGAAAATAAGTCATGCATGAATTTGTACTTCTATAGTTGAGGTTAAGTGATCAGTTTTATTGATTGCTTAAATTTAGCAAATGGGATCAGGCTGGGGTAATTGTTTCTCAATATCAACAAGTAAAAGGAGAAAAAGGGGAAGATACAGAGATTTTGAGGATGAAGGGAGATGAGTTTAGGTGTCATCACAGTAAAGTAGGAGGACAGAGCAGGCTGAGTGATAAGGGCTAACAACAGAGCTGGGTGTTTGAGGGAAATTGTGAGGTTCTGGAACAACAGTTTCTGAAAGTGCAAAGGTAGTTGATCTTTTAATTTTTTTTCCATTCTTGACCACCATTTTATATTTTGTTTTTCGTTAACAACTTTATTGGAGCATAATTGCTTTACAATCATGTGTTAGTTTCTGCTTTATAACAAAGTGAGTCAGCTATACATATACATATATCCCCATATCTCCTGCCTCTTGTGTCTCCCTCCCACCCTCCCTATCCCACCCCTCTAGGTGGTCACAAAGCACCCAGCTGATCTCCCTGTGCTGTGCGGCTGCTTCCCACTAGCTATCTATTTTACATTTGGTAGTGTATATATGTCCATGCCACTCTCTCACTTCGTCCCAGTTTACCCCTACCACTCCCCATCTCCTCAAGCCCACTTTCTACGTCTGCGTCTTTATTCCTGTCCTGCCCCTAGGTTCTTCAGAACCATTTTGTTGTTGTTGTTGTTGTTTCATATATATCTGTTAGCATAGGTATTTGTTTTTCTCTTTCTGACTTACTTCACTCTGTAGGACACACTCTAGGTCCATCCACCTCACTACAAATAACTCAATTTCATTTCTTTTTTATGGCTGAGTAATATTCCATTGTATATATGTGCCACATCTTCTTTATCCATTCATCTTTCGATGGACACTTAGGTTGCTTCCATGTCCTGGCTATTGTAAACAGAGTTGCAAAGAACATTGTGGTACATGACACTTTTTTTTTTTTTTTTTTTTTTTTTTTGCGGTACTCGGGCCTCTCACTGTTGTGGCCTCTCCCATTGCAGAGCACAGGCTCCGGATGCGCAGGCTCAACGGCCATGGCTCACGGGCCCAGCTGCTCTGCAGCATGTGGGATCTTCCCGGACTGGGGCACGAACCCGTGTCCCCTGCATTGGCAGGCGGACTCTCAACCACTGCGCCACCAGGGAAGCCCACATGACACTTTTTGAATTATGGTTTTGTCAGGGTGTATGCCCAGTAGTTGGATTGTTGGGTCATAAGGTTGTTTTATTTTTAGTTTTTTAAGGAACCTCTATACTGTTCTCCATAGTGGCTGTATCAATTTATATTCCCACCAACAGTGCAAGAGGGTTCCCTTTTCTCCACACCCTCTCCAGCATTTATTATTTGTAGACTTTTTGATGATGGCCATTCTGACTGGTGTGAGGTGATATCTCATTGCAGTTTTGATTTGTATTTCTCTAATAATTAGTGATGTTGAGCATCCTTTCATGGGTTTGTTGGCAATCTGTATATCTTCTTTGGAGAAATGTCTATTTAGGTCATCTGCCCATTTTTGGATTGAGTTGTTTGTTTTTTTGATATTGAGCTGCATGAGCTGCTTGTAAATTTTAGAGATTAATCCTTTGTCAGTTGCTTCATTTGTAAATATTTTGTCCCATTCTGAGCATTGTATTTTCATCTTGTTTATGTTTTCCTTTGCTGTGCAAAAGCTTTTAAGTTTCATTAGGTCCCATTTGTTTATTTTTGTTTTCATTTCCATTTCTGTAGGAGGTGTGTCAAAAAGGATCTTGCTGTGACTTATGTCATAGAGTGTTCTGCCTATGGTTTCCTCTAAGAGTTTTATAGTGTCTGGCTTTCAACTTAGGTCTTTAATCAATTTTGAGTTTATTTTTGTGTATGGTGTTAGGGAGTGTTCTAATTTCCTTCTTTTACATGTAGCTGTCCAGTTTTCACAGCACCACTTATTGAAGAGGCTGTCTTTACTCCACTGTATATTCTTGCCTCCTTATCAAAGATAAGGTGATCATATATGTGTGGTTTTATCTCTGGGCTTTCTATCCTGTTCCATTGATCTATATTTCTGTTTTTGTGTGAGTACCATACTGTCTTGATTACTGTAGCTTTGTAGTATAGCCTGAAGTTAGGGAGCCTGATTCCTTCAGCTCCATTTTTCTTTCTCAAGATTGCTTTAGCTATTTGGGGTCTTTTTTGTTTCCATACAAATTGTGAAATTTTTGGTCCTAGTTCTGTGAAAATTGCCATTGGTAGCTTCACAGGGATTGCATTCAATCTGCAGATTGCTTTGGGTAGTAGAGTCATTTTCACAATGTTGATTCTTCCAATCCAAGAACATGGTATATCTCTCCATCTCTTTGTATCATCTTTAATTTCTTTCATCACTGTCTTATAGTTTTCTGCATACAGGTTTTGTGTCTCCTTAAGTAGGTTTATTCCTAGGTATGTTTTTCTTTTTCTTGCAATGGTAAATGGGAGTGTTCCCTTAATTTCTCTTTCAGATTTTTCATCATTAGTGTATACGAATGCAAAAGATTTCTGTACATTACTTTTGTATCCTGCTACTTTACCAAATTCATTGATTAGCTCTAGTAGTTTTCTGGTAGCATCTTTAGGATTCTCTAAGTATAGTATCATGTCATCTGCAAACAGTGACAGCTTTACTGCTTCTTTTCCGATTTGGATTCCTTTTATTTCTTTTTCTTCTCTGATTGCTGTGGCTAAAACTTCCAAAACTATGTTGAGTAATAGTGGTGAGAGTAGACAACCTTGTCTTGTTCCTGATCTTAGAGGAAATGTTTTCAGTTTTTCACCATTGAGAACCATGTTGGCTGTGGGTTTGTCCTATATGGCCTTTATTATATTGAGGTAAGTTCCCTCTATGCCTACTTTCTGGAGAGTTTTTATCATAAATGGGTGTTGAATTTTGTCGAAAGTGTTTTCTGCATCTATTGAGATGACCATATGGTTTTCTCCTTCAATTTGTTAATATGGTGTATCACCTTGACTGATTTGTATATATTGAAGAATCCTTGCATTCCTGTCATAAACCCCACTTGATCATGGTGTATGATCCTTTTTAATGTGCCATTCGATTACTTTTGCTAATATTTTTTTGAGGATTTTTGCATCTATGTTCATCAATGATATTGGCCTGTAGTTTTCTTTCTTTGTGACACCTTTGTCTGTTTTTGGTATCAAGGTGATGGTGGCCTCCTAGAATGAGTTTGGGAGTGTTCCTCCCTCTGCTATATTTTGGAAGAGTTTGAGAAGGATAAGTGTTAGCTCTCCTTAAATGTTTGATAGAATTCGCCTGTGAAGCCATCTGGTCCTGGGCTTTTGTTTGTTGGAAGATTTTTAATCACAGTTTCAATTTCAGTGCTTGTGATTGGTCTCTTCATATTTTCTATTTCTTCCTGGTTCAGTCTCAGAAGGTTGTGCTTTTCTAAGAATTTGTCCATCTCTTCCAGTTTGTCCATTTTATTGCCATATAGTTGTTTGCAGTAATCTCTCATGATCCTTTGTATTTCTGCAGTGTCCGTTGTTACTTCTCCTTTTTCATTTCTAATTCTATTTATATGAGTCTTCTCCCTTTTTTTCTTGAAGGATCTGGCTAATGGTTTATCAATGTTCTTTATCTTCTCAAAGAACCATCCCTTAGTTTTATGGATCTTTGCTCTTGTTTCCTTCATTTCTTTTTTCATTTATTTCTGATCTGATCTTTATGATTTCTTTCCTTCTGCTAACTTTGGGATCTTTTATTCTTTCTCTACTTCCTTTGGGTGTAAGGTTATGTTGTTTATTTGAGATGTTTCTTGTTTCTTGAGGTAGGATTGTATTGCTATAAACTTCCCTCTTAGAACTGCTTTTGCTGCATCCCATAGGTTTTGGGTCATCGTGTTTTCATTGTCATTTGTTTCTAGGTATTTTTTTACTTCCTCTTTGATTTCTTCAGTGATCTCTTGATTATTTAGTACTGTATTGTTTAGCCTCCATGTGTTTGTATTTTTTACAGATTTTTTTCCTGTAATTGATACCTAGTCTCATAGCGTTGTGGTCAGAAAAGACACTTGATATGATTTCAATTTTCCTAAGTTTACCAAGGCTTGATTTGTGACCCAAGATATGATCTTTCCTGGAAAACGTTCCATGAGCACTCAAAAAGAAAGTGTATTCTGTTGTTTTTGGATGGAATGTCCTATAAATATCAATTAAGTCCATCTTGTTTAACGTATCATTTAAAGCTCTGTTTCCTTATTTATTTTCCTTTTGGATGATGTGTGCATTGCTGAAAGTGGGGTGTTAACGTCCCCTACTATGATTGTGTTACTGTCAGTTTCCCCTTTTATGGCTGTTAGCATTTGCCTTATGTATTGAGGTGCTCCTATGTTGGGTGCATAAATATTTACAATTGTTATATTTTCTTCTTGGATTGATCCCTTGATCATTATGTAGTGTCCTTCTTTGTCTCTTGTAATAGTCTTTATTTTAAGCTTTTATTTCTGAGAATTGCTACTCCAGCTTTCTTTTGATTTCCATTTGCATGGAGTATCTTTTTCCATCCCCTTACTTTCAGTCTGTATGTGTCCCTAGGTCTGAAGTGGGTCTCTTGTACACAGCATATATATGGGTCTTGTTTTTGTATCCATTCAGCCAGTCTGTGTCTTTGGTTGGAGCATTTTATCCATTTACATTTAAAGTAGTTATCAACATATATGTTCCTATTCCCATTTTCTTAATTGTTTTAGATTTGTTATTGTAGGTCTTTTCCTTCTCTTGTGTTTCCTGCTTAGAAAAGTTCCTTTAGCATTTGTTGTAAAGCTGGTTTGATGGTGCTGAATTCTCTTAGCTTTTGCTTGTCTGTAAAGATTTTGATTTCTCCATCAAATCTGAATGATATCCTTGATGGGTAGAGTAATCTTGGTTGTAGGTTTTCCCCTTTTGTCACTTAAATATGTCCTGCTACTCCTTCTGGCTTGCAGAGTTTCTGCTGAAAGACCAGCTGTTAACCTTTTGGGGATTCCCTTGTATGTTATTTGTTGTTTTTCCTTGCTGCTTTTAATATTTTTTCTTTGTATTTAATTTTTGATAGTTTGATTAATATGTGTCTTGGCATGTTTCTCCTTGGATTTATCCTGTATCGGACTCTCTGTGCTTCCTGGACTTGATTGACTATTTTCTTTCCCTTGTTAAGGAAGTTTTCAACTATAGTCTCTTCAAATGTTTTATCAGTCCCTTTCTTTTTCTCTTCTTCTTCTGGGATCCCTATAATTTGAATGGTGGTACATTTAATGTTGTCCCAGAGGTCTCTGAGACTGTCCTTGATTCTTTTCATTCTTTTCCTTTATTCTGCTCTCTGGTAATTATTTCCACTATTTTATCTTCCAGGTCACTTTTCCATTGTTCTGCCTCAGTTATTCTACTATTGATTCCTTGTAGAGTATTTTTAATTTCATTTACTGTGTTGTTCTTCATTGTTTGTTTGCTCTTTAGTTCTTCTAGGTCCTTGTTAAACATTTCTTGAATTTTCTCCATTCTGTTTCCAAGATTTTGGATCATCTTAAATATAATTACTCTGAATTCTTTTTCAGAAAGACTGCCTATTTCCTCTTCATTTGTTTGGTCTGGTGGGTTTTTACCTTGCTTCTTCATCTGCTGTGTTTCTCTGTCTCTCATTTTGTTGAACTTACTGTTTGGGATCTCCTTTTCGCAGGCTGCAGGTTCATAGTTCCTGTTGTTTTTGGTGTCTGCCCCCAGTAGCTAAGGTTGGTTCAGTGGGTTGTGTTAGCTTCCTGGTGGAGGGGACTGGTGCCTGTGTTCTGGTGGATGAGTCTGGATCTTGTCTTTTTGGTGGGCAGGACTGTGTCCGATGCTGTGTTTTGGGGTGTCTGTGACCTTATTATGATTTTAGGCAACCTCTCTGTTAATGGGTGGGGTTGTATTCCTGTCTTGCTAGTTGTTTGTCATATGGTGTCCAGCACTGTAGCTTGCTGGTCATTGAGTGGAGCTGGTTCTCAACGTTGAGATGGAGATCTCTGGGAGAACTTTTGCCACTTGATATTACATGGAGCCAGGAGGTCTCTGGTGGACCAATGTCCTGAATTTGGCTCTCCCACCTCAGAGGTACAGGCCTGAAACCTGGCCGGACCACCAAGACCCTGTCAGCCACATGGCTCAGAAGAAGAGGGAGAAAAAAATAAGTAGGTAATAAATAAATAAATAAATAAATAAATAAATAAAATAATATAAATATATAAAATAAAATAAATAAATAAAATAAAGTTATTAAAATTAAAAATAAAGAATTATTAAAAATAAAAAAATTAAGTAATTAAAAAATAAAGATAGAAAGAAAGAAGAGAGCAACCAAACCAAAAAACAAATCCACCAATGATAACAAATGCTAAAAAACTCTACTAATAACAAGAACAAAACCAAAACAAAACAAAAAACCAACAGACAGAACCCTAGGACAAATGGTAAAAGCAAAGTTATACAGACAAAATCACACATAGTCAACCACCTCAATTTTGGGATGATTCGTTGTCTATTCAGATATTCCACAGATGCAGGGTACATCAAGTTGACTGTGGAGATTTAATCCGCTGCTCCTGATGCTGCTGGGAGAAATTTCCCTTTCTCTTCTTTGTTCGCACAGCTCCTGGGGTTCAGCTTTGAATTTGGCCCCGCCTCTGCATGTAGGTCGCCTGAGGGCGTCTGTTCTTCGCTCAGACAGGATGGGGTTAAAGGAGCAGCTGATTCAGGGCTCTGGCTTACTCAGGCCGTGGGGACGGAGGGGTATGGAATGCAAGACGAGCCTACAGCGGCAGAGGCCGGAGTGCGTGACGTTGCAACAGCCTGAGGCGCACCTTGCATTCTCCCAGTGAAGTTGTCCCTGGATCCCGGGACCCTGGCAGTGGCGGGCTGCACAGGCTTCTGGGAGGGGAGGTGTGGATAGTGACCTGTGCTTGCACTCAGGCTTCTTGGTGGCGGCAGCAGCAGCCTTAGCATCTCATGCCCGTCTTTAGGGTCCACGCTGGTAGCCTTGGCTCACGCCCGTCTCTGGAGCTCGTTTAGTCGATGCTCTGAATCCCCTCTCCTCGTGCACCCAGAAACAGTGGTCTCTTGCCTCTTAGGCATGTCCAGACTTTTTCCCAGACTCCCTCCCGGCTAGCTGTGGCTCACTAGCCCCCTTCAGGCTGTGTTCACGCAGCCAACCCCAGTCCTCTCCCTGGGATCCGATCTCCGAAGCCCTAGCCTCAGCTCCCAGCCCCCACGTGTCCCTGCAGGTGAGCAGACAAGCCTCTCGGGCTGGTGAGTGCCGGTCGGTACCGATCCTCTGTGCTGGAGTCTCTCCGCTTTGCCCTCTGCACCCGTGTTGCTGTGCTCTCCTCCATGGCCCCGAAGCTTCCCCCCTCCGCCACCCACAGTCTCTGCCAGCGAAGGGCCTTCCTAGTGTGTGGAAACCTTTTCTCCTTCACAGCTCCCTCCCACTGGTGCAGGTCCCGTCCCTATTCTTTCGTCTCTGTTTTTTTCTTTTTTCTTTTGCCCTACCCAGGTACGTGGGGAGTTTCTTGCCTTTTGGGAGGTCTGAGGTCTTCTGCCAGCATTCAGTGGGTCTTCTATAGGAGCTGTTCCACATATAGATGTATTTCTGATGTATTTGTGGGGACAAAGGTGATCTCCATGTCTTACTCCTCCGCCCTCTTGAAGGTCTCTAAGGTAGTTGATCTTAATGAACAAAAGGATGGTAAAATATCAGGAAATGGTCACCTAGGACTAGAAAGCATTAAAGTACACTGATACCAATTCACATGATTTCATTTCTTCAGCAATGTTTTGTAGCTCAAGGGCAAAAACAGAGAAAGACAGTGAGAGTGAGCAAGACCATGGTATTAGTCTGGTGTAAATGATAAAGACCATAATTTGCAGAAATGGCTAAGGTTAGAGTCCAGGCTGAGCTGGAAGTTGCAGGAAGCAGGATAAGGTATGATAAAGTGAAAAAACGGTGGTGGGGGGTATCTTTGAGGGACTTTCAGGTCCCTATAGGATGTTGGGTATGTTCAGTGTAAGTTTGAGAGTAGAAGAGTTAGGACAAAATGTTATAGTCTTGGTAAGGCCTTTCAGAGTCTTTACTCTTGAGCACCATTCTGAAGATAGTGATGTCAAAGGTGAGGTTCTGCTTGTGGGTGACTGAGCTAGTGTGTCATTTGAAGGTTCTGAAGTAGAGGAGGTTAAAGAACCATGAGATCCAGTTAGGACAGGTGGGTGGGAAATACGGAGGAAAAGGGAGGGAGGATGACTTGGTTATGTGTCACATATGATACAGTCTACCTTAAATATATATATATATATATATATATATATATATATATATATATATATATATATATATATATACACACACACACACAATTAAATATTATTTACTGAGAACATTTTGTGATATTGTGTGATTATGGTTGGAGGGTGTCGATGGACAGATGAGGGGAAACGTTGGCATGACCCTGAAAGTTCTCAGATGTACTTTGTACTGAAAAAAGACTAGAAACACTGCTGATGGTAATGACTTGGTGGGAGATTATCATATCTGTAAAGTATTTTATGACAGTTGAAAACCAGATTAGGTAATTATTGGCATTACTCTTCTTAATTAATTCTTGCTTAGTTGAGTTACTTATCCTAGCAACTTACCGAAAGTATTAACCACATGTTTAAGTATCTACTGTGGTTGGCATTTCCTTGGAATGTAGACATATGAGGAAGGATGAAGTTTGCTCCTCTAGAGGAAGAGATCAGAAAGACAAAGAAATAATGACAATAGATTTTAGATTGACATCTGATGGAGGTTGGGATACTGTGCTTTAAAATTACAAAGGAGAAGATAGAGTAGCTGATGCTGTTGGTAATTAAGACTTGAGAGTCCTTACTCTGTTTATGCTTGGTGACCCCTTTGTTTTCAAACTTTGCTGTCCCCCATACAAAACTGGACACTAGTAAAATCTCTTTGTTGTGTCTGACTCAGAGAAGAAATAATTGACATGGTTACATAGTACGCTTATTTCTTCTTATTTTTTTCACTAAAGAGAAAGTTACGATAGCCTCTCAATTACCATAGTCTTATAAACATGGTGGTTGACTGGCTTTACAGGCTTTTAAATTTGATTTGGGGGGGAATGTAGTTTATATTCATTGTGTTAAATTTTTCTTAATTGACTGTAACACCCCAGCTTTGGGTTCTGGTTCTGCCAAAGAAAAATTCTTGATTACCTGTGGTGTCCTTAGTGGGTTGCTTGTTAGCTCAGGGATTGTGCCCACTGCTGTTTGAAAATACTATGTGTTCTGGGGGTAAAGAATCAAGGGAAGGGGAGGAGAGTAATATTTGTTAGGTCCCAACTCTAAGTCAGATGCAGTGCCTGAGTTTTTCATAATAATCATGTTAATAATTTCAAGAATACTATGAACTTGATATCATTATTCTCATTTTATGGATGAGAAAAGTGGGGTAGAGAATCCTAAAGGTAGAGTTAAAATTCAAACCCAAGAATGTCTAATTCAGAAGCCCATTGCCTCAAAGCCAGTCTTTCTCTGGACAAGGAAAGAAAGATGCGGAAGAAAGACACCATGTATATCTTAAGCCTAATGAGAGCATTTCATTTTTTAAAACCCTCCTAGGAAACAATGCATTATTTAAAATCTTCAATCTAGTTTGTCCTAGGAATCAAATGAAAATTTATGAGAAATGATGACAGGTACTAGCCCCAGAGTATCAAGAGCCCAGAGATCCTCCTACTTGTGCCAGCTCAGCTCCAAACACTTCATCCCATGGAATTCTTAGAGACTTCCAACAATAGATCAGGATCTGATAATCAGATTGAAGATGGATGATAGGCAGGGTGTGTGAAGGGCCTAGCTGGTCTAAGCATTCTACCTCTATCAACTCTCCAAGTACCTTGGAAGGCACTAATAAAGACATAGACTCTATCATGGACTGTCAAACCTTGGCTCTGTCATGAGAGACTAGAGCAATGCTTTTAGACTACAAGTTGTGATGCATTAGTAGATCATAAAATCAATTTTGTGGGTTGTAACTATTATTTTATTATATAACAGAATCAAATACAATAGGATAGAATAAAAAAAGGAAATACTATAATACATCACATCTAATTAGTTATCTTGTAAAAAAAATTTTCTTATATACATGAGTAACTGTGTGAAATTAAGCCCTTGATGCACAAAATGTAGAAAACGAATTTCCATGGGCCAAAATATTCTTTCAGTGATTTTGTTTCATTGATCAAAGTTGTGACTATAAATTCCTGGTTTGTAGACATTACCTGCTGAGAATTTCCAGTCAGAAAAAAACCTTGAAGTAATGCCATTTCAATTTCATCACTCCCTGAAACTTTGCACAACAGGTAACCACAGTAAATTACCGTACAACCTGTGCTTTTCCTGACAGGAATGCCTGCTTCTAATGTTCTTGCAGATAAGGGTGACAGCCTCACAATGTTCTCAGTGAAGTTCATCTAAAAGGTTAACATGGAGCAAAATTTGTTTTGGTTCTTTGGCCTGTTGGGTCATATTTGTTAATTATTATATCCAACTAAGAAAATTGTTTGTGGCTGGCATAAAAAGGGAAATAAAGAAAAAAGTAAAACCATAAGATCTTACCCCCTGCACTCCACTTCCTAATGTGTTAATTTTTCAAAAAATCAATTGAAGTACTTGTATTTCAGTTTCAACATTCTTTATTTTCACCAAAACATCTCTGCTAAATGTCTGATTTGACTCACTATACTATGATAGCACAAAGAATAGCAATAATAATAATAATAGTTATTATTAATAATTACTAACATTTAGTAAAAACATACCATTTTATATGTTATAAAAAACAGGGCTGAGACTGTATGTGTGTGTGTGTATAAAATCTCCTTATAGTAACCGAGGAAATAGATATTCAAAATATACCCATTTCAAAGATTAGAAAAACAGGCGCATGTGCCATCAGTGCTAAGAAATATGGACCTTAAGCTGGAGAAAAAAAGAGAAACCTTGAATGCTTATACATAGATGAGTGACATCATTCTATTTTAGCAGGATAATTCTTCTGGCATTGAAGGTGAAATATGAGGGCGAAATTCAAAAAGGGAGCAAAACTCTTTGAGAATGACTATCTACTCTCTGTGCAATATATCCCTGCCCCACCCTTCTGTATTCTACTTGTTTAGAACAATAAACTCTTCTCTAAATGTTCAATGATCATTCAGGTTTTAATGTTTTTGTACCCATTTTTCCTTCTTTTTTCAGTTTAGTTCTTCCCTTGACCATTAGTAAATTCTAACTCTTTTTTATCTTTCAAGATCAAGCTCATCTATTGGTACCTCCAGGAAGCAATTACTTACATGTTATTTCCCTTTGCAAATAGCATGATATGGTAGGAAAATCAAGGGGTTGGGAATCAGCCAGGTTTTCTCTGCCTCTTAACCTTGAGCAAGTTCCTTAAGGTTTTTGAGATTGTTTCAATTGTAAAATGGGAATATTACCTGCCTTGAAGAGTTATTGGGAGGATTAGAAATGATCCTTGACATTTAATAGGGACCTATGAGATGGTACCATTTATAATTATGTTTTTTCCACAGTCTCCCAGACATTCTTTTCTACATCTTCTTACGGCACTTCATTTAATCTGTATAAACATTTGCTACATAAGACTGGAATTATCTTAGTTTGTGAGCAAGGGCAGAGACTCGTTTTTGAATCCCAATAAATAACACAATTTCTCGCCCAAAGCAAGATGTCCTTCATAGAATATTTGTTGACATGAATGATGTGGGCCTATCCTGGGGGTAATGGTAGAGAGAATATATACCTGAAAGTTATACAGGGAGAACTATGGGAGTTGATGATTGCAACACTCATTATCTAATCAGCAGTAAGTAGTCTGATGCTCAGAATGAAAATCAAACTGATGAGACACAGTACTGAGGTGGAGTGCCTATATTTAGTAATTTTTGATTGGATGTCAAATATTATGAATTTTATGCTGGTTATAAATGTAATTATATATTTTATATCACTTTAAATATTTTTTCATTTTGTTCTGACATGCAGTTAGGTTATTTGGAATCAATTTGACTTTCGAGCTTTGATTTTAAACTTTCTTAGTGTGTATTCAAAATACCCTTTAGGGGAATTCTCTGGCGGTCCAGGGGTTAGGACTCTGCTTTCACTGCAGTGGGCCTGGGTTCAATCCCTGGTAGGGGAACTAAGGCCCGGCAAGCCATGCGGTTCAGCCAAAAACAAACAAACACAAAACACAAAAACAAAATTCCCTTTAGGCAAGGATTAATTTGACCCTACTACTGACGCAATACCCTTCTGAGAATTCTACCTTTTAGCTTGAAGTGTGCTTTGAATCAGGACAATTTTCAATCCCATAACAGATTGATGATACTTGTTATTTTTGTAATAGAATTTGGTTAAACCCAATATCATTATACATTAGCTGGTCATTAAACAAATTGAAAAATCTTTAAATTGCAAAGAAATTTGTATAGTAATATGTTTATCTAGGGTATAATCTTTTTGTCACATCTTTATAGTCTTTTTTTCTCTATCTTGCATAAATATCCATTATAAAAATAGATAAAAATAGGCAGAGCTTTATGAAAGAGGCAGTCAGCTCTGTTGTATGCCTTCTAATAGTTACAGTTAAAACAAAAGCAAAGACAGTGGCTATATTTTAAATTCTGAGCTTTCAACCTGCCCTTATAAAAGTTCAATCGCTACTGTCCTCCAAATCACTTTTTTGAGTCTTCCAACATTGGGTGGTGAGTCTGAATTTGCTCCATAAACTTGAGTGTGAAGGACATTTTAAATTTCTCTGTTTTCTTTAAAACAGATTAAAGTTTGCTCCTATTTCACCAAAAAGAAAATTATTCAATCTCAGTCATTATTGTGGTTCCCTGATCACACCCCTTGGTACTGCAAAGGTCCCAAGCGATTTATGCAGAGCGAAACATCCAGGAATGTCCCTCTGGACTTTGGCTTAAGCTTGTTTTCCTTAAAAGGATAAACATTGCCACGGTCATTTGAAATGCAGCACTGTGCAGATTTTCCCATTCTGTAGAAATGATTTCTCATTTCTATTGTTGGTAATACCAGTGCTTATGAGTCTTCTAAGTACAGAATGCAGGCTTTCTTCCATAGTCATGTTACTTCCCTGGAAGGAGAAAGCTGAGGAAAAAACCAAAATTGTTAATCTTGGCAGTATGTATAACTCTGTGACAGCCTCCTTTCCCTTCCTACTCTTCCATCTCTGTGGTATTCAGCAGGGAACTAGATGAAGATAAAGGGTTGATCATGAGTTCAAAAAAAAGGAGAGACCAAGAGAGCCGTGTGAAAAAGGGAATGAAAGAATGAAAGATCCTTGAGAGAGGGAAAAGAGAAGTAAGTCCAAGGGATATGAAGTTCTTTAGTCAACCTTGAGGCTTTGGCCAAATGGTGGTCCAAGATTCAGGAATCTTTGAACAAAGTAAAATTAAAGGTAGCCAAAAGGACACAGTGGAGACAGGAGCCACTTCTGTGTTCTAATGCCATTCTTGTTCTATTATTTTCTTCTTGCTTCTTTTGGATGTTTACCAAACTAACATTAGGACCGTGTAGGACATGGATTACACCATTTCTTGTTTTCCACAGTAGGAGTAGAGTTCTAAGGATACACATACATTAACCAATGAACTCATTGATTAAACAGTGACCATGCTTCCAAGATTGGGCGAGGCACTGAGATCCACAAACCAAAATATCTATTTCTTCCTCCACAAGAGTCACAATTTTGTTGAGCAGACAGGGTTGTCAACAGCTAATCCTAACAGTATTTATGCCAGACTTTATCTATGTAAGGAACTGGGAATAAAAATAGCAAAAGAGGGCTTCCCTGGTGGTGGAGTGGTTGAGAGTCCGCCTGCTGATGCAGGGGACACGGGTTCGTGCCCTGGTCTGGGAAGATCCCACATGCTGCAGAGCGGCTGGGCCCGTGAGCCATGGCCGCTGAGCCTGCGCGTCCGGAGCCTGTGCTCCGCAACGGAAGAGGCCACAGCAGTGAGAGGCCCGCACACTGCAAAAAAAAAAAAAAAAAAAAAAAAAAAAAAAAGTGTGCCTGTTCTTGCAGGGCTTAAATTCTAAAAGATAGATAGAATAGACAAATAAAGGGGGAAAAAAAGTGTATCGTGTTATGGCCAATTTCACATGGGGTCCATACTGATCTTAGTCTCAGAAAAGAATGGCCCCCTGTTCTTAACCAAAGGCTCAGAAGGCCTTTCTCTCAGAAACAGGAAAAAGCAACATACCAGAGAACACACTGGCAACTCTGCCACATAAGGAACCGGAGTCCAGTGTGGGCATTGAATCACCTTTAACATCCTAAAAATCCTTAACCTTAAATGTCCACTCTTTTGACTAACAGAGTTCAGTCCCAAGGCTGTGTTGTCCCAGGATAACACAGTGGGGAAGCTAATGAATAATAAAGGTGAGGGTCGGACTCCCTTCCATTTTCTTCTGCCCTGGAATGCCCATGAAGAGCTGGAGGTACATTTGAAAAGACAGAATTTTCACAGAGGACTTGACCTAAAAATCTTGGGGGAACTCAAAAGGGCCACGTACCCTTATGACCAACAATTTCCCCATACTCTCAATAAACAACCTGAAGGAATCTGTTCATTGTGTGTTTTCTCATTTATTCTGGAAGCTCAGTGTCTAGGTAATTTATTGTAAGCAACCCATTACAATGTGTGAACATGATATAAAATTCATGGTTCATTTTTGAATCCAAGTAATACTTTAGAAATCTAATTGACCATTCAAGTCACTGCATTAGCAGAGTGAAACCTCTAATTAAAATTAATAACAAAGCTATCTAAGGATTATTCATTCAAGTAACATCTAATTTGGCATGACTGTCTGGGAACACAAACTATGTGAAAATTTCAATTATAAAAACTTAAGAATTAATTTTGCTGAAATGTAGCCAAGAAAAATAAATTTTAAACCATTAATATAGCATAACTCATAAATTATGTATCTCTTTACTTTGATTGCATCCAAACATGGCTGCACAACAACAGAACACCCAGATTTGTGAAATAATTAAATCTGTTATCTTTGCTATTTTACTGACTCTCATCACGTAAAATCCATAAGCTTTATTTATTTTTTAAATGTTTTTGATATATATTTGTCAAAGTATATTTGTCAAGGTAGGAAGATAGAACTATTTCATTCAACATTCTATTAGCTTGTTTAGAAAGTTTCAAATATTTAGGCAGGGGAATGTGGGCCTCTCTTTGAACCTTCCCCCAAGACCCCACTATTATTAGAGATGGGTCTGAGGGCATAGATATTGGAGAAGTGTATTTGAGGAAGGATTTCTGGAAAGCATCCTAGGACAGATGACTGAGGAGATGAATTTTGGAAAAAAAAAGTTGAGTAATATAATAATGTATTTAAATTTCTGCTCATTTTTGATACCCCTCAGAGAACATATTGATTTTTGGAAACAATAATTATTTATTTTCTACTTATGTTTTTATCTACACACAGGGATCATTTTACAGTGCTTGGAATGCAACAGTGCTTAATGACTTGAAATACGACGTTCTTGGGAAGGAAGAGGAATGGAGCGTAGATAATAAGTTTTAATGGTTAAGACCTCAGATAGGAAAGCTATACTAAGGGATATAATAAGTGTTTTTCTTTCAAGTATAGTTTCTTGGCCAATTAACAGATGCTATTTTAACTATAATCAATTCTTGATAGCATAATGCAATAAGGCATTATTAGGAAAAACAGAATTATTGTCTTACTTTCAATGATTCCTCAAAGTATCCTTGAAAACTTGTGCAACGGGAGACAGGCCTATTTTTTAGGCTTTAGAATCTAACCTACTCTACACACTTATTCTAAGTTAATTTGGTCTGGTTTTAAGTAAATCTCTTTCATAATTAAATTTAACATGCTAATTTGTTCCATTTTTTGAAGTACTCCAAGATGTAGAAATTTCAACCGCAGGAAGGAAGTTTATTTCTCAACTTGCACTTATTGTACAAGAGGCATCAAATTACTCATGAATTAACAGCAGGACAGCAATTGTCATTTCCTGATGTGAGACTATCACAGTTAAGGCAGAGGTCTGACCCGGTCATCATGTGTCTTGGGATATGTTTGCAGATGGCTAAGCCTAATGTTCAGTTTATACAAACAATGTGACTATTAAATAGAGGGGAATCCAGATTTTAGAGCAAGAATGGTAAAGTCAGACGGCCTTGCCAAGTTCATCTTTGGAGCTTAACTTTTGACTACAGCCTCTCACAGACTGGCATTGCCACAGAAAATGCTGCTTTGTGGTTCAAAGAACTTGATGGACTCATGGCTCAACAAACTAAAATATCAGCAAAATGAAATAGTATTGTGCAATATGCATTCCTTAGAGCACACAATATTGGGGGGGAAAAATCAGCAGGACTCAGCCTGCAGCCTCAGATCTGCCAAACTTGAGTCCACTAAAAGGAGCAGAAATGAAACAAGAGGAGGAACAGTCTGATCTTGGTGGGAAAGGCAACAGGATGCCAGCAGACCCAAGGTCTTGTTGTTTTCCCTCTTCTATTGTAATGGTGAAACCAAGCATGACCCTGTGGGGTCCCTGGGCCTGGAAGCCTTTCTGTGTCCCCCATGGAGGCTGAAATAGACTTTAGCCTCCATGACCTTCCCTGAATTCCAAAGGACAGGTTCAAACAGTTGCTAATCAGGGAAGGCAGGAAATGCAGAGATAAGGGAGAAGCAGTCAAGAAACAATAGTGCAGAATTCCCTAGAGTTCCAGCAGTTAGCACTCTGTGCTTTCACTACCTAGGTTCAATCCCTGGTCAGGGAACTAAGATCCCACAAGCTGTGAGGTGTGGCCAGAAAAAACAAACAAAACAAACAAACAAACAAAACATTAGTGCAGCCTTGGGACAGGATCCTGATTCTGCCTCAAGAGATACACATAACAATATCTCTGAGCTCTTCTGCAAAACTAAAACCCCCAACAAATGGAAGATGTTAACTACTTGATGAAGCATTCTTCATTCTAGAGAGAAGGTCACAATTTGATAACCTCAAGAACCACAGAAGTTCATCAGGAGACCACTTGAGGCCAGATTAAAGGAATGCAGGCCCTGAACACATCCTAATCTTATCAGAAGCCCCGCCCTTGAACCACTGCTATAAAACTCCTCACCAAATCCCCCCTGGGTTGGACACACATTTTGAGGGCATTAGCCCACTGTGTCCCTCTTTGCCTGGCAAAGCAATAAAGCTATTTTTTCTACTCTGTCTCCAAGATTCAATTTGGCTCTGGTGCACAGAGGCTGAGTTTCGGCATCAGTAGCAGGCCCATGACAAACGTATGCAAATGTAACATGGAAGGTAATTTCTCGAAGATAACTTCTTTGTGCCAAATGTTTCCCTGGTTTTCTTTGGCCTAGACTATGGATGATAATAAGCTTATTTTAGAGTTCAGCCCTTCCAGTTTTCCTCCAAGCTAGGGCCAAGGGTGTTTATCTCACAGAAAGATCAGGGCCTTACATGCAGGGCTAGGAGTGAGAGAGGCCAGAGGGCAGGGTGAGAACACAGGGCCATGTCCCTAATGCTCCATTCCTTTCTCCCATTCCTCCTAGCATCTCAGAGTGGCTAGAGTTCATTCAAGGAACAGTGATGGTCATCTAAACTGGGGAGCAGAGATGCCTGTCATCTGTAAAACCACTTTACTTTACACAAGCCCCTGCCCAAAAATCTCCTCTGGAAGAACAGGATATGCACACTGACACCCTGGAGTAAAATATGGTCACAGTTTCATTAAAAGAAAAACTCAGAAGAAGTAACTTTTTGGTAACTGGAAAGTTATCAGCCCAAGGTGACTGTAGGAACTTATCCTTCGGTCAGTGAGTGTTTCCTGGCATTGCTTACAGTCATTGCTGAGCTCAAGCCAGCTCATCCCACTGCAAGAGTTGAGTGTTAGGTTAATAATTCTGTTAGCTGGTTAGTAATTCTTGGCAGCATAAATTTGGCCATGGAGAGAATGCTCATACCATGGAAATCAGCAAATGCTATAAGTCTGGGCTTTTCCTTTTTTTTTTTTTCTTCTTGAGAGTTGCTTTACCAACATGCTACTAATACATATAATCCCTCTCAGGTCTGCATGAACATGACCCCCTATTCCCTCTCCCTTCTATAGCCTCTGTTATCTGCCCCACTGTCCTCTGCTCAGATCCTTTGGATGTTTTTTATTTCCCTTAGCTGTTCTTTTCTCTTTCATTTTTTATCTTTTTCCTGGGGTTTATCATTCAGGCAGACTTCATGCATGGAAGAAGTTTGCGAGTTTGTTCTCCTTGGACTGATCAGAGAAAACAACTTTGTCTGAGGAGGGGTGGGTTGATGGGCACAAGCAAAACTCTAGAAATGAAATTCTAGAAGATAAAGGATTTATTCCACTGAGATCATAAACCCAGGCACCCCTGCCTACATGTCCTGGGGCTGGTGAGGCATATTCTGTTATCCCCAAATTACTATTAGTAGACACCAAGTGGTGGTTCTCAATGACTTGCTCCCCTAATCAGCCTCAATCCCAGAACATACTGTTTTTTTCTAAACAACAACTGAAGTCAGTATGCCTTAGGAATAAAGTGTGTATTTGTGGGTGGTTTAAATATTCCTAAATGAATGTGGAAAGAGACAGTGTTTTAGAACTGAAGGCACCTTAGAAGTAATCTTGTCCAACTTGCTTTTTAATATGGTAAGTAAACAGAGGCACAGAGAGATAGTGGTAGAGATAGTGGTAGAACCAAGACTGGGATTCAGAACCCTGACTCCTACTTCTGGGAACTTTCAAATTTGCAACAATGTCTATTTTTTAAAAAAATATTTTAACTGGGGCCAAGATAATGTTCATTGAAATCAACAAATACTTTTTTTGACTATCAGATTTATATCTATGTGCACTTACTTATCCTAGGCACTGTACTAGGAGTTGAGGCTATAGACAAGTTCCCCACTTTCCTAGAGCTTTCTTTTGAGAACAAAGATTATTTGTGTTAGCATGACTTAATAATTTTGTGTTCCAGGAAATTCTTACCTAGAAAATAAAGCTGTCATCCAACTGAGAACTTTATTGTTTGCTTCAGGAAATGTTTATAAGTCAGTTTATCTGGATCAGCAATCTGATCATCTAGGCTAACAGCCCTTGTTTTAGACAATAGGCTGCTTATCAAGATTCCTATCCAGACACTTGTCATTCCTCACCTCACTTGTCGACCAATCCAAAATTATCATGTCAGCTAACTTTGCCCAATTCCAGGCAATTTCCTGTCACGAATGTCCTGTTTTAAAGTTTTGATTCCAGTCCCCCTAATATCCTCTCTTCTGAGAAACTATGATTCTGTCAAAAATACTCTTTGCCATGTTAAATAAATCTAACACCTACCTTCTCCTGATCAAAATATTTTTGCTGTTGGTATTTCTGAAGAGGTAAGAGTGGATACATTCTACTGGAGAACTGGATGTAAGGATGAGGAATATATATTTATCATGACCTGTCTGGGTGTAGTAGGACCTTCACTTGCCACATTCTGTAGCGAGGTAATTTGCCTTGGAAATGTCTGGCTGCATGTTGCTTTACAAACTTGGTAAGTTCACAGAGGTTTTCTGTGAAATTCCAATTTAAAAAGTTCTGCTCTTCAGTGCATACTTAGGATTGGAAATTCTGTTCTCTGATTGTGGAAGTTTGGTGCCAAAATCCATAGGAGAATGCAGGAGTGGGTGACTGAATACAAGTAAAAGAAAGGCAGTCATGGGAGGAGCAACTCCAGGAAGCCACAGAACATTATCCCAAACTAGATGAGAAAGTTTTTGATTTAATGTAATTTTAAACATTATTGTCTTTATTTATTTTGCTTAGGGTTTAAGTCACTGTTTTCTCTAATTAGCCTTTTGTGTAAAATTCTCTGCCCCTTCCCCCATTGGAAATACTATACAGCATGAAATACAGTAACCACAAGCACCTAAATGACAAGAGCGGGACTGGGGGGACCCTAAACTGGTCACAAGGGGGTGATTTCTGGGAGGCCTCATCATGGCCTGGATGGCACAGGCCTCAAAGCTCCTTTACCTTTAATCCCATCCAGTCTTTGATTATTCAGGCATTTAGCAGAAAGAACCTTCTGGTTAGAGGATAGCAACATACAGGTTAGGTTAAGACTAGGATTACAATTTGTAGAAATATCAATTTCTCAAAGAGGAATTATTTATTTGTTTGCTTATTTATTTATTATGCACCTGCTGAGACTTATCACTGTGCTATGTACTCTTGTCCTCAGACACAGGGTCCAGCTTTTCTTCCAGAAGAGTTTACAGTGTAGGTGGGAGACCACCTGACACCTCACCTGACACCTGACAGCAGTTCCACGTAAACTGTCCTAAGTGCTTTAAGAATTCAGACTAAGGGCCACCTTACAGCTGCCCAAAATTCCCTTGTGAGGTCAGAAGTCAGAATCTCATTCTTGTTGAGTAGAATTCACTCATTCAACAAATATATATTGAGCACCTACTATGTTCCAGGTAGTATCATAGGATCATAGGAAGTTTGGACACATGAGTGAATAAAATGGACAGAAATCCCTGCCCTCATGGGGCTTTCATTCTGGTAGGAGCTTGGTTTATTTGCTTCTGTACTGGGTTTGTTTTCCCATGCATGACCATGTCCCATGATGCTTTACAGCACTCAAGATAAACAGGATGGTTGAAGTTAAGAAGATGAGTCACCAGAACCCATTCTGAGAAAGTAAGGAACAGAACAAGGAAGCAGAAATGACTTCCTCTTGTAATTTTAAACCTTGCCTTAAGCATGTCCTTGAAAATTTTCAGTCCAAAGTAATAATTCATGGACCCAGCACACTTTCCCTTTCTATAAAGTCCTGCCTATTGGACATACCAGCCTGAAAGCTGTGTAAGACCCTCTGTGGGGAGAGTGGAGAATGAGGGGTTCTGCTGGACCTGGAGTCTGGAAAACTGGTTCCACAGCCTCCGCTCTGTAACTAACTAGCTGTGTAACAACAGGAAGTGGGTTATCATCTCTGTTACCCATGGCAGATCATTCCAAAAACACCAAAGTATTTCACAAATGCATGAGCTCATTAGTAGACATGATAATGTCTAGGTTTATGGGACTTGAGGCTATCGTAGAGGTCACAATAAAGAACAACAGTTGGGCAACGCTGCCAAGAGAGCGAGGATTAAAATATATGTTAAGTATCTGCTCAATACAATGTGCCCCAGGGTGCTGGTTTATTCATTGGATTATTTTGATTCTCGCACCAGCCTTGAAGCCAAGTCGGCCTCTCTTCCTCAACACCGAATTAAATCTTGGAGACAGAGTTTTGGGTGAAGTAGAAAAGAATAGCTTTATTGCTTTGCCAGGCAAAGGGGGCCACAGCAGGATAATGCCCTCAAGACTGTGTGACCCAACTGAGTGGGTAGTGAGGAGTTTTATAATAATGATTCAAAGAGGGTGTGATCAGCTCATGAAAATTCTTCAATTGGTTGGTGGAGAGGTAAGTGGGAGCCAGCATCATCAACCTTCTGGTTCCAGCAGGTGTGGGGTCTATGTGTTTGTGGGTAGCATACCGTTAACTTCTCCCACCTCCTGGGGGTTTCATGCAAAACAGCTCAAAGACATTGTTGTGTATATGCCTTGAGGGCGAACCAGGACCGTGCCCCAAGGCAGCACTATTGTTTCTCTTGACTGTTCCTCCCTTGTCTCAGCATCCCCTCCCTTCCCTAATTAGCAACTGTTTGATCCTTTCCCTTGAAACTCAAGGAAGGTCCTGGAGGCTGAATGAAGCCTATTTCTTGTAATCAAGAAATGGGGGGCACAGAAAGGTTTTTGTGCCCAGGAACCCCTCCTGCTTGACATTAGCCTCACCAGGAAGGATTATCAGCCCTTCACCCACGAGTTGACTGGAACTCAGAGAGGTTGTCCTTAGTCACACAGGCAGCAAGTGGGAGAGCTGGAATTCTAGGTTAGAGCAATATGACTGGACCAGGCAGCTGCCTTTTCCCAGTAAGTGGTACTATCACAGTGTTTGATTAAAATACCGTTTCCCTGAAACAAAGAAATAATGGCTTTAAATTTTTTTTTTGGCCAGGGAAGACATTTTGAGCATATTTAAATATATGAGGACCATTTTTTTTTCTTTAAAAAAATTTTAAAACAATTTATTGGATTATGAGTATAATGACTTTTTTGCTTGTTTTTTCAGCTTTATTGAGGTATAATTGACAAAATTGTAAGATATTTAAAGTATACATGGTGATGATTTGATATATGTATACATTGTGAAAGGATTCCTCCCATCTAGTTAATTAACACATCCATAACTTTACACACTTTTCCTTTTTTTTTTTTTGTGAGAACATTTAAGTTTTATTCTCCTAGCAAATTTCAGTTACACAAAACAGTATTATCAACTACAGTCACCATGTTATACATTAGATTCTCTGGACCATTTTTTTCTTTAAATATGTATCTGGTATGAAATGTCTGATATTTATCTGGTTCAGTTAGTTGAATTATTTTCTAACATTAAGAGAGACTACAGTAGCAATTTCATTAGTGGATTTGAGATTGAGTTTAGAGTATTACTTTAAATAGATCTAAGTCTTTCAAAAATAATAAATAACTCATGTCAGAAATAGAATTGAATTTCTGTGACACCTTTATAATGATACCTATCACTTATTGAGTATATATTCTGTGTTAGACACTGGTTGACAAAAATGTACCTTAATTGGCCCTCACCCCCTTCTGAGTTCATTGGATCACCCTTGTATTAGAGATAAGGAAATGGAGACTGAGAGAGAGAGAGCAGCAAAGTCACACAGCGAGTAAGTAAATTGTAGTGGTGGATTCAAACCCAGGGGGGACCACCTTTTACAAATACTGCTCTTGCATGCCATGTGAATCCAAGCGAGGGGACAAGGGCCCCTCTGCTGAAGACACCAACAGAGCAGTATACACATGAAACTTTAAAAAAATCTTAAGTTATGCATATCCTGGTTTTGTAGGGTCATACAATTATGGAGCCACTCTAAACGAAAGAATACAAATTACAATGAAAAGTGAACATTAATTTTAAATAAGAAAAAATTTATAGCAAATTACAAATTCATAAAGCTGAAAAACACCATAAACAGAAAAAAATAGTATGTGCTTATTAAAAAACTGCTTGTAATATCTCTAAAATACTCTTACTCTTTGGTTTTACTTACATACTGTTGATCTCCTCTTCACATAACAATGATTTTTTTTTTTTTTTTTTTTTTTTTTTTTTGCAGTACGCGGGACTCTCACTGCTGTGGCCGCTTCCGTTGCGGAGCACAGGCTCAACAGCCATGGCTCACGGGCCCAGCCGCTCCGCAGCATGTGGGATCTTCCCGGACCGGGGCACGAACCCGTGTCCCCTGCATCGGCAGGCAGACTCTCAAACACTGTGCCACCAGGGAAGCTCATAAAAATGATTTTTTAAGATGATCTTCTATGCATAGAAAGATAGTTTATTCTTTCTGTTAGGATAGTTGATCAAAATTTGTTTTTATTATAGATAGCTGGATGCATAAAGCATGAAATTTCATATACAGATGTATTTATTTGTTGTGCTATTGCAGGTGCATGCTCCACAAACATAGGATTCCAGTCAAATAGGAAAAAAAGTATGAAACAATTGTCATTGTATTCCCTGAATTATTAACTATATTCCTGAAATGAGAGGGTTTGTTTTGTTGAGGGTTGATGTGAACTGAATCCTCTGCTCTTGACTTTACATTTGGATAACTGAAAGAGTTTTCCCCAGACTAACTTCTGGCTCTGTGTATTTCAATCTTGTTTTTCCCATACCTACATAATTTTTTTTTTTTTTTTTTTTTTTTCTGTACGCAGGCCTCTCACTCTTGTGGCCTCTCCCGTTGCGGAGCACAGGCTCCGGACGCACAGGCTCAGCGGCCATGGCTCACGGGCCCAGCCGCTCTGCAGCATGTGGAATCTTCCTGGACTGGGACACGAACCCGCGTCCCCTGCATCGGCAGGTGGACTCTCAACCACTGTACCACCAGGGAAGCCCACCTACATCATTTTGTTGTTGTCCTCCTTAAGACCCATTCTAATCCTCGTATCAGGAAGGTGGGTGAGTAGGCACAGTAAGTAGAGGGATATTCCTAGCAGCTAGTCTCACACCAGGATGGCTAGTAAAAACAGAACCATTCATAACATGACTGTGACGCAGTAAAATATATATCATTAAATCTACATTTAAACATCTTCAACTCAACTTCTCCTCAGCCGGATCTTAAAAGCACAGCTAGATCGACATCATCCAGTATAAGCAGAAGTGTAAGGAAGGAAAGTGAGAGTGAGAAAAATAAGCAGTCATAACAAATTTGGTTAAAATATGTGACTTCAGCAAATTTCATAAAAATATATGACTCTTGTTAGTAAACTAGTGAGGGTCCTGGAGCTTAAACTAGTTAGCTTCGTGATACATCCACCTATGGCTGTGATAAAGTTCTCATCTATCTGAGTGGCATCATTGCTTAAAACATGTAAAAATGTTCATCCTTATGTTTAGGTTAGTAAATATGACCCTAGTAACTGGTAACAGTGACAAATATAAGAGGATTCTGTTGTATGGTCAAAACAGTGAATCAGATCTAGGTCACTGAAATATTTTTATGAAAAACTTACATTAGGGTACGTTCAAAGAGATTTTTCTTTCCTTGGTTTAGTATTTTGAACTAGCCACAAAGATTTCTTTCTGCCTTTCTGATGTCCACCCAAACCACTCTCACATCTGCTATATTAAAATTTGCATGTTAAATTTTAATTCATCAAATTTATAAACTAACTCTCGCATGGTTTCCTCTTTTGTAACTCCTAAAAGCAAAGTTAATGTGGGAGATTTTTTCAGTGGTTGATTTATCCTCGGGGTAACAATGCCTTGTTACTCTTTTTCTCTGGAGGCACTTATGATAGAAATGTTGGGGGAAAGGGACTTTAGAGGGAGATTCTGAAATCGTTGGGAAATTCCACAACTGTTCTTCATAGCCATATCAACAAATGACCTCGTCCAGGATCCATGATTCATGCGTCAGGCATGCCGATGATGGAATAGAGTCAACAGAAGGAAGCTGACCTCAGACACAGGGACTCACAGCTGCTGAGCCAGAATAACTTTGAAAGATGTCTTCTTTTTAGCAGATTTTTCTTGAATGTTCGCTCTGTGTGATGTGCTAGGGAAAAGAAATTCAACTCCTGCTGTTAAGGGAAAAGAAACCAAGAAGTCACTTAGGAAAGGGTACAGTGGGCTATAGGAAGGCTCACAGACAGGAGAGGGCAAACCTTGAGATCCTCACTGGTATGGTGAGGTGGAGGCTGAAAGAATGAACTTTCAGGAAGTGCCCACACCGTGTTGCGACCTGGGTTGAATTTTAAAAGTTGCATTGGTTTTGTCATGTAAAAAAGGGGAAAGATACTCCAGACAGAGAAAATAGTAATGAGCAAAAATTCAGAGGCGCAAGAATGTAAAAGACTAAAACTGAGGGTGGGAGGAGAGAGACATCTAGAGAGGAGGTTAGAGAGAACAGAAGGGGCCAAGCAGAGAAAAACTTTTATCAGGGCAAGAATGTAAACTATCCTGAAGACCATGGCAAGGGGGTAGACACTGATGATTAAGCCTGGGAAAAGACATGGCCAGATTCCTATTTTAGATAGCTCACTTGGCAGAAGTGAGTGAACGGTGGAGGGCGAAAGCTTGGGGTTAGACTATTTAGGAGATATTCTGTGGTGGTCTGGGGGAGAGAAAAGGGGGCTCAGTCCAGTGTAGTGGAGCTAGGAAGGGAGAAGAAATTCACTAAGAAATTATTTAAAAATTTTAAAAGACTAAGTAGTGTTACATGTTGGAATACTTCACAGATGCAAGTAGAAGTAGAAATACTGGCCAGACAATTGTGAAATAGAAGTACTGATTGATATTAAGAAATGCTAACAACAAAATAGCAGGTGAAATAACCAAGACCTAAAGTTGTGGCATACACACAACACACAAGATTGAAATGAAATATATCAAAACCTTAATAGCCATAATCTCTGGATAGTGAGATGACAGATAACTTTTATTTTCTTTATTATATTTTTATATACTCAGAATGAATCATATTTGTAATGCAGAACTGTGACAAAAGTTAAGGAGAAAAGAAGGATGAAAGGAAGTGAAAAAAAGGAGGAAGGCTGAAAGGAGACATTTCAGAGATGTTAAGGAGATACACTCAGTGGTGTATGGGAAGTGGAAATGGTTTCATAAAGAGAGAGAGACTTATGATTCCTACAGAGGCCTCTTTAACTTAACCTATTCTAGAAGTTTCTACAAAACAAGTGTTATAGGCTATAGAACCCAGGTTGGATATATAGTAGGTTGGGGAGTAAACATGAGATTGGAGCCAGAGTGCGAAAGTACTTAATTTGTGTTCTTCTGACTGTCCATTAGTTTAGCTATGGCTGCTGAGGTACCTGGAGGGGAATGTATAATGCGTTTTGTAGGAAAGCAGCAGACTTTGATTCTGGTTTCTTGGATAGAGGCTGCCCTGCTGAAGTCGGATCCCTGACTGGCTACGCAACTCTGCCCCGTCCCTGTCCAGCCCTAGGCTCTACTTTCCTGACTCAGAGCATTTGATGCCTTGGTTGTTTGTATATATTGAGAATTTGAATGTGTTGGAGCAGAATATTGTGGTAAATACCCAGTCGTTATTTACCCTGGCAGCTGATTTTTCTTTTCTGAGCCCTTGGAAAATGAACCATAATATTCATAACTATATTAATAACAATAGTCACAATGATGACTAAAAAATAGGGACAATACAATATATTTGCCAAAAGACTTAGGAATAATATCAGCAGCTTCACTGAGTGTTCAAAGGTTCAAATTTGGGGGGGTCATTTTTTTCCAAGAAGAGTCATCAAGTGGCCTGAAACTCTGTGCAATATCTTCCCTTATTAGAGCTGTCTCTATGAGCAAGCTCAGTGTCTCTGAAGGAGAGACCATGTGGATGTAGGTGCTCCTTTCTTCCTAGGAGTGCCACTTCTCTCTCTGCATACCACCTTGGCCTTAAGAACTCTATGCTCAAATGCACAGTTCAGTTCATAAATACATTCCACCAACATGACTGAAAGGTCCTATCCATGTACTCCCGTGGCTTCTGCACTTATCTATATTATGACACTCCACCCATTGCATTTTACTTGCCTGTCTGTACTCTCACTAGATTTTAACATCTATAAAGAAATTATATCTTATTCACTGTTGTATTCACAGCACCCACCACAAAGCCTGGCACATAACATGCTGAAGAGGTTTTGCTAAATAATTAATAACACAGATTTTGTTAAGTGACATTGTTAAATTAATAAACAAAGGATTAAGTTCAGAAAAAAAATACAAAAGTTAAAAACGAGAAGACCCAAATACTTCTAACATTTGCTCCCCTTCACTAGTGAGCACTTTAATGTAGATTTCACCCCTCCCTCCCCCAAGACACACACATAGGCCTTACTGTTGCTTTAAGCTCTTGAAAAGAGGAAAGGTGCTAGATCAAAATATTTACTAATTGTAACTACTGCAAGACTCTTGGACAGTGCTCATTATAGCCAGAACCTGAAGCTATTCTTACAAAACAAGAGGAAGAACAGTGGGAACAGAGCAAAGGAGTTTCACTAATCAAGTCTTTTTTCTAGGGCACAAACTGATACTTTAATGTCTATTTTGAGGGGGTGCAAAATTATTTTAATTATTATTTGTGCATATGGAAATAGGGATATATATTCTTATATGAGGCAGCAAGAAGTACAAAACATCACCTTGGATATTGCTGCCCCAAATGAATCTAATCATGAAGAAATATAAGCCAAATCTAAGTTGAGGAAATTTTGTTTCAGAATAAAGAAAACTAAAGACATATGACAACTAAATGCAATATGTAATCCTAGATTTGGATCCTAGAATAGTTGTATCTTTCTCTGTCTCTGTCCACCAATCCATTCGTCATTCATCTATCTATACATCCATGTATCCGTCTATCTATCCAACTATTCATCTATGTAAAGAATATCATTGGGACAATTGTCATAAAATGGATAAAGTTTGCAGATTAAATAATAGTATTGTATCATCTTAATTTCCTAGTTTTGATCATTGTAACGGGTTAGAGGAGAATTTTCTTGTTCTTAGGAAATAGAATTCTTTATACTCTTCTTACAACTTTTCTGTAAGTTTAAAGTTATTTCATATATAAAATAGATAACCAACAAGGACCTACTGTGTAGCACAGGGAACTATATTCAGTATTTTGTAATAACCTATATGGGAAAAGAATCTGAAAAAGAATACACACACACACACACACACACACACACACTCATATATATATGTAAAACCGAATCACTTTGCTGTACACCTGAAACTAACACAACATTGTAAATCAACTATACTTCAATTAAAATATAAATGAATTAATTTTTTAAAAAATCCTGCATGGGTTCCACGAGCTGCAGCATTTGATTAATGTGTGAACATATTTCTAAAAAGAAACTTGAATGAAAATTTCAAGACTGTGAAAAGTTTTCAAGAATGGAAAAAGAAATTTAAAAAAACAACAAAACAAGTGGTAGTTTCTTAAAATTTGTGCCTAAATAAACCATATAAGTAAATTTTTCATACTCTGTTCCATTAAAAAAGTTATTTCAAAATAAAAATATTATAAAAATTAGGGTTATAAATACAAATAATCAGATTGAGAGATACGTACTGTGATGGACTGAATGCTTGTGTTCTGCCCCCAAAATTCATATGCTGAAACCTAATCCCCAATGTAATGGTATTTGGAGCTGGGACCTTTGAGAGGTGATTAGGTCATGAGGGTGGAGCCTTCATGAATGGGATTACAGGCATACCTTGGAGATATGTGAGTTCTGTTCTAGAAACCCCCAATAAAGTGAATATCTCAACAAAGCAAGTACACACTATTTTTGGATTCCTAGTGCATATAAAAAGTATGTTCACACTGTACTGTAGTCTATTAAGTGTTCAACAGCATTATGTCTAAAAAAACAATGTAAATACCTTATATTAAAAACACTTTATTGCTAAAAATGCTAATCTGAGCCTTCAGTGAGTCCTGATCTTTTTGCTGGTGGAGGGTCTTGCCTTGATGCTGACGGCTGCTCACTGATGAGGGTGGTGGTTGCTGAAGGTTGGGGTAGCCATGACAGCTTCATAAAATAACAATGAAGTCTGCATCATGAATTGACTCTTCCTTTAACAGTTTCTCTGTAGCATACAATGCCAGTTGACAGCATTTTACCCACAGTAGAACTTCTTTTCAAAATAGAAGTCGGTCTTTTCAAACCCTGCCGCTGCTTTATCAGCTGAGTTTACATAAAATTCTAAATCCTTAGTTGTCATTTCAACAATTTTCAGTGCATCTTCAGCAGGAGTAGATTCCATCTCAAGAAGCCATTTTCTTTGTTCATTCATGAGAAGCAACTCCTCATTCATCAAAATTTTATCATGTAATTGCAGCGATTTAGTCACGTCTTCAGGCTTTGCTTCTTATTCTAGTTCTCTTGCTATTTCCATCACATCTCCACTGAAATCTTGAGCTCCATGAAGTCATCCATGAGGGCTAGAATCAACTTCTTCTAAACTCCTATTATTGTTGAGAGTTTGATCTCTTCCCATGAATCGTGAAAATTCTTAATGGCATCTGGAATGGTGAATTTTTTCCAGAAGGTTTTCAATTGACTTTGCCCAAATCCACCAGAGGAATCACCGTCTATGACAGCTATAGCCTTATGAAATATATTTCTTATAGAATAAGACTTGAAAGTTGAAATAACTCCTTGATCCTTGGGCTGCAGAATGTATATTGTGTTAGCAGGCATGAAAAACAACATTAATCATAATCATACATGTCCATCAGAGCTCTCAGGTGACTGGGTGCATTGTCAATGAGCATTAATATTTTGAAAAGAATCTTTTTTTCCTGAGCAGTGGGTCTCAACAGTGGGCTTAAAATATTCAGTAAACCATGTTGGTAAATGTATGTATTGTCATCCAGGCTTTCTTGTTCCATTTATAGAGCATAGGCAGAGTAGATTTAGCATAATTCTTAAGGGCTCTAGGATTTTCAGAATGGTACATGAGCCTTTGCTTCAACTTAGTCACCAGCCCTGAGAGTCAAAAGAGTCAGCCTGTCCTTTGAAACTTTAAAGCCAGGCATTGACTTCTCTCTAACTCTAAAGGTCTTAGATGGCATCTTCTTCCAATAGAAGGCTGTCTCATCTACTTTTAAAAATCTGTTGTTTAGTGTAACCACCTTCATTAATTATCTTAGATGGATCTTCTGGATAAGTTGCTGCAGCTTCTACATCAGCACCTGTTGCTTTACTTTGCAATTTTATCCTATGGAGACGGCTTCTTTTGTTAAACTTCATGAACAAGCCTCTGCTAGCTTCAGACCTTTCCTCTGCAGCTTCTTCACCTCTCTCAGCTTTCACAGAAGTGAGGACAGTTAGAGCCTTGCTCTGGATAGGCTTTGGCTTAAGGGAATGTTGTAGCTGGTTTGATCATCTACCCAGACCACTAAAACTTTCTCCATATCAGCAATAAAGCTGTTTTGCTTTCTTGTCATTTGTGTGTTCACTGGAGGAGCACTTTTAATTTCCTTCAAGAACTTTTTCTTTACATTCACAACTGGGCTAAGTGTTTGGCACAAGAGGCCCAGCTTTCAAGCTACCTTGGCTTTCAACATGCCTTCTTCACTAAGCTTAATCATGCCTAGTTTATGATTTAAAGTAAGAGATGTGAGACTCTTCACTTGAAGGCTTAGAGGTCATTGCAGGATTATTAATTGACCTAATTTCAAAGTTGTTGTGTCTCAGGGAAAAGGGAGGCCCAGGAGAGGGAGAGAGATGGGGGAATAGCTGGTCGGTGGAGCAGTCAGAACACACACATTTATTGATTGAGCTCACCATTTTATATGTACATGGTTTGTGGTGCCCCAAAACAACTACAATAATTACATCAAAGATCACTGATCACAGATCACCATAACAAATCGAATAATAATGAAAAAGTTGGAAATATTACCAGAATTACCAAAATATGGTACAGAGACACAAAGTGAGCAATTGCTTTTGGAAAAATGGCGTCAGAAGACTTGCTTGATACAGGGTTGCCCCGGACCTTTGATTTGTAAAAAAAGTAATGTCTGCAAAACACAATAAGGCAAAACACAATAAAATGAGGTATGCCTGTAGAGCCCTTATAAAAAAGACCCTAGAGACCTCTCTCACCCGTTCTGCCATATGAGGACACAGTGAGAAGAAGGCTGCCTATAACCTGGAAGTGGGTTCTCACCAGACACCCTATCTGCTGGCACCTTTGTCTCGGACTTCCCAGCCTCCAGAACTCTGAGAAATAAATGTTTCTTGTTTAACCCACTTAGCCTATGGTATTTTTGTTACAGCAGCCCTAATAGGTTAAGACATGTACATTAAACAAAATGGTTTTATACCAAATCAGTTAAACTTTAAGCATGCTGAAAATTTTTTGAGACCTAAGAGTGTTTGTTTGGGTTAGTTTCAAAGTGCAGGGGGACATACTGGATTTTGTGTAATTTCCAGTGACATAGTGCAAAGATGAGGTCCCACACACCTTTAGTGTTGCAACAATATAAAAAGCCTCAGGAGCACTCCAGCCAACACAATTCCTCAGAGACAGCCAAGCACACCAGTGTCTGGGGCTGCAAGACACTGGAAAGAAAGGATCCAGTGTAAACATGACTTCCAAGCTGACCATAGCTCTGTTTCTTTCTTGGCAGTTCCATGCTTTCTGTAGCACCGTGTGAAGGTAGGCAGATCCTTCTGATCACTAGAGCTTTCTTTTGTATAACTATGATCCTCAGAAAGCAAGGGGCTTTAAATCTGATCAAAATTGCTTTAAGTACAAACATTTATTTTTATTCAAACAAACAAAAAAAATTCATTTAACATTGACAGGGCTGCAAAATGACTTCCATGGACCCTAGACAATTTTACCTTTGTGGGGTTCTCCCATCATAATAATATCAATATTAAAAATTGTTTTTGATATAACTTTAAATACTTCACCTTTTTTTCTGCTTCAGGGAAAATTTAATAGATTTTTGTGGGTCCAAAAAATTTCACCTTTTTCTGCTGTGAGAAAAAAATAACACTTTTTTTGACTCTAAATCTTTGTTTCTTTTTTAATTTTAAAAGAAATCAAAATATTTTCAAAGGTCCCTAAAATTATTGTGGGCCCTAGGCACTGTGTCTACTATGCTTAATGTACAAGTCAGCTCTGATTGAATTAGATTTTGAAATATTTAGGCTGTATCTCTATTCTTCTAAGGAAGGTATAATATTTGAATTGATATAAACATTTCGTTGCTAAAAATATATGTCTGAATATTAGTTGAATTTTATAGACCTATGTATCACTATATATACCTAAATCCATTTATAATTTATATTATATTCCACTGGGAGCCACAGTTGATAAATATTGTCCATTAACATCAAACCAGGTAACCCATATATTTTTACTTAGCAATCTGTTAACAAAGGTTCAGACAACTATCATTTCCTATCTGTTTTGAAGACCCTATGATGGATCCTAGACCCTTCTGAGATCCTGTTCTATAACAAATAATATCTTGTTTTTAACATGTGGTTTCTGCACTTGAATTTTTTCTTTTATTAGCATTAAAGAATTTTTCTTAAACATAACACATCTCTGTGAAATAGTATATGTTTCTATTAATTCTTTCTAAAGGTGACTTCTTTGTTGATGAGATCATAGCTGATCTGTAAATACCATTATGGTGTCACAGAGGATTCTGCAAAATCAAGTAGAAGAAAAATTGTCATACGGAGGTTCAACATTAATTTTGAAAACTACAAATATTAATCTTCATACAGAAAATTATTCAAAGTAGTCAGTGAAAATCATTTTTTAAAAAAGGAAATGGATGTCAAGGCCTGGCCAAAAAGTAATCTTTTATTTGTAGCAATCTGTTTCTTAAAATTAAGACTTTTTTTGTGGACCTCGAAATCATCATATTAGAGTTTAAAGAGTATGTAGCAGAGTTATGACTTTTAATGAAACTGGTACCTGTTCCCTTATTGTTTTCACTGCTTCCATTGTGTCAAGTATGAGTGCAGTGTTTCAATGCCAGTGGGTGCTGACACATTCCCCTCCTTTCTATCCAAAATGTATCAAAGAATGAAGAAAGATTCAGAATAGATCACACTATAAAAGTTGAGAAATCATGTATTTTAAAGTGCTGAGTTATTTTCTTCTGCAAATGTAGAATATCTAGGTGCTGGGTGTTCAGTGGTAAACAAAAACGAGAAATATCTCTGTCTTGATGAAACTTAATGTGGTACTGATGTCTGTTTAGTTTTGGCTCCAGTGTTGCCTTATTTCTGAATCCTAGAAGAGTAGTTTCATTTATTTAATATAAGCAGATTCCAAAACACAGCCCGGGGAGTGGGTTAACCTCCATCCTGTAGAGTTAACATAATTGGAGAAGCAGGACAAAATTTCTGAAATAATTATTGTTTGAATTGGGAATTAGTGTGATCAAAGCAACTTTAGGTGCATGCTGACTAACCCTAGCAATCTGACTCCAGGTAATCTGGGAATTCCTTTCCCTGTGACTGCTGGGTCCAGTGGCCTTTGGCAATATAAGTGAAGTGCTGCCGTGGCTTCCAGAAAATTGTGAAGAAATCCTGTTGGCACCATTTCAGTTCACCGTTGAACTCAAAGGACCAAGATTCCAATAACAAAGGAATATCTAAAACAGGTAAATAATTCATCCTCCAAATCTTTTTTTTAAGCTCATTCACAAAGACCTGTATCTCTGCCTAGACCTTCAGCAAAAGTGGGTGCAGACAGTTATACAGATAGTTTTGAGGAGGTGAGCTGATTTTTCTCAGTTAAAATTCTTTATCATACAACTAATAAGGAAAATTCAGAAAACTCAGCTCCTCAGTTACCTGATGGAATCTTACTAACTCCACCCCTCCTTTTTTTGCTGCTGCTTAAAAGTTTTCTTTCATGTATTTGCCTCTTCAATAACAGAAAAAAAATAGCAGCAATAGTAATTTTGCTTTTTTAATAACTGAAAATGTAGAGCAAATCAGTAAACCTAAAACTATTAATTTCTCAAAATAAAGAGAAAAGCACAACAAAAAATTCCTTTACCCTTTTTTAAAATTAATTAATTAATTTATATATTTTTGGCTGTGTTGGGTCTTCATTGCTGCGCGTGGACTTTCTCTAGTTACAGGGAGCAGGGGCTACTCTTCGTTGCGGTGCGTGGGCTTCTCCTTGCGGCGGCTTCTCTGTTGCAGAGCACAGGCTCTAGGCTTCAGTAGTTGTGGCGCACAGGCTTAGTTGCCCTGAGGCATGTGGGATCTTCCCAGACCAGGGCTCGAACTCGTGTCCCCTCCATTGGCAGGAGGATTCTTAACCACTGCCCCACCAGGCAAGTCTAAGTTCCTTTACTCTTAATTCATTGTTTTCTATTGATAGCTTTGAGGAATGAGAAAAAAATGAAAGAAAAATTAAAGGATAATTCTTCCATGGTTTCCAAAAATTTCTCAGTGAATATGCTCATGAAATTCAAGTAAATAAAATCAGAGCTCTAGCCAATTCTGTTCGATCCCCACCCATATCACCCTATCCTCACTACTTCAGTACTCACTGTATTTAGTCTTTCAGGGCTTTCTCTGGCCACTGGAGTCCACTATAACAGCAGAACCAAAGGCTGGAAATACTGGGAAATTAATGCCCCTGGAAGCAGCCTTTAACTAATGACTCACTAGAGTAGTGTGTAGATAGCCCAACTCCCTCACCCCTCAGGTGGGATAACTCTGAAACATGCTATATGTGGTTTCCAGTGAAGTTCCAATTAACCCATAGCAGTAACTGACACTTTATTGGTTGCCTTCTCTTTCCTTTGCTATTATCCCCGTCACCAACTGCTCTTGTTTACTGGGATCACTTCCAAAATAAACTACTGACACTTGAATCCATACGTGAGTGACAGCTTTTAGGGATAACTAGACGGAGACAGTAGCTTTGAATGCTCTGCAGGGCTGGAAACCAACCACTGTGTTTAGTTTCTCCTGAATTTCTAAAGTGGGATAAAAATATGCCACTTTGGGCTTCTCTGGTGGCGCAGTGGTTGAGAGTCCGCCTGCCGATGCAGGGGACACGGGTTCATGCCCTGGTCTGGGAAGATCCCACATGCCGCAGAACAGCTGGGCCCGTGAACCATGGCCACTGAGCCTGTGCTCCGCAACGGGAGAGGCCACAACAGTGAGAGGCCCACCTACCTAAAAAAAAAAAAAAAAAAAAGAAATGCCACTTTGTATCACACAAGAGAATTGTGAGGACATGTAAATATTCTTTAAGTTTTTAAATAGTCATATAAAATATTATTTTCAAATGTAACTTAGCTCAAATATAATATAACATATGTACTTAGATTGTAGGGTTTACTAAAGGTAATATAGACAATTATAAAGAAAAAATATTAATAGGATAATATAATGGCCCAGCAGAACATTTATATTTCTTTTAGATTCTTAATGATGTTCCATTAGAGAGCTTTTGATGCTGCTGCTCTCATCTTTTCTCTGCTGGTACCCTGCTTATCCTGGTTTCATTTTTACTCAGTTATAGCTTGAACCATGAGACTCTTGTTTTAGAGCAATACCCCTATAATAGTTTCATTATATTGAAACACAAAATAGCAAGGATTCACTTGACATTGTGTTCAGTGTCATTGTTTATTGGTCAAAATTATTTATTCTCTACCATAGGTTGTCATTATTTTATTCAGATAAATGTCATTTGTCAACATCGTTTTATTTTTTTAATTTTATTTATTTATTTTTTTTGTGGTACGCGGGCCTCTCACCGCTGTGGCCTCTCCCGTTGCAGAGCACAGGCTTCGGACGCGCAGGCTCAGAGACCATGGTTCACGGGCCCAGCCGCTCCACAGCATGTGGGATCTTCCCAGACCGGGGCACGAATCCATGTCCCCTGCATCGGCAGGCATACTCTCAACCACTGCGCCACCAGGGAAGCCCTAAGTATTCTTACATATGTACAGACATACAGATATATAGAACTACATGTATATCAAGGCAGATTAGAGTTGATGGGAGTAGTTTGGTGCAATAGTTAGGGGAAAGACTAGAAACTGTGAATAAAGGTAAAGCAGATTGAAGAGTATTCCTGTTAAGACTTAGTACAGTCAGAGATACTTTGGGTACATCTGAAATGTCTCCAACAGGTTAATTTAAAACACGATGAAAATTTCATTTTTCCACAATGAGTTTTCAGCTTATTCAGTTAATTAATGATAACAAAGCAAGAAGAAAGACAATCTACTACAAAATGTGGGAGAACAAATATTGACAATTCACAGGGAAGTAAAACTTAATGTAAGCCAATATGCATGTGAGAAGATGTTAATGCTCATTGCCCATCAGGGAAATGCAAATTAAACCACAATGAAGTACTAAAAAATCATATATATCGAATAACTCTGAGCATTAGTATATGGAGAAATGGGAGCTCATACAGTGCCCAAAGGGGAATGTAAATTTATATATCCACTTTGGAGATGATGAAGTAGCTTTCTAAATTACTTTCTATCTGCAACAGAGCATCTGGATATATAGACAGGGTATAGCTGATGGAGAGTGAGGTGTACTGGGTTTCAGGGGAACTGTCCAAGGCAGTAAGAAGGGGGATCATCAGAACTTATCTGTAAGTAAGTGCCTATGAATACCTACTTTCAAAGCACTTTTTAAAAGATTGTAGAAGCTAGAAGTTGCAATTGGGAGTGTGATAATGTCCCTGGTAGAAGTTTTGAGGTCTCCAAAACAAGGTATACTTTGGAGAAGATAAAATTCCTTGAATAAATTGTAGGATTAAAGAAAGAGATAGACGTGGTTACTCTGGTCATATAGATCTAAAATTTATAGTAGGAAGAAGGGGCACTGACTATTTTTATTCTCTTTAAAGTCCAGGTATATTAGTGCCACAACATGCCAATGAAAATTAATTACCTCATAGAATATAGAGATGGGGAAAAAAATAAAGCATGCTCCTTTTCTCTCCTGGGCATCATTATAGAAAACCCCATGAGTTGGATCTAAATAGATTTTATTTAAGAGAAGCTCAAGTATTTGGGAAAGAGAAGGGTAAACTAGAGGGGAAGATTTATGCTAGGGTTGAGGTATATTCTCTAGATGGAAAGAATACTGGATATATATATATATAAGGGAAGCAAGAAATGGTAACATTGAGTAACTGAAGGCTATTAAACAATCTTGGAGAATTATTTTTGGTAAAGACCAAGGGTCTAAGAACATCTATTAATGAACAGTTGACCAGTATAATTATTATGGTATCTCATCATGAGAATACGTTTCAAGTTGTCATAGTGCAAAAGAATCCTGGGAAAAATGTGGCTGACTGTGGGTTTCCATACTTCTATTGGTCAACTAAGGCTGGCTGACAAGTACTTAGTTTCCATACCCTGTTAGGAACAGTTCAGCTTGTTGTGAAGCCAGGGTTTCATAGTTAGATTGTGAGATGATAATACCAGGTACCAAAAGCTGTTAAAAATAAGAAAGAAACCCCACTTTTTCCCTTTCAAAAACATTTTTATGAGTTTTAATAGATGCTTCTGGGCTTATCTGAGAAGTCCCAGTAGGATTCAGTACCTAAAGAGAAGATGGTCTGTGTTGAAACTCACTTGGAAGAGCTATCTTAACTCTGGCATTGGGTGGTAGCAGAGGCAGCTGATGCCTTCCTTTTCAGATGCAGCACCAGAAACAAACACTTTCATGAAAGCAATCACTTTTTAGGAGTCCAGGGGTCAATGGTGCAATCTGTGGTGTCCCTGTCCAATAAGGAAGAGTTGTATCTGTCAGCCTCATTCTGTTGTGAAATTCAGGTGAGTTTTTTTTCCAGCTATGGGTCCTCTGGGCCAGACTTTCTGGCACCTGAGGAAATTCTCTGAGCTAATCAATCTCTCTCTCTCACTTTCTCCAGCTTTAATGAGGCATACTTTTCCTACAAAAACTGCACATATTTAAAATGTATAATTTAATGATCTTTGATATACATGTATGTCTATGAAACCATCACCAGATTGTTGCATTACCAGAAACTATTCATCTTGGTAATAAATATATCCATTATCCTCAAAAGTTTCATCACCCTCCTGCCACTTGTAATCTCTCCTTCCAACCCTACCTCTCAAGTCCCCGGGAAAACACTGGTCTGCTCAGAGACTCCCAGGAAGAGTGGTCCTAGGGATTAAGGTGAAGCTGCAAGCCTTTATCTGTTCTAGCTCAAAAGTCATGTCATATCACTTGTACCACATCCTATTTGTTAAGCAAGTCGCTAACATCAACTCAGTTTCAGAGGGTAATTAGATTCTACCTTTCAATGGAAGGAGTAACAGAAAATTCTCAGCCATCTTTAAATTATCACAATAGGACTGAAAACCACTGTGAATAGCCTAGCCTTCTCATTTTATAGATAGAGATACCAAAGCATGGAGTTTTGATGTGACATCAATTTTGAGTAAACACAATTAACTCTAAAACTCTAATTTTGAGTGAACACAATAAACTCTAAAACTCCAAATGTGATTCTCAGGACTGAAAACTTTATGTAAAAACTTTGTTAGATACCTGCCACATTGCTTTTGGCCTCTCAATAAAAAATACCTTTAGCTGTCTGCTTACAACTTCTCAGGAGAAAGCTTTCCAATTCCTATCTACTTCTCATGTGGGCTAGAAAAAAGAAAAACCTAAATCTTCAAGGTGCATGAAAAACATTCACAGACCCCATTTTTAAAAAAAGAGGGTGTGATCATTGCAAATACTCTGCATTATGTGGTTTCTGCCATCTTTCAATCTCACAATTTCATATTGCAAAACTGTTCAGGGTATTACCAAGAAAGAAGAGCTGCACTTCAAAACATCCGAAAAAGATTTAGATCATTAGAGAAAGTATGATCACAGACTGACTTTTCAGGAAGCAGATTCTGATGAAAAAGTTTTGGAGATCCATTGAACAGCAACGTGCATACACTTAACACTACTGTAAGGTACACTTAAACATGGTTAGGTAGTAAATTTGATATCATGTGCTTTTTATCACAATAAAAAAAACCAGGAGGCAAATTCTGAGATGATTTTGGAGTTCAAGACATTTATTAAGGATCAAAACCTAAGAAAAGAAGTGTGAGGAAGCGGAATTAGGCAGAGGAGAATAGTCGAATTGCTTTGCAAACCTTACATAGACGTAGACAACCCAGCAGGGCAAGCCCCAGAGCAAGTATTGTCATCCCACCTAGAACTGAAATGACCTACTTTTGCACTCTCACTGAGCTACTGGATGCAGGCAGCTCCAGGAAGGCCACGACCTTGGTCAAAGCAGCTCCCTGCAGCAGAAACAGCAAGTTCTTTTATAAAGGGGCATCTGGGCAGTGGAACTCCATGTCTACTGCCATCACTGGAGATAGGAAATTCAGACAACATAGGGGGAAATTAATAATTCTACTTTTGAAGATGTTGTCTGCAATTCCTGAGAAAAAATATAGGACACATGATTCAATGACAATTCCAGTACACTGAAAATAGAAATCAAGAGTATTTAGTACTAATTTTAACTAGAAAATATGTGCTCCTTTGTTTCACACACACACACACACACACACACACACACACACACACAGATCATCTTTTAGCATGACAGGAAGGGCAAAAATAGGATCTTAGGTGTATAAGTATAGGGCATGTAATTATTTATGCTTTTTAATTTCTATTCTGTTGAGTTTATTCATAATATTATCAGTTCATTGGTTTTCTTCCAGGATTTTTGCATTTTTCTGTTATTTTGTGCATTTATAAATACAGAGCCTGTAATCCAAACTATGCTAATTAAATGCAATTTGAAGCTTTAAAATGTTACTAAAGGGTAATATGTTGATTTACTACTTAATACTTTTATGTCATTTTTGCACTTTCATATAGAGCAACTTTTTTCCCACATCTTCAGCCAGAGTATTTTGAGGCTTCCTAAGATCTCTCTTGCTCTCTGCAAGAACTTACACAAATTATTTATTCTCTCTAAACCTCAGTTGCATCAACTGTAAGATGGAGATATGATGGCACTTACTTCATAGGATTGTTGTGAGCATAAAATGATATAATATATGTAGATGGCTTATGGCAGTGGCTGGCACATAGAAATAAGTCAATATGTATAACTGACTATAGCATAACACTGGTAATCATTCTTTCATTAGTAAAAACCAACCATTACCATATGAAACCCTTTTGCAAAATATATTTGTTGAAAGGTAACAATTTAGTAATTGAAACCAAAATTCCGATCCCAGGGTTCAGTCTCCAGGACTTTTCTAAATCTGTCACAAGGTGGCCCCAAATCCATATCCTTCATGGCTCTGCATTCATGGAAAATGAATCAAACAACAGGAAGATATTGCAGCAAAAATCCATGGTAATAATAATCCAAAGTGTAGGTGGTCCACCTAATAATCAATTGTCCATTGTCTGGAAGAAGATAGAAAAGCAAGCCTTATATGTTTGAAATGAGCAAGGAGGTTGTTAAATGATTTTTTTCAAGGTTAGTCTCAACAAAAGTGGTTAATATATCATCCTTGACATCAAACACTTCAAGTAGTATATGGCCTAGTATGCTTTGTTGAGAAAAATCTCTGATCTTTACCTTCTTCCTCTTTTATAAATTGGTTAGTTAGCAATTATTTATTTTTTGGTTTTTATCTGAACACTTGTAAAGCAGTTTCAGAACCATTTCCTCTTTATTTTCTTCTACCTGAAACAGAGAGAAAAACTATAAATTATAAATCCTATAAGATCCTGTCAGGAAAGCCTCAGATTAAACATTTTATAAGATCATGACTAATTCATTACTTCTTCCTCTTATTTCCGAATCCTTGAAGTCTCAAAACCTTCCTTCCAGACAGTGAAAAATGCTTTCCAGGCTAGGTAATGTAATTCTAGAAGAAATGCTTGGCAATTGATTGCAACTGGTAGGTAATACTTGAATAAATGGTAAAAGAATTAATACTGTGGGACTGAGCATTTAAGAGCTACCATATTGTAGTATACTGGTTGTGAGTCTTAGCATAAGAGTCAGAAGTTTGGTATTCCAGTTTAACCCAATATTGGAGTAGCTTGGATAAGTCACTTCAAGATTATCAAACTTTCTTCATGGAGGTTTTTGTGAGAATTGAATGTGTGTGTAAATTGCTGAATATTCTGCTTGGAACACAGTAAGGACATAATAGTACCTTTTATTACCATCACTGCTTTCACTCATGATACCATGGGATAAAGGAAAGTATTAACTGAATCTTCAATGGAAAGATCCAAACACATCCCTGCTGACATTTTCCAACTGATTCTGAATTGAGCTTCAAAACCCAGCTCTAACTGACACACCATCTTCCATGTTGGTTGGTTTGTTTTTGCAGATCAAGAGGGGGTCAGCAGTATGGGCAGCCCAGCACTGCTTGGAAGAGGGCAGCCTGGAATTTAGTAAGGTGGTCTGAGTATACACTTTAGCCAAAAATACAGAAAATTATATTTTTTGAGTGAGCTCGTAGACTTTTCAAAGTAACTGAGAGAGACCTGACTTGATGTGCACACTCTACTACATATTTGATTTTTATCTCAGGAAAAGAAGCAGAAATAAGATAAAATAGTTGAACTTAGTAATCTACAGACATCTTTCCTGCATCTATCTTTGTAAGTAAGAAGGTAATTTAGACAGTCTAATTGTAGTGTAGATAAATTACAATTCATAATCAAATGTGACTCACTGTATGCCCAGGATTTCCAACTAAATGTTTTATGTGAATTGTTAAAATTCTATTTTTGCTTGCCTTATGGCAAGGGCTTGCAGGTAGCCATCAATACCAAGACCTTAGACAGCATTTGTAACACTAGATGGAGGACACGCGTTTGATATTCTCCCTACACTTTCGAGAAGGCTATTCAGCGCTTGTTTCCCAAGATAAATGTGTTAAGACATGGCCACTTTCATCAAGAATGTACTTCTAATAGATAACTAATAAGATCCTGCTGTATAGCACAGGGAACTCTACTTCACTGTACAGTAGAAACTAACACAACATTGTAAAACAACTATACCCCAATAAAAAAAAAAGAAAAAAATGCAAATTCATTCTTCATTGTGCATTGTATTAAATTAAAAGCAAATCAAGAAAAAAAATGTACTCCTAAAACATTTCAAGATGGATTCAAATGCAATATTCATACATAATCTTTTGAAACTTACCAAAAATTAAATTACACTTTTAAAGACCAATTTTAAAATTGGAACAAATGTTAGCATAACTAGCTATATAAATTATACACACACATCAGGCACTCTGTTGCATATTTCATCCAATTTTAAAAACAATTTTATAAGTATTATCTCCATTTGTTCTGAACCATCAATTTCTTCTGTGCATTTCTTAATGTATTGCATGATAATTACAAAAGATTAATATTTGGGGATATGTATCCTAATGTTTTTAATATACTGGTAATTAAGGATGGGAAGAGGGATATGCTTAAACGCTCGTGTGTGTGTGTGTGCATCGTAATATATGGAGTTTTACTTTTACAGATCTTTTTAATTAACCTCTTTCTCTCTTTTTCCAGGTGGGGACCAAACTCGACGGGGAAAACTGGGATGAGTTGATAGGGCGGAGTTTTGTCGCCTTCGTACTAACCTGGACATATTGTGAGTTCACTAGGCAAAATTACCAAGGCATGATTGTTAAACAATTTTTCTTTTTGTCACCTTCCTATTTTCATTCCCAAGCCTTTTTGCTTCCTCCTTGTCCTTGCATCTTGGCACCTAGAACTTTGTCAGAGCTCTCTGACAAACCAAAGCCTGCTCTCCAGAGCCTCTGCCTCTCCTTCCAAATAAAGATAACCCTTACCACCACCCGTCCCCATTTCCACCCCCACCTCAGTGTTGCAGATAAAATAAGTCACTGATCTGGTTATAGTGCTTGATGCTAAGAAAACTGAACGGGCCATAGCTTTTATCAACGAACTTTAAAGAGAATCTGCAGAACTAAAAGTGATCTCTAATAGAAAAATACATGGGGGTTAATTTTCATTGCAGACTACCTCTTTTTTAAAAAATTTTTGGCCGCAGTGGGTCTTCATTGCTGCGCGCTGGCTTTCTCTAGTTGCGGTGAGTGGGGGGAGGGGGGGCTACTCTAAATTGTGGTGCACCGGTTTCTCATTAGGGTGGCTTCTCTCATTGCGGAGCACGGGCTCTAGCATGAGCTTCAGTAGTTGTAGCACATTGTCTCAGTAGTTGTGGCACACAGGCTTAGCTGCTCCACGGCATGTGGGATCTTCCCGGACCAGGACCAGAGCTCGAACGCGTGTCTTCTGCATTGGCAGGCAGATTTTTAACAACTGCGCCACCAGGGAAGTCCTGCAGACTACTTCTTAAGAACAACTTAACAGTGCACAAACAGAAGCCACCTCCCACCACACACGCACACTCCCATGCTGAAAGTAAAATGACAGGAAAGGAACTTTTCCAACACGTACAATCCTTTGCTTCCACACGTCTCCTCTCTTGCCCACTCTATATTTTCATACGCAGAGCTTTAGTGCTGGAGAGGTTTATATGTATGTTCTAACAGTGCACTCTTAAATGCCATGCTTCACTTCCTAGAAATGTCCTGTAGATTAATGCATTGTTTTATCCAAAGGAATGCATCCTTGCTGTTAGAAAGCAATCTGATATTGATTTGGTCAGGATGAGGTTCAGAAAGCGATGTAAGGAACTAACATGCTATTCAGTATTTTAAATGATTTTGTTTCTCTCAGTTATAAATAATTTAATCGCCCTGCATCAGAATTCAACTGTTAAATAGAAGGATGAAAGATCACTCTTACTTCTTTTGTAGTCAAAGTATATTTCCAACCACATCAAGATAAAACAACTAATAGAAACACTTTAGATTTTAAACACGGGAAAGTGCAGTGGAATTAGGGCCATTTCTAATTTAAGCTTCTAAGAGGCTCCTAGAACTATTATTAATTCTGTTTTCTTTAGTCTGAGATACAGGTAAAAGCTGGGTAGCTCCATTACAGATGGAAAAACTGCCCAGAGAGGGTAGGAGATTTCTCAACATAATAAGTAGAATCGTAAAAAGGAATCAAGGGCCTCTGACTCAACAGTCCAGTGTTTTCTAAAGGCAGACCACACTTAGATGTTTAGATTCATTGCCAAATACCTACAAACACAACTAACCACAGGGACTGTGAGATCAGGCCACTTGGGAAAAATACATCAGAACTGTAACCTCTTGAGCAAGTGTAAAACATACCCCAGAAGTATGGTGGTGTCTCAGCTTTGTTCACTGTAACATAAAATTAGGGGAGGTGAGGGACAGAACATCTGGGGCTGCACTATCACCATCCTGTGACCAAACTACGATCAGTGTCTATGGGCAACTGGCTATTTCCTAAAAGAGAAGACAACATAGGATCAAAGAAAGGCAAACCAAAGAACTTTAATGTGGATAACTGGATAATGGAAAGCTAAATATTTTTACAATCCATAGAACTCCCAGAAAGAGATGTATTTCTGTAGAAAAAAGAATATTTTTGCATCTCTCTCTTTAAAAAAAAAAGAATTGCTATAATTTTTGCTTTCCTAAAATCAGAATCTGAGACGAGGCCTTGGGTGCTGGTAGTTCATCTGTGAAGGGATCTAGGACACCAGAATAAGGAAGTAGAGAAGTGGACCAGGGAACGGTGGAAAGCCAGTGTAAGTAAGTATGCCTCACTGAATTGCTGCTATGGGCAACAGGGAGGGTCTCCATTCCCCTGGAACTTCCAGGAAGTAGACAGAATGCCTCCTAGAATATTCTCCCTTAAAGGCGTGGAGTCTGGAGTATATAACATCAGTTCTCCTCACCCAGTGGTTGAGGATGGCCCTCAGGGGCATTAACTCCTACCCCCTACTTGTAGCTCTTCTTGCGCACTAGTGAGGCACACTCCCACTACCTTGGGGAAAGCTGTGAAAGCAGAATGCAGAAAAATGCCTGCTCTTGAGATGGGAAGATACCAGTGCAAGATGCACCTGAGATTATTGTATAGAACTCTTCTCCACTGTTGTGACTGAAATCAGAAGAACTTTTAGGGGTATGTGATGTGGAAAACAATAAATGCATGTTGAAGGCTGCCTCTTGTACTACTCAGATGCACTGGAGCTCCAAACTGAGTTCACTTGGTCAACTGAGTCTTATTGAAATAAGCTACACTCCCCATGACTGCCTCTGGTCCTAGGTAATTATTGATATTAGTCATCTCCTTCCTTCACATTCATTCTAGATTTTCATTATCCTTGGTCTGAAATTGAGCTGATTTCATTTGCTCACCTGGTAGAGGAAACTAGACCTTCATCCCTGAGGGGTTTGAGCTTTTGGTTGTTTTTGCCTTATCTGGCCAGTTTTTGAAATTGCCTATTTCCCATTTTCCCATGGCATAGAGACACCACAAGTCCCCATAAGTGTCCTAACTCCTCATGATAATCAGGGTCAATTATTTCAATCAGGAAGTTAACCCATTTATTTATCTGCTGGTCCACAAGGCCAAAGTGACCAGGCAGCAGTTGTAGTTTTAGATTCAGTGGAACACAATTTTTGTGCCTTGGTACCAACATTTTTCTCCTTGGAACCAGAATCTTTGAGTTGTCAGAGTTTAGCATCATGAGTTCTGGAAGCACAAAACCTGCAAGTGGGTAGCTGAACATGGTGGTCAGAGAGATCGGTACTACTGCTACCCTTTGTTTCCCAGATCTGCATATATATTCTAGCACCATTTACAACGGCCATTATTTGATCCTTTTCTGAACGTTCTGAGTTGCTTCTGTCCCATAATGTCTTTGCAGAAATGTCTATTTCCTGTTTTGGACCCCATATTATTAAACCATGATAATTCTTATACTAGAGCTTACATTTATTTTTAAAAAATCAAACTTCAATTATTGAGTTGTCTTTATTCCATATCCTTTGAAGATTTTGCTGTCCTTCAATATGATCTGCAACATATTGCACAATGCCTATTGTCTTGGAAAACAGTTGTGATTTTGCATCTCTTTCTTTAACACAAGCTCTCTATGTTCTCTTTGGAGAAAGAGGCCTCTGCCACAGGGAGTATTCTCAGCATTGTGTGACAATGTAAGGAATGCCAGCAGTAAGTGTCAATTCCTATTTGGAGTACAAGCTGGAAGCACATCTTCATTTCACAGTGTCACATTCTTTCTGTGGGTTACCATTAAACACCCCCTCAAAGCATTAGTTAGGGTTGTTACTATTTGATCTCCTTCATGTCTCAAAAAACTTGAGCAACACTAGTGCAGATTCTATGCATTTATATTCTTCAGAAACTGTTATCTCTTTACAGACAGCAGATAAAAACATGTAATTACTATTTGACAGTATTTCTTATCTTATAAAATCATGTATGGGACTGACTATAAATTTATAGACAACACATTTAAGCTTAGTTTAAAGCCACAATATGAAGAAGTTTTTGTATTTTATTACAAAGAACAAAGTGATTGATATTGTCGGAAAGCAATGGGAAGGGAGAAAGTAGAGACAGAATTGAAGGTATGTGCCCCTCGGCTCTCCACCTAAGAGGTTTTGTTCCTTTTGAGGGGCAGCTGGAATAATGGGGGAAAGAGGTTGTAAACAAGATCAGGAGAATGGAACTGAGATTGACTTGATCTCAAAGAAACATCTGGCTATTTGAGCAGCTATTTTCATTTGTTATTCTCTGTTTTATCAGAACATTACTAGGTTTTCACTTTGAACAAGCCAAAGCTCATTATCCTAATTCTCTCTGAACATTTTTACTATTTTGCAAGTTTCTACTGCTAATAGCCAGGTTCAAAGCATTGAATATTGGAGTAGCTCTATAGGTCACCATGTTTGTCCAACAGAAAGAACTTCCATGTGATTGTACACCTTTCATCATCAAATTCAAAATAAGGGCTACCTCTGGAGGTGCAATCAGGGAGAGTCCACAGGGGCTTCAACTACAGTAGTAATTTTTTCATTCCCAAAGGGGAACAACTATTTACTAGATTATTTTTTCACTGTTCTTAATTTCCAAAATATTTTACAATAAAAATGTTTAAGCTACTCAATTTAAAAAAAGGATTATATACTTCTTCATTGTTATTTACCTGTCAATACTGAGAATGTCTTATTAGCTCTACATCCACCTATAAATGGTAATCAGTAAAACAATACAATAGTTCTTGCAGCGATTTCATGCAAGTCCTTTTGTTCATTTACTTAACAGGAAAGAATAACTACATGATTGAGAACAGGTGATGAATATTCTTCGAAAAGAAGCCTTTGCAGAATATATGACCTCTCTTTAAGCTTCTGCCTAGCTAAGACGCTACACCATATTTTTCTTCACAGAATAGATGTACACATCTCCCTTCCAAAGTATGTCATTAACCTACCTTTGGCTTACCCTCGGTATTTTACTTTTTTCTTCTCCTTATTTACTAGTAGTTGGATTTGTATTTTTAGATTGCCAGGAAACTGGTGTTTATATTCAATATGATATTGTCTTTATTAATATACTTATAAACTTAACAGTCAACTTGACTTGCCACCAGTCATATCCTATAAATCATAATCCTTTGCTCAAATGTGTAGGACTGTCTAATTCCATTATCTCTGAGCATTCACTTTAGAAAGTGAAACTGATGCTCTATAATGTGTTATAGTCCTTCCTACCTACTAAGCTTCTTCTTTTGAAGTTCTCAGGAGGGTGATGCATTAATTTTGGAGCATTCTAACATAAACTGTGTAACAGATATGTTATATAATATCACTCCCAGCATCCTCAATCTTTCTATTATAGTGTTGAAATCAATATTTGACTAACATTTATTTAAAAGTTATGTAAGGCCCTTAAAACAGTTAAAGAGATAAAAACATTAACAGTTCCTGCAAATAGCAATCAAAATTGCTCTCTAAAAAAGGTTGCATGATTATTTCCAAGGAGATGTTTATTGGTAACCATTAGCATAGGTAGTTGCATCTTTAAATAAGTGTCATCTTGTATTACTGGAGAGTAAAATTTAAAGGAAATTATGGGCTTTTCAAACTACTCCATGTCCCCACTGGAATATAAAAACACATTCCTGAACAACCATAGCATTTCCAGAAGCCAATAAAATGATGACTCAGAAGGTGAAATACTTTAGACCACAAACCACTTACATATGAATATTTTAAAATTATGTAAAAGTCCTATTTTAAAAGCATTCATATAATCAAGAAAATAAATGTATTGTGCAAAAGTCATTTAACCCCTGACTCTTCCCTGAAATGTCTGAAGGCAATTCATTGATTTCATGAAATACTGTTCTAAAGGAGATTTTTAGATTTCTGACAGATTTATTATAATGACTTTAAACATTCTTTGGGGTTCACTTTCTTTGATGTCTTAATGCAGAAAATAATTACATATAAGGACTTTTTGCTAGTATGCATTCTATTACATTGCTTGCAGTTCTCTGATGAGCAAATCCTAGTGTATCTCACTTCAGCCATATTAGTGGCCACTTAAAAAGTCTCTGAAGATTGTGGCCTGGTCCCCGGTTATTTCTATGCTCTAATATCTGGTCCAAATTTTTATACATTTGATTCTGTTAATTACATGGACAGAGGACTTGAGTGAAGAGCAACACCAGATGAAAAGAATGGACTATGTTTTGGTTGATTCAGTGGACTCAGCAGAAGGTGATGAAAACACTGAAATGGCAGCAGAGATGCAAAAACAGCAATCTACAGCACTCCATGTAACTATCTCTATTGAGTTGTTACTCAATACAAACTGATGAATATCTTACTATAAAACTGTGATCTTCAAGTGTGAAAATATGTATTGTGGATGACAAAGATACACTTAGTTCATTCTTTTGTAACCACTGAAATCTTAAATAAAATTAATTTCTGCACTGAACACGGTACTGATTGTCATCCACGGAGGCAGATAGATTCACTTTAGAATATATATATTTTATATATTCTATAAACCAGGCAAAAACTGGGAATACAAAGATCTGTTTTTTGTCCTTGAAGAGTTCACAGTCTAGAGCGAGAGACACACTTTATAAGACAAATACTAATAGAGTTTCATGGAGCTCCAAAGCATATTTCATACTTCAAACTACATTTTATACTTAGTAACCTCACTATCTAAAACAGAGAAAAGTTAATGTACAAATTAATTTTGGGTAAAATAATATTATCCAACTCTAAAGGCTGTTGTGAGGATTAACTGTGTTATTATAGGTAAAGTGCTCAAAATAGTGCTCGGCACCTGTTAAATATTGGCAATTATTTGTACTTGTTGTCATTATGCAAACTCCACATCTCCTTTTGTTCTTCAGTTCCTGTACAATAGTAGCTACCATTTAATGCATGCCTACTATATACCACAGATCTTACCCCAAGTAATATATATATATATATGTGTATATATATATATATATATATATTTTTTTTTTTTATTTTTTTTTTTTGCGGTACGTGGGCCTCTCACTGTTGTGGCCTCTCCCATTGCGGAACACAGGCTCCGGACGCGCAGGCTCAGCAGCCATGGCTCATGGGCCCAGCCGCTCCGCGGCATGTGGGATCTTCTTGGACCGGGGCACGAACCCGTGTCCCCTGCATCGGCAGGCGGACTCTCAACCACTGAGCCACCAGGGAAGCCCCCCCAAGTAATATTTTGTTAATCCTTTCAATAACTCTCTGAAATAACTGCTATAGCTTCTCATTTATAAATGGAAAATTCAACATTCAGAAATTAAGTAATTTTCCCAATTTCAGCTCTAGTAAGTCCAGAGCTAAAATTCAGTCTATAATTTTCTACTAAACCACACAGCCCCATGGATAGAGATCGTTAATGAAGATTTGGGATTAAACTGCTTAGTTCTATGAGAGGTTGGCTCTTTTGATCCACCCTTTGCTCCCTTTTGGAGTAAAGACAGATACTGAGAGAACTATTATAACTTATAGGGAACTGGAAAAATATACAAAGTCAATCCAATGCATTTTTCTAACGTTTCCTCCCTTTTTACAGTTGGCCTGTAGAGAAGATGGAGTTTGTGGTCCTTGATGAGGGGAGAAGAAGTATTTGAGCATTATACTTCCCACAGTCAATGGTTTGTAGAAAAATCTATATTTCTAGGTCTATCATGTCATATTCATAGAACATTATTAATAATCTCAAATCATCCAAAAGCAGTGAGCAATCAGGAGAGAACTGGATGAATATGATCCATGAGGAATGGGGATGAATGAAGCTGTAGGGAAGAGGCATGCTTTGCTTCGGCAGGGCCTACACCTATGGCCCTGACCAGCCTACTCTTTGCCTGGTTCCTCCCTATGTCCTTCTCAAAGCAAACTAAGTAAGCAAGGTAACTAAGTGTGCTTAAATTGGGTTTTTAACAGTACTCAACTGTCTTATTGAATGGGCATCTTGTTTCTTTTCTTTGTTTTAAAACTTAAATATGTGTGTGTGCGTATGGACATACTCTTTTTTTTTTAAGGTAATAAATGGTTAAAATTTATTAGATGGTTAACTATGTGCCCGGACTGTTCTATGCACTTTACACTATTTCATTTAATCCTTAAAACATTTCTATGAGTTAGGTATTATTATTAACCCATTTTCACAGATGAGGAAACAGACCCAAGATAACAAGGCTGGTAGAATATATGAGATCATAAAGCAGGTAAAAATGAGAAGCCAGACAGCCAAATGCAGACTTTGAGTTTTTATGTGTTATGTTAGACTGTTTTCCATGTTCCTTAGAAAATTTAGAAAATAATTGAGAAATAAATGTCACTCATAATTGCATTGCCAAAAGATAGCTCTTATCTATATTTTTACAGTTTTGTGCACATAAAAATATTATTGAAAGGTTTCATATTTTCACTTTATATATCATAGTGCACAATTTAAGATATTTTAAATTGTTTGAACATTATGACTTTTTTATTTTCCATGGTATATCATCATTTATTTAACAATTTCCATGTTTTTAAGAATTTATATGGCTCTTTTTTTTTTTTTTTTTTTTTTTTGTGGTACGCGGGCGTCTCACTGTTGTGGCCTCTCCCGTTGTGGAGCACAGGCTCCGGACGCGCAGGCTCAGCGGCCATGGCTCACAGGTCCAGCCGCTCTGCGGCCTGTGGGATCTTCCCAGACCGGGGCATGAACCTGTGTCCCCTGCATCGGCAGGCAGACTCTCAACCACTGCGCCACCAGGGAAGCCCAAATTTCAACTTTTAATGAACGGACTGGGAAGAGCTTTGCAATGAGTTGCAAAGATGATGGCCCTGGGAGCCTGCAGAATATCATTAGCGACCAACTGTATTGTCCATGACAGCTTTCTGTTTAGATGAGATATTAGTACCAGCCTTATAGAGATAGAGATCAGAAGGAGAGAATCCTGTGAATCAAGCTGAGGACTAGGAGATAAGAACCAGAAAACCTGGGTTCTAATCCTAGCCTTGACAGTGACTTTACATATTTGGACAATTACTTTAACTTTTGTTTCTTAATAGCAAGTGCTAACTATGAGGGAACTTACATTGCAATAACAAATACTAACTACAAGAAAAATTACAAAGCAATTCATTGAGGTAAAATTCTTTATCTGAAGATGTGGGAATAGAAGTCACTGTTCACCTTGCAGTCCATATCACCTTTTAAGTGTGTGTGTTTTAGTATTAATATTTATAAATTTTAATGAAATAATGGAAAAATAGTTGCTATATTCCAACATATAACAGTTGAAATTATTCTAAAATGATGGCCAAGTGGTGGAGGCATTAACAGAGATCAAAGCCTCATAAAGATATTAATTGGCCAGATTGCAACTCTTAGGTTTCATTTCCCAAAAGAAGGAAAATACAGACTCATTTTGTTAATCACATGTTGACAGATTTTTGGAACCATAGGAAAGGGAATAGTCTTATTCAAAACACTTTTAAATATTTATCTCTAATCCTGAGTGACATTTCTTAACAAAGAAAGTATACTGGCTGAGGCACAAGTGGTCAGGGAACACAGCAGAGAAGTAATGGGATATTCTAGGGACAGACAGCCAAGAGCTTAGAAGATTTACAAATTCACTGAAACAAATATGGCTTGATTGTCTATGACTAAAAACTTGAACTTAGATAGGAAAAACTAGAAAATAAAATGGAATAAAATGTGGAATGTATTTTAAAGCCACACAGGCTAAGTAAAATACAAACCCCATTTTGTAATGAGATTTGATAGCAGGAAGTTCCTTGGAAACTACTGCATTATACAACTTGCCAAAGAAGCATGTTATTATTGATAGAGGGGATCTGTTCACTTCTAGCATGGTAATTAATTATTTATTCTAATGTGAGAGAGAAAAATAGACCTATGTTAATAGATTTCCAGGGATCTAGTAAATCAGTACTTGAAAAACTATACGGAAAAGGAAATCTACATCTTTTTGCTTGGCAGAAAAACAAGGTAGTAAAATTTTAGGCGGCAGGCCCAGATTTGCATTTTCTGTCATCAGTTTAAAATTTATAAGTGGGTTATATTCTAAAAGTTTTAATCCAAGTTAGTTGGTTAGTATTTGAAACATTTTTCCTCTAGAAATAATGTCCTGGATGATGGATTAATTCACAGAATTACCCTGGTCCTGACACACCCTCAGCACACACACACACACACACACACACACACACACATTTCTATCAGTTTCATTTTACTCATTTGAAGATGGAAATAATAACTTCCTCATAGGGTAGTTTGTTGTCAGCCTTAAGTAAGGTAAGGTAAGCTAAAATTCTTTTTACATTGCAATATCCTACAAAATATTAATTATTAATGTACTCTAGTACTATATGGTTTAGCTCCTCTTTAGATTAAATCACCCTTTGTAAACAAGGTCGATAACTAAATGCTATTTATAATGTTTCTATAGAGGAAAGTGCTTTGTGTATCAAGAAGAGGCTGCAGCAGATCAAGAAATATGGAGTCGCCAGCTGTGGTGCTGCCAGCCAGCCATCTGGCCAACAGAAATATTTCTTCACTGCTTCCCCTCCTTTTCCCAGCTGTAGTGATGGCTACTTCCCAGAAAGCAATGAACAGCTATTCTCATTCCTCTGGTGGGCCCATATCCTGTGTTTACCATATTATCCTCCCTTTTTTCATAATTGCCTTGCCTCTATTCTCTAGTTGTTTCATGCATATGAGATTTGTTTCTTTTATTAGATTCTAAACTGTTGGGAAGCCAGACCTGTATTTTGCACCTGTAGACTCAGGGTACGTAGTAGAGAACAGGAGGGCACTTTCCAGGTAAAGTTAATGCTATTACAAAGCTAGAAGGTGAAAATAGCCCTGTTGCCTCCAAGAAGTATTATATAGATTGAAGGAAAGGCAGTAAGATCCAAACAACATGGAGGAGTGGTAATGACTACATAAAAGATTTATGAGCTGTGGCCAAGCCTGAAGATATTTGAGAAGGAAATCACTTGATAAAAATGTTTAATAAAAGCAGTTTCTCAAGAAACAGAGAAGTTCTATATATCAGAAGTTTAGAAACATAACTTTATTTATTTATTTGGTTGTGCCGGGTCTTAGTTGCTGCATGTGGGCTCCTTAATTGGGGCATGAGAACTCTTAGCTGCAGCATGCATGTGGGATCTAGTTCCCTGACCAGGGATCAAACCCTGGCCCCCTGCATTGGGAACGTGGAGTCATAGACACTGCGCCACCAGGGAAGCACCTAGAAAATGATTTTTTAATGGGAAAAGAAGATGATCTATTAGAAAAGTCATTTTCAGGAGAGTAAATTTAGGTTAATGCTATACTGAGTAAATCTAAGAAATTATATCATTCAGGCTGCAAGGTAGATGTCTAACTCATCTTCTTTGTCATTTGCACCACCTACAATAGATAGATAATTACCTCTACTTTCCTTATTTTGAGCTGTGTTGACTTAGCTAAAAGCTGAAATCACAATTACAATAGTTAACATTTTAAACACTATGTGTTTAAGACTATTTTTGTGTTTAACATTTTATTTATTTATTTATTTATTTTTATTTATGGCTGTGTTGGGTCTTCATTTCTGTGCGAGGGCTTTCTCTAGTTGTGGCAAGTGGGGGCCACTCCTCATCGCGGTGCGCGGGTCTCTCACTATCGCAGCCTCTCTTGTTGCGGAGCACAGGCTCCAGACGCGCAGGCTCAGTAATTGTGGCTCACGGGGCCAGCTGCTCCGTGGCATGTGGGATCTTCCCAGACCAGGACACGAACCCGTGTGCCCTGCATTGGCAGGCGGACTCTCAACCACTGCGCCACCAGGGAAGCCCTAACATTTTAAACACTATGTGCCAAGACTATTTCACCTGCTTTGTATGGATTTTAACATTTAATCATTACATTAATGTGATGATTTAGAAACCACTGAGGAAACTGCTGCTCAGAAATTTTAATTACCTTGCCAAGGCTATACTGCTCACCAGTGGTGGAGCCAGGGTTGGAACTCAACAATCATTATTTCTAAACCACATTTCTCAACCACTATGCCATAACACCTTCCAAATATGAAGAAAGCTTTTTCACTTAGGTGGTCTAAATCTGTGTTTTGATGTGAAAACAAAAACCCCACCTCCCTCTAAATTAATGTATATGCTGTCCTCTGCTCTATATCCATTATAATCATCGCTTATACTTTTGATCCCAAACTGCCCTGTCTGTTGGCTTTTCCTTCTTTTCTTATTTTCCACACTTTATCCAGTTGAAAACACTGCATAATGGCTAACCCACTCATTGGCGGTCTGTGGCTAATTTTGGTTATGTGTTAGTGGGAGACAGACAGCAAGAGGGCTGGCAAGTGAAGGGGTTGGGTTGGTTTCATTCTTCTTTTGTCCTTCTCTGAAACCTGTAACTCATGATCCAAAACAGTGTTTATCTTCTGCCTGGCTTCTCACCAAAACTGGCTTTGAGGCTAGACATACCTAGGTTGAGGTCAGGGTGTGTGGTTTTTCATCTCTTGCAGCAGATGTAAGAAGAAGCTCAAAAACGATGGGGAATGCAACTTCTACTATGTGCTTACCCTGCACCAGTCTAGCTACTCTATGTAAATTGTTTCCTATGATCTTCATAACAACCTTTGGAGGGGGGAAGTACTCTAATTATTTCAGGAGGAAACAGGGTGGTCCTAGTTTTAGAAAAATGCCCACATTCACACCACTTTAAACTACAGAACAAGCATCAGGTTTACCTGACTCCAAAGCCTGTGCTCTTTGCATCCCAGGGGCTGGGAGTTATCCAAGAGTAAAGAGTTATGGGATTACCAGCTCCCTGCATGAATACTTCTTGATAATAAAAACTATCCTTTTGGGAGACCTTCAAGATGGCGGAGGAGTAAGACATAGAGATCACCTTCCTCCCCACAGATACATCAGAAATACATCTACATGTGGAACGACTCCTACAGAACACCTACTGAACGCTGGCAGAAGACCTCAGACTTCCAAAAAGGCAAGAAAATCCCCATGTACCTGGGTAGGGAAAGAGAAAAAAGAAAAGAAAAAAGAGTCAAAGGAATAGGAATGGGTCCTGTGCCTCTGGGAGGGAGCTGTGAAGGAGGAAAAGTTTCCACACAGTAGGAAGTCCCCTCACTGGTGGGGACGGTGGGTGGGGAGCTTCAGAGGCACAGAGGAGAGCGCAGCAACAGGGATGCACAGGCAAAAGTGCAGAGATTCCCACACAGAGGATCGGTGCCGACCAGCAATCAGCAGCCCGAGACACTTGTCTGCTCACCTGCCACGCAGGTGGGGGCTGGGAGATGAGGCTCGGGCTTTGGAGGTCAGACCCAGGGAGAGGACTGGGGTTGGCTGCATGAACACAGCCTAAAGGGGGCTAGTGTGACACAGCTAGCCATGAGAGAGTCCGGAAAAAAGTCTGGACATTCCAGAGGGGCAAGAGACCATTGTTTCAGGGTGAGTGAAGAGAGCGGCTTCCTGCTCCGTGTACCCACTGACAGCAGTGCACTACCTAAGCGAGCTCAAGAGATGGGGGTGAGCTGCAGCTATCATCTTGGAACCCAGAGGCAGACACGGACTGCTACTACTTCTGCCACTGCCACCAAGGGTCCTGTGTGCAAACATGGTCAATACCCACACCCTCCCAGGAGCCTGTGCAGCATGCCACTGCCAGAATCCCATGACTTAGGGCAAACTTCCTTGGGAGAATGCATGACGTGTCTCAGGCTGTTGCAACTACACGCTGGCCTGTGTCACTTCAGGCACTCCCCGCATACAGTTATGACTACCATACCCCTCCCTATCCCCAGCCCGAGTGAGCAAGAGAGCTGTAATCAGCCACTGCTTTGACACCCTCCTGTCTGGGTGGGGAACAGATGCCTGAGGGCAGCCTACATGCAGAGGTGGGACCAAAACCAAAGCTGAACCCCAGAAGCTGTGTGAACAAAGAAGAGGAAGGGAAATCTCTCTGAGCAGCCTCAGGAGCAGCAGATTAAATCCCCAAAACTGGCTTGGTAAACCCTGTATCTGTGGAAAACCTGAATAGACAACGAGTGTTCCCAAAATTGAGGCGGTGGACTTTGGGGGCAACTGTGGACTTAGGGTTTGCTTTCTATGTTTGACTTGCTTTTGGTTTTATGTTTCTCTTAGTTTAGATTTTAGTGTTTGTTTTCATTTGTGGTTTTGTTTATTGGTTTGGTTGCTCTCTTCCTTTATTAAAAAAGCATTTTTTTCCTCTTTTTGTGACTGTGTGTGTGTATGTTTCTTTGTATGATTTTGCCTGTTTAGTTTTGTTTTTACCATTTGTTTTGGGTTCTGCCTGTTCATTTTTTTGTTGTTTGTTTGTTTGTTTTCTTCCTTTTCTTCTGTGACATGCAGCTGGCACTGTCTTGGTGCTCTGGCCAGGTGATGGGCCTGAGCCTCCTAGGTGGGAAAGCTAAGTTCAGGACATTGGATCACCAGAGACCTCCCAGTCCCAAGTAATATTAATCGGTGAGAGCTCTCCCAGAGATCTCCATCTCAACACTAAGACGCAGCTTAACCCAACGGCCAGCAAGCTCCAGTGCTGGACACCTAACGCCAAACAAGACAGGAACACAACACCACCCATTAGCAGACAGGCTGCCTAAAGTCATACTAAGTTCACAGACACCCTAAAACACACCACCAGACATGGCTCTGCCCACCTGAGGGACAACATCCAGCTCCACCCACTAGAACACAAGCACTAGTGCCCCTCAACAGGAAGCATACACAAGCCACTGAACCAACCTCACTCACTGGGTGCAGACACCAGACATAAGAGGAACTACAAACCTGCAGCCTGTGAAAAGGAGACCCCAAACACAGTAAGTTCAACAAAATGAGAAGACAGAGAATTATGCAACAGGTGAAGGAGCAAGGTAAAAACCCACTACACCAAACAAGTGAAGAGGAAATAGGCAGTCTATCTGAAAAAGAATTCAGAGTAATGATAGTAAAGTTGATCCAAAATCTCAGAAATAGAATGTAGAAAATACAAAAAACGTTTAACAAGGACCTAGAAGAACTAAAGAGCAAACAATGATGAACAACACAATAAATGAAATTATAAATACTCTAGAAGGAATCAGTAGCAGAATAACTGAGGCAGAAGAATGGATAAGTGACCTGGAAGATAGAATAGTGGAAATAAATACCACAGAGCAGAAAAAGAAAAAAGAATAAAAAGAACTGAGGACAGTCTCAGAGACTTCTGGGACAACATTAAATGCAACAACATTCGAATTATAGGGGTCCTAGAAAAAGAAGAGAAAAAGAAAAGTCTGAGAAAGTATTTGAAGAGATTATAGTGGAAAACTTCCCTAACATGGGAAAGGAAATAGTTAATCAAGTCCAGGAATCACAGAGTCCCATACAGGATAAACCCAAGGAGAAAAACAAGACACATATTAATCAAACTATCAAAAATTGAATACAAAGAAAAACTATTAAAAGCAGCAAGGGAAAAGCAACAAGTAACATACAAGGGAATCCCCAAAATGTTAACAGCTGATCTTTCAGCCAAAACTCTGCAAGTCAGAAGGGAATGGCAAGACATATTTAAAGTGATGTAAGGGAAAGACCTACAACCAAGGTTACTCTACCCAGCAAGGATCTCATTCAGATTCAACGGAGAAATTGAAAACTTTATAGAGAAGCAAAGTTAAGAGAATTCATCACCACTAAACCAGCTTTACAACAAATTCTAAAGGAACTTCTCTAGGCAGGAAACAAAGGAGAAGGAAAAGACCTACAAAAACGAACCCAAAACAATTAAGAAAATGGTAATAGGAACATACATATCGATAATTAACTTAAATGTAAATGGATTAACTGCTCCAACCAAAAGACACAGACTGGCTGGATGGATACAGAAACAAGACCCATATATATATTGTCTACAAGACACCCACTTCAGACTTAGGAACACATACAGACTGAAAGTCAGTGGATGGAAAAAGATGTTTCATGCAAATGGAAATCAAAAGAAAGCTGGAGTAACAATACTTGTATCAGACAAAATAGACTTTAAACTAAAGACCATAACAGAGACAAAGAAGGACACTACATAATGATCAAGGGATCAATCCAAGAAGAAGATATAACAATTGTAAATATTTATGCACACAACATAGGATCATCTCAATACATAAGGCAAATGCTAACAGCCATAAAAGGGGAAGTTGACAGTAACACAATCACAGTATGGGACTCCCCTCTTACACCATTGGTGTAACTCCCCTCTTACACCAATGGACAGATCATGCAAAGTGAAAATAAAAAAGGAAACACAAGCTTTTTTTGTTTTTGTTTTTGTTTTATGGTACGCAGACCTCTCACTGTTGTGGCCTCTCCTGTTGCGGAACACAGGATCCAGACGCGCAGGCTCAGTGGCCATGGCTCACGGGTCCAGCCGCTCTGTGGCATGTGGGATCCTCCCGGACTGGGGCACGAACCCGTGTCCCCTGCATCGGCAGGCGAACTCTGAACCACTGCATCACCAGGGAAGCCCCCACTAGCCACATTTTAGGTGCCATCAGTCACATGCAGTGCAGTGCAGATTTATAGAATATAATATTTTATGGAATATCTCCATCATGACAATAAATTTTATTGGACAGCATTGTTCTAGAAATGTAATTTTTTTAATCTCAAGATACTTTTGAATTGTTAAAATTTATTGAGGGCCCCAAAGAGTTTTCTTTAAAATATGAGTTATAACCATTGATATTTACTATATTAGAAATTAAGACAGAAAATTCAAAATACCAACTCATATCCCATTAGCCATCAGAGCAATGACATCATCACACATCACTCGGTCACCGAAACCTTCCCTGTTCACTCAGAGAGAGTCGGGGCAGGGTAGGGGAAGGCAGGCAACATCTTAATGTTGTGAAATGTTTTGACCTCACCTTGAGACCTGGAAGTGTCTCAAGATCTTCTAAGGGCCCCCAGATCACACTTTGAAAACCACTGGTCTAGACTTCACTCTAGTGACCCTACTCTGTCACTACCTATTTCTTATTTTGCCCAATCAAAGATCAGTGTTCTGCCAAATGTTAAATGTTTGGCAAAGGAAAATAAAAATAGTCTGAATCCTTTGTCAAAGCCAGGCTTCTTTGAGGGGAAGGAAATGAAGACACTTTCACCCAGAGACTATTTCTGGCTAAATTGAGTAGCCTAACAGCCTACTCCAATGAATGCATTAGCTGGGATTTGAAGTGATTTCTCTGCTTTGGCTCCAATAGATTTTCCCAAACATGTATGAAAATCACAATGGCTAAGGCTGCACAGCCTCAGGCAGCAACTTGATATTCACACTTCGAATTCTCCCAGTATCTTTTGTGTTCACCATCGTATCACCATGTTAGAAAGGGTCTCTTAAAAGATAGTTATGATTTTGCAAATGTATACAATTATGTAACTATTATGTTGAACACCTGAAACTAATTTAATGTTATATGTAAATTGCTCAATTTAAAAGACTGCTATGCAGTACAAATGGTAAGTTCAAAAAGCATCAAAGTCCTGACTCTGACCTAAACACCTTAAAATTATTTCAGAACATTTGATTTTAGACCAAGTAGTCACAGGTCCTTTCCACCTTGTCCTAAAAGTGTGAAAACGTTCCAAAATACTATACAACATCCTGAACTTCAGAGTCGCTTCTTTCTCTGTCAATGTACTATTTCTAAAAGTAAAATTGATTTGTTGATAAAGCACATTGTAACAGGTTAACCATAATAGAATATTCAAATATGCTTTTAGTAAAAATATGGCTCTTTTCTAGGAATTTGTAAATGTCCATTCTGGTAATTATCTGAATTTGAATGATTTTAATGACAAAAACTGAAGAAAGATTCCATAGATTTCATTACTCTCTGTGACCCAATTTACCCCTTGCTAGGGTATCTTTTTATGTAGGTGCATGATGTTTGAGATATATAGTGAATGAGATAGGAATGCAAGAATTCCCACTGCAGTGGTTAAAGGTAGACCCAACTTGGTAAAACACTTCATCAAAGGAAATTGTTGCCTCTTCTCTTCTGATATTCTTTGCTAGTCATTGGCAAGAGAAGTAACTCACAAATGATCTCTTTACTCTGTGAATGACAAAGTCCTATTTCCTCTTCTTCTTTCTAGACCATATCAGTTCACCCTTCAAACCCACAAAAAAATTTTTTTCTAGGTGAACCAAGTGTATATCTTGAGCCAGTGTGACCCTTGAGGCCTCCAAAGCAAGACTCCTGAGTGATCCTATTTGGTTGGGCTGCTGGATTGATCTTCATTCATTCCAATTTCTTTCAGTATTTGAACCAGGTCTACAGCTGAAGGCAGTGATATGAGGAAGACCTTTGTCATATATAACCCAAAGAGAAAGAAGTCACCTCTGCAGACTCATAACAGTCTGACTCCTTCTCCACAGTAAGTCTGGCCTTAGAAAAAAAAAACAGGAATGGGTACAATTATTCCATTATTGATCTGGACTCAGTGAGTTGTTTCTCCAGCTTTGCTTTGGAAATGTCTCACTGATAAAAATCTCACAAATACATAATCTGTAATTGTGTTGGAAACACACTGGGCTTGGCATCATGTGGTAATTTGATCATCTTGATTTGAAAAGAAGAGGCTTTGTAAAATAAGTTACCTATATTTAATAATTGTATCATTGCAATTTGTAATGCCTATGTAGCATGTTGTAATGGATTAGATCTATCTAGAAGTACTGAAAGTCTTCCAGAGAAGTCTAAAGTAGTATTTTTAAAATCATTGTAAGCAGAGTTGACCTTAAGCTAAATTATGTATTCATTGAGCACTGAGTCTCACTTTTGCTTCTTCATTCTTGCTCTCTTTCTAGTTGATGATCATAACCTCTCTTTCAGTTAGAGAGCTATACCAACATCCTTCCTTTAGGGCCAGTGCCTTTCTCTTGAAAGGATGTAAGATCAAAGTGTGGTACAAACTGGTTTGACCATCTCTGTCTGCATTGTTCTAAATTCACTAGCTCAAAATGTTATTTTATCCTTTTGAGGAAGTTCATGTTTTATCATACTTCTGATCTTTAGGGATGGAACCTCTACAACCTGTGACAGGTACAGAGACAGTGATAGTACCCAGTATAGATGTGCCTCAGAATTGTCTGCCCTAGGGACAGAAGGGGGAGAATTTACCCACCAGTATTCCCCAGTATGCACTTGTGGCACCAAAGGGGTCAACTGCCTTTCACTTCTGGGTACCCCTGTGCTGGAGAAGTTCCAGGATATAAATCGAGAGACATGGTGTCTAGCCAAGGCAAAGTGCTGTCAGGTTATACCTACATAGAGCTGTTTGCTGCATAAATGGCTGGGTAGTGGGTGGGCCAGGGGATGTAAGGCAAGACACAACCTAATAAAATAATTACAAATTGTATAAGTAATATGCAAGTTTGTGGAATGTATGGGGATAGTTTCACTCAGTGCAAAAAAACAAAAGTAAGCATTGTGGCTGAACTTTTATGGCAAAAAATATAATTTATTTGTTTTGATACAGAATGTATACAAGGAAATAAGATGAGCATGGAGCTGGGCAAGATTCCTCCTGCCCAATGTCCTGGCTGTCCTCACATCTCAACTTCTTGATATTCCTGCATAACTACCTTTGGTCCCAGTTTGTTGGTCTCTGAGAATGTGGTCAAGCAAAGTAGGTTGTTGTTTTATTGGTAAAGTTCCTTATCCTCTTAATTTGATGGCTCACAGTAAGTCAATATGTGGCCTTTGCTGGGCCTTTAGGTAATACTCTGTCATCTCATAGACTGCAGCTGCCTTCCCTTTAGTTAGTTTGGATCAGTGCCTGGGTTGCTTCTCTGCTGGCTAGTGGCAATGAGAGGACAGCCAAGCTCATCACAGGCCAGAGATAAAGCTTTGGATAGCACTGTTGATGGGAGGAAGCTAAGACAAGCCAGAGAAGAGGGAAAAGAAAGGAGTGGTCCCCCTCCTCAGCAGATAAGAAATATTTGATATGGGCTGGTTGTCTGACTGTGTCAGACAGGGTGAGGAAGGGACGGTTACGGGATGAATTGAATTTCCCAATGACATCTTGGACAGGCAGCCTTTATCATCATTTCTGTATTCTAATACAGAGGCCTGCCTGTTCACTAGAGCCAAGGGCAAGTAGAATAGTTGTTCTTTTAGGGAACTTACAAATAGTACCTCGTTAAAACTTCCTGAATTATGAGTCTTGATCCAATTAAGAAAATGTACAGTAGAAAAGAGACCAAAATATCACCCTTACTAATAATAAAGCTGATGTTAGAGACTGTGGTTTATTTCTGTGGGTAGGTGAACTTTGTAACACAGATCCAAGGAATTAGGCTGATGTACCTACCAGTCACAAACTGGGTTAGAAAATCTCAGACTTCCCCTGTGGGATAACTTTCGTACATGGCATAGCAGATCTCTTCCTTTAGGTGGGCAGGTGGCTTCCCTGAGAAAGGTGAGAGGGAGATGTTATGTCATACAAATGCTGTTAAGTTATTGCAAACTCACCCGTTTAAAGAAGTCAGTTTTCCTCTTGGAAGCAGAGAGATCAGACTAGTTTACTTTCTAATACCCCCTCTTCTCCATAGGTAGATACATCATGAGAGGGTATAAGCAAGTTTACAGATAAAATACCTGCTTTTTCTGAGCTGTACAACTTATAGCTCAAACAGCACAACCTCCTGTGATCTGTTTTTCTCTGGGTAGGTTTGGTGCCATATTCTTTACCTTCACATTATGATTCATTCTCTTCCTGTAGATTGTGACTCCACTGGGTCAGTATTGAGATTGATAAAGAAAGGATAACAAGGAAACTAACATTTATGAAGAACATACTTTTTTATTTAGAATATTACATAAACTTAGTTGATAAAGCAGCAGGGTATTTTTTATTGGAGTATAGTTAATTTGAAGAAAGTATTTTTATAACCATTTGTTTACTGAATGAAAAAATGGAGCTTTAAAGATGTTAAGATCTATACTATACTCCAATTATTCTAAGAAGCATATTATACCACTTTTTACCATTCCTGAAACCACAATATGCTTACCACTAATGGGAAACATAGATTATTTGACTGATTTTTTCCTTTCTAAATGGTATGTACAACAATGATGTTTTATAATCCATGGTATCTCAGATTCAACAAGTAGGTAGAAAAGGGCAAGCCTAGAATTTGCCCCCTGGGTTGTGTGATTTCAAATTTTAGATGATTTTCTGGCAACAACAATTTTTCTTAGAAATATACAAGCAATTAAGGCAACACATGATTCACAGTCTTTCCCCACATCATTTCATGTATTGTCATGCAGTTTGACATTCAGTCTTGCTTGACCCCGTCTGTATAGAATTATGCTCCTTGGAAGCCAATTCCTTCTTTCCCTGTGAACTGAGGCTTCTTAGTGGGTCTGTGAAGTAGGCTGATGAAACATGTTTGTTATCAGAAATTGAACTGATGGTGATTGAATGTTCTAGCAGCTGGGTCTTGTTAGAAGAAGAATAGACTGGGCTATCACATTATTTTATGTAAACTCTACTTAAGTGGAATATGAGGGAAAAGACTTGGGAACTTTTTTATTGCTCAAGACTATTCGGTGTTGCAATTGAGAAATGTGGGAAATAACTGAAGTGATTGTATTATGGTTGGTTTCTCAAGCAATACTTTGAAATCTTTTTCAATTAAATAAATCAAGTGTTTGCTTTGTGCAAAGCATGAACTATTTGCTTCAGGGGATAAGACATGCCACCAGCCATTAAGAATCTGCATGATATAAAAAGGGAACTGCTGGATGCACTCATGACTAAAAGATAGATGAGTAACAGAGGGTCAGAGATATGATATGGGATTTTGAAGGAGGAAGAAATCACGTGTATGAGGCAATCAAGAAGGACACTGTGGAAGCAATGGTGGAGCTTTGAAAACTTGGGTAAAATTTTCTCTAGTAACTATGGGAGTGAGCCTTCTGGTTTCCAATAATAGCAGCCTAGGTTATTTGGATCACAATCCCACAGAAAACAAATAAAAATTGTAGATAAAACATTTTTAAAAATCTTTTAAAAGTTGATTAGTCAAAAAAGAGAGAATTATTAGATCAAAATTTGAAGAACATCAGGAACTCAGATAAATAAATGGAGCATGAAAAACCTCTTTTTCTCTAAGGAGATTTGTTAATTCCCCCAAATCTGAACTTATTTTGATCACTTACATCTAATGTCCAGTCTAATAAAAGACTGCCTTCAATAAGTTCACAACCTAGGAGACAGCACAGACAAGATAAAGAAGAACCAGGTGTAAACTAGCCTTCAACCATATTTCACATTGGATGATGAAGCCCAGGTAATAACCTCAAACTTTAAGATTTAAGGTGGTCCTGGATTGGTAGAAATTTGGAGCACAAATCAGTTTGGAGAAAGACAATGAGCAGCATATGGGTGTGCACCATCAAGTTCAGTATACTTTATTTGCTGCTGGTAAGAATAAGACCACATCAGTGCAGAAACTGAGAATGTGTAAAGGTGTGAGTGTGAGTGTGTGTGTGTGTGTGTGTGTATCTGTTGGTGACACTACTTTACTTGTAGCTATTACCACTTTTTTTTTCAGGCTGGTACCTTTAATGATGAAGAATCTGCCTGCACTTGTAATTTTCTCAACTTAAGATACTGGGTGAATATTTAAGTAAAAAATACCCAGTTTAATGTTTTACCTGTATCACAGGTCTTTCCTGCCATGAAATAGTTTCTTTTATTCTAATAGTACTGAGTACTGAGCCATTACAAAGAATTTCTATCTTCAAAATACATTAATCATGGATCAGTGCCCTTTGAGAATTTGTAATCAATAAAGCAACTTTTCTGAGTGTATGGCAGATATTTTCCTTCAGTTATTTGGAATATTATCAGGTGTCACATATTTGGTGCATTCATGTTGGAACCATTAGTTATTAGAAATACAAGTATAAAATATGAAGTTTTTAGTCTCTATTGCTGGATCGTCTTCAATATTCTTTTTTTTTTTTTTTTTTTTTGGCCATGCCACACATGGGATCTTAGTTCCCCGTCCAGGGATTGAACCCAGGCCCACAGCAGTGAAAGCGCTGAGTCTTAACCACTGGACTGTCAGAGAATTCCCAATCTTCTATGTGCTGACCCCTAAATGCTGGCAGGTACTCAAGTCCCTCCTGTGTGACCTCTTCTCAACTTCATCTACAATCATGACTTATGTTAACTGATCTCCTTCCATGGCTTTTGTTACTACTTGTATACAAAACTTGCATGTCCAAAAAAAGAACTTGAGTTATTCTCCAACACAAACTTACTTATTCCTCATCTTTCTTTTGTAAATGGCACCACCATTCACTTAATTACTAGGACCAAAACTGTGCTGCCTGTTTGGATTCTTCACTTTTCTTGCTTTACACCCTGCATCAAATCCATCAGCAAATCCTGTAAACTCTATCTTCAGAATGAACCACTCATTCAGTATTCTCACTTCCCCTACTCTTACCTCCTTGGTCCAAGCCACCATCACTCTCTCACATGAACTACCAAGCTTGTCCCTTTGCCTGCATTGTTGCTCCCCATCTTCACTGCCTATTCCCTACACTTTAGCCAGGGTGATATTTTACAAGGAAACAAAACATTTCATTCTCTTGCACTCAGGCCTTCAATGGCTTCTTACCTCCACTACGTGGAAAATGGAAAATAGTTTCCATGGCTGCAAAGTCCTTTATTTTATTCCCTGGCTACCTCTTCAGCTTCATTTCCGAGACCCTTCCACTCATTTATTCCACTATTTCAACCCTTTTTTCATTATTCTTTCTAGAACTCGCTACTCAAGTTTCATTTCAGGAATTTTATTCTTGCTCTTCCATCTGCCAGGAATGTTCTTCCACCAGAAATTCACATGACTTGCTCCCTCATTTTATTCACTTTTCTGTTCAAATGTCCCCTCCTCCGAATAGCCTTTCTGGAACATCCTAGCAATTTCCTTGACTGTTTATTTTTCTTCCTTGCCCCATTTCATTTTTCTGATGTAACTATCAGAATAATCCTAATATAACTTGATATTATGTGATATATTTATTTGTTTGTTTGCTATGGTCTTTTCTCTCCCAGTATACATAAACTCCATGAAGTCAGAGCTTTGCTATATCCTCAGTTTCTAGAAATAGTCCAGGTAAATGGAAGCACTCAACACATATCTGTTGATTTACTGAATGAATGAGTGAATGAATGAAAATATACTGGTTAAACTTAAATAAAATGGTTCTTTGTTCATTCCACATAATTAGACTATTAAATCTCTGCACCCCTTTGTAACTGTTTGTGGGGATAATAACTACCTACTCCATAAGATTGTTGTGGAGATTAAATAATATGATACAAAAAATGTTATAAGGTACCTGGCATATAGTAAGTGTTCAATAAGTATTATCTACTGCCATTAATATTACTGTTACTTTATCATTTTTTCATTTTTTCATTGAAGTATAGTTGATTTAGAATGTTGTGTTAGTTTCTGGAGTATAGCAAAGTGATTCAGTTATACATATATATATATATTCTTCTTCATATTCTTTGCCATTATAGGTAATTACAAGATACTGAATATAGTTCCTTGTGCTATACAGTAGGACTTTGTTGTTTATCTATTTTATACATAGTAGTTTGTATCTGCTAATCCCAAACTCCTAATTTATCCCTCCCCCACCCCCTTTCACCTTTGGTAACTATGAGTCTGTTTCTGCTCTGTAAATATGTTTATTTTTATCATATTTTAGATTTCACATATAAGTGACATCATATGGTATTTTTCTTTCTCTGTCTGACTTACTTCACTTAGTGTGATAATCTCTAAGTCCATACATGTTGCTGCAGATGGCATTATTTCATTCTTTTTTTATGGCTGAGTAGTATTCCATTGTGTGTGTATCATATATTACATACATATAGATAGATAGATAGATATAGATATAGATAGATAGATAGATATAAAACCTCACATCTTCTTTATCCATTCATCTGTCGATGATCCATTTAGGTTGCTTAATATTGTTGTTACTTTAAATTTAGAGTTTCCTGCTACAAATTTTAAAAATCTAAAAAAAAAATTAGAGTTTCCTTCTATATTTATTTTAACCAATAATGGGCTGCTTTCATTCTCTGTATCTGGCATATGGAAGCACTCATTAAAAGTTACTATATTTACTCTATCTGATATAGACTGTTCTGTCCTCAATTTGCACAGATGTGTGAGGCTACAAAAATGAACATGCAAGGTGTAATTATACAAAGCATTCTTAATAATTATGGGGAAAATTACGATTTTTCCATCACTTTAAAAATTTTTGTCAACACATTAAAATTCATCTTAATGTCAGCTATAAATGTATAGGGAAATGAAAAAAATAGAAAAATAAAATTTATTTACTACATTAATTTTTAAGGTTATAAACATTGAGTATGAAAGTGTTTTATTTATTTGTAAAAAAAACAAAACAAAACTTGACTCATTAAATAGTGTTTGCCTTCTTCTCACTGTATGACTTAGGCTATGGCCTGAGCATCTTTTCTATGTGTTGGCTGTTAGATTTCTTTCTAACTTTGGATCAGCATTTTACATTTTATCCTTTGTACTATCATTGTCATGAAAGTTACATATGTCTGAATTTATGTAAATGTGCAGGGTTTTTTATTTGTTTTTGTTCTTTTTTTTTTTTTTTTTTTTTTGCCAAAGTCAATTCCTCTGGCATATTCCTATCCTTTTCATCACAACCACTCTCCTATCAAGGTGGATAAGTTCACCTTGGGTGAATTCCTCTGGCGACATAGCTAGAGTGTCTTCAAAGGTAGTAGCATCAGCACAGTCATGACATCAGTTATTTTTTCTATAACTACATTTATGTTTGACTTGAATTTCACATCCAGACTCACCACTTTTCATTTATTTGCTGCACTTTCTTCTTTGCTGGCCACGTTCCCTCTTTCAATGATCCTTTTGTAGAATATCTTGTGGGTTTAACACTGAGAGGACAGGGAAGTACCATGACTACAGTCCTGGCTGTATGTGAACTAACAGCAGATGTGCTGTGACCAATCACCGACAGACTTTGTAAGAAGTACCATGATTGGTCACTGATATGATGCTCATCTGTTATTTACATAGTGATTTGTGAGCTGAGGAACTAGCAGCAAAGTTTGCACCTCATGCAATTACTCATGGTTAATATAACTGAAATTTGACATGTATTGGGGTATTGGAGTTATTTAACTAAACTATACTAGCTGAAATTTGTGCACATTGGAACTGGAATCATGCAAAGCAAGGGCTGCCAGTATATTAGGCTAATACGAGTTGCTGCATTGTTTGCCAGAATTATAAGTAAAAAGACCTTCCTCTGCTATATCCATTTCATTCTTCGTTGTCTAGAAGTTGTGTTAGCATAACTGTGAAAGAGCTATTTATGGTGCTTTCTTTTCTTACCTTTAATGTATTACATAAAGATAAAAAATTCTCACTCACTGGAGTTTTAAAGAGGCAAGGGACTTGTGTAATTTCTTTATGAACCTATCTAGACCCCTATGAAACCCTTGGGAATATTCACCAGGATGTCTAATACTGGGATTTTGTAAAATGTAAATTAGCTGTTAAAGAGTTGGGTATTGGGTATTTTTAAAATTTTTGTCAATTGAAGTATAGTTAATTTACAATGTTGCATTAGTTTCCAGTGTACAGCAAAGTGATTCAGTTATACATGTATATATGCATATAATATATTATATATAATATTCTTTTCCATTATAGTTTATTATAAGATATTGAATATAGTTCCCTGTGCTATACAGTAGGACCTTTTTGTAGAGATTATTATACTAAGTGAAGTAAGTCAGTCAGAAAAAGGCAAATGTCATATAATATCACTTACATGTGGAATGTAAAAAAAAAAGATAAAAATGAACTTATTTACAAAACAAAAACAGACTCAGAGACATAGAAAGCAAACTTATGGTTACCAAAGGGAAAAGGGGGTAGGGAAGGGATAAATGAGGAGTCTGGGATTAGCAGATACCAACTACTATATATAAAATGGGTATTGGGTATTGACTGGGTACTGATTCTCCATATTTTAAGGCAGTGTTTCTCAATGTTGTTTTTGTTATTATTATTGTTATTATTATTAACCTCTCTCCTGCAAAGAGACTTTTTAAACATGATTTTCCTAATCAATCACCACTCCTCTATGACATTTTATTTATTTATTTATTTATTTATTTAATTTTTTTTTTGCTTTATAACAAATTTAATCAGTTATACACATACATATGTTCCCATATCCCCTCCCTTTTGCGTCTCCCTCCCACCCTCCTATCCCACCACTCCAGGCGGTCACAAAGCACCGAGCTGATCTCCCTGTGATATGCGGCTGCTTCCAACTAGCTATCTACCTTACGTTTGGTAGTGTATATATGTCCATGCCGCTCTTTCACTTTGTCACAGTTTACCCTTCCCCCTCCACATATCCTCAAGTCCATTCTCTAGTAGGTCTGTGTCTTTATTCCTGTCTTACCCCTATGTTCTTCATGACATTTTTTTTTCTTAAATTCCATATATATGTGTCAGCATACAGTATTTGTCTTTCTCTTTCTGACTTACTTCACTCTGTATGACAGACTCTAGGTCCATCCACCTCATTACAAATAGCTCAATTTCGTTTCTTTTTATGGCTGAGTAATATTCCATTGTATATATGTGCCACATCTTCTTTATCCATTCATCCGATGATGGACACTTAGGTTGTTTCCATCTACGGGTTATTGTAAATAGGGATGCTATGAACATTTTGGTACATGTCTCTTTTTGAATTATGGTTTTCTCAGGGTATATGCCCAGTAGTGGGATTGCTGGGTCATATGGTAGTTCTATTTGTAGTTTTTTAAGGAACCTCCATACCGTTCTCCACAGTGGCTGTACCAATTCACATTCCCACCAGCAGTGCAAGAGTGTTCCCTTTTCTCCACATCCTCTCCAGCATTTATTGTTTCTCGATTTTTTGATGATGGCCATTCTGACTGGTGTGAGATGATATCTCATTGTAGTTTTGATTTGCATTTCTCTAATGAGTAAAGATGTTGAGCATCCTTTCATGTGTTTGTTGGCAGTCTGTATATCTTCTGTGGAGAAATGTCTATTTAGGTCTTCTGCCCATTTTTGGATTGGGTTGTTTGTTTTTTTGTTATTGAGTTGCATGAGCTGTTTATAAATTTTGGAGATTAATCCTTTGTCAGTTGCTTCATTTGCAAATATTTTCTCCCATTCTGAGGGTTGTCTTTTGGTCTTATTTGTGGTTTCCTTTGCTGTGCAAAAGCTTTTAAGTTTCATTAGGTCCCATGTGTTTATTTTTGTCTTTATTTCCATTTCTCTAGGAGGTGGGTCAAAAAGGATCTTGCTGTGATTTATGTCATAGAGTGTTCTGCCTATGTTTTCCTCTAAGAGTTTGATAGTGTCTGGCCTTACATTTAGGTCTTTAATCCATTTTGAGCTTATTTTTGTGTATGGTGTTAGGGAGTGATCTAATCTCATACTTTTACATGTCCCTATCCAGTTTTCCCAGCACCACTTATTGAAGAGACTGTCCTTTCTCCACTGTACATTCCTGCCACCTTTATCAAAGATAAGGTGACCATATGTCCGTGGGTTTATCTCTGGGCTTTCTATCCTGTTCAGTTGATCTATCTTTCTGTTTTTGTGACAGTACCATACTGTCTTGATTACTGTAGCTTTGTAGTATAGTCTGAAGTCAGGGAGCCTGATTCCTCCAGCTGCATTTTTCGTTCTCAAGATTGCTTTTGCTATTCGGGGTCATTTGTGTTTCCATACAAATTGTGAAATTTTTTGTTCTAGTTCTGTGAAAAATGCCAGTGGTAGTTTGATAGGGATTTCATTGAATCTGTAGATTGCTTTGGGTAGTAGAGTCATTTTCACAATGTTGATTCTTCCAATCCAAGAACATGGTACATCTCTCCATCTGTTTGTATCATCTTTAATTTCTTTCATCAGTGTCTTATAATTTTCTGCATACAGGTCTTTTGTCTCCTTAGGTAGGTTTATTCCTAGATATTCTATTCTTTTTGTTGCAATGGTAAATGGGAGTGTTTCCTTGATTTCACTTGCAGATTTTTCATCATTAGTATATAGGAATGTCAGAGATTTCTGTGCATTAATTTTGTATCCTGCTACTTTACCAAATTCATTGGTTAGCTCTAGTAGTTTTCTGGTAGCATCTTTAGGATTCTCTATGTATACTATCATGTCATCTGCAAACAGTGACAGCTTTACTTCTTCTTTTCCGATTTGGATTCCTTTTATTTCCTTTTCTTCTCTGATTGCTGTGGCTAAAACTTCCAAAACTATGTTGAATAAGAGTGGTGAGAGTGGGCAACCTTGTCTTGTTCCCGATCTTAATGGAAATGGTTTCAGTTTTTCACCATTGAGGACGATGCTGGCTGTGGGTTTGTCATATATGGCCTTTATTATGTTGAGGAAAGTTCCCTCTATGCTGACTTTCTGCAGGGTTTTTATCATAAATGGCTGTTGAATTTTGTTGAAAGCTTTCTCTGCATCTATTGAGATGATCATATGGTTTGTCTCCTTCAATTTGTTAATATGGTATATCACGTTGATTGATTTGCATATATTGAAGAATTCTTGCATTCCTGGAATAAACCCCACTTGATCATGGTGTATGATCCTTTTAATGTGCTGTTGGATTCTGTTTGCTAGTATTTGGTTGAGGATTTTTGCATCTATGTTCATCAGTGATATTGGCCTGTAGTTTTCTTTCTTTGTGACATCCTTGTCTGGTTTTGGTATCAAGGTGATGGTGGCCTCATAAAATGAGTTTGGGAGTGTTCCTCTCTCTGCTATATTTTGGAAGAGTTTGAGAAGGATAGGTGTTAGCTCTTCTCTAAATGCTTCATAGAATTCGCCTGTGAAGCCATCAGGTCCTGGGCTTTTGTTTGTTGGAAGATTTTTTATCACAGTTTCAATTTCAGTGCTTGTGATTGGTCTGTTCATATTTTCTATTTCTTCCTGATTCAGTCTTGGCAGGTTGTGCATTTCTAAGAATTTGTCCATTTCTTCCAGGTTGTCCATTTTATTGGCATAGAGTTGCTTGTAGTAATCTCTCATGATCTTTTGTATTTCTGCAGTGTCAGTTGTTACTTCTTTTGCATTTCTAATTCTATTGATTTGAGTCTTCTCCCTTCTTTTCTTGATGAGTCTGGCTAATGGTTATTCAATTTTGTTTATCTTCTCAAAGAACCAGCTTTTAGTTTCATTGATCTTTGCTATCGTTTCCTTCATTTCTTTTTCATTTATTTCTGATCTGATTTTTATGATTTCTTTCCTTCTGCTAACTTTGGGATGTTTTTGTTCTTCTTTCTCTAATTGCTTTAGGTGCAAGGTTAGGTTGTTTATTCGAGATGTTTCCTGTTTCTTAAGGTGGGATTGTATTGCTATAAACTTCCCTCTTAGAACTGCTTTTGCTGCATCCCATAGGTTTTGGGTCGTCGTGTCTCCATTGTCATTTGTTTCTAGGTATTTTTAAATTTCCTCTTTGATTTCTTCAGTGATCACTTTGTTATTAAGTAGTGTATTGTTTAGCCTCCATGTGTTTGTATTTTTTACAGCTCTTTTCCTGTAATTGCTATCTAGTCTCATAGCATTGTGGTCAGAAAAGATACTTGATACAATTTCAATTTTCTTAAATTTACCAAGGCTTGATTTGTGACCCAAGATATGATTTATCCTGGAGAATGTTCCATGAGCACTTGAGAAAAATGTGTATTCTGTTGTTTTTGGATGGAATGTCCTATAAATATCAATTAAGTCCATCTTGTTTAATGTATCATTTAAAGCTTGTGTTTCCTTATTTATTTTCATTTTGGATGATCTGTCCATTGGTGAAAGTGGGGTGTTAAAGTCCCCTACTATGAGTGTGTTACTGTCGATTTCTCCTTTTATGGCTGTTAGTATTTGCCTTATGTATTGAGGTGCTCCTATGTTGGGTGCATAAATATTTACAATTGTTATATCTTCTTCTTGAATCGATCCCTTGATCATTATGTAGTGTCCTTCTTTGTCTCTTCTAGTGGTCATTATTTTAAAGTCTATTTTGTCTGATATGAGAATTGCTACTCCAGCTTTCTTTTGGTTTCCATTTGCATGGAATATCTTTTTCCATCCCCTTACTTTCAGTCTGTATGTGTCTCTAGGTCTGAAGTGGGTCTCTTGTAGACAGCATATATATGGGTCTTGTTTTTGTATCCACTCAGCCAATCTGTGTCTTTTGGTGGGAGCATTTAGTCCATTTACATTTAAGGTAATTATTGATATGTATGTTCCTATTCCCATTTTCTTAATTGTTTTGGGTTCATTATTGTAGGTCTTTTCCTTCTGTTGTGTTTCTTGCCTAGAGAAGTTCCTTTAGCATTTGTTGTAAAGCTGGTTTGGTGGTGCTGAACTCTCTCAGCTTTTGCTTGTCTGTAAACGTTTTAATTTCTCCATCAAATCTGAATGAGATCCTTGCTGGGTAGAGTAATATTGATTGCAGGTTTTTCTCCTTCATCACTTTAATTATGTCCTGCCACTCCCTTCTGGCTTGTAGAGTTTCTGCTGAGAGATCAGCTGTTATCCTGATGGGGATTCCCTTGTGTGTTATTTGTTGTTTTTGCCTTGCTGCTTTTAATATGATTTGTGTTTAATTTTTGACAGTTTGGTTAATATGTGTCTTGGCATATTTCTCCTTGGATTTATTCTGTATGGGACTCTCTGTGCCTCCTGGACTTGATTAACTATTTCCTTTCCCATATTAGGGACGTTTTCAACTATAATCTCCTCAAATATTTTCTCAGTCCCTTTCTTTTTCTCTTCTTCTTCTGGAACCCCTATAATTCGAATGTTGGTGCATTTAATGTTGTCCCAGAGGTCTCTGAGACTGTCCTCTGTTGTTTTCATTCTTTTTTCTTTATTTTGCTCTGAAGCAGTTATTTCCACTATTTTATCTTCCACCTCACTTTTCCGTTCTTCTGCCTCAGTTATTCTGCTATTGATCCCATCTAGAGTATTTTTCATTTCATTTATTGTGTTTTTAATCAATGCTTGATTCATCTTTAGTTCTTCTAGGTCCTTGTTAACTGTTTCTTGCATTTTGTCTATTCTATTTCCAAGATTTTGGATCTTGGAAATAGAATCTTGGATCATCTTTACCATCATTATTCTGAATTCTTTTTCAGGTAGACTGCCTATTACCTCTTCATTTGTTAGGTCTGGTAGGTTTTTATCTTGCTCCTTCTCCTGCTGTGTGTTTTTCTGTCTTCTCATTTTGCTTATGTTACTGTGTTTGGGGTCTCCTTTTTGCAGGCTGCAGGTTCGTAGTTCCCGTTGTTTTTGGTGTCTGTCCCCAGTGCCTAAGGTTGGTTTAGTGGGTTGTGTAGGCTTCCTGGTGGAGGGGACTAGTGTCTGTGTTCTGGTGGATGAGGCTGGATCTTGTCTTTCTGGTGGGCAGGTCCATGTCTGGTGGTGTGTTTTGGGGTGTCTGCAGACTTTTTATGATTTTAGGCCACCTCTCTGCTAATGGGTGGTGTTGTGTTCCTGTCTTGCTAGTTGTTTGGCATAGGGTGTCCAGCACTGTAGTTTGCTGGTCGTTGAGTGAAGCTGGGTGCTGGTGTTGAGATGGAGATCTCTGGAAGATTTTCGCCGTTTGATATTATGTGGAGCTGGGAGGTCTCTTGTGGACCAGTGTCCTGAAGTTGGCTCTCCCACCTCAGAGGCACAGCACTGACTCCTGGCTCCTCAATTTGGGATGATTTGTTGTCTATTCATTTATTCCACAGATGCAGGGTACATCAAGTTGATTGTGGAGCTTTAATCCGCTGCTTCTCAGGCTGCTGGGAGAGGTTTCCCTTTCTCTTCTTTGTTCTCACAGCTCCTGGGTCTCAGCTTTGGATTTGGCCCCGCCTCTCCTCTATGACATTTTAAAACGACAGATACGTCTGTTCATGTACTGTGGCCCTTTGGAAAGTCATGAACCGATGTATTATCTAAGACTATTCTACTCTCCAAGCATCAGCGTTTTGTCTCTTTAACGGCACTATCACCCTCATTGAGGTTGCATTTCTTAATGTAACTCCAGGTTGTTATACTCAGTTCCCATTAGAAACATCTATAAATTTTAACTCATATAAAGGAGATAAGTTGGAAATAGCAAAGTCAGATGGGGTGACATCCTGTTACTTAAGCAAACAAGTTGGGACCACAGCTTCATGAAATACAGACTCGAGCCAGACCCCTATCTGCCCAATAGAATAAGGTCAACCTTCCCCCTCATTCTCCACCTTCTTGCAAATTTCTTCCCCGTTGCCTTATCATAATGTCTGTAATTCTACTGCTGTCTTCAGTGGGAGTGGGGGGCTAGGTTTACTTGATTTCCAAAGGTGACTCACTAGTAAAGGCCTACTTCCTCAAGCTCCCACTTACCTTTCGAGCCTGAGCTTCTTTGTGGCCTCCTCTCTAAACAATTCTTCCCCACCCACCCGGCCCTGGCTCTCCGGGTCACTTGCAGCCACTCTCATCAGGCTCATTACCCCTCCTCCTCTGTCTGAGCCTCCACTATATGTCCAGCTCCTTGTAAAGTATCTTAGAAGGTTATGTGGAACAACAAAAGAGAGAACAAGATAAGGGGACCAAGGGTGCTAGACAGGGTAGGTAGCAATTGTAAATAGGCTGTTGGGTCGACTTAATTGAGAAGTTAACATTTGAACAAAGACTTGAAGGAGTGATGGAGTTATCCATGGGGATATCTGAAGGTAGTATACTCCAGGCAGAGTAAACAACAAGTACAGAGTCCCTAAAGAAGGCATGTGTATAAATTGTTCAAGGATCATCAACCAGGTCCATGTGGCTGGAGAGAGTGGGCAAGGGGGACTTAGTAGGAGATAAGGTCTTATTGTTAGTGAGGGTATTATGGACTGAATGTATTGCCACCCTACCCCCCCCAAAAAAAAATTCATGTTGAATCCCTAACCTCTGATGTGACTGTGTTTGGAGATAGTACCTTTACAGAAGTAATTAGGGTTAATTGAGGTCAAAAGGGTAGGACTCTCATCCAATAGGGTTAGAATCTCTATAAGAAGAGATACCAGAGGACTCATTTCTCTCTCTCTCTCTCCCTGCCACATGTGTATGCAGCAAGAAGGTGGCCATCAGCAAGCCAGGAAGAGCACCCTCACCAGAAACTGACCATGCTAGCACTCTGATCCAGCCTCCAGAACTGTGAGAAAATGAACTTCTGTTGTTTGAGCCACCCAGTCTATGTTATTTTGTTATGGTAGACTAAAACAGAATGAGGTGGAGGTAATGGGGAGGGGCAGATAACATAAGGCTTTTTGGCTGTTGTTAGAATTTTGGCTTTTCTCTAAGTGAGATGAAAAATGATTGAAAAGTTTTGAGTCAAAGAATGACAATCTGATTTATGTTTTTAAGACAGTTATGGCTGCTGTTTTGAAATAGACTGTGGGAATGAGGGAGACAAGTATAGAAACAGGAGGTCTGTTTGGAGATTGGGGCATCTCAAGGGGCGAGAAGATGCTAGATCCAATCAGAGAGGTAGTAATTGAGGTGGTGAGAAGTGGTCAGAGTCCATATATATTTTAAAGGTAGATTCCACAGGATTTTCTGACAAAAAAATAATATGCAATGTGTGGGTCAAGAGGAGTCAAGAAAAACTCCAAGATTTTTGGTCTGAACAATTGGAAGGGTGAAGTTGCCATCAACTATAATGGAGAGAGTTTGCAGGTAGATCAGTTCGTTGGAGATGATCAAATGTTCAGTTTTGGATGTGTTAACTTTGAGATGTCCATAAAGTGGACATGTTCAGTAGGAGAACTCCAGACTGAACTAAAGTCTGGAGTTCAGCAGAGGGTTCAAGGGTGGACTCTAAGTTTGAGAGTCATTGGCACATAGATGACATTTAAAGTCATGAGACTGGATGAAATCACTAAGGTCTGTTTTTTCCTCTCTTTCTCTACTTTCAATTTCCTCTCTTCCTCCTCTACTCATTGTGCTACTTCTGCATTTTCTAGGGTCAGAACAGGGGTAGAGGGATATAGTGGAAAAGGGGAAAACTTTATTATTTTTTGCTTAACTGGTACTGTTTGCAGTTTTTTCTTGGAAGACAGTGGCTGGTTATGCATTATTTTATAGCAGGCTACACATGTTAGCTTTTTATGGATGTGTTGGTTAGTTCTCCAAATATGCTTACACAAAATACTCTGCAACTTTCCATTTCCTGATTAGGGGTGGGGTAGTGTGCGACGGGATGCAGGCCCTACCAAACTTCTTATAAACCCCTCCCTCCAACTTCTGCTCCCAAAGCACTATACTTCCAACTTCTTTCTGCTGTTGTTTCCTTGATCTAACAGGAGACCCCATTATAGTGTCCCTTAAAGAAGACTTATGCCATTATATTTATAACTAAAATATATATACTTGGGAAAACAGACTGAAATGAGATACACTAAAATGATGGCAGTAATTATATCAATAGAGTGAGACTTGGGTAATTACTTTCTCATCAGTTATCCAAAATATATTATAATGTGGTTAAATAAATATATTTTTCAGTGAAAAAGTTATGTATATAGCATTTTTGTATATAAGTATGTATAGTATATTTTGTGTACAAGTATGTATATCATATTTTTGTCTTAAATATATATGTATATAAATATATATAAATATGTAAAGACAGATATTTCTATACATATATATTTAAGACAAAAATACTACATTATAGTTTTTACTGAGTATATATACATACACAAAGACACACACACACACACTACTAAGGAAACATTTAATGAACTAACTATACTAAAAATAACACTTTTTAAAAACTGAAATAAAATAAAAATACAAGTGGAAAGTAAAAAATAAATATTTTACAATTTATTCTGAAGAAAAATGTTTATTTTCTCAATGTATAAATACCATTTTTAAAAAATGATAAGGCCCATGAACAATAGAAAAATTTCCCAGAAAGTAAAATATAAATGGCTGGGGAAAAAAGAAAAGAAATGCAAAGAAGTCCTATATCACTCAGAATTAGAGAAATACAGACTCAAACAATGAAATGGCATTTTTCACCTATCAGTTTGGCAAAGGTTAAAATTTTGATATGAGCATGATTACCAGGATGTTGAGAAATAGATATTTTTCATAGTTTAACAGGTAGTTCACTACTGCAAATTCTTTGAAATGGTTTTGGTGATGCTTATCAAAATGTAAAATGTACATACCCTTTTTTTTGTTTGTTTTTTTGTGGGGGGGATTTTTTTAACACCTTTATTGGAGTATAATTGCTTAACAATGGTGTGCTACGTTCTGCTTTATAACAAAGTGAATCAGTTATACATATACATATGTCCCCATATCTCTTCCCTCTTGCATCTCCCTCCCTCCCACCCTCCCTATCCCACCGCTCCAGGTGGTCACAAAGCACCAAGCTGATCTCCCTGTGCTATGCAGCTGCTTCCCACTAGCTATCTATTTTACGTTTGGTAGTGTATATATGTCCATGCCACTCTCTCACTTTGTCAGAGCTTACCCTTCCCCTCCCATACACTCAAGTCCATTCTCTAGTAGGTCTGTGTCTTTATTCCCATCTTGCCTCTAGGTTCTTCATGACCAATCTTTTTTTCTTAGATTCCATATATATGTGTTAGCATATGGTATTTGTTTTTTTCTTTCTGACTTACTTCACTCTGTATGACAGACTCTAGGTCCATCCATCTCACTACAAATAACTCAATTTTGTTTCTTTTTATGGCTGAGTAATATTCCATTGTATATATGTGCCACATCTTCTTTATCCATTCATCTGTTGATGGACACATAGGTTGCTTCCTTGTCCTGGTTATAGTAAAGAGAGCTACAATGAACATTGTGGCACATGACTCTTTTTGAATGATGGTTTTCTCAGGGTATATGCCCAGCAGTGGGATTGCTGGGTTGTATGGTAGTGCTATTTTTAGTTTTTTAAGGAACCTCCAAACTGTACTCCATAGTGGCTATATCAATTTACATTCCCACCAACAGTGCAAGAGGGTTCCCTTTTCTCCACACCCTCTCCAGAATTTATTGTTTGTAGATTTTTTGATGATGGCCTTTCTGACTGGTGTGAGGTGATATCTCATTGTACTTTTGATTTGCATTTCTCTAATGATTAATGATGTTGAGCATTCTTTCATGTGTTTGTTGGCAATCTGTATATCTTCTTTGGAGAAATGTCTATTTAGGTCTTCCACCCATTTTTGGATTGGGTTGTTTGTTTTTCTGATATTGACCTGCATGAGCTGCTGGTAAATTTTGGAGATTAATCCTTTGTCACTTGCTTCATCTGCAAATATTTTCTCCCATTTTGCGGGTTGTCTTTTCATCTTGTTTATGGTTTCCTTTGCTGTGCAAAAGCTTTGAAGTTTCATTAGGTTTCATTTGTTTATTTTAGTTTTTATTTCCATTTCTCTAAGAGGTGGGTCAAAAAGGATCTTGATGTGATTTATGTCATAGAGTGTTCTGCCTATGTTTTCTTCTAACAGTTTTACAGTGTCTGGCCTTACATTTAGGTCTTTAATCCATTTTGAGTTTATTTTTGTGTATGGTGTTAGGGAGTGTTCTACTTTCATACTTTTACACGTACCTGTCCACTTTTCCCAGAACAATTTATCGAAGAGGATGTCTTTTCTCCACTGTATATTCTTGGCTCCTTTATCAAAGACAAGGTGACCATATGTGTGTGGGTTTACCTCTGGGCTTTCTATCCTGTCCCATTGATCTATATTTCTGTTTTTGTGCCAGTACCATACTGTCTTGATTACTATAGATTTGTAGTATAGTCTGAACACTGGGAGCCTGATTCCTCCAGCTCCGTTTTTCTTTATCAAGATTGCTTTGGCTATTAGGGGTCTTTGGGTTTCCATACAAATTGTGAAAGTTTTCGTTTAGTTCTTTGAAAAATGCCAGTGGTAGTTTGATAGGGATTTCATTGAATCTGTAGATTGCTTTGGGTAGTAGAGTCATTTTCACAATGTTGATTCTTCCAACCCAAGAACATGGTATATCTCTCCATCTGTTGGTATCATCTTTAATTTCTTTCATCAGTGTCTTATAACTTTCTGCATACAGGTCTTTTGTCACCTTAAGTAGGTTTATTCCTAGATATTTTATTCTTTTTGTTGCAATGGTAAATGGGAGTGTTTTCTTAATTTCACTTTAAGATTTTTCATCATTAGCATATAGGAATGCTAGAGATTTCTGTGCATTAATTTTGTATCCTGCTACTTTACCAAATTCATTGATTAGCTCTAGTAGTTTTCTGGTAGCATCTTTAGGATTCTCTATGTATAGTCTCATGTCATCTGCAGTGACAGCTTTACTTCTTCTGTTCTGATTTGGATTCCTTTTGTTTCTTTTTCTTCTCTGATTGCTGTGGCTAAAACTTCCAAGACTATGTAGAATAATAGTTGTGAGAGTGGGCAACCTTGTCGTGTTCCTGATCTTACTGCAAATGGTTTCAATTTTTCACCATTGAGAACGATGCTGGCTGTGGGTTTGTCATATATGGGCTTTAGTATGTTGAGGAAACTTCCCTCTATGCCTACTTTCTGGAGGATTTTTATCATAAATAGGTGTTGAATTTTGTTGAAAGTTTTCTCTACATCTACTGAGATGATCATATGGTTTGTCTCCTTCAATTTGTCAATATGGTGTATCACATTGATTGATTTGAATATATTGAAGAATCCTTGCAATCCTGGGATAAACCCCACTTGATCACAGTGTATGATCCTTTTAATGTGCTGTTGGATTCTGTTTGCTAGTATTTTGTTGAGGATTTTTGCATCTACATTCATATTGGCCTGTAGTTTTCTATTTTTGTGACTTTTTTTTTTTTTTTTTTTTTTTTTGCTGTACACGGGCCTTTCACTGTTCTGGCCTCTCCCATTGCAGAGCACAGTCTCTGGACGCACAGGCTCAGCAGCCATGCCTCAGGGGCCCAGCCGCTCCGCGGCACGTGGGATCCTCCCGGACCGGGGCATGAACCTGCATGCCCTGCATCGGCAGGCGGACTTTCAACCACTGCGTCACCAAGAAAGCCCCCTATTTTTGTGACATCTTTGTCTGGTTTTAGTATCAGGGTGATGGTGGCCTCGTAGAATGAGTTTGGGAGTGTTCCTCCCTCTGCTATATTTTGGAAGAGTTTGAGAAGGATAGGTGTTAGCTCTTCTCTAAATGTTTGATAGCATTCTCCTGTGAAGCCATCTGTTCCTGGGTGTTTGTTTGTTGGAAGATTTTTAATCACAGTTTCAATTTCAGTGCTTGTGATTGGTCTGTTCATATTTTCTATTTCTTCCTGGTTCAGTCTCAGAAGGTTGTGCATTTCTAAGAATTTGTCCATTTCTTCCAGGTTGTCCATTTTATTGGCATAGAGCTGCTTGTAGTAATCTCTCATGATCCTTTGTATTTCTGCAGTGCCAGTTGTTATTTCTTTTTCATTTCTAATTCTGTTGACTTGAGTCTTCTCCCTTTTTTTCCTGATGAGACTGGCTAATGGTTTATCCGACTTTTTATCTTCTCAAAGAACCAGCTTAGAGTTTTATTGATCTTTGCTATCATTTTCTTCATTTCTTTTTATTTATTTATGATCTGATCTTTATGATTTCTTTCCTTCTGCTAACTTTGGGAGTTTTTTGTTCTTCTTTCTCTAATTGCTTTAGGTGTAAGGTTAGGTTGTTTATTTGACATGTTTCTTAAGATACTATTTTATTACTATAAACTTCCCTCTTCGAACTGCTTTTGCTGCATCCCATAGGTTTTGGGTCATTGTGTTTTCATTGTCACTTGTTTCTAGGTATTTTTTGATTTCCTCTTTGATTTCTTCGGTGATCTCTTGGTTATTAAGTAGTGTATTGTTTAGCCTCCATGAGTTTGTATTTTTTACAGATTTTTTTTCAGTAATTTATATCTAGTCTCATAGCATTGTGGTGGGAAAAGATACTTGATGCGATTTAAATTTTCTTAAATTTACCAAGGCTTGATTTGGGACCCAAGGTATGATCTATCCTGGAGAATGTTCCATGGGCAGTTGAGCAGAATGTGTATTCTGTTGTTTTTGGATGGAATGTCCTATAAATATCAATTAAGTCCATCTTGTTTAATGTATCATTTAAAGCTTGTGTTTCCTTATTTATTTTCATTTTTGATGATGTATCCATTGGTGCAAGTGGGGTGTTAATGTCCCCTACAATGATTGTGTTACTGTAGATTTCCCCTTTTATGGCTGTTAGTATTTGCCTTAGGTATTGAGGTGCTCCGATGTTGGGTGCATAAATATTTACAATTGTTATATTTTCTTCTTGGATCGATCCCTTGATCATTATGTACTGCCCTTTTTGTCTCTTGTAATAGTCTTCATTTTAAAGTCTATTTTGTCTGATGTGAGAATTGCTACTCCAGTTTTCTTTTGATTTCCATTTGCAGGGAATATCTTTTTCCATCCCCTCACTTTCAGTCTGTATGTGTCCCTAGGTTTGAAGTGGGTCTCTTGTAGACAGCATATATTGGGTCTTGTTTTTGTATCCATTCAGCCAGTCTATGTCTTTTGGTTGGAACGTTTAATCCATTTACATTTAAGGTAATTATTGATATGTATTTTCCTATTACCATTTTCTTAATTGTTTTGGGTTTGTTATTGTAGGTCTTTTCCTTCTCTTGTGTTTCCTGCCTAGAGAAGTTCCTTTAGCATTTGTTGTAAAGCTGGTTTGGTGGTGCTGAATTCTCTTAGCTTTTGCTTATCTGTAAAGGTTTTAGTTTCCCCATCAAATCTGAATGAGATCCTTGCTGGGTAGAGTAATCTTGGTTGCAGGTTTTTCTCCTTCATCACTTTAAATATGTCCTGCCACTCCCTTCTGGCTTGCAGAGCTTCTGCTGAAAGATCAGCTGCTAACCTTATAGGGATTCCCTTGTGTGTTACTTTTTTTTCTTTTGCTGCTTTTAATATTTTTACTTTGTATTTAATTTTTGATATTAATATGTGTCTTGGTTTGTTTCTCCTTGGATTTATCCTATATGGGACTCTCTGTGCTTCCTTGACTTGATTAACTATTTCCTTTTTCATATTAGGGAAGTTTTCAACTATAATCTCTTCAAATATTTCCTCAGTCATTTTCTTTTTCTCTTCTTCTTCTGGGACCCCTATAATTTGAATGTTGCTTTGTTTAATGTTGTCCCGGAGGTCTCTGAGACTGTCCTCAATTCTTTTCATTCTCTTTTCTTTATTCTGCTCTGCTGTAGTTATTTCCACTATTTTATCTTCCACATCACTTATCCATTCTTCTGCCTCAGCTATTCTGTTATTGATCCCTTCTAGAGAATTTTTAATTTCATTTATTGTGTCGTTCATCACTGTTTGTTTGCCCTTTAGTTCTTCTAGGTCCTTGTTAAATGTTTGTTGTATTTTCTCTATTTCCAAGATTTTGGATCTTCTTTACTATCATTATTCTGAATTCTTTTTCAGGTAGACTGCCTATTTCCTCCTCATTTGTTAGGTCTGGTGGGTTTCTGCATTGCTCCTTCGTCTGCTGTGTGTTTTTCTGTCTTCTTATTTTGCTCAACTTACTGTGTTTGGGGTCTCCTTTTCATAGGCTGCAGGTTCGTACTTCCGTTGATTTTGATGTCTGTCCCCAGTGTCTAAGTTTGGTTCAGTGGGTTGTGTAGGCTTCCTGATGGAGGCGACTGGTGCCTGTGTTCTGGTCAGTGAGGGTGGATCTTGTCTTTCTGGTGGGCAAGTCCACATCTGGTGGTGTGTTTTGGGGTGCCTGTGGCCTTATTATGATTTTACGCAGCCTCTCTGCTAATGGATGGGGTTATATTTCTGTCTTGCTAGTTTTTCGGCATAGGGTGTCATGCACTGTAGCTTGCTGGTCGTTGAGTGGAGCTGGGTCTTGGTGTTGAGATGGAGATCTCTGGGAGATTTTGCCGTTTGATATTACTTGCAGCTGGGAGGTCTCTTGTGGACCAGTGTCCTGAACTTGGCTCTCCCACCTCAGAGGCACAGCCCTGAAGCCTGGCTGGAGCACCAAGAGTCTTTCATCTGCACGGCTCAGAATAAAAGGGAGATAAAGAAAGAAAGAAAGAAAGAAAGAGAGAGAGAGAGAAAGAAAGAAGGAAAGAAAGAGAGAGAGAGAGAGAGATGAAGAAATAAATAAAATAAAGTAAAATAAATAAAGTAAAATAAAATAAAATAAAATAAAGTTATTAAAATAAAAAACGCAAAAAACGGACAGACAGAACCCTAGGACAAATGGTAAAAGCAAAGCTATACAGACAAAATCACACACAGAAGCATACACATACACACTCACAAAAAGAGAAAAAGGGGAAAAAAGTATATATATCTTTGCTCCTAAAGTCCACCTCCTCAATTTGGGATGATTCGTTGTCTATTCAGGTATTCCACAGAGGCAGGGTACATCAAGTTGATTGTGGAGATTTAATCTGCTGCTCCTGAGGCTGCTGGGAGAGATTTTCCCTTTCTCTTCTTTGTTCACACAGCTCCCGGGGTTCAGCTTTGGATTTGGCCCTGCCTCTGCGTGTATGTTGCCTGAGGGTGTCTGTTCTTAGCTCAGACAGGACGGGGTTAAAGGAGCCGCTGATTCGGGGGCTCTGGCTCACTCAGGCCGTGGTGGGAGGGAGGGGTATAGAGTGCGGGGCGAGCCTGTGGCGGCAGAGGCCGGCGTGAAATTGCAACAGCCTGAGGCCTGCTGTCTGTTCTCCCGGGTAAGTTGTCCCTGGATCACGGGACCCTGGCAGTGGCGGGCTGCACAGGCTCCCCGGGAGGGGAGGTGTGGAGAGTGACCTGTGCTCGCGCACAGGCTTCTTGGTGGCGGCAGCAGCAGCCTTAGCGTCTCATGCCCGTCTCTGGGGTCCACGCTGATAGCCGCGGCTCGCGCCCGTCTCGGGAGCTCCTTTAAGCGACGCTGTTCATCTCCTTTCCTCGTGCACCAGGAAAGAAAGAGGCAAGAAAAAGTCTCCTGCCTCTTCGGCAGCTCCAGACCTTTCCCCGGACTCCCTCCCGGCTAGCCGTGGCGCACTAACCCCTTTAAGCTGTGTTCACGCCGCCAACCCCAGTCCTCCCCCTGCTCTCCGACTGAAACCTGAAACCCGAGCTTCAGCTCCCAGCCCCGCCCTCCCCGGCGGGCGAGCAGACGAGCCTCTCGGGCTGGTGAGTGCTGGTCGGCACCGATCCTCTGTGCGGGAATCTCCCCGCTTTGCCCTCCACACCCCTGTTGCTGCACTCTCCTCCGCGACTCCGAAGCTTTCCCCCTCCGCCACCCGCAGTCTCTGCCCACGAAGGGGCTTCTAGTGTGTGGAAACCTTTCCTCCTCCATGGCTCCCTCCCACTGGTGCAGGTCCCGTCCCTATCTTTTTGTCTCTGTTTATTCTTTTTTCTTTTGCCCTACCCAGGTACGTGGGGGAGTTCCTTGCCTTTTGGGAGGTCTGAGGTCTTCTGCCAGCGTTCAGTAGGTGTTCTGTAGGAGCTGTTCCACATGTAGATGTATTTCTGATGTATCTGTGGGGAGGAAGGTGATCTCCGCGTCTCACTCTTCCGCCATCTTGAAGCTCCTCCTGCACATACCCTTTTTGACTCAGAAATTCCTGTTCTCTGAATTTATCCTATAGATTAACTTGTATAACACGTACACACACATAATACATAAACGTTCACTGCAACATGATTTACCATATTAAAAAAATACCTATATGTCCATCAGAATGGACTGGTAAGCTAACAATGGTACGAACCTGCAATAAAACATTCTGTCTCCACTGACTAAATAAGTAAATAGATACACTGAAATGAAACAATGCTTCCAATTTTGTCATCAGATATCCTGGTGCATGCAGAGAACATTTCTGGGAATATATACCCACCAAAATTGCTAAAAAAATACCTCTAGGGACAGAAACCAGACAACTCAAAAAAATTAATTTTTCCCTTAAAAAAACTATTTAACCCTTACACTGCTTGAATTTTTACCATGTACATGTTTTCTTTCAGTAAATGTAACACATGTACCTATTTGCTGATGTGTAAGTTTTGGCCCATGGATAAGGAATAGCAAATTGAATAAAATGATGTTACGGTAGGAGTGTGTATATTTTTTTTTTGACCAGATGGCCCCAGGAGTATCATGATTTGAATGACTCCAAGAGAACTGGGTCAGAGCTGTGTCCATTTAATGTGTTTTGAGGCAAATATTAAGAATAATAGATAATTTTAATAGAGAACCTGATTAACGGTCTTCCTTAATTATTAATCTGCCTTATAGATTAGGGATCCTTCCCACCTGGTGAGATTTGCATTTTAGAAAAATCTTTTTGCACTGAATAAGACTGATAGGGACAGAGACAGTCTGGAGTCATGGAGACAAGTTAGGAGCTATTTTAGTGATACAGGTGAAAATTTGAGATAGCCAGAACTAAGGCAGTTCCAGAGGAAAGAGAGAGGAGGGCTAAGTGAGTGTTAGAAAGGGTGCAGAAATGGCAGCACCTAGTGCCTGGCTAGTTGTGAGGCAGAGAGAGAAGGTCAGTATATGATGAACCTCAGTCCCTGGCTTAGGCAGCTGGATGAACTATAGTGTAATAAAATGGAAAAACAGGAAAACAGCAGATTTGGGGACGATAATGAATACATCTTCTCCTTGAGCTTCCTCACCTATGGGGTTGGGCACAGTCATGGGTAAATGTGTTTCAGGGTGCAGGGTGGTGGTGAGAGATGGGGGGACAATTCATTTCAGTAGTAACAATGATTGAGTCTCAAGGAGAGAGAAAAATCTCTATGTGAATGATGAGTTCTGGAAAGAGACTTGACTAAATTAAAGTGGTAACATATTTTTGTTGGCACCAAGAAGAAAATGGCATTGGTCCAGACCAAGATTATAGTATCTGAAGATCCAGTGAAGGGAGGCTTGTAGAGCTGGCAAGGAGTAGCAGTCAGGATGTCTTAGACGGCCTGATGAATTACATGTCATGGGAAAGAAATGCACCTCACCCAGGAATACACAGAGGGTCTCTTTCTGAAGGTTTTTTGTCTCAGCATTCCATAGAATCTGGGTGTAACCAGGGCGGAGCCAGCCCTGCTAGGTTAAACAGAAGTAATGGTGGTAACTGGGGATAAAAATCAAGATTCCTGGCTTCATGCCTGAGCTCTGCCACTAGCTGTTTTTTTCATCCTTGGCATGTCATTTAAGTTTGTTGCTGATTTAAAAGCTTCCTCTGTAAAATGAGGTAAAATGTAAAGCAATTGTAATTTTGACTGCTTATAGAGACAAGGAGCACCAGCCTTGAGGAGTATGAGGACGAATCCTGGAGGAAGTTATATACAAACTAAGATCATTCTTCAGATTTTAGTTCCTTTAACTGTTAGGTCAGATGAAGGGTAAGGAGGCAGGACAAGGGAAACTGGCCCAAGTAGAGGGAAGAGTATGAATAAAAGCTTTAAGCCAAGAAATGGAATATTACCTTCAGAAAGACTATGAGTAATTTGATATGACTTCTGGAGCATAAATAAGTGAAAGACATTTACTTCTTTGGTCCTTTTAATCACCCTCTAAAGTAGATATAAATGTTGACATTTTATGGAAGAAGAAACTGAAATTTAGAACGTTTCTTGCCTAAAATCACATAACGTTTAAATGGTAGAACTAGTAGGGTCTGTCTGCTCCAAATCCTGTTTTAACTATTAATTTTTACCACTTCTCCACATTAACACATTAAGATGGATGGAGTTGAGGGGAGTAGTAATGAAGGCATACTTTTCTCAATAATCCAGCATTACATTTTGAAAGATGCTTTGAACCTAAAGAAAAAAATCATAGTGAAAAAAATGTAAAATGTGTGAGTCATGAGGTAGATAGGGTTTGAACCACAAACATTAGGAAGGAAGAAAATTCTATTAATATTTGTCAAATGAATACATGAATCACTAACCCTGTATTCTCCTTAGTAGTTCACCAAACCCTGTAGAAACCATCTCACCTTTAGTCATAATGAACACAAGCCAAATTTGGTGACCTTGATTCTTCACTGCAAATGTGCAGAAAAAAAACACAGCAATTTGATACTCTTCTACAACTAATTTATCCAGAGCAATTCCATTTTAGAAAATCATGTTGTTCCAGAGACCCACCACAGATTCGACTTTCCTTGAGTCTTCGTTCTAGAGCACTTGCGACATTGTAGGTCATGCTTACTTATTCTAAGGTCTTTTCTTTGTGTTCCAGATCTTGCAGGTTCACTACGAGGTAGTTGGGTGTGAATGTTACTCTTCTATCTTGCTTAGAATCTATTGGGCTCCCTGAATATGGTGGTTTCACCTGTCCTAGAAAATTCTCAGTCATTATCCTTTCAAATATTACTTTTTACCCATTCTCCCTCATCTTACAGTCTGGAATCCCTTTCAGAAATACGTTAGATATTCTCATACTATGCTTGAAGTCTCTTAACCTCCTTTTTGTATATCCTATATTTTTATCTCTCTGTTGTGTCCTAGATGCATATAAAATAATTGTCTCTCTAGCTGAAGCTAACCTACTGTTTAAGCTATCCAATGAGATTTTACTGTATGTAATCATATTTTTATTTCTAGAAGTTCCTTTCTTTTAAATCTTCTATTCCTCTCCCTATTATCTATTTGTCCCTGCCTGCCCTCCCCACCCCTGAATCTGCTTGGTTTCCTAATATTTTATTATTTTCTTATGTTCCAATGCCTTCTTTGATGTCTAATGATTTGAAACATACTTATTCATTATGGTCTCACTTGTTGATTTTAACACTTTCAATTTTAGGGATGTTCTATATAGTGGGTCTTAACTCATGTTTAGTGCGGATGGTTCCTCCAGAGTTTTATAAATTTGGACTTTAGACTCACCTGCAGCATGGCTTTACCTTTGAGACTCCTTTGGGGTCCATGTTGAAGATATATCTTACTAGGGCCGTTTGACTTTCATTTCTGCCGGATATTGATCAAGACCTCCTTCTATGCTACCTGGGAGTTCCCAGCCCATACAAGTGCTATATTGGAATCCCAAACCTACCTGAGGGCACACTGTTGGTAGATAATTTTCAGGGATGAAAAAACCCCCCAATTTTCCCACCCATTGTCCATGTTGAGGCAGACATGCTTCTTTATCACAAACCTGTGTTTTGTAAGTAGATTTAGTTCTTTAAGTAGAAAGTTCTGATTTTATACAAGGATCTTTGTCACAACTCTCTTTCTTACAAGGATCCACAATCATGTCATCAATCTTAATGTGAGATTAAAATGTCAGCATCTAGGTTATTGATACAGCAACCACCTTTAAGCCTCTCTCTGCACAATCCACAGTATTTACCTAAGAAATTTCCTTTCCTAGTTTCTGCTTCCTTTTTGAGAGGGCTGGGGGAAGATCCTTGGGGTTTACTCTCTAATCAATTAAGCTATTCATTTGAAAGGATTTTTCAACTCTTATTCAGTATTTCCAAGTGATTTGTAGAATAAGGGTTCTTAGGCTATTCTGTCAAACAAACAAAAAAGTTCTGGAAGCCGAAGTGCCACACTCAGTTTTGAGAAGAGTGCTCTCTGAGTTGTAGAGAAGCCGCACTGAGTTGTCTGCCAGCTACTCTGGACATTACCTGTGTCATCCTGGTTGCCTCCTGGCAGCCATGTCTCTGTGGTGTGTTCTTACACTCCTGTCTACAGGAGGCTAGACTAATGAGTGGGTGCGAGTCTCAAACTGTGCCGACTAGATCCTTTTCTCTTGAAACTTGGAATTTTATATTCCAAACTACTCTTAGTCTTGTACTCGTGGTCCTGAAATAGTTCTTTCACCAAGCTCAATCTCAGAGCTAGTCATTAGTATACAGCTTAATAATATGATTATTATTTTTGCCATGATTCGCAGCAGTAAAACTCGCCATCTGCTTTGGACAGTTTAGAGCCTTGATCCATATAATTGTGGGTAAGACAATGTGTATAGGTACCATGAAACTGGCTTTATTAAATACTAACTGGGAAGTGATTTTACAATTTTAATAATAAGGATAATGCTTTATGATTGCTCATGCTTACTTTCAAAGCAACTTTAATTTTAATATTTCCTCTCAACTGTTTTGCCAGTGATGGAGATACTTTGTTTTGTTTTTGCTGTGTTTTCACACTTACAACAGAGTAGAGAAGTTCAGACACTTGCTCAGAATCATAGAGCCCAGAATCACCACTGGACTTTTTGCGTAGGGCTCTTTCAATATGTGCATATTACCTCTCTAAAGAGCAATAGTTTCTCCTGAGGAAGTGTGTTTTTTTCTTTCTGTCTGTCTGTTTTTGTTTTTCCCACACATCCAGTGATATAATCCTTTGGAGGTAACTGCCCAATTCATAAAAACTCTCACTTCTCTGGGAACTGTTTCTTCATTCCACAGTGGTGGGTCCCAGGTGGCCTTATATGCACCATGTAACCACGGTCCCTTGGCCATAGTTTGTTGGACCTGAATCAATATGGTCTTCCCTCTCAGGAACTGGAAATTGAATCTTAGGGAAAACAAGTTGCTTTTTGTGGATGACTTGCGACTGAGGACAGAATAGCAGATAGAAAGAATGAGAAAGAGAGAAATTTCAGGCAGGAAGACAGAGGCAAAGACACAGCAGATGAGAGACTTCCCTGGTGGTCCAGTGGTTAAAACTCTGCCCTTCCAATGCAGGGGGTGCAGGTTCAATCCATGGTCGGGGAGCTAAGATGCCACATGCCTCATGGTGCAGCCAAAAATAAAGAAGACACAACAGATGACAAAAGAAAGTTCTGAGGGTTCCAATTCAGATAAAGAATCTCTTTCTGCTATGGACTAAATGTTTGTGTCCCTCAAAAATTCATATGTTGAAACCCTAATTCCAATATGATGCTACTTGGAGGAGGGGGTTTTGAGACGTAATTAGGTCATAAGAGTGGAGGCTTTATGAATGAAATTAGTGCCCTTATAAGAAAAGGCCAGAGAGCTAGTTTTCTCTTTTTCCACCATGTGAAGACACAGGAAGAAGGTAGTCATCTGTAAACCAGGAAGAGGGTCTTCACCAAGAACCTGACCATATTAGCACCCTGACCTTGAACTGTGGGAAATAAATGTTGTTTAAGCCACCCAGTCCATGGTAATTCGTTATAGCAGCCCCAGCTGACTAAGCCACTTTCTGAAGCAGCATTCTTATTCATTGGCTCCATGAGAACATCACTCATCGGTTGACACATTTTTTTTTCTTTCTGAGGCAGCATCCTTGCAATCTTCCCTGGATCTTGATGGTCTTAAGATCCTTCCCTCTTTTCATCCCAGAGGACAACTTTACCATTTCCTAGGATGGATCAGTTCTACTCTTGGTTGATGTAATTAGGCTGATGATCTATTAAGTTTGCTTTATTTAAAAATAAATTATTAAAATTTAAGACAATTCTGTTATACAACTGTATGACACCCCCTAAATGCATACTTACTTCAGACATTATAATAAAGGAAAATTCCCCTAAAAGAAGAATTTCAGTTTTGATGACTGTAGGTAAACAACCTTACTTTATTCTGAGATCCAAAGTCATAGGTGACTAAAATAGGGAGGAGGTTTACAGCCTTTGGGATGCAAAAGATTGAGCATCGAGAGACCACAGTGATGATAAGTTAATAAAGATACATACTGATGTCATTAAAGATAATATAAAAGGAAGAGGTAGAGAGAAAAACAGTGATAAAATGCCAGAGTCAACTAGGAAGTTAAGTGGACTAAGGATGGTAGGGGACATCATGGAGAAGGTAGAATCTGTTAAGACATATTGAGCCTAACAGGGAACTCTTTCACCTACTGTGTGAGTTCAGGAGATTATCCTTCCTACGTAATGGAAATTTTATTACCTCTCCTCCCATTACTCCTCTCACAAGTAGCCAATCACCTGCCTGAAAACAATGTTTAAGTCGCCAGAATGAGTAGAGGGAGAAAGCAATTCAATCCACTCCTAAATTAGCATAAATCGGTGTTATTTTCATAGAAAACTCTGGAGGATGTCCAAGTTCATTATGATACCAAGAGCTCTTGAGACCCATAGAATGTAATGTTCCTTGTGTGGTCATCAGTTAGGGGCCCTACAATACAAGGAGAGTGAAATGTAACTATACACATACACAGTATTACCCATTGGTGGTCCCTTGTAAGAAAAAAGGTACCTAAATAGTAAAGAAAACTCCTATGTATTTAGTAAGTTAAAAAATAATAATGGCCAAAATTAAACATTTTACATGTTTTATCTCTACTTCTCCAATGATAGAACAAAGTAAGAACAAGTGAAAGCATGTAAATCTCAATGTTAAGTGAATTATTGAAAATGACATAACTTAGAGCTGAGGATGTGGAACACTAAACCATAGCTATAGGATTAAAAAACCCAACTTCGTCTCACCACCTTACACCACTCAACTGCCAAGGTGACTTTCAGGTAAATCACAACTTCCACATACCATTAATTTATTTTCCTTTTTATTTTTAAATTAAAAACCCACAGAATTTAGCTTTTCTATTAAAAATGGTCACCATTATAAGTTTTTCCATTATAAGTGGTCTTACCCACTGCTATGACTTAAGAATTTTTTTAAAAACCTAGTTTGGGTGTTTTATTCAGAAGTTAATCCAAATACACTCCCATTATCACCTGCATGTCTTTATCCCATATCATCTGCCTATATCTTCTCCATCCACCAATATGAAAATTCTATTTGGAGTTTAGTTTCTAGATGTGCCAAAAATAGTTTTTTTCAAAGTGGGAGAATTTTTTTCTCCTTAAAATTTCTTTCATCAAATGGGTCTATTGCTTGCCTGGTTGGTTTCTGTAAGAGAGCTTCTAGTAATTTTAAATCACTTTTATATTCAATGGAGATATTTATAAATAGGTCAACTTGGATATCATGTTAAATAGGTTTGAACCAATTGTTCTCAAACTCGGGAGTGCATCAGAATTACCTGGAAGGCTTGTTAAAACATAGACTCTTGGGCTCATCCCCAGATTTTCTGAAATGAGGCCTGTGAATTAGGATTTCTAACAAGTTGCCAGGTGATGATAATTCTGCTGGTCTTGGGACTACACTTTTGGATTTTCTGGTATAGACTTATTCTAGTCTTACTGTAATTTTATTCTGATCTGTGGCAGAGTCTGCATATATTTCTAAATATATATTTAATTAAAAGATAATTATATCTGTCCATAATCTTTTTGATAATAGTCATCGCACACTCAGTGTCAGGACCTAAACAAATTAATTTTCCATCTTTCAATGTGACTCTGAAAAGAAAAATGTTTTGGTTAAATATTAACTATTTAATTTTATAACACTTTAAATTTATTCATTACATTTCTGTAACATGAAATTCATATGCTTAAAATGAACACACAGATTTCTCAAGCTAAATTAATCTATTATTATTTAGAATATGACTTTTAGTCATATCAGTGTACATAACAAACTTTTAAAAAAATCAACTAGAAGATAAATTTCTTAGACTCTTTTGAGATATCAGCTGATAATCAGTGAAAATTTATTGGACTTAGATGTACAAGATATAGTGCCAGACTCTGGAAAATCTGCATATGGATGGTATATTCCAGGCTGTCAGTTATCAACCACTTACTATGTACTCTTTATCATTATACCTCTGCTAATTTGGTTAGCTTTTAGGACCTCATTAAAGCCTCATTTATTATCAGGAGAGAGACGGAGAGCATCAATTAGTTATTTAAATTAATTCTGTAGTTTTCAACTGCATTTCACAGGACAGCAAAGCTTTACCCCTCTGAGGTTCACTGAATGAGGACCAGATCATAATAAAAATTATAATGATAATAACATAATTATAATTCCTTAGTAAATTATCAATACAAGGATAGACATAAAACATCACACATAACAGTGAAAACTTGAAAATATTCCCAAGACAAGGGTGCCTGCTATCACCACAGCCATCTCAGCAAAACTAGAAAGAGTCATAAGGTCTCCAAAGGAGAAAACTAAACTGCCATTATTCCCAAATGATGTGACTACATGAGTAAAGGGTTGATGGTTAAAAAATCAATACAAAATTTTATGTCTAAATGCTAATAACAACTGAAATGTGAAATTTTATAAGGCTATCCTTTACAATAGGATCAAAAAGAAGTAGCATTGTGGATCAGTGAGAAAATGATGATATTTTAATAAGTAGTGCTGACACACTTGATGAACCACATAGAAAAATAAGATAAAATTGGATAATTCCCTCACATTATATGCAAAAATCAATTCCAGGTGGATTAAAGCCTTAAATACAAAGGAAAAAACTATAAAAAATTTTAGAAGATAATACAGAAGAATATTTTAGGAACTCTGTGAAGTTTTTTTGAAATAAGACACTAAAAGTGCTAACCAGAAGTGAGAATACTGTTAATCTCAAGTACATTAAAAACATAACTTTATATTAATTGAAAAGACACCACAGAAGGAATGAAAATATGAACCACAGATTGGAAAATGAGCTTTGCTATCCATAAATATGATGAGGGTTTAATATCCAGAATGTGTAAAGAACAGCTGTAAGGCAATAGGGAAAATATAGTATTCACATTGGAAAAGCAAAGAGAATTAATAGGAATTCACAAAAGAGGGAACCAAAACGCTCATAAATATATGAAAAATATTCATCCTCATTAATAATAGAAAAATGGAAATTAAAAGAACAATTAAAAGTACCATTACATACCCTGCAGGTTAACAATACCAGGTGTTGGCCAGTATATGAAGCAACAGATGATTTCATGTAGGAAGGAATGTCAGCTGGCACAATTACTTTGTAATGCAGTGTGGCATTTACCTAGTAAGGTTGAAGATGTGCAAACCCTAAACCCAGCAGGTAATTCCTAGGGAAACTCTCATATACCTGACGCAGGAGACATACAAAAAATATTGATAATGTAAAAAATCTGTGCACCAATGGTGGATTAGGTAACTAAATTGCATTTATTGATTTAATATTCCTATAATAAAATACTAAGTAGCACTTAAATTGAATGAACTACAGCTAAACACATCAAAATTCATGTACTGCAGAATAAAATGTTGAATAATAGAAGCAAGTCACAGAAGAATACATTTAGCAAGATTCCATTGACCTGGAGTTCAAAAGCAGGCTGTCTTAGTCCATTCCAGTTGCTATAGCATAAATACCATAGGCTGGGTGGCTTAAACAACAAAGACTTACTTTGCACGGTTCTGAAGACTGGGAAATCCAAGATCAAAGTGCTGGCACATTTGGTGTCTGGTGAGGACTCACTTTCTGGTTTATACGGCGATTTTCTTGCTGTGTCCTCACATGGTAGAAGTGTGAGAGAGCTCTCTGGGGTCTCTTTTATAAGAGCACAAATTCCACTGATGAGGGCTCTAATTAACCAGCTCCCAAAGGCCCCAACACAATGGGGATTAGGATTTCAACATATAAATTTAGCAGGGAGGAACACATTTAGTCCATAACACAGGCGAAATAAGTAATAATTATTTTAAGCTTCATAGGTGATAAAACTTTTTTTTTTTTAATCAAGAAACAGGGGACTTGCCCAGTGGTCCAGTGGTTAAGACTCTGCACTTCCACTGCAAGGGGTGCAGGTTCGATCCCTGGTTGGGGAACTAAGATCCCACATGCCGCAAGATGTGGCCAAAATAAATAAATAAATAATAAAAAGATTTTAAAAAATATCAAGAAACAACACAGTTCAAAATAGTACTTACTTCTTGGAGGGGGGTGAATATATGATTTGGGAGGTGTATTAGTTTGTCAGGGTGGTCATAACAATATACCATAGACTGGGTGGCTTAAACAACAGAAATGTATTGTCTTATGATTATGGAGGCTGGAAGTTTAAAATCAAATGTTGGCAGACCTGGCTTCTTCTGAGGCCTCTTGCCTTGGCTCACAGATGACCTCCTTCTCACTGTGTCCTCATAGGACATTTTCTCTGTGCATGCACATTCTTGGTGTCTCTCCCTCTTCTTAGAAGGACACCAGTCATATTGGATTAGGGCCAACATTATGACCTCATTCAACCTTAATTTTTTTTTTTTTTTTTTTTTTGTGGTACGCGGGTCTCTCACTGTTGTGGCCTCTCCCGTTGCGGAGCACAGGCTCCAGACGCGCAGGCTCAACGGCCATGGCTCATGGGCCCAGCCGCTCTGCTGCATGTGGGATCTTCCTGGACCGGGGCACGAACCTGCGTCCCCTGCATCGGCAGGCGGACTCTCAACCACTGCACCACCAGGGAAGCCCGAACCTTAATTATTTTTTTAAGGTCTTACCTCCAAACAGTCACATTTCTAAGGTATTGAAAGTTAGGACTTCAACAAATGAATTTAGGGAGAACAATTCAGCCCATAATAGAAGTTTCACATGTGGGATGCCCTGATATACTGATTATATTCCAGATTTTTGCCTGGGCAGCAAGTAAGTGGGTTTTTATTCTATTACTGATCTTTGAACTGTTTGTATATGTATTCATACACTCTTTTGTATGTGTGCTAGGTGGAATCCTAAGAAGGCTCACCAGGTTTCCCTCCCTAATCCCCAGGAGTGTGAACATGATGAGATATTACACTCATGGTTATGTCACATTACATGGCAAAAGGGATTTTGCAGATGTAATTAAGGTTACTACTCAGTTAGCTAAATTAAACCAAAGAGTAATTATCCAGGTGGGCCTAGAGTAACTGCGTGATTCCTAAAAGTTCTCTGCTGGCAGCAGAAGGGGAAATCAGGGAGATTTAAAGCATGAGATCCATTCAATGCAAGGAATATATAAAAGCAACCTCTAGGAACTGAGAGTAGCCCTGAGCCAACAACAAGTAAGAATAGGATACCTCAATCTTACAACGGCAAAGAACTGAATGTAGCCAACAACATAAATACTCTTGAGAATGGATTCATCTCCAGAGCCTCCGATGAAACTTCAGCCCAGCTGACACCTGGACTTTTGTCTTGGAAACCCTAAGCAGTTCTCACTATAATAATAATAATAATAATAATAATAATAATAATAATTGTGATGTGATAGAGGGGTTAACTAATACCATGGTGGTAATCATATTGCAAAATATAAATGTATCAAACAAACATGGTGTACACCTTAATCTTATACAATGTTATATGTATATCTCAATTAAAAAAAGAAAAGCAGATAATCTAGTCAAGCCACCTGGACTGCTGACCTATAGAACTGTGAGATAATAGATAGGTTTATTTTAAGCCACTAAATTGCAGAAATTTGTTACTTAGCAATGAACAGCTAAAACAGTACGTATAATATAGTTCACAACAAGCTGTTTCAATAAAATGCAGAAGGATTCTCCACAGCCTCTAAGCTCTGTATTTGTAGGCTGTTGCTTCAGAAAGTTGTCAAGTCAGCCTCTAGTGCCACTAGGCCATATTGAACTTATTTTGTATCCAAGTATGTAACAGAGAGATTTCCAGACAATCAAGAATTATCCATGATTCCTTACTGAGGGCCATATATCCTTGTTTACTGTATGTGTTTATTGAATTCAAGGTTTAATCAGAGCAATTCATTTCCTAACCATGTTCCCATTTGAGAACATTTTGTTTTTTGGAAAGAGTAAAGTATGTTTTCAGAAATGAGAGCATAAACACTGGGCAGTTGTCTTCCTATACTCTGCAGGGATAATGCTCAGCAGTTCCTGTATTCTCAGTCTAGCACATTTTGCAAGAAAATGGCAGCTTTGAAAAGCTCAGTACTGCAAAAGACCTGAATAGACATTTTTCCAAAGAAAATATATAAATGGTCAACAGATACATGAAAAAATGCTCAACATTACTAGTCATTAGGGAAATGCAAATCAAAACTGCAATGAGGGCTTCCCTGGTGGCGCAGAGGTTGAGAGTCCACCTGCCGATTCAGGGGACATGGGTTCGTGCCCCAGTCCGGGAGGATCCCACAGGCCGCAGAGCGGCTGGGCCTGTGAGCCATGGCTGCTGAGCCTGCGCATCCGGAGCCTGTGCTCCGTAACAGGAGAGGCCACAGCGGTGAGAGGCCCACATACCGCAAAAAAAAAAAAAAAAAAAAACTGCGATGAGATATCACCTCACACCTATTAGAATGGCCATAATGAAAAAGATAAGAGCTAACAAATGCTAGTGAGCATGTGGAGAAAAGGGAACTCTTGTGCACTTCTTGTGGGATTGTAAATTGGTGTGGCCACTATGGAAAACAGTATATGAAGGACCCTCAAAAAATTAAAAATACAGCCACCATATGATCCAGCAATTTCTCTTCCGGGAATATATGCAAAGGAAATGAAAACACTAACTCAGAAGGAAGTTTCATGTTCACAGAAGCATTATTTATAATAGCCAAGACATGGAAACAACCTAAGTGTCCAGACAGGGATGATATATACACACATATATATATGCAATGGAATATTATTTAGCCATAAATAATGGAGAAGTCCTGCCATTTATGACAACAGAGGTGGACCTTAAGGGCATTACACTAAATGAAATAAGTCCAAGAAAGACAAATACTGTACGATTTCACTCATATATAAAATCTAAACAAAATAATAGAAAAAAATCACATTTGTGGTTACCAGAAGCAGGGAATTGGGGAAGGGGGAATTAGACGAAAGTGGTCAAAACACACAAACTTCCAGGGGCTTCCCTGGTGGCTCAGTGATTGAGAATCTGCCTGCTAATGCAGGGGACACGGGTTTGAACCCTGGTCTGGGAAGATCCCACATGCCGTGGAGCAACTAAGCCCGTGAGCCACAACTACTGAGCCTGTGCATCTGGAACCTGTGCTCCGCAACGGGAGAGGCCACGATAGTGAGAGGCCTGCGCACTGCGATGAAGAATGGCCCCCACTTGCCACAACTAGAGAAAGCCCTTGCACAGAAATGAAGACCCAACACAGCAAAAATAAATTAATTAATTAATAAAAACTCCTACCCCCAACATCTTCAAAAAAAAAAAAAAAAAAACACAAACTTTCAGTTTTAAGGTAAATAAATACTAGGGCTATAATGTACAACATAATGACTAGAGTTAACAATGATGTATTTTATATATTTTTATATATGTATTTTATATATAAAGTTATTAAGAGAGTAGATCTTGAGTGCTCATCACAATGTAAAACATTTTTTTCTTTTTTTAATTATATCTATGAGATGAGGGATGCTAACTAAACTTATTCAGTAATTATTTCACAAAATATGTAATTCAAACCATTATGCAGTACACCTTAAACTTATACAGTGATGTATGCCAATTATATTTCAATAAAACTGGGGGAAAAGTTTACAAAAAAATAGTACTAGAGGCTTCCATTAACCCCCCACATCTTCACTACTTACATGATTTCTTTCCTATTGCACTAAGCACCTTCAGGTATCACCTGGACTTTTGCAATGAATTTGGGAGAAATAAAGTCAGACTGTGTCTGAATACACTGGCATTACAACTCTTGGCTCTCACAGGGATCAGCTGTGTGAGAAAAGAAGAGCAAAACACTAGGAACAAAGACTGCCATGAGGCTTAATTCTTTACTTGAAATATGAAATCAATGCAGCAGGACACTCAATTCACCAAATACTGTCAGTAATATTTAGGGAGACGATCACACAAGTCTAATCGTCTGCTATTATTATGATCAATGAACCTTACTGAGCATCTACTATGTTTGACCAACAACTTATTGCTTAAAAGTATGTATGGTTAATAAGATAACTTGTTTAATGGTAAAATCAACTTGATTGCCTTCTATAAAACGTTTTAAACACCAAGGTTTTATGTGAATTCTATCAGTTGAAGGTAGCAATTTCTATCTGCCTAAATTTCTAAACTCCCTAAATGTATTTTCACTAATGTTGTTGCTATTATCTCTAATAAGAGATAAGGACCTTATGGTCAGATATTTCTAGGAAGTTCAACAGATTTTTACAATTTAATTCAACAAGAAATTCTTTGATATTCCATAATCTAAATCTGTGTTCTGCTTGGGTTTTAATTTTATCGTTTCTATATTTTGCACTAATACCAGATTCAATCTCATTAGATCTGGAAACTTTTATGAATTTTCCCAGTGCCTAGGAGGAAAAGATAAAAGCCATAGTTGCCTTACCAGAGATGCCCAGGACAAGGACAGCCAGCAGGAGGAGTATTTGTGAGCTCTCAGTAGCTATGTCTGTGCTTGATCTTGATCCTTGTCTGAATGGTGGAATCAATACTGCAGCCCTCTTTTATGTGCTCTCTGTAACCCTTGGTAATTTTTGTTGTTCTTGCACTCTTTTTCCACTGAAGAATAAAAGGAGCAGCTTATCAAGTGACATGTTTGTCACTTACAAGCCAATAAGGAAGCTGGGTTTGTTTTTCAAGCTTTGTTTTAATTGGGGGGGTTGGGGCATGATGAGATGAATTCGTTGAACAGAGAAATTAACCCTTTATCTCCTGAGCGTGAAACTGTATAATTGTGAAGGGTTCAGTGTCAGTTGCAGTTAGTAACTTACAGAATGGAATTTTTTAAAATGTCTATACATCTTTTCAATTTGTACAATGTAGGAAATGAAGATGCTTTTCCTCAGCAAGTATTTGCTTTTGGCTTTTGTGCCTGTTTGCATAATACCACTCAAGGTTATAATAGAATCTTCCAAGCTCTAACTACACTTACAATATAGGTAACCTATAAAGATACTGAATGAAGTTCAGACTACAATAACCCTTGTCCTGTCAAGAACAGCAAACTACAGTTTACTACTGGTTTGAAGGTAGCAGCTTCAGTTTGCTTGAAGCTGAATTAACTAAAAGTGGATTATGAGCTTCAGTTTTTTCCCTTAAGCAGTTTTATAAATGACCTTAATTATCCTATACTGACCACATTTTTTTTTTTTTTGGCATTAACAAACCAAACACCAAAGCATTTGTTTCAGTTTCCTGGGGCTGCCATAACAAAATAACACAGACTGGGCGGCTTAAACAACATAACTTTTTTGTCTCACAGTTCTAGAGTCTAGAAGTCCAAAATCAAGGTGTTGGCAAGGTAGTTCTATCTTAGATCTATGAGGGCAGGAGCTGTTCCAAGTGTGTCTTTCCTTGGCTTGTAGATGGTCGTCTTCATCTTCACATGCTGTTCTCCCTGTGCACACATCCAACTCCAAATTTCCCCTTTTTGTGAGGACACCAGTCATATTGGATAACCCACCCCAATGACCTGACTTTAGTTTGATTACCTCTGTGAAGACACTATCCCTAAATGAGGTACTGGGCGTTAGAATTTTAACCTATGACTTTGGGGGGTGGGAGTGGGGGGAACACCGTTCAACCCATAACAACATTTAACTGAAGAATCAGTGATTGCTGAGGGCTGATATAGTCTGAGGTAAACTTATTCTAAATAATGTCTTCTCTTTTGCCAATTCTCACTGAACATCCATTACATGCCAGGGCCTTTGCTGGACACTAAGTATTTAAAGAATAAAAATTGAGTTTCTGCTCTTGAGAAGTTCATAGTCTGTGTGGAGAGGCAGACATGTAAGCAGATTAAACTAGATGGTGATCTATAATATATAGGCACCCTGGAGACAGAGCAGGGAGGACCTCCCCTGCAGAGCCAGGAAAGACTTTACAGAGGAGGCAACACTGGAGTTGTTAAAGATGAAAGAAGCTCATATTAACAAAAGGCTGACAAACATTTATGACAGAGAAATGTACAAAGAGGCATAGCTTCATGAAGGGCTGCTATGGTCTGAATGTTTGTATCTCCCCCAAAATTCACATGTTGGAATCCTAACCCCTAATGTGATGGTGTTAGGAGGTGGGGGTATTTGGGAGGTGATTAGGTTATAAATGCGGGGCCCTCATTAATGGGATTAGTGCCCTCATAAAAGAGACCCCCTAGGGCTGTCTCATCCCTTCTGTCATGTGAGGATACAACCCAGAAGAGAGACTTCACCCAACCATGCTGGCTACCTGACCTTGGACTTCCAGGCTCAAGAACTGTGTGAAATAATTATCTTTTGTTCATAAGCCACCCACTCTGTGATATTTTGTTGGAGCAGCCCAGATGGACTAAGACAACAGTCTTGGCGTATTAAGAAAGTGGGAAAAAATTATTTCGATCTTAAAATGAGATAAGTAACAGTAACTTGACAGCATTCAATTGACTTATCAGATCTTGGCCTTTATACAAACCAAAATGCTGAAAATAAGTTAGAAACACTATTCAGACACAACCTTAATATCTTTGAGTCTCATTTTTCTTCTGTACCAAGTAGAGATAACAAAATACTATGTTATCAACGTGCTTAGATATTATGATAATAAGGAAGGAAACAAAGATAAAATAACCAAATATTTAAAGACTCAAAATAATTCAGTTTTCCAAAACTTAAAAAATAGGCTCAGGACATCATGATAGTTATTAATGAGTTTGCTAAAGAAAATAGAGCTCTGGAAATCGACATTGAACTTCTGTTGGGTCTCTTTGATCAACAGTAAGTCACATATGGTCAGGGAAAGGATGTCCAGAGATGTTTAGGCTGAGCAATTCTCAGACCTCTTATGGGGTGGGGAGATACTTGAGATCTGACTTGTTAGAGTGGAGAGATCTTGTGAGCACTCAGGGCATTCAGTAGAGACAAAGAAGAGGCATGACTTAGCAGTACAGTTAAGTGAACCCTAAAACAAAGAACTCTCTCTAGACCACACTGATAAAGCTTAAAAACAAGCCTCAAAAAGATCAAGCTGATACTCCAATAACTTAACTGCTCGCCAGAACAGAGACTAAAACTCCAAAAGAAGAAAACAAAATCTTGATGCTGCACAATAGAATATTCAATTTTCCTTCACCCAATCAAAAATTACTACACATGCTGAGAAGTAGAAAATCATAACCCATAGCCAGGAGGGAAATTCAGGTAATAGACTCAGAAATGACAGAATTATAGAATTAATAGACAAGAATTTTAAAATAGCTATTATAAATATGCTAAAGCATTTAAAAGAAAATATGAACATAATGAAGAGAGAAGTGGAAAGTATATATATGTAGTGTAACTTCTAGAAATGTCCAACTAGAAAATAGAATACACATCCGCTAACTCCTGACCTTCAGTGAGAGTTGTCTCATGACAGGCCATCCCACCTGTGAGCTGAGAAAACTCCTCTGCCATTCCTGCCTCTATACCCCCAAATGGAGAAAGCTCCCAGGAAAAGAAGCAGGAGAGAGGAGCTTGAGTTGAGAAGCCACTAGCATATATAGATGTTGCCCATTGCAAATTCAGAACTCATCAGTAAGCACAGGGGATATGAGTGGGGCACCAACAGTGAAGACAGGATGAGCCCTTCCCCTTGTTATTTGTATGAGTCGTCAGAGAAAGGAGAAATAGCAGCATCTGTGATTCTGGATTGCCTCCACTGTGCTATTGCAGGTCTGCCACCTCTGCCATCTCCCAGTGTTTCTCCAGTTACTTCTGGAAGTCCCAAGAGGACATCTCAATATGACTCACAAAGAAGGACTCACAATGACAAAATGGGGTAAGCCATATTTTCTCCTCTCCAGCTCTAGCTCATTTAGTAACATTGCTCAGGAAATCTCAGTCACTGTTGCCATTGCTGTTTCCCACTGATGATCTCTCAAAGTTGTGATGTGACACATAATATTCTTTTCCTACTTACTTCATCCTATGACCACTACCTCACATGCCTTTTCACTTCCTGCCATAACATGTCCAATGGGAACTGCCTTATACTAGGAAAGTCTCAGGGAAATTTGGTGTGAAAACTCCACTACATATCCACCTGGTCCAGGACTGAGACTGAGACAACACCCATGGAGCTGGCTTGAGGACCAATGGCAGATTCCTGGAGACATTGATAACATTTAAATCCTTGCACAACTTCAGAAAGGGTATTTTGTTATTACCTTTATTGTATAAAGGGAAAATAAAGTTAGGTCAAGGAACTTGCCCAAGAACACTCAGTCCACAACTGATAGAGCTGGAATTTACTCCAAAGTAAATCTGATTCTTTGAAACGTTTGCCTTTAATGACCATGTGAACAGAAACATCTTTCTCCTTTTTAAGCTGCATGTTCTGTATTGACAAGACATAGATGGCCAATATAGCAAACTCCGTGTTTGAGGGTAAGGACTGGTCTTAGGTGTGGGGTCTTAACTGAACCCTCTGGGTCCCACTTGTAAACATTTTCCCATGTCCTCTGACTTGGGGTTAGTGAGTGAATACCAGCATTTATGGAGTGCCTAGATAGTTTACATTTATTTACTCTGTAATTCACAAAGTTTCTTCCTTCTCATCTCGATCATAATCAATACATTGGAATTATGAAGAGATTATCATTTTTAACTTTTTAAAGTGTGAAATAAATGTTGTTTTCTGCTACTTAGAGCCCTTATTTACCCAGCTACTTGGAGCAAGCCTGAACTTGATCTCAAGTATTCAGGATGCCAGCCTCACCTTGTTGCCTCTGCTGAAGGCCTTTACCTAGGGCTTAGGATTTCCTGAATGAGTCCTGAATCAGAGAAAACACACACCCCACACATCCACAAACATTGTTCCTTTTCAGGTTTGGAGTGTGGTTTCTTTTAAATAAGAATCAGGACTAAATTAACTTGGGTTTTTTAATAAAATAAATAATAAAATTAATTATATGATGTGCAAGTAGATTCAATCACATCCTTAATTATGTTACATGTAAATATTAACATAGAATCTTTGAAAACCAAGCATCACATAAAGGGATCTTTCTTCACGTGACGTAACAACTTTGTTTCTGTCTTGGAAACGTGGTGTACTGCAGTTATCCTGGGACAATGTTGAAGACCAAGTTCTAGGGGGCTTTCTCAGGCTAAACAACCCATCAGGTTCCCTAAAATTGCACCAGGAAGCATGGGAACTAACACATTCAAATCTTAAAACCATTCTACTATATTTGATAAACTGGCAAAAAGGGTTGGGATAAACTTAAACTCACTTGTAGTTACTTATAAATGAAGGTTACAAAATTGAACCAAAATATCAATTAGATCTTTTTATGGATTAACTAATCAGCCACTCACTTCTTCTATTGATGACACAAATTATTTGAGTTTTGAAGAAAAAGTCTCTTTATCACCATTTCACCATCAGTTTCATTAAAATGTTAACAATCCTTTGAAAAATCCTATAGCAAAAGCAATGAAATGAGAGTTCTTGTTAAGATAGCTACAAGAATGAAAATGTTAATCAGGATCCCTGACTTCAGACTATACTACAAAGCTACAGTAATCAAGACAGTATGGTACTGGCACAGAAACAGAAATATAGATCAATGGAACAGGATAGAAAGCCCAGAGATAAACCCACACACATATGGTCACCTTATCTTTGATAAAGGAGGCAAGAATATACAGTGGAGAAAAGACAGCCTCTTCAATAAGTGGTGCTGGGAAAACTGGACAGCTACATATAAAAGCAGGAAATTAGAACACTCCCTAACACCATACACAAAAATAAACTCAAAATGGATTAAAGACATAATGGAAGGCCAGACACTATCAAACTCTTAGAGGAAAACATAGGCAGAACACTCTATGACATAAATCCCAGCAAGATCCTTTTTGACTCATCTCCTAGAGAAATGGAAATAAAAACAAAAATAAACAAATGGGACCTAATGAAACTTAAAAGCTTTTGCACAGCAAAGGAAACCATAAACAAGATGAAAAGACAACCCTCAGAATGGGAGAAAATATTTGCAAATGAAGCAACTGACAGGATTAATCTCCAAAATATACAAGCAGCTCATGCAACTCAATATCAAAAAAACAAACAACCTATCCAAAAATGGGCAGAAGACCTAAATAGATCTTTCTGCAAAGAAGATATATAGACAGCCAACAAACACATGAAAGAATGCTCAACATCACTAGAGAAATGCAAATCAAAGCTACAACGAGGTATCACCTCACGCCAGTCAGAATGGCCATGATCAAAAAATCTACAAACAATAAATGCTGGAGACGGTGTGGAGAAAAGGGAACCCTCTTGCACTGTTGGTGGGAATGTAAATTGATACAGCCACTATGGGGAACAGTATGGAGGTTCCTTAAAAAACTAAAAATAGAACTACCATATGACACAGCAATCCCACTACTGGGCATATACCCTGAGAAAACCATAATTCAAAAAGAGTCATGTACCACAATGTTCATTGCAGCTCTATTTACAATAACCAGGACATGGAAGCAACCTAAGTGTCCATCGACAGATGAATGGATAGAGAAGATGTGGCACATGTATACAATGGAATATTACACAGTCATAAAAAGAAATGAAATTGAGTTATTTGTAGTGAGGTGGATGGACCTAGAGACTGTCATACAGAGTGAAGTAAGTCAGAAAGAGAAAAACAAATACCATATGCTGACACATATATACGGCATCTAAAATAAAATCGTTCTGAAGAAACTAGGGGCAGGACAGGAATAAAGACGCAGACATAGAAAATGGGCTTGAGGACACGGGGAGGGGGAAGGGTAGGCTGGGATGAAGTGAGAGCATGGCATGGACATATATACACTACCAAATGTAAAATAGATAGCTAGTGGGAAGCAGCCGCATCACACGGGGAGATCAGCTGGGTGCTTTGTGACCACCTAGAGGGGTGGGATAGGGAGGGTGGGAGGGAGATGCAAGAGGGACGGGATATGGGATATATTTATATGTATAGCTGATTCACTTTGTTATACAGCAGGAACTAACACAACAATGTAAAGCAATTATAGTCCAATAAAGATGTTAAAAAAATTAAAAAGCAAAAAAAAAAAATGAAAGAATCTTTAAGAGGTATACTTGAGTAACAAGGTAGCAAGGAACTCCTTATAAAAAAACAACAATATATTATCATAGTGACTCTCACAGGAGGGGGAGGGGCCAGTGCACAGTTTGGAAAAGTACATTCTTTTTTTTTTTTTTTTTTTTTGCGGTACGTGGGCCTCTCACTGTTTTGTCCTCTCCCGTTGCGGAGCACAGGCTCTGGACGTGCAGGCTCAACGGCCATGGCTCATGGGCCCAGCCGCTCCAGGGCATGTGGGATCTTCCCGGACCGGGGCACGAACTCGTGTCCCCTGCATCGGCAGGCGGACTCTCAACCACTGCACCACCAGGGAAGCCCCCAAAAAGTACATTCTTGAGTAGGTGAGAGCCAAGGGGAGTGACAGCTATCACCAGATGAAATTATGTATAACTTATAGTTTGATTTATCTATGTAGCAAGTGAATGCCCAGGAGGAGAAAAAGAAGTTGGGAAACATTGATGTAAATCATCAGATTATCTAGTAAAGATAGACCTTTTTTCCTCAAAAAAATGAAACAAAACTTGTTTAGTTGAAATACTTTATTTTCATGTTCTTTGTAAATCAATAAATATTTAAACTTCTCTTTTGTAAGATATAGAAAAGTGCTGCATAATTAACACTAACAAGGCATTATGCCTTACAAGAAAGACATAAAATGTCCAAAGGATATTTAGAACATGGTAGTTTTTAAGCGTCAACATGAGAAATGCTGACCACATATTGTGAAATCATTTCAATAAATAATAACTAACATTCTTTTAAACATTTACAAAAATAGATGTACACATACATCCCCCCATGCTGACAATGACCTCACTATTTGTTTGGATGCCCCAGTCTCTGTCACAGGGGCTGGCATGCTGTGGGCTCCTCAGAAATATTAGTTTAATGACTGAAGAATATTTGCAACCCTTCTACTTCAAACTAGATAAGAATCAGGACTAAATTAACTGGGGTTTTTTTTCATAAAATAAATAATGAAATTAATGATACGATGTGCAAGTAGAGTCAATCACATCCTTAATTATGTTACATGTAAATATTAACAAAGTCTTCGAAAACACGTAAATAAATAAGTGGGAGAACCCTCCTAAGAGATGTTCAAACATATTAAGCCCGATCCAGGTGGCCTCAGGAGCTGGCGATTCCTCTTTTTCCTCTTTGATCCCTGTAAGGGCAGGGCCTACTTCAGGAACAGCCATCGAGGAGTTTTCTCCTTCCCCCTGGTCAGTTGGAGCTGTCCCTGTAAGGAGAAAAGGTCTTCCTTACTAGCTGCTCCAGAAAGCCAACTGCACAGCACTCTTCTCCTGTCCTGCTCCCTGGTTTCCAGAGATTTGAGTCCAGTCTTTCCAGCCTGGCACCAAATGACTACTGCCTGTAACCCACTATTCTGTGTGGCAGAGGCTTCTAGGCTCTTGGAGACTCTTATTTAGGAATGAGGGTGGGGCCTGTGCTCTCTACTGTATTATTGGCTCTATGGGTGACAAATGGCCAGGATTACTCTCTCTACCTGTCCCACTGGGCCTAACTTAAGCCACAGAGCAAACCGATTTGGTAGCTACTATTGTTTTCCTTGTTTTACTAAGTCCTAGATAAACCAAATAATTGTCCTTGAGTCACATGGCTAATAGGTGCTGGAACCCAGATTTGTACCCAGTACTGTGTCACTGCAAAGTCCCAGCTCTTCACCACTAAGCTTTAGTGCCTATGTTGCAGAAAACCAGGGTTCTGATTTTCAGGTGTGAGGTCCAGAAAGAACTGGGAGAAAAAAATGCCTGTGTTTTTTAAACAGGTGGAAAGCTTTTCAGTATAACTGTCCATGTTAATGAAAGCAGCTTAACTCACATTCATTTGAATGGGGAGAGTCAGGGGCCAGGATGGAAGGCACTGAAAATATCCTTCTGGCAACAGAGCAGATTAATAATCTTAATGGCAAATTTAATTGTGGAATAATGGTTTTTCAGTCCGTCAGCTAAATCCTGGGTTTCTCTGATATAATTTTCAGGAGGCAGATGCCTGACTCTAGCCACACGTGTGAATAAAAACCATAACTCACTTGTTTAGCATCTTGTTGATGACTTTTTTAACCATGGGAGCTTCAGGGTTGAGACAAACTTCCTGACCAGTCTTGAGAGTGGCTCTGCAGAGAGAAGGGAGAATCCACGTGAGGTCAGGCTGGGGGTCGGGGTGGGGTCGTCGGGACGGCGGGGGTGACAAGCACAGCAACAGCGGGCGGCACTTACACGACTTCCGTTTGGCCGCAGTGGGGTCCCGGGGGCGTCACCTTCACGCTCTGGATGTTCTTGAAGTGAATCCCCTGCAAGGTCTGCAGGCACTGGCAGCGCAGTTCGGTGACCACAGGCGCCCCTGCGGGGAGGACAGACTCGGTCAGGGGGCTGTCCCGGGATGGGCCCCCACCCGCCCCCGTCCCGCCCTGGGGATGCCGGGCGCCGGGTCTCACCTGCTGCGCGCTGGCCATTGGCCACCAGGAGCAGCAGCAGCATCGCGGCGCGGAGAAGCCGGGCGGCGGCGGGGGTCGCGGCGCGGGCCATGGGGTTCAGCTCAGAGGGTCGCTTTCTGCGGCGGGAAGGCGGGCTGGAGGGCTGGCGGAGCGGATTCTGTGGCTCCCCGAGCCGGGCGAAGCCCTTTTATCCCGATCGGACAGGGGCTGGCAGCCCAGGGCCAGGGAAATTCCCCGACGTAAGTGTAGCTCCTGGGTCCGGAAAGAGGGCGCGGCCCCGCGGGCCTCCCGCGTAATCCGCGCTTTCGGGGTGGGGGTGGGGTGTCGTCTCTGCGCCGAAATACCCGCAGGGGGAGTGAGTTGCCGCCACCCCGGGGCTACCGCCTGCGAGTGCGGCCGTGGGCGCCTGGCCACCCCTGGTCTCCGGGCGGAGAGCGAGGAAAGCGCTAGGGGCGGATTCGTGAGACCCTCACAGGGGTAGAGGGACAGTTTTAGGGAGATTTCTGTTTCTTTAGTTATCAGACCTGGGAAAATTAAAGAGGAGTAAGCGGGTAGATTTTGCTTAGCTGTCTGTCCTCTAACTCTATATATCCTGTCTCTCTAAATTTCGATTTTGCTTATTTCATACCTGTGGACTGAGTGCTGTCAAAAATACAACCGACATCTCGGAATCCAGAGAAGAACGTTCAGCTTTTTCTTCATGTTGTACATTCTCAAATCACACTTAGAATATCTTGGTTATGTTTTCCATTTGGTGGGAACTGGGATCAGTGTCAAAAGTTGAATCCGGGGTTAATTTCAGTGAAAGTTGAGGGCCGTAACACAACCTAGTTTTTTGGGCCCTGCTGAAATCCCTTCTCTCAGCAATGTTGGAATTCCAAAATTCCCTGCAGATCTCCTTTTCCACGTATGGAGGGTTGAGTTGATCTAAGAATATGGAACTGGTGGTCACGCTGAAGCTGCCGGCGGGCTAGTCGGGGTCACCTCTTCTGGTTCTGTCCTTGGACAAAATAGCACATGAACACCAGGGAGTGGGTACCTGCTGCATAGCACGCTTACTCCGGATGTGCGCGGATGAAACATGAAACATCGAATCACACATGAAACACCGTTCCATTCACTGAAGGGGGACCTTCAGTGTTGGTCTTCCTTTTTCTTGACACAGTGACATGCCTCTCTTTTCTGACCAGGAATTTCAGTCTCTTCACCTGATGTCTTTACTAGTTTTTCATCAGAAGTTTTAGAGCTCTAGCATTGACTCAACATTAAATCTAGAGGATTGGATTCAGACTTCTTGGAGACATGGAGTATGATGGGAGTGGGAAGAGGAGAAAGAAATGGCCTCTGGCCCAGGGATGGGTGTCTAGGGCCCGGGCTCTGGGCAGCTCAGCTCAGTGAGGGAGAACTTGGATCCCGCAGCCAGCCACCTGGCCTGCAGCGAAGCCGATTGCATTTAGTTGCCACCTATTACCTGCACATTGTTAAATGTTTCTTTGCCTACCCCACGGTGGTCATGAGAAATGAGTCAACGTGGGTGAAAGCCGGCAGGGATTAAATGCCTTATAAATGTTTATTAAATAAATAAAATAGAAATAGCTTTTTCCAACAGCACCTAAGCAGAAACTCTACCTGTTGTGAATCCTTCTATATCCAAGAAACCAAAAAAAAAAAAAAAAAAAAAGTTAATGGAAAAGTTCACTCCCCAATTTTTCTCTTTATATTTAAAAAATTTCTGAATCAGGCTTTCTGAAAGGAAGGCACAGCTACACTCTACTAGGAGATGCACTTACGTTGGGTTTGGGGGTTTTTGTTGTCATTGTTTTTACTTTTGAGACCTATCATTGATTTATTTTGTAGTCTTACTTTCAATCACCTCATCTGTTAGAAAAGAGTTTGAATTAAAGACTCCCCACCTTATTTACTGGAAAAGGTTTTTAAAATGAACGACTATCTTTAAAAATACTCTAGTGTTTTTCAGGATGATCCTGTGGGAAACACCGGGGAAATTAAAGGGATATTCACATTTGTATTAAGCAGTAGGAAATGAAAAATAATCTAAAGGCTATAAAATATGGTGACAAGCTCAGGAATAATTGACAGTTTGTGTGATCTCTCCTCTTGTTATCAATTGTTTTTTTGGATTTCATGGGAAACTGGCCCAGATATACAAAAGTTAGTCTTTAAAAGTTCTAAGATATGTTGTTTTGTTTTCTAATCCTAAATCATGCAGACTCAGTTTCTGAAGTTTATAAAAGAAAGGCATGAAGAGATTATTTTTTCCTCTAATCTCTCTTAACTTTTGTCTATGGAACTAACTTTAACAAGTCATTGAAAATTTGCTTTTTTCTTCAACAAACATGGTAGCTGACCAAGTAGAAAAGCACACAGGGTTCTGAGTAAATATGAAAGAGGCTGTTTCCTTTATTTAGTTGCCATATACCATTGGCAAGTTATTAAACCTCTGTACCCACCCCGAGATGCAGCACAATCATTTTGTGCTAAATTCCAGGCTCTCTTCTAAGAGTTATACAAATATTGACTCATTCAATCTTCCAAACATCTCTGTGATAGTATTTATTATTATCTTTGTGGTACTTTAAGCTAACAAATAAGGAAACTGAGGTGCAGAGAGGTTAAGGAACTTCCCTAAGGTATTGAACCTTGGGACTCTTACCCAGACAGAATGTCTTTTAACGATTGTGCTATGATAAAAATGCTCTATGATATACGGTTAAAAATTTCCAGAGAGGAGTGATTTTTTTAAAATCTGTTTATAATTCCACTAGCTGAATGTTTCAAATTTTTTTTTATTTTAAAATTCAAACACAGACAATGGTCATATACCTCTATAGTTTGGTTTCACTAACAGCATAACTCTCTCCTGTGGCATTGATATAGCCTGTTATATTTTCTTAAAGTGTCCAATTCTGAAAAAATAGTAACTTTACCTTAGAGAAATCTGGCAAACATTCCCTTATCCAAATGATGATGATGAAGGTTAATATCATCAATGTGATGTCAGGTTGATATCATGTACCCTTGATATGGTGTGATGAGAAGGTCACTTCACCTCTTTGGTATTCTTTCCAAAAGTTCATAACCCCAGTTCAACTATAAGAAAAACATTTTTCAAACCTAAATTGGGGGCTATTTCATAGCTGACCAGCATTCTCCAAAAATGTCAAAATCATGAAACTGGGGAAAGACTAAGAAACTGTCACAGTCCAGAGGAAAGTATAGAGACAAGACAATTAAGTGCAGTGTGGTACCTGGGTTGAATCCTGGAACAGAAAGAGGATAGTAAGTGGGAAAACTGGTGAAATTCAAATAAAGTCTGGAGTTTCATTAGTAGTAATGTGCCAATATTGGTTTATTAGCTTTGGCCCATGTACCATGTAATGTAAAATAGTACAATAGAGGAAACTGAGTGAAGGGTACACAGAAGTTTTTAAAAAACCTCTTTTTCTAAATCAAGTAGAATACCACTACAATGAAATCAGTGGACATGCATGCTTTACCTGGTAGCTTCCTAGAAAGGGAATTAAGTTTTCGTTGAGTTCATATTTGTTTAAATATGAAAATCCAAAATATCTGCTGCCCCATTTTGGATACATCATCATGTTTCATAGGCTTAAATTGTTTGTCTTCAGCATTAATCATGCTGTGCAAATCTCTCATCTATTTCTTGTAACTGGTGAAAAACAGAAAGTGTTTGCTGTAATGGTTTCCAGACGCAACCCCAAACTGACATAAATGAAAGTATTCACCAGTTTATATACTGGAGCTACCAAAAAAAAAAAAAAAATGAAGCATGTCAAGGGGTAGCCAACATCTGTAGATCATGTAGAATTTAACTCCTGAAGATGACAATCAAAATCACTTGTTTTTGGAAATGAAGTAAAAAAGGAAAGATTTCTTTTTTCATTGCTATTTTCTCCTTCATATGCCATTTGAATTCATGAGATGCTCATCAACAAAAGTCCAGAAATATTTATACACAAAGGAATGCTTAGTCTAGTACAATAAACAAATTCATGTTCCTGTTTGAACAAGTGCTTCTTTAAGCCAATTACTTTTGCAAAAGTGGAAAACCAGTTTTTTGTGCACAATCTTTAAACCCACATAAGCGATGACTGTTAATGAAATGGAATAAGCTTTAAAATGGAAGCTTTGGTGGTGAAACTCCATTTTCCCTGCAATCGGTATGAATCTTTTGGAATTGACAATGAGTAAAATCCAGGATGCTCACATCTTGTAGGCCTGCTGTCATTGCTGCAGCAACCAGCTACAAGCAGATGTGAACTTACAGCTCCTCGCCTCAGCTCTGCTTTCTGCACCAAAGTTTCTCTGTCACTGCAGTGAAAAGTCGCTTGCCAAATAGGGAACAGCAGGCAATAAGTATTCCCCCCTCTTTCATGTTTTAGGCAGATATTCTACATGACTTCTCAAAGGACACCTAACAGGATTGAACCCCTGCCACACCCTCTTTTCCTATTTCACTCTTCCCAATTACCCAGTCCCATACATAGGTATAATTTCCCCAAAATAAATATGCCTGCATGGTAGGCTGATGACTCAGCCTCTGCTTTCTGAGGGGACATGTTAGCTCCAGGGGACACTGCTCCATCCTGAAAACTAACCAACTAACCATGCTGATTGGCAAGAAGATATGGGCAGTGTCGCTTTACTCTACTCCTAGCTTGCTGTTAGAACTTATTCCCTCTCAACTTCCATCTATATTTACCCTAGAATGATCTCATCTGATGTAATGACTCTGGCTCTGAGGGGAGAAAAACAAAGATGTCAAAACATGATATTAAATTCCTGGATCCATTCCACCTCTACAGGCAAATGGCATTAGTGTGTACAAGCATCAAGGTGTAGGGGGGGAAAACGTTTCCCTTCTTCCCTTCTTGTTTCTTTGGCTGGCCTAATGATTAAATAGACATAAGACAGAATAATAGGAGAAAAACAAATTTAATTTTGTACATACAGGAGACCAATAAAAATATAAGACTCAAAACGGTGACCAGAGTAGGCAGCTTTTATACCTTTTAGACAATATAACAATCCATTTGTGAAGCATGAAAAAGACAAAGGGGTTTGTGCTTGGGGTGGTAAATTAGTGAAGAAGGAATGAGTTTTCTTTATACAGCCTTCTGGGCCCTAGATTCTCTAACTCTCATGATAAGGATGTCTCTTTTTCACCTGGTGCAGGAAGAGTACCTTTCACATGGGAAATTTATTTCCTGCATTCCAGGGGACAAAGGAGGGTCAGAGTGTCGTCCTTGCACCAGCTGTTTCTTAACAAACTTTAATTCAAAATAATCAATATGCCAGTGAATCTCATAGTATTGAAAGTAGATCAGTTCAGTTAAACATCTGTGTCTCATTTTAGGAGGTGGTAATGCAGTTGGGCTTCCAAAGTTGAGTCTCTATTATGTGAGAAATAAGGTAATTAATAAGGTATTAATAAGGAAACAAAAGAAAAAACAACAGTTAATTATTGCATCAAATTGTAAACCAATTTCTGAGTTTTGAGGGTAGCCAGTTGAGAATATTTCTAGATGCCAGGCTCAGAGCATCTTCAGATAGATTGAGGAGAGGCAATGACACCATGACAGATTTCCCTGGTTTACAGTTTGAATGTTTCTGGTGATCTTTCTAAGTGGCACACACAGCCACTGGCATGAAGACTGTTTATATGTGAGCTGTTGTGGTGATTCCTCTGAAGTTTATATCAGGTTGTCCAACATTAGTTTGCATGGCTTTGTGGTTTTCGTGTGTGTGAGTGTCTAGGGGGCAGGGTGTGTGTGTGTGTTTGGGTCGCACCATGAGGCTTGCAGGATCTTAGTTCTCGGACCAAGGATTGAACCCGGGCCACGGTGGTGAAAGCACCGAGTCCTAATCACTGGACCACGAGGGAACTCCCTTGTGTGGCTTTGGAAATAGGGAAGTTTTACTTCTCAATGATTTCAAGTCAGAAAGGTGGGAGAAAAATTGGAAACGATAGTCTGGATAGTTGTAGCCAGATATTGAAGGAAACTAGAAGAATTCAGGATCCAGTTACTTTACAGGTAGAAAAGGAAACCTCAACTGTAATTAATGGAACTAGAATCTAATACCCCTAAAGGTGTATTACTGAAACATAATTTTTCTCTGTGTAGGCATTCTAATTTTTATCAAAGATAAAGACTAATAAGACTAATTTGTTTGCAAATTGAGGCTAATTTCAATAAACTTGGCCTGGTTTTTACATAAGATCAGCAAGAATGGAGATTTGCCATATAGGCTCTTTTATGCTTGCTTTGCTGGAAGTCTTCATAAGGAATCTCAGATAGAACTTTTAAAAAGCCTCTTGAGGCTAGGAAGCCAAGCCAAAGACTTACCATCAGGTTTCCATACCTACAGATTTAGATTAGTTCATCTCTTCTCTAACACCCACTATATCTTGAGGTTCCTGTACCTGCCAGGGAGTGTCCTTCTTACCTGGTAAAGCTGCTGTGAATCCTGTAAACAAGTACCAGGCAGATTTTTTTCAAGGAACTTTATTGGCTCCGAAAGTCAACCTTGGTTCCTTAAAGTTGTCTGGTCATATCTGAGTCAATGGACATCTCTCCCAAATATGACATTCCAGTTGAAGCCTTGGTAAAATAACCAACCTATGGATCCAATTGTGTTGGGTTACGAGGAGAATGGAATATCAGTGAACTCATGCTAATATCTATATTGCCATGAAAATAAAAATACTCACTGAAGGTCACTTAATTCTGGAGGAATCAGGTAGGGAGGAATAAAGAAATGTTTCATCTTTGCTCACAAAAGGATATTTCACTAAATTTCTGTAAGTCAGAGATACCTTAAGAGGAAAGGTTTCCTTATATCTGGAAAACAAAAGACTAAAGAACCAGCCATATTTTTTAATTCATAAAAATTATAATCATCCTTCTCAGTTCATTCAGCCCCATGTAATGAATTTTGTTGATCTTTATATTTTGCTAACAGTTTGATGAAGCCATCAGTTTTTCTTTTTTTCTTCATTAGAATTCTGTAATTTTTTTTTTAAAGAAAACACTTTTAATCTTACAGTACATTGAACAGTACAGTAGTACAGTACAACAGCTGGCATACAAGGGCTGGCATCGAGTGAACAGGTAAGAAGCATTACTGACTGGAGGAGGGAGAGGAGGTGGGGGATGGTAGAGCTGAAGGATCGTCAGCAATAGGAGACGGAAGGCAAGCTGCAATTTCACTTACGCCTGAGGTTGATGGCACAGGTTCTGATTCCTTGCTGGGTTCAATTCTCTCTACCCTCCTGAAGAAATGATCCAGTGATGCCTGGAGAGCAGCTCTTTTTTTTTCTCATCATAGATGATGTGGTAGCACTGGACTGCATTCTGAATGGCTGCTGCAACTTTCCTGTACCGTTCTAAGTTCCTGTCCTGTGCCTCAAAAACTAACAGTGCCTCCTCAAATAAAGAAAATCCCCTTGCCACTTCCTGCAACATGAATCTCTGCGGTTCTTCAGTTACTTCTTCCTCTTGTCTCTCTTCATCCTTTCTCAGGGGCTCCAAATCCATCAGGTCTTCATTTGTAAGCTCCTCATATTACACAGCAAGGAGTTCAATGAAGTCGTCCTCTTGCAGATGTAGCTTGAAATAAAGATACTGTACTGCTGTACTCTATACAGTACTGTACAGTAAAGTACACAAAAGCACAACCACTTGTAGAGGATGCACGCACATGGCAACATATGCCAGACACGTGAACTAACTTATGTGATTGGACATGCGAACACATGTTCGCACCTTTGAAAGTTCGCATCTTAAGGGGACTTACTGTATTATTCAGCCTTAAAAAAGAAAGAAATCCTGTCACATGCTACAACACAGATGAACCTTGAGGATAATGTGCTTAGTGAAATGAGTTAATCACAAAAGACAAATACTGTGTGATTCAACTGACATGAGGTACCTAGACTAGTCAAAATCCGACACAGAAAGTAGAATAGGGGTTGCCAGGGGCTGAGCAGAGGGAGGAAGGGGGAGTTCTGTAATAGTTATAGAATTTCAATTTTGCAACTCGAAGAGTTCTGGAGACTGCATAGCAATAGGAAGGTACTGAATTGTGTACTTAAAAATGGTTAAGAGGCAAATTGTATTTTAACACAATGTTACCACAATTAAAAACAAAAAAGAAAAGAAACAACAGAAAGTAAGTTGGTGAAACCATAAGTTCTTTGGCTAATCAGTCTGATAGGTTTTCCCCTTTTATCCTTCATTATTTTGAATTTTGAGCTTGAGCCTAACTTCATGTAGTTACTTGGCATTAAACAAGCCCTCTCAGCAGAATGTGTAGCCCAGTACTACTAAGGCACCCAAAAAGAGATTACTTATCCTTAAACCAAACAATATTCCAAAGAAAGCTGTACCTTCACCACAATATTCTGTGAAGATTGATGGATTTCCTTACATTAGTTTTAGAATTCTGTAATTTCTTACCCAGTTCAGTGGTATATTCATAAACACATCAGAAACATGTATTCTAGAGTACTTGTCAGGGTCCTTTCCATGAACTTCTTTGAAAATGAAAAACTTTTGCAGGAAAACTTTTGCCAAAGAATGAGAGTAGAACAGTAACTGTCTGTAAATGAAAAAAGACTTAAAAAATGCAATGGTTAAAGATCAGATGAGAGTTTAGTGCAATGCAATTGACAAGGAAATTTAGTAACTTCTGTGACACCAACATTTTAGGATAATTAGAATTACAATAACATTATACCACGATATATCAGATTTTCTTTGGAATTTCATGTAATTTCTAGAACACTTATATTAATAACATTCTCCCATACAATATAACCTAAGAAGGTTTATCATCATGTATTTAACAATGTTTTCCATGTAATTTAATGTACCAAATAAGCATAATTAATGTAATGTCTCTCTCTCTCTCTACTCTCATTCTCACTCTCCCTCCCTATTTTTATATGGAGAGAAAGAGAATCTTTTAAGATGTTCCAGGGGACCTCTGGAAAATCCCAAAGTTAGGTTGAGGTCAAAAAATTTTACTAAGAATTTGATTTGAGGAAGTTTGTCAAAAACATCAAAAAGTTTTGACACTTGACCAAAAAGGATCACAGGTCATCATGAAACAGTACCTCATTATTCATTTAACCAAAGTAACAGTAACAGATTTCAAAGGCAAATCTAGAAGGTTACATAATTCTGAACAAAATTTAGCTGTTTCAATATTTGGAAGACTTGGTTTATTAAGTAATCAAAGACCAATGATAAAGACAACGTGAAACGTAGAAGATTATTTTGAAAAAGCACATATTCTTTGTTTTCTAGGCAGATCATTTAAAAGATAAAGAAAAGCCTTTCATAATGTCTTATCAAGAACAGAGCAATAGTCCAAGAAAACTTTGTCCTCTTAGCAGATGAAAGAAAATTAATTGCCAGTTTTACATAAGTACACTATTGATCTTAAAGTTTATATTTAAAACAATTATAATAAATTCATTTAATCTTATCCAGCTTGATCACACATAAAATTCCTTTCCTAAGATTCATCTTTTACAAACCTTCTATAACTTTGTGTGTTCATTTTAGTTTGTCTCTTCTTCTCTTTCCCATTCTGAAATAATCAACTTTACTTTAGGGCAACATTACTTTATTTTCCTCCACAAATTGTATCTTCAGTCTTCATAACTTTTCTAACCAAAAAATGCATCTTATTTTCCTGGCGTACAGAAGTGTTTCCTTTATTTTTTCTAGTACTTTTAATTGCATATATTAATTAGAATTATTATCCTTTAGAAACCTTAAGCAGTTGTGAATGCTTTTTTATACCAGAATTCTTTAGACTGGCAAATCTGTAAATGCATTTTACATTTTTTAATAGCATACACTTCCTCACAACAGAACAATTTTTTAAATGTATCACAAGACATGGTTACTAAAAGACCCAAATATCTTTAGTTTTTCTGTAATAAGAAGCCAAAAGTGGACACATTTAGGTTCAATAATCACCGTTTCTATATTTTACCTTATTTGGAAATGATCTAGATACTCAATGAAATTTCATCATTTAATTTAACAGAGCAAAACTCTTAATAGTGGAAAAAAATCAAAGAGATTTGAGTAACAATTTTTAAATAGGTATACTATAGGACAATCATTGCTGAAAATTTAACCAGAAAACTGTTATCTCACTTACATCTATTTAATTTCTTTAACAATCATATTTAGATTACTCCCCCCAAATAGGGTGAGACTCTAAAGCAGTTAGCCATCATCTTAAGTTTTTAGAGTTGGTTTTGTTTTGGCTGAGAAATTTTACAGCAAAGATAACATGACCTTCCTTGACTTTCAGTAAACCTAAATAGGATAAAAGAATTACAACTTCATGCTGATAACTCTAGGGACATGCCTGTGTTAATTAAGCTAACAAACTTAAACTGGCTTTTCTTTACTGAAAATTAACTTAAATCGTGTGAACTTGAAAAACATTTGGATTTTCCTTCTGTTATATTTCTGAGATTAAGAAATACCTAATTTATAAATGCTTATTTTTAAGCCAATTAAATAGAGCTCTTTACAAATTAATTGCAATAGTGCTATCCAGAGGAAGAAAAATAATATATCTAAACATACATACTTCAACATACATAACCATATAGACAGACACAAAAGAAATCTCTTTTCTTTCATTTCCAAACTTTAGCCATAAATCAGGTAAAATAAAAAACTCACCAGTTTACAAATAACTGTGTCTCTAGCCCACTGAAAAAGTTAAGGTTATCAGCTTAAAAGCTTTTTCCTAATATTTCTGGACAATATTTTACAATTTAAATTGTCCTTGACATGTAATCTTAAGGAGGCTATGGTATAGAGTTTGAGCAAAAGAGCATTTTAATCAGTTTATATTTAAAAACAAACCTACTCTCCCCCCCTTTTTTTTTTCTTCAGGCTCTGGTTGAGTGTGGGTTGTGCTCTGGTTACCTCCTGGGGGGTTTACATTTCAAAGACATGGTAAGAGTTACATCTTTAAGGGAAAGAGAAAGAATGCAATATGTTGTTGTTGTGGCTTGCAGTTTTTGTTTTTTCTTGTCCTCAGCCTTTTAAAATTTGGTAGGATCTTCTAAATGTGGAAGTAAAAGGACTTTATAATTTAGGAGATTCATTGCTGTCCAGGGGACATAAATTCTTTGTGATAGAGTTCTAGGATATATCCACAAAGGACATTGCCTAGGAAAGCCTGAAGCTGGCAGAGCCTGATTATAGAGCCCAGCAAAGCACGTCTTACTGCCCTTACCAGGTGCTTCTGCTAAAATCACTTCCTGACTTCTAGTATTTACATGAGTAACCTGTATACTCTGGATATTAGACTGGAGCACCTTCTGTATTTCCTGTAGGAAAATGGAAGCAAAAACAGGCAGCTGGGCATTAAGGGATTTTCTGGGGAAGGTGAAGTTGGGGAGTTAAAGGAATGCTGCTTGTGACTTCATGTCTCAGAATCCCAGTCTACTTGACTGGCTATCAGATGCACACTGGTATCTACACCTCCCAGATGGCAGAGGCCAGACACAACATTCTCCATGGTCGCATAGCCATGTTCTCAGGGTATAGAACAAGACGAAAGGAAAACCTCATCTGGTTTGTATATGGGGAACCCACAGCAAAGTTCGTGTAAGCAGATGCTGGTCTGGTGAGAACTGTGAACTCACCACTCTGTGAGGCCAACTTGAACAACTGGCTTATAAGACCTATGCCTGCGTGTGCTTTATGTTTTTTCTCCTTATGACAAATGGAACAAAAGACAGAGAACAAAGGTAACAATGACCATCTCTGCGAGGAAAAGGGTTAATAGAAAATCATAGTACTCCTAACAAAACTTTACCAGAGTTGCTGTGCTTAAGTAACTAATTCACAGAAATATTTTCTCCTGCTAACCTAAATTTAGAAGAAGAAAAGGACTCTCTCCAATCTTGCTTGCTTCCATCAGACTCTACAGGCAGAGACTGAGGCTGACATAGTAAGAACTCTTCCCTTATGCTGGCTCTTGTCAGGAGTCCCAGGATCTCTCAGAGGCAGCAACCCTGGAGTGAGCAGGGTTCAGTCAGTGAAGTGAACCATGTTGGGCACCAAAACTGTAGAAGAGGAAAACTTTTCCCTTCTTCCCTTCTTGGTTCTTTGGCTGGCCTAATGATTAAATTAACATAAGACAGAATAACAGGAGGAAAACAAATTTAATTTTGTACATACAGGAGCCCCATAAAAATATAAGCCTCAAAGAACTGACCAAAATAGTCAGCTTTTATACCTTTTAGACAACATAACAATCCGTTTTTGCAGCATGAACAAGACAAAGGGCTTTGGGTTTGGGCTTGTAAATTAGTGAAGAAGGAATGAGTTTTCTTTATACAGCCTTCTGGGCCCTAGATTCTCTAACTCTCAAGATAAGGATGTCTCTTTTTCACCTGGTGCAGGAAGGGTACCTTTTACATGGGATATTTATTTCCTGCTTTCAGGGAGACAAAAGACTGTCCTAATGTCCTTGTACTGGCTGTTTTTTTTAAAGTTATTTTATTTATTTATTTATTTATTTATTTATAGAACAATTTACTCTCTTTTTTTTTTAAACCCCACATTTGTTTATTTATTTATTTTTGACTGTGTTGGGTCTTCGTTTCTGTGCGAGGGCTTTCTCTAGTTGCGGGGAGTGGGGGCCACTCTTCATCGCAGTGTGCAGGCCTCTCACTATCGTGGCCTCTCTTGTTGCGGAGCACAAGCTCCAGACGCGCAGGCTCAGTAGTTGTGGCTCACGGGCTTAGTTGCTCCACGGCATGCGGGATCTTCTTGGACCAGGGCTCGAACCCATGTCCCCTGCATTAGCAGGCAGACTCTCAACCACTGTGCCACCAGGGAAGCCCCTGTTTAAGTTATTTCAATTCAAAATAATAAATATGCCTAAGTGGCATATTTGGGAAACCCTGAACCACATCAAGGGTCAGCCTCTGTTCAGTCTCCCCACAGACTGCATGTCTGGCTGCATTTTCTTTCTTCTGGTAATACAGTCTAGATTTACTCTGTTTTCGGTGCATGGGGTTCATGTGGGATGACCTATTTCTCAGCCCCTTCCTATCAGGGCCCACCCCTGTACGCTCAGAGAAGGGCAAGTGACATAAGCCTGGGCAAATAAGAAACAGTCTCTAGAATTTTTGTTGAAACAATTGAAAAAGAAGTTCTTAGTTCTTCCTGGAGTTCTAAACAGGTAAAATGGGTCTTAGACATGAGCTTATGCTTCAGGAGAGATTTCCATATAATGAAGTTGGCCCAGAGGAAAGCACTTGAAATGGGGCAAATTACTGAGGACCTTGTTTGGGCACCTATGTCTACCAGGTGGCTCTGATTTTTTCACGGACATTATGTAGGCCAACAGATTTTCTTTTTCTTTAAATTTAAATTAGATTTATGTCTCTTGCCAGTGAAATAGTCTGGATTAATACCATCCATCTTTCACATTTCTGTTACAGATAACTTTCCAACACAAGTAACTCTATTTATTCTATTTAATCTGTGTATTCATTTATCTCTTCAACATTTATCTATCACTCATAAGCTAGGAACTAAATTAGGTTCTAAATTAGTTTACAAAGAGGAAAAAAAATAAACCAGACTCTGCCACTACCAAACACAGCCTATGGAAGCATAATGGAAAGATATGAAGTTGTCTGGAGCTCCATGACACTCAGCAATGTACCGAGCTTTATAGGCACTCAGAAGAGGGTGGGCATCAGACTCCCCTTCTTGGAAGGGTGGGATCTGTCAGAGAAAACTTGCTAGAGGAGGGTGCTACCTAAGGAGAGTGGGTAGGTACCTATTCCCGACAAAGAGGACCAAGTGAGCAGAGGCATGGAAGCTGAAAGCAGTGCAGTATGACCTGAGAACAAAAATAAGCAGTTCATTTTTTTTTTTAACCTGGAGTTTAACAACAAGGCAAGGATGTATAGAGAGCAGGAGGATAGGCATGGCTCAGACACCAGAGGTTCCCTTGTCACTCAGGAGCCATTTCAAATGTCACATCCATTAGAAGTCTCATAACTCATCTAAGTGTTTACCTTGGCCCTTGGATACAGAGCACATTGTGGTTTACATGCTCCCATGCTGGATTATGTACTCTGCCAAGAAACTATCATATCTTATTTCTCTTTCCATGCCCATCTTCAGTGTGAGTTGGGTTCATACTCATACTAAGGATTCGACAAATGTTTGTTGAAATAATACATGAATAAATGATTTCAGGCCACTATTGGTTTTCAAGGAATTTGTTTTGGAGATGAAAACATCATTATGACATTATGGTATTATGGAAACAAAATTTAGGAAGTCGAGAGATGAATCTATAAAATGCAAAAGAAAATAGCATGCATAGCAAAAAGATGCAGATTTCAACTAGGAAAATTATGAATCATCATAAAAACTTGATATTGAGCATAATGTCCACAGTATTTTCCAGTGTTCATTATTTCCCAGTTTTTTAGCCAGAAATGTTTTTGTTTTTATTTTTACCTTCTGGGTGCTGTCCATACACTCAGATAATCTTGGAGGCAGAGGATTCTGAATGATGCTTATTTCAAAGGAGGGGCTCTGCTACTGTATGACTGAGCTAGTTCATTGACTGACATTTTCGAAGTGGTTGACAACATTAAAGAAATATGACAACATTAAAGAAATTTGCACTAATTAGGTATGGTGGAAATTATGGTGGAGGTAAAGAAAGTATGGCTTTGTTGTGTGTATTTTACATATGTGTATATTATGCACTGAATGTGAATATCTACAATCAAATGTTTAATGAGCACATATTATAGCATCTGTGTGTGATTGAAGGGTGTAGATGGACAGATGAGGGGAACTCTAAGCAGATTCCCTAACAGTTACAAATGTGACCCTAACAACAACAAAAAATCATATAAATTACTTATTGGGAAAATGCATGAGTGTGTTACGATGTCTGTGGATAGTTTGGTGAAATCTCAGAGCTTAATCTCTGAGCTGGGAAGAGACTCTTTAATGTTCAACCAATTTTCTGCTGGCAAGGTGCCTTATCCAGCACCCAGCTGCAGTATTACATCTTAATACTAACTGTGTTATTGTTTCATGTAGTTAATATCTGACAAACGTTTATTTAGCACCTACTGTCAGGCATTTTTATGGAAGCGGGAATGAAGGGAGGTTAATAAGCATGACCCTTATTCCCTGATCTAAAGAAGGAAAACAGATAAACAAATAATCACAGTGCAGTCTAATTGCTATTCTAATGGAGGTGTGTATAAATTGCTTTACTCCTGTTTTTCCAGGAGATCCTATCATCATCCCTAGAATTACCACAAAAAGAAGACTCTTTCTCCAACACAGCTCATAAATAAGAGCTGATTGTTCCAACACTGCTCACTGACTGCCCTACTTTCAAGTTTTACTAACCCTCACCACAACACAGGCTACTAATAGCATAATCCCCATGTTGCGTCTGCCTAAGCAAAGAAATAAATGTTTGACAAGGTTATACCCAAAGTTTATTTCTTTTCCTTGTTTTAGATACACAGTTAAGCCAGGCTTCCAATCACCATATGTCCTGTGGATTTTATAATCTTATAGATATTCTGGTTGATAAACATTGTGGTTTGTTATTTGATTTTCTTTTAGTTGTTAACCATGACGGGAAAATACAACTTGTGTCTATCACATTAAACTTTTTTTCTTAACTAGTTATCTACGCCCACATGTTGAGTTGTGGTTCTGTTCAGGGGAAGTTATAGCTTGTTGGCCACGTTCTTAATGGGTTGCTTGTTAGCTCAAGGATTGCGGCCACAGCTGTTTGGAAATGATATGTGCTCTGGGGGTAAAACTCCAAAGAAAAGGAACTTCTACTTACTAGGTTTGAAGTTTGAGTCAGGCCCATGCTGGCTCCTAATTATTATTATTATTTTTTTGCGGTACGCGGGCCTCTCACCGCTGTGGCCTCTCCTGTTGCGGAGCACAGGCTCCAGACGCGCAGGCTCAGTGGCCATGGCTCACGGGCCCAGCTGCTCTGCGGCATGTGGGATCTTCCCGGACCGGGGCACGAACCTGTGTCCCCTGCATCGGCAGGCGGACTCTCAACCACTGCGCCACCAGGGAAGCCCCTGGCTCCTATTTTAAGTGAGATTTATTCCTTTCCAGAGTCCTGTGGGGTGAGCATTACTGCCCTTGTTTGGCAGATGAGGAAACAGGAAACTCGGGGTCACACAGACTCAAAAGATGTAACCCAGACTGTCTTATTCAGAAGCTTGTTGGGCTAAAGCCAGCAACTACAGGGATAAGGAAGAACCATACAAGAAGAAGAAATAATTATAAAACCACTATTAAATTCATCGAATGTCTTTGCTTCTTTCCCAAGGTGTCCTAGAAATCAATGTACTTTTGACCCTCAGTTCAGTTTGCATTAGACCCGAAACTAAGATGCACATAGCTGAAGCAGAATGGGCAGTGAATTTAAGTAGGGGCACCCAGCTGTAAAGGACATAGAATCTCAACAATACAGATAATGTTCTACTTGGTGTTACATCTTCCCCTCAAAAGCTGCTCCTGGGCTCCCCTGGTGATGCAGTGGTTGAGAGTCCGCCTGCCGATGCAGGGGACACGGATTCGTGCCCCAGTCTGGGAAGATCCCACATGCCGCGGAGCAGCTGGGCCCATGAGCCATGGCCACTGAGCCTGCGCGTCCAGAGCCTGTGCTCCGCAATGGGAGAGACCACAACAGTGAGAGGCCCACGTACCGCAAAAAAAAAAAAAAAAAAAAGCTGCTCCTTATGACATTCCCAAAGACTCCATCCCTGAGTCAGGCCTGGAGACTGAGGTAAGGAGATTTAACTGTCCTGCTGTTCCTGAGCTTTCTGCCCCTACTAACTAGCCAAGCATCTTGAGAAGCACTAATTAGAGTGTGGACTCCAACATGAAATGTTAAAACTTGACTCTTTAGTCAAAGAACTAGACAATGTTTTTAAACTACAAGTTATGATCCATCACTGGGTTATGAAATCACTTTATTAGAGGCTTGTGGCCAAAATTTATTTTTAAGTGGATAAATAGGATAGGCTACTATGAAACAGAGCAGCACCCTGTGGTGGGGTCCCAGGTACAAATCCTTTCCATGCCCTCGATTGTTTTTTTTTTTTTTAATATTTATTTATTTTTTATTTTTTGGTTGAATCGGGTCTTAGTTATGGCATGCGGGATCTTTTGTTGCAGTGTGCAGGCTTCTCTCTAGTTGTGGCGTGTGGGTTTTCTCTCTCTAGTTGTGGCACGCGGGCTCCAGAGTGCATGGGCTCTGTAGTTTGTGGCACACAGGCTCTCTCGTTGAGCGGTACAGGTTGGTAGTGGTGGCATGTGGGCTTAGTTGCCCTGCAACATGTGGGATCTTAGTTCCCTGACCAGGAATTGAACCCACATCCCCTGCGTTGGAAGGTGGATTCTTTACCATTAGACCACCAGGGAGGTCCCATCCATGCCCTCGATTCTTGTTGGTAGGAAATAGGCTTCATTCAGCCTCCTAGACCTTTCCTGAGCTCCAAAGGACAGATTCAAAGAGTTGTTTATAAAGAAAGGGAAGGGATGCAGAAACAAAGGAGCACTCAAGAAACAATAGTCCAGTCATGGGGCAGGGTTCTGGTTCCTCCTCAAGGAATATACGTAACAAAATACCTTTGAGTTCTTCTGCAGGAACTAAGGCCCTACCTAGGTGGAGGATGGTAACTTCAGACTGAGCACAAGATTCCTGGAACACCACCCTGCTACCTCACCACCAACCAATCAAAAGAAAGTGCCCACAGTGAAAGATAATGAAGACTTTGACCCCCTTCACCAAATGATTCTTTCTCCCTTTAAAACCTTTCATGGTCAAGCAGAATCTTCAGAGTTGGTTTTAGGACATGAGGTCTACCTTCTCACCAGGTTGCAACCCTCCTGAATAAGGCAACCTTTCCTTTTCCAACCAACATTTGCCTCCCAAATGCTGGCTTTTGAGCAGCAAGAAGACGAACCTAAGTTCTGTAACAAGTATAGAAAATAAAATATCAAAACACAATACTTGACAAAGCAAGTATAAGTATTGTATTTTAAACTTGTTTTAGGCCTGTGTGTCTATACATGCATACATACACACACAGTGAATACATACATACACAGTACCTATAAATCTATAAATAGATGCCAGGTCACATGGGTTTGATATTATTTCTCTGGCCAAGTAAAAACTTATTTTATTAACCAAAATTGGAAAAAGAATACTCCCTAACTAGTTTCATTGCAATGAAGTAATTACTGTGTTCCTTTTATGATTGTGTACAATGGCATTTTATTGAAAATCAGCAGTTCACCTCATAACTACATCAAATGACTAATATTTTTAAAAATGAAAAGAACATTTTGAGTAGTGAAATTACAGTTTTTTTTTTTTTAAGTTTCCTCCTTATTCCCTCTGTATTTCTAAGTTTCTGTAGTGAGCATGTATTCATTGTTTTTATAATGAGAAAAAATATGAATATATCTTTATAACCAACTAAGACCTCAATACTCTATGCATTGAAGAGGAAACTGTTTTTACCACAAAGACCTTAAAGGGGGGGGGAAGCAAAAATTAGAAAAATGCTGAAGAATGTCACAGAGCAAATACCCTTTGGTGGTTTTGTTTGTTGATAGGGCCTGTGACTGTGCAGTAAGCACTTGGTTTTGGACATTTTCTGCTGACTACTTCCAGCCAAAAAAAAAAAAAAAAAAAAGAAGAAGAAAAAGAAAGAAAAAATCATTCAAGTTCAAGTACATTCAATCTACGTCACTCCATGAATGTTTGAACAGCAGGCAGCTACAGTAACTTGTTCTCTAATTTAGACTTTTCCTGGTAGGAGAGTCCTCTCCCAGTGCCATTGCTGATAAAAGCAACCACTTGAAAGCATTCTCTGGCTGGTTAGCCAAGGTAATTCTGAAGGGAGAATTTACAAGGCACCAGCATTGGTTGACTTTGCACAATTTGTTTAGGTCCTTTGGCCCTTTGAGTCATACCTAGGAGTTATTGAATCCAACTAAATATGTTGTTTGATGCAGGCAGTAAAAGGAAAATAGGCAAAAAAGTATTGTACCATTCACAGCCAATTTCACTGTATTCTTTCCCAAAGTTCATTTGGTTTGAGAAACTTTTATTGCTATTGCAACTTTTTTTTTTCTTTTTTTTTTTTTTGCTACTTATCACCAAGAACCACTCTGTTAAATGCCTTACTCAACACTTCAAACTGACTGGAATTGTGTGTTAAGAACAATATTGAAAGCAAAAAAAGAAAAAAGAAAAGAAGGCAATAGTAACAATTAATCATTGCTAATTTTTAAGCACAGACTATGTATGAGGAACTATGCCAAGTGTTTCACATACATCATCTACTTAGTCTACACAATAATCTATGAAGTAGACACTCATCCACATTTCATGGATGAAGAAACTAAGGCACAAAGGGGAAGTGAGTATAGCACAACCTTGTGCGCCATGATAAGAACTTTGGACCTTGAAGATAATTTGAGTGAAGGTGCACAAGATGGATCGAAAGTGAGAAACACCAAATGGGTGAAAACTAGTTGGGAGACCCACCCCCATAGACATTCCAGTTCTGCAGAATGGTAAACATCCTGAGGACTTAATGATCTTGTGTCTTTCTACTTTGTCATCTTGTGGCAGTTTCATTCTTCCCTTTGCCCCTGGCAAATTCATACACCACCTCCACGAGCTGGTTTTTGGGTCAGTTCCTCTCTGAAAAAATTAGCTAACATGCCACTAGCTTGTGTGAAAGGCAGCACAGCATGAAAGCAAGAGCGAGGAGTTGAAAGTCAGATTGATCTGCTCAGCCTCTAACAAACTGGTCTTGGGAGACACCTTAACCTTTCTGAGACTGTTACTTCAACTCTACAATGGGAATAATATTACCTGACGTGCAAAGTCGTGAAAATTTAGATGATACTCTGGTACTTCATAAGTCTCTATAAATAGCATCTATTTAAGTAGTTTGTTATCTCAAAGCTTCCTCCCTTTCTCCCACCCCAAGGAGACTGAAATCGACATTCTCCATTTTCTCTTAGCAGTCTAATCCTCCCTGTACACAAACATTGCCACCTTAGGTTGAAATGACTTTGGCTCATGAGTAAAGGTCTGTAGCTTTCTCCTGCCTCAACTAGATTCTGCCTTCTTGCCCACTATGGTAAGCTGAATAAAAATTTCCATATACTAACCTCTAGAACCTCGTGAAAATGTTACCTTATATGGCAAAAAAGATTTCACAGATGTGAAAAGATCTTGAGATGGGAAGATTATTTTAGATTATCCAAGTGGGTATAGTGGGATTATCCAAGTGGGCACAGAATAATCACAGGCCCTTTTTAAGAGGCAGGCAGGGTATAAGAAGAAGGGTCAGAGGTGACAACACAAGTAAAGGTTGGAGTGATGTAGTTTGAAGATAGAGGAAGGGACCAGGAGCTGAAGAATGCAGGTGGCCTCTAGAAGCTGAGAAAGACAGGACATAGATTCTCCCCTAGAACCTCCAAAAGGAATGAAGCTCTGAGGACACCTTGACATTAGCCTGTAAGTCCCGTTTTGGACTTGTGATGTCTAGAACTGTGAGATAATAAATTTGTGTTGTTAAAGCCATTGAGTTTGTGGTACTTTGTTACAGAAACAAAGTAACTAACACACCCAACTTTCAATGCCATCCTTTCTTCCTAAAGTATAGTAGTGTCTTCTTAAAGCATAAATGAAAATAGAACCTGTATCTCTCCTAATTTCCACAGCTGTTTAACACACAATCTCAATATCTCCAATGTTAAGAGATTTATGGAACAGTGGTAAACTGCAAATAAGGTTTTACTGAACCCGAGAATACTGAGGGAAAAGTCTATTAAAGACATTTTCATGCTTAGAGCAAAACTCATGGTATATAAATGGAATGTAATAAGGACCAATTCTGTAAGTTTGCCAAATGTGGGATTTATTACAGGCAGTAACATGAGTACAGGAACTGTCTTTACCATTTCATTTTTGTTAAATGTCAGCATTATCAAAGGATCAATAAAGAGTACCATATTTTAATGTAATGCTCTGGAAAGTATCAGTATATTTCCACTAAGTTGTAGAGAATTCTAGTTTCATTTTTATTAATGTTCTATACTGGGGTAAAGTATAAATCTTAAGGGAGTAAAAGCAGAGTCTACTTTATTTACTTAATATTTTTTAAAAAAAAGCAGCCCAGAAAACTTAAGTGCAATTAATATTTATTGGCAAAAATAATCATGACATTATTATGTAAATAAGTAGTTATTAAGTAATGCAATCCTGGAAATATGCAAATATATATCAACCAACATACAACACCAAGTAAAACCAGTCTTTATTAAACCAAACCTTCTTTCAAAATATATTTTTGCTTAAAATTCTGGAGATTTTTCTTTATATGAAATTGTGATATGTCAACATTATTTCTTTCCTCTATTAATACATATTGACTATACCACAACTTCATTTATTTTGTTTATGTAGAATTTCAAGGATAATAAAATCATCAGATGATTTTTCCACAGTTAGATTGAAAACGAAAAAAAAAGAAGGAAGAAACACTTTATATAGCAAAAGTACAGATTTAGGCAGCTGACTCTTCAAAAGTACAGATTTAAGAGCTAACTCTTCAAAAGTTTCTTGATTATTTTCTTATACAGAGGATTCTGCGGGTCCAGGCAAATTTTCCTCCCGTCCTTCAGCGTAGCTCTGCCAGGGAAAGAAGAGGCGCGCCTTTCAGTCCTTGGGTTTGAATTTGGGATTAGGCTGGCGGGAGGCGGGTGGAGAGGGGCCGTAGGGAAGGGGAGAGGAGAAGAGGGTGGGCACGAAGGAAGCGGGTGCAAGGACTCACATCAGTTGGGGGTTGGGGCAGTGGAGTCCAGCCCCGATCACCTCCAGGCTGGAGATGCTCCGGGGATGGACCACAGAGGTGGTCTTCACACACACGCAGCGCAGGTCTCCAGCTCCACCTTCAGAGTCTACTGCGGGTGGGGCGGGGACGGTGGAGAGTGACGACTCTGTGAATAGCCAGAGGTACCTTAGGGGTCTTCTCGTGGCGTGGCGTCTGACCTTCACTTCCTCATCCACAAACCAGACCTCCCTCAGAAAGTGTCTGACTGTCCAGGTGGTAGAGCGCAGCGGGCAGCACCTGGCACAGCGCCTGCGCTCTTAGCCGCGCTCGGTCAATCATAGCTGGGAACCGAGAAGGGTACAGACTCCGCCCCAGCCCGGGGGCTCCCGCACCCTTTCCCAGCCGCCCCCGACCTCCCCCAGGCCCTGCTTCATTCAGCTCTCACCTTGGGCGAGAGCGACGGCTAGTAGGAGCAGCAGCCCGAGGCTGGGCCGCGGGCCGGGGACGCGGGTGCCCGCTGCCAGGCTCATGTCGCAGAGATGCCAGCAGGAGCCGCGAGCACAGGGGCAGCCCGGGCTGGGGCTCCGCAGACCGGTGGTTCCCGAGACTCTCAGGCCGTTTTATACCCGCGGTGGGTCAACTTCGTCGGAAGCCTGGGGTTGAGGGTGGAGAACTGCGGTGCGGAAGCTGAGACACTTCTGCAGAGTTGGGCACTGGGCAGCCAAGATTAGGGCAAAAGGAAAAGAATCAGCAGTCTTGCTGGGAGCTGGTAGCAGGATCCAACCACCACCCTGAATTCATATAATACATGCACATTTGTGCAGTTAGAAACAGTACTTGAACCTTATAAAAATGTATGTTTTCTTGGTTATGTGCAACAGTAGAGTTCTCTGTAGTCACCGTGTTGCAGTTGGTACAGCAGGAAAGTTTGTTTCCTTCTCAACTCTCAACTGCCTCATCAAGAACAAATACCGTATGCTAACACATATATATGGAATCTAAGGGAAAAAAACGTTCATGAAGATCCTAGCGGTAAGACGGGAATAAAGACACAGACTTACTAGAGCATGGACTTGAGGATATGGGGAGGGGGAAGGGTAAGCTGTGACAAAGTGAGAGAGCTGCATGGACATATATACACTACCAAGCGTAACATAGATAGCTAGTGGGAAGCAGCCGCATAGCACAGGGACATCAACTCGGTGCTTTGTGACACCTAGAGGGGTGGGATAGGGAGGGTGGGAGAGAGACAAAAGAGGGAAGATATATGGGAATATATGTATACATATAGCTGATTCACTTTGTTATAAAGCAGAAACTAACACCATTGTAAAGCAATTATACTCCAATAAAGATGTTAAAAAAAAAGAACTGCTCCTTCACTTCTGCCTTTTTTGTTGATTACCATTGAGTTGAGTTTGGCAGGTGTGTTTCTTCCAGATGTGCCATTTGTCATTGTTTTCTGCTATTAAAGAGTTGAATTTGGTCTCCAGGTGATGACTTGCTTCCAAATTTCACGTGAATGTGGAAAGTCTCCTCAGTCTCTTGAATGTGATCCACCTGGCTCTACCAACCATCATCCAACATACTCTAGAAAGCAAGCTCAGTTAGCCTCATCTATCCTCTTATTCTGAGAAAAATTGTAATGATAATGTTTGGATGCACGCTTTCTATAAAAATTGCTACCTGGATGTTTCTCCATTCTGCTCAGGAAGAAGAGAGGTCAAGGAGAGTTTTCAGGCCATATTTCCCAGTGCCTGCTGCCACCTGGCCAGTACAAGTGACAGGGTGAGATGGGCTGCACCATTGGCGGGAGTAGTGAAGCTCTCAGGAGGACACAGAGCATCTGTGAGTTGCGTGTGGAAAAGATGCAACAGAATCCTTCACAGAAAAGATCCAGAGATCAATATAGACCATCTTCCCTTCCCTGAAAAAGAATGACTTTGGCTCTTGATCAGGGCAAAGCACACCCTCATCTCAAAGCCAGAGGTTCCCTGTCACACTGATTAACAGTGGTGAAGGGCCTCAGGAGCCCACTGCATGGAACTAGCAGACCCCTTAATGCTCAGCAGGACCAGATTTCTGCAGGGATATGGAATTCAGTCCCTGGGCCTGGAATGTGCTTTCTCTTACTCTCCCACCACCTGTCTTTTCAGCTGGCTAGGTCTATTCATATTTCTGGTGTCTGCTTAAATATCACCTCCCCACAGGGGCCTTCCCTGACAGCTAAAGCTACTTGTTTTCCCTGTTGTTGTCCTGTAACACCCACTGCTTCTCCTGTTTCTCACAGCTCATACAAACACAAATATATGACATACACACACACATGCATATATATTTAAATGTGTTTAAATGGTTTCTCTTCTTGGGCTTCCCTGGTGGCGCAGTGGTTGAGAGTCCACCTGCCGATGCAGGGGACACGGGTTCGTGCCCCGGTCCAGGAAGATCCCACATGCCGTGGAGTGCCTGGGCCCGTGAGCCATGGCCGCTGAGCCTGTGTGTCCGGAGCCTGTGCTCCACAAGGGGAGAGGCCACAACTGTGAGAGGCCCGCGTACCTCAAAAAAAAAAAAAAAAAAAAAGGTTTCTCTTCCTAAATGGAAAGCTGCGTGTGGTGAGAGGTAGTACTGTCTATCACTATTCTAGCTCCCTGGAAGGAACTCAGTATAAAGTACTACACTAGTGAAGATAGATGATAAATGTTGAAAATGGTAACAATGAGGCTTTGACGTGTTCATGTGTCTGTTTCTTTGTGTAGTTGGAGCACACCTCTATATGAACTTGTGGTTGTGATTATTTGTCAGCCTGTCTGCCTCTCCCACCAGACAGTACTCTCTTCAATGGCAAGTCTCTGTGACTTATAGTCTTTGAATATCCAGCATCCGTGCAATGGCTGGTACAGAATGTATAAGTCATACATGTTTATGGAACTGAAACGTGAGATCCCAAATTGGGTTAGCCCAGAGGGAATGGATAGGAGGGGTGGTTTGGCATATGGATGGGCAACATACTGGATTTGTACAACCTTACCCTGCAGATTTCAAAATTTGCAATATAAAGGAACCCAGGGAGTAGTGACAATTCATTCATTCTTTCTCTGCATCTAAATAGAATAATTCAATATGTGCACACAAAAGTAAGAGACATATGCATTATGCAGGAGGTATTAGCATAGTGTAAAAACTGTGTCATGTCTCAAGAGGTGGCCCTGTTGGATTTCAGTAGGAAACCACTAGAGAAATGAATGAGATGCTGAGCTATTTTAAATTATTGGAGAAAAACTGATCACCACGACTGCAGTCACCATTTACTGCTTTATTTATTACATGTTTATTCATGTATGTTATTTGTTAACTATTACTTAATAAAAGTATTTATTTTGTAGACAAACATCTAAGGCATTAAACCTATAATAGTGAGGAGATAATAAAAGGAAACCTAATAATGCAGAGTTTGTGAACTATGTGCTTAATACATGAGTGCTCCCCAAGGTCCATGTGCAGTTTGGGATAGATGAACTGATATCTTCTCCTATAACCATCATAGTATATGCAGTATGCTATTTATGTATCAAGTCCTATTTTCCGTGTCAATAACATTATGTGATATATAATGTAATCTCTTAATTAGAGAAAGAAAAATCAAGCAAAGTGATATGGTATGTGGTTAAGAGCACAGTTTCAAATTGCCACTCTGTCACCTCCTTAGTTATCTGATTCTGAGGCAAATTTCCTAATCTCTTTGAACTTCGTTTTTCTTCCCTATAACACTGGGAATACTAATGGTAATAACAATAAATACTAACTAACATTGACATATGGGTTATTGTGTGACATTCATTATCTTCAGCACTTTGAATTTATTAACTGTTAATTTCACATCAACTCTATGAGATAAGCAATATTATTATGCCATTTTAGAGATGAAGAAACTTAGGCACAGAGAGGTTAAGCAACCTGCCCAAATTTACACAGCTGGCAAGTGGTGGACTAAGTTACTCTCTCTTTAGAGGACATACTCTTAACCAGATCATAGCTACCTTGTAAGAATTATTTAATTCTTTACAATTATTTAATTGTAATGCATGCAGAACAATTATTTTGTCTGGAATATTAATCTTATTAATATAACTTATAATATTAATAGTTATTAATAAAGTTTAGCTATTACTATAGTACATTAAAAATAGCACGTATCATCAGCTAGTGACTTTTGTTGGCCATATTGTTAAATACCAAAGTTTAAAAAAATAAAAAGATAAGGCTTTTTCCCCTAATAATTTTGTTAAAAGTAATAATATATGACAACAAAGCAATAATAAATTTGATTTTATATTAATATTTCTTTAAGAATAGTATGGGTGTAAATTTAAGGGATTAGACATTAAAGAAAGTTCTGTTGATTGTAAAATAACAATTAGTAGCCTGGTAAAGCTTAAATTCTCTATTGTGTTTATTTGCAAGGCTGATTCTCATACTGAAATGGTTACCAACTAGATATTTAGTAAATGCAAATATGTACAAACATGTCAGGGTAACACATTCAACATCAAGTAGAATCTGTGTTGTTATTATTATTATTGAAAATACTATCATATATTATTAAAAATATATATGATATCATATATCATCATAAATTTTTTGCTCTCCTGGTATTAAATATATCCACTTTAAAGTAAATAACCACTGCTTACAAGACTCACATTCTACAGCTTTATTATTTTTAGGATTTGAAAGCTAAAATAAACATTAGAAAAATCTTTCAGAGAATGTTTTGAAACAAGACATCCTAGGACTAAGACAATGAAAAACACTATTTAAACACTATTAATATATAAGTGCCTAAATATATTAATAAACATTTATTGAGCAAGTGTTCCATGCGGAGCCCTGTGTGGTGCCTAATATCACTGACCATTATGGAATCATCATGGGCACATCTAGTCTAACAGTACAGAGGAGCAAGATAAGTGAACATGGTTGTATTTGGAAAGAAATTTTTAAAGAGGAAATGCAAAACGCAGTACCACATTTAGCCAAGAGTTAAGGAGTAAACCACGTATTTTGAAACTAGCCTTGCTTACTTTCTTTTTTTATTAATTTTTAAATTTTTATGCAATTTTTAAAGTTACTTTCCATTTACAGTTATTATGAAATATTGGCTCTATTCCCCCTGTTGTACAATGCATCCTTGAGCTTATCTTACACCCTAGCCATGCTTACTTTCATCTTCTCTCTGTCATCTATTAATCAGCCATCTCAGAACAAAATGTGACTTTTTGAGACAGAACAGAACACACATCCAAAGCTTCATACGGTATTACTCGGTATCCTGGATAAATAAGAACTCTAGAAAGCCAAGACCTCAAACTTTTATCCTTCTTGGGAGATAAAATGGTTTGACAGAAAGCGAAAAGATTAAGCAGCTGACCCACCATCTTCCAATATTTTCTGGACTATTTTCTTGATTCTGGGAGCTTCTGGGTCCAGGCAGATTTTCTTCTCATTCTTCAACGTTGCTCTGCAAGAGAGAATAGAATTATCCGAGAGCATCCTGGCACACTATCAGAAGGGATCCAACAGTGTCGGTAGGGTTGGAGGTGAAGGGCTTCCCTAGTGAGGCAATACTGCAGAAGCAGAGACTTACATTACTTCGATGTTGGTGCAGTGGGGTCCTGCCCTGATCACTTCCAAACTTTGGATGTTACTGGGATGAATGCCAGAGGTGGTCTTCAAACATGAGCAGCGAAGTTCAATGTACCGCCTTCTATCCATTCTTTTAGCTAGGGTAGAAGGTGTGATTCTATGAGTGGTCATGATTATCTCAAGGATCTTCCCTATTGATGGGTACCTCTCTCACAAGGCCATGGCGAGTCTGATCGGTAAACCTTTAGGAAAGTACCCTAACAGAATTCCTGGCACATGAGTGCAGCGCCTCCATTTAGAGTTATTCATATAGTGCCCTTCTCCAGTCCCAGGAGCATCAGGACAGTCCATCCCCCAGACACAGCTGCAGCAGAAGCAGCCTCAGGTGCAGGGAAACAGAGACTCCACCTTCAGCTTTCCCTAAGTTTCTCTTACGTTCTCCAGTGGTGGAGGGAACCAGCGTGGTCAGGAGCAGTGACATCAGCAGCAACTCCTGCAGGACAGGAAGTGGGATGGCCCTGGTACAGCAGGAGGTGGTGCTGCCTCTGAGGCTCATGGCAGAAAAGACTGAGTTAGAGGTGTTAGCCTGGGAGTCTGCAGCTAAGTCGCTTTCACGGTCTCCTGCTGTCTTTTATACACACTCCCTCAAGGCCAGTAAGGAGAAAAAGGATAGGGATGGGGGAAGTGAGGATGTGTGGTAATATATGTGTAAGAGTGGTCAAGTTGTGCCCAACCCAGATAAATGCCAGGCAAGTCAAATTCCTGCTAATTTCATTTTAAGCATCCCTGCACACTCTCACTCCCCCCTTCTCAGTATCCATCTCCCTTACACATATTTAATACTCTACTCAGGCAAGAACCAGACTGAAATATTACATATATTTTCTTTGTATAATTATGTAATATGCCCTGCCTTTCCTATAATGCAATTTAGAGGCCTTATAGACACTTTATGTGTATCTGAAAGCATAAGTATGCGGCCCTTGGAAAAGAGAGTTATCTTCCCTTTCCAGTTGCCAAGGAAAGCAGATGTTCCTATCTTGGTTGTTGATAAGTATTGGGATTCGTTTGGAGTATGTGGATAAAATAGGAGCCAATTACCATCAAAGTCTCACTTTGCATATTAGTTTATGGGCTTCTTTCTGTCTTCCAAATATATTATCTTTTGTAATTTTATCCAGAAACTAGAAGCAAACTCATCCTCTTTTCTGTTATAAAATAAACTACTTTTTTCTATCATCTGAGTATACCCTAGAAAACAAGACCCAGCAGCTTTATTTTTCATTGTTAATCTAGCTGAGAAATGTATAATACAATTCACTGTAAAAGATGCATAACCTGCAGATGCATGTGGGATAAAGCATGCAAGTTCCTCTTCATCATTACTCCACATTCCCGGTCTCCGATGGTAACCACTGGTAACAACTTGGCACTAGTTTTCTATTCTCTCTACATTTATATACACACATATACATATACATAGAGCCACACACATAATATTGGGTAACTTTTTGGCCAACCCAATACATAGAGATAAATATATAAAGAGGTAGATATAGATTTTTTTATAGAAATGGGATTATTATATAGCTTTTATCCTTCAAAAATATGTCTTCAGCATCCTTGCATGCTACCTCAGTGTCACTTTTCCCCACTCTTTTCAATGTCTGCATAACATTCTATAGCATGGGCTCTTGTTCAACTTCTGTCCCATTGGTGACCTTGAAGGTGTTTCCATTTTTGAACTTTTATATGAACTACAGTAACATCTTTATTCCTCAAGTCTCAGACACCAATTAAGGGTCTTGATCTCAAACCCCACATGATAAAGCCCTGCAGCTATGCAGAGATAGACCTGCACATCACATACTGGCTTGCATACACTATTGTCTGGATCTCTGCCCCACCTATGAGGCTTGCTTCCTAAACAGGACTGTACACTTTTTTTAAGGTTTTTAAAATAATGTTTATTTCTTAAAAGTTAACATGTGCATAATAGGAAACCGAAAAACACAAGAAGTAAAAAACAGTCATCCATAATCACAAGCAGTTTGCTGTTTGATGCATCCTTCTAAATCTCATTTGTGTATCCACACAACTAAGCATCCATTTTTATGTAATTCAGATTTTACAGTCATGTATCATGCTTTTTCACACATCATGAATATTTACCATTTCAAAGTCCCACAGCTATATGAGTATTTTTATAACCAAGAATACACTACATCAACTCAATCTGGAAGGAAAAAAAATATAATCCTGCCTTCCTTGGCAATAAAAATTTCATTAAAGACAAAAATGGCAACAGGCCTCTAGATATTGGCAGACTTATGATTAAAATACTACATTCCCTTAACGTTAAATTAAAAATGAGACATAACACAACAGAGTACACAAAGCATAATGTTTCTAAGAGGATTCATTATCTGATCTAAACAATTAAAGTATTAGCAAGAAGGTATGTTTCCATTGACTTACTTAACAATATATTCCTATAGCACAGCCAAGAGATGCACACACATCAACGGTTATTATCAAAATATAAATATGAACATGTCCACATACATCCCTCCCTTTATACTTCCTTCTGTCCCTCTTCTGCCAACCTAATGAAAGAGTCCTGACATATATTTCTTAGACGGTTTAACCAGTCCATGTCCAAGGTGCTGCTTTTTTTAAATCAATTATAACAAAGATATTTACAAGTTGGTTAATTCACTAGCTCTACTTTTTATCCTACATCGTCATCTCAGGTCATCTAAAAAGCTTAGATGTTGCAAAGTAAAGAATGAACCTTGGGCTTCCCTGGTGGTGCAGTGGTTGAGAGTCCGCCTGCCGATGCAGGGGACATGGGTTCGTGCCCTGGTGCGGGAAGATCCCACATGCTACGGAGTGGCTGGGCCCGTGAGCCATGGCCACTGAGCCTGCACGTCCGGAGCCTGTGCTCCACAACGGGAGAGGCCACAGCAGTTAGAGGCCCGTGTACTGCAAAAAAAAAAAAAAAAAGAATGAACCTTGTCCACAATAAACATAGGTACTTTACAAAAATGCACATATAGACCTATGGTTATAACCTAAAACTGTCTTCTAGACATGGAGATATTAACCAAGAGCCCTTCCTTTCACTCTTCCTCTTACCCTTCCACCAGCATTTCAATGACTAAGTACAGGACTACATCTAGCTCTAAGAAGTGGATTAACATAGACACTCCCAGAAGATACAGCCCTTCCTAAAAAACAACAAAAAAGCATTTATAAAGGGATTATTTTACTACTTCTACTTTTAATATATTTTAGGCATTAGGACTTGCTTATTCTTTAATGCACAGCAATATTAACTGAAATGCACAAGTAGAACAATGGTTAGACAATCTGAACGTCTAGACTCATGGGCACAGAATCCCCCTCTGTACACTTTTGAATACAGAGGCATGTCCAAGGTTTCTTTGAATGCCTCATGTATCCTATAATGTGTAAGGTAACACAATATACAGTAGGTCTTAGCTAAACAGTGTTAGTGAATAAATCAATGAATATGTATCACTAAAGGAAAGTTTCGTTTTCATTTCTAATCAGTCACAATTCTCAAATTAGACTTCACATGGCCCAAAGTACCTGTGGTATAAAAAGGTGATTTGGAAGGCTGGGCAAAAAGGATGAGGCCCCAGACACAGGTTGTCTTCCTCTTACAACTATGTCCAAATCTTACACAATATTTAAACTTCCCATTTTCTTTTTTCTTATTTATTTATACCTTTAAAATTTTAGAAGAAACTCTTAAAACATTAAATGTATAAGATTATTTTTTATCAAAAGAATCACTACAGTAAATGATTTCCAACTTTTAAAAAATTTTAAGCCAATTTTTCCTGTTGTTTAGCAGTTACTGACTATGCCTACTTAAGTTCTTATTTCCTGTTTTACAGTGTATTCCTTATTTTTCTCCACCCCATTTGTTTTCTTCTTATAACTTACAGTCTAGCAGTAGAACATATTAAATTAACCTGATTTTCCACCTCTCCCAACCCCAAAATTCATAGCATAGCAGGTAAGCTTAAGGAAAATCTTAAGCTGAAAAAAATTAGTATCCTTCTAAGAGTGACCATGTGAAGTGAATTATAGAAAGAATTTCAACAGGAAACAGAATCAGGAGAGCAAACTTCCTTCTGGTTCTTCCTGAGTGATGATGGTATAGCCTTTCCCCGTTATTGTGATTAAACTATTGCTAATTCACAAATCAGATATGTTTGTATTCAACCATAAGCTCAAAACCATTTCCACAGCAAGATATAAAGTTTTTTGGCATTATTCATCATATCATTCTTTTTCTGTCCATCCCACCTCTCCCCTCTGCAACACGTACTGTTTACTATATCTGTGAGTTTCACTGTACGCTTCCCCCTCCCCGACCCCCATACAAACACTATCCACATTTCCTTCCTGGTTCACTTACTAAGATTAGTCAAAAGTTCCTAATCCTTTTGGGGAAACTATATGGAAAGTCTTCTGAGCTAATGATGCTACTTGACTTAGTTGATACCAGGAAAGAGGTAGGCATGTAGCACAGGATCATCAACTCATTGTCTTAATCAACAAGTGTATTTTGTCACAAAAGACACATCGACAGCAAGGTTTTTGAGGAAGTATTAACACATTTCTTGAGTCACTAAAATTTCACAAACCTATTAGTCAGCGTTTGAGGTAAATAACGTTTTGCTAGTTTTCATTTCTTCAATATATATTAAGTATCTACTATGTGCCAGGCATTACAAAGTCTCTTTGCTGTGTGACTTAGTCATTTAACTACTTCTTTTTTAAAAGTGAGCTCTCAAATATTTGTGCAAAGCAATGGGATATAAATACTAATTTGCTATTACTACTACTACTATTGCTAACTGCTATTACTGTCACATGCATAATTTTCTTGGATTTCCATGAAGAGAAACATAACACTGACATGAATAACCTGACTATACAGAAATGGGTAAAAAATATTGTAAAATCAGTTATTCAAGCAAAAGAAGTTACTTTATGCAAAGTTATAACTTCAGAGAATGCTAGAAAATTAGTGTCAGAGGTTCTTGGGTTTAAAAATGACTTGACAGCTTTTTATGACTCTTACATTTTCTCCCTGTTTTTTTTTTTTTTGTGGTAAGTTACTTTATCTCTTTTTCCTTTAAGTCATTGTCTTATAAATAGCAGTGTCATTCAGGAAACTAGCAAGTTTTCTAAGACTCAGAACAGAACTTATCTGTTAGCTATTTTAAAAGAAAATATCTAGAGACACTGGAGGAACATTAGCCTTTAAAATTAAAACATATATTAATTTTGCATTAATTAGAATGTTTTGAACTGACATCTCCTAAATATGAAGGGGATAAGCCACTGCCTACAAATTAGTAATAAAACAATGGGTACACTAGGGGCAGGACAGGAATAAAGACGCAGATGTAGAGAATGGACTTGAGGACACGGGGAGGGGGAAGCGTAAGCTGGGACGAAGTGAGAGAGTGGCATTGACATATATACACTACCAGATGTAAAATAGATAGCTAGTGGGAAGCAGCCACATAGCACAGGGAGATCAGCTCGGTGCTTTGTGACCACCTAGAGGGGTGGGATAGGGAGAGTGGGAGGGAGGGAGATGCAAGAGGGAGGAGATATGGGGATATATGTATACATATAGCTGATTCACTTTGTTATAAAGCAGAAACTAACACACCATTGTAAAGCCATTATACTCCAATAAAGATGTTAAAAAAAAAACCCAATGGGTACAGAAGATCCTAGAGATGATAAAATGGAGGGTCAGTTTGGTAAAGCACTTTAATCAATAAATTGAAATACTAGCCAACAAAAGCTTCCCTATAAGTGCTGAAATCTAATATGTCTTCCGTATAACTCTGAGTGGCCAAGAATGATCCAGACCTCAAATACTCTGGCACTAATGTAATTGAGGCTGTATCTTATCCAGGGGTGAGGCATGGTGTGGGGAGTGGAGGGAGAGGGGGGAAGGTGAAAGAGCTGATGGGGAAATATCTCCCTGGGTGCTGTTATACAGGAACAATGCAAAGTTTTGCAAGCCTGTGGATTTTTTTTTTAATTATATTGATTGTTACTATTTGTTGAACATCAGATGCCTGACCATGCTTTTCTGATCCTCTTTTACTGCATAACAAGCCAACTCCAAACTTAGTGGCTTATGGCAAAGGTTTGTAATTTCTGATAACTCTGTGTGTTAATGAGGGGTTCTTCTGTTTTCATCTTGCCTGAGCTCACTTGAGTTGGTGTGGTCAGAGGGCAACTGGAATGGCCTCTTTCACATGGGAGGTGTTTCGTGCTGGCTGCTGGCTGAGATTTTTGCTGGGGCAACTTGGTCCTCCTGTTCGTCCTCCTCTTTTAAGTAGTATCGTTATATTTGTCATGAATAAATGAAGAAGGAGGAAGGAAGGGAGCAGGAGAGAGAGAAAGAGAGAGAGAAGGAAGAGGAGAGTAAGAAAGAGAGAAAAAGACAATGAAAGACAAGAGCCTTCCACCCTCCTCCCTTCCCATCCTGTTACCTTTCTTCTTCTCCTCCTGCTCTGTCCCTCTCCTCCCCTCCTTGCCCCTCCCCAGCCCCAGAAACCATGATGCACCTCCAGGATGCCCTTTCAGGATCCTCTGGAGGTGCACCACAGCTTTCTTCCTTTGCTGGGAAAGATGGCAGCAGATAACGCAGAACAAACGTCCCCCCTGGGCATAGCTCACCACCTGAGGGCGCTCTCTCACCCAAACTATGCCCACTCCCCAGGGGTAGCCCCATCTAATGGCTGGCCAATGGGCGGATTCAGAGGTCTGCCTCCTTGCCAAAATTCAGAATAACTCTGCAAAGCCATGCCAGCTCCAGAGCTTCTCACAGGGCCACCCGAATCTTCTGTCACACAGCAGCTCTTCCTTTGCCCACTGCTGCTGGCTTAATTCCTGACAGATGTTAATTTTTAAAGCATTCCTCAAATTTCCTGCATGCAAATCCCCTCTCAGAGTTTGATTCTAGGCAATGCCACCTAAGACACTATTGCTTTCTCTCTCTCTCTCTCTCTCTCTCTCTCAAAATATCTAGTTCCTTTTCATTCAGCTTTCAAGAAAAGCTTTGTCAGAGAAAACTTTGAGTGTATTTGCTGCCAAAAGACCTTACCTTAGGTTGAAAGCTTCTCATCTTTGTAATCGCCATATCATAAGGATCCTGCACAAGGTCCAGTATGAAACAAGATTACCAATAAATGTCAATACCGATATTTGATGGATTAATGTTTATAAGAAGGGAAATACATCATACATCTTTATAATGTTGCCACATAATTGACAGAAAATATATAGAGAATATGAATGCATTGTTTCCAGAAGCTTCCTGAAAAAGACTGGTGAAAAAAAAAGATTTCTTAGAAGCACTAAAAATTAATCATTCACACATAGGTATAAAGAATGGTAATAAATATGAGAAAAATTAAGGGTGCTTAAATGATTGAATCCTCAGTTTTCTCATTTAAAGAGGAGCTTGAATTAGGAGGCTTGAGAAAGGAACTAACATTTATCAAGAAACTACTTTGTTCCAGGTTAGTCTTTATTGCCTGAGAGATAGATATTATTGTACTGCTTTTACAGATGAGAAAACTGAGGGATGGAGAGGTTAAATAAATTGCCAAAGTCACGTAGCTAAAAATACTCAAAACTAGACTTGAAATGCAACTGCTTTGACTTGCACTTCACCACAAATTACAAAGAAATATCACTGGCCTCTCTTGCTGGAAGTGAATCAAATCAACTATTTTTCTCTTTGTTCAACCCAAGAGGTGGGTCAGAAATAATCATCACACATTTATGTGGTAGTGGAAACACATCCATTAAGAACACGGATTTTTCAGAGGGCAGGGGATGTTCTTGCAATTTCTCAATATTTAAGAAACTGGACTCTAGACTTTGTAGAAACAAAGTTTTACACCTAAACTCTATGTCTTTCTATGTCATTATTTCACTTTACATACTTGAAGTATGAACAATCCTTGTCATGAATATAATATTAATTTTGCTGACTAAAAGCCACTGAGGACCATCAGCCAAAATCAGAATCACGTGCACTGATTCTGATTTTGGCTGGTGGTCCTCAGTAGTCAGGGAGGCAAATTGAAATCCCCACATGTTTCTTCTCTCTGGTAAATTTCTCAATCTGTAACATCCGGGAAGGACTTTTGAAGTTATGAACAGCCTGAGAATTACCCACAGCAACTCTTTTCCTCATGCAAGAATTAAAACTATGATAGAAAAACAAAGCCACTAGTCATATTTTATCATAGATCCTGTCATGCCTTCAGGAACTGAAGGATTATGTAAATGTGTCACACCCAGAGGCAAACAAGAAAGTCTAGTAGAATGAAGGGCATTGATTGCACATAAAAAATTGTTTGGATTGGGGGAGTAACATAGAGTAAATTTTAGCTGAGCATGTGTTCAATTCCCATTGATTTCATATATGAGAATGAATTTCAGAGGGATAACAGAGTGAATATAGTATTTAGGAATTTAGAGGAGGAAAATAGAAGGTATATCCTTAGAAGATATACATTAGTTTAATTTCCCCCGGATATGTTAGTCTTTGAGTTTGTTACTAGCAGGATCAATAGTAACAGAAGGATTGGTGAGTAGTAGCTGTCACTGAGGTTCTTGTATAGGTTATACTTTGGTAATATACTGTGATCTATTTTATTTGTAGAACAGCCAATTATGGCATGAGCATGACAAATACGATTTCAAGAATATTACAGTAAGGTCTTATTCTATGATCTATAAACAAACTAAACTTATAAATCTTGCTTCTGGGAAAAACAAATATCTTGAATTACAATAAAGAAGTAATCAGTATTGCTTATTTCTTCACATAACTTATGTTTTGTCCATCCCAAAGACATTTAATATGCTTTCATTTGTTATTATCAGGCACTTACTCAATGAGTATTTTGGGGCTGATACAGTAAATCAGGGATTGCTTAAAACACTGAAATTTATAATTCAAACATTTATAGTAACTGGTTTGGTTTTTTAGGATTAGTGTATAACTTATGGGTTCAAAGGGGAAAAATGCTATTTGAGAGAGCAATAAAATACCATAGAAGTTTAACAATTTTTTTAAAAAATTTGAGGTATTTTATGATTTTTTACATTGTTGAAAAAATTGTCAGCAAACTCATCTCTTTGAATCTACTCTAGGTTTTTCCATATCTTTGTATCTCTCTGTTTCTCTCACACATACATTCTCTCTCTATTACATAGATATATTAATATGTAATAATAGAACATTTATTAATCTAATTGATATTTGATATATATGGAAAGAGATGAAAAGATGTAAAATAACTTAGGTTAGATATATATATGTTAATAATATATTAGCATATATTAATAAATACAAATACATGTTAATATAAGCATATGTAACATAATTAATCCAATTGGGGGATGCGTGTATGTATACTAATTGGATTAGTCTCTTTCCTTTTGTTTTCTTGCTCTTCCTCAGAATGAGCTATTCGCATGAAATTGCTATTTTAATACCAGAGAGACAGTGGGACTTGTTTAGATCACTTATCTTTTAAAGCACCTACTATGTGCTAGGCACTGTCCTAGGAACTGAGGTGAACATCATAAACATAGCCCTGCCCTCATGGAGCTTACAGTGAAGGTGGAACAGACACTAAATAAATGACCACATGTACATAGTCTCTGTAGGCTCTACAGTCACGTTGGTGACAAAATGCTATGAAGGGAAAGAACAAAGTTCTATGACAGGATACAAAAGGGACTTTAATCTAGTGGGGGGAAGGGTCAGAGAGGCCATGAGTGACACGTAAACTGGCCTTGAAGGAAGCATGGGAGTTAGTCAGGTGAAAGTGAGGGGTCAGTGTTATAGGCTGAAGGGACTGCACATACCAAAGCTCTTGTTGGATGACTTGTAGGCAAGAAAGAGAAAAGACAGTAAAGGAATTAAAATTTATTCAGCACCTACCATGAACCAGGTGACTGATTTTAGGACACTATCTGACAACCTGAGTTTCAGGATAATTTATTAATTCATTAAAGTTAATCTGTATCAGGTATTGGGGATGCAGAGATGAACAAAATATGGCAGATGCTCTGGGAGAACTCTAAGTAGAGTAGGGTAAAAACACTTATAAGCAAGTAAAAGCAATGCAATGTTGGCTATTCACATAAATTCAAATATTTAGAAGATACTATGGGAACATCAAAATGGAAACCACGAGTTCTGCTGGGAGTGCCAAGGAAAATTTCATGAGGGAGGTGTTGTTTGAACTGAGCTCTGAAGGATGAATAAGCTTCCTCCTATAGACAGAAAATGGGAAGGGCCTTCCCGGTAGAGGTAGAGGCCCTACCAAATGCAAAGGCCTGGACCTGGAAAGAACATGCCCTGTAAGGGAGCTAAATTCTTGACTGCAAAGATGCTAGGGAAAAATGAAGTTGAAGTAATAATCAGGAGTCATGAAACAGAACCTAATTTGTCATACTTTGCAACATGTATTTCATGTCTAGGAAACAGGCAGCAGTAAAGGATTTAAGGTAAGGAAGGCTTATCTATTTGTGTTTTCTAAAGAACCCAGAGATTGTTGGTGCTGGGAAGGAGGAACTGGAAGGGGAGTGAGCTCGGAAATAGGTTGAACTAATGCAAGGACACTAGGAAATGAGGGTCCTCTCTGCTAGCCAAAGAGGAGAGTGGTTAATTTTTATAATAATGTAGAATTAAAGAGGAATGACATCTTTGTAGCAGTACAATAAAGAAGAAAGAACTTGGGCTTCCCTGGTGGCGCAGTGGTTGAGAGTCCGCCTGCTGATGCAGGGGACACGGGTTTGTGCCCCGGTCCGGGAAGATCCCACCTGCCACGGAGCGGCTGGGCCCGTGGGCCGTGGCCACTGAGCCTGTGCGTCTGGAGCCTGTGCTCCGCAACGGGAGAGGCCACAACAGTGAGAGGCCCGCGTACCACACACACAAAAAAAAAAAAAAAAAAAAAAAGAAAAGAAAAGAAAGAAGAAAGAACTTCAGTAAATTTTTTAAATCTTTTATTGTTTTTCCCAGAGAACAAAGGAAGTAGCATAAACCATTGAGACCACATTTAACAAGTGCAATTTTAACATAGTAAATGTGATGCATATGTAATTCTTTGTAACAAAATGGTCAAAACCTTTAAAAGATACAGTATAAGCATCTGCAAATCTTAGCAGGGCAGTGCATTTTTTTTTTTTAAGCTGCATGATGAGTTTATATTCAAAGAGCTCAAATATGTTTTCAGAACTTTCAAAGTATAAATCATTGTTAAGTTTGCCTTTACTCTTTTTTTTAACATCTTTATTGGAGTATAATTGCTTTACAATGTACCTTTACTTTTAAAGGATGTATTTTTATAAAAACTAGAAATAAGGAATTTACCTAGTTCCTAGCTTCTTCATCAATCCAAAACATATACTTAGAAATATAATACTAGAGATATAATACTCTTAATAAACTAGATAATAAATACCATAAAAAATCAAAAGTTTAATGAGTACGTTGTGACATTATGTCATACTAGGAAGACATCAAATATCTAAATGTATAGGAAAAGAATACATTAGTCCTTATAGAACTCATACATTTAGAAATTCTAAATAAGGAAATATATTCTACACAGATAACTGTATAATACATACAGATTTCTAATGCAATATAACTTAAATAGCTAACCAGGGTCAAGAGTAAGAAAATTCTCTAACATATTCCTCAAGAAACAATACTAAAATAGTTCCTATTTCATGAAAGAGTGAGAATAACAGTTTATCTCCATATACAGCATTCTAATGAAATATCATTCCCACATTAAAGACACAGCTTTTTCCATAGCACTATAAGAACTATATTCTAGAAATACAATAGTCGCTTTGAAAGATTAACAACCAGTGATTCTTGATTCACAATTTAGTTAATTGCCAAAGATTTCAGTAGCATAGCAGATAAAATAACAGAAATAAGGACCAGGAAATACTATGCTAAACACGCCATAAACTGAGCAGAAAGCTGCAGGGACAAACATAGTTTCCCTCCTCTCATCTCTCTCTCATAGTGGGGAATTCATACAGAAACCTAACTCACTGGAGAAAATCAGCCCTTGCTTCTTGTCTTCACTGGGTCCAGAGATCCCCAGAAAACTCTTCTGCTGAAGAACTGGGCAATTTTTCCAATGCATGGTCCTTTCTCTTAATTTTTCTTGTTTCCACTGTTGGGAAAAGAATTACATCAGTATAACCAAATTTCCACACACCTGTCTACCCCAACTTGTTTTCAAAACAGAGTCGAGGGTCAATAAAAAGCAAAGGGTGGACTCAAGGTCCCTAGTAACAACAACAACAAATACATCTTAGCGGTGAGTTCTGTGTAACCTCCTAGGCAACTACACATGACACTTGTGATAAGGGTTTTCCCAGGACATTCTAGAACAACGTTCGCCCCTTCTCCCCGAACATCCTTTTTTTTTTTTTTTTTTTTTTTCTAAGCGTGGCTGGAATGTGGTTGCCAAATCCCACGTGGAGAATAAGGACTTTGAGGAGTCCGCACTCCAAGAGACATTCAGAAACCAAAAAGATCAAGGTGACAGGTACCTGTCCAACATTTTCTGGATGACCTTCTTGATCAGAGGAGCTTCTGGGTCCAGACAGACTTCCTTTCTGTTCTTCAAGGTGGCTCTGCAGAGAGAAAAGAAGGATGCCCCCATGAGCTGCGGGGGCTGAAGTCAGGGCTGGGGAGACATCACTCTTGCCAAGGTCACAGTGGACAGCGCTTACGCCACTTCCACCTTGGAGCACTTACACCACTTCCACCTTGGAGCACTGCGGTCCTGGGGCGATCACCTGCAGATTACTGACCATTTTGGGATGAATCCCCGGTGTGGTGGTTAAGCACATGCAACGCAGCTCTCTCACTATGGCCGCGACAGGACCCGCTGGGGTAGAAAGAGAGACACGGTTATGGGCAGGTTGCTGGGAGATCTCTTCCCCAGCCAGTCCGCCCGGGACATTTCCCCACGCCCGGGACGCCGCGGCCGCCTGGCAGGCGGGGCCGCTCCGCCTGCCGGGTGCGTCCGGCTGGCGGTGAGCTCTCACCGCTGGCGAGGGGCCCTGGGGGTGTGAGCAGCAGCAGCGCGAGCAGCAAGCACAGTGAGCCCGAAGGGCCGGGGATGCGGGCGGCGCGGCTGGATAGAAGTCTCATAGTGGCGAAGAGACAGCGAGAGGGGTTCAGGAGGGAGAAGGGGTGGGATTTGAAGCTCTAGAGCACCGTGACTTTTTCGGGTCCTCCGCATCCCTTTTATCTGCACTCGCCCCTTCCTCCCGGCAGGAAATTCAATCTTTGGGATGCTTGGGAAATTCCCTGGACTGAAGCGGGGCGGGGCAAAGGAGGCTGAGTGGAGCGGGGTTAGGAAGTGGGGTTTGGGGAGGGCGGCTGGAAGCCGCTGACTGCACCCGTTCCGCAGTGGACGATTCAGCTCGCCCCGCGGCGGATGGAGTGCTGCGCTGCTCCCGCTGGAAGTGAGAAGCAGTCCTGAGGAGACTTCATTCTCGGGGCCAGCCTGGGCTAGCGAAAGCCAGCTTCTCCTGGGATACAGAGTCTTCTCAGAGATGCCCGTCGTCTCCATCTAAACAGGAAGACTGGGAACAAAGTAGCCCGGAGGTTTGACTTTAGAAAGATTTCTGAAATTCCTTTCTAATTATTATTAGTATTATTATTCAGGAAATGTAAGCCGTGATTAAAACTCTGCCAAACTGCAAGACCTTGCACTCCTGCTTGCAGACAGACCATTCTAGGTTCTTCAAATTAGTTTATAATTCTCTGGTCTTCAGCCAGCATTAGAAGCCAAGATAATACGATGAAAGTGCCTCTACTCCCACTTGAAGTCAGTGGGAGGAACAGGCTCCAAAATCAAGTCTACTTACTGGAAATTCCATACTTAGTTTTGCAAACATGAGTGTCAAGATGGTTTAACAAAAATCTTCAAAAATCACCCAGCACGGCTTCCCTGGTGGCACAGTGGTTGAGGGTCCGCCTGCCGATGCAGGGGACACGGGTTCGTGCCCCGGTCCGGGAAGATCCCACATGCCGCGAAGCGGCTGGGCCCGTGAGCCATGGCCGCTGAGGCTGCGCGTCTGGAGCCTGTGCTCCGCAACGGGAGAGGCCACAACAGTGAGAAGCCCGCGTACCGAAAAAACAAACAAACAAAAAAATCACCCAGCAAATTGCCCTGGGAAATGATGCCTTGCTTTCTGCACATCAATACACTATAGAAGTGGAAGATGTATGGTCTTGTTTGGGGGTGGAATGGGGAGGGGTGAGTGCAGACTAAAGCAATGCCACAGAGCCCAGCCTCTTAGCTATGGCTCCAGACCTTCCTAACTCCATGTGTAATTGACCCAAGTTGGAGAAGCTGCGGAGTCTGATGAGTTTAAGTGGCTCATCTGGAAGTTTGGTTCTAGGGATTCGAATCAATTTGGCAGCAAGACAGCACCCACTCTGGCTTCATTCGAACAACTTCATGGGAGGGAAGGGTGACTCACACACACACAGGCTACTGGAACCATCCAGCTTCTTGATCAGTGGTGTGACCAAGCCTATTTCCACAGTACTGTTCTAGTCAGAGTGAGCCCACAGCTGCGCCCCGAACCTGAGGTGTGAGGTAGCTTCCAGCTTCCTCTCTTTCTCTTCTCTGTGGAAGCAGTTAGCACTCTGAAGTTTTAACGGCTGGGTCTTTCACATGTCTAGCTCCATGGCAGGCATGGCAATGATGTTAGAATGGCATGTAGGCTTTTTTTCATGGAAATCTAACTAGATCCTATTCTGGATTGTTCTCAAGACTGTTGTCCTCACAGTTGGCCAGCCAAGGCAATCGGTAAACATGATGGCAATTAGAAACCAGTCATGGAACAAAATTCTTTTCCTTGTCTCTCATGACCCTGGAACCTTTTCTTAACTCCTTCACACATCTTCCTTGGCAGGACATCACCTCCACTGGTGAGCAAGAAGGAGGTGTCATAGACCTTTAGAACTTTTAGTCCAGAAGAAAACTTTAGAAATCCCCTAGTTGAAGAGGGCTGAGAGGTTTGGCCTCACTTTGTGGGAAGTTAAATGGGAAGTTCTCTATCCTGCGCAGCTTCCTGATCCCATCAGCATCATATCTGACTCAACTAATACAATCCTTCATCCCTCTGGGAAGTGGTGACCTGGGAAAATAGCCTTCAGATTATTATTATATATTGCCTTTTTAGACATTAGACTGTATCTAAAGACAAAAGCCTCACTGATGTGGATAAGATAAAATTTCAAAAATGTAACTAAAAATCTTGGGCAATTAAATTCAATTTAACCACAGGGAATAAGCCATAGTATAAGATTTTGTGGGGGAAAAAGTGTGTAATGAGGGCTTCCCTGGTGGCGCAGTGGTTGAGAGTCCGCCTGCCGATGCAGGGGACATGGGTTCGTGCCCTGGTCCGGGAAGGTCCCACATGCCGCGGAGCGGCTGGGCCCGTGAGCCATGGCCACTGAGCCTGCACATCTGGAGCCTGTGCTCTGCAACGGGAGAGGCCACAGCGGTGAGAGGCTCATGTACTGCAAAAAAAAAAAAAAAAAAAAAAAGTGTGTAATGACTCAAGTAGGTTATTGACTTTTTATAAGTGTATATGTGTATGTATGTGTGTGATTGTGTGTATGTGTATGTGTGTTTAGGTTCCAAATAAGCTGTTTTAAATATAAAGGAACTTAAGAATTAGTTTTGGCACCCAATGGTAAGATCATAGAAGGGTCATGAGATGTGATTTCCAGTTCTTCTGGACACTCTTCTTACAGATGTGCATGCTTCACCTGGTTTGTACCCTGAATCAACTTACCATAGGTTGTTTACAGAATATAAGGCAAAAATAAATATTTCTACAGCTGGCAAGCAAGTAATAGGAAGTCCCCCCTAGAAATTAGCTGTTGGTGTGCCCAACCTAATCAGGAGGCAGCAGGTAACTTAATCTGAGTTCTGATTGAAACCATTCGGGTGCATTGCCCGTGTCTGGCTCCTGTCTAGGCATCCCTGATGTAGACCTTGTGCAAAGACAGATAGGAATGTGGATGGTCCAAAGACTCCCTGCAGTTGACAATGCACCAACTAGGAGGCAGAGCCCTCCAAAAGTAATTGCTTCTTTATTGCAAGTCTAAAGGGAAGCCATTTGCCCTGCCTGTACTGTGTACAGGTAGTATAGAAAGGCACTGTGTTATTTTTGTCCCAAGGTATAACAAAACAATCCACAAAATGACATCCTGATAGCCTGAAAAGTTGACTGTCAAAAGCAACTCAATTTTAGTCTTAATACCACAGAGTAATGTAAGAAGAATTAAAACATTCTTGATGGTTTGCAGCTCTGAAGACACTTTCATGTTCATGACCTTTTGATCCTTATATTGATTCTTTGAAGTAGGTAAGAAACGTTTTCCTCTCCTCACTTTTCAGCTTGGGAAAGAAAGGCCAGAGAAAGAGTTAAGAAACAGAAAATCCAGGATTGGAAGTCAAGCACTGGAGAATCCACCCCAAGAAATTTTTAATGGTTTCCAGATTACAAACTGCTTTCTTCACAGTACTGGCAAATACCCCGTGGCTCTCCACATCTGGTTAACTTTACCACTTTACTTTATTGCCCAATAATCATATGTTAAAGTGTTGCAATCCACAGTCTATCTACTCCTGGACTTTGAGGTCACAATGATGTCAAACATCCAAGAGGTTTTCAGGTTAACCAGCCTAATACTGTCACCTGCTTTCTAAGTCCTTCTCTTTCTTCAAAACCAAAGTCTTGTCTTCTCTGAGAAGGTTTATTCTGACAAAGCCAACTGAAATGAATACCTTCCACTTTTAGTCCTTGAACAATCAATGTACTTGTAAAAACTCTCTCCTGAGACAGAGTTGATTATTAATTACTCCATAATTTTTGTTTTGTCCCTCCCAAGTTAACCATAAACTTTAAAATCAGCACTGGGGACTTCCCTGGTTGTGCTGTGGTTAAGAATCCACCTGCCAATGCAGAGGCATGGGTTTGAGCCCTGGTCGGGGAAGATCCCACATGCTGCGGAGCAACTAAGCCCATGTGCCACAACTACTGAGCCTGCGCTCTACAGCCCTAGAGCCACAACTATTGAAGCTCACTCCCATAGACCCCATGCTCCACAACAAGAAAAGCCACTGCAATGAGAAGCCCGTGCTCTACTATGAAGAGTAGCCCCTACTCGCCACAACTAGAGGAAGCCCGTGCACAGCAATGAAGACCCAACTCAGCCAAAAATAAATAAATTAAATAAATTTATAGGTAAATAAAAAAATAAACAAAATCAACACTGATGTCTTATATTTCTCACATGACCTCCCATAAGTTCCAAGTTCAGTAGCAAGCAGTCTATGAACATTTAATGACAAATAATGTTAACTTTTAAATTTTGTAGTGTTCTTTAAATTTCAAGTGGATCTTAAAGTTAAGGAGGAAAGAATAGGGTGGTTTACTGTCATTAATCATTTGAACTTATCTATTTTGAATTGGATTTCCCAATGTTGGAAATTTTTTCTTGACTATTCTTAGGGACTGTTCAGATGATATTTTCAGTCTTTGGAATCTGAACCATTCAAAAGAATGTTCAGAAACCAGCAAGATATTTGTTATTAAAAGAAAAAATATATACAACTAAAGTGTCAACCAAAATACATGGGTTTTTTTTGCGTTGTGTGGGCCTCTCACTGTTGTGGCCTCTCCCGTTGTGGAGCACAGGCTCCGGACGTGCAGGCTCAGCGGCCATGGCTCACAGGCCCAGCCACTCTGTGGCATGTGGGATCTTCCCAGACCGGGGCCCGAACCCGTGTCCCCTGCATCAGCAGGTGGACTCTCAACCACTGCACCACCAGAGAAGCCCCAAAATACATGTTTTATGTGACTTAGAGATTGTTGGAGATAAGTAATAAGGGAAAATTCTGATTAGGTTATACTGTGTTGAATGGTAACAGTGTGGGAATGTTATTCTAAATTGATATCTTCCAACAAATCAGAGAGGCCTTTAGTGATGTGATTTAGTATATGACTTAGGCCTTTTCAAATATTTTTTGAAGTTTCTATTTTCTCTTATATCCACTACTCTTTATATTACCTTTAAGAAATGCTATATATTGCAGTAAGAAAAGATGTGGACATATTATCAGGTTAAGCACATCAAAGATATCAGTATAAGAGTTTATCAATCAATAAGAGTTTAAGTGGAAAATAGAGTTACTTGCTTGCATACAAAAGAAAAGGAAAAGGCCAGTTGCTTTTGGCTTAACTTTGCAATATCAATGCAGTCTGTCTCCTTCCTTATTGGGTTTGGCAGCCCAATGAAGAAGAGGCATCATTTAGGGAAGAACTTTGCTTCAAAGTTGCCCCAGATTTACTGTGATATGTCAGGAATGTTTTCTCTCTTTTGTTCATTATCTAATTTTCCTGCTACCCATTTCAGATTAAATCTGCTTGAGAAGTAAATGAATGAACTTTGAGTCTAAACTGGGCGACAGTTTAGACAACAGTCTAAACTGTTGCTCCTAGCAACCATAGGTAAGTTTTTCCTTGCCACTTCCTGGGTGTAAGGGGTAGCTAGTTATTTTTGTTCAGCTGTGCAAGCCTGGCCTGCAAAATGTTTTCATTGACAAGAGATGATACATGGAAAAAAACAAAAAAAGGAATGAGCATTAAAGTTTTAAATGTTGCCAAAAGCCTTGGGCTTCTCAGAAATGGGAAGTATTCATTACTCTCTTCAGAAATTTAGTCTGGGCTCAGCAAGAAAAGAAAATATTTCAAAGAATTAGCTATCTTAAATAACGTTTTCTGAGAAGTCATTTGTCTGATACTACAGAGGTCCTTTGTAGAAGTTAGACCTCTAATGCTGTGCTCAATAATGGTCATTTACTGTACTGTTTTTGAATACCGTGATCTTCATAACTTTTTTTAGGAGAATATCCACTTCTACATGAACTTACAGTGTCTTTCATTCTCATTTAATATATATTAGAACATAATTGATTGCTGTTTTAATAAGGATAATTGTGATGTATTTATATGTGTGTGATTTATGCATTTCCTAGAGAATCAAAACCCTCTTTGGCCCCCCTTGTCACATTTGTTCACTACTTAAACAAATAGCAAAGACTCAGCATTTGACAAGTATCTAAGACAATGTTCATGAACTTAAAAATCAAACACACACACACACACCACCAACAACAACAATGCTATGGTCTGAATGTTTGTGTCTCCCCCAAAATTCATACATTGAAATCCTAACCCCCAATATGATGGTATTAGGAGGCCAGGCCTTTGGGAGGTGATTAGGACATGAGGGAAGATCTCTCATGAATGGAATTAAGGTCCTTATAAAAGAGGCCCCACAGAGCCCCCTTACTTCTTTCGATCATGTGAGGATACAGCAAGAAGGCACCATCTATGAACCAGGAAACAAGATCTCACCAGACACTGAATCTGCCAGCATCTTGATTCTGAACTTCCCAGTGTCCAGAACTGTAAGCAATAAATTTCTGTTATAAATTTAGGCCAAATGGACTGAAACAAACAATAACAACATCAACAAAACAAAGTTCAAAAGAGAAAAATAGGAATAGAACACATCTTATAGTGAATTTTTTGCCACAAAATTTTTTCCATAGATCTAATTATGAATCCCTAATAAATAACCGCTTTTATGTATTTTTGAAATGTTATTTTCATAACAACTGGGAATTAGGAAATTGATGCCAACGACATAAGAGGTGTTGCAATGCCAAACCAAAAGTCACAAAATCCTAGAAATTCTGGCTAATGATGGACTATGGTAGTTTACTAATCCTTTGGGATTTTAAAGCATGGCTTCCCCTGGAGAGTAAATTGACCAAGCCATTAAGAAAACGTTTTGCTTTGAATCATTTTGGTTTTAAAAAAATTCAATTTTAATAAATCAGACTGGAAGTAATAGTCTTTGGAACAGAATGTTCCTTGGGACCAACTTTTATTTTTCCCTAATTTAAATTTGAGAACTGGACTGGTGAATGCTAAGACCAAAGACTATGTCATAGAAAGAGAAAAATAATAGTGGTTAATGTATTAGAAATAGACCAAAGCTGGTTTTGCTCACAGTGTGATTATGCACAAGTAGTTTTTTTAAATAACAAATGAAAGTTGTGAAGGTTTTATATGAAGTATATCCAATTAGCTCTCCATGATGGCTTGAAAATAAAATCATAACTTAGATTGAGGGAGTAAAATCCATGAAGGAAAGAATTGACAAGCTGGACTTCATTAAAATTAAAACTTTCTGTTCTGCAAAAGACACTACCAAGGGAATGAAAAGTCAAGCCACAGACTAGGAGAAAATATTTGCAAAAGATATATCTGATAAACGATTATTGTCCAAAATACCCAAAGAACTCTTAAAACTCAACAATAAGAGCACAAATAACATGATTAAATAATAAGAAAAAGATTTTAGCAAACACCTTACCAAAGAAGATATACAGATGGCAAATAATATGAAATACTGAATATTATGAAAAGATGCTCTACATTATATGTCATTAGGGTAATTCAAGTTAAAACAAAACAAAACAAAACAAAAAAAACACAATGAGATACCACTACACACTTATTAGAATGACCAAAATCCAGAACACTGATACCACCAAGTGCTGATGAGGATGTTAAATAACGGGAACTCTCATTCATTGCTCTTAGGAATACAAAATGGTACAGCCACTTTGGAATACAGTTTGGCAGTTTCTTACAAAACTAAACATATTCTCAGCATACATTCTGTCAATTGTGCTCCTTGAGATTTACCCAAAGGAGTTGAAAACTATGTCCACACAAAAAACCTGCACACAGGTGTTTATAGCAGCTTTATTCATAATTGCCAAAACTTGGAAGCAACCAAGATGCTTTTCAGTAGGCAACTGGATAAAGTATTATATATCCAGACAATGGAAAATTATTCAGTGCTTAAAGGAAATGAGCTATCAATCTATGAAAATATATAGAGGAAACTTAAATGCATATTATTAAGTGAAAGAAGGCAATCTGAAAAAACCATACATACTGTATGATTCCAACTATATAACATTCTGGAAAAGGCAAAACCATGAAGACAGTAAAAAGATCACTGGTTGCCAGGGGCTTAGGGGCTAGGGAGAGATAAATAGGTATAGCACAGAGGATTTTCAGGGCAGTGAGAATACTCTATGATATTATAATGATAGATTCCTGTCATTATACACCAGTCCATACCATAGAATGTACAACGCCAGAATGAACCCTAATGTAAACCAAGGACTCTGAATGACAATGATGGGTCAATGTAGGTTCATCAGTTGTAACATATGCACCACTCTGGTGCAAGAATCTGATAATGCGGGAGGTTATGCATGTGTAGAAGCAGAGCATATACAGGAAATCTCTATACTTTCAGTTTTGCTGTGAACCTAAAACTGCTCTAAAAAATAAAGCCTATTTTTAAAATTTAAAAAAAATTTGAAAAGATGTTTTTTTCAGCCATGAATTGTTGGCTTATCTAGATTCCATTTTTTCCAATGCCACTAACCTTCTGTGAAATCTTAACTTATCACTTCTTTAAAAGAAAATACCAATACCATTTTCTTCTCTATATGAGGACTGAGAGGAACAAACAGGATAGCTATGAAAACTTTTTATTTTTTATGTTTCAAATTGAGATAAAATTTACATAGTGAAATGCATACATCTTAAGTGTACAGTTCAATAAGTTTTGAAATATGTAAACAATTAATCAAGATATAGAACATTTCATCTTCTCAGAAAATCTGTGCTCTTTTCCATTTAATCTCTTTCCTCCTGAGGAAACCACTATTCCTAGTTTTAGTTTTCCTATACTTGAATTTCACATAAATGGAATCATTCAATATGTACTCTTTTGTGCCTGGTTTCTTTGGCTCAACTTAATGTCTATGAGATCCATCCAGGAGCATATTCCTTTTTATTCAATTGAATATGTCTTAATTAATTCAAATGAGATTCAGTTGTACAAATATACCAAAATTTGTTCATCTATTCATCTGCAGACACTTGAATCATTTTCAGTTTTGGGTTCACAATTTGACTATTATGAATAAAGTGGCCATAAACATTATATAAATATTTTTGTGTGTTCTCAGAATAAAGAGAGACATAAATTATTGACATTCTTCACATTGAAATGTTGCATCTATTTTTCATACCCTTGTATCTGACCTGTTTCTCTGACTGGTTTTTAATTTTTTAATTTTTTAATTTAGCTCTACAGCATGTAGGACCTTAGTTCCCCGACCAGGGATCGAACCTGTGCCCCCTGCAGTGGAAGCACGGAGTCTTAACACTGGATGGCCAGGCAAGTCCCTCTGTGACTTGCTTTTTTTTTTTTTTGAGAAGCCTGCCCACCACAACGAAGAGTATCCCCCGCTCGCCGCAACTAGAAAAAGCCTGCGCGCAGCAACGAAGACCCAAAACAGCCAAAAACAAATAAATAAATGTATTTATTTTTTAAAAAAGCACAGGTATTTGGGTCCATATCTCTTCTTTAAGGTCTTTTTTTTTAAACACACACACACTGTATTTTACTTTTACAAGAGAGAAATAAACTGATACCAAGCATTGTAAATGGATGACCACAACAAAAGCAACAATGACTGCAATTACCAAACACGAAACACACTCATACTGTGTCATAATATTGACATTCAGTACAGTAATCCTTCACTGTAACAGCTCCTTTACTTTGCAGTGAAAATTGATTTGTATATTTTTTGCCTCTGGGTCCTTGTGGGATTTTTTTTTATTCAAACAGAAAGTCACAAAAATTATAATCATCCTCATCAGTTCACTCAGTCCCATGTAATTAATTTTTTTTATCTTGATCTTTTGTTAGCACTTTTATGAATTCATCAGTTTCCATTAGAGTTCTGAAAATGCTTATTCATTCAGTTCAGCAGTACAGTCATTTACCAGAAACCTGTACTTGTCAAGAGTCTTTTCCATGAATTCCTTGAAGATGAAACCCTTTCATAGGAACATTTTGGCAAAAGCATCAGAGTACACCCAGAACTGTCTGTAAATGACAAAAGACTTAAAAATGACCACAGTTAAAGATTTGATGAAAGTTCATAATAATGCAATTGACAAGGAAATTTAGTTATTTCTGAGATACACATTTTAAAGTAATAACTAGAATTATGACTTATAACATTATACCAGAAATAGAAGATTTTTAGAAATTTCATGTAATGTCTGAAACATTTATATTAACATATTTCTATACAAATAACCCAAAGAAAGTTTAGTATTAGTTGTTTGTTTGTTTGTTTGTTTATACTGCAGGTTCTTATTAGTCATCAGTTTTATACACATCAGTGTATACATGTGAATCCCAATCACCCAATTCAGCACACCACCATCCCCACCCCACTGCGGTTTTCCCCCCTTGGTGTCCATACATTTGTTCTCTACATCTGTGTCTCAACTTCTGCTCTGCAAACCGGTTCATCTGTACCATTTTTCTAGGTTACACATATGTACGTTAATATACGATATTTGTTTTTCTATTTTTGACTTACTTCACTCTGTATGACAGTCTCTAGATCCATTAACGTCTCAACAAATGACTCAATTTCTTTCTTTTTTATGGCTGAGTAATATTCCATTGTATATATGTACTACAACTTCTTTATCCATTCATCTGTCAATGGGTATTTAGGTTGCTTCCATGACCTGGCTATTGTAAATAGTGCTGCAATGAACATTGGGGTGCATGTGTCTTTTTGAATTATGGTTTTCTCTGGGTATAGGCCCAGTAGTGGGATTGCTGGGTCATATGGTAATTCTATTTTTATTTTTTTAAGGAACCTCCATACTGTTCTCCATAGTGGCTGTATCAATTTACATTCCCACCAACAGTGCAAGAGGGTTCCCTTTTCTCCACACCCTCTCCAGCATTTGTTGTTTGTAGATTTTCTGATCTGTGATTGCTTTTGATCAATATAATTTGACAGAAGTGACACTGTGTAACTTATGAGTGTATATCTCCTGCATCCACCTTTGTCTTCTGGAATGTTCCCTCTTGGAACCCAACCACTATGCTATGAGAGGCTCAAACTATGTGCAGAGACCACATGGAAGAGAACCCAGGCACCCCAGCTGATATTCCCAGTTGAGCTCCCAGCTAAAAGCAAGTACCAGTGTACATCCATGCAAATGCTTATCTTGTGCATTCCAGCTCAGCCAAGTTTCAAAAGATTGTAATTCCAGCTATATGGAGCAAAAGAATGACCCAGATGAGTTCAGCCAATTCAGGTAATCCTGAGACAAAAAAGAGTTGTTTGAAGCCGCCAGATTTTGAGATGTTTTTTACACAGAAATAGATGAATAAAATAAATATTTTTATTTTTTGGATAAGTATGTAGGAGTGAAATTGTTAAGTCATAAGATATGTATATATCTGACTTCATAAAAATCTTCTAAATTGTCATATTCACACCAGCAAAGTAAGAGTGTTCCAGTTTTCCCACATCTATTTTTTTTTTTTTTTAATTTTAGCTTCTGGGGAGACATTTAGTGATAAATCATTGTACTTTTAATTACTATTTCATGATTATTAGTGATGTCAAACACCTTCCCATGTGCTTTGCTATTTGTAAATTTTCATTTGTGAAGTATATTTTCAAATATTTTGCCTATTTTGTTTCAAATTGGTTTGCGTGTCTTTTTATTATTGATTCATAGGAGTTAATTATATATTCTAGTACAACTCCTTTGACTGATAGATCAATGTATTGTGACAATTTTGCCCAGTCTGTAGCTTAAATTTTAATTTTCTTAAGAGTGTCTTTGAGGAGCAGAAGTTTTAAATTCTGATGGAATTCAATTTACCACATTTTTCTTTAATGATTACTAATTCTTTGATGTCCACTCTAAGAAATCATTCTCTACTCCAAGGTTGAAATATATTCTCCTGTGTTTTCTTCTAGAAGCTTTACCCTTTTAGGTTTTGTTTATTTTTAATTGGAGTATAGTTGATTTACAATGTTGTGTTGTAACCTTGGTAACCATAAGTTTGTTTTCTACATCTGTGACTCTATTTCTGTTTTGTAAATATGTTCATTTGTACCATTTTTTTAGATTCCACATATAAGTGATATATGATATTTGCCTCTCTCTGATTTATTTCACTCAGTGTGAAAACCTCCAGGTCCATCCATGTCACTGCAAAAGGCATTATTTCTTTTTTTTTCATGGTTGAGTTATATTCCATTGTATACATGTACCACATCTTCTTTATCCATTCTTCCATTTATGTACATTTGTGTTGCTTCTATGTCCTGGCTATTGTAAATAGTGCAGCAATGAACACTGGGGTACATGTATCTTTTCCAATTATGGTTTTCTCTGGATATATGCCCAGGATTGGGATTGCTGGATCATATGGTAGCCCAAATTGCAGAATCGTGAGCAAATAAATAAGTGATTACTATTAACCACTGAGTTTTAGGGTGGCTTGATTTGTAGTAATAAATTACAAAGATAGAAATGATCAAGATCTTTCTCCTTAGCACTATTTATATGATCAATTTTATTGTTTCCTGTCTAATTCTACTGTATTATACTTCCCTTGTATTCTTAGGATAAGCTGCAATTAATCATGATTATTATTTTTTAAATTAATTTTGATTGTAGTATAGTTGATTTGCAATGTTGTGTTAGTTTCTGCTGTACAGCAAAGTGAATCAGTTATACATATACATATGTCCACAGTTTTTAGATTCTATTCCCATATAGGTTATTACAAAGTACTGAGTAGAGTTCCCTGTGCTATACAGTAGGTCCTTATAAGTTATCTATTTTATGTATAGTAGTGTATATATGTCAACTCCAGTCTCCCAATTTTTCCTTCACCCTTCCCCCCAGTAACCATAAGATTGTTTTCTACATCTGTGACTCTGTTTCTATTTTGTAAATAAAGTTAATTTGTACCCTTTATTGATTCCACATATTAAGTGATATGATATGATATTTGTTCTTCTCTGTCTGACTTACTTCACTCAGTATGACAATCTCTAAGTCCGTCCATGTTGCTGCAAATGGCATTATTTCATTCTTTTGTATGGGCTTTTATGTTTAGGTATATGGACCATTTCAAATTAAATTTTTGTGAATTGTTCAAAGCAGTGGTTGCGATTTATTGCTTCAGTTTTGTTCCCATATAGATATCCAGTTATTTCAGCAAAATTTTTTGAAACTTTTTTCCCATTGAATTTCCTCGGAGTCATTATCAAAATTCAACTAATGGTGTGTATGTGTGCTTACTTCTGTACTTTATTTGGTTTCATAGATCTGTTCCTCTTTCCTTACACCAGTATCACAGTGTCCTTATTAATGTAGCTTTGTAAGTCTTGAAATCAAATAGTGTGATTCCTTCAACTCTGTTCTTCTTTTTCAAAATTGTACGGACAGTGATAATTCCTTTACTTATCTATATAAATATTATAACGGATGTGCCAGTTTCTCCAGAAGGAGCTTGTTGGAATTTTTGTTTGAAATTACTCTGACTGTATATATCAATTTGAGGAGAATTTTTATGTCCATAATATTTGCTCTTCCAATCTGTGAACATGGTATATATATCTTTTCATTTATTTAGATCTTCTCTTTTTTGCTCTCTGCTATGTTTTATAATTTACAGTACAGAATTCTTGTACTTCTTTGGTTAAATGTATTAAATATTTTATGATTTTGATATTATTGTAAATGATATTTAAAATTTAAATTTATAATTATTTGCTGCTGGAATACAGGAAAAATAGCTTTTAATACATTGACATTGTATCTTGAAATCTTACTGAATTCACTTATTAGTTCTAGTAAATTTTGTTGTTTTCTGTTTCTTTTTCTCATTTTTTTCTTTTCTTTTTTCTGTATATTAGCTCCCTCATATTTATCTTATAACTGAAAATTTGTACCCTTTGACCAACGTCTCTCCACTTCCTCCACCCTCCCAAACCATGGTAACCACCATTCTACTCTTTGTTTCTATGAGTTTGGCTTTTTGTAGATTCCACAGATAAGTGATATCATACAGTATTTGTCTTTCTCTGTCTGACTTATTTCACTTTGCATAATGCTCTCAAGGTCCATCCATATTGTCACAAATGGCAGGATTTCCTTCCTTTCTTATGGCTGAATAATATTCCCCTGTGTGTGTGTGTGTGTGTGTGTGTATACAAATATATCACATCTTCTTTATCCATCCTTCTGTCAATGGACATAGACTTAGGCTGTTTCTATGTCTTGGCTATTGTGAATAATGCTGCAATGAGCATGGGTTATGCAGATATCTCTTTGATGGAGTGATTTCATCTCCTTTGGCAGAAGTGGGATTGCTGGATCATATGGTAGTTGTATTTTTCATTTTTTGAGGAGACTCCATACTGTTTTACATAGTGGCTGCATCAATTTACATTCCCACTAATAGTACAAAAGAGTTCTGTTTTCTCCAGATCCTCACTAATTTAAGTCTTGTCTTTTTGGTAATAGCCATTCCAACAGGTGTGAAGTGATATCTCATTGTGATTTTGATTTGCATTTCCTCGATGATTAGTGATGTTATTCCTCTTTTCATGTATCTGTTGGCTATTTGTATGCCTTCTTTGGAAAAAATGTTTATTCAAGTCCCCTGCCCATTTTTGCATCAGATTATTTATTTTTTGCTATTGAGTTGTATGAGTTCCTTATATATTTTAAATATTAACTCCTTACCTGATATGTGGTTTGCAAATATTTTCTCCCATTTTATAGGTTGCCTCTTAATTTTTTATTGTTTTAGGGTTTTCTACATAAAAGATTATTTAATCTGCAAATAAGAACAGTTTTACTCCTTCTTTTCCAATATTTATGCCTTTATTTCCTTTTCTTGCCTTATTGCACTAGCTAAAACCTCCAGCATAATGTAAGATTGAAATTGTGAGAATGGACATAATTTTCTCATTTCTATTCAAGTAGGTGAAGTTGGTTAACAGAGTTGTTTAAAAATCTGTATATTAACTGATATTTTTGTCTACTCTCAATTACTGAGTAAGTGATATTAAAATCTCTAACTGTGATTGAAGATATGCCTGTAATCAGTTTTATTTCATGTAATTTAAAGTTCTGTTATTTAGGTGCATACATATTTAGAATTGTACATTTTCTTTTTTTGAAATTAATTTATTTATTTTTGGCTGCATTAGGTCTTCGTTGCAGCATGTGGGATCTTTCATTGTGGCATGCGGGCTTCTCTCTATTTGTGGTGCATGGACTCTCTAGCTGTGGCATGGGCTCTGCAGTTGTGGTGCATGGGCTTAGTTGCCCTGTGGCATTTGAGATCTTAGTTCCCTGACCAGGTATCAAACCTGTGTCCTGTGCATCGGAAGGCAGATTCTTAACCACCAAACTACCAGGGAAGTCCCTGTTATGTTTTCCTAATGAAATGACCCGTTATCATTATGAAATGTCTTTCTCTATCTCTGATATTCCTGTGTTTAAAAATACCTCTTTTTCTTGAAGTCTATTTGTCTAATATCAATAAAGCCACTCTGGGCTTCATATGCTTACTTATTACATGGTCTGCCTTTTTCCACCCAGTGACTTTCAATCTATATGTACCTTTGTATTTAAAGTGCACAGCTTGTGGACAGCTTATAATTTTGTCCTGATCTGTTTACCCAGTCTGATAATATCTGCCTTTCTACTGAGATTTTTAGTTGATTGAATTGTAATTATTGATGTGGCTAATTTTAAGTGTACCATGTTGCTTTTTGTTTTCTAATTATATTTTCAGTTTTTTGTACAGTATCTGTGTTCTACCTCTCATGCTTATTCAGTGAATTTTTTCATTTCCAGTGTTGTACTTTCCAGTTCTAAAATTTCCATTTTTTATAGTTGCCATTTTCTTAATAATATAACTCATCTATTTAGTCATTATGGTTATATTAACCTTGAAAGCCTTGAAAATATTAATAATAGGTGCTCTAAATTCCTAGACTGCTGATTACAATATCTGGTTCACCTTGGGTCTAGTTTGAATGACCTCTTTTTTTCTCTTGGTTTAGGTTACATTTTCCTGCTTCTTTATATGTCTAGTGATTATATGCAGAGCATTGTATATGAAATCTTGTCAGGAGTTGGAATAATGCTTTCTTTCAAAGGAAATTAGCTTTTATTCTGGAAAGTATTAGATTAGTGTGAGATTATTTTGGTCCTTGCATGATGACTTGTTTTTTTATTTGGTCTTGAATTTAATCCTAGTGTATGTCCTTTACTTTAGGGCATATATTACAGGGTTTTTGTTTGTTTGTTTGTTTGTTTGTTTGTTTTGCATCTCATCTAAACACTGGAGATATTCAGCAAGGTCTTTTTACCCGTTCTAGACCAGAGCTGCAGCATTCTTAGCATGCTATGCCCTCTGCTATCACTATCCAGCTCTCAGTCACATAGCAGGCCATATTTTCTAAGCCTCACAGAGTCTCACCCTGTACCTGGATAGCCCAGCCTTTGGCCAAAGAACTACAGTAATTCCTATGCAGTACTCCATTTTCTCCAGTACTCTGTCCCAGCAACTTCAGCTCTTTCGGGAGTCTACTCTTTTTGAGCTCTAGTTAGGTTCCTCCTCCTTCCATGTTGAAGATCCCCCAAGGCAGAATGTCAGGATGGTTGAGGAGCTCACATCATATGTTTCCCTTCCCTCAATGATTATAGTGCAATGACTATTGTACAATGACTGAAAACCATTATCTAATAAATTTTGTTTAGTTTTTAATTGTTTTTGGCAGAAGAACAGTTGCTCCGTCGTGGCCAGGAAAGGAAGACCTGGAAAGCTTTTTGTAAAGTGTAAAGAGCTAGGTAATGTAAAATATTATTGCTAATATTACTGTGTGTTAGTAAAGTTAAATAAGGTAATATTCACTACTATATATATAACAGTTAACTAATAAGAACCTACTGCATGTATAGCACAGGGAACTCCACTCAATACTCTGTAATGACCTATATGGGAAAAGAATCTAAAAGAGTGGATATAGGTATATGTATAACTGTACCTTGCTGTACAGCAGAAACCAGCACAACATTGTAAATCAACTGTACTCCAATAAAAATTTATTTTAAAAATAAGGTGATATTTAAGGAAGAGTCTTACAGGGTAACTTTATGGATTCAGAAAGTTAATATTTTCATTCTTCTGGGGGTGTACCTAAGCATTAACTTTTTTTTCTTTGCCCCCTTCAGTCCTTTCATTTCTCAACTCTGTGCCCCAAATTCTAGGAGGAATGACTCATTTCCTTGCCTTAAACTTAAGTCCTGTCACTGGCAAGAGATTTTCATTATATGTATAACTAGGCTCATTTCATTTTTTTCTTCTTGCACATTGGACATAGATCATATGTCACACCATGTCATGGCTAAGGGTGAAGTTTTTCCATAGTCAGCTATTTTATGCCTGTTTAAGAGTCTTGAATTCCATAACTGTTCCAGGGTACAAAATGTTGGGTTTTACTAAGGAAAGAAAAAAATTGCTGTGTCATTTTGTAACAAGTATTGTACTCTGTTGGAACCATCTACAGGTCTTAAGAAACAAAACCACAGTGGATACTAAGCCTTATAAATGTGGGGATGTAGAAAAAGCAGACAGTTGCAAAGAAAGGAAAAGGCACATTTCAGAAAGGAAGTTACAAAGAGGTGATCTCTAAGTCTAGTGAAAATGCATTAATAAAAATCTGTTTGAGAATTTATAAGAATTTATATATTTAAAAGTTTGTTTCCTCAGTAAATTTTTTAAAGAGCATCTTCATCTGACCTGAGTATCCACTTGGAGTATGTTTCTGTGGGCTGTGGTGATAATAGATTTAAAAAGTAGTCTAGATTTCTTAAGCTATGTCCTTAACACTCTCTGTGAGCCAAGGCCAGTTATAGGACAAGTTTATATGTAAAAAGTAAAGTCCTATTTATGGAAGAAATTACTCTAGGGAAAAAAATCCAGGGTCAAGTTGTATCTTTTTCTTTTGTATTGCATGTCTGAGTAGGGTATACCATTTGTTGTTATGCTAACTTCAGAGAACCTGTCTGAGATATAAAACATTGATACAAAATATTTGAGTATAATCAAATGTACTACAGAATTCTCTACGTACTACAGAATTCTCAAACAAATTCTTAGATTATTGGTCTGTTCTCAATAAAAAATTGTAAACAAAGATTTTTCTTTACCTTTTAAGTAATCTGCCTAGAACAAAGATTTTGTGTCTTGTCCAAAATTATTTTTCTGTGTTTCAGGTCTTTGATTACTTGAGAAGGCTGTCTTACAACTATATAACTGTCCATATTTGCCTACAAAGTCTTCAATTATCATTTTGGTTAAATGGATAACTAATTGTTATTTGTATAGTGACTTATGATCCTATTTGGCCAAACCTTTTGATATTTTTGACAAACTTCCTAAATTCAATTTTTCCTTATAAAAAAGGAGATATTAAACTAATTAAGATTATTTGATAAATTACATGAGAAGCATTGTCAAATAAGAAGTCATACTAAGACTTCTTATATCTGTATGGGTATATAAGTGTTCCAGAAATTATGTAAAATTCCTGGAAAATATGATATGTTCTAATATAATGTTAATGTTGACAAGTATAGTTTTTCTGATAACTTAAAATCATAAAACTGAACTAGGTAAAAATTTCCAGAACTAATGGAAAAATTGGATTCAAGCAGAAAAACAATAACACAGGACTGAATAAACTGAGGACCTAAATATAAGTGCTAACACTATATAACTCTTAGAAGAAAATGTAGATGCCCAAGGTGTTAGTCTTTATGACTTTGGATTAGGCAATTGTCCCTTAGATATGACACCAAAAAGACAAACAGCCAAAGAAATTAGGTTAATTGGACTTCATTAAAATTAAAGACTTTTGTGTTTCAAAGGACATTATAAAGAAAGTAAAAAGACAATCCACATAATGGAAGAAAATATTTGCAAATTGTATATATGATAAGCACCTAGTATCCAAAATGTATAAAGAACACTTACAACACAACAGTAAAGAGACAAATAATCCAATTAAAATGGACAAACTATTAGAATACACATTTCTTCAAAGAAGATATACAAATAGCCAGTAAGCACATGAAAAAATGTTCAACATCATTATTGCTTTAGGAAAATACAAATAGAAAATCACAATGAGATACCACTTTATACCTACTAGGATGGTTATAATAAAGTCAGATATATCAGGTGTTATAAGGATGTGAAGAAATGGGAATCTTTAGACACTGCTAGTGGGAATGTCAATAGTGCATCAGCTTTGGAAAACAGTTTAGCAGTTCCTTAAAATGTTCAATATAGAGTTACTATATGACCCAGCAGTCCCACTCTTAAGTATGTAACCAAAAGAATTGAAAAAAAATATTTTCACAAAAAATATAAATAGCCACTCAAAAACTTGTCCATGTATGTTCATGTCAGTATTATTTGTTATAGCAGGAAAGTAGAAACAAACCAAATGTCCACCAATTGACAAATGCACAAACAAAATGTGATATAATCTAAACAGTGGAATATTATTCAGCCATTAAAAATGCTGATTTATGCTACAATGTAAATGAACTTGGAGAACATGCCAAGTGAAAGGAGCCAGATGCAAAAAGCTGTATATTGTATGATTCCATTTATATAAAATGCCCAGAATAGGCAACTCTGAAGGACAGAAATAGTAATGGTTTCCAGAGGCTAGGCAAAGGGCAGAATGAAGAGCGATTGCTAATGGACATGGAGTTTCTTTTTGGGATGATGAAAATGTTTTGGAATTAGTGGTGATGGTTGCACAATTTTGTGAACATATTAAAAACCACCAAATTGTAAACTTTAAAAGAGTGAATTTAATGGTATGTGAAATATATACCAATAAAAACAATAAGTAAAAAAATTATTGGGCCCTGCCATAGAACTATTAAATCAGAAAGGGGAAGGGGGTTATTTGCTAGGCATCTGTATTTAACAAGCTCTCCAGGAGATTCCTGTGCACACTGTTTGAGAAGTACTCTTTTAAAACATTAAATAATAAAAAAAGACTCTAGCCAACTAGTGCTTAGAATGGACTTTCTGGCTTCTTTCATCAAGGATTCAGAGAATACCTTTATAGAGCTTCATAAATAATAAAATATCAGTCTATAACAATAATAACAATAATGGCTACTATATGTGCCATGCAGATTTTAAAAAATCATATAGTCATTCAGAGTACAGCACTTCACATTCTCCAAGTTCTTTCTACTGACTCAGTGCCATGTAAAGGCTCTTATTTTTTCTTGGTCAGCTCTTTCTCCTGTTCCCTTCAGCAACAGTTTGAACTTTCCCTGGTTTGGTCTCTTCAACTGTTCAATCTCTGTCTCTGGTAGAAATTTTCTCAATTTATGTCTTCCTGTCTTCAGACATTGATATTTGTACCTGGCTTTGTCTACTTCCAATTCATTCATTCATATACTCAATTTCTATTTGTTGAAAATATTCACTGTGCTAGGAGCTCAATATACAGTGAGGAACAGGGCTGTCGGCTTATAATCTAGTGGGAGAGGTCAAAATAAAACAGGCAAAAGAACAAGATAGAGGTAGTGATAGATGCTGTGAAGAAGGCAGAGTATTTTCATAACTTGATAAAAAGAACATAGGCTGGGAATGCTTACATTATAGAGTACTGGGCATTGAGACAATATCATTTAAGCTGACACCAGAAGCATAAAAATGACACAGCCCTGCAAAGAGCTTAGAGAAGGGGGCTCTAAGCACAAAGAGCAATAAGGGCAGAGTTAGGAAAGAGCTTGCTGTGTTTTAAAAAGAAGTTGGTGATGGCTGGAACTTAGTTATAAAGAGGGAGAGTGCCATGAGTGAGGTTAGATAGAGAAACAAGAGCCAGATCATACAGCTGGCCAAGGTACAGAGTTATATCTTGTTTTACTGGCAATGAAAAGCCTTTCAAGGATTTTATGTTGCAAGAAGATACAATCTGTTTTATGTTTTTAAAAACCTCTGACTTCTGCATGGAACTCTAGTAGTGTAAAATTTGAACACAGAAACACAATTTAGAAGGCAATTCTAACAGTTTAGGTGAAAGGTAGGCAAACTGTCATCCATGGGCCTGTCACCTGTCTTTGTAAATAAAGGTTTATTGAAACACAGTCAACAGTGATTTGTATGCATATTGCCTATGGCTGTTTTCAAGCTACAATGGCAGTATTTGAATAATTGTGACAGGGACCATTTGACCTGCAAAGCAAAAATATTTACTATCTGGTCCTTTTTTTTTTTTTTTTTTTTTTGTGGTACGCGGGCCTCTCACTGTTGTGGCCTCTCCTGTTGTGGAGCACAGGCTCCGGACGCGCAGGCTCAGCGGCCATGGCTCACAGGCCCAGCCGCTCCGCGGCATGTGGGATCTTCCTGGACCGGGGCACGAACCCGTGTCCCCTGCATCGGCAGGCGGACTCTCAACCACTGCGCCACCAGGGAAGCCCACTATCTGGTCCTTTATAGAAAAAACTTTGTCAACCCCTGGTCTATGTGAGAAATTATGATGGGTGGACTACGATGATATCAGTGGAAATGTAGAGATGTCAGAAGATGATGAATATAGTTTGTAGATATAATCTTCAGAACATGTTGATGAGTTGGATATAGGCAATAGAAAATTAAGAATTATTCCTAGTTGTTTAATGAAAACAACTAAGTGTATGGTGATGCCATTTATTGAGATGTAAAAGACTGAGGAAGGAACATGATTAGATGGTAGTGAAATGAAGAATTCTCTCTTAAACATAAATGATTTGAAATGCCTGAGAAATATCCAAGTGCAATTGTCAATGAGGAAATTGTATATGAGTGTGGAACTCAAGGAAGTGGTCTGTGCTGTAGCTATTGTGAGAGACATAAACATAGAGAATTACTTATGGAATCTACCTAGTGAGAGATTTAGAAAGAAATCATGGTCTAGAACAGTGCCTTAAGGACTCAAATATACAGTGGTCTCTAGTCTCAGAGTATTTATCCTCATGTTTAAGTGACTTCCTTCTCTCTGCATTACCCAACCTTTCTCATCTTCTCTAGGATCTGGCACATTACTTCATATCAATTTTCTATAATTTTTATAATAGCACTGCAAAACAAATGCTATTATTCTTTGTATACATATAAGGCAAAAAAGAAAAAAGAAAAGAAAACGTCCCAGAGAGGTTAACTGACTTGTTACAGCTCTTATAAATGATAGTTTCTGATTCCTCTCTGCCACATTCCTTCCCAAAGAAAGTCTTTAGGCTGATATTTGGTGGGATGCAGCTAGCAGATGACGTCAGGTATCACTTCTGGTTGTTGTTCACTCCCTCCTGGGGTGCAATCTGTCCCACGTTGTATATAAAAGCCTCACAAAACTGGCCTTTTCCAGAGATATTTTCAAAGAGACCTCAAGTAGGCTCTCATGTGATCCTAACATCTTGCTTAAGACAATGATGTCATTAGTTACAAAGGACAAATAACAATATAATCAAAAGATAAATATATTAAAAAGATACGGGGGGACTTCCCTGGTGGCACAGTAGTTGAGAATCCACCTGCCAATGTAGGGGACACGGGTTCCAGCCCTGGTCCCGGAAGATCCCACATGCCGCGGACCACTACTACAAGCCTGCATGTCACTACTACTGAGCCTGCGTTCTAGAGCCTGTGAGCCATAGTCAACAGACATTCACATACTTTTTTCCCAGACTTCTTTTTCTGTTGGTGAAGCATTTTGATTATGGGATCCTATAATAACTCTCTGGCCAGCTGTTAGCCAACAGCTTCATAACAGATGTCTTTAGATCACTAATCTCTAATAAAGCAATTATCCAAGATTTATTCCAACACTTCCATGAATCATTTAACATTTTGATGTCTTGTTTGCCTTGTGAATAGCCAACATTCATTTCATGTATCAAAAGTACAGTAACTCGGGCTTCCCTGTTGGCGCAGTGGTTGAGAGTCTGCCTGCCGATGCAGGGGACATGGGTTCGTGCCCCAGTCCAGGAAGATCCCACATGCCGCGGAGCGGCTGGGCCCATGAGCCATGGCTGCTGAGCCTGCGCGTCTGGAGCCTGTGCTCCGCAACGGGAGAGGCCACAACAGTGAGAGGCCTGCGTACTGCAAAAAAAAAAAAAAAAGTACAGTAACTCTAGCCATGAATTTCCCTTCAGTATATCCTACTAACCACAGGTAATGAAACTTTCTTCAGTTAAAAGCTGTTTGGACTCAATCCGTAGGGTCTTCTATAAAGATACTCAAGAGAAAAAGGAATTATTAATTTTTTTCTTTTCTCCCCATCTCTAGTTTCTAGCAGTCAAGGTGATTAATTTTAGCTAGACTACTCTTGTGATAATGTATCAGAACCTTAGAGAAGATAAAATAGTCTTGTCAATGTCACTACTACTATAGTTCATATTGAATTCCCATGAAATACAACACCCAGGGCCATCTGTTCCTTTAATGTTACAATTTCACAATTTCTTCAAAGAATTTCAACCTTTCCTTAATGTACCCTAGGTGGAAAAAGCACCAGGACTCAAACCACAAAGGCCCATTGTTGTTAATTTATTAATGCATTTATTCTACAAACATTTTTGATGACTAACTTTGTGTGAGAAGCAAGACTGTTCCCTCATAATATTAAGTGATAGGAGGGGCAGATAATAATGAGAAAAGGTCTTTAAAATGATCCTTCCTTCTAGCCTTGGTTTGTTTTCTAACTGATAGAGACTTATCAGTTAGAGAATAGACTTTAGTAGTTCAGAGTCTAGTTTGTCATTAGGAGACTAAAGGACTGTACCATTTCTATACCTATGGCACTTCTCTGACTGGTTCTGAGAGGCCGTGTTTTTAGTGGTTCCTCTGGTAGGTAACTGGGTTACCTCGTGGTGATAGCAGAGACACAAGTATGCCACTGGACTTTGGTCTTTCAAGGACTGAGTATACGTAGATTCTACTTAGGGAAGGAACCCTGGTTACTCACAACCGTCAAAGCTTTTAATGTGGAAGGCATACCTTCAACATGCTGCCATGATATCAGAACCTATAACCAAGTTATGAGCTGAGATCCCAGAGCTGCCTTTGTGGTTTTCTCCTTTTGTCCCTGCTTTAAGATTCTAATAGCACTTCCCTCTCTTGCTTCTCCCAAATTCTAATTACTACCACCAAAAAAATAGGGTGAAGGGGTGGTCACTCACATTCTCAATTCACATATGTCCCCACAGAAGCACTTAGCAGCTGCTAGCATCTGTTCTCATATTTTCTTAGTGAACTTTATCTGCCAGAATCTGCTCTGTTGCTCCTCTCTCCACTATCCTCAGAAATAGCTTTTTCAGCATCAGCATGTAAGAGGTTTCTACTTCTCCCTGCCATTTGGTGGATATTTAAGAATTTAATATACATATCCCTTCTTTTGTTCATTTCCTTTCTCTTCCATTTTCTTTCCTTCTCTTCTCCAAATTCTAAATATCCATTCAATATTCTTTAATACTCAAGCCAGAGTCTCAGAGTTATTGGTAATCTTTGGTCATTGAACAACTTCTATAGGAGGACTTTTTCAACAAATTTGCATCAGTGTCCTTCTTTTTTGATTATTTTGTCTATATTTCTCTAGGATGATTGGGCCCCTACCAGAAAGATATAGTTCCGTAACGACAACTACAGTTTTTGACACATAAGAGATTCTGCCATGAACATTAAGACCTATCCAATCACTGCTCCTGAACTACTATAGCACAAACTTCCTAGAAGCCTGCCTAAAAAGCTAAGAAAAATTTGAGGCTTCTAGCTAGAGAAAACTTTCCTCTTTTTGGTCTGTTTTTAAAATTTGGTGATTGTTGGTGCAGACTCATAGGTTAGTCCCAGGGAATCTTCCTCCCCTGACACCTTGGACAGTTCCCACAAAATCTAGCCTCCCTCTCTTTGAAATATTATGTATTCATCTAAGGGCTCTGATATAGGGGAAAAAGTGGTTTAATAGCTGCCCCATCATCTCTAGGTGGTACTGCCAAGACCAGCAGATATAGGAGGGGTCAATATGAACCTTTTAGCTCTCTCAGCTCATAGAACCTCTTGGGTCACAGTGTGGCAACCATGGGAAGGATGCCCCCACTAATTCTATCTAGGGATAGTAATGTCTGAGATGGGGAAATGTTACTCCTCTCTCCTCCTCTATGCCTGAGACATCATGTGAGCCTGTAATACACAATGTTTAAAACCTTAAACGTAAGCATCAAGGCCATAACAGGCTAGGTGGACATTTGGCATGTTGGATGTTATTAAGTTAAAAAGTCTGTTATTCCCTAGAAATGATGAATGAATTTACATCCTCTGTTATCATTTTCAGGTGTGTTCATGTCCAGGCAGTTGAGAAGTTGCCTTAGTTATATTTGATTTTTCAGGATCTGGAACAGCACTGCCTAAAGATAATCTGCTGTGGCAGTATGTTTCATGCTTGCCTTTTGTCTTGTCCTTCCTCAATATCTAGGCCAACACTTTGCCTTGTGTGAGGAGTTAAAGAGCACCAGAGACTTCTTTTCCTTACTTATCATCAAGGTGACCTCATTCACTTCTTTCTTTGTCCTCTTCTTGTCTCAGAAAGACCTTCCTGAGGTGTTGATCCTCTTAGTTCAAGGCTGGGGCCAGACCTCATTCTGCTGCAGCTCCTGTTGGTTGATGATTCTTTCATTTAAACTGCAGTTGCCCATCTCAAGATGGGGTTGTATTAGCTCTCCTTCTCTATGGTGGACATGCTTAGAGGAAGACTTTCTATGAACTTCATTCCACCCATTTTCAAAGCAGATGTCTTTCCCCAGAGTCCCACAGCAGATGTGATTTAAATGTTGAATTTTACATCGAAACATTTGTTTCATGTTCAACGAGTCTGTTCTGCTTCAATATCTGACTTAAGGATTCATTTGTTACTGGTCAACACCTCCAATTTTTGGGTTTGTGGAAAACCCCTAATACTTAACAACAGAGGTAAGAATGAGCTGTCTGTTGATTTAGCAACATGATATATTGCAGTGACAAATCGAGAGCCCTAATTAAAAACAATATTAATGCTCAGTTGCACACTTCCGTGTCTGTGATCAGTCATTTCTGAGAGAGTTTTCACCAATCTGGTTGCCTTAATCATGTTGATATCTGTGATACGAATCTTAGCATTAACTGTGTTCGTACATATTAAAATTGTGAATTGACTCCAAATCTATTCAAGCATGCTTATGAATCATAGAAACCTTAAATGGTACAATTGAATGTGAGCCAATATTTAGGAGATTTACCAACCTATTAAAGGTATGTATATTGGGGAAATGGGGAAAAAATAGAAGTAGTAGAGTCAATATAAAAAAAAACATGTTCTTACAAAATTTTGGGTCTTTTTTATTATTGTGATTGAATGTAGAAATAAAATTCCATATCTACATAATGCTATAATTAATCTATCATTTCTCCAAATGCTGGAATTATAAAGATATTTCTCACTTGTATTTTTCTAGACCATTTGATGTCCATATTGACTAAAGCAGGAGCTGGTTGCCTCTGGCAATGGTTGCTGATGTTGATTAACATTAGTCTTAACCTTATGCTACTGGGCCACATGATACTGGTTAAGGGTCTACAAAAATAACAGGATGTGGTGTAACATGACTCACTAAATCTTCTGCTGAATCAGTTTTTTGTTTTTCTCAACTACCTTCCTCTTTTCATCTGGCATTTGACCTGATTATGCCTTACCTCTATACATGAAATCTAAAGGTCTAACTAGGTCAACACTAGAAAGATTGTGACTATTGGTGTTCTATTTACCTCTTACTCTCAATAAGCATTTTAAAGGGGGAGAAAGACCTTAGTTATCTAAATATTTGCTGCAGAGTAAGCCCAATGTCTTGTCTTTTTTGATCCTCTTATTTTCTCTTTCTTTCATTATCCTACCACTAACTAGCCCCATGCTACCATATGATAATAAACAACAGTTAATATTTGATAAATACTTTGTGCCAAGTGCATTTTATGAATTATCTTCATTTAATCCTCTTCCAAACAAACCCATTCAGTCCATTTTTTGGGTAAGTATATAAAGGTTTGGAGAGGTTGACTGACTTGACTAAAGTCCCACAGGAATGTGGTGGAACTGGAATTCAAAATCAGGCTTTCTGACAGCAGAGTCAATACAGGTAACACTGCCTGATAGTCTTCCTTGCCTCTTCTAAGATTCTATTTGCATATGCATAACGGTACCTGCCAAGGAGGATGGGATTTGACTATTGCCAATGGCAGGCAGGTGTGTCAGAGATGCCACTGTGAACCTTTCATGCCCTTGCCACCCATCCCCATCCATTTCTCCATGTCTGTCTCACCACATTTTCCTTTTCTATGCCATTCATTCATTCCTCAAATATTTATTGAGCTTCTACCAAGGAATTCTCCCATTACTGAAGATACAGCAAGAAACCAAAGTTTCCCTCTCAAGGAACAGTCATTCTATTGGGAGTGACAGTTGACAAATTTTATATACATATTATATATATATATATATATATATATATATATATATATATATAGTATATATATAAACTATATATATATAGACATACATATATACACATAGTTGACAAATTATACATATATAGAAAATATATATACACATATATGTGCATATATATACATACATAATGTGTGCATATATATATTATATAGACTGATATAAGAAGGACCTAACATAATTGTATTTGAGCAAGGCACTGAAAGAAGTGATGGACAAACTTTACAGGTTCTAGGAAAAGTAGTATTTCAGGCAAAGGTGCAAAGATCCCAAGATAGGAGTTTGTGTGGTATATTTAAGGATGAATGTGGCTGAGCGTTATTAGTAAAAAGCAGTTAGAGGTGGTAAGGTTGAAGGGTTTGTGCCTTGTAGGGTATGAGGAGAACTTTGAATTTCCTCTAAGTGAATTATAAAGCCATTTGGAAGATTTTTGAACAGAAGAGTGAAATGACCTCTCTTTTTCAAGGTTTACCATGCACTGTGTGAAATAGAACATAGGAGGCAAGCAAAGATGAAAAGAGACCAGTGCAAAGGATTTTACAACAGTTCAGGTATGAGATAATGATGCTTTCATTTGCAGTGGCAGCCTTGAAGCTGGTGAGAAGTCGTTGGGTTGGGGGTGTCTTTGAAAGGTAGAGCTGACAGGACTTGCTAGTGAATTGGATGTGTGGCATGAAATACATGATGTATTATGGATGGCTCTGAGATTAGCTTGAGCAAGTGGAAGCATGAAGTTAACATCACAGAGATAGGGAAACTCAAGGAGAAGATTGAATGGGGAATGGCTTGGGATTTAAAATTTTATATTGGTCTTGTTAATGTTAGAAATTCCTATTAGATCACCCAAGTAAAGATATAAAGTATTAAACAGTTGCATATAGTAGTGCATAGTTCAGCAAAGAGGTTTGGCTTAACTTATATAAATTTGGGAGTGATTATCACAAGGATAGCATTTACAGTAGGTGACTCATGGAAGTGAGTGTAGAATAAAGAAGAGAAGCATCCCCTTAATTGTTCTATATCTTAGTTATACATCAGAATTTCCATGGGACTTTAAAATATACACATATCAGAGCTCTACCACAAACTCATCAAATCAAAATCTTTGTGAGTAGAACCCAGGAATCTACATTGTCAATCAGCTTCCCTAGGTGATTGATTATGTAGAAACTGACATGTGTTTGAGAATTAGTACTATAAGTGTCTGTTTATGTTATACTAGGAATTAATTTTTAATGCTAAGATACTTCTCTCCGTATAAATTGCCATCTACTCAAATCCAAGCTGTGATTTTTCCTTACCCTAAGTGTTCTACCTATATCCATCCTTACCCCTATTTTTGCACAATTAGCTCACACAGTCTTTTCAAAGAATAAAAGTCTTCAGTGCCATCTTATTGTTCTCAAAGGCAACAATCCTTAGCATGGCCTGAAAGATCCTACCTGGTGTTGGCCACCTGTCTCTCCATGTCATCAGGCACCAATCCCCTACCTCCCACCCCCTTGCTCACTGCACTGCAAACAAACTCTGGTTTTCCTCAGTCCCAAGGATACATCTACATCCTCTTGTCCCCAGGTTTTGCACTTGCTGTATCCTCTGATGACTCTTTTCTCCCTTCTTTAACCTAATTAACTGTTACTCATCATTTGACCTCAGCTCAATCATCATTTCCTTAGGGAAGACTTCTCTGACTTTTCTGACTAAGCCAAATCCCCCCATGGTAGTAGGTTATGAAATAAATTTAGGTAATTATGACCAGCATTTTTTTTAAAAAGGAAATAGAATAGAATATTATTAAATATGTCAGAGTGGGTTGCCCATAGTAAGGATAAGTATTATCTAATAAACTTTTGTTTCTGTGTGCACTCAGAAGAAAATGTATTCTGCTTATAATACTTTTACAGTTGCAATATTTTGCATGTTTTATTACTAGCTTACTGACTCACTCTCTTACTAAGCTGTAAGTGCCATGAGGGCAATGGACTGTGTCTGCTTGCATTTCATTTTATCTGTAGTCCTTGATCAAATGGTTAGCCCTTATCTAAGCAATCAAAGCATATTTGTGGGAAGGAGGAAGGAAAGAAGACAGATGTGGGAATTTATACTGGGAGCAGGGTAAGCCTGTACCATCACACTTTATAGCACGGCCATAACTAACTCCGCCAACGCAGATTCTGTGGGATCGAACTCATAAGTGAAAAACACAAAGCTTTCCATAATGTTTATATTTATTTTTGATGATGTTTAAATAAACAGTGAAACACCTTCATTTACAAGATTAATGGTAAGCTCAGGGAATCAGAAATTGCTGTAGTTGCATTGTTTCTTGAGGGGAGACTTAGAAACTCAAATCTTTCTGAGAACTGCAGTGAAAATCTTCACTTTTTTAATTCTGGAAATTTATGGAAAATTTAGACATGATATCAGACCTAATGAATGGGTATCTTATTTCTGCCTGGGACTACTTTTTTCTTCCCCTTGGCAGCTCTTTTACTCACTCCATAATCACTGTTTCTAACCTTTCCGACTCTGTCAGTTGTAATTTTTCTGTTTCAAGTGTCAAAAAACTCAACCAAACTAGGCTCCTGAGAAAAGGGAATTAATTGGCTATTTAACTAAATATTTCAGTTGAGAATTAGTTTCAAGTCTAGCTGAACCCAGGACTCAACCACTGTCAATCACCTAGCCTGTTTTCTTGGCCCCATCCTCCTGGTGCTGGCTCCATTCTTGGGTTCCATGTAGTTGCAAGTTGGTGGCAGGTGATCTCAGTCCCTCTATCCTCCTAAGTTCATCCAGTGTATTTCCTAGCAGAATTTCCCTTTTTGTTCCATTAAGGTTCAAATCTGTCCCTGAGCCAATCATTTTTGTGCAGGGGAATGTGATATTCTGATTGACCAGACCTGAGTCACGTGCCTAGAGCTGATTCAATTTTTGTAAAGTGCATGGACTGAGAATGGGGAGGTGATGGTTTCTCAGAGGGAAATCAAGGTCTGGGAACCAGAAGGAAAGTGAACTAATAGCAACCATTAAGCACCCCACCTGCCGTGAACCCTCCCTCTCATTTTCAGCAAATGATCTTCATTTCTAACTCAAGAGACCATAAAGTTAACTGTTTTCCCTCATCTCTATATCTAGCTATGCCAGCCCCTACCCTTACTTTAGTTCCTGTCAGAGCAGGGCTTTGGTGTCCGAGACACCATCAGTGTGGGTGATTATTAGCTTGGATCCTGTTCTTTCTTAACTTCTCTGGGACTTTACTTCATCAGTTATCTTATTTCTCCAGTTTATTTACTCTTTCCTTTTTCACACATAAACCTGTTCAAAGTTTTCCATCTTTACTAAAACGTTTGCCTCTTGAACCTACAATTCCTTTAGGTTACCAGCTAATCTTGCTCCTTCCCTTATAACCAGGATTCTCAACAGTTTTTTTTCTCTATTAATTTCTCTTTCATTTGCTCCTAATTTTATGACAATATGTCTTCCATCTTTATTAAAATTGCTATGGCTAACATTACCAATAGCCTTAAAGGGCCCCAAAATACCTCCTTTTTGTCACTCTCATTTATTTTCTATTCACCTCTCAAAAGAAACAGGAGCCAACATATGTTTTTCAAATTTCCTCCCCTGTATAATTCCACTACCACCGCCATTCAGGATTCCATCATCCCTCCCCAAATATTTCAACAGTTTTCTATGCGATTTTCTTGCAATCAGCCTCTCCTCCCTTGACTACAGCTGACCACTGTCACCAGTTAAATTTAAAGAATTAAATGTGATCACCTTACTCTCTGTTTAAAACCTGTATTGAAACCCACAAGATTAAACAGTTTTCTACCCTACCATTAGAGCAGGCTGTGAATCGTGATCAGTGGTAAGATGTGGCAAAGTAATTTGTTACCAATAAACTATCTACAGTTTTCTCTTTTTTTTTGTATTTTTATTTTTGAATTAAAAAATTGATCTCAAGATGATAATTTTATTTAAAAAAAACCTCACTCATTTGCATCCTAACATACTACCTTAACTGTAAGAGACCTAGAAGAATGTATAGGCAAAATATTAGGGATTATAGATAACTTTCCTTATATCCATGAGTGTGTCTTATACATATGAACATGATCCATCACTAAAAAAAGGGTTGAAAACCACAGCTTAGCACACAAAGTCCCTCATAATCTGAACCTCTTCTCCTAGTTTTCTCCACTGTCCCTGTCAAGTCCATTATACTCTAGCCACACCAGTTTCTTTTTACAGTTCATAAAATGTACTACATTCTCTCATGGCTCTGTTGAGCTCTTCTGTCATCAATGTACTCACATCACAAACTCCTACTTACCCTTTAAGATTCAGTTTAAATGTCACTTCCTCCATGATGCCTTCTCAGCCTCTCAGGAGGCATCTCTTTTCTGCTAGGAAGGGAGGAATCTGTGAGCCACAGGACAGGAGAAGTTAGAGAGGGAGTAGTACATTATCAGTTTCCATATACTTGGTCTAACCAAATTGAAAACACAGCTTAGCAGTGGACCAGCTGATATGGGAAAGACTAGGAGCTGAACCCTCTTAGGAGGTTGACTCAAACTATAAACCTAGCCCGCTGCAGTGACCTGTTACTGCAGTATTGCTAAAGGCTTTAAACCCATAGCACATAATTTAAGAAGATGGCTCAGGTGCACTTTAGGGGCTACCTGACAAACCAATTTATGCTAATGAGCTATGCCCCTTAATTTGTCATCTTCTTTCCAGACTCTTCCAAAATGAAAGTGTAATGAATCAATACCAGGTGAATGGGTGGAAGCCCCAGTCATTTGTAAGCTGCATAACCAGGATAACTCTCTGTCGCATTCATAGATAACATCAGTCCATGCCTTTTACGTGTGTTATTCAATGGCTTAGAATCTTTGGAGCCTGGTTCTTTCTAGTTGAAAAATGAGTTTTCTCACTCTCTTGGTGTATACTATAGTGTACTTTCTATTCTTCCGGAAACCATGCCTAACTTTCTTATGAAGTTGGGAATTTCCTCAAGGGCGTCTAAGAATTCAACAGCAGAGATGTGACCCTATGTGTTATTGTGGCCATTATGGTAACCATCAGCATAAACAAGAACCACATTCACAACCTCCATTCTCAATCCATTCTCAAAAACACAAAAGATATATTAGGGGCATAGCCATACCTAATGTGAGATTAAATATATCTGGGGCTGGGAGTTCTAATAAAGATCTTTACTGCCTCTTTGTGATATGGTAAATGCAGAACTGACTCTTCTGTGTATCAAATTGATAATCCTACTACAGGAGTTTGCAGAGGAATGGCCCTGAAATTGTTTAGATATACATATACCTGTTTGTTTAAAAAATAATCCTATTTTTTTAAAACAATAGAAAACTCTAAAGTGGGAAATAAATAAAGGAACACACAAAAATGAGAGTTTCTATAGCAATTCTGGCATACTGGGGCACAAAGATCTTTTCCTACTGTCTGGCTCACACCTCATCATTTTCCTCAGTTTTTCATAGTCATTTTGTTATCTTGATCATGCAACAAAACTGTCTTGACTTCAAAGAAAATATACTGTGTTTGGTGTTTTCTTTAAAAACACAGATGATGGGCTTCCCTGGTGGCACAGTGGTTGAGAGTCCGCCTGCCGATGCAGGGGACACGGGTTCGTGCCCCGGTCCGGGAAGATCCCACATGCCACGGAGGAGCTGGGCCTGTGAGCCATGGCCAATGAGCCTGCACGTCCGGAGCCTGTGCTCTGCAATGGGAGAGGCCACAACAGCGAAAAGCCTGCGTACTGCAAAAAAAAAAAAAAAAAAAAAAAGAATTAACGCTTTAAAAATTATGTAGTTCTGGGCTTCCCTGGTGGCGCAGTGGTTGAGAATCTGCCTGCTAATGTAGGGGACACGGGTTCGAGCCCTGGTCAGGGAGGATCCCACATGCCGCGGAGCAACTAGGCCCATGAGCCACAACTACTGAGCCTGCGCGTCTGGAGCCTGTGCTCCGCGACAAGAAAGGCCGCGATAGTGAGAGGCCCGTGCACCGCGATGAAGAGTGGCCCCCGCTTGCCACAACTAGAGAAAGCCCTCACACGGAAATGAAGACTCAACACAGCAAAAATAAATAAATTAATTAATAAACTCCTACCCCCAACATCTCCTAAAAACAAAACCCAACTTCTAAAAAAAAAAAAATTATGTAGTTCTTCCCTTAAATAGAATTCAGCAGGTAAAGCACCTAGCGTACTTCCTGGCATAAGGTGGAACTTAATAAATGACTAAGCTGCATGATTATGGCTATCTATCATGTGGAGTTTTTGACTTATGTTGTTGCTGTAATAATGATCATATGGAGTTCAGTTACTGTATGAAGTGTGTCTGTGTAAAGCTCCAATCTCTGTTGGTACCTGTTGTGTCCACCCATTTCTCAGAGAACTGTAAATGAGTGGGAAATAATTTTGGGAACTACTCACCGGAAATCTGTCTCTTTGGTTTAACAGTGAAAGGTCAAAATGCCTCAGAAGGAACTTGTTGAGGTTAGGTCACAGGTGATACCTAGCCTTCACCTAGAGATAGACCTAACTCAGAAAGTAAGAGATTCAAACAAGGTGTCTACACATGTATATAAGACTTTGTGAACTAAAGTGTTTCTAGAACATTATTTCCTAGGTGTATTTTTTCCTCTCCTTTTTATTTGACAACTTTTAAAAATGTGTCATTAGGTCTCAATTATATTAAGGAAAACCCAAAGCAAGGGGTTTGTCCATGTATAAATAGGGAGCTCCATGAACTGATAGAGCCAGTATGACAATAAGGGTGGGAATCACCATGAGAAGGACCCAATAAGGGAAACTCAGGAAGACAAAGCCATGGACTTAGAATCAGATAACCACCTCTTCCCATTTTCATTCCTAACCTCTGGCCAGAGAGGTCCTGTGTTTTATTCTAAGTGAGGCATTTTTTCCTTACATAATACTTTATCTTTGAAAGAGGAAAACTTTCAAAATGCTCTGGCTTGATGTTTAAATTTTTGGACTCATATATTTCAAACAGAAGCAGATACTTCAAATGAAACAAATTTTATGCTGTGGCCTCTTACGTGCTTTGCCAGACCAAATCTGCTTTTAGTACACTTTCATTTCCCACTATACCCACTCACAACACAGGCTTTGTGAAGTTTATTATCAGAGAGAATATGACAACTCAGCATTCTGATTTCATAGAAAGAAGTCTTTTGTAAAATTCAAACTGAAAATTCCAGGAAAAAAAAAAAGATAAATCCTAGAAGGAAAGGGTCTCTCAGTTTCTTCATTTTCTGTGAAATTCTATGGAATGACTTTTGATATTCCAACCTCTCTGTGTTGATTTAGAAGCTTACAATCCCAGAGTCAGAGAGGCACTAGCTTATTCAAAGTATATGAAGGCCCTACTACTTCCTTTTTTTGTGTGTGTGTGTGGTACGTGGGCCTCTCACTGTTGTGGCCTCTCCCATTGCAGAGCACAGGTTCCGGATGTGCAGGCTCAGCTGCCATGGCTCATGGGACTAGCCACTCCGTGGCGTGTGGGATCTTCCTGGACCAGGGCATGAACCCGAGTCCCCTGCAACGGCAGGTGGACTCTCAACCACTGTGCCACCAGGGAAGTGCAGCCCTACTACTTCTAAAATAACAATTTCATTTACTTGTTCTGAATACTGATCATCTGAATCTATTTTGAGCTGATTATCTTAAGCTATTAGATTAAGTGTGAATATTTTCCCAGAGTTATAGAAAGAATTCAAAAGAGTCATGCTTTTTTTTAAAAAGTCAATGTAGGAGTGACATCACCAAAAAGGCAGCATAGGAGACACCAGCCTCCATCTCCCCACAAAAATTAACAATTAGGAAGCTATTCACAAACAAAAACAGCTCTGGGGAAGCTCTGGAGTCCATTTAAGAAACTTCAGAGATAGCCTAATCCACCAGAGGGCAGGCAGCAGAAGCAAGAAAAACTACAATCCTGTAGCCTGTGGAACAAAAACTATGTTCACAGAAAGATAGACAAGATGAAAATGCAGAGGGCTATGTACGAGATAAAGGAACAAGATAAAACCCCAGAAAAACAGCTAAATGAATTGGAGATAGGCAACCTTACAGAAAATGAATTCAAAATAATGATAGTGAAGAAGATCCTGGACCTCGGAAAAAGAATGGAGGCAAAGATTGGGAAGATGCAAGAAATGTTTAACAAAGACCTAGAAGAATTAAAGAACAAACAAACAAAAATGAAAAAGGCAATAACTGAAATGAAAACTACACTAGAAGGAATCAATAGCAGAATAACTGAGGCAGAAGAACGGATAAGTGACCTGGAAGACAGAATGGTGGAATTCGCTGCTTTGGGATAGAATAAAGCAAAAAGAATGAAAAGAAATGAAGACAGCTTAAGAGACCTCTGGGACAACATTCAACCCAACAACATTCACATTATAGGGGTACCAGAAGAAGAAGAGAGAGAGAAAGGACTCGAGAAAATATTTGAAGAGATTATAGCTGAAAACTTCCCTAACATGGGAAAGGAAATAGTCACCCAAGTGCAGGAAGCACAGAGAGTCCCATACAGGATAAACCCAAGGAGAAACACACTGAGACACATAGTAATAAAGTAGGTGAAAATTAAAGACAAAGAAAAATAATTGAAAGCATCAAGGGAAAAATGACAAATAACATACAAAAGAACTCCCATAAGGCTAACAGCTGATTTCTCAGCAGAAACTCTACAGGCCAGAAGGGAGTGGCATGACATATTTAAACTGATGAAAGGGAAGAACCTACAACCAAGATTACTCTACTCAGCAAGGATCTCATTCAGATTCGACAGAGAAATCAAAAGCTTTACAGATAAGCAAAAGCTAAGAGAATTCAGCACCACCAAACCAGCTCTACAACAAATGCTAAAGGAACTTCTCTAAGTGGGAAACACAAGGGAAGAAAAGGACCTATAAAAACAAACCCAAAACGATTAAGAAAATGCTAATAGGAACATACATATCGATAACTACCTTAAACGTGAATGGATTAAATGCTCCAACCAAAAGACACAGGTTCACTGAATGGATACAAAAACAAGGCCCATATATATGCTGTCTACAAGAGACCCACTTCAGACCTAGGGATACATACAGACTGAAAGTGAGGGGATGGAAAATGATATTCCATGCAAATGGAAATCAAAAGAAAGCTGGAGTAGCAAGACTCATATCAGATAAAATAGATGTTAAAATAAAGAATGTTACAAGAGACAAGGAAGGACACTACATAATGATCAAGGATCAATCCAAGAAGAAGATATAACAATTATAAATATATATGCACCTAACATAGGAGCACCTCAATATAAACTGTTAACAACTATAAAAGAGGAAATCGACAGTAACAAAATAATAGTGGGGGACTAACACCTGACTTACACCAATGGACAGATCATCCAAACAGAAAATTAATAAGGAAACACAAGCTTTAAATGACACAATAGACCAGATAGATTTAATTGATATTTATAGGACATTCCACCCCAAAACAGCAGATTACACTTTCTTCTCAAGTGCACACGGAACATTCTTCAGGATTGATCACATCTTTGGTCACAAATCAATCCTCAGTAAATTTAAGAACATTCAAATCATATAAATCATCATTTCTGATGACAATGCTATGAGATTAGAAATCAATTACAGGGAAAAAAATGTAAAAAAGTCAAACACATGGAGGCTAAACAATACGTTACTGAATAACCAAGAGATCACTGAAGAAATCAAAGAGGAAATTAAAAAATACCTTGAAACAAATGACAATGAAAACACAACAATCCAAAACCTATGGGATGCAGCAAAAGCAGTTCTAAGAGGGAAGTTTATAGCAGTACAATCCTACCTCAAGAGACAACAAACATCTCAAATAAACAGTCTAACCTTACACCAAAAAGAACTAGAGAAAGAAGAACAAACAAAACCCAAAGTTAGCAGAAGGAAAGAAATATAAAGATCAGAGCAGAAATAAATGAAATAGAAACAAAGAAAACAATAGCAAAAATCAATAAAACTAAAAGCTGCTTCTTTGAGAAGATAAACAAAATCAATAAACCATTAGCTAGACTCATCAAGAAAAAAAGAGAGAGGATTCATATCATTAAAATTAGAAATGAAAAGGGATAAGTTACAACAGACACTGCAAAATACAAAGCATCCTAAGAGACTACTACAAGCAATTCTATGCCAATAAAATGGACAACCTGGAAGAAATGGACAAATTCTTGGAAAGGTATAACCTTCCAAGACTGAACCAGGAAGAAATAGAAAACATGAACAGAAAAATCACAAGTAATGAAACTGAAACTGTGATTGAATATCTTCCAAAAAACAAAAGTCCAGGACCAGATGAATTTTATTCACAGGTGAATTCTATCAAACATTTAGAGAAGAGCTAACACCCATCCTTCTCAAACTCTTGCAAAAAATTGCAGAGGAAGGAACACTCCCAAACTCATTCTATGAGGCCACCATCGCCCTGATACCAAAACCAGACAAAGATACTACAAAAAAAGAAAATTACAGGCCAATATCACTGAAGATTATAGATGCAAAAATCCTCAACAAAATCTTAGCACACAGAATCCAACAACACGTTAAAATGATCATACACCATGATCAAGTGAGATTTATCCCAGGGATGCAAGGATTCTTCAATATATGCAAATCAATCAATGTGATACACCACATTAACAAACTGAAGAAGAAAAACCATATGAGCATCTCAATAGATGCAGAAAAATCTTTTGACAAAATTCAACACACATTTATGATAAAAACTCTCCAGAAAGTGGGCATAGAGGGAACCTACCCCAACATAATAAAGGCCACATATGACAAACCCACAACAATCATTCTCAATGGTGAAAAACTGAAAGCATTTCCTCTAGGATCATGAACAAGACAAAGATGTCCACTCTCACCACTGTTATTCAACATAGTTTAGGAAGTCCTAGCCACGGCAATCAGAGAAGAAAAAGAAATAAAAGGAATCCAAATCAGAAAAGAAGAAGTAAAACTGTCTCTGTTTGCAATGACATGATACTATACATAGGGAATCCTAAAGATGCCAGCAGAAATCTACTAGACCTAATCAATGAATTTGGTAAAGTTGCAGGGTACAAAATTAATGCACAGAAATCTCTTGCATTCCAATACATTAATGATGAAAAATCTGAAAGAGAAATTAAGGAAACACTCCCATTTACCATTGCAACAAAAAGAATAAAATACCTAGGAATAAACTTACTTAGGGAGACAAAAGACCTGTATGCAGGAAACTATAATACACTGATGAAAGAAATTAAAGATGATACCAACAGATGGAGAGATATACCATGTTCTTGGATTGGAAGACTCAACATTGTGAAAATGACTCTACTACCCAAAGCAATCTACAGGTTCATTGCAATCCCTAACAAACTACCAATGACGTTTTTTATAGAACTAGAACAAAAAAATCTTAAAATTTGTATGGAGACACAAAAGACCCCAAATAGCCAAAGGAGTCTTGAGGGAAAAAACTGGAGCTGGAGGAATCAGACTCCCTGACTTCAGACTATACTACAAAGCTACAGTAATCAAGACAATATGGTACTGGCACAAAAACAGGAATATAGATCAATGGAACAGGATAGAAAGCCCAGAGATAAACCAACGCACCTATAGTCAACTAATCTATGACAAAGGAGGCAAGGATATACAATGGAGAAAAGACAGTCTCTTCAATAAGTGATGCTGGGAGAACTGGACAGCTACATATAAAAGAAGGAAATTAGAACACTCCCTAACACCATACACAAAAATAAACTGAAAATGGATTAAAGACCTAAATGTAAGACCAGACACTTTAAAACTCTTAGATGAAAACATAGGAAGAACACTCTTTGACATAAATCACAGCAAGATCTTTTTTGTTCTACCTCCTAGATTCATGGAAATAAAAACAAAAATAAACAAACAGGACCTAATGAAACTTAAAAGTTTTTGCAAAGCAAAGGAAACTACAAACAAGACGAAAAGGCAACCCTCAGAATGGGAGAAAATATTTGCAAACAAATCAACAGACAAAGGATTAATCTCCAAAATATATAAGTAGCTCATGCAGCTCAATATTAAGAAAACAAACAACCCAATCCAAAAATAGGCAGAAGACCTAAATAGACATTTCTCCAAAGAAGACATACAGATGGCCAAGAAGCACATGAAAAGCTGCTCAACATCACTAATTATTAGAGAAATGCAAATCAAAACTACAATGAGGTATCACCTCACACCAGTTAGAATGGCATCATTAGAAAATCTACAAACAAATTCTGGAGAGGGTGTGGAGAAAAGAGAACCCTCTTGCACTGTTGGTGGGGATGTAAATTGATACAGCCACTATGGAGAACAGTATGGAAGTTCCTTTAAAAACAAAAAATAGAATTACCATATGACCCAGCAATCCCACTACTGGGCATATACACGGAGAAACCATAATTCAAAAAAACACATGCACCCCAATGTTCATTGCAACACTCTTTACAATAGCCAGGATGTGAAAACAACCTAAATGTCCATCGACAGATGAATGGATAAAGAAGTTGTGGTACATATATACAATGGAATATTACTCAGCCATGAAAAGGAACAAAATTGGGTCATTTGTATAGACTTGGATGGATTTAGAGACTGTCATACAGAGTGAAGTAAGTCAGAAAGAGAAAAACAAATATTGTATATAAATGCCTATATGTGGAACCCAGAAAAATGGTACAGAAGAACCAGTTTGCAGGACAGAAATTGAGACACAGATGCAGAGAACAAACATATGGCATCAAGTGGGGAAAGTGGCAAGGGTGGTGGTGGTGGTGTGATGAATTGTGAGATTGAGATTGACATGTATACACTAATATGTATAAAATGGATAGCTAATAAGAACCTGCTGTATAAAAAAAATAGATAAAATTAAATTTGAAAAAAAAAACTTCAGCAACACAGTGGAACAAAAAAATCTGTGAATAGCGCACACAAAAAAGAAGGAAGACCACTTTGTTTTGCCTGCTTTTCCCCATCTCTCAAGCTGACATTGCTCAGTGCCTAGAGGGAACTCCCCAGTTAGAGAAATTCCCCTCATCAGGAAAGAGCACATTGAGCAACCAACTTCCCAGCATTTGGGGCCTTGCACAAAGGTCCCACTTTGTTTTTACTCCACTGTAAAGCTGAGACATATAGAGATAGCTAGGAACAGGAAGAAAAGCGAGGTTACCCGTAGCAGCCACATAGAAGGAGCAATCATAGTTCACAGTGACCTGCTTTGCAGACAAAGTCAGCATCATTCACTGTTGAAAAACAACCAATGGCCAGCAGAACTGCTTTGGACCCCCCTTTAGATTTTACCAGCTTTTGACCCACAGGTATTTGTGTTCACTGATACCAGCCACCTCAGTCCCTTCCTGCTTTCTCCCCACTGCCCCCACTGGAGCTCAGAAACCACACTGGCAGTCAACTGAGTCCTCTGCATCTGTGAGAGTGGAAGACACCAGCCTAGACCCCCATGACTGACTCCCACTACTGTGCATGCACTCAGGGCTGGCCCCTACAGCTGTGCACTTACACACCACTGGCCTGACTCCTATCATCAGATTCCACTGCCACGTGCATGCCTGGGGAGAGACCATACAGCCATGTGAGAGCATGCCAACAGCTAGGGTCCCTGAGCTGCTTTTGGACCTGGATCAAGCCCTATCTTCTGTCCCTGGCCTGCATCACAGTGCTCACCTTCAGCTAACCACTCCAACTGTGTACCTGCATGCCCTTAGCTTGACCCTCATCATTGGCCTTCACTGCCATGCACCCATGGTGAGACCCAGCAGCCATGGTACTGCTTACTGACAGTCATGGCCCCTGTCTCTGCCAGTGCACCCACAGTTGACCCAGGCCTTTACTGCGTGCTCTGGCTTCCACCGCTACATGTGTGTTTGCAACTGCCCCATCACTACACAGGCATCTGCAGCACACCACTGGCTCCAGCCACTACTGCTGCCTGCTCTGGTCTCTGTATGCGATTGAAGCTCAGTTGTTATCAGCATAAAATAGATTCCTATTTATAAGTTATTTTACATAAGCCTCATGTTAAAGCAAAACACTACAGTAGATAAAAGAAGATACAGAGTGGATTAAAGAAAGATAAAGAGAAGGAATCAAAGCACATAGCACTATGGAAATCATCAATTCACAAAGGAGAGCAGCAAGAGAGGAAGAAAGGAACAAGGAACCTACAAAACAATCTGAAAACAATTAATAAGATGAAATTAGTAAGTTTTAGCCATCAATAATTACTCTAGATGTAAATGAATTAAATTATTCATTCAAAAGTCACAGTGTGGCTAGATGGATAAAAAACAAGACTCAAGTTACATGCTGCTTACAGAAAATTCACATCAGTTTTAAGGACACACATAGGCTTAAAGTAAGGGGATGGAAAAAGCTATTCCATTCAAGTGGAAACCAAAAGAGAGCAGGAATAGCCATACTTGTATCAGACAAAATAAGCTTTAAGCCAAAAATAGTAACAAGAGACAAAGTTAATTATATGATGACAAAGCAGATATCATCAAGAAGATATGACAATTGTAAATACATATGCACCTAGTATCAGAGCACCTAAATATATTGAGCAAATAAATCTGAAGGGAGAAATAGACAACAATACAATAATATTGTAAACTCTAATACCCCACTTTCAACAATGGATAAGTCATCCAGACAGAAAATCAACAGAGAAACATTGGACTTGAATTATACTTTAGACCAAATGAGCTAAACAGATATATACAGAACGTTCTATCAAACAGCAAGAGAATACACATTCTTTTCAAACTCGCACAGAACGTCTTCCAAGATAGATCATATTGATAAGTCACAAAAGAAGTCTTAGAAATTTTAAGAAGATTGAAATCATATCAAGTATCTTTTCCAACTGCAATGCTATGAAACTAAAATTCAATAACAAGAAGAAATCTGAAAAATTCACAAGTATGGGGAAGTTAAACAACACACTTTTGAACAAACAATGGGTCAAAGAAGAAATAAAAAGAAAAATCAAAGTCTTGAATCAAATGAAAACAGAAACACAACATATGAAAAGATAGGGGAAAAACCCTTTGACATTGGTCTTGGTGATGATTTTTTTTTTTTTAGTGTGATGCTGAAAGCACCAGCAACAAAAGCAAAAACAAAAAAGTGAGACTGCATCAAAGTTAAAAGTTCCTGAAGAGCAAAACAAAAACAAACAAACAAAACCCTAAAAGTAACCTACGGAATGGGAGAAAATACTTGCAAATCCTATATCTGATAAGGGGTTAATATCCAAAATGTATACAGAACTCATACAATTCAATGACAACAACAAAACATTCCTTTTAAAAAATGGGCAAAGGACCTGAACAGACATTTTTCCAAAGAAGACATATGGCCATACAAATGACCAACAGGTACATGAAAATGTTCTCAACATCATTAATCATCAGGGAAATGCAAATCAAAACCAGAATGAAATATCACCTTATACATATTAATATGGTTATCATCAAAAATACAAGAGACAACATGTTGGCAAGGGTCTGGAGAAAAGGAAATTCTCTTTGCACTGTTGGTAGAGATATAAATTGGAGTTTCCTCAGAAAATTTAAAATAGAACTATTATATTATCCAGCAATCCTACTTCTGGGTGTATATCCAAAGGAAATGAAAACAGGATCTCTAAAAGGTACCTGCCCTCCCATGCTCATTTCAAGATTATTCACAATAGCCAAAATATGGAAACAACCTAAGTGTCAAGGGATGAATAAATAAAGAAGATGAGGCACATATATAATGGAATTCAGCCATGAGAAAGAAGGAAATCCTGCCATTTACAACAACGTGGATAAACCTTGAGGGCATTATGATAAGTGAAATAAATCAGGTAAAGAAATACAAATATTGTATGATATTATTTATATGTGGAATCTCAAAAAGCCAAACTCATAGAATCAGAGAATAGAGTGGTAGTTATCAGGGGCTGGGGGTGGGGGAAATGAGAAGATTTTTGTCAAAGGGTACAAACTTCTAGTTATAAGGTGAATAAGTTCTGGGGATCTAATGTATAGTATGGTAATTATAGTTAATAATACTGTACTATACACTTGAAAATTACCAAGGGTGTAGATCTTAAATTTTCTCACCACAAAAAGAAATAGTCATTGTGTGACAGGATGGAGGTGTTAGCTAATGCTATGGTGGTGATCATTTTGCAATATATATGTATATCATATATACACTCTTTACACCTTAAAAGTTATATGTCAATTATATCTCAATAAAGCTGGAAAAAATAAGAAAGTCATTGTACTAGAGTTCAATGAATTATGAACAGAAGGTCAAATGATTTGGGTTCAAGTCTCAGCTCTGCCACTAACTTACATGTCTAACCTTGGGCAAGTCACATTACTAAAGGCCTTTTGGCCTTAGCTCTTTCCCATATTTATGCCTGGAATAAGAAGAATAAGCTCACTCAAGGTCACCATGCTATAGAGTTGAGATGGGATTTAAACTCAGAAGGTCTAATTCTGGAGCGTGAGTTCTTAATCAGTAACCTTTAGAACACACATATATGGCCAACTGATCTTCTACAAAGGTGTCAGGGTAATTCCATGGGGAAAATACAGTCTTTTCAATAAATGGTGCTGGAACAACTGAATATACACATGGAATAAAACGAATCTTGGTCTTTGCTTTACACCAAACTCAAAAATTAACGTAAAATGTATCATATACCTAAACATAAAAACTAAAATGATCAAATTTCTAGAAGAAAACACAGAAGAAAAATTTTCAGACCTTGTGGTAGGCAAAGGGATTTTAGACAAGATTGTAGAAGTACTTATAAGTACTTTGAAAAAATTGCTCAATTTGACCCCATCAAAATTTGAATCTGCTTTTCAAACACTTCTAAGAAAATGAAAAGTCAAGTCACAAAAAGGGAAAAAAACATTTGTGATGCATGTATCTGATAAGATTTATAATTGAAATATATAACAACTAATACAGCTCAATAATAAGACAAACCATTTAGTAATAAATAGGGACAATTTTTGAACATGTACTTCATAGAAGAAAGTATGTAATTGGCCAATAAGCACGTGAAAAGGTGCTCAAGATCATTAGTGGCTAGATAGGTCGATATCTTTGTTAAAACTCATCAAAAACTATAGTTTAAAAGGATGCTTTTTACAGTGTGTAAGATAATCTGGATTTTCTGCTTTTTCATATCCTTATTCAAATGGAACATCAGTATGGCAACTCCTAGGATTTGTCCCAAATGGGAAATTGTGTCATCTTCACCTCAAAATTACAGGTCTTAAGTATGGGGAAGAAGCCAACACCCTTTTGGAGCCATGAATATTGTTCAGACCATCTGTTGCTCTGATTGGAATTTCAGCAGATTTACAGACAGACTCTTGCAGGGAGTGCTGCAGTATCCTTAGTTGATTCATTCATTCAGTCATCCATAAACTGTGGGGCAATTTCCACCACTTTGCTTCATCATTTGCTGTTTCTGAGGCCCAGATGATATCAAGCCTGTCTGAAATTTTCATTTCAACAAGGGAAGCTTAACAAATGCTATGAAAATTTCAAAGCTGACTAATACAGAGCCCTCTCTTCTGAAAACCATAATCTGAATAAAATAATTTTTAAGGGTTCTTAAACTTGTCATGTTTTAAAGAAATAACATGATATACAGTCAGGAAGCAAAAAAAAAGAAAATAAAGACTAATTTTTCTAAAGTACTTCTTGGCTGTGTATCATTATTAAAATAAACTTTTATAAATATAAAACATAGAAAAATGAAAACATGTCATCATTTATGACTTTTTTCCCCTTAAACTTAAAATACTATTCAGAAGCAAAAGTTTTATTTGTTTTGGCTCAACATGTATTACTTAAAATTAAGTATATCCAAAAAGCAAAAGTAGTATGCTTTTAATGTTTCTCTAGTGATTTAAAACAAATTGTCAAGCACTGCTCTATTTCTAATCTTTTATTTTTCAATGATTTACTATAGTAGTTAACAAAATCAACTACATCCAATTTCTAGAGACTTTATGCAAAAATATATCAAGCTGAAAAATACTTTTCAGGAAGGTTTTCTTTGGATTACAAGTACTTCAAATAATACAGATTAGATGTCATTTTTTATATCTGTAAAATCAGACTTCTTATGTTTGTTTAATAAAACTCTCATGATAAGTACAGATGAGCTTTATTCAATCTCATTAAAGTCATGAGACATTGTATGGAATATAGGATTTCATAGATGGAGAAAAAGGCTTTGTTTCCCACCTCAAAGTGCACACTTTGACACCCTTATACCTTTAAGAAAATACCCATTTTATAAAATATAACTTTATCATATAAGCCGAAAAAAATAAGCTAGCATGCACTGTACCATCAGCAATCTCAGCTGGCTGACTTCCTTTGTCACGTAAACAGTGAGATAGCCACTCAAAGTAAAAGTTTGAAAACAATTTTGAAAAATTTGGAAACAAGTAAAAGCAGTGTATTAAAGAAGAATGAATCCCAGGAGAGCATCATGCATGTTCTCAGAATGTTTCCATTCTACTCCAAGTGATGGTTGGGGCAGGGCTAGTTTCTAGGCCCACATTGTGGATCCCATGAAGGATCACAGACTTGGTGACCTTTATGGCATTTCACCAGAAGTTGTGTCAACATCAAAATGTTTTGGCTTTTCTCTTTAGCTCTGCCATAGAAAATAATTTCCCCTGAGAACCTCTAGCTTAGAATCTAGGTTCACAGAAGACTTTTTCTAAATGAGCCAAACCTTTTTCAGAGTGAAACCACAGAAGTAAATATAGTTTGAGGTTACTAAACCTCATAACAAGGAAGAAGGAAGTCTGGCAAATAAAAGCTCAAAGGGATTTTTGATGAAGGAAATGTTTAAATTCCCTTATTTTTCCCTATTAAGAAAAAAAAATTACACAAGGATTCAGCCTTTTCACATTCAATTATAAAACCTTTTAAGCATGAAAGTAAAATATATATACATATAACAATTACCTATTTATCCACTTCTGAAATTAAGCAGTATTAACATTTTATTATATTTGCTTCAGGTCTTTTTTAATGTAAAAAATGATATATATACTAAAGCCCCACTGGCCAATCCTTTTCCCCCTTCACTGCCAAATTCCTATGATAGTGCCATTCTCATTAATGTTCTGAACTGATGAAATAAAATTCATATTTTAAGGCAAGACAAGAAAAACTTAACATAAACTTTTCTCTGCCCGTTTCCGCCTCCTCCCTCTCCTCTAGTGTGCTTTGTGTATCTGCATTGTGCATTAACAAGACCTCCCCAATGGCAGAAACACCTGCTCAGTCATAAAGATCAATTTTTCTTCTTCTGGTGCCAGCTGTGTAACTCCTTAGAAGATAACATTTCTTTCTCAATACTGCCAGGGGTCACAATGACCCACCACTTGCCCTTTATATGCAGATATCTTTGGTGAACTTTGGTGAACAGTCAAGTTATCATTTCCTTTAAAGATAATGATTGGTGAACAGGCTGGTCAGATGACCTGGGGAGATACTGGATCACACATAATGGAAGTTCTTAGCTTAAATACTTACTTATGACCTTATTAATGTTACTAGCTATATTATTAGTATCATGCCTGTTTTTTAAGATTATTGTTTCTTGCATTACCAAATGTGTGACTAAGCCTCAGATAAAATTAATGATGATTAGGTGACTTGAAATGATTGATCAAATATATATCCTAAAACATCAATAATTGTAATAGTGAAACTCTAGATATGGGAAGAAGAAACAAGAGGGAACCATTTCCTGGACCACAGCAGACTGGTAAGACAGGCAGTCCAGAGGCTTTTGGTTACGGTTAAAAAGTCTTCATCCAGTAATAACACATTGAGTGGCCTATCAATGAAATCCTCGCCCGACCCGGGAATGAGCATTCCTAACACCATGGGACAAAATTGGTCACAAAATGCCTCCCAAATTTTGGTTGAAATTAAGATCAAAAGGGAGGGGATTGTAAAATAAAGAATGTTGCCCACCATCGAGTTCTACAAGAATCAAGTCACTAGCCACTGCGGTTGATGGCCTACAGTAACCCTGAAAGGGATTCATGGTGAAGATCAGTATGAGGCACTTTGTGTTCTAGGAAAACTGGCAGAACTGGCCCTCAAATAGTTAGATATTTTCAAGAGAAAATTTTATGAAACCAATTTCTTGCATCTTCCCATACTTAGAAAAACACTAAAACCATTAACTAAGATATCTGTTCCTCACAAACAGCATTAAAACAGCAGTAACCTTCTACCAAGTTGTGTGCTTGATTGCACGTATACCTTCATCAAAATCAATACATACCGGCCAACCCTCTTATCTCTTCAGAACAGTCCTCAGAGTTTTCTGAAAGACTGTCTCCTGGATGAAAATCCTCAGGTTGGCTTGAATAAAATTTTCCATTTCTTTCTTAGATTGACTACTTATTAAATTTTCATCTACAGAAACTTTACTGAAATGCATGTTTCCAGATGATAGATACAATACCATTATTTGGAACCTTAACATTTACATGCCTGCATCGGCAGGCGGACTCTCAACCACTGCGCCACCAGGGAAGCCCGACATACTATTTTTTTTATTAAACTTTTAACAATATTTGCTATTTGTGATTGCTTTCATTGTTCTTGCCCTCCTCTGCTCTCTGATATCCGAGTATTTAAAAGTTATTACACAGCCATGATCCTGAGCCAACATCCAGGTGAGCAAACTGTGTCAAAAGAGGGAGAGAGGGGCCTCCCTGGTGGCGCAGTGGTTAAGAGTCCGCCTGCCGATGCAGGGGATACGGGTTCGTGCCCCGGTCTGGGAGGATCCCATATGCCGCGGAGCGGCTGGGCCCGTGAGCCATGGCCGCTGGGCCTGCGCATCCGGAGCCTGTGCTCCGCAACGGGAGAGGCCACAACAGTGAGAGGCCCACATACCGCAAAAAAGAAAAAAAAAAAAAAAAAAAGAGGGAGAGAAAGAAATCATGAGGGGAACAGTGCAGACCTGGTTTAACTAGGGTGGACATGCCAACATAAGGTCATAGAGATACAAGTCTCATGCACATGCTGCAAATAACAAGGTTTCCCAGAAAATTCAGAAGTAGAACTGTCCTCTCTAATAATTCTGTTAGCCTACCTAGGGGAGCATCCTCTCTTTTATAGCTTTTAGCCAATCAACTTACTTTAGGCAGAAGAAAATACAAGACTCTTTATTTGGAAAACTGTCTGAGGTTTTTGCTCTTATAAACTTTGACTTATAAGTTTATAAGAGACCTCTTAGACCTGAGGAGACCTCTGAGACCTGAGAAGAAACAAGTCACTTTAATAAAACATGTCTCTACGTGGGCTTCCTGTAAAGGGTCATGGTGAATACCTGTGGAAGCATAAAGAAGTAAATCTAGGCAGAGGTATCTACATTTAGAATGCTTTCCCATAAACTTTTTATTCAGAGGAACACTGAAAATATAAATGCAAAAGCATTTTGAAAAGCATGGGAAGAATGACAGAAGATTAATTTAGGATGCAGAGAGTGGAAACAATCACAACAAAACATGATTAAAACATGAGCTAAACCATGCCCTATGAAATAGAATCGCTAGATACATTAAAAGCTTATCTTCAGCCCCAGCACCATGATCTTTTACAAAGCTATTAGAATATTCCTCTAGATAAAGTCTGAAGGAAACTTTGAGTGGAAATATCTATGAATGTTTCCCCATCTTAATTTTTCAGCATGATATGATTTTAAGTCCATCTATCATTTAACCAAATAATGTTTAAAAGTCTTGTAACAATGATATTTATCCAAATTGATTTTTATCTATGGGAATGCAAAGAGCATAGAAAGCCCTCTTTCTCTACTCATTAAGCGTTAGGTTCTTTGACCCTTAAGTAATCTTTTGGAGAATTTCTGATTGTCCCATCTGTAAATCTTGTGGGAAGTAATAAGCCTGCTATTTACTCTGTTACATGGAAAAATTCCCTATTTGCTGTCTGTGATCCTTGCAAATTCAGCAGATGGTTACCAAACTTGAGGCAATTGTTGTCTGACCATCTTTTTAAGTGGGTAATGGAGAAATCATTATCTAAACTTTCTTTTGTTATTGCAGGGTTAATACAATCTTAAGTAATTTTTTTTAGCTATATTACTACCACAAGCAAAAATCAAAATAGTTTTTCTTCTGAAGAAGAAAATGTCAAAATAGATCTATTACAGCAAAAATAATTATCTATTGATACTTATTTAGTAAAATCTTGAGAATAAAAGATTTTGCTTAGGTAACTTCAAGCTATGAATCTATTTTCTGATGCTTATCTAGCAAAAAAAGGGCAATTATGAAAATTATTTGATTTGTATGTTGTATGTACAATGTATGTGTTATAGTATTTTATACTTAATTCAATTTTAAGGTGAACATTTTATTATCTCTCCATACTTTTTTATTGTGTGTATCTCTATATTTATATTCATGTTTCTACTTGGAAAAATTTGATTTGTATTTTGTAATCCACACAAATGGATTAAATGTATAGGGTAATAAACTGCATGCTCAATTTTGTGTCTATACAAATAAAACTTGTGTCTATATACATATTTTACTAATATCATTGAAGCAAAATAAAACAAAATTGTCAATTCCACAAATTTACTGACTTTTCCTTCTCTCACACTCTTGTTCTCACATCGTCTCTCTTTTACTCTTTTTTCATTTTTTCTTTTTGGCTTGTTTACATGATGCCTAATCTTCAATTTGATCCACTTAATTGTCTTTTCAGTGGAATGCTTTGTTGTCTTATAGATAGTGTTAATATAGATGAGAGTGAGGAAAAGCGTTTGGCATATTTTAAAAGTGATAAAAATGGAATTAAGAGGTAGATTTTTAAAAATATCATTAAGATTCACCAAATTGGTGCAGATGTCTTTACTTTGCCTTCAGGGTTGGACATTGGTTATATTAAGGATGTGTACTTAACACATTAAGAGGTTTTGTTAAAGTTGGGGGTTTTCTGATGATTCAACCCCCAAATGACATTAAAAAAAACCCAAGATCAGACTTTTGGGTTGCTTTGTATGGCTTCCCATTTCTTTTTGGAAGGGAACCCAGGAAGAAGAATAGCTTATAATGCTCACCATTTAAAATGAAGGTAATCGGAATCCAGTAGAACTTTTCAATTCCAAATCTAAGCCCTTTAGAGCTTTCCACAGTCCATTTAGCATGGCTTTATCTGTTAGTACTTGTTCTGTTTCAAGCCAAACTCCTGTGACTCTGATATTCTTTCACTTCTCAAATCACACAAATCACTTCTCCCTTGCCTTCTAGATCACTCTTCCCCACACGTCCTTCTTCCCTTTGTGTGGCTAACTTGTACTCATCCTTCAGACTCTAGTTTATATTTTCTCAGGGAAGCCTAAGCTACCTAGGTTAGATAACTCCTTGCTATCTGCTTCTGAAGAGCCCTGTATCTCTCCCATCATCATTTTTTTAAAAATTGTTTGCTTGTTATCTTTTTTATTCACTGTGTATGAGATCCACAAAAAGATTACAAAAGTGAGTAGGACAAGAGAACCTGAATTTGAAGAAGAGAATATGGAAATGAAATTTAAGCAGAACTCTGAGGAAGAAGAGGTCCCACAGTGGGACCAGAGAAGATCTATAAGTAGGGAGAAATTAACTCTAGAGGGAAGCAATGTTTCTAGGAACAGAAACTACAGGAGTTGAATTTTCAGTTGGTTCCTGTTTGTGCATAACTCTCAAAACTTTTATTAATTCTATTATGCTGCACACCTTTGTGTTAACATGCACTGGGAAGTAGAAGAGAACAGGCTTTGCTCTACACCACTGATAAAGTTGACTCAGAGAGAAAACGGCAGTTGCAGGTACCCAGAGCAATTGTAAGGAGATAAATGGCATAGGAAAAGTAGATTGCAATGTAAATGAACAAATGAGAAAATAAGAGCACACTCTCTTCCTCACCCCAAATTGTGGAGCTTTAAAAAAAAAAAAAAACATGGACTTAAAATATCCAACAACAATAGTAAATGAGTTGGGAGGTGGATAAATGTCAATCAGAGTTCTAAGATCCTTGTTTTTTGACTAGAAATGTAAAGTTAAGAATTGGTAAATTGGATTTCTTAAAACAGTGGATTGTTATTTTTTATTATTTCTGGGAAGTTTTCAGCCATTGCCTTCAAATGTTGACTATTTCCTCTATGTCTTTCTTTCTATTTTTTCTTTCCAATTTACTGACTCTATCTCTCTGATTTAAATTTCAGATAAAGTTCTTTGGGTTTATTTTCTAATTTCCAGTTTTCTTTTCAGCTGTGTCAAATCTGTTAGAAAACCCAGCCACTGAGTATTTTGTTAGACTGTGTTTTTACTTTTAAGAGTTTTGTTTGATTTGTTTTCAAATATGCTCTGTCTTTAATCATATTTCAAATTTATTTGCCTCAGATGTTCAGTTTTCCTCAATTAGCTGAGAAGTGCCTTATAATGTGTACCCTCTTCCCGCTTTCACTGAGTGCGCAGCTGTGTTAAGCTGTACAGACACCTAGGCTATCTGTTGAAAATCTGAAGTCACCCTTATTAGCAAAATGGTATACAGTAGGGAGTTGAGAATATTTCCATCATCCTATGGAAGAGACTACTGATTGTAATCCATCTCTGGAAAGGAGTTATGTTTTTCTACAAATAAAGGTTGGTAATTTTCCACATGATATATAAAATACTAAGGGAAAGCACTTATGTTTTCTAAATCAAAGTATGATTTTTAAATATAAATGAATAATACAATAAATCTTAAAACTACCAAAGAAAAACAGACAAACCCCTGATGATTTTGACAATTAATTTTATTTTAAATGTCTTATAGTTACATTCATATTTTCATACTATCAAAAACAGTAGAAAGAGTCTCTTTGGGAACACATAAAAGCATCTTAAAGTAAAAAATAAAGTTGATGTTAAAATACACAATAATTTAAATAAAATTATGAGAATCTAATTGTTCAGAATAAATAAATAAGAAATAACAAGAAATTACTTTATTCATATTCCCTGGTGAATTTTTGCTGTTTTGAGAAAGATAGTCATAACTCAGGATTCAGGTGATTTAACACAACACTGCATAATAAGGCTTGCAGTGACAAGACCAGACCAGGCATATTAAAAGTAGGATTGCCAACACAATTAAAATTTCAGATAAATAATGATGTACTTATACTAAAAAATTATTTATTGTTTATCTGAAAGAAAAATCAACTGGATGTGTTTTTTGTTTATTTTCTATTAATTCGTTAAATCTGGCAACTGTGATCATAATATAACAACCTTGATCAAAGTAGCTCTGTAATACATCACTTAGTATAAAGTATAAATAAATATAAATTCACTACCATCATTATACTGATCAACAATGCTTCTTTCCCATTTCTCCAAATTCATGCACAAACATTACTATATTTGAGGCTTAAATAAATATATAAATAATAAATAGGTGAATAAGTTACACTTCAAAATAATTTACATGACTGAATAAAAGTTAAAGTGTTTCCACATGCCCTCACAGCTCTGTGAGGTAGGTTAGTGGCTGAGATGTTTTTCTCCAGTTTGGGAGTGAAGAAGAACTGAGGCTCAGTTGAACAAGGACTCGTGAATCCTGGCCAGCAGACTAGGGTTGCAAGATTTAACAAAAAACAAAAATGACAAACAAGATTTCCAGCTAAATTTGACTTTACCATACACAATGAATAATTTCTAAAATATAAGTGTGTCCTACATGGAACAATGTACATGGGACATTGAAAAAATTCATTGTTTTACTTAATATTCAAATATAACTGGGCATCCTGTATTTTAGCTGGCAACCCTACACCAGACCTACACAGTACATGAGGCATTGAAGTAGATTTGTTTGAAGTTTCATTGGTATCTTTACTGAGGAATTCTTGGAAGCCAAGGACAAATGGATTTTTGGTTGTTGTTGTTTTCATGGATCTTTCTTCTCAGCTCTGAAAAGAAATAAAATTAAATAAAAAGTTTAAAAATTAGCAATGTTCTAAATAAGGAGGAATGTATGGCTCTTGAAAATATATTTAATATAGAAATTAAGAGAGTCTTAGATATTTATGTGTTAGAAATACTCTATACTTTCAGCTATAAATAGAGAGATCAGATAAGTTATGTAAACCAGAACACTTCTGAGATTGAGAGAGAATCATACTAATGACACAGGACACAGGCATATACCCGCACTTCCCTGGACAAACTGAGATATATGATCTCTCAGTCGTGAGTACAACAAACTCACTATTGCTGCTATTTTTCTAAATCAAAGAGGAAGATACTTAAAAGAAAATTTTCAGCAGCAGCAGGAAATTTATAGGTTGACTTCTGTACTGTACATCACAGGATAAATGAAGAATCTAAATTAAAAAAAAAGACAACTTACCTCTTCAAAAATATCTGCACAACCTTCTGTACCCACTTTTCCTTGGGGTTTAAACAGACTTCTCTTCCATTGACAAGTTTAACACTGAAATAACATAGATATGATTAAAATCAGTATTTAATGGGTTTCAACATCCCTTTGGCATTCAAATCATGGTTCCTTAAGTACAGGCATAAAATCTAAGTCCAAACTAATTTTTAGCTATAAGTCATGGAGTGTACAATATTTAAATGCCATGGAGACAAAGAATTTTCCCTTTCTGTTTTGCTTACTATGTATTCCTAGTACCTAGAACTTTGCTGGATTCTTCCACCTTCCTCAATTCTAGGTGTACTAAAGTAAAATATCTAATCACTTTTGAAATTACTTACATGATTTCTGAATTTTCACAGTGTGGTCCACTCTCAATCACTCGCAATTCTTTGATAAATTTGGGGTGGAAAGGTGTGGAGTGTGTATTTATGCATTGGCATCGAAGTTCTGAACTCATTCTTGACAGAACGGCAGCTGTGAAAAAAAAAGTAATTAAGAATTGATTTTATTAACAGGCATAGCTCAGCTAGCTTCACCCTTGCTAATTCCAGTGTGATCATTTGGTGACTGTGTGTTTGGGAAACAGCACATCTTTAGCAAACTTATTCCTGAAATTGATGGATGGATATTCTCCTAGCCCCTGACCTCAGTTTTTCTCTTTGTTTTAAAAACAGTCGTTCCTGACAACATTGAATGACATAAACACTTGGAGTTGTCTTTGGGCAATGTTGACATCCTCATGGCACTTTTTCTCCTACTCGACACTGCATAATCTTCTGTGATACCACAATGTTATACTCATGGTAGGCAAGATCCACCAATAGGAAAATTGCCTTTGGAAGAATTAATAGAAATATAAGTGAGTTGCACAGAGATTGTCCTATATTTTAGCAAAATCTCTGATGTTTAAGAGTATATATATATATATATATATATATATATATATATATATATATATATATACACACACACACACTCATATATATACCATATAAAATGTTTATATATACCATAAACATTCTAAACTGTATTTATTTCATAAGAAGGATCCCAATAAGGTTTATAATCTGTCTTTAAGCCAAAGAGAAATTGATGGTTGTTTGAAGCTTGTCAATTAAATAGTACATGGAGTAAAATTACCTGGGTTTTTACTCAGTATTAAAAGATAAAATGGGTAAATGTGGCCTCCAATAAAACATACTCTAAATTACAGATTTATGTTAAATATATGTATACTACAGAGTATGAATGATAGGAATAGAACTCTATATAAATCAAACTTTACAATTTTCTAAATATTATATTTATACAACCTAAAAAATTAAAGACTTCAATTTAACATTAAATGACTGCAAAGATGGCTTTCTCTTGCTGAGTAAAAGGATGTCTGTTATCGAGGCATTAAAGATAATCTTTCTATCTGAGGATCACATTTAGACACAGCAAACTTCTGTAGATCAGAAGGATGTGCTTACCTTTACACAGAGCTGCAGAAAGCAGGAAGGCTGCCAAGAGAGCAATAGCCAGCTTGGAAGTCATCCTTACACAAGGTGCTGTCTTTCTGGTTTCTTCCTGGCTCTTGTCCTAGACGGTTGTGAGCTCTGCTGTCCCAGAGGACCTGTGTAAAATGGGGAGCTCCCGTGGCTTTTTATATTATAGTAAGAGTAGGGAACAAGTGCACCCTCATGCTTGCATCATGTCAGAGGAAATTCCACAATATGCAACCATCGGCCCTCCCTTTGAGAGCAGACCTGAGTCATCTGACTCCCCTAGTGATTTGTTTCTTATTAAGTTTTCAGCGTGATTGAAGTTTTATTTGATCTTTCAAATAATTTTATTGATTTTTTGAAAACATGTTTCTTTTAAAATGTTTTTAAATATTTTTTTAAATATTCAAACTTCTCAGTTTGATACATTATTGTCAGTGGTAGTTCTTTTTATTTATAAATAACTTTATCATAGTCCTATCTTGCAGTAGTCAGAGTAAGGTCCTTTGTTATAGTTCTTTTATGACACAGTCATTTTTTAGGTAAATTATATATGTTGTAATGATAGAGAAGATAATCTAGCCAACCACTTTTACTGGGGACATAATTTACAAGAAGTCCATTTCTAAGCACTTTGGAAAGTTTCCAGGAACGATTATGGCTTTCAGGGAGCACGTTACAACTTTTCAAAAGATTTGGTTTTCTAATGCATGCCTGACAGAGTGAAAGGGGATAGCTTTCAGTTCAGTATCATAAATATTATCAAGTAACTTCTGAGTAATGTGGGAATCTATAGATGGATAAGACTAAGTACTTGTTTTTAAAGAGTTTGGTCTGTCAGAAGAAGAAATCAATATAAGGACCAGGCTTTGTTACAGAACAGACAAGTGGTACCAAGATATTTATTCCAACAAGGGCACAAGGGCAGAATCTTCCATAAGCATTTTGAGCAGGGTATTGAAGTACAGAGGACTCTAATAAAGGAGGGTGAAGGGAAACAGCATGTTCTAGATAGGGATGCTGTTCAAAGACACTCAAGTGGTAAAAGGAAGAATTGTTTATGTCCCAGGATGTGGTTCCCTGGGCTTAGTTGGTTGGGGTGGGATGAGGTGGTGTGTAATGGAAAAGTAAGCAGTGTATACTTAGTGGAAAGAGCATCTGGGTTTAAACCCTTGTTCAGCCACTAATTTTTGTGTGGCTTTTAAGCTTTCTGATTTCCAGTTTCATTATCTATAAAATGGTTTTAATAACATCCACCTGTCTCATAAAGTTCATATATGTAAACTTCCTGGCTTAACTTTTAAGCTGGTGAATTTCCATCTACCCCAAGAGCCATGGCTTTTATTTCTCATTTTTGTCGGATGGTTGACTTCCAAACTGCAAAGATATTCCACCAAAAATTATTTCTTAAAAATCTCGTTTGCCTTAGAAGATTCTTGATAAAAGATTGGTTTCTGAAATACGAAGTTGAGCCAGATTTCAGCATGTAATGCAATAATATAATGAAATAGAAACAACATCAGTGTAAATTATGATTTGCTAGAATTTAAAGCTCCAGATCAAAATCTGATTGCATTAGGGTTCGTTACCATTTCTGATAGAAAATCTGGAGTACAGAGTCTTAAAATCTATGGAATTCTAGAATGCTTGAGGAAGCACCTAGTTTAAATACTGATATAGGATTTAAATTAAATTTTTGACAAAAACATTATTGAAAATTAGGCCAAGAGTAATGATGTTTCAGAATGAGAACACTTGTGGTTTGGGGAGAGAACTTCCTTTCCTGAAAGATTTGTATAGTGACCCCAACTAACTTCTTAAATATAACTTCAATTTACTTGATATCAGGGACTGTGTGTGTGTTTTTTAATCCTCACAACAATGGGATAAGTAATAATGTCCTCATTTTACAGATGAGGAAACTCAATAATGTCTCCAAGTTCATATATCTAAGTAGTGGTGGAGCTGAGAGTTTTAGTCCTGGTCTAAAAGCACATTTACAAAGGGGAGATGAAAAGACTTTTCTTCAGGACTCTAGAACAAAATCCACCTTTGTATGACTCAATGAAGTTTCTTTCTCTGTCCCTCGTGGGTCCTCAGAGATGAGTCTGGACTTCCTTGGAAAGGGAACACTAAGGAAGGGAGCTTACAATAGTAAAAGAAAAAATATAACCTTACATCAACTTCTGTAACAAAGTAAATGTTTATTATGTACAATGCAGTTCTTACTCTTTTAAAATCTATTTTAGGAACTTGATTGTTCACTTATTTATTTAATATATGTTGATTATCTGCTAATGCCAGGTCTTGTAGTAGGAGATGTGAATACTCTGTAAATCATATATAGTCTGTGACTTCGAGGAGTTTCCAGTCTAATATAGAATATGGACAATTAGTTACACAAGCAAGTACAATATAGTGGATGAGTATTATAACACGTATAATTATCGGAAGTTTAGGGAGCAAACAAATGGGACCTCTGATGCAGTTTTGATGAATGGGGTTGTCTGAAGAAACAAGTTTAAGACTGTGATGTAGTGCCTTAGTCTTGGTCATGAGTAGGACTAAGACCAGTGGAGAGGGGAGAAGGGGGTCCTGCTTTGCTAGTGTGGGGGAAAGCAAGTACAATGTGGTAAGACGTAAGAGAATATGGCCCAACTGTGTTCCTGAAATTGTTGAGCATTGTATGGAAAATATGCATGGAGTGAGGAGAGAAAAGTAGGGACCAGATATGTAAGCAAGACCTGAATCTTTAAGAAAATTATCAGTCTTTTTGCTTTAGTAATGCTGGTTTGTTCAGCGAAGACATATTCTCATATGGAAAGACCCTGAGGTGACTGGTTCAAGGCATTATCATTAGGACCCAATTATACTAGTGGTACCACTAAGACACTCAGAGTTCTGAGGAATTGCAAACATTCCTCTACTTTTTCCTCAGGGTGGCTCAGTAATTTTGCAACTTACCTAAGCACCTCTTTTCCCTGTCTATCCCATCTCCTTATCTCTTCCCTTCCTCTTCTCTGCATCCTGACATCATCCTTAGAGGTTGAGCTAATGAGTTCCATTTAACCTAGATGCTCACAATTTTTTTGGAATGGAGCATTCATTTATAAAGCAAAAGGACATCTTTGCAAATGTTGTTGATCTCTCCCAGTGTAACCTTGATGCATTTTGTCCTTAGATTCTCTTCATCAGAGGTAAGGTTGGACAAAGACGAAGTGACTAGAGGGGGCAGTAATTCTGGGCTTGTGCCACTTCTGTAAAGGTAACCCTATGAGTCATTGCATAGTAAGTAAAAGGGCTAAATTGGGTTAAGTAAAAAACAAACAAACAAACAAAAGGCTAATTAGCCTGTTTGAGGAAATGCTGCTTCAAAATAGAGCAGATTGGAGTGAAAAGTTTAAATGAAGAGCAAAGATGCACATAAATACAAGTGATATTTTGTCACCCTGTAGGAATGAATGGGACTATTGGCCAGGAATCTGTTTATTTAAGTTCCAACCAGCACTTAACAAAGAGCATCCAGAGATCTTCACCATAGCCATGGGACCAAGTCCATCATCCAAGAAAGGGAAGAGCTGAGGAAAGAGCCAAAACAAAGACAGGCATTTACTTTTTCCACCTTGCCAAGTAACTCTTCTTCTTCCATGAAACTCCTCACAAGAAAACTGAATCTTTTTAGTGCGTTAAACAATTTATGTCCCATCCCCACCTCTCTACCCCACTTCCACTTCAAATAGGTATTGTAGAATTAGGAATTTTTTGTAAATGTAAACAAAGTTGTATTCACATAATAAAGCAGAATGTGGTGGGAAAAACATGGACTTTGAAGTGAGATGAACTTGTGTTTGAATCTTTCCACTGCTGATTAACCAAGAGACCTAGAGCAAGTCAATTCTATGCTGGTATTGCTGCTGCTGCTAAAATTTGAGCCACCTTTCCCAAAACCAGTAGCAAAATCTCAACTTGCACCTGAAATTTTTTCTCCTTTTGAGGAAATTAGTCTCAGCTCAACAATCCTTGAGGTTAAGAGAACCATAGACAAATGCTAAACACATATCACTGAATTTGACCTACAATATTGTTAATACTAAGATCATAAACATAAAATACCTACCCCCTGAAATTTTAGTCAATAAAACTAAGAGTTAGTTGAAAGATTTAAAACACGTTCTTGCCTTTTACAGATAAAAAACATTTATCTGTACTTTGTTTATATGATAACTTAATCTCCTCCAGGGCTACAGAACATTTCAGTTCCATCTCCAAATTCAAATGTCTCCAGTTAACGATTCATAAATATACTAAGAAAATTTGGTCCATACTGCTAAAAGTGTTCTACATTTTAAAGAAAAGACATTTTTCAAAGTCTTGACAAGTTAGAGAACAGAAACAGCGAAATGCTTTGGTTTTGAGCAATGTCAAGTCAGAGTAACTTAAATTTAAGGGTATGCATGGCTGTTGGACTAGGTCAACCTGCCTTCAAACCTACCCCTCCACCACTTATTAACCAAACAACCATGGGAAGTTATTTTAACCTCATTGTCTCAGTTTCCTCATCTGTAAAATGAGGATAACTCTGATTCCACAGGATCACAGTGAGAGTTAAGTGAAGAAATACATGGAAAATGTCAAGAGTGGTGCCTGGTACTCTTGATACGAAGTACTCAATAAATTTCATTTTTTTCCCTCTAGTCTGTCACTTAAATTACACTTCACCTTGCCTGGAGTGGGAGAACTATATATATATATATATATATATATATATATATATATATATATATATATATATATATATATATATATATTTTAATTTACCAATCAAAAAGTAAAGATGTATTGACATTTTTCTTCTAATTATAGCGCTTTCTTTTTATGCCTAAAAATTTAATTCATGTTTATATGTTAAAAAAACACTGTTGATATACACAGGGGATTGAGTATTGTTTCCAATTCTATCTCCCAAATCAATGAAGATTTTGAGATGGAGTTTAAAGGATGGGATTGGAGGAAGAGGCTGGTTGTGGAAACAGACATTTATTATGGACTTGGGAGATCTAAGATCAGCCTGTCTTCAATATGAAAAAAAAAACATTAAGTGTAACTGTTTACTTGTAGTCATTTCTTTGTTATATTTTTGGAAAAAAGTTTTAGAGATTGTTTACTCCAGTGTTTATAATAAAATATATATCTTCAAAATAACAATTATATGCTATTTGCCACTAGGATTTCTTTCATGTGAAGTAAAGATCATAGGAAATGACATCACATGGCAAAAAGAGAAGTTGCTGTATTAGAAATGACTGGACTTATGCATGCATTTAATTATGTCTTGAGGTAACCAAGACCCACACAAGCAGTTGAGTCAAGGGACAGGAGGTTAAAAAAAAGGTTTTAAAAATGCTGATTCAAGGTTGTACAATTTTATAAGGTTATTCTTCCTCTTTTCTTAAAAGTTTATTACTTTGATCTTTTGTTCTTATAGACAAGTGATATTTTTAAAAGCTGAGTTGAGATGAAACTCTTAGCAATTTGAAGAAAGTAGCTAAAGTGGAAAAATAGATCCTATGTTGTAGTTTCACCATTCTCCTTTCATAAGACTTTGATTGTTTTGAAGTTTTTATTTCAAAATGTGAGCTTCACCTTAACTAGTTCTTTTCCCCAGTTTGGCCTTAGGGATTGTTGAAGTATTTAAGACACAATCTGACTGGAATCCAAAGTCCATGTCAGTAAATCACAGCAAGATCCTTTCTGACCCACCTCCTAGAGAAATGGAAATAAAAACAAAAATAAACAAATGGGACCTAATGAAACTTAAATGCTTCTGCACAGCAAAGGAAACCATAAACAAGACAAAGACAACACTCAGAATGGGAGAAAATATTTGCAAATGAAGCAACTGACCATGGATTAATCTCCAAAATATACAAGCAACTCATGCACCTCAATATGAAAAAACCAAAAAACCCAGTCCAAAAATGGGCAGAAGACCTAAATAGACATTTCTCCAAAGAAGATATACAGATGGCCAACAAACACATGAAATGATTCTCAATATCACTAATCATTAGAGAAATGCAAATCAAAACTACAGTGAGGTATCACCTCACACCAGTCAGAATGGCCATCATCAAAAAATCTACAAAGAACAAATGCTGGAGAGGGTGTGGAGAAAAGGGAACCCTCTTGCACTGTTGGTGGGAATGTAAATTGATACAGCCACTATGGAGAACAGTATGGAGCTTCCTTAAAAAACTAAAAATAGAATTACCATATGACCCAGCAATCCCACTACTGGGCTTATACCCTAAGAAAACCATAATTCAAAAAGAGTCATGTACCACAATGTTCATTGCAGCTCTATTTACAATAACCAGGACATGGAAGCAACCTAAGTGTCCATCGACAGATGAATGGATAAAGAAGATGTGGCACATATATACAATGGAATATTACTCAGCCATAAAAAGAAACAAAACTGAGTTATTTGTAATGAGGTGGATGGATGTAGAGTCTGTCCTACAGAGTGAAGTAAGTCAGAAAGAGAAAAACAAATACCGTACACTAATGCATATATATGGAACCTAAAAAAAAAAAAAAGTGGCTCTGAAGAACCTAGGGGCAGGACAGGAATAAAGACACAGATGTAGAGAATGGACTTGAGGACACGGGGAGGGGGAAATGTAAGCTGGGACGAAGTGAGAGAGTGGCATGGACATATATACACTACCAGAGGTAAAATAGATAGCTAGTGGGAAGCAGCTGCATAGCACAGGGAGATCAGCTCAGTGCTTTGTGACCACCTAGAGGGGTGGGATAGGGAGGGTGGGAGGGAGGGAGATGCAAGAGGGAGGGGATATGGGGATATATGTATACATATAGCTGATTCACTTTTTTATACAGCAGAAATTAACACACCATTGTAAAGAAATTATACTCCAATAAAAAAAAAAAAAGTCCATGTCAGATTCTGTTAAAACAAGCTCAACCCATCTGTGCAGTTGTTGATATAAGTCTTACCTGACTGGAAATTCCTCAAGGTCAGAGACCATATCTGCCTTCTTTACACCGTGTGCCAGCTTCTAGCCCAGCGTCTGCAACAAACAGGTGCTCAATAAACATTTCTGAAATGAAAGTAAAACTTCCCCAGTTCTCAGAAGTTTTCCCACCAAGAGCAATATCAACAAAAGGAAGTAAAAATGTTATCTTTGTCTATTTTTGTTCTCCCTCAGGGACCATTGTTTTATTTTCATGAACCCAGAAGGATCCAGTATGGAAACTACAGTTTTACTTCATGCTCTCATTTAGTGATGGATAGATAAAATATTAACAAGTTCAGCCAGGCAGCAATTTCCTCATTTGGTGAATAAGCCAAACCAAGCAGGCTTCTAAGCTGCTCCCGGGCTGGGGTAAGAGGTACAACATAGCAGGCAGGGAGAGGGGTGGAGAGCAGTGTGTGGGGACTATCGGTGACTAGCATCCACTGATGGAGGAGGCCTCTGCTGCCTCCTTCTTCCCATCAGCTGTGTTTCACAGACCACGGAGAGTCCAGAAGACCACACAGACAGTCTTTCCATAGGCCAGTGAGTGAACTTGAATGGTGACCCACAGATTTAGTCTAATTAACCTTAAATGTGCTAAGACTAAACAGATTCACTTCCCTTGTGAATAAAAATAAGACTAACTTTTCTTTAATCATACATACAACAGTTATTGCCATCCAATGGAGAAAGTGACCAACTTTTCCTGTGCATTGTTCCGACCACATAATCAGTCCCTAAAAACCCGCAGTGGTTCTTAACCTTTTTTATTTTAACCACTTAATCCTTTGAAAATATAATGAAAGTTCCATGCCCTCTCCTTACCCCTAAATCCACCTAAGCCTAAATGTACAAAGTTGTGCCTCGAGTTTCAGAAATTCACTGACCTCTGTTAAAAACTCTTAAGGAGTAAAATCCATAAAGGGTATATTGGAAGTGGAACACTTGAGAATAATGAGTGCGTTCTGAGTTTACTGTCTTTAAGTCAACTGAAAGAGAAATGATATTTTCTGCCTGCTGCTTGTGGTCCCTGCATACGTCCAGGACAGTGGCTTCAGGAAAACATTCTTGACGTTCTCAAAAGAGAAGGTGGAGATGGATAAGGACAAGAGTGAGAAGGTGGAAGAGAATCTTCATATTCAATGAGTTCAAGATATGAATGACCTTTAGTTTTCTTGTTGCCCGCAAGAGGAAAGCCCAAATCCATCCAAAAAGATGAAAAGTGAGTACTGCTTTCAACTGATGCAATCTCCTTAGCTAGTCTGCTAAAAGGCAGTGCCAGTGGCATAAGGTGACTAAGATAGAGGGTGAAAGTTTATTCCTTTCATAATTCCCTTCAGCTCGCCAAATAGATATATAATTCAAGAAAAATCTATGTGATGTTTTCACATAAAAAGAAAACAAAATCAGAAAATAATTCAGCTTGTGTATGGGTTTAGAGATGTGAGCCAGTCTCTCAGAATTCCCCAAATTTATGCAAAATAAGGATATAAAACTTCTTTATCCACCTGTCCTTAATCTGGGGCTCTGTATTATCTGATTTCCAGATTTGAGATGCTTTTGCCTAGAGGCAGTTTATCTTCTCATCTAACATAATTTAGTATTTACCACATCTAGGGTGTGCTTTTTCTTGACTATATCATTGTTACTCATCAAAATTAAATCCTTCTTCGTGATCCCTAAACCAGGAAGGAGGAAACCACCACCCACAGAATCTAGTGGAGTTTTAAACAAAGGAAAAGCTGTCCACTCCAGAC